>NC_064641.1:616600156-619100156 GCF_023864345.2 Schistocerca serialis cubense
CATTTAGAAAACTTTCGCTCACTTTCACGCTAACAATACACGAAGACTGTTGCGGTACACATATTCCTATCCTGGGTTAATGGGGTGGCGTGAGGAAGAGCACCTGGCTACACTCTGAAGCAACCTTGCCAAATTCCATAAAAACCATGGCAATATGTGACAACAGCACAAGAAAGAAAACAATAGTTTGAGCATATATGAAGTTATGTTGAAATCCACCATGTTTCTGTGTGCTTCACGTTTATTGTCAGCTGTTGTAATTAAGGGTATGTTTTCTAGAAGAGATTCTGCAGCAATCGTTGCGGGATAATGACATACCTTGTATAATTCAAATCTAACTTAAGGAAATCGACTGGTTAGCCTGAAGCGTATTTAAAAGTGAGTGAGCCTTAAGTCATCCTAGCAAACCCCAGTTAGACGGTTATGTGAAAACCAACTAATCACTTTCATGATGAACAGAGCCTCCTCCCCCCCCCCCCCCCCCCGCGCCCTCCGCAATCGCCACCTTACTGTTGTTCTACTGGCAGTGTTTTTCCCAACAGCCGAAAAAGCGACCCCACGCAGTCATGAATGATACATCATGAAACGAGTAGTTTTTATAAGTAACTTGTTTTTTGCCCACACAATATCCTGCGAACAGCTTATAGTTGCTGGAGTAATTAAGAAAGGAGATATTTACAAGAAAGGCGATTTTCTTCTTGCACCATTTTGTTTCATAAATATACAGAGTCAGTATTCGAAAGTGATTATACTAGATTTGAATCGACTCTCTCGTATAGCCGGCAGTTGTGGCCGAGCAGTTCTAGGCGCTACAGTCTGGAACCGCGCGACCGTTACGGTCGCAGGTTCGAATTCTGCCTCGGGCGTGGATGTGTGTGGTGTCCTTAGGTCAGTTAGGTTTAAGTAGTTCTCAGTTCTAAGGGACTGATGACCTCAGACGTTAAGTCCCATAGCACTCAGAGCCATTTGAACCATTTATCGTATATGTAATTTAGTGATCCTGTGATTAATGTAAGAGTGGTCAGAAAATGTTTCAAGGCACCCAGATAATAGGTTTTTCCCTTTTTCGTAGGTAAATAGATTCGGCAGCGCTCTAGTTTTAGCCGTGGTTCCTGGCGCTTTTATTTTATGCTTACAACAGCGGCGGTCAACAAGTGAGCTCACGAGTTGTGCCCTGGCTTCCGTGCCATAGCGCTCAACCTGGCAACCTACTACATCCCGGGCATGCCAAGCTGTCTGAGAGGGAGGAAAGGAAAACTGCAGACATGCCGTATTCAGATGGCAATGCGATCGCACTGCACAAAACTTGATTTCAAATTCGTATTTTTCAGCAATATAGATCACAAATGGAACAAATTTTCAGTATTATTAGTTCATTTTCGGCTTGCTCAAGACGTAATACGACTTTTATCTGATACAAACTGTCATCACACAGCCGGTCGGGAACCGCGTGACCGCTACGGTCGCAGGTTCGAATCCTGCTCGGACATTGATGTGTGTGATGTCCTTAGGTTACTTAGGTTTAAGTCGTTCTAAGTTCGAGAGGACTGATGACCTCAGTAGTTAAGTCCCATAGTGCTCAGAGCCATTTGAACCTTTTTTTTTTTTATCGTCACACAGGCATATCTGGACTATTTCACTGATTTTCAAACTCAAGTTGCTACTTATACTGACTTACGTAGATTCATAATCGAAAAACGGTCTTTTACACACATATGTTGATCGAAATATTGTAGCGCTTTCGCAGTCACATTATGTAGTTGTGGAAACTGTACCTGAGGAAAACAATACAGACATCCTGGATTTTTGACGGAAAAAAAATATTTGTCTTTAACACGAGAATTACATTGTAATCTTCATACTCTACGTTCAGTTCCATCGAAAATAGTTATAACTGACAGTGTGATAATTTGTGCGACTTAAAAATTTTACTATCTTTACCACTAACTACTTCACGTGCTCCATGGTTGCAAATTTAGAACAGATTGATCCTTGGTAAACAGAACAGTGAATCCCGTCTGTCGAGCGTTGTAGTTTTTTTATTTTATATTGTCAACTAAATTTGTAACTACTTTTAGCATGGTATTGTAATATCATACGACAGCAATTTTGCGGTACTCCAGCTTGTGCGGCTACATAATATATACTGAGAAATCTCAACCTTCTCTTCTGTCATTCCCATTACTTTTTATGGCTGGAATGCCTTTTTTTGTGCAAACAGCCACTGGAAGTGTAGACGTCCTTAATATCACGAGGAAACTGTAAAGGGTAAACAGTGCTGACACCATGACTATGCCGGACTAACGAGAGCTGAGCAGGTCGAAAAATGCCCCGCTACAATACTGAATGAAATGTCGTGCTGTACTGGCTAATTCCGAGAAGGTTGGCTGGTTGATTAGGGGAAGGGGACCAAACAGCGAGGTCTTCGGTCCCATCGGATAAGGGAAGGGTGGGGAAGGAAGTCGGCCGTGCCCTTTCAAAGAAAACATCCCGGTATATTTCTGAAGTAGTTTAGGGAAATCACGGAAAACATAAATCAGGGTGGCCGGACGCAGGTTTGAACCGTCGTCCTTCCGAAAATGTGTGTAGTGTGCTAACCAGTGCGCCACATCGCTCGTTTCCGACAAGGACTCAGACAAGCTGAGACAGCTTGAAACTCGGTTGCACATGGCGCACACATCCGGCTCATGTGCGGTTCCTCATGCCGTGACTGGCCCTGCCTTACAACTGTTGGTTCCACGTGACCGGAAACAGTGTGCTTCGGTAGCTTGTATTAGTATCAAACAACGATCTAAAGGATCGTGGCCGCGCGGGGTAGTCGAGCAGTCTCAGGCGCCTTACCACGATCCACTCGGCTGGCCCGTCGGAGGTTCGAGCCCTCCTTTGAGCATGGATGTGTGTGTTGTCCTTACCGCATATTAGTGTAAGTTAGATTAAATAGTGCGTAAGCTTAGGAACCGATGACCACAGCAGTTTGTTGTTCTCCCCCCCCCCCCCAACCCCCCCCCAAAAAAAATCGTGTAACAAACATAGACAGTTTAAGGACTTTCGTCTTGTACCAGAGGGGACTTTTAGTGTTTTGAGTGATTTGTAAAACTGTAAAATAAAAAAACTACATTATGGCTAAGGTTCCACGTCAAGTTTTGTATGCCCCATAACTGGATGAGGCGGCTATCAGACAGGAAATAAAATTTCTAGCAATATCCATCTTGCGTTTTTTGTTTTAACTAACCGTAGTTTAATTTTAGAAGAAAATGCGGTTACTGGAATTTACGACGTCAGTTGGCAGAGAATCATGCAAATAAGCTGATTTCTGTGTTAGCAATTTCTTTGTTCTGGGTTCCATTTTAGATTCTCTATGCCCTTATGTACCTCTTATGAGTAGGATTTCGGCTCCCCCCGTAGACTGTAACCTAACGTACATCATAGGACTACTTATTGTATCATGATGATGATGATAATGATGATAATGATGATGATAACGTTTTGTTTGTGGGGTGCTCAACTTCACAGTCATCAGCGCCCGTACAAAGTTCCAATTTGTACAAAGTCCCAATTTTTACAAAGTCCCAATTTTTACACAGCCCAATTTTTTGTGCACAGTCCAATCTAGCCCCTGTCACGAATGATGATGATTATAATTAAATGATGAGGACAACACAAACACCCAATCCTCTGGCACAGAAATTTATTGTATCATCCATATACAGTGATTCCATCCACGACTTTATCAAAATATTCGAACACTAGATATCTGTTCACAGCTATGCCCGTGCACGCAAACATCACCTATGTTTAACACACGTATATATATATATATATATATATATATATATATATATATATATATATATATATATATCTGATATACTGAAAATACAGCGACGAAAGTAAAATTCTCAACAGCAATAGTGTAAGAGTGTAATAGGGCTACGATTAGCAGCTTGTTCCTCCTACGATCCTGAAGAAAGTTCTGGCAGGTATTAAGCTGCTGTACATGTCTGCCGGCAGCGTTGTACCCGAGAATACGGTCGCAATACGACCGGACTCCGGAAGACCAAGAAGCACTACCGAGTAAGAAAACCATCGTGTTCGTCGAATGACGATGGCGCATTGTACTGCATCTGCAGCAGCAACTCGAGTAGCAGCTGGCACCACAGTGACACAAGGAATTGGTTGATTCAAGGACGGGTCCGAACCAGAGGCGGGGGAGGACAAGGTGGAGGTCTGTTGTGTGTTCTGATAAAAGCCAGTTCTGCCTCTGTGCCAGAGATGGCCGTGTGTTGGTTAGGAGGACGCCAGTTGACGGCATGCAACCAACCTGTCTGCATGGTAGACACACAGGTCCCACATCTGGAGTTATGGTCTGGAGTGCAATTTCGCATGACATTAGGAGCGCTCTCGCGGTTATCCCTGACCGAAAATGTAGACGTCAATCTCGTGGTTGGACCTGTTTGGCGTGCTATTCACGAACAGCATTCCATAGGTGATTTCCAACAGGATAACGCTCGCCCACTTACAGTTGTTGCATCCCAACAGGCACTACAGAGCGTTGCATGTTGCCTTTGTCTGCTCCATCACCAGATCTGCTTCCCAACGAACACATGTCGGACATCATCGGACAACAGCTTCAGCGTCATCCACAAACAGCTTTAATCGTCCCTGTATTGACCGACGATGTGAAATAGGCAGGGAATTCCGTCCCACAAACTGACGTTCGGCACCTGTTAACAGAATGCATGAACGTTTGCATCCTTGCGTTTAACATTCTGGCGGTTACAGTGGTTATTAATGTACCAGAATTTCACATTTCAATTGCTTACCTCGCGCTTAAATTAACCCTTCATCTTGCAGTATTAATCACTCAGATACGTCATCTAGAAAAATGTATTCCCGAAATTTCAGCACTCTACATTAACTTCTTGTTGGTGATGCGTTTTTTTTTTTTTTGTCAGTTATTTCACAAATACATGTTCACTTATTTTATATGCAGCTGTTGCAAATTTTTCCCTTCAGTTTCACTCGAATCCTAATGAGAATCTCCGCCTTTTCACATCACACTTCGATGTTCATCTGTGTAGCTTATGTTTTGGCCCCAAAACATGCTGACAAAATGTTGTCTCGATGCACTGTTATTATGGAGACCTCTTGACGCACTGAACAACTCAATTTGTGCTTAATATTTTCAGAATATTTCAAGTCAATTAAATAAAGTAAAGATTACACGACATCCCATATCATCGTAGCCTCCTCTCTGAAAGGTTGTGGAGTATTTTAACCGTACAACACATTTAAACAAACAATGAATCATATATGTAACTAATTCGGTGGAAATTGCTCCATATGTACCTGAATTATGCTTTCATATAATATTTCTCGCCCCCACGCCTCATCCAAGGTGTTATTTGGTCTGTCTGACTGACACAGTTGGTTTTTATCCATACAACAAAGCATTTGTGTGCCAAGTTCGGTGACAATTAACTCAGGCATTACAGAGATAAACCGAGATGTCACAGTCATGCCACCTCTCCCCACCCCCACCTCACTATAAGTATAGAATGACATCGTCACTATCACGGATAAACCTAGCGTCCCTGAAAGCAGTGTGTTCAAAGGGTCAACACTAATATTGGTCATTATCGAATATTTCTCCATGTCATGGGTTCTCACCGTCAACCCCAAACTCACTCCTAGACGGGTAGCTGACATCAGTTACAAGACGATGCGGTGTGCCTAGTAAATTCGCGGCTTTTGTCAACAGGGGCATTACGGCCGTCGTGTGGACATTTACCAGAGTGGGGAGGGTGGGCGTCATAAATTACTCAGTAGCAGGTAGCGGGAACCAGCATGCAGCACAGCAGCGCGAAGCGGGGCGGGACACTCCGCCTCCCTCCCCCCCCCCCCCACCCCCTTTGCCAACATCCCAACCCACCCTCGCTGGCTCGGCTCGGCTCTCAAAGCGGCCGCCCACGCAGGCAGGCCGCGCCCTGTAAATAATGCCGGAGTCCGGGCCGCCATCCCTGCTGGCGCGCGCACAGGTCGCGTTGAATAGCCGGGCCAAAGGCCGAGTTTCGGGGCTGAGGGTCAACCTGCCGCCTGGTTCTGACAGAGCGGCAAAGGGCTACGCCTCGCCCTGCATGGCTTTTCTTCTGAGCGGCCTAGGGTCAGAAAACAGAACGTCGACTGAGTGAGTTTGCTAGACTACCCGGTCATAGTCAGAACACGCTTACTGCTTCTGCGGTCTGTTGATAAGCGAACAAATGGATTTAGTTCTATATTACAAAGACGGCCGACAAATCTATACGCTTAAGCCAGTCTTACACCTAGTAAGGCTCGCTGTATGTTTGCTATAGTCTCGGAGACAAGTCTTTGCTACTGACAGCCCCATTAGTGTTGTTACGTTTCCTAGCAACTGCTGGAAGCTGGCCAATGACGGAGGGCTACTTAGCAACTAGCTTGAGACACGTTGCCACACTGCAAAACAAACGCACAAGTGCGCTAAACCTAATAGCGAGTTTCTCTTAAGTGACCGGTTGTGTGGTCTCACTTTGTCTAACTACAAGTCCAGTTCGTAGTTAATTTAGTTTCCAGTGGTTTTACTGTTTATTCACCTCTATTTCATTCTAAATCCTGTTCAGTGTTACGTGTGGTGTGGTGCTGACCCAATGCGTGAAGAGAGTGTCACAAGAGAATTTCCAGGCACCAGGACAAAGCGACCGCAGAAGAAACAAGTGAGCTTCGGACAATTTTCAGAGAGACACTGTTCATCGTCCTATATAGACTCATAATTATTATGAGAGAAGACAAAAGTGTACCCTATCGAAATTGATCGTGTACTTACTGAAAGACGTTCTTTTTAAAGGCTTTAGCTACTCAGTTACTGTTTTTATTCTTCTGGTCTTCAGTCCAAAGATTGGGTTCTTACAACACCAGTCTATCCTGGGCGAGACCCTTCATCTCCAAATAACTACTTCTACTCACATCCATTTGAAAATGCGCACTTTGCATATCTTTTGATCTCCTTCAGGAATTTTTGCCCGAACGTACCCAACCACCACACTTAACTCCAATACTAAACTGAAAGATTTCTTGACGTCTCAGAATGTGCCTTATAAGTCGACCTTTTCGTGAAGAAAGACGTGTCACAAATTTCTTTTCTCCCCAGTTTTGTTCAGTACCTTCTCATTGGCTACAAGATCTACCCATCTAATCTTCAGCATTCCTCTGTAGTACCATATTTCGAAAGCTTCTATTCTCTTCTTGTGTGGACTGTTTATCGTTCATCTTTCACTTCAATGCATGGCTACATTTGAGAAAAGTACCTACAGAAAAGACTTCACAACACGTACATCAATATTCGATGTAGACAAATTTCTCTTCTTCAGAAATGCTTTTTTTCCATTGCCAATCTACATTTTATATACTCTCTACTTCACACCTCATGAGTTACTATGGTGCCTAGGTAGCAAAACTTACATCCAACTTTTAGGAACTCACTTCATAATCTAATACCCTCAGCATCACCAGCTTTAATTCGATTACATGCCATTGCACTTGCTTTGCTTTTACGTAATGTTCATTTTGCATCCCCTTCCAAGACGCTGCCCTTCCTATTCACCTGTACATCAAAATGTATCGATGTCTGTGACAAAATTACAATGTTGTTGGCAAATCTCAAAAATTTTATTTCTTCTCCCTGTCCTATAATTCCTTCTCCAACTTTTTTTTGTCTTCCCTCAGTGCTTGCTCAATGTACAGATTGAAAAAGCATTGGAGATAGGTTACATACTCGTCCCATTACATCACTAACACTTCTACCCTTTCATATCATTCGACTCTCATAACTTCTGTCCGGTTTCTGTACAAGTAGCATATAACCTCTCGCTCCTTGTATTTTACCACTGCTGCCTTCAGAATTGCAAAGAGTGTATTCCAGTCAGCTTCATCAAAAACTTTCTCTAATTCTAAAAAACGTCTGTAAACGTAGCTTTGCCTCTCTCTCACCTTTACCCTGATATAAGTCGTAGCGTCAGCATTGTCTCACGTGTTCCTGCGTATCTCCGGATTCCAAAGTGATCTTCCCCGAGGCCTGCTCCTACCAGTCTTTTTTTTTCATTCTACTGTAAACATTTAGTTTAATTATTTGACTACAAAGACGTATTAAACTGATAGTTCGCTACTATATACACATGTCATCAGCTGCTTATTTTGGATATGAAATTATTATATTCTTCTCGAAGTCTAAGTATATTTCCACTGCCTCATATACCTAGTACACAAGATGGAAGTAGTTTTGTGAAAACTGCCAATCCCATGGATATCAGCAGTTCTGAGGAATGTCGTCTATTCCATGTGACTTGTTTCGACTTAGGTCTCCCGTAGTGATAAACGTAAAATACATAGTAAAGACACGTTAATCTGGCGGACTGTGAAATACATGAGTAACTATCTGGACGTACGGGAGTAAAGTAATTGAGGTTGTGGAACGCACCGACTGGAATTATAGTCGTGTCGACTCCAGCTCCATGGCCACCTACGCTACGTTTCTCTGTTGAAGAACCACGGCGCATCAAATGGTTCAAATGGTTCTGAGCACTATGGGACTTAACATCCGTGGTCATGTCTCCTACAACTTAGAACTACTTAAACCTAACTAACCTAAGGACATCACACACGTCCATGCCCAAGGCAGGATTCGAACCTGCGACCGTAGCGGTCGCGCGGTTCCGGAATGAAGCGTCTAGATCCGCTCGGCCACAGCGGCCGGCCACGGCGCATCCAGCCCGATCGGGTGGTCTCACAGATTCTCCATTTGGTTTCCATTCGGGGAGTTTTCTGGCCGGAGGGTAGGGTAAATTCATCCTGGTGCTCTTCGAAACACGCACATACAGCCTTGTGACCTGTTGCTGGTAGATGTCATCGTGCGAAGGAGAAATGAATTGCATGTAAGGGTGGCCATGTTCCCCAATAACAAACGCGTACTTGTGTTGATCCACTGTGAGTATCACAACGACGAGATAACCCAGGGAATGTTACGAAAACATTTCCCAAACCATAACGCTCTCAATCCGGCGTTCCACGACTGTTTCAGTGTGTATACTTTCAGACATTTCAAGCCGCACGTTCCAACGGCCACCTGTCCTGTGCACCATGAAACGAGATTCATCCGAGAAAGCCACCTGTCCCCACATAGTAGAGGTCCAGTTGCGATACTGACGTGCAAATTCCAGTCTTAGTCGCAGATGAGTCGCAGTCAGCGTGGGTGCATGAACTAGGCGTCTGCTGCGGAAGCCCATAGGCAGCAACGTTCACTGAACCTCCGTTGCGGACACACTGCTGGTAGCCCTTTGGTTCATCTGGGCGGTCTGTTACTCAACAGTTGCACGTCTATTCGCCTGTGCAAATCTCCGCAGCCGTCGTTCACTCCTGTCATTTATGGCCTGTGGTGCTCCACAGTTGCCTCATCACCGGTTGAGATAGCGCCATTTTGCCATGCACCGTATACATTAACCATAGCGGCACCCGAACAGTTTCCGAAGGCTTACAAACTTAGCTGTTTAGAACATTCTTCCACCCTTGGTCAGACAGCCAATGACCATGCACCGATGGAATTCAGAAAAATCTTTCCGGTTCTGCATCACAATATCTTCTTTTTGTATGAGTCATCAGCCTTGTGGCTGATTTCACCCAATTCGCCACGAATTTCTTTGTGGTACCAGCGTCGTAATCTCAGAGTAGAAATTGCAACTTGCGACTTCAATTATTTGATGCATGTATTCGAATTTCGTTCTTCCTCTACAGTTTTTACGCTCTACATCTTCCTCTCGTACCATGAAATTCCCTAATGTCTTAACAAATATACCACGATCCTGTCCTTTCTGCTTGTTAGTGTGTTTCATATATTCCTTTCCTCTCTGATTCTGCAGGGAACCTCATTCCTTACCTCATCAGTCCATCTTATTTTACACATTCGTCTGTAGCACCACAGCTCAAATGCTTCGATTCTCTTGTATTCCGGTTTTCCCACAGTCCATATTCCACTACCATACAATACAGTGTTCCAGACGTACATTCTCAGAAATTTCTTCCTCAAATTAAGGTTTATGTTTCGTACTAGTCGACTTTTCTTGGCCAGGAACGCCCTTTTTGCAATTGCTAGCCTGCTTTTGATGTTCTCCTTGCTCCGTCCGCCATTGGCTATTTTACCGCCTAGGTATCAGATTTCCTTAACTTCATCTACTTCGTGACCATCAATCCAGACGTTAACTTTCTCGCTGTTCTCATTTCTACTACTTCTCATTACCTCCGTTTTTTTTCGATTTACTGTCAATCCATATTCTGTACTCATTAGACTGTTCATTCCGTTCAGCAAGTCATGTAACTCTTCTTCACTTTCACTGAGAATAGTAATGTCATCAGTGAATGTTATCATTGATATCCTTACACCGTGAACTTTTCTTCCACTCCTCAAACTTCCTTTCATTTCCATCGTTGCTCCTTCGATGCATAGACTGAACAGTAGGAGAGAAAGGTTACATCTGTGTCTTACACCCTTTTAAATATGGGCACTTCGTTCTTGGTCTGCCACTGTTATTACTCCCTGCTTGCTCTTGTATACGTTGTATATTACCAGTCCGTCTCTATATCATGCCCTTAGTTTCCTCAGCATTTCGAACATCTTGCACCAGTAGAAATTTTCTAACTCTTATTCCAGACGACAAATCCTATCAACGTATCTTGATTTTTCTTCAGTTTTGTTCCCATTACTCACCGTAACATAAGAATTGCCTCTCTCGTGCCTTTACCTTTCCTAAAGCTAAACTGAACGTCAGTAACAGATCCTCAATTTTCTTTTCCACTATTATGTATACTATTCTTGTCAGCAACTTGGATACATCTGGTGTCAAGCTTAAAATTTCTTAATAAATTTTTTTTACTTACATTGCAATAACTGAGAGAGGGTGAAGGATCTACGTTATTTGATTGTGAAAATGATGAGTGAAATTGAATGCAAGTAAACCTGCTTAAACAGCTGAGTGAAACAGAACGTACTGACTCTTTGCTTGTCTCTATCATTTACTTTCTGGACTACGGAATTATTCCTGACAAATACAGCTCAGAGCCTCTTACCCACAACATACAAGCGCAACGCAATCTGACCTTTACTTAACACAACGGAATGGCACTGAATTAAAAGAAATCCTAACAATAACCCATACATTTCGTAAGTCACATATCTCACAGAAAATCTTCATTACATGAACTACAGTGATATAGCAAGCACCAATACAGCCAGTGAAATAAAAGATTCTAACTACTGCACGCTCTAACTACTAATAGGCATGAAGTTAGGAAGGCAAAGACTTTGTTGCACAGCAAACAATGTATTTAGCAGATTTTACCTTAATCATGCGACATCCAGTTCAAAAATTATAGGATAGTCCGAGACATCGTGTTCCAAAAAATATATAATCGTCAGTGACGCGACACACGTCCAGACCGTCCGCTGAGCTAACACTTCAGACTTCTAACCTCCATCAATTGTAACTATTAACTCCCAACTTCCATCACTGCTGGTTATTCACCTCCAACAGCTATCACCGCTGACTATCCACCTCCAACAGTGAGTCCGACCAGCCACAGAGTCTCTTACAGAGTGCACACAGCGCTGTCAGAGATATTAATGCTGAGCCCTACATAGCGCTACCATCATACAAACGTTTGAA
Organism: Schistocerca serialis cubense; assembly: GCF_023864345.2. Classification (NCBI taxonomy): domain Eukaryota; kingdom Metazoa; phylum Arthropoda; class Insecta; order Orthoptera; family Acrididae; genus Schistocerca; species Schistocerca serialis. The sequence goes on from NC_064641.1 coordinate 616,611,883, forward strand.
CAGCCTACTTGCCAGCTGATTTTGGCATAATTCTCGCATTTGTCAGCTCTTTCACTCTTCGGAATTGTGGAGATAATATTCTTGCGAAAGTTAGGTAGTATATCGCCAGACTCATACACACCAACGTGAATATTCGTCCTGTTGACACTTCCCCCAATGATAATATAGATTATGATGGAGTGTTGTCTGTCCCTTCTGCCGTTTTTGATCTTACGTATTCTATATATTTTTTTAAAATTCTGTTCCTAATACTGGATCCCCTATTCCTTTTATGTCGACTCCTGTTCCTTCAATCATATCAGATACGTCTTTCCTCTCATAGAGACCTCCAATGCACTGTTTCCACCTATCCACTCTCTCCTTCTCATTTAACAGTGTAATTCCCATTACACTCTTAAGTTCCCACCCTTGCTTTAAATTTCACCGAAGGTTGTTCTGATTTTTGTATATGCTCTGTCTGTCCTTTCAACAATCATTTTCTATTCGATTATTTCACATTTTTCATGCAGGCATTTCGTCTTAGTTTCCCTGCACTTCCTATTTACTTTATTCCTAGGCCACTTTTATTTTAGCGCTCTATTTTCCTGAACATTTTTGCTCTTATACATGTTGCATATTACCTATCTCTCCCTACAGCTTACCCCTATTTTCCTCAGAATTACGAACGTCTGTGGTAATTGATCTGTTACCCATCGTTTCTTCGCAGTTACATTCTTTGTGCCTACCCTTTCCTTTCATCTTCTGTGATTGCCTTCTTTAGAGATGTCCATTCATCTTCAACTGAACGCACGAAGAGTTATCCTTTTTCACAGTATCTACAGCGTTAGAGAACTTCAAGCGTATCTCTTCATTTCTTTGTCCTTCCGTTATCCAATCCTCTGCGTGTTGATTCTATTCAACCTACTCTTCATTATTACCACGTTGTGACCTTAGCCTACATCTGTAATATGATGTAATCTTGAGAGGTGGCATGAGCCCCCTCTCATATTTCTATCTTACGATTTTCGTCTCTAATTGCATGCGGTGAAAAGTTGCTATTCCTTCACACGCGGACTTCCCACGCAGCGTCTCTCGTCACCCAGGTGGTCCGGTGACAGGCAAGCTCTGCGGATCTCGAGAGGGTTAAGCCGACGAGTGTGAGGGAGTCGAGTGAATGCTCTCCAGACGCCGACATTGTCAAAAGACACGCCCGGAGGGGCCTGAAGTAGCGGCTGGGCTAGAGGTTCCGTTACTTCGCAGAAACTTAGCGAAAACACTTTCTGGCGGGCTATCAGCCAGGCGTTGGAATGACTTGTGTACCCAGGCAGTTGTGGCGGGAAAATTCCCGCGCTTTCTGCAAAATAGTAACTGTGATTGGCTTGCTCAGGGCATAGCTCCGTGACGTAGCAAAATCAGCGCAGAAATTGGCGCCAAGAATCTCCATTGGTGGAATGGTATTGCTCCGGCAATGGAATGGAATTTTCCGCCGGTTTTCGAGTTGCTGATTGGAACGTTTAACTATGGCCACTGTCGTGGGGGCAGGAATGTTGTGTGTTCAGCCTGCACGGGTGCTCTTGTGGGGAGTCGGCTCTCGCCTTTCGGTCGAGGACGTCGAAGCAACCAGCCATCGCCTCCGGTACGCCAGATCGTGTTCTGGCAGTTGAGAAGACAGTTTGGTAATGTATGTCTGCAGCACCGGCAGATAGGGCTTTTCCTAGGTGATAATCAGAGCTCAGCAGAGCGCGCCTGTTCGTCTTTTTCTAACTATGTTCTGTCTTGAGTAGCAGCAATTAATGTTGGGTTAGCTGTGTGTCTCTCTTAAGATTTGTTGGCAAGGAATTGGCTCCACATACCACTTCGTCATAAACCTCACAATCTAGTTTAGGGACAACTTCACCTTCACAGCGTTTGTTTGAGTATCCAATTTGAGCCGATTTGGTGTATTATAAATGTTTCATGTGTTTTTGTTTATTATTTTGTGTTTAGTCTTAATAAATCATATTGTTATTTAGGACAGAACTTTCATTCTGTTAATCGGTAGAGCAACCCATCATTTCTCACTACGTTAATGAAACCTTCCTTTATTTAACTTATTTATCAAATTAAATTATTGCAGGTGCCAAACTCTTTTCTACTTCACTTGCAGGGTTGATTACAGTCAGTTCGCGTATATTTTTTAATCCATGTGCAACAGCAAAAGTCGGAGTTAGAATAGGGGGGGCTTAGAGCGTCATTTACATATGTAGATTCTAGAATTTAGTGTTAAATACACTGCTTGCCCCTGCACCTCGCGTAAAATGGCGACCCTTAGCCTCGGATCTTTCCTGTGAATCGCTGATAAGCAAGTATTATTAGTAGTAGGGACACTCAGAATTTTTTTTGCTTAATTTTTTATTGATTAATACCCAAGTTTTTTTTCTGGTAGTTCCGCGTTTAGTTTTTAAGTAGCTGCGCATGATTACAGTTTTTGTTTTCAGTGTATATATATTTTTTGTTCATTGTTTTTTGTGTTTCGTTGATGTGGTGTCCGTACCACATCGCACTTTGTCGGATTTGTGTGCGGTTTCTGTACCACATCAAATTGTACTTGTAATTACAGCGTTGGAACACCGTTGTTGAAATTTTATGTCTATGTGTAAAAATACAGGGAGTTGATTGTTTTTACTGTGTATTTTAGATAAATTTTGTTTCTCATGAATGATCACGAGAAGTAAGGCACGACTATTAGCGAGCGAAGCTAAAACAAAAGTGGATACTATAATGGATAAGGGGCACGTTACTGACGGGGATAGGTTCAGAGATGAGATGGGCACATTTTTAGCAGGACAGGACGACAGGGTCATTGATGAGGACGGTGATTTGGACGCGATCTTAGAGCAACGTCGCGACCGTGATTATGATAGTGAGGTAGAGGATGAAACAGAGACAGGCACACAGATCGAGACGGCAGCAGAAATTTATAATCAAACGAACGAGAGCAGACTGGGGCCAGCTCGGTCACGTCAGAGCTCTAGCGCCCAGGTGTCCAGAGTTACATCACCCATGTGTGACGAGGATCAAAAAGATGACATTAACCCAATACTGAGCTTCCTACAATCAATGAAAGAAGAAGATGAGAAACAGCGTAAGAAGGACACTCAGACTATAATTTCGCATATAGGGGAAATTCGTGGGGAATTACTAACAATAAAGAAAGAATGTGGAGAAGCAAAACAAATGTCAATGGTAGCACAAAAAGTAGCAGGCCTAGCCAAAACGGCAGCAACAGGGGCAATGAAAATCGCAAAAGTAACTTCTCAACTTGCAGGTCGCTTGCGACGTGCGACACAAGCCCACGCAAAATCCCTAGCGTTCTTAAAAACTCAAGGTAATATTGCGGTTACGAACATCACGAAACGAATGAAAGAAATAGTCGGATAGCAAAACTAGAGCGAAACGGGCACACGAGCACTGCGCGTTCGGATACCAATGATGGAGTACACAGAATTGTGTCTCCGAGGAAAAGCCCGCCGTGCTCTAGCCCAGTGACAGAGTGCAGAACTAACAAGGCACACGCAGAAACACCTAGTAATAGCTCCAATAATTGTAGCCCACTTAGGAAAATGAATTCGGAGTGCCACTTCCACTGTGATACAGAGGTAGCACATCACAGTTATCAGCAAGATAGATCAGGACACTCAGCAGACGTGCAAGTATCGGAAACGAGTGACAACACCAGTGCGAGTATCGGACAGGATTTTGATCAGAATCACTTCCTGTCGATACTAAAATTCCAGAAGTTCAAATATAATGGAGGGTCGATGCATCCGAAGAGCTGGGTGATGCAGTTTACAAATTCATTACCGTCGTCATGGCCAACCCAGGTAAAATTAGAAGTCATGTGTGGACACATCGAAGGCCAAACCGCGGAAAAGATGCGGGGTGTGGCAGCGACGTGTCGGACTTATGAGGAATTTGTTGGTGCATTCCTGCGGACCTACTGGTCAAAGGAAACGCAAGACAGGATTAAAGAGGAAATAATATTTTGTCCTGAACTGGAAGTGTCCGGGCAAAGGAGCGCCACCAAATTTTGTGATGATTTACTCAAGAAGAATCAGTTTTTAGATAGTCCATATAGCAACGGAGAAATCATTAAATTTTGCTTTTCCAAATTGCCAGTTAGGTATCAACAGACACTTGTCGGGAAGTGTGGATCTGACATAGATGCATTCAAGAGTCTACTGCGCAAACTCGTAGTAGTCTTTGATAAACAAGACACAAAGGACAGGAAGAAGGCGCGAAATAACAAATACCACGGCCAGCAAGGGAAGACGACAGCAGATCGCATAATCGCACTGGTCAGTTAGGAAACCAGGGTTACGGAAATCAAGGTTACGCTATTCAAGGTTATGGAAACCAGAGACACGGAAACCAGAACGTCAGGGAACAGGGTCAATCTAGACAAGCAATCTGGGACAGGAGGAATGACGAACGGCAAAGCGACCGTAATTGGAGAGAGCGAAATCAAGGACAACAGGAGAACCAGGAGATGGAAATTAGACCTCTAAATCCTAATGCACGTCAGAGGAGGGGGAGTCTAAGAAGGGATTGACGCTAGTCCATAGGACTCCACCACATCTCTCACACAAAGAATTTCGTGGAATAATAGTAGTTTAAGTGGTGTACATAGTAGAATAGGCAAATATATGAACCTTTCTTCGGGGAACAATAACCGTTGCATTAATAGCTTAAGATTGTTAAAGTATTAGCACGCTGCGTTTTCTCGCATAAGAATTTACTGCTGTTAACTTTTTTTGTCTATGTTCGCGATCTCCTCTGTCGTTGCGATAAGAGGCACTACCTTTCCATGAGCAATGTTTTTGTCCTTTCCTATCTGGTGTTCATGTTAAGGGATAAAGATGAGTGACGAGATGTCGCACAAACGGGCGCATACAACAACGTGCCCTTAGAAGCGTTCTGAGAAGTCGTGATACGCTCCATAGCGGCCACAACCAGTTCGTGAGACGTTCATACCAATGCTTGCAGGCACGCGTCAGTTCACTGCAAGACTGTGGTATATTGCGTGATTTCGAGGATGAATATGGGCAGTATAGTTTTTGCAGAGCTGCGCCAGCATCGTTGTCTTGCAAGTCGGGGTGAACCTGTGAGCGTTTGACTCCAATGGTGCCCTAGACGATAGAAATGCGGGCATAAAGCCTACCATGCCAAGGTGCTGGTTGGAGATTTAGCGTGCTGCTCGTGACTGTCACAGATGAATAACCAGGGACTTATACTTGGATAATCGTGACATACTGTGTAGCTGGCGTGTGTTGGGCGACTGAATCCGCAACAGGAACCAGTCCTGGCGTGGTCATATTACATTGCCTCTGGAAAGGTGTGCTTTGATCGCGAAAACCGCATCACATAGAGAAGGAAGTTGCAACTATAAATTTATTGTCGTGTATAGCCATGGCTAACCCAGTCTCTGGAGTTTCAGTGAGGCGTAATGAAAACTCGGAGGTCATGTCGTACGGCGCGCACATCACTGTCGTCAATAGCGGCGAGCAACGAGACATCTCAACGTAACAGGAATTATGTAAGAGTATTGTATAAGGTAAACAAAACAAAAAAAAGGTACGATACTAGAATAAGTTAAACTGTAGGATTTAACAATAACTAGATTAATATTGTGGGGGTTTTCTACCACAAGTGTTTGGCGCGCGCCTGTTGGGATGTTATTTTTCAGGTCATCAAATCACAGACCCAAGATGGAGGGACGACCGGCGAGCGAACGTAGAATAGTTGCTTGTTCTTTATAAGCTCAGTAAAACTTCGACCTGCATAATAACATAATTTATTCAAAAGACATAGAATGTAGATCGTTGGCAAATGTTAGTTAATTCTTGAGCATGTTTTCTGTCGATCTATATAATTAATAGTAATATTAGTGCAGGCCCGCACATTTAGCTGTTCATCCAGTGTAGCGTCACACACCATGTAGAGTAGTGAGACCGGTCTCTACACAAATATCAAGATAAATTATTTCCATGTCTAAATTTGATACACCAAGATTTTGTTATACTGATAGCCATAGATTAATAACTATAAAAGTAAAATAAGAGTGTCTGAAATGACAGACCATCAATGTGTCATTATGTAAATTTATTATAACATAGGTCATGGGAAAAGTTAGGCATAAGATTTTTGTCAGAACTGTGCAGATGACGGGTATCGTGGCAATGCAGAGGCCAGCTAGCGCAAAAACAAGAGGTCTTCGGCTACCTGCAAGAAGGCGAGCGTCCGGTCCTGCAAGCTGACAGTCAACGGGCCGTATACCTGAGGGATTAGGCGGGATCCTCGCCCGGCCACAAGTGAAAGTGAGGCTGGCCGTTGACACTGACACGCGACCCACACGCGACAGCCTGCTAGCTCTCCGGACGCGGCAGCCGTTTGGAGGGATTCCCTGCGGCAGACCACGTTGTCGTGAGTACACGAAGGAGGTCACATATCGTGTCAGAACCTGCACCTCATGTGCCTCAGGACAAAAAAGGACGCTATATACTCACCTGTTTGGGTTTTTACAACTCACTAGCATTGGCCGATTTGCATACACAAAGCAGTATCGTGCCACATTAACAAATGAATGGTCTCATTTCTAACTTCTCCTCTCTATTAGAGAGCAGTTTTAGATGTTAATCTGATGGTGCGATAGTTCTTGCACTTACCTGTCTTTAATCCTTGGGATTGTATGACAGAAATTTTTCCACAGTTTGATGGTACGTCGCCAGTCTCATAGATTCAACACATCAACTCGAATAGTCGTTAAGCTGCCACTACCCTCGATTATTTTCACACATCCGATTGAGTTTTATCAGTACCACCCGCTTTATTTGATCTCAAATCTTCAAATGACGCCTGGGGATTTTCATGATTCAAGTTATCGAGCTATGATTTTACTTCGTTTCAGATCAACCATTCTCTTCAGGAGGCACCTTAGTGAGTCACAGTGGGATAATGTAACTTCTTTATTCAAAAAAAACATTTAAAACAGAAAATCGTACAAATGTGAAATACACAATGTCAGCTTCTACCATACATGTAACGTCGAGATCAGCAGAACATGTGTTTGACTTTACACCAAATCCTCCCGTTATTAGACGGACACCAAGTTGGCTGATACAGATTAGCGGTGAGAAACAAATGACCCACGCCCTTACTTTCCCTTTCACTAAGAAGCTGAGTGCACAAGTAAATGCAACTGAATGTTTTTACTGTAACATTTTTCCTGTCAGCAAAACTGGACAGCACGTATCACCTACTGAAGTATGGACAAGAGTTGTAATGCAAAGATGATATACTCGTTTGCCGTTGTGCAGATGATGTACGTAGCGTACGTCCAATTCTCTGCCTATGCAGTGGACGCATTATGCCGTCCGTAAACTCCTAGGGCTGAAATCTCGTTACAAGATGGCACACAAGTCAAGATTTCTGTTTGCTCACTAGCCAGTAACAGAAATTCGACTCTCTAAACATTCTGCGTAGTGTCTGTTTGTTCTATATCGTGTCTCCCTACCACATTCTCGCAACGACGCTCTGAGCGTGTTTTTTAGGGAATTGACTAGTTTGAACCTAGGACCTGTTGCTGGTAAGGAGACGCCAGACCACACATGACATGTAGAATTCAGAAGAGTTCAGTGAGACTAGCGATGATATAACCAAATACTTAATGATTTCAGCGTCAGCTCCACTGTACTCCCCGTAAAAGAATCTTAATACTGACTAAATTTAGTGGAAGGGGTTCAAGGCTTTCCTATTTTTAGTTAGCTGGTAAAATAACGTCGAAAAAGTAGTTAAATTTACCATTGGAAATTTTATTCTACTCACAAAACATCGTTTATAAATTGCACTATTGATAAAAGGAAATGTTTTATACAGGATGGTAAAAACTGACTGCGTTCAACAAAAATGTGAAAGAATATTCCCTGAATGGGTTTCCAAGATCTACAATGGATCGAAGGATGACCTATGCCATATCACATCTATAATCTAGGTTTAAATTAAGTTTCACAAAAAAGCTAATTATCAAAATGGTCTACAGTGACCCTAAATTATCTTTAATTACTTACCTAACTTGTCGTAAATTACAGTGGCTGATGTGGCTTCTCAATAACTATATAACAGAAAAATCATCGCGCTTCAGATTTTTACTTCAAGTGGCAAATGTGAACACCATGAGCTTTAATTGACGATCGACACTAGTATTACGCAAAAAGGGGTTATAACAAATGAGACTTCTGCAGTTCTGAGTGAAGCTTTATGCGCTGTTATGCGGCATCGCGTGCGTTCATTACCTTGTCGGTGTTCGTCACGGGGCGGCGGCCGGCGCAGCTCTGTCCAGCTCGCCCTCGCAGAAGCAACTCAGTCCTAACTTCTCCTTACTACAATTTACCGAAGTTGGTTTAAAAAAAACTATCTGGCTGTGTTTCCATCTGACCAATCAGAGTCTCAATGTTAACCTTAAGCTCCACCTACAAAAATTCTGTCTATCCAATGAGAAACGTTATACTTTTCGTGGCGGGGCAATGTTTTTAAAGTTTGACATAACAGAGACGCGAAAAAGTCTCACGCTAAAACTTGCAGCTGATGTGGTCCTTTAGTGTTATCGTAAGATCTGTACTGTTCTTTTGGAGGGCTCTATCTTTTAACATGGGCTGGGGGGGTGGTCCTAACGTAACAGAGACGCGAAAAAGTCTCACGCTAGAACTTGTGGGTGGTGTCCTAGCGGTTAGCTGGCGACGTGGGTGTCGGTCCATCCCTTATCGTAGGGCCTTCCAGCTTAGCACGGTTCGGCTCTCAGCTTCTGTTCTCGTTTCTCCCCTCGGAACTGCGTCTGTCTCACGGTGGGAAGGTATGGCATGCATTTAGGGATTCTTGTGTTAGTCTGTGGTATTCCATTTGCTCATTCGTTACTCGTATTACTTTGGTTAATTTAATGTCACGATTTATTCGGAGCTATGTGACATACTATTGCATTTGCTTATCATGTCAGGGTTTTCATGGAAGGTGCTGGATTTGCCTGACACCTTACAACTAGCCAGTAACAGAAATTCGGCTCAATTATTTTCCCATAAAGAAGAACTTCAGTGTTTGTCAGCCTACACAGAGAGCTAAAGAAAAGTCACGCAGTTAAACGGAATAACAATTCTGTAAGAAAGGAGCTACTTCACACACTCCAGGAGTCGAAAGGAACACTTATATAAAATTTAGCCGCCGAGTCCCCCACTATGGTTCTCACCAGCGATGTCCCCTCTAGTGAGCTCCGGAGACAAGCTCAAAAAATGTTTCAAATGGCTCTGAGTACTATGGGACTTAACATCTGAGGTCATCAGTCCCCTAGACTTAGAACTACGTAAACCTAACTAATCTAAGGACATCACACACATCCTTACCCGAGGCAGGATTCTAACCTGCGACCGTGGCAGCAGAGCGGTTGCGGAATGAAGCGCCCAGAACCGCTCGGCCACACGGCCGGCGGAGGCAAGTGCCCTCGATCGCTTCTGCAGGGAAGCCTTTTCTCTCATCATGTACTGCTCCCCGCTGGACTCAGAATGTCTACATTCGCGCTCAAGCGACGAATCCCAGCGGCCATTACAAGAACATTACATTCCACTAGGTGGGTCATGAATCCACTAGCCAATCACACAAGTCTTATACTCTTCACAGAAGCATTTCTGGAAGGCTCCATTCCCCATTCTTAATGCTTCTCTGCAGATTTTGGCTGGGGGCGTGTTAACGGGGCTTCCCACGAGAATATTCCACAGAAGTCAGCTTATGAACATCGTCTGTGACCCCACACATTACTTTTGCACTAAAAGGATGTCCTTTCACATTCTTTCATCTCCAACGCTCTTTCTATTTTGAAAATTTTTTCGTCTCACCATAGAGCACCACCCGCATGCTCTGCCTGCACTACAGGAGATCTGCAGTGTCTAGAATCACGAACCACCACTGTCACGCTCTCTTTCCGGGCAATAAGTTTCTGAAATTACAGTGAAATGAATACCCCTAGCTGCATACAGGCGTTGATATAAGTCAACGGGGACAGTTGAAAATGTGTGCCCCGACCGGGACACGAACCCTGGATCTCCTGCTTACTTGGCAGACGCTCTATCCATCTGAGCCATCGAGGACACAGAGGGTAGCGCGACTGCAGGGACTTACCTCTGGCACGCCTCCCGTGAGACCCACATTCGCAACTTATTGTCCCACACTATATTTATAGTGCCCCTGTCCATTATACTCATTACTCGCGGCCTTACTGCCGATTCCCGTAAGAGTTCGGGCACTGTTTGTGCATCCGCACAGAAGAAGATGGTCAAATGGTGGGTGAGCTATACATATATATACACACACACACACACACACACACACACACACACACACACACACACACACACACACACATATATATATATATATATATATATATATATATATAAGATGGTATATGTTCTTTGGGACATGTCCGAAAGAACAGATACCATCTTCATATACAGGCAGTTCCAAAAGGTACGGCCAAACTTTCAGGAAATATTCCTCACACACAAAGAAAGAAAATATGTTATATGGACACGTGTCGGGAAACGCTTACTTTCCATGTTAAAGCTCATTTTATTACTTCTCTTCAAATCACATTAATCATGGAATGGAAACACACAGCAGCAGAACGTACCAGCGTGACTTTAAACACTTTGTTACAGGAAATATTCAAAATGTCCTCCGTTAGCGAGGATACTTGCATCCACCCTCCGTCGCTTGGAATCCCTGATGCGCTGATGCAGCCCTGGAGAATGGCGTATTGTATCACAGCAGTCCACAATACGAGCACCAAGAGTCTCTGCACTTGGTACCGGAGTTGCGTAGACAAGAGCTTTCAAATGCCCCCATAAATGAAAGCCAAGAGGGTTGAGGTCAGGAGAGCGTGGGGTCCATGGGATTGGTCCTCCTCTACCAATCCATCGGTCACCGAATCTGTTGTTGAGAAGCGTCCGAACACTTCGACTGAAATGTGCAGGAGCTCCATCGCGCATGAACCACATGTTGTGTCGTACTTGTAAAGGCACATGTTCTAGCAGCACAGGTAGAGTATCCCGTATGAAATCATGATAACGTGATCCATTGAGCGTAGGTGGACGAAACTAAAACGAGCTCTAACATGGAAATTTAGCGTTTCCAGACACATGTCCGCATAACATCTTTTCTTTATTTGTGTGTGAGGAATGTTTCCTGAAAGTTTGGCCGTACCTTTTTGTAACACCCTCTATAATAAGTTTCTGCCCCTTCAAAATACAACATGCTTCACAGATCCTCTGTAGCCAATAGCGGCATCTGAGTAACTTGAGGCATTTGGCCCTTTTTGTCAGTGCTCAGCTCTAATTAACTCCCACACATGCAGTATCACAGAATTTGTCAGTACATGATGCTAGCCAGTAACAGCCAGGAAAATGATTAATCCAGTTTGCATAGTGAATATGATCTAATATAAGTATAAATACAACAATATGAACTATGTGGTGGAAAATCTTGCGACCTTACGACTGTCGTACAGAATGACTGTCGCCAGTATTGAGATGTGCTGAAATAACGCAATAGACACAATTTATGTTGAGATGCCCCAAGCACAAGGGGAATGGCAGGCGCTCCACAGGAATCAGATTAGGCTACTTGGCACCGGCCCTAAAGCGGAAAGCCGACGTCCGGCGGGTGGCTCGCACAGCAGACACCGCCCGGCAGAGCCGCCGCCGCCGCAGCAGCAGCCGCCCGCCCCCACACGCCCCCGCTGCCCGTCACCGCCAGGCAGCCGAGCGGCTGTCTCCCATTGACGTCACGACTATTGTTCCTGGCACAATCAGATGGACGCGGCGCCGTCCTGCTCCGCCGAATTACGTTTCGGACGGGCGGCGCGCAGCGCGGTGGATAGCGTCACCTCTCGGCGACCGAAAGAAGCGGCCAATGCATGGCCGCCGGCTAATGAGCGACTAATAAATATAAATACGCATATGCAAAATGCGCTCTGCGCAATTACCGAGTGGACGGGATAATTATCCGATACTGCCAGCGATCGCTGTCAGTCGGAATTATGTGCTTAATGGCGTTTTAATGAAGCAGATCCTCGAAGCAGAAACAATATTTCCGTTATTGCTGGGTACACGCTATGGGAAAACTGAAACGGATATGGTGAGTGGGAAAATATTCCCAACTGAATGAAAAAAACTTGACAGGAGTAGAAAAATGTATTAGTGGCGACGTGATTTTGTTTCTTTCCGGCTTATGGTATGGGACTTCATCATCATCCGGCTTATAAGAATATTTGGCGTCACTCTTGCTTTTTTAGTTACAAGCGCTCCCGCATTTGGAAGCAAGGTGAATGAATGTATGCCGCCGATTTACATTCGTACATACAGAAAACGACTTAGAACTGAGTGCAGAACTCTTAATTAAGGTTTGGTCGGGATGGTTGAAAAGGGCTCTGAGCGCTATGGGACTTAACATCTGAGGTCATCAGTCCCCTAGAACTTAGGACTACTTAAACCTAACTAACCTAAGGACAGCACACATATCCATCCCCGAGGCACGATTCGAACCTGCGACCGTAGCGGGCATGCGGTTCCGGACTGATGTGCCTTGAACCGCTCGGCCACCAAGGCCGGTCTTTTTTTTTTTTTTTTTTTCGAGATGAAACGGACCTATCAGATTAGATCTGAATGTCCGTCTAGACGTGCATAACTTGCTACTGCTACTAAAATGCATAGTCTTCATGAATCAGTTTGTAACGAACACATGTAAACGAGATTCTTAACCAACTCGCGTGGTAAGCCAGTGACGCTGACGCTTTACAACGGAAAGCATTAAAAATTATGGGCAAGCCTTGTGTGTCCACATTTTCATTTGAAACCCAAAGAAAATGACGCCGTACCATGTGGCCTTGGAAGTATCCAAGCTTATGAGGATATAGGTGAACAAGAGGAGCAGCACCACAATCATACCAATGGGAGAAGCTAAAGTTTAAGATTTACAATCAGACAGCAAAACGAATTTTAAGCTCCAAAATTGGGAGGAAAGAGTCCGCTAGTATTCAGTATCAAAACTAACAAGCGAGCTAGTATCAGTTGAAAGTAAAAGTTATAAATTGGTAACAAATAATTCTTTTCTTCGGGAATGTCAGCCTCGTAGTTCACGTGATCCACATCGAAAGAAGACCAGTACTTTTGGTGTAACATAATATACTTAACAATAATAACAATGGAAAATGGAAATGAGCGTTTGGCTTCATTGGCCGGGAGGCCCCTTGCGGGGCAGGTCCGGCCGCCTTGGTGCAGGTCTTATTACATTCTACGCCACATTGGGCGATCTGCGCGCCTGATGAGGATGAAATGATAATGAAGACAGCACAACACCCAATCCCTGAGCGGAGAAAATCCCCGACCCAGTCGGTAATGGAACCCGGGCCCGTATGACGGCAATTCGTCACGCTGACTACTCAGCTATCGGGGCGGACCACACTAACAATAAGCTCTGAGCAAAAGCCAGGGACATGGGGTCATGTCGTTGCGGCCAGACAGTACAGTACAACCACGTTATAAAGAAGTTTCTCTACCGTCGGCTGGGTATGAGGGGAATGAGCGTTATGACTGCTATGGGGCGATGAACGCCCAGGAAGCAGCTTCCGTCATCACATGCAGTACTGACATATTTTGATTTGTATTGATCATATGCAACGGTAGAAACGGCACACGAAAGGAAAAGGATTTCGTGGAAGCCCGTTATAGAGACGTTCATTGTCAAATATGATTATTATTTGCAGCAATGTATATGATATCAAATTAGACCTGTTATAACAGAATTGTGGTTCTATTAGACAGTGAAAATTGGCAGTAATTGCAATCCACATGAAGACATTAATCCTATACTGACTTTTAGTGATCAGAACTATGGCGAGAAATGTTCTTTATCACAATTGTACAGAAATAACACAGAATTTAGAAAAAGAATGGCCTTGAGCACTATGGGACTTACATCTGAGGTCATCAGTCCCCTAGAACTTAGGACTATTTAAACCTAACTAACACATCCATGCCGGAAGCAGGATTCGAACCTGCTACAGTAGCAGTCGCGAGTTTCCAGACTGAAGCGCCTAGAACCGCTCGGCCACTCCTGCCGGCCAACACAGAATATCGTTGTATGGCCACAAATAATTTTCATTATAGGTCTCTAAATCTGTAGTTTCGCAGTTGCAACTGAAGAAGCTGCAAGATAACATACTAGCAGTGACCGACTGACCGGTTATAAAACGAGACTCTGGGTGTTCAGGTAGAGCAAGGGTGGATATGTTAAGAATATGGTGGACCAATGAGGGAATAGAATCGTGTGGTGGGAGTTTAAAACTCAAAATCATCACTTTCAAAAATGGCTCTGAGCACTATGGGACTTAACATCTGTGGTCATCAGTCCCCTAGAACTTAGAACTACTTAAACCTAACTAACCTAAGGACATCACACACATCCATGCCCGAGGCAGGATTCGAACCTGCGACCGTAGCAGTCGCGCGGTTCCGGACTGCGCGCCTAGAACCGCTAGACCACCGCGGCCGGCTGTAAAATCGTCACTTCTTTCTGATTGTAAATATTCAATTGATTATTACTTTATTCAAACCGTTTTTTTACCGATTGTGTGATAGGTGTTTACTTTTCGGACCTCACTGATACTTGCTCTGGGCCGCATGCGGTCTATGGCTGCAGGTTGTACTCCCCTGGTTTATAGGGGTGAAATAAGCCAGAGAGAGAGAGGAATACTAAAAGTGAGGAGAAACAGTGGGGCATGTTGCTGGCGTGTTACCTACTATTCAGTACGCCGTAGCACCTCGGCCGTGTTATGGGGATGGCGGGCGGCAGTTGTCTGCCAACAGAGCGCGTCACGTCGATCATTCGCCTCACGCGAACAGTAAAAGTCATACCTGATTTTGAACGGCTCTCACTGCTCTTGTTAGGTGTGTGAGCCTAAAAAACAGAATTTAGTCTGGAGGGCGCCTACCAAGAGGTCTCCTACAATGGGCAACAATTCCCGGCGCTACGTGTTGACTGCTCCAGGACACGACAGAAGTTCGGCTGAGTGGACCTGCCGGGTCCTGCCTGATAAAACTCCGTCCAAAAAGAAAACAGCAGACCGTCAGGGTAGACATTATATTCTATAGGCACCCTGAACAGCTGTTCCTAAGGAAAGCTGTGTTCGCCTTACCAACTATTTCTGGGGAAGAGAGTCCAGATCTGTTAGACGTTCATTACCTGGTTGCTCCTAAGCGGCAGCTACTTTCCACGAAGGTATTCCTGCACTCCTGCCGTTCGCCTTCCTACAAAGGCGACCCTCTATTAGCCCCCGGCATCTGGTTAGACACCAATACTTACAGTTCGATAGGCATTGCATTAAAATTAACTTGGCCCAATGTTACTCCTGTACAGAGGGACTGATGTTGGGTAATTTCCGTCTGTCTCTCGTCTCGGGCACAGACAGAAGACCGCGAGGCAAATTTCCTTTAATGTTACTGTACAATTTAATTCCGTGAAAGAATAATTGTAGTATCACAAACCGACAGACAAACTCTCACACTGTTAAATGACAAAATTGAACTGAGACTTGTCACACATAGTGGTACATGATCATCATGTGAACTAGTGGTACTGAATCCCAGGTCTGTGATTCGCAATTATTTAGGTCTGGATCCAGGCTACAATGTGAACAGTTCTACGAAGTTTAAGTGCAGTGTACGTGTTTTGCCATATGATTCGGTGCTGGGTGGCTAGTATACCACAGCAAGGATTTCACCTACTAATTGCTGCACAAATTACGAGAAAATAGAGAATAACAGAGAATTCATGAACTCAACTACTCGTACACCCGCTTACTTAAAAACATTAAATTGACGAACTTCAGGAACAGCATAATATAACATTTACTGTCGCATGGTATGATGACCAGAAGATTCGCAAAAACTCGAACATCGATTATCAGTTATATTCTGCTACAAAGAAACTGAGCATTATTGCAACAGTGGCATTATATATATTGAAAACTGTGTCAAAGACACAGGCGGAAACTCAAGTTAAACAGTAAGGCCATTTTAAAAACAAACATAAAATAATCCACAGGTAGGATCTTTTGGTCCGTGGGGAATCTTGTGTGTGATAGCACAAATGAGATTCAGGAGAAAACACACATAAAATATCCTTAAAAGGGTCTAAATGAATGTATGAGATCAATGCGATTATTTTAAGTAGCAATAAACCAATGATACAGGTTTAGTAGGTCACCAACCACTTCTGAATTAAAAGTGATGGTAAAAAGTAATACGCAGCGTAAAATAGGTACCACGGTACAAAGAAACCCAGTCGTCAAGCAGGAAATCCGGTATGCAGAAAATAAGATATTTGCGGAACCACTGGGTTCTGTGCCAGGTTACAGTAATCAACACATTTTGGGCCTTAGAAACGGAACGTTATCAAGAAAGACGAATGAACCAGTTTATTTAGCAAAGAAGTTTGTGTAAATAAAAATGCGTTACACTTATTAAACCAGACAAATAAACTTAAGATGAGAGGGTAAAGCCGGCCGGAGTGGCCGTGTGGTTCTAGGCGCTACAGTCTGGAGCCGAGCGACCACTGCGGTCACAGGTTCGAATCCTGCCTCGGGCATGGATGTGTGTGATGTCCTTAGGAAAGTTAGGTTTAATTAGTTCTAAGTTCTAGGCGACTGATGATCTCAGAAGTTAAGTCGCATAGTGCTCAGAGCCATTTGAACCATCTGAGAGGGTAAAAGTCAGGGCCGGGCGTACTGCAGCTACTCAACGTGGCACGGAATCAACAAGTCGTTGGAAGTCCTCTGCAGAAATACCGAACGATGTTGTCTCTATAGCCGTCCACAGCTGCGAACTTGTTGACGGTGCAGGATTTTGTGCACTGACTTCCGATTATGTCGCGTAAGTGTTCGACGGGATTGATGTCGGGTGACCTGGATGGCCAAATCATTCCAGAATATTCCTAAAACCAATCGCGAACAATTGTGGTCCTGTGACAAGGAGCACTGTCGTCCATAAATGGGTGTAAATGGTTTCCAGGTAACAAAGCATAAACATTTCCAGTCGATGATCTGCTCATATGGACCATAGGACCGAGTCCATTCCATGCAAACGCAGCTCACACCCTTATGCAACTACAACCAGCTTACACAGTGTGTTTTGGACAATTTGGGTCTATGGCTTCGTGAGGTCGGCATCGCATTCTTACCCTACTGCCGTCACTTACTTACTGGTATCGGGACTCATCTGACCACGCCATTGTTTACCAGTCGTCTAGGGTACAACCGATATGGTAGCGAGCCCAAGAGATTTCGCTGCAGGCGATGTGCTGCTAGCAAAGGCATTCGTACCGCCACAGCCCATTAACGCCAAATTTTGCCAGCTGTATATATGTATATCGCTGTCCCATGACATTTATTACCTCAATGTATAGGTCAAAGGTCATAGGACGGTTTTTTCCGTGTAAAGATGTAAGTTGCATGATGTCATAATGCCGTCGCTATATGCGGCGCAAATGTAAACAAGTGTGAGAATTTCGTTACAGGCAAATGTGCATTGGACATAGCACCACAATGCGAGTAAATCAACTTTACACGTGGGCTAATAATTGGTGTAAGACTCAGTGGTCTTAGCATATTGGATGTTATGCAAGAATCAGTTTCCGTCGTCAACAGTGTCTTAAGGCGGATCAACAGCATCGTAAAGGCACTGTTTTCATACACATGAACCGGCACAAGAACGACCAAAAGTTTCTGAAGGGCGGACTTTAGATGGCTCCGCAGAGCCATAAGAGACAGTCGGCAGTCTACATGGAAAAGAAGGCCGCCTATCCAAGGAAGGAAGTATGAGTAGGTTTTAAGGTCCCGCCAACAGTCTAATGACCCTTTCTTGGTCTAATGACCTACCTTGGCCACGGAACGGACAGGCAGCCTCGAAACTTTCCGCTGCTAAATTGATTGTAAATATTGTTCCCTCCTCTTACCAGGTCCTCTGTCCTTCCTAGTATTAAATGTTTTAAGTAAATCTGTCCTATGGAGTTACTTTGGAACATGAAAATTGAAATGGACTTTTTCATCAGAATTAAAATATTTAGTGCTGTGGATCTTAATTACTGTCTTCTTGGCTGAAAATGAGTAAATTATTGTTTTGCAGTAATGCGTGGCGTCTCCGGAGACCAATCGAGGGCGCCCAAGGTTTCTTCTTAGCAGCCAGCGTAAGAAACAGCTTTTCAAGATCTGCGTCGTAATGTAGCACTGAAAAATTCTTGAAACTGCTATTAAAGAGCAAGTCAGTCGGATAGGATTCTGAACAACAGTGATAGTCTGTGTCGCTAGGGCTAGTTCCATAAATTTCGCTTTTCACAAAAGAGGATCTTTTCATTCCAAAAGACCGTGATATTAAACAGGGATCGCACGGTACTACCGGTACATTTACCATACAAATTCCTGTCTTCTGCTTCCTTGCAACTTGTATCGTAATGACTAGGAGAGGAAAGATGAGAATAATATTCACTTCAGAAATGAGAAACACTTAACCTTTTAAGATAACAATTATTATTTCATAACAACCTTCTTCTCAGTGCTCAACTATTGCAGTAAATATTCAGCTTCTTACAAGAGCGTATATTGACAAAAATTAATATTTTCTGATATGTCGAACATGGGCAGCAGCCTTTTCAGTAGTTGCAGGGGCAACAGTCTGGATGATTAACTGATCTGGCCTTGCAACACTAACCAAAACGGCCTTGCTGTGCTGGTACTGCGAACGGCTGAAAACAAGGAGAAACTAGAGCAGTAATTTTTCCCGAGGGCATGCACCTTTACTGTATGGTTAAATGATGATGGCGTAGGAGGGGTAAGATAGATACTGACTACAGGAAAATTAAAGAGACCTTTGGAGAAAAGAGAGGCACTTTTATGAATATCAAGAGCTCAGATGGATACCCAGTTCTAAGCAAAGAAGGGAAAGCAGAAAGGTGGAAGGAGTATATAGAGGGTCTATACAAGGGCTATGTACTTGAGGACAGTATTATGGAAATGGAAGACGATGAAGATGAAATGGGAGATATGATACTGCGTGAAGAGTTTGACAGAGCACTGAAAGGCCTGAGTCGAAACATGGCCCCGGGAGTACACAACATTCCATTAGAACTACTGACAGCCTTGGGAGAGCCAATCCTGACAAAACTCTACCATCTGGTGAGCAAGATGTATGAGACAGGCGAAATACCCTCAGACTTCAAGAACAATATAATAATTCCAATCCCAAAGAAAGCAGGTGTTGGCAGATGTGAAAATTACCGAACTATCAGTTTAGTAAGTCACAGTTGCAAAATACTAACGCGAGTTCTTTACAGACGAATGGAAAAACTGGTAGAAGCCGACCTCGGCAAAGATCAGTTTGGATTCCGCAGAAATGTTGGTACACGTGAGGAAATACTGACCCTACGACTTATCTTAGAAAATAGATTAAGGAAAGGCAAACATACATTTCTAGCATTTGCAGACTTAAAGAAAGCTTTTGACAATGTTGACTGGAATACTCTCTTTCAAATTCTGAAGGCAGCAGGGGTAAAATGCAGGGATCGAAAGGCTATTACAATTTGTAAATCACGCAGATGGCAGTTATAAGAGTAGAGGGACATGAAAGGGAAGCAGTGGTTGGGAAGGGAGTGAGACAGGGTTGTAGCCTGTCCCCGATGTTATTCAATCTGTATATTGAGCAAGCAGTAAAGGAAACAAAAGAAAAATTCGGAGTATGTATTAAAGTCCATGGAGAAGAAATAAAAACGTTGAGGTTCGCCGATGACATTCTAATTCTGTCAGAGACCGCAAAGGACTTGGAAGAGCTGTTGAACGGGATGGACAGTGTCTTGAAAGGAGGATATAAGATGAACATCAACAAAAGAAAAACAAGGATAATGCAATGTAGTCGAATTAAGTCGGGTGATGCTGAGGGAATTAGATTAGGAAATGAGACACTTAAAATAGTAAAGGAGCTTTGCTATTTGGGGAGCAAAATAACTGATGATGGTCAAAGTAGAGAGGATATAAAATGTAGACTGGCAATGGCAAGGAAGGCGTTTCTGAAGAACAGAAATTTGTTAACATCGAGTATAGATTTAAGTGTCAGGAAGTTGTTTCTGAAAGTATGTGTATGGAGTGTAGCCATGTATGGAAGTGAAACGTGGACGATAAATAGTTTGGACAAGAAGAGAATAGAAGCTTTCGAAATGCAGTGCTACAGAATAATGCTGAAGATTAGATGGGTAGATCACATAACTAATGAGGAGGTATTGAATAGAATTGGGGAGAAGAGGAGTTTGTGGCACAACTTGAGAAGAAGAAGGGACCGGTTGGTAGGACATGTTCTGAGGCATCAAGGGATCACAAATTTAGCATTGGAGGGCAGCGTGGAGGGTAAAAATCGTAGAGGCAGACCAAGAGATGAATACACTAAGCAGATTCAGGAGGATGTAGGTTGCAGTAAGTACTGGGAGACGAAGAAGCTTGCACAGGATAGAGTAGCATGGAGAGCTGCATCAAACCAGTATCAGGACTGAAGACAACAACAACAAAAACAACAACGACAACAAGTTGTAGCAATAGTGTCTGTCGTTTCTTTTCTTAAAAACAGAAGTACACCTCCTTTGAAAATACGGCCTTCCGTAGTCAAGCCAACTACCAGGAAAAAAAGAATCATTAGTAAAGTCACGGAATATAAAAGTTTGTTAAAATGAAGGAACGCTAACAAGTGGACAATGTTATTTACAATACTTTGCTTTCGCAGGCGAAAGCGATAATTCAGGTTATTTATAACTGAGAGTTTCTATGTTAACGCATTTTTTGTACTACCAATGAATTATATCGCCGGGAGTAAGTGATGCCATAAAAGCAAGATATTTGGATAATAATGGGTATGGACAATGTAATTCAGCCATGCTTATTAGAGATACCCAATCGCGACGTGCTTGTAGCGAATTAGGGCAATCGCGGGGAACCTAAGTCGGTATGGTCGGACGTGGATTTGAATCGTTGTTCTTTCGGACAGTAGTCTGGTGTGATAATGACGATTTCAATATAGGATGTCAGAATGCGACAGTTAACTGGACTGTACGAAGCATGGTATCACGTCAAATGTCACTCAGCGTATAAAGAAAATGGCCCTGGAAAACTATCCGCGGTCTTTACACTCATAGGATCTGATTTTTCCGTTGTAAAATGGCACTTTTCAGTGGAGTAGCAAAGACTTGTGAAATGTAGAGCTGGATGTAAACTCGAGATGCGAAGGAGGAAAACACAGACATTCCTCGACAATACCAACGTATGTAATTTAAAGTAGCTTTCACAACGCATGTAACAGAATATAAGCTGGAGACCTTTTTAAAGGCCTTTGTTACCTCGTAGAAGTGGATGCATTCTTCTAAACAGTAACATCTATCTACAGAGGGCTCGCCCGTATTCTGTAATCTGACGGCAGGTAATTTAAGCGAGCTCGATACCGGTACGGCAGGGTTGAACACAACAGCTGTAAGGCCCCTGTTAGGGCTAGGCGCAGGTATACTGTGGCGTTATTAGTGTCAGCAGAGGCAAGAGGAGCTCGCCCGCGGCAGATGTTATCTGCTGCCGCCTCGCAATATATTACCTGGGCTATTCATAGTTGCTCCGCTATTCACATAACGAGGTCTCTTATGAGAAACTAGTGAGCGTGGAGAAGTGTGTGTGTGTGTGTGTGTGTGTGTGTGTGTGTGTGTGTGTGTGGTTGTGTAGGTCGTTCCATCTTATGACTAAGCCACTAACGCTCTGTTCATGCTGTTGCTGTAATATCTGCTTTGGTAGAGAGCAGCGGTTTTGAAGCTGTCTGCTGATGATCGGATCAGAACTCACCTAACAAGGCTTGTTATATTCAGACCATATCAAAGTAACACCTGCCTTTTAACGCAGTCACGAACTACGAAAGTATTGCTTCCATAACCTCTTGTACTTGCATGTGGTTTTGCAGTACATTGTAAGTATCTCATAAATACTATTAACGACCGTATATACACTAAAGTGATAAAAAGTCGTGGGATGCGATATTCACATATACAGATAGCGGTATTGTCGCGTACATAGGGTACGAGAGGGCAGTGCATTGGCGGCGATGTCATTTGTACTCAGGTGATCCACATCGGAAAGTTTCCGACATGATTATGGCCACACGACGGGATTAACCGACTTCGAACGTGGAATGGTAGGTGGATCTAGACGCTTGCAGCATTCCATTTCGCAAATCGCTAGGGAACTCAATATTCCGAAATCACAGTGTCAAGAGCATGCGAAGAATATCAGATTTCAGGCATTACCTCTCACCATGGACAACGCAATGTCCGACGGACTTCATTTAACAACCGAGAGAATCGGCGTTTGCGTATAGTTGTCAGTGCTAACAGACACGCAACAGTACGTGAAATAACTGCATAAGTCAATGTAGAACGTACGATGAAAGACTGTTAGGACACTGCGCAAAAAATTGCCGTTAATGGCTATGCCAACAGACGGCCGATATAAGTACCTTTCCTAACAGCACATCGCCTGCAGCGCGTCTCTTCAGCTCGTGATCATATCGTTTGGTCCTTAGGCGACTGGAAAACCGTGACCTAGTCGGATGAGCTTCAGTCAATAACAGATGATGGTAGGGTTCGAGTGTGTCAGACCCCACTACCCCATAGACTGAAGTTATCAACAAGACACTGTGAAAGCTACTGATGGCTCCATAATCGTGAGCTGTGTTTACATGGAATGGACTGGGTTCCCTGGTCCAACTTAACAGATGATTGACTGGAAATGGTTATATTCGGCTACTTGGAGACCATCTACAGCCATTCATTGACTTCATGTTCCCAGACATGTCACTGGACTGCAATCGTTCGCCACTGGTTTCAAGAACATTCTGGACAATTCAATCGATTGATTTGGCTATCCAGATCACCCAAAATTAATCCCATAAAAAATTTATGAGACGTAATTGGTAGGTCAGTTCGTGCACACAATCCTTCACCGGCAACACTTTCGCAGTTATGGGTGGCTGTAGAGGCAGCGTGGCTCAATATTTCTGCAGGTTGAGTCCATTCCATGTCGAGTTGCTAAGATCGGCAAAAGGAAGTCCGATACGATATTAGGAGGTATCCCATGACTTTTCTCATCCGAGTGTATGCACTGATCAACCAGACCATTGTGAACAACAGCGTGATGGTCCTCCTTTCGAAAGGAATACAACAGTTGTTCAGCGCGCAGTGAATTACGGAAGTCCTTGATGCGAGGACGTGCTGAAAGGTATTGCCTCCGAATTTTTTATTCTGCTCTCCGTATCAGTTGAGGTATTACATGTCAAGTATATTGCTTCGTCAGCTTTTGCTTCGCTGAAGCAAGTTGCAATCCTCTACAACTACGGGTCTCCGAATTGTGACTTTTAACATGGCGGTGTGTAAGGGAACAATATCGGTGTGTGAGAAACAGCGCACTGTAATCAAGTTGTCTGATACGCTCCAAAATCTCTTTGGCTTTCTGAGTCAGGTGGCTATGCGTCCATTAACAAGAATGTGGCAGGTAATGAAAACTTTTTCCATTTGTCTGAGCCCGTAAACAAGAGAGCATCATTGCAATCCCGTCGCAAAGGGAGACCGCCGCCACGAAGTTCAGACCAATGCCATCAGCATGCAAAGTCACGCTCACAGTGTTCTGGGATGCTGAAAGTGTGTTGCATTTCATTCGTAAACGCACTATGACGTATTCTACTCTCAACGTACTGCGAGACCCTGAGGAAACTGCAAACAGTATTTCTAAGACTTTGTCCGCACATGGAGCACCCTCTGTTTCAGCGCAGTCCAGTCATCAACGCCAGACCACACACGAGCGCTGCGAGGTCTGCAACTATCTCATGCCCTGGGTTCACTTCCATCAACCATATTCCATACAGCCCCTACTTGGCCCCATCCGATTTTCATCTGTTTCCAAAATTTATAGTACACTTTCGATGACTTCGCTTTAACAGTGATGAAGAGGAAGAAGCAGATGTGTGGTTGTGACTACAGTAACGCTATTATCGTCGGGAGACTTGTGTTAGTCGCCATGGTTATTATGTTGACAAAATAAGTATGTATTCACGAGGAAAAAAGATGTAGAATGCTAATAAAATTTATTTAATTTTTTGAAGCTTTAAGAATTTTCACATACAAATTTCCGAGGCATACTTTTCAGCACGTCCTCGTAGATTTCTGGAGGTCACGCGGTTCACATTGATTACGGACCGGTCGTTTGTGGGAGCGGAGCTGACGCTCTATAGTGTCTCATGTGTGTTCTTATGGGTTCAGGTAAGGCGTATTTGGTAGCCAAGACGTCAGCGTGATTGAAATTTAATTCTGCTCAGACCACAATGCCATGATGCTGGTCCTGTGGCACTGACAATTATCCGTTTGGAAGATGCCATAGCCATCGGGGAAGTAACCATGGATCAAGTGAAGTTGCTCTAATAATGTTCACGTTGTTCACAACTGTCATAGATCTTCGATTATTACCATATGTCTTGTGGAAGATAAGGTCAGTGCTCCTTGTAGCATAATATTTCCCTACCAGCCAGCGCCCTTCATTTTTGAAGGAAACTTTGACCTGAGTGGTGGCGTTTCTGGACACGACCGCCGAAGTGGTGAGCAGGAAACTTGAGTGATGCCACAAGGCGACACGTTTCCGTTTATCTACGGTCCAATGTCGATGACCCATTGCCCAGTGCATTCGTAACTAGCTGCATCTTTCGGTCAACGTGGAAACACCTAAGTGTCATCTACATCTACCGTAAGTTCGTGAGTGTGCCTTGGACAATGAGCTCAGAAACACTTCGTGTATGCACCATAATTATGCTCTGTGGTCAGATTTTTCACAGTTCGCCGCCTATCCTGCTTTACACAGCCAGAATCCCACAGAACCAAAAAAAATGGTTCAAATGGTTCTGAGCTCTATGCGACTTAACTTCTGAGGTCATCAGTCGCCTAGAACTTAGAACTAATTAAACCTAACTAACCTAAGGACATCTCACACGTGCATGCCCGAGGCAGGATTCGAACCTGCGACCGTAGCGGTCACGCGGTTCCAGACGGAAGCGCCTTTAACCGCACGGCCACACCGGCCGGCCCCACAGAACCCCAAGTTCTGCGAAGTGTCGTGGAAGTCCAACACTTTTTTGCCGCCTACTCCGATTTCACCGTCCTTCAACCACTTTCCACATGTGCTCACCACAGTAGGACAGAAAGGTTGACCAGATTCTCCGTTTCTATGGTGCTCGACACATGCGCCAGGCCATAACAATTAGTCCTTTTTCGAAGTCGATTATGTCACTCGATTTCTCCATTTCCGGCTGTATCATGGTAATAATGATTGCCCGTTAATCTCTTCTCCGGTTATGTACATTCCCCTACCGGGTCAGGTGAACGTAAGGCCACGAGGAGGGTCCAGTGCCGCTGCTTGCTGTGATCACATGGGTTTCACTCATCGGAGTATACGTTGTATTTCAGAAATACTTTAATGAAAATGCATTTCGGGCTAGGCACCTGCGACGATTTAAGATAAACGTGTAGATTGGAGTCGGAGGTGACTCTCCGATAGGTCCATAATGCCTCCCTGCCAATCTTTCAAGTATTCAACACAACTGTTTCACTGGAAACTATATTCCATTCCTCCCGCGAATACGGAGGAAGAACTTGATATGATTCCGTTGTTTTTAGCGGCGAGTTAGAATGATCTAAAGTTACATAGTTTCCAGCCAGATGATTTCGTCCTACTAACGCTACGTTTCCAGGAATAATACCTCCATCATCTTCTGACGACTGAATGGAACTCATGGAAACATCATGCCATTTCGAAGAACTATGTCGACTTGAAATTCGGCAGTTTATATCAGAAAATACTTAGTCTGCCTGCGTGTCTATTACGTTTCAGCCAAACGGTAGGAGATGCGCCTGACAATATTAATCACGTCAGAAATAGGAGTATATCATCTCCTCCGACTGCCCGTAAACCCGAACTCAGTCCTGAGGACTATCGGGAATAGAATCTCCCAAAACAATTAGTTTACACCGAAGATATCTGCAACGCAGAGATCTTGTCAGAGTGATGTGGAGGAAACACTGGTGTTTGAAGTAGTTCGACGGTCGAGTATTCGAGGAAGGCTGGAAGATTAGTATTCCGCGTTTCGTCATTAGTGACGAGGCAGACACTCGGATTGGATGGGGAAAGAAATCGGTCGTGCCCTTTCAAAGGAACCACACCGGTATTTGCGGTAAGCGATGTTGTGCAATCTCAGAAAACCCATTTCCCTGTACTAATAGAGGGAAACGTGCCTCTAGAAATGGATGAATTCTCCAAGTACTATGATTCCAACCACCTAAAGCCCAGTCCCAGTAAAACTCAAGTCATCACATGGCGAGCACAACAACAGAAACATTCCTCAACACCAGTCTACGTAGGTGTCACACTGGACAGGGCTCTAACGTACAGGCAGCAATGACTCAACGTGAAACACAAAGTCACTGTTCGCAATGGGATACTAAAGAAGCTGATTGGCAGCAGCTGGGGAGCCAACCCGCACATCTTAAGGACTTCTGCACTAGCGCTTTGTGTATCAGAGGCTGACTACGTTGCTCCTGCGTGGAACGCTTCAACTCATGCTAAGCAAGACGATATTGTGGTGAACGATTCTACAAGGTTCTTCTCAATATCCTTGAAGCCAACACCAGCGCAGTAATTGTACCCGATTGTTGGAAGAGACCCACCCAATATCCAGAGAGCCACTGCTACAGTCAATGAGAGAACAAAGCAATAGAATGACCGCCGACACTCTCTGTATGGTCATCAGACAGCAAGATCTCGCCTTAAATCCGTCAAGAATTTCCTTGCTACGACTGCGCAACTGGAGTTAGCACCAGAGGCAATTCGTCTTCAAACATGGAAGAGCTCAGTGCCTGTTGACGTATCACCAAAGAAGAACTAGCTCCGGCCATAAACCTACAATACGCTTTATGGATGTCCGTCACCCGCCTTAGAGTGGGCGTCCCACAATGCAAGACCAACCTGAAGAAATGGGGAAATCTTCCAGTGAGCGCAGACACCTCTTGCAACGGCGGGGCTGAAGAAGTCCAAGCCACCTACTTGTACGCTCCATCCTGGGCAACTCGTGCCCAATACAAGATGTTTACGAAGGAAATGACAAAGCTATAGCAGTTGCTATTTTTTGGAAATGCTGACCGGACACGGAAATGAAATGAATGACAGAAAACCCAAATATGGATGGCCGGACGGGCATTTCAGCCGTCCTCCAACCAAATGCGAGTTCATAATGCTAATCACAGCTTCACCTTGCTCGTTCGATGATACGACGAGAGCATTTGTGTATACAAGGTGAACCGAATTTCCATCAATATTTCGGTGATTGTTCAGTGATATTTTTCGTGTATTTTGGCATCAGGAACCCATGGACTCAGCTGGCTCCTTACAGAGAAATTGCATGTTGTTTAATATATTACACCCTTTATCTTTTTATCTGTACTGCATTGAAAATGTCTGCACAGCGGTACAAATGTTAGGCCATACATGCTGTATGACTTGTCTGTAAACAAACTTGTTCCATTCGCTAACAGCACTTGCTGTTGGCCACAGAAAGCCCATTTCAGTCTTACCCTCACATTTACTTTTATACCGCTGCGCCAAAGAAACTGGTACAAGCATGCGTATTCAAATAGAGAGATACGTAAACAGGCAGAATACGGCGTTGCGGTCGGCAGCGCCTTTTTAAGACCACAAGAGTCTGCCGTATAGTTAGATCGCTTACTGCTGCTACGGTTGCCGGTTATCAAGACTTAAGTGAGTTTGAAAGTAGTGTTGCACTCGGCGCACGAGCAATAGGACATAGCATCTCCGAGGCAGCGATGAAGTGGGGATTTTCTCGTACCATCATTTCATGAGTGTACCATGAATATCAGGAATCCGGTTAAACATCCAATCTCCGACACCGCTGCGGCCGAGAAGGGATCCTGTAAGAATGGGACCAACGACACTGAAGAGAATCGTTGAAAGTGACGTAAGTGCAATCCTTCCGGAAATTGCAGCAGATTTCAATGTTGGGCCATTAAGATATGTCAGCGTGCGAACAATTCAACGAAACATCATCGATATACGTTTTCGGAGCTGAAGGCCCACTCGTGTGCCCTTGATGACTGCACGGCACAAAGTTTTATGCCTCACCTGGGCCCGTCAATACAGACATTGTACTATTGATGACTGGAAACCTGTTTCCTGGTAATACGACTTTCGTTTGGAATTGGATCGACCTGATGGACGTGTACGGATACGTAGACAACCTCATGAATCCAGCGATCCTGCTTGTCAGCAGGGGATTGTTCATGCTGGTGAAGGTTCTGTATTGGCGTGGGGTGTGCGCAGTTTGAGTATATGGAACCCTTGTGACGTCTAGAGAAGGCTGTGACAGGTTACACGTGTACGTAAGCATACTGTCTGATCACCCGCATCCGTTCATGTCCATCATGCATTCCGACGGTCTTGGTCTATTCCAGCAATACAATGCGACGCACTATACGTCCAGAATTGCTACAGATTGGCTCCAGGAACACTCTTCTGAATATAAACACTTCCGCTGGCCACCGAACTCCCCAGAGATGAACATTATTGAGCACATCTGGTGCTTTGCAACGTGCTGTTCGGAAGAGATCTCCGGGTCTACGTAGTCTTACGGGTTTATTGACAGCCCTACAGTATTCATGGTGTCATTTCCATCTAGCACTACTTCAGACATTAGTCGAGTCCATGACACGTTGTGTTGCGGCATTTTTGCGTGCTCGCGGGGGGGCGTACACGGTATTAGGCAGGTGTACCAGTTTCTTTGGCTCTTCAGTGTACTATTGCACGGTTCTGTGATGATGTCTTGTTCTCCGGCAGTGTTAGTTTTACGTCAACGAGGCACGCACAAGTATGAGAAACTTTACTTATGAAGAATTGAGCAATGTTCAACACGTGTTTTGGACCACTCTATGTAACGCTGAACTTCACGTTGAAATGTTCCTGTTGTAACGGCAACCACGCTACCACAGGCCTACTTCTGCATCAGAGAATTCTTCCATTACTCTGTGTTTTGTGCTGTACGTTTCCCTTATCACATATTACAGGTTTTCATTTTAGTGAAGTTAACATATAGTTATTTCGCTACGTGAGCCAGTGTAGACGGAAAACTACTTACCATATGGGTACTCAACTTACATAAATTATGTTCAGACTGTGCACTGCAGGATTTGCGTTGTAAATGTATTAATGTCATGACTTGGCGCTAATGCACAGTTACTGGTACGGCGACGAAGGATTGAATCACAAGCATCATTGCGCGTTACTGTTGCAGACAGTCTTCATGTGTCTGGACATGGCGAGCAGGGCTTTACTCGTAAAGCTATTTTATCCAAACAACATGAGTACAGAAACACAGAGAGGTTCTCTTTCCGTTCCAGATTTGAAGAACATGGATTCAGCAGTTGCAATTAGCTGGTGATTTGGGAATTGCTCCTGGGAGGGGCCGACGGTCAACAGCCCCACAAATTGTTATTGCTGCTATGGCTGAGAATGTAGGACGCAACATGTGATTTTCAACCAGTGCAAAAGGCTTGTTACGACAGCTGAACGTTCCATGGAACACCGTCCGAAGTGCTGCGAACTATTTTTAAATGGTATACCTAGAGCGATTTCAGGTTGTCGTGATTGCATATGATCATTACAATGAGCAACATCTGTAACATTGAAGGTACACGTGGTAGACAATTAACAAATGTTACCCTTTCAGGCTGTGTGTTTCTTACAATGATTTATTAGTGACTGGTCTTCCCCACATCATTACAAATGCTTCCATAAAATTTCTTTCTCCTACGATCACTCTTTTCCATTGGAACACTCTCCAGTGTCGAAAGTTTAATAATGGGCGATCAAAAAGTGTCCTTCCGGGATCGTCGGTGCAGCTTACATCCAACGTAGCGGCATTCAGGTGTGAGTATATAAGCACCTAGAGGTTGGCACGGGATTAGTGTGGCATTCGTTTCTTCCGGACGTGCTTGCGGTAAATGCGGAATCGTGAAAATGGCGGCGTTATTACCAAATGTGTCGAAACAGGTCCAAAGTACTGTTATTCTTTTCTTGGCTGCCGAAGGACAAATACCTGTAGATTTCCAATGGAGAATGTGTACGGGGCGGCATGCCTGTTGAAAAATACCATTGCGAAAAGCGTCGCTTCATCAATATTCGCGTCCCCTTATGTGAAACGATTTAACGTAGAAGTTACATCAACTCAAGTGGAGGAGACAACAGCACCCGCACTACAGCCCTGATATCTTTCCGTGTTATTATCACGCCTTCGTCCACTTAAAGACCTTGAAGGGGCGACTATTCCTGTCGGACGAGGATGTGCAGCAGGTAGTTACGGACTTCTTCAAGCAGCAGGACACAGTGCTTTACCAAATAGTTATCTTCAACATGGTGCGTCAGTGGGATGATCGCCTCAACGCTCACGAGGATTTTTCGTGATTAGCATAATGGTTCCGGACTGTACGGTCTTCTAAAGGAAACTTTTTGACGCCCTCCCCCTTATACGAGGGCTATCCACAATGTACATTACGTTTTGGAATTAAAAATAAATAAAGTATTGGAAATTTTCTTTAATTGTATACATATGAAAGCCACACTTAAATACTACTTTTCTACATAGTTGCCATTTAAATTAAGGCACTTATCGTAGCGATGGACGAGCTTGGAAATTCCTTCGTCGTAAAATTCGGCCGCCTGCGCCTTCGACCACGTGGTTACCTCTTCCTGAAGCTGTGCGTCGTCATCAAAACGCTGCATAGCCAACCACTTCTTCATTGCTGGGAATAAGTGGAAGTCGCTCGGTGCCTGGTCGGGACTGTACGGCGAATGAGGAAACAACTTCCACTTAAAAGATTCGAGAACTTCACTAGTGGCATTTGCCGTGTGGGCCCGGGCGTTGTCGTGAATCAGCAAGATCTTTGAGCCCAACTTTCCTCTGCGCTTGTTTTGTATTGCTCTTCTGAGGTTGTGCAGAGTTTGGCAATACCTTTGAGAGTTTATTGTAGTGCCTCTTTCCAGGAAATCCACAAAAATCACACCTTTTCTGTCCCAAAAGACAGTCATTACGTGGTTGAAGGCGCAGGCGGCCGAATTTTACGACGTAGGAATTTCAAGCTCGTCCATCGCTACGATAAGTGCCTTAATTTAAATGGCAACTTTGTAGAAAAGTAGTATTTAAGTGTGGCCTTCATCTGTATATAATAAAAAAAATTTCGAATACTTTATTTATTTTTAATTTCAAAACGTAATGTACTTTGTGGATAGCCCACGTATATTCACTGTATTTTCACAGAAACAAAGATAATTATATTATTACCTAGTAACGTGCCACCACTGACCAAATGCCTCTCACACGGAAACAGTCTGAAAAAGTGCCTCAATAGCGACCGAAAATTTTTCGGTTGAGTGATAGGTTCACCCTATGTAAGCAAACAGACTGCTTCACGAGCATTTTATGAGTGTTCCACCAGACGATTTTCTAGTGTGTTTCCCATTAATCACGAAAAATAAAAATTTTAGTTCATATATTTATTCGGCCATTGTCTTTTTTTGCTGTGCTGAATCCATTGCTACCTTTGCTTGAACTTCCAGAATCCCAAAACTGTGGAGAGCACCTTTACACCTCCTTCTCTCTCCACTTTATTCTCGAGGGTGTTCTTATTTCTAAGGGAGTTTGTTCAAACACATTTAGTGCCTCAGTCTGCGTCAGAATAAAGGCCACTGCACCACTATTACAGAAGCGGCCGAAGCAACTTAAAAAGCTCAGCCAGTGGCGCCTGTTTCCTGCCTGCAGCCTGCGACCACACGTCGGATTCACGGTATTTGGCGAATGCAATTAATACTGTATAATTAAACAGGGCTGGCGCGCCGACGCTGTCTGCGCGATTGCGAGTGCACGAGGCCGCGGCCGGGAGTCGGGGAAATGGGCGGCGTGCGGCCAGAGGGCGCCAGGCGTGGGAAGCGGGGGCGGCGGGGCAGGGAGAATTTGCGGCCGGAACGTCCGCTGCCTGCGCATTACTTCCTGCGAGTTCACGCCGCGCTGCCTTCCCGGAAAACAAACCTGCGATCAGCGACCGGCGTACCGCCCGTGGAGCGGGCACTGTGCTCGCTCAACCACTGTGCGCTGAACTCGCATAGAAATACTGAGTCAGTCTCTCTCTCTCTCTCTCTCTCTCTCTCTCTCTATATATATATATATATATATATATATATATATATATATATATATATATATATATATATGGCAACAAAACAACGCTTTCGAGTCTGCGACGGAGTGTCTACAATGCTAATTGAGTTCAGACTCTTCGATTACCTGTTGTTTTCTTTACTCGGAAGAGTCATGAAGCTCTGGACATTAGTCTATCACCTGCAGGTAACTATTCTAATCTACGGAGGCGTCAACTCGCTTAGATTAGTCAAGCCCTGCTCAGTCTCTCAATGTTCACTCTCCACACTTGTCTTAAGTGCCAAACTTTTTTGTTTGGTTGTTTGTTAGCACATTACGGCGCAAAACAGGTAAGGTGACAAGCGTCCAAATCATGACTTAAAATGGGCAGTTTTCTGGAGAAAGCATTCAACGTTTCTTGAAGTAATCTGACGCATAGGACACTAAACAGAATTAGTAGATTAGTAAAACTGTAATGAATAATGATACTGTGCCTGGGAAGCTAGTTAAAACGCAATAAATACAGTTCAAGGTAAAATACATACTTGTATCAACCCACTTTCTCCTTCAGTAGCAGTTCATAAGGAATTTACAGCATCATTGGCGTCCACGGTCGAAACTTAAATCTCAGTTGCCTTGTTGCTACGGCGAACTAAGACTAAAATGCGTTATATCGCTAGAGCTGTGTCTTCTAAAGATTTCAGATAGCTCGGATGACAAACCGAAATTAAAGCGTAAGGTTTTAAAAAACGACACTGGTTTGGGAAGTGCTGCACCGTCAGTG
The DNA here is from genome assembly GCF_023864345.2 of Schistocerca serialis cubense. NCBI lineage: Eukaryota > Metazoa > Arthropoda > Insecta > Orthoptera > Acrididae > Schistocerca > Schistocerca serialis. Next base: position 616,645,087 of record NC_064641.1, read on the forward strand.
TTTCGTCGGAGCAAACGTGGGCTGGGGTCGCCGCTTAACAGATGACGATAGCTCAAATGATAGTATCTTGTACATGCATATTTGACAAATAAACAGCTTCCAGCTGTATATAAACCCTTATTTACAGGATCGTGACCGGTTTATTGATTTCAAATCACCTCCATAGTACACCTAAATACGGCAAAAATCACACCGTCGACATTATGGTCCAAAAGTGTATACGCATTGTAATAATCCAAGCCATATGACTATTTGAAATACTGCACAGTGTCCGTTTTTGGATCATCATTTCGGCTGTATGTTTTGTATCTTGTTGAAATGAGCAACTGAAGATGTGACCTGATATCACGAAACCTGTCCTGTTCCTATAAATAAAGCTTCATTGAAAGGAGGAAGTGGTTTTTTTTGTCAAATCTGGATAATTTTAGCTGAGGATTCCCACAACTAGAAACTAATTGATTCTGTACATTGTTTGTTAACGTTATCTCATCATGACTAGAAGTACTCCATGATGCCTCAAAACTTCAAAGGGTGTCCTTCCAACCAATCTCTTCTTTGGTCCAAATGGTGTCATACATTTATTTCTCTCCGAATCGAAGCAGAGCCTTTTCATTTATTATCTGATTTACCCATATAGTCTTCAGCATTACCCTGCAGCTTTACTTTGACCAACTTCCACCCTTTCTTTGTCTGCATTGTGAAAGTTCTTTGTTCTTCTTTTTTGTCTACTGAAATAACTGAGTGGGTGAAACTTTTTAGTTTGTGCTGAAACTGCTGAATGCAACTGAACCTACTGTGTCGTTACTTATTTTTATCATTACAAAACTCACCTACAGAATTTTTCCCTGACAAGAACGACTCAAACTTAATCTATTCATTTATTACCAATAATATAAAAACGCAACGCAATCTGACTGCTCTAAAATGACAAACTGGCTTCAAATAATTAACACAAAAGAATGGCCCTAATTGGAAGAAATCCTAACAATAACCCATACTTTTTCATAAATCACTCACCTCGCAGGAAATCTTCATAAAACGAATTACAGCAAGCAGCAACTACAGCCATCTGAATAAAAAAGATTCTAACTACCATAGGCTCTAACTAATATTAGGCGTATGGTTTCCAAAAGAAAGATTTTGTTGAAGAGCAAACAAGGTATTCAGCAGATTTTACATTAATCATGTGAGATCCAGTTCCAAAAATTATATAACTTTCAATAATTCGACTACCCAGATATTAGCAAAAACATCAATCATCATTTTCAGAAGCTATGTTCCACTAACACTGAATCTCCATGAATGCCACACGTCCAAACAGTGCGCTTCCTAACTGCTAACCGCTAATTGCTAACTGCTAACTGCTGACAGCAAGTCCATCCTGCCACATAGTCTCTTACCGAGGGCCCAGAGCGCTGTCGTCATATTAATACAGTCTACAGCGTGCCAACATACGAACAGGCTACTTATAACTGTTCCTTTGTCCAAATTTCACTTACACATAATGTTACTTTCCAGATAATTACTTTTAAAAAAGACTTCCTAAAACTTAATTAGATATTAATGCATATCTCCTTTCCAGGCTAATTTGTACTGCAAAATTTTGATTTTCATATGGAGCCGTTGTGGTTCTACGGTCGCAGGGTCCAGGCATATTTTGTCTTTTGAGTGATTTCAGTTGATTCTGTATTTCATGATCATTTGTCCCCGTATGTATCACTTCGACTTTCGTTTTTCTACGTGATAGAAGTGGTCTCTTTGCCTTAACCGGCTGTAGCACTCTCCCTACTTTTAATGCCGTGCTAATTCGTACGAATGCAAATACACCATTCATGTTATCACCCCTGTTGCAAGCCGACACGTAATGTGTTTTGCCTAGAGGTATGTAAATTAGCCCTGTTAATATGACCTAATTAATTGTTGCCTTCAGAAAATAAATGAATAAGAAGTCATTATCTGTGTAATAAAGTAAGAATCACAATTAATTCAGTTTATTACACTGAAAGTTCTCTGTTAAATATCTGACAATGATCTACAAACGAAATCTAATTCCTTGGCAAAGCTAGCTAAAGGATCTGAGGTCTGACTGTAATAAATGTATATCAGCGCAAATCATTTTACTCATAAAAATGTATTATGACTGCCAAAATTTTACTCACAAGAGGGAGACATTGTTGTAGAGGGGCATACATTTACATCTGCGGTCCGAGTTGAAAGCATGTTGATCATAAAATTTGCAAGGAAGTCTTCAGAGTGAATCCCGAAGTTATTGAAACTCAGTAAAAATTATCTGACTGTCACTACAGTTCGTCTCATCATCACGCCTGGGTCCCACCACGATGATATGCTGGTGGAGCTTTAAGAGGCTGCAAAATCATTCGCCGATCGCTTCTGCAACCAAGCCCAACTTAGCCGTAAGATTTTCTAAGTTCCCACTTCATATGCTTGGAGAGGCGCGTGGTTGCTCGGCCGATGAAGTGCGGAGAAGTCTGGTCGACTCTAGTAGAGGAGAGACTGGGCGATAAAGTGATTTTGTTTTGCCTGCTACCATTCAGGAAGACTCACGTTCCCCCAATTTCTTTCATGACGTCATTTGGATTGGTTGAACTCTATGTATCTGAGTGCTAACCAGTAAAAGGTGCTTTAAAAGAAGCTAGTCCCTACTCTGTCACAAATTTCAGGAAGTTAACCACTTACACGCTCCCTGATACTCGGTGTTGAAAAACTATGTAGTGTTTTCTCTCTCTCTCTCTCTCTCTCTCTCTCTCTCTCTCTCTCTCTCTCTGTCTCTCTTTCTCTCTCCTTCTTTTCTTTCTATGGACAGTTAGGTCGATCATCAACAGCACAGCGAAGCCTCTCTATCCAACTTCAAATTTATATTACACGATCCTGGCAGCTCATTCAGCGTCACCACATGCCGTCAAGTGTGGCCCAACTAAAGCTTCACAATCCGCTTCTCGATCTTATCTATAGTTGGCAGTGTATTTCGGAGAAAGTTCTGTTTTGTAAGCTCTGTTCGCAAAAGCATCGTCCCAGACATCGCTAAAAATGGCAATGCTTCTCCTTCCGCTTTCAGGTTGTAAAAGATGCATTGCTGATGGCCCTACACTACTGGTAATCGTACCTGTGCTGTGAAATCATTCGAAACTGTCGCCCAACGGCAGTTTGTCAAAGAAGGACTGGTTGAGTAAGTGGCAGTGTCCCGTGAAGTTACCGGCTACAGTCTTCTCAGAATTTTCCTCACCAGTGGGCTACCATGTCCTGTTAAACGACGCGCTGAACAGTTGTAGGCTTGCAGCTCAACTTAATATGCTTCCAGAACGTCCTCTCATTTAGATGAACGATGCATTTGAGGATAAAAATGTTAACTATGTCCACTGAGTTCTGGCCATCATTGGTACTGATACACACCTAATTTATCGTTAGGTATTAATTATTTCGATTTGACTGGTCCTGTTAACACTGGTTAATGTCAGCTAGGGGATAGTTTCAGAAAAACTTCTATTAGCTAATTTCATATTTCTAGCAACATGTGTCCAGTTCTCGTTGGATTGACATTGCATTTCTGACGGATGATAACTTTGGTAGAGGCAAAATATCAAGCAACCCTTTGCTCTACAATCAAATTAACTAATACTTCGTATCTCAGGATGTGCCTTCTCAACGAATACCATATTTTAGTCAAGACTGACATTCACATATATACTCCGAGAGCCAGGTTAGATTTTGGGTGGGGTGCTTTTCGTACACTTGGGATCTCATTCTTGCCTGTCAGAATCGAAGATACTGTGTGTGCAGAACAACTGTCGATATCTTCGTATGTTCTCTAAATACTTGAATTTCTCCTGTGCTGATTTCGCGAAACTTACAGAATGTAAAAAAAATAATGCATGGCCAAATCTTCAGCGAATACTCCTAACATGTAAAAGAAGCAAATAGGTTGCATGGACACAGGAAACGCTTTATTAACATGTTAGAGCTTGTATTCTAATAATTACATTAATCATGGGAAACACACATAAACATAACGTACCTACATTGCATGAATTGTTTTCTTACATGAAATACCCATTTCGTTCCAATAACAAACATTTTACTAACTGAAATGTTCAAAATGCCCTCTTTTAGCGAAGATTCATGCATGAACCGGCCATCACACTGAACCCCCATGCTTTGATATTTCCCATAGAACCATGTCATCGACGAAAGATTTTCTGTCAACGCTTGGTCCGGCAGTGTTGGTGACTCTTTGTTAGGTCCTCATAATCTTTCAGCCGGGATTGACGGAGAAACTTACCGTTTTCTTAGAGGATACTCTACCGGTCCTGACCGTAGATGTACTTTTTAGAGTGCGACAAAACATGTACTTCATGCCCGATGAAGCTGCTCCTCATTTCACAATTGATGTTTTCAGGCTTCTGAATCACAGACACCATTTCACATGGCTAGTTAGAGATGGAGGAATTCCTTGATCTCCAGGTTCTCCGGATCTAAGCTCAATATGACTCCTCATTAGCGCGGGCATCTGAAAGCTCTTGTGTACGGAATCCCGATATAAAATTTACAGAGTAATCGTGCCCTTGTTGTGGAAGGCTGCCAAACAATACCCACTTCTTCACAGATACACCAGCGCATCAAGGATTGTATCCGACGCCGGGTTGATGCATTTATTCTTGCTAACAGAGGTTCAAATGGCTCTGAGCACTAAGGGACTCATCATCTGAGGTCATCAGTCCCCTAGAACTTAGAACAACTTAAACCTAACTAACCTAAGGACATCACATACGTCCATGCCCAAGGCAGGATTCGAACCTGCGACCGTAGCAGTCGTGCGGTTCCGGACTGAAGCGCTTAGAACTGCTCGATCACAGCGGCCAGCGCTAACAGAGGGCATTCAAAACATTTCGTATAGGAAAGTGCTTCATACGTAACCAAGAGAGAATGCCGAACACTTTTATGGAAGAAAACAGTTCGTGTAATGCTGGTGTGTGTTTCCCATGACTATTTCTTCATGAAGACAAGTAGCAAATGAGCTCTAACATAGAGATAAATGCGTTTCCGGACCTTTGTAAATATAACATATTTTATGCCTCCACATACGAGGAATGTTCTCGAAATACTGGGCAATATCTTTTCTTACACTTCGTATATTACAGGAAGTAAGGTATATCCCGAGTTATCTTGTAACGACCTCGGAATTTCATCTGTAAACCTTCACCTGACACCAGACGGGCACAGGTTCTCGAGCAGTAGAGTCATAACAAACTCCACCGTCAGCACGGAATGCAGAGAACACACCTGTAGCAGCAAGAAATGTTTAATACCACATATCTGTAGAAGTGAGACTAAAGGATATTCACACAAATGAGGCATTCTACTTTACGGTAACACAGTGGCCGTTTAAGGTAAAGTACAGTGATGAGCCGAAACATTATAGGCACCGGCTACCGCGAAATTGAACGGCGGCTACTGACGTAGCAGGCACGTGACACGGTAAGCATAGTACGAGCGTCGTACCAAAAGTAACGCCTCCTATTTTTACTGATGCAAGCTACAGGAGATACATATATCGCACCAGCACAGCTAAATAGAGCAATATTTCAGCTATAGACTGTCATTTTTCCACATAGTCACCACCATTCCTTATGCGATTTTGCCAACGATGAACCAGAGTCCGCATGTCGTGTTCGTAAAAATTAGAACCAGATGAGGCTAACCACTTCCTTACAGCTTTGACAACAGCAACCGAGTCTTGAAAATATTCGCCACGTAGTCCATCATTCAGAGAGCCAAAGAGATTGAAGTCTGAAGGCTCTAAATTGGGACTGTACAGTGGATGTGTTAAGACAGTCCTCCTGAATGTTGCAATGGGTTGCGTGGTCGCTAAACTGGTGTGGGGCATGGCGTTGTCATGTTGCATGCCAAAGTTGGTCTCCTTGTCTGGCATTATGGTGGAAATTTGGGTTTTCAGCTTACTCAGTGTTGTCTTATAGGGTGCTGAATCGACAGTTCCTCGAGCCTCCAGGACATACAAAGGAACTACAGCCTGGTTGTCCCAGGAGACTGTGCACAACATTTTGCCTGCAGACAGCTGTGTCTTCACTTTCTTCTATGACAGAGAATTCGCATGTCCCGATTCCACGAATTGTCGTCTGTATTCCGGCTCGTAGTGATGACACCACGTCTCAACTCCGGTGACGATGCTATTCAGAAAACTGCCACCATAAGCTTCATATTGGGCCAGCAGGTCCTCACAAATTTCCATTCGATGAGCATTTTGTCCTTCTGTAAGCATCCGCGGGAACCATCTTGCACAGGCTTCGCGATAATCAAGATGTTCCAACATTGTTTTGAAGGCAATACAGCCGACATTCAGCTTTGTACACAATTCTCTGGTCGTTGTCCACCGATCAGCACAGATTGAGTTGATCAAGACGCTCTTCATTGCGAGGGATGACAGCTGTGCAGTGTCGACCGGGCCGAGGCTTTTGATGCATATCCTTTCCACCACCTTGAAAGTGCTGTAGCCTTCACCTCACTTTGCTGATGAGTATTTTATCGTCTCCACATACCTTTAGCAAGCGCCGTTGGATTTCAATCGGCGCAATGTCTTCAGCAGTGAGGAAATCAACCACACAACGCTGTTTTATACGAGCGTCCATACCAGACTCTATTTTGGAACACTTCTCTCGTGGCGCCAACTACCGCAGAACAACGGAACCACCTGAAGATGAAGGAGGAAGGTTCAAGCCTTAGCACTGCACCGCCGACATCTGGTGCGGACATCCAAAGTCACAACAAAAGAATAGGAGACATTACTTTCGGAACGACCCTCGTACGAGTATATAAGAAAATCAGAGATGAATAGGGACGATATGGTCAGCATATGAGAAAATCCACTGACGTAAGCGACTTTGACAAAGAGCCCTGCACCTGAGAACAGCTGTCTTCGAAACGACTCTTGGCGCGTTACGAGTACCGTCGAGAACATCTATGACAAGTGGCTGTGAGATATTGAAACCACGAGAAGGTGTCAATTTTTTGAACGTCCGTGATCTGTCACGGAACATTGGTGTCAGAGGCACGCCCGGTGTGTAAAGAAGGGAAGACGTGGGCCTTTGACATATCTGACGACAGGTGTGCTGTTTCGTAGCACACAGTTCAGCGCACGTTGTTGAGCATGAGACTCCACAACAGACGACCCGTGCGTGCTGAGATGCTGACACAATAACATCATCAATTAGAATAGCACTGTGCACAAAATCATCCAAACTGGATTGAGTGTCAATGTAAATGTGTCGACTGATGTGAGGGATCGAGTTACTCGTTAGGTCAGGTCATGAAATATTGTCTGGATGCGCTGTCACCCTGGCGGAAGATGCATCCTCGGAAGATGCACCGTGCATACGCACTGTTGGGGACAATATCATGCTATTAAGGGACCTTTTGTACTAATAAAATTCAGTATCATAGCGGCGGGCTAGTGCATATGATTTCCAATCACGTAACTCCTATTTCCATTGCCGTTCCAGGAGGCCAGAATGGTGCTACAGTAGTTTTAGGAACATGGAAATGGACTCAGGCTGATTTCTTGGCCACCAAATTCTATTGATCTGAAACCGACAAAACGAGTGTGGCGCCCCACCGAGTACCATCTCGGCGATCACAAAACATAGGCCCGTAATTTATGGAAATTCTTTGACATGTGCGTACATACGGGCGCTACTTACTTATGGAAAACATCCAAGGACATATCAAACGTATGCCAAATACATTCGATGATGTAGGACGTTTGAGGCGTGGACCAACATGCTGTTCATCGGATGATCGTACTACTTTGGCACTTGAGTGGAGAATAAAAAATTTGAAATATTCCTACCCTCCTTCCCATACGCTATCAACCTTACCTCCTATAGCGTGAAGTATAACATATTCAAACGGAAACTATATCTGCTGAACTGCTGCCATTTTTACAGGCTCACCGTTAACTTCAAAGACAACATTCACACACTTCCCAAATAAAAGTCAAGGATAATTAGGCGAAACGATGGAAAGAATGCATGAGCACAACACGAGGACTTGTAGGTTAAAAACGAATAACCATCACGTAGGGGGAAATGCATCTTCCCAGTAAGGGAAAACGAAATCCACTCTAACGTTGCTTTAAATATGAAGCCACTAAAGAGGGGACGTATTTTGGACCTCTACACCCGTAGCCTGAAACTGAAATTTACCGGACGAAATGTTGTGGTAACTGACTAGCTGTAATGGAAATTCAGAGCTGTTTCCGAATTTAAAGCATGTAACACATTATTTAAGGATTAGTATTTATTCTGTTCAGTTTACGTTTTGATGAACCACGAAAAATAAAATTTAATGAACTGAAATCTTTAAGTTGTACAACACGGTTTATCATTATGTAAACGTTAATTAAAAAGAAAGGAAATAAAAAGTTGACAGCAATGTCAATGATAAATTAAGAATCTCACACTTAAATATAACAAACTGTAACTATAAGGAAACTTGTTTGTGATGCAGATGCAAGACACCAATTGAAAGTATCATCCACATAATCTCAACCATTTTTAATTTAAATTACAACGGATTCCAAAATTATTAGTCTGAAAATGAAAATTTTAATTAGCATTACCTCCATGTTTATGGTCTGGGCGTGTACTTACGGCCCAATTTGCCAGTCTCAAACTATGTTATTAAATAGTTAATTAGTTAGTTAGATATTCCATAGATTACTTGAACGATTCTTTTATCGAAATGATGTGGAACGAGTCAGCTTACAGGATACGTATACACGATTACTGTTAACGTAAATGAAAATGTAATCGTTTTATTCCTACTCGTGCAACTAAACTTCAAAAAAGAAGGGTTTTTTACTGGACACCAGTTTTAATATAGAAAACGATCCAGGGGATAGAATGAGTTGTTCAGCAGAAAATTTTTGTATTAGATTTAAGATTAGCTTAACTACCCGACAGACATTTTATGTTATAGGGCAAATGATCGAGAATTTTTCTTGCTGCATATTGAACTCATTTCTGATCCACTGACAGCTTTAACAATGGGTAGTAAAGGTAACTTTTTCTTCTAGGGTAGCAGGTATGTACATCACTGTTCTTCTCAAATTCTAATAGTTTATGGGAAAGTTAAAATGCCCAGCCCCTTGAAGAGGTACCTACATGACGTCTGTGGCTGAAAACCACGTATGTGTACAGAACGGAATATAATGTGCTTATTCAAAATCTGGGAATAATCAATTATCACTGAACCACTTAATAATTCCTTGGGAAATGTCATCTACTAACTCTTCTGTTGCTTTGTCTTCAGTGGTATTTATTGGAACACGAGTACAGTCTGCAAAAGTACAAACTTTCCTTGTTGAGTGTTAAGTGAAAGGTCATTCTTATTATATGAGGAATAGGAGTGGATCCAAAATTGAGTCCTGTTGGGCTCCCTTAGTGATTTTACCCCAGTCACTAAAATTTTCTACGCGACATTGTCTGAATTATTCATCACATCGTTTTGTATTATGTTTGTCAAGTATTCTTCAAACCAGCTGTGTGTAAAACGGTCAATTTCACAAAAACTTGAGGTTTTCTAATAGGATATTATTATCTACGCAATCGAATATCTTACACAGATCACAAAAAATACCTACGGGCTGTATATTATTATATAAGGCTTGTAATTTGATGGGTGGATGTGGAGGTGACATTTTCAGTCGAGCAACTTGTCCAGTTCTAAAGAATCGACTGCACAACGACCAGCGTAGTGCCGCAAAATGGCATCCGGAAGAAGCTGACGCGTTTGCCAGTGGAAAGAGCGAACTGTACCACACCATCAGGAAGACAGAGATCAGCGCCCCCTGTCAACGCCGACTGAACCAGCTGCCCATCGCTGGTCTGCCGAGTTCGGTAGCAGACTTCGAGACCATCAGTCCTGTTTAATAGGAAGTCAATACTTACGCTACGTACTGCGAGTAGTAATAGTCCGTAAAGTACTTGTATGCAGTAGGCACATCAAGCCACGTCATAAGGAGAGGTTAAGTTATGTTTCTTTTCTTTTATAAATAAAGACTTGTATTAATTTGAAATTGTTATGTTCAGATCATTATGGATCCACCGGCCATCACAACTTCTGTCCATCCTTGTTTTTGTCGGTGTTGACTCCCACAGCAGCCGACACAAAATCTGGCGCCGCAGATTCTAAAACCAACGTAGCCTTTGTTCTTCGTCATTGTACCGCAGCGTGTCACTAATATTTCTCTTATATTTCAGAGGAGCATTGCTAATAATTTTGTTCTTTCTGTCAGACTAGTCGCAACGCTTCCGCTATTTGTGTATTTGAATTGCTTGTAATTTTTGCGGCGCTCCTTTCATTTAAAATGGCCTCTAACTCGCTCCCTACACATCCTGCGCCTACGACTCCGTTTGCTGCTGGCTTTGATCGAATGCAGTTTATTCAGTTTCAGGACCACCAAACGCGCAACTGAAGACGCGAGTCCAGCAACTCATTAATGCACGCCACGTTAAATCAACCACATCCGCGGCACTGTCTCCATGCATTCCACCATTCCGAGCTTTCAATAAACAACAAGAGAAATGGAAATTATGCTACATTCAGAATGAATTCTCATTCTGGAAACATCTCCAGGCTGTGGCTAAGCCATGTCTCCGCAATATCCTTTCTTCCAGGAGTACTAGTTCTGCAAGGTTCGCAGGAGAGCTTATGTGAAATTTGGAAAGTAGAAGACGAGGTAACGGCGGAAGTAAAGCTGTGAGGACGGGGCGTGAGTCGTGCTTGGGTAGCTCCGATGGTAGAGCACTTGTTCGCATAAGGCAAAGGTCTCGAGTTCAAGAATAGGTCCGGCACACAGTTTTCATCTACCAGGAAGTTTTTTATGCTACATTGAGTTCGAATCTCATTGTGCAACACATCAAGTGCAAGGTACTATGAAACTCTCTTATTTCTTGTCATCGGCCGGACAGGAGTTTACCGCCTTCCTCAGAAGTTATTCCCGACTAGTAGGCCGGAGGTATTAGTTTTTGAAGATTTAGTTTCAACCTTCACTAAGTATTACGAGGATCAGATGTAGGACGCTGCAGCTCGCTACAAGTTCTTTCGATTATGGAGAGACCAGAACAGACATACCGTCAGTGGATCACTGAACTTCAGGGTCTGACACGGCTGTGTTGTTTTCAAAGTACCTGTGGACAGTACTAGAGTGAGACAATGTTTCGTAATGCAATAATGTACCATGTGCCTGGCAGAGGGAATCATGAGCAAATTTTAAAACATTCTGATCGTGCTTTGAAATAATTGTTGCAAATTATTGAACATCAGGAGTCGTGTGATAGTGCCGTGGAAAACTCTGAGGTAGCTCCCACTTGCAGTATAACGCAAAGTGACAAACAGGTACAGCCTTGCGATCAATCACCACGCAGAAACAGGCCACCACGCCATGCACAAAGTCAAAATGTGTCAAAGTGTGCCTCTGCTTTGAAATCATGTTCCCAATATTTTTTCTGGCATAAAATATAATATTGACATTTGCGGAACACGACTATGATTGTGGAAAGCCAGGTCATGTGCAGTGTGTGCGCTTTGCAACAGCAAAATGACTCTACCCACATTCGCTCTCGTAAGTGTGGAGCACCTTCTCACTGAGTGAATGTAATTTTTTTAAACGGGCTACCGGTACCAATAATGGACCAAACTCAGGATGTCCCTACACCCTGCCCAAGTGCTCTGCAATGACAATCAAATAAACTGTTTGTGAATGTAGTCATTGCCGAACGCTCTGTGCAACTTCAGTTAGACACTGGCGATTCCATTACATTGCTTAAGCGTGCCACTTATAAACAGCTGGGCTCACCACAGTTGATAAATCTTGCACGCAATTTAGTGCCTATAAGTGTCAGGATGCACTCCGGAATCTTAAAAATGCCTTGTTGAGAGACAGATGCCCGGTTAATTTCGATCCCACTAAACCTGTGGTTTTGGAACTGGACACTTCTTTGTACGGAATCATAGGTGTGTTCTTGCACAGATTTGGTTCACAGGATAGGGTGACTGCTTTCGCTTCCAAGTTATTGACCAAGCCTCAATGTAACTATTCCCAAACCGAGAAGAAAGCGTTCGCTATAATCTATGGCGTGAGGAAGTTTCACCGTTATCTGTTAGGTCGGAAGTTTTACCTAGTGACGGACCATAATCCACTTCAGTCTTTGTTTCATCTGTCCAAACCGGTTCTGCTATGCGCGGCTCAGAAGGTGCAACATTGGACTTTGACATTGTCACAGCATCAGTACGAAATATTGTATCGGTCCACGTCGAACCGTGCAAATGCTGACGCCTTTTCTTGCCTTCATGTTGCGTCTGATTCTGAATTCGATGCTACTGCCACATCTTTTTCTCAGACCGATGCACAGGACACTGAACTTCTACAGACTTTTCCACTACAGCATAGGAAAACTGCACAGGCGATGGAAGCAGTCACTTAATTGAAACTTCTGTTGCACATCAGTACTGCTTCGCATCTCTAAGTGCAAAACGTTCAGAACTCTTTTGTGCGCCGATATGTTGCTTTTTGCAATATCCACTCCTTCAAGTAGTGTGCTATTTTATTGCAAAATGACCCTGGATAATCGCCTGTGCTTAATGCTGAAGTAATGAAAAAAAGGGGGTTGCGATTGCTCGACCAAGATCGTTGCGGAATTGTACGCCCAAAACAGCTAGCGCATCGGCACTGGACGCACACATTGAACGGATGACGTCATATTGTTGTGCCCGAAGCCTACGAGATTGACTCTGGTGGGCCTCGGTCGCGCCTATGCTGAAACTATATCGGGCCGCCGCAAACGAATTGAGCTTAGCCAAAGTCTCAATGGCCGTGGCAGAGGGTGCACATTGACTTTGGTGGCCCTTTTGGGACACTCGTTGGCTTATTGTTGCGGACTCTTTCAGCAAATATCCGTTTGCAGTGCCCATGAACTCGACTGAATGGTATTGTAGCATTCAGATTAAGTCATCAAGTTTTTCCTTGGAAGGTATCGCTGAAAAGTTGGTTACAGCTAATATACCACAGTTTACGACTGAGCACTTTGAACAATTTGTACAGCCAATGGCATCACTCACCTCATCATTGCTCCCTTTCATCCTCAGCTGCATGGAGAAGCGGATCGGTTTGTGCGTACGTTCATGCGTCAAATGACAAATTACGTACCTCCTACACACGGGAGCAAGTGCTGCTCCTCTTTCTCGCATCGTACTGCTCCCCTCCCCGCGATGGTCCGTAATAGTAAGACGATACTTAGCATGCGTTCTCCGAGTAATAATAGTGGGTAAGATAATTGCATGTAGGAGGCACAGGATGCACATCACTTCATAATGAGAAGTTTAGTTTCCTTTCATAGAAATAAGGAATTCTATTAACCCGAAGGTTTCATCTACAGATCAGTTTGGATTCCTGCCGCCAGCCATCGCAACTTCTCTCCATCCTTGTCTATGATGGTGCTGACTCCCACAGTCGCCTACACAGCACAGTCTTTCTGGAATCCAATATGTGACTTGCTTTTCCAATTAAGTGAGCGAATAATCTTGAATACATTACTTTTTCGAATATTTTTAAAAAAATTCCATCAACCTCACAGAGCTTTTACATTGTCGAATTTTTATAATTGCATTAATTTCACTTAAGGATGTACGTGCTACTTCTAGTGGCCTAAAGTTTTGTAGATTTACATTTTTAACATATTCTATTGCTCCTTCAAGTAAGCCCTTTAATCCAATATTTGCTGCTACTCTTAGAAGGTGATTCTTAAAAGTATCAAAATAGATGTGCAGAATTATTGTGTGCATCTGTTTTATGCAGCATCTGATAGTCTAATACGTTACGTACTCAATGAAACCGCCAAACTACTACATCTGCATATTTGGATTGCGTCAATTACTACTGAAATTTCTTCAGGAGGAAATATGATTGACATTTTGTTGAAAACGTCTGTGTATCACCATAAACAGGTCGAGATATTTAAATAATACTACACATTATTCTTATTTTTCATTATTCAGAAATTATGTTACACATATTTTTAATAAATTTGTACTATATGATATTTAATAAAAATATGAAACCTGAAACGTAACTACTGTACTAAATTTCCACCTACAAGATGAGAGGTGGCTAATCATTCTCACTATCCAAATCTCGTCCACCTAAGAAGTAATGGAATGATTTAATATGTTAATGGCAGATAAACATGCCAATTGCACTTAGAATCTTAAGGATGGAAATGACATTGACTGTAGTGGTAATAACAGCTCTATGTGCTTTCAGCTATTACGGTACATGGTGTAATAATGTTTGAGGATGGACAGGTTGCCGACAGTGGCAAGCGAGTGCTAAGGAGACGGTGGGCTGCTAAAGAGGTCATTGTCTTGGGATGTATGAGGCGGTGTCCTTTACAAGCTTCACAGTGGATCCACAGCCGAGGGAAAGCAGAAGAACGGGGCTTTGTTCAGAAGGCCGTGCCGCAGACCGCAAGCGCCGAAGTCAATACAGAGAGCCAGTCATGACGCTACCCCCACAGTCCCAACTGCGTCTCTACAACGCTCCCTGAGGTCAACGAGAAAAAATTGTGCGGTGGTGTGATGGATTTCACACATATGGTATTAGCTTCTCTGGCTGTGCAAAGTAGAGGATCCTACCGCGGGTAACATTCTAACAACGTATACCAGAAACACCACCGACTGTGACCTTGTTGCTTGGCTGGTCGCCCGCCAAGCTGACGCTGAGAGTAGAACGATTTTCTCCTTTTGTTTTCCCACGACAGTAAAAACGCACTGGTGAGGAAAGTAAATTCTGACACTGGTAGGCTGCATGTGACACATGCCCTGAGTTCCACTTTTTTGAACTGAGAGGCGCAGTAAAGAATGTGATTGGGGGAGGAGTTTTACGTAACTACTGGAGGGAGCGCTGAAAACATTACAAATGTATACCACTGGCTAGTGTTACCAGAAAGTCTTGTGGTCGGTTGGAAGTCTTAGGCGTATGAAAAACAAGCCTGGAGGAGTGCGTTTGTAGTTATTTGGATGCAGATCTTTGGTAGACACATTCGCTCTTGTACACTGGAGCACAGAGATTCGAACATGGACATTCGGAGTAAAGATTTGAGAGCTAGATTCGGAGGAGGACGGACTCAGAGAAGAGTACACCCGATCGGCAGAGACGGAGAATTGTGGTAAGATTTCACTGCAACACCGGCAAGATAAGGATGCAGATTCACAACAGCTTGTTGATTAGCATGAAATTAGTGATCTGTGTAATGGCCGCTCTGTTCCAGTACGATATTTATCTTCATTCGTTGTCAGTCTCACATCTTGCCATCACTGCATATGTACCACATAACTTCACAGTATAATAGCAATGATAGTGAATCATCATAACCAATTTGCCATCTCAGTCAACACACAATCTCTACAATTAGTTGTTGTTAACTTTACCATCATTGTGCTGCTTGAATCGAAGCTGTAATGAATGATTAATAGCTTAAAATGTAATATGTAAATTGTGTAATAAACTATAATGTATTTTACATGGTGATTTTCTTTTCGGAGATAGTGACTCCCATTTACGCAGGTAGCAATAATAGAAAATTAACTGAGACCCACTCAAGATACAGTGCCCAGGGCCCCGTAACTAATCACACTGTATTAATTTCCGTTTCGCAGCTTAATTAATCAGCACTGTCTCCTGAGGAGCGATCTGTTTCCTTAACTGTATCTCTAGGATCAAACAGGTGAGAAACCACAAGAATAATGGATATTAGTATTAAATTATTTTACGTTGCTGGTAGTGTTTAAATATTTGATATTAAACTGCTCTTTAAATCACAAATTGCAGATTCTACTACAGTACATAATGAACAATAAATAGAAAAAAGTACTTGGGATTCCGTATCGCTCTCATGCTCTAGATACAATGGACTTACATTTAAGGAAAATACTTGACGAAAGCTGAGTCAGAGAGAAGGGTCCAAAATTAAAGATTTAGATACTGTCAAATAAAAAGCGAAGTCTGCCCTGGTTTTGTCATTAAAGTTTTCAAAACAGGGTAGAGGAGAGTTGCATGAAAATAAGTGGGAAACTCGATTTGACCTAAAGAACGGGATGTTCTTATGTACAACGAATCCGATGTGGTTTGAAAAATTCAACTCCAAAATAAGGTGCTCATAAAAAGGAATTGTATTCTTTAAACTGGCTCCTAAGTGAATGCATCTAGTGAACAGTTGTCCCACTTGCTTTCTTGTGTACTGGCATTTAAAATTCGTAAATTAAAAAATAAATGTGTTAAACAGTACATTTTTTATTTCTTGATCAAATAAATGGACATAATAACTGTAACTTAAAGCCACCATAATGTTTGTAAGGTACCCCATACCGTAGATAGAACAATGGAAAGTAACTACGTTCCAGTTTTTAATAACTGTTTCCTTTGATATTATTTGAAATTAAAAACTGGAGTAATGAGTATTCTTTTCACTCTATTGAACCTGAAAAAAGAAGTAATTTAATGTCATATATGTAGTACGTCTGAGACAAAATTAAAAAAATGGTAGGAACTGGACCAAAGTAATACAAATAACACTAACGTCATTAGGTTATTGGTTTGCGCTTACACTTCACTCTAATGAAGCTACTCATACTATCTTACTAAGTTGAGCAAAGTCAAAACAGGGGTCTGTCTTCCAACATAGTGTTTCAAATCTTGTCTGTTGTCAACTTTAAATTGAAAAATGAAATTTTGCCACTGCTTTTTGTGATCATAAGTGACCCCACATTTAGGAAATCAATCTTTGGAATTCTATTCTTATTTCTATTTCTGTTTAAGTTAAGGAATGGAAGAATCCTGGTTTCCGATAAATCGACGTCGTTCTAAGCTGAAAAAAGTCCTTTAACGATTTTTTTAGATCTTATCAGTTATGCTAATTGTTGTCGCACTTATTTGAATGTGTGGTAGTGAGAAAGTGACTTGAGGGAAGGTGAGTTTTGAGTGGTGAATTCTGACTGAGAATGCAAGGGATTTAAATAACAAAGTGTTAGTTTTGAGTAAATGATGTTCAGAGCTGAGACACTCCAGAAAATGGTTCTGGGTTCACGGGCGTCAAGTAGGATAATGTCGTAAAAGATGCTCATTTTTATTTCAAAGAGACAGCTGCTCGTTATCTGCAGGTACTTACTGGCAAGTTGCTGCACTGACTCGCGCTGTCTCACTAGAAAAGCGCAGGCGTCAGGGGGTGTCTCCATAACGTCATCGTTGACGAATCATAGAGCACAGCGACATCCACTGTGTCCTGCCCACCGTCGACCTCAGACAAGCGAATCAGAGTTAACACAGATGGGGAATCTGAATCCAGATACTGAAAATGGGCGCCAACACACTGCCCGTTCGCACTGTGCGTCACTATTTGCGACCGCGTTTCTCCCGCGTCGTGCAGGTGTAGACCGTGGCCCGTTTCTCCGGCAGACGGCAGATTCGCCTGCGATTACGTTATAGCCCGATCCCTAGGTACCTGCGCTTTTCTGGAGAGCCAGAGTATATATTGCCGAGCCATTGCGGCAACAGGTCAATAAGCACCCGAAGGTGACGAGCACCTGTCTCGTTGAAACATTGTGCAGCTTCCACAACATTATCCGATGCGACGCCCTTGAAATAAAGGAGCAGTTACTAAGTCGGAACGTCTCAAACAGCACTCTAGAAAATTCCATGAACAACTTAAGTATAAAACAATAAATGGCAAATGTTTCAAGGTTTATTGCTGAAGTTATCCAGAGCGATCAATATTGTATTTTGTCTTTTAGTAATTTTTTATTACTAAATAAATATCATGGACCACATCGACATTAACAGTAACACTTACAGCGCAGGTGGTGACTTAATACATGAGTTGTACAATTTTATGAGTCTACTCAGTGTCTGTCTCCATTATCCTGTCATGGTCATTTTCTTAATAACAATCAGCTGCTTCATTATTTTGATTAACTGTCTTCAGTATTCTCGCAGCTTCATGGTGTGGAAGATTTCGGTAAAGCTCATTAAGTACTGGTGGCACAGAGGGAAGTACAGCCTGTAGCTCTCTGTATTTTAGGTATTTTAACTTAAGGTTTTCATTATTTGTTGCTAGAGCAGAGAAGACACTGATATTTCTTCCGTAACGAATAGTTTTCTTGTTGTTAATTCTTTGAAAGTATTCCAGCTCTTCGTTTGGAGAGTCTTTCTAAAATAAATTGAAGGGTGAATTCTTTTCTCACTGAGTCCTTCAAATAATCACTGAGTCCACTTTATTTTTGTCATTAGTCTTCTGACTGGTTTTATGCGGACCGCCATGCCCTCTACAGCTCCCCCTAGTCTTAACAGATGTCCTATCATCCTGTCCCTTCTCCTTATCAGTGTTTTCCACATATTCCTTTCCTCTCCGATTCTGCGCAGAACCTCCTCATTCCTTACCTTTTTAGTCCACCTAATTTTTAACATTCGTCTGTAGCAGAGTGCACTAAGTGTGATGAAATCATTGTCAGTCACCTGGACCATCTTAAATTTCCTGCTGCCCTTGGAAATAACTGCTTCCCACTCACCAGCTACAACAATCCGAGGATTTTCCTGGAAACCTCTCAATCTTGCTCGCATTCATTATAGGAATTGCCAGAAATCATTAATCTGTGGACTACAGTTTCAATGTGTCTATTCTGGTTACTGCAATGCCAGAATTTTGCTCTATATTTCGTTTTATTCTAACCCTCAGCGTTGTCATTCAAAGCTGTTATGTGTTCAACTGATGTGAGTAATCTACCAACACAGCGTAAAAGACAGGATGAAATTTCTTGGCATCCTCGACACTCATGCCAAATGTACATTGTTGCAACTAAATCGTGTATACAAAAATCGCAGTTCCACAGTTGTCTCGCATAACACGCTCTGCTACAGGTAAACACAGGCGTGGCGAGATTCTTCTGTAGGTCAAAATATATTGCTCTAAGCATACTGTCATGTTTTGAACAGTCTTTTGCCCTGTCTTTTGCTTCTCTAGCTGCCTGTGCCTCACAAAAATGTATTTCCTTTTCAAGAGTTAATGTTCGAGAGCTTTTTGAATATCCATGAACTATCAAATTCTGCAACCTGTCACACATCTCACTGCTATCAGCTCAAGATGTATGGAAATCAAGAATAAAGACCTTACTGAACACAAATCACTCTCTTTAACAGATGGTAATTTATTTTCTGCGCGAACTTCTTAATGCATTTAATGTATTCTGGTTGTATTCAGCCTATTATCTAAATATTTAAAAAATTCCTTTCTTCTATAATGAGTGCTATATTTTGGAAATGAATTTATTTGGTCCTTAATAATCTGAACATGTTTACTAGAAACCATGTTTCCTTTTTTTATATCCTCTTCAGTCTTTTGGAGGAACGTCAATGGGAGATTTCTCAGGCAGGACATTGGTAACACTTTTGCAGCTTACATCCAACGTCAACAAGAGAAACTATTTATAAACACCGAATCTTCTCAGTTTGTAGGTGCAGGTTATTTTTTTGCGTGCATGGCACCTTTATTTTTTTGGCTGCATGGACTCTGGTGCTGAAACTGTAGAGTTAATTAATGATGTTTGTAGACACCAGCTTCCTAGACTTCAATACTTAGTAGATATAAGATTGAGGTTCTATTCATATTTTTCTGCTTCAGACGTTTGCCACAGATATGCAATTATTTTTTGTAGTTTAAAAACATGTATAATATTAATGACTTGTGTAGGAAATCCAATAATAATAATAATAATAACAATAATAATAATAATAAAGAACCAAAATAGCAATTTTAAATTAAATGCTTCTGTCAACAACCAGGAAAACCAAGAGCTGTTTGCTGTTTCCAGTCACTTGGTAGCCAAGAGATACAAGTACACTTACACCCTATGACTTCCAAAGAAAACGAGATTGTCGTAGCAGTCATCTATTCAGCTACTAGATGTCAGCACCAGACTGCTTTCACCTGCTTTAGTGACGACGCAGATTAGTGCCTACTTTAGCTACTAAAATCTCTACTTATCTCCAGAATTAAAAATTTGTCACTTGTACCCCTTGGTTTCTCAGAATCTCAATTCATATCGGATGTCCACTGGAAAATTCAGCCAGGTAGGCCTACAGAAATGCTTGCCTCCATGTCTTTTGCCCATCGTAAAGGGACTCATTCCACGGTACTGAGTGTCCACAAAAAGCCAATGTGATTTGGATAAAATACTAAGGTAGAAACTAAACATAAATGAGGAAGGGAGCGAACTATCCACCCGAGCCAACACAACTTCCTCCCTACCCTAGTCCCAGCACTGTGTGTCCAGCCGGGAAGGTGTGTGTATGTATGTATGTATGTGTGTGTGTGTGTGTGTGTGTGTGTGTGTGTGTGTGTGCGCGTGCGCGCGCTCTAGTTGGATGAACAATTTATTCCGAATGGTTAAACGTTCTCGCTTCTATGTTTTTGCCTATTGACGACTCAACGCTTCTGCTATATTCGGTGAGTGGTCTCCTTTATCCCCTTAACTTGGGAACTATTAGAAACAGAGCATCACGGTTTGTTATCAAAAGTTAATCGTCTCTTGAAGTTTTCTTTTATTATGCTAGAATTTCAGCATGTGTCCCACTAGGAGAACGTAAGGCGATGGGAGTTCGGTGCATGTGCGGTTCTGCATTGCTTCACTAATTAGTGCACACAGATTATCAATGTCATTAACTAGTACTAGTGCTGTGTAGACGAGATTCTTGATGTAACCCAACGAAAGGAAGTCTAGTGGCGTGACATCAAGAGAGAGAGGGGTGACGAGATGGGACAACCAGGATCCACCCAGCTCTCAGGAAATGTGTCATTCAGCACATTCCCCACTTTTACACTGCAATGTCGGGGTGCGCCGTCACGCTGGATGACGGGTATGGGCGGCTGCAGTCCTTCGATCTGAGATAGTAGGAAATGTTCGATCTTGTCCATGTAATCGTTTCTCTCTATGGTTTTCTCTGGGAAGATAAGTTGGCATATCACCCCATAGAACGTTAGGCCACACCAAAAAATTAACTTCGGGCTATTACGGATATGTTCACGTGTGTTGTGTCGATCTTCGGATCCAGATGATACACTGCTCCTTTTATGGTCGGTGTAAAAGCTATTGACTAGAGTGCGGAAACTTTGCACAGAGAACAGGCTTCGTTACTAAATGAAATTAGCCATGTTGCCTAATACGAACACGTGTATCGTTTACTTTACGAATATCGAATCTTCTCAGTTCGAAAAGAAAGGATATATGGAAATAACAATACTCCGTTTTTCTGCCGGCCGTGGTGGCCGAGCGGTTCTAGGCGCTACAGTCTGGAACCGCGTGACCGCTACGGTCGCTGCTTCAAATCCTGCCTCGGGCATGGATGTGTGTGATGTCCTTAGGTTAGTTAGGTTTAAGTAGTTCTAAGTTCTATGAGACTGATGACCTCAGAAGTTAAGTCCCATTTGAACCATTTGAATACTTCGTTTTATTGTCCTTCAGACATTCAACACTCTCCCTAACAATGATTAGCAGACCGCTGTGGCCGAGCGGATCTAGGCGCTTCAGTCTGGAACCACGCTGGTTAGAATCCTGCCTCGGGCACGGATGTGCTTGATGTCCTTAAGTTAGTTAGGTTTAAGAAGTTCTAAGTCTATGGGACTGATGATCTCATATGTTAAGTCCCATAGTGCTTAGAACAATTTAAATCTAACAATGCCTAGGTTCATTCACACATTTATTGGGTTTAAACGGCAGTAAGTTCCGCTTAAGGAAGTTCTGACCAACAACCTGGAAGATGTTTTGCCCACGAATTTCATAAATAAGTCCGTACACCTTTCCAAAAATGTAACGAACTCTAAATTACTTTTCCCTTATGTATTGACGTAATGGTTTCAACTCCATGATCAACTCTTTACGTAGTTTCTTAGGCAATTTTCGCGAGATCCGGCTGTATGCGACCACTCCAAGAGCTACCCAAACTACCACTCTCTACTCACGCGCGTGTTTGTGACCAGTAGCGCTTCGACATTGTTGACGATAGCAATACAACGCCACACCACGAAAGAGGCATCCTTCGCTTCCAAGGTTCTAGAAACTAGTAATGTGCAAAAAATTATAATTTGCTACGTCATAACACCAAAGAAAGCAACGTAATAGTCTCCAATTTCTGAGCTTTTGAATTGACACTGGGACTTTATGTATACACTGTATTAATAAAAAAGATTCTTTTCTTTTTCTTTTTAACTTCTTGCGGTACAGGTCCTCACGATGAAGCCTATACATCCTTGCCGTAAATGCTAAATCGATTACATAATTTAACATGATGCCTATGAGCACTACGTATCACTGTCGATGATCTAAAACGGTTTTGAAAGAGCTACACGTCACGAGAGGAAGAGCAACAGAAATGCCCCAGAGTAACGTGTGTGGTGATCCTAATTCCAGCAACAAGCGGAGCGTGCGCGTTGGGGCGCATTAATGTTGCCGTGGCAAGTTGATTTTGCAGGTTTCATTGCGTTATGTGATGTGGCCACCGTTGCACTGAATTCCCTAATCCGAAACCTGACTCTCAGCAACGCGCTTACGATAACATATCAGTGTCGCAGGCAGACTACGAGTTGGCCGTTTAGCAAAGCGTGCGGCCGCATTATCATGAGATAGGACTGATTACTATTGCAAGCTGAAAACTGACACCACATTATCTCCACAATAGGAACCACCCCGTTTTTCAGTTTCATAAATAGCTTCGGGACGTATTTCTACATCTCATGGGCCTTCTCCACTCTATTTCGTTATCTTCTTGCTTTAAAGGGATGAAATACTTTACAATCGTTTAGAAAATGCAAATGCATTACATATACAAAGTAAGAAACTACTATACGCCATACGGAAAAGAGATAAAAAAGCAACTTATAAATTTAAACAAGCGGTGAACTAACACATTAGTCAGCTGTTTAACTTGAAATGTAAAACTGAACACACGTAGATCTACGCACCTCTTACATTACTGAAAACGTTAATGCCATGGTATCATAGCTGCTAATACTCATAATGTTTCATGGGGAATGACGGCTACTCTGAGAAAAAATGAGTTATAGCTCTTAACGTCAAGTTGACTATTAAATATTCCAGAACGGAGCACATTTTTTGTCCTTGAAGGTGTAAGTAAAGTAATAATTAGTTACCAAAATTCATCTCACAATATGTTACTACGTCTGACATGACACTAACTCCCTTAGCTAATGAAGTGGTGAAAATTCCTTCATAGAAAATGCTGCGTTCGGTTCATCAAACAGTGTGACACACATATCAGTTAAAACTGAGAAATAGCAACAACAGCGTTTTCCTTCTATTGCTACAGCTCTTAAAGTGTGTGAGGATTATTTGTGTACATCTGATAATAATAAGACAACTGTGCCTCAGTCCCACCCTCCATCATGTCTCTGGGCATCGAGGTCATGGTTTAGAGAGACGTTGAGCGCAATTTTGCTAATATAGATTGAAGATTGAACACATCATTTCCGATCGGTAGAACAATATCCATAAAACAGCATCATGTTCTACGTAAAAAATTTAACAGTCAGCGTTCATTATTGTCAAATATTGGTAGCAATTCCACTTTTATCGGTTTTAGTTTTGGATCGTAAAACATAAACATTATACTTTAAGAGGATATTGTTCGCATTTTTTACTAAATTTTGTCACATTGATATAGCAGTTGTGGCGTGCACTATGTGCATAAGCACATGTGTGATGACCTTGAGGAAGTCATTAACAAGTGACAGCATCAAGCTCTAGATGATTTTATTTTGCATTTTGATGTATTGATGGGTAAAATGTTTGTCATCTTCACACATGAGTTGGGAGTCTATTTTTTGTTTGTTAACAGTGCTCCCCTGCTAAAATATGAGTTTTGAATAATTGTGAGGGTAATGTTTCACACGCAGCAATATGTTTAACATTTTTACTACGTATCTGGTAAGAGTGCAGATGCAGAATGGAGAATAGGTTGTGGCGTAGGGGAATGGGGGTTCCATGCCCTAAATGTTTTTTCGTCCCTTTCACAATATATCACTTTTTGAGACTAATTCTGCTTCATCACTGATCGTCGAAATCTGTTCTATGGATAGTAGATGGCGTAATTAATCAACCGACACCGGCAAAACTACACTTATTGGGTCTCAAAAGCAGTACCTCAGAAACCGAGACCGCGTCTGAGGGGTGTGCCGTAAGACGCTAGCCTCCCCGCTCAAGGCACTATATGGTACCTCGTAGGAAAAGAAATCGGAGGGTCAGAGATCGGGAGATTTTATCGCGTTTGCTGTCTTTGCTCTGTTTACCGATGTCCTCGCCGACTTATGCGAGGACTTCATTTGAGTTTGTGCTGTTGTTCCATCATACCGGCCGGGATGGCTGAGCGGTTCTAGGCGCTACAGTCTGTAACCGCGCGACCGCTACGGTCGCTGGTTCGAATCCTGCCTGGGGTATGGATGTGTGTGATGCCCTTAGGTTAGTTAGGTTTAAGTAGTTCTACGTTCTAGGGGACTGATGACCACAGAAGTTAAGTCCCGTAATGCTCAGAGCCATTTGAATTTGTTCCATCATGCTGAAAATATTCTTATCTTCTGTTAATTGATTCGTAAATAAATCATGTTTAAAATAAATCACATAGTCACATGTATTTTGGTAGCCACATGACGTTTCTCGTTTCTCTTAATGAACCTAATTAGGAGAACATTCCTTTTGTGGATTTCGTATGTTGGAAAATGATTAATTATGCTAAGGTGTATGGGTCTTAGCAGGTGGTCATTACTTTATTACAAATGCATTGAGAGCGCTGAAACATGTTTGAGTATCAAAAATTTGTGATAACAATGGTTGTAAACCATGGGATAGCGAATGCACGTATACTAATAGCGGTAATGTCACTTAAACAAGGTATAAAAGGGGAGAGTATGCGCGGAGCTGTCATTTGCACTCAGGTAAATCTTGTGAAAAGGTTTCCAAGGAGAATACGGCGTCACGATAAGAATTAACAGACTTTGAACGCGGAGTGGTAGATGGAGCTAGATATATGGGAATTCAATATTGCGAGTAGTGTGCCAATAATACAAAATTTCAGGCGTTACCTCTCACCAGCCGGCCGGAGTGGCCGTGCGGTTCTAGGCGCTGCAGTCTGGAACCGAGCGACCGGAGCGGTCTCAGGTTCGAATCCTGCCTCGGGCATGGGTGTGTGTGATGTCCTTAGGTTAGTTAGCTTTAATTAGTTCTACGTTCTAGGCGACTGATGACCTCTGAAGTTAAGTCGCATAGTGCTCAGAGCCATTTGAACCATTTTGAACCTCTCACTACGGACAACACAGTGCCCGACGTTATTCAAATAACGACAAAGAGCATCGGCATTTGCGTAAGAGTTGTCAGTGCTAAAAGGTAAGCAACACTGCGTTAAATAACGGAGAAAATCACTGGGGATATACGATGAACGCTTCCGTTAGGAAAGTCCAGCACAATTATTCTTTACTGGGCTATGTCAGCAGACGGCCGACGCCAGCGCCTTTGCAAACAGCATCACATCGCCTGCAGCGGCTCTCCTGGCTCACGACCATATCGGTTCGACCCGAGACTACTGGTAAACAAAATGGCTCTGAGAACTATGGGACTTAACATCTGTGGTCATTAGTCCCCTAGAACTGAGACCTACTTAAACCTAACTAACCTAAGAACACCACACACATCCATGCCCGAGGCAGGATTCGAACCTGCGACCGTAGCAGTCGCGCGGTTCCGGACTGAGCGCCTAGAACCGCTAGACCACCGCGGCCGCCTACTGGTAAACGGTGGCCTGGTCAGATGAGTCCGATTTCCGTTGGTAAGAATTAACAGTAGGGTTCGAGTGTGGCGCAGACCTCGCGTAGCGTTGGATCCAAGTTGTCAAGAAAGCAATGGGCAAGCTGGTAGTGGATCTTTAATGAATGGTATGGGGTATGTTGAGACGGAATGGATTCGGTCCTCTAGTCCAAATGAACCGATCATGGACTGGAAATGGCTATGTTGGGTTACATGGCGACCAATAGCAGCCATTCAGGGATTTCGTGTTACCAAAAAACGCAGGACTGGTTTGAGGAACATTGTGGACAAACTACGCGATTGATTTGGCCACCCATATTGCCCGCCATGCATCCCATCTAACATTTGGGGAGTAATCGATAACTCGGTTCGTCACGAAATCCTAATCCTGCAACTGCAACACTTGCGCAATTGTGGGCGGCTATAGAGGCAATATAGGGATTTCAGATAGATTCGGTAGGTTTTTGACACTGTACCACACAAGCGACTCGTAGTGAAATTGCGTGCTTACGGAATGTCATCTCAGTTGTGTGAATGGATTTGTGATTTCCTGTCAGAGAGGTCACAGTTCTCTGTAACTGACGGAAAGTCATCGAGTAAAACAGAGGTGATTTCTGGCGTTCCCCAAGGTAGTGTCATAGGCCCTTTGCTGTTCCTAATCTATATAAACGATTTTGGAGACAATCTCAGCAGCCGTCTTCGGTTTTTTGCGGATGACGCTGTCGTTCATCGACCAATAAAGTCATCAGAAGAAACTATATCGGAATGGTGCGAAAATTGGCAGTTGACCCTAAATAAGGAAGAGTGCTCTTAGCTAAAAAGAACTCGTTAAACTTTGGTTACACGATAAATCAGTCTAATTTAAAAACCGTAAATTCAACTAAATACCTTGGTATTACAATTGCCGCTTGGTGTGGCCGTGCGGTTCTAGGCGCTTCAGTCTGGAACCGCGTTACCGCTACGGTCGCAGGTTCGAATGCTGCCTCAGGCATGGATGTGTATGATGTCCTTAGGTTTAAGTAGTTCTAAATTCTAGGGGACTGATGACCACAGATGTTAAGTCCCATAGTGCTCAGAGCCATTTGAACCATTTATTACAATTACTAACAACTTAAATAGGAAGGAACACATAGAAAATGTTGTGGGGAAGGCTAACCAAAGACTGCGTTTTATTGGCAGGACACTTACAAAATGTAACAGACATACTAAGGAGACTGCCTACACTACGCTTGTCCGTCCTCTTTTTAGAATACTGCTGCGCGGTGTGGGTTCCTCACCAGATAGGACAGACGGCGTACATCGAAAACGTTCAAAGAAAGGCAGCACGTTTGTATTATCGCGAAATATGGGAGAGAGTGTCACACAAATGATACAGGATTTGGGCTGGAAATCATTAAAAGAAAGGTATTTTTCGTTGCGACGGAATCTTCTCACGAAATTCCAGTCACCAACTTTCTCCTCCGAATGCGGAAGTATTTTGTTGACACTGACCTACATAGGGAGGAACGATCACCACAATAAAATAAGGGATATCAGAGGTCGTACGGAAACACGTAGGTGTTCATTCTTTCGGCGTGCTATACGAGATTGGAATAACAGAGAATTGTGAAGGTGGTTCTATCAACCCTCTGCCAGGCACTTGAATGTGATTTGCAGTATATCCATTTAGATATAGATGTAGATTTCTGCAGGGGACATCTAACGACATGCTGAGTCCATGCCACGTGGAGTTGCTGTACTGCGCCCGACGAAAAAAGATCCTACACGATGTCACTTAAACGGGGCCTTGAAGACTCGACGATTCCTGTCGGACGAGGATGTGCAGCAGGCAGTTACGGACTTCTTCATGCAGCAGGACTTGGTCTTTTACCATACGGGTATCTTCAATCTAGTGCATCGGTGGGATGAGTAAATCGACGCTCAGAACGATTTTGCGTGATTGTCGAATGTATTCTTGACTGTACGGCGTTCGACTTTAAACTCTTTGATAGCCCCTCATACATCTATTTTGTTATACACCGATAAACCAAAATATCACGATCTCTTTCCGCTTGCGATTGAATGCCGCCACAAGGTAGCTTTTCAGCACCTGTGAAGTCATAAGGATATAACTGGAGCAGAGGGTAATAGGGAACCATTCAAGTAACGAAACTGGCCGCAGATGTGGATATCCAGTATACTCCATTATTAGTGAGCGCTTGACACAGGCACGTCGATTAAATGTTTGGGCGTAACATTGCAGAGCGATATGAGGTGGGACAAGCATGTAATGGCAGTTGTGGGGAAGGCGGATAGTCGTCATCGGTTCACTGGTATAATTTTGGGACGATGTGGTTGATCTGTAAAGGAGACCGCTTATGAAACACTAGTACGACACGTTCTTGAGTACTGCTCGAGCGTTTGGGATCCCTATCAGGTCGGATTGAGGGAGGACATAGAAGCAATTTAGAGGCGGGCTGCTTGATTTGTTACTGGTAGGTTTGATCATCACGTGTGTGTTACGGAAATGCTTCAAGAACCCGGGTGGGAGCCTCTAGAGGAAAGGAGGCGTTCTTTTCGTGAATCGCTAATGAGGAAATTTAGAGAACCAGCAGTTGAGGCTGACTGCAGTACAATTTTACTGCCGCCAACTTATATTTAGCAGAAAGACAACAACGATAAGATATGAGAGATTAGGGCTCGTACAGAGGCATATAGGCAGTAATTTTTCCCTCGTTCTGTTTGGGAGTGGAATAGGGAGAGAAGATGCTAGTTGTGGTACGAGATACCCTCCGCCGCGCACCGTATGGTGGACTGCTGAGTATGTATGTTGATGTTGAAAGACGACTTTCACAAAGGGCAGATTGTTACAGCTCGGCGTCTCGGAAACGACGAAGCGAGTCGGCTGTTAGCATGCTGCAGTCATGAGACTATGAAAAGTAGTTGAAGGACGTTGAAACGTGTAGGCGGCATGTTTCTGGATCTGACGACAGAATACAGTGCTGATACAGGCTCAAGTATTTCGGAGCGTACCGTTCAGCGCACATTGTTGATCACGGGACTCAGTAGCATATGTCTGCTAAGCATATCTGTTACTGTAGTTAAGACGTCTGTCTACCCCATTAGACCAGAAAAGAAACAACAATCTAATCAGCGGGTGAAGGTTGAGAGCGAAGCAGCAATAAAGGTATTTTGATGTCACCAGCCAGGAATATTATATCCAAGTTTCTGTGTGTATTCGTGTTATTAATCACCTTTAACAGTTCCCGCTTCTGTAGCGGAGGTCTCTAAAATAAGACTATGCAGTGGCGTTTAACTCGGGTGCAAGCCGGTTCGAATGCTGGTTGTGGATGAAGTTTCCACTGCCAGTATTTGGCAAGAAGGGATAGGACAGGTGGTGGAGTAAGGCTTCTGATTACCAGTCTTAGCGACAGTGTCCTGTATTAAATTCCAGAGCTGCCCACTTTCTGATTAGGTGAGAGCGTGTAGCACTGTTGCTGGTGACACGTCCGTCGGGTGGGTACCTTAAATTGGGCTGTCCTAGAGCTCTCATGCGTGTCGAGGGAGAGGGGCGTGGAGAATTGGGAAAACCTTTCCGATTAGAAGGCTGAACCTTCCCTCCGGATCTCCCAGCCATTCATGCCATACGGCTTAACTTATTTTACTTACCTGTAATAGTTATCGGCATTAACTGGAGAGTGGGCCAGAGTGGCCGAGCGGTTCTAGGCGCTTCAGCCTGGAACCGCGCGACCGCTACGTTCGCAGGTTCGAGTCCTGCCTCGGGCATGGATGTGTGTGATGTTCTTAGGTTAGTTAGGTTTAAGTAGTTCTAAGTTCTAGGGGACTGATGACCTCAGAAGTTAAGTCCCACAGTGCTCAGAGCCATTTGAACCATTTTAACTAGAGACATTAAAACATGACAAGAGAATTGAATCACAAACAAAAATTTTGATCTTTCGTCAGTTCTTCTACATCTACATGGTTACCCTGAAATTCACACTTAAGTGCCCGGTAGAGGGTTCATCGAACCATTTTCATACTACTTCTCTACCATTCCCCTGTCGAATGGGGCGTGGGAAAAAGGAACATCTAAATCTTTCCGTTCGAACTCTGATTTCTCTTATTTTATTATGATGATCATTTCTCCCTACGTAGGTGGGTATCAACAAATTATTTTCGCATTCGGAAGAGAAAGTTGCTGATAGAAATTTCATTAATAGATCTCGCCGCAAAGAAAACTGCCTTTGTTTCAGTCACTGCAACCGCAATTCGCGTATGATATCAGTGACACTTTCACCCCTATTGCACGATAACACGAAACGGGCTGCCCTTCTTTGCACTTTTTTGATGTCCTCCGTCAATCCTACCAGGTAAGGATCCCACACCGCGCAGCAACATTCCAGCAGAGAACGGACAAATGTAATGTAGGCTGTCTTTTTACTGGGTTTGTCGCATCTTCTAAGTGTTCTGCAAACAAAGCGCAGTCTTTGTTTCGCCTTCCCCACAATATTATCTATGTGGTCTTTCCAATTTAAGTTGCTCGTGATTGCAATTCCTACATAGTTAGTCGAACTGACAGCCCTTGGATTTGTGCGATTTATCGTATACCCAAAATTTATCGGACTTCATTTAGTACCCATGTGGATGACCTCGCACTTTTCTTTGTTTAGTGCCAATTGACACTTTTGGACCATACAGAAATTCTCTCTAGATCATTTTGTAATTGTAATTGATCGTCTGATGATTTTACTGCAAACAATCTAAGGGTCTGTTCAGGTTGTCACCTAGATTACACATTCCTACAAAAAGTGCCGAGGCAAAGTAAGAAGTGAGGATTTTCTGGGATTTCAATACCCACACTGTTAAACATCTTTGACATCTGTTGCCACACACATGTAAATAAATTTATGGTTGAAAACCGTTTTTAGTCCAGTAAAGCAGTTATGGACGCTGAGGTGAACATTTCGTAGTCACAACGAATCAGTCGTTAGAGGGTTACGTCGGAAAATTTCTGCTGCCTTTTTAGCCAAAGTTCACAGTCTTACGGGGCCAGTACGACAAGGTCCCACCTGAGTCTTGTATGTGTTAAAGAAAATGTTGATCTCGGTCACTATGGTGCGGAAGCAGGACTTTTCAAAGCTGTTTTTATTGAACAGACTGACTGCAAATTTTCCGTTGCTGTTGTTCCAACCAATTTCGTTCATTTTAGTGGCAGAAATAAACCGATGGCATTTAAATTCTTATTGATGGTAATTAAAGAAGGACTGATCTCACCCAAAACGACATTTTAGTTACGTAATGCATACAGACCACGCAGTTACTCCATTGCCTTTTTTGTAAACTGCTATCCTTTCTACAAACTGCAAGCACTATCAGACCGGAACTGCAGAAAGAACAGATGCCGATTCGCTGGTTGTAGCCCTTTTAGAGGTGTTGCGGCGCAATTAAGATTAAGACCGCTGCGGCTATTCCGGGCATCCATTAGCACGAACTGCGAGAGTAGATAGCGGCCGCTGTCACGATGAACGCTTCGACTGAATTATAGCCTTTCCTGACCACCTCGTATTTCCCACAACTCAGCCGCGCTGTCATCAACCACTCTGTAGTTTCTTAGCCTTCCCCATCAAGCATGTTAACGACTATATTAAGGAATGAATAACGCTAGTTTGGACCACTTCGCAAATATCCTGAATTATTGCTGAAATGAATAGGCCGCAATGCCAGGAAGCTTTGTTAGTTTCGTGAAAGGGTGCATTCAACTAGCAGATGTCGACGGAGTCTTGTCAGCTAACAAGGGGAGGCCGCCATTTGTGAAATTCAGATTCGATTCATACTGCGCATAATATATATATATATATATATATATATTTGAATTGCAAAAAACTAATAATAAAAAAATATTGCATGGCGCGAGATTCGATCCGGCGACCTTCGGATTACGAACCCCAGCGCTTACCGCTGCGCTATGACGCTGTAGAACATCATTAATCGTAGAGAGTATTTCACCTCAACGGTTTCTTTTAACTGTCAATTTTCTCGACAACGGCTGAGAAGTGCATGTTGGTGCTTTGCCACATTACACCACTGGCCATGAGCTTTTATTATGCGCAGTATGAAACAAATCTGAATTTCAAAATTGGCGGCCTCCCCTTGTAAGATTGGAAACACACAAATTCATAAGAGATAAGGTGAGTTCCGGAACACTTCTTCAGAATTTTTCTCTGTCGGTACGTCGTCGCTGCAAGGAAATGCAGAACTAATGACCGACGTCTGGTTTACGTAATTAGTTTGCTCTAAATACATTTCCTTCTGCTGCTCACTACTTTAATTCTCCAGTATACAAGCTAGTTGTGGTCAGCAATATGTAGCAGTAGTAGTAGTAGTAGTAGTACAGAGCAAACCAAGTTGTTTATAGCAGTGAGACACTTCTTCCAAGTAAACATCTACATTAGGGAGTCACTATTTAGTACGTGGTAGAGCGTATCTTGTGCACCATCCTACGCCCCTCCCTCCTCTTCGCCACCGTGAATCACACACATGCAAACACACACACTGCACAAATATATAAATATCTTACGAACACACACACACACACACACACACACACACACACACACACACAAAATGCATACACAAACAGATCACAGATACTTCAATATCTACACTCAAAAGTTGGCAATAACATTCGATGTTTGGCAATAACATCTGGCAGTCGGCAACACAAACCGTGATACAAATCTGCCAAGGAGTGTACTTCTACTTATGGCATGCATCGGTTAGAAAAATTAACCGATGATGGCTGATATCAGTCCAAATCGATTTGTAACAAGATAAATAATCTTTCCGCGACTGGCTGCTACATTCTTTATAATTTTACAAACCAAAATATTGTATCAAACAAGTTCAAATGGTTCAAACGGCTCTGAGAACTATGGGACCTAACATCTAAGTTCATCAGTCCCCTACAACTTAGAACTACTTAAACCTAAGGACATCACACACATCCATGACCGAGGCAGGACTCGAACCCGCGACCGTAGCGGTCGCGCGGTTCCAGACTGTAGCGCCCAGAACCGCTCGGTCACCTCAGCCGGCTATCAAACAAGTGTTCAGTTCCTAGTGCTGTGGTATAAGGGAAAAAACCGCAAATCGACATTGATAAGAAGAAGAACAGGAGCGTTACACGTAGAAAATCGTCCACGCAACCTGCAAGTGCAGTTCAAAATATTGCTACATAATAGCGAAAACCGACCACCAGAGCTGTTTATTACTCATCGGTACATTGACCAAACTGTAAACTAAATAGCAAAAATATATACATATTCTTGGCCACTGAAGGTGCCTTGCAGAAAATAAAGGCGAAACGCGCAAGGCACGAAAACTATGTTTCATTCAGTTGTTTCAGACGGTCCATAAAGTAAATATTATCAATATACCGTAATAGCTGACTGTGCATATTGTATCACAGACACAGTCCCTTTGACTGTTCAGAGATGTCACCAAACCCGCCCAAAGATGTAAACAACCATCCATGAGCAGCGACTATTAAAAAATGGCTCTGAGCACTATGGGGCTTAACATCTCTGGTCGTCAGTCCCCTAGAACTTAGAACTACTTAAACCTAACTAACCTAAGGACATCACACACATTCGTACCCGAGGCAGGATTCGAACCTGCGACGGTAGCAGTCGCGCGGTTCCGGACTGAGCGCCTAGAACCGCGAGACCACCGCGGCCGGCCGGCGCCTATTAAATGGAGGGGTCCGACAGCCCTATCAGTTGCAGTCATTCCACCAGGAAGAAGGTACAGGGCTCGTGTTGTCTGTAGACGGTCAATACCGCGGTTAGATCGCGACCGCATTGTTACTTTGTGCTAGGAAGGGCTCTCAACAAGCGAAGTGTCCAGGCGTCTCGTAGTGAACCAAAGTGATGTTGTTCGGTCATGGAGCAGATACAGAGAGACAGGAACTGTCGATGACATGCCTCGCTCAGGCCGCCTAAGGGTTACTACTGCAGCGGATGAACGCAACCTACGGGTTAGGCTCGGATTAACACTGACAGCAAAGCCACCATCTTCAATAAAGCTTTCCTTGCAGCAACAGGACGTCGTGTTACGACGCAAACTGTGCGCAATAAGCTGCATGATGCGCAGCTTCAATCCCGACGCCAATGGCGAGGTCCATCATTGCAACCACGACACCATGCAACGCGGTAGTGATGGGCCCAACAACATGCCGATTGGACCGCTCAGGATTGGAATCACGTTCTCTTCGCCAATGTGTGTCGCTTATGCTTTCAGCCAGACAATCGCAGAGACGTGTTTGGGTGCAACCTGGACAGGCTGAACGCCTTCGACTCATTGTCCAGCGAGTGCATCTAGGTGGAGGATCTCTGCTTTTCGGGGTTGGCATTATGTGGGGCCGACGTACGCCGCTGGTGGTCATGGAAAGCGCCGTAATGGCTGTACGATACGTGAGTGCCATCCTCAAACCGATAGTGCAATCATATCGGCAGCATACTAACAAGGCATTCGTCTTCATAGACTACGGTTTGCGCTCCCATCGTGCACATCTTGTGAATGGCTTGCTTCAGGATAACGACATCGCTCGACTAGAGTGGCCAGCATGTTCTCCAGCAGACATGAACCCAATTGAAAAGTGCTTTTTATGGATGACGTGACACACCAATCACTCTGAGGGATCTACGGCGAATCGCCATTATGGAGTGGGACAATCTGGACCAAAAGTGCCTTGATGAACTTGTGGATACTATGCCACGACGAATACAGGCATGCATCAATGCAAGAGGACGTGCTACTGGGTATTTGAGGTACTGGTGTGCATAGCAATCTGGATCACCACCTCAGAAGGCCTACAGCATTCAAAGTTTGGGTTTCATGAGCAATAAAAACAGCGGCAATGATGTTTATGTTGACCTCTATTCCCATTTTCTGTACAGATTCTGGAACTCTCGGAACCGAGGTGATGCAAAACTTTTTGATGTGTGTATATTTTAACAAATATCGCAATACTCTTTATTCTGAGCTCTGCCCTCCGCACATCTCCGTTTATGTGGTCGATCAATCTTAAACAAATCAAAAAAGAATTTTGGAGATATCTGACTGTGTGAATTTCAGTGACTTGCTGTAGATTGCATGATCAAATAGGGTCGGCTTTTCCTGTTTTGCGCGCATTGAATTATATGTTAAGAAATAACTCGCAAATTTGTATCATGTTAAATACATGAGTTTTATAAAGTGTTTCTAACTGTGTCTTCCTGCGTATTATTTGAGTCTTTTTACCTTTTATATCCGTTTTTAGCTGTCGAGGGGCGGTAACGCGAGTGAATATGGCACCTCAGTGCACCTCCGGTAAAAGAGTATTAACGGATTGACGAGGAAAAGTAAACCATCCGACAAATATCACATCTGAAGATTGTTTACTGGTTACATGTTGTTCCTCAGAGACGGGAAGTAAGCCTGAATCGAGGAAGGAAATCTGCTGGATCGTTTTGAAGGAACCATCCCGACATTTGCCTTAAGAGATTTTGGAAAATTATGGACGACCTGAACATCGATGACCGAATGGGAAATGCAGCTGTCTTCCCGAGTATAAGTCCAGTGTCTTTAGACTTGATCACCTCATTCGGTCTGATGTAAGAGGCTCGACAAAAGACGCAACATCTGGCCGAAAAGAAACCATATCCCAATGGAATAAAGTGCATAAATTACAACTTATCGTGTTTCGAAAATTTCATGCCCATACTTAGAAAATATTTTTTTCATGTATGTCATATGTAGGTAAAGTATTTGTGGCTTTCAAAAGTGCTGGTAATACAGTGTGCGACAAATGAAGTAGGTCTCCCACAATGGCAAGATGACGCAAAATGAAACTTCACGAGTAGATAGAGTATGGCATGTTATTTTAGTGATTACAAAATCGAGTCTAATTTGCATGGAAGAATGCTGTATGAGCACATTTATTAGAATCTTGTTGCAAACTGTATGAAAGAATGCATGCAGTGATTTGGTTGGGAATGATGTCATTAAGCCGCGTTCCTGTGGCAAGCTGGCCCGCAAATGTTGGAACTGATAGAAATTTGCAACCAGTAGCGTAGTGTACGCTGCTTTGAAGCTTCCTAGCTGATTAAAACTGTGTGCCGGACTGAGGCTCGAACTCGTGACCTTCGTCTGTCGCACTCAAGTGCTCTACCGACAGCGCAACTCAAGCACGACTCAGAACCCTGTCCTCATAGCCTTGCTTCCGTGGTACCTCATCTCCTACCTTCCAAACTTCACAGAAGTTCTCTTGCGAAAACCTGAGAAAGTTTGACAGGAGAGCTTCTGTGCAGTTTGGCAGGTAGGAGATGAGGTAATGGTGGAAGTAAGGCTGTGAGGACAGGGTCGTGAGTAGTGCTTAGGTAGCTCACTCGGTAGAACACTTGCCCGCTAAAGGGAGAGGTCCCTAGTTCAGGCCTCCGTGCGGCACAAAGTTTTAATCTGCCACGAAATTTTATACCGTTGTAACTGATCGTTGAGTTAGTTAGTTAGTTAATTAGTTAGTCACGCATTCCATGGCCATTTTTGCATGATAGGTCGTAATGATGTGAACGAGTCATTTTACATTCACATTGCAAATTAATTTGTACATGCAGTTGGTTTTAAGTTTTTAAATTTTTACTATTAAAAGAAAAAAGGTACGTTGATGTCAGTTATTAATTCCTTCTCAATACACATAACAATAGTAGAAATTCTTCTATTGAATAGGAGGAGTTGTCAAGGAGAAAAATTCTCAATTAGTTTTTCAAATTTTACTTTGTTGTCTGTCAGACAATTTACATCACTGAGCAAGTAACAAAAAATTTTGTTGCAGCGTTTTGCATCCATTTCTGTGCTGAAGACAACCTTAATGTGGAGTCATGAATGTCGTTTTTCCTTCTGGTGTTCTAATTATGAACGTAATTCTTTCTTTTGAACTATAGTAGATTATTTATAACAAGATTCATGACAGAACAAATACACTGCGGAGCAGTAGTCAGAATTCATAACTCCTTAAAACGATGTCTTCAAGGTAATAGTGGGTGAGTACCATATATTATTCTTACAGACGTTTTTGCGCAATGACTTTCTTTGTTAAAGGTAAGCAACCCCATGTCATTATACCATGTGGCATTACTGAACGAAAATATGCCAAATATGTCAGCTTACTGATTTGTCTCTGCCGAAGGTTTGCAATGATACTAAGCGCAAATCTGGCTGAACGAAGTTGTTTTAGGAGCTCTAAAATGTGATTTTTTTCAGTTTTAATTCTCATGAGTATGGACTCCTAGGAATTCTTAAGTTTCTATCGTGTTTATTATTTCCTCAACTTGTGTTATCATTGGCTTAATACTTATTGATCTGCAGAAATGAATATGTTTTGTCTTTCTAAAAACCAGTCAACGATACTTCTGATAACTTTTTTTACCATTTCCGCTGTTTTTGTACGCATTCTTGGATTGTTTACAATACTAGTGTCATCTACCAATATACTAAGTCTGCTTGTTGTATACTATACGGGAGAGCGTTTACATATACATGGGACAGTAGTGGACCTAAGACTGAAACTTGGGAAACCCTTTATATAATTTCTCCCCAGTCAGAATTACGCCCTGGGCCATATTGCTTGAATTATGAAGTACAACTTTCTGCATTGACATTATCCGTCGGTTGGATATACCATGAAGCACAGAAAACGCAGATTTACCTAGAAGGACCGGCCGCGGTGGCCGAGTGGTTCTCGGCGCTTCAGTCCGGAACCGCGTGACTGCTACGGTCGCAGGTTCGAATCCTGCCTCGGTCATGGATGTGTGTGCTGTCTTTAGGTTAGTTAGGTTTAAGTAGTTCTACGTTCTAGGGGACTGATGACCTCAGTTTTAAGTCCCATAGTGCTCAGAGCCATTTTTGAACCTAGAAGAATACTGTGATTCAAGCAGTCAAATTCCTTAGAGTGTTCGCAGATATTACCAACCGGCGTTACTTCAATATTTAAGGCTTGTAAAATCTAGTGAGCGAACTTGTGAATGGCATTCTCAGGAAAGCAACCCTTCTGAAATTCAACCTGTGACTGCCAAGGATACTATTGTTACTAAGGTGAGATACAATTCTAGAATACATCACACTCTCAAACATTTTGGAGAATGATGTCAACAATGAAACAAGTCCATAGTTATTGATATCTCTCTTATCACCTTTCATAAAGATAGGTTTAAGAATGACATATTTGAATCCCTTTGGAAAAAATGCCTTGAGTTAGTGAGGCTTATCACATGGGAACAAATCCTTAGTACTCTACTGGAAACACTATCAAAACCAGATGAAATTTTACTTTCGCGAGAATGTACAATTTTTTTAATATCAGAAGGAGGAGTTGATGATACATTCATATGATTGAATTTTATGAAAGTTGTATTTTCATCATACTGTTCTGATTTCGCTCTTGAACTTTTTGTCCCTGTGATTTCTACTATATTTATGAAATTAGTATTAAATGAATTTGCTACCTGTGACTCATCATTTATAGTCCTTCCATCACTCCAATAGTGATGCTGTCTTGTTCTGTGGCTGGTTGTCCT
This sequence comes from Schistocerca serialis cubense, assembly GCF_023864345.2. Taxonomy (NCBI): domain Eukaryota; kingdom Metazoa; phylum Arthropoda; class Insecta; order Orthoptera; family Acrididae; genus Schistocerca; species Schistocerca serialis. The sequence goes on from NC_064641.1 coordinate 616,683,624, forward strand.
GTCTCTTGTTTCATTACATACCATTAGCCTGAAGTCTGTTGTCGGAAGTACTAATTTCTGACATTATGTACATGTTCCTCGGCTTTTTAATAAACTTTCTTAGTAATTTTGAGTACTCTTTGTAGTGTGTAACTACTGCAGGATCCCTACATGTTCTTCCAAAAGATTTATTTCCGTTTTCCTTTCACAAGTTACTTTAATCCCCCTAGTGAACCACGGTTTTATTACATGGCTGTTTAGCGTCATTACTGCTTAGCTTATGGGGAAGGTTATCCTCAAATATTGATATGAAATTACCATGGAATAGATGAAATTTTATCTTAGCATTTGGTTGACTATATATTACATCACATGTAATCTCCAGTAAACAATTCCTAAAAACCTTCGCCCTGGAGTCATTAATTATTCCCACTGTTCTATCAGGAGTATCCCTAATGTAATGCACTATGTTATTTATCCTAACTAACTGTACGTCATGATATAAGAAATCATTTGTTACTAGATTAACATTATTTTCTTGCTTTGAATTTCACCAAATAAAACATTATCTATTTGGGTCGTAATGTCATTATCCGCCTGTGTTGGAATGTTAATTACTGAGATCAAATTTTAGGATCTAGGGCTCCCAGATCATTTTTCCTATCAGAATCCCTTAGAAAATCTACACTGAAGCTACCACAGACTATTAACTGTTTGCTGCTGTCTGACCGATAGCACAGTATAGATTCCAGATTCCTCACAAAAAGTTCAAAATGTCCCAGTGGGGGGTCTATACACAGTTACAATTAAAAGTGAACTATTTAAAACAATAATTTACAAGCACACACTTCTATCTGCTGATCACTACAAAATCTACTAGTCACCATGTTTTTGAACTTGTATTATATTTAAATGCATGTAAAAAATCCTCCTTTTCCCATGTTATTTCTGTATGACTGAGTTGCAATGGAGCAATCTCTTATATGCAACATCATATCATACGTATTGGCACTGGGATAGAACTGACATCCGCACTGATACGACATTTGTTCTGTTGCGGACTGGCGGACTGGATTACGGACTTTACTGACAATTGAATACCTAGACGTCGCATATACAGTTTACCGAGACAATCTGCCATCTGTGGAGCAGCATTGTCCTGTTGAAAAATGTTACCACGGTTCTGTCGCATGAGAGGCAACACACGAGGACTCAGGATATCCGTGACGTACTGCTGGGCAGTCAGAGTTCCCCAGTCAGTACCAGCAGTGACCTGAATGCATTCCCTATTACTCCTCTCACCAATGACGGCAGGAGTAACACAGCTATGCCTCTCCAAAACAATGGAATAATGAGACCTCTCCCCAGGTAATGACTACAGTTATTGTACAATTATTTTATCGCAGTGACCTACCAATACTGATATGTAAACGTTTTATAAACTAATGGCACTATGATAATATTGTGTGTTCTTTTTACATTTTCTTTGGGATATGGATCTCGATGTTTTATATTGACGTTGCACTAGTTCGTGTTTTGATGGAGTTGTAAGTGTTATTTTACAGCGAGCGTCGATTTGAGGTGTGTTCCTAGTTGGCTTTGACAAATATAATGCTACCGAATATGACTTTGTATGCTTTTACACTATGAATCATTCTTGAAATCAAATTCACTTTGGTGATTGTCATGACACTTTTACAGTTTAAGTATGCTTTCTTTTTCACTACGTATCATCCCCTGAAACACAGTTGTGGACATTGTGGTTTTATGACTTGTTAGTGGCATTGGGTAATTTCATATATGAAAGTACGCGCCAAGTGACCTTTTAGCACAGTGGAACTGTTGCCAAACGGTACTGCACTCTCCCTCTCGGGCGAGTTTGACACTGAGCCACCCTCAACATGTTAACTGATGGGGTTTTCGGTGATTTTGTTGCCATTTCTCATGGAAGCAGCATATTTTCAGAATTTATTTTAGTTGCAATTAAACGCAATGTTGGACGAGCAGGTCACGCAAGATCTTTCGTGGAGCCCATCCTGGTATCGCACACCTTACTTTACACATTACTGTTGATGTACTGATGATGTTTTCACCGAATGACTGAGTAGGTTATTTAAGATTACACGTATTTTCTGTAACGTGTTAATTATGATAACGTATGTAAACTTACCACAGTACGTTATATAAAGTTTACACAAGGACGTTAGTCTTCAGAAAATAACCGTAGGTGTGTCACTTGGGTACAATAATTGTCAAGGTTGTTCATCGTCATTGCTGTCATCGGTTGTAAGTAGCATTGTGTTATTATTAGTATAGTTGTTTTTTATATGATCCTACATCTAAGATGTCGTATATAAGGTTTCTTTTTTCTCGCGGCCTCAAAGTTCGCTATACTTGTTCCTCTATACATGTAACACCGATAGTTATAATTATATGTTAATACTGCAGTGTATTTTTATGCGCATTAAAAATTACAGTTTCTTTCTCGTTAAAAAAAATAATATTTTACCACATAATTCAAACATATATCTGTCAACACAGAATTACCTTCACTAAAATCATTTTAAAATGTTTCGCTTTTATACTGGATGTAGAGAGTATAAGGGGGGAAATAACTGGTCACATTAAAAATTAATGCGGAAAATTAAATTTGCTGCATGCCGTTCACTGGTAGCCGAACTAGTTTATTTTGTAATATACCGCACGGCTAGAGCCAGCTTTCCTTTTCAAGACGAGTAAGGTGTTTTAAACCCTGACTAGATACTATGAAACCATAAGGTATGCGGTTAAGTTATGCATCACCACAATAGCTCTAAACGTTGTTTATGGTAAAGTTTGTTCCATCCTTTTAATGTCAATTCACTGTGCCACAGATGTAATCTGAAGATACTGTTAACACGAAACTAGTACAGCGACCAAGACAAGAGTGTTTTATTGAGCCAAACATGGTCGCAGAAACACTAAAAGACATTTTGCCAAAAACTATGAACTAATTTATTGATGGCAGCAAGAGTGAATAGTCACGATCATCCCCTGCCAAAAGCCACACCAATGCTAAAGTAATCGTCAAAATACAATTTAGCGGTGTCTGTATTTTACTGTGCTATGCAATGTCCTTCAGACATGCATGCTTGTCTTAACGACACTGCATAGCTCTCCGTAAAATACAGACACCGAAAAAGAGTATCACATGCCCAGACAGACCGGGACAGTAATAAAATGTCTCTTCTTGTGAAGGTTTCACAGCAAGTGTGCGAGTCCAGGACATGGACAGATTGTGACGTACGGAGACTTGGGCCGGTCCAGGAGGCAGTCAAGGATAGCGGAAGTGGTTAAGGTCACCACTCGCGATAAGCGGGAACTCCTGGTTTGAGGTCTGATCCGGCACAGATTTTCATATGTCTCTAATAAATAGTGCAACGGATGTCTAATCGTATTCCCAGTCTTCTAATCATTAAAATGTTATACTGTCGCTTCCTCAATCATCTCATTATTTAATTTGCCTTGTCAATATTAAAATCATGTTATTCATTTAACAGAACAGTATCTGTCGATCCGGCTCTTGTGTTAATGCATGCTTGTTTCTGCTATCTTTGCCCCCACTGTAGTCCTATTATTATTATTATTATCTTCACTTTCTCAGACGTTAAGTCCGGTTAAAAATGGAGTGACGCGGACCTTGATCAAGCGTCACTTCCTTTTAACTGTACGGTATGTGTTATATTGCATTTAGGAACTTTCGGGTAATTGAACATGTATCAATAATTACGGATTTCTGTAGCTGTATGTATATGTTTGGATGTAGCTGTATTGCATTGATGTACTGGTGGATATTGTGTGGTATGACTCCTGTAGTTGATAGTATAATTGGTATGATGTCAACTTTATCCTGATGCCACATGTCTTTGACTTCCTCAGCCAGTTGGATGTATTTTTAAATTTTTTCTCCTGTTTTCTTTTGTATATTTGTTGTATTGGGTATGGATATTTCGATTAGTTGTGTTAATTTCTTCTTTTTATTGGTGAATATGATGTCAGGTTTGTTATGTGGCGTTGTTTTATCTGTTATAATGGTTCTGTTCCAGTATAATTTGTATTCATCATTCTCCAGTACATTTTGTGGTGTATACTTGTATGTAGGAACGTGTTGTTTTAAAAGTTTATGTTGTAAGGCAAGCTGTTGATGTATTATTTTTGCGACATTGTCATATCTTCTGGGGTATTCTGTATTTGCTAGTATTGTACATCCGCTTGTGATGTGATCTACTGTTTCTATTTGTTGTTTACAAAGTCTGCATTTATCCGTTGTGGTATTGGGATCTTTAATAATATGCTTGCTGTAATATCTGGTGTTTATTGTTTGATCCTGTATTGCAATCATGAATCCTTCTGTCTCACTGTATATATTGCCTTTTCTTAGCCATGTGTTGGATGCGTCTTGATCGATGTGTGGCTGTGTTAGATGATACGGGTGCTTGCCATGTAGTGTTTTCTTTTTCCAATTTACTTTCTTCATGTCTGTTGATGTTATGTGATCTAAAGGGTTGTAGAAGTGGTTATGAAATTGCAGTGGTGTAGCCGATGTATTTATATGAGTGATTGCCTTGTGTATTTTGCTAGTTTCTGCTCGTTCTAGAAAGAATTTTCTTAAATTGTCTACCTGGCCATAATGTAGGTTTTTTATGTCGATAAATCCCCTTACTCCTGCCTTTCTGCTTAATGTGAATCTTTCTGTTGCTGAATGTATGTGATGTATTCTATATTTGTGGCATTGTGATCGTGTAAGTGTATTGAGTGCTTCTAGGTCTGTGTTACTCCATTTCACTACTCCAAATGAGTAGGTCAATATTGGTATGGCATAGGTATTTATAGATTTTGTCTTGTTTCTTGCTGTCAATTCTGTTTTCAGTATTTTTGTTAGTCTTTGTCTATATTTTTCTTTTAGTTCTTCTTTGATATTTGTATTATCTATTCCTATTTTTTGTCTGTATCCTAGATATTTATAGGCATCCGTTTTTTCCATCGCTTCTATGCAGTCGCTGTGGTTATCCAATATGTAATCGTCTTGTTTAGTATGTTTTCCCTTGACTATGCTATTTCTCTTACATTTGTCTGTTCCGAAAGCCATACTTATATCATTGCTGAATCCTTCTGTTATCTTTAGTAATTGGTTGAGTTGTTGATTTGTTGCTGCCAGTAGTTTTAGATCATCCATGTATAGCAAATGTGTGATTTTGTGTGGGTATGTTTCAGTAATATTGTATCCATAATTTGTATTATTTAGCATGTTGGATAGTGGGTTCAGAGCAAGGCAGAACCAGAAAGGACTTAATGAGTCTCCTTGGTATATTCCACGCTTAATCTGTATTGGCTGTGATGTGATATTATTTGAATTTGTTTGGATATTAAGTGTGGTTTTCCCAATTTTTCATTACTATGTTTAGGAACTGTATCAATTTAGGATCTACTTTGTATATTTCCAATATTTGTAGTAACCATGAGTGGGGTACACTATCAAAATCTTTTTGGTAATCAATGTATGCGTAGTGTAGCGACCTTTGTTTAGTTTTAGCTTGATATGTCACCTCTGCATCTATTATCAGTTGCTCTTTACATCCTCGTGCTCCTTTGCAACAGCCTTTTTGTTCTTCATTTATAATTTTGTTCTGTGTTGTATGTGTCATTAATTTCTGTTTAACGACTGAAGTTAATATTTTGTATATTGTTGGTAGGCATGTTATGGGGCGATATTTAGCTGGGTTCGCTGTGTCTGCTTGATCTTTAGGTTTCAGATATGTTATTCCGTGTGTAAGTGTATCAGGGAATGTGTATGGGTCTGCAATGTAACTGTTAAATAATTTAGTTAGATGTGAATGTGTTGAGGTGAACTTCTTTAACCAGAAATTTGCTATTTTATCATTTCCAGGGGCTTTCCAATTGTGAGTAGAATTAATTGCTTGGGTGACTTCATGTTGCAAAATTATCACTTCAGGCATTTGTGGTATCATCTTGTATGTGTCTGTTTCTGCTTGTATCCACCGTGCATGCCTGTTATGTTGTACCGGGTTTGACCATATGTTGCTCCAGAAGTGTTCCATGTCTGTTATGTTTGGTGGATTGTTTATTTTAATGTGTGTGTTATCTATTGTCTGGTAAAATTTCTTTTGGTTTGTGTTGAATGTTTGGTTTTGTTTCCTTCTATTTTCACTTTTTTTTTTGTATCTTCTGAGTCGTTTGGCTAATGCTTGTAATTTCTGCTTCTTTTCGTCTAATTGCTCTGTCGCTTCTTGTTGTGAGATTTTACCTAATTTTTTTCGTTTTTTTTTTCGAGATTTCATTTCTTATAAATTGTGTTAGCTGTCCGATGTCTTTTCTCAGTTTTTCTATTTTGATCTGTTGCCTGTGTTGCCATGCTGGTTTTGTGGGTTTATTATTATTATTATTATTATTATTATTATTATTATTATTATTACTACTTCAGTTTGCACTAGCAGTGTGTGATTGTGAAAACCGTACTGTAATTATTTTTCGTCTGAGCACGAATTACTCTTCTCTTGTGTCTGAAAAGCTCGTTCCTGTCCAAAAATATTGTATGGTTCGCTAGTTACGTCAGTTGCGAGTCAGGCGGAAAACCTGCTTATACCTTCAACTTGTTAGTATGAAAACAAGTCATATATTTCTGTATGACGTTCATGGAAGGAAACTTAAAGGTGAGTTTCCATTTTAATTGACTTCGGACAAGGGCAGAGGAGACTTTAGATGGTATTCCGCCGAAGTACAGGAAGTACTTTTATAATTTCAGTTAGAAAAAATTGCTGGACGTAATATTTTATCTGACAGTTTTATGTGGGTGGAGAAAGCATACTAGGTGTGTATTCAGAGTAATATGTACGGAAAACAGACAGAAGAGATTTCGACTGACGTGGTCTGTCCTAAGTATATTGGATCAAAAATTGCAGTACGGTGGTCAGCCCTCATCCATCGAGGTATTTTTGTTCATTCAGATATCCCGATTTCCTAGATTGTTATATAAGCGGATGGTTCGTATATAACAAACGGCTTCAGCTTAATCGACATTTTTTATTGAAAATAATTTGGACCGCTGTTCTGTTACAGTGAGGAAAGACTTCTGACAGACGCAGTGAATCGTTGTTTGACACCATTAAACGCCTCATACGTCTAGGAGTGAGAATATAGGTTAGGCATACTATCATAGTAAGTCCGAAACAGTAAGGATTGCAGTCTTCGTTCGAAAAGGCCAGACAACAAAAGAGCGCTGCGACATCTGCAACAGCCCGCCGCCTTGGATCACTGTCATTGACCATCCTCCACAGTGCCTACTTGGCATCATCCGATTTTCATCTGTTTCTAAAACTTAAACAACACCTTCGAGGACCTCATTTTCATAGTGATGTAGCGGTGCAAGCATAGCTGAGGTTGCGGCTCCGTCAATGGAGTCAAACATTCTACAGTGTCGGTGTCAACAAACTGATCTCTCGTTGGGAAAAATGTCTTCGTCGCCGGGGTGATAATGTTGAGAAATAAATAAAAACGTAAATAAACAGAAAACAAGATACATTACCTTCCACAGTACGGCCTTTTAACATTACGCATCGTTTCATTCAGAGCTTAATGCAACCTGTTACAGATTAGTTAGTCAATTTCGTCAGTCCTTTGCTTTTCTTCTTTAAAGAGGAGCCTGAGGAGAACACCCTCCTTTTTAGATGGATTTCAACGGGAATATATGCGATTCTGTGACCGGTATAGCCTGCAGCCAGGACATGTGAATCTATCTAAGGCACTGTGATGATAGTAATACATACTAAGTGTGAAGTCTCACGACAACTGAGAAAGCAACTGATTATATGAGCAATTAATTCCCTCGTTTTTCATCCAGTGAATCCCAGTAACACATCATATAATTTATTAATGACTGTAGGAATGAATGGTTACCGCCGTCCCTTGAGATAAGCCACAATAACGCTCAGGTATTTGTCAAAATGTAGTACTAGCTCCAGGTTGTCTCCTTCGATCGTCTCATTTTTTATTCTTTTTTGTTAGTAATATCGTCGCACTATTTATTTCATAGAACATTGTCTATCACACTGACTCTTCTGTTCACGCATGCTGATTTATGCTCCCTTTGCTACCATTTCTGTCCTATTACTATTCATTCAGAATGCGTAAATTGTGTGTCACTTTGAAGACTATAATATAATAGATTTTTTCGTCGAATTACGAGTTTATCTTGCCAAGTGTCTAAAACGTCCCTTTCTGTAGAACAATATTATATGTTTCACTAATTTTGTCTTCTGCGATTCAGCGGAAAAATTTCTTGCCACTTCAACCTGTTAGTACGGAAAGCAATTATATGGGTCTTTAAATGGCGTGCGTGGACGGATGTCTTGAGGTCAGTTTCCATTTTAATAGAATTTGGGTATGGGAAGAGAAAACTGCAGATGGTTCCAAGCCAAAGTGGAGGAAACTTTTACATAATTTCAGTTAAAAAGCCTTGTAAGACTCTTCTGTGGATAGAGAAAACCTACAAGGTGAGTGTTCCGATTGACATGTACGGAAAACAGACACAAAAGATGTCGACTGACATAGTTTCTCCTAAAGACATTGGGCCAATAGTTGCTGTATGGTGGTTAGACCTCTTCCAGCGAGATATCTTAGTTCATTCACGTATCACGATTTGGTGGACTATTACCCAGGTATGAGGGCCAGCTGATGGCTCTGTGTAACAAACAATAGACATTTTTATCCAAAATAATTTGGGCCGCAATTTTGATACGATAAGGAAATACTTACGACAGACAGAGTGTATCGTTTTTTGATACTACTGAATGCTACATACTTCTAGAAGTAAGAAATTACGGCATTCACAAAGATCAGGCACAGTATCTCAATGAAAGACAATGAACGTCCAATGGAACATACAGTGGTGAGCCGAAAATTAAGACCACTACCAATTCGCCGACGACGGTCATCCGGAGTAGTAATGGAAATGCCGTATGGCTGGGGTCTCCCGTCGGGTAGACCGTTCAAAAATGGTTCAAATTGCTCTGAGCACTATGGGACTTAACGTATGAGGTCATCAGTCCCCTAGAACTCAGAACTACTTAAACCTAACTAACCTAAAGACATCACACACATCCATGCCCGAGGCAGGATTCGAACATGCGACCGTATCGGTCTCACGGTTCCAGATTGAAGCGCCTAGAACCGCTCGGCCACACCGGCCGGTGGTAGACCGTTCACATGGTGCAAGTCTTTCGAGTTGACGACACGTGGGCGACTTGCGTGTCGATGGGGATGAAATGATGATGATAAGGACAACACTACACCCAGTCCCTGAGCGGAGAAAATCTCCGACCGAGCCAGGAATCGAACCTGGGACGTTAGGTATGACATTCCATCGGGCTGATCACTCATCTACCAGGGGCCGACATCCGGAGTAGTGGTAAGCTGCAATTCATCGCTGAACACAATGCGACGCTATTTACCAGCATTTCGTCTTCCCAACCACGGCACAATACCAAACGAAGTGGCTATGGTGTTATTACCATCTTATGCGTGGTACGGTGTTTCTATAATCTGGCTGCTGCTAGTCTCCAACCGGTGGTGCCGAATGACACAAAATGTTTCAGGGAGTCCCTCACTTGTTCTCAGACAGCAGGTGCACGTGAGAAGACATTACGACGTGCTTGGCGATCCGTGCTGGTCATACGTGGTCGAGTGGAACCATGACGATGAGTATGCCAGTCCTCATGTTCCATACAGTTCAACATCGAACCACTGTCGCGTCCGAATGCACCACGGGCTTGGATATTGCAAGATTCGATCCTCTGGTCACACAAATATGCGGCATCTCTGTCTTCTTCACTGTGATCACTCAACATCTGATGCTGTTCACGTCTCCCCCCCCTCCCCCCCTCCTCCCTTTTACGTTCCCTACTAAGCCTAGTACCATCACCAAACGTGAGTGACACTATTGCTTTGCGGTATCCGTTCTACAAGGTGTCTAAAATTTTTCGGATCAAATTTAAACAGGTGATGGTGAGTCCACAATCGATTATATTGCGATAGGGAACCAATGGTCAGAAATACATTTTTATCACGTTATGCACGTACACGTCGTATACTGCCTAAGAGCATCGTAGCCCATAGTGATATTTCAAAGTGACCACCGCCTGTCTCAATACATGCATGGCAAAGGCGCATGAAGTTCAAGCTTACTGTCTGAAAGCTCCCTGGTGTGTCTTGTACCAGGAGGGGGAACAGCTTGGACTCTAGCAAGCAGGACCTCATCCATTTCCACGCCGGTTTCATACACCAAAGTCTTGACATAACCTCAGATGAAAAAGTCCAGAGATGTGAGATCTGGCGATCGCGCGGTCATGAGACAAGACCTACTTTTCCAATCAGACCATGAAGGTATGTGTTATTCAGGAGATTGATGGCGTTCACATCGAAGAGGCTGGTGTACCGGTGTGTTGAAACCACATTGTACAACAAAGGATACAGTTTCTACGAAAGGTGGCAGTACATTTCGTAGGAGCACCAGATAACGTGAAAGAATCAAACGGGGAGGCAGCAAATACTGTCCTATTAGGTAATTTTGGACAATGTCCGCCCATACGTTGACAGAGAATCATTGATCGTAGCCACCATTGTGGCTGGCGTTGGGTTTTTTCTCACTACAGACGTGGCTGTTGCGTCTTCTGAAAACACCATGACGTGTGAATGACGTCTCATCCGTGAACAATAAAAACTGTACGATGTTCAGCACTGACAGAAGTGAATTCTGGGCAGAAAATCTGTTGGTCCTACTGCTTGCACACGTTCTTTATTATAGGTGTTTTGCATCTATTTGACAGTGCTCTCCACACTGTGTTCTTCGAAGTGTGCGTTTCCACGGGCAGCTTGAGGGCGCTTATTGCTGGGTGGTTGACCACACGGTTCAACACCGTCTCCTCAACGTATAATGTTAGGAACTGTCTTTGACGGGAACCTTGGGCGCCTATCTGTGGCTTGAACAGCCCCGTCAGTCGTAAGCTAGCATCCATGGAAATAAACTTCTTCAAAATAGAATGGCGCCTGTAGGGAAATGTTCTCTATACATTAGTGCTACTTTATGGGCACCTCACACTGCCATACCGTACATAAATGCATGTGTGCAAATTATCATAATAAGTAACGTTCCATCTTCGACTATGCATCTTGCACTATGCACAATAACACACCTCAACGAGGAAATATCACAATCTTTCTGATGGAATGAGTAATTAACAACAGGGATAGAGGTGTGCGTACGGTAGCGGTCAATGCGCCGGTGAGACGCTATGAACTAAGTTGTGCATACTACATCTGTCTAATAGTGAGATGCGCTCTTGGTTTATCATCCGCTACCTGTTCCAGTGTACAGGAGGCACTATTGATCTCAACTAGAGTGCGGCGGAAATACGTGCTCCGTTGCAATACTTATACTGAGACTGGTGGTCATCGCTTTGAAGAATTACTATGAGCTACGATGTTGATATGCGCTGTACGCTGTGTATGTCCGTAACACAATAAATATACATATCCGTTCATTGTTCCCCTAACTCAGTGTAATCGGTTCTAGACCCACTGTCAGGTGTTCCAGTCCGACCTAAAACGTTTGTGACAGTCTTTGTATGTCACAGAAAATTGCAGCTCTAATCATTTATATATTAGCCGATAGTGTGTACGAAGTTACACTGATATATGGCTATGTTTTGTGGGTGCTTAACTTTTTTTGTCAAGCAGTGTACTTTATGTGCTCTCCATTACGATCTCGTATTAGAGTTTACGTATAAAGGGATTCCCGTGATGCATCAGGTTGTGATCATACGCAAATAATCTATCTGCATTTCTTGCTCACTTTATCTGCAGAGAGAAGTAAGATAGATAGAGGTAGAGAAAAATGATCGCTCTGCCTACACGATTAACAATTTTTTGGAAAAGTCTTTCCACGGATACCACAGAAAGAAAAAGCCAAGTTAAATCGTTTCGCCAGTTGGTGACGTCACGCAAGTGTGCTGTGGGCGTCGGTGTGTGCTGCTTGCGGCATGGCAGAGTGGGTCGTAGTCGCCTGAGCAGATTACGTCCTGATTGAATCCGTTCCACGCGCTTCATGAATAACAACCAGCACGGTTCCAGCTCTCGTGGCAGAAATCGTGCTCGCGTAAAAGCACCGATCGAAAATGACTTTTAAGCCAGGAGATCAACGGCGCGTATTAATGTACGCAAATAATTAGCTGCCGGTTTTGTTCAACACGTACAGCAATTTCCGACACCTGTAGTGCTACTGTCGTAAGAGGTATACAGGTACAGATTGTGGTCTACCGTTTCCGCACTTTGCATGAATTTATATCGGCTAATGTTGCACAAATGCTACTCTGCTACTCTCGACAACCTGTATTTTCCTAGTGATTTCAGCTATACGAAACTTTCCACTCTCGTGTTATGCGTGTTCTGCCAACTTGATATTTCTCTGATTGCAGTACAGGCTGCGATTATACGTAACAGCAAAACTCTCAGCACTTGAAGAAGAAGACTGACCAAATATTGTGAATCAAATGCAAACAATGACTCGACAGAGCACCCGGTGGCACACTATTGACACCAAACTTGTTTACTATGCCTCTCGGTGTAACGATATTGCACTGTTTCAGGAAGTACTAATGTGTAAATAAAAAGATCAAATCAATCAATATCGTTTGGTTAGCCTTTCATTCACCAATCATCACAACGAGTCGGTGCCAAAAACAATGTACTCAATCTTATTCATTCGGAGCAATTTCAATTTGTATCATTGTTTATAAATCGAAGTCGGACACTTAATGGTACTTTCTACGTTAGTCAGAGAAGCTGAATCGCTAGTGAATATGCTTTGGATCCAAACGAGAACAGCGTGATTAGTCACTGTTTTGTTTCATTAGTGTTGCTGAGCCATGGATCTACTGAAGAATCGTTAGCAGGTGTCATTGAAGAATCTATTTCTGGAAAGACAGTGGGTCTTCAGAATGAAATAAATAGCGGAAGCAGCGAAGCAAGAGCCTTAAAGTACAAGCAAAGACTACTATGAAAGTGTTTTTTTTATGTTGTGTGGCATTTCTGAACTTATTGGTATGATAGAAACGATGTTCTACTGTATTTGGATGTGTGTGTCAATTCCTAAGGGACCAAACTGCATAGGTCATCGGTCCCTAGACTTGCACACTACTTAAACTAAGTTAAACTAACTTATGCTAAGAACAACACACACATCTACTGTACCAATCAGTCCTGACAACAGACACACGGAAATGAAATAACTGTCGCACGACTATTTTAAACATTTTGGATTTAAAGAACATTCCTTTTACCACTGTGAGTCACGTGAAGAGACTAGTGGTATTAAGCTGCGTTTACATGGTGAGTAGGGTAGGGCACAAAAGGCTATTTACACATTTTTTTAATCAACGGATGAGGATACTGCGACGTATGTTTCGGGAAATGGTGAACACAAAGGAATACATACAGGGGTGACAAAAGTTATGGGATAGCGATATGCGCATACATATATGGCGATAATATTGCGCCGGTGTGACCGAGCGGTTCTAGGCGCTACAGTCTGGAACCGCGCGACTGCTACGTCCGCATGTTCGAATCCTGCCAAGGGCATGGATGTGTGTGATGTCCTTAGGTTAGTTAGGTTTCAGTAGTTCTAAGTTCTAGGGGACTGATGACCTCAGAAGTTAAGTCCCATACCGCTCAGAGCCATTTGAACAATTTTTTTGAACCGCCTCACAACTGTTCGCGGCTAGTTTGAAGTACATTTTGGACACTTCGAGCCAACGGTTTTATCACCCAGATCGCCGGTAATGAATCCCGTTGAACATTTGTGGAACATAATCGAGAGGTCAGTATGTGCGAACAACCTGCACCGGCAATTCTTTCGTAGTTTAGGACGACTATAGCGGCAGCCTGGGTTAGTATTTCTGCAGGGGCTTCCAACGATTTGTTGAGTCCATGCCATGTCTAGTTGCTGCGCTATGCTAGGAAAACAATGTCCAACACGATATTGGGAGGTATCGCACGTATTTTCTCTCATCAGTTTTTACTAAAATGCTCAACTTACAATGAAACTTTGAAGTTTATTCGCAGATGGAAATATGAACAATCATCAGCTTTACACAACAGATCGAAGGCAATGAAAATTAGTGTTGGATCGAGACTCACTCCCGGATTTCCCAATTATCGAGAGCCGTCACCGTACCACTAAGCTGTATGAACACGACTCACGACCAGACCCATAGCTCCGTATGTCATTATCAACCATGTGTCTACGACCTGCACTGGTACTTCCGTTATGAAGATTCCCGTACGGGCGAGACATTTTACTTGGAAGTTGGTTATGCGGAGTCGGCGGATAAATATTGCATCGTAATTCGCAATAACACAGACACTGATAGCAATATCATATCGAATTTTGAAATTATTCTAAACGAACTGGAATGAAAATATTTTACCAGTTAATAAGTGGAGTGTGTCTACAAAATTAAATAAACTGCCTTAATTACGTTTACCTTACACGAAACTCATAGCTAGCATCTTATTCTCTCGTTAAAACATTTCTCGCTCTCTAGATACTGGATGTAATCTCGTTTAATTTGATGCATGTCTATGTGTTTAATTCCATATCTTATAGCAAGGTGCTTCGTGCAAATTACTCAGATTTGTGAGCGCATGTTATAAAACTTATGACAGGACTATCTTACATTCGTGTCTTTTACTGCAATGAACATGGCTAATTTAATCATACTTACTGCCTGTCCCATTCCATAGCTTTCCCATTGTCCCTTTGTCAATAGGAAAGGCTATCAATTACGCGTCGAAAAACCTGCTAAGAGAAAACATCCCACTCATTTACGGTCCAGAAACAGTAGATTAGCCGGTGTGTGTAATTTCCTATCAGAGAGAGAAAGATGATAGGCAGACAAACACCTCACTACATCGGTATCCCAGTTCAAACAACAAACCAGAACTTAAAAGATGACTGTAAGATGATCTACTGAACTGGCTTACCGAGATGGTTGACGTCTTTTATGAAATCTTCCCGCATACACTGTACACACTCAACACACCCTGAGCATGTCGGCTTTTTCTGGATTGCTATATCCCATCGTCCACTCATGACGTACATTCGGACAATCACGCATTAACTGAGTATCAAGTCGCAATGTAGCCGAGAACCACACAAGCAAACTGCAAGGAAACATAACAACATCGTACCTAGTAATTACGCAGGTTCGCTACGGTTGCAGGTTCGAATCCTGCCTCGGGCATGGATGTGTTTGATGACCTTAGGTTAGTTAGGTTTAAGTAGTTCTAAGTTTTAGGGGACTGATGACCTCAGATGTTTGGTCCCAGAGTGCTCAGAGCCATTTGAACCATTTGAACTACGCAGGTTGAATGGTACAAACAAGTGTTGGTGTGGAAACTTTTCAAATAACGATATCTCTTAAACTATTCGCAGTAGAATCCTACAACAAACAATTCTAACATTACGATTTACCCTACTTTTTGTTTGTTAATGTCAATGCGCACTGTTCCGGTTAAAAAGTTTATATTTCCTCAAATAACACTTTCTAAATATTACTACAGTCTGTTGATTGGCTGACAACACGAGCAATAAACTGATAATTCATTCTGTGAAATTGCACATCAACAGCACTTTCCATTTCTGAAATAGCTGCGATGCAAGTTTTCGGTGATTTACCCTTTATAATGGTAAGAAGGAGACATCGTAACTGGGTATTGAACTGTAGGTCATTTCCAGGGTCAGATGCGGATTCTGAGAATAATTCACTGGTTATGAGCTCCAGATTCAAAGTGGAAAAATAGGAGAAAGATAGGAAATTATCGAGATGGGACCTTGACGAACTGAAGAAAGAGAGATTGTTGAGAGTTTCAGAGGAAGCATTTGGCAATTTAGGATTCAAACAGGCGAAAGGAATGCAGTAGAAGACGAACTGATTGCTCTGGGAGACGAAGTAACGAAGGCAGCACATGATCAATTAGGTAAAAAGATAAGGCTTAGTAGAAATCCCAGGGTAACCTAGGAAATTTCGAATTTAATTGACGAAAGGATAAAATACGAGAACGCAGAAAATAACGCAGGTCAGAGAGAATACAGACGTCGGAAATATGGGACTGATAGAAAAAGCATGCTTAAGCCGCGGAAAGATAACGCCTACGTGAAAATTAAAGAGGTCTTTGGAGGAAAGAAAAGCAGCTATATGAATATCAAGAGCACAGAGAGAAAACTAGTACGAAGCAAACAGGGGAAAGCAGAAATGTGGAGGAAGTATGTAGAGGGTCTGAAGAATGGAGACGAACCTGAAGGCCATGTTATAGAAAGGTAAGAGTTCGTAGATGAAGATGAGATGACAGATACAATACTGAGCAAAGAATTTGGCAGGGTACTGAAAAACCCAGGTCGAAACAAGGCCACTGGAGTAGACGACATTCCGTATGAACCACTGATAGCCTTGGGAGAGCCAGCTATGACAAAACTATTCCATCTGGTGTGCAAGAAGCCTGTGACAGGTGGAGTACCTTCAGACTTCAAGAAAAATGTAATAATTCCGATTGCAAAGAAAGCAGGTGCCGACGGATTCGTAAATTGTCGAATTATCTGTTTAATGGTTGCGAAAGATTTACGAGAATTATTTACAGAAGATTAGAAAAACTAATAAAATATGACCTCGAGGAAGAGCAGTCTGGGTTCCAGATAGACGGTGGAACAGGGTAGACGATACTGACCCCATCACTTAGCCTAGAGGACAGGTTCAAGGAAGGCAAACCTACGTTTACAACATTAGAAGATTTCGGGGAGAGCATTTGCGAATATAGACTGGACAGCAGTATTCAAAATTTTGTAGGTCGTAAGGGTAAATTAGAGGGAGCAGAATGTTGTTTACTACCGGTACAGAAATCAGACTGCAGTTAGATGAGTGAAAGGACATGAACGGACGAGTGGTTGAGATGTGAATGGGACAGGTTTGTAGCCTACCTGCGATGGTATTCAATTGGTATCGTGAAAAAGTTGGGTGTGACTGTGAAGGAAACTTAGAAGAAATTTGGGAAGTGAAATAAAGTTCGGAGAGAATGTAATGTTTTATATTACCAGATAACCAAAAGAATACTATCTTAAAAAATATTGTTGGATGAAATTCAACAGAAGTTAAACGAGTGTAATCGAATATCGTCGAATTAATGTGGGAGATGCTGCGGGAATTAGATTAGATAATGAGACAGTAAAGGGTTTGCTACTTGGGCAGCAAAATAGCTTCTGACCAGCAAAGTTGAGAGTATATTTAATGCAGACTGACAATAGCAAGCAGATCATTTCTGAAAAAGGAGAATTTGTTACGGTCTAATATAAATTTAAGTGTCTTTTGTGAAGGAATGTATCTGAAGTGTAGCCTTGTACGGAAGTAAAACATGAACGATAATCCGTTCGTTCAAGAGAAGAATAGAAGTCTTTTAATTGTGATGCTACAGAAGAATGGTGAAGATTGTAAGTCTAGATCGATTACTCATGGCGAGGATCTAAACGGAAGTGGGGCACAGCTTGACTTAAATGAGGGATCGATTGACGAGATACGTCCTGGGCCATATAAGAATCTTCACATAGATATCAAAGAAAGTGTGGGGTGTAAAAACTGTAGAGGGAGGGCAATTCATGAATACTCTAAGCAGGTTCTAAGGGATGTAGTTGCTGCGGTTATTCACAGATGAAGAGACTTTCACAGGATAGACTATCGTGGAGAGTTGCTTCAAACCAGTCTTCAGACTGAAGACCTCAACAACAACCATGAAATGGAGAAGAAGATAAAAACGAAATAGTTCTGTAGCCTCCCACTCCCCCTTTCTCTGAGCTCTGCAAGTGGGGAAGGTTGAAGATTCCTCGACGGCCGCACAATTTTGCACACTGAGTGCTGGCTGCACCACCTGTCGCAGGGCCCCCTTGGGAGGCGAACACATTCGGGTCATGTAGGCCACCCGGCGGTACACGTGTCGCTGCGCCGCCTCGTCCGTGTCGACTGGAGACGAGGTCCGCTGCCCGCCTCCGACCTCCGCTGCTACCAGAGCCGCTCTCCTCCTCCTCCTCCTCCTCCTCCACCCTCGTAACACATTCCGGTCAGGGCGGGCGGCGCGAGCCTACAAACACCGCCTGAGTGGTCACGTCCCCGCCACACATTCAGCGCAGGCCAGCCCGCGGGTCTGGGTCGCGCCTTTCTTTCTGCAGCCACGGGCCACCAGAGCTCCTCCTATCCACATAAAGGTGAGCCCAGAGAATGGTCCACCAAGCTGACTGATCCTCGCACTTCCAGAGATATTCTTACCGCGTGGGTTCCGTGCAGCCTAGAACGCCATAACTCGCCCAGGAAGAACGGATAAAAGCGGAAGAATCCGTATCGTCCAACTATTTTCTTTTCTTCCAAAAGCTAATAGCAGGAAAAGAACGCAGCAGTAGAGTCTCGCCGGTGCTTACTACTGCTAATAAAGACATCTATATCGTTTAATAAATTTGAACTCTTTTATAACAACACTGTTTTTCCTCACATGAGTCAGTAGCTCAATGAACTGCTCCTCAAAACCTAAGGGCGAAACAGATATATACTTTCCAAGCGCACTAATGTGACCACTTGTCAAAAGACTGAATAATCACCTTTTGCAGCGTGAACCGCTGCGAGACGTGCAGGAAGCGCGTCAATGAGCTTCTGAAGGTACCGAGAGGGAAGTCGAGCTATGACGACTTCAGTACTGAGGCCAGTTGCACTGGTTTCTCGATTGTGAAGCCAAGGCGAGATTAGCCTGATCGAGGTGGTAACACAGATTCTCGATTGTGCTTAAATCCTGGAGTTTGTTGGTGAAAGGAGTACACTGTGAGTTATGTGACGCGTAGCTTTGCTATGCTGGTAGGTGCCATGGTGCCGAGGAAAAAAGAACTACACCTGGGGATACAAATGGTCCACAGAAATAGGAACATAGCTTTTCCTTCATTGTACATTCCAGAATGCCGAGACCACTCAGGAACTGCCACGAACACATTCCCCAGACCACGGTGTTCCCTCCTCCAGACGTTTCATAACGTTTCATGGCGTTCACGCCAGTGGCCATCTGTCCGATGGAGTATAAAACGTGATTAGTTTGAAAAGGCCATCTGTCACCGCTCACTAGGCATCCAGTTGCCGTACTGTCGTGCAAATTCCAGACTTTGTTCCTGAAGGAGAGCAGTCGGCATGGGAACTTGAAATAGGCGCCTACCACGGAGGTCCACGCGCAGCAACGTTCCCTGAGCGGCCGTTGACGGGACACTGTCAGTAGCCTCTAGCCTCTTGGCTCATCAGGGAGGTCAGTTCCACAACAGTGGCACGTCTAATCGCCGTTACACACCCCCACAGTCGTTGTTCACCCCTGTCATCTATCGCCCTTGTGCGACGTATAATTTTATATATATATATATATATATATATATATATATAAATTTTCGGTGCCTACAGTTTCACGTCTTTCAGTGTCACACAAATTTTTATTTTTAAAGGGGATCACTTAAGACTATTTCCATGGGTTCGCCCCTCAAATTTCTCCTTCATATCACAAAATTGTCGTCTGATTTAGTACAAACTGAAAAAATAAATTCCTTTTAAAGCACAGTTTCGTATACATTCAAAACCTTACATCTGTGTCCCAGAACAAATCCTACATCGAGAATACTTTACACAAGTTTAAGGGAAGAAATGCTTCCGGTAATTATTACAGTATTTAAAGAACATCAAAATATGAACAAGCTGAAATGAACAAACAGTACATGAGACTATGTTAATTAATTCAGCTGTAAAAAGCTAAGGAGCATATTATTAGGAAAATGAGAAATATGCAAAAGTGAAATACCAAAATGAGCAATTCTCAATTGGGAGTAAATCAAAACAATCAGAATGGCTGAAAGAGAGCACAATAACATAAGTCATAAACGAATAAGAGCTAAGCAACTAAGCAAATAAGGGAATAGGCAAGAATGAGATGCCAACAAAATGAGAGCTGGCCGAACTCCGTAGGCATTTATATACGGTTGCGCAACACGCGCGCCAGCGACCGCAATGCACTCTTAGCGATCGCAGCGGCGTCTAGCAGCCCGTACGCAAGTTGTGCGATTGCTGTCGCAGGTCGACGCTTAATCTATGATGTTACACGTGGTTCACCGCAGTAGCCACATAACTGATTTTGAACAGCGCCATTCTGTCATGCACCGTATACCTCAACCAAGGAAACATGTAAAAAGTTTACGAGCTTAGCCGTTTCATTAATACTTCCTCTCTTCTCTAAAAAGTCAATGAGCATGTCCTCTTGGACACCAATTAAATCGCTCCATTTTCGGATAACGACAACTACTACACTGTTTCTCTCGTCCTCCCGACACCGTTCATATACTCTCCACTGCTGATGCTGCCACCTGCCTTCCATGACCGGTCACTGCAGGTTGATGTCGAACGTAGGCGGTGGTCACGTTGCTGAGAGTGGAGATTGTAGTAACGTAACATATTAACTATTCAGCGGAAAACTGTGAGAGTCCGGGTAGCGTGTTGTCAGATGTCTGCCAGTCGTGCACAGAATGCTGGAGGTCACACATAGTGAGGTCAGCGTGATTTCAGCGCAAAAAGGGCTGGCGCTGTAACACGAGGTAGTTGAGGGAACAGCAGAAGATACTGTGTCTCAATCAGTGAGCAGCTACGGTGCACTCCACTGCATCGTGACTCGGAGACAACGAATGTATGACTTCTCACTGTGAAGAATAAGCGCGAAACAGGAGGAAGGACGAAGTGTGATGAGTATACACCAGGAGTATGGTAACGTTCACAGCATTGTTTCCCGCAGATGAGGAGTGTTACGAACCACATGCACTACTGCTCGAAAGTAAGGACGTGATCGACCTTGGTCAAATATAGCAGCAAAGCAGGCCGGTGTTGCCGAGCGGTTCTGGGTGCATCAGTCTGGAACCGCGAACGCGCAAGCGCGCGCACGCGCGCTTTCGCGGTTCCAGACTGATGCGCCCAGAACCACTCGGCCACACCGGGGGACGTCCCATTCATCAAAGGTTTAGGATAGGCTTTTAGTGATGGCACAACGGTACGTCACAGATATCGTGCATCCTCATATGTTACGTCTCATGCCAAACTAACGTGTTGACCTTTTTCAACACGATAACGCTAGTCCACACATGGCATATGTTTCTATGAACGACCTGCATAACACTGAGGTACTCCCGTGACCAGCAACCTCTCCATTTTCGTCCCTGATAGAGCAAGAGAGGGACCAGCGCCAGTAACCAGGATATCAAAGATCAGTTGCAACACTTGTAAGGCAGTTTGCCTCAGGGGAGTGTAACGCTCCTTATGACAACTTCCTCAATTGAATAAGTGCATGCATCTCGGCTAGAGGGGTCCATCAGCATATTGATAAGTGAGTTCATACTACCAAGATCTTTGTAACTTTCACTCGATTTTATAAGCACATACCCTCAGCCTGTAAAGTATTACTTAGTTTCCTCCTCCCCTTTGATTGCTTCACTTCTTTTCTTGTCAGTAAGTTTTTACGGAACCGTTCTTCTTATGAAGTTTCGTCATAATTTTCCTTATTAACTAGGTACATTCAGTATCTCCTCACTTGTTCTTCGATCTACAGATCTAACCTTCAGCATTTATCTGTAACACTACATTTAAAAATTTTCCATTTTTTTCACATTTTTTTTGCTACTTACAGTACAAATTTCACTTCCACATAAGGATGAACTGTAGACAAGTACTCCCACAAATGGCTTTACTATGCCTGAGCCGAGCGAGGTAGCGCAGTGGTTAGCACACTGGACTCGCATTCGGAAGGACGACGGTTCAATCCCGCGTCCGGCCATCCTGATTTAGGTTTTCCGTGATTTCCCTATATCACTTCAGGCAAATTCCGGGATGGTTCCTTTGAAAGGGCACGGCCGATTTCCTTCCCCATCCTTCCCTAACCCGAGCTTGTGCCCCGTCTCTAATGACCTCGTTGTCGATGTGATGTTAAACACTAATCTCCTCCTACTATGCCTGAATTTCTTTTCTAAGAAACAATTTACCTACTACTGTCAGTCGACGTTATGTATCTTTACATTAGTAATCGTAAGTTCTTTTGTTGCCCAAATAGCAATACTTATTTATCTCCCCATTTCGTAATCCAACTCTCTCAACAACACTAGATTTAATTTGGCCATTGTCTTAATTCTGTTAATGTTCTTCTTATAATCTCTTTTCAAGACAGTTTTAATTTCGTTCAACTAATGTACCTTATCGGACAGAACTACGACGTAATTCAGAAACCTTAAAGAAGACTATTTATTCTCTCTTAAAGTCACTTTCTTTTCCATATTTCTACTTGGTTTTGTCAATAGTTTCCACTATGTACAAGTACAGAGCATGAACATAAAAATTAATTTGATACTACAACGAGAATAAGTTGTGAAATGCGTTTTTCGAGAACGCCGGGAATGTTACTAAGGAGATTTGGGAGCAGGAACAAAGAGAGTACAACGCTCAGAAAGCAAGGGAAGGAACGGAGCCATTACACAACCGTAAGATAATTATAACGATCAAAGAATTACGCAGCTTGCGAAGCGGAAGGCTGCACACTCTTGGAAAGAAACGTAAAATTCCAGAAAGAAACTGTAGTTAAGCAGAAACAGAACTGGGGACGGCTTAGCATAGAGGAGTGGTGCTGTCCGAGTGCCAGCCCTTGCTCAAAGCGACGCTGGCGGCTTTGCCGCGAAGCAACGGGAGACAGTTCCAGGGGACTCCAGCAGGCCTGTCCAGCGGGACGCAGTGGTGCGGCGGCCGTGCCAGGTGGGCGGTGCAGCTCCGGACGGTAGAGCGGGCAACCGGCTCGTGTTAATTAGGGGCTCACTTTGTCCAGCTGTCAGCGGCTCACAGCACGTGCAAGCCACGTGACGGCGTCTCTGTCCCGGGAAGTGCTCCGCACACTGGACCTGTTCTCCATCCTCACAGCTAACTCTCGCGTTGCTCATCGCAGCAACGATGCAATGCTTTCCCCGGAACGCACATTTTTTGATGAGTAAAGGCTTTTGCAGATCGCTGGTTGGTAAGTAATCGTATTCCTGTTTGAAATGTTTAAGACAATAGTTTTCAGTCTTTCTGAGACCTTTACGCCTGAGCGATCAGAGCTCCGCGAATACTCTCAAACGAACTTCAGTACCCCATTAGGCCCCCGATAAGTATTTATACTCTGCTTTTGAAGTGCCGAAACATAATCAGTAATTAATTAAGGGGGGTAGGGCGTCAAACGGGCCGACTTGGAGCAGGAGAGGCACCAGAGGACATTCTGATTTCCTCTGTCTACACTTTTACAAATAAATTCATAAAACTTAGTCAGCATGACCAAGAAGGATTCAGAATTCACACTCATAGGAGTGGAAGTTCGAAAAAATAACGAAATGATTTTTTTAGACGTGAAATCTCATCTTTTTTTCACTTACTCATGGCAGTATTTGTTGCTATAGGTACATTTTTCTTGATAAGTAAAAGAGATTCTTCGATGAATTTTGCACAGCATACAAACCATACTTAAAGGTGTATGAAACTCTAGAATTTTCCAAATCTATTAAAAACCGTGGTAAAAATTGAGGTAATTAACTACAAAATTTGTTTTTTTTCTAAACATGAAGTTTAAAATATAACAGTTCATTCGTTTTTTCATAAATTAAATAAATTCTACAGTTTCATACATCTGTGAGTATGGTATGTATGCTGTACAAAATTCATTGAAGAATCTCTCTAACTTATGAAGAACAGTGTACCTATAGCAACAAATGCAGCCATTAGTAAGTGAAAAAATTATGAAATTTCGCACGTGAAAAAAATTATTTTGTTATGTTTTCTAACTTCCACTGCCATAAGTGTGAATGCTGAATCTTTCCTGATGTTGCTGACAAAGTTTTATGAATTTATTTGTAAAATTATAGACACTGGAAATTAATATGTTCTGTGACGCCTCTCCTTCTCCAAGTCGGCCCCTTTGACGTCCTACCCCCCTTAACAGTCACACAAACAAAACTTTCATGTTTTGTAGGTGTTTTTATTAAACAACAAATTAATGAGTCAATGAGGTGATTGGCAGTGCTCATTTGTAACATAGTTTCTTTACATACTTTAAGAGTCAGCCAATGCAATTCGCGCGCCTTGTTCAAAGATAATTCAAAGGCTCACTCTATTTCCTTTCTTCTTATAATCAAAAATGAATCTGCGAGGTGTAGAAATAGAAAGATGAAGTCATTGGTGACGAGTGTGGAATAATATCGTCCGTATGCTTTCAAAGCTACCGCCTGGGCATTTGCCTTTAGCCAAGACGGGAAATATCCATGAGGTAGCTGTACCGTCGAAAATCCCCCAATATGGTTAAAAACACAATCATAAAATTTCCAGTAAAACAGCAAAGTTCAGCAGCTAGCTACTCATATTTCTCGAAACTACGATGTTACTGACAGAACTACAAGTTTCCTTATGATGCAGTGTAAGGAGTGTGTCAGAACTATACATTACACTGAAAAAAATATAGCTAACTTAACACCATTCTTTGCATTGTGTAAGCACTCAGATATCGATACTAACAATCTGAGGGCGAAACATGGGAGCGCGATTCTAAGCATTGTTGTGAGACAGAAGTCGTGTCACGCTGCCCTCACGTCGTTGATGGCAGATCTTACCACACTCAAGGCCTGATTTCATTTATATAGCCAGGAGAGATTTACATGGCTAACGTACGCTTGAAGATGGAATTCAAGGTGAAATTCGCAGGCATAGCGTAAAGCGCAATTGCAGGGTTAGTCGCGTGACGGTTAGCCCTAGTTAACAATAATCCAATGTTTCGCTTGTCAGTTAAAAAAGCCTCCTTATCCTCCAAATGATGATAATTGTTCTCCATGTCTAATTAATAAATATGCTGTTGTTATTAAATGTTAATGTAACTCTGAAATTGAAATAATTTGTTGATCTGGCACTCGGCCATTATTGACACTTATACAGTCATTGTGAGGCGTTTCGCCATTATTAATGCTTGGTCATGATGATTTCTGAAGTTTTTAAATAGACTTAATTAATGAAATCTCTTCTCACAAGTTATTTAATAGTTAACAGGACCTGAGCAAACTCCTTTTTATTAAATTTATGCTTAGTAACAATACGTTTTAGTCGCTGCTGCTGCAGGCTGCTGTAGACCATATGGAAAAAGGCAGTCATCAAATGGCTGTGAGCACTATGGGACTTAACATCTGAGGTCATCAGTCCCCTAGAACTTAGAACTACTTAAACCTAACTAACCTAAGGACATCACACACGTATATGCCCGAAGCAGGATTTGAACCTGCGGCCGTAGCGGTCGCGCGGTTCCACACTGAAGCGCCTAGAATCACTCTGCCACAACGGCATCTAAACAGGTAAATGAAAAACTTAGGGCCAAAGCAAAGACACTGACACACTACAACATGTGATGTACTCTAATCCAGTAAATTCGGTTGCACAGGTCAGACTCTGTATGACTTGTAAATTCATATTCAAATTCGCAATCAATTAGTTTATCCAAACGTTACCTTTAAGTTTTTCATGTAACGATCTGTTGGGGGCTTAAAGGACAGTGAAACCGACACTTAAACAACACTCACACAATGCTATGCAGGTTAAATTCCGTTTTATGATATCTCAGGTTTCTTATCGATCTCGGTTTCATTGACGAACGTAGGCATATTAGTTGCATATACTTTACAGCAGATGAAACTGTAGGGTTGAATTCACTACGTATGCGGATGGAATATGTGAACAAAAAGGTATGAAATATTTAAGCAAATACAGTATTCTTGAGGACCGTGTTCGGTGTCACCAGGTCAATGGCGATCAGATGACGCTTAGGACGCCTGTGTTTGCACCCACGTTTTTGACTACGTACGGAGTAAATGTGCAGAGTGTAGTGGCGAACTCCATTTGCAATATTCATTTTAGGGTACAAGTATGCCACACTGACGGGTAGGTACTCCTGTTCAACAGTTTTTGCCATTTGATCGGGACCGCACTGTGGCTCTACGGGAAGCTGGATGGACGTATCGACCGGCTGACGCACACGCATGGCACAGCATATCACTGGTGTGGCGCTGCTTTCAGTAGTGGTCTGTGGATCACTGCCGCACCTGTTCACCAGGCTCTGGACATACACGTAGTACAGACGGACTTCAGTATCGGCACGAGAAGCATCCAGGAACAAAATACGAACATATGTTGCACCTGCTATGCCATCAGGGACCATTGGGAACAGTCTGCTAGCAGCAGGATTAAGATGAAGTGTGCCTATGGCTACGGTACCACTGACTCAATGATAATGCCAACCATGGCTACTCTGATGTAGGGAAAAAGCTGACTGGAGGTCGTGATACCACTCTGTTGTCTTCAGTGGTGAGGGTAGGTTCTGTCGGTATGTGATCGATGTTTCTACACGTGTATGGCGCGGAGTTGGTGACCTGCCTTTTGCAGCGTACATTTGCTCACGACACACAGGCACCATCCCAGGCTTCATACTGTGCGAGCCATCAGTTATAGCTTGTGGTCGCATTTGGTGTTTCTGCAGGGTAAAATAACCAATTCCCGCCACGTTGCACAAGCTCTTATCTCCGAGATACTGCTATTTCTTCCACAGGAAAGTGATGCGGTTTTTCAGCAGGACAATGCACATACAGCCGCCGAGATGCAGCGCGATCTTCGTGGTGTACAACTGCCCTAGCCAGCAAGATCACCAAATCCCTCGCCTACTGAACATGTACTGGACATTATGATGTGGGAACTTACTCGAGCACCAGAGTCTGGAAGAACCATTGCCGAATTGCAAAAAAACGTGCAATGTGGTTGTTACAGTCCATCGCAGGAAGCCATTCGGAACGTTTACGACGCTTTGCGATAATGCACGCCTATGGTGCCGCCAGAGAGGGGGTGGAGATACACTGTGTACTGATATTACTGTTTGGGTACACTTTTCTGTGACGTGTGTTTCATTTTTTGTTATCATTTCCTCTTGCACGCGGTGAGATAGCCTATCCAAATGTTAGTTTTAAGTTTTTCATGTTACGATGTGTTGGGGGCTTGAAGGACAGTGAAATTGACACTCATACAACACGCACACAGTGTTATGCAGGTTAAATCCCGTTTCCTGATAGCTCAGGTTGCTTATCGAGTACTTGTCACCTCACTTGTCAATAAAATGACTTGTCCTTCCGGGTGTTAAAGTCTGTTTTCCGGTAGTGTATGTAGATGTGACACATACGTGAGACTAGCTGAGAAACCCATAGTTGCCTGGATGTTTTCTTGTAGCTGTGCGCAAGATTCGTATGTTTAGAATTTATATTTGATACGCAAAGCTTCTTTCTGCACACCATCTACAGCAGCGTGATTGGGGACATGAACAGTAAGTCTGTTTTCTTGACTAACGTGGAGAGAGTCAGATAGAGCTGTCCTTGTGAAAAACAAACGACCTGAAGGTCGACGCCCGCAACACACTGTGTCTGGCCTTATACTTTGTTTATGGTCAAGGCATAAAGTAAACCTACTGGGAATTCCACACAATTAAAGACAAACAATGAATTGTTAGGAATAAGTCAGACGTATGATATAAAAACTAAGTCGCCTGCACTACTTCCCTCAAAATTTGGAGAGAAATAACGTTGGGGAGAAGTAACTTTAAGCCTCTGTGAGTGGGTGCTTCTGAGGAGCGACATAATGACTGATACTCTCGATCAGAATTATGACCTTCCTCCCTTACAGAAGGAGTTTCCAAGGAGTGAGTTAAAGGATGATGCACTGGAGGTATTGTAAGTCTCACTCACGGTCTTCATTGTATTCTTGAGACTGTATAGTTCAAATCCTTCAAATGGCTCTGAACACTATGGGACTTTACTTCTGAGGTCATCAGTGCCCTAGAAATTAGAACTACTGAAACCTAACTAACCTAAGGACATCACACACATTCATACCTGAAACAGGATTCGAACCTGTGACCGTAGCGGTCGTGCGGTGCCAGACTGAAGTGCCTAGAACCGCTAGTCCACACCGGCCGGCCACCGCATAGTCCTCAGTCTTTTAGCCATTCTCCTTTATTCAGAAAGACTCGACAGTTTGTAGGCATATTCATTTGTAGAAGATGACTAAATTAGTATATAATAAGTAGGCACCCAAAACACCAT
Organism: Schistocerca serialis cubense; assembly: GCF_023864345.2. NCBI lineage: Eukaryota > Metazoa > Arthropoda > Insecta > Orthoptera > Acrididae > Schistocerca > Schistocerca serialis. Next base: position 616,711,942 of record NC_064641.1, read on the forward strand.
GCAAACGTAATGAATTCGTTATTCGTAGAGGAGAATGTATACAATGTACTGAAACAAGCAAAGCGATGTCGTTAAGATTTTAATACACAAGGTAAAATCACTATTTCCGAATATCCTAGTTTGTTAGTTTGTATTTAGACAAAACTTTCAACTACTCGTGTATGTTTTCCCCTGATCTGATTTTGATGAAATAATGCCCATACGTTGCCTTAACCTACGGTCAAGTTATCCGTGAAAACCTCATGAAAATTCCTCTAGTAGTTTTGGAGACGTCGGCCGGGGTGGCCGAGCGGTTCTAGGCGCCACAGTCTGGAACCGCGGGACCGCTACGTCGCAGGTTAGAATCCTGCCATGGGCATGGATGTGTGTGATGTCCTTAGGTTAGTTAGATTTAAGTAGTTCTAAGTTCTAGGGGACTGATGACCTCAGAAGTTGAGTCCCATAGTGCTCAGAGCCATTTGAACCATTTTGGAGACTAGCATCTTCAGACAGACAAACAGATACATAATACACGAAGATCTTACAGTATTATTATTAGTACAGACAGATACAGATGTTTCGTACGTGTAAGTGCAGTAAGCCTTGGTGACGCCTTAATTTCGAGTCGCGGCGGAGGCGTGGCGCCGTGTGTCGGTGGGCGGTGGCAGCGGCAGCGGCTCACGCCCCCGAGCCCATTACAGACTGCGGCGCAGTGACGGATGACGGCGGCGGGTTAGCGGGCGGCCACTTTGTGTTAATTACGGGCCAGACAGCGTCCGCCTCCCTCACTGTCCGCAGCCGCAGCCGCGGGCCCGCAGACACAACTAGGAGTATGCAGGGCACGCGCGACCGCCCACTGCGGAGACAGACCAGAGCTGTCCTGCTCCGGAAGGGAAACCGACGCTGCTGCTGCGGAGACGCGCACGGATTTCACACAGCGGGCGCTGTGGTCCACGACATCACTCAGTGGCCTGAGCAGAAACGTATGAGCGCTCGATCCAGGGAACACTGAGGGACACCTTATCGACCGCAAGTGTTATGGAGAAATGGCTACAGCACAAAACATATACACTACTGGCCATTAAAATTGCTACTCCACGAAGATGACGTCCGACAGACGCGAAATTCAACCGACAGGAAGAATACGTCGTAATATGCAAATGATTAGCTTTTCAGATCATTCACACAAGGTTGGTGCCGTTGGCGACACCTACAACGTGATGACACGAGAAAAGTTTCCAATCGATTTCTCATACACAAGCAGCACTTTAGCGGCGTTGCCTGGTGAAATGTTGTTGTGATGCCTCGTGTAAGGAGAAGAAATGCGTACCATCACGTTTCCGACTTTGATAACGATCGGTTTGTAGCCTATCGCGATTGCGGTTTATCGTATCGCAACACTGCTGCTCGCGTTGGTCGAGATCCAATGTCTGTTAGCAGAATATGGAATCGGTTGGTTCAGGAGGGTAATACGGAACGCCTTGCTGGATCCCAATGGCCTCGTATCACTAGCAGTCGAGATGACAGGCATCTTATCCGCATGGCTGTAACGGATCGTACAGCTACATCTCGATCCCTGAGTCAACAGATGGGGACGTTTGCAAGACAACAACCATCTGCACGAACAGTTCGACGACGTTTACAGCAGCGTGGACTATCAGCTCGGAGACCATGGCTGCGGTTACCCTTGCATCACAGAGAGGAGCGTCTGCGATGGTGTACTCAACGACGAACATGGGTGCACGAACGGCAAAACGTCATTTTTTCCGATTAATCCAGGTTCTGTTTACAGCATCATGATGGTTGCATCCGCGTTTGGCGACATGGCAGTGAACGCACTTTGGAAGCGTGTATTCGTCATCGCCATACTTGCGTATCACCTGGCGTGATAATATGGGGTGCCATTGGTTACACGTCTGGGTCACCTCTTGTTCCCATTGACTGCACTTTGAACAGTGGACGTTACATTTCAGATGTGTTACGACCCGTGGCTTATCCTTCATTCGATTCCTGCGAATCCCTACATTTTAGCAGGATAATGCACGACCGCATGGTGCAGGTCCTGTATGGGCCTTTCTGGGTACAGATAATGTTCGACTACTGCCCTGGCCAGCATATTCTCCAGATCTCTCACCAATTGAAAACGTCTGGTCAATGGTGGCCGAGCAACTAGCTCGTCACAATACGCCATTCACTACTCTTAATGAACTGTGGTATCGTGTTGAAGCAGCATGGGCAGTGTACCTGTGCACGCCATCGAAGTTCTGTTTGACTCAATGCCCAGGCGTATCAAGGCCGTTATTACGGCCAGAGGTGGTTGTTCTGGGTAGTGATTTCTCAGGATCTATACACCCAAATGGCGTGAAAAAGTAAACACATGTCAGTACTAGTATAAAATATATGTTAAAAGGATATACGTTTATCATCTGCATTTCTTCTTAGAGTAGCAATTTTAACGGCCAGTAGTGTATTTCGAAGAAGCCAAATCGAAGTAATCGCCAACGTATACATTACATGCGTCCTTGTAACTTTCCTATGCTAGAATATTACACGGAGGTGATAGAATCACGGGGCAGCGATATGCACATGTAGCGATGCCGATGGTATCGCATACACTAGGTATAAAATGGCAGTGCACTGTCGTTCACTTGAAAAGTATTCCGACATGATTACAGCCGCCGACGTGAATTATCTGACTTCTTACGCGGAATGGTGGCTCGAGCGCTAGACGCATGGGACATTGTTTCGAAAATCCTTAAGAAACTCAATACTTCGGGATCCATAGTGTCAAGAGTGTGCCGAGAACATCAAATTTCGGGCATTACCTCTCACCACGGAAAACGCATTGGCCGACGGAATTCACTTAACGTACTAGGACAGCGGCGTTTTCATATAAATGTCAGTGTTGATAGATAAGCAACATTGCGTGAAATGGCCGCAGAGGTCATTGTAGGACGTACGAAGAATGTGTCCGTTACGAAAGTGTCGCGAAATGTGTCGTTAATGGAGTATGGTAGCTGACGACCGATGCGAGTGCCTTTGCTAACAGCACGACATTGCCTACAGGGTCTCTCCTGGGCTAAGGACCCTAATGACCTTATCGGTTGGACCCTAGACAATTAGCAACCGTGGCCTGCTCAGGTGAGTCCCCATTTCAGTTGGTAAGAGCTGATGGTAGGGTTCGAGTGTGTCGCGGACGTCACTAAGCGATGGACCCAAGTTTTCAAGATGGTATTGTGCAAGCTAGTGGTAGCTCCATAATGGGGTTGGCTCTGTTTCTATGTTTGAAGTACATTTCGGACAATTAGAGTGTATGATATGCCCACCTGGTCGCCCGACATGAACCCCGTCGAACATTTATGAGACATAAGCGACAGGTCAGTCCGTACACAAAATCCTGCACCAGCCACGCCTTCGCAATTATGGGTGGCGATAGAGGCAGCATGGCTCAATATTTCTTCTCGGGACCTCCAACGACTTGTTAAGTCCATGCCACGTCGAGTTGCTGCACAACGGCGGTCAAAAGCAGGTCCTTCACGGTATCAAGAGCTATGATATGACTTTTGTCACCTCAGCGTGTGTACAATATTCTTTAGTTGTCTGCCTGATTTTTCGTTAGGCAATGCCTTTATGTTAACATGTATTAGGTGTCGCTCTAGAAATCTCGTTCCCTATGGGGAAATGACAGGCCAGCATCAACGAACCTAGTTGGCTGTTATACTCACGATGAGAATAAATTCTATTTAATGTAAAGTTTGCTAACTCCCTCACCCCAAGCAGACACACAATAACGTTAGGTGAATGTTGTGCCACTAAACGCCATTTATGATTTTAATAGGTCGGAGGAACAGCGATGACATACAGATGTATGAATCTGTTAATGTATAATTTTACTGGGTACTAGAAGAATTCATATGATTTGCTTATAGAGTAAAGCCTTACACTTTAATTGAAATAACAAAGGAGAGTTTGACATACATGTGTTCTGAGAGAGAATTGGATTGCCATCAACAAATAATTCGTAAGGGAATACTATACAAGGTGTACATGTGGGTTGTGTGTTGTCTTTGGGGGAGAAGACCAGACAGCAAGGTCATCGGTCTCATCGGATTAGCGAAGGGTGGGAAAGGAAGTCGCCCGTGGCCTTTCAAAGGAACCATCCCGTCATTTGCATGGAGCGATTTCGGGAAATCACAGAAAACCTAGATCAGGATGGCTGGATGTGGGATTGAACTGTCGTCCTCCCGAATGGATGTACGTGCTAACAGAAATGAAAGAGCTTATGATGCTACTACAGACTTGTAATGAGAGCTTGCGATTTTTTGTTCAGGTTATTATCATCATCATCATCATCATCATCACCATCTTCATCATCATCATCATCATCGAGTCAGTGCAGCAACCTCAAATAACAAAACAATGCCAATGACGGTAAAGAACATGATTTCCAATTTTCTCATGTATTTCATATAATAATAATCCTTCTCAAATGGCTATAACAACAGGAGTGAAATCCCTTTACATTTCCTGGCTTGAGTGACATTTTTCTCTCATCACATTAATCCACAGTTCACACTGTTCATCATCAAGGTGGAGTATATCCCTTATACAAAACAGCTGCACATTAATTTGTTCCTAAGAGAGGCAAATTTTCACTGAGAAATAAAACTGCAGTTGTAGAGAGCCACTAAATGGCAAAAGGAGTATGGGATAGACTAACCGAAAAATTGCTATTGAGGGAGGATTCTTGGTGAAGAGAGAAATGGGAGGTTGGCAGAGAGAAATGAAGGGAGCTATGTGGGGACAGTGAGAAGGAGTGGCAGTAACAGGAAAGAGGAGAAAGTAAAGGTGGACAGGAAATGATGGGAGAAAGATGAAGGGAGTAAGGTAAAGAGGGGGAAAATAGGTAGACAGAAACAGAGAGAAGGAAACAAGGAAGACAGGAAGAGAGTTATGTACAAAGTGACGAATGGGGGAAAAGAGATAAAGATGACGGCATGTAGTGTGTTGCAGGTGTGTGAACAGTATGGAGTCTGGTCAGAATGGGGTGTGGGGGCAATGGAGTGACAAGGGGACAGAGAGTGACGAGGGGAAAGAGAGTGACGAGGGGAAAGAGAGTGACGAGGGGAAAGAGAGTGACGAGGGGAAAGAGAGTGACGAGGGGAAAGAGAGTGACGAGGGGAAAGAGAGTGACGAGGGGAAAGAGAGTGACGAGGGGAAAGAGAGTGACGAGGGGAAAGAGAGTGACGAGGGGAAAGAGAGTGACGAGGGGACAGAGAGTGACGAGGGGACAGAGAGTGACGAGGGGACAGAGAGTGACGAGGGGACAGAGAGTGACGAGGGGACAGAGAGTGACGAGGGGACAGAGAGTGACGAGGGGACAGAGAGTGACGAGGGGACAGAGAGTGACGAGGGGACAGAGAGTGACGAGGGGGTAGAGAGTGACGAGGCAGTAGAGTGACGAGTGTATGGAACGAGGTGGGGAGCGGTACAAGGGGGGAACAGGGCACGGGGGACTGGTGCGCGGGTGGAGCGGTGCGCGGGGGGAGCGGTGCGCGGGGGGAGCGGTGCGCGGGGGGGAACGGTGCGCGGGGGGGAACGGTGCGCGGGGGGAACGGTGCGCGGGGGGAACGGTGCGCGGGGGGAACGGTGCGCGGGGGGGAAAGGTGCGCGGGGGGGAAAGGTGCGCGGGGGGGAACGGTGCGCGGGGGGAAACGGTGCGCGGGGGGAACGGTGGGCGGGGGGAACGGTGCGCGGGGGGAACGGTGCGGCGAGGGAACGGTGCGGCGAAGGTACGGTGCGTGGAGGGTACGGTGCGTGGAGGGTACGGTGCGTGGAGGGTACGGTGCGTGGAGGGTACGGTGCGTGGAGGGTACGGTGCGTGGAGGGTACGGTGCGTGGAGGGTACGGTGCGTGGAGGGTACGGTGCGTGGAGGGTACGGTGCGTGGAGGGTACGGTGCGTGGAGGGTACGGTGCGTGGAGGGTACGGTGCGTGGAGGGTACGGTGCGTGGAGGGTACGGTGCGTGGAGGGTACGGTGCGTGGAGGGTACGGTGCGTGGAGGGTACGGTGCGTGGAGGGTACGGTGCGTGGAGGGTACGGTGCGTGGAGGGTACGGTGCATGGAGGGTACGGTGCGTGGAGGGTACGGTGCGTGGAGGGTACGGTGCGTGGAGGGTACGGTGCGTGGAGGGTACGGTGCGTGGAGGGTACGGTGCGTGGAGGGTACGGTGCGTGGAGGGTACGGTGCGTGGAGGGTACGGTGCGTGGAGGGTACGGTGCGTGGAGGGTACGGTGCGTGGAGGGTACAGTGTGTGGAGGGAACAGAGCTTGGAGGTAACAGAGTCTGAAGGGAACGGAGCGTGGAGGGAATGGAACGTGGAGGGAACAGAGGGTGGAGGGAATGGAGTGTGGAGAGAATGGAGTGTGGAGGGAATATTGTGTGGAGGGAAGATTGTGTGGAGAGAATATTGTGTGGAGAGAATGGATTGTAAGGAATGAAGTGTTGGAGGCAATCAAATGAACAGGGATTGTAAGGGCGAAATGATGTGAGCCTGTAGGAGAAAAGCCATATGAACGCATGGTGTGCATAAAGTATGAAGGAACAGTACTGGATAATAGAGTGTAGGAGTTAGTGAGAAATCCAGCAAGGGAAATGAACTGTGACTTGATGTAAGTTGTGTAGATTAATTAACATGCCATAAGATCATGGTGCACTTGATTATGGATAATACCTAACCAATATAAAAGAAATACTGAAAGCAAAGCGGCATCTTCACTGATTGGCCTAGATGTTGAGCAGTTACCGTGTCAGAGGAAACAGTTACTTATTCTGATCAACACTAAACTGACACACAATATTTTTCGCGCAACGCAGTCTGACTTTCAACAATCCCTACAAAAGAATGGCCCTGGCTAACAATAACCTATAACTTTCATGAATCACTTAACTCACAAGAATCTTCGTTACTCGAACTACTGCAATACAGCGAGCGCCACTACTGAAACCTAAATAGAAGATTTTAACTACTGTAGGCACTAACTACTAATAGGCATAGTCAGTAAATGAAAGATTTTGAGGGGGAACAAACATTGTATTTACCTTATTCATGTTCAAAAGTCATCATATATATATATATATATATATATCAGTTCACGATATCCAATATTAAAAATTTACTCTTTCTGATGGACACAAAATTCTGCCATCTCTCTCCCCACATCCACCACTGCTGGCGGCTCACCTCCAACTGCGCAACGCTACGCGCTGTTCACATCCAACTGCCCAACACTACAATAGCAAATATTCCAACAATGCAAACCAGCCACAGACTTAACACAGCACTGTCAGTGATTTTCATATAGAGCGCTTCGTGGCTTTACCAACATAGAAACCTAAACAGCTTACTTATAGTGTAAATACTTGTCAGTAAGTGAGGTGTAGCATCCACAGAGCTTGCAAAAGTTCTACAGTGCAAATTTGTTCTTGGTTCAGGGCAAAGTGGTCGCTAAACCAAGTCTTACTGTGTTGGCAACAGTTCGTCATCTGCGGTAGGGAAGAGATACAACAACAACTCTACTTCTAGGACTTTTTGCTAGGAATTTTTGCTGTTATCATCAATACAAAAATTATCTGTCGATACAAGTTGATATTCCCAGGGCCATTCCTGCCAGTAAATGCCATCGCCAATGCTGTTAGTTATGAAAGAATCGTAATCAACGACGTGTCGAAGTATAGCTGGCCAGTTGCTTTTAGAACTTACGTTTACAGAAATTGTTCGTGTCATATTCATCGAGTGGATTGTGGAAGATGTAGGAACGAGAGACAGATGTGCCGGCCACAGTGGCCAAGCGGTTCTAGGCGCTTCAGTCTGGAACCGCGCGACCGCTACGTCGCAGGTTCGAATCCTGCCTCGGGCATGGATGTGTGTGATGCCCCTAGATTAGTTAGGGTGAAGTAGTTCTAAGTTCTAGGGCACTGATGACCTCAGAAGCTAAGTCCCATAGTGCTCAGAGCCATTTGAACCATTTTTGAGACAGGTGCTTCAACCCCCGATTGGCTCTGAGCACTATGAGACTTAACTTCTAAGGTCGTCAGTCCCCTAGAACTGAGAACTACTTAAACCAAACTAACCTAAGGACATCACTCACAATCATGGCGGGGCAGGATTCGAACCTGCGACAGTAGCGGTTGTGCGGTTCCAGACTGTAGCGCCTTGATCCGCTCGGCGCTTCAACCGCCGAAATGCCTTGAAGTGAAGAAGTACAAATTTCGCAACATTTAGTCACAATTGGTCCTATGAGTAAACCAGAGTTGCCATTCATCTTTCTGCTGCGACTCCTTGTCACAACTGAAGCCGAAACTGAATTAAGATGACAGGGAATGTAGACGTGTGTCCTAGCTCACGGCTGAACAACAGTGTGCCTTAATTATTCCCAGACTTAAATCCTTAAGCTATCTATCTACTCTTAACGAGCGTAACGGTTAGAGTAGCATCAGAAACATCCTGAGCTTAATGTTACATCATACAATGTCATTCATAGCCAACACGAAACTGTTCAGCCACAGAAGGAAGGAGGTACAAACAATGTGTCATTGCGACTTTGGAACGTGTATTCCAGTAATGTCAATAACGATTCTACATGAATGTGAATGGAATGGGGTGATTATAACCGATGACGTTTGGAAGTCTTTCAGAAATTCTATGCATAAGGGTGAGTGCAAATTGGAGAAGGCTCTACGTTACTCAGTGACTGTTTTAACAACGCAGAAATGGTTCCTTTGTTTGAAGCGACAGGTATCCTGGCACATAACACCGACACATGGAGCTGTTAATTACCTAGATTTCGTCGTTTGTAGATGTGAAGGGTGATCGTGGTATTTCAAGTACTGTGTTACATGATGAATAACACACTTAGATCCTATATAAAACTGCTGCTTTTACGAATGAAGAACGTTCAGGTAGTAGTCATACATGTGGACAAGTTGGGATCGCACCGAGCGAGGATGTGAAAAGTAATCACACTGTGGACTCGCATTTCAGAGAAAAGCGGTACAGAGACTCGCCCCGCTATCACGAATTAAGATTTCTTTGACTTCCATAATTTCTTTAAGACAACTTCTTTGTAAGTTGCATGGCCAATATCCTTCCCCACCCCTCCTCCACCCGAACTTGTGACTCGTCGCTGATGACACGGGTGTCGACGGACATGAACCACTCGTCCTCCTTATCTGTGTACACGGGATTGCAGATGGAAACATTTGACTGCCCAGAAAATAATGGAGACTGCAAAGAGCGGTGTTTGTGCCCTGGGGTTCATGTGTGAGATTTGTTTTGATGTAAGTAATAAGACATTGGTACAGACTTTTCTCCACAAAATATCACCAAAAATTTACGTTTTAAAAGTAGTAATGGTAAAAACGGTGAAATTGTTGGTAAATATGCAAGAGGAAAAGATAACATTATTATCCTGGATGAGACATCAATGCGATATAGAATAAATTAGTTGTGGGAATGGCAGACTACTTATGATAGCACCGAATTTAGTTAAAAAAAAAAAAACGTGCAGGTTTAATGAGACAACCATAGAAATTTTTAAGAATTGTTATTCTGAAATCATTTAGTTTCAAAACAAAGCTTATGTAGTGTTAGGACGAATGAAGATTCAATTGCAACAAAAGAGCACAGGAGAAAAATGTAATGAACTATTTATGTAAGATAGCTGCCGATTTCAATGACGTCAGGGCACTGCCCTGCACCAAAGCCGCAGACATATTATACTTCATTCCCAGTAACGGAACACTGCCGTAGCCTGTTTTGTTTTCAGTGAGTTTACATTTACTTACTGTTTCGACCATAGGAAACACAGACGAGGAACGCGCTATACATTTTGACCAGTGAAAGTAATTTAAATGTTTATTTATCAAAACACTTATTCATATATCAACAAATTAGGTGAGATGCGAGGATAATTTCCTGGTAACAGATGGAGAAACGATTTCTAACTGTACCAACGACAATTATTTCGCCACTTATTGTGGTATCTGTTTGCAAGTAACATTTATGAAGTGGATTATCAGCATAATTCTCTATTCTAATTATTCACCCCATTTAGCACTCGCGAATGCATTATTATTAGCACAAAAACAGAAAATAGCGACATCACAGCTTATAGTTTGCAAATAATGCCTCCATTTCGTTGGAAAAATGAAAGTTAAGCTTAGTGATTCAACATCCTGAAACACCGCCAACAACTTTGCTAGCTCAGTACGAAACACGTCCACTTCGAGGAAACGTGAATGAAATCCATTTATAAATTTTGTGCTAAACCTCTGTTCACAAACCAGTATATGGTGTTTTTTATAACTATTACTCATTTAGAACAGTCAGCTTTTTAGTTTATCTCTGGTATTGGGACAAAATTGAACCACTGAATTATTATAATAAATTATTGCATATCTGTGACTTCAGCAACGGTGTTTAATAGCAGCAGTGTTGGTTGCTGGTGAAAGTCGCGGTTGGTGACTCACCTGTGTTCTTTCTCCAGGCCAGTGTATTTTCTCGATTCCTCAATTAAAGGAATATAAAATGTAAATCTCGTTAAGCGTTTTGAGGCTACTGCCAAATAAATCTACCATATTAGGGGGAAAGCATTAATTTCATTGATTCAGACGGTAGTGCAGTTTGTGAACGAATAAAAGCCCAAGCATAAAAGTCTTACTGAATACAGTTATTCTTTAAATGACGCAGGGAAATTATTTGCTGAGACCTATATTAGTCCAAATCAAAGCTCTGTTATGCAAGTAAGAGCTAATAATTAAGAAAACACCAGATAATAATAATGAGATGTAACCAGAGATTGGAATGCAGCAGTTCGGTAAGACTAGTATCTGAGTGCATCTAAAAAAGGTAGCGTTTGTATTGTGAAACTACATTCTCCTACTACGAAAATCATAAGAGCTTTGTGACCTCGAAAATGATTTCCCAAACTTACTTTAGCAGGCTCCTAGCTCATGTGACTGCTCTTGACAGCTTCTACGGTCTGTTACGCAAATCTCCGTTTCCTGTTTCACTCTTCTGTAACACAGTCTATCTATTTGAAGACAAATAACGTAATTCTGAGAACACTTGACGGCAAAAAGATTTTGAAGTTCTTATTGTATACAACTCTAGGATACCCATGTCGACACCAAAATGAAATGATTTAATACTGACTTCTTTATCAAGTAATAAAAGCAATGACTATGGATTGAAATAGTGGTAGAGTTTCTAGCAGTACAATGTAACCCTGCAGTGAAACTCAGAGGAAGCTTGAAGATTCAGAGGGTGAAAACATTACAATGAGCGGTGAAGTCTACAATCCAAATAACTAGAGCGGGTCTGGAAAAAAACTGGAGCATCAGACTTTATTAGGAATATGTTTTGGAATAAGACCCATGTTCCTCTCCTGAATCCTCTGACGTTTGATACTTAAGAATGTAACAGTATAGCATTATCCATATTAAAGAAGGTAAGTAGTTTCGCTATATAAAGTACATGTTCGTAAGGATTATGTGAAGCAGAGCATTCGAAGTTTCTTCCAAGGATAATTGCAACTCCACTTTTCATTATTAAATAGTAAACAAATTATTAGTGGTAAATATTTGATTTTAGTTACCAGAGAAGCAAGCATCACGGAAACAACACAAATAAAGAAGAGAAAAAGTAATGCGGAACGTGACCGAGAAAGCGCAAATTGTATCCGGCCATTAAAACAGTTATGAGATTGTTTTGTTCCCGTTTTCGTGTCCTCTTATTCGTTAGACGATGTTTTTCGTTCTCAACTGCCCTTCACAACATGGCCTTTCGTTTAATTAAAGAAAGAGAAGTATTCCGGTAAGTGGTCGTTTGCGCGCTGAAGCTAATTGCCAACCTAACATTGGAGATTTAATTAGAGGACGGTCTAAGTGGAACGAGGGGAAGATGCTCCGAATTGTAGCAGGACAAGCATATTACGCTAAAGTGGGGTTTCCCCCTGACTGTTGACGCGAATCGCAGCATGTCCTTGCGCTTGCGGCCGAGCACAACTTGCATCGGTAGCAGGTGATTATCAGATACCTACCGTGGAATGTCACACTACTCAGTCACACTTCACACCAATCTATTAGTGTCAAGGCTTGTGTAGGAAGGACGGCTGGCATCATTAATTTCCAAACCCTACTCATGACAATGTACTTGGGTATTATTGTGCTTTTCGAGAAATTTCTGTAGATTCAAGCTTCGGAATTATTCATATAGAAAGCGGCAAATCACTTTTCACTACTCTAAATGTCGTTCTTAAACTGACTCGATGTTAAAAAAAAATGGGCCTTGGTTGGGGACAGTTGCTATGAAACACTACAGTCTGCTATATGACTTCATTTGTACGTGTGATTTAGTCTTAGGGGATAGCGCTATAATTGGAAGATGCAGGAACACATGACTTTCGTGGTCGGTGTTTTAATGTAGTGACTGTTTATAGAAGAGCATGAAGGAATATCCATCTGAAACCCAAAAAAGCAGTTTGCGGCAATTTCTACTGTTTTTGTTGTTGTCAGATGAGGTTGTGTTTCGTGCAGGTTCGAATCCTGCCTCGGGCATGGATGTGTGTTATGTCCTTAGGTTAGTTAGGTTTAAGTAGTTCTAATTTCTAGGGGACTGATGACCTCAGATGTTAAGTCCCATAGTGCTTAGAGCCATTTGAACCTTTTTTAAAATTTGTAAATGGACAGCGTTTATATTTTTCCCTGTCTAATAAATTGATTTTTGGAATAATTGCCAATAGTTGCTATTCCAAATTGTTTTAAACTTGTAACTGGTTTTTGCTAATACTTCTTCATTTTATCTCTCTGATTACTGGTGTGCAGAAGAGTAATAATGTAACAAATAAACTATTAAGTGGAGCACTGACACAATTTTCTCTATTACAACACTTTTAAATTGGAATATGTTTATAGTTCCTAAGTACAAGACCTCGTTTACATCGGAACAGTTTTACACGTTTAAAAAGAAAAATTACTTTACTCGAGGAATTTTTTTATAATTTCACAGAATGTCTGCTGAACATGTAGAGTGACTTACCATTTCAAAACGTCGAATAAGAAAATATAGTAAATTTCTTTTAAAGGGCTGCTTACAGGCGAATGTCTGAATAATGATCAAGGAACAACACACTTTTAACTTACTCTATGTAATTGTTTTTCACTCAACAACCGTTTATAATTTCGTTTGCTGTGGGGTATAAATGTATCATGTCATGCACAGATACATAGCATGTGCATCATACTGACCTAATAACTATAATGTTAGGAGATTAATTAATCATTATCTCATACGAATTCTATGTTGTATTTGAAATGGAATCGCTGTTATATGAAATATGTGACTTTGAAAACAACATTTATCCGTTAGATAGGCGTAAAACCATTTCCAATAATTTCGTCTAGTTTTGTAGTAAGAAAACCATCAACTTCATTGAACATGATGTGTTATAATTAGCATACTTTTTTATTAATTTGCTCCAGAAATGTTGGTGTTGGTGCTGCCTAAGTCATTTATGTAGAACTAACCAAATTGATGTTTATGTATGAAGAGTAATTGCATTAGAGAATAACTATGTTAACGTATTTATGATTATCAGGGACGACCGTTGTTGATCTCTCGCTACATGTAACGTTTTTACGAAATTTCCGTCCTGATGTCCGAGCAGCGAAGGCATATGTTTGTGTAAAATTGCTAAAAGTTTGAAATTCTGTAAGCATTAATGTTTGGAAGAATAAAAGACTTCATGTACATGACAAGTGATAAAACCTTTCATTTATGAAAGAATCTGTTGAAATGGTCAACTCCTTAAACTTCTTGTAGCAACGAATATCAACCAGATAACTGCGCCTCCAAGAAAATGACTGCAGAGGGAAAGATGACCTAACAATAATAGAAAGCCATTCACCCACTTAACTGAAAATACATATCTGTTCTTAGTATTCTTCTTGTGTGAAATAAGAGGAACTACTATTAATGGCGACATTTTTCAGTGTCTATGCAGTAACTGCTTTTCTTATAACACAACGTGTTTCGGACATGCATGCACACCTGAAGGAACAGACATTGTCTTTGGCGATTTGCAGCTGAGGAAATCATGCAATAGATTTACATATTGTGAATATGTACTAGCATCAGCTACTTGAAAAAATGACAGTTATTGCCCGATCGGGAGTCGAACCCAAATTTCCAGCTTGTTGTATGAGTCTTCGCCTTCAGCACTTCAGCTACCCCAGCATGCCTCCACTACCGGACCAAACCTTCATATGTCACGCAGCCAGAATCGAAATGCTCGCCGATTCGTGACACTAAGCACAGGAAGACAAATGTTACTTTCTATCGTTATCTTAGCCCCAGCAGGCGTGATTATATCGTTAATGGCGATAGAGTCTGTGTTTAAAGGAGGAACTGCATTTATTACAATACAATGTCGTAGTTCACTAAGGTGTGATCAAGTCTGAAGGACATTGTATTGTAATAAATTCAGTTGTCTTCGTATGCTTAGTTTCACGAATGTGTGAGCGTCTGGACTGTTATTGTGTGGCGTATAGAGGTTTGGACAAGCACTAGAGGGCGTGCTCGGATAGCCAAACCGATAAAGGCGACTGAATATGACAAGCGAGGAATACGGTTTCGAATCGTGGAACAAATTTTGTCACAGACAGCTGATGCTAACACATATTCATAATGCGAACATATTTCATGATAAGAACTGCCTACACTTCGTATCAGCTGAAATTTGTGAAGATTGCGGATTGTAGTAAAACAATAATAAAGGACTGTAATGACGTAGGAGAGGTCAGATAGCGAAAACAGCGCAGTTTGAGTATTGCTATTCTTGGTAGCTCTACAAATGCATTAACTCCAGAGTAATGTGTCAAGTGATTTAAATTCTGCCAGCACTCCCCTTGTAGATAACGTAATTATCTGCTAAAGTATTGGAAGAACAGATAATACTGTGCCGCACGTACTCCCGAAAGGTGGTGGGATTATGAAGTACACTTTAAATTGAACAGTATGGGCTCCTTCATCGGTAAATTGGAAGACAATTTACCTAATAGTGACATGTGGTGACTTATTCCATTACTTGTGCATAAAGACCTCGATGCTTTTTTTGACTGTGAAGGTCTAGAGGTATCTCAATGTGGACACTAACATATTCTTCAACGTGGCAGCACACGACGCAATAAAACTGCACTCTTAAAACTGAATCTTGAATAGAAACGCATTCACAGAAGAGATCCGGATATTCATATGATCCATCACTAGATGCAGGGGGATAACGTATCGAAGAATGGAATAATTGAGATTCAGTGAGATCCACTTTCTGTCGTATGTCAGTGCCCTTCAAGCAAGACGTCTTCGTTAGAGAGAATACGTCTTACATGCTTCTTTCTAGGTAGTACTGAAAGCTTCATTCCGCTTTCAAATATGCATGTCATTTATTATAACTTGTTCTCTTTGTAACAAATCTAGCAGCTTATTTTTCTTCTGTTCTCCATCATATTTCCACCTTGTGGTTGGAGAAAGAATTCGTAGGGATCACTATGTTTTACTTCTGGCATATTTCAGCAACCTTTTTCCTCTTCTTATCCCAAATCATCAACATATTCATGTGGATGTTTTGGTAGCTGTGTGTGTGTGTGTGTGTGTGTGTGTGTGTGTGTGTGTGTGTGTGTGTGTACCAGTTGAAATCAGGGCATTTACGATCTTTTGTATGTCAAGTCGTGGAAATTGACCACTCAGTTCTTTTCCAACACGTCCTATAACCTGGAGTGGTATAGAGCAACTATCATCCCAACTTTTTTTAACTTCTTTCGATTTTTCAAACACCCACCAGCTCTTTTACCGTTTTTTCGGTTAGCCCAGTATATCTCCAAAGACAAGAAAAAAAAGTAGCACCAGATCTCGGCAGCTAACGGCAGGCTGTTAGGAATTTTGTTGGACACTCGTCCCGGGGATGCCACAATGAGTGTTCGTGTTTTAGATTCGGAGCATCTTCTAACATAAATTTCCAGTTGCTCGAAACTACTTAAGTACTGGTTTACAAAGTAGTTAACTACGACACCTTACGAGAAACGCAATAGAAAGTTGTATTCAGGAGGGACGACAGTTTTATTCTAAAATATTTTCATTGTAATGTTGTCAGCTGTTACCATTTTATCATGTGTTTGATGCTGAAGACGATTATGGTTACGTTCATAACTTACTTTCACTTTCATTAATTAATTGACACACACGCTGCGTGAGGTGAATATTGAATAAATTTTTTCGTTAACTATGAGTGCAGCCTTCGTGCTCGCTCACCATCCTATGAAGTTCACGAGTCTCTTGATTTATTCATCGCCTTTAGTGAATTCTCTGTAGCTCTGGATTCCAATTCTTATCATTCTAAATGTGATTCACTATCATGTAGGACTGTTCTGCTGAACCTGTACTTCTGTGATCTACTGAGCAACACATGTAATTCAGTAGGGAATTTCCACTACACTGCTGTTTAAACGAGTAGTTCTTAACGCAATGAGTAGAACGAATACATGAATATACTTTTAGATTTATTAGTATTGGAATTTGTCGACGTTATTGCGTCATTTTGGCTTCTCTCTGGATTTTTTGTCCACTCAGTCTACACTCATCGTGATGCATCACGCTCAACCCCCTTAGCATAACGAATATCTCTATGGTTGGGAATACCTCAGTACAATGGGATTTATTGCAATTATTAACTTTTCCCAAATGTAGTGGATCATAGTTACTGCCCCGTGAAATTCCACCCTAGGTTGTAAAGCATGCTATTACCGGTGCTTGAGTAAATTGCTTCGGTAATTTACCGCCATGCAAAAGGCTGTGTGTTGCGACCCCAAACTTATTTTTCTTCCTCATGCATCCACACTCCATAATTCTTCGCCTGTTATTTCCGTGATTATGTTACGGATAAGGGTTTTTGGTGTAAACACCCATACGTTTTGTGGATTCTTATTAGTTAAGTGTTTTTCTTGATAATGATGTGCTGGGAAAATGGTTTTCTAGTGGGAATTGTCTATTTGGGTCATTTTGGCTCTCAGCCACATTCATTTCCATTTTCCTCGTGAACTCACCAACAGAAAGCGTACTCTCTTTAGGAAATGTGTGCAAATATTATAATTGGACATCCCCCACGTATCATCGTTTTGAAGTCTCCCCATTCATTCTATTGCGCATTTGATTAATCAACAGTCTCATAAAATAAATCTCAGTGGGACCTCTCATGACACTCCACTAACTGGAACTGAAGCATTAGTAGTCCAGTTTCCCAAGTTTTCGAGAATCATAAATCTCTGCTAAAGTCCGTGGAATATGGCGAAACAGGTGCCCTAAAGAATAATATCCACACAAAAATAAGAATCAGGAGTGTAGATAACACAACCACAGTTAAAGGGGTTACTTTCCTATGGAAACATCTGCCAGGGTTTTTAGATGTAGCTTCTACATTTAGTGTATTAGTTAGGAGGTGTTTTCTAGCGCTGGAGTCACTCAATATCACCATTCATAGTGATTCACAGTGTTGCTCCGTGACTGCTTATTATAACATGTTGTTGTTTACATCTTTGGCAGATAAATTTTATGAGGCAAGACTTTGTCAGCGAACAGGGTGAAAATAACTTTTTATGAGGCAGTAAGTGCTTGTATGGTACAGTAAAATACCTGTAAGTCATATTTATTTGTGATAATTAGTGAGTTATTCATTCTTTTTGGTACATGTATGACCACCTGCTGAAACCTAAAAGCCTAGGGACTATGCATAATTTGCGAGAAGAAATTGTGAGGGATCAACTAAGCTTCTGAAATATCCTTAATGATGTTAGAATGACACATACTGATTGGACTTACCGATAATCATTTCTCCCCTCTCCCCCCCCCCCCCCAAGCTCAAATGATTTAATGAAGCGCAACGGACATATAATATCGTCATGATCTGCAGCAGTCTGCAATACTTCACCCTGCTGATTGCAGGAACATCCCTTTTCCTCATCTGTGGACGAAGTGTGTCATCTCACGCTCTGAGTCTATGTGCCTCCCTCAGAATCTTTTGACAATGTATTCTCTCCAGATTCCCTAGAGAAAATTCTCTCTTCTGGATCCCCAGATCAAGTGTGTTACATATGGAAATAGACTTCTTCTTTTCTATCAGTCCGCATAAATTCCGTGCACCAAAGAAATCGGCTCTGCAAGAAGGTGGACAATGATTTGGTGTTAAAAAGACAGCTAACTCCAACCTAGAAAAAATTTTACAACGTTGACCAATCGTTTTTTGACTGCTTTGGAGGCGTTATACACGCAGGGCTGCTACTGTCCCCGGGGAGATGTGCTCTGGATGTGCGTATTAAAGCGGTTGATTCTTTCGCCAGATGCTCTGGTCGTATTTGTGGATGGCCACTTGCTTGTGTGCTTCCGAAGTATTAAGATGGGTGGCCATGTAGGTCTCTGTGTGCTCCATATGCGTTAACATGCGAGACACGTATCGGCTAGGTAGAATGACTTAAGTACCCACGTTTCCACCTAGAGTAATAAGTGGCTTTCCAGCCTTCAGCTTATGTGTGTCTGCTGCCGTGATCTTATTAGTGTGGCTGTTTACATCACAATTTTGATTGATGAAACTGACACTCTTTTCTTGTTGTAGAGAGGACGAAATAATGAAAATAGTTATCGGCAATTATATCTTGTACTTGATATCACAGGTTAAAAATGAAACAGAAGCACCGTATCAGACGCCTTCGTATAAAGTCCAAATTAATAGTGTTGATGGAGAGACTAGTTGGAAAGCTGTCATAATTACATGTAGCTGTAAAGTATTCCAGAAGTTGTAAGTACTAGGTTGACGCGTAAGTCTGAAACGGTTTTATTTTATATATTTTTTTCACATTGGTATTCCGGTTGGGGATGATTTATTTAACGACTGTCGTTTTTTGTTTATAGTTCACTCCTGCTATTTGAGTTTGAATTTAATATTCTGTCATTTGGAGACATTGAATGGAGTTGAGGGTGCTCAAAAATGTAGTGCTAAGTGCAGTAATCCAAACATTTCCACGTATTACACTACTGGCCATTAAAATTGCTACACCAGGAACAAATGCAGATGATAAACGGGTATTCATTGGACGGCTATATTATACTAGAACTAACATATGATTACATTTTCACGAAGCTTGGGTGCATAGATCCTGAGAAATCAGTACCCAGAACAACCACCTCTGGCCGTAATAACGGCCTTGATACACCTGTGCATTGAGTCAAATAGAGCTTGGATGGTGTGTAAAGGTACAGCGCCCCATGCAGCTTCAACACGATACCACAGTTCATCAAGAGTAGTGACGCGTATTGTGACTAGCCAGTTGCTCGGCCACCATTGACCAGACGTTTTCAGTTGGTGAGAGATCTGGAGAATGTGCTGGTCAGGGCAGCAGTCGAACATTTTCTGTATCCAGAAAGACCCATACAGGACCTGCAACATGCGGTCGTGCATTATGCTGCTGAAATGTAGGGTTTCGCAGAGATCCACTGAAGGGTAGAGCCACTGGTCGTGACACTTCTGAAATGTAACGTCCACTGTTCAAAGTGCCGCCAATGCGAACAAGAGGTGACCGAGACGTGTAACCAATGGTACTCCATACTATCACACCGGGTGATACGCCAGTATGGCGATGACGAATAAATGCTTCCAATGTGCGTTCACCACGATGTTGCCGAACACGGATGCGACCATCATGATGCTGTAAACAGAACCTGGATTCATCCGAAAAAATGACGTTTTGCCATTGGTACCCCCAGGTTCGTCGTTGAGTACACCATCACAGGCGCTCCTGTCTATGATGCAGCGTCAAGGGTAGCCGCAGCCATGGTCTCCAGGCTGAAAGTTCATGCTGCTACATACATCGTCGAACTGTTCGTGCAGATGGTTGTTGTCTTGCAAACGTCCCCATCTGTTGCCTCAGGGATCGAGACGTGGCTGCACGATCCATTACAGCCATGCGGATAAGATGCATGTCGTCTTGACTGCTAGTGATACGAAGCCGTTGTGATCCAGCATGGCGTTCCGTATTACCCTCCTGAACCCATCGATTCCATATTCTGCAAACAGTCATTAGATCTCGACCAATGCGTGCTGCAATGTCGCGATACGATAAACCGCAATCGTGATAGGCTGCAATCCGACCCTTATCAAAGTCGGAAAAGTGTTGGTAAGCTTTTCTCCTTCTTACACGAGGCATCACAACAAAGTTTCACCAGGCAACGCCGGTAAACTGCTGTTTGTGAATGACAAATCGGTTTGAAACTTTCCTCATGTCACCACGTTGTAGGGGTCGCCACCGGCGCCAACCTTGTGTGAGTTCTCTGAAAAGCTAATCATTTGCATACCACAGCATCTCCTTCCTGTCGGTTAAATTTCGTATCTGTAGCAAGTCATCTTCGTGGTGTAGCAATTTTAATAGCCAGTAGTGTATTTTTTCTGAGTTCGCCATTGGGGTGACAGTAGAGAAGGTGGTCAGAAACAGTTGCGCCGTGTGTGGGAATAAGCACGGGGAGGAAATGCTTTTTGGAGGAGGATGGTTTTGACATTGGAGACTCTTCACATCCAGGAAGACTTGTGAATTTGATGAAGACTGATTACACTCATTAATTCAAAGTGACTCCCTAAGCCAAAACACAAAAATCGCTGGGTGGACATGTGTGTGTCTCAGCTAGCTCATTATCAGTTGGCTTGTGAGTAGCACCGACCATTCCTATCCTACGTCGTTATTGGTGACGACAAGTGGTGTCTTTAAACTGACACAACGAACATATAGGAATGGTTGAGCCTACACAAAGAAGCAACTTACCCTACAAAGACCGGCGGGCTTCAGCAAAAGATAACGTTATTCATCTGGTGGAACAGCGACGGTGTGACTACTACGAATTGTTTCCTTGAGGTGTAACCATCACTGCTGACCTTTAATGTCAACAACTGAGCGTTCTTGCAGGCCCAGTAACAGATAAACTTCGCGAAGTGAGTCTACTCCACGAGAACGCCGGTCCGAATTCTGCCAGACAGAAAAAAAGCACTAAACAGGAATTGGGATAGGAAGTCATTCCACACACATCTTAGTCATCTTATTTTGCGACCTCAGATTTTCATCTTTTCCGCTTTCTATGGATCAACCTTCAAGGACAGTACCTTCCGGGTGAAAATAAGCAACGAACGTTGCTCGACGAGTTCCTCGCTTCGAAACCACGTTATTTATACAATCCTTGAATCGAAAAGTTACCCAGCGTTGGCAGACTTCTGTAAATAGTGAACGAGAATATATTATTGGCGACTTAACTACATGTTATGTGTGTTTGGTGTGTTTATTAAACTTATGGAATGATCCTATCAACTTAAGGCACAACCCGCAAAAAAGGGATAAAAGTTTCAATGGAAACTGAAATAATTAAGAAAAGAACCGAAGTTTCTGCCACATCTCAAAAGATGAAAACGTTTCAAGTATTTATCACATGGCAAAATATGCACCACATTGCGTGACACCATTTGCCAGAAACCTCGTTCTGTTTGTTCGATATCAAATACGACGGGTGTTATAACCACATGATGCACATTCTATGAGGTTTCAAGACCGCAGCAGGATCATGTTGACTTCTTGCCATAATATTCGACTGGCAACCGTTCAGCCATCTTCATGTGAGTGCACGCCACTGGAGACTGCTAGTTGACGGTGTCGCCTTTATAACAAAAATTGGAGAGGAGGCGCATGTGCATTGGCGGACGTGACAGGAGGTCCTCTATCGGTATCCACGCCCTCTTCAAATATTACTCCACTTGTGACGTGAAGGATCATGTGTGAAGGTGAAACAACACTTCCGACCTCTGTTGGATCGTGCGCTCGCTGCATTAAAAGCAAAGGCCAGACGGCATCTAACGTGTCATTATGAATACCATGTTTTCTCTTAGAAAAAAATTAAAGTGTTCCATTTGTCTATTTGAAAGTCACCAACACGATTTGTAAGATATTGTGCTAGACATATTTCCACACATTCCTTAATTACTGAATCCCAAAAGGATCTCACCGTGGCCAACATTTATGTCGCAGGATAATCAATAAAGTGTCGTAGGTAACACAATGTTCAGCTACGGCCGACTTGCTGGGCTGTGGAAGGCGAGTGTGGCGCTTATGTTCAACAGACCCACGTAAGCGTTGCATGAAACGTGTGTTGGTAATGAGCGCCACACTCGCGTTAAGCAGCCCAGTAAGTCGGTCGTAGCTGAACAGTTTATTACCACACGACACTCTATGGATTATTCTACCACAAAAATCCTGGCCGCGACGAGAATTTGGGATTCAGTAATTAAAGGATTTGTGGAAATATGTCTAGCAGAATCTCTTATAAATCGTGATGGCGGCTTTCAAGTGGACACGGTTTGGGACCCTGTGACATCTTTTTTTTTCTGAGAGGCCAATATAGTCTTATTACATATCTGGCGCCATCTGACTTTTGATTTCAGCCCGCGAGTGCACCTTCTGATAGAGGGAGACATGGAGTTTCACCTTCACCCATGAGCCTGAGCGCGACAGATGGAACAATATTTACAGAGGGCGCGGACATAGATAGACGTCCGCCAATGCACATGTATCTCCGCTCCTATTTTTGCTATAAAGCCAATACCTTGAACTAGCAGTCTCCTCCACCTTTACACCCTTCATCTCCTTTCCCAAGGTTGCTTTCATCAACATCTCCTCTTGGATGATGTCCTCTCTCCATCCATTTATCCCTCCTATCAAATCTGATCCTCATCTCCCCCTCCCTCCCTCTTTCCTTTTCCTGGCCTCCCTCTCGTCCCCCTTCCCTCCAGTTTTTTCCCCGCCTACCCTTCTCTTTGACTCCATTCTCTCCCCTGAGTCCTTTTGCTTTCCCCTCCACTCCTTCCCCACTTCTTCTCGCGTCCACCCTGCCCCCCTCCTTTCTCTGTGTCCTCTCCCTCCCTTTTCTTTTCCTCTCTCTCTTTTTTTCCCCTTCATCGGTCCGGATCCTCCCTCCCCCCCCCCCCGCCCACCATTCCCCACCGTCGTGTCTCCTCTATGGTGCAGTTTTAAGTGCGTGTTCAGTGTCGTGCGTCCCCTTTCATTGTTGCGAACAGACACCATACTGTCTCTAAGTGTGTTTTTTAACTCTTGCGAACAGAAACCAGGCTGTCGCTGTGTTTTTTAATTGTGCCTGTCTAATTGCTATGTGCTTTAGTCAGCATCACCAACCATTTGCTTTTTTTTATTTTTACTTCGCAACTTTTAGCCATGTTACACTTTTAACCAGTCATCGTTTTGTCGCCTGTTTTTATTGTTTTATTATCTCCTCATACTGTTTTTAACATCTTTAGGATGTAGATCGGAATATTACACTGCTGACAGCCCGCCCCTTCCTCTGGGGAGGGGAGACAGGGGGAATGGAAATTCAATTAAAAAACAAAAGTAGGCTCCAGTGACGTGAAGATGTCTGAATGATTGCCAGCCCAAATATTATGACAAGAAGTCAGCATGGTACTGGTGCGATCCCGAAACCTCTCAGAATAATCATAACACGGGAAAACTTCAAGAACCACACGACTCATGTTGCATAAGGACAGAACACTAGGCGCCTAGTGCGCACGGCCTTCCGGTAACACAAAAGAAAATATCTCGTGGAAGGTGGTAGGCCGGCCGGAGTGGCCGAGCGGCCGAGCGGTTCTAGGCGCTTCATTCTGGAACCACGCGGCCGCTACGGTCGCAGGTTCGAATCCTGCCTCGGGCATGGATGTGTGTGATGTCCTTAGGTTAGTTAGGTTTAAGTAGTTCTAAGTTCTACGGGACTGATGACCTCAGATGTTAAGTTCCATAGTGCTCAGAGCCCATTTGAACCATTTGAAGGTTGTAGAGACAGTGCTCTCCTCTCAGATATAAATACAATTTCGATACGTTAGCTACATATGATATCGGGCAATGGGTGACATAAAAGAAACCATACACAATGTCCACACAAGGTGTTAGCACCTCACCAAAATTTTTAAAATTTCTTGCAATACTTTATTTGATGCAGCTCAACAACAATGACCAATAAGAAAAAGAAAATCAGTTCTCTGTCGAGCGAAGATTTCAGGCTGTAAAATGTAAGGGGATCATATTTTTTTACCTAATTTTTTTCTGAAAATCCGATGATATGCATTTCATTGCCGTGAGAATGTCCACACAAGCGTGTCGCTGACACCTCGTGTAGCGCGGCTACGCTGCGCACACAGAGCAGAATAATAGCATTTCATCACTTCTCATTAGTCGTTAGATCGCTTAGCAATCTATCGTCCTGTGACAGAGTGTTCGCGTTGTTGTCATATATAAAGCCAACTGTGTATGATATTGTCGAAAATTTGTCATGAAACGGAATCAACAAACATGGAGCTAGTAAGTTATTACTGTGGTCGCCAATGACTTCCGACGTATTAAGCGGTATCACAGGCAGATTCATTCTTTAAAAAATGGTTCAAATGGCTCTGAGCACCATGCGACTTAACTTCTGAGGTCATTAGTCGCCTAGAACTTAGAACTAATTAAACCTAACTAACCTAAGGACATCACACACATCCATGCTCGAGGCAGGATTCGAACCTGCGACCGTAGTGGTCGCTCAGTTCCAGAATGCAGCGCCTAGAACCGCACGGCCCCTCCGACCGGCTTCATTCTTTCCTTGAGTTATTACAGTTATGGATATGTAGAAGTCTGCAGGTGTTATGGAAGAGTAACTACGAAAGGTCGCCGACGAGGAGAACATGGCGAGTGACATAATAATCCCCGGGAACTTCGCTCAGTGGAATAGTGGTCAAAATAAGCGAAGACGTGTCTCAGCTGATCAGTAAATAGCCAGTCGTTTCAGCAAAAACGACGATCAAAGTCATCGACGTACCTCCCAGGTGCTTAACGCGGCCTTTCTCAGATGAATTGGTGACAGTGGTTAGCGTCGCAGCTCCTTAATTTTGCGCCCCTTATTCGAAACCCGATTTTTGCTCCCGTTCTACTTTTCGTTTATATGCCCATGTCTGTAGAAGATTACCACGGTAATGTTGTCCAGTGTATACTGATATAACGTTGTGTTTATTCGTTTACTAATTGTTTGTCAGCAAAAGAAAGTAAAAGATAAGAAAAGAAGAATAGAATATTGTTTGAAGTTATTTTTGGTGTAATTTCTGTGGTGTATCTCGATTCATAATTAACTGCAAATGCAAGTTTCCAGAAAAGTGATCCACTAATCACGGTTTGCCACGGAATTATGGGAATTATTGCCAAAGCGCGAGATATTCAGCAATGTTAACACCGTTTTTCTTTCCCCAGTGTGATTCATACTAAGAAGTGTCACTGCGGCAAACTTAACTTCGAGTGATACTTGTGGTGTTCGGAGTATCTGTGTTTCGAATGTTTCTACGATCAATGTCACCCAAGGAAGTGCCCCAAATCTTCCCGAAGATTAAATTTATGAATAATGTATAGGAAGTAACACAGAATAACTAAAAAGAGCGCGACACGTTTGTACGGAGATTAACGGATGAGCACAACTACATTGTACTTATTTATTTATGTCAGTGTACAGCCCAGAGTACGTCATTGCTGAACGTCAGAAGCAGTATTATTTCTTCAGTTTCATATTCGATAGATGAGCTCAAACTCGGGGTGCACTTTGCTGCATCCTGATAGGAACTTTACGCGCGGCTCGACTTAACATTTCAGTACGAACACTGGAGATTTGTTCCTGTCTTCTTCCTGTAAGTTCTTTGATGGTAGAAAGTCGAGTACGGTAAACTGTGCTCTTACGGTGGGTTACCGACTATTATTCTTTCCATGCACCATTCGCAAATGGACATTCAAGGAGAGATCAGTTAATGGTTTGAGAAATATCCTCCACCACACACCATCGGACGGAAACCGGAGTATTGATGTAGATGCAGATAAAGATGTAGAGTTCTGAATGTGATCCAGATGAATGCGTATCTTGATAAGACATTTACATCAGCTGGAGTCGTACCGTGATTGCGGAAGTTCAGTGGTTAGAGACGGAAAATACTACCGATGGATATCAGTGTTCTTCTATTGCCGGAGTTGAAAGCAATTTGAAACTGAAACTGCAACTGCAAAGAAGTGTTCAGAATGAAGACTGATATTACTGAACATTGAAAATGATTCGACTTTCCCAGCAGTTCGCAGCACTGTTGCTGCTAGACCTCACCATACTTAGCCGGATAAGATCCTCTTGTCAAAGACAAGTCTAGAGAAGTCATTTAGAAGTGAAGTACGCCCATGGATAACCTTGCCAGAGGAGTCTGGCACAAAAGACGCTGTGCATTTCATGCCCAACAAGGAAGAGTCTTTTTCCTATACCCTGCTACCAGCGTGTGTGAATCTGAGTGCGACAAGTTTAGTGTCGCCTATCGGGTGTACTTAAATCAACCGCTACATTTATCAGCGCGGGCGGGCCACTGGAGAAAGCCTGTAAGAAACGTGCACACACTGGTGTCTGGTCCGCACCGTCTACTTGTGACTAGCGCTTGTATTCGGGCGGAGCAGCGCTGACTTTCTCTCATGTTCGTTTAGTTTGTATTGCTCGCATCAGTGGTTCAAGGTATCGCTTACGTTGCACCTTCTGTATGATTCTTTCGTCGTATTACATGTGGAGTCACGAGAATCTTACTTCCGTTATTCTTCAGAGGATTATAAATAAAGTCATATCTGCTATATTTGGATCGGTTTCGTGTACTACTACGTTGTTATAATATTCTTGATGAGTCTGGAGCGGTTTCCTCGTGTGCAGTCTTTAAGGGCGGTTTCACCCGGTTTAGTCATCACGGGTGTCCTGCTACCGGAGCTGATTGAAGCGCTTAATTCGGCAGTGACCACTTTATCGACTTCCAATAACAGGCAGGGTACCGCTCCACCAGCCTAACCCTCCACTTTCCCTCCGTATGACGATTCAGCCGTGGATTGGGAAGCCTACGAAAAGACTCAAACACAATTTATTGCTTTCGGTATGACAGACGCGAATGTATACAAAGTGTTATTCCTCTCGTGGATTACACTTAAGGTGTATTAATTACTGTGTCATCTTGCCCCTTTTCAAGGACTGGCTGGTCTTATTTTTGAACACATGTGCAGTTTATTGCCCAACTATCATCCCAAACGGATGTATGTCATAGTGGCGTGATCTGAATTCATCGATGCTGTGAAAAACCAAACGAATCATATAGGGCATGAGCAGCCGAACTTCACGACCTTATCCGTTTCAGTTCGTTACCGAACCCAACGACGACTCTTATGTAGACACTCTCGTCCTCGAGGTAATTATCTGTTTAGCTCCGGACAAGGATGTGCGCCAGAAGGCTTTACTCTGTGAAAATACTCCACTGGGATAAGTTTCACAAACAACACAATTTTCTGGAGTTTCTCGGACAACGGGTGGCCAAATAGAAGCATCGGCGATGTGGCAGTAGTGTCACAAGATGTGTCTAGAAAGGCGATGTCACCTCCGTTTGTCATTCGCTGAAGGTTGCTCAGGATATGGACATGGACGTAATCATGTGTGGCTCCAACGCTTCTAACTTCTCCCAAACTGTTTACAGAGTTAAGTGTTCTTCTCCAAGTGCTCCGGCTGCAGGTCAACAGAGGGGCTGTAATGAGGATATTGAATTCTCGAACCTACGTGAGTTTCGGCTCCCCGTCGTTGTCAGTTATAACAAACAGAACAGTGGGCTGTTGGGACAATTTACGGCATATGACTCTTACAAGTCAGTGGTTCACTCCGTTACATTGTTGGTCTTTGCGGATGTCAGTTTATAGATCTTCGAATATCTGGGTATCGGTGCAAGTGCCAGAAAAACAGGAGAGAAACGATGGCGACACAAGGCAGGAACACCACCTGCAGACGGGATTCAGACCCACGCTGGAGTCGAGCAATGTGGCTGACCGAGCGTGGGCCGGACACAACAAGAGGAAGCCAATAGCAACCTAAGCATCAACGAAGTGCAACGAACTTTCGTCACAGTGCTGTGAACAGGTCAAGCACGAGCCACAATCGAAATCCAGACAAAAGAGGAAAATCAATACCAAAGCGAAGTCATCGTCGACGAGTAGACAGTAGGACGGAGGACATAGTAACGATCGCCGTCAGACGAAGTACACGACTGACAGACCGGTGGAGACGCGGCGGTATTTATGCCGGCCGCGAGCGACACTATTGGCTTGTGTACTCACGTGTGGAGGTGGTGGCGCACTCACTATGCGAATGTATTGCTGCGGAAACACTGCCAGATTTCAGTTTGAGGTGCACACGTTCGCTGGTATGGACAAACAATTTGGCTCACAGACAAAATGGAACATGATGGAATTGTCAAACGTCAGAGAGTCGACTCAGGACGAGTAAGTTCACCTTCGTGACAAATGGTATGTCTGAGATAATACGCATTTCCACTGTTGGTAGAATTGGAAATTGCCACTGGCTCTTAGACCACCACAAGTTGCAGACCAAAAGCCTCACCCACAATGGAAAGACCTGAAGTTATCCCTGGAGTGGATCAGAACACAAAAAGGCAATGAACCACAATGACTTTCCACCGACCCTCGGTATGGGAGCCGGCTTAGCAGGAAAAAACCCACCTTCACGTTGTACAAACTAATCTAACTATCCTCCACTCATTGAATCTGCCCTCTCGGCAGTTCTGCTAGCCACACACAGCACTGGAGTTTTCATGCTGCAGGAGCAAGCCTATGCTTTGCATATCATGAAGAGAGCCAATCAATGACTCAAAATCTCTATTGTCGGAGAAAAGAAGACCTTAGACTAGGGAAGCGTCGTTCACATGATAAGCATGGCCATGTTTCGGCAAGAAACGTCTATCTAGGTTGGACCACAGTCCCTGATTTACAGACAGATCTTAATTTTCCAGGCTGACTATTCACAATTTCAGAAAGAAGACTGTTAGGCTTCCCCGACAGCCATCCCCATGAAATAATGTGTTTCCCGCTCACTTAAAGAACCTGGTGACTTCCTGGCACCATGACAGTTACAGTCTTTCCTCCACTAAATGCGTGCACTAGCTGCTCTATTCATATCGTCCCAGCTTATAATGTGAGGATGCTTGTAGTTTTATGACAGTCCCATTGTTGGCACAAAAGATCAGATTACAGTAGTCTTTCTTAAATGGGTTCCTCCACCCAATTCCCACTAACTGGACAGCTTTGTGACTGTCTGTCGCCTGGCCTAGGTAAAATGTTTTGTGAGCCAGCGCCCACCTGCTCTAATCCTAAGTCGGAATAGTAGAGTGCTATGTCACGAAGTCCATCTGCAGGTACAGTTCACAGACCACTGCTTCCCCGAATCACTCGCACAGCTATGTCGCTGGACACAAAATTTTATGGCTCACAATATATCTTTCTCGCTGTTCTAGATCACCTCCACTACGGCTCCGCGGGTACAAGTACTCTACAGGCTACACATGGAGTTGTATGAACATTCTGCCCCAAAATTTCCTGATGTAGAAAAGTCATAAACGACACATATAAGATGTGCTAATGCAGAAGACTGAGATCATGAACTAAAATATGAATATTAATCTGACCGACAGTGTAGTTAAGTCATGGCTTTAAGAGGGCAAAGATGCCATTATTAACACCACACTGAATTTGAATGAGGTTTTTTAATTGGGATAGTACAAGCTAGATGTTCCTTCTTGGATACTGCAAAAATACTTGTAGGAATGTAGCCTCTTCACATAACTGCCGGGAGCGATGGTCAGGGAAATGTACGGTGGCAAGAAGACCAGGCTCGAGACGGTGCTGTAGCAGTACTGAGAGTCATGACCACTGTGTTTGGCGTACGGCTCTGGCATATCATACTGAATCTGCAGCAGAAATTTGAGCACCAGTTGGTGTTACGCTGGAGCCTAAGTAGCCCCTGAGGGCCGGCAACCCATATTACACCACAGAGGACGGGGTTGTCTATGTCCAAGGTGTATCAAAAGCACCATGGTAAACACTGGTTATTTATATACAAGATAATGGAAACAGACATTCCGAGCACTACTTCCTGCAGTAAGTGCAGTAAGTATCACTACGCCGAAACCTGATAGGTTAGAGACAGCTATTTAGTGGCTAGAACCAGACCCAAAGTTCAGTTCACTCCGGTTGCCGACCTTGCGGACTTCGACATCTGAAGATTACGTCTTCGTCTCTGAATTGGACTTTTATTGGTGTGTGTGTGTGTGTGTGTGTGTGTGTGTGTGTGTGTGTGTGTGTGTGTGTTTGTGTGTGTGTGTGTGTGTGTGTTAGCACGAACCTTTGTGGAAAATTAGAAGTGAACTTTGTTTTCCTCAATTAGGAGACTTTTAGTAGCATTTTTACCTTTCTTTTGTGTTCAGTCATGAACCGGGTAAACTTAAATAAATAAAAGCTGTGTTTGTGAAAAATTGTGAATTGTCAGTCACAACAGTTGGTACGACAGCGACACAACGAAGTGCTACAAATTTGTTAGCTCAAGGACAGCTCTGAGCCAGATGCCCTGTAGCGTGCATACCACTGACCTCAGACTAGCGTCATTCCCATCTTCAGTGGTGTCAAGCGAGAGCTTAATGGTGGGCAGGATGATGACAACTGGTTCTGACTCAATAGCGGTGATGGCTGTCTGCTAATTAGAAAGAGACGAGTAGAGGTCGTATAGTCAACCTGTCTGCATGCTATACACACTAGACCTACACCTGCAAGCTTAGTCTGGGTTGCGATTTCATACGACAGCTGGCGCACTCTCGTGGTTATCCTATGCACCCAGACTGCAAATTTGTTCGTCACTCTGGTGATTCGATCTGTTGTGCTACGATTAATTATCATCATTCAGGACAACGCCTGCCTAAATACCACTGTTGCAACCCAACAATCTTAGCAGACTGTCGACACGTTGCTTTGGTGCACTCGATCACGAGATCTGTCTCCAGACAAGCGCATATGGGACTCAGCAGACACCAACTCCAGTGTCATCTACTAGCAGCATTAACTGTCCCTTTACCGACTGACCAAGTGGTACGACGAAGACGAAACAACAACACCCAGTCATCTCGAGGCAGGAAAAATCCCCGACCCCGCCGGGAATCGAACCTGGGACCCCGTGCGGAGGAATCGAGAATACTACCGCAAGACCACAAGTTGCGGACTTCGTGATGACATATTTCAGGCGCTCATTTACCCGAGATCTTGGAATGTTAATCATCTTGGAATGTTAATCACTTGAATACATTACCAATTCAATGCATTCAAAATTTCAGAATTTCATTACGCTACATTAACTGTTGTTTGGTGCTGTTACTTTTTTCCATCGGTGTATGTGCATCTATACTGCCTGACTGTTGGGTTATTAATGTTAAAGTCAGCTGAACTGTCTCCAAATGTTTGAAAAATCGTGTAAATGAGGCGGAACTTGGTTACCAGTCTGGTATTACCTACTGGGGATGTAGGAAACGTTAAGAACCACATCCAGGATGGCCAGCATAGTGACCCTCATCGTAAATTAACCGGGCTCATCTGACACGGGTGCGACGCACCTACACGGTTTGGAACCGGAGCTTTATCACAAACGGCTCTTTTAAAGGGTTCAAGCTCTACTTATTACACGTAATATACCGAAAGTAGAATGCAAAACCTAAGGAGAAGACTGATTTATAAGTCGACTTAGCTTGTTGACAAAACTTTCCCCTTTTGGGGCGAAAGTAATGTTTCACGTTCATCGAGCTGCTGAAAAAATGCTCAATCTCCCAATGAGTAATAATTCCTTTGGTCCAGAGCTTCAAAGAAGAAAATAGTAATGCGAAGAAGGCAACCGAATTTAATACTGGTGAGAACAATAACGGTTAAAGATATTATAATAATAGCAATGGTAATAATAGTGAACACAATGAAGATGGTTATCTGCGTTTATCGCTTAGACTAGATGAAATTGAACAATATGTTGCGCTCTCTCATATAGGTGTAATGAAGGCTTCAGGTTATGCGGGAGGTGTCTTGAAATTACTTTCTACTTTGTCTAAGGTAATTAAATCAGATTATGGCTGCCAACAGATGGTAAATTGTCGAATTCGTACAAGTTTACGGACAGACAGATTTCAGTCTAGATATCTCAGTCGCAGTAGAATCGCATCGCTTCTCTCAGTGAATCCCTGAGACGTTCTCCCGGCCTGCAACTAATCTCGCCGCAATTGTTTGGCCTCGAAGGGGGAAAGCGAATGAGTTAGGAAGAGTCCAGTAAGGTACGTGGAGCAAATTTACTGATTTCATCTAATTGAACTGCCTTTGTGCGACTGACGCAGCGGGGTCAAACAATGGCGGCACCACCTAATTTTAACTCTGTTCGGGGAACCCACGAGAAAAGAGAAGAGGACAATACAAGAAAGCTGGTCGGCGGAGAAAACGGAAGGCGGCTGGTGCGTGGGGATCCCCTCGGCAACGGGGTGCGAGGGCGCAGCAGGGGGTGAGTGGGGGTGGGTACCGTCTCGGTTGAGGAATGAGCCCTGTCTGCCTGCAGATAGCGGGACAAAGCCACTGGGATCGGCTCTCGTGTGGGTCGTCACGTGCGGCCGCCCCAGTCCCCCAACACAAGCGGCCGTTACTTTCCTCCTTCCACATGCTGTAGTACACACCTTCTGCCGTATTATGCGGGGTGATTCAGATGCTCCTACCGATGTCGTTTTCATGCAGTCCGCAATGTTATATCTGGCTTTTAAAAATCACGCTCTAGATTTTCAAATTGTCTCGCATCGCTGTACGCAAACTATTAGTCCTACGAAAAAAGAAATAAAAATTAAATAGAAAATAAATAAATGAACAAGACCCTTTTGTAGGAAATTTCATGGAGTTAAATTTTTTACTGGGATACGTTTTCGCTACAGGCCGTAATTTCGAGTGACTCAGGAAAATCGTACAAAAGTGACCTCCAAGAGCATCGCCATTCCCACATTCAAGCCTCACGGGTCAGAATTTGTAGTACCTTATTCACGGCATTCCCTCCACCACTGTACAAAAACTTTGCGAATGTAAGAATTATTCCACCCATTCGATGTTTTTCGGTCTTCTTTGATTATCTTTAATGCGCCACCATCTTAGTAGCGCGCCGTCTTCAGGCCACAAGTGGCCCACTGGGGCCATCCGACCGCCGTGTCATCCTCAATAAGGATGCAGATAGGAGGGGCGTGTGGTCAGCACACCGTTCTCCCGGTCGTTACGATGGTTTTCTTTGACCGGAGCCGCTACTGTTCGGTCGAATAGCTCCTCAATTGGCATCCCGAGGCTGAGTGTACCCCGAAAAATGGCAACAGCGCATGGCGACCCAGATAGTCACCCATCCAAGTGCCGGCCACGCCCGACAGAGCTTAACTTCGGTGATGTGAGGGGAACTTGTGTATCCACTGCGGCAAGGCCGTTGCACCATCTTAGTAGAGCACTAACGAATTATCAAACTAACTTTACTGCGTATTTTGCATAACAATCTTTTGAATTTAACAGTACAAAATAAATCATTACATCGTAATATTCGTCGGGCCCTCTAAAATCGCAACTACTGTGATTTTAAGGGTTAAGTTATGGGTCGCGTTTTCAAAGTGATTAGTTTGGGCGGAAAGTTTAAAAAAAAGTCGTTTTTCTTTCATTACTCTAAGTGCACGCTTAAATTAAACAAAAAAGCCGTCGTGCCACACTACCCCAATCAATGGAGACCCAAAAAATGTAAATATCAGAAATAGTTCGCGTAGACTGAAATTTTCGTACAGTGATAGGAGGGAGTGCCACGAATAGCACACTATAAATCGTGACTGGTGAGGGATGTGTGTGAGGTGTGTTTGGAGGTCACTATTCTACATTTTTCTGGTTAATTCGAAAACCGTGTCCTCCATAGATATCATGCCACAGCACAAAATTAACTTCATTAAATGTCTTACGAAAAGCTCAAGTTCATTTTTTGTGCGGGACTGATAGTTTGCGCGTAGCGAGCGAGAGAATATGAGACTCTCACATGTGGTTTATGAAAGCCACGTACAACCTTGCAGGATCACATAAAATAGAATCGATTGTGGCAGCCGAATAACCGTGTACATTTCAGCTTTGCTCTGCTGTCCTCTAGGTGTGTAAAATATCTGATTAACTAAGTGACTATAAACACAACCGATAACGCAATATCTGGCATGATGTCCATGTAGAGATGGAAATTATGAATCAATACATTGAATACCTCAGTATTATGTGGAAATGATACCGGTAGTAATATATCGGCAATATACTTCAGTTATATCAACCAATATCTATAGTTTTGTTTTGCGATGTGCTGGGTTTTCATAATTCAGCTTTCAATATCAATCTATTGGGGATTAAATGAATATAGTCACCTATTGATTTTACGTTTCAATTTTTAATTGATAGCAACTTGTCGCTCTTTTTCTGTGAATGTATGCGTGCGCCCTCTCTATGGTATTTTTCTGACTTTACAAAATCGTCGAGCCACTGCCATTTTCCCCTAAGTGGCTTACATTTCAGGCAGTCCTATGTCGAACGCCCCTAAATTAAAAGAAGGAAGGTGTTAAGTAAAATGAACACTGGAGAAGGTAATCGAACGTGTCCACAGCAAAGAAACCCACTACTTTTTGTGTGAAGTGATTTGGTGCAACAACGGCAAACTCAGAACATGATTACCGAGCGAGGTGGCGCAGTGGTTAGACACTGGACTCGCATTCGGGAGGACGACGGTTCAATCCCGCGTCCGGCCATCCTGATTAAGGTTTTCCGTGATTTCCCTAAATCGCTCCAGGCAAATGCCGGGATGGTTCCTTTCAAAGGGCACGGCCGACTTCCTTCCCCGTCCTTCCCTAATCCGATGAGACCGATGACCTCGCTGTCTGGTCTCCTTCCCCCAAAAACCACCACCACCACCACCACCACCACCACGACTATCGGACAGCATATGAACTGCAGTCCTGCCCAATTCGAGGTCTGATGTCTTACCACTGCGTCATTTCACTTGCATATACGTATAATAGCTTCATCACTGGCTTATTAAGCACATTGTTAGTTTAGTTTCGTATTGCAAAAGTGTGTTCGACTTACTACAGCAGAGTTTCTCAGCTACGGTGTCGTCACACCGTTGTATTTTCACGAATACATTTCAGGTGTGTAGCGAGATTTTTATTCTTCTAATCTTCGGCAGATAAAATATCTAGAACCCTAAAAAGTTATCGCCAAAGCTTTTCCTGGAGTTGCCAGATTCGCAAGAAATCGTCAATCATTGTACATGATTATGCATATTATAATAATAAAAATGGGTATGTTTTATGTGTTTTTTACATATAAGAAAAATATAACATGTAAGGGTGCCGTGAAAGTTTGTAGTGTATTTAGTGTGCCCCGTAGGAAGAAGATTGGTAAACGCTGCACTGCACCAACCCTAGTGTAACATAACATGCATTACAGTGCAAGGCGTATCACTATCGCGTCAATAGTATGGGGAGGTAAACGTTATAGCGTGACTAAACTTTTGACAGAACACTTCATAAACAATATAAAAAAAACATCCATTTACACATGCTATACCTGGGATAATCGTACATGTTTCTAGCGATAATGGAAAAGAGCATCTGTATCAGATCCCAATAGGATACTATTGCCAGCAAACGGCAGGGTCTACAGTTGTAAACGAAATTAAAAAAGAAAATGAAAACTAACGTTGGGGTATTAAACAAATATCAAAATCGAAGTATTTTTTAAACTTCCCCGATGACATAAATGTTTCAAGTTTGCAGCCTTTCTTCTCCACAATATTTGAACTGAGAACCTGTCAGTCAAACACATATGAGACGGTCTTCCATGGTTCACCTGAGGACGATTCACAGATACCCAATCGGAATATCGTGGAGTGCAGCGAACGATAGTCAGCTGCAAGGACAATATTTCTTAGAACAATCTCTCAGTTGATACACTTCCAGGATAATATACCTAACTAGCAACAAGTACTACGTTTACAAAAGTGGTATAAATTGGCGTCCCAAAGCTTCAGTGCCAACATAACACTGTCTTACGACTTTCTGTCGAACCCGTTCAGTAAGCCTGACATTGTTTGAACAGCGTTACAGGCAGCGAGACTCCTTGCCATGAGATGATCGCAGGCCTCGTGCATAAGTTGTGGCAGCTGCATTCCAACTTGGGGTTTACGATTTAGCCAGGAAACAGGCTCCCCTGTGGATATTCTCCTACATTTGACACGAGTGAGTCCGACCAACACACGCAAGGTGAGACTAAGGTTACCAACACCAAACTATTATAATCAGGATAGTACTTCACAAAAAGCGTGTAATTTTTTTTTATAAAAAGCATGGTAATTTATTTTAGAATCAATAAATTGCGTATATTTTATACACTGGGTTAATAAACTTGCTCCGTTCTCAATGTGAGCATACAATAATACATAGGAAAATTGGAATAGTATTAACAATGGTACTTAATGTTATTGATGTAAGATAATCATCCTGAAGTAATTTTCAGCATTTTTCATTAGTGTACCCTTTGAAACCATATTATTCAGTAGAAAGTACCCTTGAGAGAAGAGGTCAGTTGTTACCTTGAGGTATATAGCTATAAAATTTCTCACAAGGCGTGTACATAAAACTCTATTTGTCTAGTAAAATTCCTCTCACTGAATCCATCAACGATGGTTTCCTCTGTTTTGGCCACAGAGAACTTATGAAAGGAAATACAAATTCAGTAGATGCACTGCTACAAGGAATTGCAAAGACAAATTGACACATTTTCAAAATTTCAGAAAATTGTTTAAACAGAGAACACCACTGTTGGTCTAGTTTAGAGTTTTCGTTCAGCACCGTGGATCTGGCAAAATTCTTGTTGTTCGAGAACTGATCATAAACTTTCGAATCATGTATTTTCACGCCTTTGGTTTGTAAGACATCTAAGTGTTTCCTGAAAACGAAGATATTAAGTCTCTGCTATTTACAGCACCTGAATTATTCCCCTGGCTGCATCTATTTTTTTAGGTGCTCAGTGCACTGTACTCTACATTTGGCTTCACTTTCGTTTCGTCCAAATACAAACCATTAGTGTTTTGCGTTTATTTTGTCTGAGAATTTGCACTGACTTTTTTCTGTTATCACTACGATTTGACTTAGAAGACGACATACTTCAATTCAGATATTAACTAACTACTGCTTGTTTTAGAGCGTTGAAATATCCAGGCATTGCTAAACAAATTACGACATCTCGAATCGAGCTATCGCATACGTCGACTATGAAAATGTAATATTCGAAATACCGCATACGGCGACTGTGAATGCAACATTTTCCCGACAATTACATCATTGGTAACAATCTTCGTGAAAAAATACATCGTCAAGTGTATGTAGCGACACTGAAATTCGTCAAAAGATGAACTGCAACTTCTCTACCAAGAACTCGGACATTTCTAAAAAACAAGGATTCCGGCCGGACATTATAAAAAGCTTGACGGTAATTTTTTTCTGTCGTTGCAACTACAAAAATGTGTTATTTTTTTCACCATACGCGTTTCTCTTTATTGAAGTAAAGTATCATCAGTGGTTTGTAATTACGTTATTCACATTTTGGTTTGCTTTTAGATCGAAAAACTTCGTTAAGAGTCAGTTGATCTGTACTTACGGTGATTTTCAGTTGATTTCTCACTTACATCACGAAATGCCGTCTGTTAGCACATCGTCGTTTTTCTGAGTTACACACAGTCACATTTCCCGATGTAAGCGAGAAGTCAACTGAAGATCAGACTAAGTACAAACCAGCTTATTCTTAGCGAACTGTTCTTCCATCTAAAAGCAAATCAAAGAGTAAATAACTTAATTACAGACCACTGACGATGCATTACTGCAATAAAGCGAAACGCGTCTTGGGAAAAAGAAAAAAAAAGCACGAATGTTTATAGCTGCAACGACAGCACAAAATACCCTCAAGAACTAAAAAGCAACTTCGGACACTACGCCCAAACAAATTAAGAATTATGAAAAGCGTCGAAAAACCGGGCTTGTACGGAAAAAGCAGTACCCTAGGTGAGATGGAGCCTCATCATGCTGGAATCTCATAGTGTACTAAGGTCAACAAAGGTACCTTCCACAACGTGAAAAGAATGTGTTCCAGAAATACCCTATACTCAGGTGCAGTTAAGAGAGGAGTAAGCAGATTGCAGCCTATTAAGGCATGCCTGACTATACCCGACATGATGTTC
The DNA here is from genome assembly GCF_023864345.2 of Schistocerca serialis cubense. Taxonomy (NCBI): domain Eukaryota; kingdom Metazoa; phylum Arthropoda; class Insecta; order Orthoptera; family Acrididae; genus Schistocerca; species Schistocerca serialis. The sequence continues at coordinate 616,750,283 of NC_064641.1, forward strand.
GCTGAAATATATGTTGCTAATTCACTCTTATAGTATGGGCATTCTCTATAACCTATTGATAATTAGTGTAAACATTGTTATAGCCCGACTCTCATAAAACGGTCTGCCAGCGAGGAAAGTACACACCCAGCAGGATACAGTATCCAATAGGCTCAGTAAAACGTAAGCTCCAAAATCAGTAAGGATTAAAGCTTCTTCTTTATGTGGCTGATACAGTTGCAGATGCTGTACCCGTACTATTTTCTACACAATAATGTTCGTGGCACTCGTCACGTTCAACTGCCCAAGTGCCGACAGAAGGCTGCTGTACCACAATGGTAAGTAAGGTTCCTTCCAGGTCGTGACTACGTACCGTTCTCTGTCCTCCGCGGTCCCTACATTTGGCACAGTACGCAGCTCGTGGTCTCGCGGTCGCGTTCTCGCCTCCCGAGCACGAGGTCCCGGGTTCGATTCCCGGCGGGGTCAGGGATTTTCACCTGCCTCGAGATGACTGGGTGTTTCTGCTGCCCTCATCATTTCATCATCATTCCGGAAAGTGGCGAGATTGGGCTGAGCAAAGGTTGGGAATTAGTACGGGCGCTGATAACCAAGCAGCTGAGCGCCCCACAAACCAATCATCATCATCATCATAATTTGGCATAATTAGCCTCGTCTCCCTCAACCATTGGAACAATCAGATGTGCGGTCGGTTTCTCCCACTGGGGAATATCACAGTATATACCCTTTTACGTTTCCTACAGTTTTCATTTCCTTATTGGTGCGTGAAAATTATTTCTTGTAATTTCGTAGCTGGGTACAATGGAATTTCACAAAGGCCGATCGACTGACCACTTCGTCGTGTTAATCCAGAGGGGAGTCTTACAGACCATTACGTCAGAACTGATCACGTCTGTGTACACATTACTGAATCTTCTGTGTCTTAACGTAGTTTCTTCTTTCCATCCGTCCTGAAGTAAACTAGTACGATTTTCATGTTTATCTGTCCTGCAATTTTAGCAATTGTATGTACAATAAAACATTTATCGAATCATACTAACAACGATATGTTAGTTCCAGATGCAGTGTTTTGCACCCCCCCAATAGGAATAGTGGCATTTTTTGATCACCCCTAAAAGCTGACGTTTTCGTTAGGGATAAACCATCAGCAACTGAAGTATAGTATAAAAATCATTTTCACCCTGAATCTACAAAGAAGGAAGAAATTTCGCCTGCGCCAGCAGTTCAGTTTGTAGACTGCGGTTATAAGCAGCGCCATTGCAAATATGAGCAGTCAAATCATATAAAACTTCCTGAAATTAAAAAAAATAAAGCAAACGTTTCTATTTATCGTAAAGTACCTCTAACGCCCAGTGAGTGTCTTTCAAAGATTTCGTACTATTACTGTATAATTGCGTAACTGTTCGCGGCCTCTCCGGTGTACAATACTTTTTCCGGGAGACAATAATTTTTTCGTTTTATTACGTACATCTTGGTTAAACGGTGAAGCTATGACGAAGGTCTTATCTGGCAAGTTCCACGCACATTTGAATGTAGTGATTTATTAGTACAGTCGTAACAACTATCAAGTCTGCACCGATGTATAGCTATCTGGACGAGAATATTCATTCTAAGCCGGAACGAATGGCACCCACGATGACAGCTGCGGGCTCTCCGCTGCGAGATTTTTGTACACAGATAGCGGACAACCGACGAGGGAGACCGCATTCATACCTCAAAGCCGCTCTCAAACGCCAGTCAGATAAGGCTCCGGTGGCAGGTTTCGTTCCAATCGCTGAGGCAGGAACGTTTCCAATTTAAGATTGGAGGACATTTATTCCCACGAACAGCTTTTGTCCGTACACAAGTCGTTTCCCTCACGAGGCGATATCGTAACGGCTTCCACAGAGCACGCTGATGCCATAAACTGATAAATACCCCTCAACCCTTCACCGCCAGACCTATATATTTACGACTGGGGCTGAGCCTTATGAACTCTTCTGTGGACTTTGTCTTTTTCTTCATTTATCGCTAAGAATTTCCGCGTTAGTCCATCGGAATTTTACAAACAGTTCAAGCAAATTTTTAGAAAATGAAAATGGTCACCATGCGTTCAGAAAGTTCCACGTGAACTCGTCAGATATACGATAACAGACACGTAAACATCAAGACAGTACCAAAGTTATTAAAAAACAGGTACTGGTAAAGATTTCGCGTCGCTATAGACAGGAGCAAAGGATTTCAACCATAAATGAGTACCATGTGGTATTACTTGTAAATGAAATACACTGTGCACCCATAATGCAGAAGTGATCATTAAATATCACTACCGTCGGACACTCAATACAGACAGCGGTGTGGAATATAGTGTTGTCACTACAGAAGCAGTAACAATTTAATGGATCGGTCAGTAGACGTCAGTGACTTCGAACCAGGAGTAGTCATTGCATGTCACCTGAGTAAGAAACCCGTCAGGACATTTCAGCCTTTTGAGAGCTAGCCAGGTGGACTGTTAGTGATTGTGAAGTGAAAAAGTGAGCCACGAGGAGCGGCAGCGCGGTTTGAGGTCGCGATATCACTGATTGCGCGGCCCCTCCCGCCGGAGGTTCGAGTTCTCCCTCGTTCACGCGTGCGTGTATGATGTTCTTAGCGTCAGTTAGCTTAAGTTAGATTAAGTAGTGTCAAAGTCTATTGACCGATGACCTCAGCAGTTTGGTCCCTTAGAAATTCACACACACTGGAACATTTGAAAAAGCGAAGAAATATCCACAGCTAACCCAGGAACAGGCAGGCCTCAAGTAAAGACGGACAGTCGTCTTGAATGTTGCAGAGGGTGGACGTAAGCAAATCCCATGAAAGCAGCGAGAGGAATCACTCGTGAGTTCCAAAGTGCTGTCGGTATTCCATCCAACAGCATTACTAAGCGTAGGGACTTAAAGGGAATAGGATTCAATGGTCGTGCAGTTCCCCATAAGTTTCACATTTCTGTAGTCAATGCTGCGCCACTGTTGAGGTCCAGTAAAGAGTGACCCCATAGTCAGTGGATGACTGGAAACAAGATATCTGGAGTGATGAATCACGTTATACTCTACGACGATCGGATGGACGCATTTGAGATTGGCGAATGCCTGGGGGATTTTACCTATCATCATAAGTAGTGCCGACAATAACGTACAGAGGAGATGGTGCTATGGAATTAGGAGTGCTTTTCATGGTTAGGTTGTAGCTCTCTTATTGTGCTTTAGAGAAAGCTTAAAGAAGAAGGATATGAACTCATTTTAGAACGCTAAGTGGTGCGTACAGTAGAGGAACAGTTAGGATAAGATGACTCTTTACATCAGCATAACCGTTCTTTAAATGGAATGGCTTGCTCAGAACCTCTAGTTGAACCCAACGGAACACCTTTGAGGTGACTTTTAACGTCGACTTCGACCCAGACCCCAGCATCCTGCATCACCACTTTCGATATCGCTAGCGGCAGATACTCTTTGTACGCTCTAGCAATGATGATCTACAATCCTGGAAATGGAAAAAAGAACACATTGACACCGGTGTGTCAGACCCACCATACTTGCTCCGGACACTGCGAGAGGGCTGTACAAGCAATGATCACACGCACGGCACAGCGGACACACCAGGAACCGCGGTGTTGGCCGTCGAATGGCGCTAGCTGCGCAGCATTTGTGCACCGCCGCCGTCAGTGTCAGCCAGTTTGCCGTGGCATACGGAGCTCCATCGCAGTCTTTAACACTGGTAGCATGCAGCGACAGCGTGGACGTGAACCGTATGTGCAGTTGACGGACTTTGAGCGAGGGCATATAGTGGGCATGCGGGATGCCGGGTGGACGTACCGCCGAATTGCTCAACACGTGGGGCGTGAGGTCTCCACAGTACATCGATGTTGTCGCCAGTGGTCGGCGGAAGGTGCACGTGCCCGTCGACCTGGGACCGGACCGCAGCGACGCACGGATGCACGCCAAGACCGTAGGATCCTACGCAGTGCCGTAAGGGACCGCACCGCCACTTCCCAGCAAATTAGGGACACTGTTGCTCCTGGGGTATCGGCGAGGACCATTCGCAACCATCTCCATGAAGCTTGGCTACGGTCCCGCACACCGTTAGGCCGTCTTCCGCTCACGCCCCAACATAGTGCAGCCCGCCTCCAGTGGTGTCGCGACAGGCGTGAATGGAGGGACGAATGGAGACGTGTCGTCTTCAGCGATGAGAGTCGCTTCTGCCTTGGTGCCAATGATGGTCGTACGCGTGTTTGGCGCCGTGCAGGTGAGCGCCACAATCAGGACTGCATACGACCGAGGCACAAAGGGCCAACACCTGGCATCATGGTGTGGGGAGCGATCTCCTACACTGGCCGTACACCACTGGTGATCGTCGAGGGGACACTGAATAGTGCACGGTACATCCAAACCGTCATCGAACCCATCGTTCTACCATTCCTAGACCGGCAAGGGAACTTGCTGTTCCAACAGGACAATGCACGTCCGCATGTATCCCGTGCCACCCAACGTGCTCTAGAAGGTGTAAGTCAACTACCCTGGCCAGCAAGATCTCCGGATCTGTCCCCCATTGAGCATGTTTGGGACTGGATGAAGCGTCGTCTCACGCGGTCTGCACGTCCAGCACGAACGCTGGTCCAACTGAGGCGCCAGGTGGAAATGGCATGGCAAACCGTTCCACAGGACTACTTCCAGCATCTCTACGATCGTCTCCATGGGAGAATAGCAGCCTGCATTGCTGCGAAAGGTGGATATACACTGTACTAGTGCCGACATTGTGCATGCTCTGTTGCCTGTGTCTATGTGCCTGTGGTTCTGTCAGTGTGATCATGTGATGTATCTGACCCCAGGAATGTGTCAATAAAGTTTCCCCTTCCTGGGACAATGAATTCACGGTGTTCTTATTTCAATTTCCAGGAGTGTATATTGCTGGTGCTTTCGATTACGTATGGAGGCCGTCTTTCTTTGGTCACCTTAGCTAATTGGAGTGTCCAGAAGCCCTGTACAGCTGCTTGAGAGAGTATAGCCTCGGGGACCACGCTTCTTGAATAAGCCAAGGAAAGAAAATAAAAAACGCAGTAGCAAAACGCTGTCCGCAAGGATCAGTGCGTGGTCCAGAGTTTTGGGCTGTAGCACTGGGGAAGTTACATGGCAGCGGTAACATAGGCGGGCTGGTAGCGTTTGCAGATGACGTGCTGTTCGTTGTTAATGGTGACTGAAGTAGAGTTATAGAAGACAAATGTAATGTGGCGTTCTGCTTGAAGTCTGTGTCGGAAGATTAAACTGTCATTTGCACCTCACAAAACAGCATACCTCCTGCTGAAAGAAAACAGAGCAAGAAACCGTAAAATAACATTAAATGATGTAACGGTTAGGAAAAGCGCATTAACGAGATATCTAGTGGTATTTCTGTATGAACGTCGTAACTTTGCACGTAATATACAGGAAGCAGGCACAAAAGGAACAAACATAATAAATAAAATTATGACCATTGCATAAAGTCAATTTCGGCTTCCCTTGAAACAGAGCATACCACTGATCTTTTTAGCTTCAATCGTAAGATATGATGCGAGCGTTTGGGTTCACTGATTGCAGCTGGTGAAGCCAGCCTCATTAGTGGGAAAAGTTCTACGAGGAGTGCTTTCAAGATTAACGGGCGTCTACTGCAATACCCCGAATGAACCCTCCTTACTAATTCTACGAATACGCCCACTGGACTTGAAAATTAGGATAGGGAAGCCCTATTCTGCGAAAAGAAGTGCAACAAAATGGAAGTACAAAGGATGCTTGGAACTGAGGACAATATGAAAAAAATTAATAAAGGTTCGTATATCACAACTGTGGAAAAATAAATAGGACCCTTCAGGCACAGACAAGAGAAGGCACGAATTTCTCAGTAACCTAAGGAACAGACTAAAAATGAGATTTCTTAACCTGTTGGGTGGATTGATATACAACCTGAATGGCCATGGCCGTTTGCCACGTATCTATACAAGGCCAAAGGACAGATGAATTATAGCTGCGCCTGCGGCAGTGTGTGCACACCGGAACTCACTGCGCGACTGCACGCCCTATGAAGTTGCAGCAGGTAAGGGACGTCAAGCATTAACGATGTTGTATCCCAAAACAGCTCTAAGGAGGGGGTCGACTTGGCGCGTCTTGGGCGACACTGCAGCTGCAGTATCCAGGAAGGCCAAGGAAGATTTCATGGAGCATTCAACCACACGCCAGCATGCCTCCATCCCGGACAGACAACATATCCCGCCGATAGAGAGAAAAAAGCTGAGGTCGTCAATCACCGAATGAAATAGTTTCTCAAGAATTCTGACTATGATGGTGCAAGTGATCAGGAAAGTGTGGACTTCAAGACGTAACAGTAATTAGTGGAATTGCTTGTTGCAGTGGAAACACCGCTAATGTGCTGCCCCACGCCCATGGAATACAGCGGGCGATGGTTGGGAGCCGAGGAAGTAAGAAGGCGTATGCAGTAGCGCAAATAACCATCTACAGGTTAAACGCACCGAAACAAGTGAACAAACACAGAATAGATTCTGTAGTGTACAACAGTATTAGTAATTGGGTAACTGGCTAACGGTTTAATTATAGTTTTGGAGTAACAGAAGTAACTGTAATATTAAGAAAATTGATATGTCAATTTATGATTAACCAAGTAAATTCGGATCTTGATGAAGAATGGGCTGTCGTACCTCCACACATTCAGGCACCTCACCCTGAAAGTGTCCCCAGTTCAATTCAACCTGTCATAAAGGAGAAGTGTGCACACCCCATATTTCTGTCTAATAAAAGTGTCGGGGTAATTTTGTTAAACAGTGTATTAAGAATGACAACGCAATATTACACTTCATAGCGAACTTTGAGCGTTTATGGAATATACCAACTATGCATAGTCTTTCAACGTTACCCACGAAACCCATTTGGTATTTGAATTATAATGAAAAATTTGTATTTACGCCCATTGCTACAGTTCTGCATTTTTATCTAGACTTGTGACAGCTTGCTATTTTCTCTCTAGGCACAATTAACCGCTATAAAGCACTTTCTGTAAGGGATGTTGATAAAATTGTAAGTGACGCCAACTCAGTGGCAATTTCTGATGATGAGGGTCAAGTGAATGAGACGACTGACATTGTCGAACGCCCTCTAGATTGCGTACATTGGATGTCTGCCTGTGACGGTATCGACGAAAATAAATTGGAAGATGCTCTTCCAGCTGATGTGTCGGTACCCCGAATGTCCATATTACTGAAGAAACGGAGGACTAGGTAAATGCAGGCCATCGCAAAAATAAAACTTAAACTAATATCACTTCTTATTGAACAAATAGAAGATGCAGCTTGCAGTAAAACCGATCCCGATCTAGCAGAAACTGATCAGCGGAATTGAAATCTGGTAGCAGCACTGGAAAGCAATTCTGCAGCTGAGTGCTTTGAAAAATTTTTTGGAGAACAAGTACTGAATATGACTGCTAGTGAAGGAGTTGAACTAGCTACACAGAAGAATAATCACAGCTTTGCGTTATCCAGTGAATGCATCAAAAACTTCTCATGTGTAATGCTCTTTGCTGGATGCCATGCTCCCAGTAACAATTATATTGCAGCAAAGTTGAGAACTCTGATATAAAGAGCGTACCACAGTATAAGAGCCGCAACAGGTATTTGGAAATCGAGCACCACCTTCACCTCGATGATAACACACATACAGTTAACGAAATGAATAAACGTTTAAAATTCGTCCCTTTATGGACTTCCTGAATGAGAATTTCACGAAATTTCACATTTATCTGATAGCCTGATCACTGATGAGGAAATGGTTCAATATTAGGGACACCATTATGTAGAACAATTGATTCCTGTGAAACCGGTGAGATTCTCATTTAAACTGTTATCGTATGAAGTAAAATCCAATGATTCAAGTGATTTTCCCGTTTTAGTACTTGGCGTATAAGATGCAGTGAATGTAATTTCTGTTTTGCAATTTCATGAACTCCTGAAAACATATTTTGACAACTATTTCACTAGTTTCCGTTTGATGGCAGAGCTCACAGAAATGAGAGTAAAGGCGTCTGGATGCGTGTGAATGACCCCAATGAGCAAATGTCCCATAGAATGTGAGAACAACATGAAAAGGAGCATAGAGGAACGTATAATGTCGATTTTGCTACAACACGGAGATAATGTGAGTGATCAGGAAACATACGAGTTGTGTAAAACTCTTGTCAAACCGTGAGAAAGTGCATTCTGTAAGCCAAGACATTGGATCGAGCAAAGCTGTAAATCAACATGTACAAGTTCAATAGCCAAGAATGATACCAGAACACAAGAAGTATAGGAAGTCAGTGGGTAAACTGGACTGGAAGGTGCAGAAGTACCGTGTAGGATTTCGAGGCAAGAAACTGTACATTCAGTTGTTCACCAACGCAATGAATGCAGCACTGGAAAACGCCCGCATGGTTCGCTGCCTCACGAATGAAAATATTCCATTGCTCCAATACAGAATGATGCTGGTAAAAGCATATGTTGCTCAAGCATCCGCCGCTTCTTATCCAGAACGGGCAACAAATGTTTCGTTGTCTGCCATAAGAAATGAAAGAAAATTTAAAAACAGAGTGGTATGTGGCATGATACCCATTTGGGAATCGACTAAAATGTCGCATTTTTCTCAATGTTATGTAATTTTTTTTTCTTATTTTACATTGCTTTTCCCAGTGTCTATGTGAATCCTGGATCCCAGAAATAAATGTAGACTGAACAGAAGAACTTTGACAGTTCATGGCCTAACTTATACTATTTACTTGTAGCCAACTAGCTTTCATATTGCTTATAGTAAGTTGTAACCTTACGAACAATCGAATGACAGGTGACTGTTGTGCTGGAGATATTACGCTGCTGAAGCAACGGCAAATAGAAAAGTACGCAGTATCACGTGCCTGGCGGGTTGTCATAACATGTACCGGCCGAGCTCAAAATGGACAATGCATTACACCACGGCAAGAACGAAAGCGCTCAACACAAGTAACGCTTGTATCTCTGGGGAGACACTGGGATTTTTACATTTTGTTTCGTGATGCAAGAACGGTAATACCTTAATTAGGGAAAAACTTTCACCATTATGTGATGATGATGATGATGATGATGATGATGATGATGATGATGACGGTGGTGTTGTTGTTGTTGTTGTTGTTGTTGTTGTTGTTCTTGGTGGTGGTGGTGCTGGTGGATATAGTGATGATTGGTTTACGGCGCACAACAACGTAGCCAAAGCACACAGCCCTCGATCTCAGAAGTGAGATTCCTGTGACGATACCCCAATAACTCATACTAGCAGTCTCACTCTGCATGTCTCGCCACATCTACGCAAAATTTTCGTTCATATGTGTTAAAATCAATCTGTCGTTTGGTGAAACGCCCATATAGCGAATTGCCTGTTGTAGGGCTATCTGACTACTTCAACAAGAAGCAGGACTGAGCTGAGTGATTTCCTCGCCCCAACACTTTAGGTAGTAGGTCCTATCCAGTTTGAACTGATTTAGTTTAATCTGGGAGACAAGACAACAGCGATCTTAGACCTTTTTTCCCCGTACAGAAACCAAGTTTATTGAGCGGTATCTCTGCCTTTCATTCTATTACAGTCAGCCAGCACCTTTCAAGAGTGTACGAGATGATTTACAGCGTCTTTGATATACAAAATCTCTTCAGAAATTAGTGAGCCGAATATTTAGTGTCCTTTATTCTCAAATGCTTCGCACTGGGAGATTAAAGGTACGTTAGTTTCATCCCTTACACCACACAGTCTGCACTTACCAGCTTCTTTCTCCATCACCGTCATGTGCAAGGTCTTTCTGACGTTTCTATAACCAGTCATTAGATCTACAATGAGTTTAATCTGCCGCCAGGTTTAAGTGAATGACTGTAGAACTTCTTCTACAATGTGAATTTTTCAACACTAGCTTGCCAGATTTTCCTTTTAGGATGTTCTTCGTGTTGCCTCCTGATTAAGCTACGTAGTTTAGATTTTACCATCGCCTTAGTGGTGGTTAAGACTTTTCCGGTCCAACAAATTGAGTTGTCGCCCTTGCCCTCTCCAGCCTATCGGCTTGTTCATTACCACCAACTCCTGAGCGATCTAGGACAGGCAGAAGGTTTACCCCGTTTCTTTCCTCTAGCCTCATCTGGGATTCAAGACATTCTGCAACGATCTTCGATTTAGTTGCAGGGCCTGATAGAGATTTCAGAGCTGTTTCACTTTCTGAATGAATGCAGGTGCTACGATACCAGCAGCATCTATGTAGATTCTGCTCGCGCACTTCTGTTTGCGAGTAAATCAGGCTGGAATAGCGTACTGAACTTCCCTAAAGAGACTGCGCTCTCTGTTCTCTACTTTACTCCATATACCACGGCCCCGTTATGTTCAACTGTTTTCGACCGGTCAGTAAACGAGACTATGTCTCCTGTACGGTATCGCGGTTCATTCTTCCACTGTTCCCTACTTCCAAGGGTTACAATGAAAGGTTTGTTGAAGCAGCTGAAAGCCACTGGAAGATCAACCGGCATTTCCCCGACCACTACTATATTTAGCTCATTTATTACACATTGTTGTGCAAAAATTTGGGATGAAAGAAACTACAGGGTAATGTCACTGAGCAATAACATAGCTTGATGGAACTTGGGCCATACGTAGAAAGAACTGCTGCAGTATAGCGCAGAAGGTTTCTGAAAGAAACACACAGTGAGATGCATAAAAATGAAACTTCTATTCTAAGACAATAATAAAACTGGAGTTTTTACGATATATGAAGGCCCCTTGAACATCAGAAACGGTGGGACATGGTTCCAAATAGGGTATCTGACCACGATGGACGGCAATGCATGCTCTGCAACGCGCTCCCATGCTGGCCACAAGCTTGGTAAGGTGTCCTTGTTGCAGGGCGTTCCATGCCTGCACAAGTGCGGTAAAAAGCTGCTGGATGGTCGTTGGTGCACGTGGACGTGCAGCAACACATTTTGCCAACGCATCCCACAAATGCTGAATGGAATTTATGTCGAGGGAATGGGCGGGTGAGTTTATTGGGCCACATATCCTCTCGTTCAAAGGGCTCTCCTGCTTGCGCTGTTCGACGCGATGCGCATTGTCATCCAACAAAATGAAGTCAGAGCCGAATGCATCCCTGAAAAGGCGCAGATGGGGAATGAGCACAGTGTTACAGGAACGTTATCCGGTGAGTGTACTGTGTTCAAAGATTTCGAGGTCGGTACGCACTTGTAGCCCGCACCCCATACCGTATCACCTGGACCAGAGCTCAGCGGGGTAGCTGCGCGGTCGACGGCGCCTTGTCACGGTTCGCGCGGCTTCTCCCGTCGGAGATTCGAGTCGTCCTTGGGCATAAGTGTGTGTTCTCCTTAGCGTAAGTTAGTTTCAGTTAGATTCAGTTTTGTATAAGCATAGGGACCGATGACCTCAGCAGTTTGGTCCCATAGGAACTTACTACAAATTTCCAAAAAAAAAAATTCCTGGGCCAGACAAAACGATGAGATCGACAGTATTCCTGAGTACATCGCGTGTTCTCACCTGTCGCAATTTGAGAGTATCGTCGCTATTTTTTCTGGAAAAGATTTCGTGTTACAGTGTGGTGATCAAAACCGCTCGCACACAGCAGCTGGATATAATTTCTCGAACAGCCTTACGATAAGCGATGGCATTTGGGAAGCGAAGTGGATCACAAAAATGGCTTTAGCGTATATCATGATTGCGTATATGTTTTCCACACCTTAGGTCAAAAATATGCAAGATGACCAGAAACAGTTCGAAAAGTTTGTAAGGGTGATGTGGAGAAGGGTGTCCTAAGAAATAACTGTTAAACAAAAAATTCGAGATGTCGTGCCGTTTTAGCAGTTAAATAGCATTGAAGTCAGCCAACCAGTACACTGTGCTCACAAATTCAAGCGGCCCGCCAGATACAATTAGTGTGTGTTGTTCTCATACCGAACATGACGCCGCACGAGCCTACTCAGCATTTAGCTTCTTCTCGATCCTTAATATCTTCCCACGTCCAGTTTTTTTATCGCCTTTAGGACACCCAATGAAGAACACGTTTGGTGACACCTCTCTGGAGGGCCGCTTGAAACTGCGCGCAGCTGCCGCATTGGATAATTTTTCTTTCTCTTTTTGTTTCCTGCTCTGGATTTCTGGAGGTGCCAATACGGACATTTCAAGAATGGAATGTCATTTATGACGATGCGAACGTAGGTAAAATGTGACAGCCAGGCCCCGAACGCGTAACATCTCCCACCCGCCCCGGATTCGAACGTTTAGCTGTCTCCAACGTTAATTAACTCGACAACGGCGCAGCGCCGTCGATTTCGTTCTGTAGTCAAGTTGCGCAGGACAAGAAATGCAGACACTTAATCCTTCTGGAAAACATTCTGGAGAATATTTCAATACTTGATGTAGAGATATTGCTCTTTCGCCATTTGTGACACAGCAACAGTGACACAGTGCAGTGGTACTCCCCCGCTTGTAACACTGCCTGCTCACAACTAACTAGTCGAATGTGCATCTCTTGTTTACAGTTGTTAGTTCAAGCAGCCTCCGTCGTTACTGCTCCGACATCGTTCATACTCCTTGAATAAAATCAGTCTCGGAAGGTTTTCGACGGACGGTGTAGTAACACGTCCTTCAGGAATCCCAAATATCACTTCGGCTTCGCTAGACGATTTCAGGTTAAATTCCATTAATTGTGGCCTTACCGACAGGAAATCATGAATTCAGTCATCCGTTTGACACCACACTCCATAGGCATACAATAATGTTATAATTAAATTGACGATGTTCCGAGTGCTGCAGTGCAACATGTATACATCGCAAGACGCTGAAACTTCAAGGTATGATCATTAATCAGCGAGCTCACTCAGTTCGCTGAAAATTAGTAATTCCACTTTTTTACACCAGGTGAAACTATGGTGATGGCCAGCAGCCACAATGTGAATTGTGTCTTGTTTTGATGTCAGTATACTGTTTGTCGCCTGGCGACGAGAATTGATCTCTTTTGTGTAGTGACTGTTGATGTAACAAATTAGGAAGGCTGAAGTTTTCCGTACGAAACCCAATTGCTTCAGAGAAGAATGACTGTGCACTGCTGGTGAAGTTGTTTTATCAGAAGTCTGTAATAGCAGCACCGCACTGCTAGAACGTTGTTGACAGAAACATCGCCGGCCATGGTGGCCGAGCGGTTCTAGACGCTTCTGTCCGGAGCCGCGCGACTGCTACGGTCGCAGGTTCGAATTCTGCCTCGGGCATGGATGTGTGTGATGTCCTTAGGTTAGTTAGGTTTAAGTAGTTCTACGTTCTTGGAGACTGATGACCTCAGATGTTAAGTCCCATAGTGCTAAGAGTCCTTTTGAAAGAAACATCTGTGAAGAGACCTCATGTCAACAAGTGGATTAAAGAATATGACAAGAAATTTGAAGGAGCAGGTGAGTTAGGTGTTGGGGCAGGGAGAGGGAGGTGGTCAACTCTCATGACAGCTGCTGAGGAAATTGCTGTAGCTATAGCTGACAAGCCTTAAATTCTGCAGCCAGTGCTCGATCTGTGTCACAAGAATCCTCTCTCCTCTGGTCAACAGTTCAGTAGACTTTGAGGTGAATTTTACAGTTGTATTCCCACAAGATACAGCATTTGTACCAAATTAAACCCCAAGATCGTTTACAGCGCCATTACTTTGTACTTTATTGTTTGGAAAGCACGCCAGTATGGCGGTGACGAATACACGCTTCCAATGTGCGTTCACCGCAATGTCGCCAAACACGGTGCAACCATCATGATGCTGTTAACAGAACCTGGATTCATCCGAAAAAATGACGTTTTGCCATTCGTGCACCCAGGTTCGTCGTTGAGTACACCATCGCAGGCGCTCCTGTCTGTGATGCAGCGTCAAGGGTAACCGCAGCCATGGTCTCCGAGCTGATAGTCCATGCTACTGCAAACGTCGAACTGTTCGTGCAGATGGTTGTTGCCTTGCAAACGGCCCCATCTGTTGACTCACGGATCGAGACGTGGCTGCACGATCCGTTACAGCCATGCGGATAAGATGCCTGTCATCTCCACTGGTAGTGATACGAGGCCGTCGGGATCCAGCACGGCATTCCGCATTACCCTCCTGAACCCATCGATTCCATATTCTGCTAACAGTCATTGGATCTAGACCAACGCGAGAAGTAATGTCGCGATACGATAAACCGCAATCGCGATAAGCTACATTCCGACCTTTATCAAAGTCGGAACCGTGATGGTACGCATTTGTCCTCCTTACACGAGGCATCACAACGACGTTTCACCAGGCAACGCCGGTCAACTGCTGTTTGTGTATGAGAAATCGGTTGGAAACTTTCCTCAAGTCAGCTCGTTGTAGATGTCGCCACCGGCGCGAACCTTTTGTGAATGCTCTGAAAAGCTAATCATTTGCATATCACAGCATCTTCTTTCTGTCGGTTAAATTTCGCGTCTCTAGCACGTCGTCTTCGTGGTGTAGCAATTTTAATGGCCAGTAGTGTATTTCCTCCTTTCTTCAAAAAGATGGTATCTCGCGGGCCTGTTAGGTGTGTAGCGGCATTTGCACTTTATTCACTGATACAGGATAAGTTATAGGATTCCTCTTAATATTGAGTCGGACCTTTTTTTTCTCGGCGTAGTGCGGCAGCTCAACGTCGAAATTACCGAACAAGTCGTTGGACGTCACCTGCTGAAATGTTGAGACATGCTGCATCTATAGCCGCTTATTACTACGAAGGTGTTGCATGAGCCGAATTTTCTGCATGAACGAACCTCTGGATTATGTCTCAGTATGTTGAAAAGGACTGGTTTCTCGCGACCTGGCTGTCAAATCTTTCATTATAACTATTCAGAACATTCTTCAAACCATTCGGGAAGAGCTGTGGCCTAGTAATATGGCGCATTGTCGTCCATTAAAAAATTACATCGTTGTTTGGGAACATGAAGTCTGTGAATGGCTGTAAATGGTCTCGAAGTAGCTGAACGTAATCATTTCAGTCAACGATTGGTTCACTTGGACTAGGGGACCCAGTCCACTTCAGTGAACACACCCCAAATCATTTTGGAGCTATCTCCGGATTGTACAGTCTCTTGTTGACAAATTGGGTCCACCTTTTCGTGATGTCTGTGTCACACTCGAACCCTACCATCAGCTCTTAGCAACTGAAATCGGGACTCAAATGACGACGCCACGGTTTTCCAGTGCACTAGGGTCCAATCGATTTGATCGGGAGCCCAGGAGAGGCCGTGCAGATGATGTCGTGTTCTTAGCGAAGGAACTCGCTGTCGTAGCGCATTACATCCAAAGGTCTCTGCACTGTCCTAACGCACACTTCGTCTTACACCAAACATTTATTCCTCTGGTGACATAACTCAGTGTTGCTTGTCTGTTAGCAATGAGAAATCTACGCTAACGCCGTTGCTCTAGGTCGTTAAGTGAAGGGCGTCAGCCACTGCAATATGCAAGGTAAGAGGAAATGCCTGAAATTTGGTATTCCCCACTCACTTCGAATCTGGATCTCCGAATGTTTAATTCACTAACGATTTCCGAAATGGAATATCATATGCGTTTAGCTCCAACTACAATTCGCATTCAACGTTTTTTAACTCCTTTCGCGTGTTCATAATCACGCCGGATACCTTTTCACATGAGTCACCAGAGTAGTATTGACTGCTTTACCAATGCACTGCGCTTTTACACCTTGTATACGCGATACTACCGCCATCTGCGTATGTGCATATCATTATCGCATGACGTTAGTCACCTCAATGTAAGGATATCATTTCTGTATAAGGATCTCTACCTACGCAAGAATGCAACTGTGTGCTAATCACTATTTTCATGTAAGATGGGATAACACAGCGTGTTGCTTCGTTGGTTAAATGGTTCAAATGGCTCTGAGCACTGTGGGACTTGCCTTCTGAGGTCATCAGTCCCCTAGAACTTAGAACCACTTAAACATAACTAACCTAAGGACATCACACACATCCATGCCCGAGGCAGGATTCGAACCTGCTACCGTAGCGGTCGCACGGTTCCAGACTGTAGTGCCTAGAACCGCTCGGCCACCCCGGCCGGACGTTGGTTAAAGATGAGTGTTGTGGTCTTCAGTCCTGAGACTGGTTTGATGCTGCTCTCCATGCTACTCTATCCTGTAGAAGCTTCTTTATCTACCACTACCTACTGCCATCTACATCCTTTTGAATCTGTTTAGTGTATTCATCTCTTGGTCTCTCTCTACGATTTTTACCCCCCACGCTGCCCTCCAATACTATATTGGTGATCCCTTGGTGAATCAGAACATGTCCTACCAACCGATCCCTTCTTCTAGTCAAGGTGTGCCATAAATTTCTCTTCTCCCTAATTCTATTCAATACCTCCTCAGTAGTTACGTGATATACCCATCTAATCTTCAGCATTCTTCTGTGGCACCAGTTTTCTAAAGCTTCTATTGTCTTCTTGCCCAAACTATTTTCGTCCGCGGTTCACTTCCATGCATTGCCACACTCCATACAAATACATCATCTCTAGGGAGTTTCCAAATCTATGGCCTTCCAAGCTCCAACTGAAATTTATGTGACTACTGGTTGTGGGGATATGTGGAAGGACATGTCAATAAGTGATGTATCCGGACTCTCTTTGATTTGAAGGATAGCATGTGACGACATACCCACTGACTACACTAGATGTGCTAAGAGTAGCTGTCGACCATACAGTATTACGGATGCATCATGTTGCTGAGTCGGGAGAAAATGGCTCTGAGCACTATGGGACTTAACATCTGTGGTCATCAGACCCCTAGAACTTAGAACTACTTAAGCCGAACTAACCTAAGGACATCACACACATCCATGCCCGAGGCAGGATTCGAACCTGCGACTGTAGTGGTCAAGCGGTTCCAAATTGAAGCGCTTAGAACCGCACGGCCACACCGGCCGGTTGAGTCGAGAGACCATACTGAACACATGTTGTAACTTGTGTATCTTAATAAAAGTACCAGAACCACCATTCTCATATATTGGATCGTTCCTCTTCTTTATGCGTACCCATACTACATTCTGACTGCTTACAGGCGATATATCCGCCTGGTGGCAAAAACTGAAGTGCTATTTTTATCAGTGTACTCCGCAAGCGCACAGATTAATGAACAAACCTACTATATTTCAGTGTTCTGTGATACAAACAGCTTGTACTGAATAGTTGGAACACTGTCACTTTAATTATGACCAACGGTGCTTAGAAGTCGCTTCGGTATTAACAAATCGTAAAAGGTTGAGGTGTTGTTGTGGTCTTCAGTCCTGAGACTGGTTTGATGCAGGTCTCCATGCTACTCTATCCTGCGCAAGCTTCTTCATCTCCCAGTACCTACTGGAACCTACATCCTTCTGAATCTGCTTGGTGTATTCATCTCTTGGTCTCCCTCTACGATTTTTACCCTCCACGCTGCCCTGCAATACTAAACTAGTGATCCCTCGATGCCTCAGAACATGTCCTACCAACCGATCCCTTCTTCTAGTCAAGTTGTGCCACGAACTCCTCATCTCCCCAATTCTGTTCAATACCTCCTCATTAGTTATGTGAATTACACATCTAATCTTCAGCATTTCGAAAGCTTCTATTCTCTTCTTTTTCTAAACTTATTTATCGTCCATGTTTCACTTCCATACATGGCTACACTCCATACAAATACTTTCAGAAACGCTTTCCTTGCCATTGCCAGTCTACATTTTATATCCTCTCTACTTCGACCATCATCAGTTATTTTGATCCCCAACTAGCAAAACTCCTTTACTACTTTAAGTGTCTCATTTCCTAATCTAATACCCTCAACATCACTCGACTTAATTCGACTACATTCCATTATCCTTGTTTTGCCTTTGTTGATGTTCTTCTTATATCCTCCCTTCAAGACACTATCCATTCCGTTCAACTGCTCTTCCAAGTCCTTTGCTGTCTCTGACCGAGTTACAATGTCATCGGCGAACCTCAAAGTTTTTATTTCTTCTCCATGTATTTTAATACCTACTCCGAATTTTTCTTTTGTTTCCTTCACTGCTTGCACAATATACAGATTTAATAACATCAGGGAGAGGCTACAATCCTGTCTCACTCCCTTCCCAACCACTGCTTCCCTTTCATGCCCCTCAAGTCTTGTAACTGCCATTTGGTTTCTATACAAATTGTAAATAGCCTTTCGCTTCCTGTATTTTACCCCTGCCACCTTCAGAATTTGAAAGAGAGTATTCCAGTTAACGTTGTCAAAAGCTTTCTCTAAGTCTACAAATGCTGGAAACGTCGGTTTGTCTGTCCTTAATCCAGCTTCTAAGATAAGCCGTAGGGTAAGTATTGCCTCACGTGTTCCAATATTTCTACGGAATCCAAACTGATCTTCCCCAAGGTCGGCTTCTACTAGTTTTTCCATTCGTCTGTAAAGAATTCGCGTTAGTATTTTGCAGCCGTGACTTATTCAACTGATAGTTCGGCACTTTTCACATCTGTCAACACCTGCTTTCTTTGGGATTGGAATTAGTATATTCTTCTTGAAGTCTGAGGGTATTTCGCCTGTCTCATACATTTTGCTCACCAGATGGTAGAGTTTTGTCAGGACTGGCTCTCCCGAGGCCGTTAGTAGTTCTAATGGAATGTTGTCTACTCCGGAGCCTTGTTTCGACTCAGGTCTTTCAGTGCTCTGTCAAGCTCTTCACCCAGTATCGTATCTCCCATTTCGTCTTCATCTACATCCTCTTCCATTTCCATAATATTGTCCTCAAGTACGCCGCCCTTGTATAGCCCCTCTATTGAAGTAGCATTAGATTTTTTTTTTGAGCTGTAGTGATTTGAGGTTTAGACCGAACCTAGCGCGCACGAATGCAGAGGTAGAACAGAGTGTTGGAAGTGCGCAGCAATCGCGGTGAGGGAGCCCACGATCCCCTCACAGCCCCGTCTGTAACAAATTTCAACAGAACGCTGGCGGTAACAGGCGACACACAAGACGCCCCCGCCGTATTTCTCGCTGATAAAAGCCGCCGGCAGCGCCGCCATATTTCAGGTGGCCGTTAGGAAACACGGCGGCCGGCCTGAAAGACCGCGCCGGTCCTCCGTGACACAGCGGCGTACCTCGCAGCTAGCCGGGCCTACCGCCGGCGCCAGCCTGCCCTGGCGGTACGATAAGGGCAACGCACCGCGTCCTGCGACCACACTTAATCTTCCTTATTTACGACTTCCCTAGAGCACCCCACCTGGCACCATACTTCCAGATGACCTCTAAATTTTGCGTAAAACAGGCTGCTGTCCTATCTATCTTACGTGATGCAGTTTCTTCTCGTTTGGGAAGCACATTTCCAGTTTAACAACAGTGGTGCCACAAAAGTAGTGTTCCCAAATCTGATATGGCAAGAAAATGTACTGGTACGAGGTGGACCTCCATAATAGTCATAATCGAGAATTAAATCATTTCTATTCTGTGTTGACCTCAAACCTTCTTCTACCTCACATATGCACTGCACAACATAGTCAAATAATTACTATTTCGGAACACCGTAATTGTCTCACATTGTGAGGGTTAAGTTTGAAATTCGGCATGGAGATGTGTATGACCTTCCTCCGTGAAGGTGCAAAAGCGTGGAACCCTGCGACCGCACGCTCAGTCCCGCCGGCGCTTCAAAAAGGAAGGTGTCGACACACGAGAAAAAATGGCTAGAGCCGAGCAGCTCATGTGACGTGTGAAGTGGGTCAGTGATGTCACATTGCCAGAAAATTTTAACACAATTTTACTCAGCACCACGACGTGTTACATGATGGGAAGGTCGTCAGAGCCCCCTCACCATCTGATAACCTCTTCTAACATCTCTGCAGTGGAGGCCAAAAGTGTGCCGTCCAGCATTGAAAGCAGGCGGTTTTGTAATGAGCGCCCAAGGAAAACATTTCAGACACATCGGAAGTTAGAATTGGTATGGAACATTCTCACGGGGTGGCATATGAAAGCTCTCTTTTCCTTGGGACGCTGATTCTCAAACATTCTGCAATAAAAAACGACAGCAACGACAGCGATGAGCAACAGCAAATCATTCTTGGCAACGTCTGATACTGCTGACACCCTCGGACGTGTTGACACTCTTGAGGAACTCGTAGGGCTGTACACCCACTGAATATGATTGCACCCATTTGGAGTGCAGTGCAACTGCAATTTATGCTCTCTTGTACAGACTGGAACCACTGAGAATCGTTCAAAACCATTGGATGGGATACGAACGTGATCTGAAGGAACAAAGGATGCTTACGTTTTTCCTGTCTTGTATCCTCCTGTGGCGTGATGATGGAGGGGTGCGACATTGTCGCACGTGTGAATACAATGGCTGAGGGTCCCTCTAAGGCCCTCCAGTTCAGCGATAGTCTCATTGGCACCCACCCACATTTATTGGGAATTTTCAAAATGTGCGTTTACACAGAGAACTAGCGAAGTACTCCTACGTGCTTGGAGGCAGTGAATTAACATTAGAGGTGTGACAAGTGGTTGCCTAACTGCAGGCGCCTAGGGCTACTTTGCAGGTTTTACTTGTAGAGGCACATTTAGAAAAACCTCATCATGTGTGTTCGGGTACCATTGGCGATTTTGCTAAACTGGAGGTCTTAGAGGAGCTATTTGCTGTTTTATTGAAGTGTGTGTCAATGTTACACTCTTCATTTTCATGCCACAGGAAGGTGTGAAACAGGACCACTTCAAAAGAATAAATACCCTTAGCTACTTTGGATCACGTCAAAATTTCGTCGAATGATTTTGAACTTTCCCTAGTGGTTCCATCCCATGCACCAGAGCAAAAACTGGGGTTACAGCTGGGAACTTGTAAAGAATTTCGAAATAGGAAATGCGTTGGAATCGAATTGTTGCTCAATGGGTGGTGACATAAGAACTTCAGCCCTCGGAGCATAGAGAGAGAGAGAGAGAGAGAGAGAGAGAGAGAGAGAGAGAGAGAGGGGGGGGAGGGAGATAGGGAGAGAGAGAGAGAGAGAGAGAGAGAGAGAGAGAGAGAGAGAGAGAGAGAGTAGGCATTTGGTTGTGAGTTGTTGGATGGATCGCACACCAGATTGCAACATAACATCCGAGTACATTCGGTTCCTGCTTCATCGAACCCACATGCATCTATTTCATGTATGGTGAGTCGTTTACAATGAGATAAACGTATTTGTATTGGAACTAAAGTGAGCTCATTTTGTCAGGATTTGATCTTAATTTATTCTCTTTTCTGCTCGAAATTGCGCCACTTCACAGCACTTGGGTGTCACTTATATTTGTTTTGACAATGGACACTCTTGCTTGCAGCTACACGTTGTTAAGAGCTTTCTCTAAGTTGATAATTAGCTCAATAATTTTAATCCCTTGGAAGTTTTTCTTGGTGCTATTCAAGGATTAGATGTGTGGGTCCTAAGCCCACTTGCTCATTCACTTAGATTACTTTGTCTGAACAGCTGTTCTTTCCACGATTTTGTTTGGAACTTTATCATTCCTACAGAAGAAGATAATCCTTTTAATTGAGAATGCCATAATACGAAACCCATCCAAATTTTCAAGACGTTTACTGGTATTACCTCGCATTCTTTCTTGCTGTGTTAATAAAGGCATTATTTCCTTTGGCATATGTTTTTCATCAAATTTGTTACTAACTTTCAGCATCGAGAGATTTATGTTGACCGAGCGAGATGGCGCAGTGGTTAGACACTGGACTCGCATTCGGGAGGACGACGGTTCAATCCCGCGTCCGGCCATCCTGATTTAGGTTTTCCGTGATTTCCCTAAATCGCACCAGGCAAATGCCGGGATGGTTCCTTTCAAAGGGCACGGCCGACTTCCTTCCCCGTCCTTCCCTAATCCGATGAGACCGATGACCTCGCTGTTTAATTGGGTTACATTTTTACATTTCATTTCATTAGGATTATTTCTCGTCGCTGGTGTAAACATAACGAAGTGTAAAATAGAAACGTAATGTAAGAAGAAGTCAATCTTACGTCAGAAAGACACGTCACAGAGACGCGTCCAGAAGCTGACAACGACATTTGCCATTTTACTGGCTTAGGAAATCTGTGCATATCATAACTGGCGGTGATACGCATCAGCGGCTATAGGACATCAAAATCTTTATCGTTCGGCAGGAAGTCTATATAACCTCTTTTCACACATCTTTCTGTGGATTTATCGACGCCACTTCTGAAGCGATTCGCTGTCCGCTTATTCGTGTATTGTAGGTAATTTCGGGTTGAAGTAGGCACAAAAGGCCTTCCACTAATGCGATATTTTAGTCTGAATCGCCAAAACTCTCTGCTTAGAGGGAATGTGTATGGTATTTACTTTTATTAGAAATTCGGTGTGCAAGCAGTAGACTGGTTGTCTTGAGATTTAATTCTATCTTATCCTACCTTCCGGACGCCCCTCACGGTATGCCTCGCTTGTGTGGTATCAGCCATAAACAAGGATCTTCGTTAGGTACGACACACGTTTCCTTCAGGTACTGGTTGCAGATATCCTCATCGTGAAGGATGAGAGCATCTTCCAAAATAAGAATGCAAGTGCTATGAACTGTGCATACTAGGACAGAACGTATATCTGAACTACATATCTGTCAGTCGAAATCAACATTTAATATCCACTGTCCACAGAACAAGCTAAAAATTGCACGTAAATTACGATAGAGCACGTAGGTATGCATCAAAGACTTCGGGCAACAGTATCAATCATAGAGTGTGTACCAGCGAATAACATGCTATAAGAAAGAAATCATGGTCAGAGCAAGTTGTAATACACTTAATGTTCGTGCTATTCGCTAATTTACACTATTAGTAATTACCAAGCACACATCACAAGCTTCAATCTTCACACAACATTTGACTAAGTGTCCACGACATATGTAAAGGTACGAAATCGCTTTCACGTAAATGAAAGCTCGGTGTGCCTTTACGTATGTACTGGCCAGATTGTTTAATGTTTTTGTAATTTGGCTTGTAGTTAGTGACAAATGCTTAAAAATGATTACAGTCAAAATTAGCTAATAACACAGACAGTAAATGTATTACAGGCTGGCTGGACTATATGTTCTTTCTTACAGCAGATTGAGGCGGTGGACCCCCAGATCAAAATTGTAAAAAAGCCATGTATTTGCTGCTGGGCCAATTAAGAACGTTGTATCCACCCATTTTGTAGTTGCCGATGTGAACCACACATAGCTTTTTAGAATTCCACAGACAAAGAAAACGCATTTACATCTACATCGATACTCTGCAAACCAACCTAAGCTGCTGGTAGAGAGTTGATGGAACCCCCTTCACAATAATTCTCTATTACTCCACTCTCCATCGGGGTGTGGAGAAAAACAAACACCTATATCTTTCCGTGCAAGTTCTGATTTCCCTCATCGTATTATTATAATTAATTCTCCCTATGCAGAACGGCGTAAACAAAATATTTTTGCAATCGAAGCAGAAAGTACGTGATCGAAATTTCGTGATAAGATATCGCCGCAACGATTGTAAGTAGACTGTTTAGGTTTTTATGTTGGTAACGCCACGTAGCGCTCTGTATGAAAATCACTGTCTGTGCTGTGTGCAGTCTGTGGCTGGTTTGCATTGTTGGAATATTCACTATTGTAGTGTTGGGCAGTTGGATATGAACAGCGCGTAGCGTTGCGCAGTTGGAGGTGAGCCGCCAGCAGTGGTGGATGTGCGAAGAGAGATGGCAGAGTTTTGAGAGCGGACGATCTGGACGTGTGTCCGTCAGAAAAAGGAAATTTGTTAAACTGGATGTCGAGAATTTATATAAATACTCGTATTATGACTTTTGAATACTATTAAGGTAAATACATTGTTCTCCATCAAAATCTTTCATTTGATAACTATGCCTATCAGTAGTTAGTGCCTTCTGTAGTTAGAATCTTTTATTTTGTTGACAGTATTGGCGCTCGCTGTATTGCAGTAGTCCGAGTAACGAAGATTTTTGTGAAGTAAGTGATTCATGAGAGGTATAGGTTATTGTTAGTAAGGACCAATCTTTTGAAGGGAATATTGAAAGTCAGATTGCGTTGGGCTACAAATATTGTGTGTCAGTTTAGAGTTGATCAGAATAAGTAAAGAGAGAAATGTCTCAGTACGTTCAGTTTTGCTCAGCTGCTTGAAAATTAAATAAAGTAGCCGTTTACCAGCACAGTCATTCTTAATTTTCTAAGGGGATGTTTCGCGATAAACGCCTTTGTTTTAATGATGTCCACCGCAGATCCTGTTTCATGTCGATGACACTCTCTTCCCTATTTCTCAATAACACAAAACGTGTTGCTCTTCTTTCAACTTTCACGATGTACTCTGTTAACCATATCTGGTAAGAGTCCAACAACGCGCAGCAGTACTCCAAAAGAGGACCGATAAGTGTAGTGTAGGCAGTCTCTTTACTAGATCTTTGCATCTTCTAAGTGAACTGTCAATATATCGAAGTCTTTTATTTGCCTTCCCCACAACATTTTCGATGTGTTCTTTCCAATTTAAAGCCTGCGTAATTGTAATTCTTAGGTATTTAGTTTAATTTACGGCCTTCGGATTTGATTGATTTGTAGTGTAACAGAAGTTGAACGAATTCCTTTTCAGCATTCATGTGCATGACCTCAAATTTTCCATTATTTAACAGTCAATAAACGACAGTTGCATCTGCAAGCAATCTAAGACAGCTGAACGGATTATCTCCTAAATCGTTTATATAGATAAGGAAGAGCAGAGGGCCTGCAACACTACCTTGGGGAACGCCAGAAATCACTTCTGATTTACATGATGGATCTCCGTCTTTTACTACATTCCGACAGGGAATCGCGAATCCAGTCGCATAACTGAGAGAATAACCATAAGCAAGTAAATTGATTACAATCCGCTTGTGAGGTACATTGTTAAAGCCTACTGGACATCTATAAATACGGAATCAGTCTAACATCCCTTGTCAATAGCACTCAGCACTTGGTATGAGTGAACTGCAATTTGTGTTGCACGAAAACGTTTCCTAAATCCGTGTTGACTATGAGTCAATAGACCATTCTCTTCGAGGTAATTCACAGCATTTGAACACAATACAGGGTGTTACAAAAATGTGCGGCTAAACTTTCAGGAAACATTCCTCACACACAAAGAAATAAAATGTTATGTGGACATGTGTCCGGAAACGCTTACTTTCCATGTTAGAGCTCATTTCATTTCTACTCTTCAAATCACGTTAATCATGGAATGGAAACACACAGCAGCAGAACGTACCAGCGTGACTTCAAACACTTTGTTACAGGAAATGTTCAAAATATCCTCCGCTAGCGAGGATACATTCATCCACCCTCCGT
This sequence comes from Schistocerca serialis cubense, assembly GCF_023864345.2. Taxonomy (NCBI): domain Eukaryota; kingdom Metazoa; phylum Arthropoda; class Insecta; order Orthoptera; family Acrididae; genus Schistocerca; species Schistocerca serialis. The sequence continues at coordinate 616,775,692 of NC_064641.1, forward strand.
CGCATGGAATCCCTGATGCGCTGATGCAGCCCTGGAGAATGGCGTATTGTATCACAGCCATCCACAATACGAGCACCAAGAGTCTCTACATTTGGTACAGGGGTTGCGTAGAGACAAGAGCTTTCAAATGCCCCCATAACTGAAAGTCAAGAGGGTTGAGGTCAGGACAGCGTGGAGGCCATGGAATTGGTCCGCCTCTACCAATCCATCGGTCACCGAATCTGTTGTTGAGAAGCGTACGAACACTTCGACTGAAATGTGCAGGAGCTCCATCGTGCATGAACCACATGTTGTGTCGTACTTGTAAAGGCACATGTTCTAGCAGCACAGGTAGAGTATCCCGTATGAAATCATAACAACGTGCTCCATTGAGCGTTGGTGGAAGAACATGGGGCCCTATCAAGACATCACCAACAATGCCTGCCCAAACGTTCACAAAAAATCTGTGTTGATGACGTGATTGCACAATTGCGTGCGGATTCTCGTCAGCCCACACATGTTGATTGTGAAAATTTACGATTTGATCACGTTGGAAAGAAGCCTCATCCGTAAAGAGAACATTTGCATTGAAATGAGGTTTGGCACATTGTTGGATGAACCATTCGCAGAAGTGAACCCGTGGAGGCCAATCAGCTGCTGATAGTGCCTGCACACGCTGTACATGGTACGGAAACAACTGATTCTCCCGTAGCACTCTCCATACAGTGACGTGGTCAACGATACCTTGTACAGCAGCAACTTCTATGACGCTGACATTAGAGTTATCGTCAACTGCACGAAGAATTGCCTCGTCCATTGCACGTGTCCTCGTCGTTCTAGGTCTTCCCCACTCGCGAGTCATAGGGTGGAATGCTCCGTGGTCCCTAAGACGCCGATCAATCGCTTCGAACGTCTTCCCGTCGGGACACCTTCATTCTGGAAATCTGTATCGATACAAACGTACCGCGCCACGGCTATTGTCCATGCAAATCCATACATAAAATGGGCATCTGCCAACTCTGCATTTGTAAACATTGCACTGACTGCAAAACCACGTTCGTGATGAACACTAACCTGTTGATGCTACGTATTGATGTGCTTGATGCGAGTACTGTAGAGCAATGAGTCGCATGTCAACACAAGCACCGAAGTCAACATTACCTTCCTTCAATTGGGCCAACTGGAGGTGAATCGAGGAAGTACAGTACATACTGACGAAACTAAAATGAGCTGTAACATGGAAATTAAGCGTTTCCGGACACATGTCCACATAACATCTTTTCTTTATTTGTGTGTGAGGAATATTTCCCGAAAGTTTGGCCGTACCTTTTTGTAACACCCTGTATATGCTCCAAAATCCTGTTGAATATCGAAGTTAATGATAAGGGCCTGTAATTTCGCGGATTACTCCTACAGGGTTTCTTGAATACTGGTGTGAGTTGTGCAACATCCCAATGTTTGGATACGGAACTTTCGTCTAGCGAGTTGTTGGGTATGATTATTAAGCATGGAGCTATTGCAACAGCATAGTCTGAAAGGAACGTGATTGATGTACAATACAGAACGGTGAACTTCGCGACCGCTACGGTCGCAGGTTCGAATCCTGCTTCGAACATGAATGTGTGTGATGCCCTTAGGTTAGTTAGGTTTAAGTAGTTCTAAGTTCTAGGGGACTGATGACCTCAGATGTTAGGTCCCATAGTGCTCAGAGCCATTTTTGAACCGGTGGACTTGTTTTTAATAAGTTTTTTAAGTTGCTTCGCTATTCCGAGGAGTGGTTGAGGACGTTTTGGCTACTGCGAAAGCTCACCGTTTGAGGGTGAAGAGTTTTCTGAGTGCATTACATTCAGACATGTTGTATCCTGTTATAACTGAATAGCGCGTATTGACCACCGTCACTTTATTAATTTTCATTTTCCTCACATACCCCGCGGCCATGAACGCCGAGTTACTGGATGAATTGCAGAATGTAAGTAAAATTTTGAAAGACGTGGATGCTGGAACAAAGTATTTTTAATAATAAAAACTGTTTTTAAGGATTTAACGGTGGTGTAAAGCTGAAACAAAGGGGGAAATCCTGCACAGAATGGAAGTAATGCTCTGCATGGAATTGTTTCAACTTAGATCAGAATATCTTAGGTTTAATCAGTAATACATCTGGTTCCACTGAAAGCCTACTGAAAACAACACACTGGAGAATAGCGCGTACCTTTCTGTATATTAGTTAACTGAGTGGGATCTGAGAACAAATTGTTTTTCTCTCCTGTGTTCACTCACTGTGTTCTGTATTCCCTTTTGAACTACTCTTTTAACAGCTACTAATCTGACCATGGAATACACGTACAAGGCTACCACAATTCACATTCAGAAACTTTGGACAAATGTGATGAATTGCACGAACTGATATCTCAGATCGAATTGATCAACCTTTCCTGGACTAACAATAACTTGCGAATGCAAAGGAAGCCCCAAAACTCACAGCGACTGATGAACTTGCCGTTTAGTCCCTTCAATCTACGAACCAAGGAACCAAAACTCACAGTGTTTGGTAGTCGGTAATAATTACGTGAATAATTCCACAGTGTTCTCAGAAAAGAACATGGTCCCACTTTTTCTTCACTGCGTCATTTTCCTTTTGGAAACTTTGAAACGCATCCATGTACGAAATGCCTAAATTCAAATGTAAGTGTGGTGAAAGCGAGATCATCACAGACAGACTTATTTTCGTCAGAATATGTTTAATTAAAGACGTTACATAGCTCTTGCGCTGTGGAGTATTTCGACAACCCTTTAACTATGATCTAGATTGGAGCTGGAGGGAGGGGAAAAGAAATAAATGGAAGAAACTACTGATGTTAGCTGCATCGGGACCTCAGGCAGCATCAGCGCCGAAAATGTGTGCCGGACCGGGATTCTAACCCAGGATTTGTTGCTTACTAGTCTGTTGCGTTAACGACTGTGCTGTCCGAACACAGTGTTTGTCACAGGTGTGTGGACTAGCCCAGCATACATCCCGACCGATCCACATTCCCTCCTAGAACCACCTGTTGGCAGTCTACGTCGATTTCCGCAATGCTTGCTCTTTGAGATTATTTTGCAGGAGGTCGAAAGTAATTATTCATTCATTGCCCTTCGAGGCCAATCATAATTACGAGGGTAATCCCAAAAGTAAGATCTCCTATTTTTTATAAGTACAGAACTCTCTTTGTGTGGCAGTTCGTCACACCATTATGAAGAGTGCTTCACGGGCTGTGTGTAGACATGTGCACGCGGCGCTCAGGCACTTAGTCTTGGTTTGGCAGCCGTTTAGAATTTAGCTCCCGTTGCATGTTAACGCCAAGTGCGAATTGCGCGCAGTTATTCGGTTTTTGAACGCAAAGGGCACTGTGCCGATTGAAATCCATCGCCAATTGACAGAAGTATATGGTGAGTCGTGCATGGACGTCAAAAATGTTGGTATGTGGTGTAGAGAGTTTTCAGCTGGTCGGACAGAAATTCATGACGAACGAAATTCATGACGAACAAAGGAGCAGGAGACCGTCAATTTCTGAGGAGACAGTGTTGAAGGTTGAGCAAAGCATGCGTGAAGATCGGCGGATCACCCTGAATGATCTCTGCACGTTGGTTCCTGAGGTATTCCGAAGAACCGCTCACAGAATTGTAACGGAAACATTGAACTACCGGAAGGTATGAGCAACATGGGTGCCACGCAAGCTGACTGAGGACCACATGCGGCAACGAGTTGATGCTTCCCGCGCATTTCTTCACGTCCTTGCAGGCAAACAGGAAAACTTTCTGGACTCAATTGCCACGGGTGACGAAACCTGGGTATACCACTTTACCACCAGCGATTCAGCTCCGACGACAGGGTGAAAGAAGACGTTCATAACTTTCTGAACAGCATGGCGGCGAGCTGGTATGACATGGGCATACAAAAACTGCCACAGCGTCTACAAAAATGCATTAACAGAAATGGTGATTATGTCGAAAAATAGCTAAATGTTCAAGCTGTAAACAGATGTAAACCATTGTAGAAATAAACAGGTCTATGTACTTCTAAAAAATAGGAGACCTTACTTTTGGGATTGCCCTCGTACATGAATTCGTGTTGTCTGTTCTTTCGGACATGTCCGAAAGAATAGACTTGGTGAACATGAGTGTTAATAGTTAAGAAGTTCCGTATCTCATCTGAAGAGTTTTTCGCTTTCAGTAGATTATGTAGTTCTACTTTCTACAATCTATCATCAATGGTAAGGTCCAGCGTTGAATCTGAGGATTATTATTGAATAAGAATGTAGTACAAAATATAAAACAAATAATGCCACTCCTGGCCTCTATCTATGTTTATGATCAAAAGAAGTAAGAAACACAAGGCATAAGAATTGTAAAACTTTTTCTGTCGCTGGCTTGCACCACTGAGAGTCCCTCAGTACTAGGTGAGCACTGGTTTCACGGTGACGCTTCAACCAAATTTTCATAATTGACTATTCCTCCCCTTCTGAAACTTTTCTACGATAATGTTCCAATAAGTCTGTAGAATCTACGATCACTTACATTAATCTCAACGTCCGGGCTCTAATAATTTCGTTTTCTTTTCTTTTTTTAATAGCGGAATACACCAAATGAATCCGTTTCACACATATTTCACAAATACTAAAGACATTTAAGGGGTCCAGTAGAATTTTTGTTCCATACGTATAAACTTTTATGAAACTTCAGCTGATATCCAGTAGCATATTGTCACTAATTCGTTGCAACTATTCGAATAATATCTAATAGTATTTTACCAAGGAAAATGCAACATATTGCCTATAGCTTGTTATTTAGTGATATGAATATTTTTCTAACAGAAGTTACCTGTAAGGTAATTTACCTTTCCAGATGGCATTTGAAACTGTGGGGTTTCTAACGTTCCCCAAGGTAGTGTTATAGGCCCTTTGCTGTTCTTTATGTAAATAAATTATTTGGGAGACAAACTGAGCAGCCGTCTTAGGTTGTTTGCAGATGGCTCTGAGCGCTATGGGACTTAACATCTAAGGTCATTAGTCCCCTAGAACTTAGAACTACTTAAACCTAACTAACCTAAGGGCATCACACACATCCATGCCCGAGGCAGGATTCGAACCTGCGACCGTAGCGATCGTGCGGTTCCAGACTGAAGCGCCTAGATCCGCTCGGTCACACCGGCCGGCTGTTTGCAGATGACGTTTTCGTCTATCGACTATTAAAGTCATTAGATAATCAAAACGAACTGAAAAACGATTTATAAAAGATATCTGTATGGTGCGAAAATTGGTAACTGATAAACAACGAGAAGTGTGAGGTCATCCAAATGATCGCTAAAAGGAATCCGTTAACCTTCGGTTACACCAAATATCAAAAATGTAAAGGCCGTAAATTCAACTAAATATCTAGGAAATACAATCACGAAATACTTAAATTGGAGGGAACATATAGAAAATGTTGTGGGAAAGGCTAACCAAAGACGGCGCTTCATTGGCAGGACACTTAGAAAATGTGACAGATATACTAAGGATACTGCCTACACTACGTTATTCCGTCCTCTATTAGCACACTGCCGGGCCGTGTGGGATCCTTACCAGATAGGATTGACGAACTACATAGAAAAAGTTCAATGAAGGACAGCACGTTTTGCATTATCGCGAAATAGGGGAGAGAATGTCAGTGAAATGATAAAGGATTTAGGATGGACATCATTAAAACAAGGGCGTTTTTCGTTGCGCAGCAATCTTCTCACGTTTTTCGTTGCGCAGCAATCTTCTCACGAATTTGCAATCACCAACTTTCTCCTCCGAATGCGAAAATGCTCTGTTGACGCCGACCTGCATAGGGAGGAATGATCACCATGATAAAATAAGGGAAATCAGAGCTCGCACGGAAAGATATAGGTGTTCATACTTTCCAGGCACTATACAAGATTGGAATAGCAGAGAATTGTGAAGGTAGTCCGATGAACCGTCTGCCTGACACTTAAATGTGATTTTCTGAGTATTCATGCAGACGTAGATATTCATTTCGCTAATATAAAATTCCTATTACACAGAATCTCCTAAATAACTTAACGATATAACCAACTCACCAACTATGTTTGGTTGTGCCTCCACTAATAGCAGCATCGAAACTTACTTGTCGTTGAGATCTGAAAAAGAAAAGAGGGAGAACGTAAGAATCACTTTGATCTTTGAGTATAACACAATATACGGAGAACTAATGTAACACACGAACTTCTCATTGAAGAATTAACATTCACCTGCTGCGTATGGAGAGAGAATTCAAATTAATGCATTAACAAAAGACCGAGTCCGAAACACGTTTCTAGTAACGCCCAGCAATCCATTTGCTCTTAAACTGTTTGAAGCCCACGTAGTTGCGTCTCTGCAACACAACAGACGCTACATGGTGTGTGTGTGTGTGTGTGTGTGTGTGTGTGTGTGTGTGTGTGTGTGTTTGTGTGTGAAATAGAGAGAGAGAGAGAGAGAGAGAGAGAGAGAGAGAGAGAGAGAGAGAGAGAGATGTGCACTACATAAACAGTGCAATTCAGTGCTAGTGCTGCTGCTTCTTCTTCTTCTTCTCCTTCATTTTGTGACAGCTTAATCAAATATAATCAAATACCATGTTCACATATGCGAAATCAATAAGTTAAATGAAACACAAACTGAAAATTGCCTCAACGAGTGTTGGGGTTCTGCAGTGGTGTGATCAAAACCAATTCGGGAATAGGTGATTGCTCGACAGCATGTGTATAAAGTAATCCGTGTTATACAGTCGAGTTTTGTAGCCCGCACGTCTAATTGTTCGCATCACAACGCCACCTCTGTAGGGCTCTCGGAATACAACGATCACATGGCAACCAGTACTGAAGTAAATTACTCTGTTGTTACACGTGCTCTGCGGTGCATCATCTGCAACTGACCAATTACGGGAGACCATATGGCTTTCAAAAATGACTGCCGAAGAAAGCTTTAACGACTTAGTTTGAGACTGGAGGCCAGCTCAATAAGTCACTGTACTCAGACTTCTTTTCTGCTTTTTAATGACGATTTATTTGTAAGAACAAACTCGATTTAGAATGCGATTAGGACTGTAATTCCTAGCGAATCTAAAGACGTTCCTAGGTACGAATATATCATCAATGGTATTAACATGAAACGTAGGAAAATTGGAGACAATTACCTAATCTCTGGAATAGACTAATTCCCTCCCATCTACAGAATACGGATTTCAATAATAAAGGAAATAAATTTATTGAATGAGTCTAAGATCAGACTATATATTTTTTTTAAACTGACACTTAACAGTTACACATTTTTTAACTTTTGATCTGATGATAGTAGTACCTGACACGTGGTTATAAATAAAGAAAAATATATTTATTAATTTGTAGCCAGTTTCTTTCCACTCGCAAATATCCTGCCATTGTAACTTGTCATTATGACATGTCTAAACAAACCAATATTCAAGCAGCATCTGAAGCCAGTGACAGTGGTTCTCTTAGCTCAGACAGTACATAACCGTTTCTTGCCAATAAGAAACTACTCGGAGTGGTAGTATCATGAAAGGCAGGACAACTGCAGAATGCAGTACTGTCTCTGAAGAGAGATAATTCTATCCCACCTGCAAGACGCATAACTCATTAATAAAGAAAACAAAATATCTTGAAAAATTCACACTTTATTTTTTAAATGAAAGTCGCTGTAGACTGACACTGAAAGTTGTTTTACAGTTCCTAACATCTTATCTGATGATGGCAGTACCTAAAATGTGGCTATAAATAAGCAAGGCTTCAATCTGAAAATGACGTTTAACTTTACATAACTATAAATGAAAAGACTGCAAAAGACCAACATCAATTTAGTTGTTGACTCAAATGTTTTCATATTATACATTTACACAAATAGAAGTTTTTATCGACTGTTTCACCCGGGCATGCATAAATCACATATATTTCACACATACACGCCTACTTCATGCTAGGCCTCACCGAGCAACATCGATAGCTCTCCTCAGGGAGGAGAATGGGCTGCCATTCCCATGAAACCTTCCAGTGCCTGGCTGAACGTATGCCTACGAGAGTGGAAGCTGTCCTGAAGCTAAGGGTGTGCCAACACAATATTGAATTAGAGCATTACCTATGGAGGGCGCCACGAACTTTTAAGTCATTTTCAGCCAGCCGTCCGGATACTTTTGATCACATAGAGTATAAACATTTCACGCCTACTTAAATGAGAGGAGCTGCCATATATGTCAAAACCTTCCACAGTGTAAAAAATTTAGAAACTAAAAAATTTTGTGTGGAGCAACATATAGAAGCGTGTGCCACTGAACTTAAATTAAATGATGGCACTTTCATAATTGTAACAGTGTATAGGTCCCCCTCAGGGAATTTCCAGCTATTTCTAGAAAACTTGGATGCTTTGTTGTGCTATCTGTCAGACAGGGGGAAGCAAATTATCGTTTGTGGGGATTTCAATGTTCATTGCCTGAAAGAGTGTAATAGGAAGAATGACCTTGTAGTATTACTCAGTTCTTTCAATTTGAGTTCCATCACTGATTTTCCTACTCGGATAACAAAGAACAGCAGTTCATTGATAGATAACTTTTTTATAGACCAAGGTAAGTTTAAGGACATAAATGCTTATCCTGTTGAGAATGGTCTTTCAGATCATGGTGCACAGCTAGTTACAGTACATAACATAGCTCCATACAGTATATCAAATCAGACTTTCAAAGCAGTGCGTTCAATAAACAATATAAATATTGCAAACTTTAGGGAAAGCCTACAGTAGCTAGACTGGGATGAAGTGTATAAGGAACCCGATGCAAACTTGAAATATAACTTATTTCACAATACATTTTTAAGAGTATTTGAAAATTGTTTTCCCAAGAAAATAGTTAAACATAATGCCAAGAAAACATATAAAAAACCTTGGCTAACCAAAGGAATAAGAATATCTTGCAACCGTAAAAGAGAACCGTATCTAACAGCAAGACGGAGTACTGACCCCCAAATTGTTCAATATTATAAAAACTATTGTGCGGTACTAAGAAAAGTTATTAAAAATTCAAGAAGCATTTGTATCATGTCTGAGATCAGTAACTCTGATAATAAAATTAAAGCAATTTGGAATATTATTGAAAGGGAAACAGGGCAACCAAGAGCACAGGAAGACTTTAGTGCCATAAAACTGAATGACAAGTGTACTAACAAACAATCAGAAATTGAAAATATTTTCAATAATCATTTTTTAAATGTTGTGGAGAAATAGGATCTAGAACTTCACTAGAAGAGGCAAGGCTACTAATAGAAGAGGCCATACCTGTGCAGTTTGAAACAACTGTAATTCCACCGACCTCTCCTTCTGAAATCAGTAAAATAATAAACACACTGAAAAGTTAAAGCTCGTACGGAATTTATGGCATTTCCTGCAATGTATTTAAAGCTTGTTCCCCACAGATAAGTAGGATTCTCAGCCACATATGTAATAGCTCTTTGGAACAGGGTGTTTTCCCCGATAGACTGAAATATGTCATTGTAAAACCATGCATAAAAAGGGGGATACGTCAGATGTCAACAACTACCGCCCAATCTCTCTTCAGACAGCTCTATCAAACATTTTTGAGAAAGTAATGTATTGAAGAGTAGCCTCGCATATTTGTAAAAATAAAGTACTAACAAAATGTCAGTATGGTTTTCAAAAAGGCTTTTCAACAGAAAATGCTATATACACTTTCACTGACCAAATATTAAATGCTCTGAATAACCTGACATCACCCATCGGTATTTTTTGTGATCTCTCAAACGCCTTTGATTGTGTAAATCGTAGAATTCTTTGAGATAAGCTAAATCATTATGGTTTGAGCGTGGCAGTGCACAAATGGTTTAATTCATACTTAACTGGAAGATTGCAGAAAGTTGAAATAAGTGGTTCATGTAATGTTAAAAAAACAGCTGATTCCTCAAACTGGGGGCTATCAAGTACGGGGTCCCACAGGGTTTGGTCTTAGGTCCTTTACTGTTCTTGATATACATTAATGACTTACCATTCCACATTGATGAAGATGCAAAGTTAGATCTTTTTGCTGATGATACAAGTATAGTAATAACATCCAAAAACCGAGAACTAAGTGATGTAATTGTCAATTATGTTTTTCACAAACTTATAAGTGGTTCTCAGCAAAAGGACTCTCTTTAAATTTTGATAAAACACAGTATATACAGTTCCGTACAGTAAATGGAACAACTCCAGTAATAAATATAGACTTTGAACAGAAGTCTGTAGCTAAGGCAGAATTTTGAAAATTTTTAGGTTTATCCATTAATGAGAGGTTAAACTGGAAGCAACACACTGATGGTCTGCTGAAACGTCTGAGTTCAGCTACGTATGCTATTAAGGTTATTGCAAATTTTGATGATAAGAATCTCAGTAAATTAGCTTACTATGCCTACTTTCATTCACTGCTTTCGTATGGCATCATATTCTGGGGTAATTCATCGTTGAGTAGAAAAGTATTCATTGCTCAAAAACGTGTAATCAGAATAATTGCTGGGGCACACCCACAGTCATCCTGCAGACATCTATTTAAGGATCTAGGGTCTTCACAGTAACCTCACAGTGTATATATTCACTTATGAAATTTTTTGTTAATAATCCAACCAATTCAAAAGCAATAGCAGTGTGCATAGCTATAACACCAGGAGAAAGGATGGTCTTCACTATGCAGGGTTAAATCTGACTTTGGCAAAGAAAGGGGTAAATTATGCTGCCACAAGAGTCTTTGGTCATCTACCAAACAGCATCAAAAGCCTGACAGATAGCCAACTAACATTTAAAAAGAAAGATGACAACTCCTTCTACTCATTGGCTGAATTTTTAGATATAAATTAAGGGAAAAAAACAAACAACAACTTAAACATTAGTGTCATGCAATATTTTGTGTAATGTAATATCTTGTACAGACATCTTTTATTAACCTGACACGTTCCACATCATTATGAAATGTCGTATTCATGGTCTATGGAACAAGTATTAATCTAATTTCTCTGTTTTAAGTCACGTTCGTGTTGGTCTTCAGATTCACCAGCCACGTTGTAGTAACATGTTGCAGCATATCCAGGTATTGACGGTGTCATTGATAATCCGTTTCATTTCTTCGTAATAGTTTCGTATTTGATCCTTTCCGTAAGAACTGTCAGACTTTCATCTCTTTTTAAGCATACCGGCTAAAGTAACTGACCGTCCTTTCTAGGAATAGAACTGTTGTTGACAGTTGTCTTATTTTTCGCTGCTTTAGAACATGTGACACAAAAATTAAATGTACCGTAGGTACTTAGCCCTATAGCATGATCACTGGCCCAGAATCTCGCTGCCTGGGTAGGTAGTGACGGACACAAGTAAGGAACAAATTGATTTTCATACTTTAGAGGAATTCAAGTCAAGCTAAAGTCAGGAAAAAATACCAACATGCCGTTTTCGATCACAGTTATATTACACATCTTCTAATCTCCAACCCCACCCCAAGCTGCAGCAAGGGGTATTATCCCCACAATATTTTTACACAAATAATGATTCCTGTATTATTTGTTGATTCTGCTACAGTGGCTCTTCTGGTAAGGTTTTATGTCATTCCTATTCACCCCTGTTCTCAGCCACAGGGGTGCTGGAAGTGTCTTACTGTCACCATACTTTTCTCCAGATAGCAGGTGATGTGTGTGCCAAATGGAGCAGAAATCGCTCCCGGCGTTACAGAGATCTGGTGATTTGTCGCTCTCTGTGCACCGCACCCCTAGCAGTGGAACTTCTTCAGGACATTCATGATTGAGACTAACTACTTAAACATTTAGATTCGATACCAGTATCGGTAGTTCTGGAACAATTTTACTCGTCTGGGCTTTTAATCCCTACCAATATCTCCAGCGATGGTAATATATGATACTTTTATACAAATAATTGAAGTAATGAGTAATTTACACTCAAAATTTGCCGGAAGTTGTTCCAGACGTTCCTAGGTTATGCTTGTAACCCACCATCTTCCACTCTCACCATCGTTGGGGGAGGTAGGTGGTTCCTAGTTCTACATTGATTCTTTCCAGATTGTAAATGGTATGTATTTACAGTATGGTTGCAATCTATCTAGTCGTTTGGGAGCAGATGTAGAGGAAGAGGATCTTAGTGTTTAACGTCCTGTCGACAACGAGGACATTAGAGACGGAGCGCAAGCTCGGGTGAGGGAAGGATGGGGAAGGAAATCGGCCGTGCCCTTTCAAAGAAATCATCCCGGCATTTGCCTGAAGCGATTTAGGGAAATCACGGAAAACCCAAATCAGGATGGCCGGAGACAGGATTGAACCGTCGTCCTCCCGAATGCGAGTCCAGTGTGCTAACCACTGCGCCACCTCGCTCGGTGGAGGAGATGTAGAATGTATGCACATATATATTTTAATAGTGTAGCGAACCCACTAATGCTTCACAACCGCAGAAAATAAGAGGTCCTAATCTTCTTCACCACACTGTCACTACGAATCTCCGGGTAACTCCTCTTTTCATCCATCATCTCCTCAATCCCATCACTTTTAATCACCCCCCCCCCCATTTCTGCCAATCTCCTCATTCGACCTCTCTCTCTCCCCCATTGACCTTCACCTCTCTCTGTCCATTTCCTCTCCCCATCTCTCGGTCCATCCCCTCTTCGACCATTCTCTGTATTCTTGAGCCTCATTTAATCTTATTGCAAAAAGAAGTCTCAACTGGACAATGAAGACGCTTAAAATATATCTTTGCCATTATTGTTATAAGGGGTATGAGAGAGATCTCTCCAGCTGCCGGATCTATGATGATAGTAGCTTCAATGATATATTTGGCATAGTTTTAATCTGCGAACGGACACGGTTACGAGGTATCACATTATTCAGATTCCGTAGTTGGATTCTAATCATAAGCCAATAAGCCATGAATACAACTTTCCTGTTTCCTGTTAAAAGCGATTGTGTGGAAGAAAGAAACAGCACATTTTTGTTTAAATTACACAAATAAGTAGAAATAACAAGTAAGGGAGTAACAGTTTGTCTAACGGTCGTAGTTAAAATTGATTTTGAGAAAGGAAAAGTAAACTGAACTTATTACAGGACACTATTGTATAGCTTTTCCTTTCTCAGGGTATGTTTTAGCAGAGAAGCTGTACACTGGTGTTTACAAAAATATATAGCTTGTGTCTGAATCTTTATTAGAGCATCATGTAAAAATATACTCATAATCACCCAGTCCAAATTGCAAAGAATTGAAACTTTAAATTTCCAAGGGTGTTCATTTTATACTGTAGGCGTCGTTTAAGAAGAGATTTTTCTAAATTCCGCCCCTAATGGGGTGAAATAAAGGATGAAATGTCTTTTTTTTAATAGCGTTACAAAAATTGTTATTTGGTTCTCTCAGTCACAAAATAAAGAAAAAAGTGTTTCAGCATTTTTAATAATTTAAGCCCTATGGAGGTGAAATAGTTGTTGATTTCTTTAAACAAATCAATATTAGAGAATTCCTAAGGTATTTTTAAAGATGCTTCTATGGAAACTGGTATTTGATTTCTTGGTTGAAAATAAAAAAAAGGTACATGTCCAGTGTTTTCGAAAATTCAGCACCCAGAGGCGTCTAATGAGGCAAGACTGATTCATTGACTCATCATCACCGATCCCAAACCACTAATGACAGAAAGTAGAAATTTCGAGAGGCAAGCATAGTTTAGTAATGGATTGTTCGAAATTCTACCCCTGAGGAGGTGAAGTAGAGGATGTAAGGTTTTCAAAAAATATGTTGCTGGTAAGGAAATGTTGAAGCTAGAACTACAAAAATTGGTGTTTGAATTCTCTGTCAGGCATTAAAGTATGTGCTTCAGCATTTTTGGAAAGTCAACCAATATGGGGAACAACAGTGGGTGACACCTTTATTGAAAAGTAAACCATTACTTAAGTCCTAATAAGCATTTTTAAAGCTACATCTGTGAAAATTGATATTGTTGTTCTCGGTTGCAAATAATAAAATACGTGTTCCAGTGTTTTTCGAAATTCAAGCCCTAAGGGGGTGAAAAAGGGAATGAAAGTTTTTATGAAAATGTTATATTAAAACATTTTTAAAGCTTAATCTACGAAAATCTGTATTTGACATGTAAATAAATATGTGTTACAGCATTAAGTTTCTATGGAAATGTCACCACAAGAGCTCAGAAGGGAGGTTAATAAAGGTCTCCGACTCTAACTGACAGAATCGCTTTTTGGTCAGAAGCAAATTCGGAGAAGGCTATGTATCTATAGGCCCAATTAGTGTGAAAAGTATAGACGATGTTGCAATGCGTGAACAACATACAAATTGGATTAAAGGAGAACAATAGTCTGTGCTGGCCATACAGTCAACGTGAGTGGAGCAGTGGGCATTAAGATAGCTCATAAGAACCTTCGGCGTGAAACAATACATACATGTATCAACTTTCATGGTGACTGGTCAAATGGTGTCGAAGTCTGTTAATCGCAAACAGATATACGGACATACATTTTTATATAAAAATCAACACTCAAGAAAATTGACTAGCAATAAATTTCACCAGCACAATCTACAACAGACTCTGCAACAAGTAGAAAGAGCGTAACCTTTAGCTTAAAAGCTACTATTTGCGCAAATCGATGTGAGGCTTTCTCAGAGCAGAACGTAAACGTCCTTCAGATGCAATACGGGCGCTGGGCGCTGTCGGAACTTGGCACATCCATCGCGTGCAGGTCGCCGAGCCATACAGGGGCCGCATGCAACCCAGCGAGGCCCGACAGCTGCGAGCGCTGAGTGGCTGTGACGGGCCCTGCTTCGGCTTATTAAAGTGATGCTGCTCACGGCCACTTGTCACAAAGTGACAGTATCTGCTTACGGAATGAAGTGTTGCTCTTTGAACGTACACGCAATCCACGTGAGACCCGGGGACTTCAATGCTCTGTGGCGATAACGCATTTGTGAATTTCGATTTGTAATTAGGGAGACTGGAAATTACTCTCATGATTCAAAGGCGAAATATTGTCGATGTACATAATTTACCAACGAATATATGCACCTTTCCTCCGGCTTTCTACATTATTACGAGGGTGGCCCAGAAAGTAATGCACCGTACTTTCTCAGCCGAAAACAATGCTACGAATGGGAAACGTTGCGGGCGTATTTTTTGTAGCCCCCTGAGTGAGGCCACCAAGTTTCAGTCACTTCCGAAAGATAGCGTAGCTGCAGGACGGTTTCAAATTGGCGTCTGTAGGTGATGTATATAACAAGCAATGTGCCCTCACTGAATTTGTCACTGCAGAGGAACGTCACCAGAAGGCGGCTCAGCGGAGCTTCACGATTTGCAGCGGTCGGGGAGACGGTCCACGCTTGTCTCCGCAATATCCTTTTTCCAGGAGTGCTAGTTCTGCTAGGTTCGCAGGAGAGCTTCTGGGAAGTTTGGAAAGTAGGAGACGAGGTACTGGAGGAAATAAAGCTGTGAGGACGGGGCGTGAGTCGTGCTTGGGTAGCTCAGATGGTAGAGCACTTGCCCGCTAAAGGCAAAGATCCCGAGTTCCAGTATCGGTCCGGTATACACTTTTAATCTATCAGCAAGTTTCATATCAGCGCACACTCCGCTGCAGAGTGAAAATCTCATTCAGACTTTTAATCTTGACATTTAGGAGATTGTGCTTTAATTATGAAGAATTCAAAAGTTTTAGTTTTTCGTTTTGTCAGTTGAAAATGGATTCCAAGCACTCTAACAGTATTTAAGCAGTTGCTTCAGACGAGAGACTGTGTTCATAACAGTGTCAATTTTCACATGATACAGTAATGGATATCACCGTAAACACAGGGTTCCTACGAAAGAAATGGTACAATATCTGAAACATATGTATCGAATTTATTATGAAAGCAGTACATGCATATAAGACATAAGCAATAACGACGCAATTACATAGCTTTTCGCAAAACACGATTTACAAAATCAGGCGTTTGCATTTCCTGGATGGAAATTGGTATGAAGGCACTCATTGTCCTGTTGTGTTATTGCACAGTTAGTACTTTGCCCAACATCCGTTCTTTTTAATTGCCTCAGAAACAATTTTCGGCGTTGATTTTGTTACGACCTCTAGTTCTTGCAGTGAAATTGTCAACCAATCTTCTCGTACCGCTCTTTTCATATCACATACGGCCTCGAATTGCCTTCCGCTGCAAGAAACACGCCGCGCAAGTATTCCCCAAAGGTTTTCCGCGAGATTCAAATTAGGGATACGTGCAGGCCTGGATAACATATCGATATCTTTATCTGCAAACCACGTTTTGGTTGGTGCAGAAACATAAACAGGAAGCATTATCTTGTTGAACTATTAGATTTTCGTTCCCTAGGTCCTCATAAATTTTAATGAATTCTGTCTCTAGCATCTCAGTGTATATATCAGTGTTCATTCTAGAGTTCAGTCAAGCATTAAGTGATTTACATTTCAGCACAAAAGGCTGCCCATATCTTAACACTTCCAGCACCAAAATTTCTGCCCCTTCTTATTTGCTGCTCTGTTCTCAGATCATGCCAATAATACTGAAATACATCCGACCCATTTAAACCAAATTTTTTCTCATCACAGAAGATCACCTTATGCCATTCTTAAATTCATGATATACGTTTACCAGCAAACTCCAGTCTAGCCTCTTTATGTCTGGGTGCTACAGTGGTTTTCTGCGGTCGTTTCTTGAATGCATGATATTTGCCACGTGACAGTTTTCGTGAACGTCTTACCAGCAACTGTAATTCAGCAACAACCTGTGAAGAAAACGGTTCGTGGCCCTTGATTTGAGCAAAAGTAACCTTTTATATGCCTCAAACTATTTTCTACTTCTCCCATATATGCTATTCAGTCCTTATTGTGAGCCAAACCCAACTAAATTATTAATCACTGTACTTGAAGGTTACAGCTTCTTCACTATTTCATAATTAAGATAGTTCCATAGTTCCATTTCCTTGTACGCGCAGAGTTTTGTTTTTACGTCACATAATAACTGTTTTCTGCGTAGCACTTTCACAATCGTGGTTTATGTACACAAGACGCACTGTCACTAATTGTGTCTATTTCCTATCTGCAGTAAAAGTACGTACATACAAACTAACACTGCACTGAGACGACTGCCTTTATGCCGAGTTCCAGCCTTTAAAATACGTTCAACATTAGAATAAACCTGATGTAAACAAATACAAACGCGATGTTTGGTCAGAAGCCGTAGTAAACGTACACTGGTGTTTTTACGCTCTTGGAAGTAGGTCCTACCTACGTATTAGATATCTTGTTACTAAGTTACCTTAAATGAAATTTTAAGATACTCAAATGTATTACCAGCCATCAACGTTTTTCTTAATTACGCTTTAGCTACGTAGCTTTTATTTCAAAAAACGTGTACAGTAACAGACTCTGCAGCGTTGTACTCTGATTGACGCCCTGTTACTGCGCAGTATGAAAATGGATGAGGCTGCTTTGTGTTTTGTAGTGAAACACGTGCGTGGAACACAGTTAAAAGTTTCTAGATACAGGCTGTTCTTATCATTTTTCATAGATTTACGGAGATAATCGTCTTTGAAGTTTCCCCGGCGCTACATATAATGCAATTGATAACGAAATGTAGATTGAACGTGTAGTGCAGTCAGTAGCATAATGGACTGTGCCCAACATGCGAGTATTTGTGCGTTGATTTAAATCTTCCCACTATCATTTTTTCTCTCGTTCAATGTGAAACACCTACATCTCATAATTATAAAACTCATCATCATTTTTTATGAATAACACACGTCTTGTTTCTAATTACATATTGGATGCGAAATCTGTTTCCATTTCAAATACAAATTCTTAATTATCGATGCTTTATGGAAGAATGTTCCGGTTCATAAATTTTTTTAAAAAATTAAGAAAACATAACAATTTAATTTTCGAAGGCCGATCTGCAAAACCAGATCCTCTTTATCTCGACTGTGTCCATCGTCTTGTATCACAGAGGTAGGTAAGTATCGTAGAAACACGAAAAACAATCATTTTCACAGCATCGAACACATCATACAAATGCTGTATTTTTACGTCTGCTACTGTACCATTACAATTTAAACCCAACAGAACTGATGTGATGCCAAGCTGCGGGATTTAGCCCGAGAAGTAAACAGGCTGTTAAGCAGCCAGACGTACTGGAACTAATGCATGCAGACGAAAGCTGGCGGGATATAGAACTGCTTGTTGTAAAAGAGAAGAGAAAATGCAGCGCCTGGATGGCTTCGTGGATTCTGTTGTTGATAGGCTCGTTGTCAACGTAGCAGGTGACACTTCCAGAACTGAAATGTATTTCTCGGATTCGGATAAGGAAACAGTTAAGAGATTACCAGACAAATAACTGTAAGTAATACCTTCAATGGCTTCAAAATTGAACTATACGGTGATATCCCTCAACACTCTCTTACGTTACACACAGCTTATGCAGAAGAATTACCCTATGGTTAAGTCGGGAATTTTCATCATTCTTGTTTTTAATTACAATAGTACTTTAGCTAAAAACGTGTCGAGGTTTTCGTGTAGACGTCTAAGGAGCGTATTATGGGAGATTTTCTGTGTATTATTTCATTCTGCTAAGAAAATTAAATGAAATTCGTAGCCGCACTGCTAGTCTGCTTTTCACTTTTTACGTGTGAACTGCAGCTGGCCACGTCACTGCAGGCTATCTGTACCAGCTAACAGGCCAGTGGTGTCCAAGTTAAATGCGCCGGTAAAGCAGTAGTCCCGTACTATCACTAACTCGATGTGCGCATAACGCACAGCACGATACGTACCCTTATTATCGTATTTGACAGTACTCGAAACAGCTATGCTGCAGTCCCACGTGAAACGGAAATCCAATGAGATTTCAGCAAACGCGGAGGAATACATACTACAATGTTTACATCAGGTTTATTCTGATGATGAGCGGATTATTCCAGCTCACTCGTTGATATTTTGTTATATAATGTTCTACTGACATCAAATGCGATACAATTTGATTGCATTTCTCGGTACAACTGTTCCAACTTCAATGTTAATTTTCCTAAAACCATCAATGCCATTATACTGATTTCCACTACCGTAGAAACATGTTCTGAAGTACAAACACTTCCGGCTACAACATACAATTGCCTGAAATTGAATGTTTTTTTCTGATTTGATCCATTGTAAACAGTTTTGAAAGCCTGCGACTGTGAAAACAATTTGTTTGATTATAAATAATTTTTTTGTTACCAGTAACGATTTTCTTTATTTACATATATAAAGAAAATCGTGACAGGTAGCAGAAGAACTATTAAATACAAAGCTACTGTTTAATGTCTCATCATATTAGTTAAATGTACTTTCCATCTCATATTTGCAGGAACATAATACGTCTTGTGGGACGGGGAGGGGGTGAAATAAGTCCCTGCAGTCGCATTATCCTCTGTGTCCTCGGTGACTCAGTCGGATAGAGCGTCTCTCATGCAAGCAGGAGATGCAAGGTTCCAGTCCCGGTCGGAACACAAATTTTCAACTGTCCACATTGATATTTATCAACGCCTGTAAGCAGCTAATGGTCTGAATTTCACTGTAATTTCATTCATCGATTTACTCTCGATCCATACTTTGTACTCATTAGAGTGTTCATTTCGTTCAGCACATCATGTAATTCTTCTTCGCTTTCACTCAGGATAGCAATGTCATCAGCGAATCCAATCTTTCATATCCTTTCACCTTGAATTATAATTCCACTGATGAACCTTTCGCTTATTTCCACCATTGCTTCTTCGATGTGCAGATTCAGCAGTAGGGGCGAAAGGCTACATGCTTGTCTTACATCCTTTTTAATACGAGCACTTCGTTCTTGGTCGTCCACTCTTATTATTTCCTCTTGGCTGCTGTATACACACATTGTATATCACTCGTCTCTCCCTATAGTCTACCATCACTTTTTTCAGAATTTCGAACATCTTGCACCATTTGACATTGTCGAACGCTTTTTCTAGGTCCACAAATCATATGAACGTGTCTTGATTGTTCTTTAGTCTTGCTTACATTATTAACCACAATGTTAGATAGACACTGGACTCGCATTCGTGAGGACGACGGTTCAATCCTGCGTCCGGCCATCCTGATTTAGGTTTTCCATGATTTCCGTAAATCGCTCCAGGCAAATGTCGGGATGGTTCCTTTCAACGGGCACGGCCGACTTCCTTCCCCATCCTTCCCTAATCCGATGAGACCGATGACCTTGCTGTCTGGTCTCCTTCCCCAAAACAACCCAACCCCAACAATGTTAGAATTGCCTCTCTCATGCCTTTACCTTTCCTACAACCAAACTGATCGTCATCTAGCGCATCCTCAATTCTCATTTCCATTCTTCTGTAAATTAGTCTTGTAAGCAACTTGGATGCATGAGCTGTTAAGCTGATTGTGCGATCATTCTCGCACTGGTGACCTCTTGCCGTCTTCGGAATAGTGTGGATGATGCTTTTCCGAACGTCACATGGTATTTAGTCAGACTCATACATTCTACACACCGACGTGAATAGGCGTTTTGTTGCCACATCCCCAATGATTTTAGAAATTCTGATAGAATTTTATACATCCCTTCTGCCTTATTTGATCTTAAGTCCTCCAAAGCTCTTCTAAATTCTGATTCAAATAATGGATCCCCTGTCTCTTCTAAATCGACCCTTGTTTCTTCTTCTATCACATCAGACAAAATCTTCCCCCTCATAGAGGCTTTCAATGTATTCTTTCCATCTATCCGCTCTCTCATTTACATTTAACAGTGGAATTCCCGTTGCAATCTTTTCGCTATGAATCTTGCTTTTCATGTCACCGAAGGTTGTTTTAAATTTCCTGTATGCTGGGTGCGCCCTTCTGACAACAATCATCTCATTTTCGATGTATTCACATTTTTCCTATAGCCATTTCGTCTTAGCTTCCCTGCACTTCCCATATATTTCATTCCTGAGCGACTTGCATTTTTGTATTCCTGAGTTTCGTGGAATATTTTTGTACTTCCTTCATTCATCGATCAATTGAAGTATTTCTTCTGTTACCCATGGTTTCTTCGCAGTTACCTTCTTTGCACCTATGTTTTCCTTTCAAACCTCCGTGAAGGCCCGCTTTAGAGATGTCCAATCGTCTTCATCTGTATTGCCTAGTGATCTATTCCTTTCTGTTTTATCTATAGCCTAGAGAACTTCTACCGTGTTTGCGGGCCGGAATGGCTGAGCGGTTCTAGGCGCTACAGTCAGGAAAAGCACGACCGCTACGGTCGCAGGTTTGAATCCTGCCACGGGCATGGATGTGTGTGATGTCCTTAGGTTAGTTAGGTTTAAGTAGTTCTAACTTCTTGGGGACTAATGACCTCAGCAGTTAAGTTCCATAGTGCTCAGAACCAATTTTTCTACCATATTTCGTCATCCCTAGATACTTTAGTATCCCACTTCTTTGCACACTGATTCTTCCTGACTAATGTCTTAAACTTCAACCTATTCTTCATCACTACTATATTTTGATCTGAGTTATCTCTGCTCCTGGGTACGCCTTACAATCCAGTGTCTGATTTCTGAACCTCTGTCTGATCACTATGTAATCTGACTGAAATCTTCCCGTATCACCCTGCATTTTCCACGTATACCTCCTCCTCTTGTGATTCTTGAACTGAGTATTTGCTATTACTAACTGCAACTTGTTACAAAACCCAGTCTTTCTCCTCTCTCATTCCTTGACCAAAGCCCATATTCTCCTTTAACCTTTTCTTCTACTCCTTCCCCTACAACTGCATTCCAGTCTCCCATGATTATTAGATTTTCGTCCCCCTATTCATACTGCATTACCCTTTCAATATCCTCATACACTTTCTCTATCTGTTCATCTTCAGCTTGCGACGTCGGCATGTATACCTGAACTATCGTTGTCGGTGTTGGTCTGCTGTCGATTCTGATTAGAACAACCCGGTCACTGAACTGTTCACAGTAACACACCCTCTGGCCTACCTTCCTATTCATAACGAATCCTACACATGTTATACCATTTTCTGCTGCTGTTGATATTACCCGATACTCATCTGACCATAAATCCTTGTCTTCTTTGCACTTCACTTCACTGATCCCCTACTATATCTAGATTGAACCTTTGTATATCCCTTTTCGGAGGTTCTAGTTTCCCTACCACGTTCAAGCTTCTGACATTCCACGCCCAGACTCGTAGAACGTTATGCTTTCGTAGATTATTCAGTCTTTTTCTCATGGTAACCTCCTTCTTGGCAGTTCTCTCCCGGTGATCCGAATGGGGGACTATTCCAGTATCTTTAGCCAATGGGGAAATCATAGTGACACTTCTTCAATTACTGGCCACATGTCCTGTGGATACACGTTACGTGTTTTTAATTCAGTGGTTTCCATTACCATCTGCATCCTCATGTCACTGATCATTGCTGATTCTTCCGCCTTTAGGGGCAGTTTCCCACCCCTTGGACAAGAGAGTGGCTTGAACTTCGGTCCTTCGCCCTCTTTGACAAGGCCGCCGGCAGGAGGAGGAATGACTTCTTATGCCGGAAGTCTTCGGCCGCCAATGCTGATTATTAATCGAAATTTAACCAGCTGCGGGATTCGAACCCGGGACCGAAGACGTTTTGATTATGACGCTACCGCTAGTCCACGTGTACGTAACTCTAGCGTCTGTTAAAGCTGACTAACAAATCAGAACGTGTCTCACCTCGAATCTGCCTGTCTCAGCGGAGCACGCTATCGGAAAAGTTACATAAAATGGTTGTAGCAACAGCAGCTGCTACTAAAAGTTTTCAATCACTGTATTTTTTAATGACATCTCTTTAACTGTGGTCTGTTCCTGGAACTACAGGATGTCCCTAACTGAAGACTTTAAAACCTTTGGAACTGTACCAGAATTAACAAATGGTTTTCATCACGTAATACGATAACTCATTATATTTTGTTTCCTTAGTCATACTCGTACATATTAATGTGTCAACCCATAGTGGCACGAATAATGTCGAGTCGGAATTCCATTTCTATCCACGTATGGTACAAGATCACCACAGTGACACGTTGCAACCCATTGCGAATAGGTGCCTTCAAGTCTCGCAGGTCCTCTAGTCTTGGTTCGGTACACCAGTTCCCTTAGAAAACCCAACAGGGAAAAGTATAGTGGTGTGAGGTCAGGGGATCGTGGAGGCCATCGAATTGAACCATGTCATCCAACAACCTATCCGCAAACTTTTCATCTAGAAAGTGACGGACGTTTTGTGACCAAGGGGATGGTGCCCCATCCTGCTGGAATATGACAATAGGTTGCAAGTGTCCCAATTGTGGCACAGCAAACTCTTGCAACATGTCCAGGTAAACACCACCGTTGACGGCAGACTCGATGAAAAAGAATGGAATATTGCAAAATTGTGCATCAGTCTGCGCCAAACGTTGATCTTGGGACTGTCTCATTCCATTTCACGTGTAACATGCGGATGCTGTGAACCCTACATACGTGACAATTCAATGTTCCAGTCACACGAAACGTTGTCTCATAGGAGAAACAAATCTTTGACAAAAAGTCAGTGTTTGTACTAATCGTGGCTAGCATATCCACGGCAAACTGTTCGTGCTAAGGTTTATCTGTAGGCTTTAATGCCTGAAGCAGCCGCACTGTTAAGAGGTACGGCCGTAACCTCTTACGCTAGACATTGTGCACTGTTGACCGTCTCATTTCTAACTCTCCGACCGATGTATAGTGCGCGCAAAATGTCGTGGCTGCTATATGCGCAGTCGGCTGGGGAAGCTTGGGGAGAGCTACAGTGGTGGGAGTCGCTCGGAGAGCTGGAGAGGAAGTGCCGGTCTCAACCGTCGCCTAGGCTCACATTTTTTGTAAATATTAAGAGGGGCGTCTCCACTTTCACACTTGCATGGTGATCATTCAAAAAGATGTGCTGTCACCTCTGCTTTCGTTAATATCTAAAAAGAATTCCGCCGAAAATGCAGCGATTTATTTTCGCGTGGATTGTTAACCGTTTGTCTTTCAATGAAGTGTCATGAGTGGCAAATTTTGAGTAAAACCTACACATTTCTCTGGTTGCCATGTCGAAATCTGATTCTTTTGTCAAAACACAGCAGAGTTAGCACTGCCTCACCTCATTAACATGTTGTGCAGACACAATTGCGAGATAATTCTGAAACATTGGTTTATTAACTTTGTTATGTGAGGAAATGCGGAAAAATAAAGTCAATAGCTTATGAAAAAGCACCTCCTCGGTATAAAAAAAGTGTAATGTCTTCACATATGTTGTTCCAAAACCTATAGCATCTCTCGTGTCACCAGCTATCAATGGCCCTTAAAAATTACACTCTTCTACCGAAAAAGTCAGTAGCTTTTAGAGTAACACTGCAGTTAATGAAGTTTTACATAATGTCGATATGGTAAAATACTCTCTTCTTTGCGTGCTATTAATTGCCAAAATCTCATTTCTATGTCTGAAACCGTTAATGAAATATGAGGAATGTTGTGGATATGTTTTGTGTATGAGTGAACTACTAAGGGACCAAACTGCTGAGCTCATCAGTCCCTCGACTTAAACACTACTGAAAATAATTTAAAGTAACTGACGCCAAGGACAACACACACATGGCGGGAGAGCCAATGCAGTCCATGACATGGCGCCTCAAACCGTGTAGCCACTCCGTGCGGCTGTGAATATTTCCCTCTGGCTCTATCGCTGGCACGCTGCGATCGCAAAATGAGTGTACTACATCAGCATCAGGTCAGTTTTCTCGAGATTGGTGACAGAGATATCTCTACCCAACTCGAAAAAAAAAAACTAAGTTTTAGCTGCATTTCATATGCAACAACATATAATGTAGTATGCACCAAACTCAAAGTCATTTCGACCTCTATTTTTATTTCACACTTTTCCGTATTGCGTGCAGTCTCTTACTTTCACGCAGGTATCACAATAACTATGACCATTAACGATGGGCACATCATCATGAAACTGACATCTAAAGCTATCAGCAAAGCGTTCGAGAAAGATTGCGGGCTGTTCGCTTCGATTCTGTCATCGCTGACCGCTCCCCTTCTGGAGAAACGAATGAACTGGCCCAGCGCTTTGGACGAAATGTCACTGCATATCGGCCACAGTATCCTGCGCGAGCTATACGCACCGATTTTGTTGGATTCCTAGGAATGCCTGCCGTACCTTGTCCACGTTGACGTCTGAAAGAGATGGGCGACCAACCCTCTTTTTATGGAGAATGCTACCTATTTCCATAAATGTCGTATACAAACCACAAATAGTTGGTAGGGACTGCAGTGGCCTTCCATACCGTGTTCGACAGTTGGGTGTTGGACGTCTTTCGTAGGAGCCAGGCCACATTCTTTGTGGCTTCTAAATTTTATCAGGTCTTCTGGTTCAGTTTTGTGTAAAAAATTTAAAAAAAATTACCACATATTGAAAATCATTTTTCAATATACAGGGTGGTCCATTGATAGTGACCTGGCCAAATATCTCACGAAATTAGGATCAAACGAAAAAACTACAAAGAACGAAACTCGTCTAGCTTGAAGCGGGAAACAAGATGGCGCTATGGTTGACCCGCTAGATGGCGCCGCCATAGGACAAACAAATATCAAAGCTTTTTTAAAAATAGAAACCCCAATTTTTATTACATATTTGTGTAGTACGTAAAGAAATATGAATCTTTTAGTTGGATCACTTTTTTCGCTTTTTGATATATGGTGCTGTAATAGTCACAAACGTATAAGTACGTGGTATCACGTAACATTCCGTAAGTGCGGATGGTATTTGCTTCGTGGTATATATACGTGTTATAATGGACCGTTTAGCAATTGCGGAAAAGGTCGATATCGTGTTGATGTGTGCCTATTGTGATCAAAATGCCCAACGGGCGTGTGCTATGTATGCTGCTCGGTATCCAGAACGACATCATCCAAGTGTCCGGACAGTTCGCCGCATAGCTACTTTATTTAAGGGAACAGGAAGTGTTCAGCCTAATGTGAAATGTCAACCATGACCTGCAAAAAATGATGATGCCCAAGGAGGTGTTTTAGCTGCTGTCGCGGCTAATCCGCACATCCGTAGCAGACAAATAGCTCGAGAATTGGTAATCTCAAAAACGTCGGTTTTGAGAATGCTACATCAACATCGGTTGCATATGTACCATATGTCTATGCACCTGGAATTGCGTGGCCAAGACTTTGAACGTCGTGTACAGTTCTCCCACTGGACACAAGAGAAATTACGGGACGATGACAGATTTTTTGCACGCGTTCTATTTAGCGACGTAGCGTCATTCACGCAGTGGTAACGTAAATCGCCATACTATGCGCTATTGAGCAACGGAAAATCCACGATGGCTGCGTCATGGGGAACATCAGCGTCCTTGGCGGGTTAATGTATGGTGTGGCATTATGGGAGGAAGGATAACTGGCCCACATTTTATTGATGGCAATCTAAATGGTGCAATGTATGCTGAGTTCCTACATAATGATCTACCGATGTTACTACTAGATGTTTCACTGTATGACAGAATGGCGATGTACTTCCAACATGATGGAAGTCCGGCACATAGCTCGCGTGCGGTTGAAGCGGTATTGAATAGCATATTTCATGACAGGAGGATTGGTCGTCGAAGCACCATACCATGGCCCGCACGTTCACCGGATCTGACGTCCCCAGATTTCTTTCTGTGGGGAAAGTTGAAGGATATTTTGTATCTTGATCCACCGGCAACACCTGTCAACATGCGTCAACCCATTGTCAATGCATGTGCGAACATTATGGAAAACGACCTACTCGCTGTTGAAACGAATGTCGTTACACGTATTGCGAAATGCATTGAGATTTACGGACATCATTTTGAGCATTTATTGCATTAATGTGGTATTTACGGGTAATCACGCTGTAACAGCATGCGTTATCAGAAATGATAAGTTCACAAAGATACATGTATCACATTGGAATAATCGAAATAAAATGTCCAAACTTAGCTACGTTCTGTAATTTAATTTAAAAAACCTAACTGTTACCAACTGTTCGTCTAAAATTGTTAGCCACATGTTTGTGGCTATTACAGCGCGATCTATCACAAAGCGGATAAAGTGGTCCGAGTAAAGCATTCATATTTCTTTACATACTACACGAATACTCAATAAAAAATGGGGGTTGCTATTTTAAAAAACGCAGTTGATATCCGTTGGACCTATGGCAGCGCCATGTAGCGGGCCAACCATAGTGTCATCTGGTTTCCCCCTTCAAGCTAGACAAGTTTCATTCTTTGTAGTTTTTTCGTTTGACACTTATTTCGTGAGATATTTGGTCCGGTCACGATCAATGGACCACTCTGTATAGTACAGTTTTAAAATTATTAAAGTGTTTAAATTGTACAGATAATTTATGAACGCACCGTATACGCCCAAGGCGGTCGGTCGTGCCAAGCCAGATGCAGTGCGGGTAATGAGCACGCACTGGATACACATTCCAGCAGCGCAGGGATCCGTGTAAACAGATGAGCCGGCCTACGGGCAGTGTGTGGTGTCAGAGGCTCAGCGACGGCCTTCGCACGGCACAATGCGCCCCCTCTGTGTACAGCGTGGGGCTCGGCAGGCCACGCGGGAACGCACAGTGCACGGCAGGGCTGAGGTGAGGCGAGCCGGTATCGCGTGCCTCGATCTGCAACCGGGCACGCATGGAGCTCAGCGCAGCCGGCCGTTGTAATCAGAAGCGGCTACTCGCCGTGACCGGAGGAACACGCTCCACCGCATCAGTCAGGATCAGGCCGATACTGACGTCCACAGCAGAGCAGCGGGGCCAACGAAATCTACGGGCCTTGCAAGGAACCTGTGACGTCACAAAGGTCGGCCTCTCCGCCATACTTCGCCAACGCTTGGCTCAGTAGAGGGCATACGGTATGTCAAAATTTAATCGGAAAGGTCTTAAATTTTGTCGTGTGCTATCGAGAACGTGCGTGGATTTAAACACGCAGTCAAGAATTAACAAACTCATCGGAAAAGCTACTCGTTCCCCACTGGAGACGGCTGCTGGCACTCGTAAGACCTGCAGTGTCACGTGATATGACGTACGCGCCATGGCCGGTCTTCCTCGTGGGCCTCGCATAGGTGCGGAACGTCGCAAGGCCAAAGGTTCACTTTGCTGAGTAGCTGCTCATCTACAGGTCCGATACGTAAAAGGGTTACTGATAATGTTTCCACTTCCTATAAAGGTGACTAACATTTCAAAAACAGTTTGGCGATCTATTACTAACATACAACTGCTTGTCATACATCTAATGTTATCATTCCACTTTCGGTGTTTTCGGACACACACCATTAGCATATAATTTTAGGTTTTTGGTTCAAATGGCTCTGAGAACAATGGGACTTAACTTATGAGGTCATAAGTCCCCTAGAACTAATTTATTATAACCAACGTAAGGGCATAACACACATCCATGACCGCGGCAGGATTCGAACCTGCGATCGTAGCGGTCGCGCGGCTCCAGATTGTAGCGCCTAGAACCGCGCGCCGAAGTCGGCCGGCTACGTTTTGGGCATCCACAGTTTAGATAATGATAAAATATATATTTTTCAAGCTTTTAAAACCTTCTAAAAATTTTTGGTAGTCGGATAAAACTTTAGAAGTTCCTTCCCTACAGAATCATACACAACCGGTTTCACGATGGTTTAACTGCATCCTCAGGTGTATACGTCTATGACAAAATATGAGTTAGAGGGTATATTAATGAGAAAAATAAGTCTGTTGACCAGAGACACAGGGAAGCAAGTTTTCACATAACAAAATTGACAGTTGTTGTTGTTGTGGTCAGTCCTGAGACTGGTTTCATGCAGCTCTCCATGCTACTCTATCTTGAGCAAGCTTTTTCATCTCCCAGTACCTACTGCAACCTACATCCTTCTGAATCTGCTTAATGTATTCATCTCTTGGTCTCCCTCTACAATTTTTACCCTCCACGCTGCCCTCCAATACTAAATTGGTGATCCCTTGGTGCGTCAGAACATGTCCTACCAACCGATCCCTTCTTCTGGTCGAGTTGTGCCAGAAACTTCTCTTCTCCCCAATCCTATTCAATACTTCTTCATTAGTTATGTGATCTACCCATCTAATCTTCAGCATTCTTCTGTAGCACCACATTTCGAAAGCTTCTATTCTCTTCTTGTTCAAACTATTTATCGTCCATGTTTCACTTCCATACATGGCTACACTCCATACAAATACTTTCAGAAATGACTTCCTGACACTTAAATCTATACTCGATGTTAACAAATTTCTCTTCTTCAGAAACGCTTTCCTTGCCATTGCCAGTCTACATTTTATATCCTCTGTACTTCGACCATCATCAGTTATTTTGCTCCCCAAATAGCAAAACTCCTTTGCTACTTCAAGTGTCTCATTTCCTAATCTAATTCCCTCAGCATCACCCGACTTAATTAGACTACATTCCATTATCCTTGTTTTGCTTTTGTTGATGTTCATCTTATATCCTCCTTTCAAGACACTGCCCATTCCATTCAACTGCTCTTCCATGTCCTTTGCTGTCTCTGACAGAGTTACAGTGTCATCGGCGAACCTCAAAGTTTTTATTTCTTCCCCATGAATTTTAATACCTACTCCGAATTTTTCTTTTGTTTCCTTTACTGCTTGCTCAATATACAGATTGAACAACATCGGGGAGAGGCTACAACCCTGTCTCACTCCCTTCCCAACCACTGCTTCCTTTTCATGCCTCTCGACTCTTATAACTGCCATCTGGTTTCTGTACAAATAGTAAATAGCCTTTCGCTCCCTGTATTTTACCCCTGCCACCTTTAGAATTTGAAAGAGAGTATTCCAGTCAACATTGTCAAAAGCTTTCTCTAAGTCTACATATGCTAGAAACGTAGGTTTGCCTTTCCTTAATCTTTCTCCTAAGTTAAGTCGTAAGGTCAGTACTGCCTCACGTGTTCCAGTGTTTCTACGGAATCCAAACTGATCTTCCCTGAGGTTGGCTTCTACTAGTTTTTCCATTCGTCTGTAAAGAATTCGTGTTAGTATTTTGCAGCTGTGACTTATTAAACTGATAGTTCGGTAATTATCACATCTGTCAACACCTGCTTTCTTAGAGATTGGAATTACTATATTCTTCTTGAAGTCTGAGGGTATTTCGCCTGTTTCATACATCTTGCTCACCAGATGGTAGAGTTTTGTCATGACTGGCTCTCCCAAGGCAGTCAGTTGTTCTAATGGAATGTTGTCTACTCCGGTGGCCTTGTTTCGACTCAGGTCTTTCAGTAATCTGTCAAACTCTTCACGCAGTATCATATCTCCCATTTCATCTTCATCTACATCCTACTCCATTTCCATAATATTGTCCTCAAGTACATCGCCCTTGTATAGACCCTCCATATACTCCTTCCACTTTTCTGCTTTCCCTTCTTTGCTTAGAACTGGGTTTCCATCTGAGCTATTGATATTCATAAAAGCCGGTTTCTTATCTCCAAAGGTCTCTTTAATTTTCCTGTAGGCAGTACCTATCTTACCCCTAGTGAGATAGGCCTCTACATCCTTACATTTGTCCTCTAGCCATCCCTGCTTAGCTATGTCGCACTTCCTGTCGATCTCATTTTTGAGACGTTTGTATTCCTTTTTGCCTGCTTCATTTACTGCATTTTTATATTTTCTCCTTTCATCAATTAAATTAAATATTTCTTCTGTTACCCAATGATTTCTAAAAGCCCTCGTCTTTTTACCTACTTGATCCTCTGCTGCCTTCGCTACTTCATCCCTCAAAGCTACCCATCCTTCTTCTACTGTATTTCTTTCCCCCATTCCTGTCAATTGTTCCCTTATGCTCTCCCTGAAACTCTGTACAACCTCTGGTTCTTTCAGTTTATCCAGGTCCCATATCCTTAAATTCCCACCTTTTTGCAGTTTCTTCCGTTTTAATCTACAGGTTATAACCAATAGATTGTGGTCAGAGTCCACAGCTGCCACTGGAAATGTCTTACAATTTAAAACCTGGTTCCTAAATCTCTGTCGTACCATCATGTAATCTATCTGATACCTT
This sequence comes from Schistocerca serialis cubense, assembly GCF_023864345.2. Classification (NCBI taxonomy): domain Eukaryota; kingdom Metazoa; phylum Arthropoda; class Insecta; order Orthoptera; family Acrididae; genus Schistocerca; species Schistocerca serialis. The sequence continues at coordinate 616,806,826 of NC_064641.1, forward strand.
TTAGTATCTCCCGGGGTCTTCCATGTATACTCCAGGGGTCTTCCATGTATCTCCAGGCGGCTTCATCTTTCATTTCTTAGCCCCAATCCATATTCACCTACTATGTTTCCTTCTCTCCCTTTTCCTACACTCGAATTCCAGTCACCCATGACTATTAAATTTTCGTCTCCCTTCACAATCTGAATAATTTCTTTTATTTCATCATACATGACTTCAATTTCTTCGTCATCTGCAGAGCTAGTTGGCGTATTAACTTGTACCACTTTAGTAGGTGTGGGCTTCGTATCTATCTTGGCCACAATAATGCGTTCACTATGCTGTTTGTAGTAGCTTACCCGCATTCCTATTTTCCTATTCATTATTAAACCTACTCCTGCATTACCCGTATTTGATTATGTGTTTATAACCCCGTAGTCACCTGACCAGAGGTCTTGTTCCTCCTGCCACCGAACTTCACTAATTCCCACTATATCTAACTTCAACCTATCCATTTCACTTTTTAAATTTTCTAACCTACCTGCCCGATTAAGGGATCTGACATTCCACGCTCCGATCCGTAGAACGCCAGTTTTCTTTCTCCTGATAACTACATCCTCTTGAGTAGTCCCCGCCCGGAGATCCGAATGGGGGACTGTTTCACCTCCGGAATATTTTACCCAAGAGGACGCCATCATCATTTAATCATACAGTAAAGCTGCATGCCCTCGGGAAAAATTACGGCTGTTGTTTCCCCTTGCTTTCAGCCGTTCGCAGTACCAGCACAGCAAGGCCGTTTTGGTTATTGTTACAACGCCAGATCAGTCAATCATCCAGACTGTTGCCCTTGCAACTACTGAAAAGGCTGCTGCCCCTCTTCAGGAACCACACGATTGTCTGGCCTCTCAACAGATACCCCTCCGTTGTGGTTGCACCTACGGTACGGCTATCTGTATCGCTGAGGCACGCAAGCCTCCCCACCAACGGCAATGTCCATGGTTCATGGGGGGGGGAATTAACAGTGGTTCGTTAAAAATACACGGCCTCATAGCGTTCGGGTGACACTCGAACTGCCAGAACCGCCTAAAGCACATGGTTACACGAAGGAACATCAAAATTTCAATGGGTATCAGGTGCAGATAATGTACATGAGCACAGTCAGCCGGTGATATGGACTTAAAAAAGGAGCTGAATTAAGACTCCGGAGGAAATCTATAAGGAGTAAGCGCTTGTTTGGATAGAAAAATTGTAAATACTCGCCAATGATGAAAAATTAACAAATGCCCGTAGAAGCTACATAAAATGGTTCAAATGGCTCTGAGCACTATGGGGCTTAACATCGGTGGTCATCAGTCCCCTAGAACTTAGAACTACTTAAACCTAACTAACCTAAGGATATCACGCACATCCATGCCCGAGGCAGGATTCGAACCTGCGACCGTAGTGGTCACGCGGTTCCAGATTGATGCGCCTAGAACCGCACGGCCACAACGGCCGGCTGAAGCTACATAGTGGAAGTTGGTATGGTACTTTTAATTTTACGTTAGAGGCTCTTGCCCGCGGTATGTAATTGCCGTCCACGTTTTTGTTTGTTACTGACTGTCTCTTTCCTTCTGAAACTATGAAGTAAAGATTACCTGCCTTCAGTTGTTACGTAATTGTGTTCCTTCCGTCTCTATCGTTGCAGCCTCCAGCGGCATATTTCCATGCTTACTGTTTGCCGCTTCTCTCGGGCACACTAAGTGCTGGCAGTTTCAATAACACTAATATTAATGAGCTTGGTGGCGCAGTGGACACTGGACTCGCATTCGGGAGGACAACAGTTCAGACCCGTATCCTGCAGTCCTGATTCAGGTTTTCCATGATTTCCTTAAATCGCATCAGGAAAATACCCGGATAGTTCCTTTCGAAGTGCACGGCCGACTTCCATCCCCATTCTTCCCTATTCAGAAGCGACCGATAACCTCTCTGTTTGGTTCAAAATGGTTCAAATGGCTCTGAGCAATATGGGACTTAACATCAGAGCTCATCAGTCCCCTAGAACTGCTTAAACCTAACTAACCTAAGGACATGAGACACATCCATGCCCGAGGCAGGATTCAAACCTCCGACCGTAGCCGTCGCGCAGTTCCAGACTGAAGCGCCTAGAACCGCTCGGCTACAACGGCCGGCCTCTGTTTGGTCCCCTCCTCCAAACCAAAATGGTTATTGCTTTAAAATAGGTATTAGCTGCGGCTTTCTCCAGTACCTTGGAACGCACATTAAATTTGCTTGCGATTTTCCACGCTTCCCTCCATCTTTCGCATGCTTAAGAAGATGCAATACTGTAATGTGACCTACTGTCCCAGACGCTATGTCTAAACGTTCCTTGACGAAAAATGTTCTACACCCTTTCAAATTCACCCAGCGTAGTGTCTTGTTGACTCACTAGAAAGTATAAGAAAATATTATTCACGATTTATGCAATTATTTGTGGATGATTACTAGAGATTCTGCTGAATCTATCAGGGCCTAATGATATTTAAGAAGATGCTATATGCTTATTTCAGCTTTTTCTTGGTCAGAATTACTTAGTTTTGTCGTTTGTAGTGTTTCATGTTACTCATGTTTGAATTTATTTATAAACCATTTCTCATTAAGTACCGAAAAACTCTTCAAATTTATTTTTTATTCTTACCACACTTTCGCAATGAAATGTGTTGGAGGAACTGACAAGATGGCTTCGTAATTTGCAGTGGCGTTGTACCATCTCCTTAACTCAGACTGGAAGCTTATATTGACATCTAAGTTATAGGAAAGCTGTAAGTTGTAAAGGAACATTTCAAATATAATATCTACAGATGTTTTGATGTGTCTTCAGTCAATTTACTCACATAAAACTCACAATTAATTAACATACGCTTAGCGAAATTCTTTCACACGTCAAGGCAAGTTACAAAATATACGGAGTGGTAAAGAGAAAGAAGACAGCCTACTCCATAGAGCACTGACCGATCTCGACACAAGCAGAATGCTCCACAACTCAACAAATTATTTGTTTTAGAACATATCTTTATAGAAATTATTATAGGTTTGTCCGAACATAGAAAATATTTTATTTAATTTCCTGTAGTAACTGACGGCAGCCTTCCTGTTCATTACCACCACGCTGCGTTTAATTTTTGAACGACTTGTAGTAGTGAAGAACTACGACACATTAATGAAATCAGTGTAATTGATATACTGTGCAATACTGCTAGATCAATAAATGTAAAATATTTGTATTGGTCTTTCTACAACTAGTTCTCAAATAGAATGGGTAAAGCCACACTACTTACGAAACTTAGTTATAGTGTTTTGCATTATTTCTGAATAGAATCGCCCTTTCCTGCCCAGCACATATAAAATTAATACAGGGTGTTTCAAAGTAACACGGACGAAGTTCGAGAGGATGTAGAACGTGTCATGAGGAACAAAATGAGGATAGCGGCCTGCGTCCGGAAACGTCATACAACGACGCTATAGAGCGTCGAAGTTATAGGTGCCTGTATAATACACATATTATATGTATGTTCACTGCCCAACAGAGTTAAAGGGTCACTTTTTCGAAACACCGTAATCCCCAACCACTGCAACGAGTAAATTTGAAACTTTGCTCAAAGGTATGTACAAACATTCTCAGTAAGTATGCAAAACCGTGGCGCCCTGCAGTGTCATCTTTGGGCTCGACGGCGCTTCGAACAGCAAGGTGTCCACACTTTCGAAACAAGACCACAGTTCATATGTTCAAGTGTGTGGTCTTAGAGGTATTTTTGCCGTCTAATGCAAGTATGTGTCAATGTCGCATCACGGTGCGATAACACAGGTGTTGCGGAGCAGATACGGCGCGTCTGCTACAGTTTTATTGGGCTTTCGTGCGCTCGCTGCTCGACTATGGGTGCACGGTGTATGGATCGGCATGGCCTTCCAATCTGAAGATCACTTACTCTGTCCACCATGAGGCGGGTTCAGCTGGCCGTGGGTGACTGTACGACCAGTGCCATACTCAGATTCTGTGCTGAGGTTGGGGAGCCAACACTCACCATCCGGCGGTAGCTCCTCATCGTGCTTCAGCGTACAAGTTACTTGAAGCTCCAACTTCACCAGCGTACCTTACTATTGCTCGTCCGACTCTGGAACGCCTATTCTCCAACAGTCCACGAGCCACAATGCCGTTTCGGTTCGACGTGCGACGTGTGCTGGATTCACTCAGTGCGGACCAAGTACAACCTCAAATCAAGGGTTTTAACAGTCTGCCGTCCACGTTATTGCAGAGGCCAAGAGCGATATACGATTTGTGGCAGTACAGAAGAGACTGCAATCCTTGGTTCAAATGGCTCTGAGCACTATGGGACTTAACTTCTGAGGTCATCAGTCCCCTAGAGCTTAGAACTACTTAAACCTAACTAACCTAAGGACATCAAACACATCCATGCCCGAGGCAGGATTCGAACCTGCTACCGTAGCGGTCGCGCGGTTCCAAACTGTAGCGCCTAGAACCGCTCGGCCACTCAGGCCGTCCTGCAATCCTTAATGCGATATTTTCTAACATTGTCTGAGCACCAGAACTATGTAGCTGTGTTTCGTATGGGTCTAAAGAGGGGGCCACAGTTGGTTGGTCTGTTGTTTTCCCGTATCGCGTCCTCAAGATCTGACTGCCTGGAGACTTTGTTGTCTTCGACGCATAATTATATTTAAAAAAAATGGAAATGAGCGTACTGCATTGTGGGCCATGAGTCCCCCATCCGGGGAAGTTCGGACGCCGAAGGCAAGTACTTATTGCATTCGACGCCACATTGGGTGACTTGCGCGTCGGAGATGGGTATGAAATGATAATGAGGACAACACAACACTCAGTCCCTGAATGGAGAATATCTCCTTCCCCAGCCGGAAATCGAACCCGGTTCCCTTGGCGTTGCATTCCGCCTCGCTGACTACTCAGCTAAAGGGGTTGGGGGAGGGGGGGTGGATGTAGAGCAGAATTATATGCAATCTTGCGGGCATCGGAGCAGATGAAACGTTCTTTCAGTGGTAAATTTATTGTCTGTTACGATTTTTTGAGCGTCCCTCACTCTATACAACGTTTGTACCCAGCAGATAAACTAGGGCAGAATATACAGGATACCCTCCTCCGTCTGAAATCCGTGACTAAATTTTAGCTACTTATCCGATTATACTTACATAATATCGTAATATTTATCATTCCTGATAAGTGAATTCTCGACCTATAAACAGGTGAACAAGGTCTCGGCCATTTGCAAGGTACTTTGTTTGCTTTTCCTATGCGTCACAATCGAAAATTCTCGCATATCTATTTACGTCGTGGGGTAATTTTTCAATATACCACGCAACAAAAATAAAATTTTTTCACTGCTACTGTGTTTGAAAATACGTTCCTTACAGTACTCCATATGCGCTTAATACAGAAATGCAATCGAATTTGCTCTGGCACGTCAGGAAAAACAGCTATGTACATTTAAACGTTATCAAAGAAAATAAAAATAATTACGTTGAATTGCGAATGTGAGAAATTTTAGGGAAATTAATGTGTCTACTATGGGATGGAAAAACTAAATATTACAATTAAGAAGTGTATTATAAATGTTTATTTACCTCTGAAATGAGTCAGGGACACTTACACTAATATCGCCAGTGGCTTGGTTTATAAATGTGTAGAGCTTCCTGTTTTACGCCTGTGGACATCACCTGTTGCCCTTGTGTAGAAACCAACCGCCATCCCTCATCATGTTCGGATTGAAGGGACCTTGCTTCCGTGGTCCTGGTGAAATCTTTCACCGCGCTCGTCACTCACGGCTCGCATATTTGACGGAAAGAAGGTGAGATGCGAATGCAAGAAACACAACTTAGTGACATTCGGCAAACGTGGTGCTGGAAGACTTAACAAGTTGTCCACAATTTCTGCATACATGTCTGCTCTGTGGTTCCCAAGAAATTTTTGCACGACAAGTACAAACGCGTCGGTGAGCTCCAGTCTGAATTGTGGATCAACTTTCGCATTTCTGGTTCAACAAAGACTCCTGCTTTCAATCTTTCGTCTGTTTTCATCTTAACGAATTTGCCTTTTATTTACTCAAAACCACGAGTTGTTTTATCTTTTGCTGCAACGAACTGTTTCATAAGACCCAGTTTGATATGGGGTGGAGGTAGGTAAATCTTATTACGATCCTCAAGAGGCAAATGTTGAACGTAGCGCTGTCCGACTACTGGGAAATTTGTCGGTTGCCAGTTTTTCACTATGTAGAGACTCTTGTCATCAAGGTTACTCAACAGACAAAGAAGGTATATTTCCTTTGTGTACACAGTCAGCATTCCTAAGAGAGGGGCTACAACAATCAAATTAACGCTTATATTCCAATTATGCTCAGAGTAATTAATCAGCATCAAGAGAGTGTTCATTGTTTCGTAGGTTTACATCATCCCACGGCGTGAACAACAGGAATTAAAGGTTTCTGGTTCCCATTGTGTAGAATTGGAGCTTTGAGACTGCTAGAGTCAATAACAAGTCTCCACTCTTCTGCTACGTATTTGTTATCTAGTTCCTTTATGAGTCCTGTCACCTCATGGCAGGGGGAGACACCGCATTCAGCAGCATAGTGTGCTGCGAACTTTTTGCCACGATCTGAAAATGCGTAAGTGAAGCACCTCTCTCGAATAAGTTTCACTCCTTCAGTCTCGAATCCCACAGTCCAGACTTTCCTTTCGACTGGGAGAAATCACGAACCAGTTGTCCATTTCGGCTTAGCTGACCAAATGTGGCTTTTTAATGTCATTTTTGGGATTATTCGTGTATTCCATACCTCCAGTGTCGCTGTCAATACCTTCAGTATCACTTCCTTCGGATGAAGAAGGAATTGGTACTGCGTAATCTGTACCACACCCCACAAGTTTTAGAGAATACTGACAATGCGGATACACGATTTTTGACTTGCTTTTCTTGCTGTTCCCGGATATGTTGGTCAAACAGAAATAGCAATCCGAGGGGTTATCTTTCTGCTCCCGCCAAACCATGGGAATCGCAAAAGACATTCGATTTCGCTAACCGTTTAGCCACTGGGTTAGGTCGTAGTAACGGACTGTGTAATAGAGATGAGGACCCCAGGATTTTGCTTAATCTCCGATTTCGCATGCGAAATAATGTTTGTAAGCTATACGTAGGTTTCTGTTCTTAATCTGGTGCTGGTCCGACGTCGTATACTTGCCACAAACGCTGAAAAAGCACTCTCGACAATTTACACAACTGCACCTATTCATCTTTCGTTTACTGAATCACCATATACCAAATTACCGAATCGTCTTATTCGAAATGACTTAAATGCATGTTATTGCGACTGTTGATTAACAAAATATAGAATCACACTAGCTCGAACTATTCTCTAGTCACCTCCGAAACAGAATGATGGGCGAACAGGAGAAATTGCACAGGAACTAATTTTATAAAACATGCTGAAACCTCCATGATTCTGTAGCTCACTGACAAATTAGAACTTGTTGCGGGATAGTTACAGCTTGTCAAAGCCCGTCTGTCTGTTTTATCTAGTGCACATTTATTTTGCCACAGACGCATGAAGCAGAGTAACCTTGAGAATACACTCACACAATCGTACGCCAAAAACTGGTCATTGATGCAGTTACATATTAACCCTTTTACAATCTTTTAATATCATATGACTTTCAAATCCAGCAGTACTAAGACATTTCTGATTGCAAAATCGGAATCAGCAGATCCAATTACGTAACACTCGTGTTACTTTCACCCTGGAGCAAATTCATTGTTGCGTAGTGTTATCCGTGATCTCGGATGGCGAAACTGCAAGACCTGATCATTTGCCTTTCGTTAGATATTCTTCCACCACCGACTTCTGGCAATATTTATACGTGCTTCACTCTAATGTGTTCCACTTCGCTTCTTGAAGTTCAACCATGCTAGGACCTTTTACAGTTGAAACTTCTTAATTTAATAATTTTTTTTACTTAAATTGCAATAACTGAGACGGTGTAACTTCTACGTTTTTACTTCAATTCCTTAATGCAACTGAACTTTCTTAAACTGCTGAATGAAACTGATTATACTGTCTCTTTGCTATTTTAGCATTTCAACACTGACCTACAGAATTCGCCCTGACAAACGGAGCTCAAACTTTTCCTATTCATTAGTTACAATATTCAGCGGTACCGCGACCTGACTGCTTTAAAGTTAACTCAAAAGAATGGCCCTGAATGAGAAGAAATCCTAACAATAACCCATACATATCATAAGTCACTTATCTCACAGAAAATCCTCATTACACAAACCACAGCAAACACCAATAAAAGCAGCTAAATAAAAGATTCTGACTACTGTCGGCTACAACTATTAGTAGGCATGTGATAAGCAAAGGAAAAATTTTGTTGCATAGTAAACAATATGCAGAGTAAACAATGTATTTAGCAGATTTTACCTTAATCAAGTGACAACCAGTTAAAAAAAATTGTATAATCATCAGTAATAAACTTCCATGACGGATACACATTCAGACCGTTCGCACGCGCTAATGCTGCAAACCTCCAATACTGCTAATTATTAACCTCTAACCTCCAGCACTACTGACCACTCACGTCCAACTTCCATCAGTGCTGGCTGTTCACCTCCAATTGCCACCACTACTGGCGAGTAACTTGCAACTGCTGAGTCCGTCCAGCAACAAAGTCTCTTACAGAATGCGCACAGAGCTGTCAGAGTTATCAATGCAAAGCGCTACATAGCGCTGCCAACATACAAACACATAAACAGCCTACTTACACAGTGTCTAGTTATATCTGGGAATGCTGTAACTATGTTCTTTATACTAAAGAGACTTCCATATGTGCACGTGTTAAAATACTGGTGACATGCGCTTAGATACACCAACAGACTGATCACGCTATGTTCGACTTTCCATCGCTCCTGTGGAAACATGCTTAATGTTTGAGATATTTTGGTAGCTGCAGCAATACGAAAATTCACAATTTACTCCGAATTGCTAACAAGACATTTTTCCCGTACCTCATGAGATACTGCCCCTGGTTTCAACAGTCCTGTAGTAGCGTAATTGCGTTGTACGCGGGGCCTCCATTTCTGCAGGCGCTGACACGCGATCCCCTCTTCCATCATACCTTATGAGCGCTTGAGGCCGCGAAGTGCGCGCCTAGGCATCCGGGCCCGCAGGGGAAGGGCGTTCGCAACTTCACAGCTGTAATGAGTTTAATTCCGGTCTGAATATTACCGCCCATTACGTAATGGACTGAGAGGCGGGCGGCGCATGATTAATCAGAGGCCTATTCATTCGGAAGATGCTTATCAGCGAGAAATTATGTACGCTGGAAGCACAATGTACGCCCGAGAGTGGATGAGGCAGGATCACAAATGAAAAATGTATCTATAAGTTATTACAAATGATAGGCATTAACATGTTGGGTATTGTAGATAGTACTATCCCTACGAGCAGCAAGTATGTATTGTGAAATATGTGCTTCCTTTCACGAATGTCAGTGTGAAGTGATCTGGAGATATTTCCGGTGATGATAAAGATATGAGTGATAAATTTAGTTAGACGTTTCCATTACATTACCAATCAATTGCACATGCGTATACAGGATGTTAAATAAATGGTTACATATTCCTACGGGAGGCTCTATTGGTGAACGCTGGAAGAAAAGTTCCTTTAGCGATATGTCTAGAAACCAATGCCTGTCGAGATTAGGGACAATCTTCTCTCTCATTCCTTGCTCTCTGTTAGTACAAGCAGCTACTCTAAGCAGTGCTGCATTTGGTTACCACACATCCTCTTACATCTTTCAGTTCTTCTTTGCAGTGAAACACGAACACTCTCAATTACGAGTGGCTCTATGAGGACTGTGTCATATGAATTCGTCACACGGACCTGTAGAGTCTGCCCATTGTCGTTGGGCTGGGCATACACAATGGCCTTTAAATATCGCTAGAGGAAGAAATCCAACGGATTCAGATCCTGCAAACGGGAAGGACATGCTACCGGACCTCCTCGGCCAATCCACTGCTCATGAAACGTCGAGTTGAGGTACCGTCATACGATCCCTAGAAAACGAGGTGGTAGCCCGTCGTGCGGAAACCACTTTCAATGACTTTCTGCAAGGGTAACTGTATCCATTAGCGCTGGTAATTCACTGCGCAGAAATCGGTGAAACTTAGCGACTGTTAATGTGCTTTGGGAAATGTATGGCCCTTTGAGTCTGCCGTCTCCAATTCCCGGCCACATGTTTATACTGAAGGGATTATAAGATCTGACCTTCTTGATTCCTCGAGGACATGCATATGCTAATACATGCGTATCATATTAATTTTCTTTGCCTTCTCTGGCGAATCCTGTCTTATCTGTAAATAAATAAAATGCGGTCTGTGAACTGCGGATCTTCAACGGCAAAAATCTCAATACATATTTGTTTCCAGTACTGGAAATTTCCTTCTAGTTTGGACCAGTATTACCTCCTGCAAGAATATGTGACAGCTTTTCAAGTACCTTGTATACCACAACATTTTCTGCATACTACGGTACAACCTTTCTAAAGACAAAAGACACAATATCGTTTTCGTTCTTTAGATGAATGTATTGTTGCCATGGATTCGCCAAATAATGTCGCAGCGTTGACTTACGGACTGTCAATTATGCTTTGCTATTGGGCTGCAGACTTCCATAGCGCTACAGTCTGGAACCGCGCGACCGCTACGGTCACAGGTTCGAATCCTGCCTCTGGCTTTGATGTGTGTGATGTCCTTAGGTTAGTTAGGTTTAATTAGTTCTAAGTTCTAGAGGACTGATAACCTCAGTAGTTAAGTCCCATAGTGCTCAGAGCCATTCACACTTCCAAGTTTATGTAAACGGAAGCTGTTAAACCAGGCTTTGGACCAGCGAAGGAGAGGCAGGCGGAATTCATCCGCTGCCAGAGTCGGTCGGTGCTGGCCACTTAATTGCGTATTCACCTGCTTCGTAAGCGCCTGTGTGTTGACAGCCTACACATGCCGCAAGCCTTCAGGGAGCTATTCTTCTCTTTTTTGTGTGTGTCATCAGTCTTCTGACTGCCACGAATCTCTCTCCTGTGCCAGCCTCTTCATCTCAGAGTAGCACTTGAAATCTGTGTCCTCAATTATCTGCTGGATGTATTCCAATCTCTTTCTTCATCTACGGTTTTTGCCCTCTACAGCTCCCTCTACTATCATTGGAGTCATTTCCTGATATTTAATCAGACGTCCTCTCAACTTGTCCCTTCTCCTTGTCAGTGTTCTCGACGTATTCGTTTCCTCTTAGATTCTGCGCAAAACCACCTCATTTCTTACCTTAACACTCCACCTAATTTTCAACATTCGTCTGTAGCGCCACATTCCAAATCCTTCGATTCTCTTCCGTTCTCGTTTTTAGGTAGTCGATGTTTCACTGTCATACAATGCTATGTCCCTGACGGACATTTTCAGAAATTTCTTATTCAAATTAAGGCCAATGTTTGATACTACGAATAAGAAATAACAGACCGAATGTTTCTTGCAGGAATGTGGTGTACGTCCTACCATTAATATTTCCTTCGATGGAGTAGGGGTCTATAATTCTGTCCTCCAGAATCCAACACCATACTCTCACTGACCACGGTTTTTGGTGTGCAACTTGCAGCAGCAAACATGGATTTTCAGTTGCTAAGCAATGCATATTATGCCAATTAACATTTCCATGGTTCGTGAATGTAGCCTCATCAGTAAATAAAATCAAATTAATAAAGGTGTCATCCCTCTGAATCTGAAGTTGAGCCCATCGGCAGAATTCAGTGCGACGCATGCAATCCGTACCAGTTAATTCTTGATGGAGACTAATATGGTAAGGATGATATTTATGGTGATGCAGAACACGAACAACACTTCTCAGGCTGAACCCAGATTCCCTTGAAATTTGATGCGAACTAACACAAGGATCTCGAACAACAGTGGCAAGAGTACGAATTTCCATTTCCTCGTTAGTAACTTTCCTTTGCAGGATATGTTTCCGATGCGTTAAAGATCCACTTGTTCTGAATTTATCATACACGTATTTAACTGTACGAGATGTAGGGTGAGTACACTGAGGATATCTTTCAGCGTGTGTCTAGCTCTCACTGAATTTCGTAGGCATTCTCCGTAAAAGAGATGCATATCGACTTGTTCTTCGAAGGAATACATCATTCACATTAGCTGGATTCGACGATACTGGTCTTACCCTTCCTATTAGTGATGTATTGCGAAACCGTCCATTGGTGTTTACATGTCAGTGGCACTTTAGGTGGATAGGCCTTATTGGGCGAATATTTACTATTTGCACAATAGACGAGAGAGATTTGTCAGAGCACGTGATTCGATAGGTGCCAAAGCGATAAGGAATACTACTGAATCCATGATACCAATGGTCATCACTTCGAGCACCTTCTGTAAATGGCCGTTCATGCCACGTTTCTGATCATCGTTGACCATCAAAGACCTTACTGTCACCCATCATTGGATTCTTCTCGATAGCCGCTATCAGAAAATAAGTACCAAACTATAGCATCCCACTTACAAAAAGGAAGTTCACCATATCTCTGAAGCGTCTCAACCTGGCAGAAGAAAAAAGACCAACGTCATGTTATAGCCCTAGCAGCCCCATGAAACTCTTGTTCCACCAAAGTTTCAGCTCCTATCACAATTGCAGAGTTATTCTAGGTGGCAATAATCAGTGACTTACCCTGTATATGTCTCGCCAAACGAGCAGTTTGACGAAGCATTGATAATTTTTGTTTACGAACCGTCAGTGAACTCTGTGTGAAGTTCTGAAATAGTGTGTACTAATGTAAGGCCGCGTGTAATGGTCGCGCGGTTAGAGGCGCCATGTCACGGATTTCGTGTCCTTTCCAGCGGGAAGTTCGAGTCCTCCCTCGGGAATTAGTGTGTGTGTTGTTCCTAGCGTACGTTTGTTAAAAATTGTGTAAATCAAGAGACCGATGACCTCAGCAGGTTGGTCCCTTAGCAATCCACAAACATTTGAACATTTGTTCAAATGTAAGTTCCGTATAAATCAACTGAAAATGCACCCCTTATTCTTGATTAGGAACTGTATTACTTGAATGTTAGGACACTGGTGCACTTTTCTGCTGATCTAGGGTGTCATCTGACGCCCCAGTATAAGTTAGACCAACATGTGTCGCTGGAAAAGAGCCTCTACCTGGGCCTCCAACGTTATTTTAGCTCAATCTCCAGACTTTTCTGTCTACAGACATCTAAAAAATGAAGCGCGCAGCGCTCCTATTGAGAACATTGAAGAACTGGATCAATGAATGATACTGTCCGAAGGTGTTTCATAGAATTCATAACACGCCTCTGAAGCAGTCACGGTATTGCATCAAATACGAGATACGAATGCACAGCCAATTTCACCATCCAGTCACACAGCCCCGTTACCACCTCTTATTTTCAACGTCCGCGTACAATAGTCACTCACAGATTGCATGTGGCAGCACCAGTAGTCGACAGTATACAGTGCTTGTCGGGGGAACGCCGAAAACAGTACAGTCGTTATGGTAATGTGGAAATAGAGTGACTTGGCTGACGTCCAAAAGGGCATGGTCATTGATTTTCGCGCCAAGAACGGAAGCATTCCCGAAACCGTTGAGTTTGTAAACCGTTCGAGAGCCGTCCTGGTTGAAGTATACTATGTATGGCAAGATGGCGCTGTCCAAAGCCGGCGCCAAGGCAACTGTGGTGTACCGCGGGCCATAGATAACAGGGGTGAATGATGGCTGCAGAGTTGTGTACGGGCGAACAGACGTGCAACAGATCAACCAAGAATGGGCCAACAGCGTCTCCTCGACGACTATTTGGCGAACGTTTCTGCCTTTGGGCCACCGCAGCAGCCGTCTGGTTCATGCATCCGTGCTGACTGCTGTTCATTGCTATGAAGGATGCGATTTTCACGTCAATACCGCAAATGGACATAAACTAAGTGGCTACAGGTAGCCTTTTCAGATTAATCGCGGTTTATGCTCCATCGGATAGATGGCCTTCGGTGCGTCCAGCGTGCGACGTCTGAAATTTGACACCCTTCAACAATCCTCGAAAGGGTTCAGGCCGGAGGGCATTCGCTGGGTGATCTTGTCATTCTGTAAGACACAATGGATCAACGTAAGTATGCGCTGTGCTTGAGGGCTATGTCCACACCTACATGTAGTTTGGTTGTCTTCGACAAGATGGCATCTACCAGCAGGACAATGCAACACGCTGCCCAGTGTACAGGTGTGGTTCGAAGAGCACCATGATGAGTCTACCGCAATCCTCTGGCCACCGAACTCCCCTGAATTAAAACCAATCGAGAATCCGTGTGACCCCTCGAGAGTGCTGTTCGCACCATGGGTCCTCACGAGGGAAATCTTGCGCAACTGGCCATGGCTCTGAGTCGGCATGGCTCCACATACATATCGGTATCTTCCAGATCATCACTGACTGTCTTGCCGCACGTCTTGCAGCGGTCTGTGTTGCCGAAGGTAGTTATTCAGGCTTTTGACAGGTTAATATGACTAAATAGTGTATAACATGTAATGTGCAGAAGTAGTATAGTATTTCTTGTTAAAATAGACCATAGGTAAAATTTGAGCCCTGCTATATGCGTAATTTTTCAGAAGTTACATTTCAAACACAGTTATACTTCATTGGACATTATTTCACACTTACGTCATTTGTGGCTTGTTACCACACATTCGCAATTATCTCGCAAACGGCTCATTTCTGGACCCACGTTTCGTGGAATATTCATGATTCGCTTATTATACAAGCAACCAAAAGGGAAAGATAAGAATGTAACGCAAAAAACGAAATGCTCGGATTAGAGAGGATATAAGCGAAGTACGTAGCCTTTCAGTTGTACTGTTGAATTTATTCATCTTATCAGAATAACGAAGTAAAAATGTTTCACAAATGGGATCAACTTCTACTGTCTCATCAGAAGTTGAGCAATTGGAGGATAATAAGCCTCTGTGGTTACTAATGATATTGTTATATGACTTGATTTTGACTAAAATTTGATTCGTGATTTTATCTGTGATGAGAGGGAGCGGGGCGAGATACGACAGACAGACACTCCCGATGCACTGGTATAGAGGTATTATCCATTTTATTCTCGTCGTAATTACCGTTAATACGGAAGTTAGTTATTTTTACCAAGATGGAGTTTTCCGCTGTAAGGGAGCTCTTTGTGCTTCGTTTGAACACTCCTTCGCACATCAGACGCCAGAGATGTGCCAGATAAGAACCTCACGGCGTTAGAAGAATTCAGTGTCTCGAAATGTCTGGTAACTATGATGCTTTCCGTAAACTGTGCGGGTGAGCTTAGTCATTGTTTTGTTTTGGGGAAGGAGACCAGACAGCGAGGTCATCGGTCGAGCTTAGTCATGCTCGCTGTGGAAAGTAGAGCCCTCTGTGCACTAGGCAGTCTTCTGCCAAAACTGAGGCGGCGGCATTAAGTGTTCCCACCTCTCGCCATATGAGGGTACGCAAGGCACCGATGAAAGTTGTAGAAAATGATCTTTATGGTGGTCCAAGTGTTATGGACTGAGGACGTAGAATGTTGCATGTGAATACTGACTTCCAAAGCATTGAACAGGTACACTCACCAGTCAACGTTATTGTGACACTGTATTCCGTGCCCTTGAACGTCTTTTCAGTGGTGCTTTCGGCTCTGACTTCATTTTTATGGACGGCATTGTGCGTTCGCATAGAACAGAGCACTTGGAGGAGCTCTTGGAACGAGAGGATATTCGGCAAATAGACTGGCCTGCCCGTGCCACTGAGCTGAACCTCGTAGAGCACTTGAGGTGCGCGTTGGGAAGACGTGTTGCACCAGGTCCACATACACAGACGACCATCCAACAGCTGTCAACAGCGTTAATGGAGGAGTGGGAAGCTCTGCGTCAACAACTTTTCTCGATGTT
Organism: Schistocerca serialis cubense; assembly: GCF_023864345.2. Lineage (NCBI taxonomy): Eukaryota > Metazoa > Arthropoda > Insecta > Orthoptera > Acrididae > Schistocerca > Schistocerca serialis. The sequence goes on from NC_064641.1 coordinate 616,822,810, forward strand.
GCGTTCGGTACGTGCTGCTGTCCGCACCGATCACAGACCATACTAAGAATCACGTTCCACCTTTTTTAATCTCCAGGTGTAGCGGGATATTCTTCTCTGCCAGTACTTTTCCTCAACGGTAGTTTTCGATACCAGTATTATTTTCGTATTTGGGCAGCTGTATATTCTCTCAGTTGCTTTTCTCAAAACTTTCATATAATTTTATGCACAGTATGTTAGATTTCAAGCTAAAGTTTATGAAAACGAACTACTGAATAACATATTTTATTTCTGAATGTGCAGTTACAATTATTTTTCTTACAAACATTTGAAATTACGAATTATTTGCACAGTTAAAATTTCTGTTACTAATTACGCCAACCTGCACTCTTTACTATGTTTATTTCTTGGTTAATTTACGGAATAATAATCAAATTAATAATGTAATGAAAACTAGTAGGAATTCACTTATTAATAAAAATTGTAAACCTATGGAATATTGTTATTTCCGCAGGGTGTTGGGGTATTAAGCTTGCCTCTGATGTGATCAGACGTATTTTTGTATAACAGGTGGGAAGAATGTAATTTCGGCTTTGTAAATGTGAAACATCAAAATACTGTATGATGTACTAAAATGTGAGAAAGCCAATGGAAAATGTGTTTACGTAAGAAATTCTGCAACAACAATATTCCAATTTATTTAGCTCAAACCAATCTTGAGGAACTGACGTTAGATTTTCAGCTTCATGACTCAGACCCCTAGACAAGAAGAACTGGAGGCATCTCAAAAAGTCAAGCTACGTAAACTTAAAAGATTATTGTAATCTTCGCTCCTCTCAAATTTTAATTAAAGACTTTGCTTATTAATTACTTGGACTGGACATTTTTTAATGTGGACCTTAGATGAAAGAAGGAAGTAAGGGGAGAGATCATCATAAAACGCTGTGACTTCACTTTGAGTATTATCAGTAATGGTTAAAAACAGTCTTGTTTGCAATTTTAATTTTTATTTTTCATCTACGCGTTTCGCCTTATTTAGGCATCTTGAAGTTATCTTAATTTGGTATTTGCCTTCGTTAAACTCAGTAAAAACTTTTCTAGATGGACGCGAGTCTCACGAAGATCTGCAGAACGCGTTCCCGTTCACAGGAGCTATTTTTGTAGCATAGACGGGTCTTGAACCAGAGTCGTTCGGACTGGAGTCTCGCTCCCTTGTTACTCGGCTACTCGCTCACTTGCCACAATAATGAAACTTTTCTATATATAAAGAGCTACCGAAACCTTAATGGGCAATATTTCAAAAACGAGGTCGCATTGGCACCTACAATTTTAGGGTGTGATATGTGCCTACCCACACTATAAGCAGGCGAAGTGGGAGCTCATAAATCCATGCACCTCACAGAAGGTCCCCTCGTAAGTGGATTTCTTGACAGGTGCTGCCACCTAGCGTAGCATCCGTTCACCAGCTAACAGATGTACTTAATTTTTGATAGCGCTAGCTGTCTGTGTGTCAATTGGATCCCTTTCGTTCTAACTTGTTTTGTTTCGCTAGTCACATGTTACCATCTGCTTCTGACTTCAATAAGCTCATATGTCCAAAATGAGATTTTCACTCTGCAGCGGAGTGTGCGCTGATATAAAACTTCCTGGCAGATTAAAACTGTGTGCCGGACCCAGACTTGAACTCGGGACGTTTGCCTTTCGCGGGCAAATGCTCTACCAACTGAACTACCCAAGCACGACTCACGCCCCGTCCTCACAGCTTTACTTCTGCCAGTACCTCGTCTCTTACCTTCCAAACTTTACAGAAGCTCTCCTGGTTCGCAGGAGAGCTTCTGTGAAGTTTGGAAGGTAGGAGACGAGGTACTGACAGAAGTAAAGCTGTGAGAACGGGTCGTAAGTCGTGCTTGGGTAGCTCGGTTGGTAGAGCACTTGCCCACGAAAGGCAACGGTCCCGAGTTCAAGTCTCGGTCCGGCACACACTTTCAATCTGCCAGGAAGTTTCAAGCTCATTGGTATTTAGGCCTGGTTTTTTCCAAGCCGTTTAAGAGATTATCAATAAATATAATGATTCAGCTTCCACATAAGGAATAATAACTCTTCAATGCTGTAATCTTTCAACTGTGAACGAAAAATGGAAAACTCAGTGCTTGGTTCTTCTAGAGAAAGCACCAACACTGATGACAATCTTTCTGAATCAGTTAAAGTAGCTGTAGAATCACACTAAAAACTATCGACAGTAAAATTACTTTAGAATTTGAAATTAAAATAGTAATGAAGTTCAAAAAGTTACACTGAAATCATTGTAAAATAAGGTTAAGTCAGATCATGTTTTGTTTACTAAGCTTAATATTGCATTGTGCTTTATATATCCACCATACGTTTCGAGAGATCAATCTGATGATGACAAGGACTATGACCCTGGCGATGGAAGTGTTACAAGCAGCGAAAAATTGTCAGGTAATATAATTTATTTAATCTATTCACTGAAGAGTCAAGCACTCCTTTGCTCCTATTCGAAGATCTTTGAGATGGTAGTACTCCTTGCCTCAGGAACCTAATTATTTTATTGGTTTTATTCTGAAAGAAGTAAATTTATCTATATGTTCTGGTAAGGCCCGACTCACTCGCTGTAGCATAATCAAATAAACTCTCTATGTGACCAGAGTGAGATAAAGGAAGCAGGATTGTGCATTATTCTAATGTTATTAAAAATGTGTTTGAACCCATTTTAATATTGTCCGTTGAAAACTATTTTTTGTTCGAGAAAGTGGTGAAGCAGTAGATGGAACACTGAAAGACCTACCTGACAGCGCTATTCCTCCAGAATCTCAGCGTGGGGAAAAACGAAGAGTTCACGCTTGGAAACAAGTACAAAGAAAGAAACTAAAAAACTCAGGTCAGTCATATGTTGACAGAAAACATAAAATATACAGTAAAGAAGAAAATATGTTACAAACAACTAACATCGGTAATTAATTCTCTGTATTAATATGCGATGAAGGAACCTGAATATAATGTGAATATGAAAGGTATAACAGTTTTAAGACAAAAATTTAAATTGGTAATTGGTGAAAGGGTACGTGTTTTCCTTCCACCGTAACTAAGAAAGTATGTCTAAAAATGGTTCAAATGGCTCTAAGCACTATGGGACTTAACATCTGAGGTGATCAGTCCCCTACAACTTAGAACTACTTAAACCTAACTAACCTAAGGACATCACACACATCGATGTCCGAGGCAGGATTCGAACCTGCGACCGTAGCGGTCGCGCGGTTCCAGACTGAAGTGCCTAGAACCGCTCGGCCACATCGGCCGGCAAGTATTTCTACACACGTACTGTATGGTGATTAGTGTTCACAACTTTTACTTCAGTCCTTAACAAATACTGAACTCGCCAACCTCATAAACATTCTTTCACTGTACATGGTGTTCGGCACGTTGCTGCACCGTTAAAACATTTGTTGCAAATGATGTCCACGTGCGGCTATACAAGACTAATTCCGCTTAATTTTAAATAAAATGGTTTCGGGTATTGGTTTGCGTTATGAGAAACACTGAAGCAGTTGAACTACCGGCGTTTCGACTGACTTTACAGTGATCCCCTTTAGGGCCCCAGAAGTGGACCACTGCAAAGATGGTGGAAATGTCGTCAATTCAGCTGCTTTAATGTTTCATGACACGACTTAATACCCAAATTCTTTTATTCAGAATGATGCTGCTCAAGGAAACCTAAGAAATTGTACTACTTGATTTGATTAGAAATGTGTTTTAACTGGTTGTGATACGCTTCGCACGCAAGCAGTTGTTCCAGTTTTTAAGTCACAAAGCGTGCATGGAGCTTGCGATACACTGCAGTTTTGCTGCTCCACAAAAAAAGTCTGGTAGAGGAAGGTCCAGCAAGCGTGGGGGCCACGGATTTATTTTTTCAGATAACACGCCCCCGAAAGAACTTTTCCAGATGCCGCAAAGTGTTGTTAACTGTGACTTCAGTAGCCCCATCTTGTTGAAGCAATTAGTAGTTATTTCGACTTCTTTAAGCTGCCCAGCGAAATCGTGGATCATTAAACAATACGGGAGGACGACGGTTCAATCCCGCGTCCGGCCTTCCTGAGTTAGGTTTTCCGTGATTTCCCTAAATCACTCCAGGCAATTGCCGGGATGGTTCCTTTGAAAGGGCACGGCCGACTTCCTTCCCCGTCCTTGCTTAATCCGATGAGACCGATGACCTCGCGGTTTGGTCTCTTCCCCCAAACAATCCAATCCAATTAAACAATAACGTTCACTGATCACAGTTGCTCCCAAAAAAAAGTTCAGTACTGCGCCATGTGAGTATTGCCGCACCTCCAGTATTCTGATCAAGCAATGGCGTGTAAGTGGGTGTTTTGTGTTAACACGTCCAAAGCGATGGGACAAGGCCTCGTCTGTACGGAACGTGACGTCAAGAACAAAAACTGTATTCCTTGCGATAAAAGATGTAAACAATTTGGAAACAATTTCACTGTTTATCTGGTCTTAGGAAGTATTTTTAGCGCATATGTCTGGGTTGTAGGCTTTTGAGGAAGTGAAAAGTTGATGATAAACAGTAAAAACTCAGAGGCAAAAGAAGTTTGGAAATTTGGTGCTACAGGAAAGGCTCTGAATTGCAGATGGTGATGTCAGATAACTTGTGACCGTGACGAGCTAGTAAATCGCAATGTCCAACACAACTGAAAGAAAGAACGGTTGTAAGTATTCATGCTGAGGTACGAAGGAATGGTCATGTTGGTGACAGAGGGAAGTGGGGGCAAAATATTGCCAGTTTTAGTACGTGGAAAGGTAAATAACCAGCTGATAAAATCAATGACAAAACACATATTTGTGTCGTCATCGCCAGATATTTTGAAGAAAATTGCTACGTAAGCTAATGGGAAACAGCCGCAGCAATTCCGCTTCTTACAACGAACATTGGACCAATTACGCTATGTGTATCGTGATTACCAATAACGAGGCTGTTGACTATTCTGTTAAGAGCCCTAATTAAAATAGCAACATCATCATAATTATCATCAGTAGCTTCAGAAGTACACAGGTTGCAGTACCTATGGCGAGATGGAGAGTTGGTCCAAATTAGCTATAAGTGTTGCATCATACCAGTGCTCACACTGAAAGTCTACAACAGTAACATTCTGTGTGTGGCAAAACTACTTGCATTCATTCTTAAAAAGAGTAAGGATTTGATCGCTCTCGTAACTATAAAATTTAAATAAGGAGAAGTTGGCAGTTTGGGATGGAAAAGGAAAGAGGAAGGAAAGGGGAGGAAGCAATCCCTTGAGTTGTTTGAGCAATGGGACGTCTGGGTGGTATCTATGACGTGAGCCGTCTGCCGAAAGGAACGAGGTAACGTTTGAGTTTTTGAGACGAGTCAAGTTCCCACAGTCTGCTCTGGCGCTGCAGCGATGGCGCCTCTCCCAGAGAAAAGTCTTGCGACAGACTGGTGCGCCCTCTAGATTGAATTGCGCCGAGGGCTCTCGTGCCGGGGCGCTGCAGGTAGCTTGCCTGCCAGGGGTCAGCTAACTCGATTCCCTTCGACCCGGGCGCCGCCGCCGACGGTGTCCGGACGTCAGTCAAAGGCGCTCGCGGCACTCGATGGTGTCTGCTCGGTGCCTCCCAGAGGCGCCTCGAAGCCGGTCCGTACACTATTCTCAGCCGCTTAAAGAAAAAATTATAACTACACATTCCTTGTCAATCTCAAAGGGCTGTGTTTTCAATAACATACAACACAAAAAGTTCCCAAAGAGCAAAAATAAACCACTCCAGAGTACCAGAGATTTCATGTGCCAACAGTAAAAAGCATTCTGCTATAAGATTAGAGTACAACTGCCTTCAATTACTGTAGCCTGTTGATATAACGAGTGCATCGAATTTTATGAACATTATCCGTCTTTTAACGACCAGTAAATGGCTTGTTAGAACCAATCGTTACCTCTCTCCATCTTTTGCTTCGAATCTAGCTAGTTACATGCATTTTACAAATAGGTAGGCTTCCTTGGCAGCGGTCGATAAGATTCAAATTCTTCTGGGAATACCCACATTTTGAAGTACTAAAGTAACCAGCATTTGGTCATGTTGCAGTCGACTTCCTCAAAGTATAGACTATTTTTCTCAACATACATCTACTCTGCAGTTCACACTTAAGTATGTGGCGGTAGGTGATCAAATGACTTTCACTCAATTTCTCTACATCGCGCGGGATGGGTGAACACATCTTTGCGTGTGAGCTTTGATTTCTCAAATTTTATTAGAATCAAAATTTTTCATAGTGTAGGGAGGTGTCGACAAACACTTGCGCATGCGGAGAGGAACGTAGGGGATAAAAATTTTCTTAAAGGATCTCGCCACATAAAAAACGCCTCTGTTTCAGTGATTGCCAGCCCAGCTCCCGTATCATATACCTGACACTCTCCCTCTTATTTCACGTTCACACGAAACGAGCTGCCCTTGTTATAACTTTTCCGATGTCATCCCTTAATCCTATATGGCAAGGCTCCCATATTGCAAAGCAGGGCGCTAGCAGAGGACGGACAAGCGCATTGCAAGCGGCCTAAGACTTGTAGATATGTTGTATCTTCTGACAATAAAATGCATGGATACTTTACACCACAGAAACACCAAATGCACAAGCGAGTTGCAACTGATGACGCCCCATCCCATGAAACCTGGGAAGCGACGTGTGTGTGCTGGTGAATGCACTCTGGAGTTGATAGCTCACCAGGTCTACGCAATACAATTCTACGTCGCTCATTCGCATACAGACATAAGAAGCTCTCATCACTGCAAACCAAAGAGTGCCATTCCTATCTCCAGTCAACACTTCCACGACGCCAGAGTTTCTATATTTGGATGTATGGTGGTGTCAGTGATAGGCTGGCCAGAGAAGCACGTCATCTTAATCCTGATGCAAACACACGTTTCCTAATGTTCTCATTAGACACAGCAATTGCAACATGGGATCGGCTTTCGTCACTGAATGATGTCCGGTCGGCCACCGCTGCTCACGCAATGCGCTGGCGTTGACGTGTGTGTGTGTACAACACGGACGTCTAGAACTTGGTCTGCTGATGTGGGAAAGTTCCACAGACTACTACTGAAAGCTGTGTCACACTACCGATACAAGTTCATCAACATGTGCGTCAATCCGTCGATACTTCAATCCAGCTTCCGATATGCCCACAACGCGACGGCGTTCAAATGTCTGAAGCTATTCTATAGTGATATGTACTCGTCGGTGGGACATGGTTGTACCCTAGAATGAATGTTGCTATCACTGATCGCCTCTGAACTCAGCACAGTTACTGCTTGCAGAGTACAAATAGAGGGTGCACAGATAGGCCTTCTAAGTACCATATGATCGCCAGTAACCACGACAAAAGTAGTCAGTAACACTTTACTATCCTCTCCCCACTTCCTCCCAGTATGCCCAGTGCCCCTGAACATAGGCCCTGAACGCGATGCATTTTATCCGACATAGTAAACTAAAGGGCAACACATAGTTGAAACAGACATAATCCTTCATGTTACCGGTAACATCATGAGGAGACGCAATCCATGCCATGATAAACCCCACACAAAAATTGAAATATAAAATAAAAAAATAGGGGGAAAAAAGAGAACGAGCTTCAGCCTGGGTGCTCCAGACTGTGTGCTTCAGACTGTGTGCTGTGTATACAACGCTGAACCATCGCAATACTCTTTTATGTATGATGTAAAGAGACTCAATTTACGGCTCATCGGACTACACTACATGCAGGCAGTCAGCTGTTGTCGGGTTTCTGTTGTTTGGCCTACTGAAGACGTGTGGCTTTACGTGCTGCTCCAAGCAACGGACTTTTAAAGAGGTGCGCGACTCCACATGTTCAATGCACGCAATTCCCTTCCCAATGTTCGCTAGGAAAATGATCTATATGGGCCAAAATTTTCTGAAAGCAGCAATTCCATTCTGACTTTAAATCGACTGTCAATAACAGGGCGTGACAGCAGTCCACGGTTCCTGTCGAACAGAATCTTTTTCGAATTACTGCTCTTACGCCACGTAGCTTGGCTGCGATTAGTACACCATTCCTTCCATGAACATGAGGCAGTCCAGGCTGATAGACCAACAAACTATGAATCTTCATTTACTGTGTGGTCAGGGACACGTTCAAATACCAAACTTACTTTTACCATTCTGTCATGTGGACAAGTCAACACAACATAATACATTGTTATTAAACAATGGAATGGAATACGTACAACACATCACTACCATGAGTGGTGTCACTCACAGAGGCTCTCATAACCGCCCGGTACCCGTTCCACACGGTGTACAGCGTTCCAAATCCGCCCGTGTGCTCTTTTAAGGACATGACTAATAATGTGTCCGGTGAGATTATCTTTAGCTCACTCGAAATGGTATTCTCTCGCATTGTTTCCATTTAAAACTTCTACAGAAACTCAAGCTATGTAGTGGACCCATCTAAGGACTCCGCATGTTACACGTATAGAAGTGTTTCAACTGTGCGAGACACAAATTTTCAATAGTTTAGTTAAATAATCAAGTTTTAAACAACATACTACAGAAATTAAATTCATAAATTGGTGAAAACATTTCGATGTAAAACGAAGCGTAGAATGCTTGCAAATAACTTTACAGAGATTCTATTAGCGATATTAAAGAGAGGAATACCAAGGATACATTAGAACTGCGCTATTAATCGAGTGGCATGATTGTCAACGTAGAACAAGCACGTCTTCAAATAACCCATTATTATAGTTCCTAATGCCGCACCTGTGACTACATTTCTCTGACTCCGGAGTCTATAAAGTTATTGATCATGACTAGATCCTTTGCGCGAGTCACATGTGTAACCCTTACAACTATGATTTAACAGAAGCGTTTATTGCGTACTCAAGAGCACGAAGTCGAATAATTACAGTGTTCATATTGGTAATAACATACCTGCCGCATCACGAGGAGCTGTGCGTATTCTACAGATCTTCTGCAGCCTCAATAAAGAAAGTTCTTCACGCTGTAGAGAGAACTCTTCACGAACACACTCTCGGTGGCAAAGACACGCTCAAGACTGGTGCTAGGCAACGGAGCAGCACAAGCCATTCTTGGAAATTACGTCTCATTGATAATGCTAATGTAATAGCGTTCGCTACCCACTGAAGCCACCGCAGTAAATACGAGCACGCAAAACGTTATCTCTTGTCTCGTACAAAAATCATTGCGAACAGAATCCTGCTATCACAGCTTAAATGTGCCTTTTACAAGGAAGAAGGTTTAACGTTCAGTTAATGACGGATCATCGGATACGGTGCAGACACGTGAAATCAGAAAGTATGGGGAAGGAAACCTATCTCTGAAAGGAACCTCCCCATCAATTTCGTCAAGACCTTTAGACAAATCACGGAATAGCTGAATCATGGTAGCCGTACGGGGATTTGAGCAGCAGCCCACCCGAATATGAATCCAACATTTTAATCGTTGTTCTGCCATTTACTGGGTGTTATTACGTAATTTTAATTTGTCTAGTCCTTAATCTACGTATGACTTTAACTTATCTCTTGATACTATTACTTACCAAGCAAAAAGAACAGAGGAAGGAAGACATCTAATCTGATTTTATTATGTTAAAATGAAGTTGGCTGGCGATGTGATTCCGGTTTTGCACTTGTATTCGTGAGATGCGTTGTCAAATCCACGCCCGGTCGTCCGGGTGTAGGTTTTGCATGATTTATCTATACATTTTAAAGTAAATACAGCAACGCAGCGACTGAAAAGGACAATTACTTCCCGACCCTTTTTTCAGGCAGAGCTTTGGTCTTGTTAGAATGACCTCATCGTCAACAACGAGCTAAACATTATATTCTAGTCTTCCTTTTTCCAGGGTTCAAGCGTTCAACTCACCTTTCATGGGCTACGTATTTTGATTATCAGAAGCTCATTACAAACCAGTAACCTTGTTTACGGAAGTAAACAGTAAACTCCAGCGCCATGCGGATGGAGAAGAGGCACTAAGGCACGGAGAAATGTAGAAAGATAGTTGAACTGTCAACAGAGTTAACTTTTCCGAAATATTTTTAGTTTCTAATATTTTCTAACTTACAGCTGGAGGTGGAATGGAGAGGAAAAAAGCATTCGCTTTCGGTCATATCAAAGGGCTGCGAACGGGAAAGGTGGCATACTTCACCGGGGTACATGCTGGGATTTCACTACATGATTTACTGACATGTAAAGGCATCATATTCCTCAAGAAACTGAAGTCAAAACCGAGGTACAAATATGGGTATTATGGGCCGGTTATTCTGTCTGTCTAGAGTTCAACCCCGTAGCTGAAGTTCGCTGCACTGTGAGATTCGAAATCGACGAACACACTGGAGGGAACGGCGTCGCAAGGACGTCTGTAGTTCAATGTTCTAAACTTTCCCCCCGAATGAACTTACGATGTTACAGTGTCTGAAGAGACTCCCAAAGTGAGCTACCTGGCTCATGTGTTACCTGATCGAGCGACAACGCTTTCTCCTGCATGTAATTGTTCGCGGCGTTCATTGCAGCTTTCAGGAAGCTTCCTGTAAAAACCGTCTATAAGCGCTTCTGCAAGCTTCAAGGAACCATTTGGTTTTCTAGCACTTTGCATACATGTGATATTTAACTAAATTAACACCCACCGCCATACTAGCAAGTACGATAAGATCCCTAGCATATGTTATGCATCGACTGAAGTAAAACAGAGACAGTATAACAAAGGATGCTTGGGAGCACCATCTCCAGATTTGTCCCTCAAGTACCTAGTTCTAGCAGCATTAAAAATCTCTAAATACGCATGTACTAAAATGCCAAGATCATGCTTGCCAAACACGATATTTACACATGTTCCATTGTAGTCACCTACACGCAAGATCGTCTCCATTCCGTACCAGAACAAATCGATGATGGTGTTGAATTCCTCGAGTCTGTTACATCACGCTATTGGACGATAGTGATACATTTTATCTTCTGTGAGTTAAATATTGAAGGTACATACTATTCTCTGTATTTTTACTCGCCAAATGAGTAAGTAACAAAGAAATTACAACCTATGAGTGCGTTTTATTGTGGTTCGTTACCTACAAACTGAGTCGAGCTATGACTGTGACCAATAGCGGTGGAGGGAATGCAAGGGCCTGATAACGTAAAATATGCTGCTATAAACAGATATGGGCTACCTATGTTTACCGTAGTGCGTAAGGCATATGATGACCATTTTTGTGTTGTTACAATATTTTACATACAGAAAAAAGAACGATAGTTACAATGCTCTAATGAGGAGTGTTTAAATAATGAATGGTCAGCTCTTTTCACCTCCATCTTGTCAGTGACTGAATGTGTTTATGACAGATGACTTACGACTTCTTCGTTTCGTAATGATACAAGTGTCCCAAAAAATACCAACTCCAATCTACATCTTGCATAATGACCATAGTGGTGAAATTAGAGAAATTCATGCTATGGTAAAGGGGTACTTCTTTTTGTTTCTGCATGAATGGATGAGGTCTGGGTGGAATGACTATGGAACAATACGCACACAGCTCCACATTCTCTTGGGTGATTTGCAGGGTACAGATGCAGATGTAAGAAGAGAAATCCATCGCTATGAAATAATCGTGGAAAAGTGGCTAATAGTGATCTTCGTTTTAACTCATAGCATCAAAGTCCAAGCAATGTTCTTACAATAGCACTGGAATGGTACCCTCTGCTTGTTACATGGTGCAATGTAAGTGAACTGCAGGAAGCCAAACTCAAGCATCCATATAAAATAACCAATCTTACATGAAAGCGGTACGAAACGTAAATCGACGGATCAGTAAACAATTAGGATTGTTTATGTAAATCTATGGTGATTTCTGCATGTACAATACTCAGGAGTCCACTTCGGTCACGCCTCAAGTTCTCCGTGATATTTCGACGAACAGATTCATTACTATCTTCATGTCGTTTCTGACAACAACTGCTGCGCTCGTGTCGACGAGCTGTGTACGATGGCCATTATCGCCGCCATCATTGCCCTCCTGCCGATATCTGTGCAGCCGCCGCGGTGGATGGTGGCGGTGGTTAGGATAGTGGGGGGGTGAGGGTGGCTTAACCCGGCTTCGAACTGCAGTCTCCACTACAGTGTCCGCTCTTATCGTTGAAGATTGCGCATCTCATTGTGCAGGTACGCTTTGCTTTTTCTCGGCACAGTGCAGGGTTCTACGCCTGCATTGGTTACAGGTTGTTATTACTGTTAATTAGACCATCTTTGACCGTAGCTGCCGTTACTAAACCTAGTAATGTCAAACTCTTGGTGGCTCGACGAAATACACATTTGGAATGTGTCACTCCATGGTTCTGCTGATTTTCCCGGAGATATTGCTGCCAAACAGCATCCACGCTAGTGTGCTTCTCTTTTTCTTGTTGCTGCTGTCTAAGTGCACACTGTCCAAAAGCAAGTTCAATTCGTGATTCCTGCGCTCATCCTTTGCCTATCATCATAACACTGTCAGTTGCTGCGTCAAGCTGTTTCAAGACGTAAACACTTGAATGTTCAGGATAGGCGCCAATCCGTAGCTTGTCATAGGACCAAACATTGAATGTAAAACTCTGTGCCTCACCTTTCACAACGTGTCCTCCGTCAGTGACAGCCGGTGATACTGTTTCGAATTGTTAGCGTATCACGCCTGTAACCCAGTGAACACTCTGGTCCCACGATGAGACGTTTCAGTTGTGGTAACTAAACTGTGCGCACTAAATCACTGCGTGACAGACAAGCACCATCTCACGAAACTGTTTAAGGTGCATACACAACCTCACTTTACAACGTCTTCGATAAAGGAATCTGACTGATTGTATGTGGCATTTGGATGAAAATCTGCAATTTGAATGCAGTTTTTTTGTAATGGACATGGGGTTGTGTAACATACGATGGACAATACTATCAGATGACAAAGGGATACCCTGGTGAACCAGACCTTCAACAAGAGACCAGAAAGGCCAGTTCGTTTCCTGGCGTCATATACGAATGACATTCTGTGAAATACTCTAAGTCGAAATATTTAAGCCGTTATACCACCACCACTGACATCCAGAGGATGCCAAAGGCGGAATGGGACCGAGTGAGCTGGGTTAGTGATTGACATACTGATTTGGATTCTGGTGAACTGTCGTTCAAAACATGAGGATAATTACGGTTCAACGTCTAATCGTCAATGGAGACACTGGACATGAGACACATTGTTGTCGGACAACGTCTTCCGGATCATCTTTCTTCGTACATATCAAGCGTTCTCTTCGCGTTATTTCTGCATTCTTTGCGCTTCACCTGTAAAGAATAACATATTTAATTTCGACTCGATTGTGAATAACTGGCTAGATGGCTGTGGTCTTCTTCCGAGTGTGACGTACGTCTGCTTAAGACCTTCATCTGTTTCATGTTAGAAACAGAAAAAACGAAGTTCAGAAAATTGGAATTATTCCGAAACTAGTAAATGGAGCAAAGAGTGGAACGCTATTGAGGTCATATTTGTGATTATCAAGGTATGTTAGTGTCTACGCATGAAATCAATAAGAGCTTGCTAAAGTTTCGATGAATCTCCCTTCAAGACGGTCGTATGTGGGGACACGAAGCAAATACAGGGCAGTCTAATAAACAAGCGCCTAAACAATCACTTCACAGGCCTATCCAATTGGCGTCATAACAGGCGTCAGAGAAGCGGTGATGCACTCGTTCTTCGAAGAAGGTTACCGCTGTTTTCAGTATTCACTGCTACCAAATCTGTTGCTGGCTAAAATTGTTTGGAGTTACCGGAAAAATGGGTACTATACGGGAAGGGGGGGGGGGGGGGCGAAATTTTAACCCTGGATACTGATGCCACTTGAAACCAAAACGTTGTGAAGGTCGACAACGCACAATTTTTTAACTATGGAAACTTGGCGCCATACGCTCTGATTGGCCGCAGGATTTCCCTGTTGCCGGATGCTCTGGACAACGCATGACCGCGAATGCTTTGCCAGCCGCCGATCGCGATGTATCCGAAGCGGCCCGCACGCTCGGTGGTAGCGCGCCATCTTTCCACTCTGGCGGCCAATCGGAGCGCGTGGCGCCAAGTTTCCGTAGTTTAAAAATGGTGCATTGTCCACCTACACAGCATTAGTAATTTTGGTTCCTACTGGCATTAGCTATCCAGGGTTAAAATTTGTGACATAATTTTTCTGCTCCCTGTATACTGCATCCGTGTGTAGTCCTCACAGCACGATGTGTGTGTGTGTGTGTGTGTGTGTGTGTGTGTGTGTGAGAGAGAGAGAGAGAGAGAGAGAGAGAGAGAGAGAGAGAGAGAGATAGTGAGTGAGTGAGTAGTGACAAAACACTACGGCCACTGTTCAGCGCGCCAGTAATGGTGATGTGCACGTTGCAGTCGGAGTCACTTTACTATGAAAGAGATAATGAAGACTCCAAACTGATTTCTTTTACATAAGGAAATAGTGGACACTGATGAATATTTAGTCAATTGTAGACACGAACAACTTAAACTTTATAGCAACACCATACGAACAAAGAAACATTTCAGAGACGGCTGCCAGTCTGTATGTATGATTTATAGCTGTGCATAAAATTTTGTCATAGTTCCTTGGCATTCCACATGGCAAAGGCAGCTACGACCCTCAGCTGCTAGTTCATCCTAGTTCATCTTCATTTTCTACTTGGTTTTCGTATGCTAACAGCTTCATGTAAAACCAGAAAAATATCCGCCTTGGACGGTTCACAGACGACTGTGTAGAGGGAGTGTAGTACCATGCTACATATTTCCGGCATCTGCCTCTAGCCATGCCCGTAATGGAAGTCTTATATATTGTCTTTTTCCTTTTGAAAGATTGTTTTTTCTTATTTATATGCTAAGTACTTTTCTGGAATCACAAAAATTACTCCGCAAAATTAAGATTTTTCTGAGTGTGGATACGTTTTCAAAAACACTAGTATCAAGGAACAAACATTCGATTGAAAGTTCAAGGCGTTGTACTTGAGAAAATGTTATAACTACTGCATTTAATAGTTTATCCGTTACATTACTACCCCACGAGACACCAATAACCAGTAAGTGAACCCAACTTATGCGAAAATATTATCAAAAGGCAGTTATATGTTAAATGTATTTTGAAATAAAAGTTATTAAACACCAACACACATTTCCACTTACAATAAAGGTAAAATTGTTAGGAAATTAAAGAAATTCAGCTTATTGGCGAGTATCGTATGTTCCATGACAAAAGAACTTCTGTTTCAGGGTACAAGACTGTACACGACCGATGACGTTAACTGTTCACATGTTAAACACTAAGAACACAAAAGTCACGTGATAGCGATGTGTACATATGTAGATGGCGATAGTATAGCGTGCACTGCACTGCAATGGCTGAGCTATCATGTGTACTCAGGTGATTAATGTCAGAAGGTTTACGATATGAGCCGGCCGCGGTGGACGAGCGGTTCTAGGTGCTCAGTCCGGAACCGCGCGACTGCTACGGTCGCAGGTTCGAATCCTGCCTCGGGCATGGATGTGTGTGATGTCCTTAGGTTAGTTCTAAGCTGTAGGGGACTGATGACCTCAGATGTTAAGTCCCATAGTGCTCAGAGCCATTTGAACCATTTGAACCTATTGCAGTACTTAGAACGTTCGCCGGCCGAAGTGGCCGTGCGGTTAAAGGCGCTGCAGTCTGGAACCGCAAGACCGCTACGGTCGCAGGTTCGAATCCTGCCTCGGGCATGGATGTTTGTGATGTCCTTAGGTTAGTTAGGTTTAACTAGTTCTAAGTTCTAGGGGACTAATGACCTCAGCAGTTGAGTCCCATAGTGCTCAGAGCCATTTGAACCATTTTGAACTTAGAACGTTCTTAATAAAGTGTGAATTTTAAGTTTAGTCCCTTAGTGCTCAGAACCATTTGAACCTATAGCAGTACTTAGAACGTTCTTAATAAAGTGTGAATTTTAAGTTTAGTCCCTTAGTGCTCAGAGCCATTTGAACCATTTGAAACTACTGCAGTACTTAGAACGTTCTTAATAAAGTGTGAATTTTAAGTTTAGTCCCTTAGTGCTCAAAGCCATTTGAACCATTTGAACCTATTTCAGTACATAGAACGTTCTTAATAAAGTGTGAATTTTAAGTTTAGTCCCTTAGTGCTCAGAGCCAGTTGAACCATTTGAACGTATTGCAGTACGTAGAACGTTCTTAATAAGGTGTGAATTTTAAGTTTAGTCCCATAGTGATCAGAGCCATTTGAACCATTTTTTTTACGACGAGATTACGGTCGCACGACGGCGATTAACAGATTTTCAACGCGAAATGGTAGTTGGAGATAGACTCAGGACATTCAGCTTCGAAAATCGTTAGATAATTCAATATGACGAGAGCGACAGAGTCAAGAACGTGCTGAGGATACCAAATTTCAGGCGTGGCCTCTCACTGCGATCAACGCATTGGCGAACGGCCTCCATTTAAAGACCGAGAGCAGCGATGTTTCCGAAGAGCTGTCAGTGCTAACATACAAGCAATACTGCGTGAAATAAACGCAGAAATGAATGTGCAGCTTACGACGTACGTATGCGTCAGGACGGCGCTGCGATATCTGCATTAAAGGCCTCTGTCAGGAGGTGATCGACGTGAGTGCCTGTATGAACACCACGACATCGCCAGCAGCACCTCTCATGGACTTGTGACCATATTGGTTGGATCCTACACGGCTGAAAAGAGTGGCCTGGACAGATGAGTCCCGATTTCCATTGGTAAGAGCTGGTAGCAGGATTCAAAAGTGGCACTGACCCGACCCCCACCCCCCCCCCCCCCCCCCCGAAGCCAAGCTCCCTAGTTGTTAACGTGCTACAGTGCTCTCTGGTGAAGGCTCCATTACGGTGTGGGATGTATTTAACGGGTGATCAAAAAGTCAGTATAAATTTGAACACTTAATAAACCACGGAATAATGTAGATAGAGAGGTAAAAATTGACACACATGCTTCGAATGACATGGGGTTTACTTAGAACAAAAAAAAGGAAAAAAAAGTTCACAAAATGTCCAACAGATGGCACTGGACAGCAAAACGTCAGTGACTGCGCATGACAATCGTGTATAAAAGGAGCTGTAATGAGAGAGAGAATCAGATGCGCCTGGAGTCACAGCATGTTGACGTTACCTGAAAAGGTGCTTTTAGAGAAGCTGTATTATCAGAAAGGGGAATGTGCTACTTCAGCGTTACGATCCCATCGCCATAGTAAGGGGATCCGAACGGGTAAATGTCCGTTGACAAATGCAGCTGTGGCGAGAATGATTTCGAAGTTCGAAGCCTCAAGTTGTTTAGACGATAGACCCCGTAATGGCCGACCGAGCAAAAGGCGTAATGCTGCTGAGACAGTTCAGGAAGAAATGGAGACCGTAGCGGGTTCGTGTATGCACGGGGAATTAAGCGCTCGTGCAGTCGCACGTCGCACCGGCATTCCATACACTACTGTTTGTGGTTGGCACTTAGGCGTACCCTCGGATGCTATCCGTACAAAATCCATCGGCATCATGAACTGTTACCTGGCGATTTAGTGAAGCGGAGGGCATTTGCGGTGTGGGCGTTTCATAAGATGGTAGAAGAGGACGATTGGTTGAGTAACGTGTTGTGGACCCACGAAGCTCATTTCACGTTCCGAGGGTCTGTCAACGCCCACAACTGCAGAATTTGGGCTACCCAAAAATCCTAGAACTGTCGTGGAAACTCCATTGCACAACGAGAAAGTCACGGTATGGGTTGGATTTACCCCATCTACCGTTATCGGGCCTTTTCCCTTCGAGGAAATGCGTGATTCTGGTTTTGTAACTGCCACCGTGAAGGGTGAGAGTTACGTCGATATGTTACAGGATCGCATCATCCCCAGCCTCGCTGATAAACACCTGCTGGAACGTACGATGTTTATGCAGGATGGGGCTCTACCCCATATTGCTAGACGCGTGAAAGCTCTCTTGGTGATGATCGTGTGCTCAGCCACCACTTTCGTCATGCTTGGCCTCCCAGGTCCCCTGACATCAGTCCGTGCGATTATTGATTTTGGAGTTACCGGAAGTCACAAGTGCATCGTGATCGACCGACAGCTAAAGGGATGCTGTAAGACAACATCCGACGCCAATGCCTCCCCCCAAGAACCATGGACCTTGCCGTTGGTGGGGAGGCTTGCGTGCCTCAGCGATACAGATAGCCGTACCGTAGGTGCAACCACAACGGAGGGGTATCTGTTGAGAGGCCAGACAAACGTGTGGTTCCTGAAGAGGGGCAAGCAGCCTTTTCAGTAGTTGCAGGGGCAACAGTCTGGATGATTGACTGATCTGGCCTTGTAACACTAACCAAAACGGCCTTGCTGTGCTGGTACTGCGAACGGCTGAAAGCAAGGGGAACATACAGCCGCAATTTTTTCCGAGGGCATGCAGCTCTACTGTATGATTAAAAGATGATGGCGTCCTCTTGGGTAAAATACTCCGGAGGTAAAATAGTCCCCCATTCGGATCTCCGGGCGGGGACTACTCAAGAGGACGTCTTTATCAAGAGAAAGAAAACTGGCGTTCTACGGATCGGAGCGTGGAATGTCACATCCCTTAATCGGGCAGGTAGGTTAGAAAATTTAAAAAGGGACAGGTTAAAGTTAGATATAGTGGGAATTAGTGAAGTTCGGTAGCAGGAGGAACAAGACTTCTGGTCAGGTGAATACAGGGGTATAAATACAAAATCAAATAGGGGTAATGCAGGCGTCGGTTTAATAATGAATAAAAACATAGGAGTGCGGGTAAGCTACTACAAACAGCATAGTGAACGCATTATTGTGGCCAAGATGGACACGAGGCCCACTCCTACTACAGTAGTACAAGTTTATATGCTCTGCTGATGACGAAGACATTGAAGAAATGTGTGATGAAATAAAAGAAATTATTCAGATAGTGAAGGGAGAAGAAAGTTTAATAGTCATGGGTGACTGGAATTCGGTAGTAGGAAAAGGGAGAGAAGGAAATGTAGTAGGTGAATATGGATTGGGGCTAATAAATGAAAGAGGAAGCCGCCTGATAGAATTTTGCACAGAGCACAACTTAATCATAGGTAACACTTGGTTCAAGAATCGTAAAAGGAGGTTTTATACATGGAAGAAGCCTGGAGATACTGTCAGGTTTCAGATAGATTACATAATGGTAAGACAGAGATTTAGGAACCAGGTTTTAAACTGTAAGACATTTCCAGGGGCAGATGTGGACTCTGATCACAATCTATTGGTTATGAACAGTAGATTAAAACTGAAGAAACTGAGAAATGGTGGAATTTAAGGAGATGGGACCTGGATAAACTGAAAGAACCAGAGGTTGTACAGAGTTTCAGGGAACAATTGACAGGAATGGGTGAAAGAAATACAGTAGAAGAAGAATGGGTAGCTTCGAGAGATGAAGGCAGCAGAGGACCTAGTAGGTAAAAAGACGAGGGCTAGTAGAAATCCTTGGGTAACAGAAGAAATACTGAATTTAATTGATGGAAGAGAAAATATAAAAATGCAGTTAATGAAGCAGGCAAAAAGGAATACAAACGTCTCAAAAACGACATCGACAGGAAGTGCAAAATGGCTAAGCAGGGATAGCTAGAGGACAAATGTAAGGATGTAGAGGATTATCTCACTAGGGGTAAGATACAGGGTGTTTCAAAAATGACCGGTATATTTGAAACGGCAATAAAAACTAAACGAGCAGCGATAGAAATACACCGTTTGTTGCAATATGCTTGGGACAACAGTACATTTTCAGGCAGACAAACTTTCGAAATTACAGTAGTTACAATTTTCAACAACAGATGGCGCTGCGGTCTGGGAAACTCTATAGTACGATATTTTCCACATATCCACCATGCGTAGCAATAATATGGCGTAGTCTCTGAATGAAATTACCCGAAACCTTTGACAACGGGTCTGGCGGAATGGCTTCACATGCAGATGAGATGTACTGCTTCAGCTGTTCAATTGTTTCTGGATTCTGGCGGTACACCTGGTCTTTCAAGTGCCCCCACAGAAAGAAGTCACAGGGGTTCATGTCTGGCGAATAGGGAGGCCAATCCACGCCGCCTCCTGTATGTTTCGGATAGCCCAAAGCAATCACACGATCATCGAAATATTCATTCAGGAAATTAAAGACGTCGGCCGTGCGATGTGGCCGGGCACCATCTTGCATAAACCACGAGGTGTTCGCAGTGTCGTCTAAGGCAGTTTGTAGCGCCACAAATTCACGAAGAATGTCCAGATAGCGTGATGCAGTAATCGTTCCGGATCTGAAAAATGGGCCAATGATTCCTTTGGAAGAAATGGCGGCCCAGACCAGTACTTTTTGAGGATGCAGGGACGATGGGACTGCAACATGGGGCTTTTCGGTTCCCCATATGCGCCAGTTCTGTTTATTGACGAAGCTGTCCAGGTAAAAATAAGCTTCGTCAGTAAACAAAATGCTGCCCACATGCATATCGCCGTCATCAATCCTGTGCACTATATTGTTAGCGAATGTCTCTCGTGCAGCAATGGTAGCGGCGCTGAGGGGTTGCCGCATTTGAATTTTGTATGGATAGAGGTGTAAACTCTGGCGCATGAGACGATACGTGGACGTTGGCGTCATTTGGACCGCAGCACGGCGAACGGAAACCCGAGGCCGCTGTTGGATCACCTGCTGCACTAGCTGCGCGTTGGCCTCTGTGGTTGCCGAACGCGGTCGCCCTACCTTTCCAGCACGTTAATCCGTCACGTTCCCAGTCCATTGAAATTTTTCAAACAGATCCTTTATTGTATCGCTTTTCGGTCCTTTGGTTACATTAAAACTCCGTTGAAAACTTCGTCTTGTTGCAACAACACTGTGTTCTAGGCGGTGGAATTCCAACACCAGAATAATCCTCTGTTCTAAGGAATAAACCATGTTGTCTACAGCACACTTGCACGTTGTGAACAGCACACGTTTACAGGAGAAAGACGACGTACAGAATGGCGCACCCACAGACTGCGTTGTCTTCTATATCGTTCACATCACTTACAGCGCCATCTGTTGTTGAAAATTGTAACTACTGTAATTTCGAAAGTTTGTCCGCCAGAAAATGTACTGTTGTCCCAAGCATATTGCAACAAACGGTGTATTTCTATCGCTGCTCGTTTAGTTTTTATTGCCGTTTCAAATATACCAGTCATTTTTGAAACACCCTGTAGATACTGCCATCAGGAAAATTAATGAGACCTTCGGAGGAAAGAGAATCACTTGTATGAATATCAAGACCTCAGCTGGAAGCCCAGTTCTAAGCACAGAAGGAAAAGAAGAAAGGTGGAAGGAGTATATAGAGGGCCTATACAAGGGCAATGTACTTGAGGACAATTTTATGGAAATGGAAGAGGATGTAGATGAAGATGAAATGGGAGATACGATACTGCGTGAAGAGTTTGACAGAGCACTCAAAGACCTAAGTCGAAACAAGGCACCGGGAGTAGACAACATTCCATTAGAACTACTGACGGCCTTGTGAGAGCCAGTCCTGACAAATCTCTACCATCTCGTGGGCAAGACGTATGAGACTTCAAGAAGAATATAATAATTCCGATCCCAAAGAAAGCAGGTGCTGACAGATGTGAAAATTACCGAACCATCAGTTTAATATATTTAGATTAAAGTTCAGTCTTGATCACGTTATGTCTGTTTTAATGAGTAACCGGTTTCGGTTTTTTCTATAAAACCATCATCAGACCCATTGGCTCCCTTGGGTTGGTTGGTGGAGCTCTCCTTGCTGCTGTGCAGTCAACAGTTGACTGCACAGCAGCAAGGAGAGCTCCACCTACCAACCCAAGGGAGCCAATGGGTCTGATGATGGTTTTATAGAAAAAACCGAAACCGGTTACTCATTAAAACAGACATAACGTGATCAAGACTGAACTTTAATCTAAATATAACAATTAATTGATCACTGTATTCCAAAAATGTTTACCAAAATTGTGCATCAGTTTAATAAGTCACGGATGCAAAATACTAACGCGAATTCTTTACGGACGAAAGGAAAAACTTGTAGAAGCTGACCTCGGGGAAGATCAGTTTGGATTCCGTAGAAATATTGGAACACGTGAGTCAATGCTGACCCTACGACTTATCTTAGAAGCTAGATTAAGGAATGGCAAACCTACGTTTCTAGCATTTGTAGACTTAGAGAAAGCTTTTGACAATGTTGACTGGAATATTCTCCTTCACATTCTGAAGTAATAAGGGGTAAAATACAGGGAGCGAAAGGCTATTTACAATTTGTACAGAAACGAGATGGCAGTTATAAGAGTCGAGGGGCACGAAAGGGGAGCAGTGGTTGGGAAGGGAGCGAGACAGTGTTGTAGCCTCTCGCCGTTGTTATTCAAAAAAACAGCTCTTAACATCTGAGGTCATCAGTCACCTAGAACTTAGAACTAGTTACACCTAACCAACCTAAGAACGTCACACACATCCATGCCCAAGGCAGGATTCGAACCTGCGACCGTAGCCGTCGTTCGGCTCCAGGCCGTAGCGCCTAGAACCGCACGGCCACTCCGCCCGGGCGATGTTATTCAATCTGTATATTGAGCAAGCAGTGAAGGAAACAAAAGAAAAATTCGGGGTAGGTATTAAAATCCATGGAAAAGAAATAAAAAGGTTCGCTGATGACTTTGTAATTCTGTCAAAGGCAGCAGAGGACTTGGAAGAGCAGTTGAACGGAATGGACAGTGTCATGAAAGGAGGGTATAAGATGAACATCAACAAAAGCAAAACGAGGATAATGGAATGTGGTCGAATTAAGTCGGGTGATGCTGAGGGAATTATATTAGGGAGTAAAGGAGTTTTGCTATTTAGGGAGCAGAATAACTGATGATGGTCGAAGTAGAGAGGATATCAAATGTAGACTGGCAATGGCAAGGAAAGCATTTCTGAAGAAGAGAAATTTGTTAGCATCGAGTATCAGGAAGTCGTTTATGAAGGTATTTGTTTGGAGCGTAGCCATGTATGGAAGTGAATCATGGACGATAACTAGTTTGGACAAGATGAAAATAGAAGCTTTCGAAATGTGGTGTTACAGTAGAATGCTGAAGATTAGATGGGTAGAACATAAAACTAATGAGGAGGTATTGAATAGGATTGGGGAGAAGAGAAGTCTGTGGCACAACTTAAGTAGAAGAAGGGTTCGGTTGGTAGGACATGTTCTGAGGCATCAAGGGATCACCAATTTAGTATTGGAGGGCAGCGTGGAGGGAAAAAATCGTAGAGGGAGACCAAGAGATGAATGCACTAAACAGATTCAGAAGGATGTAGGTTGCTGTAGGTACTGGGAGATGAAGAAGCTTGCACAGGATAGAGTAGCATGGAGAGCTGCATCAAACCAGTCGCAGGACTGAAGACCACAACAACAACAACAACAACAACAACAACTCCAGACATGCTTTACAGTGCTGGTCACAACATTATTCCTCGACTACAGCTATTGTTGAGGAATGATGGTGGTCATATTGAGCATTTACTGTAAAGAACATCATCTTTGCTTTGTCTTGCTTTGTTATGCTAATTATTGCTATTCTGATCAGATGAAGCGCCATTTGTCGGACATTTTTTGAACTTTTTTATTTTTTTGGTTCTAATAAAACCCCATGTCATTCCAAGCATGTGTGTCAATTTGTACCTCCCTATCTACATTATTCCGTTATTTATTCAGTTTTCAAATTTATACTGACATTTTGATCACCCGGTACATTGTAATGACTGGGTCCCCTCGTCCAATTGAACCAATCATTGACTGGATATTGACATGTTCGACTACTTGGAGACTGTCAGCACCCAGTCATGTGCTTACATTCTCATACATTCCCAAACAGCGATGGAATATTTATGGATGACAATGCGCCATCTCATCGGGATTCTGGACGTATGGAGCCAATGATATGGCCACCCAGGTCGCCCAACACCACATGCATCAAAAGTTTATTGGACATAATCAAGACGTCAGTTCATGTACGAAGTCCCACACTTCCTCAATTATGAACGGCCATAGAAGCAGCATTGCACAATATTTCTGCAAGGGACTTCCAGCTACTTGTTGAGTACATGACACGTCGAGCTGCTGCACTACGAGGGCAAAAAGAGCTTCGCCAAGATATTAGGAGGGTTTCCATGATTTTTGTCACCTCAGTGTATAAACAGTTCTAAGGATATGTATCATTTACCCACCATAAAATTCTGTACCTCAAGAATTAACAATATAATCCGAACAGCTTTAATGTATTACACAGGTTTCAAATGTCTAGAAAGCGAAATATTTTTAAATGCTGCTCAGAAAACCATCTCATGTCCAACAACAACGAAAAGTGAGGATAATGGTTGAAACTGTTTATGGTGGTGTCTATGTGGATTCCTCCATCTAATTGTTAAAACAGTTTCTAGACTGATGTGATGACCGAAAAACATAATGCGGCCCTCTCCTCTAGGTACAACACTCATTCTAACTATTTTTCAAGGAGTTCCTATCAGTGTCGATGAATAAACATGCCCCTCTAATGCCCTCGTATCGTATTAAATAATCACTGCTGATCGAAAGTCTCTAATCTCAAAAGACTTTGCACCAATGAACTGTGTATATGATTTTGACTCAGAAGGTGGCTAAAGATACCTCCACGACGCCCATGTTACTACAGAAACTGCTCTCGGTACGTGGGGGCTAGATGTTACACCGGCTATGATGACGCTCAGCACCATTACGCTACACTCAGCATTTATTATTCAGCTATTCCACTCAGAACATCAGACAGATTGCGTCTAAGATGCAGACGGCTCTCTCTGTAGCAGAGGTATTAGTCCAAAGACAGATAATTTTTCCGGAATAAACGTTTTACTAAGCAACTCCATTTTTTAAACTTCGTGGCAGATTAGAACGGAGTAGTGGACCGAGTCCCAAACTTGGAACCCAACCTTTCTCGGACACTGCTCTAACTGACTGAGCTAACCAGGCATGACTCACTACTCCTCACAGCGTCACTTATGCCTGTCTCTCTCTCCTACATTCCATACTTCACAGCAGTTGTCCTGCATTCACTGGTGGACTAGTACTCCTGGAAAGAAAAGAAAAAAAGATATCGCAGATAAAAGACTTAGCCACAACCCTTGGAATAGTTTCAAGAATGAATCTTTGAGTCTGCATAGGAGTATTCTCTTGTTTGAGTTATCAAGAGGGATTAAAACGGTGTGCTCGACATGCAAAGGGAAGACTGCAGGTTCAAGACCGCGTCTGGCGCAGTTACAATATGCCAGAAAGTCACACTGCCCTCTGGAGACTTCAGTTTACCAGGGGTTGCGTTCGGTCCATGCCAGTGGAGACACAATGAAGCCGAAGAATGTGTAGTGTTATCCTGTCAAAACCTTAGTCGGCAATCCATTCGATGCAGACCTGTTACAGTCCTCCAGTATTGAACCAAAATTGCCAAGGAAGTTGTCAGTAAGTTTATCAGTTAGTTACATGTAGCACAAACCATTTGACGATTTTTGTATCGAAATGATGTGGAACGATCCAATTTACAGGATACATATATAGCGGGTTACCTGTTTTAAATAAAAATTTGTTTACGGAATAGGAGGAATTTTCCAGGAGAAGTTAGTTTAGTTAGGAACTGAAACTTGCTTTTCTATCTGTCATGTATGTAATGTCAATAGACAAATGGTGAGAGACTTATCTTGAGGGATACTGAAATCCTTTCTGAGACTGACCGGTTAGTAATTGCTAATGGAGACCACTTTTTCTTGTATTTATAGACATCAACACTCTTCTCAAATTCTTGTATCTACAGACATAACTGCTCCTCTGAAATTCTTATGTTTGTAGACATCACTACTCTTCTCAAATTCATATAGATTATTTATGACGCATTTCATTAGCGGTATTGAATATGTTCGCTGTGATGGAGCATTTACACTGCGTAGCTCCTTTAAGAGATATCCAAAAGGTGAATACAGGTGAAGATAAAGAATCACTTTTATTTCTACTTTTACAATCAGTACTTTCTTTCTAAGTAATGATCTACCTCAGAAATTATCCAATAAGTCTTGAGTGGAAATTTATAGAATATGTTAGGAGCTTGATTTATTTGTTTAAAAGGCTAGAAGTTATATGAAGACCTAAAGTAAATGAAGTTAATTGTTTTAGCAGGTGGGTAATATGCTTCTTCCGCTTCAAATTTTCATCAATACTTTACACCCTAAATTTTTGAGCAGTCTATCCTATTTGCAGACTTCTGTTCACATTCTACGGCATATGTAGGTGTAACTATTCGTTGTATGGGCTTCAATTAGTGTATTTTCTCAAGATTTAGGGAGAATCCATTTTCAGAGAAGCACTTAGTCTTGCTTTGGAAATCATCATTAATACGAAATGCGTCCGTTTGTACTCCCTGAAGAGACTGGTGACTTTTGTTACCACTTTGATTAGAAAAGTCAATGTCTTCGTCACATTAATATTTTGTTAAAGTTATTCAGCTATAATGAAGTATTATGGGCACAAACCTAATATCATTAAAAATTTCTTAAGTTCCTTTCTCTGTACTGAAATTTATTTTAACGCTAGTATCATCTGCATAAAGTACCAGTCGTGCTTGGGAACGTTATGTGGAAGATCGCTCAGGTGTGTAATTAATAAAGGTGGGCAGAAATTTTAAAATGTTTTCTCCTACCAATCTGAATATTCAGCGTATTTCTAACTACTTGTCTGCAAAGTCAGTTCCATAAATCTTAAGTTTTTTTAATAAAATAACCTCATCTACAGAATCAAATGCCTTAGAAAGGTTACAAAAAATTCCAGTTGGTAATTCATTATTTAACGGTTCTAATATTTCATGACTGAATGTACAAATAGAATTCTTAGTTGAGTAACCCTTCTGGAATTCCAACTATAATGTGCAGAGTAAACTGTTACTACCTAAATATGAGACTAAATATGAGTAGATTATTTTATAGAATATTTTGGAAAGTGAACAATAATTATTTAAGTCTATGTCGCCTCTCTTATAAAGAGGTTTAAGAATGATGTACTTTAATCGGCATGGAAGAATTCCCTAAGCCAATGATGTATTCCATAATTATATGTCTAAGGACATTAATTACTACATTATAACAACTCGTATCAGTAATGTTTGACATTCCATAAACTCCATACCAGCAGTTGCTTTTGAGAACTTTTATAACTTTATTGATTTCAGTATTATTTTCATTAAGAATCTCTGTCATGGTATTCATGTTTTTTGTGACTTTAAAGACTTTTCTCAGTGTGTTAGAGCATTTTTTTTGTGGGATCGAAGTAACATCAGATTTTGACTAGTTCTGGTTTTGTGGTATTTATAAAAGTTTACTTCTTCCTCTCAGATTATATTATAGTTCATTCATTTATCCATGGCTTATTTGTTTTTAATGGATTTGCTGGATAAGTTTTTAGGATAATTTATTTCGTATCGACTTGAGTTTATTATAGACTACACGGAATTTCAAATATGCGTTTCCTTCCATTCATACCTAATCGCTCACCACCTCTTTTAACTTATCCTTAAGACACTACATCCTGACATCATTAATAAGGTTCATTGATTTGTATAATGGTCCTTCAGAGCTTTAAGATGCTACTTAGTTTACTTCCTTTAAATGCGCACTTTGATCAGGTAGTCCTTTAACAAATGTTTTCACATTAATTGTTTCAGTTTGAGCACTGTCTATAAACATGTTGTCAGAGTCTCGCTGATGAATATACGCACACGAGTTGGAAAATTAATTACTAAAAACGCATTTAAACAGTCAAATAGTGATGCTATTTCACTTCTCCGGTCAGAATCATTTAAGAAATCTATACTGAAATCCCAACAAACTACTAAATTTTACTTCTTGTCTGACGATAATGAATCTGTATTTCCCACAACTAGTTGGAAGTTTCCTAAAGGGGATCTGTAGTCTGCTAGAATTACAAGACGAATAATAATCTGCAGTAACAACTCACAACCACATGTTTGCAGATTACCCCCTGCACCAAACCAGCTGCTTTCAATAATTTTGACATTCCTGATATTTAACTTCTCTATTGGTGAGGTATGTAGGATGTCAGACAGGCCCAGAAAATCTTTCACATATTCTACAGATACAAAATCCCATCTACGTTAGTTCTCTGTAACTTATTGCATTAATTAGTTTAATTCTCTGGAACTGCTTTCCTAAATTGTAATCTTATTCTCCTCTAATTCTGAAGTTCTGATTCCGAGTATTTACTCGTTACATTTCCCGCCTGACAAACTACCTTGCATGGTATTGTAGGGAGCCATCAAAGTTAAAATCTGTGGGGGAGGACATAGATTGCTACACATCCAAAAAATAATCGAGGACGCTGCATGCATGTGCTACTCTGAGATGAAGAGGTTGGTACAGCTGAAGAATTCTTGTCGGCACACATTATACTAGTCAGACGACTGGTAACCCAAAAGGGGAGGGGGGGCGGGAGGAAGAGGTTTTCCTACTAATCCTTTCGGCCCACATTAAGTCAGTCAGAAGATTGGTTACCCAAAGAGGGGCGGGGGAATGGTGGAGGTGTTGCTGCTGAGCCTATGGCCAGCGTTGGAATTCAATTGTACATCCCCGGCCTTCTCTATCAATGTTGAAACCAAGAAAGTTATAACATTTAATCATTGTACTGCGTTTCTCCTTAATATTTCTAGTTCAAGCATACAACTGTGGCAGCAAGGCACACGCTCTGGTTGCGAGAGAGCTGATTGAGGGATCGAGTTCCAAGGAATACACAGAGTCAGGACGAAGACGAAGCGTAGCGCAACATACTTCTTATAACGAATATGACTGCATATGAATAAAGAAACTTTACTGCCTGCATCACGTCACTTGTAAGAGTCCCTCTTAGGTATTTTGGTTCAATTGGCTCTGAGCACTATAGGACTTAACTGCTGTGGTCATCAGTCCTCTAGAACTTAGAACTACTTTAACCTAACTAACCGAAGGACATCACACATATCCATGCCCGAGGCAGGATTCTAACCAGCGACCGTAGCGGTCGCGCGGTTCCAGACTGTAGCGCCTAGAGCCGCTCGGCCAACCCAACCGGCTTAGGTGTTCTGATTCTGCTCCAAGGTCGACGGCTTAGGCCGTTTTCCACTGCTCGGCTTTTCTTGTTTGGCTAAATCTATCTTCGCCGCACAGATGTCACTATACTCTTCGAATATCTTCTGTATATGTCACCCACATCTTTTAACCACAAGGCTGGCATTCAAGATATGATCGTCTCTCTTAGAGAGTTGCTCAGTCCTCCTTCACACAACCACTTACTTCATTCTGCCCACATTATACTAGCTACCACGTCCACGATAGCAATTTTAACAACTTAAATGTAACATTATACACTCCTGGAAATTGAAATAAGAACACCGTGAATTCATTGTCCCAGGAAGGGGAAACTTTATTGACACATTCCTGGGGTCAGATACATCACATGATCACACTGACAGAACCACAGGCACATAGACACAGGCAACAGAGCATGCACAATGTCGGCACTAGTACAGTGTATATCCACCTTTCGCAGCAATGCAGGCTGCTATTCTCCCATGGAGACGATCGTAGAGATGCTGGATGTAGTCCTGTGGAACGGCTTGCCATGCCATTTCCACCTGGCGCCTCAGTTGGACCAGCGTTCGTGCTGGACGTGCAGACCGCGTGAGACGACGCTTCATCCAGTCCCAAACATGCTCAATGGGGGACAGATCCGGAGATCTTGCTGGCCAGGGTAGTTGACTTACACCTTCTAAAGCACGTTGGGTGGCACGGGATACATGCGGACGTGCATTGTCCTGTTGGAACAGCAAGTTCCCTTGCCGGTCTAGGAATGGTAGAACGATGGGTTCGATGACGGTTTGGATGTACCGTGCACTATTCAGTGTCCCCTCGACGATCACCAGTGGTGTACGGCCAGTGTAGGAGATCGCTCCCCACACCATGATGCCAGGTGTTGGCCCTGTGTGCCTCGGTCGTATGCAGTCCTGATTGTGGCGCTCACCTGCACGGCGCCAAACACGAATACGACCATCATTGTCACCAAGGCAGAAGCGACTCTCATCGCTGAAGACGACACGTCTCCATTCGTCCCTCCATTCACGCCTGTCGCGACACCACTGGAGGCGGACTGCACGATGTTGGGGCGTGAGCGGAAGACGGCCTAACGGTGTGCGGGACCGTAGCCCAGCTTCATGGAGACGGTTGCGAATGGTCCTTGCCGATACCCCAGGAGCAACAGTCTCCCTAATTTGCTGGGAAGTGGCGGTGCGGTCCCCTACGGCACTGCGTAGGATCCTACGGTCTTGGCGTGCATCCGTGCGTCGCTGCGGTCCGGTCCCAGGTCGACGGGCACGTGCACCTTCCGCCGACCACTGGCGACAACATCGATGTACTGTGGAGACCTCACGCCCCACGTGTTGAGCAATTCGGCGGTACGTCCACCCGGCCTCCCGCATGCCCACTATACGCCCTCGCTCAAAGTCCGTCAACTGCACATACGGTTCACGTCCACGCTGTCGCGGCATGCTACCAGTGTTAAAGACTGCGATGGAGCTCCGTACGCCACGGCAAACTGGCTGACACTGACGGCGACGGTGCACAAATGCTGTGCAGCTAGCGCCATTCGACGGCCGACACCGCGGTTCCTGGTGTGTCCGCTGTGCCGTGTGTGTGATCATTGCTTGTACAGCCCTCTCGCAGTGTCCGGAGCAGGTATGGTGGGTCTGACACACCGGTGTCAATGTGTTCTTTTTTCCATTTCCAGGAGTGTATATTATGCTGTGAGACGAAGACAGTGCTTTGTATGATTATGTTGTTTGATTGTTTCCGTGTGATCGTCATCTTCAGGTTACCTATGAAAATTACAAAGTTTGGTACAATATTTCAAATGCTTAAATTGGTGATTTAACGTATAATTGAATTATGGCTTGTCAAGTAACTCAGATGGCCCTGATGTCCATATTACACCGCTGTCTCCGTTGCTGTCACAGTATTGTGTGTGTTTGCCCCTTTATGATGTGGGAACAAATTTTAATCTCCTGCTAGAACATTTATTTGTATAGCTGTCGAATTATGGAAGTTTAATTCATAATGATGTTTCGTGACACCTGTACTGACAGCTGAGTCAACACTGTTATATGGTTACAGGCTGTTTGCTGCTAAGGTATTTTGGAGGTCATACCTTTGTTCCTCCAGCTATATTATATTTCTTGCATGGTTCGTGTTTACGTGGCATTACACTCATATGTAATTTAATTCTACTGTTTTGCTATGGAATTGGTTAAGCCAGACAGTGTTGTGGTGCACCAGGTTGTAGGGAAGCAGCCTACTCACGCTGTAGTAAATTCATATCAGTTTCCATTGTGTGCCAGCCAGTCTGCTGTAACTAGCTCTGACGTCATAAATGTTGCGCGATACCTTAAAAATCAAGCAAATGACCTAAAACTTTTCTAGTATGTCAGGAATAATACTAAAGTAATGTGTGTTAAATATCAGTTCGATAACTTCAGCCATTTTCGAAATTTGGACGTTTCTCTGAAAAAATCATTGGCGCAACAGAAAAGAGCTAGAGACTTCAAAATTTATATTTAGATTCATCGTTCATAATGATTTAATAAAAACAGTACTTTGGATTTAACAAATTAAGACTGTAGTGGAAATTCATGATTTTCTGGTTTTCGTCTCAAAACTGAAGGAAGCAAGATAGATTAAGTAGGCTAATAAATACGGCTAGGATGTTTAGATTTAAATAGGTTGGAGATCCGCTATGACTATGAAGATGTGAAAAGTTTCTTTTGAATACCTATAAAATTATAGCGATAGCGGATCTCAAAAGGGCCAGTTCAGAGCTCATCTACTGCGTGCAGTGTAATTTAATTAATTCTCTCGCCCAAAATATTTAACTTAGTCACGTCAAAATTTTATTATCAATACTTACCTGCGTGCTGAATGCACGTTTAAATTAAGAGCTTCATCGGCCATCAGCAAAAGAAGCTATAAATTATTATGTAACTTGAAGTGGTGCGTTACTAGCCCAGCGGCTAGTCGGGAGAGCCGATTTGATCAGGAGTTCCCTTAGGCGTTCGCACCGCGGCTTTATATATAAGAACGCTGCGCGAGGAAGGAAGGCCCCAGTTCTCTCCAGACGATGAATGACACGCCATCTGTGTCGGGAGTCGCGTCGCATCAGTGTCACTGCTACAAACAGCCTCGGGTGCCGTATTAAGTTACTAGAGATACGCGGAACCATGAAAACATTTCAAGTGTTAATTCTGGGATGATTTTCATTATCTAGCTTCAGTTTGCGTATTGTCGTATTTTCACGTGCCGTCGCGGGACAGACATTCTACCAAATATTTAGCGTGGCGTTTGATGAAATATTTTCATCAAATTATGGCGAGCATTCTTTTTAACATTCAATTCGGACATTTATAGTTGCATCAGCGCATTAGACTCTGAACTGCTCTGTTAGGTTGTAGGGATACTTGTGTTTTTTATCGGTGAATTTCAGAATATACTCAACTATTTTGGAAAACCGTTTTTGATTAGAAATCCCGGACAATCTCCTAATTCCTCAGAGCTATAAGCTGCAGCTATAATGGTATTCTCAGATGAAGTGGGCACTAGGATCTCTAATTACTGGCTCCACGTTTTGTTAAATCACTTTCTGGGTGCTAAAAAGTAAATAGAGAGCCAGTGTTGAGAACGGCGAAAGACAGCATTAACAACATTCTAAAAGCCAGAAACTGATTCAACATGCAAGCATTTATACAGCAATTAGATAGATTATTTTTTACAAAAGATTCGCCGCCCCACAAGGTTTGTGACAATTTTTCGATGATGCTTCCTTCAAATTATGTTTTCAAATGGTTATTCTGAATTTCGTGGTAAGATGATCACGGATATGTTTCTAGGCTTTGTTTTTCTACTCGTCTCGTGTTTGGAAGGATAATTACAGTAAAATTTTTTACTTAATATTTGTGTTTCAGATCGACCTGTTGTCGTTTACAGTTTCTGGAGGTTAATTTTCTGTGCCTGAATATATTTCAATTCCTGCAAGAATACTCATTAGTGATCCTTTTTGTGCAGTGTGTAAAACTTCTACATACACGAGACGATATAGAACGAGTTGTCGCGGTATTACAGACTGCACAAAAATGACGACTAATGAGAAATCGAAATATATTCACACACACAATATTACCCTCAAGAAATTCCAAGGGAGCAGAGCGAATTGATACACAAATTTTTCCACAGAAAATTTCGTTGAAATCATCCTTACAAACATGATATGCATAGGAAAACAAGACCTACAAACGTATCAGCGATCAACTAACCACTAAATTAAAAGTAACCACTGGAAAGCATGCGCTGAAGAAAACAGCATCGGGAAACTGTCACAAACCTCGCACGCCACAACACTAGGTGGTACAATTAATTCAATAAAAAACACTAGGATTAAATTAAATATGAGCGTAGAACCAAACACGAACAATACAAACAGTATAATATAGTTGCCAACTACAAAAGTATGACATATAGAATACCATATAGAATAGCAAACAACCTGTAGCTATATATCATCGCTGACTCAATTATCAATACAGCTGGCACGAAACGTCGTTATGAAATAAACTTTCGTAAATCGACAGCTACACAAATAAATGCTCGAGCAAAAGTTTAACATCTACTGTAGCTCTAACAACATGAAAGGAGCAAACATACACAATAGTTCGACAGCAACGGAGACATCGATAGCAAACGGTTATCAAAACCTTCTATTGTACGTAGCGAATCATATTTGAAATTTTGTACCAAACTTGGTGCTATTCACAGATGACCTGAATCACGCTGAAATGGGCCTGTTGTAATAAACAGTGTAATGATACACAACAGGTCTTGGTTTCATAACGTGATACAGGTGCGGCGCTGAAATACGGACAAATGAAACTTTTTTTAAAAAGCAAATTTATTAAAACAAAATACAAATGAAAATAGCTTTTCACGTAAGTAATGGTATCTTTCAGGAGTAATATTACTCGATGTAACTCCGTATAAGTCATTAAAACAAAATAAAAATCCTTTTACATGTGAGCAGTAGTATTTTTCAAGAGTAACTTTACTCAATGTAACCCCCTTCAGTCGCAATGACCGCCTTCGATCTTGGCCTTAATCGGTGGCAGGCACTCTTTAAAACAGCCCTCTTCACATTCGCGAATTCTGCTTCGATAGCGGTGCGTAGAACGGGGATTGTAGGGTGCCTCGTCATCTATGTAACTCTTTCAAATACGCTCCAAACATAGTTGTCTAGGGAGTTCAAATCTGGGCTGCTGGGGGACCAGATCTCCTTTGACCAGAACATGTCAACGTTATCCGAGAGCCAGTTTTGAACTAAACGGCTCGTGTGAGAAGGTGCACAGTCCTATTGAAACACTTATTGTCTCCCCGAGGCAACAGTTACCATCCACGGTTTCACGACGTACGTAAAAACTTGCGGATAAACTACTTTTGTGATAGTTTCTCCCATTTCAAACAAATACGGTGGCATGAAATCACGCTCACTGGGCACAACATGTAGGACGTGAGCCACAGACCGCTCCGAAGCACTCTACTTGGCCAAAATATCGTAAACAGTTGATCTCGGGTACCTGGAGAATCGAACTATTTCATTGGACAACCGCCCAGCGCGAAGACATTTCATAATCGCGGAACTTCGTTTGCGTACTTGCCCGTAACAGCTCTGCCATTTTGACATTCCGACTGTTTACTAGATTCCGACTGTTTACTAGACTCCGACTGTTTACTAGATTCCGATTGTTTACTAGATTCCGACTGTTTACTAGATTCCGACTGTTTACTAGATTCCGACTGTTTACTAGATTCCGACTGTTTACTAGATTCTGACTGTTTACTAGATTCCTATGGTTTTCCAGAACTCGCATCGTGACCTCCGGTGGAACTACGATACGACGGGAAATTGAAATAGAAATTTTTCCGGATTTAAGCGCCCCACCCGAGTACAAATTTAATGTAATCGTATGCACGTAATGTACGGTTTACTGTACTAGATTTTTGTAAGGCTTCTCGGAATAGCCAACAACTTTTAAAACTGTTGCATTTCGTTTTAAATTACATTGTCGTTACCGACAACACGATATTTGTGCAGGAGAAAGTTGGAAGCAGATTTCCTTGTGACCAATTTATTTTGCGACAACTTTCAGAAAATTACAAATTAGCGGTTCTGCGCTGAAGTGGATATACGGGCGTCTGGGTGTAGGTGCGGTGTCGGGTAGTAATTCAGTGTTTTCTGCCAGCCATTAGTGGCCTACGGCTGCCGTAAAGCGTGGATTTATGCTCGCGAAAACCGTAAAAGCCAATAGCGGCCCGCGTCGTCTGCTTGTGTAGTAAATCTGGCTAACTAATAGCAATCGCGGAATTAATGCGGTGGCCGCCGCCCAGAGAGCCGTGATATCCTCCCCCCTCACCTCCCCCCCTCCCCCTCACACCCTCGCTAGCGCTTCCTCACCCCTCGCGGCCACCCCCTGCGGATAATTTAATGGCCTGAAAATAGATTTATGTACAGGCTTGGGAGGAGTAGCGGCAAAGCGGTTCCACGCGAACAGGTTTCTTCTGCAGCTTTTCGCACCTTGGTAACGCATCCACCGGTACAGAGTAGCGACTAGCGCTCATCGAAGGCAACGAGAAATATTATTTGTAGAACAACATCTGTGTCTTGTTCTCTTTTAGATGTGACCACGCAAATAAACTCCATTTATTTATATTACACTTACCCACACACAATCGTCTTCACCATTTATGGACTTTCACGCTCATACAAACTAATAGTTAAGGCGATTACGTGACTTGTTTCGGAGATTTACATTTTGATATTCAGGAGAATACAGTGGCCTTTACACGAATATTTAAGCTGGTTGCAGCAATTCGGACGGTTTATTAATACGTTTTTATTAGACTGCTTCCTCCTCTGCCTGTTTGTTCGCCATTAATTTCGTAACTGATTTTAAACTAAATCACCGATGTTTTTCACTTCAATAAACTTTACCAACAGCGGTACACTTTAAGATATTTTATTTTATTTCGAAAGTAACCAGTTTCGGCAATTCATTTTCCCACCTTCAGTTCCCATACGTTCTTTTCAAATCAACGATCTTATCGTATAGCGCCATAAAACTTGGTATCATGAATCCCAATCGTTGTGCAGCTGATTCATAATAAAGCGTGACAACAGCTCACGCTTTCGCATAAACGATGTTATCGTATAGCGCCATAAAACTGGATATCGTGAATCCCAATCGTTGTGCAGCTGATTTATGCGAAAGCGTAAGTTGCTGTCAAGCTTTATTATGAATCAGTGGCACAACGATTGGGATTCATGATATCAAGTTTTATGGCGCTATACGATAAGATCGTTGATTCGAAAAGTGCGTATGAAGGTGGAAAAATGAATTGCCGAAACTGGTTACTTTCGAAATAAAATAAAATATCTTAATGTATACCGCTGTTGGTAAAGTTTATTGAATTCAAAAGTACGTACCAGCAGATGTCCCCTGGTCATAATGGACCAACAGTCATTAAATTCCCGGTGAGCCGCGGACCTGAAACTTTGAACACAGCTCAGAATAGGATGACAATGCAACCTTACCTAATTTTCTTGTCTGGAGTGTGGTGGAAGGTACTGTACGTATCATTGTCGTCTCCCCTGACTCTTTTCCTGTCTCAAATAATTCGCGGGACGTACTACCGCTAGTTGCCTCCATGTGAGCTCGATTCTCTTTATTTCTTTTTATATTCACAGTCTCTTCACAATATGAGGGACTAATTATTATACAGGTTGATTCAGGTGAAGATAAGGATTTTTAAGTAAAATAAAACCGACGTTTACCATGCGCCACGGTTGTAAACTCATCTAAATGATTGATATCGCTTTTAAACCTTCACACAGACTATAAAACAGAAAACAATTAGTTGAACCAAAATGAAATTTTTAATATACCACGTTTTCAAATTGGGCGAAAGAGTGTAAAATAATTTCTCCTGTCCCCATATTTAATCTTAACTCTATACACATAGTTGGCAAAATCTATGATTATGACTTTCTAATAGCTACTAAAATTTTTTGTAAGATCTACAACGAAAACGTGGAGTGCATGGTAGACAAAATTAATCGATAATCAGGTCAACTGCTTACTGTTACCTATTGCAGGCATCACAAGTTTTTGTTTTGTAATTAAGAAGTATCTCATAGCTACTAAAAATTCACCGTCACTAAGTTCCAGGAGTATTTGTGTGAGGTTAGAAATATGCACGGGGCTATGAGAAATTATTTTCATTTTTAATCAGATTCAAAAATTGTTAGTTAAAGAAATTGATTTTTATTTAAATAGTTATTAATCTCACTCTCGTAATGGGCAGCTGTAAGGTCAAGTATTCCACACAAATGCAGTAATTGAATAGCTCACTCCGTCTCCTCTATTTTTAAGATCTTTTGTCCTTTTTTACTGTACATTTTATACCTATTTACACCATTTCGTGTGATAAACAGATGAATCTTACTGAAAATTTTATGGGCAAGACGTTAAAATTGTATTGAAGAGAAGTGAAATCTGGATGTGGCTATAGTCATCCGCTTTCCCATTCTTACTAGGAAAACAATGCGTTGACCAATATACCTCACGAACCTCAGATACCTGACCTTATCCTAATGTGTAATTACCGGTTGGTTATAATAAAACTTATCCTATAAAACACCTTATAACACAGAAACTAATTACCGTAAGAGTACCAAACTTGATAGCATAAACGTCAGAGTATGGGAAGCATGATTGCCATGCGTGACAGATCCACCATCCAGTTCAAACTATGGCCACTGGGTGCTGTGATCAGTCATCGTGATGCATGGTCTTACACACCTGAACAGTCGCAGTGCACATCTCGAATTGTCATCATGATCTTCGACAGAAGGAGCAGGGCAGTATTGGCGAAGCTCTATTATCAAAACAACAGTAATTCTGCAGCTGCCGGTTGAAAAGATTTGGGATAGGTTCTTTTTCTTCACCTTGTGTGCGGAGCTTGATGAAGAAATTCGAAGCAACTGGATAGCTGGGCATCGCTTCGGGAAGAGGCCGACGACCGGTTGCGCCACAAGTGGTTGATGAAATCACGGTTGCTATGGCCGACGACGCTGCGCGCGATCGTCAGGCAGTGCGAGTTGTGTCACGACAGTTGAAAATCCCGTGGTTCACTGCACGGGAGATGTTCCGCACCATTCTCAATAGGTATCGGTGCAAGATCCAAACCGTACAGCACCTTGCACCACTAGGCGCAGAACGACGTGTTGACTTCCCTCTCCAGTTTCTCCCGAGGATTAAATTTGACGGGGACTGGCCCCTGACCATCCTACGGACAGACGAAGCTCATTTTGCTCTGACGGCTGAGGCGAACACACAGAATTACCGAGCATGGGGATTTTCACCTGCAATCACTATGCATGAAGCTCCTCTGTGTGGTGAACGTGTCACCGTACGGTGTAAATTCACGCCTACGTTCATCATTGCCCGATACTTTTTTGGACACGTTGGCGCTCAAGGACCAAAGACGTGCAGTGTGACTCGCCAGCGTCACTGCGATATGCTTCGCCAGCATGTCATACCTGCCCTGCAGGAGAGAGACGAATTAAACTCTACAGTTTTCATGCAAGATGGGGTCTCGCACATCGCTTATAAAGCCGGCCGCGGTGGCCATGAGGTTCTAGGCGCTATAGTCCGGAACCGCGCGACTGCTACGGTCGCAGGTTCGAATCTTGCCTCGGGCGTGGATGTGTGTGATGTCCTTAGGTTAGTTAGGTTTAAGTAGTTCTAAGTTCTAGGAGACTGATGACCTCAGATGTTAAGTCCTATAGTGCTCAGAGCCATTTGAATCAATCGCTTATGAAGTTCACTTGCTTCTCCGAAACACATTTGTAAGCAATAGAATTACCGGCCGATCGTTTCTAAATGACTGGCAGTCACTATCAGCTGACCTCACTCCATGTGATTTGTGATTGTGGGGCTGCCTGAAGAATACGATTTACCAGGGGGACATTCACACATGTGCTCTTTTGAAGCACAGAATATCAACAGAGGTAGACAGCATACATACGGACATGCTTCGTTCTGCTTTGCAGAAAACAATCCTGCGCTTTCAGACTCTTCTCGACATGGTGGGTGCCATATTGAGCCTATTTGGAGCAGTAGTGGTACTGGTATGTAATGGTATGATGTACTAAGCAGTGTTTAGATTGAATCCATTCTGCTTTATCTCTCTTCCCCAAGTCCTTGGCATCAGCGCTACAAGCTTGTTACTCGTACGGTAATTAATTTCCGTCTTATTACGCGTTAATTATAACCACCCGGTACATGCTACATTCCTACAGATGTAATTTAGTTCTACTTCAGAAAGTAAGTTCCACATGTCGTCCCACGCTAAGTCCATTACTCAACAAGAGTTTCACATTGTCGGAAGAGCGTACATGTTCTGGTTTTCCTAGATACACAGTTCTGCTGCGATGCGGGTAACACAAGCATCCGAGCGTGCGAGTAAAATAGTGTGGGAATAGGAAATGTGCCCCAAAGTTAAAGTACGCGACTCGATTCAATTCTTGAGCGCAAAAAGTCTAAATCGCACACAGATTTGCTGTTAAATTATGGCGGCGCATGTCCCAAACTTAGAGTTGTGTCCAGCTGTAGTGAAGTGGTACCAAGAACGTGATCAGGGCCGCAGAGACGAGGGTGTTCCTTATCCGCCACACAGTCCAGAACTAGCACTACGAAAATTCCGTCTTTTCGGCAAGCAAGGAGACCGTGTGGGCAAAAAAATAATTTACAACGATGTGGAAGTCCATACAGAAGGTCTCAAATGTATCCGCAATGAAGGAGCTGATTTTTCTCGTCGCGAAATCGAACGACTGGTGGCATATGTCGACCGTTGTTTACAAGGACTCGGTCACTATGAGGGAAATACAGTGTCGTGTACCTGCATCACTTGGAAGTGTAATACTGCATTCAATACAATTTGCTGCGCCCCCTAAGATAATGCCTAACTCACTTTTTGAAATCCCGTGGTACCTACTTAAGTAAAAAAAAAATTAACTTTAACCTGTCTTTCAATGAAGTGTTGTTTCATTATCGTACATGACGTATCAACGATTGTTCATTTTTAGGCAATAACTATCAATATTTCGCCTATGCGTGAAGTCTTGCAATATTCGAGTGAAAATAAAATGATGGCGTAGCCACACGATTTGCGCAAACGAAATGAAACTGCAAACTTCGCAATTTTTTTCATCGAATCTATTTCATTCACTCACCCAAACGTTATCCATTTCAATATCGTTTCTTTGTACAAGATTCCCAAAATCATCGTCATGAGTACATGTGCATTCCATCAGTTGAAATCACCGTTAAAACTAATAATCGGTTAAAGCTTGTAGATTTCGTTGTACGGGTGATAGGTGTACTACTAATGTATTGAACATTATCGTGCCAATAGTGAGCAATTTCGCTGTCGAATTTTACGGGTATTTCACGGTAACCATATTATAATTTGGATATACTAGTGTCGGTGCTTCTTTAAAGCCATTGCAGTTGCTTATAAGCCTCAGGGCTCACCACTACCAGTCGCTTCCTTTCTCTCCAGGTCTCGTGACTGGAGACAGTCCCTCCTGCTATGTTGACAAATGCATCGCCTGCGTGTGCCTTATCTTTCCGTGTATCTCGGTAAGTGGATCAAAACACTGTGGGTTCCGGAACAAATTCAAGCCATCTCCAAAACGAATAACAGATCCGTATGGGAGGAGATACTTATCGGTGATACCGGCTGCCCCCGCTACCTTCAATTATCGAACCTATTTGCGACAGGTTTCGTGATCCAGCTCTCTACTCGACAAGAGGCTAAGTGTATGAACGGCCACAATCACATATCATCATCTTTAAAGGGCGAACAAACTAAATATGTAATGGCCAGAGATAAGGAACTATATCTTCTTCTTAAAAGTAGCACGTTAACGGTTTTTCCTCGACGACAAACGGTTGTCACGTAGATGTCAATATGGTCTACTGTTATCAATTTGTTTCGGGAAAGAACGGGAAATTGTATCACCAACTTCGGATGTCAGTTTCAGATGCACTAGAATGTAGCTTCAGCGCAGAAGCTGAAACAGTCCGTGTTCTAAAATAAGAAACAAAGTAGCAACTGGAGCGGATATTCATTAATTCAGTACACAGCTACGGAGCAGTAACGCTAACCAAACACTGAGACACCTAAAGATTTCCGGATTTATTCAATGATGTTATATGTTAAAAAGACAAAAATCAATCGTAACTTTTTAAAATGAGTTTCATGTAATCGAGTTCATTAAGTTATATAGAAACGAAGAATATGTAATCACACATTATTACGACGAAAATATGATATAAACACTTGAAGCAAACAATTCACATGTTCTGTATATTCCTTGTAACATATCAGAAAACTACAGTGGTGCGATTAGTTCCAAATAAAGCCGCTTAAGAATCCAGAAAATTACGAAAGAGCCAGAATGTTTTCGTAACTTACAATGATTCCTGATTTTTAA
Source organism: Schistocerca serialis cubense (assembly GCF_023864345.2). Classification (NCBI taxonomy): domain Eukaryota; kingdom Metazoa; phylum Arthropoda; class Insecta; order Orthoptera; family Acrididae; genus Schistocerca; species Schistocerca serialis. Next base: position 616,864,567 of record NC_064641.1, read on the forward strand.
CTCCCCATGCAATGGCCCCTTTTAGTTTTCAAAATTTATATAAACATAAAACTAATTTTGTACAGAAGACCGAAAAGCCATAGTTTCTCACCTCAATACGAAATCACTTCTAGCAGTATACAAAATGTGGTGAGGCAAAGGTTTGCATATGTAAAACGTGCCACACCTCTCAAAAGTTAAGGTTTCCTTTGATGGGAACTTTACACAACTACTGATTTGGCAAGTCTACTTCCAGCAAAGCATAATCTTCGTTTGGGCTACACCAGAAAGTTTTGTTCTATTCTATTACAACACAAGATAGTTGAGAGTCATACTTTTTTATCTACAGAAATATATGATGATAATTTCCTAGGTAGTTCTTAAGTTATAACGCAGAAATAATGAAGCCTCTGCTACGCTGATATCAAACTTACGTAATATTCAGTCACTTCAGTTTGATAATGCCAGGCACCACACAGTACTTAAAAACACTAAACCAATAAATAAATACTTCAAGCACCACACAGACCAGTATATTTGTGTAGATTATAGACGGTTCAACACTAACTTTAATAACCCCGGTCGTTCGTTCTAAGACTTCCCCTACCATAAAATCACAAAGTTTAAATCTAGTTCATTTTGTTGGTACATGGTCAATATTTTCACTTACGAGTCACTTAAAAATGATTGTTTATAAGTTTACGTATAGTTTTCAACATCTCTTTTCATATTCCTATCTTTCGCCAGAGATAATTTAGTGATGTAGAACGGACAGTTGTCTGGATGTCTCATATAATGGGCCTAAAAACGTTTCCCGAAAGGTTCTAGTGAAAGGAAAACTGACTTTCTGCCACCGACTTTCAGGCAATATATTCAGGATGTCAAAAACCACTTCCAAATGGTTCAAATGGCTTTAAGCACTATGGGACTTAACATGTGAGGTGATCAGTCTCCTAGACTTAGAACCATTTAATCCTAACTAACCTAAGGACATCACACATCCATGCCCGAGGTAGGTTTCGAACCTGCGTCCGTAGCAGCACCGCGGTTCCGGATTGAAGCGCCTAGAACAGATCGGTCGCAGCTGCCGGCTAAAAACCACTTCCGTAAAATTTATTCAAAGAGTAGAGTATCCTAAGAGGAACATCATATGTTTCCCTTGAAGAATTTCGTGGCGACTATATTGACAAATATTGTAGTAGTAGACTCACCAACTGTATTGTGTAATCGTTTAATGTACTAGGTAAGCTTCCTAACGTCAGAGGAATGTTCCAAGGAAACTCACTCGTTACCCTGATGCGCAGTCTCCTTGCCGGATATAGCATAGTGTCCATAATATTTTCAGAATATAGCTGACCATTTGTCTTCCGTATAATAGGTTTTTACTTTATTTTTTTAAACATCAGTGCACTTTATAAAATATTGTCAATACGGGTAGTCGGCATTCCCGTAATATGAAGGTAGAAAGCTATCTGACATTTCTGCTATTTCGGAACATTATATTATATTTTGTCTATATTTAAGGTACGTTTGGACAAAGGTGTTCTCGATTGCCTTATAGATACTTAACAATGCAACTGAACATCAACAACAAATAATTCCAAAATTGCAAACACCGATTACATTAACGCGATTACATTTTTAACTGACAACTATTCCGGAAATTTTGTAAGAACATCCTTCTTTGTACTAATAATTTAAGTAGAATTTTTGCTAATTTATGTTTGGTTTCGTTAATCGATATGAAAATACTTTAATTCAGTAATAGCTATCGACTATCGAAGGATACAAAATTAGATCTTAACATACCGTCAAGGCGATGATGTTGCAGAAATCTAATCATAACTGTCATAAACAATACAAGTGAGAAATTTATACTGGATCGATATTAGGGCCTCTATTCGTTGTTATAGTAACGGTACAGTAATAGCAAATGTGTTTAGTAGTGGATCATGCAAAGACACTTCCAAACAGAGGTGGACGTGAACGTTCTCTGGCGTCATATATTGCCATGTACTACTCTGCACAGTAGTATGGCAGCGCTTCATGTCACTACTATTCACCGCACGTTTTGCACATTCGTAGTGGTTGTTCTGTGTAAAGCTATTCCCGTGGGTAATTACCCGGAGAAAACGTACTAATTAACATATTTCCCAAAGCGATGGCCGGTGCATTGGTTATTTAGGTGGCCCCTTCTGGGAAGAAGCCAACAAGTGTCCGTTATGCGCAGTGATCATAGGGAATATAAATAGGTCCTCTCGCGGGTGCTCAATACTACCCTTCATGAAATTTAAACGACCATTCGTTCTGGAAAGAGCGAATAACATACGATGTGTCACTGATTAGCGACTCGTCATTCCTAGCGGTAATGAGACAGATCGGACCTCGCGCAGAAATACCGGCGTTACACACGCAATTATTAGAACCGGAAATCTCTAGTGAAGCTCTCACGATATTTATTCTTACGAGGGCAGTTTTCGCATTAAAAATAGTAGACGAAAGTGAAGTTCCAATATGAATTTTCAACCTGCAGCGGAGTGTGCGCTGGCTTGAAACTTCCTGGCAAATTAAAACTGTTTGCCGGACTGGGACTCGAATTTGGGACCTTCGCATGTAGGAGACAGATGCCCTACGGGCTCACGACCCGCCCTCGCGGCTGTACTTGCATCAGTACCCGATGTCCCGCCTTGCAAATATATGGAGTCCCCGCTCGACACACAGTTTTAATCAGCCAGGAAGTGTCAAAAGTTAAGTTTGTTCGTAAAACAAAGAGAGGCGGTTCAGATGTGGTTAATGCGCAGAATGATACGGAATTACGCTGAGAAATTTGGAGTAATTGGGGAACAAGTTGTGAGAAATAAGTTTTCAACTGCAAAAATAGAAGTTGAACAATTTCTGTGCCTCATTAAGTTGACATAGTCGGGGTTCACAGTCATGTCGAAAGTTTTGAAGGACATCGTATTCGCCATTGGCTGTACAAATTATTTATTTTACAATTGCGATTTCAGCCTTTGGGGCCATTTTCAAAATTTTGTCGCTACAGGAACGCAACTGTGAAATAAATAAATTCTAACGTCAACGGCGAATGTGGCGTCCTTTAGCATTCAGGAACACACGTTACTTTGTACTGATCCGCACTGTTATGTATCATTCTGCCGAAAGAAATGCGAAAAACCGCGTAGCAGTTGCTACCTATATAGGTGTCATTCTTTGTCTTTTTTTCTGTTGAACTTCATTTCAACAATCTCTGTCAAGTCTAGCTTCAGCCTGTCGAAATATGTCCTTAAAATTTGCAGTGAACCCACACAAGCTAAAAATGTCTACTGGCATTTTATTCCTCTTTCTTCTAACTCCCTTTTGAGTAATAGCCACTTGAAAATCCGAACAGGTAACAGGATTGTCACCGGAATGTTTAATAAAGAACTAGGTCATCATCAGGTTATCTTTGAAGGCTGCAAGTCCTGTGAATATATTTTTATGTCTGAAGGGAATAATTTTTCGTAGTGTTTTACAACATCCACCCGTTCATAAATAGTCATTCTTCCATCGATTACATAGAAACTCAATCCCCGGTTTTACTAATAAATTTTCGACGCTGTTTCTCGATACAGACGGTAAAAGATACAAGTCCGACTGAGGTCCTGTGTTACAATCAAAATACAGAGGGCGAGAAGAGTGCAAAAGTATGGCAATGCTAGTAACTCATTGCTACACAGGAAAAGCCACAACGAGGAGCACAAACGGTGCAATATGACGGCACCCAGAACATCGTTTTGTAAAGTCTACAACATTGGCTAATAAAATGCAGCATCCGAATTCGCCTCTGCAAAGCGTTCTGGCATTATGAGAATTGCAGATACCGCGTTGCAGGTAGGACTGCTGACATCTCTGGTTATACAAGGACAATAGCCACCTAACTGCTGAAGTGACTTCATTTTCGGCTTTAAATATCCGTGTTTTGGATACCTCGTTCTCAGTGTCTAGTCATTCTGTCTGCATCACAAATACCAATGGAATGACAGTCTCGCTAGTTACATGTTAACTCTGTTGGCAAAATACGGTGTGCCTCTTTGAAAACTTCATTTGCGAGTTTGCAGCCTGCTGTGTGTGGACTTCATCATTCCATGACGCCACGGCTGATGCTGCAGAGCCATGACTGATAGAACATGTGGACCCTCTGGGTCATTCTCTGGTGAATGGCCAAAACGACTGACTGCAAGCTGCCACCTTCTACTTGCTGTATGGACGCCTGAGTGTCGCCTTCCAGGCTGTAACTATGCCACTTTCCTCGCTGTAGGCTGTGTGTGCTGAGAGAGCCCTAGGCTTTCGCCTTCGCAACAACCGCCACACGGAAGATGCTGTGGGTATGTGTCTAGGCGAGCGTCCGTCCTCGAGTGTGCTGAGGACATCGAACCCACAGAGGTGCCTCCGAAGGCCATCTCGCTAGTCCCAGCTACTCCACTGTAACATTTGTGTTACGTAACTGGTATGTAGGACTGCATGAAATTGTTTAATACCACGTAAAGGCTACTGTTTGCATAGAACGACAATGTGGAGTCGCAAAAGTGTGGAGTTTCTAGCGAGGCATCTGGGTGTCCTGACTTGGCGTCAAGGCGTCACCCACATCAGAAGAATGTAACTGACTGAGCTGCGCCCCAATATACAACGATAAAACAACAATAAAACGAAATTTCCTTGTCTGGAACTGACTGAAACGAGTTACGCAAAATTCCCCTTCTTTTGACAGGCTGGAGATTCGTATTTGTGGCGAGGAGGGCCAAAATGAACAGGCGGGTCGGTGGTGGCATTCACCCGTCATGTTAATTGTTCCAGTATGAAAGCAGCTTAGGTACACGTCGATCTCTCGCGTGGTCGCGTAAAAGCTGTGAGAAACAAAGATTCGGAGGTACTTAAAGTGTAATATGTATACAAACGCAGCACAGAGAGTGTTCATATTAAGTCTACAGTGAATATGATGTGAAAAACTACAGGCGTCCCTTAAAACGCCCGACAACATGCTCTTTACTGAAATTCGTCAGATAAGGATTTCCTCCACCTATCACCATTAAATCTCTAAATCAGTCACTTCTGAAAGAAGACACGATCAGTGTCTCCACTGCTGCGAATCAGTGAGCTAGGCGAGTGGAATTTAGAGAAATCCAACAACCACCTCGCTAGAATTTCCACCCTGTCACAGCTAGAGGCTGTTGTCCCTATTACCAATGTAAGGAGCGTGTTCTAGCACCCAGCGCCGCTTTGCTTTCAGGCACTGTGCCTGACTGCCGCTAGTTATGTGGGCTCCGAAAGTGATGTGTCTAGCACTCCTCGTAGGGACCTGAGCGAGCAGCGTGGCCTGTTTCAAGAGCACCAGAGAAGACAATGTTCGTTGTAGCAATCAAGTTGGTAAAATGTTATTACAAATACCGCTGTTTCACTGACGCCTTCGCGTGTAATACTGAAACACACACCAGTTCTCAGAGCTCGGGCTCTGACACTTGTAACTTCATCGCCTCATTTGACCAAGCTCGGCGCCCCCTGACCTGACCCCAGTGGTGATCGTTGCACATCTCTCGGAGCCAGACACAAAGCGAAGGACCTGAAGTTGCCCTAAGGCTCCATCTGTTCAAACAGATACAGGAAATAAAAGATAAACAGTTCGTGCATTGCCATAACAAAAACCATCTTACACGAAGTTTGTAGTATTCCAGAACATGGTCAACAGAGAACAGAACTTTTACATCTGACGCCGATGGCTATGAAAACGCAATTCCAAGACGGTCACAGAGGAATATTATTTTGATGAGAATCTTATGTTAAACACTGCACTCTCGCATCTCACGGAGATTGCTATTGGACCTTAACCTTTTTCTCCTGTGTTTACATTCACCACTGTTATTTATTGTCAATGATAACACGTATTGATATTCCTCTGAGTTGCATGATAACAGTTGAATACAGCTTTTTTTGTCATTTTGACTGAAGCTGTGTGTAACGTAGCAACTACGTTACATAGTAGTCTATCATTGTATCCGTCATTTCCCGGTTTCACTTAAATTTTATGATGATGTTAATAATAATATCAGTAATAATAATAATAATAATAATAATAATAATAATAATAATAAGCCTTCACAGAAACTTACAGAAGAGTTTCACATCACCTATAAGGCGATATGCAATGAACTTTGTTACTTTGTACGCCAGTTAACATAAGATGGAGGACCTGAAATGACACAAGGCAGGTAGAGCCTGAACGTTACGTATGGATGGCTGTGAGTTACTCAGAACGTTAAGGTGAGAGTGAAGTAGCCTGAAGTTGTATGGTCGTGACCTTTGCGCATGCACACAGAAAACGTGTCGATTGTCTTAGAAGGATCTTTGCGTAGACAGCTCTTCCCGTCAGCTGAAATGAACGGAATGGCAATGCCGAAAGGAACGCTCGTACTGATGTGCTACGCAATAGTTCGACATCTCACAAAGACATAAAATAGTCGAGAGAATTCTTAACCCTCGAAGTCAAGAATTATTTATTTCAATTGTGATTTAAAGAAGATAACAGAGGACAAAACCTAATGTATCAGACTCCTCTGTTTCAGTTCATACGTATTCCTTTATTTTTAAAGGTTGCTACTTCATCTGTGACCGGTTAAAATAGCTCTGAGCACTATGGGACTTACGTTCTGAGGTCATCAGTCCCCTAGAACTTAGAACTACTTAAACCTAACTAACCTAAGTACATCATTTACATCCATGTCCGAAGCAGGATTCGAACCTGCAACCGTAGCGGTCGCGCGGTTCATGACTGTAGCGCCTAGAATCGCTCTACCACTACGGCCGTCCATCTGTGACTCACAAGCCGAAGCACGTATTCAGTGGAGTGGGCATCAGCTAAGTTGTTGGCGCGCTGGGTAGAAAAAGTGGCTATCGCGCTGCGTGAGAGCAGATCACGTGGTTAAACGCCCGGCAAATATGATCATTTCTGAGATAATGCAGAGTAGTATCGCACTATCGCATTTCGTACACAGCCCCGATTACCCGGTTAGGGACAGTTTATTCCGGAAATATTTCATGCAGTAGGTGTAGAAGTGAGAAGTGATTTTTAATGTGTGTGCAAGTATTATTTCCAACAGCGGCGATTATTAGAACGATGATATGACCACGTGCAGAAGTCATTATGCTGTCTCAACGAGATGGGTAGGTGATTTCGGCGTTTGGCTTGACGCTTGCGAGATTCCCGATGATTATGTCTCCAAGGTTTAACCACGTAGATGGCCGACTAATCGCATGATTCCGTTTATCATGTGCAGATGAGCAAGAGTATAATTTAAAATTACACTCCTGGAAATTGAAATAAGAACACCGTGAATTCATTGTCCCAGGAAGGGGAAACTTTATTGACACATTCCTGGGGTCAGATACATCACATGATCACACTGACAGAACCACAGGCACATAGACACAGGCAACAGAGCATGCACAATGTCGGCACTAGTACAGTGTATATCCACCTTTCGCAGCAATGCAGGCTGCTATTCTCCCATGGAGATGATCGTAGAATGCTGGATGTAGTCCTGTGGAACGGCTTGCCATGCCATTTCCACCTGGCGCCTCAGTTGGACCAGCGTTCGTGCTGGACGTGCAGACCGCGTGAGACGACGCTTCATCCAGTCCCAAACATGCTCAATGGGGGACAGATCCGGAGATCTTGCTGGCCAGGGTAGTTGACTTACACCTTCTAGAGCACGTTGGGTGGCACGGGATACATGCGGACGTGCATTGTCCTGTTGGAACAGCAAGTTCCCTTGCCGGTCTAGGAATGGTAGAACGATGGGTTCGATGACGGTTTGGATGTACCGTGCACTATTCAGTGTCCCCTCGACGATCACCAGTGGTGTACGGCCAGTGTAGGAGATCGCTCCCCACACCATGATGCCGGGTGTTGGCCCTGTGTGCCTCGGTCGTATGCAGTCCTGATTGTGGCGCTCACCTGCACGGCGCCAAACACGCATACGACCATCATTGGCACCAAGGCAGAAGCGACTCTCATCGCTGAAGACGACACGTCTCCATTCGTCCCTCCATTCACGCCTGTCGCGACACCACTGGAGGCGGGCTGCACGATGTTGGGGCGTGAGCGGAAGACGGCCTAACGGTGTGCGGGACCGTAGCCCAGCTTCATGGAGACGGTTGCGAATGGTCCTCGCCGATACCCCAGGAGCAACAGTGTCCCTAATTTGCTGGGAAGTGGCGGTGCGGTCCCCTACGGCACTGCGTAGGATCCTACGGTCTTGGCGTGCATCCGTGCGTCGCTGCGGTCCGGTCCCAGGTCGACGGGCACGTGCACCTTCCGCCGACCACTGGCGACAACATCGATGTACTGTGGAGACCTCACGCCCCACGTGTTGAGCAATTCGGCGGTACGTCCACCCGGCCTCCCGCATGCCCACTATACGCCCTCGCTCAAAGTCCGTCAACAGCACATACGGTTCACGTCCACGCTGTCGCGGCATGCTACCAGTGTTAAAGACTGCGATGGAGCTCCGTATGCCACGGCAAACTGGCTGACACTGACGGCGGCGGTGCACAAATGCTGCGCTGCTAGCGCCATTCGACGGCCAACACCGCGGTTCCTGGTGTGTCCGCTGTGCCGTGCGTGTGATCATTGCTTGTACAGCCCTCTCGCAGTGTCCGGAGCAAGTATGGTGGGTCTGACACACCGGTGTCAATGTGTTCTTTTTTCCATTTCCAGGAGTGTATTATAAAGATTCATGTGGCAGTGCAAAATTAATTAATTCAAGTGGAAGGTTCTTTGCAGATTATTTCTCGGTGTTCTACGTTTCTAAAATTGCAAAGTACTTGACATAGATTTCGGTAACCCTCTAAATGGCTAACGTGAGTGAGGTTCTCTTTGTGGTGAATATTTAATTAGAGAGGAGATTTATATTTAACATGAGTGTTGGAAGTATCATACAACGTGCGTAGGCCTAAGGGAAGAGGCGCCTGATACCGTTGTCTTTCGAGTGCCTTCGTCTTAAACAATAGGTTCTTAACATTACTGTAATTATCGGTCTCTTGCTATTATAATTGCCGTTTATTAGACGACAAAGAGTGTCTCAATTACATTACTATTATTGCAGTTCCGTCATGTTTTTTCGTGACTGAACCGACTTTTTAGGCCACCTCAATAGAATTGCGATTTTGATAATTACAGTGTGTACCTACGAAAGCGGATTAGCGGAACTATGTTTCAGTATCTTTTATCGAGATGGTGAAACTTCAACGTTTTTGGCGCTCGCAGCATCTCAGAAACGTGAGATGCCCGTTGGCATGCTGCCCGCTCTGGTAAAGGGAGCGAGTGGTGCTTTTGCACTAAAGTAATTGACCAGTGGTCACTGGCAACCATTCGATGCGATTCAGAAAAATCTAAGTTTAGGTTTTGAAATTAATATTAACATACTACCAGTTTCAAAAATAGTCATGTTGGACTGATTAATACATTTTATAAACCACCACCGAGCCTGCTGGAATCCTTTTAATGTTATTGTTGCTTGTAGTTCGTAAGCCACGTTGATTTCAGGAGGGCCAAAGCACAATATAATTAACAACGCTCCATTGTTCCTGTCTCTGTTGGTATTCTGCAGTAATTTTAAATTTTCAGCCAAATACGTTTGTGCATCTCATGTACTGTTAAGGACAAGACTGGAGCTGCGTTTAATTGGAGATTTTTTACGGTCTGAAAGCTGTATTTTTTTTTAATTCTGCTGCTTTCTGTCTGATATAGTAGCCCGTTATTTTGTATCCTGTACGTTTGTTATTACTACTGAAAGAAGTCAGTCGGTTGGTCATGAAAACATCAATAAACTGAAGTACACTTCATCTAATGTTTTGAAACAAGAGTGATTATTCAATACAACTACTTAGACTTCCTTTTGTTTTTATTTTTTACTATGTCAGTGTTATTTGGGGTACCGTTTGTTGACCAATTTAGGTAGCTGAAGGTTGTTTTTGTTATGAAATTTCCGCAAAATTCTTTTTTGCTATCGAACAGGTTAATTCTTATTTATGAAGAAATGTGGGAATGCATTTGCAAGAAAATTATATTTTCCCTTTAGCACAGGAATAAGTTAATAAAACCTTTGCGTTAATATCCTGCTTCAAATTATCTCTGGCACCTGACCTCTTCCAAATTCCTGTCCCCAAACCCCTCCCCCAGCCGGCTACAGCCATATTCAATGCGACAGATCACAAACTATCTTACGGAATCACGTTCCTTTTCTTTCCCAAATCATAATTTTATTGGCATCTGTCAAGGTAAACTAGACCTCGGCTGCGCCACGGAGCTGTGGTTAAGCAGAATCAAGATTTCGTGGGAAGGGTAAGGATTAGAGGCTATGTTATTTGTCACATAACAGCACGCCGTGCTGTACAGCACATTGTTTAGACTGCCTGAGCAGGCACATTCTAACTCTCTTCCGCGTCGCTGACACACATGTGTGTTTGTAAGCTCGTCAAGTGATTAAAACATGCAGGGGTTAGCGGGGCCGTCTTAAGGCCCAAGTGACGACATGGGGCACCAGTCTGACAGCGGCCCCAGTAACGCCACAATTGTGACTTCTATACAGGTTGTTGAGCTGCTAGAAGTGGCCACTCGGAGCGCCAAGCTGAGACAGAGCTCTTGGGTGCCCAAGTGCCAGATTTGTATACAGTGCGCACAACAATTAGCAGCGAAAACTGACATGGGTCAAAATGTACGAGGAAAAAGGGGGAGGGGCCCGGCTTTAATTTATAACCCGCTACTGTGGATTGTTCTCACACCAGCCCTGTGTGGTTCAAATGGCTCTGAGCACTATGGGACTTAGCATCTTAGGTCATCAGTCCCCTAGACTTAGAACTACTTAAACCTAAGGACATCACATACATCCATGCCCGAGGCAGGATTCGAACCTGCGACCGTAGCGGTCGCGCGGTTCCAGACTGAAGCGCCTTTAACCGCGTGGCCACAACGGCCGGCCCAGCCCTGTGTGGTAGAAGCCATTGAATTAACCGTGCATGATATATTTTTCCTGTTTTATTTATGTGTCAATATTAATGAATAGTTTACCACATTTCATTCTTTCAAAAGCGAAATCCCACACACATAACAGCTTGCAAATTTTAAGTATTTAAGCAAGAAAATATTTAGGAAAGGTTTCAGATTATTTTTAAAAATCCTTAGAAGCCGTTCGGTACTCTCAATATCAAAAATTGGATGATTATTTTCTGGGCAATTTGAGTTCCGTTAAAAGCACAGAATACCTTTTCCTGCATGTCAGTTTATGGGACACCATTTCTTCTGACGTGGGTGCCGTACACCGAAGTAACTTCATACATACGTTCTGTCGTATACGTAGATATTGCCTGCAAAATGTGTTGCTAACAAAGTTAGTAGTAAAGAAGTAAAACTACGTGCTGATGCTGAAGCTTTACCGCACGAGTACCGAAAATGCCATCATTTTATGTGGGGGTATCTGCTAGAATAACTCCTGTGAAGGTTTGAAATTAGTGTTTTAGGTCTGTACGAAGTCGCTAAATGATCTCTTTGCACATACCTGATGAAAGTGTTTACATCGAAAAACTCTGTGAGGTTGTACGGGACACTAAAACAAACATCGTTCTCTAATGACAAAATAACCTGCGAACATTATTTAATCCGGAAGAGAGCGTAATCTCCCTCAGCATAACGCCGGGACAAATTAGACGAGTGTAAGAAGTGTCATTCATTAGCAGTTGTTAATCCATTTCACTTACAGCGTGTGCGCAACCTAGAATCAGATGATTATCCACTTGGAACACAGTTTCCGCAATAGTATTTGGAGCAGTGTCAGATGCATGCTACTCTTCCGTTCTCTGTGCTGTTTAGAGATGGAGCAAAGTTCGCGTGATGGCGTCTTTAGCATTTACAATTAGCATTTTTGGAGTGAGTCTGATCCGAATGCAACATTTACTCGCGCTCGTCCGTTGCGGTTCTACCTGAATCGGTGGACAAATGTTATTGGTGACTGTTTAATTTGGCCATATCTCCTATCTAGGCCATTAAATGACAGACACTACTACAGTTTCCTTGTCAGAACATTCCTGGAGTTCCTGGATGACGTGTCACTCGCTACAAGACAGCGCACGTGGTTGCAGCATGACGGGGCGCCGGCACATTTGTCGTCGTGTGCGCCGACGCTTGAACCCACGCATCAAAGTGGGTTGGCAATGATGGGCCTGTACCATGGTCTATTCGATTCACTGATTTGACCCCTCTGAACATTTCTGTATGTGGAGAATTGTGCAACCATGTTTATAAAACCCCTGCTGAATCAGAAGAGGATCTGGTTGCCCGGATATTAGCAGTAGCATCAGCAGCAGCAGCAGCAGTAGAAATTAACGACATTCCTTCAGTCTTTGCCCGTTCTAGACAGAACACGACCCACTGGTGTAACATCTGTTTATGAGTCAATGGAGGCATTTTTAATATCTATTGTAGCTGAAGTAACTATCTTTGTGTTAATGTTGTTGTACCCTCGTAATAAAGACTTAAAACTTATTTCTTTTACCTTTTGTTGTCACAGGAAAAAGACATTAGAAGAAGTGTTTTTGTTGTTCAAATGGTTCAAATGGCTCTAAGCACAATGTGAATTAACGTCTGAGGTCATCAGTCTCCTAGACTTATAACTACTAACACCTACCTAACCTAAGGACACCACACACATCCATGCCCGACGCAGGATTCGAACCTGCGACCGTAGCAGCCGCGAGATTTCGGACTGAAGCGCCTAGAACCGCTCGGCCAAAGCGGCCGGCATGCTTTCATTGTCCCATGCAATCTTTCGGAGCCGGTTATTATATTTAATCCAGAGAAAACTCGTGTCATTACAGAAAAATACTAGTTTCAGTGTCCCGTGCAACTTCCCAGTATTCGTCAGTTTAAATAATGTTCGCCTTTTAGCATGGATAACTTTCGCTCTGTAAGTTACGCTGTCTCTGAGTGTAAAAGGAGATTCCATGATGACGTTACAAATAGACGGAAATGATGGAGGAGGGTAAAGGAATAGTTTCAGGTAAGTAACCTTGGTCCGGAAACGACTGAGTTGACAGTTATAAGCGAAAATCGTTCGGACACCTCTGACACTGAGATAGACGTACCAGTACTGTAGTTGCTAAGATTATAGGGTAGGCAGCTTTCTGAGGTGGTATTATGGACCAAATCAAGAAAAAAAGTCTACTAAAATTGGACTCTAAAGTGCATACCTTAAAAAGTATGAGCAGTTCAACATCGATACTGAAAAACCAATCTCTTCTAACGAACAAGTGACTAGAGTTCTTGAAGTATGCACATTACATGAAACATTTACACCACAATTTTTTCATTTTTCGTCTATAATGCCGCCACTGAAAGTTGTCTACACTACAATCTTAATTACATATACTGCAGATTTACTTAGATTATAATTGTGATTTTTTCTACATGTTGATTACATGTATACATATTGTTAAAGGAATGTGATGCTAACCATATGATAAGTAAATAAATCAGCAACAACAATGGCGGTACGTGTATTCCACTACCAAGGACGTCAAAACGAATTTCGCTTTTAACTTCCGACTCGGTTGTTTCCATACCAAGGTACCTTGGCCGAAACTGCTATATTTACTCTTCTTCGTCATCTCTGAAAGTTTGTGACATCATCACGGAATCATCCTGTGTTGGCAGTGTCGGACTGTAATACTTGTCTTGTCATGTTACGGATTAATCTTGAGATTAATGTTAAGATTACACCTCAGAACGGGTAGATTATAACAGAACATTAGATTTTTATATTCAGACAGTAGCTGTATGAAATATTCCAAATCTAATTTTTATTGCCTCTGGTAGTCATTAAATAGACAACCTGCTACTGCGACTTTGCATCATGGTCAAGTTACCTGTTCAGTAACACAAACGATGATTGCTGTCACTGGCAAACATATCCGATAACGACCGGTGCCCTTTCTTCAACTTGATCTAGAATATATTACATCTTACATTTGTGGCAGTGAGGAATTGACGACGAGACAGTAGCTGGATCTTTAATGATATTATAAGACTTTAACTGTGGTCTCATTTTCACATTCTAAACTTTCTCTGAGTATGAATTCGAAATTTATTCGCCGACTGCAAATTATTTAACAAGGCTGTATTAGGTGCAGGTGTATTACTTATTAGTGACGTTTCAGAACCTGTGCCGGACTAGACTCGAGGTCGGATTTCCCGCTTATCGCGAGCGGTCACCCTAAGCATTTCCGTATCTGTGCACGCTACCCGGACCGACCGAAACCTCCATATGTCACACTGTCTACATCGTTATATCAAAGTCGACTATTTTCATCACCTAATATTCGCCAACATTATTAACTGGATTCACGTGCCAGGGAGACTGAAACTAATGTTGTTATCGTCGTATTCCCGTCGAGGGTTGCCTGTGTAAAGGAGCAGACCTTGTTGATGATACGTAGCTGCACAAAGTAATTATTATTTAGTACAGCTGTGATCATCAACAAGGTCTATTCATTCAGCCTTGTTATTTCGAATATAAAGGTTTTCGCTGAAACTGATTTTTCGTATCTCAGTTTAATGTCACTAGTCCGCCACTTTCATGTTCCATAATTTCTGATACTCACCTTTTATCGTTTATTCCTCCCAGCTAGCTATATATGAGAAAAACGACACAGTTACGTCTCGGAATTGAATGGAATCCTGTGTACCTCTCACTGCGGAGTTAACTGCCGGGGCCTGTTCAGGGCGATTGTACGCTGTCGGGGGTTTGGGCGCCGGTGGAGAGCGGCAGAGCGGTGCTTGTCGGAACAACTATTCGGCCGCTACTCCGGCCAGCAGTTAGCCGGCAACCGTGTTTAGTTTCGCAACTAAATTAGGGGCTAATCCGACTGCGCCGAGTCGGCAGCGCCAGAGCGCGTTCCGGTCGGTAATCAGGGGAGCGCCCGCTCTGTTGCCAGCCGCGTTACTCACCGCCGCCCCTGTTTATCGCTATCGCATATTTGGCGGTGCTGCCTACATGAACGCTCTCGGGGAAACCACTGTCCTATATTACTACGTCGGATTATTACTCCGCACTAGATTTACCATATCTGTATACTTATTTCTCTGTAATAGATGCTGGCTTATAGAAACTGTCAAATGCAGTAACAATACAGTTTCAAAGAAGTAGTGGGTAACAAAACATGTTAATAGTTTCTGGAAGCAGGACTCGGCTGCTGTATTTTATAACAATAGCTTATCTGCAACTAGACGATTTGTTAAAAGAATTATATGAATATTAGTTATCCATTTCACCCGTTGTCAAGCTCCGTAGCTGTGGATTATATTAGTTCAAGAAATACAGTAACCAGTCACTTTTTAATGTATTTTTATTTAAACCAATATGAGTCTCGGGCCTTCGCCCAACTTCAGCTGGCCTAATAAATATTTAAATCTTCCACTTTGCAAATCGTGAAAAACATCGACTGCAATTTGAATGCTGCAGCTGCTATGTACAAATTAAAAAGAGAATATTAACTATTGCGTTTCGCAATATCTGGATTTACAAATACAGATATTAATATACAACTTCAAAGTGTAGTATTTAACGGAAATTATTACTTTCCACATGGCAGTGCAGCATCGAAAGTGCAGATTATGTTTTTTATAATTAGCTAATTGAATATTTAAATGTATATTACATCAACTGAAGACGGGGAAAACGGCCGAAACGCATCTTGGTAGAAATAAAAATTCAAAACAGTGGCGGTTTGCACATATATCTTGCACGAAATGTTTTACAAATGTGTTTTTGTCATAGAGGCCGTGGTGGGCTAGCGGACAGAGCGTTACACTCCGTTCCTGGAAGTATCGCGTTCAGTCCTGAGTACGAGAGGCAATTTTTCTTCGTTCCAGTGTCTCTAGGATGGCCAGTGCCCCTCTTAGTGCCGTAGCGAACGGAAATCTGCACTCTTCCTGCAGTAAGGTCAGAAACCTGTTCACAAGTTGAGCGCCAAAAATCGTGCTGCACTCCTTGTGTGATGCTATTACGTAAAATGAACGGACAATATCAGGGAAAGTAGAAATTGGAGATACTTGAAAGTTTGTTGACCACTGCACACATTTAAACAGCGTTTCCTCTCTCCGAGAAAAATGAACCTAAATAGCTTTCTTTTTTTCTCTGAAATAAATGACGTCTGAAGCAATTTATCTTCGATTCAAGTGCATATTTCCTTTCGCTAAGCAAAAAGTGGCTCAGCTATCACATAAGTTAATGTAATTTATCTGTCGTTTTCTGTAATCTCCCATATGATATGAAAAGGAAAATTGATCCTCAAATGAGTATATTAATTTTACTTTGTTCATATAAGGGACGAATTAAAAATCAATCATAAAATAAGAAAAAAAATGAGATATTAAAATGAGATCACTTCCAGTGTGCACACAATTTTAATCAGGCAAATAGTTGAATAATGCGTACCTCAGTATTGTATTCCAGACGTACATTACTGGACTTGCATTCGGGAGGACGACGGTTCAAACCCGCTGGAGATCATCCTGATTTAAGTTTTCTGTGATATCCCTAAATTGCTGAAAGTAAATGCCGGAATGGTTACTCCGGAAGGGCACGGACGATTTCCTTCTTCATCCTTCCGTAACCCGGTATTGTGCTCCGACTATAATGAACTAGTTGCAGTGGGACGTTAAACACCAATCTCCTCCTCCTCATTCTCCTGCTTCTCCACCTCCTCCCCCATTAAAAATCGGTCAAAGTCACCTACAATATACTACTCCTGTCCTGTTGAATTTCTTTTCTGTTTCAGCGGCACTGTAGAGAGGGGAGGCTTATGTCTGTCGACCGTCTTCTAGCCTAGTTGCCTTCGATCTTTCCTGTGGCATCAGATGCGAGTTGCAGCGGCTACTACGAAGTCGAGACTGATAGGATGCTGTGACTGTGACCATCCTGCAGTGCTCACCAGCAGGTCCTACAAGCATTTTGATGGAGCTGCCGAGGTTGCCGTCCAGCAACGACGTAGCAGCCTGCCTCTGTAAGACTGCAAGGCGTGCACCCATCAGTAACCGATGTCCTGGCGTGCGCTTCACTGCTGGGCCTAAGGCACGCTCACAATAGGCCAAAAAGGGCCAACGAACGGCAGCCATCCATTTCGTTGGCTGAGGTTGGCTTTGTGCTAACGAGCTGCGAATCTCAGCCTACGAAGCGGTTGGCCTTGGTTGCGATGCCGTCCACTGGCGCTAACGTCAGACAAATGGCGGTTAGTTGGCGCTGGGACCCCTCTCCTAGTGTGGACACAGGGCCGAATGTTCATTGGTTCAGTAGCAGTTTTTGGTTTCTCTTGAACGGGCGCACGTTTGAGTTTTTCAGAACAGCCGCAAATTGCACTTAATACGATTTCTTGACTGGTTTCGCTCTTTAATTTGTCAGGAGAATGATCAGAAACTCTGTAATTTATAGTTTGCAGTATAGTAATTGGCCATTAAATTAAATAGGGAAACCTGTCAATGGAGCATACTGAGCCTGTGCCAGTCCTGAAAAAACTTAATTTCGAAAGTCACCGTTTCCCTTGCAAGCAATGTCTGCCCTCACTAAGGGTGCGTATTTCTTGTATTTACAAATGCTGGAGCATAGAGTGTAGTAAGGTGAGAGCATTAAAGCTGATATAGTTTTATCTTGAACGGGCGTGTTTATGGGTCCATACGAACTGCGATTATAAAAACAAACTGGAAAGATTAGACGATTAGAGAGAAATGACACAGCTATTAAGAAGTGATATGCACAGTGTGTTACAGAAAATGGTTTCCTTATTCACAGATTTTCCCAGTGAACGATAAAGAAAAACAAACAATACTGTGAGTGACCATTAATCTTTCTACTGCATGTATAGCTCTACTAAAAGAAGTGGTTTCTTGGCTGTTTGAGTGCTTACTAGGCACAACATTTTATTTTAATAACAGTGTAACGTACAGCCAATGTTATCGACGTCTGTATCGACCCTCGTATCGTACAGGCTTTTGTTTGTTTAGGTTAGTATAGTTCAGTGTCGGTTGGACCGTCAGTGCTGCTGCTAATAAACCGAGTACATTGTTCATTTGTTACATATTTTTACGAGCTTCAAACAGGACGACTTAAGTGGTGGATAGGAACTGTGAGTGCTGTGTACAGATACTAGCTGAGTTTTTTACCCTTTGCTCACAGCTCCAGGCTGTGTTGGCTTCGGTCACACAGCTTGAGGCTGCTGTCAAGCGGTATCAGTGTGGGCGGTCAGACGCGGGGATGCGAGGGACGTCAAGTACAGCCCATGTGTCCCCCTATCAGTCCACTGCTGTGGCCGCCACGGGTAACTGCCTGTACTGGGGTTGAACCCTCACCTCTGGTCGAGTGGGAGATCATTCCAAACTCTGGCAAGCAGCGAAAGACTTTCCAAGGAACTGATCGTAGGGCCTCCCTAGTTCGTTTGACGAACAGAGTTCGCGCTTTGTCTGTGACTGACGAAGTCACTGAGCCGGATGTGAAATGAAATAATCAAGTAAATTCAGTATTTGGAAGGCAAATGAAGATTAGAATTTACAGAAGGTGTATTGCGTAAGTGCCGTGTACTTGTGAACGATAGGGCATACAAGATGCAACTATGATCAGTTCTAGAGTAATGTTCTTGCGTATGGGCGCCTTCACAGATGCGCTGTTGATTGCAACAGGTCAGTGTAGCTCATTCGAAAAATACCTAGAAGGAAAAAAAAAACATTTTGCTCCCGAACCTTATTTGGGCAAGTTTTGAGGACCTATGGTTGAGGAAAGCTGTTCATCATTCTGCTCCTGGCATGTTTTATCTTGTGCAGGTGTCATGGGAATAAGATAACAGAGAATATGACGCGAACACAGGCAATTCGACGATCAATTTTCCCAAGCTCTGTACGACATGGAACTGGGACAGAGTGTCACTAATACTGGGCTGAAATTTCCTCCGCATGTTCTGTACAGAGTGTGTGTGTGTGTGAGTGTGTGTGTGTGTGTGTGTGTGTGTGTGATATGAAATCTTGTGATGCCTCGTGCCATGGTTACTCTGTAGTCGATTCTCTACTAGACAACATGTGATCAGTAAGAACTTAAAACTTTAAAGCTTCTTTCACAAATTATTAAATCTGATATACACTCTTGGAAATTGAAATAAGAACACCGTGAATTCATTGTCCCAGGAAGGGGAAACTTTATTGACACATTCCTGGGGTCAGATACATCACATGATCACACTGACAGAACCACAGGCACATAGACACAGGCAACAGAGCATGCACAATGTCGGCACTAGTACAGTGTATATCCACCTTTCGCAGCAATGCAGGCTGCTATTCTCTCATGGAGACGATCGTAGAGATGCTGGATGTAGTCCTGTGGAACGGCCTGCCATGCCATTTCCACCTGGCGCCTCAGTTGGACCAGCGTTCGTGCTGGACGTGCAGACCGCGTGAGACGACGCTTCATCCAGTCCCAAACATGCTCAATGGGGGACAGATCCGGAGATCTTGCTGGCCAGGGTAGTTGACTTACACCTTCTAGAGCACGTTGGGTGGCACGGGATACATGCGGACGTGCATTGTCCTGTTGGAACAGCAAGTTCCCTTGCCGGTCTAGGAATGGTAGAACGATGGGTTCGATGACGGTTTGGATGTACCGTGCACTATTCAGTGTCCCCTCGACGATCACCAGTGGTGTACGGCCAGTGTAGGAGATCGCTCCCCACACCATGACGACGGGTGTTGGCTCTGTGTGCCTCGGTCGTATGCAGTCCTGATTCTGGCGCTCACCTGCACGGCGCCAAACACGCATACGACCATAATTGGCACCAAGGCAGAAGCGACTCTCATCGCTGAAGACGACACGTCTCCATTCGTCCCTCCATTCACGCCTGTCGCGACACCACTGGAGGCGGGCTGCACGATGTTGGGGCGTGAGCGGAAGACGGCCTAACGGTGTGCGGGACCGTAGACCAGCTTCATGGAGACGGTTGCGAATGGTCCTCGCCGATACCCCAGGAGCAGCAGTGTCCCTAATTTGCTGGGACACTACGGCACTGCGTAGGATCCTACGGTCTTGGCGTGAATCCGTGCGTCGCTGCGGTCCAGTCCCAGGTCGACGGGCACGTGCACCTTCCGCCGACCACTGGCGACAACATCGATGTACTGTGGAGACCTCACGCCCCACATGTTGAGCAATTCGGCGGTACGTCCACCCGGCCTCCCGCATGCCCACTATACGCCCTCGCTCAAAGTCCGTCAACTGCACATACGGTTCACGTCCACGCTGTCGCGGCATGCTACCAGTGTTAAAGACTGCGATGGAGCTCCGTATGCCACGGCAAACTGGCTGACACTGACGGCGGCGGTGCACAAATGCTGCGCAGCTAGCGCCATTGGACGGCCAACACCGCGGTTCCTGGTGTGTCCGCTGTGCCGTGCGTGTGATCATTGCTTGTACAGCCCTCTCGCAGTTTCCGGAGCAAGTGTGGTGGGTCTGACACACCGGTGTCAATGTGTTCTTTTTTCCATTTCCAGGAGTGTATTTCAGTAATAGGATGTTGCTTATCGCCAGATTGTGCCCCAGAAACTTGCATCTCTTAGGAAAATTCTACGCAGAACCTGGCGCGGTGTTCGAACATGTGACACTGATGATGAAGTGGCAGGTTGCATTCGACTTTTGATCACCTGGACACTTCTAGTCTTTCACAACTGCACAGAGGCGTTCTGTTATTAACCGTCCAGAGCAATAGGACACGGTTAAGAGTATAGTAGTGGTAACATGTAAGGTATTTCCGTTCTACTAACGATCAGTCGGTGTCCCCTACACTGTTATGTGGTGGTGAGCATCAGTCGGACGCTCGCAATCTTCAACAAAAGATTGTCAGTTATATATTTATTAATCACTAATACACTGTTGCCTTATCGGGACGCCAGCAGCTTTGGCGCGTACACACTGGGCCGACGAAGGCCAACGAACGATAGAGACTTGATTTGGCTGATTGTTGGTCGCCAATGTAATGGCATTTGGCTTCACATCCACACCTAGCGAATGGCTTGGAGCCGTGGGAACCGGCCAAGTGGAATTGCAGTTATCTCTGATAACTTGCAAAAGTTGTTCCCATTTTGTTATTGATGTAAAGAAGGGTTTTAAATACAATTGTACTAGCAGATATTATAAGTGAATAAAAGGATTTGGCAGTCGTCACATGTGCAGTATTTATATTATTTCAAGTATCTGATCTTGAGAAATGAATAAGAGTAGACGACATTGGTGGACGACCTCTCTATTAAAATAAGGGAACAGATTGTTACTAAATAGTATAGGCCCTAAAATTTCCGCAGATGTCTACATTTACATCTACACGATTACTCTGCTATTCACAATAAATAGCCTGACAGAGGGTTCAATGAACCACCTTCAAGATCTCTACCGTTGCACTCTCGAACAGCACTCGGGAAAATCGAGCACTTAAATTTTTCTGTGCGAGCCCTGATTTCTCTTATTTTACCGTGATGATCGTTTCTCCATATGTAGGTGGGTGCCAACAGAATGTTTTCGCAATGGGAGTAGAAAACTGGTGATTCAAATTTCATGAGAAGATCCCGTCGCAACGAAAAACAAAAATGTTCAAATGGCTGTGACCACTATGGGACTTAACATCGGAGGTCATCAATCCCCTAGAACTTAGAACTACTTAAACCTAACTAACCTAAGGACATCACAAACATCCATGCCCGAGGCAGGATTCGAACCTGCGACTGTAGCTGTCGCGCGATTCCGGACTGAAGCGCCTAGAACCACTCGGCCACCGCAGCCGGCCGCAACGAAAAACGCCTTCGTTTTAAAGATTGATACCCCAATTCACGTATCATGTCTGCGGCACTATCTCCCCTATTTCGCGATAATACAAAACGAACTGCCCTTCTTCGTAATTCTTCGATGTCATTCGTCAGTCCCACCTGATGAGAATCCCACACCGCACAGCAGTACTTCAGAATAGGGCGGACAAGCGTGGTGTAAGCAGTCTCTTTAGTAAGCCTGTTGCACCTTCTAAGTGTCCTGCCAATGAATTGCAGTTATTGGTTCGCTCCACCCACAATATTGTCTGTGTGATCGTCCCTATTTAGGTTATTTGTAATTGTAATCCCTAAGTATTTAGTTGAATTTACAGCCTTCAGATTTGTGTGACTTATCGTGTATTCGATATTTCACGGATCTCTCTTAGTACTCACGTGAATAGCTTCACAGTTTTATTTATTCAGCGTCAACTGCCATTTTTCGCACCATGCAGATACCTAATGTAAATCATTTTGCAATTCGTTTTGGTCAGCTGATGACTTTACAAGATGGTAAATGACATCTGCAAACAATCTAATAGGGCTACTCATATTGTCTCCTAAGTCGTTAATACATATCAGGAACAATAGAGTGCCAATAACACTTCCTTGGGGAACTCCGAATATGACTTCTGTTTTACTCGATGATCTTCCGTCTATTACTACGAACTGTGACCTTTCTGACAAGAAATCACGTATCCAGTCGCACAACTGAGGTGATATTCCACAAGCACGCAGTTTGTTTAGAGGACATTTGTGAGGAACGGTGTCGAAAGCCTTCTGGAAATGTAAAAATATGGAATCAATTTGACATCCCCTGTCGATAGCACTCATTACTTCCTGAGTATAAAGAGCTAGTTGTGTTTCAGAAGAACGATGTTTCCGGAATCCGTGCTGACTGTGTGTCGAGGTACTTTATAATGTTCGAACACAGTACATGTGCCAAAACCGTACTGCAAATCGACTTCAGTGATATGAGTCTGTAATTCAGAGGATTACACGTACTTCCCTTTTCGGGTATTGCTGTGACTTGAGCTACTCTCCTGTCTTTAGGTACGGATCATTCTGTGATCGAGCGTTATTATATAATTGCTAAATATGGAGCTATTGTATCAGCATACTCTGAAAGGAACCTGACTGGTATATAAAATCTGGACCGGAGGCCTTGCCTTCATTAAGAAATGGTTCAAATGGCTCAGAGCACTATGGGACTTAACATCTGAGGTCATCAGTCCCCTAGAACTTAGAACTACTTAAACCTAACTAACCTAAGGACATCACACACATCCATGCCCGAGGCAGGATTCGAACCTGAGACCGTAGCGGTCGCGCGGTTCCAGACTGAAGCGCCTAGAACCGCTCAGCCATTACGGCCGGCTTTATTAAGTAATTTAATCTGATTTGCTACACCGAGGATATCTACTTCCATGTTTCTCATCTTGGCAGTTGTTCTTGATTGGAATTTAAGAATATTTACTTTGTCTTTCTTGGTGAAGGAGTTTCGGAAAACCGTGTTTAATAATTGTGCTTTAGTGGCACTGTCATGAGTGACTTCAGTGTTGTTATCACGTAGTGAAGGTATTGATTGCGTCTTGCGACTGGTGTGCTTTATGTATCACCAGAATCTCTTTAGATTTCCTGACAGATTCCGAGACAGAGTTTCGTTGTGGAAATTATTAAAAGCATCTCGCTTTGAAGTAAGCATCATATTTCGAACTTCTGCAAAACTTTGCCAGTCTTGGAGATTTTGCGTTATTTTAAATTGGGCATGCTTTTTTCGTAGCGTTTGCAACAGCGATCTGACCAGTTTTGTGTACCATGGGCTTCAGTACCATCAGTTATTAATTTATGAGGTATATATCTCTCAATTTCCGTTGATATTATCTCTTTGACAACATTTCACATCTTTTCTACTCTTAGACCATACATGTTCAAGTCGGAAGAAGTGAAGACTGTCTCCTAAAACCGATTTAAGGGCATTTTATCACCTTTTTTTTTTTTAAATAGATGTACTTTGCGTTTCCTTTAGATGGTTGTAGGGGTTACGGTATTCAGCCTAGCAGCAAATTCCTTGTGGTCGTTAATCCCTGTATTCGTGACGATATTCCCTATTTGTCCATGATTATTTGTAGCTAAGAGGTCAAGTATGCTTTCGCAACCATTTGCGATTCGAGTGGGCTCATGAAATAATTGCTCAAAATAATTTTCTGAGAAAGCATTCAGTACAATTTCGGATGACGTTCTATGCCTGCCTCCGGCTTTAGAAGCATAATTTTTCCAGCACATCGAGGGTAGATTGTAGTGTGAGAGGGGTATCTATTTGAAATGAGACTCAAGTTTTCTTTGAACTGTTCAGCAACTAAAACTTCTTAGTCGAGGGGTCGGTGAAACGATTCAGTTAATAGTTCAGTCAGATTGTCAAAATGAGACTCAAGTGTTCTTTGAACTGTTCAGCAACTATAACTTCTCAGTCGAGGGGTCGGTGAAGCGATCCAGTTAATAGTTCAGTCAGATTGTCAAATATAACCTCTACCCATAATATTTCGCAGAAACTATCTACTTCAATTATACTACAAGGTAAGGTACTTCTGACAGCAATAAATACTCCACCACCAACTGTCTTTAATCTATCCTTTCTCTACCTATAACTATTTGAGCTTCAGTGCTTTCTATTAGGGCTTGGAGCTCTGCCTCTTTCCCAACACAGCTACAGCCATTTTCAACTACAATACCGATCGTTTCTACAATTACCTTACTGCGTTTTACCAGACCCCTTTTAGACGGACGCCCTTTCTGTGGTTTCCTGAGACCTTCAAACCTAAAATACCACCCAGTCCCTTCCACATAGGCCCCGCTACCCGTGTAGCCGCTTCCTGTGTGTAGTGGACTCCTGACCTATTAAGCGGAGCCCTAAAACCAACTACCCAATGGCGCAAGTAAAGGAATCTGCAGCCTACACGGTCACAGAATCTCCTGAGCCTCTGATTCAGACCCTCCACTCGGCTCTGCACCAAAGGACCACAGTCGGTTCTATCGACGATGGTGCAGATGGTGAGCTCCGGCTTAATTTTGCAATCAAGACTGGCAGTATTTACCATTTCCGCTAGCCGCCCGAAACCAGAGAGAATTGACTCCGATCCAATGCGACACACGTCATTCGTACTGACATGAGCCACCCCCTGCAGTTGGCCGCACTCTGTACTCTTCATGGTATCCGGAAGCATCCTTTCCACATCTGTTGTGACTCCCCCCGGTATGCACACGGAGTGCACACTCGCTTTCTTCCCCTCCTAGGCAGGCAAGTTCCTAAGGAGCCCCATTACGCGCTTAACGTTGGACCTCCCAACTACCATCACACCCACCCTCTGCGAATGTCCGTACCTTGTAGGCCGAGAAGCTTCCTCATTTGCGAGTCTATTCGGCGGTCAAACGTTTGCTCGGTGGTACAAAAATTTTCTAATTTCTGAATATAAAGTTCCTTTCTTTCATTTCAGCACAAGACGGATCCAGGAGGAACGGAATAGAGAATCTCAATCCATACACTACTTTACGTATGAGCAAAAGTTGCTAAGATTTCCTGATTGGTCTTCGGCCAGGAACTGACCAAGAATACGAGTATCGACGTAGGATTCACACATAGCCCTTCTTACTGATACACAAGTTACTACTAAGTTTCCTAGCCACATTTCTTTGCAGTCTCTTTCGTAGAGAGATAGTAGCAGTTTTTGTTTTCATAACATTAACATAATGGTGCCACTGAATCAAGATGGGGCGTTTCCGTGGTTCTTTAGATAGCATGTTTTTATACAAATCATTGTTGATAAGGTCCTTCCTCTCACAAATGTCCTCTCTTTGTCAAATCTCACTAAACGTTCTCTTAGTTTGTCCATTATCTATGTCCACAGTCACCGCTCATCAGTTCAGTCTGGTTATTCAGAAACCAGGAGCCCTAAAATATTTGATTCTTTTAACGGTTGTTGGACATAGTGAAACTCGTTCTCATTGCAAAATATTTATTTTATTTTATTTTATTTTATTTTATTTCTCGTGTCGGTATTTCTCTATCGTCAAAGGAACAGATCACAGTTGATACAAAATATCGCGTCCAACTTACTCTTACTAAGTATGAATTCACTTAGGTTCAGTAAGTTGGACGCAGTACTTTGTATCTTCAGTTGTCTGTTCTTTCGACGATGGTGAAATGTCGAAATGAGCAATGAAGTAAGGTGAGCTACCATTATCTGCTGCGTATGGATAACTTGGGTCACCATCGAACTGCTAAAACAGTCTAACACGACAGAAGTTATAATGGAGTAGATCTCTCGTCAGGTAGGCGCTCGAGGATGAGAGTACATCATTTTACCATGTTCTTACCATGCGAATACGTCGGGGAACTGCATGACCCGTGGCACAGCTATGACTATGAACCGACGAAATACGCAATAGAAAGTGAGGAAAGATGTGCCATGAATGATAGGTTATATGCGTTATCCTAAAATCGGAATCTTAATTTGGAGAGCATTTAAAAGCATTTCAAATGATGTATTCTTCTTGTAATGACGACACAGTTCAGTCTCTGGTATCGTATACGGGGGAAAGCTTACGCGGTAGATCCGAAAGCATGCGTTTTCCATTTTCTTACCATACGAAAACGTCTGTCACCAAACGTCACTATAAAATATTACTTATATATGTTAACAGACTGACGCTCAGCGTAAACGAAGATGAAGTGTTGCTGATGTTCAGGTGAAAAATACAAATGGTTCAAATGGCTCTGAGCACTATGGGACTCAACTGCTGAGGTCATTAGTCCCCTAGAACTTAGAACTAGTTAAACCTAACTAACCTAAGGACATCACAAACAACCATGCCCGAGGCAGGATTCGAACCTGCGACCGTTGCGGTCTTGCGGTTCCAGACTGCAGCGCCTTTAACCGCACGGCCACTTCGGCCGGCAAAAATACAATAACCCGTTGTTTGCAAACTATGTGTTAGTTCAAAAATAAGGTTTTATCTCGAGGATAGTTCAGGGATGTGCCCATCCTTCGACCATTTACTGTCGCAATTTGGCAGACGTTCTGCCATCAAGAATTACCATGTCTCTTCCAACATTTCATTCTCCAATAATACGATTCATCACAAATTTCTGTTTTTATTTAAAAATGGAGTTTCCGACATTATCACAGACGTGCATCTAATTCTGTAGCTACTTCCGCACCTACATAAAAGAGCGTGTATATAAACACTCACCACAACATTCTGTCCCTGACAGCAGTGACGTACCAAACTTCAAACCATCCTCGATGCTGTCGTACATTTTCCATCTGCTGCTTACATTATATACTGTTGAGTTGAGGGGACTCAAATTTACCGTGTGAGAGAAGTTTTGCTAATAAGTTCTGGATACGGAGTCCTATGATCATCTCAATCTCTAACAAAAATTAATCAAACATATACTAGAGTTTCATGTGTATCTGTCTGGGGGTAATTTACCTTTATTTTCTACATCACTTTTAGTTTCATAGCTGCAAATATTAAAGAAGAAATCAGAAATCTATTTTGTAGTACCTCACGTACATCGGAATCTACTTATCTACGGTATAGCCTCAAGCGAGTTGATCCATAACACTTCAATGGCTTATTTTCAGAATTTATTGTTTCAGAAACTTTATTTACATAAATCTGTTTATAGAACAATGTAGAAAAAATACGAATTTTCAGAAACAGGAAAAATTATGTACCTACTTTCATTTGGTGGTGACTGTCGATCCGTTTTTTTACTGAAGTGTAAAATGTCTGACAGAACTTAAAAGATGTTAAAAGAAAAGATGAAGAACCGATTACATTAATAAGTTTACGTACATTAGTGCTAGATGTTAAAGCGACTATAGTTGCTGGCTACTAATGTAACTGTCATGGAATAGATATTTCGAAAGCCCTCTAATGTTTCTATTTCTCGAAGAATAAAATATCTCCGTTCGGGATCTTAAAAGCACATGAATAGCTGCTTAAATAATGGAATAAGCAAATGATGTAGACCCTGTATTAGATGGACAGATTTTCACCAGCAAATTCATAGCGCGTGTGAACGACCGATGATGTTTATGTGGTAATTATAGCAGGCTTACTGGATTCGTGATACTGCATAACAAAGAAATACTGCCACCTTGTACAGATTACTGTAAAGCAACTACCAGTTACTAAAATGAATCCATATTTAAGCACCTTAATGCTTTCTTCGAACTGATGATCATCTCCGGATAGCTGCAGTAAATTTATGAAATGAAAACGGATCGCCGGTTTGACATCTATTCGTGTTCGTGCCCAAGTTACAGCTAAAGTATCCCATTTTCTGCAGCATCTGCTTGTGTATGTGTTACTAAAACCTGAAGATGAGTCGGTATAGAAAACAGAAGAATCAGAGAGTAGGATAACATTTTCACTATCAAAATGACCACAAGATCTGGCCACGCAGCAGCAAAAGACTCAGCTATCTACCTGAAATAATCTCTGGTTCTTATGTTGTAGGAACGTGAAACGATTTCCTTTAGTAATGTACTCTAGGTAAAGTTCACATAAGTGGTATCACTACCACTTTAGACTTATTAACAAGTCGTCACCAGATGAGTTGTGTGCACTACATAGTAGTTCACAATTACAAATATTCAGTTGATGAGTTATTATGTTGATTAACCAAATCATCTGACTGACTAATTATCGTGTGACTTACTGGCTAGGAGATCATGAAGGACACGTTCAGTCACCTAATTGGATAAGTTTTTCTTTTCTTTGTGCACAGTGACACCTTTTCTTCGCGAAGTATGAGGGATGGTGATCTGCGTATCGGTGAAGTGTAGGTGACTGTAATGGGTGCTTGAAGTGTTATCTCCTGTTTCTGTTGTGTAGTGATGAGAGAACGGGGAAGTAAAACACAATGCCAGCGCTTAGCCAAGTCCTCTCCGAAAGCACCAAGGGAACAGCCGAGCTTAATGTCCCCAACCAACGAACGGGTCTCCGTAGACGGTATCACAAACGTTGACTTAATGAGACACTGTAGAGAGGGTTTGACTAAATCACGAATATTGAGTAAAAGTATGATAATCACGAAATTTTTATCACCGGTCCTCTCTCAGTCAACCGAACACGGCTGGTGAAAATCTTCACCACTCTCAGAATTCGAACCGACTTACCCTGGATCGAACACCACCGCAGAGGCGCGCGTTATTTGGTGATGACTTGGAAGTAAGTCAAAAGACGTATTGATATCACCTGTGTGCACTGAGCTTAGTATACACGACGTCGCATTTATGTCGTCCACTGCATATTTATTTTGGTCCACAAATAAAATAAATATGTATCAAGTAGATGTTGTTTGGTTACCAGTCGATCATTAACCAGCATAATTGACTTTCTTGTAACATTATTCGTTACGAAGTTATGAATTTTTATCCGGTAACTCACTTCTTATCTTCAGGAAATATTCCACGACGTATCACAGCACCATTCATGTAAACATTACGTTATTGTAACATAAAATTAATTTTGTCTCTCCTGCATTAGCACACAGCGCAGGTATCCAGAGTAATAAACTCGTCCCATTTCTAGAGCTGACAGTAAAAAAAGTGGAAACAGAAAGAAGACAGATGCCGGCCATTCAGTCGACCACCTTGTGTTGAAATTTTATAGAATGTGAGTTGCCAGAACTGTAGCTGCAATAATGCTTTCCCATTTATAATAATACCACATGTAGCACTCTACCATAATACTGTCAATCAACGCTGACGGAAAAAATATTCGCAACGTCAGAGAATAATTAACGTAGAGTGATGAAATATTGTGGATACATTTGTCGAAATAAGATATGTAAGTGAATAACATACCAAGATCACTAGTTAACGTAAGCTCGAGATATGCCATTGCAAAAGTGAAATGCTGGTACATCAATAACCGTTAGTCACCAGAGTGTAGAACAGAATCAAGAAAACGTGCATCCATTTGAAATTAGGGTAGTTCGCAGAGCCACGAGAGCTCTTCCGCTGCCATACTAAATCGCAGCCTAGACTGTAACTCCACGAATAGATCAAATGTGTCTAGCACGTAGACAGGACGGTAGCAGGCACTTAACTAGACTACTACTAATCAGCACGCAGCCATCTCTGCCATAGAGACAGCTTTCATCAGAAAACAAAACAGATTTCTTTCCTGACGACCAATGAGCTCTCGCTTGACACCACTGAAGTCACATTCGGCAGTGGTTTGGGATCAGTGGAATTCACGTTACAGGGCACCTACTCAGAGCTGTCCTTGAAGTAAGGTATTTTTTTTACTGTTCGTTGTATGACTGTGATGCCAATTGTTGTTCAAATTGCCTTTTCAATTGCAGTTCGATGCGCCAGAGCCATAGGCCGAAACGATTGTCTTCCCTCTGAGTAGTGCCACGTTTCCGTCCGAGTAGCGGTCTTCCTGCCACCGTACATTCCCGTTACAACCGCTGACAGCAATAGTGTAAATTGTATCCATTCCTACCCAGTCTTCCTGGAGTGTCGCAGAAGGAACATCCAGCTTGTTGTAGCCCTATTACACTACCTCGTTCAAGCCTTTTTTGTACCTTCGTTAGTTGCAAAGATACGAACAGCAGTACCTGATGTGTCGACAATGTCGCATTTTTGTCACCTTAAAGGCATTCTTGACTAACATCAACTCACCAGCATAATCCTAAAGGTAACTAACGCTCACGACCGTTACAGTGTGCATTTGAAGTAAACCCGATTTGCATCCTCATAGCACATATCATATGCGAGTAGCACGAAACTTTAATAAGCGTCGTATTTCACATGGTGGAAGAATCCTGCCAACTTTTGTTTATGTCGCACAGCTCCTTCTTGGTGTTGATTGTTTTCCGTCTGTGTATATGTTATGCACAATAAAGGTAGTCCATGATTAAAACTGGACCGTCATTACTTTTCTTTTATTATCCTTGAAGGTAGAAGATCTCTTACATAGAGCAATAGCCTAACAGGAAGGATGTTTTCTCATCTTGTTGTGACTCTCCAGGAAACGGGAAGTTTAAGCATAGACTGAATTTCTCCAGAGGTAAGCAGCGTCTCAACTTTCCCTTCGTTGGTGTAGTTTGCACTCACACAGAGCCTCAGAACAAGAGGCTGGCTGAATTATTGGTGTGCATTTCTCTTTCTGTTTCCTTTTTTTTTTTTTTTTTTTTTAACTGTCAACAACAGCAAGTGGACGAGTTACACTCCCTGCATCCGGCGGAATCAAAGTCAGTTTTGTGTTTGTTTTTATTGTCGTCATGTTTACGTGAATGGTACACTGTGATTCATTTTTGAACAGGTCTTGAGTAGAGAAAGTGAACTACGGGATAAAACACAGGATGCTATTTAAAAAGAGAAATGTACTGCTGTTCGTATCTTTGCAACTAACGAAGGTACAAAAAAGGCAGTCATATTGGATTATGTCACCTGGTAGCTAAACAACATATGCCTGATGGAAGCCCGCATCTCGTGGTCGTGCGGTTGCGTTCTCGCTTCCCACGCCCGGGTTCCTGGGTTCGATTCCCGGCGGGGTCAGGGATTTTCTCTGCCTCGTGATGGCTGGGTGTTGTGTGCTGTCCTTAGGTTAGTTAGGTTTAAGTAGTTCTAAGTTCTAGGGGACTGATGACCATAGATGTTAAGTCCCATGGTGCTCAGAGCCATTTGAACCATTTGAACCTGATGGAATTTTTATTTCGCTTCTGGACAAGGTTATTTGGGCTGGTTAGGATTATTGGGAAACCCTGTATATCATAAAACATTACAAGGCGACCGGTTCATTGTCTGTATAATGTGATGTCACATGAACCAGAATCGTGTCTTAGTACCACCGAATTGCGTATATACATTGTGTCAAAAATATGTTAGCTTTTACAATGGAACCAGAAGAAGTGACACGACGAGTGTTAACTCTTGTTAATGGGCTTGCGTCTCTGATGATGTACTCTGCCCAAATAGGATGATGACAGAAGAAAGAAAATAATTTACATAATACCTCCATTTAGCTGTTAGCATATGTTCCAATATACACTGCAAGCAAAACAAAAAGAAATGGAAACAAAACAAAAGACAATAAAATACGGTGCACCACGAAGGAATGATTCAAGAAAGCAGAAATTGATAGATGTGACGTACATGTATAGATAAAAAATGATTACAATTTCTGGCAGATTAGATGATCCAATCTAGAGAAAGAGTTTCAAAAACGGAAAAGTTAAGAACGTGTTGGTCCACCTCCGTTCTTTATGTAAGTAGTTATTCGGCTTGGCATTGTTCAGATGTTCAAATGTGTGCGAAATCTTATGGGACTTAACTGTTAAGGTCAACAGTCCCTAAGCTTACACACAACTTAACCTAAATTATCCTAAGGACAAACACACATACCTATGCCCGAGGGAGGACTCGAACCTCCGCCGGGACCAGCCGCACAGTCCATGACTGCAGTGCCCTAGACTGCTCGGCTAATCGCCTTGGCATTAAATGACAGATTTCTTGGATGTCCTCGTGAGGGTATCGTGCCACATTCTGTCCAACTGGTACGTAATATCGTCCAAATACAGAGTTGGTTGGAGGGGCCTGTCCATAAAGCTCCCGACATACTGGACTGTGGAGAGATCCGGCGATCTATATTGCCAAGGAAGGCTTTGGCAAAATGACACAAACAGTAGAACCTCTCGCTGTGTTTGGACAGGAATTATTTTGCTGAAATGACAGGGCAGGAAGGCTTGGCATGAAGGACAACAAAATGATGCTTGAAATATCGTCAACTTGTAGCTCTTCTGTAACGGTGTCGCGGATGACAAACAGAGCAGTCCTGCTATGAAAAGAAATGGCGCCCCAGACCATCATTCCAGGTTGTCGGGCCGTATAGCGAGTAAGGTTAGGGTTTCTTATCACACCGTTCTCCAGGGTGTCTCCTGAGACGTGTACGATGGTCATTAGAGGCTAATTGTAAGTGAAACTCACCACTAAAGACGCCTATAACGCGGGGATTGCAGGCCACAATGACCAGTTAAGACATGGAGATTCCCCGAGGAGTGCGGGGATACCAAACTGTTTGTCACTCACCATACAGCCCGACAACCAGGTGTGATGGTCTGGGGTGCCATCTCATTTCGTAGCAGGACCCCTTTGGCAGTCATCTGTGACACTCTTACAGCACAGCGGTACGTCGACGACATTCAACGCTCCGTTTTGTTACCCTTCATGGGAGGCCATACTGGGCTTTCATTTCAGTAAGATAATGCTCTCCCACACACGGCAGAATTTCTACATGGCTACTCTGCAAATCACACTTAATTGCTTAGCATAGCGTTCATCGACCCACGTTAAAAATAATTCTCTGCTAATCCATTCTCGAACAGCTCACGGGAAAAGCAAACACCTGATCTTTCCATGGGAGTTCTGATTACTCTTATTTTATTATGATCATCGTTCCTCCCATGTAGGTCGGCGTCAACAAAATATTTTCGTCTTCGGAGGAGAAAGTTCATGATTGAAATTTCGCGAGAATTTTAAAGATGTGCAGTCCAAACTCTGTACCACAGTAATGACACTCTCTCACCTATTTCTCGATAGTAAAAAATGTAGTGAACTTTCTCGGTGCACTCCGTTAATCCTACCGCGCAGTAGTACCCAAAAAGAGGACGACAGGCGTAGTGTAAGTAGTTTCTAAGTAGTTCTGTTGCATATTCTACGTGTCCTGCTGATAAAACGCAGTCCTCTTTATGCCTTCCCCACAAAGAATTTTCAAATTTAGGTTTTTCGTAATTGTATTTCCTAGGTATATAATTATATTTACAGTCTTTAGATTTGACTGATTTATCATTTAACCGAAGTTTAGCGTATTTCTTTTAGCATTCACGTGGATGACATCACAGTATTCACTGTTTAGGGTCAATTGCCAATTTTTGCACCATAAAGATATCTTATCTAAAGAGTTTTGCGATTGGTTTTGATCTTCTGATGACTTTATTAGACGACAGCCGACAGCATAGCATCGTCTGCTAACAACCTAAGATAATTGCTCCGATTATTTCCTAAATCGTATACATACATAAGGAGCAGCACAGGGCCTATAACAGTAGCCTGGAGAATGCCAGAAGTCACTTCCGCTTTTCTTGATGACTTTCAGTCAATTACTACGAACTGAGACATCCCTGATAGGAAATTACGAATCCAGTCACATAACTGAGACGATATTTCACAAACAAGCAATGTGAATACAAGTCGCTTGTCAGGAACGGTGTCAAAATGATTTTGGAAATCTAGACATACGGAATCAATCTGGAATCTTTAGTCGATAGCACTCAGCTCTTCGTGTGACTAAAGAAGTAGTTGCGTTTCCTAAGAACGATGTTTTCTAGATTCGTGTTGACTGCATGTCCATAGACCGCTTTCTTCTAGGTAATTTATAATGCTCGAACACAGTATATGTTTCAAAATCCTCCTGCACATTGACGTTAATGATACGGGTCGGTTATTTATGGGATTACTATTATTGCCTTTCTTGAATAAATGTGCGAGCTGTGCATTCTTTCGGTACGGATCTTTCAAAAATGCCTCTGGGCACTATGGGACTTAACATCTGAGGTCATCAGTCCCCTAGAACTTAGAACTGCATAAACCTGAGTAACCTAAGGACATCACACACATCCATGCCCGAGGCAGGATTCGAACCTGCGACCGTAGCAGTCGCGCGGTTCCGGACTGAAGCGCCTAGAACCACTCCGCCACAGCAGCCGGCCACGGATCTTTCGGCGAGCCATTTTTTGTGTACGATTTTGAAGAACGGAGTTATTGCAATAGCATACTCAGAAAGGAACCTAACTGGTACACAATATGGTCTGCAAAACTTGCTTTTTATTAAATGATTTAAGCTGCTTCACCACTCCGAAGATATCGACTTTACAGTAACTGATGTTGGTAGCTGATCTTGATTCGAGTTCTGGAGTATTTATTTCGTCCTCCTTGTTGAAGGAGCTGCGGAAGGCGGTGCTTAATAACTCTGCTTTATCAGCACCGTCATCGACAGTATTTCAATTGCTATAGTGCAGAGAACGCTTTGATGTGTCTTGCCGCTAGCATAATTTACATAAGGTCAGAATCTCTTCGCATTTTCTGCCAGGTTTCGAGATAAAGTTTTCTTGTGGAGACTATTATAAGCATTTCGCACTGAAGTTCGCTCTAAATTTCGAGCTTCTGTGAAAGACCGCCTATCTTGGGGGTTTTGCGTTCATTTAAATTTGGCACGCTCTTTTTGTTATTTCCGCAATAATATTCTGACCTGTACTGTGCATCATGAGGGATAAGCTCAGTTATTTGCTAATTTATTTGGAATGAACCTCTCAATTGCTGTCGATACTATTATTATGATTTCAAGCCACATCCGGTCTACACTTATTCTGTTAATTTGGAAAAAAGTGGAGATTGTCTCTCAGAAACGTGCCAAACGAATTTTTTTTTAAATAGAAATATTTTTTGTTAAATTTTGTGACTTTGTGAGTTACGATATTCAGTCTCACTACGACAACCCTGTGTTCACTAATCCCTCGAGAATGCGTCTAGAGCGATTTCAGATGATGTTTTATTCGTAAATCCGGATTTAAACATGTATTTTCGCCAACATAAAAAGGGTAAACTGATGTCACCAGCAACTATAATTTTATGAGTCGAGTAGATGTTTGAAATTAGCCTCAAGTTTTCTTTGAACTTTTCAGCAATTGTATCATCTGAGTCGGGAGGTCGGTAAAAGAATCCAATTACTATTTTAATAATTCCAAAAATGGACTCGACCCATCGTAACCCACAGGATCTACTTCAATTTCGCTAAGAGATAAACTACTTTTAACAGCAACAAACACGCCCCCACCAACTATATATTGGCTATTCTTTCTGAAAGCCGTTAGGTCCTTCGCAATAATTTCAGCTGAACTTATCTCCGGCTTTAGCAAGCTTTCACTGTTTATAATGATTTGAGCATCAGCGCTTTCTATTAACGATTGGAGCTCTGACACTTTCCCAACACAGGTACGACGATTTACTACTGTTATACCGATGATTCCTCAAGCTACGTTCTTCCTGTGTTCGACCTGCGCCCATTGAGACTGAGACCTTTCTGTGTACTCGAGACACTCTAATGTAAAAAACCGTCCAGTTCATGCCGCACAGCCGGCCGGTGTGGACAAGCGGTTAAAGGCGCTACAGTCTGGAACCGCGTGACCGCTACGGTCGCAGGTTCGAATCCTGCCTCGGGCATGGATATGTGTGATGTCCTTAGGTTAGGTAGGTTTAAGTAGTTCTAAGTTCTAGGGGACTGATGACCTTAGAAGTTAAGTCCCATAGTGCTCAGAGCCATTTGAACCATGCCGCACAACCACTGCTTGCCTTCGTAATTGGCCAGCATTGCCGACGGATGTCTTCCCAACTCAGAACGGGCAGAATATTATGGGCACGGCCCCCTACCGGCTCAGGATTTTGACGATCCGCGCGCCAGCTGGACAGAACAACTTGGCATGATATCCCTCAGGACGCCATCCAGTAACTCCACCAATCAATGCCAAGCCAAATAACCACTTGCTTAAAGCCCTGAGGTCGACCAACACGTTGTTGACTTGCTCAATTTATGGAGTTCTTTCTCTTCAATAATTCATCCAATTTGTCCGAAACTGCAACAATTTTTTTTTGTCTGCAAATGTACGCCACAACTGCCGGTTACCGTCCCATTTTGAATATTTTTCTTAAGAGTTTTTCATTTTTCTTACCTCACATTGAGGCGTAGCGCCATATAACGATCCTGCCTTGGAGGCGGTTAAATGGGAGATGTGTCTCAGAGCTGGATAGTGACAGATCGTGACGCGAGACTGAACGCGCACGTAGTTTATGTATCAGCCGATAGAGGACAGTATTGGATAGGGGGACGGTGACTTTAGTTTCGATTGTGCCCACTAGAGTACACTAAAGTAATTGAATGTTTTTCATAAACTGTTCTAGTATTTTCATAAAGTGTTATATGTCTTTTATGTATGTAAAATGTTGTAAATGTGTTTTAGCAGTATGAATGATGCATGAGTGTGGTTTAACGTTAATATGGAGATAATTGTTTAACGAGTTATGTAGTAGGATATAGTGTGGGAACATTTCGAAGAAGTATGGATATGGACAAAGGGGATTTTTGTAGAATAGATTTGTAAAGTAAGTTTATGGTAAAGAGAAAGTTAATTCAGGTATAAATAACAATAGTAATTAACCTTACGCATAAGCAAAACTTCAGCATATTAGATAATTACGTCGGTAAAAAGTGCAGTCGTGAGGTTTACTATTTTGCGATTGGTTATGGATGAAAAGCGCGGACTGACGCGGGAGAGTGTTATTTGCTATTGGCTGTTGAGTTAACTGACCAATGGTAAAGCAATAATCTTCGCGCGCCTTTCTCTGCTGGTAGAGAAGACTTAGAGTATTCTAGAAAGGAGTCGAAGCCTAGCCATGAAAGAGATCGGACGTGTGCAGTAGTAGTTCCGATGAAAATGATAAGTTGCCGGATCTAGCAGTGTTTCATACATCAAAAGTGTTGGAAAGTGACGGCATAGTTATTCAGATGTGTGTGTAGAAATTTCGGAATTTTTAAGTGAATTTTGTGACGAGAAAAGTCGTATATTCCGCGTGGCGTATTGAGCAGGTCGGTGGCTAAACAACTGTGACTGCATTTGGTACCGACAGACTTAATATTTGGCGAGCGTTCTCAATCAAAAACAATTAGAATTTTTGTAGCTATTACGTTTTCGGGAAATGCAGCACCGTAAACTTGCTAACGTGCGTGAACGGGTTTATGAGTGACTGTGTTAAGTCTGGCACGGGCTTGGCAGTGATACTTGGTCACCCAAGTTTGAGAATATATTAATTGAGGACAAAATTTCCAAACTTTCATTTCGTGTTTCTCCCGAAACGTAGATTAGTGACTTAAATTGCAGCCTGGTTCACGTCGAAGTACAGTAGGTTTCACTCGGCTTTCCTACTGATGATCTGCTGAGACAATGTTCACGGGTAGGTGCTGGTTCGTCGTAAAGGGACGGAAAGAACCGCGCCGCCGCAACATCACTTTATAATTGCACTTACTGACTACACAATTCTGATCTCACCGTAAGTGGTCCAGTGCAGAAGCTCTGTTGCTAATTCCTGGAAATCGAAATGTGAAAATGTGTGCAGCATCATGAGACAGAACCGAACTCGCACGTAGGCATATATACAGGAAGAAGCCGCCAACTTATTGCAACTGGAGACTCCAACTGAGCAAACACGAAGGGGGAAGACGGAGTGGTCCCTCCACATCTGTTTGTGGCTCCAAACGCTCCGGGGTGGAACCGCAGGCTGGGGCAGCCGCGTCACGGATGACATAGGATGCAGCGACGGCAGTGGCTTGATGGTGGGGGTGGGGCTCGGGGTGAGGTAGGCTGCAGGCAAGCGGTGAGCAAGTCCTCGCCGTCCCCTGGCTGTCATAAGCCAAGTTGTCGCGCAGGCGGTCCCAGAGTTACTGCCAACAGCCGTCCTCTCCCGTCTTGCGGCGATACCAGCTGTTGCTCAAAACACACACATACACACACACAAATAGAAGTGGAGAGGAGGAGTAGCGGAAGAGAGGCAGAGTGGGGAGAAGGGTGACAGAGCTAAAGAACAGAGAGAGATTGGAAAGGGAGAAGATTGTCTAGTCATCTGCCTGACGTACTCTCTGGTACGCCACAATAGCATTAACGGGTAAAGTCAATTATTCAGTTCGTGAAATTAAATTGTATAAGCATTGCCATCACATTTGTGGATTTGTGGTAAGGGTCAGTGTTGTACCTTGGAACACTACTCAGGCTTTCGCCTCTACACAGCACTGTAACAGAAGTTTATTATGCTAATTACTCCATGTTGCAACGATAGTTTTCACGTTTGCGTGATTCAGTCTTTTTCTAAAATGAGAAAAAGTACTCTATAAAAGTAAGATTTTTCCAAATATGAAAAAATGTTTCGATTTTGC
This sequence comes from Schistocerca serialis cubense, assembly GCF_023864345.2. Classification (NCBI taxonomy): domain Eukaryota; kingdom Metazoa; phylum Arthropoda; class Insecta; order Orthoptera; family Acrididae; genus Schistocerca; species Schistocerca serialis. The sequence goes on from NC_064641.1 coordinate 616,903,520, forward strand.
TTATACATGAACAAATATTCTACTGAAATGTGTTACCATTGAGAAAATATGGTCTATACTGTATTCAATAGAGTATCTCTTACGTTATTACCCCAGTCAACACCTGTAATCAGTAAGGGAAAGCAAATGAATTAGAAGTATTATCAAAAACTGTTACAAATTAAGTACACCATGAAACAGAAGTTATTGAAAACTGTCATAAATTTCCATGATCAAAACAGATAGAATTGTTTCGACATTAAAGAAACTCAGTTCATTTGTAATTATCACATGCTAATTGGTAGAAGATATTCTTCCGTTTCGAGGTAAAAGACGATGCACAACTGATAAAGTATTGTTTAACTGCTCACATGTCACATACCTAGTTTTAATAATGTACAGTACTTTGCCTACCATAAGGTAATAAAAACTGTAGATTTAACAATTTCATACGTTGTGTTCCAAAAATGAACAACATAGAGACAGAAGTGATGACACTTTCTGCAGGACCTGACCATCATTTTGCAGGACAATGCTCAAGCACGTACAGTGCAAGCTGTTACTGATTTGTTTGACTGATAGGGCTGCTGAGTGCTATCCCACCTACTGCACACCCTGACTTAAGACCTCGTGAGTTCAACTCGATTTCTAAACTGAAGGTAACACTTCACTTCATGGCATTCGCTTCAGAACGGCTACAAATTCATAGGGCAATAGACCGCACTGCTCGAACTGTCAACACAACTGGTACTGCTAAGAGTATCCTACGACTTCCACATTGCTTGCAACGGATTACACACAAGGCTGGTGACTACTTTGAAGGTCACTAAAACTTCGAACCAAGTATCTATTTTGTACGAGCTGTAAATAAATACGTAGTTACCACTATTAAAGTCCCAACGCACGTGTGTGTGTATATATATATGAGGGCCTTATAAAATTATGAAAATAGTAATGATCTTTTAAGAAAATGTTGTTCCAGCAACAAAACACATTCAAACCACTTTGGTTTTAATCTCACATATGTTTCGGTGTGTTTTGTGAAATGTCCAATGTGTTTCCTCAGATTCAAGGGAGATGCCCTTAATGAGTTAAAAGGGTGACTGAGTCACTCATGTTTTTTGTTAGTGATCAGCCGATCACCTTTCCAATTGCCATTGTTTCAGCCCCTCTGTCGCTTTACTTATGTTTTATTCTTTCGTACAGCACCTTGCACCCTATCTCCGTTGTCTCGAGACCTTTAGATCGAGTGATTGTATAGATCAACTCGACTGAAGTGGAAGCGGGTGCATAACTGTCGATTTGCAGCTTACATCGTCACTGTGTGCAAAGATTTTAGCAGTATTATCCTCATTTGTTTCTTTTAACACGTGTGAGGACGCTGATAACCTTGCTGTTGAGCGCCCTTAAGCTCGAAGTGCATAACACACACACACACACACACACACACACACACACACACACTTTTATACTACAAAGCATTTCTTTTTATCCGTCTGGAGTTGAGGACCCTTAGGTTGGGAATCAGTGAACCAAAAATACCTACAAATGCTGCACAAAAAAAAGCCTCATGCCTCGCAACAGCTAAAAAATATAAAATGCTGAAAATTACGTTTGGCAGCTGTACTGCGCTCGTCTTCATGCGATTCTAAAGTCCGGCAATAGACTGAAACGTCGACCGAGAAACATCGTGTGTTCCGAGGTGTACTATCCTCAAGGTACAACAGTCACCACTACAGGATGCTTCAAAAAGGTTAATTCGATCCCACACGCCAATAATTATCTTCCACAAGAATGTAGAGAGAAATTTTGGGTAAATATTAACACACAACTATGACTATAGTGCTGTTACTGGCTCAGGGACCCATAGCACTGACTCCATACCTCACTTAGTGAATAGCATGGTCAATTTTATCTAATATGAAGTGATGGAGTGACATATGGACAACTTTCGCTTATTAACATTAGATTCCGATTAGATTAAAATGCGCTGTAACGCAACTCAATTGTAAAAGATCATACACAGTGTTGAAATTCTTTTCGTTACTTTATTTTTATAACTGTTGTGGTAGATGACAAGAGCAAATAATTTGCTCTCTATCCTGATCTACCACCTATAGCTAACATGGAATTGGAGAACAGGAAAACCCAAGAATTTATTAATAAAAGGGATAATACTTTGAATAGTAGTAAGAAATATTAGTCTTATCGTAAAAAAAAATCAACATCATTATCTAAAATACAACTAAATGGAAAATATGTAAAGAACGAATACTCTCTTTGTCAGATTAACTCAATTTTTTAAACTTCTTTATTTTACAAAACCTACTTGAAAAGAAAGTTTGCGGTTGTAATGTGATCATCGTTTTCTTTTCGGCTGTATGTGTCTTCAGCACAAAAATAAATATCTCTGAAGTTTCACATTCTTGAAAAGGTCACGCATAACTTTCATGCACGAAAACAGATTGCCGTAAATGTAATCCTTTCCTTTGAAAACATTGACCTTGTGTTTTACTGGTGGTCACATCGAAGAATATTTTTATTGAGAATTCTTGTGTTATGGTTTGGAAAAGTGCGGTTGAATGAGGAGGTGTAAATTTATTGCTGGGTATGAGCACAGTTTAATTGGAGTCAATGAATTTAGCAGTGATAACATTCTCAAATAAGTGAGTTACCACTAATCTTGCAACATTGATCAATGTCAGATTACAGTTAAAGATTTCCAATTAAAACAATAATAGAATTTTTCCTTAAAAGCAATTGATGAGATGATAAACCTGACGGATTTAAAGCATTCAGAACTTATTATTCTTTTGGGTATCATATTCTGAGTGGTTTGATGCGGCCCGCCACGATTTTCTCTCCTGGTACAACCTCTTCATCTCAGAGTAGCACTTGCAATCTACGTCCACGATTATCTGGGTTATATATTCCAATCACTTTTTTCCTCTACAGTTCTTTCCCTCTACAGCTCCCTCTAGTGCCCTCGAAGTCATTCCCTTGTGTCTTAAAAGATGTCCTATCACCCTGTCGCTTCTCCTTGTCGTTGTTTTCCACATATTCCTTTCAACTCCAATTCTGCGCCGAACGTCCTCATTCCTTGCCTAACCAGTCCACCTAGTTTTCAACATTCGACTGTAGCACGACATCTAAAATGCTTCGATTCTTTTCTGTTCCCGTTTTCCCGCAGTCAGTGTTTCACTACCATATAATGCTGTGCTCCAAACGTACATTATCAGAAATTTCTTCCGTAAGTTAAGCCCTATGACTGATACTAGTACACTTCTCTCGGACGTGAATCCTCTTTACGTCACTGCTATTCTGATTTTTTTTGTCCTCCTTGCTCCATCTATAATTGGTTATATTGCTACGTAGGTAGGAGAATTCCTTAACTTCACCTACTTTGTGACCATCAATGCTGATTTTAAGTTTCCCGCTGTTTCGTCTCTCTTCGATTTACTCTCCATCCATATTCTATACTCCACTTTCACTCAGGATAGCAAAGTCATCAGCGAATCTTATCATTGATATCCTTTCACCTTGAATTTTAATGCCACTTCTGAAACTTTCTTTTATTTCCACCATTGGTTCTTCGATGCACAGATTGAACAGTAGGGGCGAAAGACTACATGTCTTATATCCTCTTTAATCCGAGCACTTCGTTCTTACTCGTCCACTCTTACTATTCCCTCTTACATCTTGAAGATATTTTGTAATACCCGTCTCGCCGTATAGCTTAAACCTATTTTTATCAGAATTTCGATCATCTTGCACCATTTTACATTGTCGAACGCTTCCCCAGGTCGACAAATCTTATGAACGTACCTTAAATTTTCTTCATCCTTGCTTCCAATATCAACCACAACTTCAGAACTGCCTCCCTCGTGCTTTCTCGTTTCCTAAAACCAACCTAATCGTCATCGAACACGTCCTCAGTGTTCCTTTCCGTTCATTTGTGTATTATTCTTGTCAACAGCTGGGATGAATGAGCTGTCAATCTCATTGTATGATAATGTGGGTATTTATTTAGCTGTTTAGAAAATAAATTTGGAACTGATATTTTTTTCATTCATATAATCTGCACTGTGAACTATTTTTTCTTTCATTGTTTTCATATTCTGTAGTATAAATTTTTTATTTTTCATTTCGTTCATCATATTAGGTTCCACCACTTTTTATTTTTCCTAGGATTTCTGTATTTACGTGTAAAGTAACGTTAGATAAGTTCGGTTTTCCTTAATTTCTTACTAATCCATACAACTCGCTCCTCCATTTCAAACAACACGTCCAATCATAATTAATATGAATTTCAAAACTAAATTTTTTGCACCAATATTTCGTAGTATCGATATTCTTCATTCGATGAAGCATTTGTGTATTGTGTGATGATATTCGATTATATCGAATATCGACTTACAACTTCCGCTGGTCCATCGATGTCTTTCAGTAACCTGACTGTTAAGAAATGCACTTACTTACAGTGCTACGTCGTAAAGAAAGATGAACTCTACAGCATTCCCTTGCAGTTGTGTAATGAACGTCCAAGCGAACAAGCTAACGGCCGAGAAGAATGCGCACGGCCGAAAGTTGGCTGCGAGCCGAGTGATATGGTCTAGACATGACAGTACACGCTGTTCTAAAAATAATTTCTTGAATGCGACTAAGCAATAACTATGATGTGAGTGACTTGGGAAGGTTTCACTGACGTAACTATATTAAATCATCTCACTTTTTTGTTGCATCGATACGTCCGAAATAATTCCAGTCACATTCTCAATTTGTGTACATGGTACACTCTGTATGAGTGGTTTGTTATTACCAGTACTGTATATGCAACTACTGAACCGTGCTTTTTCGTTAAAATACACGTTTAATTTTATTCGACTGAGTCATAGTCAGTGGTAGTATTTCGACGTCCAACACTTGTCTTTAACGTGGTTGTCATCTCTGCACACAACATGGCTAACAATGAAGCCTACTGCTAAGGCAACATTTTTCAGGCAGCCAACAATACTCTTTATGGAAGTCGTGTGGTTTCAGTGGCAAAGGGGGGGGGGGGGGGGGTACTGGGAAGGACTGCTTGCCCGCACCGTTTCTGACCCCTGGTATACCATCTAATGTACCAACAAAAAAAAAAAAAACAAAAAAAAAACACCCCTAAAGGGAACCACCGGAACCGATAAATTACAGATGTTGTAAAATTAGAACTTTCGATGCATAAGTAAAAATCCACCGTAAGTCTCGATCATCACTCATGTAGAAGATACGTTCCTGAGAGATAAGATGAATCTGTATTAGGCACCTTATCTTATAATATTTTATGCCATTATGTGTAATGTACGCTATTTTTCTGCGGTAACTAGTTCTTCTAAATGTGGCTCTGGGATCCTACACTACATGAAGGAAGGAGGAGGATAGTTGTGCGTAGTGCCGTGGATGACGCAATCACATGGAAGGTGTACAAGCTCCATCTGCAGAAATATGAAGTATATGAAAGGAGATATTTTAGGTGATACCATCCCACCATCTACCTTATGCGAAATTTGGATAGCACAATAAACTTCAGTTTGTAGGGTCAGTTGAGTTTTGAAGCCCGCTCCTCTAATGATAAAAGTGTCTCATCACCCGTCCAATCGATCAATCACACTGTGTGATGACATTTATGTTTCCATTTAAATCTGTTACGTACGTAAGCGATGTTCCTGTTGACTCTCATATGGTAAATTTTCAAGGAAAGTATTAAGTGTTTGTGGTTTACTAGATTTCGTTCATAATATATTTTCTACGTTGTAACTGATTACATTTTCTCATCGTTACACAGTAGATCCATAGAGAAGAAAGGAATGAAACTTGTACAGGCAATTGACCCAGTATGGTAAATGGACAATAACCATGATAGGTACGGGAAAGAAGAAGAAGAAGAAGAAGAAGAATGTGAAGGAGTTAATGGACGCAGATGATGATGATGATGATGATGATGATGATGATAATGTTTACTGAAACCTATAGGGAACTTGTAACGTTGATGGCTACTTTACCCTCGCGGAAAACCAAATGTGGTGCAGTATGACTTTAATTCAAGAGTGCAACACATTTTACTATGCTGCATCGCAGTCGCGCACTGTGTGTGTGGGCGACGTTCGAAACGACAGAGAAGGTGCGTTAGTTGTCTCCCACGCCTTTGATTCGATGAACGTTGAGAATAGAGACTCCATAATAACGTGACACCATACTCGTGGCGCCACTTCATTTTTGGAAGTTTGTCAGTTCAGTTTTGGTGGTTAGAAAGGAAAGTTAGGACAACGAGATCGCTCTGACATGTAGGAAAAGATAGTGTGACAATGCGCTTTAAATAAACGTGTAATTTTGGAATTGTGATTGGCGAAATTTAACGTCTCACATTCCATCATGGGGAGGCCAGTGAACTAAAGGTGAGTGTCTGATGTATACACGTCCAACCACAACCCTCAAGTGAACCGGTAGGCTGCAACAAACGGTCTTCATCGTCATGTTTTCGAAAGCAGTTTCGAAACAAGGTATTGTAAACTGATTGACAATTTAGAATTTGATGTTGGACGTCACTCACATACTGAAGTGCAAAAGAAACTAGTATACGCATGAGTATTCAAATACAGAAATATGTAAAACGGGTAGAATACGGCGCCTCCCCTCCGGGAGGGGACTGCCAAGGGGGAGGTTACCATGAGAAAAAGATTGAATAATCAACGAAAGGATAACGTTCTACGAGTCGGGGCGTGGAATGTCAGAAGCTTGAACGTGGTAGGGAAACTAGAAAATCTGAAAAGGCAAATGCAAAGGCTCAATCTAGATATAGTAGGGGTCAGTGAAGTGGAAGGAAGACAAGGATTTCTGGTCAGATGAGTATCGGGTAATATCAACAGCAGCAGAAAATGGTATAACAGGTGTAGGATTCGTTATGAATAGGAAGGTAGGGCAGAGGGTGTGTTACTGTGAACAGTTCAGTGACCGGGTTGTTCTAATCAGAATCGACAGCAGACCAACACCGACAACGATTGTTCAGGTATACATGCCGACGTCGCAAACTGAAGTTGAACAGATAGAGAAAGTGTATGAGGATATTGAAAGGGTAATGCAGTATGTAAAGAGGGACGAAAATCTAATAGTCATGGGCGACTGGAATGCAGTTGTAGGGGAAGGAGAAGAAGAAAAGGTTACAGGAGAATATGGGCTTGGGACAAGGAATGAAAGACGAGAAAGACTAACTGAGTTCTGTAACAAGTTTCAGCTAGTAATAGCGAATACCCTGTTCAAGAATCACAAGAGGAGGAGGTATACTTGGAAAAGGCCGGGAGATACGGGAAGATTTCAATTAGATTACATCATGGTCAGACAGAGATTCCGAAATCAGATACTGGATTGTAAGGCGTACCCAGGACCTGATGTAGACTCAGATCACAATGTTGTAGTGTTGAAGAGTAGGCTGAAGTTCAAGACATTAGTCAGGAAGAATCAATACGCAAAGAAGTGGGATACGGAAGTACTAAGGAATGACGAGATACGTTTGAAGTTCTCTAACGCTATAGATACAGCAATAAGGAATAGCGCAGTAGGCAGTACAGTTGAAGAGGAATGGACATCTCTAAAAAGTCCCATCACAGAAGTTGGGAAGGAAAAGATAGATACAAAGAAGGTAACAGCGAAGAAACCATGGGTAACAGAAGAAATACTTCAGTTGATTGATGAAAGGAGGAACTACAAACATGTTCCGGGAAAATCAGGAATACAGAAATACAAGTCGCTGGGGAATGAAATAAATAGGAAGTGCAGGGAAGCTAAGAGGAAATGGCTGCAGGAAAAATGTGAAGACACAGAAAAAGATATGATTGTCGGAAGGACAGTCTCAGCATACAGGAAAGTCAAAACAACCTTTAGTGACATTAAAAGCAACGGTGGTAACATTAAGAGTGCAACGGGAATTCCACTGTTAAATGCAGAGGAGAGAGCAGATAGGTGGAAAGAATACATTGAAAGCCTCTATGAGGGTGAAGATTTGGCGGATGTGATAGAAGAAGAAAAAGGAATCGATTTAGAAGAGATAGGGGATCCAGTATTAGAATCGAAATTTAAAAGAGCTTTGGAGGACTTACGGTCAAATAAGGCAGAAGGGATAGATAACATTCCATCAGAATTTCTAAAATCATTGGAGGAGGTGGCAACAAAACGACTATTCACGTTGGTGTGTAGAATATATGAGTCTGGCGATATACCATCTGACTTTCGGAAAAGCATCATCCACACAATTCCGAAGACGGCAAGAGCTGACAAGTGCGAGAATTATCGCACAATCAGCTTAGCAGCTCATGCATCGAAGCTGCTTTCAAGAATAATGTACAGAGGAATGGAAAAGAAAATTGAGAATGCGCTAGGTGACGATCAGTTTGGCTTTAGGAAAAGTAAAGGGACGAGAGAGGCAATTCTGACAGTACGGCTAATAATGGAAGCAAGGCTAAAGAAAAATCAAGACACTTTCATAGGATTTGTCGACCTGGAAAAAGCGTTCGACAATATAAAATGGTGCAAGCTGTTCGAGATTCTGAAAAAAGTAGGGGTAAGCTATAGGGAGAGACGGGTCATATACAATATGTACAACAACCAAGAGGGAATAATAAGAGTGGACGATCAAGAACGAAGTGCTCGTATTAAGAAGGGTGTAAGACAAGGCAATAGCCTTTCGCCCCTACTCTTCAATCTGTACATCGAGGAAGCAATGATGGAAATAAAAGGAAGGTTCAGGAGTGGAATTTAAAGACAAGGTGAAAGGATATCAATGATACGATTCGCTGATGACATTGCTATCCTGAGTGAAAGTGAAGAAGAATTAAATGATCTGCTGAACGGAATGAACAGTCTAATGAGTACACAGTATGGTTTGAGAGTAAATCGGAGAAAGACGAAGGTAATGAAAAGTAGTAGAAATGAGAACAGCGAGAAACTTAACATCAGGATTGATGGTCACGAAGTCAATGAAGTTAAGGAATTCTGCTACCTAGGCAGTAAAATAACCAATGACGGACGGAGCAAAGAGGACATCAAAAGCAGACTCGCTATGTCAAAAAAAGGCATTTCTGGCCAAGAGAAGTCTACTAATATCAAATACCGGCCTTAATTTGAGGAAGAAATTTCTGAAGATGTACGTCTGTAGTACAGCATTGTATGGTAGTGAAACATGGACTGTGGGAAAACCGGAACAGAAGAGAATCGAAGTATTTGAGATGTTGTGCTATAGACGAATGTTGAAAATTAGGTGGACTGATAAGGTAAGGAATGATGAAGTTCTACGCAGAATCGCAGAGGAAAGGAATATGTGGAAACACTGATAAGGAGAAGGGGCAGGATGAGAGGACGTCTGTTTAAATATCAGGAAATGACTCCAATGGTACTAGAGGGAGCTGTAGAAGGCAAAAACTATAGAGGAAGGCAGAGATTGGAATACGTCAAGCAAATAATTGAGGACGTAGGTTGCAAGTGCTACTCTGCGATGGAGAGGTTAGCACAAGAAAGGAATTCGTGACGCGCCGCATCAAACCAGTCAGTAGACTGATGACAAAAAGAGTGTCAGGCGCAGTTGTTACGATGGCTGATTGTTAAGATCTACGTGAGTTTGAACGTAGTGTTATAGTTGCCGCACGTGCGATTGGACACAGCATCTACGAGGCAGCGATGAAGTGGGGATTTTCCCGTACTATTGTTTCACAAGTGAGCTGTGAATATTGGGAATCCGGTAAAACATCAAATCACCGACATTGCTGAAGCCGGAAAAAGGTACTACAAGAACGAGACCAAAGATAACTGAAGAGAATCGTTCAACGTGACAAAAGTGCAACCTCTCTGCAAATTGCTGCAGATATCAGTGCTGGGTCATAAACAAATGCAGTGTGCGAACCATCATCGATATGGGCTTTCGGAGCCGAAGGTCCATTCGTGTATCCTTGAGGACTACACGACACACAACTTTACGCCTCGCTTCTGCCCGTCAACACCGACATTGGACTGGAAACATGTTGACTGGTGGGACGAGTCTCGTTTCAAATCGAATCGAGCGGATGGACGTGTACGGGTATGGAGACAACGGACCCTTCTTGTCAGCAGGGGACTGTTCAAGCTGGTTGAGGCTCTGTAATTCTGTGGGGCTTGGGCAGTTGGAGTGACAGGGGCCCCCTGGTACGTCGAGATCCGAATCTGACAGAAAGCACGTGCATAAGCATCCTATCTGATCACCTGTATCCATTCATGTCCATTGTGGATTCCGACGGACGTGGGAAATTCCAGCAGGACACTGCGACACCCCACGCTTCCAGAATTGCTACAGAGTGGATCCAGGAACGCTGTTCTAAGCTTAAACACTTCCGCTGGCCACCAAATTCCTCAGACCTTAACATTATTGTGAATATGTGAGAGGCCTTGCAACGTCTTGTCAGAGATCGCCACCCCTCGTACTCTTACGGATTTATGGATAGCCCTGCAAGACTCATGGTGTTAGTTCCTTCCAGCACTACTTCAGATGTTAGTCATGTTGCGGCATTTCTGCGCGCTCACTGGTGCCCTACACAATGTTAGGCAGGTGTACCAGTTTCTTTGCTCTTCAGCATAAAACAGCTCCACTTAGTGAGTGGTATTCTCCGCTTTCAACGCAAAATTATATTTTAGAGGGAAAATACTGTGGCTGGGAAGCGAAAAGTTCTCGAATATTGCCAAATTATATTAACGATTAGGCGAATAATGTCGTCTAGGCCTTGATGTGACAGCGAAGATCTGTACAATGCTCAGAAACAAATTAACTCGATGTTCGGCCACGTTTATTATGTATTTCTTCACAGCCATTTACCACTCTGGGGCTGAGACACTTGTTGATGCTGTGGAACAGTCTGTTGCTGTTTGGCATCCGCCCGCTCCGTGTGCGCCTTTATGTCTCCGGAGAGAAAATTAATGGTCGATGGGAGCGCTTCTCACTGGCAGCGTACCAGGTGCCTTTAGGACAGACCCGCCCGCTTGCACGAGTAAAATAAGCTGTTGTAACAACAGCTGTATTAATTCCTCTACGAAGTTTCATGCTTTTCAGTCACAGCCTGCATCATGTAGCTTCTACCTTTACGCTCAAATAATGCATTCCTCCGTCTTTATAGTGTTTGTGAGGCCTTATCAGCTGCCGTTTTACATTTCTGCAGAAATGGAGCTATATTTCCGAAGCAGAGGGTATCCAGTGACCAGCGGAGAGCGGTGACGCTCTGTTTATCATTTGTAATCGAGAGGAGCTGGGTTAAAAATCATGTCTGTCTATCCTCATTTTACATTTCGTTGCGTTAAATGAATCCAGATGATCACCTTTATGTTTTCTTTGACTAGGATACGGCCGATTTCACTCCCCTATCCTTTCACTGTCATTATTTTCCAAAGCATCATTTTTAGACACATTTCAGGCTGCATATTCGCGTTAAGCACAAGCTCTATTCAAAGATGCACATTCACTTATCAGTCTTAATATTAATATCTTGAATACGAAGTATTAGTGTTCCACAATAAATTTAGTTCGTTATGAACGGACTATCGTCAGATAACTTATTGCTAAACAGATGGTATACACAACTTAGCCACAATTCATAGCTGTACAAAGAATGCTGTGCAAAAGCCATTTGACATTATATCATTATATGGATACAAAACAGAAGCATGATGTAATACCCAAAGAGACTATGAGAGAATAAATCATATATTTCAGCGCATTCAGATACTAAAATTATGTGGGTGGAAAAAAAAAGTTCTACAAGTGAGTAATGGCACAGGCTACTATGGAGAAACTGTTGAATGCGACAAACAGGCCGAAAAAAGAGAGGGGAAGAAAGAATTCAATGGAATGTATGTAACAGTTATAGCAAGCTTGTTAGCTAAAAATGAGAGAAATAATAACTGGCTGCTACTTTAATAAATGTGGATAATGGAACTGTGTTCGGTCATTAAAGGCAGGTCAGGATTCCTTGATTGGTGTTTATTAATGTGACGTTAGTTTAGTTCTTTAATGAAGAATATCACATTCCACATTATATGAATGACATTCCTTGAGACCATGTTCAGCTAGAGTGAAAAAGAAAAGACCCAGCATCATCAACAGCAAACAGCGAGATGGTACTGCTCACACGAACTGATCAATCGTTTGTGTAAAGGGAGAACACTAGAATTCCTAATATGAGAGTTGGGGGATCAAACAACATTCGTTTCGTTTCTAGGTAAAGTCGTCGCCATCCTGAGGTTAGTATGAACACCACTGCACTTTATTACAAATGTTTCTACTCTAGGTGGAATGCTGTTGCATTCCCCAGAAATTCGAAAAGAGTTACCTAGCCAGCTATAAGGAAACCTACTTACAGTATAAAGAGGACTCCAAACCAAGATGCAAGCCGCGCGGTCTAAGGCGCATTGTCACGGTCCGAGCGGCTCCCCACGTCGGAGGTTCGAGTCCTCCCTCGGGTATGGGTGTGTGTGTTGTCCATAGCGTAAGTTAGTTCAAGTTAATTTAAGTAGTATACAGGCTTAAGGACCGATGACCTCAGCAGTTTGATCCCACAAGACCTCACCACAAATTTCTAATTTTCCAAGATGCAGCTACCGTTGCGGGAGGTAAAGTAAATGGTAAGCGGCTGCTAAAAATCCTATCAGTGACCGAGCATCGCAGCAAAGACGTTTGGCTCCATGATATGACAGGTTACTTTTGAGCTGATCCTTGAGTCAACGCTGGTTCACTGAGAGTTATTTATTTATTAATTTTTTAATGCGCAGTTCTGCAACACAGTAAAGCTACAACTATTGATTTTTTATTTCGTAGTTTAGTATATTTCATTACTTTTCTTCACTGAAGTGAATGCTGCTATTTTTCTGTCACAAGACATTATTTTCTGCGCAAGGTATTGCCAACAGATACGAAGTACGAAAGAAATCAATTATGAAGTATGTTCGGTGGGAAACATGGTAAGAATTTCGTCAGGATTTACAACTAATGTAGACCTTAAACGAATCACTTCACAGTATTTCGATGTCACGTACTTGTCCACAACTGCGACGTTCATACAATTGCATTATCAATCGCGAATTCATTATTAAATCAGGTTTTGACACTGATCCCTAATGTCTTCAGCGTCGACAAGGTATTGATTAGGATAACTGAACACTATATTTTAGCGATCGGGTACAAAATAAAATTTATTGAATGCAACAAGTGTAATTTCGTGGTCGATTTAAATTCTAATTGTTGCTTTCTAACTGCTTTACTTTGGGCATTGTCCATACCCCTCATGACAAGCTACTTGAATGCATATCTTTGTCCACAAATGCGCAGTTCTAATATACTAGCCGAGTATAATTCCATGTACTGTAAATGAAACGTGAACCTTCCTATTGAATTAGTTTGTGGTCTCATAGCAAGCGATACGAATATCATATTCACGTTAACACAGCACGTAATAAAGGCAGTAAATGTGTACGTACGAACCTCCTAGAGCAGCGAGCTACTGCGGTGACAGGGGACTGCGTCATGAATGAACAATAACCTTTGCCGTAATCCTGCGCCCAGCAATTTCGCAGACGGTTGGAACGATTATAGTACGTTATACTCAAGTCCAAACGATAGTTACGTAGTGCTGCGTTTGAGGTGTTTATATTACAAAAGCTAACACACGAGATAAGTGATCAAATATGTTCTTTAAGAAACTCACGAACATCATTTAGCATATCATTCCCCGTATCGAATGTAAATGTCGCCTTATTACCTGTTTTGTTAAGTACTTTTTTTAGTTAAACGGCTTTTGTACACAAGCTTCATTGGAAATATTGAATTTCTTGCCTCAACCTGCCTGTCTTCTTATCTTTCTAGCAGTACTTCTCAGACAATCCTTTGTTTGTACACAAGCAATTTCTTTTTTAACAATTATCACATTGCTGTAAACTCAATATCATCTCTCTCTCTCTCTCTCTCTCTCTCTCTCTCTCTCTCTCTCTCTCTCTCTCTCTCCCCCTCCCTCTCTCTCTCTCTCTCTCTCTTACACACACACACACACACACACACACACACACACACACACACACACACACACACCTCTCCCCCTTCCCCTTCCCCCTCCCTCACACGTGATCACCTTGTTGGAATAAGTGTTAATTAAATTAAAGAGAGTCGACGTACCCTACACCAGTAGCAACGATTTTCACACGTATGTTCCTAAAACTGTAATTGTGTTCATATTCTTACTTTATTCATATTATCCACTCTCTAGATTATGTTCGAGGAATTCGGGGTCAGATACCTACACTTCGGATGCTGTGCGCTTCAAATTGAGCGTCCCAAACATATCGTACGGCAGAAACACTGTATTTGTAGGATATGGCAGGTTTTGCTGTATGTCCAAAGCGTGGCCAGATAGCTGAATGTGATGATCTCAAGCTGAAACCGCGAGTGAGGCTGTGGAGTGGTTACCACAGCGAAGGTCCAAAAAAGAGCGGCAAGATTTGTGACTGGTACATTTAGCCATCGCGAGAGCGTTACAGATCGCATAGAAAGTTTGAAGTGGAATACGCTTGCAGGTAGACGGCGCGCTAAACGGAAGGGGCTGCTCACTAAATTCCGAAATCCGATCTTCACCGACGATGTAGAGCATATATTATTACCACCAACTTTCAAATCGCGCAATCATTGCCATTCAAAGATAAGGGAAATGGGAGCTCGTACTGAGGCGTCCAGACAGTCGTTTCCCCCTCGAGTGGAACAGGGGGGGGGGGGGGGGGGGGGCGGGGGTAGACTTTGGCGCGAATTGTGCCCTCCGCCACACACCGCTTGGTGGCTAGCGGAGTGTGTATGTAGATGTAGAACCGGCATTCTGACACATCAGTGGCTCAACTCTGCGTCGACCCTACCACATTTTAGTTTTCCATGGGTTACCTGTACCGCATAATGAAAAATCGCAGATGTTTCATTCCTTCCCGATTTCCTCCTGTTTCCCCCCTTCCGACATTGTTACTCGACTGTAATGACGTGCTTCCCAACTTCCAACATTGTTATTTGAATCTAATGACGTCTCGATAGAACGTTATATCATAATCGATCCTTATGAACTAAAACAGACAAGTGGGTTATATCTACATAGTTGCGCGGGAGACAAATAAGTTATGTATGTGAGGAGACAAATAAGTTATGTATGTTAATAATTCAGGATTATTTAAAATCAACAATCTACAGCGAATTATAGATTCGTTGCTCAGTGCTCATTGCTCTTCAATGGTGAGCTATCGATACAGGATTCAAGACCTACCTTCACAATTTCTCGTCTACCACTAAGTACCTCCACAAAGTTCACAAACCCTCTCCAGTATAAACTGCTGGATTAGCAATCCTTGAAGGATGTATAGAGCGGAGAAATTGGATAGCCAACGTCTACGGAATTACTTCCAAAACGAATCTATCTCTTTACAGTGGATAGTGCGGTGTTTTGTAAGTTACTGACTGATAATGAATGTGTATCACACTGGACTTTGAACCTGGCACCTTGCCTTTCGTGAACAATGCACTTACCTACTAGGTTTGGCTTCAAACCCACTTCGTCTAAATCTGCACACACACACACACACACACACACACTCACACACACACACACACACACACACACACACACACACACGCAAGTATCACACAAACCGCTGTCGACTGCATGGAAGATAGTGCTTCATACTAATATTCCACAGTGCGTCTGTACTGAGTGAGGAAAAAGTGACTGTTGGGGCGGTAGTGTATCTTACTTTAATCTCACAATTTACCTCCCCCCCCCCCACCTCCACCCCGCCCCCCTGAGAGCAACAGAACGATTGCACAAGTTTAATCGATTTACCTAACATGGTTTTACAGTACTACTTCATCTGTTATTGTAGGATTCGCCGAAAACATTTATTACACTTTCGTGTTGGCTATAACTCTGCTACGATTTCAACAGGGACTGTTTAATTTAACATATATATCCGATAACGACTCTAAATCTCAAACTCTAGAATTAGGGTCTTGTCTGAAATTTCCTTTTTGGTCCACTGCACTTCCGTCCTAAAAAAGTCTATCAACCTCCCTCCCGAATACTGATTTCACCTGTTCGTCCACTTCCATATCGCTATTTAGTACTAAAGCTTTATACTAATGTTATATGTCGTGCTTAAGTTCTTTACATTTCATTTTAAAATCACGAAATGGAAATTCTGGCTTAAGTGAAGATTCGGCAGAAAGTTTTAATCTTTTAATAGTCCTGAAATTCTAAGTATATTGCTGCTGTTCACCAATGTAAGAGGTGCATCAATAGCATTTTCCTTCCCGTCACAACAGATTTATACGCAAGTCCTGTATTTCGTACCGCTGAACCAAAATCACATTCTACGTGGTCTTTTCGATTATAGCTTTTCCAGGCCGATTGTAGGTGTCACAGGAACCGTGGCACTTCCGACCACCCCGGTTCGCACCGTGGTATTTCCGACCAGAGCCTTACACACTGCTGACCCACGCCACTCGTTAACCTGCAGCAGACGTGTTGTACCCGTTAGCCAGGAAGTGCCCTAGTCGACAGACTTCGTTTTGGTGTAGTTTCGTAGGCTACATGATATCTGCACGAGTAATGGAAGTAATTACAATAGTGTAGGGAAAACCTTGTCCCCTCAAGAGTGGTAATCACCACCGGGTGCACTGGAAGTGTGATGACCGTATGAACTGACTGTGCGTGAATTTAGAACAGAATACGCGCCGAGACCGTTAAAAACCTGCAAATGTCAGTGTAGGGGTGATCAGGAACATTCTTACCCACCCGACCAAACAGTTATGAGTAATGAAAATGAATGAATAGCTGCAGAAAAAGACAGACCGTGAAGAAAGGACAGTCTCCGGTTTCCAATTTTCTAAAGTGGAATTTATGGAATTGAAATATGAACTTTAGATTTCGTAGCAGATTTGTTCAATTATGACATCTTCTAGACTAGACTGTGTAGATCAAGAAAATAAACCATTTAGCAATGGCCCAGAATCGTGGCTCCAGTTCGGTGAATCAGCTGAGCAGAGACACTTTGAAATTAACTGAAGATAACAATTTCTTGAAAGTTGACGACGTGTCTGCACGTGACAAGAATCCTGATGTCCGGTTGTGAAGAAGTGGAGAAATCCACATGAGAAAAAGTAAATTCTTGTGGACGGGACATTTGACAGGAGTTCGAAACAATGATCAAGTTAAGATGAAAGCATTTCCTGTTTTATCGGTTTTGCTCCCAGACAAAATCCCAAATACAAGCAATTTTAGCTGGCCGTGGTGGCCGAGCGGTTCTAGGCGCTTCAGTCCGGACCCGCGCGAGTGCTACGGCCGCAGGTTCGAATCCTGCCTCGGGCATGGATGTGTGTGATGTCCTCACGTTAGTTAGGTTTAAGTGGTTCTAAGTTCTAGGGACTGATGATACCAGGTGTTAAGTCCCATAGTGCTCAGAGCCATTTGAACATACGATGTTTTTTCCCCGATGGAGAAACAAAATGGTAGTGCTGTCACTCGAAACAGCGGTGTTTTTAAAGGTTCTGAGCAAGATAGAATAAGACAGCTGTTACTCCACTTTTCAGTCAGAGAACTTAAACAGACAGAAATATTTTCGTATTTTTTGTGCTCCGATAGAAGAGTTTTCCGCTGGTTCCCTTCACTTTTCTGTCGCAGCAGGAGGTGTAAGTCACATGAAAGTAACTGTATTAGTCAGTAAAATTAGGATTGTTTACTTATGTGAAACTGAATAGCACAAAACTGATTTTATACCTTACACTGGATTTTACGCATTAAAATATTTTTCATGTGCTTTAGTACTGCAACATGGGGTTCGCAGTAATAATGGAGATACTTTGCGGCATATTTCGACGTGTTACGATATTTTATAAACTCCTATTTCGCCTCACACTGGATTTTACGTGTATAAGTAGAGTAACTTTGAAGCTCTGTACCTCGGAAGCTGATAACCATATGAAGAAAATTTGCAAGGTTGTTCGGGACCGGAACCTTAGGAATACATCGTAAAAATTACAGCACTTTTCTGCGTATAGCCCTCTCAAAGTCCTTCACTGGTTTTTGGTACAAAATAAAAAAGCAAGTTTTGGATGTGTTGAAACGTCCCCTTAGAAGAATTATACATGGCTGTGCTTAAATTGACACACAATATTTTGTTAGCGCAACGCAATCTGACTTTCAAAATTCCCTACAAAAGAATGGCCCTGACTAACATTAAACTATACCTTTCACAAATCACTTACCTCACAAAAATCTTCGCTGCTCAAGCTACTGCAATACAGCGAGCGCCACTACTGCCAGCTAAATAAAAGATTCAAACTATGGAAGGCACTAACTACTGATAGGGATAGTTAGCAAATGAAAGATATTAATAGAGAACAAACAATGTATTTACCTTGATATCATCATATATAAATATAGCAGCTCATGACAAATTTCAAAACTCCGCCATCTCTCTCCCCACATCCACCACTGCTGGCGGCTCACCTCCAACTGCACAACGCTACGCGCTGTTCACATCCAGCTGCCGCTGCCCAACACTACAATGGCAGACAACAATGCAAACTAGCCACAGACTGCACACAGCACAGCCAGTGATTTTTCATACAAAGGTGGCGTTACCAATAAAAAAACCTAAACAGCCTATTTACATAGAGAAAACATAAACAGCCTACTTACATAGCCCCCATGCTCCCCACAAAAAATTTTACAAATTTTTTTTTGGGCAGTGGCCAATAATGATTTGATAAAATTTTTCATAATTACAATAACAAAGAAATCAAATGCACACACTTATTAATATTATGTTGGTCAAAAGCTCAAATTTTCTCACAGTCTATAAAGACAGTCCTGATCATTCATCATAATAGTAATTACAGTTTTTTTCACAAAGTCTCATTAGTAAAAGAAATTGCACACAGAAGTAGTGGATTTCCATACAGTCTTGAAGAAGTAGTGTTGTCCTTCCAACGGAAAGACAGTGCTGACTCTTGACATGCTGACAAATAATGGGCCACAGTGGAGCAAACCCACAGCAGAGTCATTCGAAGTTTTGAAGAATATTGGTAGGTAGGTCATCACAGAGCAGACCCACTGGAGTCCTGGTAGAGATTGTGGTATTGGTGGGCCACCAGAGGTGCAGACCCACTGCAGTCCTTGTAGAAATAATGGTATTGATGGATCATCAAAGATGTAGACCCATTGTAGTCCTTGTAGAGATAATAGTACTGGTGAGTCATCAAAGATGCAGACCCACTGTAGTCCTTGTAGAGATAGCCAGCAGCCATCTGTTGTGACTGTGCAGGTGCACAATCACCATTGAAGAGTCTTGTGGATAATATAGCAAGTCCATAACCACCACTTGTGCACTCACAAAGTTTTTGGAATTGTCTTTAGAACCGGCAATGCTGTTATCCAGTCCCTTGCTGAATTATTAACACACGTGCAAACACTAACAGTCCCAACTTCTCACATATTGTCCATATACTATGACCAACAGAAACGTGTGCAGTGAAATGTAACTAACAAGTTAATAATATCATGAACTGGTGACAATTACAATTTTATAACATAAGAATACAATAAAGGTACAAAATACATCATTAAAGAACATAACAATACAGATAACATTTGTATTACAGGCTTTACAAAAGAATCGAAATAACATATCCATCAGAGTTACAGGAATTACGACATAAGTAAATATATAAAATAATGAGAATAGTTTTCGAAACTGTAATTTCACACATGAACATTGAAACAGAACAGAATTGTAAACAACTTTACAAAGAAAATAACATATTATTAATGCAACTTATATTTGAGGATAACAGTATTCCTCATCATAGTGAATGAAGCTTAATATTAAAAGAAGAAAAAATTGTATGAAACTACACAGAGACAGGAAGAAAACAACTAAACAAGGGTACACAAACACATAGTGGGATAACACAAAAGGAAAGGACAGGGTTTGTTTTACTGCAGTATTTTGCATGGAGATCTCCCTTCGTTCATCATTATTCCCAAAAGGTCCTATCTAAGCCTGCTTTCTGTATTCTGTTCCCATCCTCTGTCAATAGTTTTTCTCAACTGTACAGTATCCTTTTTATTTTGCCAGACCATTTTCTGATAGCTTCTCAATGCATTTCTTATAATTTTATAATAGTTAGTTTCTTATATAGTCTCCTCTTAAGCTAACTTAAATCTACTGAGCTCAGATACTAAACTAAGGGACGAGGCAATGCAGCAGCACATAACAAATTAACACAAACAGCAATGCAAAAAAAAATGGAAAATTGCAAAGCAAGCTACAGTAAATATAAATTACCAAGCAATGCAACATTACAACTAATATGAGCCAATGTACAGTAACAAGAAAAATAAGTCAGTAGTAAAACTAGATTAACAGAGTAACACAATTTAAAATTCAGTAGCACTATGCCTGGCAAACAGCAGCAGCAAATATAAAAAATATAAAAAATATAAAACTTATATCTATACAAGACAAAGCTCAAGCAGAAAAGATATTACAGTAAAAACAACAATGCAGATAAGGGAAGTGTATATTCACATCTTAATGTCTATGTAAATTAGAGTGGTGCACCACAACAACTTATTGTAAAAGAAATATTACCATGTACTTGAAAAGAAAATTATGTGTTACTGTTACTAGTTCCTTCTTATTGTTCTCTCCTTTCCAAGTGCTCCTTTTTTAAAGAATGTGGATCATAAAATAATTATTTAATAGATCTGTTGACAGAAAGTGTTCACATTACCAAATGCATTTCATTTTATAAAAGCAATGCTGCAACACAGCTGGAAACCAGATATCAAGTGAAATAAGCAACTACGAAAAGCAAAGTATAAAAATATCATTCAGTAGTCATGTGACATTTCATAAGTTAGTAGATCTCAACTCTCATAGAAAGACACTTGTCATAATCGGGTGTGCAGATGTACGAATATTTCCCATCAATTCATAAGCATTGCAGTAATTAGCACAAAGTACGAGTAATCATATGTTTTCAGGTAATGAGCGTGTAATATTTGCGATGCTTTCTACAAAGGAATGTCAATAGCAAGGTTAATGGAAGTAATGAGGGTGTCGCATTTGCAATATTTTCCCTAAAGGAATGTCAATGGCGAGGATAAAGGCCTGCCTTTTTTCTTTTTTTTCTACCTGTGCTTCCGGAAAGGCACACCCTACTGGCTTGTTCTCCAGGTGTTTGACACAGCTGCGTGCCCACGACGCATTACGTGCAGGTGGTCACTTAACTTTCTTACGGAAATATTTACGACACCAATTTCCGCTACAGTGACAGTCTCACATAAAAATATTTCAAAGGTCAAGAATTAGCGTTGCAAATCTGTAGAAAGAAAATCCTATGAATATAACATTGTCCAAAAAATTTTCGCCGGCATTGTGAAACATTCACGCATTTACACACATTTCATAACTCTTAAAGTACGATTCTTGGTTTCCAACATCCTTTTTCACAAGTCAAGAGTCCCTACCCACTATTCATTACTCCTTACCTTATTACACATATATGTATCCATCGACACTCGTGAATATTTCGTCATTATAAATATGAAGCATAATCAAATAACTCATATAGCCTCAGCCTATTAATCGTAAACATACCTCAGCAGCATAATACACATTGTCGTCGTAAAAATATCATCATAACACCTCAGTCAAATCTCAAAATCGTCGTAGCTTCCTCCAATAATTTCAAAACCTAAAAAAAATTCTCTGCTCATGTCAAAAGTGTCTATTAATCGTAAACATACCTCAGCAGCATAATACACATTGTCGTCGTAAAAATAACATCATAACACCTCAGTCAAATCTCAAAATCGTCGTAGCTTCCTCCAATAATTTCAAAACCTAAAAAAAATTCTCTGCTCATGTCAAAAGTGTCATCTGCCTCAAACGTACTTTAAAAATCATGAATCCATACCAAATACATCATTCAAAGCTCTCATAGTATCACAATGGTTCCGAAAAAATATGAAGAGTTCACACAGTACAGACAAAATACAATTTCGTAAGTATGAAGTTATCCAACGGTGTAATTACGTAAACATGTGTCACTGATGTAGTAAAAAACATGTTTATCTCTCAGTTAAATGATCAGATAGCTGTGTAATTTGTGTGTTAGAGAAATATGGTACCGAAGTGTAAAGTTGTATAAGCAAATACCATATTAGCTAGGGTTCCTTGTGGTTGCCACACACATGGTACACAAAGCAAGCGTGTACCCCCCTGAGGATTAATGTAATTATACCCTCAGGTGTTACAAATTACAGCAATGGAATGAAATGTATCACGGAAAACCTTTGTATCATTGTCCTTGAAATATCTTTAAAAATAAATGATTTAAGTACAAAATTAATCACTCAAACACGTGTACTGTAGCGCTAAATGTGCGTCTTGTTGCAACATAATCTGTGTGGAAGTGTCGTAGTTATCGTCTTCCGAAAGCTAAGTTCTGCAGAAGCCAATGTACTTACCTCATGAAACACCAAATTTCAAGTAAACCAAAATGTTGCATTAAAATCTCATTAGCAGTACTGGTAAATGTTCTAAGTATGTGAGCCTTATAGTCGTTACGTAATCGTGCAACTAACAAGCAAGAATGCACAAATAACAACATTGCGTCGTCTGTTCACTATAACAATGGATTCGTAATTTCTGTTTAAATAAGTTATCTTGGTTCTTGACTGGATATTTAACTTCAAACATTGTTGCATGGTAACAGATTCTAAAGCATACTAGTAACGTGAAGTGAAACGTTTTATGGCAAAGACAAAGTTAAAAAGCAGATTATCTTTCAATAAACGGTTTTACATGTGAAATGTGGTGTAAACCTTTACTCTTCCTAGTGCACAGAGTTTCAACTTCAAAGCAATTATCATGTTGTATACATCGCTAAAGAATGCTAAAATTTTTCTCCAGGCTAGCGTCTTATGTTATTTTTCTCGGAGCCAGCGGGCGCACGCGGCTACCTGCGGTGCGAGTCATTGTCTGTTCCTTTGTTGGCGCGCATCGTTATTGGGATTAGGAGACCTAACTTCTACAAATTCACTCTGACGAGAAGGCCCTGCCGTGTTTGAATCCCGCCAGTTCTGATGCAATTCAGGTCTGTCGTTACGAGTATATCGTCTGTCGTCATGTCGGTAGTTCCTGTAATTTCTTTCTTGTCGGTTCAGTGGAGGAGAACTTCTCCCTGAATCGTAACTGCGCGCTGGACCGTTGCGTCCAAAGTTATTCTGTCTCCCTTGATAAAAATGGTTCTGGTTACCATATTGTCTGTTTCTATGATTGTCTCTGTCATATTCATTACTATGGAAATGCGATCTTTCTCTGTAACTATTATTACTCTGCCAACGGTTGTCATACGGGTGGTGTCTGTTTTGCTCGCGATATGTGTTGTGAGAATAGGCTTGTCGTGTCCAGTTATTGCTTCTGTCGTCACGGAATTGTGACGGATGTGACCTGTAGTGATTGTTTTCCTGTTTTCGCATCCCGCGACTGTCTGTGTCAATTTCCAGTTCTTGTAACAGTACCTGAAAAACTTCAATGTCGTCTTTGCAACGTCCTGCTAAAATAATATGTCGTAAATGTTCAGGCAATTTGAGTAAGCAAATGCGGATGAGTTCTGAGGGGCTGTATGGGTTTGAAAGATACTGATTCTTATGCAACATGTCTTCAAAATATTTGACAAGACTGGAAAATTCAGATTGTTCGAACCGTTTCATCATTATGATGCCATGTTTTACTCGGTCTTGCGTGGCTTGAGACCAATATGCTGAGAGGAAGGCATGGTAAAATTCTCCTTCACTGTGGCAATCGTGAATGACCGATCGCATTCTTACAGCTGGTTCATTCTCCAAGTAGCCACACATAAATTCTAATCTGTGTTCTAACAACCAGTTGGGAGGAAAACAATGCGAGAATTGATGGAGCCATGCTTGTGGATGAATGTCGTTCCCAGAATTCTTAAATGTTTTGAATTTACGTGTAGTAATGAACAGCTTATAGTCAAAATCATCATGTCGGCGAGTCGCATATCGGTCATTGTTAGGTCGTATCGGCCGTTCCATCTCAAAATTCGGTGCACATTGCCAATTTCTTTCATAATTTCCGAAGTGTCCTGTGTTATTATTTTGTGTTTGTTCCGTATTTCTATGTCCCTCTTCCCGTGTTGGAGTGCGAGTGTCCTCTGAAATACGTAATTCTTGTATTACCTGCGTCAACTGATCTTGTACTTCCCGGATTTCTCTTTTGTACTGTGTATTGATTTGATTTTGATTTTGTTTGAATTTTTTTATTTGTTCATACTCTTCTGTGTCAGTGAAGGCTACGGGTCTTGTGTCATTTAGATCATCATCTACCTTTGTAGATAAGTTAGTGACCTGATCCGAAAGTTCGGCTACTTTCTCCGATAGTGTACTTATTTCCTCCATGTGTCTTTCTGAACCAATTTTCAGGGTATCTGCTGTGTCCTTTAAGTTTTCCTGAGTTCTTGCAAGTTGCATAACCGAATCGGTAGATGCAACTGAGTCAATTTTAGCTTGCAAGGTCTCATGATTTTCATGAACAATAGTCTGCAGTTCTTTTATGGCTGCTTCGTGATTCTGTAATACATTTTCATGACGCGAAAAAATAGGTTGGAAATGCTCACAAATTTGTGTTTTTACGTCATTACAGACCTTTTGACATTTCGATTCGATGTTATGTAACTCAGTGGTTAAATCTTCACGTGTTTGTTCAAGTGTAGTGTCTAACTTTTGAAGATTTTGTTCCATTGTGTCTAACTTTTTGAGATTTTGTTCCACTGTGTCTAACTGTTGCTGTGTTTGTCTCTGGTGTTGTTCCATTGTGTCTAACTTTTCAAGCTTTTGTCCCATTTGTTGCATTAATTGTAATAACAATGCACTGGTGTCTGAAACATGTTCCTCAGTGCTTTTCGGCAGTGAAGTTGCACCGGCAACATTCACATTTTGACAAGCAGAAAATGTGACTTGACTCATTTGAGAAAACGGTGAGAACCCAAAACCTGAGTCTACAGTATTTGCAAAATTGTGTCCTGTCATTCCCGATTCCTGAGGCAAGCTGTTGCCGACCGATCGATCGATAATGCGTCCCTCTTCACTAATTGTTTCACTGTCCACGCCATTGTTTGCCGCCTGCTTCATTTCCCTATGCACAATTACCAAATTACTACTTTGAACATCAGTTAATTCATTACTCGGTGGCGCTAACACACTGCTTTCATTTTCACTGTCATTTCTCAGTTTACTTTGGAGCCTAGTATTACGTTTTTCACACGCCATTATTGTCACAGTATTTCACACGATAACACAGAAAAGCACAATTTGAAGAGCAAACATAAGAGAACACATTAACATAGCACTGAAAAAATATCTAGTTAATTGCACGCGCTGCTGAGAAATACTTGGTGTAAAACTGCATGCATGCTACAACTGTTTTACTGTACCACAATGAAAGACTGCAACTACAAAGGAGATTCTCTCTATAATTACGCGCTAGCAATAAACAAAAGCTACACTAATTACACAAACTACAGGAAAAAATCAGAAGATTCCAGTGAGGTATCCTCGGCTAAGGGTCGACATATGAAACGTCCCCTTTTGAACAATTATACATGACTGTGCTTAAACTGACACACAATATTTTGTTAGCGCAACGCAATCTGACTTTCAAAATTCCCTACAAAAGAATGGCCCTGACTAACATTAAACTATACCTTTCACAAATCACTTACCTCACAAAAATCTTCGCTGCTCAAGCTACTGCAATACAGCGAGCGCCACTACTGCCAGCTAAATAAAAGATTCAAACTATGGAAGGCACTAACTACTGATAGGGATAGTTAACAACTGAAAGATATTAATAGAGAACAAACAATGTATTTACCTTGATATCATCATATATAAATATAGCAGTTCATGACAAATTTCAAAACTCCGCCATCTCTCTCCCCACATCCACCACTGCTGGCGGCTCACCTCCAACTGCACAACGCTACGCGCTGTTCACATCCAGCTGCCGCTGCCCAACACTACAATGGCAGACAACAATGCAAACTAGCCACAGACTGCACACAGCACAGCCAGTGATTTTTCATACAAAGGTGGCGCTACCAATAAAAAAACCTAAACAGCCTATTTACATAGAGAAAACATAAACAGCCTACTTACAATACTTAAAGTTTCGTTGTACCCAGCCTTCCTTACGAATCTCTGCTTTGTCAATAGTATGACGGTACCTCTCGGCTTCCATGGCGTCATTAAGCATCTTTTGCAGACGGTAGCTCAGCAGTTTCCCCGTGATGCGGTAGCTTCTGTGCTTGCCGTAACTGTCTCAGTATTTTTCCCCAGATGGCAATCTACTTGTCACAGACACAGGCTGTCCGGTTTCTGGGAGCTGCCGGTATAGAACTTGGACAAATTTTTAGTGTCCGCTGGAGATATTATCCTGGGGCGTAACAGTTAGTTGGATCGGCTGACAGTAAATGCACACTGATAGGAAAAGCGCCGCATCGCCGACATCGCCGCACCATACACGCAATTTACATACACTTCGCCATTTAAGACTCGGTACCGTTTTCCGAAGAGTACAGAGAAGCAAATTGTTGCATTCTTTATTTTGCGTTATCTGCGAGGTTTTGTCTTTTCCACTCCGAAAGATATCGACGTGTTGTGCCGCATTCACTACTGGCCATTAAAATTGCTACACCACGACGATGACATGTTACAGACGCGAAATTTAACCGACAGAAAGAAGATGCTGTGATATGTTAATGATTAGCTTTTCAGAGCATTCACACAAGGTTGGCGCCGGTGGCGCCACCTACAACGTGCTGACATGAGGAAAGTTTCAAACCGATTTCTCATACACAAACAGCAGTTGACCGGCGTTGCCTGGTGAAACGTTGTTGTGTTGCCTCGCGTGAGGTGGAGAAATGCATACCATCCCGTTTCCGACTTTCATAAAGGTCGGATTGTAGCCTATCGCGATTGCAATTTATTGTATCGCGACATTGCTGCTCGCGTAGGTCGAGATCCAATGACTGTTGCAGAATATGGAATCGGAACGCCGTGCTGAATCCCAACGGCCTCGTATCACTAGCAGTCGGGACGACAGGCATCTTATCCGCATGGCTGTAACAGATCGTGCAGCCATGTCTCGATCCCTGAGTCAACAGATGGAGACGTTTTGCAAGACAACAACCATCTGCACGAACAGTTCGACGACGTTTGCAGTAGCGTGGACTATCAGCTCGGATACCGAGGCTGTGGTTACCCTTGACGCTGCATCACAGACAGAAGCGCCTGCGATGGTGTTCTCGACGACGAACCTGGGTGGACAAATGGCAAAAAGTCGTTTTTTCCGATGAATCTATGTTCTGTTTACAGCATCATGATGGTCGCATTCGTGTTTCGCGACATCGCGGTGAATGCACTTTGGAAGCGTGTAATCGTCATCGCCATACTGGCGTATCACCCTGCGTGATGGTATGGGGTGCCATTGGTTACACGTCTCGGTCACCTCTTGCTTGCAGTGACGGCTCTTTGGACAGTGGACGTTACACTTCAGATGTGTTACGACTCGTGGCTCTACCCTTCATTCGATCCCTGAGAAACCCTACATTTCAGCAGGATAATCCACGACAGCATGTTGAAGGTCCTGTACGGGCCTTTCTGGATACAGAAAACGTTCGACTGCTGCCTCTCGCCAGCACATTCTCCACATCTCTCACCAATTTAAAACGTCTAGTCAATGGTGACCCAGAAACTGGCTCGTCACGATACGCCATTCACTACTCTTGATGAATTGTGGTATAGTTTTGGAGCTATATGGGCAGCTGTATCTGTACACGCCATCCAATCTCTGACTCAATGCCCAGGCGTATCAAGGCCGTTATTACGGTCAGAGGTGGTTGTTCCGGGTACTGATTTCTAAGCATCTATGCACCCAAATTGCGTGGAAATGTCATCACATGTCACGTGTAGTATAATACATTTGTCAAATGAATACCCGTTTATCATCGGCATTTGTTCTGTGTGTAGCAATTTTAATGGCCAGTAGTGTATTACCTGCAAGTCGCTCTGCTAATTGGATCGTCAGGCAGTGACCGAAAACGCGAGGAGTGCGCCGTCCTGTTGCCATACATCGAGCCCGTCCAGGAGCAGAAGGCGCCCGCTGCTGGGTTACGCCGACTCACCCAGCGCAGCCCGGCCGCCGGCTGTTTATCGTCTGCTCGGTAGGAACGCCAACGCGATCCCAGCCGCGCCGTCCGCCCAGCTATTTCGAGCGCCACGCAGGCAGGCAGGCAGCCTCACGCATCACGCACTGCGGTGCATCCTATCTCCGTCCCGCTCCCACTCCCCATTTCCCCTCGACGCCACATGCCGGCGTCCGCTGGTCCGACAGATGAAAACCCTCATAACCACTTAGCGTCCCGCGCTTAAACAAATACCGTTAACGGACCGCTCGGATAGTCCGCACACACACACACACACACACACACACACACACACACACACACACACACACACACACACGAGAGCGCGTAGGTTGTTCCACCGCCGCCACAATCCACAGATATTACTTTTTTTCCTGGATGGACAACAGCAGTGTGTGTGCTGCGATATAGGAGTATTGCTGTGCGGTGCCGGTTGAATACCTCTGCTTATTGTGGAAGTGCTCTCGACAGACGAGGATCACGGTGTACGTAGTCAAGTGGACAGCCAGAGAGTGTAGAACGTGCCGGTACGTTCGCATACCACGAACAAACACTCACCCACATGTGCTCCATAGGCTATGTGCAAAACATAACACTGGTACGCCGTTATGAAGGTTGCAAACAAGTATTACCATAAGGAATTATTTGCCGAGATCTAACAGGAGGAACATAATTGGGGATGATCACTGGTCGGTAACAATGTTTAGCTACGTAGCAGGCTGTCGTTGACCGTAGCATTTACTATTGTTACGCCCTCGACAAAGCGAATGATACCATTTTCAGATACAACACATAGCAGCATCGATGTTTTCCTTTGCCACTCCCGGACGTACTTCGGGATAAACCGATTACGATCAGTGAGACCTGTCACAGTATTTAGTCATTCTGTTTCTGAGAATGATGTTACGCAAGAAATATTTGTTCACTGGAAGATATATACAGCTTTCTGAAATTTGAAATTAATTATTACTTGCAAAATAATTTATTTTCCAACGCAGTCACGCTTCAATCGATCGATTTCGGCCGGCATCATAGGCCTTCCTCAGATTGCAAAACGCATGCCGCGTTAATTCTATTGACAAAGTGGTCTTCGTAGTGGTGGGATTGAACCATAGAAGCAGTTTTATCATCTGGTTGTGTGTGACGCTGGCCGAAACTGATAATTTACTTTGAAATTTGTATGATTCAGCCGTTAACTAAAGACATTCAAATCATAAAAATATAAGACATCAAATACTAAGAGCCAAAACTGAATAATAAAGAAAAGTAGTGTTAACAGAATAAATTATTTTTAGAACAATGTATAACCGTGCGCCTCCAGCTCGACTGAAATGTTATTCATTCATAAAAAATGAATTTGTTTTCGTTCCAAACTGAGGACATTGGAAAGTGTTACACAGTGAATCTACACTCTGGGATTTATCAAACTTCGTAGAGTCTTTAATACATAGCAGTTATTGAAAGACAAAACATTCCTTCCATTCGGATATTAAATTCGTCACCTATAACAGTATGAGGAGAGCCCCACAAGGTCGTGAATGCATTATTGTATTCGCTCTAACATCGGCGAGAACAACCTCGTTGTTGGGTGGAGGCAGGTATGAAATTCCTTGTGATCCAGGACGTTTTCTGTGATCCCATTTTCTTGAAATAAGGTCTGCACGGTGCCCAAGCTATGCTCAGGCAACTGTGAAACCCAGATTAAACAGATAAGCGTGTTCAGAGAAACAAAGAATCAGAAACGACGGTTTTAAATAAAACATTAATTTTTTTTTCTTTGTTCCGGTTTCTGTGAAATAAGCCTAAATGGTGCCCCCACCTGTGCTCCAGTTACCTGAGAAAACCCCAGAAATATTTGTGTAGTAGTTCTGGACAATCGTGCTTGTACATGCAGACATGACAGTTTCGCAGATGTGTTGTTAGTATAGATAGGTAACGCCACTCAACAAATATTTAGTTGTAGCATGCCACAGTGCTCAGACAACATTAATGTAACAAGTTCTTTTCCCTGATCCACTTTACATCCAAGGAGATGGAATTTTATATTTACGTTTTGTATGGCAGATTGTTACATTATCTGAATACCATTAGGATCTACATTTCGGCGCTTAGTGCAATACTCTGATATGCAGGGTGAGCAAAAATTCGTCCATTCGGACTTCGCAGAGCGATATATCACATACCAGCAATAGAAAAATGTCTGTCACAAAATTTCTTCCTGCACAATTTCCCACCAGTAAATGGACGTTAAGGAGTGGCAGTCTGGCAATACTGTAATCACGTGTACCGCAATTACCTGTGTCAGCGTGTAGAAGTAGTGTTGTGCGACTGGTGCACTGAATAACGTGCTGTGTTTGCATGGAGGGGGGGGGGGCGGGGGGGGGGGGAGCTCGAGGGTTCGATTCTGGGTCGAGGAGCATTTGTTTCTACACTCCTGGAAATGGAAAAAAGAACACATTGACACCGGTGTGTCAGACCCACCATACTTGCTCCGGACACTGCGAGAGGGCTGTACAAGCAATGATCACACGCACGGCACAGCGGACACACCAGGAACCGCGGTGTTGGCCGTCGAATGGCGCTAGCTGCGCAGCATTTGTGCACCGCCGCCGTCAGTGTCAGCCAGTTTGCCGTGGCATACGGAGCTCCATCGCAGTCTTTAACACTGGTAGCATGCCGCGACAGCGTGGACGTGAACCGTATGTGCAGTTGACGGACTTTGAGCGAGGGCGTATAGTGGGCATGCGGGAGGCCGGGTGGACGTACCGCCGAATTGCTCAACACGTGGGGCGTGAGGTCTCCACAATACATCGATGTTATCGCCAGTGGTCGGCGGAAGGTGCACGTGCCCGTCGACCTGGGACCGGACCGCAGCGACGCACGGATGCACGCCAAGACCGTAGGATCCTACGCAGTGCCGTAGGGGACCGCACCGCCACTTCCCAGCAAATTAGGGACACTGTTGCTCCTGGGGTATCGGCGAGGACCATTCGCAACCGTCTCCATGAAGCTGGGCTACGATCCCGCACACCGTTAGGCCGTCTTCCGCTCAGGCCTCAACATCGTGCAGCCCGCCTCCAGTGGTGTCGCGACAGGCGTGAATAGAGGGACGAATGGAGACGTGTCGTCTTCAGCGATGAGAGTCGCTTCTGCCCTGGTGCCAATGATGGTCGTATGCGTGTTTGGCGCCGTGCAGGTGAGCGCCACAATCAGGACTGCATACGACCCAGGCACACAGGGCCAACACCCGGCATCATGGTGTGGGGAGCGATCTCCTACACAGGCCGTACACCACTGGTGATCGTCGAGGGGACACTGAATAGTGCACGGTACATCCAAACCGTCATCGAACCCATCGTTCTACCATTCCTAGACCGGCAAGGTAACTTGCTGTTCCAACAGGACAATGCACGTCCGCATGTATCCCGTGCCACCCAACGTGCTCTAGAAGGTGTAAGTCAACTACCCTGGCCAGCAAGATCTCCGGATCTGTCCCCCATTGAGCATGTTTGGGACTGGATGAAGCGTCGTCTCACGCGGTCTGCACGTCCAGCACGAACGCTGGTCCAACTGAGGCGCCAGGTGGAAATGGCATGGCAAGCCGTTCCACAGGACTACATCCAGCATCTCTACGGTCGTCTCCATGGGAGAATAGCACCCTGCATTGCTGCGAAAGGTGGATATACACTGTACTAGTGCCGACATTGTGGATGCTCTGTTGCCTGTGTCTATGTGCCTGTGGTTCTGTCAGTGTGATCATGTGATGTATCTGACCCCAGGAATGTGTCAATAAAGTTTCCCCTTCCTGGGACAATGAATTCACGGTGTTCTTATTTCAATTTCCAGGAGTGTATTTGCTACACGTAGTCTGGGTAGTACAGCATCTGGCGTCTTAATCGTTGTACATTGGATATAGTGGACCTTCTGCAAAACTTTTGCACATTCATAGTACGAACACAGAAATGGATGTACAATCATTTTCACTGATCAACTGTTAAAGAAGCCTTTGCAAGTTGTTCTCGCGAACTGTTTCGCACCACTGCATGTACTAATTTCCAAACCTACTTTCTTCGTGCCCTCCCCCAATGGTCCCATGTATAGTGTCAACTATAATCCTAGCCACGTTCAGGTCCATTACATTTCGATTCGTCCTTATGTCACCAGCAGGGCTAGCAACGTGCTTTGCAAATACTTCCAAACTGATTAGCATGTGTACGCATTATCACCAGAGAACGACTAATTATGCCTGTGAACACTGAGTGTGATAAGCGCATGCTATTTAGTAAGTAATCCATGCGTTATTATCATTATTGTTATTATTGTGGCCGAGCGGTTCTAGGCGCTACAGTCTGGAACCGCGCGACCGCTACGGTCGCAGGTTCGAATCCTGCCTCTGGCATGGATGTGTGTGATGTCCT
Source organism: Schistocerca serialis cubense (assembly GCF_023864345.2). Taxonomy (NCBI): domain Eukaryota; kingdom Metazoa; phylum Arthropoda; class Insecta; order Orthoptera; family Acrididae; genus Schistocerca; species Schistocerca serialis. The sequence goes on from NC_064641.1 coordinate 616,936,277, forward strand.
TAGGTTAGTTAGAATTAAGTAGTTCTAAGTTCTAGGGGACTGATGACCTCAGAAGTTACGTCCCATAGTGCTCAGAGCCATTTGAACCAGTTTTGTTATTATTATTATAATCGATGGAAATGCTGGAACACGACGTCCAGTACGGTTAGGGAAACAGTGTAATTCGAAACGAACACTTCACAGTTAGCAGTGTCGGGATGAATAGTGCAGAACAAAAGCTGTAAGAGAGGTGATGCGTGTTAGGTGGAATAGCTGACTGTGACAAATGAAGTGTTTATATTGTATACGCTGTGCACCAGACAGGGGCTAGTTGCTAGAGGAGTTAAGGCGCCCGTGACCGACTCTGTGTACATTCGTACGGTTATGGTATTTTCTACATGTGTTATTGTAAAACAGTGTGGCAGACGTGTGGCGTACACAATCGATGAATAGGTGGTTAGGCTTCTGTTCCTTAGAGCATCATAACGGGGCTGGTGTTGTCCTCGTGAGTATGCTGCTAGATATACTGGTCGAAGTCATCCAGTAAAAACGTGTTTCGCTGTGTGGAGCTTCACCTTGTGAAGTCAGGTTCTCTCCTTCCTACAACGCGTGACAGATGTCGTCCACGGACTCGCCGTGCTCCAGCTACTGAGGAAGCTATTCTCGGGGTCGTATACCAAGGACACCAGCGAAGTACACGGAACGTAGAAAGCCGTGTATCGCAAGGCACGGTCGTTGACGTGCTGCACGAGCATGCGTTGCTCCTCTACCAGTATCCTTTAACGCAACGCCTAAGTCCTGCTGACCGCCGTCTGCGGATGCAATTCTGTGAATGGTTTCAACAACAACAGCAAGCCGACTACGATCTCGTGACATTGTAATATGATCTGACAGAGCAGCGTGCACTCATGAGGTTGTCATCAATATCAATGCCCATCATCCCCTAACGACTCCTCAACACTTTGGTGGACAGCATGAGTAACGCTTGCAAAATCTGGTTTCGTGCCAGGCGATGGAATATTCATTACTGAGATTCCGATATCGGCCTTTGTGTTGGGAGTCTGATCTGTGTCGAAACATTAATATTATTTACGGCTGCTATCCTTCTTTTCTATTTGATGAACTCTGTATCATCTTTTCTTAAAATCTTACCATCCTACCTTTACAACGTTTGTACTGTGTTTCATGTCGTCCGCCACTGCCTGTCATTAATCCTGTCCACCACTGTATTTGTTACTAAGAAACTGTCAAACAGTGTTTACACACTTTGGGACATGATTAGATAAGTCAACCTCATTATGGCATGATAAGTAACTTTTCTGAGTGCTGCACTACACTAGAAAGTGACAAGACACATGACAATATTTTTCAACAAAGTCGCTAAGTCCATGTAAACAACGGTCGGAACATTCTAACAATCGATCAGTTTCTCGACGATAGAGATCCGCTCCTTAGTCAGGAGACCATTAGAAAATCGCTGTCTAAATGTTCACATCGTACGAAATTCTCTTTTGCCTACGTGTTCGAAATTGCATTGTTCAAGCAAGATCTGCACTGTACGGCGGATCGTCATCACTCACGTTTATGTGACCTATGTCAAATTGTTGGTACCATTTATCTACGACTAGGCGCGACATTGCATTTGGTCTGTTATCTGCAATACTTTCGCGGTGAATCTGTGTGAATTTAGACGTCTTGTTCACAAGAACCATACTGTATCGCTTACTTCAGCTTTCGAGTGTGTTTCCAGCTGCCGTGGCATTTCTATCGCACACTGTGCTGCACGTTTAGCCGTAACGCTGCAGAATTGTCTCTGCAGAGAACTCGGAATAAATAAGCTTTTCCGGCAATGCGCAATGGTCTTAGCGTAAGACGGATTTCTTTGCTTGAGATACTGTTCATTTCTCGCTAACAAAGAAAAAGACTTTCGAACATATAATGCAAAAACTGATTATGTTTTCTTACTGGAAAGTTTGTCCCGTAGTGAGTAATCTAGAGATACAAAACGTTTAAATTATGTATTGTATGCTGTTAAAAGTCACAAAAATATGAGATAAAATTTACACAAACGTCAGTATCACACTGTGTAACAATGTAACAGCACAACCAAGCTGACAGCATGAAAGGCAGTGAGGATTTACTTTTATTTTCAGTTATCAGTCATCTGAATTATTTTATGTGGCCCGCTACGGATTCCTCTAATGTGCCACTGAGCCAACGTTTTCATCTCAGAGTATCACTTGCACCTGAAGTCCTCAGTTATTAACTCGATGTATTGCAATCTCTGTCTTTCTCTTGAGTTTTTATCTTATCAGTCCACCTAATTTTCAAAATTCTTCTGTAGCACCACATCACAAATACTTCTGTTCTCTTCTGCTTCAGTTTTCACGCGCTCCATGTCTCATTACTACATTAGTAGGAGTAATCCACTAAATTACAGGCCCATATCTTTAACGTCGATATTCAGCATGATTTTGGAACATATATTGTGTTAGAACATTATGAATTACGTCGAAGAAAACGGTCTATTGACACACAGTCAACATGGGTTTAGAAAATATCGTTCTTGTGAAACTCAACTAGCTATTTATTCACATGGAGCGTTGAGTGCTACTGACAAGGGATTTCAGGTCGATTACGTATTTATGGAGTTCCGGAGGGTTTTTGACATTGTACCACACAAGCGGCTCGTAGTGAAATTCCTTGCTTAGGGAATGTCGTCTCAGTTATGTGACTGGATTTATGATTTCTGTCAGAGAGGTCACAGTTCGTAGTAATTGACGGAAAGTCATCGAGTAAAACGGAAGTGATTTCTGGCGATCCCCTAGATAATGTTATAGGCCCTTTGTGTTCCTTATCTATATAAAAGATCTGGGAGACAATCTGAGTAGTCATCTTGGGTTGTTGTAGATGACGCTGACGTTTATCGACTAATAAAGTCATCAGAGGATTAAAAAAAACTGCAAAACGATTTAGAAAAGGTGCCTGAATGGTGCGGATAGTGGCAGTTGACCCTAAATACGGAAAGTGTGAGGTCATCCACATGACTGCTAAAAGGAATTCGTTAAACTTCGGTTAAACTATAAGCCAGACTAATCTGAAAGCCGTAAATTCAACTAAATACCTAGGTATTACAATTAAGAACAACTTAAATTGGAAGGAACACGTAGAAAATGTTGTATGGAAAGCTAACCAAAGAATGCGTTTTATTGGTAGGACACTAAGAAAATGTAACAGTCCTAGTAAGGAGACTGCCTACGCCACGATTGTCCGTCCTCTTTTAGAATACTGCTGCCCAGTGTGGAATCCTTAATAGGTAGGACTGACGGAGTACATCGAAAAAGTTAAAAAAAAAGGCGGCACGTTTTGTATTATCGTAAAATATGGGAAATAATGTGACAGAAATGACACAGGATTTGACCTGAACATCATTAAAACAAAAGCGTTTTTCGTTGCGACGGAATCTTCTCACGAAATTCCAATCACCAACTTTCTCCTCCGAATGCGAAAATATTTTGTTGACACCGATCTGCATAATGAGGAACGATCACCACGATAGAATAAGGGAAATCAGAGCAAGTACGGAAAGATATAGGTGCTCTATGCGAGGATGGAGTAATAGATAATTGTGAAGGTGGTTCAATGAACCCTCTGTCATGCACTTAAATGTGATTAGCAGAGTATCCATGTAGATGTAGACGTAGACAATACTGTTCTCGAAACATACATTCTCAGACTTTTCTTCCTCAAAATGAGACCTACGATTGATGTTACTGGGCTTCTCTAGGCTAGGAGTGTCATTTTTGCCAGGTCTAGTCTGATTTTTATATTCACCATCCTCTGTCCGTCATGGGTTATTTTGCTGCCTAGGTAGAAAGTTTCCACAGCTTTATCTAACTTCTCATCACCAATCCTAATTTTAAGTTTCTCGCTATTCTCATGTCTGCCACTTCTCATTACTTTTGTGTTTCATTGAGTCACCTATTATCCATTGTACTGTTCTTTCCGTTCAACAGGTCCTTCAGTTTCACCGAGGATAGCAATATTAACTCTCATATCGTTTCACCTTGAATTTTAATCCTGCTCTTGACACTTCCTTTTATTTCCTTCGTTGATTCTTCAACTTATACATTAAACAGCGGAGGCGAAAGATTACCTGTCTGTCTGTCTAACACCCTTTTTATCCAAGCCCATCGTTCTTGGTTTTCCACACTTATTATTCCCTCTTGGAACTCTGCGTATTGTATTAACTGTCTTTAGTTATAGCTCACCCAGTTTTTCTCCAGATTTCGAACATCTTGCACCATTTGAAATTACCGAACGCTTTTTCGAGATCTACAAATCCTATGAACGTGTCTTCATTTTTGTTCGGTCTTGCTTCCGTTATTACCCGCAACGTCATATCTGCCTCTCTGGTACCTTTATCTTTCCTAAAACCAAACTGATCGTCGTGTAACAGATCCTTAACTTTCTCTTCCATTCTTCTGTATATTATTCTTGTCAGCAACCTGGGTACATGAGCATTAAGCTCATTGTGTAATAATTTTCGCACTTGTCAGCTCTGGCAATTTTGATAATTGCTTGTATACGTTTTCTTCCGAAAGTCTGATCGTATATTACCAGCCTCATACATTCTACACACCAACGTCAATAGTCGTTTTGTTGCCACGTAAACTAACGATTTTATAATTCCGATGGAATGTTGTCTATCCTATCTCTTTTATTTGGTTTTAAGTCTTCCAAAGCTCTTCTAAATTCTGATTCTAATGCTGGATCCCCTATCTCTTCCCTGTCGACTTTGTATCTCCTTTTATCATGCCATCAGGCAAGTATTTACGCTCATATAGACCTTCATTGCACTCTTTCTACCTATCCGCACATCCTGTGCATTTAACAGTGGAATTCCCATTATAGTCTAAATGTTAAAACCTTTGATTTTAAGTGCACCGACGGTTGCTTTGACTTTTCTATAAGCTGATTCATCCTTCCGACAATAATTATTTTTTCAATTTCTTCACAGTTTTCGTGCAGCCATTTCATCTTACTTTCACCGCTCTTCATATTTATTTCATTGCTAAGCGATTTGGAGTCCTGTATTCCCGAATTTTGCTGAACATTTTTGTACTTCCTTCTTACATCTGTCAACAGAAGTATTTCTTCTGTTACTCAGTCTGTTTCTTCGCAGTGACCTCCTTTGCCCCTATGTCATTCTCTCCAAATTCTGTTGTTGCCCTTTTTAGAGAGGTCCATTCCTCTTTAAATGGCCTATCTGCCCCTACTGAGCTATTCCTTATAGTAGTATCTATAGCCTCATAGCACTACAGGTCAAGATCTTCATCCCTTAGTATTTCCGTATCCCACTTCTTTGCGCACTGATTCTTCCTGATTAGTCTCTCAAACTTCAGCTTACCACAATTACAATCCAATATTTGATTTATAAATCACTACTTGCCCATGACAGAGGATGTTTCAGATGAAACTGGCCCGGACTCGTGGATAAGATTGGACGTAAATTTAGGCGTATAAACACATCCCTTTACGTGCACACCACATGTACGCCCGCCACGTCATCCACTGTCGTTCAGAGCGTATTGCGGGCTGTATGTGAATGAGTGGATCAGTGCAAAGAGAAAGATGTTACTCCCAATCGAGCAGTGGGTGTTGGTTGTGGAAAATTACTTGACAACGGGGTGTGGAAACGGTGTGATTAGTTGTATGCTGAGAAGTTAAATGGTGTCCAAGTGGAAGCAAAGAGTGCCGTGGAACGCTTAGTCTAAATATGGCGTCAGAGAGGATGTATTTTGAACAAATTGGAAAGACATTTCGAAAAGTAGCGGCCTACCAGAAAATGTGTCTGCAGTTAACCAGCAACTGGTTCAGAGTCCTATCAAATGAACCCGACGCCTGCCTGAAGAGACCAGCCTATCACGTCGATCTTACGTACGAATACTCCACCTGGAACTCTTCTCTGGGACTCTTTTTTTTGCCCCATCCTGCATAATCTGATAACCTCCTGCTTCTCCTGGCCTCTTCCAAGTGTGTCTTCTCCTCTATTGACTCTTGAATAGAGATTCGCTACTACTATCTAAAATTTATTGCAGATCTCAATTAGTCTTTCATCTCTCTCATTTCTAATACCAAGACCATATTCTCCCTTAACACTTTCTTCTGCTTCTTCCCCTAGAGCAGCGTTCCAGTCTTCAATGAGTATTAAATTTTCATCTCCCTGCACGTACTGAATTACCCGTTCAGTATCCTCATACACTTTAACTTTTCATCTCCTGCCTCCGACGTCGACTATCGTTGTTGGTGTTGGTTTGCTGTCGATTCTGATAAGAACAACCGTATCACTGAATTGTTCACCGAAACACACTCTCTGCCCTAATTTCCTACTCATAACGAATCCAACTATCCTTATATTATTTTCTGTTGCTGTTGATATTACCCTCTACTTGTCTCACCAGAATTCCTTATCTCCTTTGCATTTCACTTCACTGACCCTCACTTTATCTGGATTGAGCCTTAGCATTTCCGTTCCTTATTTTCTAGTTTCCCTTCCACTCCCCACCTTGTAAAATGGTATTCTTTCGTTGATTATTCAATCTTTTCTCGTGATCATCTTCCCTTGGAAGTCTCCTCCCCGATGTCCGAATGTAAGACTAGTCCTGAATCTTATAGTAATGTAAGGAGAGATCATCATAACAGTTTTTCGATTACAGGCCACGTGTCCTGTGGACAAGTGTTATGTATCTTTAATGTAGCGGTTTCCATTTTCTTATCCATCCTCATGCCGTTGATCGTTGCTGATTGATCGCCTCTTAGAGGGAGTGTCCCACCTTAAGAGCAAGAGGGTGCCCTTAACATCTGCCTCTTCCACCGCCCTCTTTCAGAAGATATACTGTAAATCTAGCGCGCCGTGCATGCGCTCTAGCTTAAGTGACTTTTGTATGCCAATATGAGGCTGTCTCCCGGCTTAGACCACAAGTGTATTATCATACTGTTCGTCTTGACTTCCCGAACACTAGAGTGGTACATTGTGAACTGCTATCGTTAACATTTTCCACATGTAACAGAACATTTGTGACAGGATACGGAAATGAAAGCAGACAAGAAACAAATTCTGTAATAGATTCACCTACTGTATCACTAAATTTATCACCAATTACATTTCAGATAACCCTATTGTAATCAATAAAACAAATAAACTACGAGATATGCGTGTGAAGAACGTCTTTCTCAAGTGTTCGTAAACTTGAGAAATTTTGGGTGCATTTCCAGCAACATTCGGAACAGGTAACTTAAGTTAGTATACTTACTTATATATTAGTCAATGATACAGCTGACATTATACTTCATCACAATAATGAAATGTTGAGAACTGAACGATTTCTTAGACTTACGTGTCCCTTACATGTACAAGTAATTCTACCGGGAAAGGACTTGATCTCGTGACTTCTCGGTTTCTAGGCACATGCTTTGCTTCTAGGCCAACGGGGTGAAAAATAAATGGCGAGAGAACGACAATCAGTGATTTGACGGGAACCGATGTTATCCATGCGGCAAGGCCTTTGGTTTGGTAAACTAGATAAGTCTCTCAAAATAAAACATCTGATCTCTCAAATGTAAATACTGCAACTATTATGCGTTACTAGTTTTAGCTTATGGCAGAAACGCGTGTACGTTTAATTCGGAAAGAAAGTAGTTCATCGGGCAATGGGGACGTGCACGTGCGAAATTATTATGAGGCAAGGAAAAGAAAAAAAATTGTTATTGAGCACCTTACAGTGAAAATGATAATTAAATGGACGTGCGGGGGATACTGGGCTTGAACCTGAAATCCATCGACATACTTCCAGTAGTTAATCGGATATACCATATGATTATTTTGGTGTAAGTTAACAACGGTCGCTGGCGCCTCGTTATAAATAATGTAATTATGATTTATTCTGTTTGTTTCTATGAGAAAACCTTCAGAACTGTGAAGAAGCCTGTAACATGCAATAACCAAACAGTACTCGCTTAACGTACACTTCTCTGAGACGAAACACTGTACTCTCTTGCTGTTGCCATCGTTAAGGGACAGCTCAGCATAGCATCCGTGTTCTTTTTTCTATTGCATTCAGTGAATCCATACAGGAGATTCAAACCGACCAACTCTTCTTCAGTAAACCTATCCGTGCAGCTGTGTGTCACTACTACCGCACAACTAACACTGCAGCATGCTCAAGAAGATGATTAAAACGGGTGCCAAAGTTGTGAACAGAAGATACTGTGAGCGAAGGAAGACACACAGCGCATACCGTCAATATATTGGACACCACTTTAAATGCAATACAGGTACAAATATACTTAGGCCAATGAAGCAAACGAACTGCTGTAACTCTGCAACGAACACCTAAGACCGCAGGCCGACTGCATGAGAATACTGGACATTATCCCTGAACAACTTTTAAATGTTTGTCTTTGGAGCTCTGGTTCATCGTACAAATGAATGGTACAGTAAAGAAGTTCTCTGATGGTTGCCAAAAGATAACACACGATCTAGACAACGAAAGTTGGTAAATACTACATACGGGGGCCGTGTACGTATGTATCGGTGTAGACTGTATTCCGCGCATATGTCAAAAAGCGACGTCTCCAGGCAGTGTATGTCGACTGGCTGATGGTTACGATGATGCTAATAATAATAATTTCGCGTAGCCTAATGGCCGAGTGCAGGTCTTCCACTGTAATTCAACGGTGGAGTGGGAACCTACTGTTTCAAGTATACTCGAAACTATGTGACTTTTCTGGCTTCTCCTCCCATCGTTGAGAGGTGACGGATACATTAAAGCTAGACTGAAAGTTTCCGTGGCCCGTCGGGATTTCTTTCCTGGACCTCTCAGTTTCTGCGCTCGCACTTCTCTAGTTCAACAAACCCGAAAGCATGATGATACAAATAACATAAAAATGCTCATGAGTACTGCAAGGAACTCTTCAAAAGAATTCAAGAAGTTTTTCTGTAAGGAACACATTCTATCGAGACTTGAAAATCTTAGATTTGTCTTCACGCTTCGGTACACAGTTTCAAAAATATAATTCGGTGACTGAAAGTTAGCAGCTTTCGAGAAACGGAAATCTTGGGACGTTATGTATGGCGTTCACGTAGATTTTGCCTTAAAAAGTCACTGACTATTAACTCTAAGTAGATAAACATGTATATCATCGATCAGTCTTTAATTTGCGTTTAATTTTCTTCCTGGAATACACACTCCTTTTCCTGTTCATTATAATTGACAGAAATTCAGTTCTGGCATTCCAGTGCGATTCTCTATCACCACACGATAATCAGTTCAAAATACAATAAAAAGCACAACTATAAATACCTGACACTGGGACTAAAGAGTCAACAATGAATTCAGTGTAAAGAAATCTTCAGATATGAAGTTTTTACAGCCTAGACCGCGTGTAGATATACCATATTACTAAAAAATTTGACGAAATATCTTTACCTAAAGAGCGCGTCATTTACGACGGCGGCCGAGTTTAGGTTCGTTCTGCGCATCAGGCATCACAAAAAACAGTCAGCCAATGATCAGAGAACGACGTTGCCAGACGTCGACTGCAGTGCAGAGCACGGACGAGTGTCTTCAGTTTTAGAAGCGTTAAGTCATAAATAAACTAATTGAACAAAAGCAATGTCTTGATAGTAGGCTTTATTTTATATAAAGTTTGGAAAAAGTATTCTTTATACCAATCGCTTCATATTCTATTACCGAGCGAGGTGGCGCAGTGGTTAAACACTGGACTCACATTCGGGAGGACGACGGCTCAATCCCGCGTCCGGCCATCCTGATTTAGGTTTTCCGTGATTTCCCTAAATCGCTCCAGGCAAATGCCGGGACGGTTCTTTTCAAAAGGCACGGCCGACTTCCTTCCCCGTCCTTCCCTAATCCGATGAGACCGATGACCTCACTGTCTGTTCTCCTTCCCCAAAAACAATCCAATCCAATCATATTCTATTAATTACTTAAACCAAACAAGCAATAAGCCTCCTAATTCAGGCGATATCAAGGAAAGGTGTTTGTATCATTCCCACTAACCGCTTTTTTGCAATAAAGAACAGCGGTAATTGTTTGTTTCCTATTGTACTTCGAGGAAACGTCAGTAATTCATAGTCCTACCAACAGTGTTTGTCGGTATTTTGCGTGATATTTTAAAGTCCTCCGGGAGGACTATGGAATGATGAGTTGCGTTAGCGTAATGAGTAAAGTGTTTGGATCCTAAGCGAAAGGTTCTGAGTTCACTGGTACGGTATCTCAGCGTGTTCGGTCAGAGAGCAGGCATGTCTCTGTAATAAAAAAAACTGAGTGAAGGAATCAACAACGAACTTCCACGGATGTCATGTAACGTCCGCTACGATCAAACACAACGAACAATAAGGAACAAACTGAAAAAAAATGAGTTGGAACCTTATTCGGTGCTTAATATTTTCTTTATTTGAAAACAATATCGAAGTGTCTTACTTCACGAATTTTTTGAAATTTCTAGTGGGAACTAAAATCGACCATACGGAGAGTATACGCTATGGACTTTTACCTCTGCAAATTCTTCAAAATTTCGTGCATTGGTTTACTACATCTAATGCTGCACAATAACTGCGTTGAACATAGAAACAAAATCAAGTCATTTATGGGGGGAAGGTCAAGTGAAGAATATGTGTAAAAATCAAATTTTTGGGCAAAATAGTTATTTGTGAAATCTAATGATAAAGTGTGTCAAAGCAGTCGAAACACCATGTGTCTGCACAGGCGAGCAGTGCAGTGATGACAAAATTGCGCACAGCGCGGAATGCGGGGAGCAGGTCTCTCTAGCAGCGAAAGGGTTAATGCGGCCGTGGGGTCTTTACTTCATAAACTGCGCGCTCCCCCCTAAACGTAAGTTTCCGAACTATACTATGGCGCTGCTTCTCTTGGCGCGTGCAACCGGCAACGCAGTAATCTCCCGCGTCTGGGCGAGCATGCGCGAACCGCCAGGATAAATGAATTGAACTACAGTGTACTATCAATTTTATATGACTGACATTGTACTATTTTCTGTTTTAAATGGTTCACATTCTATTCTCTCGTATGCTATTAGACGCACGTTTACAAAAAACCTAGGAAACATTTATTACTATTGATGACATCTGCTGTATTACTATATTAGCCTGACTGGTAACCGGCGGTATGTAGCCTGCAGCCGCCAACCCAGACACACGCAGCAGTTCTCGATATCCACACTTGTTTGACTCTGTCTTGTCATGAGAACACAGTTACATTTTTCAACCTTCTACTCTCTTTTTACTATGAGGAAATGTTATTTTAGGCCTATAATGGAATTTGTGTTTCCTTACTATAATACCTTATTCAAAGTTATTTAGTTTTATATCAAATTTACAATCCGTTAAGATGGTATGAAAGAGATCGTGTGGTTTATCGCACAGCATGATTTCATAACCTGTACAGTATGGGTAAGTAACCCTGCGTATCTGAAGGTTGCATTCCAGTCGAAACTCGTAATCCAATGTACGTACACGCGATCAAGACCTAATAACATTATTTCTGAATACTTCCTCACATTGGAAAGAACACTAACTGTTTAGAGTTTCTTTAACAAGAACCAATATGCGCAGTTACATGGTTGGTGAATATTAATTGATATCGCAAAGTAACCTCATAAAATGTGCCTGAAAACACATTCCTGTCGTCCTTGCGTGCTTCGAAACTTCATTTTAATGACCGATTTTTATTTAAAATTACCGCGTGCAGCTAGTGGCACGCAGCTAGATAACGCTACGTAGTTAAATTACTGATTTATCTATGTCCTAATTACCTCACTAGGCGCGTGTTCCCACTGAACAGGAGACATATTTTTCACAGCTCACAGTAACGACGAGACAGACGAATCAATATCTCTACACAAGGGCCCAGAATTAATGAACGAGGACGTGACACGAATAATATTCCACATGCAGCAGCAATATTGCAATTTTGCATTCATATGCCCATCACATCGATCATGTTGTGGAGGGGAACGTTTACACGGGCAGGCGTGTTGGAATTGGTGGGCGTATGCTGTGATGGTGGTGACAGTATAAGGATCTGCATCATTCCATGAAATTGACACCACTGATTTAATAAGATATGCAGTCAACGGAAAGTAAGGCTACCGAGTTGCTAATCGCCACTCAATTTCAAACTGAATAAAGTACATGTGTGAAAATCAGAATTTTTTCCGCTCTTTAATATTCGATGTAACTTCCGTTAGCATCTAAGCAGCTGAGCACCTTAGAATTTAAGTAATAAGCATGAAGGCGATATTGAGGCTATTTATTTGTTTCTGTTAACACAGTTGACGCATAATATCTGATGGTACGCCATAGGTATTTTATCATCAATTACTCTCTTTAAAATATCAAAATACCTAGCCATTGTCTTTTTACCGTGACAGAAGAGCTACTGACATGGTACAACTATTGATAGTTATCAACAGTGTCTAAGTATGAGAACAAATACATGGGCCGTTTTAGAACGGCATGGGTGAATGGGAGAAAATAATACCATATGATACCTACATCTACATGAGTACCCTGAAATTCACAATGAACTGCCTGGCAGAGGGTTCATCGAACCCCTTCAAGCTATTTCTCTCCCTTCCCACTCTGGAACAGCGCGCGAGAGTGCGAGCACTTACTTATTTTATTGTGGTAACCATTTCCCCTGTGCAGGTGACCCCAACAAATTATTTTCGCATTCGGAGGAGAAAGAAGGTAATTGCAACGTCATGAGGAGATCCCGCCACAACGAAGCACGCCCTTGTTAAAATGATTGCCACTCCTAATAGCTTATCATATCCGTGGCACTCTCTCCCCTACTTCGCTATAATAGAAATGAGTTGCCTTTCTTTGAACTTTTTGATGTCCCCCATCAATCTTTTCTTATGCACATCCCATTTCACGCAGCAATACTCCAGAAGAGACGGACAAGACTGGTGTAGGCATCATCTTTAGACTTGTTGCATTCTAAGTGTTCTGCCAAAAAAACCGCAGTCTTTCATTTTCCCACAACAATACCCATGCGATCCGTTCCTGTTTAAGTTACTCGTAATTGTAATCTGTACGTACTTAGGTGAGATCGTAGCCTTTACCCTTGTACGATCTATCATGAAATCGAACTCAGCTAGGTGGGGGAATCAAAGTACTTCTTTCTCCCTCCCCCCCTCCCCCCCCCCCTCTCTCTCTCTCTCTCTCTCTCTCTCTCTCTCTCTCTCTCTCTCTCTCTCTCTCTCTCTCTCTCTCTCTCTCTCTCTTCTTTTCTGTTTTTCTTTCTTTCTTTTAAACAGGTTGGTTCTGTTCAGTATTCAAATGCACCATATTATTCCTCATTATCAGAAGCATATATCTTCCGTCACTTGAACAACACCTTTCATTTACCACTGTACTCCCACGTTCTGCTGATGCGAGTATTCGAACTTGATGCTGTCCTGTATTTGCAATAAATTTGATTGTTACTTCAGTACGACAGTTATACCGGTCTCATAACGGTTACTGCTTTTGCAACTGCTCTTATAAATAGCACCACATACAAACAAACGACTTGCGTCTTTACCTATGGTTACTTGTAATTTAGGTACTTGTTCTATGCACGACTTTGTTTCAAAAGAATTGCCACACACATCTGTTTTCAGGCCGCACAACTAATTCGCTACATATAATAGCCTGTAGCTGTGGTCCTGACGTCAAATAATCTGTGCATTGGCTAGAATTTTAAGTTAGTAAAGTTCACAGAAAAACAAAATAAAATTTAAATGAATAATTTAATAACAAGTGGTCCATTTTAACGTCTGTAATGGATGTATACGACAGTGAATTACATTGGACAATGTTTATTCAAGATTGGACGTCACAAATAAATAGGAAGTGGTCCCACGACATTCAGTTAAAATACAGACAGAAATTACCCTTGTGAAATGCAGTAAAGTTACGTTGAGAGCTTCACGAGAATGGTAGTAAAATCCCCAACTAAACTGTCATCAAAGATACGCAAAAATTAAATTCCGTTACGCGACATATTACACACGGAATATTCACTAGCGAATGCACGAAATATTCACCAGCTCAAAAACGTTCAGTGGTCAACATTATGATTTACAAATTATCTCACACGATACAAAGAACAGTCGTACTCTGGAGCACATTCAGACCTCTCGAAATGTAAAGTCCCTTGAGGAAGTGAAGTATGGCAGCGGCCATTCGCCACCCTAAACCTATCATTCACTCCATCAAAAACCACAAGATACCACAGGCAGCTTTGCCTCCTTCCAGAATTTACGCAAAAACGTTTCAAGAATCTCTCCCTTGAGCTCTTTATTTGAAAAGTGTCCACTTGACTCGGATAGTGTTTCATTACTCTCTGTTTTTCCGTTGGCTGAATGCTGAAGACGGACCCCCATCAAAAACAGACATGATTTGATTCAACGTGACCACTTTCTCAAACTAAACTAACATATTTCAATAACATTAAAATAAAACAAATATTACAAACATTCGGCCAAACTAAGACAGTGTACAGTGATTATAAATAAGGAGTTGTTCATAAAGAGGTAAGGTAGTTTTCTCTCGCAAGTGTGCTCAAGTTAAATGACAACGAACTCTCGTTAAATTTTGTTCAAACGGTTATTTATTCCTTCTTGGCAGCAGCGTCGTTTGATTCTCTTTTCAGTTATGGTGTCCGTTTACACATGTGACTGACCACTTTTAATTTAGAACAGTTTTTTAATAGCACTTGCAATCAACATTTGAATGAAGTTATTGGCAAGACAGTAAGCTGTTCATTAACTAAGTACACAAGTGTGACAAAATAGAAGTATTTATGCTGTATTTATTTACTGTGTAATTGTAACAGATACGATGTTCTGGCAAACATTTGCATAATGGAACAGATATTAAAGACGTCGTAAATTAATAAATAAAATACATGCAGATACTAGGCTGTAAGAGATGATCGTTATAGTGTAATGCTACCATCCGAAATCGTATGAAGCAGTTAAAAGTTACTAATTCAGAGGTTGATTGTTTATATGTTTATTCACTGTGAAATATTAACTTACGTAGTTTTAAAGACATTGAAAAGATTGTTGTGTCAATGGAATCGCTTCATCATTTACGATTGCACATGAATTCAGATTTGCTTTATTTCTTGACTGTGAATTACTATAGATTCCCAAAGAGCTGTGAGAAGCAATCTTTCAGCACGTGTGACACTCCGCCATTTTAGGGCGTCTGCTGCACAAAGGCCATGCGAGCAACAGCAGTCCAGATTCCCAGCTTTGGAATACACTCATTTCCAGCGATGCACTCCTTATCTCTGAACGTAAGCCCGCCTATTGCGGTCGCGTTACGTTCTCGTCCCGCCAACTTACAGCCAACCCAGCAGGCGCGTTCAGCTTTCCTCAGTATCAGCCGTATTTGGGTGAATAGCTCGTCCACACACTCTTAACATTACACCATCACATATGAAATTCATTCTCCAACGTTTTTCTTTCTGTCGATAACATTAGTCATTAAGACAAGGAACTGTGATACTGTAACTTTATTTAATGCTATACCTGAAACTTAAGTCAGGATGGCGAGCCAAAAATCCAAGGACACAATCTTCTCTAGTCATTCCATTTCGTTGTTGAATAGATGTGGGCATCCCCTTCATTCTGCGAGTTGATACGCTAACCTGCGAATCCGTATTATATATATAAAAAAAAGCACTCCGTCTTCAGGTCACGAGTGGCCTACCTGGACCATCCGACCGCCGTATTATCCTCGGTTGAGGATGCGGATAGGAGAGGCGTGGGGTCAGCGCACCGCTCTCCCGGTCGTAAGATGGTATTCTTGACCGAAGCCGCTACTATTCGGTCGAGTAGCTCCTCAATTGGCATCACGAGACTGAGTGTACCGCGAAAAATGGCAACAGCGCATGGCGGCCTAGATGGTCACTCACTCACCCAAGTGTCGACCACGCCCGACAGCGTGGGAACCGGCATATCCACTGCGACAAGGCCGTTCCCTGATTTCGTATTATAGTCATAACAAATTGTAGTTTTAGCAAATCCTTAAGATATTTAACAAGTTCAAGCTCTTGTTCCTCATTAATAACACATTGATATTTTCTGCAAGTTGCGTCAGTTGTTGATAGGGGATTGCCCTTTTCATTTTTGTCAGAAGTATGACAAATTGTGTCGTCGTTTATTAGTTACTGTTTCAATAGCTAGTTCTATGTTTTTCGTGGGACAATTTTGTGTCACTGTTTTCCTTAGTTACAGTAATGAGGTACCTTCTGCCAACGAGAAAGACAAAACATGCGGAAGAATACATCAAATGAAGGATAGAAGGCGACGACGACGGAGCTGACTATATCAGTAGACCACTGAGAAGATATCTGCTGAGGAAATATTCAGTAACAATTTTTTTCTAACTAAATTGCACACAAAGATAGCTGAGAACGTACTAATTTAGCCTGACTATACGTTGATTGTGAAAAAAAAAACTATGACAGACTAATCTGAGATGGAAAGGGTCCGTTAAGTTATAATAGGACAGCGAATTCGCTCAGTTCTATAGGCAGACTAGGTAACTCACAGCAACAGCTGAAACTTTACTAAACTACCAGTGACATTGGTGTGATAATCACATGTCAGTCTTAGCGCACTCTGGCGCCTCTAGCCGAAATTAGACACCGAGACTGTTCTGTCCCAGTAGCTCATTCCGTTCGGGTTTCCCCAACTGGCAGCCCAGCTACCAAAGGACATTGAGTCGACCACTACTGTGGATCAGCCTACAGCCATGTGTCCTGGACAATAATCGTAGCTCGACCGCCGTCCATTGTTGTGCAGTCATCATGGACCGCCGTCAATTGTTGTGCAGTCATCATGGACCGCCCGCCTTACAGTCCAGCTCCGACGGTCCCAGGGTGGCACCATGACTATTCTAGCCGTCGACCGTCATAGCGACTACCAGCAGGACGTCGGAGTTGGGATTTCTCTAACACGATGCTGGATCAGGCTGCTGAAACTCTCTGCTTGCGTCGTGGCTCTGCCAATCTGCACTGCAAGCAACTTACACGAACACGGAAGCTTTCCCTGCAAAGTTGTCCCCCTCGGGGCCACGTTGGTTCGTGACGGCTGTGAGGGAAGGTTACGAAAACACACAGTCATCGATGACTCTAGATTCAATGCACATGGTCCTCCTCTTGGCTGTGTGTATGTAAAGTGTGCAAGAGAAGTAAATCAAATGGTCTCATCCTCAGTGTGGACGGAACTGCTCCCGATTCCAACTTGTGAACTCGTACGCATGGGTGACGGAATCGGACCGGCAGCTGTGATAGTGACTCCCACTCTCGAATGGAGCTGACGCTAAATAGCATCATATTTATCTTCATTTACTAAGAAATTATCATCAAATTTTCAGATGCTTTACTAACCTTTGTGCATTGCAGTTTCTTTCGAATAAATCCATGTGAACAATGACTCATTCGAAACAGCAGTGTGTTTACAGTGTTATTGAAGATAGCTACTGGACCATTGCCCTGTACGATGAATCGAATAGACTCTTGGCACCTTTTTATTGGCTGTGTATATAAAATGGCAAGGAAAATAGTTCCTCAAATATAAAGTAGAAAATAGTAGAGTAAAAGTGAGAAATATAAAATCCTTTTTATTATCAAATTTGGGAAACTGCTGAAATAAATTTAATCTAAAATTTACTAAATGTGACAGGTACAGGTAAGGTTGTCTTATGGGTTCATTTGTTATTTGGGCAGCCTGTCACAATAAAACTCCTCGGGAATGGATTTGTGTGATGTCCTTAGGTTAGTTAGGTTTAAGTAGTTCTACGTTCTAGGGGACTGATGACCTCAGAAGTTAAGTCCCATAGTGCTCAGAGCCATTTTTGAACAATAAAATTTCACTTTGGCCCGACCTCTGTGTCATAACCTGTACGTGCAATTAAATGACAATCTGTCTATGTAAATCCACAAAGTGATAAAACAATAACGAAATTTGCTAAATCGCTTCGGGTATTAGAAAGTCACATTGACACTAGTGTCTAATGCAGTTAGGTTGTCTTTTATATAACGTTACAATGTTTCTGAGGAAATCATTATCCAAAATTCCAAGAAAATTAGTGAACAAAGAACATAACCTTGTTACCATCACCCCGCAATTCCAAGACAACATCCTAATCAGATAAATGCATTATTTCTATTCTGGTACTGGGGGAGCTGCGAAGAAAGTTTATGATATGTCTCGTGAATATCACACATTATGTCCTTGGACCAGTATCTTCAACATATGTTTCAACATACTTTTAAGTAGACAAATTTTAATCGGTTGGGAGTGAACGGACAGTTTTAAGCTTGTGAAGTAAGAGTGGTGTTGAAACAAGAAATGTTTGACTACTGTCTTAAAAGAACTTACAGGATGTTTCAAAATGAATATACAATATTTAAGGCATTTTAAGGTAGATTATATTAAACTCACAATTCCAAGTAATACATCAACTGAACGAGGAACTATAACTGTTCGTCTAAAAAGTTTTCAGTATCAGGACCAAAGTCACACACAAAGTCGATAGGCGAGTTCTTTCAAAACCTTGATCTCCGTGTCTACAGCAATTGTTGCAACGATGCTGTTTCTGAATTCGGATAGATCAGGTAGCGGAAACATATACACATCATCCTTTATGAACCCCCAAAGGCATGGGCTCAGAACGCGTGTGAACATAAATGTCATAAAACGAACTCCGTTATCCAGGGGCATGGGGTCAGAACGTGTGTGAACATGAATGTCATATAAAACTAGCTCTGTCATTCAGTGCCTTGCGGCCAATCCAGCGGTCGGGTACAATATCGTTTAGCCATTCACGTGGTGAGTTATAAATACCAGTGAGATGCCGCACCATTTTGCTGCCAAATAAAATTCTGCGTTTCAGCCTCTTCCAGCTTTCCAGTTGAGGAAAGAGTCTTGGATCTAGAGCATCAAGATACGAAACACCAGTTAAAGTTGCTTCACCGAAAAACTCGAGAGGAGTCTCGTTGCAACTGTTTCATCTCATGAGGATTTGCTGACCCCCCAAATACACACATTATGTATGTTCACATTTCCATTTAGGTGAAATGTCGATTCACCTCTGAAAACGACACGATCCAGAAAATATTCATCCAATGCAGAAAATTTCGTTTGAGAAGTTGCCACGTAAACTGTAGTCTGTAGGCTTTAGAGCTTGTAACAACTGCGAACGACGAGGACGAACTGATTTCTTGGGACTACGCACGATAGAGTCTTACTCGTTCATGATGTTTTTTCTTCATTCTTGGTCGTTCCATATTCTTCCCTTAGCGCACGGGTATACAAAATAATCTGTTGGAATTGCTCTTTCATTTGATGTATTATTTATAAGTGTAAGTTGAACGCAAAACCCGTTAATTACTTTTGAAACACCATGTATTTGTTGTGCTTAACACCAAAGACCATGAATATAGCAATGTATCCATTCATTTTTACTACCTAACAGCAACAGTTTAATTAACCCTCTTACATTAAGCAAATGCTCTAACTTGTGTCGGCAGGCGCGGAAATTGAATGCGCGCCAGAGGGTATGTACCTGGATACCCATTAGGGGTCTCTGTGCTGTGGTGCGCGCCTGCGCCGTGAAGTCCGCGGCAAAACGCGTTTCCCGCGGTCATGTATTTAGGCGGCCGCGAAGAGCTACCACGGCAGTCTCGTACTCGCTGTAGTTCACGTGTGCATCTCGGCCGTACTGCGTTCCAGTTCCATCTGTTGCAATATCTACTGTCATAATTTGGAGTGTTCCTGCGTCGTTGTTGTCTCGCCGTGTTTAACAACTCTGTTCTTGCTTGCTCACCTCGTTTGTTTCTTGGTCCTTCACAATGTCTGTCGTCCCCCACTTGTTAGTTTGTCCTGTTTGTTCGTTGTCAGAGATATCTCCAGCCGCTCCCACATCTGGCGGCTTCGCGTCTCTATTCTCTGCCGTGCACCCCTCATCGGACGCTATCGGCTATAACATTGGCGACGAGGTAAAAGGATCTGTAGCATGCAGGCAAGTTTGGTCTGTCTCCTGGAGCAACAGCAGCAGCTCATGCAGCAGCGGCAGCTCCAGTTACACGTGTTGCAGCAGTCCTTGCAGTTGCTGCTGGACAAAGTCACGGCACCTGACGCACTACCGCACTAGCTCCCGGATGACCCGGTTTCTGACGCTCCCTCTCGTCCGCCGTCGTTTCCACCCTTTATAGACGATAAGGAAGACTGAGAAACATGCTTGCATCGTCTGAAGCAACATTTCACCGCGTTTCAGGTCACGGATGACTCCCTACAGCGGTCGTTATTCTTGTCCTGGAAATCACCAGGCACCTTTCTACTCCGCAAGTTGGCACCGTTGTCAGACGCCGCAGCTCTCTCTCTTTTAACGAGATTTGTGTGCTTCTGACTAGCTACTCCCAGCGATACCATGTCGGGGCGTGTCAGCTTGAGTTCCACCAGTAGAATAAACAGCCCTATCAGTGATACTGTTCTTCGGTCACGAACGTGCAGGGCCTCAGCCGCAAACACGACTTCACTTACACCAATCACCATTTCAAGGCGTCTTATGCGGAATCCTTGATTTGCAATGATGTCGTTCAACTGGCACCCAGTCCAGAGGTACGCACGGCTGCGTTGAAACTCCCTCGCTGGAAGATATTCTGTGCATAGCCCACTCCTTTGAAATCGCACAGGTGGCAGCATTACAGTCCTTCCTGCGGGCGCTTCCCTCTCGCCATTGGCGTGGGACAGCCTGCAGAGCGCATCATCGAAACTCCTTTTCTTTGGATCTGCTGGTCACCCGTCGTCGGCAGTCGCTTGAGTCACTTTCGCTGGTGCACTCTGTGTCAGATAGACGAACATCTCTGATCTGTATGTCGCACCCGTTTAATCCATCTGCGGCCCACAACCATATGGTACATATGGTACCAGGATACCGTGCACATGCTGCTATCAATCGTCCCACTGGACGCCTCTTTGACATGAAAGCTGTCCCATATGCTCCGCATTTTGAACGTAGACGTTGGTTTCTAGGTCGATGCGGGGGCCACTGTCTCCTCGATCAATCTGGCGACGTATACACGCCTGGGTACCCAGGAGCTGTCTCTCACACCTCTTGGCGATTGGTCGCGTTCGGAGACAGTTCTATCACCCTCTGTGGGTAGTTCTCGCTCCTGGCCACCTATGAACACTTTCCCTGGCTGCTGACCCTACTGGTGGTTGACCATCCCTCGGCTTGGAACATTTTTGGAGTCGATAATTTCACACTCTTTGGCTTTTAGATTTCTGCAGAAGTTAAGGTCGTTTTTACTGACTTTCCGTTCCAGCACCTCGACGATCTGTTTCAGTATGACTTAGGGTGGACTTCCAGGTGCACACTGATCTCTGGCTAGATGCTCAGCCATGGTTCTTCCAGGCTTGACCCGTTCTGGTGGCCTTACTTCCAGCTGTCAAACCAGAGCTCTATTGACTGCAAGCTGCTGGCGTCATCGAGCCCATGAAAGCAAGACCTTTGGCAACCCTGTTATTGGTGGTCAGGGAACTCAATGGCTCTCTTCGCCTACGTGGGGATTTCGGAGTTACAATCAACAGTTGAAACTTATCCCATTCCCCGACAAGAAGACCTTCTCGCCAAACTTGTGCATAGCGAATACTTCTCTAAGATCGACCTGGCGGAGGCTTACCAATTACCTTTGGATGAGGAATCCCAGAATATCATTGTCATGAACACGCCTTTCGCATTATATAAATAGAAGCTCCATCCATTTGGTACTTCCTCAGCCGCGACCATTATCCAGAGATACCTGGAGCAGCTCACACAATTCATCCTCGATTGTGTAAATTATCTCAATGACATCTTGGTCTGTGGCCATACACGTCACGAGATTTTGGAAAACAGCGGTACCATATTTCACGCCCTGCAGGCCGCAGCCTTATGCTGTCGGCTGGAAAAGTGTAGTTTCTTTCATCTGGAAGTCGAATACCTGGGTCTCTGGGTCAGTGAAGACAGCATTCGTCTGCCGAATTGCAACGTCACAGCTGCACAGGTCTCCTCTGCCACACATCGGGACACCATTCTGCAGCAAGTTCTCTGCTACGTGACCCATGGTTGGCCCACCTATCTGACTCGCTGGTTGAAAACTGAATTCAGCGCCTGGCTTAACCTCACATGCAGGCTCTCGGTTGTTGTGCGTATCCTGTTGGCCGTGGAGGCTGACGACCATCGGATGACCATTCAACCTGATTTTCACCACAGCGTCCTATTCTTGCTACATCATGGACATTGGGAGATGTCTCACATGAAGGCTCTGGCTCGCCCACATGTGTATTGGCCTGGCACTGATGGCAACATAGAACACTTGGTCCACGGGTGTACAATGTATGTTCATCACCAAGCCAGCCCTTCGAATAATTTTCTATCCTGGCCCACGCCTTGCCGACCTTGGGACCACACACATCTCCATTTTGCAGGCCCATTCTTGGGATCAATGTGGTTACTTATTGTGGATGAGGACTCCAGATACCTATATGTGGTGCACATGCCATTCACAATGTCTGACGGCACACTTATGGCCTTGGCAAGGGTTCCCACCATCGACGGCCTTCCTAACACCATCGATTCCGATAACGGCCACCAAATCACGGCAGCCTCCTTCCACGCCTTATGTGGGGCCAACGGTATCAAACACAACCGCAACCCTCCGGTCCATCTGTCCTCCAATGACACAGTTGAATGACTGGTCAGGACGTTTACACAACAGCCGACAAAAACGGTCGAATCATCTGCCACCACCTCAGCCCTCATCTTATTCCTGAGCACTTATCGCACCACGATGACTGTTGGTCATAGTCCCACAGAACCCCACCGTGGGTGGCAACCATGGACCCTGCTCCCTCTGCTAACGCTGTAGCCTTCTGAACCCCACTTCCGCCTCTCTCAGCGCTACACCCTGGATATGTCCACGTGGGCCTGCTCATATGGGGGCAAGATGGCTTGGACTCCCACCATAGTATTCACGACCCATACGAGGTGTGTGACGTTGGTACAGGCACAGAAGGGTCTCGAGTGCCTCCAATACAACCAGTCTCGTGCTCCTGCATGGCACCTCACGGCAACCAATCACTCGCCTCCTCCTGGTGTGTACGAGGCCCTCGAGTTGGGCATACTGCCGACAGCCGCAGGTTCCCGGCAGGAACGCCGGCACTCCTCCCTCCCTCCACAAGGTTGGGAGGCGCCGTGCGATTTCCTGTCTTCTGGTGACATTTTGATGGATTCCACGGACTGCCGTTCCAACACACCGCTGGCGGTCGACGACAAAAGGCCTCCCTCCACTCCCTCGCTCCGCCCACTACGGCCCCGTCCACGGCGTTTCTGGCACTATGAACAGGTTTTGGGGGGATGGGAGGGATCAGGTGTCGGAAGGCGCGCAAGTTGAATGTATGTCAGATGGCATGGACCTGGACATGGACTAGGGGTCTCTGTGCTCCGGCACGTGCCTACACTGCAAGCTCGCCATGCGACTGAGCCACTCTCCGCACCACGTCAAGTCCGCGGCCAAGAGCGCTTCTCGGGGTCATGTGTTTAGGCGGCCGCACGGCGCTACCCCGAATGTCTGGTACTCGCCATAGTTCGCACATGCATTTCGGCCGTACTGCGTTCCAGTTCCGTGTGTTGCGACATCTACTGTTGTTGTTTGGGGTGTTCCTGTGCTGCTGTTGTCTCACCGTGTTCATCACCTCGGTCCTTGCTTGCAGGTCTCGTTTTGTGTCCTGGTCGGTCTTAGTGTCTGTCGTTCCCTACTTGTTCTCCTGTCCTGTTTGTTCATTGTTAATGAGACCTCCAGTGACACCCCCACCTGGCAGCTTCTCGTCTCCATTCTCTGCCTTGCACCGCTCGTCGGTCGCTCACAGCCGTAACACTTCCTGTGAATGAAGACATCAAAAGCCTATGCAACTTAAAAAATTAAATAAAACTTTACAGTAAATTAAAAGCAGTCAAAGACATTTCTAAATTTAAAAGAATAAAATCACTTGGTATACGGGACATAAAATCTCAAAACTACACCAACCAGTTTGACAGTAAGCGGAAGTAACGCGCATTATATCCAAAATGAGGCTATTTACATCGCAACATTAACGCCATATTGAGTCCCCTGTTCACGTTACTTTTACACTGAAGAGCCAACGAAACTGGTAAAACCGCCGAATATCGCTTACGGCCCCCGCGAGCACGCAGAAGTGCCGCAACACAACGTGACATGGACTCGACTAATGTCTGAAATAGTGCCGGAGGGAACTGACAACACGAATCCTCCAGGGCTTTCCATAAATCCGTAAGAATATAAGAGGGTGGAGATCCCTTCTGAACAGCACTTGGCAAGGCATGCCAGACAGGCTCAATAACGTTCATGTCTGGGGGAGTTTGGTGGCTAGTGGAAGTGTTTAAACGCAAGAGAGTGTTACTGGTGCCACACTGTAGCAATTCTGGAGGTGTAGGGTGTCGTATTGTCCTGCTGGAATTTCCCAAGTCCGTCTGAATGCACAATGGGCATGAATGCAAAAAGGTGATGAGAAGGGATGCTTACGTACGTGTCACCCGTCAGAGTCGTACCTAGACGTATCAGGGGTCCTATCTCACTCCAACTACATACGCCATACACCATCACAGAGCCTTCACCAGTTTGAACAGTCCTCCGCTGACATGCAGGATCCATGGTTTTATGAGGTCGTCTCCATACCCGTACACGTCCATCCATTCGATACAATTTGTCCTACAGGGCAACATGTTTCCAGACGTCGAAAGTCCAATATCGTGTTGACGCGCCAATGCTAGACATAAAACTTTGTGTCGTGCAGTCATCAAGGGTACACGAGTGGGCCTTCGGCTCCGAAAGCCCATATCGGTGATGTTTCGTTGAACGGTTCGCACGGTGACACGTGTTGATGGCGCTGCACTGAAATCTGCAGCAATCTTCGGAAGCTTTGCACTTCTTTCACGTTGAACGATTCTCTTCAGTCGTCTTTAGTCCCTTAATTGCAGGATCTTTTTCCGGCCATAGCGATGTCGGAGATTTCATGTTTTACCGGTTTATTGATGTTCACGGTACACTCTTGAATTTGGTCGTACGGAAAAATCCCTACTTCATCGCTACCTCGGGGATGCAGTGCGCCATCGCTCATGTGCCGAATATAGCCTCACGTTCAGACTCACTCAAATATTGACAACCTGCCATTGCAGCAGCAGTAACAGAATTAACAACTGCTCTAGACACTAGTTATCTCATATAGGCGTTCCGGACCGCAGCGTCGTGTTCTGCCTGTTTACATATCTCTGTATTTGAATACGGATGCTTATACCAGTTTTTCGGGGCTTCGGTTTAGATGCCACTTCTATGGCTGCCAAACATGTGAGCAATAACCAACGGTTGCCACCACAGTTAACTACCCAAAGTAAGTCGGTATAATTCACAAAAATGAACTACAGTAACATTTAACAGATTTAAATATCGTTAAATGGTACCTAAATCGCTAGGCGCACTGCGATCTTCCAGAGTAGTGAATCACATGTCCGTATTGTTACCACCCGAGCACCAAGACAATCACTTAACTGGAAAAAAATTTCGTGTCTGACAACCAGGAAGTCTATCCTCATATAGGTTAACTGCTACACGTATACATATATAACCGGGTTAGGGGTTACCGATAATGAAACTCTCACTGTGTCCTCCACCGTTAGTGCAGTAATTTTACTCCCAAAAACATCAGCACACTTAGTGGCCCATCCACTACGAAAGAAACAGCAATTAAATTTGTCAAGACAAGACAAAACAATAATGGTTCATATGGCTCTGAGCACTATGGGACTTAACTTCTGAGGTCATCAGTCCCCTAGAACTTAGAACTACTTAAACCTAACTAACCTAACGACATCACACACATCCATGCCCGAGGCAGGAGTCGAACCTGCGACTGTAGCGGTCGCGCGGTTCCAGATTGAAGCGCCTAGAACCGCTCGGCCACACTGGCCGGCAAGATAAGTTAAGTCGTGTGAAGACACAGAGTCCAACCACCCTCACGTATAGCCACAGTTCCACACAGGGCACCACACACAGCTGCGTGGTGTACTGTAAGTTGTTCGGTGGCCCTTCCGCTGCTGTTAGCGGGGAAGAGGGTTCATTTTCCGGCAGCGCCACGCACACTCAAGGCCCCTGCACTCAATGCATCCCTCCAAGGCGCTGGCCTCACTGACTCCTGTAGCGCTACCGTGCTCAGCCTTTTAACTAGCCGTGCCAGAGTCCCTCTAGTAAACAGAGCCCTGAGAGCAGCGCGAGATTTACAACAAAGATAACTACACGCACTGAAGCAAAGTCAACCGTACCACGGCTCAGTATTGTGTTACATCGCTATTTACACCCTCAGAGAAGTGAAGCTCCTAAGTATTCAGGACAAGTGCTTGACATTCTTTTGTTAGTTCTCTCTCTCTCTCTCTCTCTCTCTCTCTCTCTCTCTCTCTCTCTCTCTCTCTCTTTTCTGCAACACCGTCATGGAGTGGCTCGAATCAGGTGTTAAAGCAGCATTTCACAGTTGCATAGCGTCTGACGACAATCGATAGTCGTATTGACAGAATCGTCGTTAGCATGAAATCAACGAAAGTCAACGCCAACAGCTAGATGAAAGAAATAAAATAACACGTCATGGCTGGTAATAAGAATTTTACGTGGTGTCAACAAGTGAAGCATCGTCGGGAAAAGGAGAATGCATCTCTAATCGATTATAAACTCCCATTTAGATGTCTCGAAAAACCGAAGCTGTCGCTTCTATATTGGAAGTAAGTGCTGCCTGCTTCGAATAAGTAATTGCTTCAACGGGCTGCGTAAGATCCTTGCGGTAGTACTCGTCTTTGTCTTTTCATCGGGGGCCAAATACTATCTGCCACTTTAGTTACCAAAGATTTTCAACATAGAGGCCTTGGTCTACAGAGTGGAATCGTCGAGAGCTTTCAAGCAGGTGGGCCGCTGACTGTAGTCTCAGAAGGGAAGTAAAAAACAGATTGTGCGGAAACTGAAGAGAGCTGCTGATGACATAAAACGGTGACGTGATCGTCGTCAGCTATCATAACCTTTTTTTACGACTGTGTTTACAGCAATAATCTTCCTGCGACGTCAGATAAAATAAAACATTATATCTGGTTGCGCTCAGAGGCTAAATGCAGTACACTATCAGCGGTAAAATTCATTTATTTAGTTGATTAATCTTCGTACAGTTATAGATACCAATTTCTTACGTGAAATACACACCGTATCCTGTGTCAGTAAAATCCTTCCTTCAAAAATGTTTATCACGGTATGGAAGTATATTTGTATGAAAAACGTCTGGCAGCTAGTATCGATTGCGGAAGTGCCAAGACAGATCGCGTTACTGTCGTACTCCCAACATCGATATCGGGTACTGAAATACTGTGTGCGATCTTGCTACAGCGTATTGAACTATTCATGTCACACATTCGTCTGGACGGAAGGTGGTCCTAGGTAACGAGAAAAAGACTAAACGAGAAACAGACTCATTGATTGGAGATCGGGTGCTGGTGCAATTAAGCACGAAGGTGGGTGGACGTAAGGAGTTTCAGGTATGGTATTCGATTGTAATCAAAAGTATGTTACATTTCAATGCAGAATATCAATATCGTTTAAACACTTCGATGCTTTTCAGGGATACTCATCGACCGGATTTCCTTTACATAAACGGTACTCACCTACTATGGAGGAGATTGGTTTTGCAGATAAAAGTGTTCACCACATGAAATGGTTATAGAGGCATCAAGTTCTCAATTTTTGTACCATGTCTGTGGCTACTGTGGATATTAAGACTATGGACCATCATTAGTCCGCGATTTTCTGGGGACTGACATCACATTGGGCAGGTGAGCTGCTTGCGAAATACTGCTGCTGGGATTGGAATATTGATGAAGTAACATGATGGGAGACTCAAGTCCGCCACAGTGGTAAACTAATTTTCCGCAAGCTGTGGCCTAACACTGAGTTCTCTTTGTTCTCTAAAATGATCCAAGGATAGTCACAGCAAAGATGGGTGGAGCCACCACAAATGCCTGCCACTCAGACCTAGCAGTATCTTGTTTTGGACTATTACTATTGCCGAGACAGTCTATGGTAGCCGACAGTCGCAAATGGGCCAACCAGCTTTGTCTACGACAAGCCGCTTCATGCGCTAGCTGTGGATTCTGAGTATTACGACGGATCAACCAAGAGGAGGCACCTCCACAGTTACTTCGTAGGTCTTTGTGGGTCTTGATTTTGGGCTGGCGTACCAGCAGGCCGTTCACAGCTCACTGGCTGCCGAGCGCCTTACTTAAGTCAGTCCTGCATCTACAGGGCCACATGGTGAGTCTGCCACTTCGCTGAGACAGTCTCACTGCCACTGCCAAAGACACTGCCTTCTACTGTCCTGCGGCTCCCACTGCCGCCCGATGGTCTACATACGTCACTGACTCCCCGCCATCAACCATTGCTCAATCACCTTACTGAATATAAAATGTAATTACTAATCGAGATCTTGCAATTTTGCTACCATCGATTCTCTGGTGTTATGCAATCCATCGTCCTGCACACCCCATGCTGTTGTTGACCAGCACAATAATTTTGCTATGCAGGTTTGAAGAGTTCTACTAGGCGAGTTCAGAACAGAGTAGGTTAGCGTTGTGCTGGTGCACTAGTCCTTATGTCAAAAATGTGTACTCCGAATGCAACAGACCTGGGAACGAGGCAGACAAAAACGCAGTCACCACTGTGCTACTTAACAAAGTACTGTGAGGTGACCACTTATAACTTCACCGCCTGGTTGTCACTACAAAATCAGACAGAAAGGACAGAGTTCAGCGATCCAGAACCAAGAGGAAAGGAAGGAAGATTGGGTTGAATGTCCCGTCGACATCGAGGTCAATAGACACAGTCCAAACCCAATATGGAAATTACCACAGCGAGGCAAGGAGAGCTGACGCATTCGACAAACGAGGCCAATTGGACTCATACATCTAAAGCCGCTTTGTCACTGGTGTGAGCTCGACCCATTACACAAAGAGGATCAGAGGTCAAGAATACATTGTGTCTTGCTGTCTTTCTGACATTGTCACTAAAACCAGAGGGACTGTCAGTCTACTGAGTTTCAGTGAAACTAAGACTCTAATCGATCATATCCAGCCTCCTACTTGCTTTCCTATTACAACAAGAGGCAGCCAACTTCATGAATTCCAGACCCTTGGTCTGCCACTGTTGCCCGCTGGGTGATTTCGGATTGAAACACTGGTGAGGGACCAGCCTTGTCCACTACTGGGTCATTGCAGATGACTTGCAACCTGCCATCTTAGCTCCAACGAAGCGAGAAGCGTTCGTGTAGCCTTCTGGCCGACTCGGAAGCATCTGCTGCAGCCTTATTCGATGCAAGGTGGGTGGCCAAGGCTTAGTCTTCACGAGAACCAGCATCCTGGACCACAACTAGTAGTCTTCAACTCGAGTGCAAGGTGGATTGCCTTCGACAGCACTGAGGTGGTAGTTGTACTGGGTCAACGCAGAATGTCCGGCCGGGCAATGCCTTCCTTGCCCCACCACCAACACCAGCACATCACGTGGCCGGGGCAGTAACCTGCGGCGGAGACGTCATGATACTTCTTCGCAGCATGTGTACTCCCACCCAGCCGTTGACCGCAGTCCTTATGATTATTATGTCTTCGTAAACTCTGCTCGACCAATAAATATTATTTCAGATATCTCTGTATTAGTCAGGCCTCTGGACATACACTTACTCTATGCTCGACGTTCTGATCACAACATGACCTCAGCACTGATTCCAGAACATTGGTGCCAGGTATGTCTGGCTCGCGACACTGGGTTACGAGATGACCACCCTGGCAGATAATCGGTGTGCACACCCCCGACCAGATTATAGGATGATCAGTGTTGTCTACCCAGATACCGACAATGTGAAACCCACAAACAAAAGAAATTGGTTTCATCATCTTTCATTCGCTCCTCTGAGGGATGGATGGAGGCAAATGGAGGGGGCATTTGGTTCTTTAGACCCTTATTCTACATTGCGTAATACTGTTTGGATTTAATTTATTTTGGATGTTGGATAATATCGCTTTGTTAGTGGTACCTTAAATTATATATATAAATATATATATTGTTACATTATCCCTAAGTGGGAAGAGTGAATCAGCCATGGTGCCCTCTCGTCTACCTAAAACATGAGTCATATTAATGTCTTATTCTAATTTCATCTTTTCTGCTGTTCCTACTTCCATTTTATATCTGAACTATATAGCTGATGTTGCGAAACCGACATAGCGTTAACAGGCTGTCTCTGATGATTTTCAACATACATGCTTTCTATTATAATACTTGCTGGTGTATGAAATTTTAAAGTTAGGAAATTCAGAGTAATGGTAGTTTCAAACGTATCCTTGTACTGGTGAGCCATCGAAGAGACTTCGGAAGACTAATTGTTTTTACAAAACTAAAAATCAGTAATAATAACCTTGGATCAATATCCACACACCTACATGCAATAGAAACATCTCTAGTATGACGTTGCCTGTGAAGTGTCTGCACGACGAGCTCTAGGAGCGTGACAGGCAGAGGCATGAAGACCTATGACGTTACTGGACTGATTCTGTTACCGTATGACGGCTCAAATGCTGTTGATGAAGACAAGGGCAAAATGGGCGAGGTCGGTCGGTGTGGAGCGCTGAGACGAAAGTGCTCCTACTGCCAAATGGTAGCGCTCGGACTTAACAGCTGATGCGGCCTGACAGAACTGCAGGTACTGCCGATTTCAGGCATAGGGCCTAACTGAGTTTGAACGGTGCAGCGGTGGCCTAAATAGCTGAGAGCGTATGGATATCCGCATGACGCTGCGAGGACAAGTGACCTACAGTAGCAAAATAGTGCTCTGCAGACAGCGCTCTCTCTGCTGCAGCATGCACGATGCTTATTGGCGAAGTTAGCGCCTCGGGCGCTGTGGACGTGAAATGTAGCTCCGTAATAAACAGCCAAACCCATACAAGAAAATACCTCTCTTTTGATGAGAGACGTTTACGCACCTCCTCATGGCTTGATGGCTGTCTTCAGAAGATGTCTGGTACGCTGAGAAACGGCTACCAGCAGAGATGGAAAGTATTCACTTGTAGAATCAGTAACCTGTTTTAGATCTGGATTTAGAGTATATCATAGTCGTTACTGATTCATTACTAGAATAGTCACATAGGTGTGATCATGTCAGAGCCGAAACATGCCACAGTTGTTGTTGTTGTTGATGATGATGATGATGACTGGTTTGTTGGGCGCTCAACCGCGCGATCATCAGCGCCTGTACAAAGTCCCAATGCTTACACAGTCCAATTTTTTACGCTATCCAATCTAGCCACTGTCACGAATAATGATGATGAAATAGTGAGGAAAACGCAAACACCCAGTCCCCGGGCAGAGAAAATCCTCAACACGGCCGGGAATCGAACCCGGGATCCCGTGATCTAGAGGCAGCAACCCTTGCCACTAGACCACAAGCTGAGGAGGCGACAACTGACGCTAGCAAAGGTGTCTATGCTATAGTCAGAATCTAGCTCTATAATACATTACGGATTGTGCGAATGACTGTTGTCCACATTTACATTTAAATATTCAACGGTCTCTAGGCACCACCGGTATCCAATCTCCTATTCAGTTAAGGTTAGCAGCTCGATGGTCAGGATGTGTTGCTTGTTTCCGTTCCCTGCTTCTTTCACTGTTAATTGTGTCCGTGGTTTTTGTAACATAATACTCTGGTAAGGTAACTGAAATCGCTCGGGTCAGGATTTTTGAACGGCCACGAGAATGGACGTATGAGGTGGTGACGCTAACTGGTGTATGAGGTAGAGCTCAGGGGCTGGTGCGGATGACTGTCATATCTGTGCACCCCACAGCGTCTGTGAACCAGCTTTATCTGGATAATGTTTATCACTGGTGATTTTAAAGCATGGAATATCTTCTCCTGTACGGCAGAGGGCGCGTTGTTTCGCTCACTTGCGAGGAGAAATACAAACACAAATCGCTGACACAGGGTAGCATGTTTTAGGGCTGTTCATAAAATATCGATAAATTTTTCAAATGGTGTCGATGTATATCGGCGATGTCTTTTTCCCCCATATATGGAATTATCGACTTCAAAATGGCAATACCGAGTACCGATATTTTTATTTTCTATTATAATTTTTCACAATTCTCGGTAAATATTTGAAGTTGTTGTTTTGAAATTGTAGTGGAACAAAATTTCCTTTCACTGTGTGAAGGAGTCTAACTACTTTTTGAACTTTCATCACGTCCAATCTTTCTTTTTGAGAATGTGAAGCAAGTATACGTGGCACAAAAGAAGTAGTCCGATTGCAGGGATGGGTGCGGGGCGGTGAATGGAATAACAAGCTTTCCGACGTGAATAGGTAACACACCAGTTGCGTTAAAAAATAGTTTCTTCAAATCGGAATTCTTCAAAAACAGTTGCTGAAAATGATGAAAATAAATCTAAATGGCAAGATTTGTGTATACGGTGGGCGGAGACATGTGAGGGGAGGTGCTGACGTAATCGGCGATCGGTGTTACGAGCAGCAACTGCAACGTTTAGCTTCACCACGAAATTTTGTCCGCCCCGATAGCTGAACGGTCATCGTGACGGACTGCCGTCCTAAAGGGCCCGCGTTCGATTCCCGGCTGGGTCGGGGATTTTCTCCGCTCAGCGACTGGGTGTTATGTTGTCTTTGTCATCATTTCATGCCCATCCGGTGCGCAGGTCGCCCGATATGGCCTCGAATGTAGTAAGACCCGCAGCAAGGGGCCGGACCTGCCCCGTAAGGGGCCTCCCGGCCAATGACGCTAAACGCTCATTTCCATTACCGCGAAATTTTGACACAACTCGGTTGCTGGCGTTGACAAAACATGAAATAACAGGGAAGTCAGCATGAAGAGTCCAGGACAAATCCGATATGTGACGAAACGGAACGACGGACTCATCGGACACCTTCTATTGTGCCACTAACGTGCAGTCAACATTGTTAGCAAAGTGTTTATAGCCAAGCGGGAACGTGTATTGTTTTCCTTTCAGTTCTTGTTCTAAGGGAGATAGGCAAGCTGTCAGCTTGTTGTCGTACAGAATGTCTAATAACACTCCGTACTCAAATATACAACTCTAATAACGGGGGTAAATTTACTATGTGCAGTCGATATTTTTATAGGCAGGTAGGTCGATACTTTTTCCATCTATATATCGATACTTCTCTGCAAATACGGAGTGCCAATAATGATTTTTTTTAAATATCTATACAACGGATTCCCAATATTTTTTAAAATTTCAACAGTCCTAGTACGGTCAGGGCCCGACATGAATGTCGTGCAGGCGGCCTGGAGAGGAATGTGTAGGAGCAAGCCTACTTCGGCATAAGCCCGCTAGTGCGAGTCACCCCAGAATTCTCGGAGGGATGCTTCCTTAAATGAGTGTGGTTAGCAGATCACAGACGGCGGGCATCATGAAGCAGAAGCCCCGGCCAAAGATTGGTGGCGCAGCCTCAAGTCGCCAAGGCCGGTACAAGCACAGCAAGAGAGGCGGTACTCGAACATCACACCCAACAGCTTTTAGGCGAAGTTTGCAGTCACTCGGTTCGGTCCTTCTCCAAGTGAAGGCCCAAGCTCGCCCCATCTTTTTCAATTGCGGTGGCGACCACACAGCAGCGGCAGCTTGCAGCGGCTATGTTACTCTACAGCCGGCTGACAGACACAAAGTCTTCTATCAACCGTATGCAGCACACCAGTTAATCTCTAACCAGCGAGAATGTTATTCAGTCTGAATCAGGGATACAGACGGGATGACCAGAACTGAAATTGAGGCTTCAGAAACAGTTGTATTTAAGATGGACATAGCGTCATCGCGGCCGGCGAAGAAGTCATTTTCCCTCATTATACAGAGGTATCGCTGGACATATCCCAGTCGTGGTGCCTGAGTTATTGCCAGTTACCTTTCCCTTAACAGTTCCAGTTCGTGTTAGGACGCCGTGGAGTAGTTGAGCACGGTGGTTATGTGTTATGGCTCCATAGTGCAAGGACTGGTAATGACACGTTAGGCGCTGTCATACTGCGCCTTGTGCGCTTCTTTATTATGGCTCGGTTAAAAGTGGCAATGTATTAAGAGTGGCACTCTATCTTCTGCATCATAGCACTCAAATCAAATGGCTCTGAGCACTATGGGACTTGACATCTGAGGTCATCCGTCCTAGAACCTAGAACTACTTAAACCTAACCAACCTAAGGACATCACACACATCCATGTCCGAGGCAGGATTCGAACCAGCGACAGTAGCTGTCGCGCGGTTACAGCCGGAAGCGCTTAGAACCGCTCGGCCACACCGGATGGCGCATCATAGCGCTCCTTGCTTATCACAGATATCGGCTGAAACACACGTGCGAGTTATAACTGTATTTCTGCTGTCCGTACCAAGTAAAAACCATAAAATTATATGCCCAACCGCCAGTTGAGTTTGATGTGCCACAGTATGTTGGTAATATATCTGGTTTATTGTTCTTACGCCTAATGTGGCAGTTATGCTCTGGATTCCTCCTCCTGTAAAATGTATTTACAGGAAATTTGTTTTATTGTCTAGATCAGTGCCACGTACTCTAATATTTAATAACTCCGTCCGTAAAGGTCTCGGAAGGCCCAACGGTGCAGATCGACCACAGCCTCGTCGTCAGTCGCTAGGTGTATATGGAGGGGCATGTCCCCAGCACACCGCTCTCCCGGCCGTTGCCAGCTTTCGTGACCAGAGCCGCTATTTCTCAATCAAGTAGTTGCTCAATTGAACTCACAAGAGGTGAGTGCACCCCACTGAGGTAGAGCGCTCGGCTAACCCATTCAAGTGCTAGCCAAGCCCGACAGCGCTTAACTTTGGTGATCTGATAGGGAATTGTGTTCCCACTGTGGCGAGTCCGAAAGCTTATTCTAGTATTTTTCTGATGTAAACTTGGTATGTAAGCATTAGCTTATCATTGCTGGTCCCATTGAGCCATCCACATATTAATTTTTGCATATTCAATCTCTTCCTGCTTTTTTCCTACAGTTCCGTTAGTGTATGCGGTCTAAGCCATCGATTTGTGCAAGATGAGTCCTACATAGTTCTATTGGTCTTTTGCTTTTATTCTTTCTCCCTAGAGCGCAATTTCTACATCCTTTGTCTTTTGTTTGCTTTCCTCACGTATGAGCTTGCTTGAAAAATACTAATTGTGTCGTTTGTGCGTTGAGTTTAATCTTCCATTGTAGTAATGGGGTTTATATCGCTCTAGTCCTGCACTTGTTTGTTCATTGGTAGATAGTTGACGAGCAGTAGCAGTATGATGTGTCATCGGCCAATAGCGCCCACCCATCGTTTCTCCTCTTTGGTTGAGGAACGTGTGCTGTATACAGAGTATACAAGAGGGTAGATATGAGCGCCTTTTGTCGAACTCCAGGTTCAATTTAAAATTTGTCGGATGCTGCTACACTCTAATGTACAAAGGAGGATTTATTATCTAAAATACACAGTGGCTGTAATTCAATTCTCGCTACTTCAGAGGGCCTCCATGAAAAACGAGCGATCGTAGGACAGTGAAACTTCGGGGAACCTGTAAGTAGGCTATTTAGGTTTTTATATTGGTAACGCCACGTAGCGCTCTGTATGAAAATCACTGGCTGTGCTGTGTGCAGTCTGTGGCTGGTTTGCATTGTTGTTGGCTAATGTGTTGGGCAGTTGGATGTTAACAGCGCGTAGCGTTGGGCTGTTGGAGGTGAGCCGCCAGCAGTGGTGGATGTGGGGAGAGAAATGGAGGAATTTTGAGAGCGGATGATCTGGACGTGTGTCCATCAGAAACAGTACATTTGTAAGAATGGATGTCATGAACTGCTATGTACATTATGACTTTTGAACACTATTAAGGTAAATACATTGTTTGTTCTCTATCAAAATCTTTCATTTGCTAACTATGCCAATCAGTAGTTAGTGCCTTCAGTAGTTAGAATCTTTTATTTAGCTGGCAGTAGTGGCGCTCGCTGTATTGCAGTAGTTAGAGTAATGAAGATTTTTGTGAGGTAAGTGATTCATGAAAGGTATAGGTTAATGTTAGTCAGGGCCATTCTTTTGTAGGGATTACTGAAAGTCAGATTGCGTTGCGCTAAAAAATATTGTGTGTCAGTTTAGTGTTGATCAGAATAGGTAAAGAGCGAAATGTTTGTACATTCTTGCTTGTTAGTTGCACGATTTCGTAACGACTGTAAGGCTTACTTACTTAGAACATATACTGGTGCTGCTAATGAGATTTTAATGCAACATTTTGGTTTACTTGAAAATACATTGTGGATTTAAAGTACTTTCTGTGAGATACCAGATGACACAGTGGTTAGTTTATGTGACAGCTACACGATTTTATCACGTTGCTACTAATGAGTGACAATTTACAATGTTGCTTTTGCGGTGTTTCTGTTTTATATCAGCACAGTTTTTCTGAATTCTTCTGGAAAGGAAAACATGTTTTAGTAGTAACTTTTGTGGTATAACTACAATGAGACAGCCTTTTCCGTAGAACAACAATACGTTACAGCACAGTACTTTCTTCATCACGGCAATAAGCGTAATAACTAAGATAACTATACGCAAAGCATTTCACTTTTTTTTATGAGGAGGTGAGTACATTGACTTCAGCAGAACTTTGCTTACAGAGGACGATAACTACGACAGTTCCTACGAATTATCTCACAGCAAGACGCACATTTAGCGCTACATGACACGCATTTGAGTGACAAATTTTATACATAAAACATTTATTTTTAAAGATTTTTGAATTACAATGATACAAATGTTTTCCGTGATACATAATTGCTGTAAGCTGTAACACCTGAGGGTAAATTACATTAATCCTCAGGGGATACACGCTTACTTTGTGTACCATGTGTCTGTCAAGCACAAGGAGCCCTAGCTAATGTGGTATTTGCTTATATATCTTTACACATCAGTACCATATGTCTCTAACACAGAATTACACAGCTATCTGATCATTTAACTGAGAGAGACAAATATTTACTTTACTACATCAGTGACAGATGTTTATGTAATTACACAGTTGGATAACTTCACACTTATGAAATTGTATTTTGTCTGTACTTTGTGAAATGTTCATATTTTTTTGGAACCATTGTGATACTATGAGAGCTTTGAATGATGTATTTGGTATGGGATCATGATTTTTAAAGTACGTTTGAGGTAGATGACACTTTTGACATGAGCAGAGAATTTTTTTTTAGGTTTTGAAATTATTGGAGAAAGCTACAACGATTTTGAGATTAGGCTGAGGTTTTATGATGTTATGATGACGATGTGTATTACGCTGTTGCGGTATGTTTATGATCAATAAGCTGATGCTATATGAGGAATCTGATTATGCTACATATTTATTATGATGAAATATTGAAGAAGTGTCTACGAATATGTATATGTGTAATAAAGCAAGGAATAATGAGTAGTCGTTAGGGACTCTGGTTTGTGAAAAAGATGTTGGAAACCGAGAATCATACTTTAAGAGTTATGAAATGTGTGTATATGCGTGAATGTATCACTATGCTGGCGAAAATGTTTTGGACACTGTAATATTTACAGGATTTTGTTTCTACAGATTTGCAACACAAATTCTCGACTTGTGAAATTTTTATATTAGACTGTCACTGTAGTGCCAACTGGTGTTGTAAATATTTATGAAAGAAAGTTAAGTGACCACCTTCACGTAATGCGTGTCGTGGACACCCAGCTGCACGACAGTCGCCTGGAAAAAAGCATTCGTGTGTGCCTTTCAGAGGCACAGGTGTAGAAGAAAAAAGAGGCCAATAACCTCGCTATTGACATTCCTTTGTAGAAAGCATCGCAAATATGACACGCTCAAACTTGAAAACATTTGATTAAATTGTGGAGCTCTTAATTTACCATATTTACTAAAATTCCTAATGAAATGATGAGAAACATTTTTACATCTATTGTCTTTCTAGTTGAGAGATTGCTCAATTTGTTTAATATCTAGTTTCTAGCTCCACTGCAGCATTGGTTAAAATAAAATTTAATAGATGTACTAATATAAATATTTTCTGTCTACAGATCCAGTAAATAATAATTTTATGATATACTTCCAAAAAAAAATGAGGGAGCACAAAAAGACATTTCCGTTCACAGGAATTGCATACATAATTTTCTTTTCAAGTACTTGGTAATTTATTTTGTAGAATAAGTTGTGGTGCACCACTTTAATTACATAGACATTAAGATGTGAATATACATTTCCCTTATCTGCATCGTTGTCTTTAGTGTAATATTTTTTCCGCTTGAGCTTTGGCATGTTTAGATATAAGTTATAGTATTTGCTGCTGCTGTTTGCCAGGCATAGTGCTACTGAATTTCACTTTTTATTACTCTGTTAAGCCAGTTTTACTACTGATTTATTTTTCATGTTGCTGCACATTGGCTCATATTAGTTGTAATGTTGCAATTTCTCTGCTAATTTAGATTTACTGCTGCTTGATTTGCCAATTTCAATTTTTTTGTCATTGCTGTTTGTGTTAATTGTTTTGTACTGCTGCATTGCCTTGTCCCTTAGTTTAGCATCTGAGCTCAGTAGATTTAAGTTAGCTTAAGATGGGGTAGGCTAAATAAGAAAACGAGTTGTGATGAATTGGAAGAAATGCATTGAGAAGCTATAAGAAAATAGTTTGGCCAAAAAAAGTAGTGTACAGTGGAGAAAAACTATTTTCGAAAGAGGATGTGAACAGAATACAGAAAGCATGCTTGGATAGGATATTTTTGGTGGAAACAAATGTTGAAATAGGAGGAAAGATCTACAGAATGAAGTTTCGGGTTGGACTGCAGTACCAAATGTCACTCTGAAAACAAACCCTGTCCTGTACTTCTGTGCTATTATGCTATGTGAATTTGTGTTTTTCCTGTCTTTATGTGTTTAGCTAATAAGAGTTATGTTGTAGAATTTTTCTAATAATATGTTAGTTACTTTGTACAGATGTTTAGACATAATTAACTCTGTTCTGTTTGAATGCTCATGTGTGATATTAATGTTTCGAAAACTATTCTCATTATTTTATATATTTACTTATGTTATAATTCCTGTAACACTGAATATGTTTATTTCTATTCTTTTGTAAAGCCTGTATTACTACAAATGTTATCTGTATTATTATGTTTTTAATGATGTTTTCTGTATTTCTGTAATTGTATTCTCATGTTATAAAATTGTAATGGGCACCAGTTCAGCAAATTAAGTAACTTGTAAACATTCATTTCAGTGCACATGTTTCTGTTGGTCATAGTAATGCACAATATGTGAGAAGTTGGGACAGTTAGCGTTTTCACGTGTGTTAATAATTCAGCAAGGGACTGGATAACAGCATTGCTGGTTCTAAGGACAATTCCAAAAACTTTGTGAGTGCACAAGTGGTGGTTTATGGACTTGCTATATTGTCAAGACTCTTCGATGGTGATTGTGCACCTGCACAGTCGCAACAGATGGCTGCTGGCCGTTTCTACAAGGACTGAAGTGGGTCTGCACCTTTGATGGCCCACCAATACCATTATTTCTACAAGGACTGCAGTGGGTCAGCACCTCTGGTGGCCCACCAATACAATAATCTCTACAAGGACTGCAGTGGGTCTGTTCCTCTTGTGGGCCACCAATAACATAATCTCTACTAGGACTACAGTGGGTGTGCTCTGTGATGACGTACCTACCAATATTCTTCCAAACTTCGACTGACTCTGCTGTGGGTTTGCTTTGTTGTGGCCCATTACTTGTCTACATGTCAAGAGTCAGCACTGTCTTTCCATTGGAAGGACAACACTACTTCTTCAAGACTGCCTGGGAATCCACTACTTCTGTGTGCAATTTCTTTTACTAATGAGAGTTTGTGAAAAAAAACTGTAATTACTATTATCATGAATGATCAGGACTATCTTTATGGACTGTGAGCAAATTTTAGCTTTTGACCAACATTGTATCAATAAGTGTGTGCATTTGATTTCTTTGTTATTGTAATTATGAATTTTTTTTCAAATCTGTATTGGCCACTGCGCCAAACAATTTGTAAAATTTTTTGTGGGGAGCATGGGGGCTATGTAAGTAGGCTGTTCAGGTTTTTATATTGGTAACGCCACGTAGCGCTCTGTATGGAAATCACTGGCTGTGCCGTGTGCAGTCTGTGGCTGGTTTGCATTGTTGTTGGCTAATGTAGTGTTGGGCAGTTGGATGTTAACAGCGCGTAGCGTTGGGCTGTTCGAGGTGAGCCGCCAGCAGTGGTGGATGTGGGGAGAGAAATGGAGGAATTTTGAGAGCGGATGATCTGGACGTGTGTCCATCAGAAACAGTACATTTGTAAGAATGGATGTCATGACCTACTATACAGGGCTATTACAAATGATTGAAGCGATTTCATAAATTCACTGTAGCTCCATTCATTGACATATGGTAACGACACACAACAGATACGTAGAAAAACTCATAAGGTTTTGTTCGGATGAAGCCGTACTTCAGGTTTCTGCCACCAGAGCGCTCGAGAGCGCAGTGAGACAAAATCGCGACAGGAGCCGAGAAAGCGTATGTCGTGCTTGAAATGCACTCACATCAGCCAGTCATAACAGTGCAACGACACTTCAGGACGAAGTTCAACAAAGATCCACCAACTGCTAACTCCATTCGGCGATGGTATGCGCAGTTTAAAGCTTCTGGATGCCTCTGTTAAGAGGATATCAACGGGTCGGCCTGCAGTGAGCGAAGAAACGGTTGAACGCGTGCGGGCAAGTTTCACGCGTAGCCCGCGGAAGTCGACGAATAAAGCAAGCAGGGAGCTAAACGTACCACAGCCGACGGTTTGGTAAATCTTACGGAAAAGGCTAAAGCAGAAGCCTTACCGTTTACAATTGCTACAAGCCCTGACACCCGATGACAAAGTCAAATGCTTTGAATTTTCGGCGCAGTTGCAACAGCTCATGGAAGAGGATGCGTTCAGTGCGAAACTTGTTTTCAGTGATGAAGCAACATTTTTTCTTAATGGTGAAGTGAACAGACACAATGTGCGAATCTGGGCGGTAGAGAATCCTCACGCATTCGTGCAGCAAATTCGCAATTCACCAAAAGTTAACGTGTTTTGTACAATCTCACGGTTTAAAGTTTACGGCCCCTTTTTCTTCTGCGAAGAAAACGTTACAGGACACGTGTATCTGGACATGCTGGAAAATTGGCTCATGCCACAACTGGAGACCGACAGCGCCGACTTCATCTTTCAACAGGATGATGCTCCACCGCACTTCCATCATGATGTTCGGCATTTCTTAAACAGGAGATTGGAAAACCGATGGATCGGTCGTGGTGGAGATCATGATCAGCAATTCATGTCATGGCCTCCACGCTCTCCCGACTTAACCCCATGCGATTTCTTTCTGTGGGGTTATGTGAAAGATTCAGTGTTTAAACCTCCTCTACCAAGAAACGTGCCAGAACTGCGAGCTCGCATCAACGATGTTTTCGAAGTCATCGATGCGGACATGCTGCGCCGAGTGTGGGAGGAACTTGATTATCGGCTTGATGTCTGCCGAATCACTAAAGGGGCACATATCGAACATTTGTGAATGCCTAAAAAAACATTTTGAGTTTTTATATGTGTGTGCAAAGCATTGTGAAAATATCTCAAATAATAAACTTATTGTAGAGCTGTGAAATCGCTTCAATCATCTGTAATAGCCCTGTATATATTATAACTTTTGAACACTATTAAGGTAAATACATTGTTTGTTCTCTATCAAAATCTTTCATTTGCTAGCTATGCCTATCGGTAGTTAGTGCCTTCAGTAGTTAGAATCTTTTATTTAGCTGGCAGTAGTGGCGCTCGCTGTATTGCAGTAGTTAGAGTAATGAAGATTTTTGTGAGGTAAGTGATTCATGAAAGGTATAGGTTAATGTTAGTCAGGCCCATTCTTTTGTACGGATTACTGAAAGTCAGATTGCGTTGCGGTAAAAAATATTGTGTGTCAGTTTAAGCACAGTCATTTATAATTTTTCTAAGGGGACGTTTCAAACCATTTGTTAGGACTTACAGAAGAAGAATAAGGAATAAACCATAGAAAGAAATGCATTTTAATTTCCATATGAGAGGGTGGCATTTTTGAAATTGCGTAGCATGTTTATTTTCCAAGTCACAAAAATTGTTCAGTGTAACGATCACCTGCATCGACGACAGCCTGGAACTGCACTAGAGACACCGTATCATAATTTTTCACCATACTTTCCGAACGGTGTACCATGCAATGTTCAGCTGTCGTGACACAGCTCGTGCACTGCTTGAAGACTGCACACGGCGTCCAGCTATCTCAGCCATGGCAACACTGTCTTCATCAACAATTTGTGGCCCAATTGGCCGTCAGCCTCTTCGAGGAAAAATTCCCCAAATCACCAGTTAATTCGAACTTCCGAATCACGTTCTTCAACTCCGGTGCGGAAAGAGGACCACCGCTCTGTATTCCTTCACTACATCGACACTCGAGGAAAGCGGCAGCACTATTCCTGTTGATTTGATAAATCGCTTTACGAGGAAAGCCCTACTCACCATGTCCAGACCCATGCTGACTGTCTGTAATGGTAGTGCACACGGATGCTTGTGTTTGAAATCTACGTCGGCGTGACACTATCTGCGCCTAACGGCCTGGCATGACAGTAAAACTGCTAACAACGTAAATTGTGCGGAGCACAGTGATACCATCATTCCTATGAATAGGTTACAGTAGTAAGTTACTGAAGTAGCTAATGTTTAATCATAATAGATAGTGTCGCAAGTTCCATGCGGCTTTTCGCGGATGATGCTGTAGTATACAATGAAGTTTCAGCATTAGAAAATTGCAGCGAAATCCAGGAAGATCTGCAGAGTACAGGCACTTGGTGCAGGGGGTGGAAACTGACCCATAACATAGACAAATGTAACGTATTGCGAATACATAGAAAGAAGGATCCTTTATTGTATGATTATATGATAGCGGAACAAACGCTGGTAGCAGTTACTTCTGTAAAATATCTGGGAGTATGCGTGCGGAACAACTTGAAGTGGAATGATCATATAAAATTAATTGTTGGTAAGACGGGTGCTAAGTTGAGATTCAATGGGAGAGTCCTTAGAAAATGTAGTCCATCAACAAAGCAAATGGCTTACAAAACACTCGTTCGTCCTATACTTGAGTATTGCTCATCAGTGTGGGATCCATACCAGGTCGGGTTGACAGAGGAGATAGAGAAGATCCAAAGAAGAGCGGCGCGTTTCGTCACAGGGTTATTTGGTAAGCGTGATAGCGTTACGGAGATGTTTAGCAAACTCAAGTGGCAGACACTGCAAGAGAGGTGCTCTGCATCGCGGAGTAGCTTGCTGTCCAGGTTTCGAGAGGGTGCGTTTCTGGATGAGGTATCGAATATATTGCTTCCCCCTACTTATACCTCCCGAGGAGATCACGAATGTAAAATTAGAGAGATTAGAGCGCGCACGGAGGCATTCCGGTAGTCGTTCTTCCCGCGAACCATACGCGACTGGAACAGGAAAGGGAGGTAATGACAGTG
This sequence comes from Schistocerca serialis cubense, assembly GCF_023864345.2. Taxonomy (NCBI): domain Eukaryota; kingdom Metazoa; phylum Arthropoda; class Insecta; order Orthoptera; family Acrididae; genus Schistocerca; species Schistocerca serialis. The sequence goes on from NC_064641.1 coordinate 616,980,067, forward strand.
GCACGTATTTTAAGTGCCCTCCGCCACACACCGTTGGGTGGCTTGCGGAGTATAAATGTATGTGTAGATGTAGATGAACCACCCTGCATTTATAACTAGCCGAGTGTTCCTCACACGTATGAGGAAGGAAATGAGCGAGTATGTGATTGATACTGTAGTGGAGGCACCATTAGGTACACGCCCAAGCTGACAATAGCAGTGCCGCAGCAGATGTACTCTGAAAGCAGCGTAGGTGTTGTACAGGAAAGTGAGACGTTGAGTTGCATTCCCGTTTCGATTAGTAATTCATGAGAGCACATCTTTTTAATAATGAGGTAACGAGACAGTGAAAGTACCTCAGTGTATTTGCGTGATACAATTCGGGTGACGCAACGGTTTCACAGAAGTATGCTGCTTTCATTAGGTTTCGCAATTACGATGATAAGCCGGAGGAATGCTGTGCATGGGACGCGTTACATTCCATCACAGTGCCATTCGTTAGGCGCACGCATTACGAACACGGCAGACGCATCGCGAGAACGAAACAGCGGGCATAACTCTTGGCGGCGGCCGTGCCCCGAGGGCCGGGGCCGGGTCTTCTTTATCCGGGAGGACAGCAGCTATCAGGCGTGCCACCCGCTGAGTTACTACCGGGGCCAGCACGCGGTCACGCGACGCCCCCGCCGCCGTCACGCGACACGTGTGTCGACGCATGGCCAAAGCTCGGCAAGTGGCGACAGAGTGCGCCGCCCTCATTCCCCAAAGTCCACACTCCCGGTGATTAAATGTCAGATTCCTCCTCCCAGCATACACTGGAAGTGACCAGGACACCATTAACGCGCGCCCTATCGGCCCGCACCACAAAAGGGCCCACACCACTTAAATCAAAAATAGTAAAAGTCTCTGATTCAGTACTGTGGTCTGTTAACGGCGTACACATTCTACCGTCACTGAGCCGTGTGTACTTTCATCTTTACACTGCTCGTTTCCTGAGCGTCGTGTGGAGCCAATATTTTTGGTAAATGACATTGTTTGGGCGCGATCGGTCTCGAGCATCTCGTTGCTGTCTTTTATTGCTTCGCCTCTATTTCGTTTTTCCGCGGTTGTTTAGGGTCGGTCTTTTACGAAGCTCTTTCGTTTAAACTCCCGCCCGTAGTGTACCCATAGTGTACCCACTATCGATTCCGGGTTCTGTCTTTGGTGTACTTAGAAACCGTAGGTTGGTAACACGGCCGACTCACGTGTTTACTGCAGCAGACTCTTTGGTCTGTACTTTTTATAGGTGAGCGCGGTCACGCTGGAGGAGGTTGTCGCGTAGTGGCTTTCGTGTCTGCTCTAGCGACGTCGACATCCTGCCTTCCGCGTAAGGGTGTTGTTATCGAACCCGCACTTCTACCCGTCGAGGAACGCTGGCCTGGTTGGGCCCCTCTGTCCGCTCTTCACTGGTTGTCCGCCGGAAGCGGATGGCAGTCTAATCATCGCCTGCGTCGACGAAGCAAACAAACAGCAACCATCAGGGGCGGTGGAGCCGCCGTTCGGCGAGGGTTTGAGTCCGGGAGCAGTTCGGCTGGGTCGGTGTCTGCCGGGACGACTGGGTACGGCTCAGAATTGTGCACAGCAGTCCCGGACAAGCGACGAAGTGCGCTGGGGGAAAGGAGAAAAGTAGTTAAGTGTGAATGTTTCAAGTTGATCGTCCTTTGGGATTGAGTTCATCCAGTCGTCTTTCCCGCTTCCTGGCCACCGAAGTGGCAATCCTCTGTTCTGTTCACTGGTGCAATTCTGACAGTGCAGATTCCTCCACGCGTCGTTGCTAACCGGCATAGTGGTGTATTTTGGTAGTTATTTGTGTACGTTGGCACTTCTATGTTTTGTTAGTTCATCCTCCCGCCCTGTGGTTGCAGAGTTTCGGATGAGGAGTTAGTTCCTTGTCTCCCAAGATCTAGTGCTGTATCATTAAGGTTAATGCTAGTTCAGTCTAGTGTTCTGTTAATTCCTGGGTATAAGTGTCCGTCATACTATTTGCTCTGTATTTATTCTAAGTGATTTGCACTGACAGTAGTTGGGGGTTCCAGTCTTGTCACGGAACTGATAAGGGGTCACATTGGTTTCGGCTTGACAGTTGGAGGGTGTTGCCTTAGTGATTTGTTAACAGTGGCATGTCAGCATTGTCTAGCGCTACCACTACCTAAAGAAGAACATTGTGCTGATTAGGGAATGTTATTATACTTTTTTTTTCATTTAGATACCTGTATTAGTGAAGGCAACCGCATGAAGTAAGATCTGTTCTGAAGCTATGCTGGATCTTGCGCTCTTGGGATTTTTGGTTTTGTTTTGATCACAAATATTTTGGTGTCACGAATATGGAACTGTGTTGTTAATGTTTGGCTTGAACAGCGGATACGCGGCTAGTTTAGTTTGTGTGTAGTGGCATGGCGCCCTCGTGAAGGCGTGCACGCTAGACTGCTATTGCGTCTCCTCAAAGTGTAACTTCCACCTTACTAAAACCCCCTTGTTAAAAGGGAGGAAGGAAAAAAAACTTTAGAAATGCCTTCCATTTCCATTAACTATCTTACCTGTCGCTTAAGTAAATATCTGCTCAGTGATTAAGCTAATGGGGGCACCTATCCTAAAAGCAACTAGCGCACTTCTGTTATGGAGGCCCTCCTGCCTATTTTGGTCCGAAAGATTGTATAAACAAGCTTACATGCTCCGTATCGAACTTCTGATGTTTTTTGAGTGATTGTGGATTATTGATTGATTATAGTGCAAACGTTTGTATTTTACCAACCGTGCTTATAAGTTATTAATGTGACTGGCTGGATTGTAATACGAAAGTTTTAGGAACACAGGTTGTCCAGGTAGAAATTTTGAAGCCATGCTGTGTTGTAAATTCATGTATTTATGTTTTATATTGCAATGACAATTTAAACGTGGTAAACCCACGCTTTGTGATTAATAATTAAAGATTTAAGAGTGCGTTCACATAGCGCTTACTTATGTGTTGTGTTATTATTATTTTTAAAAATCATAATAGGCGTTTTAGTTTCTTAAATTAAAGCCATTCCAATTCGAAAGTGGTGGCCCTCCCATTTTGGGCAATTGTAAACATCGAAGCAGGATTTACGTAGTTGGTGTTATGTATTGTAAGTTATGAATAATTATTTATGTGTAAAATCGTGTCTAATATGTCAATTCCTTGGCCCCGTCCACACCTTGGTCGTAGTCGTTAATATTAAATGATCAAACCACCGTTCCAGTCACGAGACGTCACACGAACGCGGGGGCTTAAAATATCTCGAACGTACACGAGAAATAGTTCCGCGACGATCGGTTGGTGGCGCCAAGGCTGCTGCAGTTGGCTGAGTACGGGAGGGCTCTGCTATCGCGAGCGGAGAAGCGCTAATGCCGCGCGGAGGCAACGATGAAGGCGCGTTGAGACAGCAAACCAGAATTTTGTGTAGCAGCCGAACAGGATGGACCTTACGAGGTGCCTGGTTTGCCACTGACAGGTCAGCGGCCGGCAGTACGAGAGTGCTGGGCGAAGGATGGAAGTATGGTGCATGCGGTGCTCTTTCGGGTACAGAGCTGTCTTTTCCCTGGATACCGCATAGCCTTTATAGGAAAGAGAATACAGATGTACTGCGTGACGCATATGGGGAGTTACATGTGCAAGGCTGGCTATATTACTATTGCACTGCTGTTAAGCGATTTTGTGAGTAATCACGTCTGGTTCTGAGTACATGGAGTAAAGTTACACAACTAGTCATTAAAACTGTTACACCGAGAATGAATGCAGATGATAAACGGGTATTCATTGGACAAATATATTATACTAGAACTGACATGTGATTACATTTTCACGCAATTTGGGTGCATAGATCCTCAGAAATCAGTACCCTGAACAAGCACCACTGGCCGTAATAAGGTCTTGATACGCTTGGGCATTGAGTCAAACAGAGTATGGATGGCATGTACAGGTACAGCTGCCCATGCAGCTTCAACACGATCCCACAGTTCATAAAGAGTAGTGACGGGCCAGTTGCTCGGCCACCATTGACCAGACTTTTCAATTGGTGAGAGATCTGCAGAATGTGCAGGCCAGGGCAGCAGTCGAGCATTTTCTGTATCCAGAAAGGCCCGTACAGGACATGAAACATGCGGTCGTGCATTATCCTGCTGAAATGTAGGGTTTCACAGCGATCGAATGAAGGGTAGAGCCACGTTTCGTAACACATCTGAAATGTAACGTCCACTGTTCAAAGTGCCGTCAATGCGTACTAGAGGTGACCGAGACGTGTAACCAGTGGCACCCCATACCAACACGTCGGGTGATGCCCCAGTATGGCGATGACGAATACACGCTTCCAATGTGCGTTCGCCGCGATGTCGCCAAACACCCATGCGACCATTATGATGCGGTAAACAGAACCTGGATTCATCTGAAAAAATGACGTTTCGCCATTCATGCACCCAGGTTCGTCGTTGAGTACGTCATCGCGGGCGCTCCTGTCTGTGATGCAGCGTCAAGGGTAACCGCAACCATAGTCTCCGGGATGATAGTCCCTGCTGCTGAAAAAGTCGTCGAACTGTTCGTGCAGATGGTTGTTGACTTGCAAACGTCCCCATCTGTTGACTCCAGGATCGAGACGTGGCTGCACGATCCGTTACAGCCATGCGGATAACATGCCTGTCATCTCGACTGCTAGTGATATGAGGCCATTGGGATGCAGCACGGTGATAAGTATTACTCTCCTGAACCCATCGATTCCATATTGTGGTCACAGTCATTGGAGCTCGACCAACGCGAGCAGCAATGTCGCGATACCATAAACCGAAATCGCGATAGGCTACAATCCGAACTTTATCAAAGTCGGAAATGTGGTGGTACCCATTTCTCCTCCTCACACGAAGTATCACAACAATGTTTCAACAGGCAACGGCGGTCAACTGCAGTTTGTGTGTGAGAAATCGGTTGGAAACTTTCCTCATGTCACCACGTTTCAGGTGTCGCCACCGGCGACAACCTTGTGTGAATGCTCTGAAAAGCTAATCATTTGCATATCACAGCATCTTCTTCTTGTCGCGTCCTTAGCACGTCATTTTCGTGGTGTCGAAATTTTAATGGCCAGTAGTGTATTTCGCGCGGTTTATGCAGTAGTATTCAGTGAAACAATTTTTAATGATGACGTTTATGCATCTGGTTAATACAATTGTTTCGTGACAACTCTGATTTCTTTTTATTTTGAAGTTTTGCAGGGTATGAGGGCATAAGTGCTCCGATAGCCGAAGTGGTTAACGTGACCGCTCGTGTCAGGCGAGAAATGCGAGTTCAAGTACCCGTCGGGCATAAATTTTCATACGCCATTAACAGATAATAGCCGGCCGGTGTGGCCGAATGGTTTTAGGCGCTTCAGTCTCTAACCGCGCGACCACTACGGACGCAAGTTTAAATCCTGCCTCGGGCACGGATGTGTGTGATGTCCTTAGGTTTGTTAGGTTTATGTAGTTCTAAGTTCTAGGGGACGCATGACCTCACATGTCAAGTCCCATAGTGCCCTGAGTCATTTGAACATATATTAACTTCATACCTAATGAACGTAATACCTGAAAGATTCTGCAACTGCGAATAAATTTCATACATTTTTACACCTACAAGATCGTCACCAATGTCTGTTTCATGTGATACTTTTAAAAATTGTCTATTACGTGCCTCGATGGGCAAAATGACGATAGTAATACTAGTGTTGAATCCGTTTGCCTCACTGGAACCATGTGGCAGGAATCCAAGGAAAGCTGCTAGCAGTGGAGTTGTAGACAGTATGACCTACGAAAGTTTGGTTCGGTGCTGGATGCGTGGGCGCATGTCCTTAGTAGGTAAGTCGACCTCTAGGCAGAACAGTCCGTAACAGCGCGACCGCTACGGTCGCAGGATAGAATCCTGCCTCGGGCATGGATGTGTGTGATGTCCATAGGTTGGTTAGGTTTAAGTAGTTCTACGTCCTAGGGTACTGATGACCTCAGATGTTAAGTCCCATAGTGCTCAGAGCCATTTGAACCATTAAGTCGGCCTCTCGCGACTTGCGGGAAATCCTGGTTCGATCCCGGCCCGGCACTTATCTCCATGTGTCTCCTATAGATATTTTCATATCAAATGAAGCTAATGTCAAAAACATTTTGCTACTGCGAATAAAGTTAATAAATTTATTACAGCTGCAAAACAGTCACGACTGTCTGTTTCATCAGACATTGTTAAAGAAAACATTAACCGGGGAAAATATCAGCTTGTACAGCTATACTCCGCACGCCACCTTCCAGTGTGTGTCAGAGGGTACTTTGTGTATAACTGTCACTCTCGCCCCTCCCTTCCCCCAGCCTCTCTCTCTCTCTCTCTCTCTCTCTCTCTCTCTCTCTCTCTCTCTCTCTCTCTCTCTCTCTCTCCCCCTTCCCTATTGTAGTTGCGAATATTTAGCGAGAAGAACGATTGCCGATAAGCCTCTGTATGGGTTCGAATCATTCTAATTTTACCTTCATGGTCTTTTCGTGAGACATACGTAGGAAGAAGCAAAATATTTGTTGACTTTTCTAAAGGCGTTCACTGTCGGAAATTTAACAGTAAACCACAAGGCAACGCTAAACGGGTCTCATGAAGCATCTACAACAGTAGTGTGCTGATCTTGTCTTTACGCTATCTTTCTTACTAAATGAACGTGTAACGGAACGTTCTGATCTTCTTTGGATGTGTTCTATCAATTCTATCTGATGTGAATCCCTTACTGACGAACACTATTGGAGTTTTGACAGAAAAATGATTTTGTAAACTACCTCTATTGTTGAAGGACTACATTTTCTGAATATTCTTCCAGTCAACCCCCATTTGGCGTCTGCTTTCCAGTGATTGGTTTTATGTAGTCACTACACTTTAAATCGCTCCCATACATATTTTATGTAAATATGTATATGTGTACATTTTAACGGGTAAAGATGGTAAAAAATTTATTGTATTCTACTTCCATTATTTTAACTTAGCCTCAGGCAGTGGTGTGGCAGTTATGTAAACTGATTCGTAGTACTTGTGCCTGCCTACCACGCTATTACGTCGAGCTGGGGACACCAAAACGCTATTGCTGAGTGAGAGATGCCAACTTTCTGCCACAAACCCGCCAATGGAAGGACCGGGTGCCGTCACGTGACGGACGCAAGATGGTTGGCTAGGTAAGGCGGCAGCAGCAGCAGCAGCAGCAGCAGCAGCGGGTCACTCTCTTGCCTGCCAACTTCCTTACGTTCTGAACGCGTCCTCCGGTCCTTACTGTTGATAGCGAAATGCTCTTTCCGTACCATGTGCGGTTCACTTCTGGGCCATAGCCAGTTTTTATGAATATTGTACCAATTAGTGGTACTTCTTGGGAATAAAACACATTTTGCGCTAAATACTGAAATTTCTCATTTTATATGTAGGAAAAACACTCCGAATGCCCACCTGACCTCTTGATACCATCCTGACTTGTAGAGATATAGAAAATTCGTAATTCACAGCCAACAAAAAATTAATGCATTTTGTGAAAATAAGTTTCAGAAGCTATATTCATTCATAGCTCTGCCCTGCCACTTAACTGTCCACTATACACGTAACTACACACGCTGAGAGTAAAGGAGAAGCAACCAGAAGGTGTGGTCGGAGTGCCAGTCCTACTTTGCACGCGTACATTCGGTCACCGATTATCTAAACAATTCGAATTGCAATTCTTTGAGAAAAGTAGAAAGGCCACCAGACTGCATTAGTGTAGTTCCTGTTTGGTGTTCTTACTAGGCCTAGTCTTGAACAGTCAGGCGTTGAGTGACCCTGTACTAGTGTGACGCAGCGTTATGAGCACCTGGCGTAGTTTGAAAGAGGCATTAATTCCCTGTTGCATTTCATGTGGTAAAACCACTAGGACTTCTTAAATAACAGAATTTCGGCAGATTTGAAAGCTCGCATGCCCTCTTAAACCAACCACAAATGTCCATAGAGGAATGTTAGAGTCATTCGTGCCTTGACATACTCCGCGAAACTCAAAATATGATTCGTAGATGACACGGCCTGACGTTCGACTTGGTGTAAGGCGAGTTAGCCAGTCTCATATCCGATGGCTTGTTTCAACGCTAAATCTTGCTGTAGAGCGGTTCACTTTACGTTCACGTCACAAAGTGAAATGTGAATATTGCAACATGTTGCCCATATACAAGGGTTCATTTTTTTCCTGTCAAAACGCGCGACAATGGGGGAGAGTCAATCGTAATAATATTAAAATATTCAGTGTGTTGTGGAAATTGGAACCTACATGAACTCCAGGTGTCCAGCTACTTCCAGTAATGTACCTAACAGGTAGTCATCTATCACCGCGTAATAAATTGCGAGCATAATTCTTATTGACCAATATTAACATTAATATTAATATCTGTAAATTTGATGTCTTCATTGTCGGATGGCCAGCATGGAACTTAACTGCTGAAAATCACAGAAACTAATTCTCAAAGAACTTTTATCTGCCATATAACGCTTAAGGAAAGTGCAGCATAACCCAGTAGATACGTTGTCCCTGGGATCAAGTTTTGTAATTTCAACATGGTTGTAATTATATGTGGCAATATTGATGACCAAGGGAAAAATTGTTTAAGATTACAAATGTCAAAAAGACAAATTACACTGAAGTCACATACACTTAACAAAGATTTTAAATTTACAGTTCAGCAACGGTGGCAGTGAATACAAATTGGAAATCGATCATCTTTAAAATCCTTAAGAGCAATACTTTAGAACCAAGACACAAAGTTAACACTTACCACCTTGTGAATGATGCAGTTCGCCTTATTTCCGTGGTTGAAATTCCTCCTTATTAAGAACATATTCATAGTTCTGTTTTCACCCACGCGTTTTCAGAACTTTTGTCATCTTCAGTGGGTTTGTTTATTTTCTTTGAAAAAAATTGTTGCATCTTAACCTTTTAAGTATTTTTCATAAAATATTTAACATTTTTAAAATGAGCTATTACTGACAAATGATGTTACATTGGTTTGCATATAGTACAGAGTTCACACATGTATCACTGAGTTGAGGCATTCTTTTCTGTTTATGTACGATACGTCTGAAGTTTCAAGTTTTATAGCACATCTGGAAATAAAGTGGATGTATGCAATTGTTTACATACCTCACACGGAGCTACTGGGTAGCTACGCTCGTAGCTTTAGATATACTACGCAGTCTACAGCCTGTCATCTGCAAACAGCAAAACGTTATTCTATTTTTCTGTTTATTGCCCGTTTCCAACCGAGAATCATTATGTATCGTGTTTTGATTCGTGCTACTAAAAGTGTTTTGATACTCTGATGTTTCTACTTCTTTGTGTCGAGATAACGCACGTATTTTATTTCTTTTTGTAGTAACACATTCATTTTATACAATTTCTCCTGAGCACAGAGGTTTCGCCGCCATTGCGTGTTGCCGCTGGTGTTCATTTGTTTCATATTTTGTTTGTCTTGGATGTGGCCCGCGGATCGCAGATTTGAAATGTTTTTCACGTTTGTGGTGTTTAGTTCGTCTCTCTCTCTCTCTCTCTCTCTCTCTCTCTCTCTCTCTGTGTGTGTGTGTTGTGTGTGTGTGTGGGGGGGGGGGTTCTGAGAGAGAGGTCGGGGGATGGGGAGAGAAAGAGTTGTGTATAGGCACGTAGAGTGAATGCTGGTGTGGAGATAAGAATTAGCTTTAGCAACTGATCATATGCAATTTTTGGATAGGTGCTGTTTGTATAATTCATCTTTTGTGGCAAAGAGAGTTTTATTGTACAATGATGTGTTTTGGATTAGTATTTCCTCTACCTGGACTATGGCTTTTGGGATGTGACAGTTCTCTTCTACTGTTAAATTTTGATATAGGGTGCTAAGAGTTTTAAGGAAATTCAAGTCGGTTTCTGTGTTGGTTGAGTGGTGACTCTATGCTGCTAGGTGATCTGAAAATGTTGAATGTGAGCCATTGCGTACCAGCGCTCTGTGAGATTCTGTATTCCTGGATCTAAAATCCCTGCATGTCTGGCTCACACATACAGACTGAGTAGTTTCAAGTTAGGTGGTATGTTCCACACTGTCTGTAAACGTCAATGTTGGTGGTAATTGCTCCAATTATATTCTGTGTTGTGCTGTTGGTTCTGTATGCTGTTGGTTCTGTTTAGCACTTGTCTCTTTAGTACATTGCTGACCTGTTAGTAACTGTTGTAAATCATTATCTGCCATTTGTAGCTTAACGTCTACTAATTTGTTTTGACTTGTGTGTGTGTGTGTGTGTGTGTGTGTGTGTGTGTGTGTGTGTGTGTGTGTGTGTGTGTGTGTGTGTGTTTCATGATTATGTGTTGTCTGTTTCTGTATTTTGGTGTTTATTTAATCTACAATCTTTGTATCATACCCATTCTCATGTGCAATTTGTTTCATTGTGTTCAGCTCTTCTCTGTAATCACTTTGAATGAATTCTTGTGTTTTGTCAATGAAATCATTTTCTTTCATGAGTGAAATCGTATTGTACTTGTCATATTTTGTGATTATGCAATTTTCTCGTGATAATTTCTTTCGTAAATTTCTGTGGGTTGTTTGTCTAGTTGTAATTGTGTTTTCTTTTACGTCAGCTTCTCTCTCTCTAATTGTCTTTCCCCAGCGACTTCTTCTTTTGTTAAGTTTGCATTGAAATCAGTTGAGTTCAGTCTTTCGTGTTGCTTTATGATATGTTCAGTTTCTATTAGGATATTCCCTCTTCCTGTGTGAGACCACTGTGTGTATCATACGTTTGTGACCGTTTTCAAGCACATTCGTTTCTAGTTCAGGTAAATTAATGTTTGGTATACTAATCACTCTTCTGTGAAACCTGTTTCCTGTACTGATGTTGTAATTGATGACTATTTGTGTCCTTATCGTGTTGGCCAGGTTCTTTTATTAGATTGTCTGTTTCCTTTTTATTATCGTGTCTGAAAAGTTTGTATTCCTGTGCACTAATTTATCAAAAACTGTTAGATACGTTATTAGTTTGCTAGTTCTATATGCAATACGTATAATTCATTGTTCAATGGTCGTTTTACCGAATACAGAGACTGAATTTCTTGCTTTACCCATATACAACATAGAGTGCCTCAACTCTGTGATACATATCTCAACTCTGTACTGTATGCAAACCAAAATAAAAGCATTTGACAACAATTGCTAAATTTTCAGATGCAAATACTTTTCCCTAAATTTTCTTTAAAAATTAACATCTAACAGTTTTGTAGAAGATAAATAAACAAATTCACTGAAGGCAGCCCAACATATCCTGAAACATGTCTTGATGAAAATGAAGCTACAAAGGTTTGTGGCATATTCCCAAGTACACGAAACGTCATTTAAAGTTTGGATAGCGTCAAGCCTTTCCTAGCATGACACTTTTCAATGTTCTGACATATGAATTAGATATGACGCCGATCAAAGTCATGTGCCGCCCAATCAACTCATAACATCTTATTCAAATGATGAGCATAACGAGCGACTTTAAACGCCAAGCCACTTTTATTAACATCTTTTATATCTTCATACTAGGAATCGTTGCATGAATGTAGAATTTTGCTTAAAAGACAATGTCGTCAACAGCCTGTATTAACAGAAAGCGGGGAGCAATGACCGCCAAACCATGCCATGCCGCTTTCGGGGTAGCCTTAGGGCGGCCTAAACAGCCCGCCGACTGAGACGAAGGGCGCCCCTGGCTAGCCGTGGCTGACGCAGCAGTCTTCTTGTGAGAAATTTAGAAAGCGGATAATAGTACGTTGACCCAGCGCATGCACTGAAAACATAGCCTGTGGCATCTCGACTCAAGGAAAAGCGCGCGTTTTAAATCGTGTGCCTTCCAGCAATGCACTTTCCGCCGATGGCATTATGCGTTGGCCAAAATGTCCGCGAAGATGGGTGAAATGAGCCAAAACTTTACTATCTGACGGTCACGAAAGTTACGACTAGGGTGTCCTGGAAAAAAAGAAGAAAAAGACAGCTCACTGACCGCTTTCAAAACTTCTTCGAGAGGAAACTGCGAATCGGTAGTTAAGGCAACGAGGCTCGGACATAAGTCCACTTGGTTGTAATTCTCACAACAGTACGAACGGGAAGACAGTCGATTGGCGGGAGATATTTAAACAGGCGCTACTAGGAGCAATTAACAACATAATGTCACTCTGTTCGCTAACATCAAGCAAGCTTTTTACTCATTAAATCTAGAACGGCAGAAGGAGAAAAAATGACGACCATCATACGTTTTTCTTTCATTGTCATATCCAATTTATTTACTTCGTTATTGAAATTATATGATATTTTCTAGTTTTTTCTCCTCTTTCTGAAGATGTTTTAGCATTAACAACATATTTTAATTTCCTTCCCTATTTCATTTAATGTACCTAGAACGGCGGATGGGGTCAATTTGATCCCCCTGTAATTTCTCTTGTGAATGTAAGTAAATTATCCAACAATATCGTGGCAACCGTGAGCAGTAACTCAGAACAGTTGCCCCTCATTGTTGCAACTTGGCACGTGTACATTCCAGTGCGAAACAGCGTATCTTGTGTCATTCAGGCAGTCTTTGTCAGTTTAATACGTTTTCGAACATGTATCGTCAGCGTGGACTTCTGATGAAGACGTGTTACATATCTTAGAGAATTCCGAAGTTGAATCGGAAATTGACTTCACTGATGAAGATGATGATTATGTAGCTGACACAAGTGAAGATGAAGACATTGTGATCGAGAGGCGATTAGTGGAAGAGGATTCAGATGCTGATATACGTCATTCATCAACACTTTTACCACAGTAGGTACAGTTGGATGCGTCTACAAAGATGATTGAAAGGGATGGAACAGTGTGGGAGATTGGAAATTATTCACCTTCTGGAAGGCGGTCAGCTGTGCATGTTCTGAAGGAGGGAGGAGGTCCCACTGCTTATGCTTGCCAACAAGTAGACAGCTCTGCCTTCTATACTATTTTTGATAAAGCAATGCTACGTCTCATTAAGAAATATACAGAATCAAATGCTCGAACAGTACTAAAAAACAATGACTGGACTGTGTCACTTGAGGAACTGGAGAAACTGATAGCCACCATGTATGTTCGTGGTGTATTGTGCACAAAAGGTATGTCTGTGTATGATCACTGGTCGCACTCTTAGGCCCCTACTTTTATCAAGGACATTTTGCTAAGGGAAAGATTTCAGGAGCCACTCAGAATTTTCCGTTTTGATGAAAAATCAGCCCAGGCTGAACGCCTGGCAGCTAACAAAGTCACCCTTGTATCTGAAATTTGGAGGAAGTTGATTGAATACAATATTCTCGCTTACCGCCCTGGAGAAAATAGAACCACTGATGATCATCTGTTAACAAGCAAAGCAAGATGCAGGTAATTCATGTCCAACAAACCAGACAAATTTGGTTTCAAATTCTGGTTGACTGTTAATGTAACGACAAAGCATACGTGTAGTGCTTTCCCATACCTCGGCAAATGTGACATGCATAGAGAGAAACTACATTTGGAGAGTTCATAGTTCTGCGTCTCATGGAGCCATTTGTAAATCAAGGAAGAATCATGACCACAGACAATTTCTTTACTTCTGCTCAACTTAGTAAAAAAACTCAAAGAAAACAAATTTTCATTAGTTGGTACAGTGAACAATATCCGCCGTGAAATCCCCGATGAAGTAAGGAAGCCGATTGCCGACACACACTCCACCACAATAATGCACAATAATGGCAACACAGACTGCACCGTGACTGTATACCAAGGAAAGAAAAATAAAAATGTCATTCTTCTGAGTACTCTGCATGTTGAAGTAGTAATAAGAAAGGAAGGAAAGAAAAAAACCTTAAACCGTAACGTTCTACAATGCAACGAAGTACGGGGTAGACGTGGTTGATCAAATGACCCGTAAATATACTAAAAAGGTTGCATGTAGATGGCCAATGCATGTCTTCTACAACATACTGGGCATGGCGGCAATAAACGCATGGGTCATCTATAACACTGCAGTGAACACGAAAATGGAAAGGAGGAAGTTCTTACTTCAACTAGCAAATGAACTCAAGGGAACGAAAGGGGTAAGTTCATCAGCAAACAAAGAGGATATGAGACTGAAATCACCTAGAAAGCGGAGGAAGTGCCAAATGAGCTTCTGCAAAGGCAACAAGACCAGCGAAAACTGTGTAAAGTGCCACAAAGCTGTGTGCTGAAAATGTGCGCGTAAAACAGAAATCACCAGCTTCAAATGATAAGAGTGAAGAGTAATACAGAGCTGTTTGTAAAATACATGTTAGCGTAAAATGGACAAAATATAGTAAATGTGTCTAGAAGGTTATATAAAAGGTTAATAAGTTAAAATCTATAGTTAAGAAACTTGTTAGCAGTAGCAACAATAAATTTTTGTGATACATTATTGTTCGCATCAATTAATAATTATTATTTATGATTGTAAATAATTCTTTTGATTACTAGAGATAAGGTATGGATTAATATACACTAGAAAAAGTACTTGTTCCAGTCAAATATGAAAATATTTTATGTGGGGTCAAAATGACTCCGTTCCACCGTTTTAGGAATATTTGAAACTCCGCCTATCTAGTGTTAAAAGGCAATGCTTTTCGAAGGGAACTCCGAGCAGATATATTGACTCATTGTATAAAGCACAGTAGCAGCAGACTAGCGGCAGACATCTTTCTCATAGCAGACGATCCTTGGATGGCAGACTTAGAAGCACGAGAGACCGAGTTCGTTTGTGAGCCACACTTAGGTGGAGGGGGCACATTGTATTTAAATTCTTAAATGCTAGCGAGGAGGCTGATTTGGTGGACGGGCTTCAGAGAGATCCTTCTGCGACACTCAATCTACTCGGTCGTAGGCACACCATGGTGAGAATATGTAGCAGCATCGGCTGGTTACAGCGGACCGGAGTTAAATGTTTCTTAGTGTTTCAGTAAAATCACTCTGGCTTTTGACGTCTATGTGGACAGAATCAGTTGCTTGTAATCACATTTTCCCTTTTCGGCGTGACAATGCAATCACTGCTTTCATGTTGTATAGTATTAATACGTCAGAAAGTTGATTTGCACCAAACCCGTTTTCCTGTTACATTACCTTTGTCAGCCGTACCCTTACCTAGTATTAGTCACAGTTTATCTCATTTTCATGTTGTCGTAGTGAGATGCATTAAAAGTCGTGTAATGCCATTTGATAATTTGTGCAAACAAAGTATTTGTAATAAATTTTGGGATATATCTGTGCCAAGCTTTTAGTTTCAGAAGTATAAAACCCTTTCATGAAGTTAGTTAACAGGAAGTTACGGCTACCAGGCACTGAATGATAGGGCCACCGTTTTGATTAATTGCCCAAATTAGATCCGCTGCGTAACTTCTGTTAAGCATCTTAATTTGAGAAGCAATCTGACACTCAGCAGACCCAACTGGTTGAAATCATATTAGGGCTGATACAGGTATTTTCCAAGTTGAAAGAGTCGCCTTTAGTCACTTGAAGCTACAGATGCCCACCTACGAAACGGATAAACAAGGAGTGACATTTAGCACTCAAAATTTCCATATGAACAGCAACGTGAAATAGTAATGACTTCATCAGGACGTAATAGTATTATCGAAATCATTCTTGTGCAAACAATTGCAGTGTTTGGGGCTATACTCATCTCTACATTTACATAGAAGCGTGCGCATGAAAAACTTCCACCCTAACACAGAGCAGATGTCGGAACTACGGCTTGGTACTAGCGTGCAACCCAGTGTTAAATCCTTTGTGTTTCGCACTTTATGCTGGAACCAACGGAACTTACATGCACTTTATGTTCTCATTGGCCACCTTCGATCAAAGCCTCAAAAGTCCTGGTAGGAGATTCCTACATTTCCGCATTTTACACAGACGCATCGCGTCAGTGGAATAATCAACGTGCGCATCGACTTCTGCTATCAACACGTGACTACCACCGAGCGTGTTGCAGACTACAGATGTATGAAAAAGTGCACCTAATGAAATGGCTGCCTTTCAGTTTGAAATGAGATTTCACAAAAATCCAGCTTCTTCTGTGACTCGTATCAGCTAAATCAGTAGATACCCACAAATCTTAAAAACGTTTTTTCTAATTTCAATGTCTGCCCAAAATTGTACGCAATCAAGTAACACAATTGTTTGAAAATTTTAAGACATTATTGGGGGATGTGTTGTAAAGGAAAAATGTCTCAAACTCTTTATGATAAAACTCTGAAAGCTATTCAAACGAAACAAGCGTTACTAACATTTACATAATTATTTTTCATGTCTAAATATTTGCAGCTCTCTGCCGATAGAGGGCTCCAGATTTTAGCGTGTAGGACAGTGGCGTTTAACGTCACTATGTCGGGGCGTGAAAAACAGAGTGCTGTAATCGAGTTTCGAATTCCAAGAGTTCGTCCACACACAGGCCACACTCTCTATCAGTACGACAATGCCAAGCCACACACGAGCGCTGCGACATCTGCAACAATCCGACGCCTTGCGTTCACAGTTATTCATTGTCCTTCACACAGACCTGACTTGGCCTTATCCGGTTTTCACCTGTTTATAAAACTTAAATAACACCTTCGAGGACTTTCCTCTGGTAGTGATGAAGCGGTACAAATAGAGGTCAGATGGTGGCTACGTCTACATAGTCAAACATTCTATGTACAAGGACGGCATCAACAAACTGGTCTCTCGTTGGGAGAATTGTGTTCGTCACCAGGGTGACTGCTGAGAAATAAATAAATAGACATGAAGAATAAGGATATAGAATATTAATAACGAATGTTTTATTTAAAAGGCTTTAGGAGTTTTCACGTAAAACAATTCGCAGGCATTTTCAGCACGCCTTCGTGTTTTTTGTTATGGATAATATGGTCTCACTGGGTTTCGACATATTTTGTACTATCCGCCCACGAAAACAATGGAACTGATTCAACATGTTCCAAGACCTTTAACAAGATTACGGGAGAACAGTGCGAAATTTGGATATGAAAAGAGGATCCTGACAAAGAGATTTCATATCACCAAACTATTATCAGTACACCATTAAACTGAAAAAAGGAGTAAGCTACAATTGTTAACGGAAGAAATCATTTTGCTGACGACATCGTACTCTTTGCCTGTACTGCAAACTTCGGGGCAAACTGAAAACTTAGGAGAAGTAACTTTGATCTTAGGCTTAGAAATTAATCACAAGAAAGTAAAATTCTATAAAGATGATTTAGTGAAAAGAAAATAACCACATTAACAAGGAAATATGGAGGCAGTCGATTAGTGTTTTACATTGAAGAAGATAGAACGCACTTAGTGTGTGTGGTCAGGGTCGTGAAATAATCGGTTTTTGACCGTTTCTTTGATAAAAGCTCTACGTTTCAGTCATAAATGGTAATAGACACTAATCAGAATCATTTCAGCCAATCCAAAGCTTGTTTTTGAAACCACTGATCAGAATCATTTCAGCCAGTCTGAAGCTTGCTTTTGACAACTTTGGATTGCCGAATGTAGTCTAGACAGTTTCTACACTTCCTTAAAAAACTGCACCATGAAACTATAGAAAGGTACTATGGTACTATGATGTGTAGTTATTTATCGACAGCCAGGTTCGGTCAAAAGCCCATCTTCAAGTTTGATATATTCACTTGAGGTTAAAGGAAGGTTGCTTGACGTTTTCTCTCTGTGGGTTTCATATCCTACGAATAATTTATAATATCTGCAGTCAATCTCCCCTGTATTCCATTTATTTTCGATTAAGGGTATCTCTGGAGTTTAAACGGTTATTAGAAGCACTGAAATTCGTGGGAGTACCTCTATTTTAGGCTAAAATCAGTCTCCAATGATTCAACACTGAATGAAATTGAGTTTAATGAGGTGCTCAGACAGACATGTACTAGAGTGTTAAAGTGTCAGTAGATTTTCATAAAAATACAATGAAAAATAATGTTAGTATTTCACAAGATTCTCATAATATTACAGTGAAAAATAATGTTAGTATATTGCATCAGAATATCATGGGATTAGGAAACAAAGTTGATGCGCTTCTTGTTTGTTTACAAGATTTAGAAACTGTGGGTGGAATAGATGTACTAGGCCTGTCTGAACATTATATAGTCAGAGGTATGGAAAAGGTGAATGTAGGCGCATGTAAGCTTTCAGCACGTGTAACTAGAGACAATATGGAGAGAGGAGGACTTGACATATATTTTAAAATTTATCTTAGTGCAAAAAATTTAGAAACTAAAAGATTGTGTGTAGAGCAACATATGAAAGCATGTGTCTGTGAGATTAAACTAAACATTGGTGCATTTACAATTGTAGCTATGTACAGGACCCTACTGGGAAATATTCAGCTGTTTCTAAAAAACTTGGACTCTTTGTTGAGAAATCTGTCAAAGGGAAGCAAAATATTGTTTGTGGGGATTATAATTAGATATCATGAAAGAGTCTGATAGAAAGAGTGACCTTGAAGTTTTACTTGGTTGAAGCAGCTCACTGATAGGTAATGTTTTTATAGACCAAGATAAATTTAATCGAGTAAAAACTTCTCCAGTTAAGAATGGTCTTTCTGATCACGATGCACAGTAGAACACATTGGTCCACAAAGTAATGTGAACAGTCCTCGAAAGCAGTGCATTCAGTTGACTACATAACAATTGCAAATTTTAGGGTAAGCTTCTAACAGAGTGTGATGAAGTGTACAGGGAACGAGATACTAATATAAAATTTAACCTATTCCGTGACACCTTTGTGAGTATATTTGAAAACAGTTTCCCTAAGATAACTTTGAGGCATAACTGTAAGAAACGATCTTACATGCTATGGCTTACTAAAGGGATAAAAATATCTTATAAACAGAAAAGGGATATTATCTTATAGCTAGAAGGTGTAGTGATCCAGATATAGTCAAAAATTATAAATACTACTGCACTGTATTAAAAAAGTTATACAATAGACCAGAAGTATGTGCATTACGTCTGAGATTAGTACCTCTACTAATAAAATTAAAATAATTTGGAATATTGTAAAAAGGGCATCAGGGTAAATGAGAGTACAGGAAGACTGAATTTCTATCAAACTCACTGAGACGTTTGTTAACAAAAAGTCAGGAGTATAAAATATTCTTGTAATCTTTTCTGTAGTGTTATAGAGAAAATAGGATTCAGCTGTTCATTAGAAAATGCAACGCTGTACATGGAAGGGCAATACTCTACAATTTGATCAAACTGAAATTCAGCCCACCTCTCCTACTGAAAGTAGGAAAATAATAAATTCACTGAAAAGTGAGAACTTACATGGAATTGATGGCATTTCCATCAGAGTACTACATGTTGATCCCAACTGATAAGTAGGATTCTCAGCCACATACGTGGTAGCTTACTGAAACAGGGCATTTTTCCAGGTAGACAGAAACATGCTATTGCTAACCAATTACAAAAAAAGGGATAGATCTGATGCTAACGACTACCGTAAACTCTCACGTCTGACAGATTTATCCAAAATCCTTGAAAAATAGTGTACTCAAGAGTAGTTTCACATATATGTAAAAATGACATACTAATGAACTGTCAGTTTGGTTTCCAGAAATATTGTGTTGTGAGTGGGACAGAGCACAAATGGTATAATTCATAGTTAACTGGAAGAATGGAGAAGGTTGAAATTAACTGTACAGAGAGTTCGCAAATATCGGTAGAGTCCTCTAATTGTGGAGGTACCAAGAACAGTGTCCTACAGGGTTCAGTCTTTGGCCCCTTACAGGTCTTAATATATATTAAAGATTTGCCACTCCATATTCATTAAGATGCAAAACTAGCTCTTTTTGCTGATGATAGAAGTATAGTAACCACAACCAACAAACGACAGTCAGCTGAGGAAAATGTAAATAATATCTTTCAGAAAATTATCAAGTGATTCTCTGCAAATGGGCTGCCAATAAATTTTGAGAAAACATGGTACATACAGATCTGCACAGTAAGTGGCATAAAACCGTGGATAAATATAGACTTGGAACTCTGCTGTAAAGACAGAATTTCTGATTGTGTTCATTGGTGAGATATTGAACTGGACGAAACTCATCGATGATCTGCTAAAACGTTTGAGTTCAGCCACTTACGCTATAAAGGTTAATGCAAATTTTAGTTTTATACGTATCGGTTTAATTAGCCTCCTGTACCAATTTTCATTCACTGATTTCATATGGCATCATACTTTGGGGTAATCCATCATTAAAGAAAAAGTATTTATAGCACCCTAAAATCGTGTAATCACATTAATAGCTGGACCCCATCACACATCACCTTGCGGATATTTATTTAAGGAACTAGAAGTATTCACAGTACCTTCACCAAACATATATTCACTTACGAAATTTATTATTAATAACACATCCCAATTAAAAAGTAAAAGCAAAGTACATAGCTACAACACTAGAAGAACGGTTTACTCTAACTTTGACACAGAAACAGGTAAATTATGCTGCCACAATAGTCTTTCTTTGGTCATTTACTAAATAGAATTAAAAGTCTGGCCGATAACCAACCAGCATTTAAAACAAAATAAAAAGGATTCCTGAATGAGAACTCCTACTCAATTGACGAAATAAATAGTAACTGTAGAAGAAAAGGAAAAAAGAAAACAAATGTGTGATGAAACCTTATGTTAAACTGACACGTTTCACATCATTATGAAATGTCCCATTCATGATCTGTTGATCACGTGTTACTGTAGAGTACTTTTTCGTGTCAATTTTTCGCCCCAATACTGCGCTCAGTCAAAAAATTCAGGCTTGCTTAGTCAGAGAGCATGTTAGGTTTCAAATTTTGTATTTCTCCACAGTCGCATTTATAAATGTAATGTGGCTAACATGCTGGTTAAAGTATATAGTGTGACATTACTTCGATGAAAGCTTTATCTAATTTATCTTTTCTATGTTTAGGCTGATAACTTATGTTTCTTGTGATGCATCTCCAAGCTACCCATCTAGTGAAAGTATCGGATTTTCGGTGGGAATCGAAGCCGGGGGTACTTTGTCAGTGCCCCTATCGACTGTGCCTCTTAGTAAAATGCCAATGAGCAAACATGCAAGGTTAAAGAAAATATTTTATCTTGGAGGTGACTGGAAGTTATTTACATTTCGGCATGAAGACACAAATTTAAACAGTCTGAAGGCACTTAACCTAATGATTAATCCACATTAACGATTATTAAGTGCAGAACTATTTGGGCCTTAAGGTCACTACGATGGTTTTGCCGCTATTGAGACACAAGTGAGGAAAGTTTCTCACCATTCTTTCGAATGCAGACCACGTCAAATAGTATTAAGCTGTGTTGGTTAACTGATAGTTAGAAAAGTCCGCAACAGATCACGATTTACAGTATTATGCTGTATTGGTTAACTGACAGTTAACCAACACAGCGTAATGCTGTAAATCGTCAGCTGTTGTGGACGTTTTTAAATGGTTTACACTGAATGAGAGCTTCAAGTCAGTATTTATTTCTTCTTCTTCCCCTCCTCTCTCTCTCTCTCTCTCTCTCTCTCTCTCTCTCTCTGAATGTTACCAAATAAACTATTTCTTGATGCAACATAACGTGACCTATTAGCAAGCAATCCGAATTGAAGTGGGGCAATGATGCTACAACCATCGGAACCTCTAAAAGTTCATTACGTTATTCTGTGACAGAATACACCTGTCCTGTATGTATTAATTAAACACATTCCAAACAGATGGACGTAGCTCTCAACAACACCTGCATAATTATAAATAGAAATACACTCGAGTAAAATCGAATGGCTTTCCCATTTACGAGAAATATCTCTGCTAAGAACAGGAATTGCTGTGACAAGGAATGAAAGAAAGGAAGAAAGAAAGTGAAGCAGGAGAAACTCATCTCCTGTATGAACTCGAACCGCACCTGTTACGAGTTAAGAGAGAGTTTTCTCATCCTTATAACAGGGAAAGAACTTGGGGCCACTGTTTAAAAAACTAGATTGGGAGTCTGGAGGAATGGAACCACATTTCTTCAACGATGGGAATGAGTTTCTTGACCTCAAACCCACAGTAAACACTGGCCAACTTCGCTGAATAGGCTGAGGTGTGAGCAGATTAAGATTTAGCCTTTCAATGTGTCACTACATGGAAGGAATTACCATTCACTGTGATTGAGGAGATGCTCGGAGCGTTTCACAGATGCTTCGTTGCCAACTGTGTCCATTCGGCCACAAGAAATGCACTATAATTAGCGAGGATTTTTGTTTTGCTTAAAGAATCTTTATTTATTCATCAACATCAACTTAGTCCTCTTCAAGGTAACCCACTTCATATACAGGGTTTTACAAAAAGGTACCGCCAAACTTTCAATAAACATTCCTCACACACAAGGAAAGAAAATATGTCATGTGGGCATGTGTCCGGAAACGCTTACTTTCCATGTTAGAGCTCATTTTATTGCTTCTACGGTGCCCGCATCTCGTGGTCGTGCGGTAGCGTTATCGCTTCCCACGCCCGGGTTCCCGGGTTCGATTCCCGGCGGGGTCGGGGATTTTCTCTGCCTCGTGATGGCTGGGTGTTGTGTGATGTCCTTAGGTTAGTTAGATTTAAGTAGTTCTAAGCTCTCGGGGACAGATGACCATAGATGTTAAGTCCCATAGTTCTCAGAGCCATTTGAACCATTTGAGCTTCTACGGTTGGGTTGTTTGGGGAAGGAGACCAGACAGCGAGGTCATCTGTCTCATCGGGTTAGAGAAGGATGGGGAAGGAAGTCGGACGTGCCCTTTCAAAGGAACCATCCTGGCATTTGCCTGGAGCGATTTAGGGAAATCACGGAAAACCTAAATCAGGATGGCCGGACGCGAGATTGAACCGTCGTCCTCCCGAATGCGAGTCCAGTGCCTAACCACTGCGCCACCTCGCTCGGTTTATTGCTTCTCTTCAAATCACATTAATCATAGAATGGAAACGCACAGCAACAGAACGTACCAGTGTGACTTCAAACACTTTGTTACAGGAAATATTCAAAATGTCCTCCGTTGGCGAGGATACATGCATCCACCCTCCGTCGCATGGAATCCCTGATGCGCTGATGGAGCCCCGGAGAATGGCGTATTGTATCACAGCCGTCCATAATATGAGCACGAAGAGTCTCTACATTTAGTACCGGGGTTGCGTAGACAAGACCTTTCAAATGCCCCCATAAATGAAAGTCAAGAGGTTGAGGTCAGGGAGCATGGAGGCCATGGAATTGGTCCGCCTCTACCAATCCATCGGTCACCGAATCTGTTGTTGAGAAGTGTACGAACACTTCGACTGAAATGTGCAGGAGCTCCATCGTGCATGAACCACATGTTGTGTCGTACTTGTAAAGACACATGTTCTAGCAGCACAAGTAGAGTATCCAGTATGAAATCATGATAACGTGCTCCATTGAGCGTAGGTGGAAGAACATGGGGCCCAATCAAGACACCACCAACAATGCCTGGCCAAACGCTCACAGAAAATCTGTGTTGATGACGTGATTGCACAATTGCGTGCTGATTTTCATCAGACCACACATGTTGATTGTGAAAATTTGCAATTTGATCACGTTGGAATGAAGCATCATCCGTAAAGAGAACATTTGCACTGAAATGAGGATTGACACATTGTTCGATGAACCAATATCAGAAGTGCACCAATGGAGGCCAATCAGCTGCTGATAGTGCCTGCACACGCTGTACATGGTACGCAAACAACTGGTTCTCCCGTAGCCCTCTCCATACAGTGACGTGGTCAACGTTACCTTGCACAGCAGCAACTTCTCTGACGCTGACATTAGGGGTATCGTCAAATGCACGAAGAATTGCCGCGTCCATTGCAGGTGTCCTCGTCGTTCTACGCCTTCCCCAGTCGCGAGTCACAGGCTGGAATGTTCCGTGCTCCCTAAGACGCCGATCAATTGGTTCGAACGTCATCCTGTCGGGACACCTTCGTTCTGGAAATCTGTCTCGATACAAACGTACCGCGCCACGGCTATTGCCCCGTGCTAATCCATACATCAAATGGGCATCAGCCAACTCCGCATTTGTAAACATTGCACTGACTGCAAAACCACGTTCGTGATGAACACTAACCTGTTGATGCTACGTACTGATGTGCTTGATGCTAGCACTGTAGAGGAATGAGTCGCATGTCAACACAAGCACCGAAGTCAACATTACCTTCCTTCAATTGGGCCAACTGGCGAGGAAGTACAGTACAGTACAGTACATACTGACGAAACTAAAATGAGGTCTAACATGGAAATTAAGCGTTTCCGGACATTTGTCCTCATAATATCTTTTCTTTATTTGTGTGTGAGGAATGTTTCCTGAAAGTTTGGCCGTACCTTTTTGTAAAACCCTGTATAATATACTTCTGGCAGCGTTTTCTCCAATATTTAAAACACTTCAGGAACTGTTTTCGTAATGGTGTTCAGTTCCCTCATAGATTCTTCTTTTATCTTATGAGTCGCGACAAAACGACGCCCTTTTAAGGTCTGCTTCGACCACAGGAATAGGAAGAATTCCCAGGCGGTCATGAAGGGCGAATACGGTGGCTGAAGGAACACAACGGTTTTGCTTTTTGCAAAAATATCGCGGAATAACATTGAGGTGTGAGCTGGAACATTATCGATATGCAATTTCAACACCTGATTTTGCCATAGTTCTGATCGTTTTCTCCGGATTGCTTCATGTAAATGGTTCACAGCCTACAGGTCGTACGTCTTATTGACCGTACGACCATAATGCAGGAGCTCATGATGCACTATCCTATTTTCATCGAAGGAAACAGAGAGAAGGATCTTCACATTTGACCGAACTTGCCACAATTTTTTTCTGTCTTATTTCCTCAGACAATTTCTATTGAGACGACTGGGTATGGGTTTCGTCGTCATATCAGTATATTCATGCTTCGTCACCAGTTATAATCTTCTTCAGAACTTCTGGACCATTGTCGATTTCATTCAGAAGTTCCTAAGGGATGTCAACGTGACGTCGCGTTTGGTTGAAATTCAACTGTTTCCATATAAATTTCACTGCTACACATTTCAGGCCCAGAACACCCTAAAAACTGCTTGACTTGAGCCAAAGGATACGCTGTAATAATCAGCAACCACTCTGACAGTGATTCTAAATTTTGCTGAGTAATTTCTTTACTTCTTTAAAATTTTCGTCATTAATTGAAGTGCTAGGGCGTCCAGGGCGGTCATCGTATTGGTCGTCATATCAGCCCGCTTTGAAAGGTTTTATCACTCCTAAACTCTTGTCATATTCACAGTAGATTCGCCAAAAGCCACATTAAATATTTAGAATTCGATGCTGCAGTTAATTCCATTTTTCATGCAAAATTATATACCAATTATTTGATCCATTGTTTTCGAAAGCAAAAATTCGCCGAGCTTTCGAAAAGCTTTTTCTATTGTTAACAACAAACTAAATATTCCAAACAGCTGAAAATGCAAATATACGTCAGAACAAGATAAAAAGTAATTTTAAAGATGGGAATTAAAGAAAAAAAGCTAAATTAAATTATTCCCGTTACTTTTTGATCACACCTTAAACGTATTTTTCCCTGAAACGATCTAGAGGGACAGATGCTGTTTATTCGCAAAATGACTATCTCGCTATGTTACAGAAATATGGCGAAGCCACTTTCGAAAAGTTATTTATCTCGAAAAAGTAATAAGAAAGCATGTGTTCAGCGTTAGGTCAGTTCACAGATTGGTAACGGGTGCTTAATGCGGCAAATACAAACAGATCAGATATTACCTGTCCAGCAGAATTCGTGCGTGACAGCGCAAATCTGATTTACGGCGCATTTTGCCGAACGTGAGGCCTGGAATTAACGACCCCTTTCAGCAAGTTGTTTACATTCGGCGATAAGCATCGTGCGGCGCGCGAGTTCTTGACGTGCCGTGGTGCGGTACGCTGCCAGCCTGGTAGTTGTACTCACGGCAGCTGCCGCTGTGTGCAGTCGCCTTCTTTCACGTGTTTTTTCTAGCTCCTAAAAAAGTTCTGTGCGGTGCTGGGGAGTGGAAATCGAAATAGAGTCTGGGCTTACACTTCGCTCAGTGAACGTTTACTGGTGAGTTACGCGATGTAGAAAGGAAGAGGAGACTGTAATACAGCATGCAATTTCAGTATCTAATGTGGTAATTCACGTTACATTCAGACTGGCGTCTCCGGTAGTGTTAATCTAGATGACTACGTTTAGACGTTTCCCTTTCTTTTTCTTTATCAAAAGCTGCGCAACTGACTATAAATTTTTTTTCGGGAGAAACAGCAAATACTCTAGACCATGGTGGTATAGACTAATTGGAATAACACATTCCATGTGACATGAAAGTTATTACTGGTTACAAAAATACGGATAGTTATAGAGATACACAGGCCGACAGAAGTATTCGAATAATATAGGACTTCAGTTATTCAGGGCTGTTGATTTCGGTTCAAATGGCTCTGAGCACTATGGGACTCAACTGCTGAGGTCATTAGTCCCCTAGAACTTAGAAATAGTTAAACCTAACTAACCTAAGGACATCACAAACATCCATGCCCGAGGCAGGATTCGAACCTGCGACCGTAGCGGTCTTGCGGTTCCAGACTGCAGCGCCTTTAACCGCACGGCCACTTCGGCCGGCGGGGGCTGTTGATTTGTAAGCACATAAACGTTACCATTTCGTGTCGCAGAAACTATGTACAACCCTGCTGTTATGTTCATTTTTACTACACGTACGTAACGTCCGGGTCAATATGACCCGACATAACAAAATGTCGTAAAAACTTATACCCACACACATTTTTCATACAGTTGTAATCCATCGACACTGTTGTTACATTAAAATATGATAATAATAAGACACAGAACTTCAATATAGAAAATTTATTATTTTAATACTCACATAGAGTAAATGAGAAACAACGATCAGTTCCATCAGAAAGGCAGTCTCAACATCCATCCGTTCATTGGTCCGTCCGTGCTACTTTCTTGCAGTTTGCACGCAATTAGTTGATGTGCTCTGCTTACTTGTTTATTACACTTTCCACACAACATGTTTCTTTTATCATCATCGCTTGAAGGGCAGAACTTACAGCGTTCCGTTTAGTAGGATTTCTTAGTGTTACTAATTTTTGCTCACATGCCACTTCTTCAGCGTCTTGGCAGTGAGCCTTGAGCAGCCGCTGGTGAAGCATCAGTACAGCGGTAGTCCAGCAGCAGTGCAGTAAGGAGTCGCATTTTTAGCTTTCATATCTGTTTTGTCGTTTGATTCTTAATTTCTTTCCGAGTGTTTGTGCGCTTGCATAATTAATTACATAAAATCCTTGCGTATTCTCGTATTTGAGAGAAGTTATATTGCTTATTGATAGCTGTAAAGTATAAATTCGCGGAGTCGCTAGTCAGTTGCTGTTTTGGACAGCCAGTGCTTTTTGTTTATTTCGTAGAGTCAGTTAGCAGCAGACAGAGGCCAGTGCCGTTTCATCTCTGCTTGCAGAGTGACGTGTGCGAGCAGCAGAAGCAGAAACTAGTCGTATATTCAGTTTTTCGTATTAGTTCCGCAGGTTTAATTCAAATTACTTCGTGTGTATGTGTGCTTGCGTGGTGAAATTTTTCGGATCTTTGCGTATTTTCGAATTAGAAAGGGGTAGTATCAAATGTTAATAGCGGTAGAGTGTAACATCGTGTAGGCGACTGTCATTGTACTAAGACAGGGGTAGGATCGCATTGTAATATCTGGATAGTGACGTGGTCGTGGTCATTTGATTGCTTCGTTCGTAAGTAATTGTTCATATATCGCAGCTCAATCTGGCGCTGGTGACGCAACTGTGCAGTCGCATACTGCTGTTTCATTTGTCGCAACTCTATACGTCCAGATATTAGCAGTAGGGCGGATAGGGTGTGTGCCTGCTGTGTGCGGGCGCAGGAGGAACTGGCCGCGGTTCGCGAGCAGCTGAGCGTGCTGTTGGCCACGGTCAGCCGCCTTCAGGCTGCTGCCTCGAGGTGCAGCGACGGCGGAGGGTCTGGCACGTCGCTTGAGACACCCCAGGTGTCACTTGCTGCGTACGCTGACTCAGCCGCCGAGGCACCTTCTGGTGCACCCGGCGCGATGGGGCCGCCCACACTTCAGGGTGAGTGGCGAACTGCAACGCGTTCGCGTCGCTCGAGGTGGAGGGTCAATTTGGAGGCTGGCCGGCTGGCCTCGCCCGTTCATCCTGTCAGTGGGCAGGTGGCCGCTCCTTCAGCAGGGCCCGAGCAGGCACACGGGGACAAAGGCTTGCTGGTTATTGGGAGCTCTAACGTTAGGCGAGTGATGGAGCCCCTTAGGGAAATAGCGTACAGGGATGGAAACGTGCACTCGGTTTGTCTGCCGGGCGGCCTCATCCAACATGTGGAGGCGGCCTTGCTACGGCTATTGAGCTTACGGGGTGCAGTCGTCAGCAAGTAGTTGCTCAATGAAGCCTGTCGCTTCGGTTCTGAGACGATCCTCAGTGCGTACAGGTGGCTGGCGGATTTGGTGAAGACCGCTGGCCTCGCACGCGGGGTGCAAGCAGAGCTCTCTATTTGCAGCATCGTTCCCAGAGTGGATCGGGGTCTTTTGGTTTGGAGCCGAGTGGAGTGTATCAACCAGAGGCTACATCGACTCTGCGACGGTCTTGGCTGCAGATTTCTAGACCTGCGCTTTTGGGTGGGGAATTGTAGGACGCCCCTAGATAGGTCAGGGGTGCACTACACAAAGGAAGCGGCTACTCGGGTAGCAGAGTTCTTGTGGCGCGCACAAGGGGGTTTTTTAGGCTAGGCAGTAGTGAGATGTGTCCTGATGAACACTCACCAGTCGACGCGCTCTGTGTAAAGACACTTCAGCAATCAAGATATTAGCAGTAAATTTTCAGTGTGTTCGGAATAAAGTTCCTGAATTTACTGCCCTCCAGGAAGCGTGTGGCGCGCAAATTATTCTCGGGACTGAAACCTGGCTGAACCCTGAGATAGGAAGTTCGGAAATATTTAGCGAAGGTTGGAACGTGTATCGGAAAGACAGATTAGACAGCGTAGGAGGTGGTGTCTTCATTGCAGTTGACAAAAATATTGTGTCTATTGAGGTCGAAGTAGAGCGTGATTGTGAAGTTATCTGGACACGTTTAACAGGGCTATGGGAAATAAAGTTAATTGTGGGGTGTTATTACCGGCCAACAGGTTCCACCGTGACAGTTCTAAATAGAATCATTCAAAGGGAGTCTACACTCTGTATCGCAGAAATACCTGGATCATGATACATTAGTCGGAGGCGACTTCAACCTACCTAGTGTAGACTGGGATGTCTATGGTTTCATTACAGGTGGTACAGACAAGCCGTCGTGTTCATTACTTTTGAACACATTATGCGAAAACTGTCTTGAGCAGCTAAATCGATAGCCAACGCGTTATGGAAATATTTTAGATCTGGTAGCCACGAACAGACCAGACCTCATCGACGGTGTCAGTGTTGAGACAGGGATTAGTGATCATGATGTTGTCATTACAACTATGGTTACGAGAGTTAAAAAGTCGGTCTGGAAGGGTAGGAGAGTATTCTTACTAGAAAGAGCAGATAATCAGTTGTTAGCATCCCATTTAGTAAATGAATCGACTTCATTTACTTCTGGTACGATGGACGTGGAAGAATTGTGGGCAAATCACGTATTGGAGAAGTATGTTCCGATAAAGTGGGTTACGGACGGAAAAGACCCACCGTGGTTTAACAGCGCAATACGGAGAATGCTCAGGAAGCAAAGACAGTTACACTCGCGGTACAAGAAAGACCGGGAGAATGAGGACAGGCAAAAGTTAGTAGAGATTCGTGGTGCTGTAAAAAGAGCGATGCGTGAAGCATACAACCACTACCACCGTCATATCTTAGCAAAAGATCATGCTGAAAACCCAAGGAAATTCTGGTCTTACGTAAAATTGCTAAGCGGGTCGAAGGCTTCCATCCAGTCACTGACTGATCAGTCTGGCCTGGCAACGGAAGACAGCAAAACGAAAGCTGAAATTTTAAGTTTAGCATTTGAGAAATCTTTCACGCAGGAAGATCGTACATACATACCGCCCTTTGAGTCTCGTATCGAGGCGTTGTGAAGCAGCTGAATGGGTTGAAAATAAGTAAATCGCCAGGTCCTGATGGGATTCCATTTCGGTTTTACAGAGAGTACTCTACTGCATTGGCTCCTTAATTAGCTTGCATTTATCGCGAATCTCTTTCCTAACGTAAAGTTCCGAGCGACTGGAAAAAAGCGCAGGTGACGCCTGTGTATAAGAAGAGTAGAAGGACGGATCCTCAAAATTACAGACATCGGTTTGTTGCAGGATTCTCGAAAATATTCTCAGTTCGAATACAATGAATTTCCTTGAGACAGAGACGTTGCTGTCCATGCATGAGCACGGCTTTAGAAAGCATCGCTCCTGGGAATCGCAACTCGTCCTTTATTCAAATATCATCTTGCGAACCATGGATGAAGGGTATCAGACGGATGCCATATTCCTTGATTTCCGGAAAGCATTTGACTCGGTGCCCCACTGCAGACTCCTAACTAAGGTACGAGCATATGGGATTGGTTCCCAAATATGTGAGTGGCTCGAACACTTCTTAAATAATAGAACCCAGTACGTTGTCCTCGATGGTGAGTGTTCATCGGAGGTGAGGGAGTGCCCCAGGGAAGTGTGGTAGGTCCGCTGTTATTTTCTATCTACATAAATGATCTTTTGGATAGGGTGGATAGAAATGTGCGGCTGTTTGCTGATGATGCTGTGGTGTACGGGAAGGTGTCGTCGTTGAGTGACTGTAGGAGGATACAAGATGACATGGACAGGATTTGTGATTGGTGTAAAGAATGGCAGCTAACTCTAAATATAGATAAATGTAAATTAATACAGATGAATAGGAAAAAGAATCCCGTAATGTTTGAATTCTCCATTAGTAGTGTAGCACTTGACACAGTCACGTCGATTAAATATTTGGGCGTAACACTGCAGAGCGATATGAAGTGGGACAAGCATGTCATGGCAGTTGTGGGGAAGGCGGATAGTCGTCCTCGGTTCATTGGTAGAATTTTGGGAAGACGTGGTTCATCTGTAAAGGAGACCGCTTATAAAACACTAATACGACCTATTCTTAAGTACTGCTCGAGCATTTGGGATCCCTATCACGTCGGATTCAGAGAGGACACAGAAGCATTTCAGAGGCGGGCTGCTAGATTTGTTACTGGTAGGTTTGATCATCACGCGAGTGTTACGGAAATGCTTCAGGAACTCGGGTGGGAGTCTCTGGAGGAAAGGAGGCGTTCTTTTCGTGAATCGTTACTGAGGAAATTGAGAGAACCAGCATTTGAGGCTGACTGCAGTACAATTTTATTGCCGCCAACTTATATTTCACGGAAAGATCACAAAGATAAGAGAGATTAGGGCTCGTGCAGAGGCATATAGGCAGTCACTTTTCTCTCGTTCTGTTTGGGAATGGAACAGGAAGAGAAGATGCTAGTAGTGGTACGGGGTACCCTCCACCACGCACCGTATGGTGGATTGCGGAGTATGTATGTAGATGGATGCTTCACACGATTCTCAGAGTACCTTCAGTTCTAGGATAGTGCTTCCTTCGTGCACTGTGCTCTGCCACTGGTGACTTTCCAAGTACCTACAAAAATATTCTTCATTTTTTCTGGCGTCCGCACCTTCTTCAGTCTTTATTATTTGTACCTAAGACCGGGAAGATGTTAAGACGGACCAATAATATGAGGAATTCTTTTTACATTACCTCCCATCAGGCTTCAATACTGTTTACTCTTGGTTTCATCAAACATAAGCGTGGTGCAATGGCCAGCAGTCACACGACATCTGAAGTTGCAAATGCAGATGCAGCGATTACTGACCACGAAATCGTTGTAGCGACACTGACAGCCGCAACATCCAACTCCACCAAAAGTAAACGCAAAACACATCTATTTAACAAAACTGATAAAAATTTGTTGGCGTCTTCCCAAGATACAGTCTCCACGGCTTCTAACTGTTGTGTAGACTTAATTATAAAAAATATCTGAGGCAACTGTGAGATTTATACGAAATCGATACATATTGTAAAAATGGAACTACAGACGAGTATGTATCTATGTTTGTTTGCATGTATTTGTGTAGGTATCTCTCCCTAAACCAGTAAACCGATTTCAGAGAAACTTAATATACATATCAGCGGCTGTTTGAGAACCACCTACCGATGAAAGTGGTGGCCATAGGGTGAAAAAGTTGTCTAGCCGACGATGCGCGAATACAAATAATTTAGTCACTCAGTATTTGAGGACGAGAGCACTTAGTGACTCGGGATCATCTTTACACATAGTTTCAAAGCTTTACGAAACTTTGTCTCACTAACAACTCACACAAAACGCTGAAAGGAAAAGAATTTATCAATTACTACATTTTCGCTCCTCATGAAGTGAAGTTGCAGCTTGAAGCATGACGTTTTAATTTGTTACTTCTGTACTACTAAATGTACAAGCGTCAAACTTTTCAAACAATAAATAAACTACGAAAATTTTATCATTATACGCCACACAGTTTAGAATATACGATGTCATAAACACTCAGATGCGTGAAAAACTGTAGCATCATGCAAGGCCTTTAAAGTTATAACATCATTAGTTCTAACTCTGGGCGCAATACTTTTCATATACAGTATCCTTACTGCCGCTAATTGTACCTACAAAAATACATCATTATACCAGACACACTTTAGGAGGTAAGACGTCGAATAGAGAGATATGAGAATTCTGCCGCATTATACATGACATTTCTATCTATTACCTTTTTGCTATTAGTTCTATTCGCAACATATTCTGCAGAGAGTATCCACATGTACTGCTGAATGTATCTACAAAATTATATCTCTGTACAGCATATAGTTTAGGAGATACGACGTATAAACATTGAGTTGCGTGAAAATGAAACTGCAGAGATACGGGTGAAATATGTCTACAAATAAGCGTGCAATATGTTAAATGCGGACGAAGCCACGAGTAAAGAGCCCATCCCAAACCCCTGGAACGACTTAAACCAAATTTGGTACACTTATTAGTTACAATTTGGAAAGAAACAATGTTGGGGTAAGAACCACCGGCTTCCTATTTGCGGAAACGCGATAACCTGTAGAGAGAAGGGGACAGGAGGAGGTGGACAGACAGTCATGGGGAATGTGGAGATGGGCAAAGAGAGGAAGGAGGAGGAGAGACAGAGAGGGGAAGAGGAAATGGAAGGAGAAAAGAAAGAGGAGAAGATAGACAGAGACAGGAGGAGGAAGATATAGGCAATGAGAGGTAGTGGCTGGAGCTGAAGAGAGAGAGGGGAGGAGGAAGTGGACAGAGGAAGAGAAATGGAGATGAACAGGGAGAGGCAGGAGAAGGAGACGGACAGAGAGAGGGGCAGGAGTATATGGACAAAGAGTGTGGGTGTGCAGGAGGTTATTGAGAAAGGGGTTGAGGAGATGGGCAGAGAGGGGGTGAAGAAGCAGTTGGACAGAACGAGAATGGAAAGGAGGAGATGCATTGATGTAAGATTGAAATAAATACATACCCAGAGGCAATTCTGGGTACTCAGACAGTAAATTAATAAAAGATGGTACTGATTCATCACGGTGTGCAAAACAGGTAGGAACACTATTGCAGAGCCAACAAAGACAGCTTCTCAAAATTAAAGAGACAAAAAATTTCCAAGACGGATGATGTCTTACTGATCCTCTAAACTTAGCGTGCTTTTCAGAACGAGATGCTTATAATAGCTTCCATAACGAAACTCTTAATCTAAATCTGACAGAAAATCGGAAGAGATTCTGGTCGTGTGTAGAGCACCCCAGTGGCAAGACATAATCAGTACCTTTAATGCTCGATATCAGTGGTAATATTTCCGACGACAGTGTCATTAAAGAGGGGATGTTAAACACGGTCTTCCAAAATTCCTTTACCAGACAAGATGAAGTAAAGATTCCAGAATTCGAATCAAGAACAACTGCCACCGTGAGAAACTTAGAAGTAGATAGCCTGGCGTAGCGAAGTGGCATAAATCACCTTATAAAGCTTAATCTTACGGCCCAGATAGTATAACAGTTACATTCCTTTCATACAATGCCAAGACAATTGCACCATTACTTAGCAGTCATATCCAACTGCTCGCTCGATGAAAGACCCACACCACAAGACTGGTAGGATGCAAAGGGCACATCAATACTCAGGAAAAGAAACGGGAGTAGTCCGCTGTATTACAGCCCGTATCACTGACATCCATTTGGAGTACGATTTTGGAACATATACTGCTTTCGAACACTGAATTTCGTCTAAGGTAACGGTCTTCTGGCAAAGTCAACACCGCTTCATAAGATAACGTTCTTCTGAAACTGAACTAGCTCTTTATACGCACGAAGTAATGAGTGCTATCGAAAAGAGATCTTAAATTGACACAAATTTCCAAATTTGTAGTAGGCTTTCAAGACCGTTCTTCAGAAGAGACTCTAAATCAAACTGCGTGCCTACTGAGTTCCGTCTCATTACTGCGACTGGATTCGGGATTCGCTGTCAGAAATGTTACGGTATGTATTAATCAAAGGAAAATTTTGTAAAACAGAAGTGATATATGGCGTTTCCTAAGGAAGTGTTATCGGCCGTCTGCTGTTCGTAATCTTATAATTTTTATGTATTTATTTATTTATTTATTTCAATTAGTCTAGCTCCGTAGGACCAAATTGAGGGGAAAATACACAATTTCATGGAACATACATGAAATTACGGCATTAAGGTAATAAAAAAATAAAATTTTTATGAACCCCCCATGAATAAGCTATAAGTTTATGTAAAAGCAATCAACAATATAACATAGTAATCAGCTTAATTTTTAAGTTTATGTAAAAGCAATCAACAATATAACATAGTAATCAGCTTAATTTTTCGATTCAGGATACAATTTAAGGCGCTCTCTTCGATTGTTTGCGGATGAAGCTGTTATTTACTGTCTATTGAAGTATTCAGAAGATCAAATCCAGTAGCAAAATTACTTAGACACGATATCTGTCGTAATTGTCTCTGA
Organism: Schistocerca serialis cubense; assembly: GCF_023864345.2. Lineage (NCBI taxonomy): Eukaryota > Metazoa > Arthropoda > Insecta > Orthoptera > Acrididae > Schistocerca > Schistocerca serialis. The sequence goes on from NC_064641.1 coordinate 617,015,205, forward strand.
ATAAGGAAAAGTGGTAGCTCATTCACACGAGTACGAAAAGAAATTCGTAAAGTTACGGCTACACGACAAATAAAGCAAATTTAAAAGCCAGCAAATCAAGTAAACAGCCGGGAATTAAAATTACGAAAAACGTTAATTGCAACCATCATACAGCTGATGTTGCGGGGAAGACAAAGAGTTGGTTTTATTGACAGAATTACAAGATGCAACGGGTCTACCGAAGAGACTGGCTTCACTATGCTTGTTCGTGGTCTGCTAAGGCATTATTGTGAAGTATGGGATCATTTAGCAGATAGAATTGACGGAGGACATTAATCTAGTCCATGGAACGGTAGTTCATATTTTACACTACTGGCCATTAAAACTGCTACACCAAGAAGAAATGCAGATGATAAACGGGTATTCATTGGACAAATATATTATACTAGAACTGACATGTGATTACATTTTCATTCAATTTGGGTGCATAGATCCTGAGAAATCATTACCCAGAACAACCACCTCTGACCGTAGTAACAGCCTTGATACGCCTGGGCATTGAGACAAACAGAGCTTGGATGGCGTGTACAGGTACAGCTGTCCATGCAGCTTCAACACGATACCACAGTTCATCAAAAGTAGTGACTGGCGTATTGTGACGAGCCAGCTGCTCGGCCACCATTGACCAGACGTTTTCAGTTGGTGAGAGATCTGGAGGATATGCTGACCAGGGCCACAGTCGAACATTTTCTGTATCCAGAAAGGGCCGTACAGGACCTGCAACATGCAGTCGTGCATTATCCTGCAGAAATGTAGGGTTTCGGAGGGATCGAATGAATGATAGCCACGGGTCGTAACACATCTGAAATGTAACGTCCACTTTTCAAGTGCTGTCAATGCGAACTAGAGGTGACCGAGACGTGAAACCAATGGCACTCCATACCATCACGCCGGGTGATACGCCAGTATGGCGATGACGAATACATGCTTCCAATGAGCGTTCACCGCGATATTGCCAAACACGGATGCGACCATCATTATGCTGTAAACAGAACCTGGATTCATCCAAATAATGACGTTGTGCCATTCGTGCACCCAGGTTCTTCGTTGAGTACACCATTGCAGGAGCTTCCGTCTGTAATGCAGCGTCAAGGGTAACCGCAGCCATTGTCTCCGAGCTAATAGTCCATGCTGCTGCAAACGTAGTCGAACTGTTCGTGCAGATGGTTGTTGTCTTGCAAACGTCCACATTTGGTGACTCAGGGATGAAGACGTGGCTGCACGATCCGCTATAGCCATGCGGATAAGATGCCTCTCATCTCGACTGCTAGTGATACGAGGCCGTTGGGATCCAGCACGGCGTTCCGTATTACCCTCCTGAACCCACCGACTCAATACTCTGCTAACAGTCAGTGGATCTCGACCAATGCTAGCAGCAATGTCGCTATACGATAAACCGCAATCGCGATAGGCTACAATCCGACCTTTATCAAAGTCGGAAACTTGATGGTACGCATTTCTGCTCCTTACAGGAAGCATCATAACAACGTTTCACCAGGCAACACCGGTCAACTGCTTTTTGTGTATGAGAAATCGATTGGAAACTTTTCTCATGTTAGCAAGTTGTAGGTGTCGCCACCGGCGCCAACCTAGTTTGAATGCTCTGAAACGCTAATCATTTGAATATCACAGCATCTTCTTCTTGACGATTACATTTCGCAGCTGTAGCACGTCATCTTCGTGGTTTAGCAATTTTAATGCCCAGTAGTGTAGTTCCACGAAACAGGGGAGCAAGGGTCTCCGGTACAACAAGGGAGTTGGTGCTGAAATCGTTAGTTTTTGCTTTGCAGCGAGATCTTTTCAAGAAATTCCTATCAGCAACTCTCTCCGCTGAGTGTGAAAATATCTTGTCGTCAGCTTACGTAGTTAGAAAATGGTCGTCGTAATAAAGTAAATGAAAGGTACTACAGAAAAATGCAAGTGCTCAATTTCCCCGTGCGCTGTTCGAATGTGGAACAGTAAAGAGGAGTTAGTTTGAAGAAAACTCTGCCAGGCACTTAAGTGGGAACTGTAGGGTGGTGTTTTTGATTTTGATGTGGGGTCCGCACTGCGGTCTCTCAGGGGATCCGCCGGAAGGGCGTCTGCACGTTCTGAACGGCACTCGGGCTGCGCATGCAGATAGTGAGAACGGGCTGTTGCAGCGCGGCGGTGCTGTCGCGTGCGTGACTCGCCGTACTTTGCCAGCAGGAACCGCCGCCGTGCCGCGGGGAATGTTTGACCCAGTGCCGGCGGAGGCGGGGGCTGCGCAGCAGCGAACAGAACTTGGCGCCGACACAGACCCCACCACCCTGTCACACTTCCAGTGATTGCTTGGAGTTTCGAAGCGATCGCTGAAACCGCTGATAAAGGGCGATATTGCACTTACCGATAACAGTGAGTAGACGCTACGCACGACGAATATGCAGAACGACTACTGCCAAGCAAAGTTGATAAGAAACTGTGCTCGTGTTGGTGGGAGCGTTGTTCCTGTCTTCGTCCAAACGTTTTGACTTAGGTTTCGGGTGGTCCCCCTGAATTGCTTGATGCCAGTGGCCTATCTCGCCGGGATTCCTTCTACCATCCTTACTCAACAGATGGGAAAAACCGACCGGTAATACGGGTACCGGTATTTTAGTTCTGAATCAGAAGTATTTTTCGGTATTTGTCCGGTCACCGGTATAAAAGGCTTTTCTTTAGTTTTTACTAATAATCGAGAAAAAAAGAAACCAAATACAAATTTTTCTTAAAAAAAGGAGCACTTTTTTTTTTTTTAATTTGGCATTGGTTTGAAATACTACGTTATTACAGTAAACGGCAAAGGCTATCAGTGCTATTTCAATAACACTGCCGGCTGAAAGGAGCAACAACCACATGGCGTAGGAATTGGTGTAGCATTGCTGAGACGTTAATGTTAACGTCAGTTAATAACGTTCCCGTTAAGAGACAAAGGAATTGGCTGCGAGCGGGCATTGATTGAAATCAATGAGGAAAGTTGAAAATTTATGCTACATCGGGATTCGAAACCGGGACGCCAGCTAGCTAGGTGGGTGCTCTGACCACTAAGCCATCCGGACACGGCGGTCACTGCAGCCGAGCGGACTACCCTAGCACGCCTCCCGTCAGACCCAAATTCTCGATTTATCCTCACACCACGAAAGTAATACCCCTGACCATCATTCTCATTATTCGCGGTATATCGCTGATTTCCGTAACAGCACACTGGGCTCGAGCTCTTGTGGGAATCTGTGAAATGCCACGAGTAAAAAGCAAGAGATACTACGTTAGTAGTTTGTGGAAAGACTGAGAATTTGGGACTGGCGGGAGGCGTACTAGCGTATTCCGTGCAGTTGTAATGTCCACTGTGTCCGAATAGCTTATTAGTCAGGGCATTAGCCTCGAAAGCAGGAGACATGGTTTCGAATCCCGGTCCAGCATGGAATTTCAACTTTCCCCATTGATTTCAATCAATACCCGATCGCAGCCAATGTCTAAACTTCCTTTGTGTTTTACTTAATAATGGCTGCTGGCTCAAAATGGTGTCTTACGTACAGTTGCCGTGTGTCGTGGCTTAGTGTACGCGTGTATGTGCAGTGTGCAAGATTTGTCACAAGCTTATATATACAGTAGATTCTTGCTTTCGTTGCTGGACACCCGCTCTATTGCAGGATGGCACCAACGCTAGTCGGGCAATACTTTTACGAAGTGACGTAGCAATGAAGTACAGTGATTCATTTGCCTTTAAAGATAAAGATTTGTGTACCATTTTTACGAAATAATGATAGGGAAAGAAAATTACGGTAATAGTAATATATCAAAAATTTAACAACATTTTATTCGTAGTATGAAATAAAAACAGAAAGTAGCTAATCTGCTGCCTGTGTGTACATAATATGACTTTACGTGCTTGTAGCTCTTGAATACGGACAAATTAACACGATAAGCAGAGTACTTCTGCCTTAGTTTCTATTCTTTAGCACTGTGCGTAATGCCCAGATAGTGGTATGATCCAAATGACAAAGTGGTGTTTCAGCGAGTTTCAAAATATTGGTACGATTAGAAGAATGCTGTTGATATTTGTAAGCATTCAACCATTTACCGCTTTTCAAGATAAGCAGCGAACGGTGGACGGACTACGTTTTCATTTAGTTCGCTATTTGATTTAATATTTTAATTTTGTGTGTCTTGAAACTTGGGAGCCAAATTGTTTTTAGCCTTTTTCGATTCCTACGTTTACTGTCAGAAACCAGCAGGAATAAAAAACAAAGAATCGGTTATTTTAGAAACCGGTTTCTTTTAGCGGTTTTAACACGCATGTTGAATTGACGAGGACGAAAAAAAAAGATATGACCAAAAATGTGTTGTTACAGCGATAACCGCCATCCCTAACTTATTCCTTACGAACTTTTCCTCAGTTGCTACTGACGTAGACGTCGATAAAAGAGTGAATTACAAATTTTCTCCCTGTAAGGAAAGAAAACCAATAAACTAGAGTTAGTGTTGAGGAGGCTATAAGGTAATGTTTAAGCTTACTGTCAATTCAAGAAGCGATGTACGAAAAAAAAAAATCTGTTTTAAAAATAAGAGGGCAACGTGAGCAACCGACGTAACCTTTCTGGCCATGTCAAAACTTATACCAACATCAAAACAGAGAACGACACCACAGTCAAAAAGCGAAAGAATTCTTCTATCTAGGAATCAAAATTACACAGGATTATCGACACAGAGGAAGATCGGCACAGACGAAGAAGCCATATATATATATATATATATATATATATATATATATATATATAAGAAAAGAGCTCTCTAGGTATGCAATACTGATACAGAAATGAGGAAGCAGGTCGTAGTAACGTACGGCTGAAGAACAGTACTAATTTCAAGCATTTGGCAAGTGGTGCCATGGATGTATCTTAAACAATGAGTAGACAATTGAGGCAAGGATGGAGGAATACTGGAATGACATTATTAAAATAGGTATGGAAAGTGTTTGGAAGGCCAAAGTGACAAGATAGTGACACATCTGCTACGACATGCAACGCTGCAACTAAGTTGGAGATGGAAAGACGAGAAGAGAAAAAAATAATAATATGTGCAAACATAGGAAAGTATATGTTGAACAGATGGTAAGGGATAATGGGAGTAACAGTAACTCAAAGAAGAAAAAGTTGACAGGAGTTAAGAAAAGATTGAGTACAGCACGCTACCAATTGAGGCACGGAAGACTTAAAAGAAGGTGCGGAATGGGGGAAGAAGAGACGAGGGAAACAGAGAAATGGAGAAAAAATGAGTGTGTGGTGTGAGGGTGGGGGGAGGAAGAAGGACCTACATCGTTGTTATTCAGAACCAACTCACCTCCGCATCCGAGGGCACTAACGCACTGCTACGCAGCGGCACGTAACTAATATATTATCAAGCTGTAAGGAACAATTCCCATTCCAGTCTTTGGCTAGAAGATGAAGTATGAAGGATGGTATGAAGTTTCATATCCTCAAAGGTCGCTGCGCTAGCCATAGTTAAAATCCAAACTTCAAAGTGTCTTGTGGAGAGACTGTGCGTGACATCGTTGAACTCGGCGGCGTCCTTCATACTATTCACGAAGCTCAGGCTATTGGATTACGTAGTGTTGAAATTCCACTCATTTGGCTGTCTTGTGAAGAGCACCAAATGACACTATAGATGACACACGCTCATCACAGATACCTTCACAGTATCAGTAAAGTTTAAAACACGTAACATGCGTACCGAAATGCCATCAAGTATAAAGGTTTTTATTGGAGAGCCACTCGAAGTGAGAAAGTATTATCCAGGACATGATTTTTTTTTTCTTCATTTCGTTGTGAATGAATGGAAACATAAATTAGCCACCAGTATTTAGCCTGCTTCTACTATGGAAACGAATTACTTTTGTTCATTGTTCTTCCCCTTTTGCCATATGCTACAATATATCACAGCATAAATTCTCGCTCAAGCGTCACACTGTTTCAGAAACAATAAAAAATGGTTCAAATGGCTCTGTGCACTATGGGACTCAACTGCTGTGGTCATTAGTCCCCTAGAACTTAGAACTACTTAAAACTAACTAACCTAAGGACATCACACACACCCATGCTCCAGGCAGGATTCGAACCCGCGACCGTAGCAGCAGCGCGGCTCCGGACTGGAGCGCCTAGAACCGCACGGCCACCGCGACCGGCCAGAAACAAGAGCTCCCGATTATATTTCCAACACTATTGGGACGAGACCTTTTCTTTTTTTTTTTTTTTTTTAACGCGGTAAATGGAGGCAGGGAGGGTGGGAAGGGTAGAAAGTATATTTATATAGTAATGCGATAGTACTTGCACAGAATAAAAGAGGTGTACTACCAAAGAATATAAAGTCTGTTTCTATCACTTTTCGTCTGTGTTAGCAATGAAACAAAATACTGAGATATGTTATCCAAGAGAGAAAAACTGTATACTGATTATCAGGTGAATGTGTCGAGTCACCATTATCAGCTAGTGATATCATGAGGGCGTATGCCAGGATATTCCAGCACGGGCGCGCAGAAAGGACGCAGCTGCAGCGTCACTCAATGGACGTTCCTACTATACAGCTGACTTAAAAGAAGGAGAGACAACAAATTTGCTTAAAGACTGTTCCACGTGCCTCTTCATCCTGTATGACAAGTTTAGTATTGAGAATGGATGGAATGACTTACCACGAATAAAGTAAATAAAACATGAATCACTTCAGAGATGACGAGGTAATTGTATTATACTCTCCCTGTCCCATTCACTAGATCAAGAAATCAGAGGGACGTTAATTTCAAGAGTTATACTTTTCATCATATTTCAGCCGCTTTAAGTACGAGAACCGTAATTTTGAAATTTTTGCTTCTTCGTTCATGTATTCAACAAACTAAAGTGAAAACTATATCTTTATCTCACATATAACGTTATCTTCTAAATCGGTAAACTTTCTTAATAATGATATGGGAGGTGTCTACCTTGTAGAAAAGTGATTGTATTTATTAATTTACGGAATATGGAAGGCTAATCGTTTATAGTATTACGTCAGTGCCTCATCACGTGACCTAGCTGAAGATATGTAATACTGAATGAAAACATTTACAAGCAGTAAACGAAATTGTTTTAGTGTAGCTTCATTTCTTACTCATGCTTCATTTATTCTTACGTATGCGAGTTTCTAAATCTCTAGTTTCTTTTTTCCGTCTTATCTTGTGCTACACCTGCTAACTTCACTAAATCATCTGCAACTAACCTTCTTAACCTGTATGCATCTTGCTTCTAATTTCTTCTGTTCACAGAGTGACACGCTCATCTCTTTGATTTATTTATTTGTTTAATTTTCAGAACCCGAAAATTTTATTTTTTGCCCTGTTAGAACAGACATGATGGATACCATTTTTAACTGTTGGAATATAATTTCAGAGAGCCTATGTGATAATTCCCGCATCATGTAGGAGTATTCAGTTTACGAACTATTACATAAGAGTTACATACAGGCATTTTGATTAAATGATATCGGCATGTAACTTGTAACTTCTTGCCTATAATAGTTATGGTTCTTGTATTCTAGCTAAAGGGGTCAACCACAAACCCATGTGCGGCATTTACTTTCCTACCCTACCTCCGAAGAATGCAATACACACAAACTGGCTCATTGTGCCTGGTCATGTTTCTTAATACTCACAGAATATGTAGTAGTCATCGGAAATCTACTGAAAGCAAGCCGTAAAACGGTGAACGTCGAATACTATGCTACATCGCTACTCTCGTATAGTTTGTTCGAAAACAAAAACTTAATTTATTCTAATTCACAATGAATGATAGTTATTTATTCCATTTTGATTTACAAAGTCTATCACCTGCACTTATTGTAGATATTTAAGCTTCCGCGTCCGGTGTCAGACTGATTACAATCCTTCCGCATATCTTCACATTATGCTTATAAAACGCTTGTATTGCTGTAACAGCGGAGGAAGGACGTTGCAACACGACAGCATAGTTGGCTATTTTAGAATTTAATTATTTTATTAGAAAATGAGTAATACATTACGAAGATTGTTTTTTTTTTTGCGTATCATGTTAATTGCTGTCAATTTCGAATCCTCATGGGTCCACCTTTGGTCACGTGGATAGAGACACAAAACTGTTACAAACGCTTGTAAATACTTTGTTGATTACTTTTATCTAATTCTGCATTGATATTCAGGCACTTGTACATGGAGGTCTTCTTTTACACAAAATAATCTGGGAAACAATAAATATAGCTGAAACTTCTTGGCAGATTAAAACTGTGTGCGGGACCGAGACTCGAACCCGGGACGTTTCGAGTCTCGGTCCGGCACATACTTTTAACGTGCGAGGAGGGTTCATATCAGCGCACACTCCGCTGCAGAGTGAAAATCTCATTCTGAATAAATATAGCTGATAGGATAAGTAAGTAAAACTGTTCTAAACCCGAAGACTGATTTGAGTATTACACCGACTCTGTACGGTCCTTTTGGATGGAGTGTACCATTTCCTTTCTTATACTTCTGATCCAGCAGACAACTCTCCTGACCTCCAACTCGGGAGAACGTCCACCAAATAAGTGAAAGCAGGGTTGTGTTGTGACGCACGAACAGCTGCTCCCCGGATGTAACAGCATCGTCGAGCACCCCGACGTTAAACGGATGTGAAAGGGCGAGCACCGGGACGGGCGAGCGGCATAAATGGAATGAGTGTCCCAAATTTCGGGCGGTGGGACACGGGGAGCGAGCCAGCAGGTATTGATTATTGATGCGAGCGAGCGGTTACTGGTGCAACAGACGCGCTGGGGTCTGACAGCCGTTAAGCCGGCCCCCCGTGCACGTCCGCACGCAGCCGTAAAGGAACCAGCAACCGGCCGACTGCGCACGGCACGCGGGGCAGCTCCGTCTGACAGGTCCGCAAAGGCGTGCGAGATGTCACCTCGTCCCGCACTCCGCCGTGCATTACTCTGACGTAGCATCACTTACGCCATTGGTACGATATCGACACACACACACACACACACACACACACACACACACACACACACAGAGAGAGAGAGAGAGAGAGAGAGAGAGAGAGAGAGAGAGAGAGAGAGACATGATGCACATATATTCAGTTGGAGGTGGTCTAGCGGTATCGACAGGTTGCATCAGTATCATTTCTCTTCAGGGACTCGGTTATCAGACAGTCTATCAAGCCGAACCTTCGTCCTTTCAGTTTAACTAGGTACTCAAACACTATCAGGTCTAGAAAGGCATACTGGTCTTGGGTACTTTTTCGTAATTTTCTACATGTTTCGAAAACCCTGTCAATGCTATTATCGTAACTGAGTAATTGGATGTGCCGAAAGCCTGTGAGTGCTGATGTTACCTTGCAATGTATTACGAAAAATAACGGGCAAAACATGTAAGTATAGCGGCGCTAGATTCCACCCACTCCATCTAATGGTATCGTTCTGGTTAACATCATTTCGTCTTTATGGGGAAGTACAGTCCATGAACAAAGTTTAGCGGTTTTTTGTGTTATATGGTAACGACGACAGTAGACGAATGATTTACGTTTGTTACGACGACGTACTATAAGGGAAGGATACGACTGTAACTCTAGATCACTAAACGCTAATAAAGTTTCGATTTCAGTAGCGTACAAAACAGAACATTTGTACTTAATTTTGTACGTAACATACCACTGGCGATCTAATACTTGTAATTAACTAATGCATAATCTCTAAATTATAACTTATCCCGAAAAAAATGTGTAATAGTACACTTCACGATGGCTTAGTACCGATGTAATAGCATCCTCACTTTAGTATTGTAGGTTAAGCATTTGTGGAGAACAGTATCAAGATGAACCGCTCTATCGCCGCTTACTAATCGTCGGTAGATTTTTAGGCACGTTCCACCGTACACGTAATTTGGGGCTGTCACTGACACGTCTCCCGTCCACTTAATTGCAAATCACTTTTCGACAGTGTCAATGTGCAGATAATCATTTAATTTCTTTTCATGTAGGCTAAGTACATCAGCTATCATAAGATCTGAATGAGAGATCTGCGGACTAGAGGGTAGTGATGACCAAGTGTGTATATGACTTAAGAACAATGACACCTATGTTATAGAACAGGTTAAGTAGGGTAAGCAATCCAAGTGCTTCTCAGAAATGTGTTGCCAATGGATACTTTTTCGTACTATCTGTTTCATAGATACCTGTCAAAGCTAATTTCGCATCTGAGTAATGGAATGCTCTGAAAGTGTATAAGTATCGACGTTTTCGTGCAATGTATTCCGAAAAACAGCATGTCACACATATAGAAAGGATAGTGGAGAAAGACATGGATAAGATGGTTAATGGCAGGTGTGAGGGTGCATGACAACGGCCGCCGTCCTACCGTCTCTATTTCCCGGTGCGACAGCGCGTGTCCTGGCGACAGCAGGAGAGTCTGCAGACGTAAACACAGAGACCCGGCGCGGACGTGGCGGAGCGCGGGCGGCGGACAGAGAACGCGGTCTTCGCGGGGTGCGGAGCGCGCGACAGCCGGCGGGCCACTGAGCCGCCTCGCCGCCAGCAGCGCCCCTGGCGGCCGCCGCGCGCACCCGCCGCAAACATGGCGCGGCTGCAGACAGCTGCGCAGGCCGTCTTCTCGAATCGTCCGCGGGCAAGCGGCTGGCCTGGGTCCACATCTTACGAGCCCTTCTGCTGCTACACGAGCCTCATTCTCACTAGGGCAATTCTTAAGACCTGTGGCAAGTGATTTAATATCTCCACCGAACGTGTCAATAGTAAGCAGAAACGGCGGAGAGAGGCTGGCTGCTGCGATGAGATGATGGTCAAGCATCGAAATAAATATGTCAGGAAACTCAATGAAGCGAGACGGAGGTTTTAATTTACGAAGAAGTCTCCGGCCGTTGCATATACCAGAGCTGGGAAATGTGCGTTTCACGAAATGTGAGTGCGGTGGCACTCTCTTGAAATACAAAAGACCTTTATAGGGCGTAGTGAATGCTGGGAGTCGAACTTCGCAACGAAAACAGTGGCCTAAGACCAACCACAGAAAAATTCCGAACAACCTACACCATCCAAAACCCCGACTCCAATAATCCTATAATTTCCCCTCTACTCTCTACTCAGTACGCTGCTGCGCCACTACCAACACATTCCACCAACACTGTACCTACATATCCCCCACATGCTCTAAAAATGGCTCTGAGCACTATGGGACTTAACATCTGTCGTCATCAGTCCCCTAGAACTTAGAATTACTTAAACCTATCTAACCTAAGGACATCACACATCCATGCCCGAGGCAGGATTCGAACCTGGGACCGTAGCAGTCGCGCTGTTCCGGACTGAAGCGCCTAGAACCGCTCGGCCACCGTGGCCGGCCCCCACGTTCTCTCCCAAAAGGAATTTAAACCGTCTTCCCCTCCCAGACCTTGAACTCGGTCCCAACATTTACCTCTCCAACCAACTTTAAGCGAACCCCATGACTTTCGATCTCGTCAGAGCGCCCTCTCCCTCCCTTCCCAATATTTTGCCTTCCACCCTTCTTTTTCTAAACCCCTTCCCTCAGAAAATTTTAGTCTCACTAATAACCGCCTACTCCCATACCTCTTCTAACCCAATAGCCACTCATACCGCCTCGATACATTGGCAACAGTCCTCCATCCATATACCACAACCATTCTACCTCCCCAACGACGAACCTTTCCCCTTCAACAGCAGACTACCTACCCCAAAGTAGTTATGGTGTCACCGCCAGACTCTACACTTGCTAGGTGGTCGCCTTTAAATCGGCCGCGGTCCGTTAGTATACATCGGACCCGCGTGTCGCCACTGTCAGTGATTGCAGACCGAGAGCAGCCACACGGCAGGTCTAGTCTAGAGAGACTCCCTAGCACTCGCCCCAGTTGTACAGCCGACTTTGCTAGCGATGGTTCACTGTCTACATACGATCTCATTTGCCGAGACGCAGTTTAGCATAGCCTTCAGCTACGTCGTTTGCTACGTCCTAGCAAGGCGCCATATTCAGTTACTGTTCTCAACATATAACATTGTGAATCATGTACCGTTAAGAGCGACGTTCGTCATTAATGGATTAATGTTAAGTATCAAACTAATTACGTCCGCTTTCTGAATTCTAATTCCTTGACATGTTCCAGACCTCACGTCAGTATAGTCCTTCTCTCCTCACGCCAGCCTGCGTGAGCTAAAACTCGTGCATTTCGGTCTCCTCTCGTAACACAGCGTTGGCTCTTCTGCCAACACAACAGTAGTTCCTTCCAGCTGGCCAGTTGTACCATAGTCAGGTGTCCCTTTACTAACATTATCTTTCCACTTAAGGTACGTCGATTTCGAGGTATTTAGCTGTCTCCAGTTAAACAACCTGTATATTCTGGTCATAGATGTGGAACCACTATTCTAAAACTAGAATGGATAAACAAAAGTTTAGAAGGGTATGAGGTGGGAAAGAAGGGAAGCCTGTGAGACTATGTTACCAACAAAATGGTCATTTAGGAAGCAACCGTCTGCAATAGAAGACGAAATTATAAGTGAAAGAGGTTCATGCCACATCAAACAGAAAATTACCGAGAAGATCAATGTTTCCTTTCATTTGAACATAGTTTCAATCATTCGCGAGCTATGACCGATGTTCCTTCATTACAGAAGACGTGAAAGGCAGTGGTGTTATCACAAGCCGAACGCATTGGATCGTCCTTCTTACCAGAAGAGTGGACCACCCGCGTTAACGGTGAGACTCTTACATCAACAAGCCACGACAGTTTGATCCCCAGGATTCTCGTGAAAGTGGCTCTGCTGATGTAGTAACAACAACCGCTATACTACACTGTTCATTGAAAGTCTAAAGCTGAATACTCGTCGCATCTCGTGGGAATTCTGGCCTGCAGCACATCGATAATGAGAACTTTGGCCCTACATAAATGAAACCTCCACAAAATGGAAATATTGCATCTCACTGAGAACGATCCAGGTCGTCGAGTATAGTTTAAAGAGTGGATAACACTCTAACTTGTTGAAAGCTGTCCTATGCGCTATTGCGTACTATTTATGGATGAAGTTAATTTGTATGTGAACGGAGAGGTGAATAAATAGTCACAGCTAATGGTGAGATATCGATCCCCATTAGATGAATTGGTTAACCCATCGAAAGTTATGGTTTGGTATGGAGTATAAGGCTCTCGTGTTGTTGGGCCGTCCTTCATGTAGAGCACACTAAGAGTGGTTCTTACACGAACATGTGCTGCCGCCACTATTCCTTAAGACTTATTCCCAAGTTTCTTTCATTGCAAAGGGTTTACAAATGATTAAACAATAACTTTCGAGCATACCTGGATATCCATTTTCGCCGGATAAGAGCACGACGTAAAAGACTGATATTCCGAACACTAAGTTCCTGTAAGTTCGTTGACCTCTGTCTGTAGATACTTACGAAACTATCATAATCGTTAAAGATCAGAAACCTTGCTCACTTGAGAGGACCGGATGTTGATGCCTGTGCTCGTATTTCAGCATGTGTGACGTTTGAAGCCCATGAGGAACTGGTGAAGCACCTATGACAAGAATCTTACAACGTGCTGGCCAATTCGTTGAGCACTTACTCACTCTGTTTGCATGGGGCACCCAAAATCGGATTTCGTAAACCGATTTCGCAACACCGCTTCTGAGTGGTCATGTAAACACTTCAAAATAGATCCTGGAAATCCGCTTCTAGTTGCCGGTTTTCCAGTTCCGCAATCAATTTTCGCTATCATATAGAAGGTGTTTTCAAATGTGCTTGTGCTGTCAAGTTAAGTCTTGTTTTCAGAATATTCGCGTAATATAGACTTATGGTGCAATGAAAAAAAAAAAAAAAAAGGATTCAAATGGTTCTGAGCACTATGGGACTTAACTTCTGAGGTCATCAGTCCCCCAGAACTTAGAACTACTTAAACCTAACTAACCTGTTGTTGTTGTTGTTGTGGTCTTCAGTCCTGAGACTGGTTTGATGCAGCTCTCCATGCTACTCTATCCTGTGCAAGCTTTTTCCATCTCCCAGTACCTACTGCAACCTACATCCTTCTGAATCTGCTTAGTGTACTCATCTCTTGGTCTCCCTCTACGATTTTTACCCTCCACGCTGCCCTCCAATACTAAATTGGTGATCCCTTGATGCCTCAGAACATGTCCTACCAACCGATCCCTTCTTCTGGTCAAGTTGTGCCACAAACTTCTCTTCTCCCCAATCCTATTCAATACTTCCTCATTAGTTATGTGATCTACCCATCTAATCTTCAGCATTCTTCTGTAGCACCACATTTCGAAAGCTTCTATTCTCTTCTTGTCCAAACTATTTATCGTCCATGTTTCACTTCCATACATGGCTACACTCCATACGAATACTTTCAGAAATGACTTCCTGACACTTAAACTATACTGGATGTTAACAAATTTCTCTTCTTCAGAAACGCTTTCCTTGCCATTGCCAGCCTACATTTTATACCCTCTCTACTTCGACCATCATCAGTTATTTTGCTCCCCAAATAGCAAAACTCCTTTACTACTTTAAGTGCGTCATTTCCTAATCTAATTCCCTCAGCATCACCCGACTTAATTAGACTACATTCCATTATCCTTGTTTTGCTTTTGTTGATGTTCATCTTATATCCTCCTTTCAAGACACTATCCATTCCATTCAACTGCTCTTCCAAGTCCTTTGCTGTCTCTGACAGAATTACAGTGTCATCGGCGAACCTCAAAGTTTTTATTTCTTCTCCATGAATTTCAATACCTACTCCAAATTTTTCTTTTGTTTCCTTTACTGCTTGCTCAATATACAGATTGAACAACATCGGGGAGAGGCTACAACCCTGTCTTACTCCCTTCCCAACCACTGCTTCCCTTTCATGTCCCTCGACTCTTATAACTGCCATCTGGTTTCTGTACAAATTGTAAATAGCCTTTCGCTCCCTGTATTTTACCCCTGCCACCGTTAGAATTAGAAAGAGAGTATTCCAGTCAACATTGTCAAAAGCTTTCTCTAAGTCTACAAATGCTAGAAACGTAGGTTTGCCTTTCCTTAATCTTTCTTCTAAGATAAGTCGTAAGGTCAGTATTGCCTCACGTGTTCCAGTGTTTCTACGGAATCCAAACTGATCTTCCCCGAGGTTGGCTTCTACTAGTTTTTCCATTCGTCTGTAAAGAATTCGTGTTAGTATTTTGCAGCTGTGACTTATTAAGCTGATAGTTCGGTAATTTTCGCATCTGTCAACACCTGCTTTCTTTGGGATTGGAATTATTAAAGGACATCAAACACATCCATGCCCGAGGCAGGATTCGAACCTGCGTCCGTAGCGGTCGCGTGGTTCCAGACTGTAGCGCCTAGAACCGCCCGGCCACCCAGGCCGGCCTGTGCAAAGAAGGAGAAGCGAAATTATTAGACTGCAGCTGGCAACCTGCAATAGTTACGTAAAGAGTTGACTGCATCAGAAATTGGATCAGCTGTTATCCAGCTGCCATATTTAACTGGACTATCAAATCCGTTTCAGTCCTTAACATGTAAACAAGACATCGAAAAACTGTGTCCGAAACTCGGTTATCGTCTTCCGGAAGAGGTGTCGCATGTTAACGTAGTGGCTATAAGCGTAATGTGTTATTACCAGCATTTGACTTGTTCTGCATGTAACGCTACATAATTAGAGAATGAACAAAGCTATGGTCAAATGAAAGTCACAGTTGTTTTTGTCATGTATTTGTCTGTTTACATTAAATTAAATTTACCAGTTTATCTGAACGGTGGCTTTCAAAATGGCCACACATATTGGCAACATTGCAAGAGAGGGATCCCCGCTTTCTCAGCTAAACATGTTTGTTTTTAATCTCTGTATTATTCTAGTGGGATAGTTCCGCACCAGTTTAGCATCCTCCATAGTCTACGACTAGCTAACCGCACACTGAAGTACATATGACCAACTAGATAAATATTAATCAAGTTTCCGCAAACATTGTAATACATCAACTCAAATAAATGTAGCCGGCCGTTGTGGCCGTGCGGTTCTAGACCCTTCAGTCTGGAACCGCGCGACCTCTACGGTCAAAGATTGAATACTGCCTCGCGTATGGATTTGTGTGATGTCCTTAGGTTAGTTAGGTTTAAGTAGTTCTAAGTTCTAGGGGACTGATGACCTCAGAAGTTAATCCCATAGTGCTCAGAGCCATTTTAACCATTTTGAACTAATTGTACGTTTTGTATTCATTTCCGTAGAAAAAAGATAATGTGCCTTACAAAAACCTGCTTAGTGTTGACAGAGATGTTGATCGGCGTTTAGAGATTGTTCATTCCTGCCCATTGTGTGAGCCCTTGCATTTTTCACATTTTGTTTCATTTCGGAGATAGTGGTTGATTCAGTTAGTTTTGTGCAACCAGCAATACCTACAACAACCATGCGCGAGGTTGTCATATTCTCTCGCTCGCTACGCGCAAAGTATCAGGCATACAGAAAAAATGCATAAGACTTTTTGTAGGAAACTTAATATTACTAAAATTTTACTGTGATAAATTTTCGTTGGAGGCCGGATTTTCGAGTTATTCAAGAAGAAGTCGTTTAAAGGTCACTTTTATATGTTTTTCTTGAATAATTCGAAAACTATTGCCTCTGGGGAAAACGAGTCTCAGTACAGAACTTAACAGTATTACATTAACTACAAATGTGTGCTTTTTGTGTAAGAGGTTTAATCTCGCGTATTTGTAAGTGTAAGCTCATTCATTTTGTAGCGCAGTAGCAGCTCATACGTTTTGTTTTGAAAGCAGCTACAAGTTCATTTAGTAAGCCGGTCAGTCAGGTTCCGGCTCTGGGTTGATATATGCATCTGTAGAGCTGCAAGTTAAGTGTTTATCATTTTCTGTGTTTCCCTCGTACTATATTTATTAAATTTAGTATGTGTTTTCCTGTTTAAGACTTTTAAATCTCGCGTCTTTGTAAGTATAATTAGTTCATCCTGTAGCGCAGTAGTTGGCCACTGAACAGCCGGCCACATAGCGTCCATAGGTGGCCCTTATGGAGTGTAACAAGACCCATATCTAGGATTCAGTCTGCTTTTCTAGTTTACTTCTCCAGTTAGTCTTGCAAGGACAGTTAGGATGTATGCACGCTGCGTGTGGATGCAAGAGGAGCTAACCTCAGTTCTTGAGCAGCTGAATGCGCTTTTGGCTATTGTTTGTGACATTCAGGCTGCTACCCGGGCGTGAAGAAGTGGCGGAAAATCTGGCGCGTCGTATGGGACAGCTCAGGTGTAGCTTGTTTTGCCCAGGAGCTCTGATTCCGAGGCACCTCCTAGTGCAGTCGACGCGGTGGATCTGCCCTCAAAGCAGGGTGAGTGATGGGTGATTACGCGTCCGCGTAGCTCGAGGCGGGGGACCAATGTGGAGACTGGCCGTCCGGCAGCGCCCATTCAACCCGTGAGTGCAGGATCCGAACCGGCACAGGGGGAAGAAATCTACTAGCTCCAGCACTAGGCGCATTATGGAACCCCTTTGGCAGACAGCGTTAAGGGCTGGAATGAATGCCAATGCGTACTCGGGGTATCTGCCGGGGGCCTCATACGAGATGTGGAGACAGCGTTGCAGAGTGCTGTCATCTGCAAGGTGTGACTCACGTCGGCTCACGTATGGGTTATTAGCTCATTCTCAGTGCATACGGGCGGCTGGCGGAGGTGGTGAAGACCGCAAGCCTCGCGCGTGGGATGCGAGATGGGATCGTAATTTGCAGCACTGTTCCCAGACTTGATCGTGGTCGTTGGGTTTGGAGCCGAGTGGACGGTCCGATCAAAGCGTTCGTTCACTCTTTGACGGTCTTGGCTGCTGATTTCTAGACCTGAGTTATCGTGTAGGGAGTTGTGGGGCTCCCCTTGATAGGTCAGCGATACACTCCACAAAGAAAGTAGCTACTCGGGTAATAGAGTATTTGTGGAGTGTATGTGAGGCTTTTCTTGGCTAGACGGTTGTTTGAGGCGCTCTGTTGAACACTCGCCAGTTGATATGCGGCAAGGGAAGTCAGACAGCATTCAGAATAAAGACACTCCGACTGTCAAAATTTTATCAGTAAACTGTCAAAGTAATCGTAATGAAATTCTCAAATTTACTGCCCTACAGGAATGTCCTCGCGCTCAAATTATTCTTGGGACCAAGAGCTGGCTGAAACCTGAGGTGGAAGGCTGTGTGAAATTTAGGAAGTCATGGAAATCATATAGCAAAGACAGAGGCCATAGAAAGGGGAATGTTCACTGTAGTTGATAAAAATATTGCCTGTATTGAGGCTGAAGCTGTATGAGATAGTGAAATTATCTCGTCGCGTATAATAGGTGTAGGTAAAACCAAACGAATTGTTGGATGTTTTGACAGGCCAAGCGATTATGATGGGACACTTCTAGAGCTATTAAAAAAAAAAAGGTCTACAGTCAGTAGCACTTAAAAGCAGACCATGCAATACTAGTTGGATGCGACCTTAACCTACCGAATATAGACTTTGATGAATATGGGGGGGGGGGGGGGCGGGTGAATCCAAAGAGGCCGTCATGTGAAATACTTTTGAAGACGTTTTCTAAAAAGTGACTTTAACAGCTAGCTCGACAGGGCACACGCAATGTAAATATTTGGAAATTCGTGGTAAGGACTATGGGACCTAACTGCTGAGCGCATCGGTCCCTAGGCTTGCACACTAATTAATCTAACTTACCCTAACAACACACCCTAACAACACACACACCCATGCCCGAGGGAGGACTCGAACCTCCGACGGGTGGAGCCGCGCGAACCGTGACAAGACCCCCGTAGACCGCGCGACTACCTCGCGCGGCTAATGTACATATCATAGAACTTGTAGCTACAAATAGGCCGGACCTTATTAACAATGTCGGGCTCGAAACAGGGATTAGCGATCATTATTTCGTTATACCAACTACAATTACGAAAGTTAATAATTCAATCAAGAGGGCTATGAGAGTGTTTCTGCTAGATAAATCAGATTAGCAGTTGTTAGCATCTCGCTGAGACTGTTAACTGATATCACTTCGTTCCTAAAGTGGATGTAGAAGAATTTTGGGGAAAGTTTAAGCCGATTGTGAACGGTGGTCTGGAGAGTTATGTATCTAGTGAGTCTATTAAGGATGGAAAAGATCCACCACAGTTTGGTAACGAAATCTGGAAGATACCGATAAGCAGAGCCTGTTGCACTTTCGATTCAAAAGAGGATGCAGGGCGTCTGTGAAAAGATCTGTGTGCAAATAAACAACTACCAGCATCACACCTTAGCAAAAGATCTGGCAGAGAATCCGAGAAAATTCTGGTCCTGTGTGAAATTGCTAAGCGGTTTAAGACCTCCATTCAGTCCCTTGTTGACCAAGCTAGTATGGCAGTTGAATTTAGCAGATGGAAAGCCGAAGTTTTAAATTTCACTTCCAAGAAATCGTTGACACAGGAGAATCGTGCAAACATATTGTTATTTGACCTTCAGACGGACACCCTTGTGGACAACGTGGTAGTAAGTTTTCCTGGCGTAGAGAAACCACTGAACGATTTGAAACAAAGTGAATCGCCAGGTCAAGACTCCAGCTCGAATCGGTTTTACAAAGATTACTCTACCACCCTGGCCCATTCTCTAACTTGCATTTATCGCGAATCTCTCGCCCATCCAGAAGTCTCAAGTGACTGGAAAAAAGCGCAGGTGGGTCCAGTATATGAGAAGGCTAAAGGAACGGACCCAAAAAACTACAGACCAATATCCCTAACTCTAGTTTGCTGAAGAATGCTTGAAAATGCTCTTAGTTCGAATATTTTAAACTCTCTTGAGACTGAGATGCCACAAATCAGCGCGGTCTTAGAAAGCATTGCTCATGCAAAACTCAGGTTGCCCTTTTATCACATGATATACTGCGAACTATGACACGGTGCCCTACTGCAGGCTGTTAACGAAGGTACGAGAATATGGAATAAGTTCACACACATGTGAGTGGCTCGAAGATTTCTTAAGTAGTAAAACCCAATTTATTGTTCTCGACGTGACCGTTCATCAGAGACAAATGTGTCATCAGGAGTACCCGAGGGAAGCGTGATAGAATCGCTGTAGTGCTCTGACTTCTTACATAATTTGGCGGTCAGGGTGGGCTACAATCTGCCATTTATTGCTGACAATGCTGTGGTGCACAGTAAGGTGTCGAAGCGGGGCAACTGGAGGAAGATTCATGACTACTTAGAAATTCTAGTTGTTGTTATGAACAGCAGCTAGTTCTACACATGGGAAAAATGTAAGTTAATGTGGATGAGTAGGAAGGACAAACCTATAATGTTCGGATACAGTGTTACTAGTGTCCAGATCGACACAGCGAAGTCGTTCAAATGTGATGGCGTAACGTTGCAAAGCGAAATGAAATGGAACGAGCGTATGAGAAGTGTTTTAGGGAAAGTGAATAGTCGACTCCTGTTTATAGGGACAATTTTAGGAAAGGGTAGTTCACTTATAAAGGGACCGCATATAGGATGCCGGAGCGACCAACTCTTGAGTACTGACCGAGTGTTTGGGATCCGTATCAGGTCGGATTGAAGGAAGATATCGAAGCAATTCAGAGGCGGGCTGCTAGATTTGTTAACGGTGATTTGAACAACACGTGAGTGGTACGGTGATGCTTCGGGAACTCAAATGGGAATCCCTGGATGGAAGCTGACGTTCTTTTCGGGAAACACAGTTGAGAAAATCTAGAAAACTGACACTTGAAGCCGATTGCCATACGATTCTACTACCGCCAGTAAACATTTTGCGTAAAAAGCACGAAGAAAAGATTTGAAAAACTAGGGATCACACGGAGCCGTGTAGATAGTCGTTTTTCCCTCGCTCTATTTGTGAGTGGAACAGGAAAGGGAATCACTGGTAGTGGTACAGGGAGCACTCCGCCATGCACCGTACGGTGGTTTGCGGAGTATCTATGTAGATTTAGATGTAAAAAATATGTACATTATTTCTCTAGGACTATTAGTTTGTACGTAGCGAGCGAGAGAATGCGAAAATCTCACGCGTGGTATCTTAAAGCGTTGCGGGTTGCATAAAACCGATAGGAAGGGAAGCTGAATCACCCTTGAGTTTGCAAACTTAGGTGGGGCAACCTGCATATTGAAACAACAATAACGCAGCACGCTCTCTGTACACACCATATGCTCATTCCAGTCAGTAAACTTCTTTCCAGCCAGACTTCCCTCATCTCACAAAGCTTTTAACTGGAACTGTCTACCCAGATTTCCCTCATTGAGAACTCGCTATGTCAAAAAACAGCAAACATTATAACAGTACCGTTAGTGTTAATGTTATTAATTAGAAGCCAGTACGGCTATTCCCATTCTCATTAGATATATTCAGTTCATTCCTAATTTAGTGAATACGATTTTATTATTATTTATCATGTTATAATTGTCATTTGTTCCTCATACGTGATGTAATATTTACAGTATGAGTAAAACCAAAGTATCATATAAAAGAAAATCTGAAGACTCCAATCCAATCAGGTAAAATAAACTCAAGAATATATCTTACAGAAAGTCTCAGTCTCAACGAAGTGTTACAGCAGACAACTATGTGAAAAGAGTCTACCTTTCGCTTACTTTAATTGACTCTTAACATTACGCAGCTCTCACATATCCCAAAACGCACACTCATATATACGCATGTATCGACGCAGTATGCTAGGTTTTGCTTTACAAAATATTGTCACACTACAGAAAAGCTATTTCGGTATTAAAGTGCCATCAAGTACTTCCTTACAAATCATTTGTCAGTTCAGGATACATACCATAAAGACAAGAATCTCTATTTTCTGTTCGTATTTGCATACATGGAATTGCATATATTATGTTTTTACACATAAATCATCCGTGAAAAAATCATACTTGCTATGTTATCTGGATTCAAAGAATAGAATGACTACTATTATTGAGGCAGATACTTTTTCAAGTCCTTGTGGCTGGAAAGTCCTTCAATTGTGTTAAATCTAGGACAAACCAACAGACAGCCTTCTGGTTGTAGTATCCTAACTATATCATAAGGTTCCACGTAGAGTAGCTGCAATTTGCTATTGCTTTCTTGTACTGCAGAAGATTTTGGATGTGATTTGAGCAGTATCTTTTCCCCAGCCAAATATTTCTGTGCACGACTTAACTTTTCTCATGTGTGATATTCCTGATTTTCGCATGGCCAGTGAGAGCATTAGTGTGTTGTTAACTTTTCTTTCAGTGCAGGTTTTTCTGTACATAGAGTGGCAATGCGTTTACCCAGTCATTCGTTTCTTTGCAGTTATTCAAGAGCTCTGAATGCTGTCACATCAGTCTGTACGTTATATACAATATGTTCAAATGGGTCAATAAATTCAACTTAATGTGTATGTTGTGCACTTGAACAATATGTTCTTATAAATCTGTTAAATTCGCGGAAAATGCAATCCACAGGGTTTCTTTGTGGATAGTACCGGGACATCCAAATGTGTGTAATATTATTTTATTGTACAATATATTTCCAATTCTTGCATGTAAAGTTTGACGCATTATCCGTCACGAATGCGACAGGGTTGCCAACTGTTGGTAGGTAATGTTTGTGACCTCTAACGATAGCTGATGCAGTTATCGACTTGTAGTATATAGTTTGACGTACTTTGAAACAGGATCATATGGAGCTATGTGATTTGGGTTTTACCTTGGAGCAATTTCATGAGGGAACTGACAGGTAGCAAATCATCATCCTGTGCGTTAGTCATTTCCTTACCTGTCGTATGATGCTTCGTACAATTACATTGAATGTTGTAATTTGGTTCAAGTGTACCTGTATTCTCATAATGTTAGATATGTTGAAGCTTCTCAGCACGTACCAATGCATTAAAGTAGAATAATAGAATAAAACCATAAAATTCCTTGTCTTGCTGGTTCGCATCTTGTCTAAGGAAGTGACACAAAGGTGACTTTCATAACTGAACTGGCATTTTACCTTCTTATGGATTTTGCTGCTTTTTTACTGTCGGCGTTAAAGGAAAATAATTTAGTTCTGGGGCGCTCTAGATTTAGCGTAGTGTACCCATAACCTACCACCTGGCGTATTCTGTTTTGTTGCGCACAGTGGTGTGATTAGAGCTGTATAAGTGGGTGTCTGTAGGGCATCAGTGCTCCAGGCAATTCTGGTAAACCAGTGCAATTGCTGAAAAATATTTATTAGCCTGTGACTGGTTTCTGATGAAACACTGTTTTTTTGTTTGTTAAAGTGGTGTGAGTTTTGGTTGTATACATTTATTTTGGAAACTTTTTTCACGCTGTGTGTTTATTTATGAACACCGACTGTGTGGCACATTGCTATTGCTAGAGACTTACACAACTAAAACATGATGATTATTGAATAACATTAAGCATGGGTTGGTACACTGACAAGATTTAAATGTAAACAACGGAATATTATATGAGAAGCGGCAAAACGCACGGCAGAAGAAAAATAAATAGTCACAAGATGTAACAATATATGGCGCTGTAAAAATCATAATTTAATAGTGGTCGGCTAAAAAAAGAAAAAAAATGAATCATATAACAATGCCTAACGTGTATGTTTGACGTTAAGCAAACTGTACTAATCAGTGTGCATTCGTATACAGATGTGATACTGTTAGTTATGCCAGCCCATTCACAACGAAAGATCATGCTACATCGGATGGGAAAACTCGGATTTCAATTGTCCTGAGCCAAAACCCGCATAGAAAGCATCACCCACATCTGTTTTCAATTCTCCAGAGGCCAAAAACCGCACAAGAGGCATCAATAACATCGGTTTTTAATTTTCCGTAGACCAAAAAACTATCAATCAAAATAAAATCTGATTATTAATTTCCGTGTGACTGGAGCAAAACATGTTCAACATGCTGTCCACCGTTTCCTGGAACAAGTTGAAATCGGGAAACAGCACGTTCCACAACTGATCGAAGTGTTTCCGGGGTCGCGTTCAGAATGTGTTTGGCAATACGTGACTTCAATGCAGCTAAGTTTGCAGTCGAAACACTGAACACAACATCTTTCAGATAGCCTTACAACCAGAAGTGACACAGATTAAGATCAGGCTGTTCGGAGATGGCGCTTCAGCAGCTGCTTAACTGGATTCGTAATTTGGGGTGCTGCGCCATCTTGCATGAAAATGATCCCATCCACACACCCACAGCGTGAAGTGGTACTGGTTGTTTTGCGTCTGGATTTTCCGTTGCCCACATTCGACAATTCTGTGTATTGACATATCCTGTAAGTGGGCTTCGGTTGTCCACACAATCTTCCACGGCCAATCATTGCCCACTTCCATGCGAATAAAAAATTCTAAAGCAAAGGTCTCTCCTGCTGGCCGGTAAATAGGAAGCGTTTCACATGAGTAATTTTGAATGGATAGCAAAGAAGGATGTTTCGTAGGACTTCACGCACCGTGTTCACGGTTATTTCCATTGTTCGGGAAATTCTCGGTGCACTACACGTTTGCACACCACCACTCGTCTCCTCCTGCATTGCTGTGGCCACTGCTTCCACTGACGTCGAATTAATTCGTTTCCTCCCTCTACCAGGTTGCACACGAAAAGAAACCGTCTTTTCGAACTTCCAAATCATTTTCTTCAGACCCACAGCAATCATCGGACCAACGCCTTTTTTCAAACCCTTCAGTGTCCGGAACTTCTGCAGAGCAACGTGTACACAGTCGTCATTCTTATAATACAGCTTCACAAGCAGAGCGCGATCCTGCGTTGAAATAGTCATGGCGAATGTCGCAGACGCGAAAGGAGAAAAAGCTGTGTACCCGAATTGTTTATACCAACATCAATGGGTCGTGCGAATGACAGGTATTTTCATTTATGTATTCTGACACATACAGCGCCATCTATTTATCAATTTTCACATTGTTTTTTTCTGTCATTCGTTTACCCCCTTCTCAGATAATATTCCATTGGAATTTGACTTCATTCTGACCAGTGGTGTTGTTTCAACAGCAGTTTGAAAGTTTAACTTTAATTATAATCACCCGGTTTTACTGTTACTGTTGTGTGTCTTTTACTCAGCTATTTTTGCACTCTTTTATTTTAAAATTAAATTCAAATTATTCGTGAAAGAATCTGTGGTCTATTACTACTACAGTGTATCTGAAATAAAATTTGTATGTACACTCATAAGTTCACTAGTTTCCACACAAAGGAAAGCCGTGTTATCCCACATCAATGGTAAAAGGTAACATGGTTTGTGATTCACTAACGACGGAGAGAGCACACGCTGGTAGGAAAACAGATTAAGAATATTTCTTAGAGTTTGTAATTTTGGTGTGCATTTTTTTCTGTGCTTGTGCTGTTTCCTTTGTTCTTGTAACTCTCATCGGTATGGGACAATGAATGTGATGGGTGCTACAAATCTCCACAAGCCTTCTTTAGAATATGAAATTCGCGTAGGACAACAGCTCTAGGACGGTGGCGTTGCTGAGCTGTGTCAGCGGCTGCTGGCGGCCTTGCGTTGGCCTGGAAACATTACAGCCATGTTGGTTGGAAAGGTGTGTGCAGCTGTTTTTGCTTGTAAGGCTCTTCTCGACGATGTCTAGTGTGGTGTACCAGATTTTAGCATTGCCTTCCCCTATAGAAAGCTAATATGCCGAGAGGATACCCAGTTGGATCATCTAGCAAATAGAGTATGAAATGTACGTTTGGTTAACGGAGACTCTTTCAAACTGCCTGAGATTCAAATATTGCAGGAAAAGATTAACCTTACAACAGTGGATTTTGTCCTTTAACTGGCAGGAGGAAGAACAGACTGTTGTAGTGGGAAACAGGGGGAACCCAGTCGGAAAATTACATAATCCTTTAACAGCTATTCCTCAAGGGGCACACGACCTTCCTGTTAAAGGGACTAGTCAAGCAGTCAATTGTAGTGATTCTCATTGAGATTGCAGAGCAAGCCAACGTATTATAGGTGGCTTATATTTTTATTTCTTAAAGTTACTTTTCCGTTGACGTTGGGGCATTAAGTAAGGTGGTGGATGAAACCTTGGAAATTGGAGGATATATAGATCGATGTACGTAAGAAGATTTTATTGAAGTTTGTTTGGAATCGTAGGAGGAAAACGTTAGTGGAACAGCACGTCTTTTGAGCACAGGCAGGGCATGAACCCTTGGGCGAATATATAAACACTGCCCAAGTTGTCATTTCGTATTTTTACATTGAGCTGTCCAGAATAGAAGCAACAGAAAGTATTTTGGAGTGGATGTGATCGAGATACATGTAGAACTTCGTTTGGAGATAAACCGCAATCCTTTGTCGATCTTGATGATGTAATCATTAGTATTGAGAACTGATATGACCCGAGTTTCGCGTTAATAGTAGGACTAAATTCAGAGATCAGAGTAGGATGCAGAATCTCCAGTCTGGAACGGTTTCCGTTGAGGGAAGCAAGGGCACTTCGTTAGAGAATGCCAGGTGCATAAGAGCGGGTAGTCAAACAACTGACTCCAAAGTTTAAGATACTTTCTGGAAATTTGGCGAAGCTGTCCCGGGTTGCCGTCTGGCGTGTGCAGTGAAGGGGCAGGTATTATATGTTGTATGTACTACATTTGGTTCTGAGTCTGTGTGAGCGTTGCTTGCTTCGCATAGTAATGTGTCCCTATCCGATTACACTTGGTGTGTAGGGTACCGTGAGGTAGATAGCTTGCCTAAGTTTTTAGCGACAAATCAGCAACGCCACTCAGTTTCTGGCCATTTGCTTCAGTCGGCCAAGCCCAACTTAACTTGTGTGCTCAGGAGCTCACTTGGTCTCTAAAGTGTGTGGTTGTGAAAGGCTTGTCCGTTAAATTTTTATTATGGCGTGGTTTTTTGGACTACATATAATGTGTTATCGATTATGGTGGGGGTTGTTTTTCATTTGAAATAAAACCTAATAAAGGATTTACTTTCTGTTCCCACAGGTGGGTTGTTAATGGTCATGTACCGAGTTTTGAATTGGGTCATCTTTCGGAGGTGCAGACGTCTCGATAGGGTGGAATCTTAAACAGTTTTCGTGAGGTTCTCACTAACTTTTGGGAGTGACAGTATCAGATTAGGCTGATTGATTAGATACCGATAAGTCGGACATCTTGTAGTTTTTCATCTCCCAAGATGAAAGCATTAGGTACAACTGCAGGTCGATTGCTTGGATATGGTGTTATCCAGCCATCGATTTCGCTATAAGATGCCTCAAATTTTTCGTCCACAAACAAAATGTTGAAGGATTTAGACCCGTGGTGGTCTATTGAACATTAAACCAGAAGGTTGTATTGGAGTCTGTTCCTCCCCCCTAACTACATAGTTGTTTTACCTGGTGTGCGTGTGCTCCGTTGTTCATTGTGTTAGATCTCAAACAGGCACAGGAGATGGTGGAACTTGTGAAGAAGTTTGATAAACTTCGTAAGAAGAAGGGCAAGTTGCTGAGTGCCCTCGACTTTTTGCTGAGATGCCGCGATGGAAGAGTAATACCTAAGTTTGCTAGATTTGTGCATTTTATTGATAGGAAAACGGCCAACAACATCAAGAATCATGCCAGTTTCGCCTTAGTCAAGGAGCGCATTCGCTTCACTCGAAGACAACTGGATCTCATATCCAAGGATTTACTTTTCTTGCACTTGGAGTTATCGTCGCTGCTGTCGGATGCATCCTGGGAATGGGTGGATAGTTCTTCTTGGGCACTATCAGATTGGACGCATAGGAGCGCCATCAGGAAACAGTCTTCGAAGTTTCAACGGCTTTGTTCTCAACCTATGATATCTGATGACGACACCCGTCGACGGACAGTGATTAACCTCACGAGTAAAGAACTGGACGACGCTACGCTGTCAGTGCTGGAGAAAGGCCTGAATTTTGCCCTTACACCGAGGAATGTGCCTATCACCGAATTCATCTGTGCAGTCGAACAAGCAGTGTCCAACTTTTCGGAGGACCAAGCTGAAGACATTAGGCAAGAGGTCTCACATACATTGCGGCGGGCGCCGCCTCCACGGAGTAACATCTCCCCTCTCGAAAAGGCAGCCGTCCGGTCCATTAGAGAAGACGAGGATCTGATAGTTCTACCAGCGGACAAAGGCAAAGCAACGGATCTTCTGTCACGTGATGACTATCTGGGAAAGATGGATCTCTTACTTGAAGACTCAGCATACAGAACATTGCAGGACGACCCAACTGAACGGATAAAACGGAAGACGCTTTCACTGCTGAAGAAGAGTTCTGTACCTGACGACGTTCTCAAAAAACTTCGCCCTGGTGCTGCCGTGCCACCGAGACTATACGGCCTACCCAAGATTCATTAGAAAGGGGTCCCGCTTCGTCCGATCGTGAGTAACTTGGGTGCTCCTACCTACAATCTAGCCAAGTATTTAGCATCTGTTCTTGGCCCTCACGTCGGTAAATGCGAACATCACATTCCCAATTCTATGGTGTTTATTCAGAGATTGAAGTCCTTGTCTCTTAGTCCCGACGATTTGCTTGTGAGCTTTGATGTCGTGTCGCTTTTTACCCGGGTTCCTCTGGAAGAATCCTTGCAATTAATTGGTGAGAAACTGGATGAGGAAAACACCAGGCTTTGTCGCCACGTGCTGTCGTCGACGTACTTTTTATTCAATGACAAATATTTTGAACAGACTGACGGAGTGGCTATGGGGCAGCCCATTGTCCCCAATAGTCGCCAACCTTTTTATGGAAGATTTGGAGGACATGGCGCTGAAGACGGCGTCCTTAAAACCAACCAGTTTCTGGAGGTACGTTGACGACACGTTTATGGTGTGGCCTCATGGGAGAGAAGCTCTTGACCGCCTCCTAGATAATTTCAATTCCCTGCAACATAGCATCAAGTTTACCATGGAGGTGGAAAGTGATGGAAAGCTTCCGTTTCTGGATGTTCTGGTGTACAGAAAGGATGATGGGACACTGGGACACAGTGTTTATCGAAAGCCTACGCACACGGACCGTTACCTGCATGCTTCTAGCTGTCATCCTTCGTTCCAGCGTACGGGGGTCCTGCGGACGTTGGCGAGAAGAGCTTATGCCATTTCAGATGGAGAAAGGTTGACACAAGAATTGGACCACCTTAAGGTTGTGTTCAAGCAGAATGGCTATACAGATAAACAGATCCGTCGTGCTTTCCAGTTTGGACCATCGCCTGAACCACCAGAAGACACCTGCAAATCGGTGGCTTTTCTGCCTTTTGCTGGGAGCATTTCCTCGAAGATAGGAAGAATTCTAAAAAGATATCACATCAAAAGTATTTTTCGTCCGCCAGAGAAGATTAGAGCGCTTCTTGGCTCTGTTAAGGATGACTTGGGTTTGAGGAAGCCCGGTGTGTACAAGATCCCTTGCCACTGTGGGAAGGCTTATTTATATTGGTCAGACAATCCAGACCATTCAGGACCGATGTGTTGAGCATCAGCGGCACAGACGGCTGCTTCAACCTGAGAAATCCGCAGTGGCGGAGCACTGTCTCACCGAGAGACACAGAATGCTATATGATGCGACACAAATGGTTGCCCCTGCATCTCGCTATTGGGACTGTGTTTTAAAAGAATCCATAGAGATTCGTTTATCTGACAATCTTATTAATAGAGACAAGGGTTATCTTTTAAGTAAGACTTGGGACCCGGTGTTATCTCACATTAAAAAACAACGGTCTGTGTTTCAATCGTCGGAATAAAAGAATTTTTTTCTTTTATTTTTGACAGCGATATCTCGATTTCGCCTCTTTCCACCACTGGCGGCGGCGCGGCATGTTTACTGCGCTAGAGGGCAGCTACGGCACCTTCTCGCGCACGCGTTGTGGGTCTTCTGCGGCCTATATAGGGGCTGCCGCTTGCGCTGGGAAGTCAGTGCCGGCGAGATTGTGCACCAGCGCTCTCACCTGAAGATGGCGG
Organism: Schistocerca serialis cubense; assembly: GCF_023864345.2. NCBI lineage: Eukaryota > Metazoa > Arthropoda > Insecta > Orthoptera > Acrididae > Schistocerca > Schistocerca serialis. The sequence continues at coordinate 617,045,195 of NC_064641.1, forward strand.
CCTGTTGGACCGCGGAAATATTGTGTCATGAAGACGTTATGATCCGGCTGCATACCCGAGAAGAATATTATCAGGCACATTATCAGATTCCCCTGACTGACGACTCTAATACGCTGACGCGTCCTGTACAGATAACAAATTGTCTGAAATTAACAGGGTTGTTTTGGTCTGGCCACAAGTGCGGCCGTTTTACGGTCCTGTTAGGGTTATTTCTGGTGGATTTTAAATTAAAGTTGGTATATATTTAGCGAGAAGATGTCGTGGTGTAAAGCGCCAGTTTTGAGAAACACCTTGATCTCCTCGACAAATGATGAGGCATTCGTGGAAGGCTGGCCTACAAGGGTTACATTAGCTATAGGAAAGATTTACTTTGTGGGGCATGTCGTTTTAGAGAGAGAGGAAGCTATTAACTTTGTTCGAATCAAACCCGTCAGTTATTTTCCGATTGTACGCAATGAAAAAGCTGTTGCCCGATTTACCGGTGAGGTCAGTTTTTTTTAGAAAATTCGTGCCATATTTCGTGCAGTTACCTAATGCTATGCGTCATTAACATCGGAAAGGGGAGAAGTTCGTGACTTCTAGCAGGTGGAACCCGATTCACTTAAACAAGCTAATAGTAGTGCTCCCTTGTTAGAGAACCACGATAATGTGTTTAATTGTTCAGACTGAAGCATCCAGTGTGGATGTGGCAGCAGTTCTGTTACAGGAATGTAACGGGAAATGGTTCAAACAGCTCTTCTTAAGCTCTATGCGACTTAACACCTGAGGTCATCAGTCCCCTAGACATAGAAATACATCACACACATCTATGCCCAAGGCAGGATTCGCATCTGCGACCGTAGCAGCAGCGCTGCTAAGGACTGAAGCGCCAAGAACCGCTTGGCCACAGCGGAAGGCTGAACCGGGAAAAGGTGGGCCTTGGCTTACATGTTGTTCTCCATTTATGAACCTAAAGCCTTGGCCTTCCCCTTTGCTTTGGAATAACGAAAGTTTTGTTTAGAACATCGTATTTCTTCTAGAGACCGATAACCAGGCCTTTAGTTTCGGTGAGGTCGCAGAAGACAAAGCGCCTAGCCCGTTGGGCGGTACACATTTCTGCGTTGCAGTTCGAGGTGGTGCACGTTAGAGGCTGTCAGAATCAGACTGCAGATGCCACGAGCCAGATGATCAGAGACTCGGAACGTAAGCAAAATCCGGACGTCGAGATGGAACAAACCGTGACGGTCTTTGCTGAGATACAATTTGTGTTCGCTAACTTAACGGAAAAGCAACTTCAAGGGGCGAAATTGCAGTCTTTTTGCAGCAAGATAGAGAGGGGGGCAGAGAGTGCAGGGCTCTTCTTTGGAGAAGGGGATGTTGTGCTTCCGAACCCGCTACAACGGGAAGCCGAAGCTGTGCACAAAAGATTCATTGAAGATATATGTAATTGTTTCGACCAGTCGACATGCTGGAGCGATCGGTGCCACTTTTGTGTCCATAAGACTACAGAAATGTATATAGAAAAGTGAAAGCATCTACTGGCGAAATTGAAAGCATGGGCGGTAATATTAAGATTACAATGGGAATTCCAATGTTGAACGCAGTAGAGAGAGCGCAAAGGTCGGAAAAGATAATTGATGGCCTTGTGAGGGGAAATATTTATCTGATGACGTGATAGGAGAAGAAATGGGAACCGATACAGAAGAGATAGGGCATCAGTATTACAATCAGAATTTAAAAGAGATTTGGAAGACTTAAGATCAAAAGGCACAAGGGATAGATAACATTCTGTTGGAATTTGTAATATCGTTGGAGGAAGTAGCAACAAAACGACTATTCACGTATATGTGTAGAATGTATGAGGGTGGCTATGTACCTTCTCACTTTCAGGAAAACGTCATCAACGCAAAGGGCTTAAACGTATCAAAGTTTAAAAAAATTGTTATGGCTATAGTTATAATTCTGCAGGATGGCGGAGTCGTCGTAGTTAATAATATACAGTAATCGTCGGTGGATGATAGCTAAGGAGGCATGAGAGAAAACAAGTGTAGTTAAATGAATGTCTGATGTCCCTGCATCAAGCGATGCGTTTTCTATTGCTGGTGACACACATAAAATTAGCCGGTTTATGTACTAATTCTAACATGGGTTGTTCCTTCATGAGAACGAGCCATCTCTCAACGGGGAGTGAGATACCGAGAGCTCGGCCGCCAATCATCTGCAGGGGGAGTTCAACCTCGCGTCTTCTGCTGCACCATCTTGCCACCAAGGTTCATTCCTTTGGGTTTTGGGTGAAATCGGGTCCGTTTACATGGAGCCACCATTAGGTTCGAAAGCTGGCAGCTGCACGTCATCTGCCCTTTCTTGAAGTTTCTTTTTCATTACGTCACTCCCTTGCTTTCCTTCTTTTGTTTTTTTGAAATTCTTCTCTGTGTTTCATATTGAAAGATGGAATTGTTGTCTTCAGAGTAAATTCTGAAAATAAGAGGAATTCTTCAGCTATAAATAAATGTAACGTAAGAATAAACTAAAACTCGTAACATCCCCTTAGAGTGGATCTGAAACTTAAAGCGGTATTTCTCTAACGTCATATTGTGTAAAGGCGTTTTTCTTTATGCCACTGTTTCCCTATACCGGATGAACCAGAAAAATAGTTTTTCCCTTCTTTTTCTTAAAATAAACTAAGAAAGAAAAAAAGAAACATTGACACAACTGACAAACTAGTATGACTCAACTGAAATGTGCCCTTAAAGAGAAAATCGTTCTGCCATGAAGTTCGATGTTTACTAAAGCTGAAGTGAGTGAAATGGTTCAAACGGTTCTGAGTACTATGGGACTCAACTGCTCAGGTCATTAGTCCCCTAGGACTTAGAACTAGTTAAACCTAACTAACCTAATGACATCACAAACAGCCATGCCCGAGACAGGATTCGAACCTGCGACCGTAGCGGTCTTGCGGTTCCAGACTGCAGCGCCTTTAACCGCACGGCCACTTCGGCCGGCGAAGTCAGTGAACATTCACAAAGGCCTCACTGCTTGTGTGCCATGACATGTCGCTACTGTTATCCATGCCAAAGGTAGACATGTACTGGCTACTAGGTAGGTGGTCATAATGATTTGGCTGATCAGAAACTGATAATAAACTAAAGTGCCTTGATGTTAAGAATTGTTTAAAATGTAGCAAAAAAGGTGTTCTTTTGATATAATGGAATAAAAATATGTTCCCAGCAGGTAAGTCACGCTGTTAGGTTTAGCGTTAGGTTTGAGAGTATAACTTTCTCTATATGCGATTCGGTGGTTATGGTGATAGCTGCCACTGCCTTCTTTATTCAATTCCAGGTTTCACTCTGATTTCTGCACACAAACATGTTTGGGTGGGAGTCAATGAGTTATCATTGCGAACATGTCGGACTTGACGTGAGACTGATTTTATGTAGTTTTCCCCTTCTGGGAATTGTGTTGCTAACAACGTCACACCAAATGGATTTGATATGGGACTTCAGCGTAGGATTGTTGATATCCTTGTATACCTTCTACCAATTTGCGATAGGGTATTTTTTTTTCTTTTGAGATCTGTGGTACGTGTTTCGTTAATTCAGGGCATAAGAATTTCGTCGTGCGTCAGATTCGTACTTCTTGTAATTAGCTAAGTTCCAAGGAACATCGCCGTACATAACCTGTTTTGGATTTATGGAACTCACGTTGATTGGAGGTTAATTGCGTATATAAGAATTGTATTACGGAATTCTAGTTGTTATGAAGGTATGCCTGACATTCTGTCTTGGTGTTAAAAGGCTGGTCGCCTTTTAATGTTAGGAATAACGACCGGAATAGCGGCTCCACACATAAAGCGTATAAGGTTATTGACGGTGGACCGCCTTGGCGGACTGAGCTTTTAATGGGAACTGGTCAGTAAGCTGTTCATTGATCCTGATTTTTGGAAAGGATTCAGTTAAAGTTTTATTAAGTAAATTTCGTGAAATCATAAATAAAACCCATCTTCTTCAAGATACTTGGTAAAAATGAGTGTTTTTTCCTGTCATAAGCTGTGTCAAAATAGAGGAAAACAAAGGCTTGTTTGGTCTGACATACATACTGACGTGAGGTGTACTATGTATTCCGACGGTAGATGTGGCATAAGGCGACCAGTTGCAACGCTGGATCAATATGAACACAGAAGTTCGGTAAGTTAAAAGAAGCGTAAATATATTATAATCAGTGTTTAATAATTATATGAATCTGTAATAGTTTACTTGTTCACCTTTTCGCGCCTTGGGTTCCTGGACCACCAGTCCTGCAGTAAAGATGTTTGGGATGCAAACATCTTTAAGTATTTCGTTGGACAGATGTAATTTCGTCACGTATAACATCCCACTTCCGAGCGTAGAATTATATTGGGAACACGTCTATTTCAGGGGGTTTTGTTTTTAGGTGCTGCGTTGATCGTTAACACAATTTCTTAAGAGATAAAACATTCTTCTAGGCCCTCACTGTTGGCTGCAGTTAGCTCGTTGCGTATCAATGACTAAATGTTGTTCCCCTCATCAGAACATGTCGGTGTGGCATTAAGTTTAGTAAAATGGTCTCCTACATGCTGCCTTATGATCGCTTGAGTATCGTAAAGTACGACTTGTTTACCAGTTAGATGATTAACTAACTTCTGTTACGCTGGTTTTTCTTCTGATATTAAGTGGACAATAGAGGGGCGTTCCGACTGTACGTCACAATCGTTTCTGGCACGGATGCATTTGCCATGCAATGATTGTGGAGTCAAGGAAAAGAATTCGGCTTTTTTCTGCTTAATTTTAACAAAATTTAGTTGCAATTCGTTGTTTTGGGCATATAAATCTTAGAAACACGTTGATTTTGTGCATTTCGCTTATTAATTGGCGTACTGCATAAAACATTGCTTTATTTAGGGTTTGACGTATTCCATCCATTGATGTGCTTGATTCCGATATCCTGGGGAGACACTTTCCAAACTTCTAAAATATGTTCCAGCCTTGAATCATACAAAAGAGAGAGATGTTCAGATTCCAAATACCACGATCTCTCATGTATGTCACGAAAAGGTGACCGAAATGTAGTAGACACAGTGATCGGAAAAACTTACCGTTTACATCACCGTGCCAATGAAGCTAGATATCAGAAGTTTTGGTACATACATTCTATCACATCTACTCGTGCTACTGTCCCCTACAAAAATGTAGATCGTGACGTTCGGACGCAGTGTCCTCCAAATGTTGGCCCTGCTTTAATTGCACATTGTTGACGTCCCGATTAAGTACACTACTGGACATTAAAATTGCTACACCACGAAGATGACGTGCTACAGACGCGAAATTTAACCGACAGGAAGAAGATGCTGTGATATGCAAATGATTAGCTTTTAAGAGAATTCACACAAGGTTGGCGCCAGTGGCGGCACCTACAACGTGCTGACATGAGGAAAGTTTCCAACTGATTTCTCATACACAAACAGCAGTTCACCGGCGTTGCCTGGTGAAATGTCGTTGTGATGCGTCGTGAAACAAGGACAAATGCGTACCATCAAGTTTACGACTTTGATAAAGGTCGGATTGTAGCCTATCGTGATTGCGATTTATCGTATCGCGACATAGCTGGTCGCTTTATTCGAGATCCAGTGACTGTTAGGAGAATATGGAATCGATGGGTTCAGGAGGGTAATACGGAACGCCGTGCTGGATCCCAACGGCCTCGTATCACTAGCAGTCGAGATGTCAGGCATCTTATCCGCATGGCTGTAACGGATCGTGCAGGCACGTCTCGATCCCTGACTCAACAGATGGGGACGTTCGCATGACAACAACCATCTGCATGAACAGTTCGACGACGTTTGCAGCAGCATGAACTGTCAGCTCGGAGACCATGGCTGCGGTTAACCTTGACGCTGCATCACAGACAGGAGCACCTGCGATGGTGTACTAAACAACGAACCTACATGCACGAAAGGCAAAACGTCAATTTTTCGGATGAATCCAGGTTCTGCTTACAGCATCATGATGGTCGCATCAGTGTTTGGCGACATCGCGGTGAACGCACATTGGAAGCGTGTAGTCATCGTCGCCATACTGGCGTATCACCCAGCGTGATGGTCATATGTCTCGGTCACCTCTTGTTCGCAGTGACGGCACTTTGAAAAGTGGACGTTACATTTCAGATGTGTTACGACCCGCGGCTCTACCCTTCATTCGATCCACTTGAAACCCTACATTTCAGCAGGATAATGCACTGCCGCATGTTGCAGAAAATGGATACAGAAAATGTTCGACTGCTGCCCTGGCCAGCACATTCTCCAGATCTATCACCAATTGAAAACGTCTGGTCAATGGTGGCCGAGCAACTGGCTCGTCACAATACGCTAGTCACTACTCTTTATGAACTGTGGTATCTTGTTGAAGCTGCATGGGCAGCTGTACCTGTACACGCCATCCAAGCTCTGTTTGACACAATGTCCAGGCGTATCAAGGCCGTTATTACGGCCAGAGGTGGTTGTTCTGGGTACTGACTTCTCAGGACCTATGCACCCAAACTCCGTGAAAATGTAATCACATTTCAGTTCTAGTATAATATATTTGTCGAATGAATATCCGTTTATCTTCTCTATTTCTTCTTGGTGTAACAATTTAATGGCCAGTAGTGTATTACTGGGCAATACGAGCGTGCTAAATGGGCTACTATGTCGTTAAAAAATTGGTTTCTAGAGCTGAACGATATGCAACTGCCATGGCCTTGAACACCGGTTGTCGGGTAGCCTACTGAGTAAGTGTTTTGAATAAAATTTCAGTTTCACAGAAACTTTCAATGTTAGTCACTGCCAAAAAATTTGTTATTGGATTTATTTTAAAGGTCATGTTTTCTTGGAGAAAAATAATAATCTGCAACAAATAGGTAACTCTGCAGAGCCTGAATTTTGAGCCTCGATTGGATGATATTTACATTGAGAGTACAATTTTATAATCTTGTATAGATTGTGGGAGGATAACAAAGCTCACAAAGTATTTGAATGCATCTAATGAAAAGAATTTTCTATGGGTAAAGTGGCAATGCTGTTGGATGGCAAAGACAACGTTGTCAAAAATATACTGTCATCTTTCGTCGATGATGGTTCAGGAGGCACGAGAGAAAACAATTCTAGTCAAATGAATGTCCGATGCCGCTGCGTCCAGCGATATGTTTATCATTATTGGTGACGCATATAAAATTAAGCGGTATGTTTAATAATTCTAACATGACTTGTCCCATCATGTGAACGAGCCATCTTTTTTTGGGGGACTGAGATACCGAATGTTCGGCTGTCATTATCTGCAGGGGGAGTTCTTCTTCGCGGCCATCTGCGGCGCCATCTTGCCACTAAGATTCATTCATTTAGGTTTTGGGTGAAACCGGGGTCCGTGCCTCTAGGGTCACCATTAAGATCGAGAGCTAGCAGCTGCATGTCAATTTTGAAGTTTCTTTTTCATCTTTTCTACCTTGGATTACAATTTGAGATAAGTTGTCTGCTCCAGAGTAAGCGGAACGCTGTTCTTCTTTTTTTCCCCGGCGACCGTGAGCCCTTATCGGTACTCTGTTTGTTCTTTGTAGCTGTTTTCTATTTGCATGATGTTCTGCGTGTGAGTTCCCCAGCTTCACTTTCAGGACTTGGAGCTGGAAGGTCTCTTTCTATATATGTTTCATCTGACGTATTTTTCAAATTCTCTATCTGTAATGGGGATGATATCACTGCAACAGGACCTACAGCCTCCGGTACACAATTAGTAGTATTATCACTCTCGGCTGCTAAAGTAGTCTTGTCGCCATCCATTACACCATACACATTCTATTGTTGCTTGAGTAAGGGGAAGATTGAAAATAACGTGGTCTTGAGTCATAAATAAACTACTTGCCATCAGAACATAGGATGTTGTCCCTACTGGCGTGTCAACAACACCAGAGGGGAGTTGTACCGGCCTCCTGCATGTGCATTCTGCCCTGAGGTGATCAGGGAAAGTACAAACTGAACACGTTATGGGCTGTCTTTCGTATGTTAAGAGGACTTTACAACCCCTGACAGTAATAAATGAGGAAATATGAGAGCTCAGGTTAATTCCCACCACACGAACATCGTTATCCATTGTATAAGACGTATTTACTAAACAGAGTTCCAGTGTAATTGCACAGACAGTGCCATACATAGAGAGTACATCCGTAATACTATCATAACTGATCTCAAAAGACAGATTGTAAATTCATACAGCAGAGGTTATTGTGACGTTATTGATCTCACTGGAATTGTGGTGATATTCTGTAGCGCCACTTCTGAGTGTCATGAACCAGTTGCAGTCTTTATCCTTCCCTAATTTGACATGAAACGTGCTCCTAAAAAACTCGTACCACAGGCCAAAGACATCGTTTTCTGGTAACTTAAATGTACCCAAAAACCATATATCGAATTCCAGGATTTGGGGACGGCTGACACCAAAGCTGAAACTCGACTTCAGAGGTGAACGTCGTATTTCAGAATCCATTTCACACTATAGATTTCACTTGTAAACTTCAAATAAATACAGCAGTGGGCACGAGCGCACCAGCCCGTCTGCTCGCGACGGCCGCCTAGCCGCAACAGTTCGTGTATGTCTGAAAGGACAGTCACCACATGTATAATTAAGGTGAGACCACCAATTGATCGCTTCATTGTGGATGAACACCACACTCCAACTCTTAGGGGAACTGGTGAATTACCGTGACTAATATGGATAATGGGCAAGGAGCTGTACATTAGTAGTTTGTGGAAAAGTTGAGAATTAGGGTTGATAGAAGGCGTGCTAGAGTCGTCCATGCAATTTCGATATGTCCGGATGGCACAGTGATCAGTTAATCTGTAAAAGACTCGGATTGGAATCCGCGTCGGGCACAAATTTTCAACTTTCCCCACCAAATTTAGTAAATACTCTCTGACAGCTAATTTTATTTGATTCCTATGTGTCTTTATTGATTCACAATGGCTGTGGGGTCGAAAGCACATATAGTTTTCTATTAGTATAGTTCCATTTGTATCAGCACCGTTCGGATTTTTCGTACAAAAACGGTCACCCTTAAATAACGCCGGACTCGAGCGAGAAAAATGGTTTAAATTTGGTCCACCGATGTATCGGACGTTTGTCTAAGATAATTTTTAACCGTTCAAAGAATCTTGCTTCGTTGTATTTTAGGTGCATAAATTACGTTTTCGTGGGAAGTCTTTAAGCGCGCCCCTTTTCAGGAAGGTCCATTGATCGTCACCGGGCCACATATCTCACGAAAAAAGCGTAAAACCAAAAAACTACAAAGAACGAATCTTGCCTAGCTCGAAGGGGCAAACCAGATGGTGCTATGGTTGCCCCGCTAGATGGCGCTGCCATAGGTCAAACGGATATCAACTGCGTTTTTTAAAATAGGAACCTCCATTTTTATTACATATTCGTGTAGTACGTAAAGAAATATGAATATCTTAGTTGGACCATTTTTTTCGCTTCGTGATAGATGGCGCTGTAATAGTCACAAACATATGGCTGAGAATTTTAGACGAACAGTTGGTAACAGGTAGGTTTTTGTAATTAAAATAGAGAACGTAGGTACGTTTGAACATTTTATTTCGGTTGTTACAAAGTGATATATGTACCTTTGTGAACTTATCATTTCTGAGAACGCATGCTGTTACAGCGTGATTACCTGTAAATACCACATTAATGCAAAAAATGATCAAAATGTTGTCCGCCAACCTCAATGCATTTGGCAATACGTGTAACGACATACCTCTTAACAGCGAGTAGTTCGCCTTCCTTATGTTCGCACATGCACTGACAAAGCGCAGACGCATGTTGTCAGGCGTTGTCGGTGGATCACGATAGCAAATATCCTTCAACTTACCCCACAGAAAGAAATCCCGGGACGTCAGATACGGTGAACGTGCGGGTCATGGTACTTCGACGACCAATCTACCTGCCATGAAATATGCTATTCAATACCGCTTCAACGGCACGCGAGCTATGTGCCGGACATCCATCATGTTAGAAGTTCATCGCCATTCTGTCATGTAGTGAAACATCTTGTAGTAACTTTGGTAGAACATTACATAGGAAATCTGCATACATTGCACCATTTAGATTGCCATCGATAAAATGCGGGCCTCTTACCCTTCCTCCCATAATGCCGAAACATGCATTACCCCGTCAAGGTCACTGAAGTTCCACTTGTCGCAGCCATGGTGAATTTTCCGTTGATCAATAGTGCATATTATGCCGGTTTACGTTACCGCTGTTGGTGAATGACGCTTCGTCGCTAAATAGAACGCGTCCAAAATATCTGTCATCGTCTCGTAATTTCTCTTGTGTCCAGTGGCAGAAATGTACACGACGTTAAAAGTCATCGCCATGCAATTCTCGGTGCATAGACATATGGTACGGGTGCAATCGATGTCGATGTAGCATTCTCAACACTGACGTTTTTGAGATTCCCGATTCACGCGCAATTTGGCTGCTATCGGATTGCGGATTAGCCGCTACAGCAGCTAATACACCTACTTGGGTATCATAATTTGTTGCAGGTCCTGGTTGACGTTTCACATGTGGTTGAATACTTTCTGATTCTCTAAAAAACGTAACTATCCGTCGAATGGTCCGGACACTTGGATGATGTCGTCTAGGACACCGAGCAGCATACATAGCACACTCCCGTTGGGCATTTTGATCACAACAGCCATACATCAACACGATATCGACCTTTTCCGCAATTGGTAAACGGTCCAGTTTAACACGGCTAATGTAGCACGAAGCAAATACCGTCCGCACTGGCGGAATGTTACGTGATACCACGTACTTATACGTTTGTGACTATTACAGCGCCATCTATCACAAAGCGGAGAAAGTGGTCTAACTAAAACATTCATATTTCTTTACGTACTATACGAATATGTAATAAAAAGTAGGGGTTCCAATTTTTTAAAACGCAGTTGATATCCGTTTGACCTATGATAGTGCCATCTAGCGGGCCGACCATAGCGCCATCTGGTTTCTCCCTTCAAGCTAGACGAGTTTCGTTCTTTGTAGTTTCTTCGTTTGACGCTTATTTCGTGAGATATGTGGCCCGGTCACTATCAATGGACCACTCTGTATAGTTTAAAGTTGTAGGAATTCGCTCAAAGTTTTCACGAAGGCAGATAAACGGATAAATTCAAAATGAAATTTTGTATCCAATAATCTTTATCCTTCTTAGAGATACGATAGTGGGAAGTTGCGCTAAATGTAGTATGTAAAATTCGTTCTTATGTGAATTGAATCCACAAAAACTTTTTAAACTGAATCAAATAAATACAAAATCTATTCTTACGATAAAGATAAAAAATCGTTTTCAAAAATCTAGTGCTATTGAATTTAAGGGCAGAAAACCTTCTTTGTGTCTTTCTTACGCAGTCACTTCTATGTTTCATATATGTGAGAATCGGTTCAAATTTTGTAAGGAGGTAGACAAGAGAAATCAGTGGTTGTTCAATTGTTCTGTGATAGCTTTATCCGTTGCCAAGATGCAGTTGCCTGAAGTTGCACATAAAATGCAAGTAAAACATAGTTTTATGCGAATCGCACGTCCTGAGACGGTTGAAAGTGATACAGACGATATTAAAGAATATATTCTTGCGGTAATTATAAGAAGCGATTGAAGGAATCTATCGTCGTTCGGCTTTTACAAGCGAAAAATCATGCGTTTGCACATGAAACTGCGTTAGGTATAAGTGCTCTGCCTTTTAAGTGCTGCATTTCTATATGGTTAAAAAAATTGATTATTAAAGTTGCTGACCGTTTCGTTATTTATACGTTAAAGATTTTATTCAGCAGTGGCTTCAAATCATCGAAAACTCTTTGCACGCGGAAAAAAATAGATGTACCAGACAAAATTTAATGCCAGCCCTGTACAAAACGGTATACAGTTAGAGCGAGCATTTAATGCTATGTCAATGACCACACAGTAAATTAAACTACCCTGAAAATTCCTATAAAATAATTGTCGGATAAAAGTTCAACTTATTTCTTAACAACAGAAAATATTTTACTGCGTTTTGTGCAAAACTGCTATTCTATCTGGAATAAAATTTATTTTCGAACAAAACAAGCCTCAGTTTGCCAATTTTCGTCCAAGATTGAAACGTTGATAGTATTTTGTCGTGCTGTAACACTTATACTTCATTCGGATTGGTTGTTGTAACATTTCTTGCCGAAATCATTCACGTGAGTTTTTCTAGTGGCAGTTTCATAATTCTTCAGCTTGTATTGTTACGTACTTTAAACAATGACCAGAGTTTTAAGAAATAAGCTGTGTGATTTTCAGTAGTTTGTTATTTGTTGAGTGAATCGTTTAGCTTTCACGTAGCGCGTGATTCATTACACAGCCATCTTTTCCCTTGGTTTCAGATGCAACATTTAATTTACAACATCGTTTGGGAAATTTTCATCAGATTTAACTACAGACCGGAAATGTTCCAAATAAGTTGTGCATATTTCGGTCCATCAGTTAACTGGTCATTGGGTTAAATCCTCAACTAATTAAATGGTCTTGTAGCTATTTACATTTGCTGTTGGTTTTGCACTCTTTTTGTGCTTATTTTCCATACGTTTGCCTATACATTCTCTTGCGGACAAGAATAAAATGTAAATATAAAATTTAAAAAATTAAAAAGTCAACAGTCAAACAGAATTTTAAAAACTAAATATGAGGCAAAAAATGATACAAACAATAAAAATATAATTACAAAAGAATAATAGAAATCGACCAAAAGCTCCCTGGCGCATGTGACCTTGACGTGGTAGTGAGACTTGTGTTCTCTGAGGACACAGTACACTATGCTAGAAGGGTTCAATCGTAATCGTTCAATCGTAATCGGGAGATAACAATAGAGAAACCAGAGCAACAACGCCCAACTCAAGCAACATGGTTCGAAAGACAAGAAGATCTGTACAGGATCATTCGTCGCGCAGATCAACAGAAATCTACATCGGTTACCAAGCTATGTCGGTCGAATGTCAAAATTTTAGTATATTAAATTGGAAACAAGCATGAAAAATCCTTCTGTCATAGCACAAAGAAGGCGAATGAGTCATGGGCAGATAATGGGTGTAAAAGAAGGAAGCTAGGTTATCAACGTACGCGGCACTTAAAAAAGACATTTAAATGGAAACATTTTGACACAGTCACGTTTTTAATGAGTTAAACCTACTTTACCAGCACACTGAACAGTATTAGGTGCAAGGTGGTGTCACATCTGTATTTGGAAATTTATAGACTAAAGACCGTATCTGTGCACAAAATCTAGAAAATTCGCCAGCATAGTAAGCCAGATGTAATATAATACTGCAGAACACCATGCATTTAATGACTGAATTGTTTTTCTCTGCCTGCGGTAGTGACCGAGCGATTCTAGGCGATTCAGTGCGGAACCGCGCGACTGCTACGGTCGTAGGTTCGAATCTTGCCTCAGGCATGGATATGTGCGATCTACATCTACATTTATAACTCAGCAAGCCACCCAACGGTGTGTGACGGAGGGCACTTTACGTGCCACTGTCATTACCTCCCTTTCCTGTTCCAGTCGCGTATGGTTCGCGGGAAGAACGACTGTCTGAAAGCGCCCGTGCGCGCTCTAATCTCCCTAATTTTACATTCGTGATCTCCTCGGGAGGTATAAGTAGGGGGAAGCAATATATTCGATACCTCATCCAGAAACGCACCCTCTCGAAACCTGGCGAGCAATCTACACCGCGATGCAGAGCGCCTCTCTTGCAGAGTCTGCCACTTGAGGTTATTAAACATCTCCGTAACGCTATCACGGTTACCAGATAACCCTGTGACGAAACGCGCCACTCTTCTTTGGATCTTCTCTATCTCCTCCGTCAAACCGATCTGGTACGGATCCCACACTGATGAGCAATACTCAAGTATAGGCCGAACGAGTGTTTTGTAAGCCACCTCCTTTGTTGATGGACTACATTTTCTAAGCACTCTCCCAATGAATCTCAATCTGGTACCCGCCTTACCAACAATTAATTTTATATGATCATTCCACTTCAAATCGTTCCGCACGCATACTCCCAGATATTTTACAGAAGTAACTGCTACCAGTGTTTGTTCCGCTATCATACAATCAAACAATAAAGGATCCTTCTTTCTATGTATTCGCAATACATTACATTTATCGATGTTAAGGGACAGTTGCCACTCCCTGCACCAACTGCCTATCCGCTGCAGATCTTCCTGCATTTCGCCACAATTTTCTAATGCTGCAACTTCTCTGTATACTACAGCATCATCCGCGTAAAGCCGCATGGAACTTCCGTCACTATCTACTAGGTCATTTATATATACTGTGAAAAGCAATGGTCCCATAACACTCCCCTGTGGCACGCCAGAGGTTACTTTAACGTCTGTAGACGTCTCTCCATTGATAACAACATGATGTGTTCTGTTTGTTAAAACTCTTCAATCCAGCCACACAGCTGGTCTGATATTCCGTAGGCTCTTACTTTGTTTATCAGGCGACAGTGCGGAACTGCATCGAACGCCTTCCGGAAGTCAAGAAAAATAGCATCTACCTGGGAGCCTGTATCTAATATTTTCTGAGTCTCATGAACAAATAAAGCGAGTTGGGTCTCACACGATCGCTGTTTCCGGAATCCATGTTGATTCCTACATAGTAGATTCTGGGTTTCCAAAAACGACATGATACTCGAGCAAAAAACATGTTCTAAAATTCTACAACAGATCGACGTCAGAGATATAGGTCTATAGTTTTGTGCATCTGCTCGACGACCCTTCTTGAAGACTGGGACTACCTGTGCTCTCTTCCAATCATTTGGAACCTTCCGTTCCTCTAGAGACTTGCGGTACACGGCTGTTAGAAGGGCGGCAAGTTCTTTCGCGTACTCTGTGTAGAATCGAATTGGTATCCCGTCAGGTCCAGTGGACTTTCCTCTATTGAGTGATTCCAGTTGCTTTTCTATTCCTTGGACACTTATTTCGATGTCAGCCATTTTTTTTTTGTGCGAGGATTTAGAGAAGGAACTGCAGTGCGGTCTTCCTCTGCGAAACAGCTTTGGAAAAAGGTGTTTAGTATTTCAGCTTTACGCGTCTCATCCTCTGTTTCAATACCATCATCATCCCGTAGTGTCTGGATATGCCGTTTCGAGCCACTTACTGATTTAACGTAAGACCAGAACTTCCTAGGATTTTCTGTCAAGTCGGTACATAGAATTTTACTTTCGAATTCACTGAACGCTTCACGCATAGCCCTCCTTACGCTCACTTTGACATCGTTTAGCTTCCGTTTGTCTGAGAGGTTTTGGCTGCGTTTAAACTTGGAGTGGAGCTCTCTTTGCTTTCGCAGTAGTTTCCTAACTTTGTTGTTGTACCACGGTGGGTTTTTCCCGTCCCGCACAGTTTTACTCCGCACGTACCTGTCTAAAACGCATTTTACGATTGCCTTGAATTTTTTCCATAAACACTCAACATTGTAAGTGTCGGAACAGAAATTTTCGTTTTGATCTGTTAGGTAGTCTGAAATCTGCCTTCTATTACTCTTGCTAAACAGATAAACCTTCCTCCCTTTTTTTATATTCCTATTAACTTCCATATTCAGGGATGCTGCAACGGCCTTATGATCACTGATTCCCTGTTCTGCACTTACAGAGTCGAAAAGTTCGGGTCTGTTTGTTATCAGTAGGTCCAAGATGTTATCTCCACAAGTCGGTTCTCTGTTTAATTGTTCGAGGTAATTTTCGGATAGTGCACTCAGTATAATGTCACTCGATGCTCTATCCCTACCACCCGTCCTAAACATCTGAGTGTCCCAGTCTATATCTGGTAAATTGAAATCTCTACCTAAGACTATAACATGCTGAGAAAATTTATGTGAAATGTATTCCAAATTATCTCTCAGTTGTTCTGCCACTAATGCTGCTGAGTAGGGAGGTCGGTAAAAGGAGCCAATTATTAACCTAGCTCGGTTGTTGAGTGTAACTTACACCCATAATAATTCACAGGAACTATCCACTTCTACTTCACTACAGGATAAACTACTACTAACAGCGACGAACACTCCGCCACCGGTTGCATGCAATCTATCCTTTCTAAACACCGTCTGTACCTTTGTAAAAATTTCGGCAGAATTTCTCTCTGGCTTAAGCCAGCTTTCTGTACCTATAACGATTTCAGCTTCGGTGCTTTCTATCAGCGCTTGAAGTTCTGGTACTTTACCAACGCAGCTTCGACAGTTGACAATTACAATACCGATTGCTGCTTGGTCCCCGCGTGTCCTGACTTTGCCCCGCTCCCGATGAGGCTGTTGCCCTTTCTGTTCTTGCCCAAGGCTATCTAACCTAAAAAACCGCCCAGCCCACGCCACACAACCCCTGCTACCCGTGTAGCCGCTTGTTGCGTGTAGGGACTCCTGACCCATCCAGCGGAACCCGAAACCCCACCACCCTATGGCGCAAGTCGAGGAGTCTGCAGCCCACACGGTCGCAGAACCGTCTCAGCCTCTGATTCAGACCCTCCACTTTGCTCTGTACCAAGGGTCCGCAGTCAGTCCTGTCGACGATGCTGCAGATGGTGAGCTCTGCTTTCATCCCGCTAGCGAGACTGGCAGTCTTCACCAAATCAGATAGCCGCCGGAATCCAGAGAGGATTTCCTCCGATCCATAGTGACATACATCATTGGTGCCGACATGAGCAACCACCTGCAGATGGGTGCACCCTGTACCCTTCATGGCATCCGGAAGGACCCTTTCCACATCTGGAATGACTCCCCCGGTATGCACACGGAGTGCACATTGGTTTTCTTCCCCTCTCTTGCTGCCATTTCCCTAAGGGGCCTCATTACGCGATGTTCTTAGGTTAGTTATGGTTACCTAGTTCTAAGTTCTAGGGCACTGATGACCTGAGATGTTAAGTCCTATAGTGCTGAGAGCCATTTGAACCACTTTTTTGTTTTTTCCTGTGTGATAAAAATTTCGGAATTTGGTTAGGTTCCCGGGGGGAGGGGGGGTACGATAAAACAGTATCCTTTTATTTCTGGGTGAGGGGGGTGATGTTTTTCTTCAAGGGGTTCATTTCTTCGCTAAACACACTCTGCGAGGGGCATAAGAATAAACAGACCCAAATTTATGTTGTACTAGGGAGTGGGATGCATCTACTGTGGTGTCACCACCAGACACCTCACTTGCTAGGTGGTAGCTTAAATCGGCCGCGGTCCATTTAGTACATGTCGGACCCGCGTGTCGCCACTGTGTGATCGCAGACCTAGCGCCACCACAAGGCAGGTCTCGAGATACGATAGAGCACTCGCCCCAGTTGTACGACGACATTGCTAGCGACAATACGGCCGAAGCCTTCCTCTCATTTGCCGAGAGACAGTTAGAATAGCCTTCTGCTAAGTCCATGGCTACGACCTAGCAAGGCGCCATTAGCCTTACCTCGTTTGAGAGTTATCGTATAAATGTCTCAAGAAGAACGTGTAAACCAACAAAGAATAAAGTTAAGTATATTCCAAAGCTACGTATTTTCTTGATAGCAGTCATAACGTATCCTGTTCCAGAACTGACGCCAGTCGGCGTGTGTGTACGCGTGCCTTTCTTTCGGCTCCCTTCCCAGTGTGGCGTAGCAAGCTTGTTACGCCACAACAGGTTGGCGACGAGAGAAGTGTTCTTTCTGATTGCTTACATTTACTTGTGTCATGGCTTCACCAGATGTACTGTCCGAATTTTATCGCTTGCAGAATCAGCAGACGCAGGCGTTATTGGATGCCCTTGGACAGCTCGTCCAGGGTCAACGTGCGCTGCACACCGATGCGGCAGCCGCCGCTTCACCGCTACCGCAGCCACACCATGCAGTTGCACCACCGTTTTGATGCGGCGCACGAATCGTGGCCAGAATGGTCCCGACAGTTTGGCTTTCATCTAGCCATCTACAGAATTCAAGGTAATGAGCGGCAGCCGTGTTTGCTTTCTTGTGTCGGTGTGTCCACCTACCGTGTGATAGTGAAATTGTTTCCCCAATGCGACGTAGCAACTCTGTCCTACGAAGAAATTTTGTCTGCTTTAGATGCCTATTTCAAAGAAACAGTTAATGTGGTTGCAAAACGGTATATGTTTTTTTGTACAAAACGTACGGCCGGTCAGACTAACAGGGAGTGGGTTGCAACTTTGCAAGGACTTACTAGGGAGTGTTCTTTTGAACGTGACTGTGGCCTTTCTTATTCAGATACAATGGTACGTGATGCAATTGCACAGAACGTTTCTGATGTTCGCATATGGGAGCAAATTTTGAAACTAGTTAATCCCTCCCTTCAACAAGTGATAGACATATTGGATAGACAAGACACACTAGACTGTGCTCAGGAATCTTTTTAAACTTCGCCAGCTGTGTGTAACATTACTAGACTGTGCTCAGGAATCTTTTGAAACTTCGCCAGCTGTGTATAACATTAACCGGCCCGCTGGACGCACTGCGCGGCCCGGTAACCTGCCCTCACGCACTTCGACGCAGCTGCCACCGCGCTCTAAACCAGGTGTGCCACGCCAGCCCACAAATGCAGTGAAATCATGCCCGCGGTGTGCTACTAAACATTCGCGTGAACATTGCCCGTCACGCCAAGCTATTTGCTTTTTCTGCAATAGGACAGGACATGTTCAAAGTGTTTGCTAGAAAAAGCTCAGATCAGACAATCACAATCATTCCAGGCCCTTTGCTTCGCGCCGGAATCGAACCAAGGACACTCAGGCTCGTGGACCTTCGCCCATGGACATTCACGTTGTTACTTCCACCCCGTCCAGTGCCACTTTCTCTAACAGTGACTGTGTTCATCCCACAAAAAATTGTGCGTCGACGTCGCCGGAAATCACGTAAATTAGCAAGTGATTCTGTACCAGTGTCTGTTCAACTTGCACGAGACAGTCGCTCTTGTCGTCAGCAGGACAACAAACTTTTTGTAGATTTGGACTTTAATGGCAAGGTCATACCATTCCAGCTCGATACCTAAGCTGCAGTTTCATTGCTCAATCAAGACACGTACAAATAACTGGGCAAACCTCCGATGCGTGCCGCAAATGTTCAGCTCAGTACGTATTCAGGACAGAATATACCTGTGTTAGGACAGTGCAGCCTTCTTGCCACATACAAGGGACAAACAAAACTTGTGTCGTTTTACGTTCTTCGTTATTCTACTGCAGTGAACTTGTTTGGTTTAGATTTATTTCAGTTGTTTAACATGTCTATTGTCAATCAGGTCCTATCAGTGAATCAGACTGTGCCTTCAGAGAGTGTTTCTCGTCTGTGTGACGAATTTGCAGACATTTTTGCACAGGGCTTAGGTTGCGCTAAAAACTATGAAGCACATTTGGAACTGAAAGTAAACGCGCAACCGAAATTTTTCAGAGCGCGCAATGTTCCTCACGCATTGCGTGTTGAGGTCGCAAGCACGTTACCCGGTTTCGAATCACAAGGTGTGAGTGAATGTGCGCAATGCCTCTTCCATTTCAGCTCCGCTTCATCGCTTACGCCGTAAAGGTGTTCCGTTCGTCTGGATGACGGAATGCGAACGCGCCTTTCGCCAGTTGAAATCGGCGTTGCTTTCTAATACTTGCCTCACGCCTTTCGATCCCCAGAAACCCCTTTTGTTGATGGTAGATGCATCGGATTTCGGGATCGGTGCTGTGCTTGCGCACAAAGTTGGCTCGCATGATCGCCCTATTGCCTTTGCGTCCAAATTGCTCTCATCTGCGCAAAGAAATTATTCCCAGATAGAGAAAGATGATTTGGCTCTCGTCTTTGGTGTTACTAAGTTCCATGATTTCTTGTATGGTCGTCACTTTACCATCATCACAGACCACAAACCTTTGACATCACTTTTTCATCCAACCAAGCCTGTACCTCCACGTACAGCGCAAAATTTCATTCACTGGTCTATTTTCCTCTCGCAGTACCGCTACGATATCTTGTATCGGTCCACTGCTCAGCACGGAAACGCCGATGCGTTGTCCCGTTTGCCTGTTGCTGAGGATAGAGCATTCGATTCTTCCTAACTTGCTTGCATGTTCATTGAATCGGAAACCGATGAAGTGGTCGAATCGTTTCCGATTGATTTTCGTCGTGTAGCTACAGCCACAGCTGCTGACCCTGTCCTTGCTACCGTTTTGCGTTTTGTTGCTACGCAATGGCCTTTGTCAAACTCTCGGATCGAGGATCCGTTGGTTCGCCGATTTTTTGCTCACAAGGAGAGACTTTTTGTTCGACGTGGTGTTTTGTTGTTGCGTTCTGATAATGATCAGTCCAGAGTCGTGGTCCCACGTTCGTTCCAGTCCTCTGTTTTACGGCTTCTTCACCAAGGCCATTGGGGTATAGTGCGAACGAAACAACTTGCTCGTCAGCACTGTACTTGGTTCGGAATCGATGCTGCGATTACGAATATGTGTTCTTCTTGCATGGCGTGTGCCGAACAACAATCCGCACCGCCGCGGAAAGTCTTTGCATGGCCCAAAGCCACTTCCCCATGGCGACGCGCCGCCGCAGCCGCCGCCGCCGCCGCCGCCTGTTCTCCCGCCGGCGCCGCAGCATTCGACGCTTCGCTGCAGCCGCCAAGCGCCTCCCTGGGTCACGCGCCGCCGATCGCTTCCCGTGACCCGCCGTCCTCCGCCATGGAACTCTTGCCCGCTCCGGCCCACATGGCGTCTTCGCGCGTCGGATGCCCCGACGCAATGGAGGTCGACCCTTCGGCCCCTCCTGTCTCTTTACGGGCGCATACATCCCATGTTGACGTGCACCCTGGACTAGGTTTTCAGGCGTTTCCTAGCTCCCCTCGGACCGAATGGCCGGGTGCGGATGGCACAGCCTCGCCTGTTGTTAGTCTCCCCACCTCATCGCATACGTCACCATGGGGTCCTCCCCACGGCGGGCGGAAGCCTTATCTCACGACCGTTCGCCGATTTGCGGGGGAGGAATGTGGTGTCACCGCCAGACACCACACTTGCTAGGTGGTAGCTTAAATCGGCCGCGGTCCATTTAGTACATGTCGGACCCGCGTGTCGCCACTGTGTGATCGCAGACCTAGCGCCACCACAAGGCAGGTCTCGAGATACGATAGAGCACTCGCCCCAGTTGTACGACGACATTGCTAGCGACAATACGGCCGAAGCCTTCCTCTCATTTGCCGAGAGACAGTTAGAATAGCCTTCTGCTAAGTCCATGGCTACGACCTAGCAAGGCGCCATTAGCCTTACCTAGTTTGTGAGTTATCGTATAAATGTCTCAAGAAGAACGTGTAAACCAACAAAGAATAAAGTTAAGTATATTCCAAAGCTACGTATTTTCTTGATAGCAGTCATAACGTATCCTGTTCCAGAATTGACGCCAGTCGGCGTGTGTGTACGCGTGCCTTTCTTTCGGCTCCCTTCCCAGTGTGGCGTAGCAAGCTTGTTACGCCACAACATCTACAATACGAAATATCCGAGAACTGGGATGCATCTATAAAAGAAGTATCCCAGAGCTGGGATGCAGCAACCAAAAATTTAATTGCGCATTGTGTCATACTGCACAACATGACAAATACCATGTTGATTGATACGATGGTGTCATGCTACACAATATGACATCTTGATATAATCTCTTTTTTCTCTCATTTTTTTACTTCTTAGTATTAGTACCCATCTCAAGTAATATAATGCACCGTGACAAGTACAATGACATTATACATTGTGTCATGTCATTGTACTTGTCACTGTACATTATATCACATGAGATGGGTACTAATACTAACAAGTAAAAGAAATGAGAGAAAAAAGAAACTATATCAAGAAATTTTTATTTAAATGTCTTTAGCCGGCCAGTGTGGCCGTGCGGTTCTAGGCGCGTCAGTCTGGAACCACGTGGCCGCTATGGTCGCAGGTTCGAATGCTGCCTCGGGCATGGATGTGTGTGATATCCTTGGGTTAATTAGGTTTAAGTAGTTCTAAGTTCTAGGGGACTGCTGACCACAGATGTTGAATCCCATAGCGCTCAGAGCCATTTGAATCATTTGTCTTTGAAGCTGCTAGATAAATCGATGTGCACGTTCCCTACTTTTAAATCTTTAACTCTGCATAGGATTTATTCGCATTTTTAATGCTGCCTTAGGAGCATTTTACATTCTGCTTATTAGTTACACAGCTGTGTCTCTTTCGTTTACCTTTTTATTGAGCACCAACTTTAAAGTGGCCTTCGTCGGATTTTATATTTCTTTTAATAAGGTTCAAATTGTTCTTGGAAGAATCTGTTGTCTGATGCTAATAGCGTATATGGTTAAGTATTTGAAATAAATTCTGTGTGTACAGTCATGAGGTCGGAGGTATCCACTGAAAGTCTATGTATTGCGAATACATAGAAAGAAGGATCCTTTATTGTATGATTATATGATAGCGGAACAAACACTGGTAGCATTTACTTCTGTAAAATATCTGGGAGTATGCGTGCGGAACGATTTGAAGTGGAATGATCATATAAAATTAATTGTTGATAAGGCGGGTACCAGGTTGAGATTCATTGGGAGAGTGCTTAGAAAATGTAGTCCATCAACAAAGGAGGTGGCTTACAAAACACTCGTTCGACCTATACTTGAGTATTGCTCATCAGTGTGGGATCCGTACCAGATCGGTTTGACGGAGGAGATAGAGAAGATCAAAAGAAGAGCGGCGCGTTTCGTCACAGGGTTATTTGGTAACCGTGATAGCGTTATGGAGATGTTTAATAAACTCAAGTGGCAGACTCTGCAAGAGAGGCGCTCTGCATCGCGGTGTAGCTTGCTCGCTAGGTTTCGAGAGGGTGCGTTTCTGGATGAGGTATCGAATATATTGCTTCCCCCTACTTATACCTCCCGAGGAGATCACGAATGTAAAATTAGAGAGATTAGAGCGCGCACGGGCGCTTTCAGACAGTCGTTCTTCCCGCGAACCATACGCGACTGGAACAGGAAAGGGAGGTAATGACAGTGGCACGTAAAGTGCCCTCCGCCACACACCGTTGGGTGGCTTGCGGAGTATAAATGTAGATGTAGAAAGGAACGTCGTGTTCTGCTACCCCACTTCAGAACTCTCACGCGGACACAGCATAGCCCAACATTCTACCAGTAAGGAGCCAAGTGAGACAGACCACGTAACTGCCTCTCGTCTCTGTTTCGAGAGACTCTTCCAAATTCGTTCTCTTCCGAGCTTCGCTCCAGGGCAGGTAACGTTGACCGTTTGCCTCTGGCATTCTGTGACTGGCGTTTGCCTCTGCCTTTTTATAGCGTTTTGCATCCGTGTCTTTATCAGTTTGATGCACACAGGCCGTTTGCCTCTACCTCTGCCTCTCGCTATTCTTCCGCATTCACCCTAAAAATCACCATTCTTTTGGAATATCTTTCAACATTGCCACGCACTCCCGTTGACAATGAAACTGGCATTGGTAGAACTCCTTTTCTAAGGCATCCATCTGTATTGCGAATCATTTTAATGAACAAAATTGTAATTGCACTATATTTAAAACTTTACACTTCCCCTGAGATTTCCCATTCGGCTTAGAGTACAGTAGATGCACAGAAATACGGAAAAGCTTTCGTTACGAAAATCGCAGGGCAATATGGTACCAAAGTCTTATTACCTCTAGTGTGTGTTGAAAATTATCATCTCGAATGTTTTATTCACTTCTCATTGTCGGTTGAGGTATAATATCCCATGCATGCACATAACTGCTTCACTGACGAAAGTAGCTACTATTGAGAGGTGGCGTGCCTTTACAATGCACACAGTGACTTGGCCCCTCTCATATTTATTTGACTAATTCGATTTGAGGAAGTATAACCGAGTATAGTCATTACAAGGCTATTATTGAGAAGTCAGAAGATATGAATATTTTCCTCTCTAATTGCATGCGGTGAAAAGTTGCTATTCCTTCACACGCGGACATCCTACGCAGCGTCTCTCGTCACCCGGGTGGTCCGGTGAAAGCGAGTTCCGCTGATCTTGAAAGGGGTATGTCGACGGGTGTGAGGGAGTCGAGTGGATGTTGTCCAGACGCCGACATTGTCATGAGAGCGGGGGCAACACGCCTACAGGGGCCTGAAGGAGCGGCTGGGGTTAGACATTCCGTTATTTCGCAGAAACTTAGTGAAAGCACTTTCTGACGTGCTACCAGCGAGGCGTGGGAATGAATTGTATTCCCAGGCAGTCTTGGCGGGCAAATTCCCGCGTTTTCTGCAAAATCATAATTGTGAGTGGCTTGTCCAGGGGCTAGCCTTGTGACGTAGCAAAATCGGCGCAGAAATTTGCGCCAAGTATCTCCAGTGGTACAATAGTAGTGCTTTGGTAATAGAGTGAAATTTTCCATCGGTTTTCGAGTTGCTGATTGGCACGTTTAACCACGACCACTTCCGTGGGGGCGGGAATTCTCTGTGTTCAGCTTGTACGGATGCTCTTGAGAGGGTCGGCTTTCGCCTTTCGGTCGGAGTAGGTTAAAAGACTGAGCTCTCGCTGCTCTGGACAGCCTGCCTTCCGTTGGCTGTCTAATATACTTTCATTTAATTGTAACTGTTTGACGAAGTTGCTGAAGTTTCGACTTCAACGTAACTTTCCGATTACAGTTGGCAATTGAGTGTTCTGCGTACAAGCGGCCTATGTTGTCCGTCTTCAGCAGTTTTGGCTAAAGTTGACTGTATCGGAGTTACTGTGTGACTTCGATTGTTAAAATCAATCACTGTACAGTCGGTGATTGTGTGGCGAGCCTTCTTCATCTCCCTCAGAGGTGCATTTGAATTGCTAGGAAGTCTTTAGTCTGGAACAACCAGATCAGGATAATTTGTTTCCGGCTATACTTGCGACATTACCATCACCACGACGGGACGTCGAAGCAACCAGCCATAGTCTCCGGTACGCCAAATCATCTCCTTGCAGTTAAGAAGACAGCTTGGTAATGTATGTCCGCAGCACCGGGAGATTAGGGAATTTAGCTAAGAGACAATCAGAGCTCAGCAGAGCGCGCCTGTTCCCGTCTTTTCTAACGTGGTTGTGTAGCTGCAATTAATTTTGGGTTGGTTGGACGTTTCTCTTAAGATTTGAGTTGCAAGGAATTGGCTCCACATACCACATCGTCATAAATGTCACAACGTAGTTTCTGGACAACCTCACCTTCACAACATTTATTTGAGTATCCAATTTGATGTATTGTAAATGTTTCATGTGTTTTGTTTACTATTTTGAGTTAGTTATAATAAATCAAATTTTTATTTTGGACAGAATTTTCATTCTGCAGATCGATACAGCAACCCTTTCATTTCTCATTACATTAATGAAACTTTCCTTTATCAAATTAATTTCTATCAAATTAAATTATTGCAGGTGCCAATCTCTTTTCTACTCCACTTTCAGGGTCGATTGCAGTCAGTTCGCGTTTCTTCTAAACCCATGTGGAACAGCAAATGTCGGAGTTAGAAAAGGGTGTCTTAAAGCATCATTCCCATATGAAGATTCTAGAAGAATTTAGTGTTAAATACACCGCTAGACCCGGCACCTCGCACTATGTGCCGCTAGATGGCTCCGAGTTGTAGCGTGTGTCTTGTTGTTGTTGCGGTGTGTATGTCGGTGCGTGAGAAACAGCGCGTTGTAACTGAGTTTCTGATCGCACAAAACGGCCTCAAATTGAAAGTCTTAAAAGAATGAAAGCCACTTATGGTAAAGATTGTACCGACATCTATAATATGCGACGTTCGTGCTGGGTATGATGGAAGTGGCGGCGCTAACCCCAACGTGTGTGACAGAACTCGGAGTAGATGACAGAACACGGCAATCGACGAGACAATCGAGTAGGGTTCATGAACGCGTCAGAGAAAATCATCGGATAACACAGACGTAGCTCGCAGACATGTGTGACATATCACGAGAGCGTGTACAGGCCATCATTGAAGAAGTGCGGTAAACGATAGGGAATTAGAATGCTCACTCTTGACTTCAGACAGAGAAGATTGGACATGAGCCAACAATTTCTTTAGTGTTTTCAGCCTGAGCGTGATCGGTTCTTTACCAACATTGTGTCAGATGATGAAAGCAGGGTTCACCATTATCACCCCGAAAACTCGTGAGCATCAGTGGAATTTCGCCAAAAAGGATCATCGACGCAAAAAGATGCATGTCCAAGTCAAAACCAGGGAAAGTAACGCTCACAGTGATACGGATTGTTGAAAGTCTGGTTTATTTGCAATTCGTGCCTACAGGCGCACCCACAAACACTGCAAGGTACTGCGAGAACTTCAATAAACTGAAAGCTCGAAATCGAAGAGTTCGTCCATACATGAAGCACTCTTCCTTTCAACATGACAATGCAATGTCATCCTCCTTACAGTTACGATTTGGCCCAATAGATGTTTATCTGTTTCCAAATCTTCGAGGAATTCACTTTGATAGTGATGAAGTAGCGCAAGCTGAGATGAGTTTGTAGCTACGTCAAGAAAGTGAAACATTCTACAGTGACTGCATCAACAAATTGGTGTCGCATTGGGAGAGATACGTTCGTCGTCACGATCATTATATTGAAAAATAAAATATATGAAGACGTGAGGAATAAAAATTTAGAATGTTAAGGAGTTTGCTTTATTAAAAAAAGCTTTAATGGTTTCACATAAAAAATTCGGTGGCATTACTTTTCAGCATTTCCTCGTACTAACAATGTTTGATTGTAGCGCTAACAGATTTTCAGGAAGTAAATAATTCCCGTCATAAATATCTTCCGGGTTTGACGGAAATTAGCTTCATTCAAGTCAGAAAGTTAGAAGCACAAAGTACACGGCAGGGCGCACAGCTCCTCGTGGCTGCACTGTGCGGCGGTACGCATAGCCTGGCTGTCGCGGGTGGCCGGCAACTTGCTGACGGGGAGGTAACGAGAAAACTTAAGGGGATCAGCGGGCCCGGCCCCCGGCTCATGGCCGCGGAATTACGGATGCTCTGCAGCCCGACACGGCAAAGCCCGCTAAACACATACACTTACACACACACACACACACACACACACACACACACACACACGTGCGTACCTAAACGACCAAGCAAACATACACAAGCAAAGAGACAAGCATCAGACACTATGATTAAGAAAAGAAAGAGTGAAGAAGTTAACAATCTCGTTATATGTTTGAGCTTGATACATTCTCATGAATCTTTATAATTATTCAAATCTCTCTAATAACACGTTGGAATGGGGATTTATGAATATTTCTGCTTATAATCTTTTTTAAAAAGAAATGTGCGTGTTATGCCTCTAATCATGAACCAGGCTGATACTCGTAAAGTTGCGCTTATGTCACCATTGTTAACTAAAATTCTTGCTCCACCGAATAAATTTGTATTTTTGTATATGGCTAATATCTACATCTACATCTGCATGACTAGTCTGAAATTCACATTTAACTGCCTAGCAGCGTGTTGGTCTCACCAATCTATTGTTTCACTCACAAAAAGGACGAGGGAAAAATGTGCACGTAAACCTCTCTGTACGAGCTCTGACTTCTCCTGTTACGATGATCATTGTTTTTATGTAGATTGGCGAAGATAACATATTTTCACACAGGACGAAGTTGGTGACTGAAATTTCGTGAAAATGTCTCGCCACACCGAAGAAATGCCTTCGCTTTAATGATTGGCATCTCAAATGCCGTATGATATCGCTGACACTCTCTGTACTATTTCGTGATAGTACCAAACGAGCTTTTCTGGTGTTCTCTATCAACCTTATCTGATACGGATACGCGGCTGTGCAACAGTACTCCAAAAGAGGACGGACAAATGTGGCATAAGCAGTTTATTTAGCAGACCAATTGCACTTTCAAAGTGTTTTGCCAACAAATTGCAGTCTTTCGTTTGCTTTACCCACAAAAAAGTTTAACTTTATCGTAATTTTAATTCCCATATATTTATTTGAACTTAAAGTCTCCAGAGTTGTGTGAGTTATCGTGTAACTGAAAATTAACTGATTTCTTTTCGTACTTTTGTGGATAACCTCACACTTTCGTTATTCAAAGACAATTGGATCTTCCCGTACTTGTCGTGTCTCAGCCATTTTGCGGTTTTGCTTTTCTGCTGACTTTTCTAGACGCTAAATGACAATGAACATTTTACGAGAGCTGCTCAAATTATCTCCAAAATCACTTATGTAGAACAGGAGCACCGTATGGCCTACACACTTCCTTGCTGGAAGCGGGATTACACTTTTTTTACTCGTTGATTTTCCGTCGATTACTACGTACTATGAGCTTTCTGATTGGAAATCACGAATACAGTTGCACAACTGAGGTGTTACTACCTATACACGCAATGTGGTTAGACGTTTATTATGAGGAACGGTGTCAAAAGCCTTCTTGAAAACTAAGCGTATGTAATCAATTTGAGATCCCCTGTCGATATCACTCATTAATTCGAGCGAGTAAAGAGCTAGTTCTGTTTCACAAGAATGATGGTTTCTGAATCAATGCTGTGTGTCAATAGACCGTTTTCTGCATGGTAAATCATTATGTTCAAACACATTTAATATTGCAAAAGCCTTTTGTAAATCGACGTCACTGATATGGGTCCGCAGTTCATTGGATTACGTCAGTTTCCTTTCTCGAGTACTGGTGTCTCACGTGCCAGTATTTTGGTACTGATCTTCAACCAAGCGAGCCGTTTTATGCGATTGCTAAGTGTGGGATACTGTATCTGCGTCCTCTGAACGGCTCCTAATTGTTGTACTGTCTTTACAGGAAACATGGCTTTATTAAGTAATTTGAGCTGCTTCGCTATAGTGAAGATATTTAATTCTTCGCTACTCATTTTGGCAGCTGTTCATCTTTCGGAATCAGGAATATTTACTTCGTCTTCTTTGGTGAAGTGATTTCGAAATGCTTTGTATAATAACTCTTCTTAAGTGTCCCGGTCATCGATAATGTTACCATTGACATCGCGCAGTGACGGCATTGATTCCCCTGCTGCTGCAGTGCTTTACATACGCCCAGAATCTCCTTGGATTTTCTGTCAGGTTTCAAGACAGTGTTCCTTTGTGAGAACTATTACAAGCATATGCCATTCAAGTCCGTCTTAGGTCTCGAGCTTCAGTAAAATTTCATCTATCTTGAAGTTTTTTTAAATTTGGTGTCCCTTTTTCGTTGCTTCTGTAACATTGTTCCGAGGTGTTTCGTGTACCGTGGGCATCAGTTCCATCCTCTATAACTTTACTAGGTATAGATTTCTCAACTGCCGCATACATGATTTCTTTGAATTTGAGCCGCATATGGTCTTCACTTACATAGTTAATTGGGAAGGAGTGATGACTTTCTCTTACGAAGACGTCAAGTGAACTTTTATCTGCTTTATTAAATTGATAGTTTTTGTGTTTACTTTCGGTAGATCTGGATGTTGCTGTGGCCAGTTTCCCCACAACGGTCTTATGTTTACTAATCAGTGTGCACGTCACGATGCCATCTATTTCTGCAGTATTAACTGTCGATAATATGTCTAGTTTGGCTTTGCTACCATTTACACTGGGCTCCTAAACTAATTATTCGAAATAATTTTCGGAGGAAGCATTTAGTGCAGTTTCCGACGACCTGTCATATCTACCGCTGACCATGAACATGAATTTTCACTATCAGATCAAGGCGAAATTGAAGTCACAACCACTTATAATTGTACTGAGTGGGATATCTACATGAGATATTTTTCAGTTCTTCTTTGAACTGTGCAGAAACTTAATCCCCTGAGTCTCGGGGGAGGAGGGGGTTGGTGTCAATTATAACCTCTACCTGTACTAACCCACAGGAACCGTCTGTTTCTATTTCCCTACAAGCAACTTCGTCTAAAGGCAACAAACAGGCCACCACCAACTGCATTTAATCCATCGTTTTTTTTGAACCAGTTATATCCTTCTTAAAAATGACGGCTAACTTATTTCTGGCTTTAGTCAAATTTCGGTAACTATAAAGATGTGAGCTTCTCTGCTTTCTATTAGCGATCGGAGCTCTGGTTCGTTCCCAGCACAGCTACGACAATTACAACTACAATATATTGCAACGTCTCCCCTCTTCCTGAGTTCTTCCTGCATATTTCGAGAGTAAACCCTTTGCTGTACTATACCGAGACACTCTAACCCAAAAGAGTAAAAAGAAAATAATAATAAGAAATGTTGGTAATGTTTAGCCCAACGGATAACGTGGGTTTGAAGAAATATGGAGTGGAAAATGACGTTGCGAATGTTGCGTTAGGTTTCATTCCGATAAATATTCCTTAATTTTAATATCATTTACGTTTTAGGGTACACATACGTTCCGTTCATATTGATACTGTGGGAAAGGTAAATGGGAGTGGACGGAGACCGGAACTACGTGGTTAAAAATATTCCAAGGAGAGGAAAAAGTTCTTATACCATAAGTGGTAACAGTTTACTCTGATGAAGCTTGGGGTTGGCAGCGACATAAATCTTAAGACACGTTCACTGTACGGAGTGTTTATGGTACAAACACGGACACGTAGTTTAACATTTGATTCCGTTTAGTGACATTTCATCAAATACACTCCAGGAAATGGAAAAAAGAACACATTGACACCGGTGTGTCAGACCCACCATACTTGCTCCGGACACTGCGAGAGGGCTGTACAAGCAATGATCACACGCACGGCACAGCGGACACACCAGGAACCGCGGTGTTAGCCGTCGAATGGCGCTAGCTGCGCAGCATTTGTGCACCGCCGCCGTCAGTGTCAGCCAGTTTGCCGTGGCATACGGAGCTCCATCGCAGTCTTTAACACTGGTAGCATGCCGCGACAGCGTGGACGTGAACCGTATGTGCAGTTGACGGACTTTGAGCGAGGGCGTATAGTGGGCATGCGGGAGGCCGGGTGGACGTACCGCCGAATTGCTCAACACGTGGGGCGTGAGGTCTCCACAGTACATCGATGTTGTCGCCAGTGGTCGGCGGAAGGTGCACGTGCCCGTCGACCTGGGACCGGACCGCAGCGACGCACGGATGCACGCCAAGACCGTAGGATCCTACGCAGTGCCGTAGGGGACCGCACCGCCACTTCCCAGCAAATTAGGGACACTGTTGCTCCTGGGGTATAGGCGAGGACCATTCGCAACCGTCTCCATGAAGCTGGGCTACGGTCCCGCACACCGTTAGGCCGTCTTCCGCTCACGCCCCAACATCGTGCAGCCCGCCTCCAGTGGTGTCGTGACAGGCGTGAATGGAGGGACGAATGGAGACGTGTCGTCTTCAGCGATGAGAGTCGCTTCTGCCTTGGTGCCAATGATGGTCGTATGCATGTTTGGCGCCGTGCAGGTGAGCGCCACAATCAGGACTGCATACGACCGAGGCACACAGGGCCAACACCCGGCATCATGGTGTTCCAACAGGACAATGCACGTCCGCATGTATCCCGTGCCACCCAGCGTGCTCTAGAAGGTGTAAGTCAACTACCCTGGCCAGCAAGATCTCCGGATCTGTCCCCCATTGAGCATGTTTGGGACTGGATGAAGCGTCGTCTCACGCGGTCTGCACGTCCAGCACGAACGCTGGTCCAACTGAGGCTCCAGGTGGAAATGGCATGGCAAGCCGTTCCACAGGACTACATCCAGCATCTCTACGATCGTCTCCATGGGAGAATAGCAGCCTGCATTGCTGCGAAAGGTGGATATACACTGTACTAGTGCCGACATTGTGAATGCTCTGTTGCCTGTGTCTATGTGCCTGTGGTTCTGTCAGTGTGATCATGTGATGTATCTGACCCCAGGAATGTGTCAATAAAGTTTCCCCTTCCTGGGACAATGAATTCACGGTGTTCTTATTTCAATTTCCAGGAGTGTATATATCAAAATGGGATGCAAGGGAAATATTGACTCTACTGTGAGATCATCCTTGTGTTCGAGCTGGTGAAGCAACTCAAAGAATGAGACAAGGCTCACTGAATCCACAGGCACATATCGGCAGAGAATGGGTGACGTCCACTTCTGTAATCTAGTCCCATGAGAATGTTGAGAGAACAAACAGAGAGGGTGCAGATGAGTATAAGATGTGAGACACGTGGTTGCAAAAATACAATTAAAAGTAGAAAAAAATGAAAGGGCTCACAAAATAAAGTTATCCATGCTTGGAGGTATTAATTGTGCACCAGTTTTGTGGTCTACAACGTGCATAGCAGCACTGAACGGTAGGTTCACATTTGCTGTACAAACAATTGCACATAATTCAACCATTTCTCTAAAACTGTAGTTCGTCCCGAGTATAGGAAAATACACAGGGAATGGGCAAGGGCCCGTCACTGAAAGCCCTTGTAGTTAACACTTGGCTGTTTTCTGGTCAGTTCAGTTCTAGATCTAACGAAGAAAGATTAGAGCATCAGACACAGTGGCTGTCCAGTTGAAAGAACAATGACTGCATCAAGATATTTACCACACAGCATACGCAATTAGACTAATACATAGGCAGCTCTTGGAAACCTAGCACCTAGGAAGAAACCACACCTTAGGAAAGAACAAAGCACAGCATATTAATTACATTCAGTACGTAAAATTAAGTAAAGGAAACTGAGAATGGATCGAAAATCACTTGCCTATAGCAATGCAGCTGAAATAAAAGATTAAGAACTATTATGAGTCAAACCATTCCATTCAAATATTGATCCAAGGCCTAACAAGACGTACACAAGAGAGTCACGACTTAAAAAAGTTGTTAAAAGAGTGAGAGAAAAGTGCGTAGCCATACTGTTCCTCTCTCGACCAATGGGAATGGAGAGGAGGAGCCCAAATAAAGATGGTATAGCCAACCACATCTTGTGACGTCTGTAGCTGTCATACACCGCTGACCCTTGACACTATCTGCTATCCCTGCTTTTCCGTTCGGATAGGTTAAGCTGCCAAGGCTCACGTACTACACTACTATCTCTGGCTGCCCACAGAAAATTTTGAAACGCTCTTACTCTCTCAAACACTGGTTCGTTGTCATTCATACATGAAAATGAGTTACTGACAGATGTCCACGTGTCACACTGAGTTGCCATTCCCGTCGGACAGACTACAGCTATCGGAGGTGGTCGGGGCTGCATATGAACAAGTAATTATAGCAGGTGACACTAACATTAATTTTCTCAGCAATAGTCCTTCCACTGGGAAATTTAAGAGGATGCTTTCTTCCTCAAATATGACGCTACTTCAGCTGGCACCTACTCATCACACGACTACCAGTCACACTTTCATAGATATATTCGCAACGAAATCTCCAAACAGAAAAATCCACACCTCTCAAATATCTGCGCCTGGCATGTCTGCCCATGACATCATTTTCTTGACGTATTCACTAGAATGTCCTAGAAAGAAACAAAAACTGTCAACATACCAAGACTTCAAACGCATATATTTGCCTGAACAAGAAATAGTTTGGGGGATGACCTCTACTCCCCTCATGGACATAAACGACAAACTATAGGATTTCACTAACTAAATTACTCAACTATATGACAAATACGCTCCAATAAAGACCAGAAAAGTAAAAAGGAAACCTGCACCTTGGCTGACTGATAAACTAAAACAGCTCATGAATCTCAGAGACGCCGCACATCGAGCATACAAGATACACCCTACACCTGGAAATCACACTGTATACAAGCAGAAGCGAAACAAAGTCAGTCAAGCGGTGAGAAACGTTAAGCTGAGGCATGCCCGTACATTAGCTGACAATAGATGTAGACCAGCTATCCTATGGAAAAATCGCCGTAGTCTCGGTTTAGGCAAAATAAAAGTTGCAGAAAATCCCATTGTCCCAGCTGAAGAACTAAACCGATTCTTCACATTACCTGCAACCAAAATTGAACCGCAAAAAAAGAGAATCATTGATTACCTCATGGGGATGAACGACTGTAGCAAAGAAAAACTCTATCTACGGCACGTCACTTGTAATACTGTGAAGAACGCCTCCGTAATGGGGATTATATCAGCATCTACTGGAGATGATTACATCACCATCCAGATGGTAAAACTTATTATTGATTAACTACTGCCCTCTATAACAGACATTTTCAACGATTCATTAATCACAAGTGTTTTCCCCGAGGCCTGGAAACTGGGACAAATTAAGCCACTGCCTAAAAATGACATCGCCACAGCACCCTCTGACTACCGCCCCATCTGCCTTGTTCCTGCACTATCAAAGGCCTTAGAATGTATAGTCCATGACCAGCTCACCAACTACCTAACAACTAACAACCTACTAGACGAATACCAATCAAGTTTCCATAAACATCGAAGCACAACATCCGCACTGATAAAGGTGACAGATGACCTGAAACTTGCATGGACAGACAAGAAGCGACTATCACCTGCTTCTTAGATTTCAGCAAAGCATTTGGTACTGTCGACTTCGACATCTTACTAGCCAAACTTAGCGGTCTAAATTTCTCACCAAGTGCAGTGCAATGGTTTCGCTCATACATGACGTCTCGTCAGCAACGCGTCCTGTCCGGGAATATAAAATCACAATGGCGGCAGGTAGTGTGAGGCGTTCCCCAAGGCTCAGTACTAGGTCCCATACTCTTCTCTCTGTATGTCAATGATGTGTCATCGGTTCTGACTTATTCCAAATATCATATGTATGCTGATGACCTTCAGTTGTATCTAAGTGCGAAACCAAGCAATCTTAAGAAAGCTATTGAAAATTTCATTACTGATCTCGATGCACTATCAAAATGGGCACAGGACATAGGACTAAAACTAAACCCATCTAAAACCCAAGCGGTAATTGTTGGTCACTCTAAGCTCATTAGCCCAAAACATCGGGAATCCGTACCATATCTTATCCTAAATGGGACAAATATTAACTTCTCTCCCTCAGCAAAAAGTTTGGGAGTAATAATAGATGAAAATCTAAATTTGACATAGCATGTAACTGCAGTGTGCAAAAAAGCATCAGCATCCCTTCATGTACTACAAAAATATAAAAAGCTTCGCTTTCGATCTGGAAAAGAAATTAGTACAAACGCTTATACTCCCAATCATTGACTACAGCGATATTATCCTACAAGGCCTCTCTCAGGAAAACTCGCGACGTCTGGAACTGGTCATGAATGCCTGCGTCAGATATATCTGTGACGTTCGACTTTTTGATCACATTTCACCAGCATATGCAAAATTGTCCTGGTTGCGTGCAGACAAACGCAGAGATTTCCTTACACTGTGTCTCATCTACTGCCTTATAAATGTACACTGTCCCTCATATCTCTCCTCGTCCTTAATGCTTATGCCGGAACAACATGGCAGAAACACACGTTCCCATCGTAATAAAATCCTCTTTGTCCCACTGCATCGCTCAGTCACCTTCTCCAAGTCCTTTACAGTAGCGGGAACCCGACTCTGGAATAACCTCCCTCGTTATGTTAGAGAACTTAAAAACATGTCTGGCTTCAAAAAACAGTTAATGACGTATCTACTTAAGCGACAGTAATGCCTTCCTCTGTACATGAATGTACTTCACCTCGTTACTTCACTCTTTCCCCCTCCTTAAATCTCCCTTCCCCAAAACTTGGTACACTAGTAAACATCTACTTTACACACCAAGATATTAATGTACATCTGCACAAAATCTTCATTACTATTGCCAATTTTTCTCATGTTTATCATTATTATTTAATTTTTTTACTGTTACTATTATTGCTTTTATCATAATTTCGATGTATAGCACCTGTTGTAAAAATACTGCCAGTACTTACCTTATTAGGTCTTGGTCATTACTCTTTATTCATATTGTGACTAGAGAAATCTAATTTTCTTATTTAAACTATTGTCATGATGTAGCCCTGATGTGTGAAATGCTGCATGTGTGAAACACTGGTCCGATGTAAGAGAGGGGCCTGATGGCCCTAATCTGATCAGGTTAAATAAATAAATAAAGAAATATACGCCAGGCGAAACTGATACTTCAGTATTCCAGCGGCTCTCTGCAAAGGTCGCCAATGGTGAGGGACTATATTGTACGTCACTCACTGCGTGCAGCCAATAGGACGGATCTGTACTGTCACTCAGCGCTATTAAATAAGTTGTTCACTACGGCTTAGCCGGCAGCCTATGTTATGCAGCGGATTGTTCGAAAAAGTTATCCAGCAGCAGAAGTATTCGAGTGTCTACAGCAGTAGCCGCTACAACTTTTGTCACACTGTGCCTTCCAGCGACGACGGAACACATGCTTCAACAGCGTTTACAACAGTATAGAGACTGTACACTTTAATTGGACTCAACCTGTTACAGGGCTCTTTGGGAATTTCACTGTGCACAGGTCTTGAGACTGAGTATTTGTATTCCTTTAACAAAAGTGTGCATTTGGAACAGTGCACTGCAATCATTTCAGTAGTTGTATTTTTAGAATGAATACCTGATGTGAAGTTAACAGGTCCCAGTTATACCGACGTTGGTATTGTCGGTGTCCTCCTTGGCAAGGCTCATTTGAACGGTCTGGGCCAGTAGGTACACTGCAAAAATTGGCAACAAGATTATACAGACCTGTACTTCTCCTACATGTGGAGACGACAATGCAAAGGCAAGACGACGATGCAAAGACAAGACAATATGTATTTTGTTGAGTACAAAATTGGAATTTGGTGTAGTTGGTGTTGTCTGTATGTAATGTTATTGTCATGATGTGATTTTACTGTCATGATGTGATGTTTCTGTCACATATCGCTGTGCAATATTTTTCATTTTCTTCCACTATTCTGAGGTAATTTCAACAGAAAGGCAGACTTGCACTCGCCATGTTGGTGTGGCGTGCCGCCAGAAGCGACACCATGCCTCTTTTGTCGACAGTTGGAGAATCGCATTAGATATAGACGGCCCCTTTTGAGAAAATAGGCTGTTTCATGAAAGTCGAGTAGTGACCCGATCCACGGCTTTGGAATGCTGGTCAGCCACCTGTACCCGTTTGGTCAGTGAACGCCCCGGGCACCTCACAACCCGCCAACAGTAACTGAGGATAAAATTTTTCCCTTTCTGTGCACACTTCCAAGAGCCGCACGCCGTGACACCATCTGAGCAGCGCCGGACAATGAGTTGCGTTAGCTCTATTTACTGTGTTCTGCCAATAAGTACTGCACTGCCCGGGCAATGTTTCCGGCATGTAAGGCTAACCAGTAGTGAAGACACTGCTTCAGCTCAATACCAACTTTGTGCTAGAAATGTGTGTGTTGTACGCAAAAGGAGGGAAGTTATGGGTGCTTTACCGCTGCTTTTTCATTAATTCTGCTTCAATTGTAGCCCATCACACTGGCAAAACCGTAGAGTACAGCAGCTAGTTGCACAGTGCTCCATGTAGTGTCGTTAGGTATGGGGAGTTAGAAGGAAGTTAAGATCACTCGGCACCTGGCTGCTATGGAGAGGTACGTCGATGCCTGGAATCAATCTGTAGATGTGATTCTGAAGGGACAGCGTCGTAGTGGCCGTCTGGTGCTGTTCGGCATACTATTCTGTTCTTGAGGAAATATAAGTTCACAATCTGCGGGAGCCCGATCCCCATTCTGAGCGGCTCGCATACCTTTGAGTTTCTAACACGCAACTTGCGTTGACGATTTGATTTATTGTAAAGTGCCATTTTCTTTTGTTTAAGATTGAATTCCCATCGAAAACCAGTCCCAGGACTCGATATGTCTCCTATACCGAGATTGGATCGTCATTAAGGTAAAGTTCTGGTTCCGGATGGACGGTACGACGTCGACAAAAGTGCATGACACAGACTTTGCGGCCGAACACAGGAAGCCGTGGTCTCGAGTCCATGACTGCGCCTTGTAGAAGGCTCCCTGCAGGCGCCGCTAAGTAACACTGTACTCGAGGAGCAGTACGAAATGCAGAGGTCTTCTGCATACAGAACGTGAGACGGACGGCCCTACAACTGATGCTTGGCCGTTAATGGCCACTAAAAATTGAGATACACTCAAGACAGAGCCCTGTGGCACTCCATAGTGCCACTATGGGAGGCACCAACTTGGACACGGAAGGTACAGAGTGACAGGAAATTTTGGATAAAAAGCGGGAGCGTGCCCCGGAGACCCCACTCATGTAACGTGGAAACTGATAATCTGTGGTAAGTTCTATGGGACCAAACTGCTGAGATCATCAGTCCGTAAGCTTACACATTATTTAATCTAACTTAAACTAAGGACAACACACACACCCATGCCCGAGACAGGACTCGAACCTCCGTGGGGGGGTGGGGAGTGGGGGGAGGGTGGGGGGGAGCCGCGCGGACCATGCAAGGCACCCATAGACCGCTCTGCTACCCCGTGCGGCATATAACAATGCAAGGATATGATGTCGCCAAGTCACGTCGTAAGCTCTCCATAAATCAAAAAAGATGCCAACTTGGTGTTGGCGTGTAGAAAAGGCTGTTCGGATGGTAGACTCGAGGGAACAATATTATCAGTGGTAGAGCGACCCTGGCGGAAACTTCCCTGGCTTGGAGCCAGTAGGCCACGTGACTCCAGGACCCGACACGACTTCCGGCTCACCATACATTCTAGCAGCTTACAAAGAACGTTGGTGGGGCCGATAGCTATCCACATTAAGCGGGTTTTTACCAGGTTTGGGAACGGGAATGATAGTGCTCTGCCGCCATTGTGATGGAAAGACGCTGTCGCACCATATCCGGTTGAAGATGACGAGGAGACGTCACTTGTAGTTGGACGAGAGATGTTTATTCACCTGCCTGTGGATCAGATCTGTTCCAGGAGCTATGTTGGGACAAAGTTCAAGGGCGTTATAAGGTTCATTGTGGCGTGTAGTGAACGAGAGGACCTTCCTTTCCATCCGCCGTTTAGAGGTGCGAAACGCTGGGTGGTAATTCCCCGATGCAGAGGCTCGAGCATAATGCTCGACAAAGTGCTCGGCAATCGCGTTAGCGTCGACTGATAACACTCCATCGATGTTAACGCCAGGGACACCTGTTAGGGTCTGGTACCCAAAAACACGTCTGATCTTCGTCCATACTTTGGCAGGTGACGTATGACACCCAATGCTCGTAACCCATTCTCCCAACACTCCCGTTTCGGTTGTTTATAAGCTGGCAAACGCGGATATTTAGCAGTTTAAAACCTATTAGGTGCTCAATGGAAGGATGCCGCGTATGTCATTGTAGAGCCCTCCTACCCTCTTTAATGGCCTCAGCAATTGCCTGCGACCACGAAGGGACGGACTTTCACCGGGGCCACATTACAGGACGAGGGATCACGTATTCCGCCACAGAAACGACCGTTCTAGTGACCGCTCAACCATCACATTGATGGTACCATGTGGGGGAAATTTAACGTTGACAGCAGAGGTGAAATCTCCCCACTCTACCTTGTTTAAAGCCCATTTGGATCGGTGTTCGTGGGCATGACGCTGCAGGAGTGACAGGAAGATGGGGAATTGGTCACTACCACAGAAGTCATCATGGGCTCTCCAGTGGACAGATGGGGGATGTCCTTGGCAGCAAAGTGGCCGAAAAACTACCATGGGCCACACTTAAGGGGATACGGAATCACCTATCCCCGCAATGTTAATATATGCCTACTATAGGGAACATTTTCTCACAAACTACTGGAGACAGAGAGGTAAAAATTTTACTGTATGTGCATTCATATATTACAACAATACTGAAACAACAGTTTATTGTCAAAGTATTTTCTTACAGAGATATTGTACATTTATTTTTAAGTAAATTTTTTCCATCGCTTTTTACTAGACTATCACCCCTAAGTCTTTTGTAAATGAAGTAATTAAAAAATCGTTGTTTCAGTATGTAATAGGGACCTATGTCACTACGTCATAAAAATTTCAGACTTCTAGGTTGACCAGTACCTGAGATAATGTTCCTAGATGAAGT
This sequence comes from Schistocerca serialis cubense, assembly GCF_023864345.2. Taxonomy (NCBI): domain Eukaryota; kingdom Metazoa; phylum Arthropoda; class Insecta; order Orthoptera; family Acrididae; genus Schistocerca; species Schistocerca serialis. Next base: position 617,085,111 of record NC_064641.1, read on the forward strand.
AAAAAGAAAACTTACGGGAAACGGAGAAAGAAGATTAAAACATTCCTGATCCGTAGCTAATACCCCCTTCACAGTCTTCATAATCATCTTCAAGTCTTCTTTTGGCACCCCTCTGCACCTGTCTTGCTTTTTTCACTAATGTCTTGATTATATTATCAGCATGCCTTAGTCTGTGCTGATCTAAAAAGAACATAGCACGTACCGTACGGGAACCAACACACATACCCAACTTTTGAAGGACCTGGCATTTAGTTATATTTCCAAGATTGAAGGTTGCCACAGCATCATACACACCAAAATGTAGTGTATTAATTCCGACAAACACTGTTTTTGGGAGACGATGCCATATCACACTATTCAAGCACTCGTTGGGGTTCTGCGTTTTTCCGTGAAGACATTTCATCAGGAGACTTCTGTCAGCCAGATCTCTGAAAATGGGCTTTATTTCTGCCATGATGGCTGATGGTAGACTGTGGTGGTGAATGTATTTCTCTCCTGTTGTTAGTCCCCTATTGTATTTACACCAGCTGTTTTCACCTTTGGGGCACAAACCATGTTGTGGATGCTCATCCGTGGATGCGGTGTGGAAATATAAAGCCCATATAGCTCTCCTCATTTCTTCAAGATTGCCTGTATTTTGCCTGATTGCAAGGCCATAGCAGTTCTGAATGTGGTCTATTATGGAATCAGTCAATCTTCCTCTGCCATCCAAGGTTTTCCCATCATCTAGTTTTTTCCCTTTCATAACTGATTTTAACCTTCTCAGCCTGGCACCCATTCTCTTCTGCACATGTCCTATACATTCAAGTTTGCTTATATTTACACTGTTCCCATATGGTTTGCTTTCCAAAACTTCTTTGAATGCTTTAGAGTCACCATTTCCCAGATATTTGACATAGCGAACATTATACCACTGTGAAGAGCGATGAAAAATTTTCTTCACCCCAGCAACCTCCATGCCACCACTACTACCATAATAATTAGCAATACAGTCATCACTGTGTTCATTTTTCAGCCTGCCTGTGCACCTACAGTATTTAGACATTATTGCAACATCAATAACCTTGCCAGTATCAACACTAGTTGCTGTTACAACACCATTGTTGGAGGTGTGGCCCCTTTTCTGCCACGTGCCATCAAACGCCACTGTGAGGTCACGACTGCCGTCATTTTCTTCCACTGCTTCTTCCACAGCAACCTGCATTGACTTCTGTGCTACATCTTCAACTGCAGATCCTAGTACATAATTGTAAGCTTCAAACTTTGAAGGTGCACTTGGAAGATTTAGAACACCACATAGCATATCACCAGCTGCTTTGCCCTTACCAATTGCTCGCAATCCATAAACTAACCTAATATTTACACTATAAAGTTCAGTTTTCTTGTATCCATTATTTACAGTTACTGAAACCGAACTTGGAAACTTACAGCTGTATTTACAAACACTGCATATTAAATTAAACTGGGCAGCCAGGCCAACATGGGATTCTAATTTCAGAGAAACGTTTCCATGACATTTTTTGCAGCACAAACTGTTTTCAAGAGCTTCACACAATATATTCATATCAATGAGTTCAAAAACTTCATTCCCTCTATCAAGTAAATTATATTTCTCTTCCAAATCTCTTAGTTTTTTATGAGAAGCACTGTTTTCATTTGGTGTAAGTTCGTTCGGCAAATCAGTAATAAGTGGATTCACATTTTCCAACAGTGATGATGATGAACTGCTTTGCTTTGCTAATGAATCATTATTTCTTTTCTTTTGCCAGTTCACACGCTTTTTAAATACCTTTGCTTTAGCTCTCGGCATTTTCACTGCGAAAAATGAAGCACTAAATACGAAATAACTCAACAACAACTACTTTCTTATATCACACTGTTTACAAAACAGTCCCGCCACAAAGTCAAAGAGTAACTTGAGAAAACCAGAGAGAAACATTTTCGGGCAACTAGTGTATAAATAGTCGCTGGAAACTGGGATATTTGAATTCATGTCACTTTAAAGGTACTGCCAAAAAGTTCATGGTCAGCCACGAGAGACGTGTATAACTAAAGCGCAATACCCGATCTCACAAATATATAAAAATAAAATAGTTATAATTGTAGTAGAGCTATGTATGATACGTCATTTTAAAGAGGAAACATGGCAGAATATAATACGCCAATAAAAAAAAATTCGATTTTTTAACCCAAAATCCGATTCCGTATCCCCTTAAATATGTTTGGGCCCCAGGATTTAAAAGACAGAGGTCGAACTGAGACAGTAAAGTTTCGACATCTCTACCTCGGCCAGTAAGCACAGTGCCACGCCACAAGGGGTTATGGGCGTTAAAATCTCTCAAAAGCAGGAAAGGTTTAGGGAGTTTATAAATCAGTGCAGCCAAGACATTCAGGCGTACCACACAATCTGGTGGAAGATAAATGTTGCAGACAGCTATTTCCTGTATCATCCTTGTTGTGGCAGCCACAGCTTTAAGAGGAGTTTGAAGGGGCACAGGTACACTACATATTGAGTTCAGGACATAGACGCCAACTCCATCTGACTATTATATTCGCTACAGTTCTTGAATTATCCCCTTATAACCGTGGAGGAGTCTGCATTGCTGGGAGCAGGGTTTCCTGGAGGACAATGCAGAAAGCAGGTAAAAAGCTTAACAGTTGCCATAGCTCAGCCAAGTGGTGGGAAAAACCTCAGCAATTCCACTGGAGGATGACGTTATCGTGAGGCAGGGAAGACATGAAACGCTCAATGAGGCAGTCAGAATACGCCTCATGGTCACTTGTTCAAAAATGGTTCATATGGCTCTGAGCACTATGGGACTTAACAACGGAAGTCGTAAGTCAAGTAGAACTTAGAACTATTGAAACCTAACAAAGAACATCACACACAACGATGCACGAGGCAGGATTCGAACCTGCGACCGTAGCAGTCGCGCGGTTCCGGACTGAAGCACCTAGAACTGCTCGGCGACCGCAGCCGTAGGGCCACTTGTTGCCACTGGCTTGGTTCCTGAGCAGTCTGTATCCATTATGTCTGAGGGTCCAGCGAGATCTAGGTCCGCTAGGTCCTCAGCAGATGGCAGAATCTCCACTTTATTCTGAGATTTAGAGCTTGTAGGTACCAGTGGTGTGGATGCCACTGCAATTTCCTTGTTCTTGGGGGTTCTCATTTTGGATTTCCCTCGCTGCTCCGAGGGTTTCTCTGGCTGGGAGGGCTCCTTTGATTCAGTCTCTGAGACTGAGGAGGATCGAGAAGCCCTACGACCAGCTACTGGTGGTTGCTTCAACGACAGGTAAGTGTCTGGTTTGCCACTGGTAGGAACCTGGGAAGGGACCCCTTCCTAGCGAGTGGAGCCAAAGAAGACTTACGCTTCTCTGGCTGAAGAGTGGCGAAAGATCTCCCTTAAGGTTGGGGGGGGGAGGGAGGGGTTCGCTCCCGAAGTAGGTGGTGCAGGAGCATCAGGGGTAGAATTGCCCCCCACAATCATGGGGGCAGAGGGAGTCGTACAGTGCTGGGAGCCAACTGTCTGTGGTGTGACAGATGGAGCTGGAACAGTAGTTATAGCGGCGGCATAAGATGATGTCATGCACATGGGATGCAGCCTTTCATATTTCCCCTGAGCCTTAGTGTAGGCCGGTCGGTCCAGAGTCTTGTATTCCATGATTTTCCTCTCTTTCTGTAAAATCCGGCATTCAGGCGAACAAGTCGCATGGTGCTCTCCGCAGTAGACACAAATGAGAGGCGGGGCATATGGAGTATTGGGATGTGAAGGACATCCACAATCCTGAGAGGTGATGCTGGAAGTACAGCGGGAAGACATATGCTCGAACTTCCAACACTTTAAGCACCGCATCAGGGAGGGGTATATGGCCTTACATCATAGTGCTAGACCTTGACCTTCTCGGTAATGTGTCACCCTCGAAGGCCAAGATGAAGGCACCAGTGGCAAGCTGATAACCCTCGGACCTCAGTGGGCCCGCCGGACGAAATGGACTCCTCGCCGCTCTAAATTGGCGCGCAGCTCATCGTCAAACTGCGAAAGAAGGTCCCTGTGAAATATGATGCCCTGGAACCTGTTTAAGTTCTTGTGGGGCGTGAAGGTAACAGAAACATGCCACAGCTTGTCACAGCTGAGTAGTGCCCGTGACTGGGCAGAGTATGCTGTTTTGATCAAGACTGACCCAGATCGCATCTTGGAAATCCCTCCACCTCCCCAAGCTTGTCCCGTAAGTGCTCTACAAAAGACTGAGGCCTCATCGACATGAAGAATGTCCCATCACCTCTGGACCATACAAGGTGTCGGGGAGAATAAGATTCGCTGCCATACTTAGCCTGCCGTTCCTCCCATGGTGTGGCCAGGGAGGGGAACGTTTTGGTATCATACTTCTGTGCATTAAATTGAGCCCTTAAACGCTTAGAGACTTCTGGTGGTTGGCCACCAGCAAGAGACGACGTACTACTGGATATGAGGTGCAAAAAAGTCCAGGGTCATCGTCGGCGCAGGAAACGACACTGTACAGTGCATGGAAGAAAACGCACGCAGGAAAATGCCCTCGCCCAACAGATGGAGAATGAGCAGAACTGCAAAGCCACGACGAGAAAAAATGCTGATGGTCTCTGTGCAAGACTGACACGATGCACCATGTAAAGCGCCCTACCCCGATTGGCTCGCTCTTCTGGAAAATTTTGAAAAATGGGGGTCAAACGGTACAGGGGACCATTACACAAAGGCTCAAACGTGTGAGACTCCTTTTGGTCGCCTCTTACGACAGGCAGGAATACATTGGGCCTATTCTAACCTTAGGACCCGCAGAGGGGTTTTGCTTGTCAGTTAAAGAAGCCTTCTTATCCTCCAAATTATAATAATTATTCCCCACATATAAATAATATGCTGTGTTTACTAAATGTTAATGTAACTTTGAAACTGAAACAATTTGTTAATCTGGAACTCAGCCATTAGTGATACATATGTCATGGGCATTGTCATTATTAATACTTGTTCATGATGATTCTGGAATTTTAAATAGAGTTAATTAATGAAATCCCTTCTCCAAAGTTGTTTAGTAGCTAACCGGACACAAGAAAACTCCTTTTATTCAATTTATTCTTACTAAAAATAAGCTTTAGCCACTGCTGCTGCGAATTGCTGTAAACTACATGGAAAAAGGCAGTCCTCTAAAGACGTGAGAGCAAAACTTAAGGCCAAAACAGAGACACTGACACACCACAACATGTTATGTACTCTAATCCAGTAAATTTGTTGAACAAGTCAGATTCTGTATCACATACGCAGTCAGATAGCTAATCCAAATGTTAGTTTTCAGTTTTTCATGTAACGACCTGTTGAGGGCTTAAATGACAGGGAAACTGACACTCATACAACAGGCACACAGTGTTATGCAGGTTAGATTCCGTTTCCTGACAGGTGCGAATTGGTTGCATATACGGTACAACATGAAGTTTTTCATGCGCCTCACATTTTCTTGCATAATCACGGACAAGGAGAAACTTTCAGTCATACGATAGAAATGGAATAATTGACTGAGGGCGCCAAGTCAGTTTCATATATTTAGAAAGTAATTCAATGGGTCAGTGGCGGAATATTTCGCTTTATGATCTCGTAGAACAATAAGGTGAGAGATGCACCAAATGAACTGAAGACCACACAGTAATACCTCCCAAGGGTACATATGAACACTATCAGATTGCAGCCGCAGGGTATTTGTTCTTGACAAAGAGACAGCGCGTTTTCGCTCCGAGGACGACGCTCTTACTCGTTCAAAGAACGTTTGAAAACACACGGCTAAGCTGAAATTGTTTTTCACATCAATCCCGTAATAATGTTGATAATTATATGCAACTGTCCTCTGACTATTGAAACAGGACTAAAGGAGTCACACAAAATTAGATAGTTGCTTATTTTTAAATCATCAACAACCTGAATGTTTGTAGGGAAACTTCAGATTTCGTTGGTTTCTATAGTGTAATGTGAGGCACTGCCTTGACGATCAATAGCCGTATTCAGTTAAGAATGAATTGGAAATCTGTGATTATGGTTCTGCATCAGCTATAGAATATTTCAGATCAAATTGAAAGGGTTCCAGGCAGGACTAGAGCCCAAATTTCCCACTTGTCAGAAGCGGTCGCCTTAATCACTTCGGGTGTCCGAGCACCCTAAAGCAAAGGCCCGGACGGCTTCTGGACGCATACCTGTATACCTGAAATGGTTAAGGCGACGCTTGAGACAAGTGAGAAATCTGGGCTGAAGTCCTGACCTGGCACACATTTTAATTTGTTCTGAAATATCTACAGCTAATGTGGAACCATAATCGTAGATTGAGAGCTCATTTTTTTGCGTAGTTAGGAATTCTGTCACCACAGTTTCAGTGATGATAGTGAGTATACAGAGCGATCGACGTGCGTCGGATGCTGACATTGGTGACCGCAGGGAGTCAAGTATGCAGATAATATCGCTTAACTTTTAATCCTGTCCAGTACCGAAGTGTGACCGTGGTAGCATAGTTGGTAAAGTCATGCGGATGCCGGCTTCAATCCTCGATATCGGTGGGGAATTTTCTACATTTCAGTTCTCAAAAGACGGCCCCAGGCTCACTCAGCATTGTATCAAATGAGTACTGCGGATCTTTCACCGGAGTGATAACCTGTGGGGTAGAGGGGCTCGCAACTTCTCCCCTTTCTTGTGCAGCGTCGAATAGAAAGGCTCTTCTCTACCTGCAGTTAAACCGACAGTCCGATCCCAGATATATGGCGCAAACTATACCTCTTAAGGTATCAAAGTGATAACCAAGAGAAAGGAGAAGACGACGGACTTCTCGGATTGGCCACTTCTCATAGAACTGATAGCAATTCAGAGCAAGTAAGCGCACTACTTTTGACGTAACGCAATTTTTAGTCTTTGTGTCCTGAGCGGTGTAAAGTAAGTGTTAGTTCGTAAACCAAATTTAATGAATTTTTGCCAGTTATAATTTGGAAATAACTATGCAACCTTTATTCTGTTTCATTTGAATGAGCGGTGATCGGCTTCGTATACCTCGATGACAGCGGACTGTCTCCGCGCTGGTCAGAACCGGTCTTCTATCCGTTGCCCAGCGGCCGTGAGAATTTTCAACTTTCTTTCCACGTGCCCCGTGAACAGTATTTAAACACTGAGGAACTACAAAATTTAAAGGATATTGCATAATGGCAGAACCTGAAAGATCGTCTGCGTAGGGCATCCAACGTCTGGCTCTGAAAAAGAGAGTCACTCCTGTTTACTAAAAGAGAATCCGCTTCACTGTTAACAAACACTTTCTGAGGTTGTGCCCAGGTCTGGGATTTACTACGAAAGAAAGGTACAGAAATATTTATTTGCGACTACCACTCGTATAAAGAGAGAGAAGGAAGATATTAAATGACGTCCTAATCTCCACAACGACTAAAGGTTTCTTGCTATAGCTCTGAGCATTCTCCACCTAACTTCGATAGAAGTTAAACCAAATTAATTAAAATTTAACGGTAAAACACAATCTTGTGAGTCCAGTATTAGGCTGGCAAGTATCGATGGGATACTTCAGTCAGCGTTATCGCGATAGTCAAGAAACCCCAGTGGTAGACGCTAGAAGAGAGAAATACAGCACAGAGTGGATTACTATTGAAATTCTGCGGGAGTACATTGCTGGAACAGGTGGGTACATATTGCTTCCTTCCCCATGTGTCTCGCAAAATGTCTACAAGAGAAAGCTAGAGATATTAGACCTAAGATGAAGGTCTACCACCGATCACTCTTCTCTAGCGGTATTCGCGGTGGAACAGGAATGAGGGAAAGATATGCTATCATAAGTACCCTCCACCAAACACTGTATGGTGGCTTGTGAAGTGTATATGTATCACATTTAGGTGCATATGTATCAATACTCTGTACTGTACTTCTTGCTGATAAGCTATAAGTTGTAAGTATACCGGGCAAGGTGCTAAATACAGGTATGCAAAGTGCTCCACAAATAACGAGCAAGGATATCCTAATCTTCCAATTTAAGGAAGAATCACAATGCAATTATCTGATATACAATGATAAATCTACTCTAATACCTCGGCAATGCTGGTAAGGAACCTGGCGTCTGATTACAATCAACAGTATATCCGTCTGAAACAACGATATTTGCGAAGTCCTTACGTGATGGCTGAAAATTTAGCATTAAAAACTAATGCTAAGCAAGCTAATACGTCTGGCAGATGTTCAAAGATATTGATCGTAAAACCTTAAAGCAATTCTTCAGAATGCGACCTGAAATTACTGAAAGTCATTTAAAATAATTTCATTGTCCCTACAGTTCGTCTCACTGTTGTTACTATATCTCGCCATGTTAATCCACGGGTCCCAGGCTGCAGAGACCCTCAGCTGATAACGTAATGAGAAAGAAAGTGATTTAGGTTAGCCGCAGTGAAGAAGAAGTCTGGTGGAGAAGTGATTTTGTACCCATCGATTTCTGAATTGAGTACGCATGCTTTCGCATTTTTCGTTCGTCACATCATTTTGATAAGTTGAACTATGTATATTCCAAGTGCTGTCCAGTAAAATGATTGATTAAAAGATGCTGGTCCTCTTCCCTGACTCTTGTTTGAGATACAAAGGCAATGAAAAACTGTGTCCTGCTCTCTTTCTCTGTCTAAGGACCTCAGCAGTGTACTGGAGTTTCATTCTCCAATTTCTACATTATTTATGTTAACCAGTCCTGGCTGTCCTTATATTGTGTTAAACTTTCGATTTTTACAGTTCCTTAGCTTGGGAACACACCCTCCCGTATTTCAAAAGTGTTTTAATTTTGGGGTTACCGTTCCTATAATTGTCAGTGTATCTTGAAGAAGCTCTGCTTTCTACATCCTGTTTATAACATTGTAATTGTGAACTTCATCAAAAAGGGCGCATCTCCCCTTCGACACGCAGATTGTTAAAATAGATTCCACCTGTGGCCTTACGCTATGGGAGTTTATACATGCATTGTGACACCTAGCGAGTAGCACTGAAGGGTAGCTCCTCAGAGCAAAAGCTGACCTAACAAAGTGTCCTTTGCTCCACAGCCTTCCGGAAATTCTGCTGTAGGTGGCCTCCCCTGGTTAACTAACATGACCTCCTGCGTGCCAACTCGCACGCAGGTCAGCTCAATATTCTTACACAGTGACCTCTTGTTAAGAGGTTCATGCAGTGACGTATGAGAATGTAATCTACATTAATCACGTACTAGCAATCACAGTACTGCCACACACCTCAATACATCTTTATCTCTGGGTTTCTGTCAGTCAGGGTACAGTTTTAAGAGAAAAAGTTTATATAACAAAGTGGCTGGGTTTCAGTTCTAACTTTTAGTTGGCACTGGATCTCTTCTCATAGACACTCAGTTGAAGTGAAATTAGGGCACCTGGATTTATTCAGGTTCCTTCCACATCATACCGAAATCTCTGAGTTCGCATCCTGATGCAAGCCATTCAGCTTCACAGCACTTAACAGCTCCTGTGTCAGTATTACTATTTGAGGAATTAAAACTTTTCCTGCACACTGTTTATTGCACTACAGACTATGCATGCAATAGTACTCCTTGGGAATACTATGATTGAATCTAAATACAGTTCTTCATCTTTGTCTGAGTCTGCTACCATGGTTGTCAAATATGTACAATGCCACAAAGACTGGGAGTAAACAAACAGCAACAACCAAGATCCAGTGTAATAGGTCAATATGATTGCATCCAATTATTTGAACTAAGAGACAGTAATATGAAACCATTTCAGCTTGTAATGTAACTATAACAGCGTCTATTGTAGGTTGGCATTTTGGGCAGTAGTTTCTCAATGTAATAGGGAGATTTAGCCACCCAGACAGTGACTTCTTGCTAGGGTCACATGTGACGATCACTGAGAAGTTTAATGGGGAGCTGTGCGACTAGAACAATGATATATCATCTTCTCTCACAAAAATAGGTGAACCAAATTACAGAACAATCATGTACGTATAGGACTATGTGACTGGGAATCGATTAATTCATTAATGTGTAAGTTGCTCACTATGACTAACCACGGAAATGGTCCTGGATACATAAACTAGTCAAAGTGCTTAATTTCAAACCAAAAAATAGAGGAAGGGGCATTGTGACTAACGGCTACAACTGCTGAATCAAACAGCTTTATTCATTACCATTTTAAATCCATGCGACCAACTTCAAGTACAAATGGTAAATTTCATATGTACACGCAGCAGTTTATCATTGTCACAGGCTGGCTATACACCGCTAGCAGGCTTTCATACAATCAACACTAACATACACTGAGGCGACAAAAGTCATTGAGTACCTCTCAATATCATGTCGGACCTCTTTTTGCTCGGCATAGTGTACCAATCCGACAAGGAATGGACTCGAAAAGTTGTTAGAAGATCCCTGTAGAAATATCAGCAGCCGTCCATAAATGCGAAAGTGTTGCCTGTGCATTTTTTTGTGCATGGAATGAACTCTATATTGTGTCCCATGTATGTTTGCTGCGATTAAGGTCGGGTGATGTGGTTGGCCAAATCTTTCGTTCGAAATGTCCAGATTAGCAATAGTGAAAAATTGTGGATCAGTGACATGGCACATTGTCATCCATAAAAATGCCATCGTCGTTTTGGAACATGAAGTCCGTGAATGGCTGATAATGGTCTCCAAGCAGCCGACATAACCATTTTTGGTCAACAGTCTATGTAAACAGCCCACACCGTTATAGAGCCACCACCAGCTTGCACAGTGCTTTGTTAACAATCTGGTCCATGGCTTCGTGAGGTCTGCGCCACGTTCAAACCCTACCATCAGCTCTTACCAACGAAATCTGGACTTATCTGACAAGGCCACGCTTTCCAGTCATCTAGGAACCTATCAATATGGTCACTGGCTGAGAACAGACACTGCAGCCAATCTGCTGTTGGCAACGTCGCTCGCGGCGGTCGTTGGCTGCTAAATTATCGACAAATATCGCCGCATTGCACTAACGGATGCATGCGTCCGTCACTGATTTCTGGGGTTACTTCATGCATTGTTGCTTGTCTGTTAGCACCGACAACTTCATTCAAGCGAAGGTGCTCTCAGTAGTTACGTGAAGCCCGTCGGCCAGTTTGTTGTCTGTGGTGTGAGAAAATGTCTGAAAGCTGATATTCTCGTCACACTAATAACACTGTGGTTTGCGGAATTTTGAATTCCCTAACGATTTCCGGAATGGAATGTCCAATGCGTGTACCTCCAACTACCATTCTGCATTCAAATCCTTTTACTTCCCGTCATGCGACTATAATCTCATAGGAAACGTTTTCATGTGAATCACTTGAGTACAAATGACAGCTAGACCAATACATTGCCCTTTTATACCTTGTATACGCGATACTACCGCCATCTGTATATGCTATACCCCTATGCCATTACTTCCGTCACCTCAATCTACTGCCATGTAGCTTTACTGCAGGCTTGTAGTATTCCATTAAGCGTTGGTATTACTTCACTCATATAGTATCATTGTGCACATGTAGTATTACTTGATCATTGCCGGCTGCCGTGGCCGAGCGGTTCTAGGCACGTCAGTCCGGAACCGCGTCACTGCTACGGTCGCAGGTTCGAATCCTGCCTCGGGCATGGACGTGTGTGGTGTCGTTAGGTTACTTAGGTTTAAGTAGTTCTAAGTTCTATGGGACTGATGACCGCAGATGTTAAGTCCCAAAGTGCTCGGAGCCATTAGAACCATTTGAACTTGATAATTGGAATATTTGTGTATGTAAGTAATCAGTATATTACTGTTGAATCTATATGTATTGGACTTAGGGTGAGTGGAGACCATTAAATGCCAAGACGGTTGACTCTGTCATGGGATAGCATATGCAGGATGATGGGCTATACGCTACTAGCCCTACGGAAGTTGCAGAATCAGAAGAGTTCAGTCAGCAATAACATTCTTCATTCTGTAAGACCCTGACACAGATGTTGGTGACAGTGTCTCGGTGGCGTGCGCAGTCTCTCAGACAGTAGTTGCTACGTGAGCATAGCACGTAGTGGTATGCTTGGGTCATAGCAGTGCAACTTCACTGGGGTGGTTGCGTGCTGCAGCAGCGGAGTAGTAGTGATGATGTGGACTTGGAGATGCAGTGTTGATATCAGGCAACTGGCAGAAGGGGATGTACACAGAAGGCGTGGTTGCACCCAGCACTCGGACAGGTGCAGAGGCCCACAGGCACCAAACGCAGGATCCTGTGGAGGCGCCGAGAGACCAGCTGAAGACACCCTACACTATGTCCTGTCTTGCTCGCCCTGATTCAATACCGGGAACCATTAGTAATGGTTGCAGCTGATAGGCCAGCGGCTGTCTAATGAATGTTGCAAGGTGTAGTTTGGACAAATGCCAGAAATGGCTGACGTGGAGTATTTCCGGCTTCAGCATCATCCGCAGACTAAGCGCTGGTAGGGTATGAGCGGCAAGGATTTAAAGTTGCTCTGTTCAGTTTTATTGGGGCACAGCCTTCCTTTCGGTCACGTAGGTGACCAAGGCACTGCAGCACTGGGTCACGGCACATGGAAACTCGGCTCACCAGCGCTGTAGAGTGGGGTCTTTCACTATACTGTGGTAGTTGCACTCCAGCAAGGCACTGCAGCACTGGGTCACGGCACATGGAAACTCGGCTCACCAGCACTTTAGACTGGGGTCTTTCACTATACCGTGGTAGTTCAGCAAGGCACTGCAGCACTGGGTCACGGCACATGGAAACTCGGCTCACCAGCGCTGTAGACTGTAGTCTTTCACTATACCGTGGTAGTGGCACTCCAGCAAGGCACTGCAGCACTGGGTCACGGCACATGGAAACTGGGCTCACCAGCGCTGTAGAGTGGGGTCTTTCACTATACTGTGGTAGTTGCACTCCAGCAAGGCACTGCAGCACTGGGTCACGGCACATGGAAACTCGGGTCACCAGCGCTGTAGACTGGGGTCTTTCACTATACCGTGGTAGTTGCACTCCAGCACCTGGCAGCAAAAGTCCAGAAGCAGCTCGGCTGCCCAGCTGCTTAATGGTTTTCTAAGTCTGGACGGAGGGTATTGCTGCAGAAAGGCGTTGCCATGACAGTGGAAAATTACTAATCTATTGCCACTGGCTTGCGACAGTGATATACCCGTATCTCGAACGTAAACTGGAAGTTCGTCTCTCGATCCGAAGATGATCATTTAGACTAAAACCAATTGTGAATGAAACAGTTTCATATAGCACCTGAAGATTTTAGTCAGAATATTATACTTCTAAGATGTTTCAACCGAACTACATCGCTTATCAAAAACGGTCCATACAAATTGAAACTCGAAGTATAATCCGTTTCCCTTAAAAGAGAACTTCTGCAGACGCATCTAAAAATATAATGCTGTGGTGGCGCTAGCTATGATTTAATTCTCATACCCATACCGTTCGAGTATAGAAATCCTAAGCGTGATAATGTTGTTCGAGAGTATTATAAGGTGTAAAATTACCACTTTTCTTTTAAAGAAGTCTGATCGTATACACTGCGACACTGCGTTGTTTGTTAGTAAAGCAAGTCATTACGTTATAATCTCGGCTAGTAAACCCGAAGTAATGAGAGGGACAGCACGCACACCGCTGGCGAATACACAGTCACTTTGTAACGTGACACTGGGCTGTATCGTCATTTCGTAGAGATCCCTCGCTGCGCAGTGGCGACATTGGCGGGAAATGACCCTAGTAAGGCCCGATTCGAAACGCAGCCCATGTCCGACGCGGCACAGGGCACAGCAGGTGGTGCGAGGAAGACGTCACGGCGGCGTAATTGTTTGCGGCGGCGTGCAGACGGCAGATTGCAGCGGGCGCGTCGCAAATACGCCGCCAGCCGGGCCGTTCGACCCAACCGCAAATTACAGAAGGCGCTCAGAGCGCGCGCCTGGGCCGGCACACTAGAGCTGGGGAAAGTGGGAGAGAAGGGATGGGGGAAGCCACGAAGCTGGCGCGGCGAGGGGTGGGGATTCCCGGAGCCGCCAAACAGAAGCGCAGCGCGGGGCGGCGCTCTGATTGCAGGTAGCTGCCGCCTCTGCGCGTCGTCCGACCTTTGGCATTCGGGCAATGTACGCCAAGTATTCCACATGCTAATGCGAGAACATAGACCATTCAAACTCCTAGAATTGAATGCATATCTTTATATGTCTCCTACATAATTTGCTACAGAAACCTCTTTTTCAAGTAATAGTGACTTAATTGTTTTGTGTTTCTTTCGCTAGACTTCTATTTCCTGTATTAAAAAGGTAGTTCTCCCACAAATCATAGTATGTACTCGGATTTAGGCACAGTGAAAATACAGTAAATAAACTATACTGTCGTAAAATTTTGGCGTCATTCTTCATTTTTGTGTGAAGGGTGTGGTTCGCCAGAACCCTTAAAGGAGTTATGTAATTAATGCATAGACAAACTACGTCCAAACATGACCTGATTGCCCAAAGGTACCGATCGACCGTCATGTCATCCTCGGCCATTAGGCAACACTTGGTGGAGACAGGGAGGGGCATATGGTCAGTTATCGTGGCTGGAAGTAGGAGGTGAAACTAAACCTTATAATAACAACCAACAAATAGAATTTAACGCCGAAGTATCCCTCCCACTATCTCTCTACCTGCTCCCGCCCACTTCAGCTCCTCCCCCCCCCCCACCCTCTCTCTCTCTCTCTCTCTCTCTCTCTCTCTCTCTCTCTCTCTCTATCTATCTCTCTATCTCTATCTCTCTCTCTCTCACTCACTCACACTCTCTTTCTTTCTCTCTCGGTATTTCTACACCCATTACATTCTTTCTATCGTGGCTCACCTGACTACACACTTTCCTGCCCTCTCTCTCTTACTCTTACAAGCCGAGCAACGTTACAAAGTGGTTAACGCAGTCCCCTTTAATTCTGGAAGAGCGGAGTCCTCTCTCAGTCCTGCCGTCCAGATTTAGCTTTCCTGACGTTTCACTGAATTGTTTTACATAAATTCTGGAAGGTCCAATTTTTTTTCAGAATTCTTACTAAATTTGAGCAATGTATCTCTCACTGATGACTTCGATATAGAAAGTACACTCCAATACCTCATCATTTCAATTAATTTCTTGTTACTTCTCCGATGGAAGTCAGGTTCTCTGCGTATACTGGTATCTACATCTACATTTATACTCCGCAAGCCACCCAACGGTGTGTGGCGGAGGGCACTTTACGTGCCACTGTCATTACCTCCCTTGCGTATGGTTCGCGGGAAGAACGGCTGCCGGAAAGCATCCGTGCGCGCTCGAATCTCTCTAATTTTACATTCGTGATCTTCTCGGGAGGTATAAGTAGGGGGAAGCAATATATTCGATACATCCAGAAACGCACCCTCTCGAAACCTGGACAGCAAGCTACACCGCGATGCAGAGCGGCTCTCTTGCAGCAGAGTCTGCCACTTGAGCTTGCAAAACATCTCCGTAACGCTATAACGCTTACCAAATAACCCTGTGACGAAACGCGCCTCTCTTCTTTGGATCTTCTCTATCTCCTCCTTCAACCCGACCTGGTACGGATCCCACGCTGATGAGCACTACTCAAGTATAGGTCGAACGAGCGTTTAGTAAGCCACCTACTTTGTTGATGGACTACATTTTCTAAGGACTCTCCCAATGAATCTCAACCTGGCACCCACCTTACCAACAATTAATTTTAAATGATCATTCCACTTCAAATCGTTCCGTACGCATACTCCCAGATATTTTACAGAAGTAACTGCTTCCAGTGTTTTTTCCGCTATCATATAATCATACAATAAGGGATCCTTCTTTCCATGTATTCGCAATACATTACATTTGTCTATGTCAAGGGTCAGTTGCCAGTCCCTGCATCAAGTGCCTATGCGCTGTAGATCTTCCTGCATTTCGCTGCAATTTTCTAATGCTTCAACTTCTCAGTATACTACAGCATCATTCGCGAAATGTCGCATGGAACTTCCGACACTATCTACTAGGTCATTTATATATATATTGTGAAAAGCAATGGTCGCATAACACTCCCCTGTGGCACGCCAGAGGTTACTTTAACCTCTGTAGACATCTCTCCATTGGGAACAACATGCTGTGTTCTGTTTGCTAAAAACTCTTCAATCCAGCCACACATCTGGTCTGATATTCCGTAGGCTCTTACTTTGTTTATAAGGAGACAGTGCGGAACTGCATCGAACGCCTTCTGGAGGTCAAGAAAAATGGCATCTACCTGGGAGCCTGTATCTAATATTTTCTGGGTCTCATGAACAAACAAAGAGTAGATTCTGGGTTTCGAGAAATGACATGATGCGCGAGCAAAAAACATGTTCTAAAATTCTACAACAGATCGATGTCAGGGATACAGGCCTATAGTTTAGCGCATCTGCTCGACGACCCTTCTTGATAACTGGAACTACCTGTGCTCTTTTCCAATCATTTGGAACCTTCCGTTCCTCTAGAGACTTGCAGTACACGGCTATTAGAATAAGGGGGGGAAGGGGGGGGGGAGTTCTTTCGCGTACTCTGTGTAGAATCGAATTGGTATACCGTCAGGTCCAGTGGACTTTCCTCTGTTGAGTGATTTCAGTTGCTTTTCTGTTCCTTGGACACTTATTTCGATGTCAGCCATTTTTTCGTTCGTGCGAGGATTTATAGAAGGAACTGCAGTGCGGTCTTCCTCCGTGAAACAACTCTGGAAAAAAATGTTTAGTATTTCAGTTTTTATCGACAAGGAGAGGTGACACATGAAGAGCTATGCGACCTGTGGCTGTGCGAAACCGCAGAGATGTTTCCTTTTGAGGAGGACAAACGTTATATTGCATTGAAATCGCTCTCTTCCTCCTACGTCATCGTCAAGGGAATGTTAAAAATTAATTCTAACAAGCTCGATAATTTCAGTGGAGAGTTCTGTAAAAGTTTCAAACGCGTTGGACCTCTACTTTCATTGCCTGTAGATGCAATTTGTGTCAAGGCATGAACAGTAATTAATAAAAATCTGGCTGTCAACAATTATGCACAATATCAGTAATTACTTACTACAAAGTAAAAGATTTCAGAAGTGCATATTTATAGTGCATTCAGAACTTGAATATTTGTCTGAGGTGCGCACTATTTGTGTCCTCCCTTATGCGGTGGCTTTCAAAATATCTGCGCCGCTGCAGCAGGGGCTACAACATCAATAAGTCTTCTGTCAGGCATTGTACAAGGGGTAGCCAAAAATTTAAATGATCACTTCGACAAAATGGTTACGTAATTAATTTTTGTTTGTTCACAGGTACATCTCTGCCAAACCAAAATGATGAAAGTTGAGATAGGCCGCTCCATTATGTTTCGGTTTCCCTAGCAGTCTGGTGCAATACTGTGTTACAGAGATCTCAGAATCTGTTTTGTTGTTTCTTCTAGTGATTCCCAAAATGTTGAAACGTCCCCTTTGAACAATTATACATGACTGTGCTTAAACTGACACACAATATTTTGTTAGCGCAACGCAATCTGACTTTCAAAATTCCCTACAAAAGAATGGCCCTGACTAACATTAAACTATACCTTTCACAAATCACTTACCTCACAAAAATCTTCGCTGCTCAAGCTACTGCAATACAGCGAGCGCCACTACTGCCAGCTAAATAAAAGATTCAAACTATGGAAGGCACTAACTACTGATAGGGATAGTTAGCAAATGAAAGATATTAATAGAGAACAAACAATGTATTTACCTTGATATCATCATATATAAATATAGCAGTTCATGACAAATTTCAAAACTGCGCCATCTCTCTCCCCACATCCACCACTGCTGGCGGCTCACCTCCAACTGCGCAAAGCTACGCGCTGTTAACATCCAGCTGCCGCTGCCCAACACTACAATGGCAGACAACAATGCAAAGAAGCCACAGACTGCACACAGCACAGCCAGTGATTTTCATACAGAGGTGGCGTTACCAATAAAAAAACCTAAACAGCCTACTTACATAGCCTTCATGCTTCCCACAAAAAATTTTACAAACTGGATTGGGCAGTGGCCAATACAGATTTGAAAAAATTTTTCATAATTACAATAACAAAGAAATCAAATGCACACACTTATTGATACAATGTTGGTCAAAAGCTAAAAATTTCTCACAGTCCATAAAGACAGTCCAGATTGTTCATCACAGTAAAAATGCAGAGATTTTCTCAAAGTCTGAGCAGTAAAAGAAAATGCACACAGAAGTAGTGGATTTCCATGCAGTCTTGAAGAAGTAGTGTTGTCCTTCCAACGGAAAGACAGTGCTGACTCTTGACATGCATACAGGTAATGGGCCATAACAGAGCAAACCCACAGCAGAGTCAGTCGAAATTTTGAAGATTATTGGTAGGTAGGTCATCACAGAGCAGACCCACTGTAGTCCTGGTAGAGATTACGGTATTGGTGGGCCACCAGAGGTGCAGACCCACTGCTGTCCTTGTAGAAATAATGGTATTGATGGATCATCAAAGATGTAGACCCACTGTAGTCCTTGTAGAGATAGCCAGCAGCCATCTGTTGTGACTGTGCAGGTGCACAATCACCATTGAAGAGTCTTGTGGATAATATAGCAAGTCCATAAACCACCACTTGTGCACTCACAAAGTTTTCAGAATTGTCCTTAGAACCAACAATGCTGTTATCCAGTCCCTTGCTGAATTATTAACACACATGCAAACACTACCAGTCCCTACTTCTCACATATTGTCCATATACTATGACCAACAGAAACGTGTGCAGTGAAATGTAACTTACAAGTTAATAATAAGATGAACTGGTGTCAATTACAAACATGAGAATACAATTACAAAGGTACAAAATACATCATTAAAGAACATAACAATACAGATAACATTTGTAGTAAAACAGGCGTTACAAAAGAATAGAAATAGACATATACGTCAGTGTTACAGGAATTATGACATGAGTACATACATAAAAGATCAGAATGACTTTCGAAACATCAACTTCACACATGAGCATTAACACAAAACAGAGTAAATAATGTCTAAACATCTTTACAAAGTAAATAACACATTATTAATGCCAATTGTATTTGAGGATAACAGTATTCCTCATCATAGTGAATGTAGCTTAATATTAAAAGAAGAAAAAATTCTATGATATAAGTCTTATCAGATAAACATATAAATACAGGAAAAACATAAATACCCAAGGGTACACACACATATAGCGGAATAATACAAAAGGAAAGGACAGGGTTTGTTTTACTGCAGTATTTTGCATGGAGATCTCCCTTTGTTCATCATTATTCCCAAAAAGTCCTATCTAAGCCTGCTTTCTGTATTCTGTTCATATTTCTTTCAAAATAATTATTTCTGATTGTACAATACTCATTTGGGCCCAAATCTTTTTCATATAACTTCGCAATGCATTCTTTACCTATTCTCCATAGTCAGTTTCTTATATAGTCTACCCCCTCTTAAGCTAACTTAAATCTACTGAGCTCAGATGCTAAACTAAGGGACGAGGCAATGCAGCAGCACATAAAGCAATTAATATAAACAGCAATAAAAAAAATGGAAAATCGCAAAGCAAGCTACAGTAAATCTAAATTACCAAGCAATTCAACATTACAACGAATATGAGGCAATGCGCAGCAAACAAAAAAATAAATCTGGCTTAGCAGAGTAACACAAATTAAAGTTCAGTAGCACTATGCCTGGCAAACAGCAGCTTATATCTAAACATGACATAGCTCAAGCAGAAAAAATTTTACACTAAAGAAAACAATGCATCGTATTGTTGTGCTACAGAAAACCCTGTCTCATTGTAGCTATACTACAAAAGTTACTACTAAAACCTGTTTTACTTTCCAGAATAAAACAGAAAACTGTGCAGATATAAAACAGAAACACTACAAAAGCAACATTGTAAATTGTCACTCATTAGTAGCGTCGTGATAAAACCGTGTAGTTGTCACATAAACTAACCACTGTGTCGTCTGGTATCTCACAGAAAGTACTTTAAATCCAGAATGTATTTTCAAGTAAACCAAAATGTTGCATTAAAATCTCATTAGCAGTACCAGTATGTGTCCTAAGTATGTAAGCCTGATAGTCGTTACGTAATCGTGCAACTAACAAGCAAGAATGTACAAATACAACACTGTGTCGTCTGTTCACTATAACAATGCATTCGTAATTTCTGTTTAAAAATGTTCCCTAGGTTCTAGACTGGATATTTAACTGCAAACATTGTTGCATGTTAACAGTTTCTTAGTCTGACAAAGCATACTAGAAATGTGAAGTGAAAAGTTTTATCGCAAAGACAAAGTTAAAAAGCAGATTATCTTTCAATAAACGGTTTTACATGTGAAATGTGGTGTAAACCTTTACTCTTCCTAGTGCACAGAGTTTCAACTTCAAAGCAATTACCATGTTGTATACATCGGTAAAGAATGCTAAAATTTTTCTCAAGGCTAGCGTCTTATGTTATTTTTCTCGGAGCCAGCGGGCGCACGCGGCTGCCTGCTGTGCGAGTCATTGTCTGTCTCTTTGTTGGCGCGCGCCGTTATTGGGATTTGGAGACCTAACTTCTACAAATTCACCGTGACGAGAGGGCCCTGCCCTGTTTAAATCCCGCCAGTTCTGATGCAGTTCAGGTCTGTCGTTACGATCATACCGTCTGCCGTCATGTCGGTAGATTCCATAGTTTCTTTCTTGTCGGTCACGTGGTGGAGAATTTCTCCCTGAGTCGTAACTGCGCGCTGGACCATTGCGTCTAAAGTTATTCTGTCTCCCGTGATAATAATTATTTTCGTTCCCATATTATCTGTTTCTCTGATTGTCTCTGTGATAGTCATTACCGCGGAGAGGTGATCTTTCCCTGTAATTATTACTCTGCCAGTGGTTGTCATACGCGTGGTGTCTGTTTTGGTCACGATTTACGATGTAAGAATAGGCTTGTCTTGTCCAGTTATTGCTTCTGTCGTCACGGAATAGTGACGGATGTGACCTGTAGTGATTGTTTTCCTGTTATCGCATCCCGTGACTGTCTGTGTCAATTTCTAATTCTTGTAAGAGTCCTTGAAAAGCTTCAATGTCGCCTTTGCAATGCCCTGCCAAAATAATATGTCGTAAATGTTCAGGCAATTTGAGTAAGCAAATGCGGATGAGTTCTGAGGGGCTGTATGGGTTTGAAAGATACTGATTCTTATGCAACATGTCTTCAAAATATTTGACAAGACTGGAAAATTCAGATTGTTCAAAGTGTTTCATCATCATGATGCTATGTTTTACTCGGTCTTGTGTAGCTTGAGACCAATATGCTGAGAGGAAGGCATGACAAAAATCTCCTTCATTGTGGCAATCGTGAATGACCGATCGCATTCTTACAGCTAGTTCATTCTCCAAGTAGTCACACATAAATTCTAGTCTGTGTTCTAACGACCAGTTGGGAGGAAAACAATGAGAGAATTGATGGAGCCATGCTTGTGGATGAATGTCGTTGCCAGAATTCTTAAATGTTTTGAATTTACGCGTAGTAATGAACAGCTTATAGTCAAAGTCATCATGTCGGCGAGTCGGATATCGGTCATTGTTACGTCGTTTCGGCGGTTCCATTTCAAAATTCGGTGCACCTTGCCAATTTCTTTCATAATTTCCGAAATGCGCTGTGTTATTATTTTGTGGCTGTTCCGTATTTCTATGTCCCTCTTCCCGTATTGGGGCGCGAGTGTCCTCTGAAATACGTAATTCTTGTATTACCTGTGTCAGCTGATCTTGTACTTCGCGGATTTCTCTTTGGTGTTGCTGTGTTTGTCTCTGATTTTGTTCCATTGTGTCTAACTTTTCAAGCTTTTGTCTCATTTGTTGCATTAATTGTAATAACAATGCACTGGTGTCTGAAAAATGTTCCTCAGTGCTTTTCGGCAGTGAATTTGCACCGGCAAAATTCACATTTTGACAAGCGGAAAATGTGTCTTGACTCATTTGAGAAAACGGTGAGGACACAAAACCTGAATCTACAGTATTTGCAAAATTGTGTCCTGCAAAATTGTGTCGGATTTCTGAGGCGAGCTGTTGCCGAGCGATCGATCGATAATGCTCCCCTGTTCACTACCTATTTCACTGTCTACGCCATTGTTTGCAGCCCGCTCCATTTCCCTATGCACAGTTACCAAATTACTACTTTGGACGTCTGTTAATTCATTACACAGTGGTGCTGGCAACCTACACTCGTCGTCACTATTATTTCTCAGTTTACTTTGGAGTTTAGTGTTACGTTTTTCACACGCCATTATTGTCACAATATTTCACACGATAACACAGAAAAGCACAATTTGAAGAGCAAAAATAAGATAACACATTAACATAGCACTGAAAATAATATGTAGTTAATTGCAAGCGCAGCTGCGAAATACTTGGTGCAAATCTACATGGATGCCACAACTGTTTTACTGTACAACAATGAAAGGCTGCAACTATAAAGGAGATTTTCTCTACAATTACGCGCTAGCAATAAACAATAGCTACACTAATTACACAAACTACAAGAGAAAATCAGAAGATTCCAGTGAGGTATCCTCGGCTAAGGGTCGACATATGAAACGTCCCCTTTGAACAATTATACATGACTGTGCTTAAACTGACACACAATATTTTGTTAGCGCAACGCAATCTGACTTTCAAAATACCCTACAAAAGAATGGCCCTGACTAACATTAAACTATACCTTTCACAAATCACTTACCTCACAAAAATCTTCGCTGCTCAAGCTACTGCAATACAGCGAGCGCCACTACTGCCAGCTAAATAAAAGATTCAAACTATGGAAGGCACTAACTACTGATAGGGATAGTTAGCAAATGAAAGATATTAATAGAGAACAAACAATGTATTTACCTTGATATCATCATATATAAATATAGCAGTTCATGACAAATTTCAAAACTGCGCCATCTCTCTTCCCACATCCACCACTGCTGGCGGCTCACCTCCAACTGCGCAACGCTACGCGCTGTTAACATCCAGCTGCCGCTGCCCAACACTACAATGGCAGACAACAATGCAAAGCAGCCACAGACTGCACACAGCACAGCCAGTGATTTTCATACAGAGGTGGCGTTACCAATAAAAAAACCTAAACAGCCTACTTACAATGTATCACATGATTTTCACTGAGTCACCTATGCTCCTCTGCTAATTTGTTTCGCTGTCTATACTGAAACCCACGACAACTGCACTAAATATGAAAATAACTTATTAATTTGTTCTATGGCTCTATTAGAAAATTGTGTGATTTTCTTTTCTAGGTCTTGGTTTTGAATCAGTTTAGTTTTATAATTTGTTCTATGGCTCTATTAGAAAATTGTGTGATTTTCTTTTCTAGGTCTTGGTTTTAAATCAGTTTAGTTTTATAATAACTGATTTTCAGGAATATTTTCTAACTTGATCTAATAATTTCTAACATTTGTGTTTGAAGAATATGTGAGTGGTAGTCAACCTGTAGAATATTATGATCTAAACAAACGTGATTCTTCAAGTATATCACGTATAACCAGGATTCCCTCCTGATTTTCCTGATTTGTAGTTGCAAACTTTGTTTGGAGCCTACGAGAAGCTTTGGCGGAATGGATTTTTCTTGCCTGACCCCTTGTACCATGTTGAACAGATCGGGGTGCACCAGTCAACTTAAAGTAGGTTCAACGTACATTTTGTTTTCCAGGTGTCGTTTGCACTGATTTTGATGGCAGCCAACAGCTATTTCGAATTACGAATTGTTAATTAGCATTACAACTCAAATCCATAATTCCTTCACGAACTGCATATGCTCGATCATTTACAGGCAATTCTAAATCTAGTTGGTTCATCCGATCAATAAAATTCTAAAGCTTCTTCAGTGTAGTTGCTGATCACTATGTAGAATACTATAGAGTGTAGGCATCTAGGTCCCCCGCTCCATTATTCCTGTTGTCATCGTTCCCTTGCTTCTTCCTTTATTTTCGAAAACTATGGTACGGTTTTATGCATATAACAGCATAAGCGAATTATATATCACAATATAAAATTTTGTCTGCTCTCATGTATGTGTAAACTATATAACGTCAGGTGTCTAGTCGGATGAAGGTCATGTACGAGGGTGCAATGGAAATATGTTGATTAAATAAGGAAGAAGAAAAATGGCTCTGAGCACTATGGGACTTAACTGCTGTGGTCATGAGTCCCCTAGAACTTACAACTACTTAAACCTAACTAACCTAAGGACATCACACACGTCCATGCCCGAGGCAGGATTCCAACCTGCGACCGTAGCGGTCGCGCGGTTCCGGACTGTAGCGCCAGAACCGCTCGGCCACTCCGGCCAAGGAAGAAGAATTGGATTAACAACGCGGCAAAGATTGTCTTATACTGTTTAAGAATCGTAGCTTTCCAAGCAAAACATTTTACATTTAGCAGAATACCTTATTCCGAATTGGCAAAGGTTATAAAAGGGAATTTAGTCTTGGAGGCTAAAGGGCGATTCACACTTGAGTAGAGTCAGACAATAAGCAATTCTATAATGCAAATTTTAGTTGCATTGGAGCAATGTCTGATAAAAACGATATAAACTGCCGTCATGGTGGACTTCAGTGTGCACCATTAGCTAATCCGAAGAAACGAAAAAGGAAATGAGAAACTCTTAAATGAAGAATGAAAACGTTTACTTTTTTCATGACTGACTGAGGCGGCCTTGCATTACAATTCATGAAGAACCAATCGCCTATGAGTGTTACGGATACTGACAACAGAGAAAGGAAATGAAATTAACATGTAGAATAATAATGTTTCTTGGAACATTTGGCTAACACACTGTAAGGTATGCAAGTTATTACAATCACACGTAATCGGCTTTACTGGTAGTACACAATGTAACAAATCGATTCAGTTCCGCAGAGGTTCACTGTGTTAAAGAATTTATTCCGTTGCTATATTCCTTCTTTTTGCATGAAACGTCTTACGTAACGCTCGAATGTTTGCTCTATAGGATGTCTTAATTTGGAAGATAAATAATCTACGAACGAAAATTTTTCCCGAGTAGCTTAAGTCAGTGTCTGAAATCTCCTAGTAAAGATTACACCTTCATTCCCTGCTTCATGCCCCTTCAGTTATTCTCATCAATGCTCCCTTCAATTGTTCGCCAAACTGTGTCACTACCAAGTCGATTAACGCTTTCTTTCATACTTCCTGAACACGGCAGATCCACTATCAACAACACGTACCATTTGTCATGAGCAACACCATTTTTATCTTCAGCTGTTACTTCAACACAAATGCCAGAAGCCTATGCTTCAGCATCATCATAACATCAAACTGGCAACAGACCAGCAACCCCAGAAGAACCATAATACGCGTCAATCTCTGCAGGAGAACCAAAAGAGCCGTTAAGCAAATCACAAACAATTTTTTAATGATGGTATTTCATTCTGGTTAGTGGATACATTGGCAATTCAAGTACCGCACAAATGCTGCAACATGTAACTCCGCTGAACATCAAAAACGTTTCTCTATGCAAACTGCGAATAAAGAAGAGAAGGAAGTCCCTACTATTCAAACGGCATCTTTATTCATTAGGAGTAAATGGGATACTGTGTTGAACGACTGCCGGTACTCAACGAACACCGTGTCAAACGAGGCAGCGGTAACTATCTGTAACTCATCTACTGAAGCAGAGGATGAAGGTGTAATCTTTACTAGGAGATATCAGACACTGTCTTAAGCTACTCAGGAAAAATTTTCTTTCGCAGATTATTTACCTTCTAAATTAAGACATCCTATAGGGCCAACATTCGAACGTTACGTAAGACGTTTCATGAAAAAGGAGAGAATACAGCAACGCAACAAATACTTTCGCACAGTGAACCTCTGCGGAACTGAATCGATTTGTTACATCGTGTACTACCAGTGAGGACGATTACGTGGGATTGTAATAACTTATATATCTTACAGTGTGTTAGGCAAATGTTCCAAGAAACATTATTATTCTACCTGCTAATTTCATTGCCTTTCTCTGTTGTCAGTATTCGTAACATTCATAGGCGATTGGTTCGTAATGAATTGTAATGCAAGGTCACCTCAGTCAGTCATGAAAAAAGTAAACGTATCCCCAATGGCGATGTATGTTGTTGCTACATCAATGCAGCCACTATAGAAGAATATCCACTGCTTTACTAGTTTGAGTAACTGCGTCGGAGCAGCCTTTCCCACCAGCGAGTGTTCACAGGAGGTAGAGTCACATCGTTCTCCACTAGCGGCGCCGCTACGTGTGCTAAAACGTGCAGCATATTCCCAAACACTGAGAGATGATAGCAGAAAGCACGTTCAGATGTGTATACTTGGTGAATGAATAATTAAAGGAACTGGCGGCATACTGTCGGAGCCGGGATGCCGTGGAGTGGGTGGTTCGCAGGAATCTCTTTGTCCGGGGGCTGCAGCTGTGTGAGGTGGGCCGCCAGTAATGTGGTTAGCGCGCCTGGACCCGGGCGCCCGGAGCGGCACTAAACACGGGGAAATTGCCAATTAAATTAATTGACTGGATGCGCGGTTGTCGCGGCTCTGGCCGGCTGTGGCGCAGGATGCCGGCAGCGCGAGGCGCAGGGGCAGGGTAGACTCCGCGTGACGTTCCGGCACGTAGTGGGGCTAGGACGCCCGTTTGCGGCTGGGCCTCTGGGACCGCGCCGTGTCTGCCAGCCCCAGCACCCCCGCCGCCCCCCTCCGTTCCCCCCCGACCCCCGCCGTTCCGCCCCCCGCCCTCCAACGTTCACCGCCGCCCACTCATCTGAGCAGCGGATTTGGCTTTACATCGAGTACTGCCTCTGGAGAGAGGGGGACCGGTAGTGGAGTGTTCCGGTCATACCTGCTTCTGACTTCTCGTTTAATCGTTTCTCTCACGACCGCATTACATGCGTAGAGTACAAATATCTACGGACTGAGAATTCAGAACCGTTGAACAGAAATTTAGCCCTTTTAAATGATGTGCTCTAGTATCAATAAGAGTTCCAGTTAAGGGGGGTAGGACGTCAAACGGGGGCCGACTTGGAGCAGGAGAGGCATCACTGGACATTTTAATTTCCACTGTCTATACTTTTACAAATAAATTCATAAAACTTTGTCAGCATCACCACGAAGGAGTCAGGATTCACACTCATTACAGTGAAACTTCGAAAATATGAATTTTTTTTAGTTTTTTTTTTTTTTTACATTTGAAATTTCATCATTTTTTCACTTGCTAATGGCTGCATTTGTTGCTATAGGTACACTTTTCTTCATAAGTTAGAGAGATTCTTCGATGAATTTTGCACAGCATACATACCATACAGACAGGTGTATGAAACTCTAGAATTTATTTAATTTATGAAAAAACGAATGACCTGCTATATTTTAAAGTTCATGTTTAGAAAAAACACATATTTTATAGTTAATTACATCAATTTTTACCACAGTTTTTAATAGATTTGGAAAATTCTAGAGTTTCATACACCTTTAAGTATGGTTTGTATGCTGTGCAAAATTCATCGAAGAATCTCTCTTATGAAGAAAAGTGTATCTAGAAATGATGAAATTTCCGATGTAAAAAAAAATTACTTCATTATGTTTTCGAACTTCCACTGCTATGAGTGTGAATTCTGAATCCTTCCTGGTCATGCTGACAAAGTTTTATGAATTTATTTGTAAAAGTATAGACAGTGGAAATTAAAACGTCCTGTGGTGCCTCTCCTGCTCCAAGTCGGCCCGTTTAACGTCTTACCCGCCTTAGTAGCCATCATCACACTATCTCCATACAGCAAAAACGTCATACGGCAAACAGAAATGCGAAGAATAAAATCAGTTTTAAATAATGCTACTTAATACTCACATGTTTATACACAGCCGCGTAGGGTAGACGCGCGGCGTTGTCACAGTTCGAGTGGCTGCCCCAGTCGGAGGTTCGAGTCCTTCCTCGGGCATGGGTGTGTGTTTAAGTCAGTTTAAGTTAGAATAATTAGTGTGTAAACCCAGGAACCGATGACCTCAGCAGTTTGGTCCCATAGGAACTAACCACAAATTTCTAAATTTATACACAGGGTGGCCCAGAAATGTTGCGACAGACTTATAAGGGTTTTAGAGAGCGTCCTGAGACAGGACAGAAACTCGCTTCCTGAAACATCATCCCAAAACGCTACAGAGCGTCTAAGTTATAGACGCAGGCGCCTGCTACCAGGCCGCCCCTTCGGCTGACAGACCAAAATCAGAACATGTCGCAATGTTGCTGGTTATCCAGTGACTGCTACTGATAGCCACCATCCCTATTAGAGAAGACGGAGCTAGCTGCTGCGTAGAAGTGCCTTGTCTGCTATGAACGTCATGCCCTGTTGCCTTGGTTGATGAAGGTTTCGTACACTGAATCCATCTGGAGTTTGAAACTTCCTGGCAGGCTAAAACTGTGTGCCGGACTGAGACTCGAACTCGGGACGTTTGCCTTTCCGCGGGCAAGTGCTCCAGTATCTGGAGTCTATTTTTCTTCTGAATATCGAAAAACTTTGAGGTGTGAAGGTTTTTCACGAGAAAAATGAAATGCGGACACAGGCCAGCTTCTGAAACCGTCACCCATCGAGGTAAGGATTCGTGGCGATCCCTGAATGACTAACGATATTGCCAGATATTCCGCCTACGGTCCGTCAGCATACAAAGTAACACTTGCTACTGAAGGGTTGGTCCAGCGGCAGCCGCATGACGCCTATAACGTCGACGCTCTTTAACGTCGTAGGATGACATTTCCGAACACGTGTTATTATCCTCGTTTTGTACCTCAAGAGGCCCTCTACAACACCTGGAAGTTTGTCACAACATTTCTGGGACACCCTGTATTTATAATTAGGTATCATGTCACACAAGTACTATCAATGTAGCCCCAATCCCAAGTGCTGAAGGTAGGTATCCGTACTATGGAGGTGGTGTGCAGTACAGTTATAACCTGGCATCAGCTAATTGTAAAAAAATTAAAAAATAACGGACATTAGACGTGTGTTATGAAAACAACCGTATTAATGATAGAGCTAGTACTTCGACATTCATTCAGTGATGAATGTTACTAAAATTCGTTACAAAATAATCGAATCTAGATACTTTTTGTACAAGAGTACGGTAAAAAAAAGAAGTGGGTACATTCAGAGCCAAATTGTAACAATGTAAAAGGTATAATATTATAAACTGGCGAGTAAATGGAGTTTATGATAATATGGAAGGTGTGAATAATAACATAATTTTTAATAACTACGTTATTATATTTACAGACATACGTGAGTGTTAGTCATATTAGCTCTGAAATATATGTAAATAGCTTTTGGATGCAAATGCGGAAAATAATATGTAGGGTTTCCTTGTGTTTCTACCATTCTAAATTATTCACCTTTACTGCACTGGGACAAAGATGTATGAGCGGGCTGCACGAGTGCTAGATAAGATCCTTGACTCTGTGTTTAACGAAATCCGTGGTGCGCTTGGTCACCTGTTAGTTGTGCAGCGCTAGTGCATTATTATTAGAGACATTGAAACGACTCTGTGAAGTCGTTTCATAAGAGTTGTTGAATTCGGCACAACTTATTCACTTTACTACCTGATTTTAGCTCAATTCATGAGCTCTTTCAGAAAGACTGAGCACTCAAATAAGGCCTATTGAATACTATATGTGTGTTTTAATGTGGGGTTTCGTTTTTGTTTTGTGGGAAACGCTGAGTTGGTCATTGTCTGCTGGGAGCAGACGATGTTGCTTCTCGTTCGAATGAGAGCACAGGATGACCAACTTAGGATACCAATACCTGAACAGAGAGGTTTACCCAAAAGGTTCACCCATCTAAGTCGAAGGCTGTTTTTGTGTGTGAGGTTGGTGACGGAGGGCTACCCCTCTGGTAACATACGCTGCACGGGATCTAGGTAATCTTGAAAGAGAAAGGGGGCACTCTTCGGTGAACGTTTGGTGAGTAAGGATCGTAGCTCTTAAGGGGGGTTTCAGATGATAGAAAGCAGGTTGTTAGGACTTCGTTATGTTTAATTTGTGAAATACTTAAGAACTTTAGCTTAACTGAAGCGTGTGAAGCAAGTTACTTTTTTAATGATTTATAATCTTATATTTTGTGGAAGTTGCTTTTGTCTTTGGGTGTCGATTTTGTGCCGCGTGTTTGGTAATCAATGACCCTTCTCGTCCACCACGACACCGCAATAGGCTTTGTTTTAACAGCTTGCTTGTTTAATAAGCTATAATTTCTGCAATAATATCAGTTCTTTCGTGCGCTTTCTACAAATCAGCACAACAGTTGGATTCGTAATGCACCACGTGCTCTAGTTCGGCCGTTTGCAAGCAGCAGATGCAGTTAGTATGCTGAATAATTATCGCACAGCCTCGTGCATTGGTTAAACCTCTGTCCAGAATAGGGCATGCGTAGAAACGTAATGCGAATCTCACTAAGATACTTTTATGGTATGAAAGCGAAGGAGATGATAGTATCATTGTCTCCCACACCCGTTTTCTGGGTTTCTTCTGCTGTAGTTAAATTGTGCTCTGTTCAATCTCACGTAATTCTTACTTAAATATTTCTAGTCAGGCACCAGTGATGTGTAGTTAGGATGTGCAACCAAATACTTAGATACAATAAATAATCTACGTGAAAGATAAATTCTGTGGTGTTGATCTTACGCACTTACTCCGATTTTCAATCCTGAATTAATCAAACTTCTTCATGCACGACATGGAGTGCTATTTATCTGGCTACTTAAAGAGATTTGCACACCTGTGGTTAAATTATTAGAGTAATTAAACTAATAAATTTGTATCTCCGTTTTTTTCTAAATGGTTAGGAAGGGCTTGGGCTGGTGGCGACACTGAATTTCTCAATTTTTATCATTATTTGTGTGAGAGAAGCAGCTAGATATGCGAGATAACGTATATGGCTCGATGAGAAACGTCGTAAAGATAGTAATACGATACAATATAGTAGCGAGCAGTCGAGTTTAAAGGAGATCTAATATTTGTTAATTCGGGAGAAATTATGTGGGATACTTTGTAAAGATATTTTGTTGGTACTATGGATGGAGAAGGTTTTTGGAGGAATGTATATAGGTAAACAACGCACATGCAAGAGTGAATGTTCGTTTGTCAGAACTATTAACTGAATCAAATCTTTTTTCCTTGGAAAACTAATAATACTCGTGATCAGAGTTAATTTGATCTCCTTATTTTCATTATGCCACAAATGATGCAATTGGTTTAAATGTTGTTAATTTTTGTATGAAGTGAGTTTCGTAGCTGTTAGGATCTTCGGATCTTATGCAGACTTTTATTGAAAATAATCAGAGCCTAATTTTTCAAAAAGGCTTTTCTTTAAAATAAAACCTTCCTCCATCATTCTTAGCAAGGTTTTAAATAATTTCTGAGGTGTACATTGCGCCTGACGTCACAATCAGCCACAGATTGTTTCTGGCAAGCAAAGAAAAATTTAATAGTGAGTCGAATAGATTTGTTTAGTTTCTGCATTTGCTGATTTCAATTTGCTTTCGAGAACGTCAGTACAAAAGGCATAAAATAGCATGCTGAAAGTTACTTTCTTTACAGGGCAGCTCCCATTCTGCATTCATGTGAGCAAATTTTATGTAGTGAGAATTTTCAGGAGTTGTACTAAACAAGCAGATTAATTTGAAGAGAGAAGTGAAGGAAATTTTCAACTGTTACTTTCTTCCGAGTTGAGCAATATTTTATTCTGTAGGGATTTAAAAAAAATGGTTCAAATGGCTCTGAGCACTATGGGACTTAACATCTGAGGTCATCAGTCCCCTAGAACTTAGAACTACTTAAACCTAACTAACTTAAGGACATCACAGACATCCATTCCCGAGGCAGGATTCGAACCTGCGACCGTAGCGGTCGCGCGGTTCCAGACTGAAGCGCCTAGAACCGCTCGGCAACAACGGCCGGCAGAGATTTCAAGCCAGACATTGCACTTCATATTAGATAAATTTCATAACGTACTCCATTGAGATTCAGCTAAATAGTTTTCACATAGTACACGATTAGTTTCTTTTGAGGTTTAATGGGATTCATTTTTCTTACTCCAAATTCAGCATTTCATTAGGATTAAAGTTTTATTTCACGACACTTTTCACAAGTGCAATACAGGACCAACCAACCATCAGTCCGTATATTAAAAGTACCTTACACGAAAAGAAAGTTTTTGAGAAAGACATTGAGTATTTCATCTACAGATACACTACATAGAATGCTATCAACAGAATATAAAAGACAGATGTCATTCATTTTATCCTGGATTCAACTGACAGGAAATGGTAACAGACGTAACTGCATGTTAAAATAAAAAAATAAAAATTTGTGGAGCTGAAACATAAAAGTATTAGTGTTAAGGTATTATATCCATTACGAAGTGCTTGTAGTCCGACTCAGTATGTGGTTGGGAACATTATGTACCTGCTAGTCTGAGACACACAGTTGGCAAGTAATAAATCCTGTAATCAGCTGGAGATATGAAACAAGTACTAACACAAATAATTTCAGTTTCGAGACATTATATTTATTACTTCATGTCTAATATCTAGGACAAGACGAGGTTGGAATCACGATGTGCCCGCTAATGCAGCTAATTGGCGACTGAATCCAATAGCAAGTGTTAGCCATGACAAATATCAAGCCCTGGAGCAGGCTGGAGACATAATGTTAGTGTTAGTGTAAAATATCAGTATTTGAATATATGTCATATAACAAGTACTACACATTTAAAAACAAATTTATAATTTGTAAGCAGCACGCAAAGTCCAAATCTTGTCACTAACATCAATGACTCTAAGAGTCAATTAATTATGATCCGAAGCAAGGTTGGTTTGTAAGCGCTCTGCGTAATGCACGTCATTATTTCGCTAGTAGAGACAGAGCCAGAGCCAATTCAACTGTACCATGAATTTTGCTCACGTGTTATTAGGGCACCTTAATAATTATTATTCTGTACCTGGAATACTTGAATAGATAAATGCAAAATATTTCGCTTTGATTCTGAGAAGTTTTATCTCTTGTATGATGATATTTTTCTTGTTATATGAAAGAAGAGAGACACTTCTGTTTTTAGGCATTTTGCCATGTTTGATCGTATTGTCGTGTCTCTAACGAGTCAGTTACGTTACGGCCATTGCGTTAAATGGCTTTCCTCTACACCAAAATGAATACATCCCGAAATTCAACGATCTTCAAACTACTACATGCAGGGAGTTGGTGATTTATTAGCACTGAAGTATTTATTATGGACGAAATTCTTCCGTTTTTATTTTATGGTACAATATTTTTAAAAATGTGTTTAAATTCAATGGGATGTTTGAAAAATGTGTAAATGTTGCGTCGTATTTTTGGCTGGTATATCCTATGGCGCTGGTTCAATCACCTGTCGGAAATGTTGCTCTACTTTTGTTCATATTGGCCCCTTTCCTTGCCAATATGTGAGAGAGTCGTCGTTTGAATGCGTATTTGTGGAGTGCAGCTGAACGCAAAGGATACAATTATGGAGTACTGCAATGTTTATGTTTGACGATGATGAGAGAAGGGAGTGGGAAAATCCGGTATTGGCATATAGCTTACTTTTCTCCAATAGCAACCAAGCGGGCGTTTACCTTAGCGTCCCCATCCGATAGACGAATCATCATGGTCAGTGACACAAGCTCTCATTTCATGAGCCACTGCAAATAGGTTTGGAATCCAACCCTGGACGCTGGCGTAGAGACTGGTGATCAGAGGCTTTACGTAACCACATGTCCTCACAGTGAAATACTGTCCATGAAAATATTATCTATCACCACGATTTGAACCGGCTTACCTCCAAATGGAGCACCATTGCAGAGGCATGCGTCAACGACCTTGGCAGCGAAGACAGGTACATTGTTGCCTGGCAACACACTGCGAATTTATCTAGCACATGTCCCAAAAATGTATGGGTTTACAGTCACATACTTCCCGAACAGTTTCATGCATTCGTTTCACTGTGTCTCAGTGTTAGTCAACACATACCGTAAATCGCCTCTTATGAATATGATAACTGTAGTTACTCTCTTGTGATACCTATCTATGAAAGCTAACTTTTATGTCTTTGACGAATTGCCCATTTTTATACGTAGCGGCAGCAGTTCAAGACCATTAGTGTTTTTCGTAAATAAATGCTGGGAAACAGGGCAGTACGAGTACATTTAATATTAAAGGTGTTTAGCTCTCGAACATTACAGAAAGATGTTTTCAACTGTGAAAATCCACAACCCGGCCGGGAATCCCACCCGGTAACCTGTGATCCAGAGGCAGCAGCGGTAGCCACTAGACCACGAGCTGCGAACAACAGGAAAGGAAATGGCTAGTAGTGTTACGGGGTACCCTCCGCCACGCACAGTACGGTGGCTTGAGGAGTACGTATGTAGATATAGATGAAAAATAGTTTCTACCAAAAGAGGAGCTCTGTTAATCACAGAAGAAAGACCATGACTTCGCTCCAGGCATCACTAACGTCGTGCCTATTTCACTCTTGCAGCCAGAGCTGCAAACATACTAATATCTTCCTGTCTCTTCTGCACGTGACAAGCATACCATGAAACGGAGTGGTGACCTTCGTACATGGCGGCGAGAGGTTGGTACACAGAGTGATGGAAGTGCAACCCTTCCACAAACTTCTACATATTTTAATGCTGGGCCATCAACAAGTGTCAGCGCATGAACCATTCAATGAAACATCATCGTTGCGGGCATTCGGACCACTTGTTTACCTTGATGACTGCACAACACAAAGCTTTATGTCTTGTGTGAGCCTGTCAACACCATTATTGGGTATTTGATGACTGAAAACATGTCTCCTGGTCAGACGAGTCTGATTTCGAATTGTATTGAGTGGATGGACGTGTACGGGTAGGGAGACAACCACATGAATCCATGGACCAATCATGTCAGCATTGGACTGTTTAAGCTGTTGGAGGCTCTGTAACGGTGTGGGTCGTGTGCAATTGGAGCGACATGAGACCCCTGAACATCTAGATACGACTCTAACATATGACACGTGCGTATGTATCCTGTCTGGTCACCTGCATCCATTCATGTCCATTGTGCATTCCGACGGAGTTGGACAATTCCAGCAGGACAATGTGGCACCCCATACGTCCATATTTGCTACAGAGTAGCTCCAGGAATATTCTTCTGAGTTTAAAGGCTTCCGGTGGCCACCAAAGTCCCCAGACATGAACATTATTGAGCATATCTGGGATTCCTTTCAACGTGCTGTTCGGAAGAGATCTCCACTCCATTGTACTCTTACAGATTTATGGATAGCCCTGAAGGATTCATGGTGTCAGTTCCCTCCAGCAGTACTTCAGACATTAGTCGAGGCCATATCACGTCGTTTTGAGCGCTTCTGCATGCTCGCGCGTGGGGGGGGGGGGGGGGGGGGGGCTACACGATATTAGGAAGGTGTACCAGTTTCTTTGCGTCTTCGTTGTATGAATTCGTATAATTCTCATGTCAACACAAGGTATTGATATTACTGCCACCAATTAAACTGTATTAAAAAATAACTATCTTTAGCGCGTTGCGATAGGGGCAAATGTAATGCAATGTAGCAACATTAGACTACATGTGAAATGCTACTCAATGGAGGTTTAACATAACTGAAATATAAGACACACTCTGAATCTTAGGCTTTGGTGCATGTGTATGGTCATACGCCATCGCTGCGTAACCGTAACGTGTGAGAAATATCGCAACTCTAAATGTTTATGATATTTATGAAACGTGCCTGCTTCTGTCTATCTCAATTCACATAGGTTTTTACCGCTTACTTTTCATTTAGACTATTCTTCCTATTCTCGAACTTACTTACATTGAAAATTTTTTGGCGTTATTTGAGTTTTTAATGATTTTGTTTATTATTCATGTTACAGGGTGAGTGAGAAGTCGCTGGGTAGTTCTAAATGCCCAAAAGTTTCGTGACTGATGGTATTTATTAATGATGTTTAATGTTTTGTTAAAGAATCCATGATAATACCTTGACCCGTCCATACCATCTTCCCACGGTTAACAACGAGGTAGCAGGAAAGCTGAATTTACAAGTGCGCGCCCAGGTCGCTTCGCAGTGTGGTGATCTGTAGCCCTTGTTCAGCCATGGTGGTGTGATTTTCGTGGCCCTTATGCCACAGTTGATGCTAAACTCGTTAGGAATTATCACACCGAGCTAATGAGGCCTGGGTCAGTTTAAATAAACCATGCGCACCCAGTCATGGTAAACCAACACGCGGGCATCTTGTGAAAGTGGAAACTGGAAGCACACGGTGCGTATTGTGTTAAAGAAGGACCTGACCTGGTAACCTTGGAGGTCCCATTATCTACATGAGTTATCGTGGAGGATTGCGACAGAATATGGAAAATTATGCTGGCATTGCATAGCGATAGGCCGGATTTGATCAAGACCCTTATTTGGAGCGATGAGGCGATGTTTTAAGTTGGTGTACTAGTCAATGGACATAACTACCATTATTGGGTAAAGTAAATCAAGTAATTATAGTTGAAAAGTCACAAAGTCAAAATTGACAGTGTGATGCGGTAC
This sequence comes from Schistocerca serialis cubense, assembly GCF_023864345.2. Lineage (NCBI taxonomy): Eukaryota > Metazoa > Arthropoda > Insecta > Orthoptera > Acrididae > Schistocerca > Schistocerca serialis. The sequence goes on from NC_064641.1 coordinate 617,121,757, forward strand.
ATCCGCGAATCGTCTTACTGGTCCATTCATATCGAGACACCCTATGAACAGAGACCGGTGTCGCCAGATGCTGAATGAATATGTGCGACTGTTGATATAAGAGTGGGCTAATGTTGCTGGTATACTTTTTCAGTAGGATGGAGCTAAACCTCATTTTTGTCGGCATCGTTCGTGACTGGCTCAACGAACACTTTCCAGGACCTTAACTCGGACGATCCTATGAATGGCGCCGTGAAGTCCCGCAGTCTGGACGAATAGGAGGAAAGGATCACAGCTGTCTTCGGGAATGTACGTGTGACTTTCCTGCATAGACCACCAAACGACATTCCTATATACATACGTCGTTTGGTGAACAAATAAGAAACAATGTGGAATGGTAGTTTAGTACATATATTCTCATGGTCCTGCGAGCCGACTACAACTTGTCCTGTGTTCAAATATTTACTAACAAAATATTGATGGTCATTTAAAATTAAGGAGTGACTTGTCACCCTCGTTGTAGAACAAATCAATTCATTCGCCGAACTAAGCTAGTGAGCAGCATAGGCAAGAACCTCCAAGTTATATTGGGGATTGATAATTACATACAGGAATCAGTTGATCTCAGGTTTTTTGTCTCTCGACACTGTGCCGTCTGTATTTATAGCACACAAAAATCTCTCTTCGTAGCGGGCTACGACTTTAAAAGAATACGCGCCTCCTTTAGGCAAAGACCATGATGCGAAATGTATTTCTGGTATTTAAGAGAAGTTATGGATTTTACGCTATAAGCTACCACGTCAAGTAACTATGAAACATTTCTGGAAGTCTTTTCTGCAGCCCAGAATATTGCTCTGGCAGTCTGCCTTCTCTCCTACGTTCAGCCACTGTTCTGGTTTTCCTCATCTTTGAAGACCTTGGGGTTATTGATTTTGGATCAGTTGTTCAACCGGTTAGAGATGTCTTCCTGATTCAGTCCGATGCTCTTGAGGTCCCTACTTGCTTCTTTGAACTATTAATGGAATAATTTAAGTCTTTTGTGCAGTACATTAAAATTATAATTCTTTAGTCGGGTTGCAAAGATAATGAGCTGATTTTCATAGAACTTTAAGTGTCGTTTAACTAAAGACTCTGTCAGCTATTTATTGTCCATGTTTAACTCTTCCCATCCTCGTTGTCTATACTGTCCGTCTGTTATCTTAGGACACATTATTTTCCGAGGAATCTTATAGTCAAATTTATCAGCATATCTCAGTTCCCAATTCCCTTTCATTCCAAGAGATTCACTTGCGTATAAACACTCGGTCTTGATAAATATTGTTAGTCCTTCTGGAGACATCCTTTGTCATCTATAGGACAGCCGACCTACGTCAGAGGAGTGGTCTTATTTCTCCTGTTCTCATTAGCTCCTTTTTCGCTAGTTTTCTTTGGTGCTACCTTTTTATGAATATATCCGGAAGAATTCATCTCTTTTGTTTTACCTTACTCTGTTGTTACATGATGTGGCACTGATCCGATCTTATGTACATTGCTTTCTCGATAGAAATTTGTAGGCCAGCTTTGCTACTCGTTCCTTCAGCATTTATCTGCCTCACAACTGTCTCTGTGTTCTTTGACAAGATCGCCAGGTCTTTAGTGAATGCAAGGCAGTTGAATCGAACACCACTCTTTCAAGCTCCGACGTGAACTTTGTCCGGTAACACATACGCGGCTAATTCCTTTGCCCATTTCCGGATGACCTCCTGTAACACACAACTGAAGAGAACTGGGCAAGCCTTCACCCTGTCGAATCACGGGTTTAGCTTTTCTACTCACTGTGTGAGTGTGTGTCTCAGAGGCACACCGTAACTTAAAGCTATTATAAATTGGTTAAGAGCCTTAGTACCGCAACATAAGTCACTTTCATTTGTGTGTGTTTCAAGAATATATTTGCAATATCACTGAATTCCAACATCAGCTTACAGTATTCACATGTAACTTGCTAATGTGATGACCGCTTCCTATCTATACTTGATTTCAACAGTCAACTACACAATTATGTGTATTTGCTGCGTATTAAATGACAGTAATAGGGTAGACCCTCTGTGAATCTTGAGCTAGAAGTTTAATACCGGCGTATTAAATATTTCACCGATGGCATGTCTGCTGAAGCTCTTCATCTGACATTCAGAAACACTGTTTCTGACACAGTATAACATAACGACCTGCTATAGCAAGCCAGATAATTACGTAGATGCGAATATTCGTTTCCATGTCCACTTATACGCTAAACAACTGCGTGTCTCTCTCCAGAATACGGTCGCAGTTACGCATGAATGACAATGCTTCATAAACTATAAGTATACAATCGTACTTGCTTCGAAGAAACTGTGAACATCGCATTGGAAACGGATCGAAAGGGGCACAGTACTTTTGTGCTTGGATTTGTTTTAAGGACCCATTGTACTGACAGGATTTCTGTGCAACATCGCCATCGGAAACCCAACGTCCGTCTCATATCTTGACGCTCTGCATGAATTGCTACTTATCTTCATACTGCTCTAGGAGCTCTTTGGAACTGAGCCAGCATATTACTTCAGGTGAACACTAAACTATCAAAAACTTTTCAGAACTCGATATATGTTTGTATTTTCGGTAAAAATATATTACATGAATCAGGTAGGTGACAGTATTAGACCTTGGATTCTGTGTATATGATCAGCAGTTGATTTAAATGCCTTCCTTTCCAGGAAACCTCTTGGATGGTCTGAAACCAATTGTGAGAAACATTCATAAACCTGTGTTCCACCCCAGAGTGCATCTCAGTAAGTTTCCTTCGAACGTTCGAGCCCTTACCTCAATGTTTTTCTTACTTACACGCAATGATTCTCTCAGTGTGGAAGCCCTCGATCCCACGAAATCTCCACCAATTCACATATATAATATTGGTTTGAAAAGGGGACGTATTCTCAACGATGTGAAACAACAGAGGGTCCTGGTATACAGAGATTCCTACGGCACGTCGTTAGAAAACTTCGCTACCTAGCCATAAAAGGAAATTAATGATAAAATAACACAAAAATTGTGTGTTATGTTTTTGAATAGGTCTTGAATAAAGACAGTAATCTTCTGTGAAATAACGAATACATACGTACAAACGAGCAGAAGTGTAATGAGTGCCACTGCAAATTCATCCATTTAAAGAGATGAATGATTAAATGTTGGAGCAAATGCGCACTCCACTAAAGAACTCTGCGTATTTTTGGCACGGCAAAAATATGCGTGGGGCGTGTATGTTATTCATACATACGCTGAGAGATTAAAATGTGTTTTAATTTAAATAATCCGAGGGGAAATTTCCGGCTGGCTTCCTGAAGTTGGGCAGCCGGGCGGCTAGCACTGACACATTTCGGGGCAGTCGCCTTATGAATATATAAGTCTGTGGAGAAAGGACTGCCCCGGTGTGGGGAGAGAGTGAGGGGAGTGGGGTGGGGAGCGGGTGGGCTGGGCACAGTCGGGCAGTTGGTCTCGGGGCCAGCGGGTGCTGCAGCCGCAGGTCACGTGACGTCAAAGGTCGGACGGAGTGGATCGGTTTTGCCGGAACTACCTGCGATTTCCTATAAGTACTTGCAGCATCATTTCTGGGTATTGAAAGCATATAAAGGGCTGGAATTACTCGTACCAGTTCTATACGTAGAGAAATACTCCCCTACATCTTCTGTAGATAACACACTCTATGAGCTTGTCATGAGAAAAGCAACAAGAGTGGCAGCTTTTCTGTCACTGAGATTAAAATTTTCTGTGCCTCTGCGATTGTGAATGTGGTCAAGTTTGTAATCTGTGTATGGCCCTCTTTTAACCTCGGATGGAAAATCATTTCGTACACACTGAGAATACAGATATTTACGGGGATAGCAAGGAGCCAATAAGCGCAAGACTATACATTTCTTCAGTTTATAATTTAGCTAATAACAGTAACCCCTCCCTCCACCCAGAAGTCCTTAACGTACCCACCTCCTGTGTATATAAGCCCTTCAAACTTTTATAACTGAGTTAATATATTACACATTTTACTTTAAGTATGAAAGGGAGAAAAACGTTAAGTTCTCTAATTATGAAACACTGGGTCAATATTATCTCGGTGATTTTCACTCCGCTTTAAAGAAAAGCTAATTTTTCACGCATGTCCATGTTTATGACGTCGCATTTCTGGAAGTGTGTGTCGTACAGTCAGATAATTTTCCACGTACATTCAATGATATATGTGGATATCATCTGAAAATGTGTTTCGACTAGAATTAGTAACACAGAAGTAATAAATTAAAATTTGACACCTGATGCTGAGGTTTTGCAGCATGAGCAGTGAAACTGTAGTAAGCTACAAACCTTTTTCTTTTCAATATATTCGGGGTACGGAGGTTGTCAGAGAGAAAAACTTCAGTAAAAGTTTGAAATAATGTGTGAAGTTTCTTTGGAAGTGACTTTTACTCTCTAATACTAGATGAGTACAGTATAAGTAATATACGCGCTGAGATTTGCACTGCCTCAAGATACATATACTCTAACTGCAACAGCTGCTTTCTGGTGTTAAAACTTTGAGATAGCTTTGACTGTAGATGTGAAGAGCAGTTTATGACAGCACTTTAAGATTTTATATACGGTCAATAACTGTATGAAATACTGAAAATAAATTTTTTTTGCCCCTACAAGCCGTTATATAGGAAACCTGACAATATGCTATGTCCCAGGTTAGCCGTGTGCTAATATTAGCATATTATCATTGCGAACCATTCATTTTCATAAATATGACTAGGAAAAGAGAGAGCACTTACGTACAATAGCAACTGAAGTAAGCTAAATACACAACTTACAAATTTGAACATAGCAACACATTTTAGTCGCAGAGACCTGCACAGGGAGCATTCCGTTCCTGCGATTTTCATCATCATCATCATCATCAAATTCTTCTTCTTCTTCTTCTTCTTCGATTTCTTCTTCCATTCCTTCTGAATCACGATGGTATTGATTTTAATGAAATATTGCTTTTGTTACGTTGGTACATCGTTGGCGCCAATATGAATCACGCGAGGACACGATATGCAGTATGATTTAGATTTTACAATTCTCTTAAGTATTTAGGTTGTGCGAGTTTCGCTCAGATTGGTAATCTTCAAAAACGTGTCATATTCAACTCTGCGTTTAGACAGTTTATCATCAGCGAATGTTCATCACCTATTGTGACGTTTCCTGCTCTTACAGTTTCAACGTATATGAGTTTAAATGTAACCGTAGTCGCCTTGATTACAGTGGCGAAAATACATCAATAACTGCCGAAAAATATTCATATCGTACCCAAAAGAATAACTATAGGATTTGACGAACATAATAGAAAGGACAGGCGTGCCTCTACGATGCAAATATCGTAACGTAAGTACAATCACGTCGGAGAGGTATCTGTGAAGAGCTAGGGAAACTGTTGTTGGAGAGAGGCAGCAGCCTTTTAACTACTAACGGTTGCAGCTTCCATCGTTCGTGGAGAACATAGATTTAATTTAGCCAAATGCTGACGCGAAGGCCTGTGGAAGTGATGATTTAATAGCCCCCTTTTGGGGTAATTACTTCGATCTATGAATTGAGACACTAGAACGACTGCTAAATATCCATTTACGGCAGCTATATTCTTGTACTTGAAGCGAAGTAATCTGCGATCTCAGTTTATTGCGATATGTTAATACGAGATATTACTGGAGGTACTACAGGATACATAGTAAAAAATCTTTTATGCATCTAAAAAAAATTTTCTACATGTGAGTTTATTTGTCTTGTATCTATATTGTACAATATGTCGTAGGGTTACAACTGCCTGCAGTTTTTCAGAGTCTCCGATGAACAGAAACTGTAGTTTGCAACCTACCCTTATTAAAATGATGTTTCTACAAAACCCACTTGCTTTTTTTGGTACTGGTATTGAAACTTTCTTGAAATTTGAGGTTATTTACCATGTCTCTATCATCCATAATACTAGAAGATACAGTTTTGTTACGGTTGGTTTTCTCAAAGGAGGAAACCTCGTCACCTGTCGGTGCCTTATTTCAAAAATTGGCCTTGAAATGCTATTGTTAGAAGGTGAGATCATTCATCCCCACAACTTCTATGAGTTACACTGAGGGTAGGGTTGTATAGAATTTGTATAGGAACAAGGCTGCAGATATGCCTGGAAGAAACTGTTTGAGAGGTGGAGGACTGACAAAAGATTGAAGCCTATCCCCATGTTATTGAATCGACATGGAACAAGCAGTAACCAAAACTAGGGTCATATTGTCAAAAGTGCATTAAAATTCAAGGAGAAGAAATGAAAGCATTACTGTTTGTGAGAATCATTGTAATTCTGTTAGAGACAGTAAAGGACTTGGAAAATCAACTAAATGGACTGATAACGTCTTGAAAAGGCGATGTAAAGAGAAAATCAATAAAATTAATACAAGGGTAACGGAACGAATTATTGCGTGTGTGTGTGTTTGGGGGGGGGGGGGGGGAGGAGAGTGGGGGGGAATTAAAACAGAAAACGAGGCGCTAATGTTTATAGATGACATTTTGCTACTTCGGATGCAAATATGTTAAATTAGAATATAAAGTTAAGTTTTAGAAAGTTCTCCCCGAACGGCTTTGGAGGGTAAAGAAACTAAAAGTTGGTGCTAAACTTCATGAAAAGAACGAAAAGATGATGCGATGGTAGAGACAAATAGTGAATGATAGATGGATGGAGTATCTTGAATAAGGAATGGAAACGTCCAAAATAAAATTAAAGGGGTGGATTGATCCTAGAGGTTCTCAACAATCAACAAGGCTTGAATTAACGGATGTACATGTGTTGTTGTTGTTGTTGTGTGTGTGTGTGTGTGTGTGTGTGTGTGTGTGTGTGTGTGTGTGTGTGTGTGTGAGAGAGAGAGAGAGAGGGAGAAGGGGGGGGGGCGGGAGGGTGGTGGTGTTGGGGGCAACAAACTGTAGTAGCTGTAGTAGGAGACCATGCCGTGAACAAAGTAAGAGTTTCGAAAGGGTGCACACGGTGAACATTAATAAGACCTAAAAACTTCTGGGACGCATCCATGATTGGAAATGGAAGGAAAATTATTCTAAGGACTTGAGTCTGGAAAAGTCTCGTTGCCACGGTTGATGGCTCTGACGAATGGCAGTTCCTCTGACCACGTGTCGTGTGTTCCGTATGTGTTTCAGGCTGTGTGATTGACGCAGTGTACTGTAAGCAGCTGAATGGTCCGAAATTCCTCTCGGAAACAACTCTACATGTTGTTTGTGTACGGCCAAGCAGGTGGAAACGGTCGAGACACCAATAACATCACACAACAGATAAAGTACTTTTTGGGCGTTTGTGTGATCATCGGCCCTTTCAGACAGACGAACGTGCAAGCAAGAGGTGGACCGTTCGTACACCAAATATGGAGGACCGGAATCTACATGACATTGATACGAATGAGATTTTTGACGAAACGTGAGCATGTTTTTGCGTTTCTAATAATTTTCTTCCCCCTTTTCATTTTGATTTCCCTTGTTGTTTTGATGCACTATCAGTCGTTTGTCACTACTGTAGACATACACAGCGCAGCAAGGGAAAGCGTTTTTTATTTACTGAAATCAAAGAAGTTATGTTTGTATCACTGTGATGTCTACAGTAGGGGAGGGGTGACAGAAAAGTGGAAGTGTATCACAACAACAATGACAAACAAAATTAAAAGAGGGGAGAAAAGAGTGGCAGTGTGGCCTCCATGTGACCAGATGAGAGGGATCACCGGTGCCAATTAAAACCATGAAGAGCTGTAACTAATCACTTATTTAAATGAAAAGCGAATAATAAATATCAAAAAAAGTATATCATACCTGTATCATTGTAGATCCCACTGATGATGCCTTAAAGTGAAGAAAGGTGGAACGCGTCTGGGAGAATAAATTACAGTGCAGCATGAGAAGGCGTTTGTTATTTAAAAAACAAACATTGAGTTGAACCCGAGTACAAGCTCCATCCAAGTAGCCCGCCAACATTGTGTAAGACAAAGTACGTTTATGACAACAGTTACTATCCCTGTCACCCGTAAAGAGTGCAAGGATTATCAGCGTTGAGTATGCTGAACCAGTAACTGTTGCGCAGACGCTTCAAAAGCTTGTTCACGACGCCTGTGACGGTATTAGGAGAGATGCCGAACCGTGCGAAAGAGGGCAGCAATCCGTGATACGACGTGTGACCGCGTGAGTTGCATCCCATGGAGGCTACTCTGAATATATGTTGTGACGTGAATGTGATGTAGCTCTCTACTGTCTTCCGGGACGATTTTTTGTCGTTGCACGCATAACTTCCACTTGCGGACAAATGTTCATAAGACTTTTTTCCTCCATTTCCAGTCAGGAATCCGTAGCAGCAGTTTTTCCGTTTTATTATTGTTCACTCTGTATATTGCAGTAGTTATTCAGAGATCAAGAGGATTGAACAGGTTGGACTAGGGTGAAGAGATTCATCAAATAAGTGTACTGACAGAAGACTAGTATGCGTTCTTGACGTTGTTGCCACCCTTCAGATAAAACGATAAACCCAGCTGTTTAGGAAATAGCTGCAGACTTCTAAACGCAGATGAGTGTTATTTGATGAGTATATTGTGAGGCGTGCTCTATCTACAGTGCCTCCGTAGTGAACAATTCTCTTGATTTAGCATTAGGGACAGACAAATAAAAACCGAACATCACCCACAAGGTGACCACGGAATGGGTCCCTTCAGAAGTAATCACCTGAAGCTATAAGGCATTTATCCCAATGGGAGAGAAGACAATCCCTGTTTTCAAGAATGCGGTCGTCCGCTGACCGATCCATAACCGCACCCACTCTCCATTTCCTCATCCGACTGATAACGAAATCCACGCATGTATTTCTTCAGGTTGCCATTCTTTCGAGCCCGGGGGAAAACAGCACAGCCGATAGTGGAAATATCACACATTTTTCCCGTCAAAGAAGTCCGTAGCTGTTCGCACAAGTCTGTATGACGAGTTCCTCAAGTGTGGAACCACAATATATGCGCTGTGCTATGAAGATACTTTGTAGAAACTGCACCATGAAGTCAAAACGCTGTCTGACAGAATCACATTGTTGCACTGTAACGCGTGCTCCCACACTGACACTACAGCGATTACTTAGGGAAACACTACACAACCTGCGTACAGCCCTGATCTATTACCGTGTGATTTTCACGCCTTCGGCGACGTGAGGAAATACATGGGTGGACATTGGTTTCAGTCGTCGAGGAAATGCAAGAGTGGATGCGCTTGTGGAACCTTCAGCGACTAACCGTGTTCTATGAACCAGCAGTTGATCGTCTTATCTCCTAGTGGGACGAATGTCTTAGCGTGTGTGGTGATCATTTTTGAATGGAAGCCTTCCATGGTCAGTTTATGGCGCGTGATCGGTTTCCATTTGGCTGTCCCTTATAACATAGCAACGCATGTTACTGTGGCATCGTAATGCATTTCCTATCATTTTTTCAAGTTTTTCAGTATTTTCCATATATCTCCTTCCTGTCCGGTTTTGCGGAGAACCTTCTCTTTTCTTGTAAGTCCACTTCACTTTCAGTAATATTTTGTAATTCCACACATCAAACAAATCGATTTATTCTTTCCCCGTTCCACATAGGCCATAATTCACATCCTTGTTGTGCTCGAAATGTACGTCCTTCTTCATATTAGGGTTTATTTTGATACAGGAACATTGTTTTAGCAAGGAATGTCCTATTTGCCTGTGTTAATCGGAATTTTATATCTCCACGCTCGGTCTGTATTGCGTTTTTTACTTTCAAAGGTAGAAAAATTTCCTCACTTCATGTAGTATGTTGGTCCTAATTTCGATGTTAACTGTATCACTAACCTCATTATATCTACGACTCATTACTTTCCGTCATCTTTCGGTCACTCTCAGCCGCTCATTTCACTTGAGTACAGCAGTGTCTTCAGAGAGGCGTACCTACACCGGGGTATTGCCATGAGGCCCCTGATGATGAGTTGTCTCCGAGGCCAAAAAGATAGAGAAAAAAGAAAAACGAAACTAGACAAATGTTTGAAATCCTTCATTTAATGAAGGCTTTCCCTATATTAAAATAATCAAAGTTGGATTCAGAAATCATTCCGATGTAAAGGAAATTGAATTATTTACTCAACTTTAGTTAGCAGACGACGCTGTGTTTAGTGCGTCAATATATTTGTAAACAAAAGCAGATGTAACGCAAGACACGAGTCAAAGATTATTGAAATGTTATATGCAACTGATATTTTAAATGGCTTACATTTATTGACACTTTCAGTAAAGACACTCTTGACGCACACTATTGAAATCTGAAGTTGATAGTGGCAAGAAAAAAATTAATCATCCGAAATCATATGTAGCCCTTCGTATTTTATCGAAACAGGTATTTCCGTCGGCCACTGCTCATAGAGTCTTCTCAGAGTGAACTACTAATACTTGTTGTGTCAGATCGATGGGTACATAAGGGCGTAAGAGGTAATCTAGAAATGATATCTACTACTCTACATTACTTATCACCGAAACGAAACGCAGCATGAAACAACGATGACTATAGTGTGAAGCAAATTGCGCACAACGTAGTTGTATCGAAATAGGTGGCAGCGAGAAGAATCAACGTATTGGTAGCTCTAATACCAGCGCCCTCTGCCGATTCAGAACCAGGGAGACACGAAGGTAAGTAAATCTGAGAGCACAGTACTCCACTTGAGCATAAAAAATTTGATTGAACAAAGACGACAGCTGAATCATATTTTTTAATTATATAAGGAGAAACAATTTCAAATCTAAGTTGTTTCTACGATTTGAAAGATAAACTAATTATCTAACAAAAATACAATTAATGCACGACCTTTGGCAGCATTTCGACAAAAATTCTTATAAAATGTGTAAGGTTTCTGGGTATGTTCATGGAAAAAGAATGTTTCAAGGTATTGTGTTCATACACTCGCTTGTCAAAGATTACCTACATGGCGGAATACTGGAAATACTTCGGACGGAAACTTTGTAGAAGAATGTATATTTTTTATTACTTCGATATAATTGTGATTACAAAATGTACGAAATTCATGCTTCTCCGATACGAAATTCCCCATACAGACCCTGACAAACAGCCCCTCAATGGTGCAGCCGATTTGACAGCTATGGTTTGGGTGTCCTGATTGGCACATTTCATATGCTTGTTGGTGGCTTACCTTCTGACTGGTATCAAAAATGGCTCTGAGAACTATGGGACTTAACATCTGAGGTCATCAGTCCCCTGGGCTTAGAACTACTTAATCCTAACTAACCTGAGGACATCACACACATCCATTCCCGAGGCAGGATTCGAACCTGCGACCGTATGAGCCGCGTGGTTCCGGACTGAAGGGTCTACAGCGGTTCGGCCACCGCGACCGGCCTCTGACTGGTATCACTGCTGCGCAATTTTACGGCATTTCGCGGTTTTGTTTAGATTCTGTTGAAACATTCCTATTAATTCCCAATCCCCCCTTCTGAAAATTATGCTAAGCAAAGCTGTGGGCCACTGTAAAGACCATTCTGCTGATGAGACGTGCGGCACATAGCAATATCTTGTTAACTCTAACATGATATGCCGATAGCTGCATCATTAAGGAAGCAATCTATGGGTGATATCAAGGGCATAACTAGGCTGGGACGACCAGGGAAATCCCATCGGTGTAAGGTATCTCTGGAAAAAAATAGGGGAAAAGGCGGCAGATTTAAAACAAATTTAAAATAGGATGGCAGAGAGGACAAATTAGTGAAATATATCTTTCAAGAGAAGTCTTTAATTACGTCAAAAAATGAAAGTCACTTTTAGAAATCGTTCAGAGATAAAAATATGCGAATCCTTCACCACGTGAAAATTAGTGTACATTGGGATACGAAAGTCAATTAATACAGTAAAAAGAACTAAACGGACTATACGTAAATACGAGAGTCGGCCAAGGCTATGACAAATAAGTCATAAGTGATGTAGACAATGATGCACAAAAAACAATCAACTCACAGTTTAAATTTATTCCTTAAAGGCGCTGTAGAGGTGAGGACGCTAACCTAGAAACAACCCTACGTTTTCAGACAGTTCAGCATATTTACAAAGCTTTTGTTCAGAGCATGCTACTGTGGCAGGATCTAAAAATCTTGTTCCCTTAACGCTTTCGAGGTAACGTTAAAGACACCAAATGCATCGCGCTGAACTGGAAGATCAGAAACCATCTACATACTTAAAAAGAGATCCAATGACTTTCTTCACACCCTCAGAAGCATAATTCGTGAAATAAGAAATACAACGAATGAAGTGTAGCAACAGTTTTTACAAACATAATTTTACTATTTGGACTGGTTCATAATGAAATGGCATCAGTCGCATTTTTCCAATTTGAATTAACACTGAATTGTACACCTTGAATGATCATCACATCGTTTTAGAAAAAAAGGTGATCGGTCCAGCCTCTCCTTCGCTGTGGTAATGTGATAGGAGCGTTTAGTGTTTTTTGAAGGAATGGCATCAGTCCGGAATCAAACTATACTTCTATGAAATACCCATTGAGACCCTACACATTTGTATATCAGCAGCGAGTTACTCTTGTTTTTTGTGGATTGTTTTGAGGTGATTTGGCTGTATAACTATATTATTATATTATACTGAAATATTTTATTATTCTTCGTTGTACAGAATTTATAAAGCTATATGTTTGGTCATTTCTGACGTTCACAATGTGACAATAAATAATGATGATTGTGTTGAGAGCGATGAATCAAAATGAAGACGAAAATCTGACCCATCACTCCGAATGCAGGATGTTGGAAAACAGCGACGAACCAAAAGCTTGCAGTACATCAATGCAAAAGGAACAAATATAAAACCAAAAACTGCCTGACTGCATTTAACAATACTAAAACGTTAATTTACTCATTGTACTCTACTGTATATCTATCGAAACTTGCTAGTGACGTTAGCAAACGACATTCATTTATTATCTGCATTTGTCTATTTTGTTTCTGTTAGATCTCAAGTGCAAAAATAACTGCCAACAGAAACTGCCTGCTGTTGATATTTTCTAAGCTTGACATCAAGGATCAAGAAGACGCATTCTTACAAGGTCTTATTGTGAGTCATCATGTTTCCCAGCGTCGCAAACCAGTAGTTCCAGAGCAGTTTCATCCTCATTCATTCATGCAATGGTAGGTGAAAGACGAATAGAGATACGTTTAAAAGCGTTCTGTTCATTATATGGTGTAGATTTGAAACTAGTGAGAAGATTTTAGAGACTTCTATCAAGCGGTAGGATTTTAAAGGACTCACGAGGAACGAAACCCCAAACAGTTTGTTTTACCACCAGAAACTTTACTGTTTATAAAGAGTATATTCAGAGTTTCCCAGTTTCTTGAAAGCCATTAATCTGGGTCTAAAATTAAATATTTTGATGAAATGCTTAACAACATTAAAGAAATATACAGTATATTTCAATTGAAACATTCGCATATTAAAATAGGCTTCACATCATGCTGATCGTCATCTAACTGGTCTTACTGATCAATGGTGTTTACATTCTTCTGCATATTAATCTTGTCAGCAGCCTCGATGCTTGAGCAGTTGAGCTGATTGTGCTATAGCTCTCGTACTTGTCAGCTTGCCGGACGGAGTGGCCGAGCTGTTCTAGGTGCTACAATCTCGAGCCGGGCGACGGCTACGGTCGCAGGTTCGAATCCTGCCTCGGGCATGGATGTGTGTGATGTCCTTAGATTAGTTAGGTTTAATTAGTTCTACGTTCTAGGCGACTGATGACCTCAGAAGTTAAGTCGCATAGTGCTCAGAGCCATTTGAACCGTTTGAACTTGTCAGCTCTTGCTGTCTCCGGATTTGTGTGGAGATGTTTTCTCGAAAGTCAAATAGTATGTCGCCAGACTCATACATTCTACACACCGTCGTGAATAGTCGTTTTGCTGCCACTTTCCCCAATGATTTCAGATACTCTGATGGAATGTTATCTATCCCTTCTGACTTATTTGATCGTAAGCTCTCCAAAGTTCGCTTAAATTCTGACTTTAATACTGCATCCTCTATCTCTTCTAAATGGAATCCTGCTCTTCTTCTATCACATCAGACAAGTCCTCTTCTCTTTCCTCCATTCCGCTCTCTCCTGTGCATTTAAGAGTGGAATTCCCGTTGAACTCTTAATGCTAGCACTCTTGCTTTTAATTTCACCGAATGTTATTTTGACGTTCCTCTATGCTGAGTCAGTCCTTCCCACAATAGTTTATTTTCGGTTTCTTTACATTTTTGATGCAACCATTTCGTCTTTGGTACCCTGCACGTACTATTTATTTCATTCCTCAGCAACTTGCATTTCTGTATTCCTGAGTTTCCCTTAACGATTTTTGCAATTTCTTCTTTCATCGATCAACTGAAGTATTTCTTCTGTTGCCCGTGGTTTCTTGCAGTTACCTTCACTGTATCTATGTTTTTCTTTCCAACTTCTGTGTTGGCTCTTTTTAGACATGTCCATTCTTCTTCATCTGCACTGCCTACTGAGGAATTCCTTTAGGCTGTATCTACAGATTTAGAGAATTTGAAGTGTATCTCGTCATTCCTCAGTAGTTTCGTATCCCGCTTCCTTGCGTCTTCCTTACTTATCTCTTAAAGTTCAGTCTCCTCTTCATCACTTCTACATTGTGACCCCAGTCTGTATCTCCTCCTGGGTACACCTTACAATCCAGTAACTATTGTTTATATCCAAAACCGAATATGTCGACTATAATATTTTTGGCGTTCTCCTATGCCCCATCCTATTTAATTTTACTCCATTCTTCCGGATTATATTTTATCACTGGCATTAAAAGGCGCTAAGGTTTCCTCTCACTATATATTTTATCATATTGAATAATTCATTTATCAGGAGTGATGCAAGACATTTCATGACGCAATATTGCTCACATATCCCTTTTGGTTATTACTCGTATTTCGCTTCCATGAGAAGTACTGGTACAGCATAAATTTACACAATTTGAGTTGCGTATCTATTCTTGTTTTGACTTCAGACTGCATTTACTTCTTCCACACATAGCTTCGAATTTGTTTCTTTTTGCCTTCGTACTTGTCGTAGGCATTACAAACAACACAACCTCGATAGCTAAATAAAGAAACATGTTTGACTGGGAACTTATCAATAATAATTTTTTATCTACTACATAAAGAAAACAATACTATTCCTTTATTTGTTCAAGACGACTGCTATGACAGATGGTTTCTACAGTGACATACCATGTTGTTGTTGTTGTTGTCATCAGTCCTGAGACTGCTTTGATGCAGCTCTCCATGCTATTCTATCCTGTGCAAGCTTCTTCATCTCCCAGTACTTACTGCAACCTACATCCTTCTGAATCTGCTCAGTGTATTCATCTCTTGGTCTCCCTCTACGATTTTTACCCTCCACGCTGCCCTCCAATGCTAAATTTGTGATCCCTTGATGCCTCAGAACATGTCCCACCATCTTCTAGTCTAGTTGTGCCACAAACGACCCTTATCCCCAATTCTATTCAATACCTCCTCATTTGTATGTGATCTACCAATCTTATCTTCAGAATTCTTCTGTAGCACACATTTCGAAAGCTTCTATTCTCTTCTTGTCCAAACTATTTATCGTCCATGTTTCACTTCAATACATTGCTACACTCAATACAAATACATTCAGAAATTACTTCCTGACACTTAAATCTATACTCGATGTTAACAAATTTCTCCAGGAACGCTTTCCTTGCCATTGCCAGTCTACATTTTATATCCTCTCTACTTCGACCACCATCAGTTATTTTGCTCCCCAAATAGCAAAACTCCTTTACTACTTTAAGTGTCTCATTTTTGAATCTAATTCCCTCAGCATCACACGACTTAATTCGACTACATTCCATTATCCTTGTTTTGCTTTTGTTGATGTTCATCTTATATCCTCCTTTCAACACGCTATCCATTCCGTTCAACTGCTCTTCTAAGTCCTTTGCTGTCTCTGACAGAATTACAATGTCATCGGCGAACCTCAACGTTTTTATTTCTTCGCCATGGACTTTCATACCTACTCCGAATTTTTCTTTTGTTTCCTTTACTGTTTGCTCAATACAGAGATTGAATAACATCGGGGACAGGCTACAACCCTGTCTCACTCCCTTCCCAACCGCTGCTTTCCTTTCATGCCCTTCGACTGTTATAACTGCCATCTAGTCTCTGTACAAATTGTAAATAGCCTTTCGCTCCCTGTATTTTACCCCTGCCACCTTTAGAATTTGAATGAGAGTATTCCAGTCAACGTTGTCAAAAGCTGTTTCTAAGTCTACAAATGCTAGAAATGTAGGTTTGCCTTTCCTTAATCTATTTTCTAAGATAAGTACAAGGATTAGTATAGCCTCACGTGTTCCAACATTTCTGCGGAATCCAAACTGATCTTCGCCGAGGTCGACTTCTACCAGTTTTTCCATTCGTCTGTAACTGTGACTTATTAAACTGATAGTTCGGTAGTTTTCCAATCTGTCAACACCTGCTTTCTTTGGGATTGGAATTATTATATTCTTCTTGAAGTCTGAGGGTATTTCTCCTTTCTCGTACATCTTGCTCACCAGGTGGTAGAGTTTTGTCAGGACTGGCTCTCCGAAGGCCGTCAGTAGTTTCAATGGAATGTTGTCTACTCCAGGAGCCTTGTTTCGACTCAGGTCTTTCAGTGCTCTGTCAAACTCTTCACGCAGTATTGTATCTCCCATTTCATCTCCATCAACATCCTCTTCCATTTCCATAATATTGTCCTCAAGTACATCGCCCTTGTATAGGCCCTCTATATACTCCTTCCACCTTTCTGCTTTTCCCTCTTTGCTTAGAACTGGGTTTACATCTGAGCTCTTGATATTCATACAAGTGGCTCTCTTTTCTCCAAAGGTCTCTTTAATTTTCCTGTAGGCAGTATCTGTCTTACCCCTAGTGAGATAAGCCTCTACATCCTTACATTTGTCATCTAGCCATCCCTGCTTAGCCATTCTGCATTTCCTGTCGATCTCATTTTTGAGACGTTTGTATTCCCTTTTGCCTGCTTCATTTACTGCGTTTTTGTATTTTCTCCTTTCATCAATTAAATTCAATATTTCTTCTGTTACCCAAGGATTTCTACTACCCCTCATCTTTTTACCTACTTGATCCTCTGCTGCCTTCACTACTTCATCCCTCAGAGCTACCCATTGTTCTTCTACTGTATTTCTTTCCCACATTCCTGTTTATTGTTCCCATATGCTCTCCCTGAAACTCTGTACAACCTCTGGTTTAGTCAGTTTATCCAGGTCCAATCTCCTTTAATTCCCATCTTTTTGCAGTTTCTTCAGTTTCAATCTACAGTTCATAACCAATAGATTGTGGTCAGAGTCCACATCTGCCCCTGGAAATGTCTTACAATTTAAAAACCTGGTTCCTAAATCTCTGTCTTACCATTATATAACCCATATGATACCTTCTACTATCTTTAGGATTCTTCCAGGTATACAACCTCCTTTAATGATTCTTGAACCAAGTGTTAGCTATGATTAAGTTATGCTCTGTGCAAAATTCTACCAGACGGCTTCCTCTTTCATTTCTCTCCCCCAATCCATATTCACCCACTATGTTTCCTTCTCTCCCTTTTCCTATTCTCGAATTCCAGTCACCCATGACTATTAAATTTTCGTCTTCCTTCACTACCTGAATAATTTCTTTTATCTCATCATACATTTCATCAATTTCTTCATCATCTGCAGAGCTAGTTGGCATATAAACTTGTACTACTGTAGTAGGCACGGGCTTCGTGGCTATCTTGACCACAATAATGCGTTCACTATGCTGTTTATAGTAGCTTACCCGCACTCCAATTTTTTTTATTCATTATTAAACCTACTCCTGCATTACCCCTATTTGATTTTGTATTTATAATCCTGTATTCACGTGACCAAAAGTCTTGTTCTTCCTGCCACCGAACTTCGCTAATTCCCACTATATCTAACTTCAACCGATCCATTTCCCTTTTTAAATTTTCTAACCTACCTGCCCTATTAAGGGATCTGACATTCCACGCTCCGATCCGTAGAATGCCAGTTTTTTTTCTCCTGATAACGACGTCCTCTTGAGTAGTCCCCGCTCGGAGATCCGAATGGGGGACTATTTTACCTCCGGAATATTTTACCCAAGAGGACCCATCATTATTTAACCATACAGTAAAGCTGCATGCCCTCGGGAAAAATTACTGCTGTAGTTTCCCCTGGCTTTCAGCCGTTCGCAGTGCCAGCACAGCAAGGCCGTTTTGGTTAGTGTTGCAAGGCCAGATCAGTGAATCATGCAGACTGTTGCCCCTGCAACTACTGAAAAGGCTGCTGCCCCTCTTCAGGAACCACAGGTTTGTCTGGCCTCTCAACAGATACCCCTCCGTTGTGGTTGCACCTACGGTACGGCCATCTGTATCGCTGAGGCACGCAAGCCTCCCCACCAACGGCAAGGTCCAAGGGCCAAAGAAGATCACACTGCTTATCCTTCTGGAAACAAAGCTCTAAGACAGAACTGAGAAGGACGTACTTCAAGAGTGGGGGTGAAAAGTCACAAATTACCCTTGTTGTCAACAGCGAGATAAGTTGGTCGACGATAAAGTATTTTTCACAAACTGAAGCACTTACGGCATCAAAAGGATTTACATTGGAGTGCAATGCGTTCTTAACCCAATAGCGTCACAGATCACAAAAGCGTTGTAGATCGGTATGATTACTCACAGACAAAGTGTTCCTTGCATCAGTATACCGTACGAACAACGTTGGTCAACCACTGGAAGTTTATTCGAGGTCCTGTAACTCACTCTGCGCAGTTTCAAGATAATTAATTATGCAAGGGGTCTTCAAAAAGTAATGCCAAATTATCATGGCAGGCCAGGCAACGTTGCACTATACTTCAGAATTGCAGAGAAACATCAGAATACCTTTCAACGTCCTCACCTTGCCCCCGTAAACGACTGTCCGAACGTTCTGCCTGTCGTTCAATTCCTCGGAGTCAGGAATCCGCTCCTTGGGGTTGGAGCCATTCGAGAACCGCTGTTGGAACGTCCTTATAGTTAAGAAACCCGCGAGTGCTACGAATGAGTTTCTCGAATTCCTGGAAATTGTCGCCTTTGATTGACGTCGACGGCCATCTTTCCCAGTCAGCACAACCCACGTCTGTGCGCTGTGGTCAGATCGTTGGCACTGTTTCACTGCGACTGAAGCGACATTGCATTTGGTTCACATTTTGCCAGAATTTTACAGTTAATCTGTTAGAATTTAGATGGTTTACCTTCCAGAATTGTACTGTGCTAAGTTTTTCAACTTTGGAGTAAGCTTCCCGTTGGCTAGCCATTTCAGTGGTACACTATGATGCACTTGTCATCCGTACCGCAGCAAAACTATATTTGCTAGAAACCCGGAACATGTGCTTCCTTCTGACCAGGTGCCACACTTGTTGCGATGTAGTCTTAGCGTGAGACGACATGTGTGACTTTCTTTTTGACTTCGTTTTATGCGGGATATTCTACGTTTCTAAAAGGTTTTGAAAGATATCTTCATTGTCTCTGCCAATCTACTACACATATCACCTTCGCCTTAGCCATTCTGTGTAAAATTAAATCGTAGGTAGGAGAAATTTTTCATTGCCTCCACTTTTCTGCCGTTACAAATTTTTCTGCTATGGGACTAGTTATTAACTTCACCTCTTTTATCTTTTGTTTTCCCAGGTACTATGTTCCGTGCTATGCCAGTTGGTCGTTTTTTTGGAAAGTTCATCAAGGGCCAGTCAACAGGTCTGTGTTCTGTGAACCTTACCACTGATATCTGTTCCCAGCTCGTTTTTATTCGCAATCATAAAATTTCAAGCATTTCTCTAATTGCCTCTTGGACGATGACGATGGCGATGATGATGTTGATGGTGATGATGAAAAAGGTTACGAGTTACCACATTAAAGAGTACTTGCCTTTGCTTTCTCCTTACTTGTACAAGCGGTTGGTTCGCGTTGAGGCTTACTCGTCTCTCTTTGTTCCGTAGTGTCCTAAGGCATCCTGATTTTTCTTCATTCTTACTTGCATTATGAAGCACAATGTCAGAATTGCTTCTCTGAACCTTTTCCGTTATTTAAACTAAACTAAACTTTGTTCACAACAGCGCCATTTTTTCTCTCTACTCCTTATATTATTCTTTTTATCTGAAAGACTATTATCCCAATTGCTACCTCAAGTTTCAGCTCGTGAGAAGGAAGGCAGGAGTGGTCTAACGACCCTTCGACCACGGGGTTATTTAGGGACGATGCACGAAGCCCAGGATTTGGATAGAATGGGGGAAGAAAATCGGCCATGCACCTTAAAAAAGGAACTATCCAGGACATGATGGAAAACTAAATCTGGATGATTGGACAAGGATTTGAACATTTTTCGCATGTACTCTCGTTGGTTGTTTTGATAGTTTTATGGTGATTCAATGGTTTCCTAAATTTTAGGACAAAATGATTTTTCAGTTTAAGTAGCCTGACGTAAATGGATGGTAAATTTTACCTACATTATTTCGGGTGATCAGTAAGTCTGATCATTCAGATCTTGAGACGATTATTATCTAGGGTGAACGTGAATTCAAAATTTCTGAGGCAGTTCAGGGATATTTTCTGAATATTTTGGTCTGTATGGACCGTGGTCTCTGTAAGTTCGTTACAGAGTTAGAGAGTAGCCTAATAATGTAATTATGACTTACCTAATAACTTTATTTCCTATGAAATGCCATCACATTAGTGAAAAATCCAGTAAAAGCTATTTACCATACTTGCGACACGGAAGAGAAAGAAGTTTCACAACCCTTATGTACAATTTCTTCTTCACTTAAGGTGTTCTGACGTACCTCGCGCCATTACCTTCTATTCTAACACGAAAGGATCCAATTTCTTGTAGGCACTTACGCACAGATGCAAAACTATTGTGATGTGGTCGTCGTCGCTGTGGAAACAGCTTAGCATAGCTGCGTTGCGTTGCTCTTCCATTGCATTCAGTGAACATGTACACCCACCATCCAACACTTCACCAGTAAACCTATCTACACTTACGCCTGTTACTATTACTGTTAACGTCCTGAAAACATTGCAAAACTAAGCAGTTAGAGCAGTACTGAAGGCTAGCTTCAGGATGTACAGTAATGGTGGCATTAAGATTATCAATAGGAAGTATCGTTCGTCCACGGGTCAAGTTTCTTTCCATACAAGATAGATATTTTCAGTTCAACACAAGCCGAAAATTACTTTCTTCTTAAGATCCGACAGATTTCGAAATTGAAACCACACTGAAAGTCCGATGAAACTTTGTG
Source organism: Schistocerca serialis cubense (assembly GCF_023864345.2). Classification (NCBI taxonomy): domain Eukaryota; kingdom Metazoa; phylum Arthropoda; class Insecta; order Orthoptera; family Acrididae; genus Schistocerca; species Schistocerca serialis. The sequence goes on from NC_064641.1 coordinate 617,143,155, forward strand.
AGGATATGCAATATCTTCAGTATACCTCTGAATCGTGTTACACCGTACTTTTCACTTCTGAACACACAGTGGGCAGATGCAGATGCCTAGAACAATAGAGCTTCCAGCCAAGTGTAAATATGCTGTCCTTCCATTTCTTCAGGCTGAGGGGTTTCATCTGATTTAATGCAGCCCACATAATGCTGCTGTCATGCATGACAGCAAAGAGTAACAGGGCTGCAAGAACTCTGCAGCAGGGCGTACAGACTTTCATAACGCAGGAGGGCAGAGGAGGAAGCGATTATCAACCGATGAACTTGGTCAGCGAGTTGAGCAAGAGATTAGAGAAAATCGTCTACAAAAGGCAATTCAGAACATGCTATGAGGGATGTTGACATCAGGCATAGACGACGAATTTCAGATCAGCGAGAGAATTGGCAGAAAGCACAGGTGGCGATCAGGAAGTTTCTGTTCAAAGGCTGTACACTCAGGCCAAAATCAGGCAAAATCGAGGTGATTACTGAGCCAATAATCCCTCCTACGCACCAATACGAAGACATCCGTTTGGTAAAACACCGTGTCCTGCTGCGTGAAGAAGTCCGTAACTCCTTCCTGCACATCCTAGTCCGACAGGACTCGTCGAAACTTCAAGGCATCTTTAAGGGTCCGAGGGCATGACAGCCGTATGGACAGAGATCAGCACTATAGGGCAGGTGTTCATGTATCTCCCGCTTGAATTTGCGAGCGACTAGACCTTGAAGAAAAAAATAAGCATCGTGCCAAAGCGATGGTGGGGCTGGGGGGAGGCAGACGGTGAGGGAGTAATAAAACAAAAGAAGTGCCGTTATTTGTTAAAGCTCAACAGGAAATCACACGCAAATAATACAGAAATTTTACTGAAAAAAAGACTTAGAAATTTTGACCGTGGAGTTGAAGCTGTATATGATCTAACGATTAGTCACTGATGTCCCCAACTGAGATTGAAAATCATCTTTCCTTAAAATGCCCTCCCTTATAAAAGTTATTCACGGTTTATTAACAAAGGATGAAATAGCCTTCAATATTGACGGAAACGAAAATTCCAACGCCAAGAATGAGTTCAGGGACGTAAAAGGGAGATAATAATCGTGTTTCTACAAGTGAACGATGATATCCATTCAAATTACGCATCAGTTGCGTAAGAGTGGCGTTAGTAAAGCCACTATGAGGATGAAAATCAAGTTTGCTTCAAGTACACTCTGTAACGGTCGTAAGCTTCAGTTAAGTTTGAGGTTGGACGAGGTTAGTTGATGCCTTTAGGTGACAAGGATGCCATTGGAAACACCAAAATGGTTCAAATGGCTCTGAGCACTATGGGACTTAACATCTGTGGTCATCAGTCCCCTAGAACTTAGAACTACTTAAACCTAACTAACCTAAGGACATCACACACACACATGCCCGAGGCAGGATTCGAACCAGCGACCGTAGCAGTAGCGCGGTTCCGGACTGAGCGCCTAGAACCGCTAGACCATCGCGGCCGGCTAATTGGAAACACCTCATTGAGTTTGTACAAGGTTATGTAACAGGGCTACGAGAGGCTGGACATTTCTTCTGCGATACTGGAGACAGACTTGGCAGGAATGTAGCTACTGTACATAATTGTTGGCAGAGGTGGTCACGAGAATGTACGGTGCCACGTGACATTAACGAGAGGGAAGACCATCGTATTTGGCGCGCAGCTCTGTCGCATCGCACTGCATCTACAGCAACAATTTGGGCAGCAGTTTGCACCACAGGGAAACGACGATTTATTAGAAGTCGTTTATCTGAATGACAGCTACGAGCCAGACCCCCCACCCCCCCCAGACCGCCGTCATTAGCGACTTCAGTGGTGTCAAGCGAGGTCTTACTGTAGGGCAAAGTAGAGCTATGTTATATTTTCCGATGAAAGCTGGTTCTGCCGAGGGGCCAGTGATAGCCCCATGTTGATTAAAAGGAGGCTGGTCGAGGGCCTGCAACAAACCCGTCTCTATTCTAGACACACTGGAGTTACGGTGTCGGATGCGATTTTGTTGAGAGCACGAGTGCTCTCCAGGTTATCCCGCGCATCTTGACACTCAGACTGCAATTATTTCGTCAATCTGGTGATTCGACTGTTGTGTTGCCATTCATGAACAGCATGCTACCCCACATACCACTGTTGTAACCCAACATGCTCTACATAACGTAGAAATGTAGCCTTGTCTTGCTCGATCACCAAATCTGCCTACAATCGAACTCATTTGACCGACCAAATACAACAGGCGTGGAACTCCATCCCAAAAGCTGACATACGGCACCTGTACAACACAATGCATGCTTGTTTGAATTCTGGCGGCTACACCGATTATTAACGTACCAGCACATCACATTTAGAATAGCTTATCTCGTGCTTACATTAATGTGGGCTCTTTCAATGGTAATCAGATCAACACACAATTGGCCATTAAAGCTGTTACAACAAGAAGAAATGCAAATGATAAACGGGTATTCATTGGACAAATATATTATACTAGAACTGACATGTGATTACATTTTCACGTAATTTGGGTGCATCGATCCTGAGAAATCAGTACCCAGAACAACGACCTCTGACCGTAATAACGGCCTTGATACGCCTGGGCATTGAGTCAAACAAGGCTTGGATGGCGTGTACAGGTACAGCTGCCCATGCACCTTCAGAACGATACCACAGTTCATCAAGAGTAGTGACTGGCGTATTGTGACTTGGCAATTGCTCGGCCACCATTGACCATACATTTTCAATTTGTGAGAGATCTGGAGAATGTGCTGGCCACAGCTGCAGTCGATCATTTTCTGTATCCAGAAAGGCCCTTACAGGACCTGCAACATGAGGTCGTGCATTATCCTGGTGAGCCGGCCGAAGTGGCCGTGTGGTTAAAGGCGCTGCAGTCTGGAACCGCAAGACCGCTACGGTCGCAGGTTCGAATCCTGCCTCGGGCATGGATGTTTGTGATGTCCTTAGGTTAGTTAGGTTTAACTAGTTCTAAGTTCTAGGGGACTAATGACCTCAGCAGTTGAGTCCCATAGTGCTCAGAGACATTTGAACCATTATCCTGCTGAAATGTAGTGTTTCGCAGGGATCGCATGAATGGTAGAGCTACGGGTATTAACACATCTGAAACGTAACGTCCACTGTTCAAAGTGCCGTCAATGCGAACAAGACGTGACCGAGACGTGTAACCAAGAGCACCCCCTACCATCACGCCGGATAATAAGTCAGTATGGCGATCACGAATACATGCTTCCATGTGCGTTCACCGCGATGTCGCCGAACACGGATGCGGCCACAATGATGCTGTAAACAGAACCAGGATTCATCCGAAAAAATGACGTATTGCCATTCGTTCATCCAGGTTCGTCGTTGAGTACACCTTCGCAAGCGCTCCTGTTCGTGATGCAGCCTCAAGAGTAACCGCAGCCATGGTCTCCGAGCTGATAGTCAATGCTGCTGCAAACGTCGTCGAACTGTTCGTGCAGATGGCTGTTGTATTGCAAACGTCCCCATCTGTCGCCTCAGGGATCTAAATGTGGCTGCACGATCCGTTACAGCCATGCGGATAAGATGCCTGTCATCTCGACCGCTAGTGATACGAGGCCGTTGGGATCCAGCACGGCGTTCCGTATTCCCCTCCTGAACCCACCGATTCCATATTCTGCTAACAGTCATTGGATCTCGACCAACGCGAGCAGCAATGTCGCGATACGATAAACCACAATCGCGATCGGCTACAATCCGACCTTTATCGAAGTTGTAAACGTGACAGTACGCATTTCTCCTCCTTACTGGAGACGTCACAACAACGTTTCACCAGGCAACGCCGGTCAACTGCTGTTTGTGTATGTGAAATCGGTTGGAAACTTTCCTCATGTTAGCACGTTGTACGTGTCGCCACCGGCGCCAAACTTGTGTGAATGCTCTGAAAAACTGATAATTTGCATATCACAGCATCATCTTCCGGTCGGTTAAATTTCGCGTCTGTAGCACGTCATCTTCGTGGTGTAGCAGTTTTAATGGCCGGTAGTGTATGTTACCTAGGCAAAAATATTCCCGAAATTTCATTACTCTACGTTAATTATTTTTTTGTGTTGGCATTTTTCCCGTCTTGTAGTTCCTACATCTGCCAGAAATTTCAATTAAAATCTTTGAAGAGTATTTTTTTTTTTTTTTTATTTATTATTTTTTCAATAGCCGCTCGGTTGGTCGCTACAAACAAGTGCCGTGGACGACTCGCTCTTGTGGTTCAAATTCTGCGATCGATTGAGAATAGAAGGGAGGAAAGTGAAGGAACTGGGGCAGATAGAGAGAGAGAGAGAGAGAGAGAGAGAGAGAGAACGGAGAGCGCGGTGGCAGGCAGGCGGGATAAAAGCCAGGCGGTGAATGGACGAGCAGGCAGCCAGGCAGCGAGGGGCTGCGCTCGGCTCCCGAGGGCTGCGGCTGCGGCTGCGGCGGCGCCTGGGCCACGCCGTTTGACGTAAATATCCCGCCAGCCGCGGGCCTCCGCCTTCCTAATGGTGATGGCGGCGGACAGGACTCCCCCACCCCCCCCCCCCCGCCACTCCACCCCACGCAGCCCCGTGGGGACGACGGAGCGACGCACAGCACAAGCTTTCCCAGCAGATACGTCCCTTTTTTATGGCAAACGCTTTTTTCCAACAATTTTACTTCCTGACAATATCTCAGTCTCGATTTGCCACTTTTATTCGAAACGGAAATAGATTGCATCAACAAAAGGTCAAGACATTGCCAAAGATCCTAGCTGTGGCAAGGAGGGCTCTTAACAATAATCTGCACACATATTCTACAATCTACTGCGAAGTACATGGCAGAGGGTACTTAACGCGGTACCGTCCGTTATTCTTCCAGTTACAATCACGTCTGGAACACAGGAAGAGTGACACCTTAAAAATGTATCTATTCTTGCTGTAGCAAATCTAACTTTGTCTTCAGAGTCCTACAGAAGCGATACGTAATGAATCTGAAGACTATCTCTAGATCCTTCATTTAACACTAGTTCTTCAACCATTCTAAGAATTTCGCAGGGTAATTTGAGAATCTTTTCAGGAGTGTTCCAATTAAAATTTTTCTTTGTTACCGTACCGCTCCCCGTTGTTTCAAACAAACCTGTGCCCATTGGAGACGCCCTTCTTTTTATACGTTGAGTGTCGGCAGTTAGTACCAGTGCCGTACGGGATCCACACACTTGACGATATTCTAAGATGGGACGTGAGCCATGTCGGCTCGTTCTATGTTCTTACGTCTTTTCCCACTAGCACAGTTCATGTCTGTCTAGTCGCCGGAAGGTGGTTCGGTCGCCTGTTGGTTGACTTCGGTTGTAGGTTCTTGGAGCTGGTTGTTGGCCACATGGACAGACAGTCGGTCACTGTCAGTGAGGGACAATCAAGAGTCACAAATGACCCACACTGATCTGTTAACGTAACTTGAAGGGAGACGATTGTCTAAGCGGCCAGTGTTCTGTAGAATTTTGCTAGACAGCAACACTTGAACCTAATGTCGACGCAGCCGGTTTACCCTGGATTAAGGAGGCATAGTTGCTCATATGAGTGTTGGAGAGCTGTTCATTATCAGGTGCCGTCTGTTCTACCCTTTGGGAGAAAGGTACTCATTACCTGATTGACGTATGTGCACCCGTATTGAAGTTACTCCCGCTACGATGGATTTGCTTGTGGTTCTCCGTCACTCTGACTCAAGTATTAAGTTTACTTTATTGTGCCTCTGTTTGAAATTATGTGAATGTCTTATGTGACGTGTTATAAAATTTCATTTAATTGCAACTTGTTCAGTATTTACTTATCTTATTATTCGTACCTGAAATTAATCGTGTCATACGTTCTAGACCTCCACGTGCATTAGCTACTACTAAGGTCGGAATTGGGTCACATTTGTATTGGAAGTTGTCCAGTGAATTTTGGCTCATTTGGGTAATTAAGTTCCATAACCCTGGTGAGATTTCGAACATTTGAAAAAATTCGAATTTCCCACATAGGAAAATGGGTAGGAAAAGAAAACTTGAAAGTATCGACAGTACTGATTCAATACAATATTTAGAAATTATAACACTACTAATTGAAATTGTTAAGTTACATCAGTCAGAATAAGAATGTTAGATCCCATAGATCCCTTGTATGACTATATAACCACTTTATCAAAAAAATACGAGTGTCACTATTCAAAATAGTGAATTGTCTACAAGCTACATGGAACTGTTACAAAATCGAGAGCATTTCGTTAATTTTGCAGTATGGTCAAGTTCCAAAGCAGTTGGACACATAGCGTCTTCTGGTAAAACAAATATCAAAACCGTTATGAAATCATTACAAATTTAATAGAAAATTCACAAATAACAGAAAACTAGGAAAATATCTCTTCCTCTTCCTTGAAAAACCAAGAACTAACAGTGAACACACACACTTCATTCACAACTGAAAATGACATAGTGGATCATGCATCTGCATCTTCCACAATATCATCACCTCTATCTTTGGGCGGGCCGAATTTACGAGAGTCATTGGAGCTTGTAACGTCGACGGAAAAATCAATCTTGTCAAGTACTTCATTGCGAAACCAAGATGGATATGTTTCTCCGTCGTTGTCGGACAAACCGAAAAATATATTAATGATTTGTCACTTTTAGAATGGACAGAAAGTCAGAACACTACCATACGATGTTTGGTATACAGTCAAATTAAAGGATATACTAATGTATGTGAATTTGGAGAATCCCACTTCGAAAGTGATTCAACCAGTCCGTAATTTGATAGCCAGTACATAAATTAATCTGCACAATCTAAAACCAGACCAAATTACAAGAAAAGTACATATTTTCAGAAGTAGTTAATATCGTGGAAAATCATGTTACTGTTCCAGTAAACAAGATGCTAAATACATTATTTTGTACGAATAAATTTCTTTATGTAACTTAAATGATAATATTTTTCTATTGAATTTAATTGATGAAAGGAGAAAATATAAAAACGCAGTAAATGAAGCAGGTAAAAGGGAATACAAACGTCTCAAAAATGAGATCGACAGGAAGTGCAAAATGGCTAAGCAGGGACAGCTAGAGGACAAATGTAAGGATGTAGAGACTTATCTCACTAGGGGTAAGACAGATACTACTGCCTACAAAAAAATTAAAGAGACCTTTGGGGAAAAGAGAGCCTCTTGTACGAATATCAAGAGCTCAGATGTAAACCCAGTTCTAAGCGTAGAGGGGAAAGCAGAAAGTGGGAAGGGGTACATAGAGGGTCTATACAAGGGCGATGTACTTGAGGACAATATTATGGAAATGGAAGAGGATGTTGATGAAGATGAAATGGGAGATACAATACTGCGTGAAGAGTTTGACAGAGCACTGAAAGACCTGAGTCGACACAAGGCCCCTGGAGTAGACAACATTCCATTGAAACTACTGACGGCCTTGGGAGAGCCAGTCCTGACAAAACTGTACCACCTGGTGAGCAAGATGTACGAGAAAGGAGAAATACCCTCAGACTTCAAGAAGAATATAGTAATTCCAATCCCAAAGAAAGCAGGTGTTGACAGATTGGAAAACTACCGAACTATCAGTTTAATAAGTCACGGTTACAGACGATTAGAAAAACTGGTAGAAGCCGACCTCGGCGAAGATCAGTTTGGATTCCGCAGAAATGTTGGAACACGTGAGGCTATACTGACCCTTCGACTTATCTTAGAAAATAGATTAAGGAAAGGGAAACCTAAATTTCTAGCATTTGTAGCCTTAGAGAAAGCTTTTGACAATGTTGACTGGAATACTCTCTTTCAAATTCTAAAGGTGGCAGGGGTAAAATACAGGGAGCGAAAGGCTATTTACAATTTGTACAGAGACCAGATGGCAGTTATAAGAGTCGAAGGGCATGAAAGGAAAGCAGTCGTTGGGAAGGGAGTGAGACAGGGTTGCAGCCTGTCCCCGATGTTATTCAATCTGTGTACTGAGCAAGCAGTAAAGGAAACAAAAGAAAAATTCGGAAGAAATAAAAACGTTGAGGTTCGCCGATGACATTGTAATTTTGTCAGAGACAGCAAAGGACTTGGAAGAGCAGTTGAACGGAATGGACAGTGTGTTGAAAGGAGGATATAAGATGAACATCAACAAAAGCAAAACGAGGATAATGGAATGTAGTCGAATTAAGTCGGGTGATGCTGAGGGAATTAGATTCACAAATGAGACACTTCAAGTAGTAAAGGAGTTTTGCTATTTGGGGAGCAAAATAACTGATGATGGTCGAAGCAGCGAGGATATAAAATGTAGACTGGCAATGGCAAGGAAAGCGTTTCTGAAGAAGAGAAATTTGTTAACATCCAGTATTGATTTAAGTGTCAGGAAGTCGTTTCTGAAAATATTTGTATGGAGTGTAGCCAAGTACTGAAATGAAACATGGACGATAAATAGTTTGGACAAGAATAGAAGTTTTCGAAATGTGGTGCTACAGAAGAATGCTGAAGATTAGATGGGTAGATCACATAACTAATGAGGAAGTATTGAATAGGACTGGGGAGAAGAGAAGTTTGTGGCACAACTTGACCAGAAGAAGGGATCGGTTGGTAGGACATGTTCTGAGGCATCAAGGGATCACCAATTTAGTATTGGAGGGCAGCGTGGAGGGTAAAAATCGTAGAGGGAGACCAAGAGATGAATACACCAAGCAGATTAAGAAGGATGTAGGTTGCAGTATGTACCGGGAGCTGAAGAAACTTTCACAGGATAGAGTAGCAATGAGAGCTGCATCAAACCAGTCTCAGGACGGAAGACCACACCAACCACAAACATGTACAGATGACCCTAATTGTCGTCCAGGATCGTTTGAACAGTTAAAATGCTTTTAGTGGTGATCCTATTAATGTTCAAATAATGTTTGAAGGAGATTTTTACTCTTAATAAAACTCCCGTACTTTTATGTTCTAAGATTGAATATCTCAAACGAGACAATGGGAACAAAGAGTTTGTAAATATTATTGAACTACATGGGCTAAAAAATTGGGAAAACAGTTAAATCCAATTTATTTGTAAAAATTTTTTTACTGTATATAAACTTTTACAAAAATAATACAAATTTTTTTATCTTAAATTCCTAAAGTGCTTAGTACCTGGGACAGGTGTCCTTCTATGGTGACAGTTTTTACGTTTTTTTTCTTTATTTTTGGGATTAGGTACATTTAAATTATCATAAATACGTGCAGAAGATCCAGATACTGTACTGTACATTGCATTAGAATCAAAACAAACGCTTTTAAAATCATCTACAAAAGATTTAGATGAAGAAGGATCTACATTTCATCAATATGACTTAATGTATGTGTATGAGAATTATTTGCTTCATCATTAGTGCCTATGGTAGTTCTAATTGTCATTTGAATTACCATTTTAGCATTCATAAACGAATGTGCTTCAGTGAGAGTGCAGGATTAATGCCTCAGCTAAAACTAGCTATTTGAGGTGCTTGATGTACTTTACTCAATTTACCAAGTTCATGAACTATTTAAATACACTGATCATACACAAATAATGTTACATTATCAGATACTAGTGTTAATTTTTCACTCACTTCTTGCATTGCAGAACAACTTGGACTTACATCTTTCGTTATAGTTAAAAATGCAGGCCTCTTCATTGAACCTACAATATGTGTTTCCTCTGCTAAACCTACGCCATGAACATGACATGCTGTTTTAATTTTATTTATTTGTGGCTTATAATCCGATGAAAAAATTTTAGAATTATGAACAAGGCTATTAATAAAATCCCCGTTTGTAATAGCATTTACACTTTGACACACAAAACTTTGATGATTGATCGACTATTATTATTTCCAGTAGAACGAATTTGCGCAGAACATTCTTCAGCCATTTGTACTTCGTTAGTTGAAGAATCTTCTCGTGCTTGCTTATATTCCACCGAACCAGGCCCTGGATCTTCTTCAGGTTTCCGTTTTATTCCAAAATGCTTATCTGTTTCCTCAATAGGAGATATGCTTCTTGAATAATATCGCATGGTTGTTGTGGTTCGTCGTCTGATTTGGTTAACAGATCAACTACGGTGTCATGTACTTCATCTGCAATAAAATTATCAATAGTAACACCAGCAGTAGTACAAGCAGCAAATGTTGCAAGTCTTGCAACATTAATGCTTCTTAATGCAGCCCACGCTAAAAAATGAATTGCTCCTGTCCTTTTACATTTCCATGTTTTTGATTTAAGCATTATGTCTCCATTGTTATTGCAATACAACTTAATATCTGTGTCATAGTACCTTCCTTTTATAGCTATACTTGTTTGGTTAGCCTTGACTGACCACTTGCCACAAGTAACGACGATTACCCCCCCCCCTCCTCCCCCCCCCCCCCCCCCTCAAACAGCAGTGCGCTTTTTGCGTTCTTCGAACAAATATACTTCCATATATTTCAGTGCGTAACATATCATGCCAACGAATAGCTTAATGACATCGTGTATCCAGTGGTAGACGAATGCTTGTGAAGCCTCTTAGTGCTGCGAACAGCCAGAAGATATTTATAATGGAAGTAACACAGAGCTGGAAAGTGAATTTACATAAGCGTACCATTGTCGTTAAGTAGATTCGTTTCAGGCACAGTCGCGTGAATCCGAAGTATCTTGATATAGTTGCCAAGATTTTTTATTGCATATCTTTTGATTCCGGTGAAATTTAAGAACCCGGACAAGTGCGAATAGGACTCGCGCTCTTAAGAGTTGCGAACACACTTATATGTCTATATAGATCATAATAATAATTCGGCGTGGCTCAATGGCATGGTGCTAGCCTATGTATTTGACGACACTTCAGCGACTTGCATGTCTTTAACCTACAGCAGTTATCCTGTCGAGGGAAGGAGACCTACGGTTTAACATGTAACCCGGACTACGTCTTGTTTCTGCTGACTAGTCGTATCATTTAAAGGTGAATGGTAGGTTAGTAGGAACGTAAGGGTCAGTGGTCCGACAGAGGTTTCATACTGAGACTTCTCGGTTTCCAAGCTTTACCTCTAGATCACAAGTCCCTTGTCTATGACCTAATCTATTGGTTTTCATCAGTGAGTTTGCGAGTATCAAAACAAGTGGCATACCTGGGTGTATCTTTTGACTGCATTGCCTTAGGAGCTTAAATTGTATGCACCACCAAGGGACTGTAGATATCGATATTTGACATATAGACCCCGGGTCCCAGAACTCCTGAAGATAGACGTTGGCTGTGGATATTATATCACAGACACAGCCCCTTTGACTGTTCAGAGATGTCACTAAACCCGCCCAGAGATGTAAACAACCTTGCATGAGCCACGGCTAGTAGACGGAGGGGGTCCGACAGCCGATCAGTTGCAGTCATTCCACCAGGAAGGTGGTACAAGGCTCGTGTTGTATGTAGTTCAATCATGCCTAGGCAGTCGATACCGCGGTTCGATCGCGTCTGCAGCGTTACTTCGTGCCATGAAGGAATCTCAGCAAGGGAAGAGTCCAGGCAAATCGGAGTGAACCAAAGCGATGTTGTTCGGACATGGAGGATACACAGAGAGATGGGAACTGTCGATGACATGCTTCCATCAGGTTGCCCAAGGGCTACTACTGCAGTGGATGACCGCTATCTAATGATTAAGGCTCGGAGGAACCCGGATAGCAACGCCACCATGCCGAATAATGCTGTCCGTGCAGCTACAGAACGTCGTGTTACGACTCAAACTGTGAGGAATAGGCTGCATGATGCGCAACTTCACTCCCGACATTGATGGCGAGGTCCATCTTCACAGACACGACACCATGCAGCGCGGTACAAATGGTTCAAATGGCTCTGAGCACTATGGGACTTAACATCTGTGGTCATCAGTCCCCTAGAACTTAGAACTACTTAAACCAGAGGTTCCCAAACTTTTGTTTGTCACGCCCCCCTTCTGCTGAAAAGAAAACTTCCGTGCCCCCCCCCCCCCCCAAAAAAAAAATTGAGATTTTTATTAATTATTAAGAAACTATTGAAAAATTTGTGATGGCGACGTCATGTAACATGGTGGGCTGTTAATGAATAGAGTCGCAGTTATTACGTCATTAGTTTAGTCTAGTGATTATAAGCCACTCCTAATGTAAAGAAAGTCCTTGGTAAACGAAGAAAAATATTTGCGATCCTTGCAGATTAGTGGATGCGGGCCATTATTTTAAGTTAACTGTAGCTTATTACTTTCACTCATTATTAAAAATAGTCATTCAGTCACGGTGTTAACGAACATCACTAATTTGTACGCCTATAGCGCTCCCCATTGTCACTGCGCATAGGTTGGCATTCATGTCAACGACGACAGTTACCGAACGGCGACAAAGACCCAGTTCCCAGAACCAGACCAAAAATAAAAAAATAAGTTTCGCGAAATAATTTTGGAGACTACACAGAACTTTAAAAAATAAGAATGAAACAACGTCCTTACCTTGATTACATTCCCTTGCTGCACACCGTTTCTTCACCAGTATACGATTTTAGGACTACTCTTGGCTTGCCATATCTAGGATAAACTTTCGCTGTGTCTTCATCCAGAAGAAATACTATTATTAGTTGAAATAACATACCACACGTAACATCAGAATCCATAAGGATCACACGCAGTATTTATATTTAAATCAGATTCACTATCTTTATTTTACATTGTTTCTTCGAAATAGATTTTTATAATTTTACAGTATTACCAACATGTAAGGATAGTTAGGAGAAAAATAAAAAGTTCACTTATAGGGTGTTTCAAAAATGACCGGCATATTTGAAACGGCAATAAAAACTAAATGAGCAGCGATAGAAATACACCGTTTGTTGCAATATGCTTGGGACAACAGTACATTTTCAGGCAGACAAACTTTCGAAATTACAGTAGTTACAATTTTCAACAACAGATGGCGCTGCAAGTGATGTGAAAGATACAGAAGACAACGCAGTCTGTGGGTGCGCCATTCTGTACGTCGTCTTTCTGCTGTAAGCGTGTGCTGTTCACAACGTACAAGTGTGCTGTAGACAACATGGTTTATTCCTTAGAACAGAGGATTTTTCTGGTGTTGGAATTCCACCGCCTAGAACACAGTGTTGTTGTAACAAGACGAAGTTTTCAACGGAGGTTTAATGTAACCAAAGGACCGAAAAGCCATACAATAAAGGATCTGTTTGAAAAATTTCAACGGACTGGGAACGTGACGGATGAACGTGCTGGAAAGGTAGGGCGACCGCTTACGGCAACCACAGAGGGCAATGCGCAGCTAGTGCAGCAGGTGATCCATCAGCGGCCTCGGGTTTCCGTTCGCCGTGTTGCAGCTGCGGTCCAAATGACGCCAACGTCCACGTATCGTCTCATGCGCCAGAGTTTACACCTCTATCCATAAAAAACTCAAACGCAGCAACCCCTCAGCGCCGCTACCATTGCTGCACGAGAGACATTCGCTAACGATATAGTGCACAGGATTGATGACGGCGATATGCATGTGGGGAGCATTTGGTTTACTGACGAAGCTTATTTTTACCTGGACGGCTTCGTCAATAAACAGAACTGGCGCATATGGAGAACCGAAAAGCCCCATGTTGCAGTCCCATCGTCCCTGCATCCTCAAAAAGTACTGGTCTGGGCCGCCATTTCCTCCAAAGGAATCATTGGCCCATTTTTCAGATCCGAAACGATTACTGCATCACGCTATCTGGACATTCTTCGTGAATTTGTGGCGGTACAAACTGCCTTAGACGACACTGCGAACACCTCGTGGTTTATGCAAGATGGCACATCGCACGGCCGACGTCTTTAATTTCCTGAATGAATATTTCGATGATCGTGTGATTGCTTTGGGCTATCCGAAACATACAGGAGGCGGCGTGGATTGGCCTCCCTGTTCGCCAGACATGAGCCCCTGTGACTTCTTTCTGTGGGGACACTTGAAAGACCAGGTGTACCGCCAGAATCCAGAAACAATTGAACAGCTGAAGCAGTACATCTCATCTGCATGTGAAGCCATTCCGCCAGACACGTTGTCAAAGGTTTCGGGTAATTTCATTCAGAGACTACGCCATATTATTTCTACGCATGGTGGATATGTGGAAAATATCGTACTACAGAGTTTCCCAGACCGCAGTGCCATCTGTTGTTGAAAATTGTAACTACTGTAATTTCGAAAGTTTGTCTGCCTGAAAATGTACTGTTGTCCCAAGCATATTGCAACAAACGGTGTATTTCTATCGCTGCTCGTTTAGTTTTTATTGCCGTTTCAAATATACCGGTCATTTTTGAAACACCCTGTATAATGCGACGTATTTATTATAAAAATGTTATTTCCACTCACATATGGCAAGAAACAAACAAATAAATCAATGTGAAGGATGAGCTTGCATATTTTTTACAAGATTTTGAATTCTTGGCTGAATAGTAGAAACTGCGCAACGTAAATCATTGGCAATACTGAGCTTGCTTCTAAGCTTATTTTTTACCGCCACTAACGCTGGAAATTCTGTTTCGCAGAAATAAGTGCTTGAAAATGGTAAATACAGTTTCAGTGCTTGTTCTGCTGTGCTGGGATACACCGTGAGATATTTCACCCAAAATAAAGGCTTATTCATCTTCTCAGAGTCATACTTCACTGCAGAATAATTTTTAATTTCTAAGACATCCTCTTGTAGTCTGTCTGGCAACACATCCACGTCAGCGTGAAATGGATCCGTCTCTAACCTATAATAAATTTTATCATCAGAACTGTTAGGGAAGTATCGTTCGAATTCATCAATGAGTTGCTACAAATGCTTCAATATTTTACTCAAAAATGGTTCAAATGGCTCTGAGCACTATGGGACTTAACATGTATGGTCATCAGTCCCCTACAACTTAGAACTACTTAAACTTAACCAACCTAAGGACATCACACAACACCCAGTCATCACGAGGCAAAGAAAATCCCTGACCCCGCCGGGAATCGAACCCGGGAGCGGTAGGCGAGAACGCTACCGCACGACGAATATTTTACTCTTAGTATCAGTATCCTGAAAATCGTTGTGAAATTGGGCTTTTTCCAGGATTCCAAACAATCTGGGAAAGCAGGAATAATTGGAGGCTAAAATTTTACGTTTCCATAGTTGCAATTTATCTGTAAACGCTTTGATGGCATCCTGATGAAAAAATTATGTTTGACTCCCCACCTTGTAATTTCAGATTCAATGTGTTTAAAGATTCGAAAATATCTAACAGATAAGCCAATTCAACATGAACACTGGGCTTTCTAAATTCGACACACAATTCAGTTTCTTTGGTATTTGGTATTTTCCAAAAACTGCATCACTTCGTCTCGAAGTTCAAATAATCTTCCTAGCATATTTCCTTTTGAGAGCCAGCCTACTTCTGTACGAAATAAATGTGTTTTATCCTCTGCTCCCAAGTCTTCACAAAGAGCCGTAGATAACCTGGAATTTAACGCACTCTTTTTAATATGATTCACGATTTTGATGCACAATTTCAAGATATCATTGAGTTCCTTTGGAAGTGTCTTAGCTGCCAATGCTTGACGGTTGTATTACACGGATAGCAGTAACACTAGGGTTTTTTTGTCTGACCATCTGCACGAATCCTGAGCGACATCCAAACATTGATGGGGCGCCGTCTGTGCAAACGCCTATCAGTTTCTGCCATGATGATTCATTTTTACAAAAGAATTTAGAGACGGCTGCCATTATATGAATTGCTTTTGAAGTTGTCTTTAACTCTGTAGAAAACAGCAACTCTTCTTTAACTGCTTCATTTTCTATATAGCGAACGAAAACTAGCATTTGGCAACAGTTCGCATTATCGGTACTCTCGTCTAACTGTATTGCGAAAAACTGCGATTGTTTGACGGCCGTAACTAATTGATTTTGTATGTCTTCGGCCATGTCATCAATCCGATGTTTCACAGTATTGTCAGAAAGTGGTATTTGTGAAAGTTTTTGTTTACTTTCTGACCCAAGAACAATATCAGCAGCTTTCAACAAACAGGGTTTGACTAGTGTCTCTACGATAATATGACTTTTCTCGGTCCTTTAAATAAGTAGCGATAACTCATACAAGGCTTCCAGTAACTTTTCTGATGTCTGAGAGAAGGATCCAGTAGTGTCGAACTTCATCCGTTTCAAATTATCACATTTTGGAGCAAAAAATTCCTTCGGCTTCTCTTTCAATGCACCATACTTTGCCCACAAATGGCGTTCCAGACGAGGTCTCATGGAATCATTACTCAATACCTCATATCAAATAACACATTGCGGCTGGTCAACACCATTGATTTGTATAGAAGCAAAACGGTATTTGATATAATCATCATTATAATTACGTTTTTTTCGCGACACTCATGGTGAAGTAAAACGAAAACCAGAAGTAAACAGTATAATTTCGCACTAACACTGATTTTACTGAGGCACAACTGTGAAAGATTCAACGCGATTTCAGCAAAATCCAATACATCAGATGTGTCAACAACTGCAAGCAACGAACTGAAATAAAGGAAAGCTACTGTCGTCTGTCGGCACCTCAGATGACTGCCTGTGAGGAGTGGGGCGAAGAACGGGGAAGCCCAGCCGCAGCGCAGGTAGTCAGTACACTGTGTGTCTGCGACCTGGCGGCCGAGCAGGGCTCTTGCTGGGAGAAACGGGCTTTTCCCGGATTAGGGCGGAAACAGCACACAGGTACCCTAAGAATTTGCTACCTGTTCTGCGGTGCTGTTCTGAGCAGGGTAGCATGGAGTTTTATGCGAAAATCGTATCCGTGCCCCTATCTTTCGATACTCATAAACGAAAGGCTATAAGTTTTGAGATAACATCAATGTATTGGTTGTCAAATTTCACAGTAATTAAGTAAGGTCGTGGATACACCTCACACATCGCTGGAAACTGTGCACAGTGCCAAACAGTTATCTCTGTACTCGTACCAAAAGAAGCCATTGTCACAGCAAAGAACGACACTAATTTCAAACGTAATTATGCCGTATTTCAAAAGAAAGAAAAAAATAACTGTTTTTTTTAAGGTAAGTAATTCGAATGAAAGAGCCGTAGTACTGACCGTTCGCAAAAAAAAAAGTAGCATCACTAATGGACTTCATTATCTACCTAGCTGGGCTATGTCTCATTGTTTGCACTCACTACAATGTTTCCAGAACGGCGTGAAGTACTCTACTCAGAACGAACACTTGTAGTAGTTTCGCATTGACGTCGTGCACATTTTTCTGGTGACAAAGGGCATAACCCTGGCGTCCAAATTACGAACCCGCCAGTTCATTTGAATCGTATACAGTCTATTAAAGTCACTGTAATCGCATCACATGGGGATCCATGGGTTGACAGGGCAATAAAACGGCATTTTTGCAGTTATGCAGTATAAGTGATTGTTACTCTGATGAACATAGCCTACTACGGCTAAAAGTTATAACATGATTACTTTCAGTTCATGTGTACAAATGTACGGAATAGATAATACCTGACTTTTCTGTTTTCCAACTGTCAGAAGTAAGTTGTTTACAAATCTGATATATTAGAATTAACGCATATCGCCTTCGTAATTTTGAGGGTTTCTGTGTGTGACATTCTAAACGTGACATTCTAAACGAGATCTTCAAAAGCTGTATGTTCTGGGATAGGTTATTGAGATAGGATTGCGGGAAGTGGGACGCCAAACGATTGCATTTAGCACCATAATCTATCATTAATACCTCCACATTCACTTTTATTAAAATATCGATATTAAAAAGAAATATTAGGTTTACACCGCTAACTCCACCGCTAACTCCCCTTGCAACATCATGACGCCCCCCGAGGGGGGCGCGCCCCCCAGATTGGGAACCTCTGACTTAAACCTAACTAACCTAAGGACGTCACACACATCCATGCCCGAGGCAGGATTCGAACCTGCGACCGTAGCAGTCGCGCGGTTCCGGACTGAGGCCTAGAACCGCTAGGCCACCGCGGCCGGCAGCGCGGTACAGATGGGCCCAAGAACATGCCCGATGGACTGCTCAGGATTGGCATCACGTTCTCTTTACCGATGAGTGTCGCATATGCCTTCAACCAGAGGTGTTTGGAGGCAACCCGGTCAGGCAGAATGCCTTAGACACACTGTCCAGCGAGTGCAGCAAGGTGGAGGTTCCCTCCTGTATTCGGGTGGCAATATGAGAGGCCGACATACGCTGCTGGTGGTCATAGAAGGCACCGTAATGGCTGTGCGATACGTGAATGCCATTCTCCGACCGATAGTTGAACCATATCGCCAGCATACTGCCGCGGCATTCGTCTTCATAGACGACAATTAGCGTCCCCATGGTGCACATCCTGTGAATGACTTCCTCCAGGATAACGACATCACTCGACTAGAGCGGCCAGCATGTTCGCCATACTTGAAGCCTATTGGACATGCCTGGAATAGATTGAAAAGGGCTGTTTATGGGCGACGTGGTACACCAACCACTCTGAGGGATCTACGCCGAATCGTCGTTGAGAAGTGGGACATCCAGGACCAACAATGCCTTGAAGATCTTGCGGATAGTATGCCACAACGAATATAGGCATGCACTAATGCAAGAGGGCATGCTACTGGGTATTAGAGGTACCGGTGTGTACAGAAATTTGGACCACCACCTCTGAAGGCCTCGCTGTATGGTTGTACAGCATAAAAGGAGCGTAGGTGATGTTTATATTGATCTCTACTCCAATTTTCAGTATAGGTTCCGGAACCCTCGGAACCGAGGTGATGCTGAACTTTTTTTGGTGTGTGTAAATTTCAAGTTTGTGTCTCTAACGGATTCTGAGGAAACGGATATTAACAATCTGACAGACAGACAGACCACAGGTTGATCCTATAAACTTTTGAAACTTCCTGGCAGATTAAAACTGTGTGCCCGACCGAGACTCGAACTCGGGACCTTTGCCTTTCGCGGGCAATTGCTCTACCAACTGAGCTACCGAAGCACGACTCACGTCCGGTACTCACAGCTTTACTTCTGCCAGTACCTCGTCTCCTACCTTCCAAACTTTACAGAAGCTCTCCTGCGAAACATGCAGAACTAGCACTCCTGAAAGAAAGGATATTGTGGAGACATGGCTTAGCCACAGCCTGGGGGATGTTTCCAGAATGAGATTTTCACTCTGCAGCGGAGTGTGCGCTGATATGAAACTTCCTGGCAGATTAAAACTGTGTGCCTGACCGAGACTCGAACTCGGGACCTTTGCCTTTCGCGGGCAAGTGCTCTACCAACTGAGCTACCGAAGCACGACTCACGTCCGGTACTCACAGTTTTAATCTGCCAGGAAGTTTCATATCAGCGCACACTCCGCTGCAGAGTGAAAATCTCATTCTGGAAACATCCCCCAGGCTGTGGCTAAGCCATGTCTCCACAATATCCTTTCTTTCAGGAGTGCTAGTTCTGCATGTTTCGCAGGAGACCTTCTGTAAAGTTTGGAAGGTAGGAGACGAGGTACTGGCAGAAGTAAAGCTGTGAGTACCGGACGTGAGTCGTGCTTCGGTAGCTCAGTTGGTAGAGCACTTGCCCGCGAAAGGCAAAGGTCCCGAGTTCGAGTCTCGGTCGGGCACACAGTTTTAATCTGCCAGGAAGTTTCATATCAGCGCACACTCCACTGCAGAGTGAAAATCTCATTCTGGAAACATCCCCCAGGCTGTGGCTAAGCCATGTCTCCACAATATCCTTTCTTTCAGGAGTGCTAGTTCTGCATGTTTCGCAGGAGAGCTTCTGTAAAGTTTGGAAGGTAGGAGACGAGGTACTGGCAGAAGTAAAGCTGTGAGTACCGGACGTGAGTCGTGCTTCGGTAGCTCAGATGGTAGAGCACTTGCCTGCGAAAGGCAAAGGTCCCGAGTTCGTGTCTCGGTCGGGCACACAGTTTTAATCTGCCAGGAAGTTTCATATCAGCGCACACACCGCTGCAGAGTGAAAATCTCATTCTATAAACTTTTGTTTGCACACGTTCAGTTGCGGAAACCCAAAAAGGGAAGGAAGGCACATTAATATTTAACGAGATACGGACGATGGATAGTACTTGTAGTGGGAGGGGATAGTTTTCTTAAGGGATTTCGGGAAACCTCAAGATACCACAAGCGAGAAGGGCTAATGGAGATATTAACTATACCCTTTTCAAATGCGAGCCCAATATCTTACTCGCCGCGTCACCACGCTCAGTGCTGAGCAGCAGAATATTATTGCCTTGTCTTTACTAATGTAAAAACCGTACCTAGGCCAGTTTCGGATATTTGGTATGATTTTAAATCGTTGTAAATAGCTCTAAATGCTTGTATAATTACTAAAAGTTGAAACGCTAATGACACTTAGGCAGCGGGAGTGTTGGATAGCTCCCTTGTCTCATAATTCGTAGCGATTTTGGCATATTCAGTAATTTGCTCAATGTATTTCCTTATGGTCTGTTCATTTTCTGAAACTAGCTTCATTTTCTAGCATGCCTGCTGACACTAATTATTCACTGAAAAAAGATTTAAGTTAACAACTTACTCGAATTTGAAAAAAAAATTTGCAGCGTTAAGTAACTGTTCATACAAAATCCATATAACAGGGATTAAATTCCTTGATGATACTGCAAGATAGAATCTACGGCGATCAGTAAAGCAATGAGACCTAATATTTGAAGATGAAATTTGCTCTAGAAACTACATTCTATCTTTCTACGACACAAACTGAAACTAATTCACAGTGTCTTCATATTACCACCTAGCTGTTGAACGCAGTGTACATTATGTTGTGATGGATGGGAGCCAAGTTCGCTTTTATTTTATTTTCTACTACTTCTGTTTTCTTCCAACCGGGGTTAGTTTCATTTTATAGTTTATTGTGTTATATTGTTTATACCGTAATACTGGCCTTGTAATCATCCACAATCTCCTTGAGACCTGTTTGTTTTCATGTAATCCTATACCCTCCTTGTGTAATTTTGTCTTCAGTGCAGACCATGGAAATATAGACAGTAGTCATAAAAGTCATAGGTTAGTCTAATGACTGAGAAATTTTGAAACAAGATTAATAAAGAACAACAAGCATGCACGAAAACAAATATGACTCAAGAAGTTTGTGGATAGTTACAAGGCCAGTATTGCGGTATCAACAACATAACACAGCAAACTATAAAATGAAAGTGACCCCATTTATTAGAAAACAGAAGTAGTAGAAAATAAAATAAAATTAGTGAAGAAATTTAACTGGGAAGAGGTATAAGACAAGGTTTTTGTTTATCACCAACACTGTTCAGTACATATCTGAAGGAAATTATTAGTGAAAGTTTTGACGGAAGGACAGGAGTTTGTATAGGGGGTCGGAGAGCGGAGTGTATAAGATTTGCAGACGACATGGTTATGATGGCAGAGAGTGCAGGAGAGATGGAAGAAATGTTAGATGATCTAAACACAAAAATTAGAAGAATATAGAATGAAGATTAACAAGAAGAAGAGGAGAAGCTTGGTAGTTGGAGGAAAGGGGTGAAAATCCCCTATGAAAATAGGGGGAGAGGAAATAGAGCAAGTGAATAATTTCAATTACTCAGGAAGTGTAATAATGGATGGTATGTATTGCTCAACAGAAATTACTAAAAGAACTGCAATGCCAAAAGAAGGATTTAAGAGGAAAGAGAAATTACTTTGTGGACCACTAAACAAAGATCTGAGGAAAAGACTTGCCAAATGTTACATCTGGAGCGTTGCAGCATATGGTGCGGAGACCTGAACATTGAAGAAGGAAAATGAAAGAAGATTTACGCACTAGAGATGCGGATATGGAGAAGAATGAAAAAAGTGAAATGGGAAGACCGAGTAAGGAATGAAGAAGTATTAAGAAGAGATAGGAGAAGAAAGAAACATGCTGAAAGTCATCAGAAATAGGAAACGGAACTAGATTGGACATGGTTTGAGGAGGAACTGGAATGAAATTTTCACTCTGCAGCGGAGTATGCGCTGATTTGAAACTTCCTGGCAGATTAAAACCGTGTGCCGGACCGAGACTCGAACTCGGGACCTTTGCCTTTCACGGGCAAGTGCTCTGCCAACTGAGCTACCCAAGCACGAATCACGCCCCGTTCTCACAGCAGTAATTACGCCAGTACTTCTGCGAAGTTTGGAAGGTAGGAGACGAGGTACTGGTTGAATTAACCCTGTGAAGGCGGGGCGTGAGTCTTGCTTGGGTAGCTCAGTTGGTAGAGCACTTGCCCGTGAAACCAAGGGTCCCGAGTTGGAGTCTCCGTCCGGCACACAGTTTTAATCCGCCAGGAAGTTTCTGAGGAGGGACTGTTTATTGAAGGAAGGAATAGAAGGAATGGTGGAGGGGAAATGGGGAAGGGGAAAAAGAAGATATCAAATGCTGGACAGTATGAAAGGAGGAAAATATTCAGAAATGAAAAGACTGGTATGGACAGACAAATGTGGAAGAAGCTTAATCTATGACAAGGCCTGCCGTAAGGCAGAATACCATACCACTGCTACTACTACTACTACTAATACTACTATTACTATTCCCCCTCCCCGCCCGCTCTACATCGAAGGCAGTACTTTACCACATTATTGCAAGGATTTTCCTTCTGATATCACATTATATTTGTGAATCATGATGAACAGATTAGATGAGAACGAACACGCTTTATTAATCTTGTTTCACAATTTCTCAGTTATCATGTTAAGGATGCAAGTTAACCTATGACTTTTATGACTACCGCCTCTATTTCCATGGTCTGCACTGAAGACAAGTATCAGCCCCCCTACAAGTAACTCCACCTCATAACTAACAATTTTAACAGCGGTTTCAAAGAAATTATCCTAGAGGGCTAAATGTAATGACTATTTTCGCAGTTTAACAGAAATGTTGAACGCGCTCCACGGACTGTAATCGTACTGATTCTGTCTAGGAAATACTTAGCGACGTATTCTAGCTTCTCCGTAGCTGTATGTAACATTTATTACGCAGTGAAAAAATTTCCACGTTCCATATGACAATAATTCAGGTCAAATTACGCGCGAAGTGTTGTCTGATCTTAACGTTGGCCGAACACAGGATAAGAGGCACTAATAGTAGCTACTGAGGAACCCCACTGATACAAATATGTTCTCTCATATCGTCATTCGGGTAGAGAAATCTTACAGAACTCATCAGTCAATAAATTTCAGCACATTACGCTGTGTCTGACAGCATAATCTCATGTATTTTATATTCTGAGATATATTAACTCTACAAAATTAGAGGTAATACAGTTTAAACCACCAACTCAATTTAATTTGTTATCTGTGATACCGATACTGATACTGATAAATGATTTATAAGTTCGACCTATATAAATCTGAGTCCCTAAATTAGCTTCAGTTGTAAACAGTGCTTCTCTGAAGGACGCTGTAAGTTAAAAATGTGGCGGTAGTTTCAGTGCATCTTCTTATATGCTGTGTGTCTCATTTACTTTTAATTTTTAACAGAACCCACTTTTTTGTTTCATTTCATCATTATGATGAATGTAAGTTACAGCAAATTTGACTCAGAAACTATGAGCGCAATGTAGATTTACATGAAGTAATCGGCAGATGCTGTCATTTTCTATATGTAGTAATATCTTGTCTACATTATTTATCAAGTGGATTGGGTATCACGGAAGTTCCAATAGTCCAGACTCGCGTTAAAATATATCTCTTGTATTCTTATACGTTATGTTACAGTATACCTCTGGTATTATGATACGTTAGGTCCATCCAAATATTCAGAAGGCCCAAAAGCCGATATCCTAGAATTGGTTCGGGGAATAATGGTTCCCAGAAATAGAGAAACCTTTTCAGTCATCCAGCTACAAATCATAGCAGACTGCCGGTGTTCTCATTAGGACAACGCTGTGGCACATTGTTCCTTCAACTTGGTTGGACAATGTATCAAAGGTTTTAGCACTATTATGATGACTCTAAAATCATGCCACGTACTTGTATACTGGCTTCCATAAGTGAGTGGTAAATGATTAACATAACAATTAGCGGATAATGTTTTGGAAGGCAGAGAAGTGCATAACGTTTAATAGGAATTGTTTGAAAAACTGAAGAAAAACTAAGCAGTAACACAAAATATTAGCTACTAGCAAACTTTGTATAGATTATAAAATGCGCGAACTAATAAAATTTCCTGTGGGTTAATAAGTAAAAAAGTGTCGGGTGTTACCACAAAACAAACGTATATTCGTTACTTCATAACTTACAGACTGACTTAAACCACATGATTTAGGCTCCATATTGCGAATATAATTATCAGTAGTCATTGTATGTTAAGTTTAAAGGTCTTTGAAACATGAATGATAAATACAGTGATGGACTGTGCAGTTACGCGATGCTTCGGCACTCAATGTGATTCAAATAAGCGTGTGATGACATTATCCAGTGCATCTGCCAAGAACACAAAAACTCATATTTCATTAGAAAAAGCAGTTAGCATTATGTACTTAAGTAAAAGACGGTCATTAATCCTAGACTTATTATTAGGATATCTGTTTTACATTAGCTTGAAAATACGATATAGAATACAAGTAGCTCTGAAGGAATATACTGACCTTCCTCAGAACAGCGAACCTTTAAGAAAAAGAATAATATGTTAGTATGGCTCCTCACACAACTCAGTGTCCATAAATAATAGAAACACCGGTAAAACAATTAGTAAGGGAAAGGACATCCTCACCTGTATACAGTCAGTGGCTAATTCCTCGAAAGTCGGAATGGTGCTTCACTCAGAATATGATATTTTGTGTTGATGGGAAAATTTATTTGGGTCTTACAATGGTAAAATGATAATACTGTATACGACAGGCAAAGAAACAAATGAAAGAACTGTAACTACAAAAGTGATTTTAGCAATAAAAGAACTTGGTTGTATTGAAAATCCAGTAAGAATTTGCCTAGAAAAACCACATGGTATAACCTCTATGTAGCCAATACAAACGTAATATGTTACTATGAAATGATTTGTGACGACTTACTTTTCGCGAACGACACTATGTGATTTTAACCTAATGATTAGTGACGAATTATTGGAGCTGAAAAATACTAGTTGATTACCGATTAGCGTGCCTGTCTCGCGTATCGCTCCAAGATAAATCGACCCAAAGATCATTGTACATTAACGAGTATTTCCCATAACCTATATATGCAGCACATACAGAAAATTGTACAACAAATTCAAATAGTACATATAATCAAATGGCGCATTTCCTTCTCGATAATAAATAGCTACTGTGAGCGTACTAGTCTGCTGGCTGAGGAAGATAAACGTAGAGGGACAGTGACTTAACCCATGAAATTCCTGCCGTAATAGTGAATCTATTATGCTTTAGGTTTGCTAAAATGTAAGTCATCATCTGCTGAAGACTTTACTATTTTGTGTTAAATTCTAATGATAAAAGTATGACTGCTGTAGCACCCACAATTTATTTAGCAGTACTCTGGAAAAGAGTAATATGGTGAGAGAAAACGAGAAGAATCGTTGTGAATGACCACACCTACCTGTAAATAGGTACAGTCTAGGGACTGAAACACTGTCTGCTTTGATTGTGAGAATGACTGAAAGATAAAGAAATGCAGTGCGTTGCGCGTTTATGTATCAGTGATGCGTACGCTTCCGTTCCGAAGAGACTGTAGTCACCTACCGAAATTTTAATATAATGCTGCAAAGAAGCCGAATGAATTCTGTTTCTGAGGCTAACCAGGATATCATTAGCTTCGTTCAGTCCTCCTGTGGATGAACGGTTGGGACTAACCAAAACTGTTTGTGCACAATTTAATATCATAATGTAATGTAGTATCTCTGTTGTAAGTTTTACGAAAATATTCACTTAACTGATATAACTTGAGTAAGTCAGTTTGACTCATATCAGTAAAGAAAACCAAGCTCCATATATCGTTAGAATAGTGAGAGGCAAAACTGAAAGGAAACCCGGACAACGGTATCAAAGTTATATGCCCACAGAGACGTGGAAGTCCAGCACCATCAGAAACATGAGGAATATATTCAACTCAACTTCATGGCATATCACAACTCTATGCCGGACCGGGAATTGAGTTTGCACATTGACGTTCCAGAAGCAAATTTTCTACCAAGTTACCTAGGTAGGAATAGCAACGTTCTCTCGCAGCTTTCCTTCCGCCAGTGCCTCTGGCCTACTTTTAAAATTTCACAGAAATTTTCGTGCATTTCATGTGGGCCTAGTACTCCTGGATGAATAGGTATTTGACAGTACTGTCCCATGTCTGTAAACAATATTGCTTTATTTCCTGCCGTTAGTTTGTTGTTACGGTACTGACAGAACTGAGCATGTTGGCTTGGGAGAAAGTTTGAGCATTTTTCGTGCTGGTAGGTGCACTCCCTGAGTCGTCTCATTATCCTGTTGCTGGAAGAAGGCTGTCGATAATCTTATTAGGGCAGACGAATCACCCCAGTGAAGTAGAAAGTTTCGGCAGAAATGAGGCTGCAGCCTGCTTCGCGCCCTTATGGACAGAGCCGTTTCCTAGAAATATTGAGGTCAGGGGATGATGTGCTGCCACTGACGTCCCCAGAGAATAACTGAGTAAGACGTTTTGCATTTTCTGCACAAACACCAAAGTTCGATACGCTGAGATGCCGCCCAGCCAGTGTGAGAGAGATAGTTTCTTGAAACATCCTGGCAGTTTAAAACCGGTCAAGCCAGTCCATTTCAGTGACAGGGTCCACCGTATTCCTCCCCTGTTCGCATTATACAATTCTGTAAAATTTGTTCATATGTTTTTCCATTTCAGGTATTTATTCACCGAAATAAGGGGACCACACCCTAATCACGAAAAACGCACCCATATGGTAACAAGAGCTACCCCGTAAGTCTATGTTGGCAGTACCCATCATGTCAAGTAACGTTCTCTAGGCATTCGCCAAACCCAAACACTTTGATCGGAATGCCACAGTGTGTACCATGATTAATCACTTCACATCACTCATTCCCAGTCGTCCACTATCCAGTGGAGTCACCCTTTGCTCCACCTCAAGACTCGCTTGGCATTGACTACAGATGTGTGTGCGTTATGAGGAGCTGCTCGACCATTGCACACTCTTTATGGAAACTGGAGTGCTGCTGGCTGTTTGGAACTCACGAGATATTCCGCTGATTTTATGCGATGTTTTACAACTGTTCTCCCCAATGCAACTGCTACATTGTTCCTCTTTGGCACGCTAGTGTAAAAGGGGCACACGGTCAACAAAATGCAAAATTTATGTTCACCCGTTTGTTTCTTTATATTCGTATTTACGTATATAAGCGGACTTTCTGTGTTTATGTTGTCTCTGAGTAAAATCACGTGTGTTAGATAATGTCGTTTCGAAAACTTAGGACCTAAAACTTTACGTAAAATTTCATCGTGTTTTGCGTATATATATATACCTGAAAAACTACACATTTGAGAATTTTCGACTCTTGCAGACGTACGTTTTCCAGAATTTTCCAAAAATTAAGTGCGTTTTCATAATCTATTTCGCAGTAAGTCGGCGTCTGTGATTTACAGTTACTACAGGTAAGTGACATATTGTGTACAATAGTTTATCTTTTAGCACGAGTATATACTGCCGCGTTTATCCTACTTTAACACCTATATTGAACTAGTTAGTGACTATAATCTCAAATACGTTTCAGAGAAACAGTAAAACTACTATCTACTTTTCTGTTGCTACAGATATCTCGTTTTGGCTGTTAATCGCTTTACTACCAGTAGGGTACTGGTAATAATTGTACCATATTGGACAAACAAAGGGGTGCACGAAAGGAGACTCCGAGAAGATTACGATGATCTGCGATCAGGATGTTAGAAGCTGAGCTGGTGCGTTTCTGGCGCCAGTTTCCATCGATCGTCATTTTGATCTTTCAGTCGACTTCGATGCTTATTTGCCTTCTGCTCATCTTTGGCGGCGCGGATTTAATGGCAGCGCATCCGCTCTGCTGGAGAGGTGTGTCGGGATCGGCGGTGAGTGAGAGTCACGTGGGACTGTGTACGTAGGCAGGACGTCAAGAGGACGAGACGGACAACGAAGGAGCGGAGCCAGCGGCTACTGCGTGTTAAGTAGTCAGTGCAGATCCCCCGCCCATGGTGATTTGGTTTTCCTAGAGATCGGAAGGAGTGAATTGGAGTCGCCGAGTTGCTTCGGTGGGTTGCTTGCGGCTTAATTGAATATGCCAGTGTACTATAAATCCTTTGTAATTATTTTAGTTGTTTATCACTTACCTCGGTGTCGTGACTAACTATCTTGACGGCCGTTGAGGAAGTGTGGCTACGCTCAGCCAACTGACATGAAGCGTGGTTAAAGACGTAGCTAGAAGTGCAACGAGTAGTGATCAAGTCCGGCTCTGGCGTTTCAATAGATATGTCCTCTATTATACCTTGTAGTTCCTTTGCTAGTTTGGCGTGTAAGTGCGCGCCGAGATAATTCTTATCATCTTAACATTAGGGCATGAACTTTAGCGAACTTATTAATCAAAGTTTAAGGGCTGGTACTGGCCAAGTAACTCACAGAGCTAATTTGTTTCTATTCAGTTGTATTAATCACCTGTTCTCTAGACAAGATTGTGTAGTTTATGTCTCAGAATATTGTCTGCCGTTGATGTGTGTTGTGTTACAGATAACTGGCAGTGGTCGTCGCGAGCATACTGGGAGCAGAGCACCACGGGGGCAGAGAGATATTTACATTTTGGTTTATGTTGTCACTGTGGCGTGCTTCCACCTTTGCGGTGGACAATATAGCATCCGAAGTTCAATTGCAGTGCAAAGTTGAGTACATTTCTATGTCATTTCCCGTCTCGTGGATCTCTCGTATTGATTTGAATCCTTGGTCTGCTCGCGTATATCGCTAATTTACGTGCAATATTGAAGCAATGTAATTTTAGGGGTATTGTCATATGGTAATGTTCTAGTTGTAATCATTCTAAGAATACTGTTGATTAATCAACCCAGTCAGTAAATTTGAAGATTGTTTTGGTTAAAATTAAAGCACCGCCTAAATTGTTTTAGTCATTTGTATATAGTTTTGTTTTGGAAAGTTGGCTAGCCAAACCTTAAAAGATCTGTATTCTTGCCCCTAAACTGTTCCTCAGCTGATTGGAAGTAGTGAGAGTTCTGATGGGAATTCTATGGACATTTGTGCTATTTAAGTAAAGCTTTACCTGAGTATATTTACCCAGTCATATTCAAATTTCAAGTTTTATGGGTCTTGTTCCGGTTAAAGAAATTTATTTGTTATTTGTCCATGTGATCTGGCTTGTGAGGCAGTCTCCTGTATTATTGTGACTCTGATTTTATAATGCTTTTGATTGTAATAAAATATGTGGCAACTACAACGGATTACAATTGTGATGTTGGAGTGTCACTACCATTACACATTTCAAAAGCTGTCTGGTGTACCCTGGGCAACGTCGGTATATGATGCAAAATAATGTGAAGGCTGATTCGTTCACAGCAGAAACAAAAAATCTGAACCCTTTTTAGGGCCACAGTTAACTATTATATCTACACACATCAAACAATGTTTCGCATCACCTCAGTTCCGAGAGTTCCAAACCTGTTCTGAAAATTAGAGTAGAGATAAATATACACATTATTTCCACCCTTTTTATTGCTCATGAAAACCACACATTCCAATTTGTACCACCATACAGCGAGACTTTCAGAGGTGGTGGTCCAGGTTGCCGTACACACCGGAACCTGTAATACCCAGTAGCACATCCTCTTGCGTTGATGCATGCCTGTATTCGTCGTGGAATACTACCCACAAGTTCATCAAAGCACTGTTGGTCCAGATTGCCCACAACTCAACGGCGATTCGGCGCAGATCCCTTAGAGAGGTTAGTGGGTCACGTCGTCTATAAACAGCTCTTTTCAATCTATCCCAGGCATGTGCCATAGAGTTTCATGTATGGAAAGCATGCTGGCCACTCTAGTTGAACGATGTCGTTTCGTGAACGAAGTCATTTACAAGATGCGCACGATGGAGGCGCGAATTGTCGTCCATGAAAACGAATGCCGCGCCAATACGCTGCCGATATGGTAGCCCTATCGGTCAGAGAATGGCATTTATATATCGTAGAGCCGTTATTGCGCCTTCCATGATCACCAGCGGCGGTCAATGCCACAAAAAAAAAAAAAAAAAAAAAAACGGAACCTCCACCTTGTGGCACTCGATGGACAGTGTGTCTAAGACGTTCAGCCTGACTAGGTTGCCTCCAAACACGTCTCCGACGATTGGCTGGTTGAAATCACATGCATCACGCATCGGTGAAGAGAACGTGATGCCTATCCTGAGCAGTCCATCCCGGCATGTTGTTGGGCCCATCTGTACCGCGCTGCATGGTGTCGTGGTTGCAAAATGGACCTCACCATAAATGTCGTGAGTGAAGTTGGACATCATGCAGCCTATTGCGCAGTTTGAGTAGTAACACGAAGTCCTCTAGCTGCACGAAAAGCATTATTCGACTTGGTGGCGTTGCTGTCCGGGTTCCTCCGAGCTATAATCCGTAGGTAGCGGTCATCCACTGCAGTAGTAGGCCTAGAGTGGCCTGATGGAGGCATATCATCGACAGTTCCTGTCTGTCTGTGTATCCTCCATGTCCGAGCAACATCGCTTTAGTTCAGTCCGAGACGCCTGGATACTTGTTGAGAGCCATTCCTGGCACAAAATAACAATGCGGACACGATCGAACCACGGTACTGACCGCCTAGGCATGGCTGAACTACAGAAAACACGAGCCGTATACCTCCTTCCTGGTGGAATAACTGGAACTGATCGGCTGCCGGACCCCCTCCGTCTAATAGGTGCTGCTCATCTTTCGGTCGGTTTAGTGACATCTCTGAACAAAGAGACTGTGTCTGTGATGCAATATACGCAGTCAACGTCTATCTTCAGGAGTTCTGGGAACCGGGGTGATGCAAAACATTTTTGATGTGTGTAGCAACATAATAAGCATATCACCAGCCAAAGAAGAACTGCTACGAGAACTACGCAGTCAGCGGTAGTGCCATATGCTGTTCATATAGGAGACACGTAGAAGTTGTGACATGAGCAGGCCAAAAATAGACGGAAAGCGTCTCGCCATCGAAAGACCACGTTATAAATACGTGAGTGCTATTTTTGCTCATCCAGATATCCAGATCTTATACACAGCATTCACGGAGGAAAATAACATCGATATTCTTACTCTAGAAACAGTTAATTGCACCATTACTTCACTTTATAAACATTCTGGTGCTGAATTCATTGTTAAAAAACCACCCCATTTTCTAAATAAACATTTGCAGATTGTTATCGGTGACTTCAACAGTCATAGTACCGTTTGGGGCTATCATCATGAAGATGAGAATGGGACAGCAGTACAAGTATGGGCAGAAGCAAGTCACCTGACTTTAATCCATGATACGGAACTGCCTGGATCTTTTAAGGTGGAAGCGAGCTTACAATCCTAACATTATTTTTGGTAGCAGCACTATCAGCTAAAAATATTTCAAGAGTATCTGCTCTCCAATACCTAGCTCACAGCATAGACCAATAATGAGTCAATTATTTGCTGCTACAAGAGCACAGAAGATATCTTTTCGGAGAAGGTTTAATTTTAAGAAGGCTGATTGGTCAAGATTTGCGGGATTGCTGGTCATCGAAGTGTCTTATATGGAACCAATAATCGAATGCTATGACACATTCACGGCTTCTGTGAAGAGATGTTCGTGAATGTCTATCCCTCGCGGCTGTCGAACATCTTATACCCCCGGGTTTATTTCAGGCCAAGTTAGCGGGGTACAGCTACTTATTTGAAGAAAACCCTTTCATTGAAACAACTGTGGAAGCTGAGAACAAGCTTATTTACACCATAAGGGAGACAAAAAGGGATAAGCGGATAAAAACTATACAAATCTTGGATCTGAAATGAGACAGCACAAAAACTTGGAGCCTTTTTAAACGCCTAAGCAATGATCCGACTAAAACCATTGCACACAATAATACCACTCCCAATCAATTAGCACATCAGGTCCTGATGAACGGGAAGCCAACACACAAATCACGAAAACCGAAATTGCAAAGAGAAGAGAAAGAGGAGAGTAATCACCTTACATCATCATTCAGCACGGAAGAACTACAGAAGGCTATCAAACAAAGTGAAAATGGCAAATCAGCTGGCTTGGATGATATAAGAACCGAGCAAATCAAAGACTTCTGCATATATTCAAAGAAATCGATTCTCCAACTTTTTAATAACGGTGTAAGCAGAAACCAAAGTCCAAAGATGTGGCGGAAGAGTAGAGTGATTCTTTTGCTGAAATCTGGCAAAGAAGGAAAGGTTCCAATGAATTTTATACCAGTTGCACTACTTTATCACCTCTAAAAATTGCTGGGAAGATTGATTTTAAGTCGCCTAGATTGACACCTCACTTATAGCTGAGTAATCTGGATTTTGTCCAGGTAAAAGCTGTACTGGACAATTTATAAGTCTCACACAGTTTATAGAAGATGGCTTGCAAGCTCGGAAGGTGCCAGGATTGGCATTTGTCGACTTATTAGCGGCTTATGATACGGTCAATCACCAGCTACCACTAGTCAAGGTCTACAATCTGACCAAAGATTTAGGTCTAACCAGACTCATCGCCTCCCTTCTGCAGAATCGCAGTTTCTTCGTCGACTTTCACGGGCAGCGTAGTCGCTGAAGACGAAGAATGTCCTCCTGCGATGAAGTGTTTTGGCTCCAGTTCTGTTTAATATACACACGAACCTGACGACCTCGCTCTAGCCTCCCAGAGCACACATCTATTTCGTTCACCTGGTCTCTACCATCAGTGCGAGTTATCATAAACTGCTTTCTACCTAGGCAGATTAGGATAGAACGTCAATATTCAGAATCACCTCCAGATGTAACTGAAAACTGTAGACGAAACGTCAGCTCACATGTAAGTTCCTTAACCATATTGTAATAATTGGAGTGGAATTCGTTTATAGAAGAATCAACTGCAATAATTATGATTTGTCAGAATAATTACAATTTTGTTAGTGTTGCGAGTGACCAGACATCTGATGAAACATTACAGAGTGCCTTTTCTGAAACCTTCTGTGAACCCCATTCATGGTAGAAATATATTAGATGTAATTGCAACAGACCTCACCTCTATGAGGATTTTCATATCACAAGTGGTATCAGTGGCCAATAGGTAGTCGTAGCATCAATGCATACCAAACTAAAAAGGGAAAATAAAACCTGTAGGATGATTTATATGGTCATCAGACTAAACAAAGAAGCAACAGTCTCTCATCTCAACAAGGAGCTTGAAACTTGTAACACGAGACAGTAGTATGAAGAGGAACGACGACTCAAGTTTAAAGGAGTAGTTAATCCTGCCCTGGATAGGTATGTACCCAATAGAAAAGTTCATGATAGGAGGGACCCTTCATGGTATATAGCCACTGCAAATAAGCTTGTAAAGAAACTGTGATTGCTACATACTAGGAATAAAACAAAGCATAGGCTATAGATGAAGTGATGCTGAATGAAACGTGAATGGATGACAAGAGAGCAATGCGTCAATCTTTCATTGTGCAGCCTAGCGGAATATTCCCGAAGGATATTTCACAATAGCCAATGAACTTCTGTTAGTATGTAAAGGCTGCTAGTGGCACCAACGTTAGTGTCCAACCACAACCGGACGCGACAGTAACCTAAAGTGTAAGCAGCAAAGCAAAAGCTGAAATGCTTAACTCTCTTTTCAAGTGCCGTTTTACAAAAGAAAACACAGCATTATTCTTCAACTTTAATTCTTGTACCGCCGAAAAGGTAAGTCTACATTAGTGTCAGAGGCGCGAAACTGCTGAAAAGGTGCCAGAAGTGATTCACAATCTACCGTCCAGTATCCTTGACATCAACTTGTT
The DNA here is from genome assembly GCF_023864345.2 of Schistocerca serialis cubense. Lineage (NCBI taxonomy): Eukaryota > Metazoa > Arthropoda > Insecta > Orthoptera > Acrididae > Schistocerca > Schistocerca serialis. Next base: position 617,177,125 of record NC_064641.1, read on the forward strand.
GTAGAATCTAGAACAAATTCGATGTAATAATGTATATAGTGAGGTATTTCTCACAGAGTGACCTCCTCCTTACTAATCAGCATGGATTTTGGTAACACAGATCATATGAAACCCAACTCGCATGCTTCTCACATGGTATACGGAAAGCCATGCATCAAGACAGTCAGGTAGGTTCAATATTTCTCAGTGGCATATTTCTGAGTGGCATATTTGACTCAGTGGCATACTCACTCTTATTATGAGAAGTACGATAGTATGGGCTATCAAACAAAATTTGTGACTAGATTGAGCATAATTGGGTAGGGAGGACGTAGAAAGTTATCTTGGACGGAGAGTCATCGACAGATGCGGAGGAACTTCAGCTGTGCCCAAGGGAAGTGTGATCTCTTGCTGTTCATGTTGCATATTAATAACCTTGCATTAGTAATAGTGGATTCAGTCATGTTGCACATTATATATTTCTCTTAAATACAGGACAGTACAGTCCGAAAGAAGCTGCACAAACACATAGTATGATTTTGATAAGATTTCCTTGTGGTACACAGTTTGGTAATTCGCTTTAAATGTTCATAAATGTAAAACTGAGACTCCACAAAATGAAAACACGAAGTATCCTATGACTGTAAATCAGTGAGTCACTGTAGGGGTCGGTCATCTCATACAGGCACCTGAGTTTTTACCATTTTTTGGGCTTATGAAATGGAACCATCACATAACCTCAGTCATGGGTAAAGTAGGTAGAATATTTCGGTTTATTGGTAGGATATATGGAAATGCAATCAGTGTATAACGGAATTTGATTACAAATCAAACTAGTGACACATCCTATAATATTGCTCAAGTGCGTGGAGCCAGTACCAAAAAGGGTCAACATGGGATATTGAACGTATACAGTGAACGGCATCTCGAATGGTAACAGCTGTATTTGACCAACGGGAGAACGTCATAGAGATGTTGAAAGAGCTGAACTGGCAGAATCTTGGAGATAACAGTTGACTATCCCGATTATGTTCTCACAAGGTTTCAAGATCCTGCTTTAAGCAATGACAAGGAATATACAATAACACTCTAAATACCGCTCCCATTCGGATATTGGGGACAGTATTAGATTAAATACAATACGCACTAAAGAATTAGAACTGTCATTCGTCCCGCGCTATTTACGTGAATAGAACAAGAAAAAGACCTAATAACTGGCACAGTGGGGTAGTACCAAGTGCCACGCACTTCACAGTGGTTTGTAGTGTATGTACATGTAGAAGTAAATGAAGAATGTTCGATGGAACCTGTCCGTCAGTACGTGGGGTCTGTCTGGTTTGATATATCTGTAGTTGTTACTTCGCGTTTCCACTTGACAAATGCATTGTTAAACTGTTGACTTGGGCATCTATAGAAGCGGTAAAATATCCCTGATGGATCTAATACGCTGGTGACATCAAATGACTAGTCTTCGTTCCAAATGACGCAGCACTCCTGATCGCTTCTTTGCGCTGTTACTTCATTTCTACTGACAACACAGAACTTCCCAACCCCCCCTCCCCCCCACCCGCCTTTTATACTGGCAAATCTGCCTCTCTTGACATCCAGTGGTCAATTCCGCATTGCTATGGGGAGTACGAATACTTTTAACTTACATATAAAAAAGGGACCACAGAGTGCCGTTTCAGAACGCTAAATCACAGAAAGGCTCAGTTTTTACAGTTTATAACACACAATTCAACAAAACTCGACTTCTTAATTTCGCAGAATGGGCACATGATTAGTGAAACGAAACAGTTCATATCTCTAGGTGTTCAGATAGATGGTAAACTTTCGTGGAAAGCCCATATTCAGGATCTTGTTTAAAAACTTAATGCTGCCACTTTTAGTGTTCGAACGGTCTCTAGAGTAAGTGTTGGTTCGATTTGGAAAATAGTCTACCTCGCTTATTTTAATTCGCTTATGTCGTATGGTATTATATTTTGGGGTAACTCTTCCTATTCTCAAAGTATATTTTTGGCTGAGAAACGGGCCGTCCGGTGTAAGTTCGCGCACTTCTTGTTGACCCCTGTTCGTTAGTCTGGCTATTCTGACATTGGCTTCTCAATATATATATCATCTTCTGTCGTTTCCTGTTGACCACGTCAGCCTATTTCTAAGAATTAGCGGGTTTCACTCAGTAAATGCTGGGCAGAAATCCAATCTGCATCTGAATCACGCTTCCTTGGCTCTTGTGCATAAAGGTGTGCAGTATACCGCTGCATCAATTTTCAGTAAGCTACCACAAAAATTTGAAAATCTTAGCAGTAATTTACGCGCTTTCAGATCGAAAGTGAAGAGTTTTCTCATTGGTCACTCTTCAAATTCTGTCGAGGATTTTCCAGAAAATGTAAGCTCATTCCTACGTTACATTGTTACCGCTTTTACACAACTTATGGCTTGTCTTCTTTTGGGTTCATAAACATTTTACTTTTTTTGTTATTACTTTTGTGTTGTAATTTCATGTACTGACACGTTCCATGACATTGGAGATTTGATCCTCAGTTTGGTCCTACGGAGCTAGATGTGCAGAATAAAAATAATAAAAATAAATAAAATAGAGAAACGTGTGATTATTTATAACGGTGAGAGTTCGTTTCAACGAGATATAGTTTCCTCCGAAAGGGTTGATGATTTTTCATAGATATCAGCCTCCCTGTTGTAACCTAAGCTCATTTTTTTTTTGTGGAAAGTGAAGTAATATTATCAGGGATGCAACTGCATTGTTATGTTACTGTTGTTATTACATAAACATTAAATTTGCAAATGAACGTGATAATTTTATGCACATTTAATTTCCACGTTAGTGGTATTCTGCACATGTATATCTTGATGCTTAAATTACCACTGATTGCTACGTGCGTGGACAATGGATAAGATGAAGCTTTTATGAATTTTCTAAATATATTCTGAAACATAAAACACTGGTCTTCTGCACATGGCTATCCACGATGAAATGTAACATAAAAAGACAATTTCTTTGTGACAAATGTGGAGAAACAGAATGTGTGGCAGTGAGCGTAAATCTCTGCAACGTTGTTCAAGCTGGAATTAACTTTAATGGGAAAATAGTGTGAGCTGGAGAAGAACGTTATGTGTAACTCTTCTACCTTTTGAATTAAAGATGAGAGGTATTTCATTTCTTAAATGGATTTAGTACTGTCACTTGTATACACCTTCATTTCCCATGAGATGTACATACATTTTCCTTGCCCTCTGTTATTCATGAAGTGGGAGCCGGACGGCATTCACAATCGAGCTACTTGCGAAAGTTCAGAATTTCAAGTGTAAAGTAAAATACAACTTGCTGTACTACATAAGTAAACTCAAGAAAGGTTGGAAACAGAATTTTAATTTTAAGTACCTTGCTTCAAGACAATATTTTAATTACTCCTCGTTAAAGTGCAAGGAACAAAATACTCAACGAACAGTTCTGCATGGTTGACAAATCTTCAGTTGATTGAGTAGCTTTAGCTAAAATATCTCAAATAAGGCCGTGGCTGCACATTGTAGGTAATGCCTGACAGGGCACATACAATCTGAATAGGCCGACGCTGTTTGAGCTCCGTAGCTCCGATTCTGAGGTACGTTCCTGAACCACCGCGCCGCTCAGTCTGTGCTGTTCCTTAGGAAGGTTATAAACCGATCGTTGACATAAGTTTAAGAGGAACAGGGGAAAAACTATACAGCGGATGGTCTGCAAAAGCGTATACTCCTTATCATAATGCTCTCCAGAATGGCGATCAACAGCGGTTCACTGAGGCCAAATGACAAATATAATCTTGAGTAGGCAGCTCTACAGCCTGTTATTATCTCCTGCCAAAACGAGGTATGTGCAAGAGTGACTGACACATAGCACCAGCACTTTCACACATTTAAAGGAAATAATCTACTGCCTTTTCAATTCCACAGTTCACTTGGTCTTATTTTAAAAGTTGTAGTGTGCCTAAATAAACACAACCCAAATCACGAAAGTATTCAGCGCTGAGGCGTTTTGATTGAGAGTTGTAAGCCAGCGTACTACGAAACTGGTTTCCAACTTCTATCGGAACGCTTTTCTACACCTGGCTGGTCCACAATCAATGTTCGCAGACCCAAAGGGTCTTCCATTTACCCCCAAGATTGAAAATCTTAATATTGGATCGAGAGGAAAATAGCTTTAACCGAACCTTTTACGCTCTAACTTTCTTATACGGGCGATGCAAGCAGACGTGAAGCAGTAAACAAGATGAACTGCTGACTCCAATCTGTCGATAGCCAACATCTGACGTGTTAGCATCGAGCAATTCGGAGCCCTCTATTAGTAAATACGAGGATTGGAACTTTAATAGTGGCGACTATTTCTTTACAACTCGTACAAAATAGATACGTGTTTCAAAGTTTTACTGACCGTCAAAGTAATCACCAGCATTGTGTATAACCCGTTGTCAGATATGTGGAGGTCGTAGGATACTCTTAGCAGTGACAGTTGTGTTGACAGTCCGAGCGGCGCGGTCTATTTTCTAGTTCTGAGGCGAATTCCGTGAAGTGTTTACTTCAGTTTAGAAATCGACTTGAACTTTCAAGGGCTTAAGTCAGGGGAGTGCAGTAGGTGGTACAGCACTTATCAGCCCCATCAGTCAAGCAAATCAGTAACAGCTTGCACTGTATGTGCTGAAAAATGATGGTCAGGTCTTGCAAAAAGTGTCATCATTTCTGTCTCTAAGCTGATCGTAGGTTGTGTTCCAAAAATGAACAGCATAGAGATAGAATCGATGACTTTCTGCAGGACGGGACCATCATTTTGCAGGATAATGCTCAAGCACGTACAGTGCAAGTGTTACTTCCACATCGCTGGCAATGGGCTACACACAATGCGGGTGACTACTCTGGAGATCAGTAAAACTTTGAAACACTTATCTATTTTGTACGAGCTCTAAATAAATAGTTCCCACAGTTTAATTTTCAACCCTCGTATTTCTTGAGAATACATTCGAACTTGAAGGTGCCACCAGTACAAAGCAAGTCGAAGGACAAAGTTTTTCACAGCCATACATGCGAAGTGTTTGCAGATGTCTACAGTAGCAGCTTATGAACAACGAAGCCATGCTACGTGCTCCATAGAGACTAAAATTCACATTGAAACGCCGGCCGAAGTGACCGAGCGGTTCTAGGCGCTACAGTCTGGAACCGTGAGACAGCTACGGTCGCAGGTTCGAATCCTGCTTCGGGCATGGACATGTGTGATGTCTTTAGGTTAGTTAGGTTTAAGTAGTTCTAAGTTCTACGGGACTGATGACCTCGGGAGTTATGTCCCATAGTGCTCAGAGCCATTTTTGAACCACATTGAAACGAGTGACCGAAGCAGTTAGTGCATCGTTTACTTACATTCGGCGAATCAAGAGAGAACTGGAAACAGTGCACAGAGATGAATGCTCTACATTTTCAACACCACATAAGGGAAGGCCAAAAAGGCATTGGATAGGATAGTTCAGGGAGTTTTAATGGGCAACACGTTAGCCAGATGGTGCATAACTTGTAGATTACAGATGAAACAAGGCCAACATTAAAACAAAGGCATAAAGAGTTGTAAAGTTTAATAAATTTTGCGTATGTATAAACACATTTTGTAAAATTCTCCGTACTCTAGGTCAAGAGTGGAAGAAGACGGCGAAGAAGCGAAAGGTTTTCCAGAACCAATGTAGTATCAAGGCAAAACGAATTGGTTACTAAATTTTAATCCGAGAGTAGAAACAAGAGTGTTGTCCAATTGTCTAAAAGAAAATGGCTCTGAGCACTATGGGACTTAACATCTGAGGTCTTCAGTCACCTAGAACTTAGAACTACTTAAACCTAACTAACCGAAGGACATCACACACATCCACGCCCGAGGCAGGATTCGAACCTGCGACCGTAGCAGTCGCGTGGTTCCGAACTGAGCGCCTAGAACCGCTAGACCACCGCGGCCGGCCCAATTGTCTATAAGGACGCGAGATTTGTCGACACTTGCCATATAGCTTCGTGCATAGATAACTCATTGCAGGGACTGTTGAAAACTATTTGAAAAGGAAGCAGAACTACCATCATCAACGATGGCGATAACGACAATTTTGTTAACCGGTTTTCGGCTTACAATGCCATCTTCAGACATTTAAATGTCTGAAGATGTTCTTGTGTGCCGAAAATCGGTTAACAAAATAAAACTAATGTTGTAGAACAAAATCAAGCTGGTGCTTTTCATTTATTATAATGTTGTTCCACCAAGAACCGACGGAAGATTCAGTTAACACGAAAACTTTGTACCTAATTCCGACGTATGGCTAAAATGTGGCCAGTAAAAGGAGAATTATCACAACAACATGGACTTCTCAAATTCCGATAAACGGCTAACAGAGAGATTAGTACCTAATCTGCTGCCTCATATTGTCCTCCTTATACAGATAGTTCCATACCAAACTAAGCAACTGACTCGTGCTGCTACACCAAACTCCACGAGAAGCGAAATGACGTCCGGTTTAACAGAAAAGGGAAATCCTTTCCACAAGGATAAGCTGAGATCTGCGTTTTATTCATTGATGAAAATGAGCCACACAAGCCATATCACTCATGAAATAGTATTTTAGACGAACTTGCTCATATCATCTAACTACTTCCTCGCTGTCAAGCAGAATTGAATCCTATAGAGTTGATATGGGCAAGAGTCAAGTACGGCGTCTCAGAACGTAATGTTTCATTCCGAAGGGAAAAGTTACTAATACTTATTGATGAAAAAATTTCTTGCCAACAAAATAATATTGGAAGAAACTCTGCGAGATGGTAAATAAAACTGAAGTGCAATATATTTCAAGTGAACGATTACTGGGTCAAGCGCTAGAGATGATCATAGCTGTGGGAAATTGTACAGGCTCGCATAGTGATAGTCACAGTGATGGAAGGAACACTGGTCGCGCAATAAAGATGAAAGCGAATCAAATGACACTGCCTGTTGAAGTGAAACAGAGACGGCCGCTGAATATCTAGGAACGTAAGGCGGAGCATTTTCTAAACATTTTGTGTGCGGAAATAGTAATAGAGAAACATCCGTAGTATTAGGTCAAATGATGAAGAGTGTTACTTCTAATGTTCACTTCGGTCTGCAGTTCCTCTAAATACTTGTGAAGGTCCCCTTGACAGTGAAGATACTGTTTACGACCAAATTTTTCGTTTCACCTAAATTGTAAAATACACCGCTTAAACTATTTTATGTCTGCCCGTGCCGTCTCCAAACCTTCTGAAGTGCAGCTACCTATCCCTTGCATTTCGTCTCCTGCGCATACGAGTGGCCTCCTCTGTTTGCATGAAGCATTCATTGTGTGTGTGTGTGTGTGTGTGTGTGTGTGTGTGTGTGTGTGTGTGTATTGAGTGAATGTGTAGGTGGTGGACGGGGTGGGTGGGAGGGAGGGAGGGGGGTACAGAGAGAAGGGGAGGGGGAGGAAGAGAGAGAGAGAGAGCAGGAAAGGGAAAGTACGAGAGCAACAACGAAGAGGTAGGCAGGCAAAATACGAATAACCAGACGCCGCACTAGCGCGAACGGAATACATCGAACTGTCTACCTTATTATTTCTTCTCCCATCTACATGATTTTCACTGAAGTCAAATCTAAATACGGACACGGGTAGCGATACATTTCTGAGATTAAATTCCCCGGTCGTTGTTTACCAAATAACTGAAGTAACGACGTGATCCGAACACAAACATTAGAAACTAACCAGCGTCCAACTCTGGAAATTTCGTTGCCATGAACGGAAGTTAAAGTAAACAGGAATGTAGCATTTCCCATCTTTCGCAAGTGGAGTTTATTTGAGAACGATCTGGCAGATTCTCTCTCCCTCCCCCGCCCCTCCTCTCTAGACCGCTCTTTCTCCCTTCCCTCTTCCTCACTCTCTCTTTTTCCCTCTTCCCGTCTCAACAGGCGCGAGCTCTCTTGTTTGTTTGTTTGTGTGTGTGTGTGTGTGTGTGTGTGTGTGTGTGTGTGTGTGTGTGTGTGTCCTGATGGCTAGGTGCATCGGAGAGTGTGGAACGGAGAGCAGGCAGTGAGTGCAGCGAGCAGGGTTGGAGAGCGGCCTTCTAAGAAGAGGTGGAGTGGTCAGCGGCGCAGCCAGTATCGACCGGAGGTGAATGAGGCGGTGTGGCCAGCGGGGCAGATATTCTCCCACGCCCAAACTTGGCCCCATCCTTCCACCATCCCAATTCCTTGGGGGACCTACCGCCCACGCCGGGCAGGAACCGTCGTTTGTCTCGACTGACACCGCAGGACACGGGCCGGGCAAACATTCATTAAACTTGCATTTAGGCGCCGTTCGTTGTTCTCCTCCCCACGTTTCTGCACAGCAGTATTCTTCACAAGTACTTCTAAAGGCAAACGAGGAAAGCCTTCTCAAAATTAATCCCATCTGCCTTTCGAGTGTTTCTCGGAAAAGCTGTTAACGTAGTAATTTTGCTGTCGTCTTGCTTCACCAAATGATGAATGTGAAATAAATACTATACAGTAAAACTTCGTTAACACGAATCCGAAGTGACCGAAAAATCAGGAGTTCGTGTTAAAAAAATTCGTGTCAAGTGAAAAACACATACTTTAATAAGAATACATGCACAGCAGTACGCTAATGTGTAATACACTACACTATCAATCACGTCATTGCAGACTTATAACACTATAAAGTGACTGTAAAATTACAAGTACTCACAAATTATGTACGTACTTTCTTGGAAAAAATTCGGTCATGGTTTTCTGACATTCATGGGAACGATCATATTTTGTAATTTCACAATAAATTGTAATGATAGCGTCCGTAAACCCAGCAGTGAAGTCGGATGTTGAAGCGAACGGTTCTAAACAGTCCAACTCTGTAAACATCTTCTGACGGGTAGGTGGAGAAGTAACTGTATTCTCTTCACTTTCTTCTGATGGCCCTTCTTGCACCTCGTTTACAGCTTTTGGCACATCCGATTACACAGAAGCACATATGGCAACATCGTCGTCTACACTAATGAATTCTTCGAAACTAATCTCAGGGTTCGCGACGTCCTGCAGAACTGTCCATTCATCAGGTGAAGTGGCATCTTCTAATTCGTGGACATCTTCGGTGTTGCTATGTCTCCAAGCTCTGTTAAAGAACTTCCCTATATGATATGGCGATACTGAGTTCCAGGCTGCTGCGATGGCTTTTATTGCGTCAAGCAGATTCCAATTTGGGGTTGCGCTATTGTTTTGTTCAAATGTGTGTGAAATCTTATGGGACTTAACTGCTAAGGTCAGCAGTCCCTAATTTTACGCACTACTTAACCTAAATTATCCTAAGGACAAAAATATACACCCATGCCCGCACTATTATTTTCAGCAGCACGAATTGCAGCTCTTACAAGTCGCTTACGATAAGCTCTCGTTATTAGAGAGATTATACCTTGGTCCAAAGGCTGAAGGCGGCTTGTGGCGTTGGGTGGATAAAAACTGAACCTTTATGTTGGACAGGTTCAGATCATTAACATCTGTCCAATGTAAGAAGAACATGTCTATTTTGATCTACCATTCGACTGTTGAAACGAAGAAGCCACTTGCGAAATGATGTGCCATCGATCCAAGCTTTCTTGTGGTGAGAGAAGATGCAAGGTAAAGTGCTCATATTTATGTTTTTAAAACAACGTGGTTTCTCGGATTTGCCGATAACACAGGGACGTAACTTCTCATTGCCGTCAGCATTACAGCACAGTACAACAGTCACACGTTGTTTGCTTCGTGCTCCACCGTGACATCACATTTTTCCCCAGGGTGTGATTTGGAAAAAGATTGTAGAAAAATCCAGTTTCATCCATGTTAAACACATCACACGAGGCATACTTTTCCCTCACTCGGTTGAATTCATGCAACCAGCTGTTCGCACTTTCTTCATCAACTTTATTTGCATCACCACAAACTTGTACAGATGAAATCGAATGTCTCTTTTGGGACCGATACAAACAACCAGCAGAACAACGGAAGTCTTCGATGCCCATAACTTTAGCAATATCATTTGCTTCTGACTGAATCACAGGGCCAGTTAAAGGTATGTTAGATGCACGCATATGATTGAACAATTCTAGCAGTAACGTCTCCATGTCTTCATACTTGGCGGTACGAAGTCGTTTGGATTTGTTTCTTGAACCTGATGCCGCAGCATTAATAATATTTTCTCGATTCTAAATGATCGTAGATAAAGTAGATTTAGGTATTCCAAACTGCTCTGCAATAGCTGTTTTCTTGGTACCAAGATCCACTTCATCTAAAATCTTAAGCTTTAACTGTACATTTAGAGCTGTCTGTTTCCTCTTTGCCGTTTTCGCGTGCTACGGTAACGGTTGTAACTGTAGTTCTTATTCAGTATTCCAACTCGATACGGCTATGACTAATAGAGCACCTGTCAAATCTGGCACTGAGTACGTTCCTAAATGCTGCTGCACATATTATTGAATGTCTGACAATGTACAGCACTCGCTGATTGTTGAGGTGATAATCGCGGCTACCAACCTACAATAATTTAAAAACGTGTCAACAGTAAGCATAATTAGCTTTGTAGTTACATTTCCCACATTCATTTCGGAAAACCAATTACGCTTTAGAATACTCTAAAGTCATAAGTATGTGTTACAGTGAAATTTAATTACGATAGGAACTGAAACGGAGTTCGTTATTCGCCTTAACCGAAATTCATGTTAACCTATAAAACATACCATAAACACTAATGTATTCCAGGTGGGACCAATATTTTTTTCGCGTTAACCGCGACTTCGTCCTATGCGAGTTCGCGCTAACGAGGTTATACTGTATTATATGGTGAAATTAAATGATTCACGCAGTTCTAACATCATTCACCAAATTTTGGGCAGCTAACCATCTGATAGAGATTTAGGAACCAGGTTTTAAATTGAAAGACATTTCCAGGGACAGATGTGCACTCTGACCACAATCAATTGGTTATGAACTGTAGATTAAAACTGGAGAAACTGAAAAAAGGTCTGAATTTAAGGAAATGGGACCTGGATAAACTGACTAAACCAGAAGTTGTACAGAGTTTCAGGGAGAGCATAAGGGAACAATTGACAGGAATGGGGAAAGAAATGCAGTAGAAGAAGAATGGGTAGAAGTAGTGAAGGCAGCAGACGATCAAGTAGGTAAAAAGACGAGGGCTGGTAGAAATCCTTGGGTAACAGAAGTAGTATTCAATTTAATTGATGAAAGGAGAAAATATAAAAATGCAGTAGATGAAGGAGGCAAAAAGGAATACAAACGTCTCAAAAATGAGATCGACAGGAAGTGTAAAAGTGATAAGCAGGGATGGCTAGAGGACAAATGTAAGGACATAGAGGCTTATCACACTAGGGGTAAGTATGATACTGCCTACAGGAAAATTAAAGAGACCTTTGGAGAAAAGAGAACCACTTGTATGAAATCAAGAGCTCAGATGGAAACCCAATTTTAAGTAAAGAAAGGAAAGCAGAAGGGTGGAAGGAGTACATAGACGGTCTATACAAGGGCGATGTACTTGAGGACAATTTTATGGAAATGGAAGAGGATGTAGATGAAGATGAAATGGGAGATACGAAACTGCGTGCAGAGTTTGATAGAGTACTGAAAGACCTGAGTCGAAACAAGGCCCCGGGAGTAGACAATATTCCATTAGAACTACTGACGGCCTTGGGAGAGCCAGTTATGACAAAACTCTACCATCTGGTGAGCAAGATGTATGAAACAGGCGAAATACCCTCAGACTTCAAGAAGAATATAATAATTCCAATCCCAAAGAAAGCAGGTGTTGACAGATGTGAAAATTACCGAACTGTCAGTTTAATAAGTCACAGCTGCAATATACTAACGCGAATTCTTTACAGACGAATGGAAAAACTGGTAGAAGTCGACCTCGGGGAAGATCAGTTTGGATTCCTTAGAAATGTTGGAACACGTGAGGCAATACTAACCTGATGCCTTATCTTAGAAGAAAGAATAAGGAAAGGCAAACCTACGTTTCTAGCATTTGTAGACTTAGAGAAAGCTTTTCACAATGTTGACTGGAATACTCTCTTTCAAATTCTAAAGGTGGCGGGGGTAAAATACAGGGAGCGAAAGGCTATTTACAATTTGTACAGAAACCAGATGGCAGTTATAAGAGTCGAGCGGCATGAAAATGAAGCAGTCGTTGGGAAGGGAGTGAGATAGGGTTGTAGCCTCTCCCCGATGTGATTCAATCTGTATATTGAGCAAGCAGTAAACGGAACGAAAGAAAAAATCGAAGTAAGTATTAAAATACACGGAGGAGAAAAAAAAATCTTTGAGGTTCGCCGATGTCATTGTAATTCTGTCAGAGACAGCAAAGGACTTGGAAGAGCAGTTGAACGGAATAGACAGTGTCTTGAAAGGAGGATACAAGATGAACATCAGCAAAGGCAAAACGAGGATCATGGAATGTTTCGAATTAAGTCGGGTGATGCTGATGGAATTAGATTAGGAAATGAGACACTTAAAGTAGTAAAGGAGTTTTGCTATATGGGGAGCAAAATAACTGATGATGGTCGAAGTAGAGAGGATATGAAATGTAGACTAGAAATGGCAAGGAAAGTGTTTCTGAAGAAGAGAAATTTGTTAACATCGAGTACAGATTTAAATGTCAGGAAGTCGTTTCTGAAAGTTTTTGTATGGAAGTGTATGGAAGTGAAATACGGACGATAAATAGTTTGAACAAGAAAAGAATAGAAGCTTTCGAAATGTGGTGCTATAGAAGAATGCTGAAGATTAGATGGGTAGATCACGTAACTAAGGAGTTTGTGGCACAACTTGACAAAAAGAAGGGACTGGTTGGTAGGGTATGTTCTGAGGCATCAAGAGATCACAAATTTAACATTGGAGGGCATCGTGGAGGGTAAAAATCGTAGAGGGAGACCAAGAGATGAATACCCTAAGCAGATTCAGAAGGATGTAGGTTGCAGTAAGTATTGGGAGATGAAGAAACTTGCACAGGAATGAGTAGCATGAAGAGCTGCATCAAACCAGTCTCAGGACTGAAGACCACAACAACAACAACCATCTGACGTATTTCGAAAACATCGTATTATTGCCTTGACTTGTTGGTAAAACTTTCTGCTAACGTAACAGTTTCGGTGGACTGGCCATCATCAGGATCCTAAAAATGTTCACAGCTTCATGAGCTTCATGTTAGGTGAAATATAAAGTCGTTATCGTCAAATGATAAAATAACTAACGGGACCCTGTTATCGTGTCGTAATATAAACTATAACGTCTGTCTGTAAAAACCGTTCTTGGTAATGGACTAATTCACGTTATAAACGTTATAACTGTAACGGACGTTAACACTGTGGCGTACCTGTGACACCTGACGATTGTCGGTTGACTGAAACTGGTTGTGAAAATAAAGACATTTACCAGCTGTTTAACGCGGAAATATAGCTTTTTCAAATATATTCGAGCTGTGTCGGACTGCCTTCTGAAAATATATTGATATCTGACAGGAGCTGCTATTTACCACCGTTTATGAAATAATAATCATTGAAAATTAGTGGAAAAAAGAATATATGCACTAATGACCTCACAATATGAGGCTGTTAAATACACATCATTGGCATTAGTAATAATGTGCTAGTTATGAACCTAGTAAGAATCTGCGATAATATCATTAGTATTTGAAATGTTACTGTTAGGAACAGCCGAACTGTGGTGGTCGTCTGTCTAGACTTAGGTTGTCACATTCAATAGCACACCTCGTAGGTGGTGCAAATTCTGCAGTAGAGCTGAGTAAAACGTTTATGTAAATAGCTGTTGGGTGTAGAATGTACCATCTGAATTTCGGTAAAGCATCATCCCCTACAATTCCGAAGACGGCAAGGGCTGAAAAGGGCGAGAATTATCGCACAATCAGCGTAAGAGCTCACGCATCCAAGTTGCGTACAAGAATAATATACAGAAGAATGGAAAAGAAAATTGAGGATGCGCTAGATGACGATCAGTTTTGCTTTAGGAAAGATAAAGGCACGAGAGAGGCAATTCTGACGTTGCAATTAATAATGATAGTAAGACTAAAGAAAAATCAGGACATGTTCATAGGATTTGTCGACTTGGGAAAGCGTTCGACAGTGTAATATGGTGCAAGTTGTTCGAAATTCTGAAAAAAGTAGCGGTAAGCTATAGGGGTGGACGGGTCATATACAATATGTACAACAGCCAAGAGGGAATAAAAAGAGTGAACGACCAAGAACGAAGAGCTCGTATTAAAAAGGGTGTATAACAAGGATGTAACCTCTCGCCCCTACTGTTCAATCTGTCCATCGAGGAAGCAATGATGGAAATAAAAGAAAGGTTCAGAATTGAAATTCAAGGTGAAAAGATATCAATGATACCATTTGCTGATGACATTGCTATCCTGAATGGAAGTGAAGAAGAATTACACGATCTGCTGAACGGAATGAACAGTCAAATGAATACATAATATAGATTGATAATAAATTGAAGAAAGACGAAAGTAATGAGAACTAGAAGAAATGAGAACAGCGAGAAACTTAACGTCAGGATGGATAGTAAGAAGTAGATAATGTTAAGGAATTCTGCTACCTAGGCGGTAAAGTACCAAAGACGGGCTGAGCAAGGAGAACTTCAAAAGCAGACTAGCAATGGCAAAAAGGGCATTCCTGCCCAAGAGAAGTCTACTCGTATCAAATATCGGCTTTAATTTGAGGAAGAAGTTTCCCAGAATGTTCGTCTGGAGTACAGAATGTTCGTCTGGAGTATGGTAGTGAAACATGGACTGTGGGAATACCGGAACAGAAGAGAATCGAAGCATTTGAGACGTGGTGCTACAGACGAATATTGAAAATAACATGCACTGATACGGTAAGGAATCAGGAGGTTCTGTGTAGAATCGGAGAGGAAAGAAACATGTGGGAAACACTGATAAGGAGAAGGGACAGGATGATAGGACATATGTTAAAAGATGAGGGAATGACTTCCATGGTAATAGAGGGAGCGGTAGAGGGCAAAAGTTGTAGAGGAAGACAGAGACTGGAATACGTAAAGCAAATAATTGAAGATGTAACATTGTAAGTGCTACTCCGAGGTGAAGAGGTTAGCACAGGTGAGGAACTCGTGGCTGGCCGCATCAAACGTGTCAGAAGACTGATGACCAAAAACATGTGTGCATCATAGTAAGTATATAAGATGTTTCAGTTGCATCTACCATTGGATTTTATACAGCCTGCAACACCTCCAAATACGAAGCACAACATTTTCTCACTCCATCGCTCACTACGCGCAAACTAGATATTAGTCCTGCAGAAAAAATGAACAGGATCTTTCTGTCGGAAATGTAATGCAGTTAAATTTAGCACTGAAATAAGTTTTCGCTGGAGGCCATGGTTTCCGAGTTATTCTACAAAAACCGGTCAGAAGTTCTCTTTTGCGCGTTTTTCTTGAAACATCAGAGAACTATAAACTCTAGCTAAAACTCGTCCCAGTGCAAAAATGAAGTACTTTAAATTTCGTACAAACAAGTACTTTTAATTTTTTCAGTAGGACTAATACTTTGCGCGTAGCAAGAGAGTGAAAATGAAAATCATGTGCATGGTAGACATCGCTGATTCATACTCGAATGTCCCATTTAAAGAAACCATTGAAATGATAAAAACAGATTGTTACCAAACAAAATGACGAGTACTGCAAAATAATTTATCCAGTGGAGCTTTTGGAGATAGTTTTATGTTTCAATTATTTTTCCTTTCAAACAATAATGTTAAATAAGTAAAAAGTTGACATACTGAAATAAATGGTTACGAGACCTCCGACATCAATAGCAGAAAAATTAAGAAACGAAAGGAAACACAAAGAAAAACGGATGTAAACCTATCAAGAATTGTACTCGGCAAACGAGAACTGACTGTATATCACATAATGGCGAACTTAAATCTCACAAGCTGCGACATCGTTGCGAAAAACACAGTGACCCGTATATGTAATAAGTTTCTTTAATAACGTCATTAAAGACCGAAATCGGTAATCTGTTAAACAAAAAAGATTGTGACCATAGACTTAAATTAAAGAAACTTATATAATTAAAACTGTTTGAGTGTGTTTTCAGATAACTCAGAACTTGAGATTATCTCTTTCACATAAAACTGGAACGAAAAGTGACAAGATCCTAAGTTGATACATACATGCAATTAACGGCAGCGAATATTATCAGCATTAGAAATGGTTACAAGTTCATTCGAAACATATTTCATAAAGCATACGTACAGGGGATAGGCATAATAAGGCGGAAACCTGTACTTACTAGGGAATGGTTTATTAATCAAGGGTTAGAACCCCATTTGCCCCAATACGGATGCGATTCTTCTCGGAATACTCGCATGTAATCATTTATAGTCTCCATAGAAAGACTATGCCACTCCGATCCGAAACTCTTCAGACTCCTGGGGCGGCGAGTGAGGCGGAAATATGATTCAGAGTCTGCGCTCCAATACCACCCACAAGGGTCCGATAATGTTCAAGACCAGGGACCTTGCTGGGCAGAGAAGATGCTGCAGTTTAGCTGCATGCTCCTCATACCAGGGTTTTACTGTCCTGGCTGTGTGAATGGGTGCATTATTGTCCTGAAACATGGCATCATTTTTGGGGTACATCTTGAACATGGCGTGCAACTGATCACCTAAAATGTTCACTTAATCGTTAGTTGTAACACGGCCGCTGAGAGTAATGATGGTACCAGCAGAATACTGTGATATGAATGCCCATTCCATCACACTCCCACCTCCACGGTTAACCGTTGGAATCAAGCCGTCAGGATTGTAGGCTTCCTTTTTCTTTCTCCATACGTAAACCCGGCCTGATGTTGAAAATACGAAAACGTTGACTCGTCGGACAATACGATGTGTTTCCACTGATCAGCCGTCCAGTATTTCTACTCCTGACACCATGTTTTACAATTCTTTGATTTGGTTTTCGTCGCTAACTGTTTCGGTATAGCAGCTCCTCCACTAATATTCGATTTATGGAGTTCTCGGCGGACAGTGTCGATAGATACGGGATCTCGAAGATGGCTATTGAGCTCTGCAATCACTTTAGCCGCCGTAGTTTTGCGTTGTTTTGACCCAATTCCTATTAGCGTACGACGACCTCCGTCATTTAGTTTTGATTTGCGCACACTATTACGTTTAGACGAAGATGTCTTTCCATGTTTTGTGAAGTCTGTCGTGACTGTTGAAACAGTTGCTCTTGACATATTCAGTAAGTAGGCTGTCTTGGTTACTGATGCTCTAACTAATCGGTGCCCCATAGTCTGTCCTCTTTGGAACTCTGTTAGTTCATTCACTGCACGTCGACCTCGTTCTTTGAATGCAAATACAAAGTCATTCCATGTAGGCTTTCACGGCCGGCGTCTTTATCAGTAAACTCTTCCGGGCTAAGTTGCCGTGGTCGATCTGTAGAACTTCTTCTCCCTGACGTTTCGTTCTCAACTACGGAGAACATCTTCCAAGGTGAGTCGACGACTGGCTGCTAGGAGCTGGGGCCGCCGCTTATATAGAGATCGTAGGGGGCGCCACCACACGTCACGTGGCGTCGATGTGCAGCTATCTCTGGCTATCGTCTGTTCTCTCGATTGCAGGCAATCGATTGGCACGTGATTGATGCAACGTCGACCTCCATATCTTATCCAATTTTAATCCTTCTTCTTTACGATTAAAATTGTATTGATGTTTGTGAATTTCAATTGCCTCTCTATACACACGTGTATAATAGTGCGACGTCCTCGCTAGCACGCTTGTTTCACCAAATTTTATGTCGTGATCTCCATCCTTAAAAACATGTTCCGCTAATGCTGATTTGTCGATATGTCCCAAGCGACAGTTTCTTTTGTGCTCCGTCAACCGTGTATTGATGCTTCTTTTTGTAGATCCTATGTAAACCCTGCCGCAACTACACGGAATTTTATACACCCCTGGGGTGGCTAGGGGGTGACGAGCATCTTTTGTTGATCTTAGGCATTCACTAATTTTCTTAGTAGGTCTAAAAATGGTCTCTAACTTGGCTAGTACTTTTCCAATGCCATCCGTGATATTATGGATGAACGGAAGAAATACTTTTCCAGCTGATGGTTGTTGCGGTCTCCTATTTTTAGGCATTTTTCTATTTGGGTGAAGTGCTCTATTAATCTCGTTTTTCGTATAACCATTTTTCGCAAAGGCCAAAGTTCTTCTTGTAAGTAGCCTGGTTCACAAATATTATTGGCCCTATCCACTAGTGTTTTTATGACCCCCCTCTTTTGCCTAGGGTGGTGGTTTGAGTTCTTATGGAGGTAGCGATCAGTATGTGTACCTTTCCTGTAGACCTTATGGCCTAAGGTCCCATCCGCACGCTTGATAACTGATACATCCAAGAAGTTAAGTTGTCCATTCTTCTCCTTCTCCATAGTAAATTTAATCTTTGGGTTGATGCTATTTAAGTGTACCAGAAAATCATTCAAGTCTTCTTCCTCATCATTCCATATTACAAAGGTATCATCCAAATACCGATACCACTTCGAGGGGCTCTTTTTGGCCGACTGCAGTGCTTGATGTTCAAAATACTCCATGAATAAATTCGCAATTGCGGGACTTAGGGGGCTTCCCATGGCTAAAAACACTAGTGGATAGGGCCAATAATATTTGTGAACCAGGCTACTTACAAGAAGAACTAAATCATTTACGAATGGCCTTTGCGAAAAATGGTTATACGAAAAACGAGATTAATCGAGCACTTCACCCAAATAGAAAAATGCCTAAAAATAGGAGACAGCAACAACCATCAGCTGGAAAAGTATTTCTTCCGTTCATCCATAATATCACGGATCGCATTGGAGAAGTACTAGCCAAGTTTCAGGTAGAGACCATTTTTAGACCTACTAAGAAAATTAGTGAATGCCTAAGATCAACAAAAGATGCTCGTCACCCCCTAGCCACCCCAGGGGTATATAAAATTCCGTGTAGTTGCGGCAGGGTTTACATAGGAACTACAAAAAGAAGCATCAATACACGGTTGACGGAGCACAAAAGAAACTGTCGCTTGGGACATATCGACAAATCAGCATTAGCGGAACATGTTTTTAAGGATGGAGATCACGACATAAAATTTGGTGAAACAAGCGTGCTAGCGAGGACGTCGCACTATTATACACGTGTGTATAGAGAGGCAATTGAAATCCACAAACATCAATACAATTTTAATCGTAAAGAAGAAGGATTAAAATTGGATAAGATATGGCGGTCGACGTTGCATCAATCACGTGCCAATCGATTGCCTGCAATCGAGAGAACAGACGATAGCCAGAGATAGCTGCACATCGACGCCCCGTGATGTGTGGTGGCGCCCCCTACGATCTCTATATAAGCGGCGGCCCCAGCTACTAGCAGCCAGTCGTCGACTCTCCTCGGAAGATGTTCTCCGTAGTTGAGAACGAAACGTCAGGGAAAAGAAGTTCTACAGATTGACCACGGCAACTTAGCCCGGAAGAGTTTACTGATAAAGGCAAATACGAAGTGTTTACTACTCGTAAAGAACCTGCACTGATGCCTAGTCCATACTCAACACGCAAAGTCCATCCCCACACCTGCCTTACCTGCTTTGTTGACCGTCAACACAACCATTCCATTACTACTACTGTTCACATTATTTTGATTATTCCCTATATAACGGAAGTAGCGATCTTTGGTACATACATTTCTGAAAATAAAGAGTCCATAATAGACATAAAACGGAAGATAAAAGTCTTAACATAGCGCAACCAAGGGAAGACTTCTCGATGAACAGAACATGGAGGTGTTGTAACATGCAGCCAGTGGCAGATCACTCGAGGTTCTAGACAAAATGGTAATCTTTAACGAAAAACTGCCCGCCAAAGAATGTTTAAAAATTATAGCAGGAATTTACTCGGAAATATTATTTTCCCACTTTTGATGAGGACGCTGAAGAACGGTATTTCGCGCATAACTGATGTAGGACTTGCTTTATCAAATGTTACCCTCTCATTTAGAGTAATTTATCAACCTTCTTGCCACATTTTACGATCTTTCTGTTGTTCTATCTGCATCACTTAGGTTCATAAAATTTCTTTTTTGTATATAGTGGTAAACTTAATAATGCGCAAGTATGCACTTTTTCGCCATCTAGCAGTTGTACTCGAAGAAGACAGCCAAGAACTTAAAGAGATTTGCTTGCAACGTTTCCCTTTTAGGTATTACACCTACAGTTATTTACCATACATATTTAAAAGTATGTAGCGTACGTCCGTCCGAAAGTTTATGAGATTATCGTCTAAAAGAACTTTCGGTGGTTATGTCCGTCCGAATGTTCATTGGGGTATCTTGTAAAAATTTCTAGTAAATCTGTCAATAACTTACCAATATTTTAGGTACCACGTTAAACTACAACTTTTATTCATATGCTAGTATATATTTGACGTGTTACTCACTGTATAAAAGCTTTAATCGTATGTTCTTCGTCAGCATTTACATGCACTACATGTTAACTGTAGCTACAGTAGTTTACAAACAATGCTTGCTCTGTCTATTATAGATCTGAAGATTATTACCTCAGCAACAGAAACCGGTCATCCTTGTATAAAACTACCATCAACACAAATAAAATTGAACTGGAAACACGTTCCTCGTGTACAGTTTATTTTCATACTCATAGCCAAAACATGTAAATAATTAGCTCAGATATTTTTGTACCTATAACAGTTTCTCAGTCTGAAGTCTCTAGAGGATTTTTTAAAGGCTTGTGGAATGTTTGTCACTTCATTAATAGGTCTGTACGCTACTTAACGCATAGTGTTATTCGCAGAATTAGTTATTAGCCTTGTACATTACTTAGTAGATTGCTTTGCCGCGTAGCCAAATCACTCTTTGAAGCCTGCTGTATAACGCTAAACTGAGATGGTGCATGTAGGCTCACAAACATACTGATTTAGGCGTTGGGATTACATGAGAGTGGCAGAGTGGTCTCTTGCACCCTACCAGACTGACAACCAGTTTTTAAAAGTTGTACGGCCTCAAACACGACCTCTCAATGGAAACTCACAACTCCAGAGAATTAATTTTAACTTAGTCCAGTATGTGCACAAATTACTCTATGGCGACCCAGACGTGCTCAAAAGAGTTTAGACCGTGTTACCTGCGGCGCCGTTCAAAGAGTGAGGTAACTAAGTGATCAAAGGTATCCGGGCACCTAGCTGAAAAGATCGTGGCGTCCTTCATCAGTAATAAGGTGCTGGAAGGTTTCTTAGGGAATGGCAGTCCAATCCTCACTGAGTGCTGCAGTGAGGAGAGTTATCAAAGTTGACCGGTGAGACTTGGAATTTGGAACAACAGGAATGGCTTTTGAGGTAAAAAATTCCTAGATGAAAGTGTCAGTGTGACATGGGGCATTGTCATGATGAAGTATCCACTTGTCTGCAACGTCTGGTCTCACTCGATTCGCACTTTTCTTGAGACTTCACAGACATCTTTGTAAAACACTTGGTCGAAAAATTTTAGGAAAAAACTCTTTAAGCACGATACCCCTACGATAAAAAACGCATTTTTTTGTCTTTGATTTACCCATTGGAAATTTTGCCGATCGAGGAGACATCACAGTGTACCACTCCTCATTCTGCCGCTTAGTATCAGGATCGTACTCGGAGCTCCACGGAACATCACCTGAGATCACGCGACTGCACTACACATGGTCACTGTCAGTCCTCTCAAGGTGATCAGCGCACTCGTTCCTTCGATTTTGCGTCTTCTCAGCTGAAAGGTTTCTCGACACCATTTTGGCATAAATCTTTCGCATGTGCAAAACATCTCTCAAAACTTGAAGTACGGTGAAAGTGGGTTTAATGCGTCATCCACCATCTGTATTGTTAAGCATCGGCCTGATCTCACAAGAGCATGCACACGTTCGATGTTTTTGTTTGTTTTTGAAGGTCTCCTTGAGGAGGTTAATCTTCAACGTGTTCTTTGCCTTCCAAAAATAATTTGTGTTAGCGAAGAAATTGTGCTCTTGGCAAGAAATGTTTCTCATAGACCTGTTTCAATTTTTTGAACGATTCCCCAAGTTTAGCACAAAACTTGATGGCATAACGTTGCTCTAAATTACTCTGCTCCATTTTCGTAACACGCAAAAAGAACCAACCTCACTGATGATGCTCTAAAATATCACGAGACGGCTGCACGAAGCTGCAAAACGGACTGAGGATCTGGAAGGGATGAACACACCTGTCTACACAAGTAGAACAACACAGGATTGCCAGATCGCTTGCAGTGCTCTCAGTTACATTAAAATTGCCACATCAAGAAGAAATGCAGATGATAAACGGGTATTCATTGGACAAATATATTATACTAGAAATGACATGTATTACATTTTCACGCAGTTTGGGTGCATAGATCCTGGGAAATCAGTACCCAGAACAACCTGCTCTGGCCGTAATAACGGCTTTGATACGCCTGGGCATTGAGTCAAACAGAGCTTGGATGGCGTGTACAGGTACAGCTGCCCATGCAGCTTCAACACGATACCACAGTTCATCAAGAGTAGTGACTAGCGTATTGTGACAACCCAGTTGCTCGGCCACCATTGATCAGACGTTTTCAATTAGTGAGGGATCTGGACAATGTGCCAGCCAGGGCAGCGGTCGAACTTTTTCTGTATCCAGAAAGGCCCGTACAGGAGCTGCAACATGCGGTCGTGCATTATCCTGCTGAAATGCAGGGTTTCGCAGGGATCGAATGAAGGGTAGAGCCACAGGTCGGAACACATCTGAAATGTAACGTCCACTGTTCAAAGTGCCGTCAATGCGAACAAGAGGTGACCGAGACGTGTAACCAATGGCATCCCATACCATCACGCCGGGTGACACGCCAGTATGGCGATGACGAATACACGCTTCCAATGTGAGTTCACCGCGATGTCGCCAAACACGGATGCGACCATCATGATGCTGTAAACAGAACCTTGATTCATCCGAAAAAATGACGTTTTGCCAGATTCGTCGTTGAGTACACCATCGCAGGCGCTCCTGTCTGTGATGCAGCGTCAAGGGTAACCGCAGCCATTGTCTCCGAGCTGATAGTCCATGCTGCTGCAAACGTAGTAGAACTGTTCGTGCAGATGGTTGCTGCCTTCCAAACGTCCCCATCTGTCGTGGCTGCACGATCCGTTACAGTCATGCGGATGAGATACCTGTCATCTCGACTGCTAGTGATACGAGGCCGTTGGGATCCAGCACGGCGTTCCGTATTGCCCTCCCGAACCCACCGACTCTATATTCTGCAAACAGTCATTGGATTTCGAGCAACGCAAGCAGCAAAGCCGCGATACGATAAACCGCAATCGCGATAGTCTACAAAGTCTTTATCAAAGTCGGAAGCGTGATGGTACGCATTTCTCCTCCTTACACGAGGCATCACAACAACTTTTCACCCGGCAACGCTGGTCAACTGCTGTTTGTGTATGAGAAATCGGTTGGAAACGTTCCTCATGTCAGCACGGTGCAGGTGTCGCCACCGGCGCCAACCTTGTGTGAATGCTCTGAAAAGCTAATCATTTGCAGATCTCAGCATCTTCTTCCTGTTGGTTCAATTTCGCGTCTGTAGCACGTCATCTTCGTGGTGTAGCAATTTTAATGGCCTGTAGTGTACTTTTCCGACACACCTCGTTATTCTATCGCACATAAATTTAAGAGAGTTGAAAAGATGTAATGAAACCTGGTAATTTTAACTCTCCTCAGTCTGCTCTTAGTAAGAATTTTTTTGTCTGTGAAATCTGAATTCATGGAACTGGACAATATGGTGGCAACGACGAAACTGGAGCGCCCACTGAGCACTTAGCCACTCACATCAAAGTGTGACTCGAGTGTGAGCCGGGGCAGGCAGCAGCCGCCGAGAACAAGGCAGGCACCGGGAGTAAGAGTAGCGTGTGTGAGGCGACACACCCCTCGCCCACTCGTGGCGGCCCTCGAGCCGCGCTCTGCTGTGCTACGTAACAGCGACAAGTGGCGAGCAGCCGCCAGCCGGGCGGCCCACCCCCGCCCTGTTTTCCTAATGGCAGCTAAGGACTGCCGGGCTGCCAGCCAAGGCCCGTTAACCTAAGGCGTCTAATGAAATACGGTCCCTAATGGCGGCGTCGCGTCGCAGCTACCGTAATTGGAGCTTCGCAACGGGCGAAGGGCTTTGTCCGGTACCGTTCTCAATCTTCCACCTTACACCCTTCCACAGTTATAACGTCTCCGTAACACTTGAGAGCAATATGCGCAGCCGTGGAAAAGACACATAGCTGTAAAGACATATGCCATTGATAATCCGAAGTCGTTTCACAAAACCAGACCAAAAGACGGTTCGTCCTTTCAGTCGTCGCTCGAACACAGAAACGGCAAATAATGGATCGGCTGAACTCACTCAGTAGTAGGTAGACGTGATATGCAAGAGATTACGCGAAAGGACTTCCTTCCATTCTAGGAGAGGTTCATCGTAAGTCGCTGTAGCTGTGAGGGAAAAAATGAAGTGATTGAATGACATTATTAGTCGGGAGACTACGTCTTGGGATGTTCGGCCGCTAGGTCCAAGTCTTTTTATTCGAGGCCACTCCGGCAACTTGCGTGTCTGACGAGACGAGCCCAATGTTTAAGAAAACAGAAACACCCAGTCCCAAATGATGTGTTTCTCAGACCGGCTGGGAAAGAAACACGGGTCACCTCAACATAGAGACTTTTTTTTAATTTTTTTTTTAATATAGCTTCGACTTCTTTCGTCTTCGTTATGTCGTCACTGGTTCTTGGCAGATGTCGCATGGTTTCTTTCCCACTATACCAATATGAAATTTACTTTCGACGAGGTACGGAAAGTGCCGTAACCCAATACTCCTGAAACTGAGTGCGAAAAGGATCAACATAAGAGAACACTTGTTTCGGCTTATCAAACGTGTGTGAAATCTTATGGGACTTCACTGCTAAGGTTATCAGTCCTTGAGCTTACACACTAGTAAACCTAAATTATTCTAAGGACAAACACACACATCCATGCCCGAGGGAGGACTCGAACCTCCGCCGGGATCAGTTCCACAGTCCATGACAGCAGCGCATAGACCGCTCGGCTAGTCCCGCGCGGCCTTCGGCTTATCCGTTGATGCTTAACCATCTCTCAGAAAACGACTGTCAAAGTTTTGAGGTACTTTATGTGCCTTTTATGGAGTAAATAGTTCAGCCAAAGTGGTGGCGCAGTGACTAGCGTAGCGGCATCACACTTTTGTACCGCGTCTTCCAAATCCGATCGTTACTTTCACTTTTTTTATTTATCTACTCATGTCCGTAGAAGGTTACTGCACCAGTTTCTCTCAACTTCTTTTGAAATAACGTTGTCTACTAATTCTATGAACGGTGAAAGAACTTAAAAAAAATAAATGGAAGAAGTATTAGAAATTTTTTCGGTGTAATTCCTGTAGTGAACCTTGATTCATAATCTGTTGTACTAGGCCCAGTTTTCGCAAAAGTGATCCGTTATGCCGCGAAATTTTTGCCAACGCGTGAAACGTTCAGCATTATTAACGACGTCTCTTTCCAGAGAGAAATTCATTCGAAGAAATGTCGCTGTGGCCCTGCGCTTCGGAATTTCTATATTTAGAATGTGTCTATCGTCGGTATCATTCCAGGGAATAACCAAATCTTCCTGAAGAATAAACTAAAGAATGAAATACAAGAATGAAGACTTAATATAAGAATGGGTATGAGAATATGAGAATTTAAAAAGATTTAAACCCTTGAGAATACCAGAACATGTATATTTCATATTAAATGTATCATTTTTACCGTGAAACCCTGATATAATGTTAAAATTTAACGTCCTTTTAGTCTATAGCTTGATTAAAAACATTCTTGTAGTAACCTTGTACAGACAAGGGTAGATAAATGACAAAAATAAAATAAATATAAGCAAAAGTGAAAGGCTACTATGCTAATCACTGTACCGCCAGTTGCACCGAGGTGTAAGCGCTTAAAAAAACGCATCTAAAATACGCCGAAAACTTTGACGGTTGTTTTCTCAGAAACGGTCGAGTGTCTACGGCCAAGCTTATCCACTCCTTTTGGGCTCCTCTTCCACTTAGCGAATTTTCTGGGATATAGGGTGAGAACACTTGTGTGCTCCTGGTTAGCTTTTTGTTGCAGATGGTAGATAGTCTCCTTTCCGAACGCGCCGTGATAACGTGCCGTCAACATCAGACCACTAGCTGCTAACAGCAAGGAAGTTACCAACCGATTAGAGAAAATCTCATTCTGTAAATATCAAAAAGGATCCTGTACACACAGTGCTTCTGAAATACAGCTCACTCAGTTCGTCCTTGACAACCAGAGCGCCGAAGTCAGAGGCACACGGGTTCATGCCATGTACCTTGAATCCCGGAAGGTAGGCAATACCATTCCTCACCGTCGTTTAATGAACAAAATACGACCTTACCCATTATTAGATCAGATTTGTGACTGGATTCATGACTTGCAAGCAGAGAGAACTCAACACGTAATTTAGAGTTGGATGAAATAGACACATGTAAAAGAAATTTCTGGGTATTCGTTTTCGAAATGAAAACCGCCCTTTTCTCGGTGCAGTGTATTTAATTTCTACCAGACGTGTTTCGTCTTTTACTTTAAGGTATCTTCAGTAGAATGTAGAATGACACAGTTTCGTTTTGATATGCGATATTTGTAAATTATTAAACGGTGCTCGTCTTATTTCTTATGTAAGTAAATAAGTGATTACTTACAGTTTCTAACAACCCAACCACAACAAATGTCAGCATTTAATAACGATTGTGGTGTTGCTCACGCTGCTAAATACTGCATTTTTCGGCAACAACAGTCATATTATGTGGTAGGTGTCATTAGCGCACAGTATAAAGTCATTTCACGTAATAATCAAAAAACTAGGCACTCATTTTTTTGTGTTTCCCACGCTGGTCTCGTCGTAAAATCATGGCTCAATCGTTGAAAATCTAGGTGGTTATGATTCCAAGCACGGATGCAAAGAGGCCTAGGTTTTATTCTGCTGTATTCAAAAGTTTTGTAGATGCGCTTCACAAACCATTCTTGGAGATTACACTTTTACTGGACAATGGTGATGTAAAAAAATAATCAGCACTCCGAAATTAAGTTACACTTCCTACTTTGCAGAAACACAGTAGAATATTACTGGTACCGAGAGGTTCAGGTGAGGTGCCGTAATGGTTGTGTAATTCAAGTACCATTACAACACTCAGCCCCACACACACACAATTCCATGCACAAGCTGCATGGGATTGGGTGTCCCAAAAAGCAAGATAATAAGGTAGTAAGTTACAGTAATCACTATATAGAATAACAGTATCTTTGAAACAGTATATAGAGATTATTGATCCTCATGGTATAATACTAAAGAAATGAAATTTAACAGATTAAAAAGTGCTTTGGCCATATCTTTTCAAACTTGCAAAAATTACTAAATTTTCAACAGGCCTCCCTTCATTCTCTCTTCAACAGTACATATAAATATCAAAATGTAATCTGTTAATCTGTAACAATTGTATGCAAAGAAAAACTCATAAAATTTTTGAATCTTAGTTACAACTATGTACATGAGTACAGAATATATCTCTTGGCAATAAAATAAGAAAAGCATTAAAATTTTTTCAAACAAGATTCCAATTGTTATTTTTCAGTCCATCATTTATATATAACTCACTGTCCTTTTCACCACTGTAGTTCCTGTTCTCCGAGTTAAGTTTTTCCTCTAATAACAGGTCCATAGGTATTCCCTTTACATAGTTCCTTTTAGCTGGTGGGTTCTTTATCTGATATTATTACATGGGCTTTACTGTCCAGTTCAGTATGAATTCCCACACAAATATTCAGTGTTTTATTGTGTCACCAAGTATGATCAAACACTAGTAGAGTGACGTAAAAGAATCAATATGAAAGATTATTATAGTATAAAAATTATTCATATTCAATAAAATTCTATATATTACAACACACATTAAATTTCTCATTTTATAACATTACTTTAAAAAAATCTTGTTTGTGACATGTCATAAGCAAGCTTTTATAATCAATAGGCCTTCAACATTCTGATGTGAAAGTAATTGGAATTTTTACTCTATGATAATATGCTATCATAGTGTGTAAATAAAGTTGGAAATTAATTTCAAAGTTATTCAACCAGATATAGTTTACTACATTAACATGGAAATTTGTGACACAGAAAAGTATTACCAGACAGCATTTAAGAAAGCAGTTGCTTATTGATCTGTATTGAAGAGCATGAAGACATGTTGCAATTATAGACACTGCAACAAGGGAGGAGCGATACCTCAAAATATGTGGATGGAAAAGAAGGATAGAAATAGGTACTACTGGAGAGTTCAGCCTAGCCCCCTCTCATTGGCAGAAGAAGAAAAATAGAATAGAATCAGTGATAGGAAGTAGCATAAGAAATAAAAGGGAGGACTCAAAAAATATAACTCAGAGCAGAATATCAACAGCCGCCCACCAATATAAAATACAATGCAGACATGGAAAAATGGACGACTGTGATAATCCCCTACAGTAGCTTAAGAAACCTATCACTGTTATATATTGTCTATCCCAATATTCACTCTCCCCCCAATACAGATCCAATCTAACTGTAGCATAAAAACCTACAATTTGACATGGAAAAAGGAAGAAAAGTGCTCAGGGCTACACTGAGTCTTACAAAAACAGAAGAAATATTATCAAAATGACAAAAGTAGAGGTAGGATTTTACAACAAGCATCCTCTTGATTTCAACAACATAATATGCAAAACATCAAAAGTTATCACATTAATCCTAAACATGTTATATAGAAAGACAAAATTGAAAAAATGACAATTGTTAGTATCTGTGTGTTGCCTCCATAGGCAGACAGAAAGGTTAATCAATAATACACAAAAGAATGATTTAAATCCACAGTGTGGAAAGTCCTCAATTTCATACATCCCAACTGTCAAGTGGGCAAATAAGCAGGTATAGCCTGTTCATAATATTCCAATTTCAGTCTTTTCCAGCATATAGGCTCAGAAAATATAATAATAACAGCTACAAAATGTTTTCAGCATAAATGACATCAGCACATGAAGAAAATAGTAGTAAGCACAGAATACGAATGTCAAAATGTTCATCAAAATGTCTAATAACTAACATGAGTAAACTACAACTACAATAGCACATGTCCTACCACACAAAGAAAATAAAATGCAGAAGCAACCATCACAACATTTTCTTCCATCTACCCATATATTCAATGAATAATATGTATAATACATGTCATCAAAATAGAAATTACATAAAGTAAGCTTTAGTACCATTTATAGTTTCCTTATCACATGATGGGAAACAAACTTCGTAAACAATGTGTTGTTGTTGTTGTGGTCTTCAGTCCTGAGACTGGTTTAATGCAGCTCTCCATGCTACTCTACCCTGTGCAAGCTCCTTCATCTCCCACTACCTACTGCAGCCTACATCCTTCTGAATCTGCTTAGTGTATTCATCTCTTGGTCTCCCTCTACAATTTTTACACTCCAAACTGCCCTCCAATACTATATCGATGATCCCTCGATGTCTCAGAATATGTCCTACCAACCGATCCCTTCTTCTAGTCAAGTTGTGCCACAAGCTCCTCTTCTCCCCAATTCCATTCAATACCTCCTCATTAGTTATGTGATCTACCCATCTAATATTCAGCATTCTTCTATAGCACCACATTTCGAAAGCATCTATTCTCTTCTTGTCTAAACTATTTATCGTCCATGTTTCACTTCCATACATGGCTACACTCCATACAAATACTTTCAGAAACGACTTCCTGACACTTAAATCTATACTCGATGTAAACAAATTTTTCTTCTTGAGAAACACTTTCCTTGCCATTGCCAGTCTACATTTTATATCCTCTCTACTTCGACCATCATCAGTTATTTTGCTCCCCAAATAGCAAAACTCCCTCACTTCTTTAAGTGTCCCATTTCCTAATCTAATTCCCTCAGCATCACCCAGCTTAATTAGACTACATTCCATTATCCTAGTTTTGCTTTTGTTGATGTTCATCTTATACCCTCCTTTCAAGACACTGTCCATTCCGTTCAACTGCTCTTCCAAGTCCTTTGCTGTCTCTGAAAGTATTCATAAACAATATAAAATGTGAAAAATTTTCCTTGTATCCCATGTTATTGAGATTCGCAAATTTCATTCTAGGTATCAGACATATAAGGTTTCAATTCAGTTACATTCCTCAAACCAAATAATTTCTTCGACTTTGAATAGATCAATCTGTAAGCATTTCGGTGAGGATTTTCTTTCACCTCAAATGGTCCTATATAAATGTGAAAAAATTTCTTTAATTCTGAAGTCATAAGTTTAGATTTTTCTTTCATTTTAGCCAAAACCAAATCACCAATATTAAAGTGTGAAAACCTGCCTTTTGTGTTGTGTCTTTTCTTTCTGTAATCTGCTTGTTTTTTCATGAAGTCTTTTACAATTTGTTCTCTCTCCTGAGGTGACAAAATTTGACAAACTGGAAAGTCTGTGTGTTCAGTAATAAGGCTAGTGGGTCTTTTGTTAAACATAATTTCGAATGGTGAAAAGCCACTGGATGTATGTTGCAAACTGTTAATTATGTCTTCGAAATCATTTACATATTCAATCCAATTTACATGGTTCTTACTACAATACGTTCTGCACAACCTCCCTATCTCTCTCATGTACCTCACTCTTCGATTACTGTATGGGTAATAAACTGAAATCAAAATATGTTTTATGTTTGCATTTTCAACAAAATCTTTCCATACGTTTGATGTAAATTGTGAGCTATTGTCTGACAGGATTGCTTGGGGAGTACCTACGTTATTGAAATAATCACTGTTTAATTTAGATGTAATTTGTTTACTTGTGGCTTTCCTTAATGGATACAATTTGATGAATATTGAGAATACATCAACAATTACAAAGATAAAACTGTAACCTCCTTTTGACTTGGGGAGGGGTCTGTAAATGTCACAAGCTGTTAGCTCTAAATTTTGTGTGGAAAAATATTTTGCATCATCCCTCTGCATATTTGATTACTCACCTTTACTCTTTGGCATCTGTCACAGGCTGCTAAGTTTTTCTTCACTCTTCTGGCAATATTATAAAAATAGACGATTTCCTGAATCTTTTGTATGCATTTGGCAGAACCACAATGTCTAAAGCTCTCATGTATATACTTAACTAATCTGTCTATGTGCTGCTCAGGCCAACATAATTTCCAGTCATCCAAATCAGGTCTTATTCTTTAGAACAGAATCCCTTTGTGTACCCTATAATAATCATCTACCTTTTGCTTAACTCCCAAATAACGTTTTACCTATTTCCAATTCTCATCATGATTTTGGTGTCTCCTAATGTCATTACAAATTTTTAAAATTCTCCTTCCTCTTTTATCCCCTTCAAATACATAATTTTGAAATTTTTGTCAGCAATGCCTGTTTCATTAACAAAATTTAGCCCAATAGGTGACCTAGAAAGTGCATCAGCAATAACATTTTCCTTCCCCTTAATATATTTAAATTCATAATCAAATTGTTGTAAAAATAATGCCATCTGGTGATTCTACTATGATAAAGCCTACAATCCTGTAAGTAACTTAGTGCTTTGTGGTCAGAGTAAACAATTACTTTGTGTCCAAGAAGATAATTTTTAAATTTGTTGAAAGCCCAATGTGTAGCCAAAAGTTCTTTTTCAGTCACAGTGTAAGTCTTTTCATACTTTTGCAATACTCTACTAGCAAATGCAATGGAATGGTGTTCAATATTACCTCTTACTACTTTCTCCTGAAATAAGTGTGCTCCTAATCCTGTATCATTGCTGTCAGTCATCAAACAGAAGGGTAAGGACATGTCATCCTTATACAGAATTCCGCTCTATGAAAGTTGTTTATCTCATCAAATGCTTTTGACAATCAGATGACCAATCCCAGACAGTATTTTCCTTTAATAGATCACATAAACAAGAAGCATTCATATCTTGAGTACTGACATACTTTCTGTAAATTCCAGCAAGACCAAAAAAAGATTTTAACTGTTTTTTTTATTTTTAGGAACAGGAAAATTCTCTATAGCTTCAATTTTTTCTCTGTCAGGTTCAATCCCCTTTTCTGAAGTAATGTGTCCCAAACATTTCAATTCACTTACTCCAAATGTACATTTTTCTAACTTTAAAGTCATACCCCCTTCCCTTAATTTTGTACACACCTGTGTTATTCCTATGTATTTACAGAAATCAAAATATCATCTATATATACAATAAGTTTAGACAGTAGTTCATCCCCCAAAACAAGATCTAATGCTCTAATAAACTCAGCAACAGAAACAGTCCAAATGGTACAACACAATAATGATAACTTTTTACCCCATACAAAAATGCAGTGTATTTTCTGGAATTTATTTCTAAAGAAATTTGTTGAAAACCTGAAGTTAAGTCTAAGCTGCTCATGAATTTCACATATTCAAATTTATGTGACAGTTCATCTATGTTTTCTGGATGATCATTTTCTCTTTTCAAAAATTTGTTAAGGTGTCTAGAGTCAAGTACAAGTCTAACACCACCTCCACGTTTGGAAACCACCACCAAAGGATTATTATAATCACTGTTACTTCTTTCGATTATACCCCATGCTTCCATTTTTTGTATCTCACTCTCTACTTCTTTTCTTTTTTGCAAAAGGAATACTATAAGGATTGAGGAAAAAAGGTTCATGATTTTTAAGGTGTAAAGTGCAATGATAATTCCTGACTCCTCCGGGTTTTTCATTGAAAACATCTTGAAATTCCCACAATAAATTTTCCAACTGTCTCTTTTGATCACTGTCCAAATTATTTGCTTCCTCTACTTTGCTTTTAACTAGGTTTTCATAATTTTGACCAGAAAAATTTAGCTCAGATTGGTCATCAAAACAGTACAAATTCTCTTCATAGTCTATGATTTTCCTGACATGATTGCAACCTTCTCCACAGTGTATAACAAATAGTTGTGTACACACAATAATATTGCTTTTGGGTTCACACACAAATAACTTCATCCCACTCCAGCTAAATGCAGCACTTACCTTTAACACCCAGTCAATGCCATACAATATGTTCTCTTCTAAACTTGGAATAACAAGACAATCCTGTTCAAATCTTACATCTTCTATTTCAAATGATAAAAATACTTGACTTTTGATGACTTTACTGTGTTTTCCTGTAGCTGCTATTATCTTTACTCCCATCACAGGGGCCTCAACAAAATCAACACTGTCTTTAATTTTATTTCTGAATTTTTCTGAAATAGCTGAAATAGGACTCCCTGTATCAATGAGACATTTACCCTCCAAATTGTTTACTTTAGTTTTAATGTATGGACACCCTAATTCATATTCTTCTACTTTTTCTTTTAATGGTTCATGTAACAGGTCATGTTCAAATTCTCTAAAATTACACTCATTATTTTCCTGATCAGTTTTCAAGAACTTCACACACACACACACACACACACACATTGACACTTTCATTATCATCATCTATGGATACAGCAGGTTGATCATACAACAGAAATTCATTACATTTTACACTTTGCCACCAGTGAGGATACAACCTTCCACAAATTTTAGTTAAATAGTTCCACAACTCTTCCCTATCTGTTTTGTAATTGCAACTTTCCATAATATTTTAAAAAAGTTTTCACCTCTTCCTTCAGAACTTGTATGTGGGTTTAAATAATTCATACTATTAGCTGTCACAACATTACAGTCCTCTGCTACGTTAAATTGGTTACACTGACTTAACTTTACCTGTTCTTGAGATGCATGAGTGTCCTCTTCCTCATCACTAACCACACTTACCTCATCACTAACCACACTTACCTCATGATAATACTCACAATTATCAACTTCATTATTACTTAGCTTCACTACTTCACTTGAAATAATCTCGACGAATACCTGATACTCGCCTACAGCGTTAATCTCACCATTACTTACCTCCATACAACTCTCAACAACATCATTAGCTTCCATATTTTCATCAAAATCAAAACTTTTCTCGTCATGCATCCTATGCACAGTCACATTAACACCCATATCTCTCTCTCTTCACATAACTCTTCATTTTCATTAAATAACTTATTCAAATCAGAGCTGTAATGTTTGTCAGATACTTCAGAATTAGATAGATTATCATTCTCTACCCAATTATAAAATTCTGCCACAACTGCAATATCCTCATCTGGCTTGTTCTCAGTAGCAGTTACCTTACTGCTGTCAAAATTATTATTTTCTCTTATAGTATCCCAAAATTTCTGATCAAAATTTAAAGTATTAATTTGGTGTTGAACATGAGTGTCTGTTATTTGTGGTGTGTATTTGTTTTGTCTTCCACTGGTATTTTATAATAATAAGTTACATTTATCCTTCTTCCTCTGTCTGTAAATTTCCAGTTGTTATTGTAGGTCCTAATGTGATTAAATTTTCACGCCCCAAAACTGCGGACCATCATTGAGGTGGTCCGGAGTTTTCCTGCCTGTTTTCTCTGTTTCATCTCTAATTTTGTTCCCCCCTGCTTCTGTCATCCCATCAGTTTCTATTTCTAAAATTCCTATCCCTGTCTCTGTCATTAGCATTATGATCCCTATTGTTTCCCATGTGTTGTTCATATCTATTGTCTCTGTATTCTCTCGTCTCTCCATACCTGTTTGATACCACCCCCCCCCCGCCCCCTGTTGGTGTACACCATTGCTGAAATTTTGCATATTCCCTCTTTCTAATGCCCTATCCAATTTATCCAAATATTTTAAAAATTCTTCCACAGAATCATCAGGCCTATGAACTAAATTGCACTGCAATTTTTCAGGTTGCCTTCTTCTCAGCGCATCTATTTGTGTCATTTCATCAATAGGTTTATCTAAATGTATTAATTTTCTCAATTGATCTTTATAAAATGCTTTCATGGTGCCCACTCTCCCTGTGAAAATAGATCCATTTAAAAATTCAGATTTAATTCTCCCCTGTTCAGATTCTGAGCAAAATTTGTTTAACAAGTTTTTCTCAAAATTTGCAAAGGTTTCCCACTGATAGAAATTTTGGTTAGCCCAGAAAAATCAGACATTCCTGGCACAAAATTGTCCTTGCAGTGGTGCAAATTATCACAAGGAAAACTTTTCACTAACAGGGTCAACCATGCTGGTCCATGACTGTACAAATTCTTGTTAACAACATATTCTTGAACTTGATTTATTTTAGTTTTTAATGTGTCTAATTTATTGGTAAGATTTGATTCTAAACTATCAACCTTTTTCTCAACACTACTGACTGCATTAACACTGTTTACTTTCAAGTCATTAAATTTTTCATCTAGTTAGTCATTTTCATTTTGAAGTTCCTGAATTTCCCTTGCTCTGTTACTATTTTCAGCATTGAATTCATTTTCAAAAACAATTACTTTTCACTTCACATTGTCTACCCTCGATTCTACCACCTTTACGTTACCTTCCAGTGTATTTTTGACCTCAGTTAACTCAGTTTTTCTTGCATTTAATTGCTTATTCAAATTCTCCCCTAAGTTTTCGTCAATTTCAGCCCTCATTTCAGATCCTAAATTATTTATATTTTCATTCTGCTTACTCAGAAGCTGCATAATTAATACTAACTTATCAATTTTTGGATCCCCCCCCCCTACTATTTCTTCCCCTTCATTAATTTTATCCATTATTAACTGTTACCAGAAAATGAACCACTTGAAATGACAATACCAAATTACAAAATTCGTTACAATTTTTACTTAATTTATTGCTGAAGTCTTCTCCGTCGGAATCCAGTCGTACTGTTTATTTTAAATCCTTAGTCGTCCCATTCTCCTCTGCGTCCATTTTTCGTTCTGTGGTTGTCTCCTTTTGATTGTCAGGTTTTTGTCGATGTTTTTCATAACAGATTCACTATGTACTTTTCCTGAAACACACCTACAGTCAATTTTTGAATATTTGGTGCTGCCTATCCCGACAAGAGCACCCACGTTCTAACAACCCTACCACAACAAAGGTCAGCATTTAGTAACGATTGTGGTGCTGCTCACGCTGCTAAATACTGCATTTTCGGGCAACAACAGTCATATTATGTGGCAGGTGTCATTAGAGCACAGTTAATAAAGTCATTTCACGTAATAATCAAAAAACTAGGCACTCATTTTTTTGTGTTTCCCACGCTGGTCTCTTCGTAAAATCATGTCTCAATCGTTGAAAATCTAGGTGGTTATGATTCCAAGCTCGGATGTAAAGAGGCCTAGGTTTTATTCTGCTATATTCAAATGTTTTGTAGATGCGCTTCACAAACCATTTTAGGAGATTACACTTTTACTGGACAATGGTGATGTAAAAAAATAATCAGCACTCCGAAATTAAGTTACACTTCCTTTTAATTGCAACATCACGTAAACACAAAACATCACTTCCAATACAAAACAGACTTGAAAACATCTTCCTCTCAGTCACTGTTAGAGTTTACATTTTATAAGCGGACTACGATACGCGTGTTTCCAACATGACGTCCAAAACTTGACTTTTTCAAGGTCCGACTCTCTAACAACTCAACAAACACCTAACTAATAATCGCTTACGCGCCTAAAAATCAGAGGTACAAGTACGTCAAAGATCATAGTGACAAAAGAAAGAATACACATAAGAATAATATCATTGCAATGTAAACATATCGATGTATCACAAATGAAATCAAATCTGAATGTTGTCTCAGAAATATGTAAACTACTTTGCAGAAACACTGTAGAATATTACTGGTATCGAGAGGTTCAGGTGAGGTGCCGTAATGGTTGCGTAATTCAAGTACCATTACAAGTTCTTCGCGTGTTTGGCTGGTATTTATGTTTCCTCTCATCTAGTCAGATGCTGGACATCGTAATATAACTTCACTTACGAAAAATTTGCAATTTTTCACGTTAGGAATTATTTTCTTAGTAAATGTTTCGCAAGTGAAGATTTAGTACGGCCTCCAGCATATTGCCAGATGAGAGGAAACGCAAATGGCAGCGAAAAACTCGAATGACCATACGCAATCACTTATTTACGAAAAACTGTTTTATAACCAAAATATATCGCAGATCAAAACAGAACGGTCATTCTAGATTGACATCAAGGTACCTTAAGGTGAAAGGCGAAAAGCCTCTGGAAAAAATGAAATACGCCGCAGCAAGAACAGGCTGTTTTTGCTTACAAAGCTAGTATTTCTTTGCTCGCAGCAGTTGATAGCCCCGATAACAAACTTGCAGTTTCGGGAGTTCCCCGAGGGGGCGTTATTCAGTCGTTATTGATTACTTTGTGCATAAATGCTCTAGTGGATGACGCCATAAGTTTTGTAAGGCTGTTTGCGGAAGATTTTTCTGTAGGAAGATTTCAACGTTAGAAGACTGTAGGTATTGCGGGAAAACACGCGAAGAGTAGATGATTCATATAGGGACTGGTAGTTGCACCTGAAATTAAAAGAACTAAACGTGTCGTGAATAAATAGGCGAAGAGATCTATTACTAGGCAATTATGTTCCAGACAAAAAAAGACAAGGCAACCGTAAAATACTTAGGAAGTGTCGCCACGAGCGCCATCACGGACAACCACCACATAAAACTATGTGTGGGGAAAGCCGATTATCAGGCTCAGATTCATAAGAAGAATGTCAAGGAAATGCGTAAGGGGCTACCAAGAAGTTTCAGTTCGAAGGTCAGATAGTCAATAATCGGTATACCAAATCGGGAAAATCGCTGTGGGCTGAATGTTCTCCGTTCAGTACCACACCGCACCAACACCGTAAGGCACCTTGGACGTGACTCGACACATACCAGCCTTGATCGTGTTTCTCCAGGAACTGTCCACTCCAATAGTGAGTACTTCGACCAGCCACACCGACGCCAAACAATTGTGACCCGTGGGCAATAAAAGCATCTACCCGAATTGGCGTTCGGCAGTGGCTCAAGAAAGGCGAAGAGAAAGGCAGCCAAGAGTTGAATTCAGATCACAAGATGAAAAATCGGACTAGTGGCAGTCTAACGAGCGAATAATGATAATCTTGGTGAGGCTACCTGACATAAAACAAAACAAATGCAAGATGTAAAATTACCACAAAGCCGGAACCGGCGGTCTGGCCTTCACCCGCAGAATACTGCGCTTAGAGTACCCGGAACAAGACGGAATGACTCCCACTAAGGTAGAAGAACGCCACCCAACCTACAACAAAGATGCTGTCAAACTTACACGCCTAACCGGATAGTGACAGCAAGACTAGGAAATGTCCTCTACCGTTACATACACTAACCCCCAGGGCAGGTAACTGGGGCGTTAGCGGCCACAAGACAGAAAAATACCGATGGTTGAACTTAACACTGTAAGAAGCTGAAAATAGTAAATAGTAATTAGAAGCTCAGGAAGGCTAATCAGATCCGCCTTCCCAATGTTTTCCACTCGCTACTTTTCGCCTCGGCGACACTACGAGCAGCAACACGAACTCAAGTCACTGGAGAACCGCGAGATTTCACAATGGTGGAGGTTTCTCTACGTGAATTGAAATGCACTCAACTTAAACATGCATGATCCGTTTTCGACGAGGTTGTGCACCCTCGTGACCACTGCCCTTCGATCCGGCTGTCCATAAACGCCGTCAGCGGTCCTGGCGTGTTGTCGCCCTGCGCGAACCTCGCTGCTCCTACGTCCCCAACCGAACTCCACACTCACACCACAAGGAAAACTACGAGATCGCCCCAAAGATAGGGCAGCAGAACTACATATACACTCCTGGAAACTGAAATAAGAACATCGTGAATTCATTGTCCCAGGAAGGGGAAACTTTATTGACACATTCCTGGGGTCAGATACATCACATGATCACACTGACAGAACCACAGGCACATAGACACAGGCAACAGAGCATGCAAAATGTCGGCACTAGTACAGTGTATATCCACCTTTCGCAGCAATGCAGGCTGCTATTCTCCCATGGAGACGATCGTAGAGATGCTGGATGTAGTCCTGTGGAACGGCTTGCCATGCCATTTCCACCTGGCGCCTCAGTTGGACCAGCGTTCGTGCTGGACGTGCAGACCGCGTAAGACGACGCTTCATCCAGTCCCAAACATGCTCAATGGGGGACAGATCCGGAGATCTTGCTGGCCAGGGTAGTTGACTTATACCTTCTAGAGGACGTTGGGGGCACGGGATACATGCGGACGTGCATTGTCCTGTTGGAACAGCAAGTTCCCTTGCCGGTCTAGGAATGGTAGAACGATGGGTTCGATGACGGTTTGGATGTACCGTGCACTATTCAGTGTCCCCTCGACGATCACCAGTGGTGTACGGCCAGTGTAGGAGATCGCTCCCCACACCATGATGCCGGGTGTCGGCCCTGTGTGCCTCGGTCGTATGCAGTCCTGATTGTGGCGCTCACCTGCACGGCGCCAAACACGCATACGACCATCATTGGCACCAAGGCAGAAGCGACTCTCATCGCTGAAGACGACACGTCTCCATTCGTCCCTCCATTCACGCCTGTCGCGACACCACTGGAGGCGGGCTGCACGATGTTGGGGCGTGAGCGGAAGACGGCCTAACGGTGTGCGGGACCGTAGCCCAGCTTCATAGAGACGGTTGCGAATGGTCTTCGCCGATACCCCAGGAGCAACAGTGTCCCTAATTTGCTGGGAAGTGGCGGTGCGGTCCCCTACGGCACTGCGTAGGATCCTACGGTCTCTGCGTGCATCCGTACGTCGCTGCGGTCCGGTCCCAGGTCGACGGGCACGTGCACCTTCCGCCGACAACTGGCGACAACATCGATGTACTGTGGAGACCTCACGCCCCACGTGTTGAGCAATTCGGCGGTACGTCCACCCGGCCTCCCGCATGCCCACTATACGCCCTCGCTCAAAGTCCGTCAACTGCGCATACGGTTCACGTCCACGCTGTCGCGGCATGCTACCAGTGTTAAAGACTGCGTTGGAGCTCCGTATGCCACGGCAAACTGGCTGACACTGACGGCGGCGGTGCACAAATGCTGCGCAGCTAGCGCCATTCGACGGCCAACACCGCGGTTCCTGGTGTGTCCGCTGTGCCGTGCGTGTGATCATTGCTTGTACAGCCCTCTCGCAGTGTCCGGAGCTAGTATGGTGGGTCTGACACACCGGTGTCAATGTGTTCTTTTTTCCATTTCCAGGAGTGTAGATAAGCGCCGCTGCTGCCACCAGCGGACAGGCAACGCTTACGAAACCTAATGGCGCCAGTGAACACGAGAAGAAGACAAACAACGCAACCATGCCAACTAAAGGATACGATCTGGCAGATACCTACACACGGCACCAACGCGAGCCGCAGCACGGCTCAATCATAAGTGGCGATCAAAAATTTCGGTTTGATGCCGTCGAAACAACGCAACCATGCCAACTAAACGATACGATCTGGCAGATACCTACACACGGCACCAACGCGAGCCGCAGCACGGCTCAATCATAAGTGGCGATCAAAAATTTCGGTTTGATGCCGTCGCTGCTTCTTATGTTCTATATAGCTGCAATCCGATGCAGGTATAACAGACGTCTGTTGTGTGGTCACAAATATCAGGAAGCACATAATGTCTTCTCCGTTCACGCACACAACGCAGAAGTGAAGGCGAGAAACGGATTCGGCAGATAACAAGAAGCACAATCTGACTGCTTTTGGCGTTAATTTTGGTAACTTGATGACCGCGGCTTCACGTAGGGACACAGTGTTACGTACAGCTGTGTGAAGGTGCGTTTAGTGCTGCCATTGGTAATCCACTGTGCTACGGATATTTGTGAGCGTTCTAAACTGGAGCGTCAAAGAAACTGGTATAGGAATGCGTATTTAAATACAGAGATATGTCAAGAGGCAAAATACGACGCCGCGGTCGGCAAATCATATTTAAGATAAGAAGAGCCTGGCGCAATTGTTAGATCGGTTACTGCTGGTACAATGGCAGGTTATCAAGATTTAAGTGAGTCCGAACGTGGTGTTATAATCGGCGCACGAGCGATGGGACAGAGCATCTCCGAGGCAGCGATGAAGTGGATATTTTCCCGTACGACCTTTTCACTAGTGTACCGTGAATGGATCCCCTAAACATCAAATCTCCGACATCGCTTCGGCTGGGAAAAGATCCTACAAGAACGGGGCCAACAACAACTGAAGAGAATCGATCAAACTGACGGAGGTACAGCCCCTCCGCAAGTCGCTGCAGATTTCACGAAACATCATCGACATAGGTGCTCGTGCACCCTTGATGACTACACAACAGTAAGATATACGCCTCGCCTCGGCTCGTCAACACCGACATTGGACTGTTGATGACCATAAACATGTTGCCTGGTCGGACGAGTCTCGTTTCAAACTGTATCGAGGGATGGACGTGTACGGGTATGAAGACATCCTCATGAATCCATGGACCCTGCATGTCAGCAGGGAACTGTTCAATCTGTTGGAGGCTCTGTAATGGTGTAGGGTGCATCTGTTGGAGTGATATGGACCCCTGATACATCTAGTTACGACTCTGACATGTGACACGTACGTAAGCATCCTGCCTGATCACCTGCATCCATTCATGTCCATTGCGCATTCCGACCGACTCGGGCATTTCCAGCAGGAGAATGCGACAGCCTGTACGTCCAGAACTGCTGCAGAGTGGCTCCAGGAGCACTCTTCTGAGTCGAAATACTTCCGCTGACCACTAAACTCGCAGACATGGACATTATTGAGCATATCTGGGATGCGCTGCAACATGCTGTTCAAAGAAGATCTCCAACACCTCGTACTCTTACCGATTATGGACACCCCTGCAGGATTCAAGGTGTCAATTCCATCCAGCACTACTTCAGACAGTAGTCGAGTCCATGACACACGGTGGCACATATGCCTGCTCGCGTGGGTCCTACACGATATTAGGCGGGTGTATCACTTTCTTTGGCTCTTCAGTGTACGCTAGCTTGCTTGTGGATAACAACCGCAGGGTGCGACAGTAAATGTTATGTTAGTAAGCAAGCCTGTTAAGTCAGTATACGCGCCGGCCGCGGTGGTCTAGCGGTTCTAGGCGCTCAGTCCGGAACCGCGCGACTGCTACGGCCGCAGGTTCGAATCCTGCCTCGGGCATGGATGTGTGTGATGTCCTTAGGTTAGTTAGGTTTAAGTAGTTCTAA
The DNA here is from genome assembly GCF_023864345.2 of Schistocerca serialis cubense. Classification (NCBI taxonomy): domain Eukaryota; kingdom Metazoa; phylum Arthropoda; class Insecta; order Orthoptera; family Acrididae; genus Schistocerca; species Schistocerca serialis. Next base: position 617,219,454 of record NC_064641.1, read on the forward strand.
GTTCTAGGGGACTGATGACCACAGATGTTAAGTCCCATAGTACTCAGAGCCATTTCAACCATTTTTTTTTCAGTATACGCTGAGCGTGGCGTTGTAGTGACTGAAGGAGAGTTGAAATTTTTCTCTGTTACAACAATGGTTCTTTTCTGTAAACAGTGATACAGAACTGTGCCATAATTTTGTTGGAATCTAAAAAGAAATTCACTTAATTCTATTAAAAATTCTGTGATTGATTTTTCATGTGTGTAATTGGATTGCTCATCGTTTAGACATAAGCGTAGACAGTTGAGTAGCTTTATTAGAAGCATTTGTCTAGTTGAATGTGTGTAACTAGTAGTTAGACAGGGCGGACAAGTTGGTGGCAGTATTAGCGCCTATCCAAGATAGGCTTAGTATTTTTGGTATAAAAATTTGCTACTGTCAGGATTGTTATGACTCGAGGATCGAATGCTGTTACCTTTTATGCTGTATTTGGTTGACAATCGCAGATCCACATTATTTATTTTCTATTGTACTCGTACATTGTTTTTTACAGAAGATGCTTTGTGTTATTATTCTAGCCCTAATAAAGTTATTTGCCCAACTAAGAATTTAATTGCTTGGCAAAGTAATTTCTGTTTTGTGTATTGATATCTTGCATGTTTAATAAATTGTTATTGAAAATGAGCCTACGGATGCACACCTCTTAGCCAAGATCCCACTTCACCAAAATCCCACGAATCGAAATTTTTGAACAGTTATGTGGTCATACCAGTCTTTGGTATTCTAACATTAATTTTCATGCATGATCCACTGAAAGCTGTTGTTATTGCTTTGGGTTTTCGTAGTATTGCTGTTCCTGTAGTTCACCTATTTTTTGAAATAACACAGAGCCGGCCGCGGTGGCCGAGCGGCTTTAAGCGGTTCAGTCCAGAACCACGCGGCTGCTACGGTCGCAGGTTCGAATCCTGCCTCGGGCATGCACGTGTACAATGTCCTTAGGTTAGTTAGGTTTAAGTAGTTCTACGTTTAGGGGACTGATGACCTCAGCTGTTAAGTCCCATAGTCCTTAAAGCCATTTGAACCATTTTGATGAGCAAACGCAGATGTTTACCGTTTGAGCTGAGAGAGAGAGAGAGAGAGAGAGAGAGAGAGAGCCATCAAGCATGAAGGGATACAGGTTGTTCACAACTATCAGCGTGTCTTGGATTACTACCACAGGTCCCACCCACGCAAGCGCAGGAGAATGTCTCCCGTAGCACAATACTGCTCCCACCAACCTACTTCCGTGGCGCGCTGCACGTTTCCATTCGCCTTTCACCTCGATGGCGGCGTTTGTGGAGACGGTCATCGACCTAGAGCACCAAAAATGTTATTCCTCCAAAGGTCTGACAAGTTTACATTGATCGATGGTCGAATCCCGACGTTCCCGTGCTCACTGCAATCGTAACTTACGTTCTCGGAACACGTATGAGTGTTCTGCTGTGCAGCTCAATGATCAATGAAGTTCGATGGACAGTGTGCTCCGAAACACCTGTGCGTGCGGCAGCATTGTGCTCTTTCACTAGAGACACAGAATATCAACATCTGTCCTACTTTATGTGTAGAGTTGTGGACGTCCAACCATTTGGCACCTAGTGGTAGTTTTACTGTCCTCCTACCTCTTTCCATAGATGCTCACGACAGTAGCACACGAACATTCGACCAGATTCGCCGTTCTCGAGGTACTCGTTCCCAGGCTTTGCGTAATAATAATTTGTCGTTTGACAAAGTCGCTTATCTCAGTGGATTTCCCCATTTGCAGCTCCACTTACACACTTTTTCTACCGCATAAAGTGCCCGCAACGCCACTAGGCAGTGGGGAGTTGTCATAATGTTTCAGAATATCAGTGTGGTTTAGTGAGGAATGAAATCACAGCTTTCATGTAATTGTTGAACATGGTAATTAGCACTCACAGCTATCAAAAAAGTATGTTTATTACGACTGCTATTTCGAATATTCCTCACGTTCAAAAACAAATCACAAACGAAAATCTGCACACAGCCACATATACAGCCGCAATTCCAAACTTCAAACAACTACGAGCAGTGGCCAGGACACACAATAAAATGGGATTCATAAAATGTACCAAAACTACGACAGTAATACAGTCTTTTTCAAAAAGAATCAACCGGCTTAACAACTTTTATTTGTCCAACTGAAGGTAGAAACTTCGGATAAAGTTTGGCAACTTTAAGTTTGAATCTGATTATGGTAGTAGCCGCAATATGTGTTGTAACAATGTGCCAAATCAGAAAATGTAATTAAGCAATCTCTTTCGCGTTATTCGCAAAATGTTATATACGTACTGTATTAAGTTATATTAAGTGTCGCCTGCGAGTGTGGGTTCGACCACGTGAGAGACAAATTTTGGAGTGTATCAATCAGCGACATACTGAATGAGTTCTAGACATAATAGGGTTGCAACGAATGTGCATTAGCGGCTTCTGTTAAACGTAACTATACACAGTCTGATTGTGCCTCTAACTGCTATATTATTCTGCTGGAGGTGCGACAATACGTAGCCTTAAAGTTACTCATCGCTGTTGGTATCTTAGGCAATATAGCGTACCGCTGCAATTTATCTACGTTGTACACTGCGCAATGACACGGAAATGTTATTACGATAGGATTAGGGCAATTAAGGGAGCGAAATATTATCTATTAGTTGTACAGAAATCAGACGGCAGTTATGAGTGGAAGGGCATGATAGAGGAACAGTGGTTCATAGTGTAGTTACACAGGATTGTAACCGATCGCGATGTTATTCAATCTGTACATTGAGAAAGCAGTAACTATAGTCAAACAAAAATTTGGAGAAGGGATTGAAGTTGAGGGAGGAGAAACAAAAACGATGAGGTCGGCCTATGACACTGTAATTTTGTCACAGACGTCACAGGATTTGGAAGTGCAGAAGAAATAAATGGAGAATGTCTTGAAAGGAGGATATAAGATGAATAATAACAGAAACAAATCAAGAGTAATGGGACGTAGTAGGACTGATCCAGACGATACGACGGAAATACATCAGGAAATGAGACGGCAAAGGTAGTAAATTATCTTTGCCATTTCAGCAGCTTAGTAATTGATGATGGCTGGAGATTATATAAAATGAAGACTGCCAATGGCAAGAAACGCAGTTAGAAATGCCTTTTTAAACTCCATGATACTCATTGAACTTTCGGCGAAAGCGATATGAGAGACTTCGCTCTAAACTATATAGGAAATATTCGTTATGTGCTGTCAGGATATTTAGAAAGCCTTAGAAACATAGGCTTCTAATTTTCCCCATACATGGACTGACTCGTCTGAAAGGCCGATAGTAAGTGGGGCCTACCATCTCCATGAATTTGTGAATGCGTGAACGTTTGTATGTGTCTCACTCTCTTTGTGTGTGTGTGTGTGTGTGTGTGTGTGTGTTTGTGTGTCTGTGCGTGTGTGTGTGTGTGTGTATGTGCGCGTGAGTGTGTGTGTGTGTGTGTGTGTGTGCGTCAGTATTGCACGAGCGTCGAGTGGCACGCAGCCGTCCTTTACGTGAACATTAAGCCTCTCACAAAGCTACGAAGACATCTCACGTACTTTCTGCAGAATTTCATGCCAGCTAATATGAGCAGAATTAATTAAGGACGTTCCTGCTTTGAGACATAATTCACGAGTGATCTCATAAAGAGAATTTATACGACGCACCGGGAGGAATGGCTTTGGCCGACACAATTAGATTATATTTGTCGCGGTTGGTATTCGTTGAAATTCAATATGCTCCACAAGCTCGTAAAAATTATGGCTTACCACGCATAATTCCGTTTCTACAATTGTTCTATATAGGTTGAAAATATGAAGCTACGTTATTCGGAACTGTTGGTTTTACGTTATTCATTTGAGAACAGTATTTCGAAACTCGACACGTGTGTGTTGACACAACATATTGGAGTGACAATTCATACACTAGACAAGTGGCTCTTACAGTGCACTTGGAAAAGCATTTTTTCCGTAAGAGAGGAAACTTGGGTAAAGTAATTCTAATGCTAAATTTGAATTGTACTGAATGATCCTAATTCTATTTTACTATATACCTACTACGTAATAGCTGATGTACGTGTAAAGTATGTTTCTTCCATAAAAAGTTATGAGGTCACCAGCTGCATTAAGTTATATTTGCTAGTAAATTTTCTCTGATCTCTTTGAGGATCCAGGGAATAAAGATACTTTAATATTCTTTATGGAATTTTCCATCGACGTTGAGAACATGGAAAACAGGCAGGTATGAGAAACGTTTGAGACCATATGATGTTGTCGTTGTCGTGGTCTTCAGTCCTGAGACAGGTTTGATGCAGCTCTCCATGCTACTTTATCCTGTGCAAGCTTCCTCATCTCCCACTACCTACTGCAACCTACATACTTCTGAATCTGCTTAGTGTATTCATTTCTTGGTCTCCCTCTACGATTTTTACCCTCCACGCTGCCCTCCAATACTAAATTGGTAATCCCTTGATGCCTCGGCACATGTTCTACCAATCGATCCCTTCTTCTAGTCAAGTAGTGCCACAAATTTCTCTTCTCTCAAATACTATTCAATACCTCCTCATTAGTTATGCGATCTACCCATCTAATCTTCAGCATTCTCCTGTAGCACCACATTTCGAAAGCTTCTATTCTCTTCTCGTCTAACCTATTTACCGTCCAAGTTTCACTTCCATACTTGGCTACACTCCATACAAATACTTCCAGAAACGACTTCATGACACTTAAATCTGTACTCCATGTTAACAAATTTCTCTTCATCAGAAACGCTACTTCGACCACCATCAGTTACTTTGTTCCCCAAGTAGCAAAATTCCTTCACTACGTTAACCCTCCCGTTACCATGCTTTTTCACACTTCTATTTTACCAAGGGGGTATTTGGACTACCCCAAAAGAGTTTTGTGTTTTATTGTAATATTTGTTCTCAGATTTCGTTATTTCCATTGAATGGGTTTGAAAAACAGCTTTTCAGGTTATTAGAAGTATTTAATCAGATCACAGATACAAAGAACAAAAAAATTTATATCTTTCACTAAATTCAGTACTCAACGAAGAGAAAATTAATAATCGATGTACCTCAACAGTCACTGCAATAAAATAACACAATACTTTTTTCAACTTTTCAATCAAGTACATTTTTGCACTGCATGCACATCGCAGTAACAGTTTCTTCTCTGTGTAAGTTACAAACAAGTTTCTTGCACATTACACAACAGAATCTTGTTTTCCGATCTTCGTTTCTCTTGCTTTCAGTGCAACTTGTACATCTTCAAGAAGACCGTTGATATTTTGGGCTCTTTCTTCCATGTTGCCTTTGCTGAGTCCAAATGCCAGTTCAGTCGTGAAGAGATTACGTCGGCTTCGGTTATTCTTCTGCCATTCAGGAAATCTTTGAGTGTACAGAATATATGCATCAGTGCTGCAATATCTATCATTTCCATGAAGTTTCTTAGTAGCCACCGCCTCGTTCCTCTAACACAACTGTATTCTCTTGTCATTTTGTCCCCATTATCTACAACACCTTTGGTTTTGTTCTAGTGCAGCACGATTTCGGGTTTGTGTTCACTTTCTTCACCACTCATTCGTCTCTCATTACGCTGAGTAGAGAGTAGTATTACTGCATTTCTCTTCTTTGGAACATAAGAAACGAGGATCAAGTCATTTGTGAAACCAACTATTCAAGAGTGAACTTCTCTCTTTCCGTTTGCCAAAAATTCCTTCGGAATATCTTTCTTATTGGAACGCAAGGTACCAACCAATGTCGTGTTTCGTTTTAGGAGTTCAGCAGCCAATGGACAACTGGTGAAAAAATTATCAGTTGTTACACCATGACCGTTATTCAGAAATCGTTCCATCGGATCCAAAACAACTCTCTGTCCTTGATTCACTTCCCGAGTATTTTCCACCATTCCTGTGTAAATTTGGATCCGTAATAAGTAAGATGTCTTCACATCAGCACAAACCCAAATTTTAATGCCATAATTGCCAGGCTTGCTCTTCATATAAACCCTAAAAGGGCATTTTCCTCGGTACGTTGCTAATCGTTAATCAATAGTCACAAATTCATAAGGATAGAAGTTCTTGCACAACTTAGACTGAAATTTGTCGAACACTACCCTGATGGTTTGTAGCTTGTCCTTGGTCTCTTCAATTCTCTGTACGCTTGTGTCTCTGTTGTCAAATCGTAAGAATTTCTGTATAGACAAAAATCGGTACTTGACATGGCTTCAGAAAAGAATGGTTGCCGAAAGCCAACATTACCTCCCCACACATCGGAAGTGCTTGTATGATGTCCATGAGTTCGACCACCTCATATTAGAATTGCTAATACAGCGTACACTTCAGTTGCATTTATATCTCTCCATGTCGTTTTGTTCGAAGAATGAGTTGCATTCCACAAAGAATTTACTCGTTTGGCTTCCCTGTTCGTTTCTTCTACAATGATGCTCACGATTTCCGGTGAGATAAATAATAAAAATTACTCTGTTACTGTTTTGATTGTTTTTCCATTATTCATTGGGCCAGGTGTTATGTTCAAAATGTTGCGCCATCGACTCCGCCCAACTTTTGGTGGTTCACTAGAAAATTGTGGTCCACTTCTAGAGACAAACAAATCTCCAGTGCCTTTGTCTTCTTCTTCTTTTCATCGTCCTCTTCTTCTTCTTCTTCTTCTCCTACTTGTTCACGTGAATGTGTAGTGTCTTATGATATTTCATCATCAGCTTCATCTGATGTTATGATATGTTCTTTGTCAAGAGGTTCCATATATTCATTCAGTTCATTATCAATGTCCCATTCATTTTCATCGTCACTGACATCAGAATTGTATAGAATGTCCATTATCTCTTCGCTAGGAAGTCCTTTGGACATCCTTACTTGCAGATGAAATACTGACTCGTGTAATGTCAGCTCAAGAGTGAACGTCAAATTCAACTCAACAACAGCAACCATCAACAACAAAAAAAACATTGTATCTATGGCAAAACTCAGCAAAGAAGATGAATGACAGATATATTTCCGAAATCTTCTTTTTCTACTAATAAGAAAATAAGACGTTTCATACCAAGCGGGGTAGTCTCATAATCCCACCAAAAAATGACTTGAATAACGATGATAAAGCCACAAAAAATCAGACAATCGTGAGTGTGAATTCAACGTCAATCATTTTAGTACAAAGTCATGAAGCTACAGGCATGTGGCACTTCAGATAACATTATTATAGAGAAAAAAATCAACCTGGGGTAGTCAGAATACCCCGCTTGGTAATGCGAGGGTTACGTGTCTCATTTCCTAATCAAATTCCCTCAGCTTCACCCGACTTAATTCGACTATATTCCATTATCCTCGTTTCGCTTTTGTTGATGTTCATCTTATATCCTGCTTTCAAGACACTGTCCATTCCGTTCAACTGCTCTTCCAACTCCTTTGCTGTCTCTGACAGAATTGCAATGTCATCGGCGAACCTCAAAGTTTTTTTTGTTCTCCATGGATTTTAATACCTACTCCGAAATTTTCTTTTGTTTCCTTTACTGCTTGCTTAATATACAGATTGAATAACAGCGGGGAGAGGCTACAACCCTATCTTACTCCCTTCCCTTTCATGTCCCGCGACTCTTCTAACTGACATCTGGTTTCTGTACAAAATGTAAATAGCCTTTGTTCCCTGTATTTTACCCCTGCCACCTCCAGAATTTGAAAGAGAGTATTCCAGTCAACATTGTCAAAAGCTTTCTCTAAGTCTACAAATGCTATCTCCTAAGATAATTCGTAGGGTCAGTATTGCCTCACATGTTCCAATATTTCTTCGGAATCCAAACTGACCTTCCTCGAGGTCGGATTCTACTAGTTTTTCCATTCGTCTGTAAAGAATTTGCGTCATTATTTTACAGCCGTGGCTTATTACACTGATAGTTCGGTAATTTTCACATCGGTCAACACCTGATTTCTTTCCTATTGGAATTATTATATTCTTCTTGAAGTCTGAGGGTATTTCGCCTGTCTCATACATCTTGCTCACCAGATGGTAGAGTTTTGTCAGGACTGGGTCTCCCAAGGCTGTCAGTAGTTCTAATGGATTAGAATCCCGGGACCTTGTGTCGACTTAGGTCTTCCAGTGCTCTGTCAAACTCTTCACGCTGTATCATATCTCCCTTTCCATCTTCATCTACATCCTCTTCCATTTCCATAATATTGTCCTCAAGTACATCGCCCTGGTATAGGCCCTCTATATACTCCTGCCATCTCTCTGCTTTCCCTTGTTTGCTTGGAACTGGTTTTCCATCTGAGCTCTTGATGTTCATACCAGTGGTTCTCTTTTCTCCAAAGTTCTCCTTAATTTTCCTGTCGGCAGTATCCATCATACTCCTAGTGAGATAAGCCTCTACATACTTACATATGTCCTATAGTCATCCTGTCGATCTCATTTTTGAGACGATTGTATTCCTTTTTGCCTGCTTTATCTTCTGCATTTTTATATTTTCTCCTTTCATCAATTACATTCAATATTTCTTCTGATACCCAAGGCTTCTTACTAGCCCTCGTCTTTCTGCCTTGACTACTTCATCCCTGAAAGCCATTCTTCTTCTACTGTATTTCTTTCCCCCATTCATGTCTATTGTTCTCCTATTCCCTCCCTGAAACTCTGCACAACCTAGGTTTAGTCAGTTTATCCAGGTCCCATCTCCTTAAATTCCTACCTTCTCGCAATTTCTTCAGTTTTAAACTACCAATAGATTGGGGTCAGAGTCCACATCTGCCCCTGGGAATATCTTACAAATTAATACCTGGTTCCTAGATTTCCATCTTACCATTATATAATCTATCTGATACCTTCTAGTATCTCCAGGCTTCTTCCAAGTATACTACCTTCTTTTCGTGATTCTTGAACCAAGTGTTAGCTATGATTAAGTTATGCTCTGTGCAAAATTCTACCAGGCGGCTTCCTCTTTCATTTCTTACCCCCAATCCATATTCACGTACTACGTTCCTTCTCTTCCTTTTCCAACTATCGAATTCCAGTCGCCCTTGACTATTAAATTTTCGCCTCCCTTCACTATCTGAAAAATTTCTTTTTATCTCATCACACTTTTCATAAATTTCTTCGTCATCTGCGGAGCTAATTGTCATATAAACTTGTACTACCGTAGTAGGGGTGGACTTCGTGTCTATCTTAGCCACAATAATGCGTTCACTATGCTGTTTGTAGTAGCTTACACGCACTCCTATTTTTTATTCATTATTAAAACGACTCCTGCATTACCCCTATTTGATTTTGTATTTATAACCCTGTATTAACCTGACCTGAAGTCTTGTTCCTCCTGCCACCGAACTTCACTAATTCCCACTACATCTAACTTTAATCAATCCATTTCCCTTTTTAAAGTTTCTAACCTTCCTGCCCGATTAAGGGATCTGACATTCCACGCTCCGACCCGTAGAACGCCAGTTTTCTTTCTCCTGATACCAACGTCCTCCTGAGTAGTCCCCGCCCGGAGATCCGAATGGAGGACTATTTTACCTCCGGAATATTTTACCCAAGAGGACGTCATCATTATTAAACCATACAGTAAAGTTGCATGCCTTCGGGAAAAATCACGGCTGTAATTTACCCTTGCTTTCAGCCGTTCTCTGTACCAGCACAGCAAGGCCGTTTTGGTTAGTGTTACAAGGCCAGATCAGTAAATCACCCAGAGTGTTGCCGCTGCAACTACTGTAAAGGCTGCTGCTACTCTTCAGGAACCACACGTTAGTCTGGCCTCTCAACAGATACCCCTCCGTTGTGGTTGCACCTACGATACGGCTATCTGTATCGCTGAGGCACGCAAGCCTCCCTAAAAACGGCAACGTCCATGGTTCATTGGCGGGGGGAGGGAGGGGTGGAACCGCATGTATTAATAACAAAAATATGCATCGTACACATGTATACTTAATATTATTATAACTGTATGATTTGTATTAAAGTTTGTTGTCCAAGTGTGTTCTTAGTAATGCCACGTTACCGACACATCGCTCGATTGATGTTCAGATGTTTCTTGGATGGAAGCAGGTTTTCATCTTAGAAAATCTTTGTCTTTAGCAAAGTGTGGCTGCAGTCCACTATATAAATTATTTATTTCAAACATTGATTGACATGTTATCGTTTTTCTCCACAGTTGAGAACTGGAGTTTTAAGTGCGATGTTCTGTGAAGTAATCTGAAGTTATAATCTCTTTCGGTGTTCCATGAATTAAACACAAGTTCATTGAAGTCGCGGCGGAACATATTACGAGTCCACTGCCAAATATTACCGAGTCCGCCAACTCAAGCATGAATTTATTATGTTGAACATGACGCTACTGTAAGTTCTCATAATATATTGCAGAAAAATTTTCTAAGTTGATAAGGACATGAAACAGTTTTACTACACCGTAACGAAGATTTTAAAACGCTTTTTGTAGCGAATGAAATTCTGATCAAACTTCGATGACCACGTACAGCATGCTGACCTAGTTTAGGGTGGACGCTTCTACGTCGTTGGAAACTCTCAATGTGGTTCACAGTTTATATTATTACTCACACTGTAATATGTAACTGCACTACGTAACTCGATGCCTAATCTTACTTACAGACTATCGCTCCTCAAGCACAGTTCCCTTGTCGTTACCAAAAATGTATCGACTAATCTTTCATTAGCTATCACGTAGTTCCTTGTTTTCTTGCTGGAATACTTTCTTGGGGATGGTTTTACATATTATTATCTTTAGCACAAAGTCAGCTTCACTCATATGTAACTATATCAACCGAAATATAAAAGCTACAGATGTTATAATTAAATTTTCACCAAGACATTTAATGTCATCTTTATCCACGATAATGATGGAAGCTGAAGAAATAAATTAAAGTTTGCGCTATGGCCTGGTCTCGAACCCGGGTCTCCTTGCTTAATAGTCAGAAATGCTGATGGGTACACTTCGGCGGTGGTCTCCTTGTCAGCATTGTGGTCTCGTGGAAAATTTAATAATAAGACCTTTAAGAACACCTGAGGCACAGTACTCCCCCATTACATCCACTGTTGGGGTGCTATTCCAATGCCAGAGGGTCCCGGCAACCGTGACAATTTATGGGGAAAATAAGCACAAGATATGAACTGAAGATTGTACTTGGGAGGGCACTCAACCTAAGTAGTCTGTGCAGCAATGTTGCCCGTAGTGCTTGCGGTACAGGACTTCCCCATTAAGTCCCACGCTGCGATGATGTAATGGTGCGCGTATGTTCTTAGTAAGCGAAAAGACCCAGGTTGAAGCATCGGCCGTATTATATATTTTAATTCATTTCTTCAGCTTTCATTATTATCGCAGATAAAGACGAGAGTTAAATGTCTAGGGGCAAATATAATTATAAGATCTATAAGATCACTTGAAATACAGGACTTCCCCATTAACTCCAACGCTGAGGTGCTATTCCAATTCCGGAGAGTCCCGGCAATAGTGATAATTTACGGGGAAAATAAGCTGAAGATATGAATTGAAATTTGTGTTGGTGAAGGCACTCGACTTGGGTAGTCGGTGCAGCAATATTGACCATTTTTCTGTGGTAGTGTAATAGTCAGCTTCCATCATTGTCGTATAACAGTTACTGAGTGACATCGAAAACGACGTTTGTGATGTGGCCAGATGGAATTGAAAACCTTAAGAATTCCTGCTGCATTTAAACTCTTGTATAATATAAATTTCACGTTGAACTTAAAACACGACGGTCCCTTGGGGCTTACAGTCTTGCCGAAGAATTACAACACCCACGAACGGTGTTCCCAAGGAAGGGATACTCAGGTCGACAAAGTGGGAAAGCGTTGCAGTGAAAATCTGAAACGCCAGACAAAGACGTTAAGATTGAGACACAGGGAAGCAAAGATCTGTTATCTCGCTAATACTGCTCCAATATTCGCAGAAATCGGTAGACTCTTATAGAAACATGGCATCCAATGTATGTGGCTTGCATCAAAAGAGGTCGAAAGTCTTTGTAACTTTAATGAGGATTTAGGTCACAGAAACGCCGGTGGTGTATTGCATTCCTTACGATGTGGCATGTCTTAGAGCAGAGCATTAGAGCAGTCGAGCAGAGATGAAAGGAGCATCAACGACCTATTCGATTAAAATAACGTACATCAAACCAGATTGAAATATTCACCTTCACCCTACAGCGGAGTGTGCGCTGATATGAAACTTCCTGGCAGATCAAAACTGTGTGCCGGACCGTGACTCGAACTCGGGACCTTTGCCTTTCGCGGGTAGAGCACCTGCCCGCGAAAGGCAATGGTCCCGAGTTCGAGTCTCGGTCCGGCACAAAGTTTTAATCGGCCACGAAGTTTCATATCAGCGCACACTCCGCTGTAGAGTGAAAATTTCATTCTAGAAACATCCCCAAGGCTGTGGCTAAGCCATGTCTCTGCAATATCCTTTATTCCAGGAGTACCAGTTCTGCAAGGTTCGCAGGGGAGCTTCTGTGAAGTGTGGAAGGTAGCAGACGAGCTACTGGTGGAAATAAAACTGTGAGGACGGGGCATGAGTAGTGCTTGGGTAGCTCAGTCGGTAGAGCACTTGCCCGCGAAAGGCAAAGGTCCCGAGTTTGGGTCTCGGTCCGGCACACAGTTTTAATCTGCCAGGAAATTTCATCAGACCAGATGTTACCTAGCACTACATCAGTCATGAAAAGAAATATAATGTACCATTATCGTGTTTCACGTGTCAAGTTTCTGAAGCAGCGTTCTTTAGGAATCTATCGACATAAAGATGCCAGAAATCCTAATAAAAAGGGAGGGACGTTTCAATTTCCACAATGACTGAGGTATGGCATTCAGCTAAGATCTCACCAGCGGAACTGTGGACCACTGGAACAATGTGCGTTTCACTTAATGTGAGTGTAGGGTAAGAAAAATGCAAGATCATCAAGGGCGAAGTGGGCATTGATACAAATGGCTTTGAGCACTATAGGACTTAACTTCTGAGGTCATCAATCCCCTATAACTTAGAACTACTTATACCTCACTAATCTAACGACATCACACAATCCCATGCCCGAGGCAGGATTCGAACCAGCGACCGTAGCGGTCGCGCGGTTCCAGACTGTAGCGCCTAGAACCGCTCGGCCACTCCCGCCGGCTGGGCATTGGTAGTCAAACTCGCAATCAGAATATTGTTGGAATCCAGACAGTTAGTATACATAACAGCAAATATTGCACCACATGAAGAAGATGACTGGGTTGATCATCGTAATATTGTACATAAAATGGAAACAACAGATCGATTGTACACCCACAACTACACTATTAACCAGTCACTCTAAGCAAGCCTGAGAGAAGCATATTGGTTCTACTACAGGCGTTTCCCACTCAGTTAGGAATTGTACTGAGGAAAATGAGATGTAATGGTCGCAGTCGGCAGGTGCGTGGACAGAGGACTACTTAATATGCTGGGCGTCAGCTCGGGGTTCCACACATTGTTAAAAGAAGTTGGTCCAAGTGCACAATCAAACCACTGTAGTACCAGTGTAAACAATTCCATCTGATGTTTTGAACGTACTCCCAGGTAGTAAAACTGTAAACCACGTCCAAAGTGGTGCAGCAAACGAAAGAGTTCTCAAAGATACGTAAAAAGAAGCTGGAATCAGATCTGATGCTCTTTCTTCACAAAAGCACAATGGCTGATTACGTGACAAGGTGTTGAATGGAGTGCTCGAGCTTTGACTACTAATTACTTTGTTTCTGGAAAAGGCGATGGCGGGAAAGGAGAAAGACTTACGCGCCAAACCAACAGATAATTAATCTAAAGTAGCATATCTTGCAGATTTATTTCTGTAAATAAATGCGTTTTAACTCGGATTGCAAGGGAATAGGGTGTATATTTTGAGAGCACAAATTAAAGTCGCCAATTTGTTTCGCTGACCAAAGCAGGGCTGAAAGACTTAAGCACCAAACTAACATATGATTAATTTGAAGTAGCATATCTTGCAGATTTATTTTAAGCACCAAACTGACATATAGTTAATTTGAAGTAGCATATCTTGCAGGTTTATTTTTAGAAATAAAAACGTTTGCACTCGAAGTGCATGGAAATATCTTGACAGCAGAAAATAATGTCCCCCAGTTTCCTTCGCAGATTGTAGCTTCACCAAGATAGGGATGCAGTTCAAGGCATTCTGACGTTCCCGCAACCGATGATTATATGTAAAATAACAACGAAATATCCTCATTCTCACAAGAAATAAATCAGCAGTTATCGTCATTAATAGTCGGTCAGTAACTATTTTCCTGGACTGAAAATCGATAGTTAAATTCCTAAGTCTAAAAACAGTTTTCAGTGAATGAAAGAATATTTTCAGATTGTGAAGTGCACGCCCAATACAATTCCTTGGACTGAATGAAGACAATAAAATGGAAATATATTTCCCCAAAACTAAACTGTCAACATTTTGGAGAAAGTTTTGTGGTTGAAATGGCTCTAAGCACTATGAGAATTAACTTCTGAGGCCATCAGTCCCCTAGAACTTAGAACTACTGAAACCTAACTAACCTAAGGGCATCACACACATCCATGCCCTAGGCATGATTTGAACCTTCGACCGTAGCGGTCACGTGGTTCCAGACTGTAGCGCCTAGAGCCGCTCGGGCACTCCGGCCGGCTGGAGAAAGTTTTGAGACGAGTATCCATTATATTAGAAAAATCTTTATACATTTAAAACTGAATTTGCACCTATGGCGCCAATGGAAACAGAACAAGGAACGGATTGAATTTTGGAATGTGGTTTACACTGTGCGTTGTCCGAGACCGAACGGATAGTGAGAGGTTTGCTAGAAATTTACATTACCACCCGTCTCTCGGACTTTCATTACCTGTTGTTTTAATGCAGGATGTAACAGATACAAGTGTAGATAATTTTATATATGGTACCTTAATATGTTTACACATCAGGGTGTTTGCTTTTTCGGTGCTTTGAACAGTCTTCCCAGAAACACGTCACAAACTTTACGACCTAGTGATTTTTGCACGTAAATAACTGCAACACTAAATGAGCTGTACATACCACTACAGACGTATCGTTTTGCGTCCACGTCCCCATACTTCAACAGATGACCTGCTGCGAAGAGAAACTATGGTGCCAGAGCCGCGACTAGGCAGCGTCTCTGAAGCATCACGTAGTGGATGGGCTCCAAGGATGAGTGGATTATAAGGCTGCTGCCTCCATCCTGCATTGCGGCGGCAAAGAGCGCTTGTAGTCCAGTGGATGAGCAAGCGTGCACAACTGGATCCACCGGATCGGCGTCGGATGGCAGCTTGCAATTGGTTTGTCAACATCGACGCATGCAGGGTTGTATCGATACGTGATACTAAAATCACTTACTGTTCAGGCAACACTTTGTTTTTTGTTTTCCAAGACAGTCAAACCGCATTAAAATGAAACCGGTAGCACTATTTTTAAACGTGGGGTGGCCTCGTCATCCTAGGGGTTATCTCCTCATAGAATCTATGCAGTACCTTTGTACTTAGTATCCATCCTCCTTTTCCTCCATTTAGCTTCATCCTTGTTGACACTGATGACCAGGACTCTGTATCTTGTTGCATTACTTGTAATGAATGTTCAATCATTTCTCCAAGTTGAATAATTCTTCCGTTTACTGCGGTAACTTTTCCCACGACGATGGTTGGCTTACCACTCTGTAGCTTACCTCTCGTTACTGTTGTCTACAAAGTCGTTCACAACAGTGACACTTAAACACGGTAAAAACTTTACAGAATTCTATTACATATAAGAAAATACGCCGACGGAAGCAACTGAAATTAAAAAATCGCCAGGAAGAACTAGTAAGCCCCAGCCGAAGAGTTCTTGAGCCTGTCTCAGAGTCTGATGTAACTGTAAACATAACAAGCTTCTTTTGTGCTCGTGTTCATTCCATATCACGCTTTCAATAGTGATCTGACAGTAAAGTGACTGGGCGAAAGAGGCCTGAATTGGTCTCTAAAGGGATCCACTCCATCCAGGGGGAACTTTGGACCAAATCTACCTGTCAGCCTCCTTTCCACTTATTTATCTCTAAGCAACTATTACACCCAAAGTCTCCATAAACTTTTATGCGTATCGTAGTCTTTTCCGTCCCATTTTCTACACGTTAGTTTCCTTCCTTACATCGTCAAGTTAATTATTTCTTGATGCCACAGCAGATTTTCCAGTAATCTGTTCCTTCTTCGGTGTGTGGTTTACATAGATTTCTTTCATCCTCTATTCTTTTAATACTTTCTCTTTCTCAGTGTGCCAACGGCCTTGCCGCAGTGGTAACACCGGTTCTCGTCAGATCATCTAAGTTAAGCGCTGTCGGGCTGGGCTAGTACTTGGATGGGTGACGACCCGCTTTGCCGAGCGCTGTTGGCAAGCGGGCTGCACTCAGCCCTTGTGAAGCGAACTGAGAAGTTACTTGATGGAAAAGCAGCGGCTCCGGTCTCGGAAACTGAAATATAGCCGGGAGAGCGGTGTGCTGACTACATGCCCCTCCATATCCGTATCCAGTGACGTCTATGAGCTGAGGATGAGAAGGCGGCCGATCAGTGCAGTTGGGCCTTCCTGTGCGTTCGGGAGGAGTTTACTTTAGTTCTTTCTCAGTTTCCTCTATCTAATAACTTTTGCCATTCATGGACAGCATCTGGTTGGGAATGATTACAGATTCTTCTTCTCTTTATCAGCGTCCGTCCACCACACAGTTCCAAATAGTGGTGCACTTCAGATACGTTTTTTTCAGAAACTATCTCGTTTTCATTTCAATATCACATACCAGTACACCTCTTCGTCTGTGGAAACCTACACCTGACAACTTCTTTTGATTGAACACCCTGTGTAACCCTACTTCCTACTGTGGAGAGTTCTGTCTCTTCCTCCACTACTGCAACTTTCCTACTTTTAATGTTAAGTTGTTATTCTGCATTTTATTCTTGTTGATCTATATTTATCAGTATGCCATATTCTTTGGTCAAAATGCGGCCCGTCAATTCAGTCAGGGATGCCGTCCTTGAATTGGGCCAGAAGCTTAACATTCGTATTCGCCTGCACATTTTTTCATCTTCGGAAATATTCTTTCATTTCATTCAGTGCCTGATTGATGTGCATGTTGAGCAACAGTGGTGGCAAGTTACGAGCCTGCCTTACACACATTTAGAGAAGAACCTGTTTTAGACTTAAAAGTCCAAATAAGAAGACTGTAGTGACTTTAAATTTTAGGAGTGTTTCATTTAATGGAGTCATATAAATCAATGTTTACAGAGAAATTTAACTTCTGAACTACTTCTTGCTTCTTTGTATCATCCTCTTTGGTCAAAATATACTACACTCAGATTGCCTTCGACCGGCAAAACAGGCATTATGACATCTCTTGCGGCTAGCGAGATAGCAAGGCCCATACGGTCCTTTTGTAGTAGATAGTATGATCCTTACCTCTGCCGATAAAATTTCAGAGGTCGTTCACGAATATTATCAGATTATTTTGCTGTAAGTAATCGTTGGCCACGGGTTATTCGTTACTAAGAAATCGCAGTTTGTATGATTACTTTATCCCAGTCACATTTGTATCCGTACTGCACTGCAAATAATGGCCACAATCACTGCAAATTTCTTTGGTTTGCACTGTGTGTTATTTGAAAACTGAGTTCTGTCCTACAACAGTAATGCCCCTTTTCTCTTTGTTCTCCAGCAGAACGGAGAGACGGAGAGTATAGAAACATCAGTCTAATAATGAAATTAGCCAAGTACTCGATGTTCACAGAAGCACTAAGTCCTAGGAAGATTCCCGGTAGCTGCATGGGCAGCGTCGCAGTGCGGTGGTCACTCGGCTGAAGCCCTCCAACAAATGGGCTCTGTAGACGGGCGGCGCGCGTGGCCTGGAGGTGAACGAAGAGCTGAGTTGCAGCTGCAATTGCCTGCTGCGCCCGCTGTCGCTATTTCTGGCTGCGAAGCACGTAAGGCAGTGTTTACCCTTGGGCGTTCACTGCATTAGCAATGTGTAGTACTGTTCATATATTTCATCATTGTATTGGTATGTCGTCTAGTGAGCGATAGTGACACGGATTGCGGGGTTGTGGTGAGGTGACCTTACTATCTGTCAAATAAGACCAGTGGCCGACGAAAGCGGTCTTTGTCGCTACTTCGTCAGCCAAGTTTTCAGATGAGCGAGGAAGGGGACTCTCTTGGCTTCTATGCTTCCTGCGGGCTTGACGTTGGAAGTGAGCAAGGACTTCCATTTCTTCTGCTGCGTCGTGAGACTCTGTGCCGGAGACCATCGAGGTACATTAAATACCCTTCATACTACCAAGTTCTGCACTTGCTGAAGAGAGCGTAGGTGGTAGTTAGCCACGGTGCACTACGCCTCGTATACGTAGCACGTGGTATGCCGGACAGTTGAGTCTGAGGTCGCAGTCGGTTGGTAGGGTGCATCCTTCACGCGGCAGTGAGTAGATGGCGCCGAGTCGTTGCTGGCCTTCCATTTAACTTCGCTCAAGTGCTTCTGCCAAGTGAGCGTACGATCAGGAGGACACCAAGTGACCTTGCATCATCGTCAGTCTATTGTATAGGCCGGCCGAAGAGCTGCAGTTGTAGCGTGACTGGACGACGTCTCTTGGCGGACATCACAGCTTGGCTCTTAATCGCGTTGAAGTCAATCCTCCGCTGCTCAGTCGTCTAGGTCTCAACACGCCTCCTGCAAGGTCGGTGTATGACTTGCGGCTATCGACTTCTCTTAAGAAGGGCTGTGTCGTCCTCGTAACCACCCCAGTAACTTGAAGCGTCATGGTAAATCAGAAGTGTACAACGAATAGAGGACTGGCCCAATGACGGATCCTTGTGGGACACCTTCCTGGACTCGTCGGACGGTAGAGGTAGCCTCATCTGCTTGGACTACTAACGTCCTTCGCTAGAGGTATCATTTTATCAGCTGAAAGTAGTCGCCAGGAAATCCAAAGGCGTAAAGTTTATACAGTAGGCGTGGGTCGCAAACGATATCAACGCTCGGTTTACATCCATAAAGAGAGCACCGAAAATCTTTCCTGTAGTTAAACACAGCCGTGATCTCTTCAATCGCTCGAAGGAGTTGGAGCGTGGTTGAGAGTCCTCCTCTGAACCAAAATTGGTTCCGAGGTAGAAGTCTATCTTTCATAATTTTCTGAGAGGTCCGTAGTAGGAGTAGTAGTTCAAAAACCTTGTCCAGGAAAGGAAGTAGAATAATAGGCCTGTAGTTCTACACAACGGGTCTAATTTTCTATGGCTTCGGGACAGCACATAACTGGTGTGGCTGGAGGAAGGACTTCAGTACACAGTAGGCGATGAAATATCTTTGGATGCTTAGTGCGCACATGACCCACGGACACTAGCTAAATCCCTCGATAGGAGCGACGCTGTTGTCACTGAGCACGCATGGCGCCTGCTATCATTTACCTGTCAACAGATTGTTTGTAATCAGTACCGTGTCCGGACATGGGATGTACAAGCGAGACGCTAGGCAGCCCTCAATGAGGGAACGTTGTACTGGAAACAGGAGTGCCCGTCGAACGAGGAGATATCAGAAGAGGAGGTGGAGGAGGAGGAAGAGATTAGTGTTTAACGTCCCGTCGAGGACGAGATCGGTAGACACGGAGTACAAGCTCGGATTAGAGAAGAATGGGGAAAGAAATCGGCTGTGCACTTTCAGAGGAACCATCCCGGCATTTGCCTGAAGCGTTTTAGTGAAATCACAGAAAACCTGAATCAAAACTGCCGGACGCGCGTTTGAACAGCCGTCCTCCCGAATGGGAGAACAGTGTGCTAACCACGGCGCCATCTCGCTCGGTAGGAGATATTAAAACATCTCTCTCATATTTGTAGAGGTGAAGGATTATTCGCCGGCCGTAATGGCCGAGCGGTTCTAGGCGCTACGGTCGCAGGTTCGAATCCTGCCTCGGGCATGGATGTGTGTGATGCGCTTAGGTTGGTTAGGTTTAAGTAGTTCTAAGTTCTAGGGGACTGATGACCACAGCAGTTGAGTGCCATAGTCCTAAGAGCCATTTGAACCAACCAAGGATTATTCGTGTGTCCCTGCAAATTACTCTCATACTGAAACTTCCTGGCAGATTAAAACTGTGTGCCGGACCGATACTCGAACTCGGGACCTTTGCCTTTCGCGGGCAAGTGCTCTACCAACTGAGCTTCCCAAGCTTTACTTCTGCCAGTACCTCGTCTCCTACCTTCCAAACTTTACAGAAGCTCTCCTGGGAACCTTGCAGAACTGGCACTCCTGAAAGAAAGGATGTTGCGGAGACATGGCTTAGCCACAGCCTGGGGGATGTTTCCAGAATGAGATTTTCACTTTGTAGTGGAGAGCGCGCTGATATGAAACTTCCTGGCAGATTAAAAGAGTGTGCCTGACCGAGACTCGAACTCGGGACCTTTGCCTTTCGCGGGCAAGTGCTCTACCAACTGAGCTACTCAAGCACGACTCACGCCCCCTCCTCACAGATTTACTTCTGCCAGTACCTCGTCTCCTACCTTCCAAACTTTGTTAGAGTTTATGCTATCTGACGCTTTTTCTGCGTCCTTGAGGATTGGTGTACAAGTATCTTTAGTGAATGGAACAAGTCTTACTCCAGCAAGACACATACAAGCGCTGAACATAGACGTTTGTACTGTTTTTGCAGATATTATGAGAGCGTACTGATGCAAAGATAAATGTAGTACTAAATCAAGGAAATTATAATTATTCTGTAACGAGCCATCTGAGGCCAAGGGTCCTTGTAGAAAAATACTCAGAAAATAAATGCATCAAGACGATCACTGTGCAATTCAGACTTTAATGTTTGGCAGACATTTCACACAACCACTTTCAGACCATATTTCTTAGAGCTCTGATTTCTCCCTTTGTTGGTCGGAGTCAATAACATTTTGGAATTCGAAGGTCAAGTTTGTTGATTGAAATTTTGGGAAAAGATTTCGCAGCAAAGATAAGGCCTCTCTGTTAATGATTGCCTCCATAACTCTCTAATGACTTTCGTGATACTCCCTCTACTGCTTCACTATAATAGCAAAAGAAATGAGCTTCTCTGAAATTTTTCAATGTACTGCGTCAATCATATATGTTACAGATTCTTAGCATTCTGCCAAAGAATCGCAATCGCGGGTTCTTCTTCCCCCTAGTGTTTTCCGTGTGATGTTGCCAATTGATGTTGTTTTTGTAATTCCTAGATATTTAAATAAAGCTACAACTTTTAGATTTGAGTTATATATCGTATAACCGACATTTCATCTACATCTACATCAACATGATTACTCTTAAATTCACAATTAAGTGCCTGGCAGAGGATTTATCGAACCACCGTCAAGTTCTTTCTCTACCATTACACTCTCGAAGAGCGCGCGGCAAAAAGGAACACTTAAAATTTCCTTGAGAGTTTTGATTTCTGTTATTTTATTATTATGATCACTTCTCCATATGTAGGTGAGGACAGCTAAATACACTCCTGGAAATTGAAATAAGAACACCGTGAATTCATCGTCCCAGGAAGGGGAAACTTTATTGACACATTCCTGGGGTCAGATACATCACATGATCACACTGACAGAACCACAGGCACATAGACACAGGCAACAGAGCATGCACAATGTCGGCACTAGTACAGTGTATATCCACCTTTCGCAGCAATGCAGGCTGCTATTCTCCCATGGAGACGATCGTAGAGATGCTGGATGTAGTCCTGTGGAACGGCTTGCCATGCCATTTCCACCTGGCGCCTCAGTTGGACCAGCGTTCGTGCTGGACGTGCAGACCGCGTGAGACGACGCTTCATCCAGTCCCAAACATGCTCAATGGGGGACAGATCCGGAGATCTTGCTGGCCAGGGCAGTTGACTTACACCTTCTAGAGCACGTCGGGTGGCACGGGATACATGCGGACGTGCATTGTCCTGTTGGAACAGCAAGTTCCCTTGCCGGTCTAGGAATGGTAGAACGATGGGTTCGATGACGGTTTGGATGTACCGTGCACTATTCAGTGTCCCCTCGACGATCACCAGTGGTGTACGGCCAGTGTAGGAGATCGCTCCCCACACCATGATGCCGGGTGTTGGCCCTGTGTGCCTCGGTCGTATGCAGCCCTGATTGTGGCGCTCACCTGCACGGCGCCAAACACGCATACGACCATCATTGGCACCAAGGCAGAAGCGACTCTCATCGCTGAAGACGACACGTCTCCATTCGTCCCTCCATTCACGCCTGTCGCGACACCACTGGAGGCGGGCTGCACGATGTTGGGGCGTGAGCGGAAGACGGCCTAACGGTGTGCGGGACCGTAGCCCAGCTTCATGGAGACGGTTGCGAATGGTCCTCGCCGATACCCCAGGAGCAACAGTGTCCCTAATTTGCTGGGAAGTGGCGGTGCGGTCCCCTACGGCACTGCGTAGGATCCTACGGTCTTGGCGTGCATCCGTGCGTCGCTGCGGTCCGGTCCCAGGTCGACGGGCACGTGCACCTTCCGCCGACCACTGGCGACAACATCGATGTACTTTGGAGAACTCACGCCCCACGTGTTGAGCAATTCGACGGTACGTCCACCCGGCCTCCCGCATGCCCACTATACGCCCTCGCTCAAAGTCCGTCAACTGCACATACAGTTCACGTCCACGCTGTCGCGGCATGCTACCAGTGTTAAAGACTGCGATGGAGCTCCGTATGCTACGGCAAACTGGCTGACACTGACGGCGGCGGTGCACAAATGCTGCGCAGCTAGCGCCATTCGACGGCCAACACCGCGGTTCCTGGTGTGTCCGCTGTGCCGTGCGTGTGATCATTGCTTGTACAGCCCTCTCGCAGTGTCCGGAGGAAGTATGGTGGGTCTGACACACCGGTGTCAATGTGTTCTTTTTTCCATTTCCAGGAGTGTATTTGCTCACTCTGAGAAGCAAGCTACTGACTGAAATTTCGTGAAGACGTACTGTCCGGTGACATAGAGCATTTTCGTCAATAAAAGTACCGTCTTGTTAGGGAAAATGAAGTTTACGAACAGCTGCAAATGTTCTCAAGGCATCCGAACATAATCATTTCCAGTCAATGATCGGTTCAGTTGGACCAGAGGACCCAGCCCATTCCATGTAAGCACATCCCATACCAACATGCAGAGTGTCCTGTTGACAACTTGGGTCCATGGCTTCGTGGGGTCTGCGTCACACTCGAACCATACCATCGGCTCTTACCAACTGAAATCGGAAGTCATCTGACCAGACCAAGTGTTCTATTCGTCTAGGGGGCAGTCATGGCCACCAGCCCAGGAAGGGCGCTGCAGGCGATGGGCTGTTAGCAAATGCCGACAAGACGATCGTTTGCAGCCATAGCCCGTTAACGCTAAATTTCACCGCAATGTCCTAACGGATACGTTTGTTGTACGTCCCCCACTGATTTCTGCAGTTAATTTGTTAACTGTGAAAAATTTACCCAAAGGCCGCTGCTCTCAGTCTTTATGTGACAGACGCTGGCCACTGCATTGTTCGTGGTGAGAGGTAACACTGATACTTGGTGTTCTGGCCCCTCTTGACACTGTGGATCTCCGAATATTTAATTCCCTAACGATTTACGAAATGGAATTCCTCATGTTTCTAGCTTCATCTACCATTCCGCGTTCACAGTCTGTTAATTCCTCTTGTGCTGTCGTAATCATGCCAGAACCTTTTCAAATGAATCAGCTAAGTACAAATGACCGCGCCGTCAATTTACTTCCCTTCTATACTCCATGTACCCGATACTATCGCCATCTGGGTGTGTGCTCTAGGGGCCTTGTCACGGTTCGTGCTGCCCCTCCCACCCCCTCCCCCACCGTCAGAGGTTCGAGTCCACCATCGAGCATGAGTGTATGTGTTGTTCTTAGCGTAAGCTAGTCTAAGTTAGATTAACCAGCAGTTTGGTCCCATAGGAACGTAGCACCCCCTCATTTGAGTTTGGATGCTTTCTCTTTTTGTAACCTTTAGTCAGTGTCTAAATCTGTGGTTGCAGATTGGGTTCACGTGGCTCGCCATTAGACTGTTAAGCTGTTATTCCTTGTGGCTTATTGTCATCAAAAATTTTATTTCAAGGACATTAACGTATAGTTACTTTAATTAACGTCTTAGTCTGAAGCAATAATATGAAAAGAATATTTTCCGTCTTTTTGTTTTCCGAGTAGACTCAGGGCCTGGGGAGTAGGGCACAAAGGAAAATTTGTAAGTACCTCCAAGGTTTCAGAAGATGACTGCGTAAAAACTGCAAGAGACTCTGAAAACAGAGGGACAGAGTTTTTCTCTAAGTTTGTAATTCAGACTACAGGTGGTGAATAAGAGTCTCGTTTGTGATATGGCATACGTCAGTTGATGCGATGTGTCCAGAAAGGCGTGAAGACATCACGCTTTGCCAGTCTGGTAAGCGTGTTACCTATCTGCAGGTGCGAACTAATACGATGCGACAATACGGTGACGAGGGTTAAGAATGTAACTTGAGAACAGCACAACCTACCTGCTCACTCCTTAACTTTAAGAATTGTGCTAACCATTAGCTAGAATTACATTTACCAGAGGGAGACTAATAAAAAGCAATATCACGCAACAAATACCAATTGATTCTCTGATAATCTATCTAGCCGGCCGAAGTGGCCGTGCGGTTAAAGGCGCTGCAGTCTGGAACCGCAAGACCTCTACGGTCGCAGTTCGAATCCTGCCTCGGGCATGGATGTTTGTGATGTCCTTAGGTTAGTTAGGTTTAACTAGTTCTAAGTTCTAGGGGACTAATGACCTCAGCAGTTGAGTCCCATAGTGCTCAGAGCCATTTGAACCATTTGAACCATTCTGATAACCTATCGTAGGACACGTATGTCCTGGTAGAGCGAAAGGCTTAATTTCTGTGCAATAAATTTGTAATGTAGTTTTGGCCCAGCACTTTACCACTTCCTTCCCCCTACTACCACTTCACTTTGTGTGAAGTCCAGATAATCTAGATGAGACCATGTCTTGTCACTATTCAGCATGGTGAGCATATCTGCGGTCACAAGTACTGTGCTACCGCTTATTAGGCGAGGTGGAGCGGCAGGTATGACGGATGGAGCGTGCTGTGAGAGCCGCCACCATCCCTCCGCGTTGGCGGCCGCTAATGAACGCCCCGCTCGCCGGCACTGCGCGGTCCCTGCATGGCCCAGCCCGGCGTGGCGCGCGGTGGCGGTGGCTCCGCATTGCAGTATTCATTCGGGCAGAGTGCAGCGCGCCCCGAGCCCGTAGCCGGCCCGCTCCCAGGTCACACGGCGCTCTGTCTCTGCGCGGCAAGCAAGCTGCCTCCCCAGTACGCGCTGCGCGGCGCCTCCTACATAATCACCGCTCTTTGACGGCACACGGCACTTCTGTATGCACTGTGCACTAAGCGGGGTGCCGTTCGGCGGGATTATCACGTGAAATCTGCTTCGGGACCCGTTAATGGGAACACGTGCAGGGAATCTGCTGCCTCTAGAGCAAAGTAGCTCTTGACGGACGAAGAGACAATGATACAGGATGTCCAGCAAAGGAGTCTCTGATAAAATATCTCGAAAATTGAGGTAGATAGAAGAGTGTGAAAAACTGTGTGTTTATTCTGAAAATTGTAGAATTTTATACAGAACTTACGCGTAAGTTTGGGGGAGTGGCAACAAAACGAATCTTCACGGTGGTGTGTACAGCATTTGTGTCAGGTGACACCTTTTCTAACTTTCTGAAAAATATCATCCACACAACTCCCAAGGTTTCGAGAGCGGACAAGTTGTTGCATAATCAGCTTAACAGCTCATGCATACAGATTACTGACAAGGATAAAAGAAAATTGAGGGGGCATTAGATGAAGATCTGTTTGGCTTCAGGAAAGATGCAGGCACCAGAGAGACAGTTCTGGTGTTGCCGTTGATTATGGAAGCAAGACTGAAGAAAAATCAAGGAACGTTCATCGAATTTATCGACCCGCAGATAGTCTTCAACAGTGTGAAATGCAGCAATATGTTCGAAATTCTGAGAAAGATAGAGGTAAGCAATAGGAGAAAAAGGGTAACGTGGTGTCACCGCCAGACACCACACTT
Source organism: Schistocerca serialis cubense (assembly GCF_023864345.2). NCBI lineage: Eukaryota > Metazoa > Arthropoda > Insecta > Orthoptera > Acrididae > Schistocerca > Schistocerca serialis. Next base: position 617,245,587 of record NC_064641.1, read on the forward strand.
GCTAGGTGGTAGCCTTTAAATCGGCCGCGGTCCGTTAGTATACGTCGGACCCGCGAGTATTGTAACAAGGCCGGTCCCATTCCAAAATACCGTTATCCATGATGGCGGCCATGACGTCAGAGTCATTATGAAATGTTTTCATAACACCGTCACCATTCCAAAGCATCGTTAGTCGACAACAACAAGGTCGCACGCAGTGTATCCGGCACGTGTTGCCTCTCTAGTCTTTATTACCGTAGCGGGCTGTGACATAGAGAGAGTCCATTCCAAAGCATCGTTAGTCGACAACAACAAGGTCGCACGCAGTGTACCCGGCACGTGTTGACTCTCTAGTCTTTATTACCGTAACGGGTTGTGACATAGAGAGAGTTAGCGCCATCTCTCTCTATGTCGCAACCCCGCGCATACATACACGCGCTAGGCAGGACCTATATAAATCAATGCACGACCTACCTCACTCTCACACTGCTCGTATACTTCATTCATCCAATACTTGTCACGTCTTCGTAATTAAACGTGTAAAAATGAAACGATCACGAACCGCCAGTGACAGCAGCAGCAGCAGCAAACGTGCTCATGTGGACGAAGTTCCATTCCCTGGTAAGTACATTTTCAGTATTTTGATATCTACACCCTTTAACTCTGTGTATGAGTGCTACATATCTTTTATAATGCTCTCTATAAAGATCGCTCCTCCACTTGTTCTGTGTGTGTTCCGGCTTACGTTTTTTACCCTTTTGAATCTCTCTCTCTATAAAAATGGCTTATCCACGCCTTTTTTTTACCTCTAACTTGGGTGTCTGAATCTTTTATTTTAAGTGTTACATTTGTTTTATACTGCTCTCTATAAATATTGTTCATCCACGTGTTGTATGTTACGTGTTATACCCGTTTTCGATATCTCTCTGTAAAGTTTACTAAGTCTTTTAACGGATTCTATGTTTGTGTATGTGTTAAGTCTTATATCCGTTTTGGACATCTCTATGTAAAGAATGACTTTCCACATGTTGTATGTGTTATAATTAATTTACCGTATCCGCTATAAAGATAGAGCTTCCATGTGTTGTGTATCTGTTATATTCGTTGTGCAGTGCTCTTCGTAAATATTTCATTTCGTTCCTTTTTTTTTTTAAATTTGCTGGTCCGCTTATTTCTCTATCACTTAACTGAAAGCACACTTCCCTTTACATATGCGATATTATATTCAGTCTTCTCCATCTTTCTAGATTTCTTCCAGCAAATCACGGCTGATCTAGACAATCAGATCGAGATGGAAAGGGCTCAAGCGCAGCTCGAATGTAAGTACATTTATAATACAATCATACTTCTTAAATAATTTCATCTAATATATACCCATTTCCTGATTGTATACATTTAGTCCTCATAAGCCGGTCTTTTCTTTGTAGATGCGCCTAATTCAGCATTCGGTTCCACCACCCAAAACGTTCAAGGAGGCGGCGGTAGCGTTCAAACGGCGCCCGCCACACAGGACACTCAGTCTTTAGAGGTGGAGGAGACCAACCTGCCTGACCCGTTTGAGGAGGAGATCAACCTACTTGAGTGGTTTGAGGATCTACTTGATTTTGGCAATGAGTTGCTCAAACCATAGAGCGGAGAAGGTGAATAATTTTGAACATTAACATTCCTTCACATAACCACCATTATCTACTCTTATTGTTATTATTTATCGCTCTTTTAAATATAAATCACTAAATTAATTTTTTTCCTTATTTATCTTACAGGTATATCACACGGCGTAGGCCGTGTTCCTAGAGCGGTGGTTGCGGGGGCGGGACTCGGGCGCACCGAACCGCAAAGACACGCCGCGCCTTGCGTAGCCCCTATAAGGGCTTCGCGGGAGACGGATGCAGAACACGCGCCAGCTCCTCCCCCAGCGCTGTCGCAACCGTTTGGCCGCGCAGCCCGTCCGCTGTCGCCACAGCCTGGCCCTTCAAACCGGCTGTCACCCCCTCCTCCTCTAGAAGCAGCAGCTCGCCGCCGCCGCCCCCGCAAGGTATGCGTTCCGAGACGTATACCTCTCCCCGCAAATGATGATGATTACGATCACCAGCCCACTCATCCATTGGGTGGACTCCTAGTTGTAGCAACAGTAATAATAGTAATTTCCTTATGGCTAGCGGTAGTTCTCTCCCCCGTCCTATCGATAACGAATTCGATCAGAATAACGGCGTAATGACTCCCTTAGAATACTCAAGAGTTGCTAGAGTGTTTGAGGGGCGAATCTCTTTCACCAGAATTGAGAATCCAGGCGGGAGGTATCGCGATCCTGTAAGGTTTTTGGAGGCGTGCCTCCCCGTCTTGGAGACCGAGCTCCTCAAACTCTTAGAAGATCCGGAATTTAACGCCTTTAAATGCAGTGCTGTTTTATGCTGTGAACTGAGTCACCCCCCTAAACATGAAGGTGACGCGGAGACGGCTACTATGCATTATATATGGGGTGACAATGGCGTTATTTCTCGGAGCACATCGATTGCTGAGTGGTATCGAGAATCCACCTTGAGCGCTATTATAGCCCGATTTTCCGAGATGGAAGTACGTGGATCCGCTAAAGCGCTCAGCAGTATACCACACCTCGACATCCATATACATGTCTATGATCCAATGAATGGAGGGTCCAGTTATATTAAACTCCCTATAGATATTGAGAAAAAGCAAGCATGCATTAATGTTCAAAATAAGTTTGATAATGTGTGTTTTGCATGGTCAGTCCTGGCTTGCGAGAGAAATTACAATCACAAACATCATCCCGAGCGTCCCAGCAGTTACAAAGTCAAAGATATTAAGAGACAGTATAACTTTGACGGAATAGAGTTCCCTTTAAGAATCCAGGACATACCTAAGTTTGAGGCTCAGAATACCGCAATATCGATCCACGTTTATGGCCTGGAGAAGAAAAGCAAGTCAGATGAGCAGAACAAGCATACAGTAGTAGGCCCCCTCCATTTCTCAAAATTTGCAGGTGAGCGAGAGTTGCATGTCAACATGCTGCTCTTCTCCGAACGTGATAATTATCACTACGTCTGGATCAAAGACATGTCCCGACTCATTTCCTCCCAGTTAAGTAAAAATGATCATAAACAACATATTTGTATAAGGTGTTTGAATTATTTTTCATCTCAAGAGTTATTAGCAACACATCTATTAGATTGTGCATGCAAGGACCCGGTACGTGTTGTTATGCCCACTGAGGAAAATAACTTCATTAAATTTAAAAATGCTCACCACCAGCAGCGTTGTCCTTTTGTTGTGTACGCCGATTTTGTATGCTTGCTGGCTCCTATTACTCGTTGTGAAGGGAACCCCTTAGCCTCACACACAACCTTCACACAAAAACACGTACCTTATGCGGCTGCGTTCCAAGTTGTATGCGCATATGATTGTAAACTTAATAGCTATCAGTCTTATGTAGGGAACGACCCGGCGGTTTGGCTTCTCACAGAGCTTGAAAAACTTTCTTGGCAAGTTCACAAGCTCTACAGCATCAATATTCCCATGACCAAATCAAAGGAAAATGATGACTTGTATGAAAAGGCTGTTAATTGTCATATTTGCGGGCTGGTCTTAGATACAAAAGCGGAGACTCCTCCTAGAGACCATTCTCATCTTACGGGTAAGTTCCGCGGTGCAGCCCACAATGCATGCAACTTGAAGTATCAGTTACCTACACACGTACCCGTCTTTTTTCATAATCTGAGCGGGTATGACGCTCATTTTCTCGTTGAGCACTTGGCTAAGTTCGGTATGAGGAATGATCAGGTCAATATCCTGCCTGAAAGTGTTGAAAAGTACATTTCTTTTTCAAAACGAATGACGCCGAAAATTACGCTCCGCTTCCTTGACTCTCTACGATTTATGCAAACTTCGCTTCAGAAACTGGTTGAGACTTTACCTCGGAATGATATGCATATCACTCGATCTGCATTTACCGATGAGGAAAAGTTTCAACTTGCGACGAGGAAAGGAGTTTTCCCGTACGAGTATCTTGATAGTATGGCAAAACTCAATGAAACCAGGCTTCCCGACATAACTTCTTTTACCAGTACTCTCACTGGCGATACCATAACTATCACAGATTATGAGCATGCCGTTAATGTCTGGCAGGAATTCAACATCCCCAATTTGGGAGAATATGCAAGGTTATACATGGACACGGACGTTCGTTTGCTTGCAGATGTTTTCGAAAAGTTCCGGAGTGTATGTATGACCACGTACTCTCTGGACCCCGCCTTTTATTACACGGCACCTGGGTTGTCCTGGGACGCTATGCTCAAAAAAACGGATTGCAACATTGAACTTTTGACTGATGCTTCAATGCTTCTATTTTTTGAGCGAGGGATCCGCGGTGGACTTTGTCAATGTGTTCACAGACACGCCAGGGCAAATAATCCGCGGATGGGTGTCGAGTACAACGCATCCCTTGATTCTAGTTACATTTTGTACTTAGATGTTAACAATTTATATGGGCATGCTATGAAGCAACCGCTGCCGGTTGCCGGGTTCCAATGGGTGCCTGAAGACGAATTGAAGGGATTAGGTGGACAGATAATGGGTCTTGCGGCCGATTCTGATGTAGGGTATGTGCTTGAGGCAGACATCGCGTACCCTAATAATTTGCATGGAGAGACAAGCGACTTGCCGTTATGTCCAGAGCAACAAATTCCACGAGGAAGCACCATCCCTAAACTGATGGCCACTGTTGGGGATAAGCAGAGGTATATTATTCATTATCGTAACCTCCAGCAGTGTCTCAGATTAGGAATGGAGCTCATTAAAATCACCCGGGCAATCTCCTTCAAGCAATCCCCCTGGTTGAAGGAGTATATTGAACTAAATACCGAAAAGAGGGCGGTCCCGAGTAATGATTTTGAAAAAGACTTTTATAAACTAATGAATAATTCCATTTTCGGGAAAACTATGCAAAATGTAAGAAATGAACGCGATATTGTTATTAGAACCGCATGGGAAGGGCGTTACGGCGTGAGAAAATGTATAGCCAGGCCAAATTTTAAGCGTGCCACCATCTTCAATGAAAACTTTGTTGCTGTGGAGATGTCGAAGACTGCAATAGAGTTTATGAAACCCATCTATTTGGGGATGTGTATACTCGATATCTCCAAATTCTACATGTACCGATTCCACTATGAGTTTGCGAAACCTCATTTCGTAGATCCAAAATTACTTTATATGGATACAGACAGCTTTATCTACTGGATCAAGAACTGTGATCCATATGAAGTAATTAGGTGCAATGGTAAAGAATTCGACACCTCTTCTTATGAGGTCAATAATCCTTATGGTATTGTTCCACAGAACAAGAAGGCTATCGGTCTCATCAAAGACGAGTCGAATGGTTTACCAGTTGTAGAGTTTGTGGGACTGAGATCGAAAATGTATGCATATCGCACAGTAGACGGGAGCACTCTGAGACGGGCAAAGGGTGTTGGATCGCGTCTCGTGCGCTTACGGTCGAGGACTACTTGCAGTGCCTGTACGGTCGTAGCGTTGAAGGCGCTCATCCACACATGGTTCAACAAACTAGCATTCGATCACGAGCTCACGAGGTGTACACTGTGCTGCAGTCTAAAGTCGGACTGTCTCCTCATGACGATAAAAGAGTCATTTGTGAGGATGGGGTGGGAACCCGCTCATACTCACACTATTTACTTGAAACGAAAGTAGGGGTGGGTTACTCTGGTTGAGTGATAGAGAGGGAATGAGCGTGTGAATGTTACGATTGTGGGCTATGCGTGGAAATAGTATGGCTCATTTATCATAGTGTAAATAGTTGATGAGAGTGTTTTGTTGCGTGTATCAGTTTGCGTGCTTCCATGCCTGTCTGAGTGTGCGAATGAGCGCGAACTTGTGTTAAGTGTGTGTGTATGTAAATATAATCATTATTTTTTCAAAGAAAATCATAATAAATAAAATAGTCTTTATATCTACATATTGCTGACCATTATTAATATACACTCCTGGAAATGGAAAAAAGAACACATTGACACCGGTGTGTCAGACCCACCATACTTGCTCCGGACACTGCGAGAGGGCTGTACAAGCAATGATCACACGCACGGCACAGCGGACACACCAGGAACCGCGGTGTTGGCCGTCGAATGGCGCTAGCTGCGCAGCATTTGTGCACCGCCGCCGTCAGTGTCAGCCAGTTTGCCGTGGCATACGGAGCTCCATCGCAGTCTTTAACGCTGGTAGCATGCCGCGACAGCGTGGACGTGAACTGTATGTGCAGTTGACGGACTTTGAGCGAGAGCGTATAGTGGGCATGCGGGAGGCCGGGTGGACGTACCGCCGAATTGCTCAACACGTGGGGCGTGAGGTCTCCACAGTACATCGATGTTGTCGCCAGTGGTCGGCGGAAGGTGCACGTGCCCGTCGACCTGGGACCGGACCGCAGCGACGCACGGATGCACGCCAAGACCATAGGATCCTGCGCAGTGCCATAGGGGACCACACCGCCACTTCCCAGCAAATTAGGGACACTGTTGCTCCTGGGGTATCGGCGAGGACCATTCGCAACCGTCTCCATGAAGATGGGCTACGTTCCCGCACACCGTTAGGCCGTCTTCCGCTCACGCCCCAACATCGTGCAGCCCGCCTCCCGTGGTGTCGTGACAGGCGTGAATGGATGGACGAATGGAGACGTGTCGTCTTCAGCGGTGAGATTCGGTTCTGCCTTGGTGCCAATGATGGTCGTATGCGTGTTTGGTGCCGTGCAAGTGAGCGCCACAATCAAAACTGCATACGACCGAGGCACACAGGGCCAACACCCGGCATCATGGTGTGGGGAGCGATCTCCTACACTGGCCGTACACCACTGGTGATCGTCGAGGGGACACTGAATAGTGCACGGTACATCCAAACCGTCATCGAACCCATCGTTCTACCATTCCTAGACCGGCAAGGGAACTTGCTGTTCCAACAGGACAATGCACGTCCGCATATATCCCGTGCCACCCAACGTGCTCTAGAAGGTGTAAGTCAACTACCCTGGCCAGCAAGATCTCCGGATCTGTCCCCCATTGAGCATGTTTGGGACTGGATGAAGCGTCGTCTCACGCGGTCTGCACGTCCAGCACGAACGCTGGTCCAACTGAGGCGCCAGGTGGAAATGGCATGACAAGCCGTTCCACAGGACTACATCCAGCATCTCTACGATCGTCTCCATGGGAGAATAGCAGCCTGCATTGCTGCGAAAGGTGGATATACACTGTACTAGTGCCGACATTGTGCATGCTCTGTTGCCTGTGTCTATGTGCCTGTGGTTCTGTCAGTGTGATCATGTGATGTATCTGACCCCAGGAATGTGTCAATAAAGTTTCCCCTTCCTGGGACAATGAATTCACGGTGTTCTTATTTCAATTTCCAGGAGTATATATATATATATATATATATATATATATATATATATATATATATATATATATATGAAAAGGCTATAAATTTAGCCAATTAACTTCTGTATGAACAAAAATAATAATAAAATTTTCTCACGTAATATATGCATCACTTCTAGTCATTATAGAGCTTAGATTTTAGTATGTAAGTTTCACCTACCGGTAGCCACCCAGTCAGAACTAGTTTTTAAGTGTATGAGTTCCACTAATGAAATTCTTTCTATATGTTCAATTGCTTGTTCTAGCGGAAAATGTTTCTAGACGTCCACTTTAAAGAAAAATATATATGTTCACCTTGTTCCTGTAGTTGAAAATCTTTAAATCGACTTACTTGGAAAAAAATATATATTCAATTTGTTGTTGTTCTTTTCGAAAACGTTTAGAGCCATTGACTTGAAGCAAATAGGTTTGGTATTAATTAAAAGTGCTTTGTTTTTCTGGTGGAAATTCATTAGCGATATTAGTTACTTTGTAAGATAGGGTAGTACCTCTGCATTAGCTTTAAAATTATATATATAATTTATCTGAAGAGAATGCTTATATATATTTCTTAACCATCTAAAATTGTTAAAAAAAATTATCTAAAAAGATGTGGAATTTCAGATTTTTGGTTAAAAACCAATCTTATATTTGTAAACTCATATTTATATATAATGTGAAAAATGTTAAATTCTGAATTCAATAATAAACTCAGCTATTTCCTTCTAAAAAAAACGTTGTTATTATTTGATACCCTAATAATGATTATTCTTTTTATTAAAAATATTATAAATTTATTTATGTGTGTATGCAGAATACGTACATACAGCCACATCGCAATGCATAAAGTTATAAGGTTTCCTGCTTTTAATCGCAAGTGCCGGACTTCTGCTAGTTGTCACGAACACACAGAGCCCACTGCAGCGCTATCTCTTACAGTCCTACGTCAACAGATACTTTAGAGATCGTAATCTGACGCATCGCTTTCCACAGCGGCCGCGAGGCCGGCAACTGGTGCAACCCCCTACCAAGCGTCAGCGGCTGCGCGTGTCTGTCGATTTCGACGGAGGCCGCGAGATCGGCATCTGACGCATCCGCGCCTAACTATGACAGTAGGCTCATTCCACGTCAAAGGCCGGGGAATGTGTCTCTCTCGGACAGTTCCCTTCATATACAATATAAAAAGAATAAACTTTCAATACTAGGGACGTTGGATGTCATAGAAAGAAAAAACACTCAATCTTATAAATTATTATTTATTTCTAATAAAAGTGAAAAGTAATTTTAGATTCTCATATGCAGATACAAAAGCACTTTTTTGGTAATCGTTCTTCAGTCGATGGATGGATGGACATCCGTACCATTCAAGGTCTTGAATAGATGCAAATTTAAATATTTGACGCATCCAGGAGGTTTTGTCCTTTCCCTTCACGTAAACGATGGTGTCCTTGTGATCGAATAATTTAAGTGCGATCACCACATCTTTATAGGGTATGCCGGGATCATCCCAGTGAATTCCATGATAAAAATTAGTTAACCACAATGCACTGGTCCGTGTTTTACAAGATTTCACTTGCGTGAACGGTCTTGGTGATCGAATATTTGCGGAGAAGGTTTCAATTATTCCTGCGTCTTGTGTGTAGGCCACAAAAGCAACTTGTTTAAATACGAACTGTCTTCGCTCTCCATCATGGAATCCTTGAACATCTGCAATGATCTTCACAGGCTGAGTTGCCATCGTCAAATGATCAATGCACAGGACAGCATATTTTCATTTATACAGCTCGTTGCACAACACCTGTGAGCGGAGAGTAATTGATTACTCTGTCGTGTAGGACTAATGCATATGCAGCGGTGTGTTCTGGGAAATTTGTCGATGATTCAAATTCAATTCGAACGTCTGTAGGTCCAGACTTAATTATCTCATTCTGTTTAGAGCAGTCTATTACAATGATCGGTGAAAGCTCTTTGAACTTACGAGGACTCAGTAGACACCCCCCTCCCTCTCCTTCAGCAATTTCATAGTAAGAAGGACGAAACCTTGTATACATGTCATACGCGAGGCTGTATACATTTTCATTCCATTGCAGATGTAGATTGTCATAAGGGTAGAATTCTGAATTGAGGTATACTTTGGCGTTAGTTAACTTGCAGTTATCGAACACGATGGAATCGTTTGATGTATTTGCTCTTCTATCAGTCTGAAACGCAAGTATAATGAATCTGGGTGTCTCGATATGACTGGAGGTCTTAATAGCCCATGTTTGTCTGCTCGCGGTCGGTAACACTGGATACTCAAAGATCTCCCATGAGCGGAAGGTCAGTGACAGAAATGTACCTGAATTCAACACTTTCAGAAGCTTCAATCGTTCCTCGTCGGATACACTGACGTGAGGCATTTTCCATATTAATTTGTTGATTGTGATCCTATTCTCTTCTTGAGCTCCTTGAATGTACGAGTTATTGTCTGTCGCACTCCGCACGAGAATAAGTTCCTGTTTAGCGTTCATAATAATCTGTCTCATATCCTCAAAATATCCCATAAGTATTTTTAGAGGTATGCATGCAGTAAATCGCTTGTACTCCTGGGGTGTTCTACCCTCCGCATCGTCTATGAACCATCCAGCATTTTCTAAACTGTGCAGATCTGCTGGTGATGCCGAGACGTATGTTTTAAGGGTCGATGTTAGACCAACATTGCGTGTACGATCAATCTCAGAACCATTCAGTTCATAGCGAATCTCTTGGAAGAGGAATGCCAATGCGTTGCGTGTCAGCTTGGACCCCACTGTATCGGTGCCATCAGTTTTCTTGAATGACCCTTCGAGATATATGAAACTCTTGCACGGAAGATTGAGTGTGTCCTGGTGCTGTATGGCAATCCTGATTTCATCATTCTTGTTAAACGTGGTTGAAGCGTAAGATTTATGAGAGAAGTATTCTTGACGTATAATTCTGTCATCATACTCTACTGGATTGGTTATATTGAGTGATGACGTCATTGCAGGGTTTGAGACCAACTGATTTAAGAAATTCGTAGTTCACAGGTGTTATCAGTTTGCTGTTCAGTTCTTGACTGTTCGAGCGATAGCTGCAGCCCCACCGGCGAGCGAACCTACCGCTGAGAGCGCGGAGAGGGCTGGGATGAGAAAAGGAATAAAACCGCCGGATGTCTTGGGTATTGGTAGAATGCGAGGTGCTTTAACGGATCTTCTCGTTGGTGATTCTTTGTCCTTCATTGCATTTTTAGCTGCATACATCGCTGTCAGGATACATTTCTTCAAACAACCCTTCTTGTTCTTCATGTTTAGTGCGCGACGTGTAGCGTTCATAACGCGCTTGAAATTCATCACTCCTAATCCTAACTTGATTTTTCCGCGCATGGTTTTATCAACTGCGAATGCCGCGATGCGTTGACCTGTACCAATATCTTTTCTTTTCCGTATCGCCTTAGCTTTATCAGCTAAAATCCTATCTGCAATGTGACGACTTGGTAGATCTTTATTTGCTTCGTATGCAATGTCGTGTTCCATGCACGCTTCGTCAAGCAGATTCACTCCCTTATCACCTCGCGCCAAGCGTTTCTGAAGCTTTGTCCCAGGTCCGCAGTAGTTATACCCCGGGATGTGTAATTCCAAAGGTAGTTTGTCCAGAACACCACCGCCTCCTCTAATGTGCCCTCGATCGCGCATGTCAGGCTACTGTGGTGGTTGTGGACGATGAATGTTCATTATATAGCAAATCCCTGGCATCAATCCAACTGTTTTGTGTAGCAGGAAAACCAAGCCATTTGACTAGGGCTTTATTTCCAAGTCGTCTTATGACTCTCTCCACGAGAAAAAGATCTGGTTGTGAGCTCTTCTGCATCTCCTCAGTGTAGAAGGAGCCTGCAATTTCTTCACCTTTACTGTCTTTCAATAAATAAGTTCTAGGATTCGTTCGCTGCACATTTGAAACTCTAAATATCTCAGTTGACCAGTTCGGTAGGTATGATTTCTCAAATGCGGTCTTGTGTTTTGAGATACGCACCAAATCACCTACATTAAATTTCTGTTTGCGTGGATCCAGTATCTTAATGTGAAAGTATACCGTATCCATGAGTGTGTTATCACGAACATCAATTGGCCGCATTTTTATTGTGCTATGTTTGGTTCCATTATATTGAGCAATTATTTCTGGGAGGATATCTGTCCATCTGTATGAGCCACTAAGGTTAAACCGCATCCACATTCTGCCTTTTATTGTTCTGTTCAAGCGCTCTACGATACTTGCCTTCAGGTGAGTGAATGTCGAGTAGTGATGTATTCCATACCGCTGCATCACTGTCTTGAAGTACCTATTGTAGAACTCACCACCATGATCGGTTTGGAGATTGTCCGGGCATCGATTGGTTCCTATCTGTAGCAAGCGTTCAAAAGCATCAGCGACATTTGGTCCGGTTTTTGTCTTGACTGGTACTGCCCATGCAAATTTGGAGTATGTATCAATAACAATTAAAATGTATTTGAAGCCATTATTCTCATGTGAATATTGTCGCATATCTACAAGATCAGCTTGCCACAAGTCATCCATCCCTTTAATCATGACATGCCTGCGCGGGTATGTTTTGCGAGCTGGTTTGTGTAGTTCTCGAACTACGGTCTCCATACTTATTCGATGATACCTCTCTCCCGAAGCTCAGAGATTATGGAGATAACTTCATTCGAATGAGTTGTATTACCTGCAGCAGCTGATGCCACGAGCAGACGTAGTCGATCTATTAGTTCGTTGGGGTCGTCATAATATATATACTGAGGGACTCGATTGTTCACTGTCTTAAGACCAATGTCAATACCATCTCCGCTGCTGGCACCGTTGTTGTTGTTTTGGTCTTCAAGTATTGGTTTTATAATGGTTTTGTACTTCCTGTTGGTTAGGCTTTTGGTGATCTTGTGTACACCAGTCATGTGTAGTATTTGACGGTACGTGTCCTTATCACTGACTGAATAATTTATAGGTTTTGTAGTTGGTCTTAGGAAAATAAGATTCATTAAGCCTGGTGTTCGGTCAAACTATCAGCTATTTGTATTTTGTCTTCTGTTACAGTTATGGGATGCGTGCCCAACATGTATGGTCTTCCCGGGCTAACGCCGAATGTTCTATCTATCTGGCCTGGTGCGTGACTAATAATGAATTCATCAATGGCTTGACTGTCGTTTTGGGTCGTTTTTGTTTTTGGTGACAGCTGTCGGAGAGACTCAGTAACGGGCTTAAAGGTCTCTCTTAGTGTTTGCTGGCGATCAATATACCCTAACCTAAGCAACCGTAATTTCTCTCGGACTGCTTTACGGGCTTGAATGACTTTCTGTTTGGTCGTCGACATCTCAACGTATACTAATCAGACGTCTCTGCGACATGAGGCTTTATATATGCATTCATTTTCTTCAGCTTCTTAGTATGATCACGATCGCCCTTATCGACAACAATCAGGTCTACATCTATTTTTCTCTGAATATGATCGACCTTTTCAGTTAAGGCGGTTACTTTCTTACTGACTTGATTAACTAGCTCATTTAACTCATTCACCATTCTCAGAAGGGTTTGGAAATAGGTCTCTAGTTCCCTGCGCATACTTGCAACTTTAAGAGTCATAGCTTGAATTTTCGCATCCATGTACAAGCGAATGTTCTGTCTGTGTACACCAATCATCTCAGGTTGAGAGGTGGACATACGCGCGAATTTGTCCATGGTATGACGTAGACTGATGTGCTTGTTATATATGCAAAAATTCTTGAAAGTTTCGTCTGTATCTACCATCATACAGTTTTCTTGTTTTATCAATAACGAGAAACCCATACTGTGAATGGTTCCAACAGTCTGCACATATCTTTAAGAAATCATTGAACGACATATCCGTCCCCACATGTGCTTGGTAAATGTGTCATAAATTAAGATTGTCTTGCTTGAAGGCTATAATGAGATTTGCGTTATCCCTAACAAGTTGTTTGGGGATTCTGGAATATGTTCGACTTAGATAAAATACGTCAGCACCAATATGGCGACCAGAAGAGAAATATTTGCGAATTTGGTCGTGGTTTTCTACTGCAACATCGTCAAATATGAGTACTGTGTTTGGTTTTGTTTCTACAGGTGGGGGGATATCAGAGCTTTCACTGAATGTTGTGTATGTAACGCCATCTACACCTCGAAATATCTCATGCAATAGCTGATACTTGGGTTGAAAGAGTGTTTTTGAGAATAGACAGACATGTTCAAATCGGACACCTTGCACATGAGTTAGCAGAGTCATGAGGACATTAGTCTTGCCGCAGTTGGATGGGCCTACAATAATTGCTCTTATATTATCGGGAAGGAGAATTCCGTTTTTCTTGTTCTTCTACTTCTTCTGCTCTTCACTTGAATCTTCACATGACCAGTCACCGACAACAAAGTCCTTGTGGTGAGGGTGCTTCACCCAGCCAGCCATGATAGTAAATGAGCCATGTACAAACAAGTACTTGACACATATAGAAAATATAACTGAGAGGATAATAATAATATTTGTGTGTAGCCAGTATAGTTCGATCAATTAACCGATTGAGCTATACTGCCTACACGAGGAACACATGTATGAAGAGTAAGATGGCCATAATTTGAGTAGAATTAAAAAATTATTGGATCAGTTTGATTATAATAGGAGTGGTGGTCTGAAATAAAAGAGAAACAGGAGATAAGATTAAATATAAATTATTTATTTAAAAATCATACATTGGATGTACTATTTCTGATGTGTTATCATAATCTGCACGTTTGTTCTTAGAACCTGTACAATATATACCAAATAATTCTCTTTGGTTGGCAATAAATTCTGCACGTATCTCACGCAATCCGATAGGTGACTCTGAGTACTCTGGTTTTTGACACACGCATTTCAATTGGATGTCTGTAGTTTTAATGGCCATATGCGAACGAAGATGCTGCTCAAAATCGTCAATATGTATATTATTAACACGTAGAGAGTTTTTAACATCACTATATGCTGCCTCTATGCTAGGAACCCAACGATTCAGTCTCTCGAGAGCAAACCGTATAGAGGAGTATAGGTTGAATAATTTGATAACTGACGGATGCCTTAGATAGACGCTGTCGACACCTGATTTAATGCATAAGGCGCAGTCATCATATACAGTAGTAATGGAAAGTGTGACATCGGCAAGACGAATTTCTGGTGGGGGATGAGTTGGATCATATTCGGTGGTCATTTGTTGATTGATGTAGCGCTCTGCATGACAGATCCCGGCCCAGTCGAACTCGGAAATCGGGACTTTAACACTTTTGGAAATATTTTCAATCTCCATTATAGCTTGGATCCCCCAGACATCATGGACGTCTATAGCAATGTTCACACGTTTGGAACCACTGGAGGTTAAATTATATGTCGTGGTGAATAGCGTAGCCGCACTAGACGTATTCTTTTTATTTACAGTATCTAAACTCGGTGGTTGCACTATCACGGGAGTGTTCGATAGTGATATGTAGGCATCCAGTATTGACCACCATTTACTTGATCTTTAACACCACCAGTGGTTGAATTCGTTGTGTGGTGAGCAGATCGAGCGTCTTCATCACACAAGTTGCTGAGTGGGACAGAGAGCAGCAACTCCTTGTCCTGCTCCAACATGTGAGCTAGGTGGGCTACAGGATCCCACGTGGTCGCTACTGGATCAAATGAGTCGGCTGTCGCTGGTGTAGGTCCGGATGAGATGGTTAACGAAGCTAATGATGATGCAGGTTCGGACGCGTCTGCGGAGCTAAGCATGGTTGCGTTTGACTCTGTTGAAAAAAGAAGATGAATGATTAGATATTAGCGAATAAGTGAAAACATTGAATAATAAGGATAATGAACGAGATAGAATAATGTGAAATATGATACTTACTTTCCCGTTTGATCCTGTTCTGAGTGACTGCACTGGAGGTCGACTGGTGCTTCATGATTGTTCTTCTTAGTCTCCCGCTGACTGAGTGACCAAGACTGAGGTCCCGGAACTTAACCTATATATGTCCTACAATGAGGTCATAGGATAGTTGAATCCTATTGGTAGAAGTCGAACATGTGACTCAATTAAGGGATCGTATTGGATACAGCCATTTCCACCACCCCTCAAAACCATCAGCTGACTTGATGACAGATTACTCTGGTGGCGGTAATAAAGACTAGAGAGGCAACACGTGCCGGATACACTGCGTGCGACCTTGTTGTTGTCGACTAACGATGCTTTGGAATGGTGACGGTGTTATGAAAACATTTCATAATGACTCTGACGTCATGGCCGCCATCATGGATAACGGTATTTTGGAATGGGACCGGCCTTGTTACAATACTCCCGCGTGTCGCCACTTTCAGTGATTGCAGACCGAGCGCCGCGACACGGCAGGTCTAGTCTAGAGAGACTCCATAGCACTCGCCCCAGTTGTACAGCCGACTTTGCTAGCGATGGTTCACTGTCTACATACGCTCTCATTTGCAGAGATGACAGTTTAGCATAGCCTTCAGCTACGTCATTTGCTACGACCTACCAAGGCGCCTTATTCAGTTACTATAATTACTATCTTCAAGAATGTATTCTGAACAGATAATATTGTGAATCATGTACCGTAAAGAGCGACGTTCATCATTAATGAATTAAAGTTAAGTATCAAACTAATTACGTCCGCTTTCTGAATTCTCATTCCTTGTCATGTTCCAGACCTCACGTCAGTATAGTTCTTCCCTCCTCACGCCAGCCTGCGTGAGCTAAAACGCGTGCATTTCGGCCTCCACTCGTAACACGGTGTTGGCTCTTCTCCTAACACAAAGGGTAATACACTTTATGTACAAGAAACGGGAGGGAATAATGAGAATGGAAGACTAAGAACAAAGTGCTTGGATTAAATAGGCTGTAAGGAAGCGATACAATCTTTCACTCCTACTGTTAAAACTATAGACAGACAAAGGAATTACGAAAAAAAGGTTCTAGAATGGGGTTAAAATTGAAGGTGAAAGAACACCAGTGATAAGACTCGCTGATGACTTCCGTACCCTCATTTGAAGTGAATAATTACAGGATCTGTTCCATGGGGTGTACAGTCCAATGAGTGCAGAACATGGACTGAGAGTAAATCAAAGAAAGACCAAATAAATGAGTACTAGAAAAGAGAACAGCGACGAACTTAACTTCAGGAATGTAAATGAAATTAAGGAATTCTTGAACGTAGGCAGCAAAATAACCCATGACAAATGGAGCGAGGAGGATATAAAAAGCATAATAGCTCTGGCAAAAATGGCATTCCCGGCCAAGAGAGGTCTACTAGCTTCAAACATAGGGCTTAATTTGAGGAAGAAGTTTCTGAGAACGAAAGCTTGGAGCACAGCATTGTTTGGTAGTAACACATGGAGTGTGCGAAAACCGGAACAGAAGAGGATCGAAATATTGCAGATGTGGTGCCAAAGAAGAATGTTGAAAATTTTGTAGGCTTGGAAGGTACACGATGTGAAGCTTCGCCGGACAATCGGCTAGGAGAAGAATACGTAGGAAATACTGACAAGAGGAAGGGATAGGATGATATTACATGCTAAGACATCAGGAAATAGCTTCCATGGTACTAGAGGGAGATGTAGAGGGTAAAAACCCTAGTGGAAGACAGAGATTGGAATGCTTCCAGCAAATAACTGAGAAGGTAGGTTGCAATTGCTGCTCTAAGATGAAGAAGTTGGCACAGTAGAAAATTTGTGGCGGGTTGCTCCAGACCGGTCAGAAAACTGATGACTCAAAAAAGTTGCCAACAAGTTCAAAAAGCTGCTAACGGTCGGTGCTGTAATCGTACTACGCAGCGACTACAATTAGTGCGCCACGCCTCAGAGGTGCACCGTTGAAATGTGAATTACGGTTAGCGTACCTACGGAAAAAGATGGAACCATGTATTACAATGAAAACGTGTTTTTCTGCTAATGGTATACCACAGCTAAGAACACAGTCGTACTGCAACACGGCGGAGTTTTAAAACGAGATTTAATGTTCCAAAAGGACCGATGCGGAATCCATTCGCCAGCACTTCATCAAATTCCAACAGATAGGCAGTGTGACTGATGATCTAGTGGGGAATGGTAGCCGCATGCAAAATGTAATAACTCTAGAAAATGTTCCAACAACGTCTAGAATTATTCAGCAAATCCAAAGAAATCCATCGGAAGAGTTGCAGCAGAGACTGATTCGAACCGTTTCAGTACGCAGAAAATCCTGATACGTAGTCTATACATGTTTTCATCCAAAATCCAAAACCAAAAGGCCATAGCTGTACGAGCTATGATTTTGCGAACTACGTTCTGGCAGCGATTGATAATGAACGATTTGAAGTTGACTGCATGTTTCACAGATGAAGAACACTTCCATGCAACAGAGATATTACTGGCCGTTTTTTCATGCGAGATACGATTAGTAGTGGACGATATGCTGCTATTTCGGAATAATTTGTCACCACACAGCAGCGCTGGCTGTTCGATCAGGCACCGAGTAGTTCATACAATTACGACCAAACGGCGTCGCACCGATGGGTGTCTCGTTTTCTTGATGAGTAGGCCTACTTCGTCATTAGAGTCACCGCGTTGTATTGTTGCAAATTTTCTGTCGCAGTGACGGATTCGCCTTCATATTCCAGTTCGAAAATGGTTCAGATGGCTCTGAGAGCTGTGGGACTTAACTTCTGAGGTTATCAGTCCCTAGAACTTAGAAATACTTAAACCTAACAAACCTAAGGACATCACACACATCCATACCAGAGGCAGGATTCGAACCTGTGACCGAACTGGTCGCGCGGTTTCAGACTGTAGCGCCTAGAACCGCTCGGCCACACCGGCCGGCCATATTCGTGTGATCTGAGTTCTTGTGACTACTTTTTGTGAACACATTGAAAGAAATTGTCTACCGAAACCGTCATACCATGTTTGACGAGCTTGAAACGGCGACCTATGTGCCACCTGAATTTATTCCAGCTGATACACTACACGATTTGATGACAAATTATATTGTTTATCAGTACCATCTCCGCACTGTCCGTCCCGCAAGCGGTGGACATCAAGCTGCACAGCCTACCGCGCCACCTTTTAGCAGCTTTTCGATCTATTTGGAAACTCCTGTGCACCTTTGTATAAAATTCTTACACCGTTCTCAAAACACACACCTTTGGTTGCTCTCGCCCATCGATCTTAATTTTCGAGATATCCTGTTATGTCATAATGGTCTACTTCGTTGGACATCATACGTAAGATGGAGTCAGGTAAATATTGTGTTTCTCGCCAAAAGAAATCTAATGGTTTTAAACACCCGCCTTAACTACACCCACACAATCAGTGCTTTATGTTCTGTTTACAAAGGTGTAATGAGCAGAATGAAAACGTCACTCATAATTTTGTTTCAGGAGAGGTTAATGGAATCATTTTAAGGAAACCCACTACCTTGGAAGTAAAACAACACATGAAGGACAAAAGCAGGAGAATACAAAAGCTGACAAGCACAGGCAAAGGCGTGATTCCACCGTTTTGTTGAGTCAGTCAGCCTCCTAGAATTACCCTCATCTGTCAAAATCTTCGTCTCAGATTAGATTGGCCCACGTCTCCACCATTGTGTGCACACATGCGACTTCATGTGCAACCTAATATGTTCCAAGACGCTGCCCACAGAAACGGCATACTTCGGAGTTATACCTCGGGTTCAAGTGTTCTGAATAGCACTAGGGCTCGGATCCATTTGTGTACCTTCGCTGCAAACATCGTTCAGTACAGGATCAATATTTGAACTTTTCACACTTCCTTCAGCTTAGACAAATGGAGCAAAGCCGTAGCTTGTTTCAGCATTATATGAGCTCTACAGAGGCGCCATTTAGTCCAGGAGCGGTTTCTGAGATATCCCGAAATCAATGGTTTCTGGGTACCAAAACAGAGCCGCGGATTCCTACATTACCATGGACGACAAATGGCTGAAACTTTTACGACATATTCCGATCTCGACAGCCTTGAAAACATCCTTACGTAAAATGCGCGCGTAACTTGCGGTGTAAGGCGAAATCGTAGTTTATAAAGTGACGTATTACGGAAAAACGTGCTGTAAAGAGTCTCTGTCACAATGAGAAGGGTTCTGGGAAACCCATGTAATGGTACTGATGCATATGTAAAATTTTTATGCATTTAAAATCCAACCTGATATGTAAAATTATTTCAGTTTCATATACGCAGAGTATCAAAATTTTACTCATTCATAAAGTTCTTTTAATACTAGCGACATACCCTGCTGTGGCACGAGTAAGAAGAGAATCAAAGGAAAAAACTCCTGTTGCAGAACAAAAATTACTAATATTGTCCTGTTTCAAAAGACTAAATGAAAAATGTGTTACTAGCCGCTGCCTCATTCTACCTTCTGGAGCACCTCTAAAGTTTTCCCAAAAGTTTTTGCATTGGAAGGTACTCACGCATTTTTATGCTGAGAGAGAATGAGGCAACGGAAAAGAGACAGAAAAGTAATAAATACGGGAAGATAGTAGACAGTGGTTGTGGTAAAGCCAGAGCGAAGGAGAGAATGAAAGTCTTTGAAAAAAGAGAGGGACACTGAGGTCGTGGAACATCGTTGACAGAGAGAACAGTGCTAGGGAAATGGTGGAGGAGACAGCGTCAATATGAGAGGAAGAAAGAGGACGAGAAAGTGGAAGTCGGCGAGAACCAGCGATAACGATTGATACTGTCTATGACAACGACAATGAGGAGGAGACAGGTAGTGACAGTGAGACGAGAAGCAGCAGTGGAAAGTAATTAATGAGGTAGTGGGAGGGAGAGCTAGAGTGAGACAATGACAATGAGAGGAGAAAGTAGTAGTAGGAAATTAGCAAGGCTACTGTGGCACAGGAGACCTTGACCGTGAATAAGTGAGTGAGAATGGACAAGCAGTTGTGGTTGGGTAAGAGCGACTTACAGCGATGGACTAATGGGTGTGAGCGAGATACAGTTATAGGAGCATGTGGGAGTTGATAAGAATTGCTTGTTATAAAGAAAAGAGCGCGAATATATCTCCATGCCAAAAAGGTTGGTAAATTTTTTATAAATGCTCAGGAAGCTAGACCGAGGTAACTGGTACCTCACTTTTCAGTCAATTCTTTAAAACAGAAGCATGTTTGAATTTTTGCTTTCCTATAGGAACATTTTTCCGCTGGATTATTGGATATATTCAAATCTCTGTCGTTTGTTACAATTCCTAACCTCTGCAGTTCACTCCAATAACTTGGAAGTTTCCTCTTGACTCCTTTGATATGTCCTACTATCCTGTCTGTTCTTCACGTCAGTGTTTTCAGTATTTTCAACTCCTCGCCGATACTGTGGAGAGTCTTAAAATTTCTTATCAGTCCACCTAATTTTCCACATCCAACTAGTTTTCCACATTATTCTATAGCTAAGTATCTCAGAGAGTTCGTATACTAATCTACTAGCATGAAATGTAAGATTAATTTGAGTAAGGATCTAGTATTGTGTGGAACTGATTCATGGAGCGTGGCTAAGCTAGACAAGAAGAGATCGATAACAGAACAAATGGCATGTACTCTGCAGGATCGGCCAGGAAACTAATATGTGGTTAACAAGGACTAAAACAAGGAGAAAAGTGATAGTGTGAAGATCCTTAAAGTGACAGGAATTGCTTAAGATATCTGGAAGCAGCTTTCATAGAGGTAATGGCAAATGTAGAAGCAAAATCTGTAGAGGAAGAAGGAGATTCAAACATAACCAGAAAATATTTGAGGAGAGAATTTTGTCCCGAACCGCATCATACCGCTCAGAGAGAGAGAGAGAGAGAGAGAGAGAAATGGGTACCTGTCACACTGCTAGTAGAAATGCGATCAATTAATAGTACGTGTCAGAGTGAAGGTCAAAGTGCATTTGTACATTGGGTCCGACAAATACTCTTCATTGATATGTGTAAATAATGTAGTTTTACTGCTTGTATTTATGAGTCCACAGGGTTTTAGTATTAGCACTGATATGGTCACGCGGGGATTGAAATCGATTTGCATCAGAAATAAAAAATTCTACTTCAACGACCAATGTCGACCCTCATTTTGCTATTAATACTGGTTCGGTGGTAATGATGCACGCAACTCCTGATGAAGCCCCATTCAAAAGAATTCTCTCGGTTTACATGACGTGTCATTTGAAATAAGACACTCGAGTTTTCGGTCGCTATCCCACCGTCGTCATCAGGAATCAGAATCGCTGACTGCCTATATAAATGCAACAGCGGCATCTGGAACGTTCCAGAGGAATGTTATGTGAAGCGTATGTGGGAGGCAAGTTGGGCAGCCGATCGCACTTCCCACCGTCGTCATCAGGAATCAGAATCGCTGACTGCCTATATAAATGCAACAGCGGCATCTGGAACGTTCCAGAGGAATGTTATGTGAAGCGTATGTGGGAGGCAAGTTGGGCAGCCGATCGCACTTCCCACCCGCTATGGAACCGAGTGACGCTAGAAAGCGCGCCCGCCGCTCCGACGTCACCACAAGCGCCAAGCCTCCGTCTTTGCTTTCGCCCAATATCCAAGGACACTCGACGCTCTACTGTGTATTCGTAGACTCGTAAAATTATTGATGTTTATTCTAATATCGACCTATTCTTTTAAAACAGGTTCACTATATGACGATGTTTGAGCCAAAAGCAAACCCTATAGTCTTTTTGAATTGTATTTTATGTCCGTTTTCTAGGCAACGTTAAGCTACAGCCGATTTATCAAGTTTCCATTGTTTAACACGTCGTGAGTGCTCTGCATAACGCTCAGGAACAATGCGAGTAGTTTGTCCTATATAAATGCTACCATATTCACAAAGGGCTGCACATACGCCAAGAACCCGAAGACCTATGTGGTATTCCAGAGGTGCAACATATATCGTATCTTGGAGGCAGGCAGGAACTGTGGTCTCAATCCACATCTCTCCAGCGTGCTTCGTGTCTTGCTAGTAGTTTCCCCACACCATGGAAGGAAAACAGCCGACTTGGCCTCTTCCGTTGAATCACGAGGCTTTTATCTGCAACTTCACGCTTGCTGTAACCATTTTCCCATAACACCCACTTCAAACTGTAAAATTCAGAATGCAGGTGGTCGTTGTCAGGAATACTGTTTTCCTTGGGTACTGAGCTTTTCAGGACCACTTCCTCGTGTACAGGGTAGTGAAAATTTACTTCGTTCAACTACCGGTCAGTGTGCTTTGATTTCCCGTACATTTCACAACCAATCCGGCCTCCTGCTTTCCGCCCAACAAATATCTTTACCAACGAAAACTTGCCATCCATCCCGATCTCGAGAGTACATTTGATTTTGGGATAAACACCGTACATGTCTTCGATGAACTGCTGCAGTTCATTTTCACCGTGAGGCCATATGAGGAAGGTGTTGTCTGCGTATAGTAGGAGGAAAGATGGACAGAACCTTGCAGAGTTCAGAGCTTATTCCTCACAATTGTCTTGTGACAGCCAGAGCGAGAGCACCAGCAGCAGCGAGTACTGTTTGTATAAAGCGTTTTTGTACTTATTTGCTGCGCTTAGCTTTTAAATAGTTTTTCTGGGAAAACCTAGCGTAGTTTTCGCGTCACGTATTTCAGTGAGTGTTTCTTGATTATCAGAGTAGCTCATCAGAAGATTATCTAGGGAATTTGTCACCGTATAGAGTAGGGTAAACATAGTCATGTGTAGGGACTGTGGTTGTTGTGAGCAGACGCAAGGAGAATTGGCCACTCTTCGGGGGCAGGTGGAGGCTTTGTCTGTTAGGCTCATCGAGCTCGAGGCGCAGGCGTCGGCTCGTAGTGGCGTTGGGGCAACTGTGGTGAGACCTATGCCTACTTCGGTGGCCTTGGAATCACATGGAACCCCTGATGTCGCTGCGTCTTCCGGCAGTGAGCATCTTACCGGTCAGCCATCACTCCAGGGTGAATGGCGGACAGTGGTGGGCTCGCGCGTGCCTGGCCGAAAGGCGAAGGTGGGATCTGGCCGCGTGGCAGCTGCCTTACCCCTTTCCAACAGGTACGGGGTGCTTCCTAGTGGTGATGACATCGTTTCCGAGCCACCACAGGATGCTTCGCCTGTTGGGCCAGTGGCCGATTCTCCGGCAAGGTCCCGACAGTCACAGAGGGCGGGCCTATTAATTATAGGGAGCTCCAACGTTAGGCGGGTTATGGAGCCCCTCAGGAAAATAGCGGGTAGGTCGGGGAAGAATGCCAGTGTGCACTCGGTGTGCTTGCCGGGGGGTCTCGTCCGTAATGTGGAGGAGGCCCTTCCGGCAGCTATTGAACGCACTGGGTGTGACCGGCTGCAGAGAGTAGCACATGTCGGAACGAATGACGCCTGCCGCTTGGGTTCTGAGGCCATCCTTGGTTCCTTCCGGCGGCTGGCTGATTTGGTGAAGACAACCAGCATCGCACGCGGAGTGCAAGCTGAGCTTAATATCTGCAGCATAGTGCCCAGAGTCGATCGTGGTCCTCTGGTTTGGAGCCGTGTGGAGGGTCTAAACCAGAGGCTCAGACGACTCTGCGACTATAATGGTTGCAAATTCATCGACCTCCGTTATTGGGTGGAGAACTGTAGGGCCCCCCTAGACAGGTCAGGCGTGCACTACACACCGGAAGCAGCTACTAGGGTAGCAGAGTACGTGTGGCGTGCACACGGGGTTTTTTTAGGTTAGAGGGACCCCCCCTTGGGCGAAACGATAAAATACCTGACGGCTTACCAGAGAGGACATTATCATCGTTGATAAAGAACGTCCGTCCTCAGAGACCAAAAACAGGAAAAGTTAACGTAATATTGGTAAACTGCAGGAGTATCCAGGGCAAGGTTCCTGAATTAGTATCTCTTATTGAAGGAAATAGTGCGCATATAGTATTAGGAACGGAAAGTTGGTTAAAACCGGAAGTGAACAGTAACGAAATCCTAGACACAGAATGGAATATATACCGCAAGGATAGGATAAACGCCAATGGTGGAGGAGTATTTATAGCAGTAAAGAATTCAATAATATCCAGTGAAGTTATTAGCGAATGCGAATGTGAAATAATCTGGGTTAAGTTAAGTATCAAAGGTGGGTCAGATATGATAGTCGGATGCTTCTATAGACCACCTGCATCAGCAACCGTAGTAGTTGAGCGCCTCAGAGAGAACCTGCAGAACGTCGTGAAGAAGTTTCGTGATCATACTATTGTAATAGGCGGAGACTTCAATCTACCAGGTATACAATGGGATAGTCACACAATCAGAACTGGAGCCAGGGACAGAGACTCTTGTGACATTATCCTGACTGCCTTGTCCGAGAATTACTTCGAGCAGATAGTTAGAGAACCAACTCGTGAAGCTAACGTTTTAGACCTCATAGCAACAAATAGACCGGAACTTTTCGACTCCGTGAATGTAGAAGAGGGTATCAGTGATCATAAGTCAGTGGTTGCATCAATGACTACAAGTGTAATAAGAAATGCCAAGAGAGGAAGGAAAATATATTTGCTTAACAAGAGTGATAGGGCACAAATCGCAGAATATCTGAGTGACCACCATCAAACGTTCATTTCTGAGGAAGAGGAAGTGGAACAAAAATGGAAAAAATTCAGAAACATCGTCCAGTACGCCTTAGATAAGTTCGTACCGACTAAGGTCCAAAGCGAGGGGAAAGATCCACCGTGGTATAACAATCATGTACGAAGGGTACTACGGAAACAAAGAAAGCTTCATCATAGGTTTAAGAGTAGTCGAATCATAGCTGATAAGGAAAAGCTGAACGAAGCGAAAAAGAGCGTAAAGAGAGCAATGAGAGAAGCATTCAACGAATTCGAACATAAAACATTGGCAAACAATCTAAACAAGAACCCTAAAAACTTTTGGTCATATGTAAAATCGATAAGCGGATCTAAATCCCCTATTCAGTCACTCGTTGACCACTATGGCACCGAAACAGAGGACGACCGAAGAAAGGCAGAAATACTGAATTCAGTGTTCCGAAACTGTTTCACTGCGGAAAATCGAACACGGTCCCTGACTTCAGCCGTCGCACGGACGCCAAAATGGAAAATATTGAAATAAACGATATCGGAATTGAAAAACAACTGCTATCACTTAGTAGCGGAAAAGCATCCGGACCAGACGAGATACCCTTAAGATTCTACAGTGATTATGCTAAAGAACTTGCCCCCTTTCTATCAGCAATTTATCGTAGATCGCTGGAAGAACGTAAAGTACCTAGCGACTGGAAGAAAGCGCAGGTCGTTCCCATTTTCAAGAAGGGTCATAAATCAGATGCGAATAATTATAGGCCTATTTCGCTTACGTCAATCTGTTGTAGAATAATGGAACATGTTTTGTGTTCTCGTATTATGACGTTCTTAGATAATACAAATCTCCTTCATCATAACCAACATGGATTCCGCAAACAGAGATTATGTGAAACTCAGCTCGCCCTGTTTGCCCAAGAAATTCACAGTGCCGTAGACACTGGCGAGCAGATTGATGCCGTATTCCTGGACTTCAGGAAGGCATTTGATACGGTTCCGCACTTACGTTTAGTGAAAAAAATACGAGCTTACGGAATATCGGACCAGGTTTGTGATTGGATTCAGGATTTCCTAGAAGAAAGAACACAACATGTCATTCTTAACGGTTCAAAATCTGCAGATGTAGAGGTAATTTCGGGAGTACCGCAGGGAAGCGTGATAGGACCTTTATTGTTTACAATATACATAAATGACTTAGTTGACAACATCGGTAGCTCCGTGAGGCTATTTGCAGATGACACGGTTGTCTACAAGAAAGTAGCAACATCAGAAGACTCGTACGTACTCCAGGAGGACCTGCAGAGGATTAATGCATGGTGCGACAGCTGGCAGCTTTCCCTAAACGTAGATAAATGTAATATAATGCGCATACATAGGGGCAGAAATCCATTCCAGTACGATTATGCCATAGGTGGTAAATCATTGGAAGCGGTAACGACCGTAAAATACTTAGGAGTTACTATCCGGAGCGATCTGAAGTGGAATGATCACATATAACAAATAGTGGGAAAAGCAGGCGCCAGGTTGAGATTCATAGGAAGAATTCTAAGAAAATGTGACTCATCGACGAAAGAAGTAGCTTACAAAACGCTTGTTCGTCCGATTCTTGAGTATTGCTCATCAGTATGGGACCCTTACCAGGTTGGATTAATAGAAGAGATAGACATGATCCAGCGAAAAGCAGCGCGATTCGTCATGGGGACATTTAGTCAGCGCGAGAGCGTTACGGAGATGCTGAACAAGCTCCAGTGGCGGACACTTCAAGAAAGGCGTTACGCAATACGGAGAGGTTTATTATCGAAATTACGAGAGAGCACATTCCGGGAAGAGATGGGCAACATATTACTACCGCCCACATATATCTCGCGTAATGATCACAACGAAAAGATCCGAGAAATTAGAGCAAATACGGAGACTTACAAGCAGTCGTTCTTCCCACGCACAATTCGTGAATGGAACATGGAAGGGGGGATCAGATAGTGGTACAATAAGTACCCTCCGCCACACACCGTAAGGTGGCTCGCGGAGTATAGATGTAGATGTAGAATTCTGTACGAAAATGCTCTGCGAAAGCCGTTGACAGTGGGTATCACATGGCTGTGCTACCTATCATTTCATTATATTCATTGCGGTGCAAGAGCTACGTTGTCCTTAAGTCATGGCCGCCCAGCTTAACAGCGCTGATGGAAAATGTCGGGCCAATACATCCAGAATGTTTTGTACCGGCATCCTCGTAAAAAGTGAAGCAACGTCAAGCCTAACAATTAGGTCATTTTCGCCTCTCTTTATTTTCTTGAAAGTCTCGACGAATGACAGGAAGTGAAGTTCACAGTGTCCCAGTTGGGTGTTAATAACCCTGCCAGATATTTTGTCAGTCTGTAGGGTGGTGAACTAACTGCACTAATTATAGGCCCCAGAGAGACATCTTCCTTGTGTGTCATCGGCAATCCATTAAGTCAGGGATGCTGGCGGAACGTGGCATTAATTTTTCCACCCCTTCGTCTGACATACCACAGACATTTGTAAACTTCTTCGTCTTTCTGATGACGGTGTGTGTTGCATCGCAACTAAACTGCCGATCTGTATCGTACAGCACCGTCAGGTGGTAGGTTTCAGTGTTCAGAATTACAGTGGGATTTCCTTTATCGTCTAGCAGGAGAACAAAAATCTCATTCCACTTAATAAGGATAAGTTAATATTGTATTTTGGTCGCTTAGCTTTCGCTAGGAAACAGCTAGTAGTCAGTCCGGCATGCTCAGCTGCGGCATGCAGGAGATACCTAAAGCACTGCTCTATTCCACTAACAGTGCCCAATATTGACTAACGTCGTGAGGCTGTAGGAAAATTAACTCATTTACTCAGCGCTGCAAGAGAGCCTTGATCCAATTCTTGGTGGAAAAGATTAACAACTGTCCTCTGTGCCTAATTGGGCTCCAGGTCGGCAACCGCACAAGTTAAGGGGTGATACTTGGAAATTTGACTAGACATTTTCTTTCACAAACACTGTTGCGCTACTTTGTCTCCATCTACCCACACTCAGTCGAATGTTGTCAAGGTCGACGCCAGAAGTACAAGTAAATTTCTGGCATTACATCAAGCTCATATGATATCTGTCATACTCTCTCACTGTGCTGTGACTAGTATTGTTCAAAATACTGTCCACTGCAACAGTTAAAATGTGGTTCTAGACTAAGAAAAGAAACGAATTTCATACTTATCACAGCAGCGTGCATAAATATGCTATACAATTCAGCAGATGTCATTTCTTCTTTCACAGTCATACTAACTACTAGCAGCATCCTAGTGACAGCTGAGCTACTGAAATCCAGTCACGAGGAACGACATGGTTCACGCTTATTACAGGAGGACTTGGTTTTCTTTCCAGGCGATAAAGGATTAATACTGACACACCTTTTGGCTCACCCTCATTAAAAACAATTTGCTTCCTATTAACCAGGCATGGGTAACCTTTGGTGACCCACAGGCCTGATTCACGTAGTTACATAAGTTCGAGGGCCGGCTCGTCATGTGACGTCACAGCAGCGCTTCAAAAGTCAAAAATGTAGCACCTGTGACGCTAATGTTTACGATGTAACGCACCGATAGGAATGAAACCACTTTCCCCATCCCACAAAAGAACAAACGGGGCTTCGAAACATGTGTTTCCGTGAGTACATTCATTTTATGATCCCCTCATCTTCAGATGTTGACATTTATTCACGCGTCATGAACGTTCTTTCTATACTTACAATATTTTACATTACCTGTTTTAAAAACTTCCGTCGCAAAATTCGGCAACGCCGTTAGTAAAGAAGCATTGTATACTGCACTTAAGTAAGTGTAAACATCTTAAGATGGTATGCCAGGCATCTTGAAATGTCACCACAGAAAAATGAACAGCTATAAGAGCAACGGGTTGCAGCTAATTCATTATAAATTACCTTCAGCTTCTACAGTGGCAGTGTTCTGATAACTCCACAATGGAGAAGGATTATTTACTAATGTTAATACCGGAAGTAATAGAAAATTGAAATATGCCAATGAGGCAGGAACCCTCAGTCGATATGCAATTATGAGTAACTTTGCGATTTTTGGCCATAGCAGGTAATTAGTGTGTTTGAACTTTAGTTTCTTAATATCCACAAACAGTATTCCATAGCATTTTTAAAACATTTGTTCAAAAACGTTTCTGATGACTGCTCGCAATGGATCTGGTTGCTTCTGTGTCACTAAATAAATCAAATCAACATTTTTCTGTTCCCTCTGAAAAGATTAAAAGTTTAAATCTCTTGAACTTGGCTTGTATCGGCTGTGTTACACGGAAGCCAAAATAGAGTACTGCGAACAACAGGATGATGTAAGGCCAAAAATGCGTCACGGGCGGAGGACATTGTGTGTGCCTATGCCTCTTCCTTATGAATTTCTTCCACATGCCGGACTAAAGCCGATCGCGGACCGGATCCAGCCCACGTTCCGCCGGCTGCACACCTGTGCAATTATCGGTCTCTTGGAGAGACGAATTTGGGAATAATCAGCTTGTTTGTTCAAATCTGAACAGTTATAGAAATATTGTTTCAAAATGTGATTAATGTTTGTTGTACCAGAATGGAGCCGACAATCATTAAGTTACTTGGTACTGAGGAGTACATACACTCCTGGAAATGGAAAAAAGAACACATTGACACCGGTGTGTCAGACCCACCATACTTGCTCCAGACACTGCGAGAGGGCTGTACAAGCAATGATCACACGCACGGCACAGCGGACACACCAGGAACCGCGGTGTTGGCCGTCGAATGGCGCTAGCTGCGCAGCATTTGTGCACCGCCGCCGTCAGTGTCAGCCAGTTTGCCGTGGCATACGGAGCTCCATCGCAGTCTTTGACACTGGTAGCATGCCGCGACAGCGTGGACGTGAACCGCATGTGCAGTTGACGGACTTTGAGCGAGGGCGTATAGTGGGCATGCGGGAGGCCGGGTGGACGTACCGCCGAATTGCTCAACACGTGGGGCGTGAGGTCTCCACAGTACATCGATGTTGTCGCCAGTGGTCGGCGGAAGGTGCACGTGCCCGTCGACCTGGGACCGGACCGCAGCGACGCACGGATGCACGCCAAGACCATAGGATCCTACGCAGTGCCGTAGGGGACCGCACCGCCACTTCCCAGCAAATTAGGGACACTGTTGCTCCTGGGGTATCGGCGAGGACCATTCGCAACCGTCTCCATGAAGCTGGGCTACGGTCCCGCACACCGTTAGGCCGTCTTCCGCTCACGCCCCAACATCGTGCAGCCCGCCTCCAGTGGTGTCGCAACAGGCGTGAATGGAGGGACGAATGGAGACGTGTCGTCTTCAGCGATGAGAGTCGCTTCTGCCTTGGTGCCAATGATGGTCGTATGCGTGTTTGGCGCCGTGCAGGTGAGCGCCACAATCAGGACTGCATACGACCGAGGCACACAGGGCCAACACCCGGCATCATGGTGTGGGGAGCGATCTCCTACACTGGCCGTACACCACTGGTGATCGTCGAGGGGACACTGAATAGTGCACGGTACATCCAAACCGTCATCGAACCCATCGTTCTACCATTCCTAGACCGGCAAGGGAACTTGCTGTTCCAACACGACAATGCACGTCCGCAAGTATCCCGTGTCACCCAACGTGCTCTAGAAGGTGTAAGTCAACTACCCTGGCCAGCAAGATCTCTGGATCTGTCCCCCATTGAGCATGTTTGGGACTGGATGAAGCGTCGTCTCACGCGGTCTGCACGTCCAGCACGAACGCTGGTCCAACTGAGGCGCCAGGTGGAAATGGCATGGCAAGCCGTTCCACAGGACTACATCCAGCATCTCTACGGTCTTCTCCATGGGAGAATAGCACCCTGCATTGCTGCGAAAGGTGGATATACACTGTACTAGTGCCGACATTGTGCAAGCTCTGTTGCCTGTGTCTATGTGCCTGTGGTTCTGTCAGTGTGATCATGTGATGTATCTGACCACAGGAATGTGTCAATAAAGTTTCCCCTTCCTGGGACAATGAATTCACGGTGTTCTTATTTCAATTTCCAGGAGTGTATATCGAATTCTTATCTTATTAAAACCTCTTCGTCTCAGAGTAGCATTTGCAACCTACGTTCTGAATTATTTGCCGGATGTATTCCAATCTCTTTCTTCCTCTACAGTTCTTGCCCTCTACAGCTCTTTCTAGTACCATCCTAGTAGCATTCCCTGATGCCTTAACCGATGTCCTATCGTCCTGTCCTTTCTCGTTCTCAGTGTGTTCCACATTTTCCTTTCCAGTCCGATCCTGCACAGAACTTCCTCATTCCTTACCTTATCAGTCTATCCAATTTTCAACATTCGTCTATAGCAACACATCTGAGATGCTTCGGTTACCTTCTGTTCTGGTTTTCCCACAATCCAAGTTTCACTACCATCCATTGCTGTGCTCCATACGTACAGTCGTTCTCAAAACTATCCGAACGACCTGAATTGCATTTCGCCTGATTCGCATGCAACCCTGAATATGGAAGTTAATAGGAATATAAAAAAAGGGAGGAAGGTTTATCTGTTTAGCAAGAGTAATAGAAGGCAGATTTCAGACTACCTAACAGATCAAAACGAAAATTTCTGTTCCGACACTGACAATGTTGAGTGTTTATGGAAAAAGTTCAAGGCAATCGTAAAATGCGTTTTAGACAGGTACGTGCCGAGTAAAACTGTGAGGGACGGGAAAAACCCACCGTGGTACAACAACAAAGTTAGGAAACTACTGCGAAAGCAAAGAGAGCTCCACTCCAAGTTTAAACGCAGCCAAAACCTCTCAGACAAACAGAAGCTAAACGATGTCAAAGTTAGCGTAAGGAGGGCTATGCGTGAAGCGTTCATTGAATTCGAAAGTAAAATTCTATGTACCGACTTGACAGAAAATCCTAGGAAGTTCTGGTCCTACGTTAAATCAGTAAATGGCTCGAAACAGCATATCCAGACACTACGGGATGATGATGGCATTGAAACAGAGGATGACACGCGTAAAGCTGAAATACTAAACACCTTTTTCCAAAGCTGTTTCACAGAGGAAGACCGCACTGCAGTTCCTTCTCTAAATCCTCGCACAAACGAAAAAATGGCTGACATCGAAATAAGTGTCCAAGGAATAGAAAAGCAACTGGAATCACTCAATAGAGGAAAGTCCACTGGACCTGACGGGATACCAATTCGATTCTACACAGAGTACGCGAAAGAACTTGCCCCCCTTCTAACAGCCGTGTACCGCAAGTCTCTAGAGGAACGGAGGGTTCCAAATGATTGGAAAAGAGCACAGATAGTCCCAGTCTTCAAGAAGGGTCGTCGAGCAGATGCGCAAAACTATAGACCTATATCTCTTACGTCGATCTCTTGTAGAATTTTAGAACATGTTCTTTGCTCGCGTATCATGTCATTTCTGGAAACCCAGAATCTACTATGTAGGAATCAACATGGATTCCGGAAACAGCGATCGTGTGAGACCCAACTTGCCTTATTTGTTCATGAGACCCAGAAAATATTAGATACAGGCTCCCAGGTAGATGCTATTTTTCTTGACTTCCGGAAGGCGTTCGATACAGTTCCGCACTGTCGCCTGATAAACAAAGTAAGAGCCTACGGAATATCAGACCAGCTGTGTGGCTGGATTGAAGAGTTTTTAGCAAACAGAACACAGCATGTTGTTATCAACGGAGAGACGTCTACAGACGTTAAAGTAACCTCTGGCGTGCCACAGGGGAGTGTTATGGGACCATTGCTTTTCACAATATATATAAATGACTTAGTAGATAGTGTCGGAAGTTCCATGCGGCTTTTCGCGGATGATGCTGTAGTATACAGAGAAGTTGCTGCATTAGAAAATTGTAGCGAAATACAGGAAGATCTGCAGCGGATAGGCACTTGGTGCAGGGAGTGGCAACTGACCCTTAACATAGACAAATGTAATGTATTGCGAATACATAGAAAGAAGGATCCTTTATTGTATGATTATATGATAGCGGAACAAACACTGGTAGCAGTTACTTCTGTAAAATATCTGGGAGTATGCGTACGGAACGATTTGAAGTGGAATGATCATATAAAATTAATTGTTGGTAAGGCGGGTACCAGGTTGAGATTCATTGGGAGAGTGCTTAGAAAATGTAGTCCATCAACAAAGGAGGTGGCTTACAAAACACTCGTTCGACCTATACTTGAGTATTGCTCATCAGTGTTGGATCCGTACCAGGTCGGGTTGACGGAGGAGATAGAGAAGATCCAAAGAAGAGCGGCGCGTTTCGTCACCGGGTTATTTGGTAACCGTGATAGCGTTACGGAGATGTTTAATAAACTCAAGTGGCAGACTCTGCAAGAGAGGCGCTCTGCATCGCGGTGTAGCTTGCTCGCCAGGTTTCGAGAGGGTGCGTTTCTGGATGAGGTATCGAATATATTGCTTCCCCCTACTTATACTTCCCGAGGAGATCACGAATGTAAAATTAGAGAGATTAGAGCGCGCACGGAGGCTTTCAGGCAGTCGTTCTTCCCGCGAACCATACGCTACTGGAACAGGAAAGGGAGGTAATGACAGTGGCACGTAAAGTGCCCTCCGCTACACACCGTTGGGTTGCTTGCGGAGTATCAATGTAGATGTAGATGTAGATGTAGATATAACGCAGCTCTCTACCAGGTCCTCTAATCGCTCCTCGGTACAGTCGTTTGACTATTGAAAGTAGTTCCAACAAGTCACCACTAGAAAACACTGCTCTGTATCGCCACAACTAAAGATCTAAAGTTATACCACGACACTACAAATATCAGGGAACACCTTATCACAGATAAGACAGTCCTTAAGGCTTGTAGGCTCACATTCATTACAATAAATGACCACCCTCATTATTAAGTCACATAGGCAATGCACGTAGTAAGTTCGTCGTATTCCTGATTTCCTCTTCAAAGAAAATACCGTACTTATTATTTAACACAAAATGACATTAAACAGTTAAGTTATTCACGAGCAGCTAGTTTAGAATTTGTATGAACTTTAAATGACACGACGAACCGTCTCGTTCTGCATATGGATTCAAACCGAGGTCATGCAGACTAAGCAAAGATTTCGTGACTGACAGAAACTAACAGTCATTTGTGACTATGCATACAGAGAGTGATATACCTCGATTTCAGCCAGTTTCAGTTGGCAAATATCAATTACATAACGTAAACATTTTTAACGGACGGAAATTCCTACCCAGCATCTACTGTCCCTGTTAACGAACTACGACACATGTTAAATATTGCTTCTTCACAAGTAACTTACTTGAAATGCCGTGAGGTAAGGCTTTGTGTTGGACAGCGATTCTAACCCAGAACATAATCAGATGGTTATCGAAGCACAATCAGCTGTGCATATCGGATTTTCTCTGCAGTGGCTAGATGTTTTAACTGAAATGACGAGACGAAACATTAATTTATTCCTCCCCAGAACTCCAACCCCACACCTATCGCTGTTATATTCTAGAGAAAACGCACGTTAAATATGGGTTTGTTACACCAGCAGCGACATGTGAGCATGTTTGAACTAGAATGAATGTGACCAAGAGCTCAGTGCTGACTGGGAATCGAACCCCACACATATCGTTGTTGACTACACACAAAGAGACGTCAGCTACCGAAGTCTTCTCCACCAGCATCCTTGAACTTACAGTTATCTCGCAAATATTTATGTGTCTCACTGGGAGTCAAAAACGTCAGATATCGTTAGTGTTGGCAACGGAAGTCAAAATTACTATACACCAGCAGATAGGTGTTCTCATCCTAGAGCTTGATAATACATAATGGAAACTTTAGTGCTGGGCCAGGATTCGAACCCATACAGGCACAATATGTGGAAATGCTGAGGTTCAAAAAATGGTTCAAATGGCTCTGAGCACTATGTGACTTAACTTCTGAGGTCATCAGTCCCCTAGAACTTAGAACTACTTAAACCTAACTAACCTAAAGACATCAGACACATCCATGCCCGAGGCAGGATTCGAACCTGCAACCGTAGCGGTCGCGCGGTTCCAGACTGCAGCGCCTAGAACCGCTCGGCCACCCCGGCCGGCGGAGATGCTGAGGAATCTGCAGTTTTGAACAAACGACAAATTGTAGTCGAGCTGTATTGTCACGAAGGGATCAAATTCCGCGTTAACGGCGATCTGAGTAGCGTTCCCAGTTCAGAACCAATTTTATCGACATACAGAAGCTCAAATAGAAAATGGAATAAGCGTCCTGTAACCCTACATAGCGTTTGTTTCGTCGTTAGAAATAAATAACTAGCATAATAAAGGTTACTGGTGATAGAGTTCCTACATGTTGCCACACCTGATTTCGTTGTGGTTCAACCTAACGTCTACTTGGTAGAGACAGAATATCATGATTAATGTGAATTTCAGACCACAATGTCATTACAGCTTCCTCACTTGGCGTAGCCAGAAGAGAATAGAATCTCTCTCTCCCTATCAAAAATCATCGGCAGAAGTTGGAATCGAACCCAGACCATAAGTATATGAACCTATTATCAATACAAAACACCACCTATGCTCATAAAGCTGTTGCGCTCCACTGGATCAGAATTCTGACACACAGGCTCCCTGTAGTGGTTTGCAGCAAGTTCAGTACATTAATTTACTTGCTTGACCGAATCACCATGAACTAGCTTCCACAGCTACCCAGTGCATACATTCGGCCCTATTTTGTTATCACCAAAATAAAATCACGTAACTGCCATCCACACAGAATTGCCAGCAGTGTAGGATGCAGAAATTTAAATAGGAAGTGTTTCTTTCCACTTGAGCTTCTCTATTGAGCTATCTGTTGAGAACGTTGTACAGTGCGAAAGAAAATCTGTAACTGTCTGTCTCTCAGAAGTCTAGATCCAGCCATATGCACTATCTCACAGCACTTTGGAATTGCCGGCCGAAGTGGACGAGCGTTTCTAGGCGCTACAGTCTGGAACCGCGCGGCCGCTACGGTCGCAGGTTCGAATCCTGCCTCGGGCATGGATGAGTGTGATGTCCTTAGGTTAGTTAGGTTTAAGTAGTTCTAAGTTCTAGGGGACTGATGACCTAAGTAGTTAAGTCCCATAGTGCTCAGAGCCATTTGAACCAAGCCACTGTGGAATTGCAGAAGTTCTGTAGGAATTGTGAAAGGTGCTGTACCTACGTGTGAGCTAGTAGTGTAATAGTAAGTGTCGTGCACTGTGGACAAGATGTCGCGACTATGCGTGCATTCACTGCTACATTTTTTAAAACGTAATTCTGCTGCTTTCTGAAATTATCCATCTAATGGAACTTTGATAATAATTCCCTTCACTTCTCAACCCATAATAGTTGCATGCGGAAGAAGGGCTAACTTCTGCGATATTTTGTTATTATTAGGTTTTTTAGACGGCCGGGCAACAGATGCACCTCGAAACTTTTGTATTATGTATGGGGAGAGCGCTTCGTGCCAAAATACGTCAGAAAAGTATTTTCTACATTAGCTGTAGGATGGTAGTGGCATTTTATTCTTCTTCAAACTCTGTTTGACAGCCTTAACTCAGAACTAGTTTTCTACATGCATGTAATCAATAAACTGCATGTGCATTGTCAGACTGCTATAGATAATATAAGAGAATTCGCATATATCGTTGATGATTAATTTCTCTCTCTTGTTTACTAATGTTTCAACAACACTAAAAGAAACCTTGCGAAAATTGTGCACTGTACTATAAGAAATGAAATAAAACTACCCATGATAACCTTACGACGAAAGTCTGTTTCAATAAAACTAAGTATCTGTACACAAGTGTGCCTCTATTCGCACGAATTAGTAAAACACCACTCACTTACTACTCACTTAGATTTCGATTGAGTCTGTGCTTAATTGGTATGCTGTACCATATTCAAGGGGTATGCAAATGTGGCATTTAATAAACAAAGTTATGTATTCCTAGAAACCCAAAATTTGCTTGTCAGTAGCGGAAAGACGCGTTACCTGTAGTACTTTACAAGAAATGACAGGAAACATCAAGTGAACTTTGAGGCTTAATTCTGTGCACTCCAGGAAGTAACTCGTCGATCACAGAGTTGCCAAACATACCTTGCCGTGTTGCCAAATTTCAGCTACAGTTACCAGCAGGAAAAAGGCGGACCGATGTGAGCCTACAGCGGGCTGGGGAGTGACCATAGCTGGCGTCTCAAAGACGCATCTACTATGGCCTGGAATACGTAATGCGTCTGATTCGCATTTCTGTAATTAGGTTTAGGGACTGGAGTGAAGTTGCTAATAATACTCAGACCTGACTGCAAAGTAAGAATCATAAATCAGTAACTCTCAAAGTTGTTTTTATATTTCTTAACTAAGTGTACTCAAAACTAAGAAACTCATTCACGGACGTTTTCGTGCCTCGCCAATAGTCGCGCACAACAAACAACTAACATTAAAAAAGAATGTGTGTGAGTCATAGAGAGATAAAAATAAAAAAGAATGAGAGAGAGAGTAAAAAACTGTTGTAAAGAAATTGAATCATAGTCTGTAAAGAAATCTTTCATTAAAATGACATGTTCCACATCATTACAAAATGTTGTGTTCATGGTCTATGGAACAAGTGTTAATCTAATCTAATCTCATCATATCATATTGCTAACTAGCCATGAAGAATCATCAATTACCGAAATTTTTGCCAAAATCAGTAACCAAATCTAAAATTGAAACAAAAGACGTCAGTTTTTGTAATTAACTGGGATTCCTATCAAGACCCTTTCGTCCCACTTAACTAACCACGAAAGATGTCCGATACACCTCAAATCAGAAGTAACAAAGTGTGCATTCATTTAAAGATGAAGCACAGGATGTGAAGTTTTGTGATGGAGATATGTACCAAACACATAATCGGATTGTTAACTAAGTAAAATCAAATGTTACGTATCGGTTTCTCTTACCAGCTGATAGGTGTTTGAATCTAAAATAAGGATACAAATTTTTGTGCCTGAGTGACAACCGAATCGCACATACCGTCCTTCTTTATCATCCACGAATATAGCTTAGTATCAATTGCTTACTCACCAACAGTAAGATGTGTGCGTGTTTGACCATAAATAACGTCACCTATTGCGATTGTTGGCAACACATGAACAGACATAAAAACGCACGTTAATTTTCACTAGCAGGCCGGTGTGCACGTGATACAGCTTAAAATGACATTATTAATATTTTTGTACTGCATCAGGATTCGGACCCACATACTTACCTTTGGAGGAGACCTAGAGAAGATTGCAGTCTTGGGAAAAAGAACGAAATGATAGAACTATACTGTTCCAAGAGATTGAGATCTTTGAAAGAAGAGATACGAATTCGAATCACAGTCCAGCACCAAATTTTTCGTCTCTAGTTTATTTAATTACAAGTAAAATATGAGCTTTGTTCTTTAAATGGCTATCAGTTCATCAAATAAAATAAAATTTTCTAATGTAACTAAGTTTACTTGCGACGGTATTTCTGTTTACCATGACTTCTGCCTATGTCATTTCCCAATGTAAACCAGCTCTACCCAGTTGGTAATGAAGGAACGTGATGTTTAATGCGGATTCTGGATTATAACGTCTCTCTCTTGAGGTTACCAGAGGTATAGTAAATCTGTTTGTTCCTCTTAAAAGTAAATGTCTGAACCCACGCATTGCACCTATGATCGCATTTTAGCTAAAAACTGCAATCGTAGTCAAGAGTGATGTACTCAGACTGCAGTCAAGACTTCCACCTGGAAATGCTGCAGTCTACAAAGTTGCCAGATCGAGCATAATGCCGGACATAGAATCCTGAGGTGAGCACGACTGTATTGTCCACCTTACGTGAACGACTCGGCGGTATTTTTTTTTTTTTTTTTGTAAGACTACATCTACAACACATACTGCACGCCGAAGACCCAGAAGAATTAAAAGAGCAAAATTAGTTTATGACAGCAACGTTAACTATATCGTTCGAAGTTTTCATAGTATTGTGTACGTGTGTGTAAACGCCCTCCAACGCCCACTCAAGGAAGACGAGGATACAGAGTCTAGCTTCAATATTATAAATACTCCTCAGTTTGTGGATGAACTCAGATTTTGGTTGATAATCATTTTGAATATTTATTAGTACTGTACCCATTGATGTTAAACTCGCTTTCAACCTATGATTCCCACAGCTACAGGAACACTACTAGTGATGCTTCTTAGACAAAATACTTACGCTGTACTATCAGACGGAAAGATCAACCTGATAGAACTGTGTGAAGTTTGTTTTACAACCATCGTACCTGGATAAAGAGGTTTTCCTATTTGAGATATCTGTGAATGTCGCTGCATAAGACGATTTAAGAAGAAACTAAATTCTTTCAGGTACGTCAGTGTTTAAAGAAATTGTCTTTACGGCACTAAATCGTGGGTTGTGAATCGTTTACCGGCCGTACTCTGCTAAATTTTGCTGGTTGGAGGCCGAAAAAGGTTACTGACAAATTTCACGGAAGGAAAAGGAGGACGAAATGTCCCCCACTGGAAAGTCATGTTCTTTTATTTAAATTATTACAAAATCAGGTAAAACGAGCAGTGAGGTTGTCAGTATAAGCACATTACTGTTGTCAGTATGATGTTGCACAGACCAGGGCCTGTTATTGCACTATTGGCCATTAAAATTGCTACACCACGAAGATGACGTGCTACAGACGCGAAATTTAACCGACAGGAAGACGATGCCGTGACATGCAATGATTAGCTTTTCAGAGCATTCACACAAGGTTGGCGTCGCTGGCGACACCTACAACGTGCTGACATGAGAAACATCTACAATGTAGACGTTAGGTTGAACCACAATAAAATCAGGTGTATCGACATGTAGGAATTCTATCACCAGTAACCTTTATTATGCTAGTTATTTATTTCTAGTGACGAAGCAAACGCTATATAGCGTCACAGGACGCTTATTACATTTTCTGTTTGAGCTACTGTATGTCGATAAAATTGGTTCTCAACTGGGAATGCAACTCAGACCACCGTTAACGCGGAGTTTGATCCCTTCGTGAGAATACAGCTCCACTACAATTTGTTGTTTGTTCAAAACTGCAGATTCCTCAGCATCTTCACATATTGCGCGTAAATGGGTTCGAATCCCGGCCTAGCACTAAATTATTCATTATGTATTATCAAGCTCTAGGATGAGAACAGCTATCTGCTGGTGGATAATAATTTTGATTTTTAATGTATTTTTATTTGTTGTCAACACTAACGATATCTGACGTTTTTGACTCCCAGTGAGACACAGAAATATTTGCGAGATAACTGTAAGTTCAAGGATGCTGGTGGAGAAAACTTCGGCAGCTGACGTCTCTTTGAGTGTAGTCAACAACGATATGTGTGGGGTTCGATTCCCAGTCAGCACTGAGCTCTTGGTCACATTATTTCTAGTTCAAACATGCTCACATGTCGCTGCTGGTGTAACAAACCCATATTTAACATGCGTTTTCTCTAGAATATAACAGCGATAGGTGTGGGGTTGGAGTCCTGGGAAAGAATAAATTGATGTTTCGTCTCGTCATTTCAGTTAAAACATCTAGCTACTGCCCAGAAAATCCGATATGCACAGTTGATTGTGCTTCGATAACCATCTGATTATGTTCTGGGTTCGAATCGCTCTCCAACACAAAGCTTTACCTCACGGCATTTCAAGTAAGTTACTTGTGAAGAAGCAATATTTAACATGTGTCGTAGTTCGTTAACGGGGATAGTAGATGCTGGGTAGGAATTCCCGTCCGTTAAAAATGTTTACGTTATGTAAAACCGATGGTGGTCGAAGTAGAGAGGATATAAAATGTAGACTGGCAGTGGCAAGGAAAGCGTTTCTGAAGAAGAGAAATTTGTTAACATCCAGTATTGATTTAAGTGTCAGGAAGTCGTTTCTGAAAGTATATGTATGGATTGTAGCCATGTATGGAAGTGAAACATGGACGATAACTAGTTTGGACAAGAAGAGAATAGAAGCTTTCGAAATGTGGTGCTACAGAAGAATGCTGAAGATAAGGTGGGTAGATCATGTAACTAATGAGGAGGTATTGAATAGGATTGGTGAGAAGAGAAGTTTGTGGCACAACTTGACTAGAAGAAGGGATAGGTTGGTAGGACATGTTTTGAGGCATCGAGGGATCACAAATTTAGCATTGGAGGGCACCTTGGAGGGTAAAAATCGTAGAGGGAGACCAAGAGATGAATACACTAAGCAGATTCTGAAGGATGTAGGTTGCAGTAGGTACTGGGAGATGAAGAAGCTTGCACAGGATAGAGTAGCATGGAGAGCTGCATCAAACCAGTCTCGGGACTGAAGACCACAACAACAACAACAACATGTAATTAAAAGTTGATATTTGCCAACTGAAACTGTCTAAAATCGAGGTATATCACTCTCTGTATCCATAGTCACAAATGACTGTTAGTTTCTGTCAGTTACGAAATCTTTGGGTTCTGTCGCAACTCACGTGTGTTACGTTTCGATGACAAATCTGGTCAAGGAGCAGGAAGAGTTAATGACAAGTTGGCACCTATAAGGGTTATGTGCAAATGGGTGGGAATACTTTCAAAACGACATAATCATCGCAGAAATGTAACCATGGATGAACAACAGGTGGCTTTCCGAGGACGTTGTCCGTTTAAAGAATATGTACCAAATAAACCCTCAAAATAGGGGGTAAAATATGGAGAATGTGTGACAGTGTTACTTCTTATGTTTTGAAGACACAGCCCTATACAGCAACTCAGAAAAATCAGAATATGAGGATTGTCTTGGATCCGACACATGAGCGAAAAGGACAAAATGCCACACGTTCAGTCAAATGTTCAAATGTATGTGAATTTCCAAGTGATCTAACTCCTAAGATCGTCGGTCCCTAGACTTACACTCTACTTATTTCAACTTACACTAAGGACAATACACACACTACCGGCGGGAGGGGAATGTCACATGTGACAGTTTCATCATGTCATATGCATTTGGCCAAGGACTTCTCAAACGCCATCTTACAATGCTGCGGACGGTGAGAAAAACTAAGCCTCAACTTCCTAATAATATATCAAGGAAATATGTTAACACCTCAAAATTCTTCTTTGCTAATGGTAGTATCTTACGTTCCAAGAAGAGCAAACAGGTTGTCCTGAAGAGCACAATGTACAACAGTAAGGAAACATGGAACAGAGAAGACAAGAAACCAAAAATGGTATTGGACTGCCGAACAAGTAAGAGGGAAGTTCACACAATGGATCAGCTTATTGGCATGTACACATGCAAGAGGAAAACCAATAGTTGGCCAACGATCATCTTCTGCTATATTGTTGATACTTGTGCCTACAGTGCTTTTTTTTCTGTGTAGAAAATAAATCCAGA
The DNA here is from genome assembly GCF_023864345.2 of Schistocerca serialis cubense. NCBI lineage: Eukaryota > Metazoa > Arthropoda > Insecta > Orthoptera > Acrididae > Schistocerca > Schistocerca serialis. The sequence goes on from NC_064641.1 coordinate 617,288,001, forward strand.
GGGGAAAAAATGCTCTTTACAAAAGAGAAACTTTTATCGAGGAATTGGGAAGACTTGTCGTTACTCCTTACCTCGAAATTTGAAAAAAGCTGTCACGCAATGAACAACCAGCGGCTGTTGTTACAAGACATGCAAGGAAGTTCATCAACCACAAGCTCCAGCATTGGCAACCAAAACTGCAAACGTTTCAGATGCAAATTCTGTCCATCAAGTTGTGACAACAAGACACCAATTAAATGTTAAAACTGTAGCAAATATGTTTTTAAAGCTCGCGTTAGATACCAATGCCCAGACTGTGGTGTTCTCATTAAAACTCTGTTCTAGTTTTGCCATGATTAACAGTTCATACGCTAAGTAAATTTTTATGGCGCAACAGCTCACTGAGGAGGAGAGAATATCGTATTGTTAAGATTGTTGACACGTTTGTATTGAAACAAATTTGCTCATATTGTCACACAGAAACCTACATTTAATTTATTTTATATATGCCATTTAAATACCATATCTTGTTATTATGACCCCAAAGAGCATATGTGTATAGCATTTTTAAGGAAAGTAGCAGAGTTGAAGGAAGTAAACAATTTCCAGTTCCCTGTCTTCCTGAATTTTATGAAAGAGTCTTGGATGATTAGCGTAATCTCTTTGTTTGTTGATAAATTTTCCAGCAAATGGATCTTCGTTGAAACTAAAGTGAATTGCCCTGAGCCGTGTAGTCATCTTGTGTACAATATTTGCTTAGCCATGGCTATGGTGTCAGAAGGATGCACACACTGCACGTTAACCACGAAAATTCTTCGTGTGTATATTTGCATCAGTGATAGCGTAGGGCTGTTCGTTAGTTTCGTGTTCTCCAACGACGTATGTAATTCCTGTCCTAACGGAAAGCTGCGTGACATCAGCTCATTCATTTTCCCTTTGTTACTAGAGAACAACTCTATGAAATTTCGAATCAACCTGTTTTTAATTGGTGAAAATCAGTGTGTGGCTCTTTCTATACATGCATCCTGGAGAAGATACCCCTGCGACACATTGATAAAAAAATGTCAAAGGACATCTACGCGGCGTATTCTAAGACGTTTCATTGGAGCACTATATCATTTGTGTTATGAGGCTACTGTAATTCCGAGTGAACACTAGAAAACATACAAATTCGACGGTTTTTCAGATAGGTGATTTCTTTACTTTTGGCGTAATATAGTTTCACAGATAGCACCACAGTACTTCGTCAGTGATGTAAATGTATGCAGTGGATAAGAGGAAACAGATTTACGGTTGTGAACGCTGCTCCGGAGACAACTGATTTTAAAGTCATAAGATTGGTTTCTCACTTTGAAAATCAGGAATTCAAATGTTGGTAACTATTTCAACTATCCTCACAACTAGCACCAAATGATATTTTCTTAGCAGTTATCCATTGTTGTTGCTACCCGTACAATCAACGTACCCAATATTCTGAAAGCCAATGGTGGATGTTTACTGCAATTGAACACAGTAGTTTCCATATTTTAGCCGGCAAATTCATGTACTGCATCATTAGTCCCGCGTACACGAGTACAGAAGACTTTCTTGAGTACTTAATAGATCAGCATCAGAATGCCCAAATAAGGTTTGCTTAGCGATGTAACTAACTACTCAAAAAAATTATCATACTCCTTGATGCTGCAGAAACAACAACAAGCAACGGTGTCACTCAAAGTACTTCAAGAATAAAACCTACTATCTGGATTTTACCTATTTTTCATTATATATTCATCAAAGAATTTTATTACTTCTAACCCCTTATTTATTTGAGAAACGTTTGAGAATTAATGAAGAATAAACACCAGCCACGTGAAGTAAATTTAAATAGTTTCTTAATTTAATCATACCCAAGAAACTGATGTAACAGCGTTGCTCCAAAGGTGAAGTTCAGCAGAAAACGTTCTGTTGTTGTAATTCTTCTTCTGTACCAAGAAATTCACAAGATATTCTATTTCCCTGAAGGAAAACATTGTCTTAAACGATAGTTTTAATAGTGTCAACGTTGCAGCCCAGTCAGCAATCGTGATGATCTAATATATAAGAAACTATCCGCCTCGATTGCAGTAATGAAACCAACCTTTACCTAGGTTTCAGGCCAAGTAATTGAGGCTAATTGAAGATAGATCTGATTCAATAATATGTCTAGCCTGGATAGGCTGTTTTAGTTTTATTTTTAGACCATGCCCTCGTAGACATATTATATAATCAAGTTTATCTTCTGAAGAACGCTCAGTTACTTGGGCTGAAACCTAGGTAAAGGTTGGCTTCAGAGGCTGATAGTTTCTTATATATTAAACGACAGTGTCCTTGGCTAAATAAAAAGAGAGAATGTAGTGAAATTATCTTGTACCTAGCCAGTGTTTCGCCCAGATGTATCTGGGATTGCCATATTGAATTAGAGCTTGTCTCTTACAAGCGCATGCAATGTTGTACTAGCTTCATATTTATAGATCGTTTCTGGTGAAAAAATCAAAACAAAAAATTGTTTCAAATATAAGAATCAATTGTTTTACCATTATTTTACAAATGAACAAGACATATTAGAAGGGGAGGAAAAATAAATGCGTAAAATCTGGAGTTCAGTCCACAGTCATCCCTGAGATTTAAAGACTCACTTTTACAGGATAGAGAACTTTCAATATTTTAAGTTTTATTTTATTTTAAAACAAATTGTATGGCTTCGAACCCTTAAACAGGATTGTTCATTTAAATTTATAACCATGGCAGGAGGAACTGACGCTCATGAAATAGATTTTTGCAAGAGAAGGTTGAGCTGTAAGAACTGGATGGAACCCCGAAAAGAAAAAAAAATGAAAAATAAAACAAAACACCGGGAAAAGTAAGACATCGGCGTAAAAAAAAAAAAAACCTAAATTTTTTGTTGCTGTGAAGGGTAGTGATTCCCAGTGTCTAGTTTCGAGTTCCATTCTACAGCACGGTTGTAACATGTTAAATTACTCTCCGGATCGAAATTCGGAGGATTACTCATCAGATGACCCATTCGTTTTGACACGGAGCACCTGTGAAACAAGTGTTTGAAGGCTCTTTATTGGATTGAATACAGGTTCATACAATCATACAGGGTGTAACAGCTACAAGAGCAGATCACTTAAAACGTTGTACGTTAATACGCACACACATCTGCGTGTTGATGGTTTTTTCCTTTGCGTCGTTTTTCCGAAAACCAGATCACAAACTTCACGAACTGATGTTTCCACCGTGGTCGTACTGCACCACTAAATAGATTACTCCTGTCAGTATAGAGTGCCCGTTTGGCGTCATCACTTCAACACCCAACATGCTCCGCTGTGAAAAATGAGCATTAACCGCGTCCTCTTGTCACGTGTACTTTGAGGTACCAACGAACTTAAACCCATATGATTTGTAATGGCCATAATTATTAGGCTGTAATGACGTAAATGCTGATGTGTTCAGTACTCCGTCCTCAGTCGTCAATAGAAATACCCGCACTTTAATCAAATTATTTTTAATCGTAATAGAAAAACATTCTTGTGCGCATTTTTCTGTGTTTTTTCGGGGTACCTCATGCTGCTTGCGAAGCACCTTTATAGAACTGAATTGGCTCAAAGGAGGCAGATAACACTGCGAGTTCTCTGGCCTCGGGGCTCTGAAAGCGTTTCACGAACCCTCATTTAACCTTTGTTGACCTCATTCGAAATCGAAGTGTGTGTGTGTGTGTGTGTGTGTGTGTGTGTGTGTGTGTGTGTGTGCGCGCGCTGCTTTAGATCTGTAAGTACTGCTCCTGTCCCGAGGACATACCGGGTTAGTAAAGTCGAGACAGCGTTGCTTGGAGCGAGAGACCTGCAGAGATAGTGCCCCGCATTTGGCCTATGGTAACTGGATTACGCACTGTCGGTTCCCTGCAGCATCGCGCTGCTGCCGCTGATATTAAATTATGTTAATGCAATCACAGCTGCACAGGCGGACGAATAGCTGCAACGCTAGGCACCTGGCTCAGGCGCCGGCGTTTGCAGAAATTACGTACAAAGTGAAATGCTCTGCCACATGCAAATAGGGCGCCTCGGTCCCATGACGTAACTATCTCGTTTGCTGCCAACGCCGAGACGTTTCTTCAACACACCCATAAATTCAAGTTGTTCACATTTCTTTATCATATTACACATCATCTTTAGGCTGTAGCATTTGGTACTTCAATTAATTCTCTCTGTCTGAGGTCAGAAGATATGTCTTTATTTTAAAAGAATGATATAATAGCATTTACTGAAAGAAATATCATTCGGAAGATTTTCCACAAATCGATTCCAAGATAAAAACGTTAGGTTCTTTTAGGGAGGTGAATTCATGGAGCCAGTTTACGAAATCCTTAAAAGATGTAAAGTGTTGTTCAGTGTTGCACGGAATCAAATGGTAGTCGGGAGTGGCGATTATCTGATGATATTGCAGGAGGGGTATGACACCTCATCGAAATACCTTCAAAGTTTCCTTTACTCGGTTTGCATTGAGAGGCATTGACAGGAAACAGAATGACTCTGTCAAATCTTTGAGCATATTTCGGGTGTTTGTCTTTAAGTACGCGATTCAGATTGAGTAATTGTGCTTCATGGCGTTCAGTATTCATCGTTTGAGCCAGCTGCAGCAGCTCGTGGTACACTACACAAACGCGACACATTTTGTCTCTCACCTCAAAAATGTTGCCTTCGAATCGCAGAAACCAATTTCTTCATGTTGGGTCCCAAAGAGCTTTCAACAGCAGCAGATTTCTTGAGATGGAAGCAGAAGCGTATTACTTCCAGCAAATGCTATTTTTGAGGTACAAAACCGGGCATGTTAAACGTGATAAATAGGTATCTTCTTTTCTCTCCACTCGAAAGCCACACACAGATCTGAAAGTGTGTTATTTCTACTGTTAAATAGTTCTCATCTCACTCTCTGCTACGCCGCACCTCTACAACTCTCTTCGTCAACAGCGAGATGTTAATTCAAGCTCCAACTATTTACGACTTTGTCATAATAGTTAACTTGCAAGTTACAAAAACTTTAACTGTATTACAGCTAGAAATGAGAATTATCGAAGCTACTTTTTTTTCCCTTTACATGTGCTACTCCATTTATCTGTGATAGTCGATTCTTACATCGAATTCACGTGGTCTGGAATGCTTTGGTTTGCTTCGAAGGCACCAGAATTCATCCACATCGCCCAGTACGCGATAGAAAATTTTAATGATAAATTTGTCGTTATTATGATTGTTGCTGCTCGTCTACATTTTCGTCTTTATTAGGTTTAATCTCAGTACCAAATCCGTGCTGTTGAACACGTCTTGTGATTCATCCTGACTTTCAACACGGAATAGCAGCGTGTCACTGAACATCAAAATAGAGTTCCGTAATACTTGATTTTATTACCACTTCTTGGTGACATGCATCCTCCTTGCTTGACTTGCATACACGCTATGTGATAGAGTAGAAAGGCTCTATTCATGCCTTACACCCTTCTTAATACGAGATCTTGTCTGTCGGATTCCAATTAAACGTTTCTCTCTCTGACGTTGCTGATACTGTATATTACTCATGTATCACTATAGAATGAACTTGTCTGCTGGGCTAGAATTAAAACCGGGAATTTTCCCTTTCGTGGCCATTAACCTAAATAACTCAGTTTTCCAATTACTGTCGAAATTTGAAATTGTTCCCTACCTGATTTGTGCTGAGTTTGTCATTTATACACGGTGTTACAAAAAGGTACGGTCAAACTTTCAGGAAACATTCCTCACACACAAATAAAGAAAAAATCTTAAGTGGACATGTGTCCGGAAACGCTTTATTTCCATGTTACAGCTCATTTTAGTTTCGTCAGTATGTACTGTACATCCTCGATTCACCGCCAGTTGGCTCGATTGAAGGAAGGTAATGTTGACTTCAGTGCTTGTGTTGACATGCGACTCATTGCTCTACAGTACTAGCATCAAGCACATCAGTACGTAGCATCAACAGGTTAGTGTTCATCACGTACGTGGTTTTGCAGTCAGTGCAATGTTTACAAATGCGGAGTTGGCAGATGCCCATTTGATGTATGGATTAGCACGGGGCAATAGCCGTGGCGCGGTACGTTTGTATCGAGACAGATTTCCAGAACGAAGGTGTCCCGACAGGAAGACGTTCGAAGCAATTGATCGGCGTCTTAGGGAGCCCGGAACATTCCAGCCTATGACTCGCGACTGGGGAAGACGTAGAACGACGAGGACACCTGCAATGGACGAGGCAATTCTTCGTGCAGTTGACGATAGCCCTAATGTCAGCGTCAGAGAAGTTGCTGCTGTACAAGGTAACGTTGACCACGTCACTGTATGGAGAGTGCTACGGGAGAACCAGTTGTTTCCGTCCCATGTACAGCGTGTGCAGGCACTATCAGCAGCTGATTGGCCTCCAGGAGTACACTTCTCCGAATGGTTCATCCAACTATGTGTGAATCCTCATTTCAGTACAAATGTGCTCTTTACGGATGAGGCTTCATTCCAACGTGATCAAATTGTAAATTTTCACAATCAACATGTGTGGGCTGACGAGAATCCGCACGCAATTGTGCAATCACGTCATCAACACAGATTTTCTGTGAACGTTTGGGCAGGCATTGTTGGTGATGTCTTGATTGGGCCCCGTGTTCTTCCACTTAACGTTCAATGGAGAACGTTATCATGATTTCATACGGGATACTCTACCTGTGCTGCTAGAACATGTGCCTTTACAAGTACGACACAATGTGGTTCATGCACGATGGAGCTCCTGCACATTTCAGTCGAAGTGTTCGTACGCTTCTCAACAACAGATTCGGTCTCGCTTCCCACGCCCGAGTTCCCGGGTTCGATTCCAGGCGGCGTTAGGGATTTTCTCTGCCTCGTGATGACTGGGTGTTGTGTGCTGACCTTGGGTTAGTTAGGTTTAAGTAGTTCTAAGTTCTAGTGGACTGATGACCATAGATGTTAAGTCCCATAGTGCTCAGAGCCATTTGAACCATTTTTTTTTAACAGATTCGGTGACCGATGGATTGGTAGAGGCGGACCAATTCCATGGCCTCCACGCTCTCCTGACCTCAACCCTCTTGACTTTCATTTATGGGGGGCATTTGAAAGCTCTTGTCTACGCAACCGCGGTACCAATTGCAGAGACTCTTCGTGCTCGTATTGTGGACGGCTGTGATACAATATGCCATTCTCTAGGGCAGCATCAGCGCATCAGGGATTCCATGCGACGGAGGGTGGGTGCATGTATCCTCGCTAACGGAGGACATTTTGAACATTTCCTGTAACAAAGTGTTTGAAGTCACGCTGGTACGTTCTGTTGCTGTGTGTTTTCATTCCATGATTAATGTGATTTGTTGAGAAGTAATAAAATGAGCTCTAACATGGAACGTAAGCGTTTCCGGACACATGTCCACATAAAATATTTTCTTTCTTTGTGTGTGAGGAATGTTTCCTGAAAGTTTGGCCGTACCTTTTTGTAACACCCTGTATTTTTTGTTTGTAGCTGCTAAAATATATTTATACATTTCTGGGCGATTCGTAGCACCTATACATAAATTCTATACCGTTATTTCACTACAACCGTTTACTGAATTAATTATTAAAATGTTTTTCTTGTTCCGTAAGCAGTCTTTCTAGTATGCAATTTAGACGCTTGAGATTTAAAAGAAATTATGTTGTTGAAACAGTTTCCATTGCTACTTCTTCTACTTTCTTTCTGCGCCCCGGTAGCTAAGTGGTCACTGCCACAGACTGTCAATCCTAAGGGCCCAGGTTCTATTCCCGGCTGGGTCGGAGATTTTCTCCGCTCAGGGACTGGGTGTTGTGTTGTCCTAATCATCATCATTTCATCCCCATCCACGGGCAAGTCGCCGAAGTGGCGTCAACTCGAAAGACGTGCCCCAGGAGAGCGGTCTGCCCGACGGGAGGCCCTAGTCTCACGACATTATTATTATTTTCTGCTTTCTTTAATCGATTGTTGAAATGGACATCAGAATTCTATAAAACTGCACGGAAAACCGGTGAAAAAATTTGAGAAAACCGAGGAAAATGCATCCGACAAATCTTGTTAATATATTAGCTGATAAACTTCTTTATCTGTGTATTGAATGCTATATGAATTACTATCTGATCTGGTTATGGACTAACGGATTGTAGCAGTAAAGCTTCATCACTGAAAAGAATACATTTGTGAGGTCCTAAATATTTAGTAAATTAATGATTTCACCGTTAACAGTACAGTTCTACAGCTTGAAAGTTGGCATTCACAAGTATTCAGTCACAGTGTAGACACCTCCATATCTGCATATCAGTGTGTACGTCGTGCAGTTTACGCCGTGACACTGTAGGTTGCCGCCTCTCTACGGCATTATTCGCCCGTCCTTGATTCAATACGCGATGTATGTCGCCTGCCGTTTCCGTACTGGATGTCGGTAGTTCCGTATGTTAGCGTACATAAAATTCATGTGTGAGCAAGCAACGGTTAGTGGCACCAGACGAGAAAATCGTGCCAGTTCCTGTATCAATGTTCCATTCATTCTGCCGACTTAGTTCATTGCAGCTCGTTCGCAGACATGGATTAGACCAAGACCTCCAAGCTTACTACAGAGAATGAGTGTTTCTAACCGACTTTAGAAGCAACCCCGTGCTCAGAAAGTAATCTAATGCCGCCAGGATTTGGTGCGCCAACATTACTGGCACGGGAAGGACTTGAGCTACGTGGGAGATGCGAGAAGCTAGGCAAGCGATCACAAGGGTGACCTTTTTGCATCATGTCTGGGGTTCTTAACCTGTGACTTTAAATCCTCGTACAAATAGTTTGCAAAAGATGTTTGCAGATGTGTGCACCATGCGACGATCGTCGGTACTGAAGGTAATTCCCAAGCATTTCATATTGCCTATCGTCTGTAATGGTGCCGCCGGACGCAGTGGCCGTGCGGTTCTAGGCGCTACAGTCTGGACCCGAGGGACCGCTACGGTCACAGGTTCCAATCCTGCTTCGGGCATGGATGTGTGTGATGACCTTAGGTTAGTTACGTTTAATTAGTTCTAAGTTCTAGGCGACTCATGACCTCAGCAGTCAAGTCGCATAGTGCTCAGAGCCATTTGAACCATTTTGTAATGGGGCCACACATCCTATTAGGCATCCTCTTCAAATGTCAGTAGCTCCCGTCTTTGTCATGTTCGGGCAGCTACACGCAGTCATACTATACATATTAATCCAATGCGAAACCGCTCTAGTCTCGTCGCCCGACCTTGCCAAGAACACCAGCTCATCCACGTGTGTTTCACATATAAACCTGTGGTGCCTTGTTGTCATTCCTTGTACTCAGTTTCGGTGCCCACGGAGTTATATCCCGAGAACGATGACATAAAGTATCATAGACAGCCTGCACCCTTGTCTAACCGATCATGAGATGGTGATGAGATCCAGTATGCGCCCACTGTCAAACACTTTGCAAGAGGCACCTTGGAGTAGACGTATCACTACGGTGGCAGAACTTTGTGGAAACTTCAAGTGCGTCATCACCTCTACAAAGTACGCATGGCTCACCCTGCCAAAGGCGCAATCAAAATCTACCTACAGCAGTACACTCCGGAGACGTTGTTGTCACTGTAACAATGCGGTAGTCGTTAAGTACAGTACTGCCTCTCCCAGCTGGGTTTGGATGAGCGATATCATTTGTCGCAGTACACGTTCGCAAAGCGCTGCAGGTATGCCATTGGGTGCTGGCGACTTGTTCGATGATTCCTTACTGACTGCTTCTGTTACGTCGTCCTCTGTGACCTCCCCCATTAGAATACGCTTTGGCGTCGCGTCGAGACACGCGGATGGCGTCCGTGGACATAATGCAAGGCTGACTTGTCGTTTTACACTTCGTCGTAGAGGTGAAAATATTGTTCGACAACGACGTTGTCAGTTTCTTTGGTGTCATGTGGTGACAATCCGGACGTATGACCACTTTTAATACGGCTCTACGGCTACGTTATTTTTCTCTGATAACATGGTTCGTCGATGTCGATTTTCGGCGGAGTCGTTGAAAGGCTTATGTTCGGGCCTCCACTCTCTCCAGATGGCGTCGGGTTAAGGAAAGTATTACGACCGCCTCTCGCTTTATGACGGCTCTCCCATCCTGTGAGGGTGCGTGTACAGAAAGATTGCGGAGCATCGAGAAATAAAGTTCCATCGTGTAGCACCTCCACACCGTCTTCCCCCTTCCATATGCCATCAAGGCTCGTCATAATTCAGGCATAATGCATTCCAGGCACCATTGTTACGTCGACCACCTTGTCGGGAGACTTCATACGTACACTCGGTAAGTGACTGGTTTTATGAGGTGTGCTGTATTTAATTTACAAGCACTGCGACTCCTCCACATAGTTAGCGACATAGTGAAACCGTGCATATGTATGCTATGTGATCTGAGAATTTGATAGGCCATAATTCCGCATTTAGGATGGTAGATTCGAGACAACATGTTATGTAAATTCGATCGAGATGACATACAGAGTTACTTGCAATAAATGCATAGTTCTTTCTGTCGCCATGTTCGTCTCCCATGTATCATATTAATGTCCGGTTAATGCCCTGTACTTGTTACGGCAGCTCCTGGCTTCAATTATAACTTGGCTACTGCTACTTTGTACCGATCTCGCAGGTGAAGTTGCCTCGTGGAGGCCTAAGAATTGTGCCGAAGCCTCCTCTGCTTGAAATCTGGAACGATCACGCCTTATGCCAGACCTCGACAGAGCGTAGGAACTGATAATTCGAACTTCTAGCACTGTTAGCGCCAGTCTTCGCGCTGACGGCAGGTACACCAAATCCTTGACTGCTATGGCTTCGCTTAGCAGTATGGGTGTTCCGCTGCAGCCGGCCGTGGTGGTCTAGCGGTTCTAGGCGCTCAGTCCGGAACCGCGCGACTGCTACGGTCGCAGGTTCGAATCCTGCCTCGGGCTTGGATGTGTTTGATGTCCTTAGGTTAGTTAGGTTTAAGTAGTTCTAAGTTCTAGGGGACTCATGACCACAGATGTTAAGTCCCACAGTGCTCAGAGCCATTTGAACCATTTTGTTCCGCTGCCGCTGCCTTTGTGTCGTACCCATATAGATCGGGAAAGTTGGTGACACGAAATTCCTGCCAAAGGACGATGACGGCGTCCGAAGCACTAAACACGTCTCGCAGAAACTGCCACTTCACCGGCGTTCTAATTGTATTAATGTTAAGAGAGGCGGTTCGGTATGCCTGCCGCTGCTTCTCAGTGCGTGAAGCTCACATGAATGCGTGTAATAACTTGTGTGTTGTTGCCCGGCGACCTGGTGTCCGCATGAAGATGTGCACCGTCTGCGTAGCTAACATCCGATGGCGCTGCACCCACCGTTGCAGCTGCCAAAAGTCCATCCCCTGGCGTGGTTCTCCCGCCAGGCAGATCGAGGGCAAACGTGTTGCTGCAGTGAGTGGAGGGAATACTACATGATGATCGTGAGACGTGCCTTGTTTCTTTATCACTGATTGCGGTCCAGTGGTGTCTTATTTCATCTTCAGTTACCGCCATAACGTTACTGTCTTCTCTTCGTGAGTGGCAGCAGCAGGTTGTATCGATACTAGTACTGCTATACTATCTTTGGTGTGTTGTTGTTGTTGTGGTCTTCAGTCCTGAGACTGGTTTGATGCAGCTCTCCATGCTACTCTATCCTGTGCAAGGTTCTTCATCTCCCAGTACCTAGTGCAACCTACATCCTTCTGAATCTGCTTAGTGTATTCATCTCTTGGCCTCCCTCTACGATTTTTACCCTCCACGCTGCCCTCCAGTACTAAATTGGTGATCCCTTGATGCCTCAGAACATGTCCTACCAACCGATCCCTTCTTCTGGTCAAGTTGTGCCACAAACTTCTCTTCTCCCCAATCCTATTCAATACTTCCTCATTAGTTATGTGATCTACCCATCTAATCTTCAGCATTCTTCTGTAGCACCACATTTCGAAAGCTTCTATTCTCTTCTTGTCCAAACTATTTATCGTCCATGTTTCACTTCCATACATGGCTACACTCCATACAAATACATTCAGAAAAGACTTGCTGACACTTAAATCTATACTCGATGTTAACAATTTTCTCTTCTTCAGAATCGCTTTCCTTGCCATTGCCAGTCAATATTTCATATCCTCTCTACTTCGACCATCATCAGTTATTTTGCTCCCCAAATAGCAAAACTCCTTTACTAATTTAAGTGTCTCATTTTCTAATCTAATTCCCTCAGCATCACCCGACTTAATTCTACCACATTCCATTATCATCGTTTTGCTTTTGTTGATGTTCATCTTATATCCTCCTCTCAAGACACTGTCCATTCCATTCAACTGCTCTTCCAAGTCCTTTGCTGTCTCTGACAGAATTACAATGTCATCGGCGAACGACAAAGTTTTTATTTCTTCTCCATGGATTTTAATACCTAGTCCGTATTTTTCTTTTGTTTCCTTTACTGCCTGCTCAATATACAGATTGAATAACATCGGGGAGAGGCTACAACCCTGTCTTACTCCCTTCCCAACCACTGCTTCCCTTTCATGCCCCTCGACTCTTGTAACTGCTATCTGGTTCCCGTACAAATTGTAAATAGCCTTTCGCTCCCTGTAGTTTACCCTGCCACCTTTAGAATTTGAAAGAAAGTATTCCAGTCAACATTGTCAAAAGCTTTCTCTAAGTCCACAAATGCCAGAAACGTAGGTTTGCCTTTCCTTAATCTTTCTTCTAAGATAAGTCGTAAGGTCAGTATTGCCTCACGTGTTCCAGTATTTCTACGAAATCCAAACTGATCTTCCCCGAGGTCGGCTTCAGCTAGTTTTTCCATTCGTCTGTAAGCAATTCGTGTTAGTATTTTGCAGCTGTGGCTTATTAAACTGATTGTTCGGTAATTTTCACATCTGTCAACACCTGCCTTCTTTGGGATTGGAATTACTATATTCTTCTTGAAGTCTGAGAATATTTCGCGTGTTTCATACATCTTCCTCACCAGATGGTAGAGTTTTGTCAGGACTGGCTCTCCCAAAGCAGTCAGTAGTTCTAAAGGAATGTTGTCTACTCCGGAGGCCTTGTTTCGACTCAGGTCTTTCAGTGCTCTGTCAAACTCTTCAAGCAGTATCGTATCTCCCATTTCATCATCATCTACATCCCCTTCCATTTCCATAATATTGTCAAGTACATCGGCCTTGTATAGATCCTCTATATACTCCTTCCACCTTTCTGCTTTCCCTTCTTAGCTTAGAACTGGGTTTCCATCTGAGCTCTTGATGTTCAAACAAGTGGTTCTCTTGTCTCCAAAGGTTTGTTTAATTTACCTGTAAGCAGTATCTACTTACCCCTAGTGAGATAAGCCTCTGCATCCTTACATTTGTCCTCTAGCCATCCCTGCTGAGCCATTTTGCACTTACTGAGAAATTTGTATTCCTTTTTGCCTGCTTCATTTACTGCATTTTTATATTTTCTCATTTCATCAATTAAATTCAATATTTCTTGTGTTACCCAAGGATTTCTACTAGCCCTCGTCTTTTTACCTACTTGATCCTCTGCTGCCGTCACTTCTTCATCCCTCAAAGCTACCCATTCTTCTTCTACTGTATTTCTTTCCCCCATTCCTGTCAATTGTCCCCTTATGCTCTCCCTGAAACTCTGTACACCCTCTGGTTCTTTCAGTTTATCCAGGTCCCATCTCCTTAAATTCCCACCTTTTTGCAGTTTCTTCAGTTTTAATCTACGGGTTATAATCAATACATTGTGGTCAGAGTCCACATCTGCCCCTGTAAATGTCTTACAATTTATAACCTGGTTCCTAAATCTCTGTCTTACCCTTATATAATCTATCTGATACTTTGTAGTATCTCCAGGATTCTTCCTTGTATACAACCTTCTTTCATGATTCTTAAACCAAGTGTTAGGTATGATTAAGTTGTGCTCTGTGCAAAATTCTACCAGGCGGCTTCCTCTTTCATTTCTTAGCCCCAATCCATATCCACCTACTACGTTTCCTTATCTCCCTTTTCCTACACTCGAATTCCAGTCACCCATGACTATTAAATTTTCGTCTCCCTTCACTATCTGAATAATTTCTTTTATTTCATCATACATTTCTTCAATTTCTTCGTCATTTGCACAGCTAGTTGATATATAAACTTGTACTACTGTAGTATGTGTGGGCTTCGTATCTATCTTGGCCACAAGAATGCGTTCACTATGCTGTTTGTAGTAGCTTACCTGCATTCCTATTTTCCTATTCATTATTAAACCTACTCCTGCATTACCCCTATTTGATTTTGTGTTTATAACCCTGTAGTCACCTGACCAGAAGTCTTGTTCCTCCTGCCACCGAACTTCATTAATTCCCACTATATCTAACTTTAACCTGTCGATTTCCCTTTTTAAATTTTCTAACCTACCTGCCCGATTAAGGGATCTGACATTCCACGCTCCGATCCGTAGAACGCCAGTTTTCTTTCTCCTGATAACGACATCCTCTTGAGTAGTCCCCGCCCAGAGATCCAAATGGGGGACTATTTTACCTCCGGAATATTTTACCCAAGAGGACGCCATCATTATTTAATCATACAGTAAAGCTGCATGCCCGCGTGAAAAATTACGGCCGTAGTTTCCCCTTGCTTTCAGCCGTTCGCAGCACCAGCACAGCAAGGCCGTTTTGGTTATTGTTACAAGGCCAGATCAATCAATCATCCAGACTGTTGCCCTTGCAACTACTGAAAAGGCTGCTGCCCCTCTTCAGGATCCATACTTTTGTCTGGCCTCTCAACAGATACTCCTCCGTTGTGGTTGTACCTACGGTACGGCTATCTGTATCTCTGAGGCACGCAAGCCTCCCCACCAACGGCAAGGTCCATGGTTCATGGTGTTTGCAGTCGGTCGGTTGGGACTGAGCAGTGAGAAAGTCTCCGTGGCGCGTATTGAGGCCGGAACCGCTGGAGGCGTGCACGCCTGGTTGGAGTTGTGACTTGCTTCTTGCGATGGTTACGAGGTTCGTCGCCCACCGATCCTGGACACTAAACTTGAGTGCTCACTTAACTTACTATCAAGCCTCAACTGCTATCACATCTCTTCGCTTGATACTGGTTGTCGCTTTCTGGGAGATTCCTGAGAGCAACAATGTGTGTGCATTGAAGTTGGCTAGAGTTTCAGCCGTTTTCCTGTGTAGTGTTTAACGTAATTTAATTCATTAATTCATTAATGAAGTGTACCAGTGGTATCTTCTGCCTTCTGGCCGTTGACGTTCCAGTTACATATCCTGGGCGTTGACGTAATTTTCGGCAGTGTATTTTCCTGGTCGTGTTGACGCTGTCCAGTACGGCGTGTAGTTCGACAGCTGAGGTGTGTTGGTAGTTTTGGTCGCTTATTCTGACTTGGCTGGATTGGGCACCAGTACCCAGAACGTTGTGCTATTGACATCTTGTTGTCGTTTTGCCGGTCGGGTGGAGCAGAAGTGATCTTGTTGGTTGATTCGTCTACTGGCTGTTGTTTGAGTTGCCTTCCGATTAAGAAGTTGTCGGTCTGGCTGTCTGTCTGAACTAAAAGTGCGTTAGTGTTACCTTCCCAGGCTGACCCTCGGAACCTTCTGAGTTCCGCTCTTTGTGTTTTCATAGTGATTTCCTTTTTAGTCTTAAGTACCCCGTGTGGCCTTCAGCCGAGTTTTAGCTTATTAAAATTGCAATGTTTCTTCTTTTGTCTAGGTTTTAAGCAGTAACTAATATTTTCCAGTTTGTATCTGGCCTCCAGTCGAGTTTTCCAGCATAAGTTAAAAATTTGAAATTTATTTGTCTGGGCTTGAAGCCGTGAGATTGTTTGGGTTTCATATGTGGCCTTCAGTTGAGTTTTATGTGAAGCATTTTAGGATAAATCCTTTAGCATATTTTAGTAGAAAATTAGAAGCTCTTCCCGTAAAATTGTTTTCTGCATGGTGTGTGGCCTTCAGCCGAGTTTTGATCTCTCTTAAATTAAAAATTCAAAATCCTTGACTTGCCCTTAAGTCATAAGATTGTTATTCCTTAGTATGAGGCCTTCAGCCGAGTTTTACATGAAATATTTTAAGATAAGGTCTTTAGCCTTTTCAAATTGAGAGCTCTTCTTCCGTGGCATTAAGCCGTTAAATTGTTTTGTTGATATGCGGCCTTCAGTCGAATTTTCAGCCTATTTAGATTGAACATTGAAAATCTTTATAATTTTTTTTCCTAAAGAAGTGAAACCTCCAGAAGAGCTCATGTACCTCAATTTCTTGCTTAGGCCTTTTGCCTTGGATTTTCTATGTGGCCTTCAGCCGATCTAAATTAAATCAAAGGAGGTCTTTCGTTAAAACCCTGAGAGTTTTTGATTCTTGCTTGTGTGATTGTGTGTTTTAACAAATAAAGTTTATATGTTGAGTGCAACTGACAGTATCTTATTTTCACCCCTTTCCACAAATATAACCTCATCCTCTTTGTTCTGCTAGCCCAGGATTGCAGATCACCCCTACCTCTTATGATTCGCTTCGCGTTGCTGTGAGAGAGGAAGCAGCTCTCGTTGCGTATCTGGATTCACCATGTCGTCTTTACTCCATTTGGCCTGGAGTACATAAAACAGGTGTCCTGCGTCGCCAGCTGTGGTTTGTTGTGGCGCTTCGGCGATCATGTGCGCTTTCGTGTCGCTGTCGGTCAACGGCGTCGCCGGTGCCAGGGCGGCCGGAGTGTATGTAATTGTTCTGGGGCGGCAGTCTCTGCTTTAGGTGGCTGTTGCAAACTGTCAATAAGGTAGAACTGATCAGTAATCGGGGTCGCTTCTGTTCAGAGCGTGTCAACCTACGTTAATATCAACAGCGTCTGCGTGGTTGTAGGCACAGGTTCACCTGTTGGAACTTGCACAATTCTCCGCTGCATGCGCTCAGAACAGATATGGCATTCTTTCCCCATTCTGAGCAAGTTTTGGATTGTCCATCATAGATGACTCTGGCTCTGCATCTGCTGATGAACAGTTAAAGTGGGTGGGGGGGGGGGGGGGTTATGTTGTGTCAGTTCTGTTCTGATCTGTCTCGACAAACTGAATTCAAAAGGTGCGACATGGTCGCGAATGAAACAATCAGAAAATGTAAAATAAATTTCTTTTTGTTCATGTCTATGGTGACAAACCTGTAGATCCACAGGTTACCGGTTTCGGTCAGAAATGATTACTTCACATCTGTTTGGTAAAAAAAGTGTCCTAATACTGAGTGGTAGAGCCGTAGTGGCATCTTCAAATGCTAAACTCAAGATATTTCTTTATGAAACATATCTGAAGATGGACATTTCTGAGCGAAACGGCAGTCTAAGGTCCTATAGCTTTGCGATCATAGACATGAAACAAAAGAAATTTATTCTAATATCTCGAATTATTTAGTTTTATGTAGACATCACTGTGGAAAGGTGTGTTCCACTGAGATCGCTGTAATCAAGTTTAAGATCATCTCGTTGGAACTGTACAGTTTTATAGACTTTAAGCCGCAGATATTCATTCAAACAGCAAATCTTGACGGTCGACTTTCGGTATTCATGTGCTATCCTGTATCGGTTGACTCAAAACTTGCTAATACACTGAATAGGTAAACAACCTTCGTCGCAAGGACGTAAGCAGACTTCTATGCCACACCAGTGCCGAAGGCAATTGCCTCGGCCATCCGAGGGCGCTTCACATACAACAAAAATTTTCAAATGATACAGTGTCCTCTGTACATTATTCCCTATATGCTGGCAGCTACTCAGCTGAGACCCACAAATATGTACATATTTAAATATATGGTGTCTTTTCGTTTGGACGTGTCCTCATAGTACATTTGAAAGATTCAGTATTTGGGTAGAAAGTTACCGTATTCCATAGAGATCTGAAACTCTACAGCACATATCTTGCTGGATGTTACGGTCAAGTAAACAGTCTTAAAGAGTCGGAAATTTCATATCAATGAACTCTGCACTAGAAGAGCAAGACTCCCAAGTGACAGTAGAAGTTACTCTCATTTGCCGGACTAAGACGTTTCCAATCTTTACTGATAGTAGGAACTATGTAAATAAGGAGGACTAGAAAGATATTAATCCACTGGTTTCATGTACTGTATCATTTGAGGTAACTCATTCATTCCATGTAACGCTTTGACTGTCCCATATGGCTACAATCTACCACCGTGCGAAGTAAGGAAACTTCTGCTTCGTTCTCTAAAGAGATACGGCAGCGCCTTTCTACATTATCGCTCGGGAGAAGAGTTAAGGTTCCCGAATTCAATTTCAGACTATCGAAAGTCTCTCTCTATAATAAAATTCGCGGGCTCTTGAATCAAGCTGTGAAATGACTCACACGCTCGTCCTCGGCGAAAGAACTACCCCATAGCAGAGAGAGGGAGAGTAAGAGCGAGAAAATTTGAATGAAGTTACGTTGTGACGGTGTTAACTTTAGTAGGAAGCCTTTTTCTTGGTTGATTGGAATTATCCAACTCGATGGAAACGATGCAACTGTCTATATACAGGGTGATTCCATGGCGATGTTACAGACTTTCGAGAACGATGTGGTTGGTTAATGTATCAGTATGAGATATGGGGCTCTGGTCCGGAAACGACCGAGTCGAAATTTATAAACGAAAATCGTTCTGATCCCTCTGACAGTGGAATACATGTGCCAGTAGTTATGTTCCTAAGACTGAGGGGAAGCATGTTTCAGAGGTTGTAATATTGACCAAAACAAGAAATTAATTTCTAGTAAAAAATGAGATCTAACATGCGTACCTTAAAAGCTATGAGCAACTGCTCATCTTCGACATTGTGGAACACATCTATTCTACTGGGAGTTCATTGGTTTCCACATTTTTTGAGGTAGTTTGTGCGTGCATCCAGCAATGTAGTCTTACACTGTATTCCTGTTAGTGGCAAATCACAGCTGTTGCTTTCAGAAGTGTCGTTTAAAGGTGAACAGAATGTTGTTGACTGGGTCACGTTCGCCCAGCGATAATACTACAACAGCTAGAGGGCTGCTTTGAGTTCACGCAGAGAGGATCCTGATATTGTATCTTAACCACGGACGTGATCAATCCCACGGTTGTGTTAGAGAAGGAAGATTATACTGACAACCACAGGATGAAATCCAACCCAACGATAAGAATTGAAAGGAAGACTAACAACATCCTGAAAGAAAGTTCGTTGTCCCATAAAACTATGAAGATTCTAACTCTTATTGTGCCTAGATCATATTACCTTCCAAAGATTCACAACGAACAGGTTCCTCTTAGACCTATTTCCAGTAATATCGGTGCTCCAACATATCGTGTAGCAAAACTTCTTATTCCTATGCTAAGTCCAGTGGTAGATCGTTGAGTACATCTTACGTCGATTAGAGAGACTGAGTTGAAAAGACAGATAATTCATTAGTTTTAATACGATCTCTTTCTTCATTCGCGTCTCATTGTCTGACACTTCTGATTAATTGATGTTGGGAGAACATCCGCAACTGAGCATTATAGCAGAGGTTGAAAATACCGCTTCAGTTGTAAATTTCTTTATTTTCACACGACCGGTTTCGGACTGTTATAAGCCCATCTTCATTTATCGTAGCTGTGCTGTGGTCCGCGAGCGCGGCGTGTATCGGCAGCTGTGTGTTGCCTATGAGGGACTCAAATCACGTTTCTCCAGAATGATTGTGGATAAAGGCACATCAGGCTATAGACTAGCCGTGAATCGGGTAAGTGATGAAACTAACGAGATAGCACCTAAACATACAACCTTTGTACATTAGAAAGATTGCATTTCCCACAGTATTAAACGTATTCTGCCGAAACACAGAGTGTAGTGTGTGTCTAGAACACCACCTCATGTTACTGCCCTTTTAGGTTGTGTAAAATATCATCTTGGATTGCATAAGGCAAAGCAAGTGATGTTATAAAAAATTACGGAGATTTTTTCTTAAATTCTGCTTGGAATCCTGGTCTCTCTCTGGTCAAACAAAGAGGGCCAGAGTTAACGATAGCCAGAGTTAACGATACTCAGCAGTTAGTAATTAATATTTGCTATCGATAACTTGTTTACGGTGTATGTGTCTTGACTTCCTGCATATGCTATATGGAGGCATTCGGCCGGCGCAGCCCCGCATACTGACGGTTTAAATATTTACATACGGCGATTTCTCGTTTCATTCGTGGGTTAAAAATGACGGGGTGTACACCTGATTAAATATCATTGGTTGCCGATGGTGTCACCTGACTGAATTCTGTTGTTTGGTCATTGTACGTGCAGTCTGAAACTCAAGTGTCAGAATATTACAGGATACTTTAGGTACGTTTGATTATGAAAATATGCCGGAACTAAGAGACCTGCACAAATATTATTACTCTATTTCCCCTTGTTCTCCCACGTATCACATACCCTTGAACTGTATTAAATAGCTGCTTCATCAGTCATTCATTTCGGCTATTAATAATACCTTGGTCATTTTCATAGGGCGCAACCACTGTAATTTCTAGAATCACCATTGGAAACAGAGAACGGCGGTGTTAATTTAAGCAGATCTTGTTTCTTTGTATTCAATGAATTTTGCCCATTCTGTAGTGAGTACATGTAGTGAGTGACAAAATCGGAACAGTAGTCAGGACAGATATATTCATGCTGTTAAATTATTATCTTGTCTGGTTTATATGCTTTAAAGTTCCACTAGGAGATTTTAAATATCCATATGAGACATTTGGAGACAATGTGATACACGACATCGCACTTACGCACCTTCTTAATAAGTAGTAATTTGCGGTGAATCTGCTAACACCTTTTCTCATCTACGCAAGCTTAATTCTGCTTCTAATATTTTTGTATGTTTAGATAACACTTCAAAAGGATTTGATATTGGCAATATTCTTGGGTTCATTTCTGAGAACTGAATGAGTATCTGACTTCTTTAATATTTCTCTATACATTTGGGTTTGATATATCATTGTTGATCAATTAACTTGGAAACACAATTTGCTTCTGACTGATTAAAACACTTAGAGTTGTTATAAGTCATAAATGAAGCGGTGTGACATCCATTTCCAATATAACATAAATAAGCTGTAATTATCGGTCGTATAGTTGTCCAACAGATCTTGATTTAAAGTTCTTCTCGATTGTGAGAAAGATGTAAGTAGTAAGGATTACGCGGGGAACTTACAATTGAATGTCAAATTATTGCGTTATTTTCGTTTATGACGTCAGAGGTTGGGGATGTGGGCCATAACAAGCATCATTCGTCTATTGGTGTAAGGAATGGGAAAGCCTCAGGGAAAGATATCTGGCGAAAATTTTTCCATGGCAAGTATATTCGTACTTTTCTATACCATGCTCTTTGTATATCACATAATCATCTGCGTAACACAAGTGTCTTTTTCAGGGCTTGACATGAAGTTTGCAAACACGGTAACTTTGACGTCATCCCCGAGTGCAACGAAAGCATTAACGGTATTTATTGGAGCAGATGTTTGAGGGACTTCTTAATGAGAGCCCTCAAAAATGAAGTAAGCGCTGGGATGGCCCTTAGTAATACTTTTGAATGCCATTGGAAAGTGATTCTTCATCAGTAGTTGAATAGTAATTCTGAGCCACGGAAATTTCAGTTACGTACCAAAATTGCAAGCCACCTTGAAATGTAGACAGCCTAGCGATCTCAGGCACGTGTAGTATCATACGAGGGTCTTTCAATAAGTAATACCCTATATTTTTTCTCAGAACGTATTTATTGTCAAGAGTCAGAATTTGGTGATAATATACATCAGCATGTCTTGTCCATGTCCTATTTTTCTACGTAGTTTCTGACACGTTCTATGGCCGTACGCCAACTTTGTGGAAGAACATGTATTCCCTGCTGGTAAAAGCTCTTGTCCTGTAGACGTAGACATGATTTTACTGCATGGCTGAGCCGGCCGGGGTGGCCGAGCGGTTCTAGGCGCTACAGTTTGGAAACTCGCGAGCGCTCCGGTCGCAGGTTTGAATCCTGCCTCGGGCATGGATGTGTGTGATATCCTTAGGTTTAAGTAGTTCTAAGTTCTAGGGGACTGATGACCTCAGAAGTTAAGTCCCGTAGTGCCCAGAGCCATTTGAACTGCATGGGTGAGACATTCTCGTCATCTTCATAGTATGTTCCCCGTAGAGTGTCTTTAATAGATTTAAGAGAATAATGACATCCGCACACTTCAGCATGTCTGGAGAAGTGGTTGTGACAGGACGTCCCGAGCGTGGCTGATCATGGAGCTCTACTTCTGCTTTTCCTGAGGCAGTTACTTTCTGTACCCATTACCCAACTGTACTCCCATCATCTTCAGCATACGTTGCACGCAAACGTTTATGAATGTTCACCGCGGTTTCTGTACTGCACACAAGAATTCAATAACAGCACGCTGCTTGTACGTGAGTCGTATGTAGACGCCATTTTGACGCTGAACTACGGTTCTGCCCTCTGCCAGAAACTTCACCGGTGCACAGAACAAATATCAAATGTGAAACACCAACAAGGACGTTTGTCAATGTATATTAATGGCTTTAAAAAAATGCGGAGCATTACTTATTGAACGACCCTTATATATTTTGGAGTCGTTCTATCTACCTTCATAACACGCCTAGTTCGGTGATTTCCTTAGATCTTCCTTTTGTAAATCTTCGTCTGCTGTAACCTCTAAAGAGTATTGTTTGTCAGCATTTGATTCCAAATCAGAATTAGCCGAATGTTTGCCAGATTAAACTGACTTCTTACAACTACATCCGGAGCTTCTCGGTATTTTCATTTATATAATGTCTACTGAAGGAGTAAGATTCTGAAAATATATATTGACCTGGATAGTACTGACAGTATGAGCATCAATTCAGTACTCACAAAAAAAGCCATTCATTAACAATGAAGCTCCAACAACCATAATTTGCAACATCTAGAGGTACAAAGCTAAAGTAATAAAATAGACAAAAATTTCCAGTCGAAGCAACGTAAAGATATTTCTCGTGAGGCGACCATATCCGAAATGAGGAGACAGTGTGAACTTGGCTGCTGTATAGTGAGTGCATGCAATCTGAAGGACGGAACAGACAAGATAAATCCGATGTCGGATACTAATGAAATACTGTTAATGAAAACGTGTGCTGGAGTTAAGCCTGAAGAATCAATAACCAAGAAAATATTCGACATCTGGACACAATAAAATGTACTGATGCGAAATATACTGTTAATGATTCTGAAACCTGGGATTCCTGTAGCGCACTGCTCCAACTTGCGGATAGCTGATAATATTTTAGGAGCTTGTGGACGGGTAAGGGTTTGGTGACGGAGACAGCTGATACAGTAGCCGCCGCGAATTCCAAACGACTGAGAGTGGATACGCGTGGCGTCAGAGATTCCTCATCAGTCGGAAACAGGAGGCGACTCCAAAGGCGGGCTCCATGGCCGGATTAAGCAGCCTTCCGGGCGAATAATGCAATTAGAGAGAACTTAATCCTGTTTCGAGTTTATAGACAACGTGGCGGGCGGATGCGGATAGCGTTGCCAGCAAACGCTTCGGCTCCGCCGATGCTTCCTTCTGGCGCTACATAACCCTCCTCCCAACCCCTCACTAACCCCACACCAACCCCCGCACACCAGAATTTCCGTCCTCTGCGCAGCCCCGCTGTGGCGCGGCGAACCTATTCGGCTTTCTCGGAATTCCCCAGGCATTCCTGCCAGTAGATGTTTCGCGCTAAGTACTCTTCTCAGAGAGAAATCGAGAGCTTCCCAAAAAGTCGTGAATACAGACTCAGGAAACTGACTAAACTGAACACGATGACGCTTTACTACTTGCGTTACATTTATACTGAAGAAAATCGCTGGATATTGATGTGGGTCATTAACAACGTCAAAAAAAAAAAAAAAAAAAAATGGAAATTGGTGGTACGGTCTTATGAGACGAAACAGGTGAGGTCATCGATCCCTAAGCTTACGCAGTTTGTCATGTAACTTAAACTAACTTACACTAAGGACAACACACACGCCCATACCCGATGGGGGGGAGCCTCGCGGACCGTGACAAGGCTCCGCAGACCGCGCGGCTACCCCGCGTGGCAACATCGTCGAAAAGTAGTTTCAAGTCATAGTGCTCTGCTGCCTTAAAATGCCCGAACAATTCTTTGCGATGCAGTTAACGGCAAAGACTGCTTAAGTTGAGTACTGCCGTACTGTGTTAAAAAATCAGTATAAAAAATCTCTCTGAGTGTTAGAGTCAGTAACGGTGAGCGGGAAAGAAAGAAATAAGTAACATACATTAAACGTTTATATAATTCCAGATTTCGTATGACGATATATGGTAGGTTAGCTTTTTTTTCACTTTTAACTGTGATGTTTGTCCACATACCGGTTTACATTTCCACATTCCGAGCATTTTCGATATATTAGTTCTCCTATGGTTGGAACTCTTTCTAATTCTTGAATCGAATGACCGTGATCATCATCTCAGTGCCGAACAGAACGATCACATTGCTGAGAAGACAAGTTGTTGGGGGCAAATAAAAAATTGTGATTTTCAAGTCGACCTTTCTGTTTTTATTAAACTACTGTAGCCACACCGATGGAAATAAGTGGCTGGCTCCGAGCACTATGGGACTCAACTGCTGTGGTCATCAGTCCCCTAGAACTTAGAACTACTTAAACCTAACTAACCTAAGGACATCACACACATCCATGCCCGAGGCAGGATTCGAACCTGCGACCGTAGCAGTTGCACGGTTACGGACTACGCGCCTAGAACCGCGAGACCACCGCGGCCGGCTGGAAATAAGTGATGCTTGCTAGAAGAGGAATAGTGTACTGTTGACTGACACACCGTTTCCTCTTACAGGGACATGCTCCAATAGTATGTGGAGTGTCTGAAATTCCACATTCGATTAAACATATTTTAACTATATATTTTTCACATGCTAACAAAAGGGCAACCTACAGATTGGCTGGAGACATTTCCACCATCTTAACTGATCATGTCAGTAGTGTAACGCGAACATCATAATTCTGTTTAGTAGCGCGCCTCCTACCAATTTGTTGGAAATAAGGTGTCAATGAACTATGAGTTGATACTTTTTGTGTTTTGTTCAATTATTCAGGCGTAACATGCTGTTAGGGGATTTGTGTTCCCCTGCATCGCTTTCCGTCATAAGTGAGACTCAGTACACATTTATTCAGCTGTGGAGACGGCAGTTTATCTCCTTTTTATAGGAAAAACAAGTAAACTCTTAAGAATTTGAGCTCATTTTACACAAAAAAATTACATGAACCGTAATTATTAGCTCTGAGTGCCTAGGCTCATTAGTGAATAAGAACCCGCTGTGAAACTGGACATTTTAAATCTCATTATCATAAGGATGGTTTTCAAAACGAAAGGTGTATTGAAATTCACTGATGAACCGATTTTATCAGCGACAAGCTACAGATCTGCGTCGACGTAGCCGTTATGAAGAGAAGTGCTAGTGCGAGCTCCAGTGGACTCGTCACAACAGTTTCGCCTGGGAGAACATACTTTGGTTTGGTCAAACGACTAGAAATGTATGTTGATATCTAGTAAGGGCTCCGACAACCATGCTGTTGAGCGCTCTAAATCAAACATCGTCATCACGAAATATAATTGTTCTGTAATGATTTTTGAATAAAAATTGGTTCAAATGGCTCTGAGCACTATGGGACTTAACTTCTGAGATCATCAGTCTCCTAGAACATAGAACTACTTAAACCCAACTAACCTAAGGACACCACGCACACCCATGCCCGAGGCAGGATTCGAACCTGCGACCGTAGCGGTCGCGCGGTTCCAAACTGACGCGCCTAGAACCGCTCGGCCACTCGGGCCGGTGATTTTTTAATAGTCTACTTGACATTCTAAATAGAAAGTGTTATTCACTGTCCTAAACGTTGCGTCCTACAAAATACTTCGTGTAACAACTTTCCAATTACGCCTTTTAGCAACGCCATTATGGTGGGCGCAATGACGGTCAGATGATGAGATGTCTCAGTTACACAGCTTTTTCTACTAAGAACATCACAAAGAAATTTTTCAGAAGTAGAGAAGAATACGAATAATAAGTCAAAAATGACTTCTAATCCAGCATGTATTTATGTAAATTAGAAAAATTCTCTAACATTATTTCATGTTTTCGCATCCGGTAGCATTCGTGCAGTCTTTTATCACCAGTATCCTTTTATAACGTTTAACGTATAACGTTTTCGACCCCTACCTTCATACGCTGTCCGAGAATACGTGTGAGCTCAGAGTTCGCTTGATTTCCCTTTGTAATATTTGCGCGAGATGTTCTGAGAGGGGTTAAAACGTTAATAATTTCTGAAAGCTTGTTAAGACCAGCAGCAGTCCGTATCTAATTTTACTGAAAATAATCAGTACTGACCGGAAAGGAAGTTATATTCCATTCTGGTGACTCGTTTTAGTCTTGGTAGACCATCATTAGACCAGAGGGTGATACCACTGGTGACGCTGGTCAGCAGTCGTGTCACGCACTATTCCGAAGGTGATGTACTGAGATTGAAACCGGTCATCTCTAATGAAACACAATTTCATTTGTGATAATGACTGAATGTCTTCATTAAAATTAAAAGTTTTCCTGACACATTCCTTCGAACATTCTAACTACGAGTAAATCTTTCCGTGGTAACAAGTCCGTGTTGTAACGTCTGCATCTGGAGAGCTCGTCAATAAAGCTACCGCACTTACTAAACGGTCCAGTCACGAAACTCGCTGCTGCTCTTCGGATTTCCTCCACTTCCTGTTTTAATTATTCCTCGCCAGTGTACCAGACTGATGAGAAGTATTGGAGGATTAGCCAAACGAATGTCTTGTTAACCTCTTTAATCTTGGATGAATTATTCAGAGGTTTCTGACATTTGATTTCCGTACAAGTACTTCATGTCGTCATTCCGGGTCGCTCCGGACGGATGCTCTCTGGTAGAATCGGAAAGTTGTGTCTGATTTCAGTGATGAATCGCCGGTAGTCTAATGAAATATGAATGTGTCTTTCCGCAGTTTTGTCGCCATATGTCACATTTATTTATATTGAGAGTCAGCTGACACCTCTGCACCAAACATCAGTTCTCTGCGTGTCTTCTTGCATCGTGCTACAGGTTTATATGCTACATGAATGTTAGCGGGTGTGTAGGATCATTAACTGCACGTATAAATCCAGATTTTTGTAACAACGAGTTTGTATTAATTAGATGAGAAGTTTGAGTCCATTATCATCCAACAAATACGTACGAGGCGGATCTTATCGAACTCTGCAGTCTCTAGGTACGAACCGTATAATAACGTGTTTCCCAATATAGCTGTGATTGGGCATGGGGTGCTATTTTTATTGTCACATTCACCCCGATTAGTCTAAACACTGTAGGTTAGTGTGATTCGTCTCACTAGGCAAATCTGTCCCGTATAAATTGATTATTTCTGTGTAAGTTATCTGATCTACATCCACTCGAACCTGCTTGCTACAGTTAAGTACTGGTCTTTCAGTAGAATTTGTAAAATACTTCTCCACACTCCCTCAAGACACATAAAATCTCCATTAACAATTACCTATTGAAACAGAAACTCAAAACTGCGTTACAGTTTATAGAATAAAACAAAATAAAGGCTCTGAGCACTATGGAACTTAACTGCTGAGGTCATCAGTCCCCTAGAACTTAGAAATACTTAAACCTAACTAACCTAGGGGCGTCACACACATCCATGCTAGAGGCAGGATTCAAACCTGCGACCTTAGCGGTCGCGTGGTTCCAGACTGTAGCGCCTAGAACCGCTCGGCCACTCCGCCGGCCAGAATACAACATTTTGAACACAATAACATAAAAAAGCAGACGTCGCACCAGAAACCAGCGCTATTACCATAGAAAGTGTAGAAAAGTTATGGTACGTAACATTCCTGTGTTAAGTATGGATGTGTATGTCATCGCTCATGAGGTAGACAGTAGGATTGAGCTCCGGCGGATCGATGTGGTAGCCCCACTCAGTGTCAGGCGAACAAAATTTGCCTTCTAACTGGAGCGACAGTAACTTTAAAAACAAACATTTTAATATTGTATTCACGACTGACATACATGACGAAGTGAAGTGTGGGAAAGTTCCGTAATCCCAGCTGTACAGGGTGAAGCACAATGTTGCTCACAAGCTGAAGAAGCTGATAGTGGATTCGGAAAACGGTAACTCTGGAATAGGAGCGAACGGTATTGAAAGTTGTGGTGTCACCGCCAGACACCACACTTGCTAGGTGGTAGCTTAAATCGGCCGCGGTCCATGTAGTACATGTCGGACCCGCGTGTCGCCACTGTGATCGCAGACCTAGCGCCACCACCAAGGCAGGTCTCGTGATACGAGAGTGGACTCGCCCAGTTGTACGAGAACCTAGCTACCGACCAGATGTACGAAGCCTTTCTCTCTCATTAGCCGAGAGACAGAATAGCCATCAGCTAAGTTAATGGCTACGAACTAGCAAGGCGCCATTTGTATCCGTGCCTATAGCTTACGAGTATTCAAGAGAGATGTATTTCAAGGACTAATTAAAAGATAAGTAATAAGCATCTACATACTTTTCTTCTTATTCATTTATGAGTTCTCATGTTCCAGACTTCACGCCCGTCGGCGTTAGCCTTGCGTGCCCTATCGGCTACAGCGTTAGTCTAGCGTTCATTTTCAGCCATATCAACTTCACGGTGTCGGCCCAGCTACCGACACAACAAAAGTAATACTACAGCAGTGAAGACTTTGAAATGTCAGGCACAACAAGGAAAATCAATACACACATGCCTTAAGTGCAGCTACGATAATGCAGTGTTTACTCAGCAGTGCTGTGCATTACAGAAGACGTTAAAATTGGTTCAAATGGCTCTGAGCACTATGCGACGTAACTTCTGAGGTCATTAGTCGCCTAGAACTTGAAACTAATTAAACCTAACTAACCTAAGGACATCACACACATCCATGCCCGAGGCAGGATTCGAACCTGCGACCGTAGCAGTAGCACGGTTACGGACTACGCGCTTAGAACCGCGAGACCACCGCGGCCGGCTGGAAATAAGTGATGCTTGCTAGAAGAGGAATAGTGTACTGTTGACTGACACACCGTTTCCTCTTACAGGGACATGCTCCAATAGTATGTGGAGTGTCTGAAATTCCACATTCGATTAAACATATTTTAACTATATATTTTTCACATGCTAACAAAAGGGCAACCTACAGATTGGCTGGAGACATTTCCACCATCTTAACTGATCATGTCAGTAGTGTAACGCGAACATCATAATTCTGTTTAGTAGCGCGCCTCCTACCAATTTGTTGGAAATAAGGTGTCAATGAACTATGAGTTGATACTTTTTGTGTTTTGTTCAATTATTCAGGCGTAACATGCTGTTAGGGGATTTGTGTTCCCCTGCATCGCTTTCCGTCATAAGTGAGACTCAGTACACATTTATTCAGCTGTGGAGACGGCAGTTTATCTCCTTTTTATAGGAAAAACAAGTAAACTCTTAAGAATTTGAGCTCATTTTACACAAAAAAATTACATGAACCGTAATTATTAGCTCTGAGTGCCTAGGCTCATTAGTGAATAAGAACCCGCTGTGAAACTGGACATTTTAAATCTCATTATCATAAGGATGGTTTTCAAAACGAAAGGTGTATTGAAATTCACTGATGAACCGATTTTATCAGCGACAAGCTACAGATCTGCGTCGACGTAGCCGTTATGAAGAGAAGTGCTAGTGCGAGCTCCAGTGGACTCGTCACAACAGTTTCGCCTGGGAGAACATACTTTGGTTTGGTCAAACGACTAGAAATGTATGTTGATATCTAGTAAGGGCTCCGACAACCATGCTGTTGAGCGCTCTAAATCAAACATCGTCATCACGAAATATAATTGTTCTGTAATGATTTTTGAATAAAAATTGGTTCAAATGGCTCTGAGCACTATGGGACTTAACTTCTGAGATCATCAGTCTCCTAGAACATAGAACTACTTAAACCCAACTAACCTAAGGACACCACGCACACCCATGCCCGAGGCAGGATTCGAACCTGCGACCGTAGCGGTCGCGCGGTTCCAAACTGACGCGCCTAGAACCGCTCGGCCACTCGGGCCGGTGATTTTTTAATAGTCTACTTGACATTCTAAATAGAAAGTGTTATTCACTGTCCTAAACGTTGCGTCCTACAAAATACTTCGTGTAACAACTTTCCAATTACGCCTTTTAGCAACGCCATTATGGTGGGCGCAATGACGGTCAGATGATGAGATGTCTCAGTTACACAGCTTTTTCTACTAAGAACATCACAAAGAAATTTTTCAGAAGTAGAGAAGAATACGAATAATAAGTCAAAAATGACTTCTAATCCAGCATGTATTTATGTAAATTAGAAAAATTCTCTAACATTATTTCATGTTTTCGCATCCGGTAGCATTCGTGCAGTCTTTTATCACCAGTATCCTTTTATAACGTTTAACGTATAACGTTTTCGACCCCTACCTTCATACGCTGTCCGAGAATACGTGTGAGCTCAGAGTTCGCTTGATTTCCCTTTGTAATATTTGCGCGAGATGTTCTGAGAGGGGTTAAAACGTTAATAATTTCTGAAAGCTTGTTAAGACCAGCAGCAGTCCGTATCTAATTTTACTGAAAATAATCAGTACTGACCGGAAAGGAAGTTATATTCCATTCTGGTGACTCGTTTTAGTCTTGGTAGACCATCATTAGACCAGAGGGTGATACCACTGGTGACGCTGGTCAGCAGTCGTGTCACGCACTATTCCGAAGGTGATGTACTGAGATTGAAACCGGTCATCTCTAATGAAACACAATTTCATTTGTGATAATGACTGAATGTCTTCATTAAAATTAAAAGTTTTCCTGACACATTCCTTCGAACATTCTAACTACGAGTAAATCTTTCCGTGGTAACAAGTCCGTGTTGTAACGTCTGCATCTGGAGAGCTCGTCAATAAAGCTACCGCACTTACTAAACGGTCCAGTCACGAAACTCGCTGCTGCTCTTCGGATTTCCTCCACTTCCTGTTTTAATTATTCCTCGCCAGTGTACCAGACTGATGAGAAGTATTGGAGGATTAGCCAAACGAATGTCTTGTTAACCTCTTTAATCTTGGATGAATTATTCAGAGGTTTCTGACATTTGATTTCCGTACAAGTACTTCATGTCGTCATTCCGGGTCGCTCCGGACGGATGCTCTCTGGTAGAATCGGAAAGTTGTGTCTGATTTCAGTGATGAATCGCCGGTAGTCTAATGAAATATGAATGTGTCTTTCCGCAGTTTTGTCGCCATATGTCACATTTATTTATATTGAGAGTCAGCTGACACCTCTGCACCAAACATCAGTTCTCTGCGTGTCTTCTTGCATCGTGCTACAGGTTTATATGCTACATGAATGTTAGCGGGTGTGTAGGATCATTAACTGCACGTATAAATCCAGATTTTTGTAACAACGAGTTTGTATTAATTAGATGAGAAGTTTGAGTCCATTATCATCCAACAAATACGTACGAGGCGGATCTTATCGAACTCTGCAGTCTCTAGGTACGAACCGTATAATAACGTGTTTCCCAATATAGCTGTGATTGGGCATGGGGTGCTATTTTTATTGTCACATTCACCCCGATTAGTCTAAACACTGTAGGTTAGTGTGATTCGTCTCACTAGGCAAATCTGTCCCGTATAAATTGATTATTTCTGTGTAAGTTATCTGATCTACATCCACTCGAACCTGCTTGCTACAGTTAAGTACTGGTCTTTCAGTAGAATTTGTAAAATACTTCTCCACACTCCCTCAAGACACATAAAATCTCCATTAACAATTACCTATTGAAACAGAAACTCAAAACTGCGTTACAGTTTATAGAATAAAACAAAATAAAGGCTCTGAGCACTATGGAACTTAACTGCTGAGGTCATCAGTCCCCTAGAACTTAGAAATACTTAAACCTAACTAACCTAGGGGCGTCACACACATCCATGCTAGAGGCAGGATTCAAACCTGCGACCTTAGCGGTCGCGTGGTTCCAGACTGTAGCGCCTAGAACCGCTCGGCCACTCCGCCGGCCAGAATACAACATTTTGAACACAATAACATAAAAAAGCAGACGTCGCACCAGAAACCAGCGCTATTACCATAGAAAGTGTAGAAAAGTTATGGTACGTAACATTCCTGTGTTAAGTATGGATGTGTATGTCATCGCTCATGAGGTAGACAGTAGGATTGAGCTCCGGCGGATCGATGTGGTAGCCCCACTCAGTGTCAGGCGAACAAAATTTGCCTTCTAACTGGAGCGACAGTAACTTTAAAAACAAACATTTTAATATTGTATTCACGACTGACATACATGACGAAGTGAAGTGTGGGAAAGTTCCGTAATCCCAGCTGTACAGGGTGAAGCACAATGTTGCTCACAAGCTGAAGAAGCTGATAGTGGATTCGAAAAACGGTAACTCTGGAATAGGAGCGAACGGTATTGAAAGTAATACTACAGCAGTGAAGACTTTGAAATGTCAGGCACAACAAGGAAAATCAATACACACATGCCTTAAGTGCAGCTACGAAAATGCAGTGTTTACTCAGCAGTGCTGTGCATTACAGAAGACGTTAAAATTGGTTCAAATGGCTCTGAGCACTATGCGACGTAACTTCTGAGGTCATTAGTCGCCTAGAACTTGAAACTAATTAAACCTAACTAACCTAAGGACATCACACACATCCATGCCCGAGGCAGGATTCGAACCTGCGACCGTAGCGGTCGCTCGGCTCCAGACTGTAGCGCCTAGAACCGCACGGCCACTTCGGCCGGCAAGACGTTAAAAATAGAGACCACCACATTCAGTTCAGGTATAATATTTTCGTAGAAAATTCTGGCGCGCTCTGTCAGGTACGACAGGCATTATACAAACATCACCATGCGCCAAGTATCCTTGTGAGAACGAAGTGTTTCTTCACCCGTAAATTATGTTGTGTGCACGCAAATACACGAGTACGGTAAATGATGTTTGCTGAACATGAGCTGTGATTGCCCTTGTTGTTCCTTTCATTTTAGACCATCATTTCCGAGATAACCAGTACCTTTTCCCAATTTGACATTCCTCGATCAGCTCCTTGAATTTACGCACAACACTTAGAAGCACAACAATTTTTTAATTAGAGCCACCCTAACACATACAAAATTCCTCGAGTGTCTCTCGGATTCCTTTGATGTCAAAACAGGTTTCAGGCAAGATGATGGCCTGTCTCCAATGCTTTTCTACTGTGTCCTTGAAAAGATCATCAGAACAGGGTGCGAAAGACTAATAGAAACCAACTATAGCCCGTTGCGAATTGGAGCCAAATCAAAGGGGATCGAGGCAGACTGCTTGGCATTTGCCTATGATATTACCCTTCTGTCAAATCTAACTGTTAAAAGAAGTTGCTGAACATATTGGTCTCCAAATATAATTTGAGAAAATAGACGTCATGACTAACATTAAAGACGCCCCACCAAAACAACGTACAATATGTGAGTTCATTGACCATGTGGACAAATTCAAGTAGGGAGAACCGATAGAGGCACTCAAGGTACCCTCCGCTACACACCGTCAGGTGGCTTACGGAGTATGGATGTAGATGTAGATGTACCCCAGTGAGATCGTCATGAAAAATGGACTGGACAAGCAAGCGCTTAGGGAACTGATACGCAAACTAGAAACAGCTTACCAGGCGTCCCGCACGATCTATTACAAGAAATGCCTGTCCCAGAACACTAAGATACGTTACTACGAAACGGTTTCGAAGCCAGTAGTTCTGCATGCAGCCGAAACCTTATCGCAAAACGCTGATAAAAGAATCCTCCAAGAAATGGAGATAAAAGAGCGGAAAATCATTAGAAGCATCCTATGATCAAAGTACAAGAATGGCATCCATCAAAACAGATCGAACAAGGAAGTCTACAGTGAAATAAAGAAAATTACAGACACTAACCGTAAAAGAATGGCACGATTTTCTGGTCACCTCAAACGAATGGACGGAAATGGGTTAATCAAAAATATATTTCTCTTTTTTGATCCAAAATCAAAAACTACGATTCCACGGTTCAAAAACACAAAAGACGACCTTCGGATGCTACATATCAAACCCGAAGATGCTTTTGACCGAAAAGAAGACACGATGTTCTTTGGACAGGGGTGCGCAAGCACGCCCACTCACGACGATTGAGGGAAATCTGGGCTCAGAAGAAAGCCAGGTTTAGTGCTAAGTGCAACAAGACATAACGTGGTCCCTAGATGGCCCAACGAATATATGTAATTTCTGAGATTTCACTTACCATAGAATGCGGCCCTGTGAAGTATTATTTTGTAATGTTCGGCAGAGTGGTCCCATTAGCCCCTCCAATAATTTTAATGCCATTTACTGTGATGCATCAGTAGCGGAATTAATGGGACCCGTACTTTAACAGTTATCACGTTTTATTTAACGGGAATTCCTCACGTCTGTGGCCATGAATGGCTTCAGAGTCACAAAGAGATACTTATCTGACGTAGCCCACGTCGTAACAGCGGAGTATTTCGCACGGATGAAGCTGATAGTCTCCGGGTCGGAATAATTTATGAAATTACTCAAATCCATTACAAAGCGAAATGAGGTGTTTTGTGGTTCACACTGCTTTAGGACATACCGTTTCATCCGTACCCATGGAAATCCCTTCATTAAAATGTTCATCGCCCACGTGCAAAGCGACTACATCACAGATAACCGATTTAGGACAATATATGTAAGCATCGCGTATTAGAAAGGTGCTTGATAAACGTCAGGATCTGATCAGAAGCCACTTTTCCAAATTCTGACATTAATGAATGTCCAAGAATCAACAAAGAAACGATTATTCTTTCTTCCTGCAGAAGATGAAAAGCAATAACTGTTAGGCAGTAAATTTTGCGAATTGAAGGATTACTAAGATAACTGAGAGTAGGGGTCTAATAAAAAATGTAGCACATTAAGTAACAATAACGGTACTAAAAAACTATCGTTCTACAAAACCCTTTCACACTATATTTTTTTCTTTGTTTTCTCTTCTTTTCTGGAAAAAAATTTACTCCCGAACTTAGGCAGTGTGTAGTACTAACACTGTGCCCTCTTTCTGAGCTCAACATCCAACTCGTTACACAGGGATGCTGACTCAGTTTTCTAGGCTCGGAAATGGGAAGTTGCGGTACACAAACTGATGCTGATGTAAGCTATTATGGAACAATGTGTGTAAAGTGTGTGTAGTATGTGCAGTGACAGGAAGAGAGGAATGAATGCACAGTGTGACATTACCCTTTCACAAATATGTTATTTAATCATACAAAAGGCTATTCTACACTAGGGATAAATCGCCACTGTTTTCAACAGACTGGGCCAGTATTCGGGATGGTGAAGGCTCCAGTCTATCCAGCCATCCTGATTTGGTTCTCCGTAGTTCTCCTGATTACTTCAGGCAAATGCCGGAGTGGTTCCTATTAATAGGCCAAAGTCGAGTACCTGTCCCATTCTTGTCATACTAGATCTGCTAATCTGTAAATGTGGACTACTTTATACTTGGTGCTCATCAAATTAATTTCACGAAACGTCCAATATCTTTGTAAGAGTGAAGAGAACCACGCACGAGTAAAACTATTACAACAACTACTACTGCTGCTGCTGCTGCTGCTACTACTACTACTACCACCACTGCTAAAGAGTAGAATGTTCTGCGTTTTATTTTTTTATTTTTTAAATTCTCCTACTACATGGTATGTACATTGGCGTGGAAGTAAGAAACGGTGAAACATTGTTTTAGCAGTTGTATATCAGCCATACTTTTATTTTCAATGTTAAAGGAAG
The DNA here is from genome assembly GCF_023864345.2 of Schistocerca serialis cubense. Classification (NCBI taxonomy): domain Eukaryota; kingdom Metazoa; phylum Arthropoda; class Insecta; order Orthoptera; family Acrididae; genus Schistocerca; species Schistocerca serialis. Next base: position 617,323,922 of record NC_064641.1, read on the forward strand.
ATGCCTTTTACTGTTTACTAAACACCAGTGAGTATTTTACGTTTTTGTGTAACCATGGGTGGAAAACGTAACACCAGGAGATATGTAGTAAAAATACGTGAATAGAATAATAAGGAAATATAAGCAGAAAGACGGCAAATTGCTGTAATAATTGAAAAAATTCTGGTGGCCGCAGACTAATTTCGTTCGGTTGTTTCATTCGGGTGAGAAACCTGAGGGAACGAACGAAAAATGGAATGAAAAGACTGGCTAGAAGGTTGCGGAATCCAGTCGGTTGCCCCATGACTACTGCGTGGAATTTGTGAATATTGAACGCGAGTCACATTCTGTCTTGAGGCTAATGCATTCACATTGCCTCTATAGCATGTGTATCAACAGATTCGTTAGTTAGTACTCTCTTCCGCCCGATATCATCCACAAACAGTACCTCTAACGTCTACATACGCTTGTTCATAGATGCAGGGCTGGGTTACGGTACAAGCGATCCAAGACGCCCTATGGAGAGCCGGTTGTATCATAATAATAAGTAGTGCCCGCTTCCGGCAGCAGGCTGGGAGGGTCGCCAAGGGCGCCCAAGTGCTAGATTTGTGAACAGTGTTTACCACAACTAGTAGTGAAAACTGGCACTTCGTGAAACTGAAAGAGGGAAAATTCGGAAGGAGGCAGCCACCACATGGTAAGTCGCTTGTGTGAAAAGTATTCTTGCATTGGGCCTGGATTGGCATCTACATAATACACACATCAAAAATAGATTTGCATGAAATGGGCCCCGAGAGTTCCGGAACCTGTACAGAAAATTAGAATGGAGATCAACATAAACATCACTTCTGCCCTTTTTATTGGTCATGAAAACCAAATATTGCATGTTGTACCACCATACAGCGAGACCTTCAGAGGTAGTGGTCCAGATTGCTGTATACACCGGTACCTCCAATACCCAGTAGCACGTCCTCTCGTATTGATGCATGCCTGTATTCGTCGTGGCATACTATCCACAAGTTCATCAAGTTCATCAAGGCACTGTTCCATATTGTCCCATTCCTCATCGTCGTTTCGGCGTAGATAGAGTGGTTGGGGGGGGGGGGGGGGTCACTTCGTCCATAAACAGCCCTAGAAGAGCGATGTCGTTATCCTTAAGGAAGTCATTTACAAAATGTGCACGATGGCGGCGCGAATTGTCGTCCATGAAACCGAATGCCTCGCCAATATGCTGCCAATATAGTTGCACTATCGGTCGGAGGATGGGATTCACGTATTGTACGGCCGTTACAACGCCTTCCATGACCACCAGCGGCATACGTCGGCCTCCCATAAGACCACCCCAATACAGCAGGGAAACACCACCTTGCTGCACTCGCTGGACAGTGTGTCTAAGGCGTTCAGCCTGACCGGGTTGCCTCCAGACACGTCTCTGACTATTGTCTGGTTGAACGCATATGCGACACTCATCAGTGAAGAGACTGTGATGCCAATCTTGAGCGGTACATCGGCATGTTGTTCAGCCCATCTGTACCACGTTGCATGGTGTCGTGGTTGCAAAGATGGACCTCGCCATGGACGTTGGGAATGAAGTTGCGCATGATGCAGTCTATTGCGCAAAGTTTGAGTCATAACACGACGTCCTGTGACTGCACGAAAAGCATTATTGAACATGGTGGCATTGCTCCCAGGGTTCAAATGGCTTTGAGCACTGTGCGACTTAACTTCTGAGGTCATCAGTCGCCTAGAACGTAGAACTAATTAAACCTAACTAACCTAAGGACATCACACACATCCATGACCGAGGCAGGATTCGAACCTGCGACCGTAGCGGTCACTCGGTTCCAGACTTTAGTGCCTAGAACGGCACGGCCACTACGACCGGCTGTCAGGGTTCTTCGGAGCTATAATCTATAGATGGCTGTCATCCACTGCAGTAATATCCCCTTGGGAAGCCTGAGCGAGGTATGCCATCGACAATTCCTGTCACTCTGTACCTCCTCCATGTCCGAACAACATTGCTTTGTTTCGATCCGAAAGATCTGAACACTTCACTTGTTGAGAGTCCTTCCTGGCACAAAGTAACAATACGAAGCCATCGAACGGCGGTATTTACCGTCTGGTCATGTTTGAACTACAGACAACACGAGCCGTGTACCTCCTTCCTGGTGGAATGACTGGAACTGATCGGCTGTCGGATTCCCTCCGTCTAATAGGCGCTGCTCATGCATTGTTGTCTACATCTTTGGGTGGGTTTAGTGACATCTATGAACAGTCAAAGGGATTGTGTCTGTGATACAGTGTCCACAGTCTATGTCTGTCTTCTGGAGTTCTGGGAACCGGGTTGATGCAAAACTGTTTTTGATGTTTGTGTAATACTCGTGTTCAAAGTGAGAGAAGGATATACGGCCGATTTCTTGTCCTGAGAACGAGATTAATGTTCTGCCTGCCTTCCCCAAATCGCTGAAGGCAAACACAGCTTCCTTTTAAAAAGTCATGATCGGATTCTTTCCTAGCCTTCTTCAATTCGAGCTTATTCTCCATCTTTAAGGACATCGTTGGTGACGGCGGGTTAAAGTCTACCCTTCCTTTTTGAACAGTAGATAAAAGTGGCCAATATTTATTACGTTGTTGATGATTCTGGTACAAACAGACTCCTTTACGTTAACCTATTGAAGCTTTTATCTTATCTGGTTTCTTGAGGGAGTTTTATTCTGTGACTTCTTCGTCACTCATTTGTCTCGTTATGTAAATGGAGATGTTGATTCATAGCGCCCATTGATTCAGCCATCGAACAAGCATTGTTTTTGGTATCACTTTTAAATTTTATATGGTGTAGCGCAGTGTATTATATTTTCGGGAACGTAACAGTAACATTCTCCCAGTTCTGCCTATTTACAGCAAGTGCCATTGTAATTGTATGAACTTCTCTGTGGTACTTTCGACTGTTTTCCCTACAAACGTGGTTTATAAGTGTAGATGTATTTCTAGAATAAAAACTTCATTGTGAGTAATCAGACACAAGGCATGTAATAGCAGAGAAATAATCAAAGTACAATAGTTAATCATATATTTTCTTCACAGTCTTTCATATAACTACAAAACAAATGGAAAAATGATACATCTTTTCACGAACGAGTTTCACGCTCGAAGTAGACCCGACAGTGATTGTAATTTCTTTACAGAGAAAATAAATTTGACTGCAGGGAAAATACTCTCTTTAAATGAAGGTCTTTATGGCACCAATACCGAAACTAAATGAAAAACAGTGTTTGTTTATTCATGCGAGTTGCTAAAACTTCATTAACGGAATATTTTGGTGCATTTTAATTAGATTATTGTAAAAGCTAACTCACGCCGTTTTGCGGTAAATGAATGCATTTTTTTGCCCAGTGCTCTAACGTAAAATATCCCTCGCGTAAATGTTTTCCCTTTGTTCCGTTAATAGGATTTACGGCTTACCCACGGACGTTGCTGGTTCATTTAGAGGAGGGCCCACGAATCGTTACGTGGCTAACAACAGCTCCACTCGTGTTTACGTCATTTCCGACGTCTATACGAGGTTACCGATACACGAGTATTTACAAGTATATTCCCTTCCTTGCGTAGTGCCTACAGGATGGTTCCTGAGTACACCAAAGAGCTTTTTTAGGATTCAAATGCACCTGATAACGAAATATGATTAAGAAAATTATGACTCATTGAGGCTCATTGCCAGAATAATGAATATTTTATTATTTCAATCATGGGGGCTGGCAACGCACTTTCATTTCTGCAACAGCAACCAACTTCAGTAAATTTATGAAGAATGTAGCAACCAGTCGCGGAAACATAATTTATTTATCTTGTTGCAGATCGACTTCGACTGATACCAATCATCATCGGTGCATTTATCTAACCGATACATGTCATAAGTAGAAGTACTGTCCTTGGCAGATAGAAACTTCTACTTATGTCATGTTTCGGTTAGAAAAATGCACCGATGATGACTGGTATCAGTCGAAATCTCTTTGCAACAAGATAAATAAATTAGTATTCCGCGTCTGGCTGCTGCATTCCTTTAATTTTATATTACTCGGTCGCAGCACAGAACTGGAACCTTATGGAGCCCAACATTCTTCAGTAAATTTATTAAGACATGTGACTATAAATAAATAAATAAATGTCGTGTGACAAGGGCCTCACATCGGGTAGACCGTTCGCCGGGTGCATATCTTTCGATTTGACGCCACATCGTTGACTTGCGCGTCAATGGGGAAGAAATGATTATGATAAGGACTACCCAACAACCAGTCTCCGAGCGGAGAAAATCTCCGACCCAGCCAGGAATCGAACCCGAACCCATAGGATTGACATTCTGTCGCGCTGACCCCTCTTTCTTTAAAAAAAAAAAATTACTGTAGGAGAAGAAATGGCTGAGATGAGACATTTTCTTCATAAAATAAAAAAAAAAATTCTTTAAAATGCAAATAAGTATACTTTTTCAGCATCAGTATTTTTTTTCAGATAATATATCATACCAATTTATTTTTATTTTTATTGTTTCATTTATTTGTTTTTTTATATTAGTTGAGATCACGTAGGACTCCCTCCAGACAAAAAATAATGATGCGTAATTACCATCAATAACAAGCAAAACATAAACGGTATTAAAGAAATTAAAGAAAACATCCTCCTGATAGAACAAACAAAATGGTATCCACATCCCGCCAACTTGTGGGTAGGCGCACTCTGAATCCCAAGACAGTAAGGCATGTTCCAGGCGCGTCTTCACGAAAAAATGGCATTTGCCGGTACATTGCACCGAGTCTCAGTAGTACACAAACACACCGAAATCACCTTCTCGTAACTGGGACACCCCAACTACAGGGGGGATCGAAGAAGGCACTACCCAAAAAGTTGGCATAGTACTGACTGTATCGCGGATGGTGCACGAGAAAAGTAAAGCGATCTCGCAGGAACGTCCAAAATTCAAGAACACTTTTATCGCGTTCATGGAAGAAATAAGAGATCGAGAGGCCTTTTATACAGATTACAACGTTGGTCTTCGTACGTGGGAAGTATGTCTCATCTAGGAACAGGAGTGGTTTCGGTGTAATGGCATGGGGAGCCGTACATAGAAGAAAGGCAGACAGCTTCTGAATCAGCTGCCACATCTCTTCAGAAGATCCACGTATCAGTCGGTGTTCGTCCATATCGAGCGTGTGACAACGAGGACACAGTGGCTAATGTGTCATTTTTATGGCATGTGGACGGAGTTATGCGTTTTCTATTCACTACCAGATTCCAGGTCGCACGAGCGATCGTATCGATGAGGACATGGTGCACAGAACGCCAAACCACGGGCCATGCGATCGTAGGATGTCGGCTTTCCACAACATATCGAGTATGATTTCTCATCATTAGGCGGTAAACATCACATGCCATAGGGTTCCTGCTTCTAGGTAAGTCGGCATGAACGTAAATGTATTCGATGAAAAAGGTCCTGAAATGTGAAAGAGAGGAAGAAATATTGGCTACTGCAACGGGTGCCGCTTCAGAGGGAGGGGCCAGTTCGTCATCAGTCTTCCCGACAATCCGGTTCGGCGGCGGATCCACTATTTATCCATCGTACTTACATAAAGGGTAGCAGACCTCGCTTGGACATTGACAAGGCCGAGGCCACCAGCTCGAGGAGAAAGTGTCACCGTGTTGTAGCGGACTTTGAAGATTAGACCCGCGCTTACAAAGTAGCAGAACGCCGCCTGAAGTCTGCGTGCCATTGCTTTTAGCATTGGCAAAATCTGTGCTAAATGGGGTAGTCACGAGACCAGAAAAGTGTTAACAAAATCCACCAGTTGTAACATGTCCAATGCTCTCAGGAGGTTGCCACGAATGTGCCACCTAAGGACATCATACACATCCATGCCCGAGGCAGGATTCGAACCTGCGATCGTAGCAGTCGCGCGGTTCCGGACTGAAGCGCCTAGAACCGCTCGGCCACCAGGCCGGCGGATCGCTTGAAGCAGGTGTTTATAGTTAAATGGGATCGTGCGCTGTATATCACGAGTGAAAGTGAACCCCAAACACTTGAGCTTGTCCACTAAAGGCAATGGAGCCACAATCTCTCCTGGAAAGCCTCTACCGACGAACATAGCGCTAGATTTCGTCAGGTTCACACGGCTGTCCGCGGCAGTCCCGTACTGGATCATCCATGCCAGTGCCTCTCGCAATTCATCCTCCGATAGAACCAAGAACGCCACGTCATCTGCACAGGCCAGGCAGATGAAAGTGTGCCCCCTCATTGTTATGCCTGTCAGCCGGCTCCTAAAACCGTTTAACAGTAGCTCAAGGGCAATGGCGAAAGGAGCATCGACAGTGGACGTCCTTGACGGACCGCCACACGGCCGTTGACCAGCACTCGCGACGTGGCACCTCGGAGGAGCCGCAAGACGATGTGTATAAACCTGTGGGGGAAGGCCATCCGTCGGAGTACGTTTTCTAGAGAGTCATGCATCATTCTATCAAAGGCGTGGTCGAAGTCTACTGTCACTAAGGCACCGCGACTGCGGCAGGTCGTGGCCAGAGCTATGATGTCACAGTAATCGCTGAGTGCTGTCTGGATGTTACTGTCACCTCCAAAGCATGTTTCATCCGGAGAAATGACTTGAGGGATGGCGCGCCGAAGGCGGGTGGTAAGAATTCGTGTAAAAATCTTGAAGTCACAATTTAACATAGTCAACGGCCGATAATGTCCAACTCCGCTACCTCCGGATGGCTTGAGGACCGGGATAAGCAAGCCTTCTACGAATTCGGCTGGGTGCGGGAGAACAGGGTTCATCAGTTCTTCATACATCGCAGTCCAGCGTGAGCCCATGGTGTCGTGAAATGTGCAGTGAAACTCCAGCGGAAACCCATCGGGACTTGGGGATTTGTTCGCCGCACCCTTATGAAGAGCATGAGCAACGTCATCAGCCGTAATTGTCGCTGTAAGAACCTCCGCAGCAGCCCCACCAATGGTACCTGTCAAGGAAGGGAAGACATCAGTCGTTACCGCCATGTCGTGGTCCTCTGATGCATAGAACCGTTTGTAGTGTTCCGCAAAGGCGTTTACCACGTCCATCTGGGACGTCAATCTACGACCATCTGGCATATCGAGAGCGCTGACCAGCTTTCTCCGACACCGCTGCTTCTCTAGGACAATATGGTGCAGGGACGGGGTTTCTCCTAGCACACAGTCTTGACATCTTCCACTGACTATTGTGCCTTTAAGGCGGTGACGCGTAAGAGAAGTTATCTTCGCTTAATCCTTTGAATTTAAACCTGTCGTTGAACAGAAGGGGAATGGTTTTAGTGTTCCCCGAGAGTTGTGAAATAGTATTCCATGGTATGTTGTTGGCACAGCATTTTGTCGCCTCCGTAATTCATAATAGAATGACGTAAAGGAGACCTGATGCAGTCGAGTCACCACCGGAGTGTTGAAGGGTACGCTGGAAGGCGTCTCACACAGTTGTTCCACGTCGTTTCTACGACCTGCATGCGTTCCGGATCCTTGAGATGGGCGACATTCAGCTTCAACAGTACTCAACCTGGCCACACCTTCTGCTTCTGGGGCGAAACAGTGCAAATGTAGGTGTTATGGTCGGAGAAGGCGGTAGGCCATAACTCAGCGTCAAGCTGGGAAACGTAGACACGGTGCCGTACGTAGATCCTGGTCGATCACCATGCACGTGGTTCCAAATATCGGCGAGGTACAGTTCATGCACGAGCAGCTTGAGTTCCTGGCAAGTGGTGAAATGGGGATGTTGGTCCTTCTTGGATAACACACAATTGAAGTCGCCGCCAAGAATAATATGGTCGTAGAGGTCCACAACCAAAGGAGTGACCTGTTCTGAATAGAATCGCGACCGTTCCCGTCGCTTGGCCGTGCCCGAGGGAGCGTAGACATTGATGACTCGAACACTGTGGAAAGTCACAGCAAGGCCCCTAGCCGATGGTAGGTAAATCACGTCGTCTACCTTAATGCCTTAATTTAAAAGAATAGCCGGCCGAAGTGGCCGTGCGGTTAAAGGCGCTGCAGTCTGGAGCCGCAAGACCGCTACGGTCGCAGGTTCGAATCCTGCCTCGGGCATGGATGTTTGTGATGTCCTTAGGTTAGTTAGGTTTAACTAGTTCTCAGTTATAGGGGACTAATGACCTCAGCAGTTGAGTCCCATAGTGCTCAGAGCCATTTTTTTTAAAAGAATAGCTGTCCCACTGCCACCGTCAGCACGCGGCGTGAGGTAGGAAACATAGCCATAGATACTAGGAAACGTTGCAAGACGAACTTCTTGAAGAAGGGATACATCGAGGTCCGACGCCCTCAACATTCACGGAGCAATTGTACTGTGACAGGGGTGTCAATGGTGTTGACATTGATGGAGCCAATCCTGTAATCTTGTCGCGGAATTGGGACTACTTGGAAGCTCATGGAGGTATAAAGAGCAGCAACTAACAGGAACGTTATCCCAGCAGGCTGCACATCCCCATCCAGGGACGCGGTCGACCAGCAATCGTTGGTTGGGACAGCAGCATTCGTTGCTGTCACAACAGTGGGTGTCTACATCGTCAGACCACGTAAAGGTGCGAGGATGGTATGCGTCTAGCGAAGGACTTGTGGAGTCCGAAGGGGGCGTCCCGTCGGCGGTGGAAGCGTGGTGCTGGCTCAGCTGCTGTTCAACGTCCGTAGGTAAAGCGCCTGGTGCTTCCGAAGATGGTTTTACCTCCGACAGGGAGCAGACTGGCGCTCCCACCACGGAATCGTCCATCGGGAAAACATCTTGATAGTTTCGATCCTCATCATCTTCAGATTGCGTCCTGCAGGTGTGAGACGGGGCGATCTGCCATTTCCGATGCCTCTTCGGCGACCGTTGCTTGCGCACGTGATCGTCAGTGTCCGAAGACGCCTGAGGATCCGCATGGTCATGCACAAAAGCATCGGTAGGCACAACCATGGACTCAAGTGCCATCTCCTGCACTGGAGATTGCTCGCCACTGCACATGACGGGAGGAAGACGCAAGGGCGTCGGTCCGTCCGCAACAGCCTGAGGCATTACCAGAGACGACGAAGTGTCAAGTAGCAGGAGCCACTCGTGATCGCGGTAGGGGTCGTCATGGAGAACGTCGACAAACGTCAGCGGTAGCATCGCCGGAGCGGTCGTGGCCTGTAGGTCCTCTTGGGGTAACTGTGTGATTCTGCGTTGCAGACAGCTCTGACGGAGGTGTCCTTCTTTGCCGCATTCCGAGCATGTCTTGCGCTGGCCATCATAAATTATAATTGCACGGCAGCCACCAACATATGAGTAGGACGGCACATGGTGGTTAGCTCTATGCGGATCTGTCGTACTCCATTGAGAACCGGGTACGTAGTGAACTGAACACACTTTTCAGCTGTGTGACTAATCACCTTTCCATATGGGCGGAATGCAGATATCACTACCTCTGAAATCACCTAGAAAGGGTGTTCAAATACACGAATCGTCAGCAGTCCAAGTCCCACATGTTCCACAGTTACGTCACCGATGCGTCCATCAGAGTGCCGGAACTTAAGACCACTTCGAGTCGCACTGAGAATTTTATCACATATGTCTTCGTTAACCAATTTCACGTACATCACACTGTTCACTATAGACAGGTGGATGCCAACAAGATCGTTGCAATCAATCTCAACTTCATCTCTGATAAACTACTCGATTTCAAGCTCTTTTGATCGGTTATATTCAGGTGAAAAGCTAATCTTCAGCGCCGATTTTCTATGGGCATAAACCATTCTGGCCGGCCGAAGTGGCCGTGCGGTTCTAGGCGCTGCAGTCTGGAACCGTGAGACCGCTACGGTCGCAGGTTCGAATTCTGCCTCCGGCATGGATGTGTGTACTGTCCTTAGGTTAGTCAGGTTTAGCTAGTTCTAAGTTCTAGGGGACTAATGACCTCAGAAGTTGAGTCCCATATTGCTCAGAGCCATTTGAACCATAAACCATTCTGATGGGAAGGGAATATAGCGCGCTAAGGCGGCAGACTTACGTAAACAACTCGAACTGCGCCGCAAGGACGTAAACAAGACCTCCATGCCGCTAGCGTGCCGAAAGGTGACGCCAGCTACCGGGTGGGGAGGGGGGAAGCATTCCTGTAACTAACGGAATTCTTTTGAGGCAGTACTTTATGTTCCCGGTGGCTGCAGTAGGAAAGCCACGATGTTATTAAAATATGCAACACAGATTGTGATGATGCAGTGTTCACAAAATCAGTCTCGCCCACATTAGCACGCGTGTTCAAAATGTTACGTGGATAGCTTTCTCTGAAACTGTCACCCGGCATGTTTTGGAATGTTTTTAGCTCACTTCCCTTCATCAAGTGGTCGATCACTGACGCAGCAAAATAACCGCAATCAAGTCTCAATACGTCCAGTGACTGTTCTTTTTATTGCCTTCTTTTCACTTCTCTCTTTCCAGTATGGGGAAGGGACTGCAGAGTTGCGAGCCAACGACCAGGCTAGCAATAGATTAAGAGTCCTTTTAAGAGTCGCTAACTGCCATACAAATGGTCACAGTCCGAGATGAAGTCTCAGTCTCAGGTAGACAGACTGGCACTGCCGTCCATTCGAGTTCTCCATCCCACGCACTCAGGGCAGAACACGGGACGCCTCTTTCCACCGAAAAAGCTCAGCATTTTCTGCAGAAACCTTTTAGCAAGATAAAAAATCTTTAGCCAGGTGTCGCTTCCCAGAGGCTAGAGTGTGTCTTCGTTACCTCAGGAGCGACGCCACAAACTAACGTTTGGTTTGCAGGGTAAAGACACCAAGTTAGGCTACGGAAGAGTAATGAGAGAGGCTGCCTGACGATTGATTATTCAGAGAAGGATGTTTCTGCTTGAGTACTGTAAAAGAGAGAGAACTTTATACAGAATTATTCAGAATACCCAGACGCTATCGTCATGGTCTTCCGCGTTACGATACGATTTTGGTAGAATGGGCCATCATTGAGATCGTCGATTTCTTCAGGAGCCAGTTATTCCGTTTTAATGTTTTACAATCACATAGCTTGCTTTCAATATGTACTTTGGTGATCTCGTCGCTGTTCGTACATATTTTTCCGAGTTCCTTCTGTAGTTAAATAACCATACTTGCAGTCACTGGTCTTATTCGTGTACAATTCGCATAACTTCTTACTTTTCGTGCTCATCCACCTGTGCCAAGATAAGAGTGGACCATTAGGACCACTTGTACAAGAATTTAATGTTCAATTTTATACCTCAGTGGGTAACTCATGTGTTTTAACTTTTAGATAATAAATCTGACTGTCATAAAGACCAGTTGTTCCTGTTATAGAGTAGATGATCCCCCCCTCTCATTAAAACATCAATGCCTGTTGTGTTGTACCCATTTGTCATGCCCGATTGGGTCACTACTATTGATGATCATTCAGTAAGACATCTCCTTTGCATGACATTATTATTTCCTTTAATTAATTTGCATGATCATAAGGTGTAATTCCCTGCTCTGTAGGTCACCAGAGATCGGACGTTACTACCATTGGATTAGCAAACCAGAGCAACTGAAACCCCACAAAGTCCACTTGCACCTGTTTCCATTCACGGCTTCATAATCATCTAAAAACATTTTAGGTTATTACCTGAACGCAATGAAAAACGCTGTGCTGTGTCGAATTACACAGTTGTTCTCCTGACTCCAGAGAGTCATTTTCAGTGAGTGACACGCTGGGGCTGCAAGAGGGCCGTGGCCGAGCTGGTAGAAATAACGACCGGCAGAGTGGGCAGTCAAAGAGCTGCATCAAGAGGAATCAGCAACATCTTCCGGAGGCCAACGCCATCGCCGCAGCGGAACTGGTGGACGAATATGCAGTCTGTCACGAGGGATCGGAATGGCACGGCCACCGAGGTGATCGTAAAGGCGGGCTGGGCCTGTACGCTTTGGAGAAATCATTCTGGGCAGAACCGAAATCGAGGGCCTCGAGAAACTAATGTGCTGTGGCACTGTAAGCTAGACGTCACTATGGTCTGCAGCGTGGCCCATAAGAAATACCGGCGTCGCAACGAACTCGTGACGCCACACCTGGGCCGGCTTGTCCGCCGCACTTCGCGGGCACTACGTTAAGTGAAGTGCGCACGGGAAATCTATATGTAATCTAAAAGGTACCCACTAAAAGTCTTAACTTCGTCGTGTGCTATCGAGAGCATGCATGCATTTAAGTTCACATTTAAGAATTATTACACTAGTCTGCTGTATCTGCTCGCTCCCCGCTTGCACTCGTAAAATCTGAAGTCTCACGTGCAGTGACGTACCAGGCACGGCTTGTCAATTTTTTGGGCCTAGCTTCAGCTTGGGGCGCTGCCACTGTGAGGGCACAATAGCCCGGTGGAGCGTAGACGTCCTTTCCCAATAGGACAGACAACGCTCACAGTGGAGACGGAGAAAGGAGCTAAACATTTCAAGAGGAGCAATCTGAGTGCTGTTGGCAACTGATACAGTGCACTGCGTAGAAAACGAGCGGAGCATTGGATGTGCTTCCTACCAACATATTCTCGACGGAAGTCAGCGGTTGTCGAGTGGAACACTGTGATCAAAAGTATCCGGACACCTGGCTAAAAGTTCGTGGCGCCCTCCATCGGTAATGCTGGAATTCAATATGGTGTAGGCCCACCGCTAGCCTTGATGGCAGCTTCCATTCTCTCAGGCATTCGGTCGATCAGGTGCTGGAAGGTTTGGGGAATGGCAGTTCACTTTTCACGGATTGCTAAACTGAGGAGAGGTATCGATGTCGGTCGGTGAGGCCGGGAACGAAGTAAGGGTACCAAAACATCCCAACGGTGTTCTATATGATTCAGGTCAGGACTCCGTGCACGCCAGTCCGTTACAGAAACGTTATTGTCATGTAACCACTCCGCCACAGGCCGTGCATTATGGACAGCTGCTCGATCGTACTGAAAAACGCAATTGCCATCCACGAATTGCTTTTCAACTGTGGGAAGCAATAAGGTGCTTAAAACATCAATGTAGACCGGTGCTGTGATAGTGTCAAGAAAAACAACAAGGGGTGCAAGCCCCATCCGTGAAAAACACGACCGCACCATAACAGCACTGCCTCAGATTTTTACAGATGGCACTAAACACGTTGGCAGATGACGTTGACCGGTCATTCGGCATACCCACAGCCTGCCATCGGATCGCCACATTGTGTATCGTGATTCGTCACTCCACACAACGTTTCTCCACTGTTCAATCGTCCAATGTTTATGCTCCTTACACCAAGCGAGGCGTCGTTTGGCATTTACCGGCGTGATGTGTGGCTTATGAGCAGCCACTCGACCATGAAATCCAAGTTTTCTTACCTCCTGCCTAGCCGTCATAGTTCTTTCAGTGGATCCTGATGCAGTTTGGAATTCATGTGTGATGGTCTGGATAGATGTCTGCCTATTACAAATTACGCCCCTCTTCAACTATCGGCGGTCTCTGTCAGTGAACAGACGAGGTCGCCCTGTACGCTTTTGTGCTGTACGTGTCCCTTCACGCACTTCACTATCACATCGGAAACAGTGGACCTAAGGGTGTTTAGGAGTGTGGAAATCTCGGGTACAGACGTAAGACACGAGTGACACCCAATCACCTGACCACATTCGAAGTCCGTGATTTCCGCGGAGCGTCCTATTCCGCTCTATCACGATGTCTAATAACTACTGAGGTCGCTGGTATGGAGTACCTGGCAGGAGGTGGCAGCACAATGCATCTAATATGAAAAATGTATGTTTCTGTTGGCGTCCGGGTATTTTTGATCACATAGTGTACGTTGTGGTTGTTTATTGATATCACTCACGAGTGTGGATTTGTCAGCTGTGGTCTACAACAGTTTGTTAATTACCTGCTGTGAGCGTATTACTTGTATTGTTACTAAGGTGTTTTGATTAAACTACTCAGTGAGCATTGCTGCTGAGAATTCATCTTCTTCCTCGTTCCATGTGAATAATCAGTTGCTTGTTTTGTTGTACAAGGATCTATTAAGATACACTCCTGGAAATTGAAATAAGAACACCGTGAATTCATTGTCCCAGGAAGGGGAAACTTTATTGACACATTCCTGGGGTCAGATACATCACATGATCACACTGACAGAACCACAGGCACATTGACACAGGCAACAGAGCATGCACAATGTCGGCACTAGTACAGTGTATATCCACCTTTCGCAGCAATGCAGGCTGCTATTCTCCCATGGAGACGATCGTAGAGATGCTGGATGTAGTCCTGTGGAACGGCTTGCCATGCCATTTCCACCTGGCGCCTCAGTTGGACCAGCGTTCGTGCTGGACGTGCAGACCGCGTGAGACGACGCTTCATCCAGTCCCAAACATGCTCAATGGGGGACAGATCCGGAGATCTTGCTGGCCAGGGTAGTTGACTTACACCTTCTAGAGCACGTTGGGTGACACGGGATACATGCGGACGTGCATTGTCCTGTTGGAACAGCAAGTTCCCTTGCCGGTCTAGGAATGGTAGAACGATGGGTTTGATGACGGTTTGGATGTACCGTGCACTATTCAGTGTCCCCTCGACGATCACCAGTGGTGTACGGCCAGTGTAGGAGATCACTCCCCACACCATGATGCCGGGTGTTGGCCCTGTGTGCCTCGGTCGTATGCAGTCCTGATTGTGGCGCTCACCTGCACGGCGCCAAACACGCATACGACCATCATTGGCACCAAGGCAGAAGCGACTCTCATCGCTGAAGACGACACGTCTCCATTCGTCCCTCCATTCACGCCTGTCGCGACACCACTGGAGGCGGGCTGCACGATGTTGGGGCGTGAGCGGAAGACGGCCTAACGGTGTGCGGGACCGTAGCCCAGCTTCATGGAGACGGTTGCGAATGGTCCTCGCCGATACCCCAGGAGCAACAGTGTCCCTAATTTGCTGGGAAGTGGCGGTGCGGTCCCCTACGGCACTGCGTAGAATCCTACGGTCTTGGCGTGCATCCGTGCGTCGCTGCTGTCCGGTCCCAGGTCGACGGGCACGTGCACCTTCCGCCGACCACTGGCGACAACATCGATGTACTGTGGAGACCTCACGCCCCACGTGTTGAGCAATTCGGCGGTACGTCCACCCGGCCTCCCGCATGCCCACTATACGCCCTCGCTCAAAGTCCGTCAACTGCACATACGGTTCACGTCCACGCTGTCGCGGCATGCTACCAGTGTTAAAGACTGCGATGGAGCTCCGTATGCCACGGCAAACTGGCTGACACTGACGGCGGCGGTGCACAAATGCTGCGCAGCTAGCGCCATTCGACGGCCAACACCGCGGTTCCTGGTGTGTCCGCTGTGCCGTGCGTGTGATCATTGCTTGTACAGCCCTCTCGCAGTGTCCGGAGCAAGTATGGTGGGTCTGACACACCGGTGTCAATGTGTTCTTTTTTCCATTTCCAGGAGTGTATATGGGGAGGTAGTTTGGCAGAGAATTTTGTGTAGCTTCTTGTGGCTGTATTCCTGTACATGGAACATCGTTTAAATGTGCTTTACTAAGGAAATATTTTCATAAATATTTCATCACGTGTTTCATTCCCTTAGAAACTGAATTTCCTAAAAGGCTGCAACGCCTATCTTTTCATTTTCAACCGAGAAATCAAATAATAATTTTCATAGGTACAGATTTAAAAATGTTGTACAGTTTTTTTTATTTTCGCAATAAACTTTCAGTCTCTATTTTACCCAATTCGGGGTTACATTTACAAAATTGCTGAAAAATTTATTTTATGTCGTAATTGTTCACGGTTTCTGCGTTATCCGGGAAGATGTGGGAAATTCTCCGGAAACGCCAAATGAACACGGTCTTCCGCCCACCAGTCAAAACCCACGCATGGCTTGGTAGTGTGAAAGACGACTTGGACTAAGGAAATCCGTGATCTGTGAGATACCCTGCCAACGTGGTAAGATGAACATGGGTCAGACAGTGCGAGCTGTCAAAGATCGTAGCCTAGATCACCAACGGCTCACCATATTGCAACAGACCAGCAAGTCTGCCTGATGGAATTACATGAAATGTTTATGGTCACATCAAGGTTCTCACACAGACGTCCAACTTATGGAATTTCGTCATTATGGAATCTATTGCGATTCGAATAAGGAAACGGCTGATAAATCGTGATAGTTGGTACGTCCTTAGTAAAGCATAGGACCACGCTATTAGAATGGCCAAGCAGAGAAATCACATACGGACACCGAAATGACTGCGGGGACAGGTGGTGGAATAGAAGAGGAACCACTAGCACGCGCAACTCGGCGCGAGCCTCGGATGAAACAGTGTCCGCGGGACGAGTAGATGTAACTAAAAATGCTGCAGTAGATGTTTAATAACGATTTATTAAAAAAAAGAAAACTTTACTCAGTATTTCACTAACTTAGGAATTGAATTTCCAAAAATGCTGAAACACGTATTTTTTATTTCTGACCGAAAAACCAAATGCCAGTATTCGCAAAGCGGCCACTGTGACCGAGCGGTTCTGGGCGCTTCAGTCAGGAACAGCACTGCTGCAAAGGTTTCAGATTCGAATTCTGCCTCGGGCATGGATGTGTGTGATGTCCTTAGATTAGTTAGGTTTAAGTAGTTCTCGGTTCTAGGGGACTGATGACCTCCGATGTTAAGTACCATAGTGCTCAGAGCCATTTGAACCAGTTTACGTAGTCCTATCTTCAAAGTTACCTTAATAGGAAATTATTTTCAAATAACCTTTCATCCCCTTTTTTACCCCTTTAGGACCGGAATTTCGAGAAACCTCATCTCAACCGATGCCTACAGTACAAAGGCAACACCCTCTCCAAATGACAAGCCTCTATCCTCTGCGATTGGGACTGGGAGTTGCTGTGTCAGTCAGAATATTCTCCCATCCGTACACTTATTACTGGTTATGGCCGAGGAGCAATTTTTCTAAGCTGTTAATGTTGTGTCCCAGTTATGAATATTAGGAAAAAGATTAGATCCTAATTCTGTTATTTAATGGAAGACAATTTTGTCTTGACTGTGTGGAGACCTGCTTAAGGATCTTTACGGGCTGCAGGAATATTTAGTTTTTGTGAAGTACATCTCTATTATCTTATCGGTAGTACTTTGATGTTTAAAAAACCCCTAGCCCGAACTTCAATTCACATAAATTTCACTCTACGCCACCTTTCTTGACCTTTGATAAAATATGGTCAGGATTACACAATGCTACACACTGACTCCACCTCAAAATTGGTAATGGTAATGAGCTAGATATGAGAATTAATAATTGATAATAAATTTTTTGCCATTAGCTGTATTGAATCAAACAACTCGGATAAACAAGAACCCTCATTTGCACTATAGAATTACGATAATTCTGAACGAATGACACTATCTGCTGTCGACATTAGAACTCATACTGTTCACTAAATCACATTTTCTACAATCAGATATAAAAGAAGCCTTTCCTCTTTGGATACACCGATTCCTATCTTATCAGCGAAGTTACGCAACGTCATGCGTGATCAGTAGTTGCATACATTACGTGGTGTTTTCAGTTTTCCTGTGGCTCCGCGACAAAGAAGAGGAGGGATGGTGGCATAAACTCCTAGATCACCACACTCTGTACGAATGTCCCAGATTAAATTGAAAGTCTCTCCCCAGTGTTTCACGAAGTGAGGGCCACCGTTGATACTGCAGATGGTGATCCGTCCATCAGATGGGGACGTTAAGTTAGCCGACTTCCTTAGTCTTATTCGAAAAAAGAAAGGAAGAGGAGTCTTTAACTTCCCGCCGGCATTAGAGACGCAGCGCAAGTTCGGAGTGGTTCAGAGACTGGGAGAGAAATCGGCCATCGCCACTGAAAACAACCATTCCACCATCACGATGGCCAGAAACTGATATGAAACATTGTCCTTTCGAATGTGAGTCCTTAGTGCTATTTGACAGTAGTAGCCTATTTTCCGGTACCTGATTTCAGCCTCTCCCTCCTTTCATAATCACAAACACGACGCCCCACTAGACACACACGTTAGCGTTATCTACACTTGGCGAGATCTGAGAAAAAACCTTTCCAATTGGGTGGCTCAACTCCACTCTCGGAGCCTCTCAGCCAACCATGCCATACTACTGTATCTATGACGAAATTTGTTCGCATACTTTTGTCAGAGTTAACATGGTCTGGTTTGAGGAGTACACTCTCAAATTAAAATTTATTTTGTCTGAGTAGAAAATTTATACCGGGTTATGTGATCATTCGAACCCAGTCATCCTTTACTTGCAATGAAGAAACATAAATTTGGTATCATACACACTGAGCACCATTTTAGCGTTAGTTTATTACTTGGAAACCTTCGTCCGTGCACAGTATCTCCAGGTGAATACATAGCTATATTTGCTGCTACGTGGGACGGAATATGTACTTGTAATTAGGATGTCGTGTCAAAAGTATTCGAACGCCTGTTAATGGTAGCTAATATGAAGTACGTGCGACCTTCGCTATTACGATGGACTGAAGTCTGCTGCGTTCACATCCAGTCAGCTGTCCGAATGCCTGTGCAGAAATGTCTGACCATACCCCTTCAAGGGTCGAAACCAGAGAAGATAGTGTTGTCAGCCGCTGTAGTCTGGAGCGAATTCTACATTCTGACTCATCCTATAGGTATCTCGTAGGCTTCAGGTGAGGCCTCTGGGCTGGATAGCCTTTTCAGGAATGTTAATTGTCCGCTAACCATTGTTTCATAGTTGCTGCTGTATGACAGGGTGCGTTGTCATGTCGGTATAATCAACCACCGTCTCCGAACTGATCTACCGTACGTTGGGCACCATGGTGTAAACGGGTTCATGTCATCCACGCTTAGCGTTTTCTTAAACTCAATAAGTTCATCACAACCTAACCTCGAGATATACCACCATCCTGTAACATCACCTCCTGAACACTTCACCGCTGACACCATGCATGACGGCAGGTGGCGTTCTCCTGGCTGTAGCCAAACCCAAACTGCTCCACCGGATTGCACCTGCTGTATATTGTGATTCTTTACACCAAATCACCCGTTACCGCAGCGTCAATCATTACACTTTCTCAAGTGTCCCTTAGAATTGGCAACTGAAATATGTACTTTATAACGATTATACTTTATTTTTTTAACTAGGCACAGTCATTGTGCTAAATAGACTGAAGGTAGCACTTTATAACTAAGATGTTTACTTCAACTTATATCGTGGTTATTTTTTCAACTACCCTACACCATGAGAAACTTCCTGGCAGCCATGACTCGAACTCGAGACCTTTGTTTTTCGCGGGCAAGTGCTCTACCAGCTGAGCTACCCAGGCACGACTGACGCCCCGTCCTCACAGCTTTACTTCTGCCAGTATCTCGTCTCCTACCTTCCAAACTTTACAGAAGCTCTCCAGCCAGCGAAGGGCAAAGGTCCCGCATTCGAGTCTCTGTCCGGCACTCAGTTTTAATCTGCCAGGAAGTTTCACATCAGCGCACACTCCGCTGCACAGTGAAAATCTGATTTTGGTACCCTACACGGTATTCGACACTACGTAACCGTCACTACATGATGTACGTCTGGTCTTCGTTTAGCTGAGACTGTACATCCGGGTTTCCGCTTCACAATCGCATCACGGACAGCCAGCTGGGGCAGCCTTAGAAAGACTGAAATATTTGTGACGTATTAGTTACTCAGGTGACGCTTAATGATTAGTCCATGTTCGAAGTCATTGAGATTTCTTGGTTGGCGCATTCTGCATTCACAATACAATACTCCCCGCCCCCTTTTATACTGGTGCGTCCGCCTTTCGTGACATGCAGTGATCAGATCAGCATTAAATAGGCGTGTGCAGATAGGCCTACTTTTGATTAGGTAATGGATATTTTTAAGCAATCACTTTTCAGACTCCTTTGATTTTGCTAACCATCTTTTCCTATCTACTGCCAAGATTTTCATTTTTTACTGTGTTCTGAATATTGATTCAGGTATTAAATCTTACACATACTACTCGGTCGAATCTCCCGCTTCACTGACCCAAGCTGCAACCCTCTGCCACAACAAGGCTCCCAATTGTAGTGAGAGTCTGCTCTCAGATAGGCACCTCGTAGCACTGCTCCACTAGTGGAGCAGAGTCTTGGTGGTATTTCTGATGATGTTTGGCACCATATGATTGTTCATTCAGTTCCATTACATTCCTGTAATACTGTCTTATCATACTAATAAAGTAATATGAATAGTAACCGCGTTTGTACGACATCTGAATCTAATGTTTGGAGACTAAGAGGATCGTCCTATACTTAAATATGCTTGTAATACTCTCTTTTCGTACTGATGAAGTAATCTGAATAGTCACCCCGGTTATACGACACCTAATTCACAAATTTCATGTTTCGACCCAAAAGGGCCCTTCCACACTTAAATGTCAACTGGTTTTGTATTTCCTTTTGCAGTATATCTCCATTAACGACCACTAGTGCAATGTCAGGCAGCTAAACGAGGCAGTGTTCTTTATATCTAATCCCCCGTACATCATTTCATATTGGATTCAAAGGACACATGGCAGCACTAAAAAACAAAAAAATACCACTCATCAGCAATAGCCACCCACCTGCATGAAACAGAATACCATGTTAACAACACATGTGTAAGAATCCTACACATCCAACCTATAGGCAGAAATATAGACACCCTTGAATCACTTCAAATACACAAACACCAAACCAAAAAGCCTAAATCCACCTTAGATGATTGAAATGGCATCAATTCTGTTTTCAGCAGCAGCCTACTTTATTCAATCAGCAGTTCACACAAGCACACATGCACACGTGCACACACACACACACACACACACACACACACACACACACACACACACACACACACACACATACGCGCGCGCGTACACACCTACCTTCATATTTTCAATAAATAATTACTTGTGTTACCATGACATTCGCCAGATTTACAATGGATCAGCCTCACAAATAAACTGTCACACCCACTGTTTGTACCCCCTGTCATCGTGAAACTGTGTGTGCATAAATTAACAGCACTAACTCTACATATATCTGAATATTTTAAAACATTAAGCAATGTGTTACCCCAACCTTTATTTATTTATTAGTTGCATGTAACAAAAATAATCTTAAGAACCCCCTGCTTTGGAAAGCATGCTCCCATCTAATCGCTCCTCCTCCTACTCTCTCTCTCTCTCTCTCTCTCTCTCTCTCTCTCTCTCCCCCTCCGCATCCAGCCTTTCATTATTATTTCCGAATCCCATACCAAAATTGTTCCTGATGCACCATTTTAGCACTGTTAGAAACATTTAAGCTATATAAACATTTAAGTTATATAAACTAGATAGAATCGGATTTGTGTCATCGTCTTCGTTTCCCCTATATCCAACATCTGGTCCGGTTGGGGTATCAATGGTACTTCGCCACTTTACTCTGTCTTTCCATCATTGTTCTTCCACAATTTGGTTCCATAGGAGGTTTCTCCTCAAACTCATCTTTATTGTAGCAGTCCATCTTGTTCTCGGTCTTTCCCTTCGCCTTTTGCCCCCAATCTGGAACTCAATCATTCTTCTTGGTATTCTTCCCTCCCTCATTCTCTTCACATGCCCAAACCATTTTAATCTATTCTTTTCAATTTTCTCAATCATCTTCTACTCTCCAATTTCCTTTGTAACATCTTCATTTTTCACTCTGTCTCTCCTCGTCTCCCCTAGCGTACTTCTCATTGTGTAATACCTGAAACATCTATTCTAACGCATATTCCATTTACCAACTCAAACCAAGACCTCCACAACAGTTTTAAACTTATTGTGAAGTAATAATGTAGTTATGAAGTATATTCTTTCAACTTCGTGATAATGTTTCTCTTTTGCTACATGTTCCATTCACTTATTATTTTCCAAGCGACATCTCTGTTTACAAAATATGACAGTTTACATGTGATGTGTTACGACAGTGACAACTGGAGGCATTCGGTTTCACTTGTTTCATTTTTACTGTTAGACATGCTGTTAGTTCTTAGTCGACCGAGTGAGGTGGCGCAGTGGTTAGCACACTGGACTCGTGAGGACGACGGTTCAATGCCGCGTCCGGCCATTCTGATTTTGGTTTTCCGTGATTTCTCTAAATCGCTTCAGGTAAATGCCGGGTTGGTACCTTTGAAAGGGCACGGTCGACTTCCTTCCCGATCCTTTCCTAAACCAATGAGACCGATGACCTCACTGTTTGGTCTCTTCCCTAAACAACCCCAAGTTCTTAGTTAGAAATCACCCGAAATCATGTTCGGATAAAGTGTTTTGTTTTCCACAAGATATTACCACAAGTTACCAAAAACTGTACCACAACACACACGTACGTCACAGTAACAAATGTAAATCCACCTGATGATAGAAGTTTAGGCCGTCGAGATAATAAACAGTGACTGGTAATAGTAAACTTGTTTCATTTGATACCAATAACAGTCACGGTAAAGCCTGACCTAAAATATTCACTTTTACCGTTTCGGCCGGCACTGCATATGGTAATTGGAAAGCGAAACCCCAGGATTGGTTCCTCGAGAATACTCATGTCTTGCCATCTCCCCTTGATTATAAGCACCAGCTATCAACTACCACTCAAACCCTTGCTACGCTACCTGCAGGGTTCTAAGCAAAGCAAAGGCAGTCGTTCACCACACCGTCATTAAGTGCGTTAACACATACAACTTTACGCAAGTATGCAGGGGTCTGTCGACGCTAGAAATATCGGCAGAGTGTATGAGTGTATTCATGTAACAAACGGGCCACTGGATCCACTCCTAAGAAGACTGTCACATTTAAGGAGATCGATGGAACAGTAATGCAGTAATCGACAATTGAAACTACTGATGGAACACAGTTCACACTTCCACTCACATCCGGTTAACATGAACCCAAAATCATTGTAAGAAATTTCACAATTGTCAACTTGCCACGAGCTGGACGCCATGTCTAGTAAGTAGGAATTTCAGATACCGCACGGCTTAAATGCGGGAAATGTTCTGTAAAGACATCCACAAAGAACTTATCAAATTGACTCCATTTCTCCTAGCGATCTGCTACCTTTTATTGGATTTTTAGGCTGAGGGTAGTACGCCGCAAGATATGCTAAAAGCCATTACCATCACCCTGCACAATGATAAAGGCCATAGCGGTGAATGAAATTGCGGCTGCGGAATTTCACTGCTAAGTACCACTGGGAAATTGTTTGCACACGTGGTGCTGGACAGACTGGACAAGCTTGATGAGTGTGTGTATCCAGAGTCTCAATGTTGGTTTCGAGTTGAGCCGTCTTGTTCTGATATGACCTTCACACTCCGAGAAATTCAGTAAAAATGCCGTAACCAGTGGATCTCATTACTCATTCCTTTCATCGACTTAAATAAGGAATTTGACACTGTCAACAGGGGAGCACAGTGTATTTTACTAGTAAAGATAAGGTATCCTTCTAAACTCGTGAAGATGAACAGGGTTTTCCACAACAATACTGAGGGTGCTACGACATTTGGCGGAATCGCTTCACATTCATTTCTGTGTAAAGAGGAGTTCGACACGGATGTCTACTGACCCTTGAGTTATTCGGTATATTCTCCTCCCTAATCATCGAAGTTGCTTTCGGCGAAACAAACGTCGGTATCTATCTACCTACCCCGGCTGACAGGAATATTACTACATCTTGCTGCATAGAACCAAGTGCTATCAGAAGGACATATTTGTAAGCAATCTTTATTTGCTGACTATGCGGCATTCGTACGACATATTCCAGACGATCTTCAAAGACTTATTCAGAAATCTGCTGCTGCATGCAAACTTTTCTCTACATCTGTGCATGTAAAGAAGGATACACACATATGACTTCCATTAGATGGCTCATTATGAATGTAGTTGGTAAACTACTGCTACATTGACTCGTTAGTGCCACAAGATGTTTCTCTCAACGACGAAATCAACGCGAGAATTGGAAAAGCGGCAAACACTTTTGGGAAGCTCCGCAGAAGAATACGGACAAAAAACACTTTACAGTGACCACAAACATTCTCATTTTTCAAACATGCGTGCTAACCTGCTTCTTGTACGGTGCTGACACCTGGACATTACACACGATACGAGAACGTAATTTTAGCACCCTTCATCTGCGGTGCTTATGAACTTTTCTAGACGGAAGATGGAGGATCCTTGTGACAAATGAGATGGTCGTGAATACTTTGAACCTACCGAGTATCTCTGCCACTCTGAAGATATGTCGTCTGAAGTGGCTAGGATACTTACATGGTATGGACGACTTCTATACTCCCTGACACTCTACATAATGACACAGCACATGCAAGGAGACCACCTTGGAACCACGCGGCTGCTACTGTTGCAGATTCGAATTCTGTCTCAGCAATGGATGTGTATGATGTCCTTAGGTTAGTTAGTTTTACTTAGTTCTAAGTCTAGGAGACTGATGACCTCAGGTTTTAAGTCCCATAATACTTACAGTTATTTGAAACATTTTGAACCACCTTGGAGTACTGCGCTGTGCTTTAAAGATTGTGCCCAGCGCAACATGAACGCTTTTATTATTTACTGTGACAAATGGGAGCAGGAGCTCGCTGAAGGCCTTAGTGGATGGAAGGAACTCATCAAGGATGGCAGCCAGTACAATGATTGCACCTAGCTCAACTACTTAGCTGCGAAACGAGCATGTAGACAAGCATCTATTACGAACTAACCTCTCGGGGCGATGTACACTTCCCCCTTCTGTGGACATCCAGTGAGCTCTCCCATTAAACCCCTGAGTCACCAAAGTAAGTACCTGAGTGATGCTGCTTTGAGTCTTCCATTAGAAAGTATAGGGCACTCATAGATAGTTACTATATTGTTATTCGTTCATTCGCTAGAGCTTTCCAGCCACAATTTGGTACGGATGCTTATGACCAGTAAGTCTGCAAGAATGGAATGTCTGATGCTTCGCGGTGCAGAGTAAGCACATTTACCTCAGCATCGTGATTTCAGGACCATAGGAAAAGCCCAACAAGGAAAGCAGAAGATGGCAGGCCAATGACGCAGGCAGAACACGGCAACAATATCTGTCGATATGACACCGTGATCACAGACAGACTCGAGTCACACTGTATTACCCAGCAATGGAATATGCAGTATGGACACTACCATAGCTACACACCACGACCAGGGTTCACTATTGGCTTAACTGCTGGTTATAGTGTTACAACTGTAAATAAATGTTTGTGTTTGATAATTTTATCCTGCAGCTGTTTGAATGAATTATATCAATGGACAAATTAGTTTTTGAACGTGATTTTACTTACATAGCTACGTAAACTGACAGGAAATTCCGGGCAATCAAATGCGTGTTTCACTTGTAACTTTCTAGTTCGAACTCATTTAGTAAGACTTCTGGCAGCCTCGACCTAGTATCTCGTGGGATCAGGCGTAGTGGTTTGCTTTACGAATGCCAAGTAACAAAACACCGAAAGGTCATTCGAAAGATTCGAAGGAACTTGCATGACACGGATGTGGATTCATTTCATGCTTTAGCTTTCAAAAAACACAGGAACATCACGAAATATATGAACAGACTAGTTAGTACGCATTATATGTGTAGATGCCAAGGTGATAAACGTAAAAAGGTGCGTAACTGAACAGTGCAGTGCTCACATCTACAGTTTAGTTTCTGTGTTAATGGACATAATTTTTAGTTTCTTTTCTTCTGAATCCTCAAACTAAGGGACTTCAGTGGAGCACGTACAAATAGTTAACTCCGTTTCTTTATGCTTCCATTCCGCCATCATTATTGTGAAATTCTATTCTTATGTCGCACAAGAGTACAAGTAGACACAATCGATTATGAGGAGCAAAGGGTCTGATATATTACTACTTCAAGAGATGGAAAACGAGGTTGATTTTAATTGATTTTTACTCCATTGAAATAAGATTTCGTTGCAAATAGTCAATGTAAGTGTTTTATTCGTTTCTATTTTTGAGAAATTTCGGTCGTGATGCAAAGTTAAATATCTCAGTCTTTCACATGCCGTATTCTGCACTAGCGGAAACTCATTAGCTTTGCTATCCACGTGCTGAAATTCTATAACACCACCATTAAGAGCACCCTCCCACACTGGAATCCTTCAAAAATTAGAAATTCTAGATTAAATCTAACTGAATACCTTAAATATAGATAACCTGAGTGTCGCCGTGAGAAGGCATCAGGAGATAACATTGCATAAAAAAGAAACGCGCTTCCACTTCTCCTCCGTGACAAGCACGACTTGCCCCTAGCACAGCTGAGAACAGAAAAAATCGTTGTAAATACTTGTAAGCCCTCTGATAGTGCACTAACATCTGCGTGTCGTCCTGAACTGTTCCGCTAAATTCACTTGGCATTCCTTTTCCACTTCGATGACTTACATCATCGTCGTGTAAGATGAGACAATGACAAAGAAAATTTTATTTTTAGACTCCCAGTAAGCCGTACTTCACGTAATTAACAATTTTTATTATCTTTGACGTTGTGTTATCATGCCCAGCGACCAGTACTGGGATAAAAGAGACCTACTTCCAACAGCAACTTGTTAGTTTACCGGTTCTGCACATGTGTTGCGAAGAAAGAACGGTGTGTGTTGTCAGTTCGAATTGCGGTACAGGAAAGTAAAAGTTCTTATTTTTCGTTTTATTTTATGGAGCAGATCCTAGGTAGAGTACATTCTTTCAAAATCTTATGAAAACCTGTACACATTAACGTTTTGTATTTCGATCCTTTCGACTGGAGGGTACGTTTACTATGAAAAAGAATGGAACGCCTAAGGCCGTCCTTATGACTTTATTTATTTTGTAGCTACCAGTTTCGGCACTTCAATGTACCATAATCAGACCCGTATGCATAAAACGGTGATGATAGTATTATCAACATATCAATCATGCAACACAAAGACTTATTAAAAACAGAATAGGAATCAAGGACAACACTCTACAAGTGAATCTGCAGTAAACATGCATTGTCACGTACCAAAAGTATACCATAACGAATTTCCACTCTGTACATCATATAATTACATCATTTATTAATAACTTCCTTACATAACTATTAGATGATTTTTATTGTCCAGTCGGACATACATTATCTGCACAAACCGGAAATATCCTACTGAAAGACAAAATAACTGTAGAAGTTGATAACTATATCAAGGAGACAACACCTCAGAAACATTACTTTTGAATGCATTATGGGAATAGCAGTGATCAATGTCTTGTAAATAATTACTATTAAAAACAGTCTTGATCACGATTTATTTTATAAGGTGACCGGTTTCGACCACTACTGTGGTCATCTTCAGACCACTGAGTGGGAACCCCTTTCTGTTGGAGAATCACAGTAGTGGTCGAAACCGGTCACCTTATAAAATAAATCGTGAACAAGACTGTTTTTAATAGTAATTACCTCAGAAACAAGTGAAGCGTAGGAACATGATCTATGTGTCGGGTCAAAGTATGAACTCCTGAGTTGTGAAATGTATGAAAGAGACTACAACATTAGAAAGAAGTAATGTAAAGATATATGATCCATGCGTTGTTTCAAAGCTTAAAATGCTGAGTTGTAGACAGCTGAGGGGGATACTCACGTCATATACATAAAATGAATGTCCAAGACGTGTTAGTGGACCAAATATAAGACTCACCTCAGATCATAACATACGTACAACATATGAAAAACTCCCACAAGAAACTGTTCATGATGACAACATACATTTGCGAATGCATCCATGTATCATGTACTGCCATGAAACAATCACACACAGGGACACTAAGTAGCCCGCGAGGATGCAGTGCACCATAAATTAGGACGACTCAAAAATACAGATACCTGAAATATCAGAAAAGCTTTGTGACTAGCAAACTACTCAAAAAGTACTCATATATGTTAATCATAAGTGAACACAAAGAAATAAAATGAGATCTAAAATAACATACAGTTATGAATAAATATATTGTAACCAGTACAAACCTAGGTGTTTCGATGACATTAAAACCAAAAACGATTATATCCATGCAATTAAAATTTCAAAGGAAATATTGTTCCTACCTATCGTGTAAAAGACAAGCCACATTATTCCCTGACTGTAGTTTGTGCCAGGTATGTTAGAATTACCTTGACATTGTGATCAGTAAACATTGTTGTTAATATTGTACAAATAGAGCAATCTTTATGTATTGACCCACATGGTTTTCATGTGAACCATTATTAAATTGCACTTCATACTTGATATTACTTGTTTGACTACACCCAATTATTGGGTTTCATCCCTTTATCTAAATATTTCGGTTACGATATTCCTTGTACATGGCTTTGCTTTAAGTTACTGTTATTGATTGTGATATAGTCTTAGACTGTTTTGATGTCGACCGACTTTATTTTTTACACGCTAAGTCTTCTCACATGGTCACCGCAGTAAGCTGCGTTAATGGTCACAGGTGTGGTCTTTACATATACTAAGCTGCATCACTGTACTAAAGTCTGTGAAGAGCATCTAGTCGACCGTCAGTGATTCGAATTTGAGAATTGTTCCTCACATACGACCCACATTTCAGATGAATACTTATGATGTGAACTGAATTTAATTCAGTATTTCCAATATGGCTTTCGATCAGAGTAAAGGTCTCCATGAATCCATAAATGGGCCTCAAAATATGTAGAGTGCCTGCGTTGGTATAGAGCATGCAGTGCAAGATATTCAAACAGTTTATAGCACACTCTGTCTTTACAGTGACGGTAAAACTCGTTACACCACAGTTGCTCAATATGAGTTGATGAAAGCATACGAAGTCCAGACGAAAGGATTATTTGAAGAATAGCTTCTAAAAGGAAAAACAACGAGAAATAAATCAACAGTAATGATTAACAATTCCTTATTAAGGTATTCAGAGTGAACCCCAAACTCTATAATTTTGTTTGGTAGTCATCTCATACATGTTATTGCAATAGAGTACTCAATATTTTAGTATTTTATCCATCTTCAGATGAATATATCGAGTTAATCAGCAACCAGCTGCATAAAAGAAAATTAACTTCTTAAATAGTGTCAGGCACTTAGTGCCCCGCTTTATCAGGTCATAGCTATCGGATTATTTGTGTCAACAGTAAGGCGCATGCAGCAGAATTCTGTGTTCATAGTGGCTGTACAGGCATTGAGAACCACATGGCCACAGCATATGCTGCATGCATCTTATTGTTGACACTCGCATATGATCCTATAGTTAAAACCTTCTGAAGAAGACTTCGTCCAGAGGGCTTGCAACGACCCATATTTTGTTTTGAAGTGATAGCTATGTTTCAGAGACTGATTGGAACAATATCTACTTTCATGACTTTTAATAATTTGGAATGTACTTTCATTACGTTGGAAAACAGCACATTTCGCATAAGCTTTTATATTTTGCGGTGCCTGAAACAGGTTAAGAAATTAAATTTGTTTTAAGCATTTGGTTCTTGAATATTTCGAAAATACTAATTATATTAAAACGAGTCGTTTGCCTCCATTGCTGCCGACCATGAAACGCTATGCGAAGAAACTTTTTGTGAAGAATCGCTCAACAACAGTAAGCATTTTAACTATACAGAGCGACGGGCGGTAGCTGGCGCTTTCGACATAGGGCGAGGGATCCCAGGGCCGCCTCATCAGGCGCTGCTGGTTCCCAGGACTCGGAAAGCTCTGGCGCATGCGCCGTGTACAGCAGGCAGTCTGCTAAGAAATCTGTGGCAAAAATGTTATTGGCGAAACTGTTATGTCTAAAAGTGAAATAAATTGTAGCTGAGCTGTTATTAGTCTCATGACTTCAGCAGAAAAACACCATTAAGATTTAGGCAACGATGGGGATTGATCGACAATCGCTGTACACAGATTACAGTCGGTTTTCCGCTGAACTACAGGCTCGAGCAGAAGACTAGAACTGCCGCATCCTGCAGTGCTATCAGATCGTGCACACAGCCGGACTTTGAATACTGTCAGCGTGGCCACGTTATTTGTGATCCGTTGCGATCGGCGCGGATATAAGACTCTGCAGCTAGCTAGACTTCAAACAGTGTTCCTTGGGGCCGCCGTCTGGTGGTGGACGTCTGTTTTAAGACCAGGCGCAGTGCAGGACAGCGGAGAATAAGCAGTCGCAGCGAGCTGGGCATTGGAAACACCAACTGACGTCGCAGACAAATAATTGTTGAAAGAAGAAATGACGCTGATCCGTTGATCCTGTTAATGGTTGACGGTGGTTTTAATATGGTCTTAAAGGACAGTACCAGTTTGACTCAGAAGTGGGTTAGAGGCTGCACCTGTTCTGATAAGTGGCCGAGGGAGCTGTATGCTACGTGGACAGTCGGGTGATAATAAGAGGTTGCAAGTCAACTATCTCGTTTGAATTTGCGCTAATTTCGTGTCGCATTTCATTGTTCTGCGACGAATGGTATATAATGGAAAATATTATCTTATTCAGAGTAATTAAACGTTGGGGCGTAGAGAGGTGGTTTGTGGTCTGATGAAATTTAGCCACACATCGTTGGTTTCATAAGATGGCACTTCATTGTATGGAACCGATAACAGATGTAGGCTTCAGCTTGACTCCTATTTTGTTCCGTAGAGGAGGAATGGTAATACTGTTCAGAAAACTAAGTTATTTGTGTGGTTTCCGACTTTTTGTTGAAAGTTAAACGGAGCTTTCAGCAAATTAAGCCGACTCGGAGGCAAGCTTTCAGTGTAGCAGTATTCATTTTGTTCTGAATATGTAACGTAACAGTTATGGTTTTCCCCAATACAGAACAAGATCGAGCTCCGAATGAATGGCAGAATTTGGTTACAGGTGGTACTATTAAATGGAGCACGAACAACGCCATTATTCTATTAAGACTAGACCGTCCAGAGGGCTTAAAATGACCCTTACTTTCTTTTGAAGTGATAGCTATGTTTCACAGAATGATTGGAACAATATTTCCTTTTATGACTTTCATTAATTGGAATGTACTTTCATTACGTTTTAAAACAGCACATTTCGCACAAGCTATGATTTTTTTGCGGTTTTCACCTATAACTCCCAGAATGGGTATAGTGGCCTCTTTAATATAATGCTATCCTTTTATTTGTTGGTATAGCTTGTGTTTATTTCGGGAACTCCCAAATTGCCGCTATTTTAGTTTGTGATGCAATAATTAACTTTTCACCATATTATTGTGATATGAATGGACAACAACAGACTCGAAACAATATATAGTAGTTTTTCACTCTCTTTCTGAAATCAGGTTATTTCATGCACTTCATTGTTGAAGATATTTTCTTTTATGATGTACTAATTAACTTTCATTCATATAGTTGTGGTATAAATTAACAACAACGGTCACTACACATACTTTTGTTTGCCATTCTGTTGTAAGAATCGGTGTTACAAAGATGATAATGAGGTGAAGATGACTTACTTTTAGAGTTACAAAGAGAACCGTAGGATAATCCACATGCTGGTGAAATTTTTTCTGACGGCTCAGAAGAAGACTACATGTTGCAGACTATTACAGATGATAAGACATCTAACAATAGTGATCATTTTTCAGACACTAAAAATTGAAATGTACAGTGCACGGTTTGTGATGCTCAAGAAATTCGCCTTCGATATTCATGGTGCGAATCTTTATGATCACTGTGGCTCGTTGTTTTTCATTTGGTGTTCATGGTGCAACTTAATAGTTTTTTTGAACATTTCTTAAGTATCTACGGTGTCTCTATTGTGAAGTGTATTATATACGGCCCATACAAGACTGATCTCTGCACCTCCCGCACATTGATTTTCTGTCTCCCTCCTGAGGTACGTGTTGAGTCAATAGCAGCTAAAATGTTTTCTGTCTTAACTGTTAACAGAACTGTTTGAAATGAGCCTTAGTAAAGAATGAACTTATAACTTCGCGCTAAAGGGGTTCCTTGTCAGAGCGTAGTTACTCTGCAACTTGGTGAACAAAATATTTTCGGTTGATCTACTTCCCTTAATACTACATGTGCATTTGTCCTGCTAGGTTAAAAATTATAGAAGGAGTGTATGGGCCACCTTCTCGAGCAGCCTCGACTGAATACGTAAGTATATTATTATTATTATTATTATTATTATTCCTGCTAATTTATTGCAATCGAATCTTTATCTAAAAAAATTTAACAGTACTTAATTTCGAATTTAAAATTGAATTGCTACACTTTTTAAGTTACTCGTTCGTTTGATTTAAAAATTAATATATTCTACAGGTGAAGGACATTCATATAAGAGACTAGACACTATACTGTTTCTCGGAGTGTAAAACAAGCAATTCCTTCTTCGATGTCTGACGTAACATATAAAGAAGTTTCTCCTGGTAGCACAATTTCGATGAGGCAGTGCCTATTTCACAACACGGAGCTCTTCCTAGAAATAATTTTTTGAGGGAATCTCCTGGACCAACATCCCACACAGAAGAAATGACAGTAGTTAAACGACAGTGGAAGAAATAGGAGCATATGTGGCAATTATTTATGGTCGTTGTGTGAATATTTGCGGAAGTACCTACATAACTTATGTTCAAACTCCTGGACCCTACCATTCTGCGTGGAAATACGAGCAGAAGGATATTCTGTGAAATTATGAGATTGCTGAGATTCGAGGAGACGTCTAAACGATCTGTACATGTACTGGCTAATCAATTTATACTGATTTTACGTTGTTTCGAATAAGTTTTTTGAAATCTGGACCATGTTTTACTTATCCAGATATGACATAATGAAAGACCAGCAACTCTTCCCGAGTAAAACTAGGTTTTTCTTCACATAATTTATGGCTTTAAAACCTGAGAAGTACGGACATAAGCACTGTATATTTGTAGACGTTAATAGCAAGTATATTGTCAGTCGTTTCCCTTACCTTATTAAGAATAATGAGGTATCCCAGGATAGAAGGATTTTAGATTATGTAGAGATGCATCTTACGGAACTATTTCTATCTAAAGGCGGAAACGTCAATACCGGTAATTACGGCACTTCCCTCAAACTTGCATCGAAATTGAAAGAAAAGTCGACCTACATCCTAGAAACAGTAAATAGATCAATGAAGGCCGTTTTGTATTTGACAAAAATTTTAAAACGTGATGGTATTTCCTTAACGGTCTAATAAGAAAGTCAGCAGAAAATGTGCTAGTGCGGAGTTCACTTTATCCAGATGTAACTATAAATACAAATGAGAAATAAAGTTCGGAAAATAAGAAGTTACAACAAGACAAAGTTTAGGGCTGACACAGCAGACAAAGTTGCCAGGCAGTATTCAGTCGAGGCTGCTCGAGAAGGTGGCCCATACACTCCTATAATTTTTAACCTAGCAGGATAAATGCACATGCAGTATTAAGGGAAGTAGATCAACCGAAAATATTTTGTTCACCAACTTGCAGAGTAATTACGCTCTGACAAGGAACCCCTTTAGCGCGAAGTTATAAGTTCATTCTTTACTAACGCTCATTTCAAACTGTTCTGTTAACAGTTAGGACAGAAAACATTTTAGCTACTATTGACTCAACACGTACCTCAGGAGGGAGACAGAAAATCAATGTGCGGGAGGTGCAGAGATCAGTCTTGTATGGGCCGTATATAATACACTTCACAATAGGGACATCGTAGATACTTAAGAAATGTTCAAAAAAAAAAAACTATTAAGTTGCACCATGAACACCAAATGAAAAACGTCGAGCCACAGTGATCATAAAGATTCGCACCATGAGTACCGAAAGCGAATTTCTTGAGCATCACAAACCGTGCAGGACCTTCAGCTTGAATGCATATTAGTGCAACTGGATGATGAAAACTGATGGAATGTGACGGCATACAACCGAATGCGAAACACTGTCGTGCAGCTTATCGAGAAACTTGCTATCCTTTAAGGCATTGCTGCAGATAGTGTGGTAACATGTTTTACAGACACGGGAAAAGAAATATCCAGAGGCTGAATTTGTTCAGGGGTACCAGGTAGTATGAATTTCAATGTCACACACTTTTGAGGAGTGGTAGATAGCTCTAAAACAGTTTGAATTTTATACACAAACCAGGAATCAAGCAAAAGCAAGGTATTTTGACCAGTAATTGGATAAAAGCGGTGCATATACCATAGTTGCAGTTCTGTTACACCCATTTTCACTCTTGCTTGCTGTGACGCAAATATTCTCTACTGTCCTTGAACGACCACACACACCCGTAGGGGTAGAGCACCTCCACCTTCTCATAGCACAATAAATAACTTTCCAGCCAATTTACCGTCCATATCAATAGTCGGCATAATTCTTTACGAATGCGGTAAGGTACAGATGTTAGTTGATCTTGATACAACTCTTTTGGTACTTCTGATTTCTAGGGTTCCTTTCCCACAAATTTGCTCCTCAAACACCGACTCGCCGAAGTTGAAAACAAATTCTTTGCTGAACAGGATAAGTTTGTTTATCCAATATACAGATTGTCGGGCCGATCTCATAGTTTGCTGTGCATCATGAAGTTGACCTTTTCTTGCGAAATTTCGTTGTCTTACGTCTTACAGTTCTGTACCACTGTTTGAAGTTTTACATCCATCCATTGCTTCACTTGAAACCTCTGTAATCTATGTCGAGCGCAATTTCGTGTGTCAAAATTGTAGGTCGCTATCATACACATCTTGTGAGTTGTGTCGAGCATCTTTGAAACGTAAGAACACCAGCTGTTTGTAACAGTCCACCTTGTCCTCCACTGAATATCCGTAAATATTCTTATGCCTTGCACGGTTGTATTACTTTGGATTTACTCGAAATATTCTCACAATTGTTTTTTTTTACTATGCTTCGAATGGTCTTCTGGGTACGTCATTGAGTTTAGTACCTACTCTTTGGACAACGATCGTCCTTTACTACATTTCACTGTAGACAGTAACTGTCACTCCCTGTTCAACAGGGATGTTGAACTACATGGCTCGAC
Organism: Schistocerca serialis cubense; assembly: GCF_023864345.2. Classification (NCBI taxonomy): domain Eukaryota; kingdom Metazoa; phylum Arthropoda; class Insecta; order Orthoptera; family Acrididae; genus Schistocerca; species Schistocerca serialis. The sequence continues at coordinate 617,358,921 of NC_064641.1, forward strand.
ACCTGTTTCAGTATCAGCTTCACTCGTTAGCAATGTATCGTCATCGTTGTGCCTCTCGTGTATACTGCACGCACAGTCGAGCTTATACGGCACCATACATTACGCTGACTCATCTTGCAAAAACGCAAATATTTCATCTGCCTCCTCTTTTTCGCTCTGCGAAGTTCCTTTGGTTTCTTTCTGACGATATGTGTACTTTGGCAACTGTTGTTGTAGATATAACGTAATATTTTGTCAGTTTATTATTGTCATTGCCCTGATTTGTATCAATACCACTAGCACTAAAGCACTGTTATGAATTACTCATCGAGTAACCACTTCAACTACACTCCTTTGCCTCATTCTGCGTTCATCGTTACATACCTCTAGTTCCGCCCCCTGCCGCCATGGTCGCATGGTAGGTAATACGGGGACCGTCGAGTACCATAAACATCATTGGGCTTCTGCGACTTCGCACTCAAGGGTTTTTGGTGGCTATGTGAAGAGGAATTCGCTTAGTAGGATCATAGACGATTTTCAAACGAATAGATATGAGAGTGAAGACGAAGTAACAGAGAAATATCGTAAATGTCAAGTTCTTATATTATGAAAGTGTAAAAACACTACTTCCGAAAGTTTCTAAGGATACGGTTTGCGGAAAATGCACAAAAAATTGGTTACAACTGTGGCAATTATTTAGAAATATTAACTATCTAAATTCGCTGTGGACATGAGTAATTAAACTTTACTGTGGATTTAATGGTATGAGACCCCCTCACGTAATCCTGTTTGGTTTTAACAGGTTATAACGAAATATGTTCACTTCATTCTTTTAATTAACTAATGTTATTTGTGTTCTTTTGCGTTTCATTCACAATTCAATATCTTAAATGGTAACTAAATCACTTAAAAACAGTATTACAGTAGGGGTCAAAATGACACATCTGGGAATTACGGAATGCTGGGAAAGGATGGGAGTGCTTATGGAGGCTGAGGTTTGTATTCACATATTAAATACAAGTATAGAGTAGCGGTGGTACTAGCTTCTATTCTTTTTTTTAATAGAACAGATTAGTAATGGTATCTTGGTGAACTTGGGCCATCAAAAAAATGTCTTGTATAATAGACAATTTCTTAATTCAGCTTTGTATGTTGTGTATAAAAGATTGGAAAATTGATTTCTTCCAAATTCTTATTTTTCTTATATTATGTTCAGATTCATTGAAAATATCTTAAGCTCACAATAAATAAAAGAAAAATATCGACCTATCACAATAGGAAGCAAAGTATCACTGAAACTACTAAATGATAGAAAATTATGGTGAACTCTGATAAAACAATAACTGTCCTCTTATATTAATCTTCAAAAGAGATAATAAAGAACAAGTAGTCAATTTGTCATGCAAAAGAAAAACCAAAACGAAGCTGAAATACTATTCTGAATGGTGAACAGAAGTAAACAACATAAACAAGGCGAACAACAAATATTACTCGTCTCCTTCGTTAAGCTAAAGACGACGGGTTGAAATATATCTCTGACTCTGTTACATAATTTCCTTCGACCACTTTGGCAGTAAAATTTAAAATATGCCGTGAAACTTATTTAATATTAACTAAAACTGAATGAAACGCATAAATGTTGCGAGTACAAAAAATCTTTTTTGAACATCAGTAGCAAATTAGAACATGAAATTAATATTCTTATTGTTAACTTTAATAATGTATACAGGCCTCGTTTGGAAAATGATCACCGACAGATTATCAGTAAAGCTACAGTCCGCCCCGATAGCTGAGTGTTCAGCGTGACTGATTGCCGTCCTACGTGCCTGGGTTCGATTCCCAGCTGGGTCGGGGATTTTCTCCATTCAGGGACTGGGTGTTATGTTACCTTCATCATCATTTCATGCAAATCCGGCGCGCAGGTCGCCCAATGTGGCGTCGACTGAAATAAGACCTGCACCAAGGCGTCCGGACCTGACCCGCAAAGGTCCTCCCGCCCAATGACGCCAAATGCTCATTTCCATTTTGAGTAAAGCTGTCGTCCCTAGTTCTCTGCATACGACAAGTGCTGGAAGTAAACAGCATACATAAGAGCTAACAGTAAATATCTTTGTAGACATATACTAAGTTATATTAGACCGAAATGTGCTAATATTTGACCAGAAAATTCGTAGACTGTGTTTTTCTTTATAAAGTGTGGTGCGGTTAGTTACACTGGTGTAGAAGTTATGCCGAAACACATTGGTCGAAGGATACCATGTTACAATGTTTTCCTCCTCCTACAACAGCGGATTTACATCTAAGCCAAGAGCAATAAGTGAAAAGTGGTGACGGCTGCAAGATTGAACATTTTCTGTGCGGACGATCTATGTATTCGACGAAGCAGCATTTCACGTGGAAACAAACATATCTTAGTATTTGATCTCACGAAAAAATTATTTTAAACTATCGACAATCTTGCAAGACTCACCTAAGAGAGCCTGGGATTTTTCTGAAACCAATTACATAAGCTAGATGATGGTGCATATAACATTACTGATACAAGTGATTCCACTGATTAATAATAGTAATAAAATATATTTATTTGAAATAATGATAGGTTTACAAATTCTAGAGTGCCGCAATAAGTCGTCATTTTTTTTTTTTTTTTTTTTTTTTTTTAGATTCTATTACGCTATCCAGATTTCGTGTAGTGACTACTCATTCTCAATGCGCTGTTTTCTATTCTCGATGAATATTGAAAGAAGAAATGTGACTGACGGCCGAAGAACAGTGACTTATACCACAGAAAATAGCCCATTGAGAATGGCTAGCCATTAGCCGAAATCTGGATTTGCGTAATAAAATCTAATGGACGACTGATTGCTGCACTCTATAATTTATAAGCCACATAAAAGTCGCTGATTTCCCCCACTTCCCGAATTCGAGGGTAACCTCATTACAGGTTTTCCAACTAGGAGGCTAGAAACCTTACTTTTCGTAGACTTATACTATACTCTTGGAACTCTGACAGTAGACCTTCCCGTAATTCAGCAGTTTCGTTCATTCACAGATTTTCTTGAATTCCTCAGCATTTTTCAAATATTGCGCCCTCTCAGTATGTAGCTACGTTGCTCACGAACAGTCTGCATGAAGATGACATGTTTAACACACATTGTGTGCTATTTTGTAAACTGGTTCAGGCACGGGTTAGGATATCAATAGACGGTTTTTGGCATATGGTGTTGAATTGGCAGTATGTTTCACAATCATAAAAATTTTGTATGCCTAATGTCTACAGCCTCCCCCCATGAACCATGGACCTTGCCGTTGGTGGGGAGGCTTGCGTGCCTCAGCGATACAGATGGCCGTACCGCAGGTGCAACCACAACGGAGGGGTATCTGTTGAGAGGCCAGACAAACGTGTGGTTCCTGAAGAGGGGCAGCAGCCTTTTCAGTAGCTGCAGGGGCCACACTCTGGATGATTGACTGATATGGTCTTGTAACACTAACCTAAACGGCCTTGCTGTGCTGGTACTGCGAACGGCTGAAAGCAAGGGGAAACTACAGCCGTAATTTTTCCCGACGGCATGCAGCTTTACTGTATGGTTAAATGATGATGGCGTCCTCTTGGGTAAAATATTCCGGAGGTAAAATAGTCCTCCATTCGGATCTCCGGGCGGGGACTACTAAGAGGTATGTCGTTATCAGCAGAAAGAAAACTGGCGTTCTACGGATCGGAGCGTGGAATGTCAGATCCCTTAATCGGGCAGGTAGGTTAGAAAATTTAAAAAGGGAAATGGATAGGTTAAAGTTAGATATAGTGGGAATTAGTGAAGTTCGGTGGCAGGATGAACAAGACTTCTGGTAATGTGAATACAGGGTTATAAATACAAAATCAAATAGGGGTAATGCAAGAGTAGGTTTAATAATTAATAAAAAAGTAAAAAGTAGGAATGCCGGTAAGCTACTACAAACAGCATAGTGAACGCATTATTCTGGCAAAGATAGATATGAAGCCCACGCCTACCTCAGTAGTAAAAGTTTATATGCCAACTAGATCTGCAGATGATGAAGAAATTGATGAAATGTATGATGAGACAAAAGAAATTATTCAAGTAATGAACGGGGACGAAAATTTAATAGTCATGGATGACTGTAATTCGAGAGTAGGAAAAGGGAGAGAAGGAAACATAGTAGGTGAATATGGATCTGGGGAAAGAAATGAAAGCCGTAGTTGTCTGGTAGAATTTTGCACAGAGCATAAATTAATAATAGCTAACACTTGGTTCAAGAATCATGAAAGAAGGTTGTATACATGGAAGAACCCTGGAGATACTAAAAGGTATCAGATAGATTATATAATGGTAAGACAGAGATTTATGAACCAGGTTTTAAATTGTAAGACATTTCCAGGGGCAGATGTGGACTCTGACCACAATCTATTGGTTATGAACTGTAGATTAAAACTGAAGAAACGGCAAAAGGGTGGGAATTTGCGGAGATGTGGCCTTGATAAACTGACTAAACCAGAGGTTGTAGAGAGTTTGAGGGAGAGCATAAGGGAACAATTGACAGGAATGGGGGAAAGAAATACAGTAGAAGACGAATGGATAGCTCTGGGGGATGAAGTAGTGAAGGCAGCAGAAGATCAAGTAGGTACAAAGACGAGAGCTAATAGAAATCCTTAGGTAACAGAAGAAATATTGAATTAAATTGATGAAAGGAGAAATTATACAAATGCAGTAAATGAAGCAGGCTAAAAGGAATACAAACGTCTCAAAAATGAGATCTCACGAGGGGTACGATAGATACTGCCTACAGGAAAATTAAAAAGACCTTTGGGGAAAAGAGAACCACTTGTATGAATACCAAGAGGTCAGATGGAAACCCAGTTCTAAGCAATGAAGGGAAAGCAGAAAGGTGGATGGAGTATATAGAGGGTCTATACAAGGGCGGTGTACTTGAGGACAATATTATGGAAATGGAAGAGGATGTAGATGAAGATGAATGGGAGATACGATACTGCGTGAAGAGTTTGACAGAGCACTGAAAGACCGGAGTCGAAACAAGGCCCCGGGAGTAGACACCATTCCACTAGAACTACTGACGGCCTTGGGAGAGCCAGTCCTGACAAAACTCTACCATCTGGTGAGCAAGATGTATGAGACAGGCGAAATACCTTCAGACTTCAAGAAGAATATAATACTTCCAATCCCAAAAAAGCACGTGTTGACAGATGTGAAAATTACCGAACTATCAGTTTAATAAGTCACAGCTGCAAAATACTAACGCGAATTCTTTACAGACGAATAGAAAAACTGGTAGAAGCCGACCTCGGGGAAGTTCAATTTGGATTCCGTACAAATGTTGGAACAAAGTGAGGCAATACTGACCTTACGCCTTATCTTAGAAGAAAGGCCAAGGAAAGGATAAACCTACGTTTCTAGCATTTGTAGACTTAGAGAAAGCTTTTGACAATGTTGACTGGAATACTCTATTTCAAATTCGAAAGGTGGCAGGGGTAAAAAACAGGGAGCGAAAGGCTATTTACAATTTGCACAGAAACCAGATGGCAGTTATTAGAGTCGAGGGGCATGAAAGGGAAGCAGTGGTGAGGAAGGGAGTGAGAGAGGGTTGTAGCCTCTCCCCGATGTTGTTCAATCTGTATATTGAGCCAGCAGTAAAGGAAACAAAAGAAAAATTCGGAGTAGGTATTAAAATCCATGGAGAAGAAATTAAAACTTTGAGGTTCGCCCATGACATTGTAATTCTGTCAGAGACAGCATAGGATTTGGAAGAGCAGTTGAACGGAATGAACGGTGACTTGAAAGGAGGATATAAGATGAACATCAACAAAAGCAAAACGACGGTAATGGAATGTAGTCGAATTAAGTCGGGTGATGCTGAGGGAATTAGGTTAGGAAATGAGACACTTAAAGTAGTAAAGGAGATTTGCTATTTGGGGGGCAAAATAACTGATGATGGTCGAAGTAGAGAGGATATAAAATATTGACTGGCAATGGCAAGGAAAGCGTTTCTGAAGAAGAGAAATTTGTTAACATCAAGTATAGATTTAAGTGTAAGATGTCGTTTCTGAAAGTATTTGTATGGAGCGTAGCAATGTATGGAAGTGAAACATGGACAATAAATAGCTTGTGGAAGAAGAGAATAGAAGCTTTCCAAATGTGGTGCTACAGAAGAATGCTGAAGATTAGATGGGTAGATCACGTAACTAATGAGGAAGTATTGAATAGAATAGGGAAGAAGAGGAGTTTGTGGTACAACTTGACAAGAAGAAGGGACCGTTTGGTAGGGCATGTTCTGAGGCGTGAAGGGATAACAAATTTAGCATTGGACGGCAGCGTGGAGGGTAAGAATCGTAGAAGAAGACCAAGAGATGAATACACTAAGCAGAGTCAGAAGGATGTAGGTTGCAGTAAGTACTGGGAGATGAAGAAGCTTGCACAGGATAGAGTAGCATGGAGAGCTGCATCAAACCAGTCTCAGGACTGAAGACCACAACAACAACAATGTCTACAGCAGGGTTGGCCAAGAATTCTGCACGCATGCAACACTGTCGCACGCATATGTAGCTAGCCTTGTCACCTAGTTACGCACTTCCCCTCTACAACACCATCCTATCACAGTGCAAGGACGGGGGAAGACAGGGAAACTGAAAGTGCACCATATTTACATTAAAGCGCAATCGGACAAGGAACCGCTGAACTGATTCCATGCAGTATGGATTCATGTGTCACATTTCTGAAAAGAATTACACAAAAAAAGAAATGTTCAGTATTAAAATTGTTTTTGGCGCACTGGAGACGTAAGTGAATTTTTATGTGGTGGATACTGTCAACAAATGTACAAGTTTTTTGTCATACAGATTTGGGAATAATCGCAAAAAGACTTTCATCCACATATATCGACATAAATATTACATCACGTTTGCTATCTCACTACGGAGACATGGAAACCATTCACAACGGAAACGACATAGAAATCGTAGACGGTTTTAAGAAGAAAGTATTTGCCTTTTAAAGGGGAGTTACATTGCAGATCCATCGGTTCCATTTGCAGACATACAGGAGCTCACTTAGTTGAAATGGTAAACGATTTCGAAAACAGCTCTAAAACAAATGTAAGACTGACAGTGACCCGTAAAAGATTAGAAAAATATCCTTGCAATTAATTTAACGTCACAATCACTTCCTCAAAATTCACGTTTCCTTTAACTACAGCGAACTTGCGGAAATAGAAGGTATTTTTGTCAGAATTTCTCTTCCACAATGAAATTTCCTTTTTAAATGTATCCTCATCAAACGAGAATTCAGTTGTTCTACGCCAAGCAACGACTTACTTTACGCAGTGTGCACTCATGTACACTTCAATGGCGAGGTTTCCAAGTCATACCAGACGATAAACTTTTCGTACCTGCTCTCATTTTTCCTTCAGAAATTCAATAATAGCGCGTTTTAAGTTGAAAAATTGTCCAGGCATGCACCTTAATTTAATGAATTTACTTTGCAGTAGTATATGAAGTGTCCAAACACTACGTTAAGTTCCACCAAATTGTAATAGTAAGAGTGACTTCGTAAAATTTACTGTTTGTACCACCAATTTAATCACGTGCTCCATGCCTACAAATTTTCCAAAATTGCTTCTTGATGTACGGGATAATAAATCCTTTACAAACCGCCCGCCGACCGTTTGTAACTTTTTTCTCTTTTATCGTCAACTAAATTTTTAGATTATTCCTGCATGTTGTTGCAGCCTAATATTATTCCACATGAATTTCCACTTCTAGTCGATCATGTGACAGCATGGTAGGTGCTGAAAATTCTCATCGTTCTCTTATGTAACAGCCATTCTCGGCTTGTGACAATATGTCGCTCGAGTGCCTCTTTTCTGCATGTAGCCACTGGACGACTGAACCTCGTTTATATCAAAAACAAACAGCTAAGGGGAAACAGTGCTCACGGTATGATTATGCTGAACTGATAAAAGTTGTGCTGACCGGAAAAAGCCACATGTCACTGCTACGTGAAATGTCTTGCTTTTCCGAGTACTTCCGAGAAGGGCCGAGCAAAATCGAGACGTACCGTGCAGCGCCAAGGCGAGGTAAGCTACAGACCACACATGTGCATCAAATTGAGCGCACCTGTAGTTTTACACGCTGCGGGCAACATTGGTCTGCAGTTTATTCCGTTATTACAATGATGAAGTTTTATAAGATTGTAAAGATCCATTTTCGCCAGCACTTTGCATAGGAATATGTGTCAGTAAATTAGGGCTCCTTCTAACGTCACAATAGGTCTTGCAGAGCTTTCTGTAGTTCCCATCCGAGACTAGCTGGACGCAAAATTCAGGGCATGTGATTGCGTCGAAGTAGACCACTGTAAATTTTCTTCGATCTGTCTCTCATTAACTTTGTCCTAGTTGTTGCATGAGTAATCTGGTTGAAGTGACGTCTGAATTGTCAGAGAAAGTCCCAGTTGCATGGGTTATGAATTTTTTAGAAGTTATTCACTGTGCATCTGTCTGATGTGAAAAATTATCAACACAACATCCATAAGTCGTTGAAGGCGTTGACGGCTACTTTCCTGTTTGTCAGGTCAGGGAGATAATTTACAAATTATATTTTATAATCACAGACAATTTGCCTAAATGTGAAAAATGCATCCAGAAAGGGTTAAATAAAGTAATGCATTTAGTAACGGTCCTTAAAACTAATTTAATAAAAGGAAATAGTCTGCGCACTGCAAGAATGTAAATGAAATGCATCTTAAATGTTTTTATTTTAACAGATTACATAAATGGCAGGGTGCGGTCGTTCTATGCCCAGTAAGTGACTTGCGGCTTTCACATTGTGTATGAGATACGAGCCCCAAACAGTACGACCATGTGGTCTGTAAGCTGACTGTAAGAGGCACGCAAACGCGCCTTGACACCAGAAGAACCCGAGTCCCAGTGAGACAGAGCCCTTGCTGTTGGTGTTACTTAATACCTCAGATTTCATAGAAAGTATCAGATTGCCCACAGAACTCTAGTTTTCATAGCGAACTTACTTGCTTGTCCCATGTTACCAAACACTGAACTCTTCCCATGGTGAGAACCGCGTATGTGACACCACTTTGGTGTATTCATGCGCGAAGGACCGTTCAAAAGGCACAAAGGCATTTTTTACAACTTGAAAACGATCTTAGCGAAAGTTCGGAACTACTGAATTACTGCCAGTTACGACTAGCAAAGATTACGAACACTGCGTCTATACCGTGGGGCGCCATGCCTGCATATTTCCTAACTCTCATTTGCCCTTGCAAGACATATAAATTAATCATCAAATTATAATCTAAATTAATTCATATAAATCCTAGCCTCAAAGTTATGTTAAATCCAAAGTAACCTTATCTTCATGTGAGGATAATAGCTTGACACCCCTGGAGGGTGCAGCGTCACACCTTCTTGAATTTTAGAATGCTCGTTTTGACAGTATCTACCAGGATTTGAAATATCCGCGGTCACTGTAGCTGCAGCGTTTATGAATATATGGACAGAGCTCTGGTTTATCTATTGTGTTTTATCGCCACTGATCCTGAAGCCAAACAAGTGAGACGTCGCTCTAGCAACTACAGTGGTTCTCAGAGAGGAACATATTGGGCGTATTTATGATCTGAGATATTTTCTCTGGTGTGTTCTCTAGCCCCTCCTTGCACAAGCTACTCCCAGCGAAATATGTAAAACACATGTTGCTTTAATTCTATTTTGGGAACCACTGTGGTTTTCAGTACACAGAACAGAACGTTTGGTTTAATACGAAAGAAATGTCAATAAGCATTAAAATACTAAAAATAAAAGTTAGGAGAATATTTTCTTTTTCTTGTAATTTGACCACGAATATTTCTTATATAAGACTTCCTCTCTTTTGAACTACATCTATAACTGTATAAAATGAACCATGCAGAAAAGTGCTGTGGTTTGAGTGTTTTCATACATGAAAGGTTTATGAGTACTCGCAAAAACCGAAATACACTTCTCTTCACCTCAATAAAACTACCCGTTGATAATTATAACGATTGTGAAACATGAGGGACGTCCACATTTGTAAGCACTCGTAAGGATGACGTATGTCAAGATTAATAATGGCACTGCAGTAGTTTCATTAGATACTTCCCACACTCCGTCCAGCCTGGCCTATGAAGCAGTATGCCTTGTGAGACAGGTGCATCGTCGAACTAATTACGTTTGCAATAATCCTATTACATACATTTCACTTCCACAGATGGTAAAAACAGGCTCTGTGTCTTTCTTTTGATCTCAGTTCACAAATAACGTCGTCCGCCGTTTTCCAGACATAACACAGCACAGCTCTGTCCATGTCGTCAGACCCACACTGTGGTTGGGTGGACTACTATGGAGTATAATTCTTAAATACTTTGCAATTAAGCAACACTTTTCTTTGTTGTTGTAAAAATTTCCTTTTGTAGAGACAACCATTAAGACAGGTCTGCCTATTTGAGAGAAACTTTGGTGCAACAGTTCAGGTTCGTGAAGGAAAGAACGTAGATGTCCAGTAGTTGAAGCTATACAATGCGTGTGATCGTACATTCCAAGATGATTTTTGAGGTTCATTTTTTAAAATTGTCATCGTGCTCACAAACAACATAATCGCTGACAAATTGCTTTCTCTTTCTTCAATCACAAGGACTGTTAACTTACTCCATAGAAATACGAGACTTTCTGGAGCTAACTTGCTGATTAATCTCTGAAGTATTGACATGTCTTACGGCACCCTTCCACTATCACATCTCTAGAAATGTTGTGACATACAAACACGCGTGTGATAGTGGATGTGGTGTGATCTGATATCAAGCTGGACTTCGCAGGCTTCCAACTAGCTCTAACTGTCTGTGAATTTATCCGAAACAAAAAAAGTAAATCTAACAAGGGTGTGTAAAGTGTCTTCTGTTCATGACAACAATGAATTTCCTCTTACAAGGTACTGTCGATCATTCATGGTAACACTACTGTAATGGATGTGATGGCTGAGAATTTTATTCGTTTACAAACACGGGAATAATAGGTAAAAATGTCATATTTCAATTCCTAGTGTCAAATCTGCTTTAGACTAGAGATCAGAAGCATCTGCATTGTAAGGAGCACAAGACATGGACCAATAAGCAATGGACACGTAAAATTCCATAACAAGGAGTGGAACTTCTACTCAGAAATTCCCTGGCAGATTAAAATCGTATGCCGGACTTGGACTTGAACATTGATCCCTGCGTTTCACAGGCAATGCTGTTATCGACTGAGCTACGAAGATACGACTCATGGCTCCCATTCAGACCTTTACATTCGCCAGTATCTCTCTTACACCTTCCAAGTATCACTGAAGTTATCCTACATACCTAACCATAGTAACACTTCTCAGTCTTTCTCCTGTCAGTTACGTCACTGAAACAATTGGTGCTTTTCTTTAGAGCATATGTTTTAAAATGGCATTTATCACACGTAACATGTTATCACCTTTAACAAGAAGGATTCAAGCTGCCATTAATGACAGATGCTGCACTACTGCATACTATATTAGATTACTGATCATCACAGTTAGCCTAAGCTCTGCCTCTGGGGCCGTCTACACCTTTCTAAGAAAACGAAATTTGCTGAAGAAATGGATGTGACCAGACTACACGAATTTTCGCCAAAATAGGAGTGTCATTGAAGTATCACATCAGAGAAACATTATTACCTAGTAGTAAATGACTGACAAACAAACTAACTCAGATATAATTCGCTTTGATTGTGTTCAAACCTCGTGTGGTTTACTGAGATGTATGAATGTATTCGTATCTGACAGTCTGCCCTTGCACAATATGGTCAATCGCTAACGACTTACTGGGAAAAGTAAAGTATGGTGCCTAGGGCAATCTCAGATACACATAGGATGTGAGCCTGCATAAAGGATAATTAAATTAGATTACATTTGCTTTCAATCCTATTGATCCATAGTGAGGAGGTGCTCCAGGATGTAGAACAAGTCAGAAAAACAATAATACCTGACAAATATTTACAACTAAAACAAATAAGCTAATGTACCTTTCACAGGTCCAGAGTGAAATGATCGTCTTTTTTTTTTAATGAACACTGTACGAAAGGATTGTTTTACAAGACTCATTTACTAAGGTCGCATTAATGCAAATGAATTTAAAATTTAAAAAGAAAGCTTTTTTTATTTATAAGGTTATAAACATATATAGAACTACTACAGTACTTATGTACAATGAACGCATTACTGTACTGAAATGGTACAGAAGATAGATTGTACTTTATATATATCTCCGCAGCTCGTGGTCTCGCGGTAGCATTCTCGCTTCCCGAGCACAGGGTCCTAGGTTCGATTCCTGGTGGGGTCAGGGATTTTCACCTGCTTCGAGGTGACTGGGTATTGCTGTGTCGTCCTTATCATCATCATTCACCCCATCACGGTCGGAGGAAGACAATGACAAACAACCTCAATTAGGACCTTGCCTAGTACTGTGGTGTGGGTCTCCCACATTGACCCCTACACTCCGTCAAGAAGTATGGGACCTTGGTTCTACTGAGAAATTCATCATTGCAGTAGGAGGAGTTGGCCACCGACAAATCCTTTGACTTCTCTTAAACTGAATCTCATTGGTTGTTAAGCTTTTTTTGCTATTGGCAAGTTATTGAAAATGTGTGAATAATGCACTCCTATTTGTACAAGAGTAAGTGACTTTAAATGCTTGCGAAGATTATTGTTATTTCTGTTATTGCTTCCATGAACCGAGCTGTTGGTTCGGAGAAGTTATATATTTTGAACAACAAACTTAATTATGGAATAAATATGTTGGGAAACAGTAGTTAGTATCCCTAGTTCCCTAAACAGGCCTCTGCAGGATGTTCTTTAGTTCACACCACATATAACTCTTATTGTACGTTTTTGTGCCTGGAAAGTCTTAATAGTATTCCGGCTTTGTCATTTTTATATCCGCTATGTCTGACAGAATTCGAATTGCAAATACATATTTGTTTAGACATTTCAGCAGTTCTGTGATGTGCTCCTTTCAGTTGAATTTATTATCAAGTTGTAATCTCAGGAATTTAATACTGTCCACTTCTTCTATCTGCTTGTCTATATATATTAGGCATATACTCGTGGGACACTCATTACAAATTCTGAACTGCATATAGTGTGCTTCTTCAAAGTCTGGTAACAAAGATTTGGCTAGGAGCCAGTGATTAATGTCCAAAAATATTTTATTAGTCGATCTTTCTAAGACTACACTTGATTTGCTATTTATTGCAACGTTTGTATCATCCGCAAACAGAACAAACTTGCTATCTGGTAATGTTACAGATGAAAGGTCATTGATATCTGCAAGAAAACGTAAGGGCCCTAAGATGTAACCTTGTGGAACCCCACAGGTAAATAGTTTCCATCTGGTTGATGCTGGATAGCTTAATACATGTCTTTTTCCTAATGGCACTCTAGCATTTGTAGACTTGAGGACAATATTATGGAAATGGAAGAGGATGTAGATGAAGATGAAATGGGAGATAAGATACTGCGTGAAGAGTTTGACAGAGCACTGAAAGACCTGAGTCGAAACAAGGCCCCGGGAGTAGACAACATTCCATTAGAACTACTGATGGCCTTGGGAGAACCAGTCATGACAAAACTCTACCATCTGGTGAGCAAGATGTATGAGACAGGCGAAATACCCACAGACTTCAAGAAGAATATAATAATTCCAATCCCAAAGAAAGCAGGTGTTGACAGATGTGAAAATTACAGAACTATCAGTTTAATAATTCACAGCTGCAAAATACTAACGCGAATTCTTTACAGACGAATGGAAAAACTGGTAGAAGCGGACCTTGGGGAGGATCAGTTTGGATTCCGTAGAAATGTTGGAACACGTGAGGCAATACTAACCTTACGACTTATCTTAGAAGAAAGATTAAGAAAAGGCAAACCTACGTTTCTAGCATTTGTAGACTTAGAGAAAGCTTTTGACAACGTTGACTGGAATACTCTCTTTCAAATTCTGAAGGTGGCAGGGGTAAAATACAGTGAGCGAAAGGCTATTTACAATTTGTACAGAAACCAGATGGCAGTTATAAGAGTCGAGGGGCATGAAAGGGAAGCAGTGGTTGGGAAAGGAGTGAGACAGGGTTGTAGCCTCTCCCCGATGTTATTCAATCTGTATATTGAGCAAGCAGTAAAGGAAACAAAAGAAAAATTTGGAGTAGGTATTAAAATTCATGGAGAAGAAGTAAAAACTTTGTCGTTCGCCGATGACATTGTAATTCTGTCAGAGACAGCAAAGGACTTGGAAGAGCAGTTGAACGGAATGGACAGTGTCTTGAAAGGAGGATATAAGATGAACATCAACAAAAGCAAAACGAGGATAATGGAATGTAGTCAAATTAAATCGGGTGATGCTGAGGGGATTAGATTAGGAAATGAGACACTTAAAGTAGTAAAGAAGTTTTGCTATTTAGGGAGTTAAATAACTGATGATGGTCGAAGTAGAGAGGATATAAAATGTAGACTGGCAATGGCAAGGAAATCGTTTCTGAAGAAGAGAAATTTGTTAACATCGAGTATAGATTTAAGTGTCAGGAAGTCGTTTCTGAAAGTATTTGTATGGAGTGTAGCCATGTATGGAAGTGAAACATGGACGATAACCAGTTTGGACAAGAAGAGAACAGAAGCTTTCGAAATGTGGTGCTACAGAAGAATGCTGAAGATAAGGTGGGTAGATCACGTAACTAATGGGGAGGTATTGAATAGGATTGGGGAGAAGAGAAGTTTGTGGCACAACTTGAGTAGAAGAAGGGATCGGTTGGTAGGACATGTTTTGAGGCATCAAGGGATCACAAATTTAGCATTGGAGGCAGCGTGGAGGGTAAAAATCGTAGAGGGAGGCCAAGAGATGAATACACTAAGCAGATTCAGAAGGATGTAGGTTGCAGTAGGTACTGGGAGATGAAGAAGCTTGCACAGGATAGAATAGCATGGAGAGCTGCATCAAACCAGTCTCAGGACTGAAGACCACAACAACAACAACCCTTTGTTTCCTCCCAGAATTATATGATTGGAACCATTTTACACTATTTGCTGTTACACTATAATATTCTAATTTACTTAAAAAGATATTGTGATTTACACATGCAAATGCCTTCGGCAGATCACAAAATACACAAGTAGCCGGCAATTTTTTGTCTAATGAACTAAGTACATTTTCACTGATCAAGTGTAGATAGCCTTCTCAATTCAAGAACCCTTTAAAAATCCGAACTGCGACTTTGAGAGTATGTTATTTGTGGTAAGATGGTTACAAAGCCGACTGTATCTTTTCCAAATTTTTTGACAATGCTGGCAAAAGTGAAATTTTATGGAAATTTCATTCTATTTCTTTATCTCCCTTCTTAAACAGTTAAACAGAGGCTTAACTTCATAATATTTCAATCATTCAGGAAATATTCCACTGATAAACGACTGGTTACATAGATAGCTTATGTTACTTAACTCAGAATTACATTCTTTAATTCACTTCGTTGATATTTCATCATAGGCACTAGATGTTTTTTATATTAAACATTGTTTGATGGACATTACTTCTGCTTGGGTAGTGAGAGTGAAATTCATATTATGTAAGTTACTTGAAATGTCTGGTCTGAGGTATCCCATGGAAGCATCTACAGTACTGATAACCCCATCTTTTCAGTAACAGTTATAAAATGTCTATTAAAATGTTCTGCAACACTATACACATATGTCACCAATGTATCATTTACTCTTAATGCCATCTGCCCCTCTTCATATCTGGTTCTACCAGTCTCCTCCTTCACTATATGGATATTGTCTTCATTTGTTATTTGATATGACTATCTTCCTTTTAATATATGTCCATATTGCAGTCTTTAATATTTTGCAGCATTTCTTGTAATGTGCTATAGCATCACATCGGAACAGTTTCGCATTGAAAGATACAGTTTACTTTTGGTCTTTCAAGATACCTCTATTCCTTGAGTAATCCACTGCTTCTTTATGGACTCTGCTCTAACCTTGTCCAGTTTTGGGGGAAAACAGTGTTCAAATAAGTTAAGCACCTTATTAGAAAATGTGTCATATTTTTAATTGATGACAAGGGCACTGTAAACATCACTCCAGTCATTTCTCTCAGCAGTGTCCAAAAATAATCAATCTTTGGCTTATTGACTACCCTCCTGAGTTCACATTTAACAGGTTTAATATCCTGTTCAATATTAACATTTAACAGAAAGAACTGCAGGTCATGGTCAGAGAGGCCATTAACTATTGGTTTTGTAATATAAATTTGTTCATTGGATTTTTCTATAAAGAGATTATCAATGGATGTTTGTGAGCAATTGGCCACCTTGGTTGGGAACTTTACAGTGGGAATTAAGTTGAATGATAATGTTACTAACTCAAGTATGTTCTTATTCAGAGAGCCTTTAAGGAAATCTACATTGAAATCATTTGCAACCACTATTTCTTTTTTTTTTTTTTTTTTAGTTGTTAAATGGGCCAGTACAGCTTCGAGGTGATTTATGAACAGATTGAAGTTATCTGCAGGTGCTCGATATACACTTAATATTGGGAAAGATTTTTTGTGAAATTCTATTTCTGTTGCACATGCTTCCATATGCTGTTCTAAGCAAAATTTTTGAATGTGTATGTTCTTAAATTTATGACCATTCCTGATGAATGTGGCAACTCCTCCTTTCTCCATTTATGCTCTACAAAAGTGAGATGCTAACCTAAATCCTGTAACACTTAGAAGTTCTATACCAGTCGTCACATGATGTTCAGAGAGGCAGATTATGTGAGCTTGATTTTAGGACTCTAATTCATCTACACAGATAATTAATTCATTACTTTTATTTTTCAATACTCGTATATTTTGATGCAATAAAGATAGCTGTCATTTCACACTGACTACGTTAAAACTGGATAGAGTAGAAATTCGTGCTGATTGTTGAAAATTCTTAACCAACAGCTGTTTATGCTGATGTAATAAGCTAGAACTTTGATTTTTTGTTTCTTTCTCAAACTGAAGGTTTGTCTCGAACCTAACATCTATTAAAACTTGGTTTTAAGATGCACTGCTGATTTAGTGTGTTCTTGAGGTACTTCGTGCGCCACTAGCTTGTTACATTACTGATAAACTAACCTTTCCCATGTGGTTTCACCTATGTATGAATTCAACACATATGTTGAAAACCCCTGCTACTCCAGCTCTCTGTGCCCACCTCGCGCTCCTCTGTCAGCCCACATCATCCTCCTGCCCTATCTGTCTGCCCCCTTCTCCCAACTCTCTCTTCCTCTTCATCTCCTAGTCCTCTTCTCTTTGTCCATTTCCACCACCTTTCTCTCTGACTACACCTCCCTCCCTTCTCCCTCTCAGCTTATCCTAATCCTCCTCAAACTCTTTCAAACTCTGGCTCCCCCTCATATTTATCCACCACCTGCCCACTACCCCTGCACATCTTCCACCTGCTGCATGCATCTCCCCCTCTTCCCCTTTCTGTTTCCATTTCCACCTTTCCATCACTCTGTCCATCTGGTTCTCTATCCATCTTAACCTGTCACCAGTCATGCTAATTGGCTCATGTAGCCCTGCAAAACAGTTCAATGAAGCTGCCCAGTAGCTCTTCTTCTTATGCAGGGCAGGCTATATATCAGGAACTGGAAAAGCATCTATTTTCTGATGATGTACAGGCCGCCATGGAAAGCACGTCGATACCAACTCCAATCAACACACCTATCCCAATGTTCAACCTACATTTGGGGCCTGCAACACCATTTCTTAATCCTGACACATACATTGTCTTGCAATGCAGATTGATTTGACAAGCTGAAACCATTGTGCCTATCAAGCAGGGAAGTCCATATGCCAGAGGCTGAAAAAACAGATATATGCACATATCTTCCAGTGGCAGTTAGAAGGTTATCAACACAAACTTGATGATATTAATGAAGCTTGTTGTGCAAAATTTCGTTTAAGTCGATCCAGATGTTTGGGAAGAGATCCTGATCGCACACACACACACACACACACACACACACACACACACACATATATATATATATATATATATATTAGAAGTGAAATCCATTAAAAAGCATGTTTCTGTGCCATAGGATTGTCGTTTATCTACTTCAGTATATGCTGAACAACGAACTTGCTGCCAAGTATTATTAAACAGTAAAACATTACAGTGTTAAAACCAGATGTTTTAAGGCTATTCTCAATACATGAAATCAATTTCACGACAACCTAAAACAGACAGTCAATAAAATTTTTCTCGGTTTGTGATCGCATTGTCAATAAATAAAATTACCGACGTTTCGGTCACTGTTGCAAGCGACCTTTTTCAGGGTATTTTTGTTTACTGTTAAATGAGAAATTTTTGTTTCTTATATACCTGCAGGCGTAGCTGTTTTCTAATTCTGATAGGCTGTATTTAAGATGAAGAGGAGGGATGTTAGAAGATCCTTGTCGGTGTTCCTATTATTTATCCTCATTGGTGGAGAACCAAGTTTCATTAGTGTTTGCATTCCTGTTAGTGATTCGCAGAAACCGACGAATGGAAAAGCAGACGTCAATTGTTAAGCGGTGTTCTTTTCCTGTACTGAATGTAACTGCGGCCGCTCCTGTCTTCAGCACGCCTGTGTGCATTGCTTACTGTGAGCTGTCGTCCCGTAACGCTGTTCTTTCTGGACATCAAGATGTCGGAAGTTGGCTCCCGTCTTCTCTGTTCATGTTGGCGGGTCGCTTGGCTATTTCTTTTACCTCTCTAATCTTCGAACTGAAAGAAAGAGGCTATTTTGACAGTACTTTCGGGTTCAGATATCCGTGAGCTGATGGATCGCCCCATCTCGCCTACATACACTAAGCTTGTCAACTACATCTTTCGTTGTGCGAAGAATATCTTCTATTCTATTGCTGCATCGGAAAACCGCCTTGATGTCTGCTCGGCGGAGAATTTTGCCCACCCGTTCCGTGACATCTTGAACATACGATAATAGAGCGAATTTTTGCTTCCTTCTGCTATCCTCTAGTGCCTTCATTCATTGTCACCAAAGTTTTATCTATAAGTTTCACCACATTAACTATTTTCACCAAAAATTGACCTGAGGTCTGCAGATCCTTTAGAAGGCTCATTGCATTTTGCATTCAGGAACATGGACACACATTTGAACACCTCATTTAAATCAACTTCCCACCTCCAGAACATCCATCATCCACCGCACAGCCATGTATTATGTACAGCGTGTGGTATCTTCCCCTGAAACATTGAAGGGTTGTAGCTCCCAAACTAAAAGTGATAGGAATGTAATTTAAATTGATGTATACACAGCTGGTGTTACTGATTCCAGTGCATGACAGAAACAACTACTGTTCCATTTAAAAAGAATGGTACCTTTTTGCTGTAACTCTTTGGATAATAACACAGTAAACTGTGTTCATAGCACCGCAGACAGTGTAACGTTTCTTATGGTGACCTACCGCAATAAATATTTCCGTCGCCTATTACTTCGTAACTTACGGAGGCAAACACATTTAATGAAACACCCTGTATCTTTCGTTTTCAAGTATCCTTGTGCTGATAGGTCGCCTCGTTTAGCCTACATACACTAATACACATTCGTATCTGATTTTGTAAACTCCAGCAGTACGTAATTTGTCAACTGAATCTCTGGTTGTGCGAAGAACATCTTTATTCTGTTGCTACTTTAGAAAATCTGCTTGAAACCAGCTTGGCGGAAAATTTTACCCACCCATTCAGTGACACCTTAGACACATGTTAATAGAGCGATGTTTTGTGCTTCCTTCTGCTCTTCTCTATTTTCTTCATTGTTTGTCGCCATAATTTTATCTATTAGATTCACCGCCTTAACCACTGGCATCAAAATCTGACTAGTTGCCGGCCGCTGTGGCCGAACGGTTCTAGGCGCTCCAGTCTGGAACCGCGCGACCGCTACGGTGGCAGGTTCGAATCCTGCCTCGGGCATGGATGTGTGTGATGTCCTTAGGTTAGTTAGGGTTAAGTAGTTCTAAGTTCTAGGGGACTGATGATGACCTAAGATGTTAAGTCCCATAGTGTTCAGAGCCATTTGAACCATTTTGAACCTAAGAGTGACTCGTTCGGAAGTTTCCATAACAGAAACATATATTTGAAAGATTATGTACAATTTTGTCATGGATACATTTACGTTAACTGTATGTCCACTTCACAGCATTAAATTTCTTCATGAAGACTTTCTGTTAGTTATAGGATGCTCCATATTCCTACAAGTATTACTATTAGAGCCAGAAATAGCCAGCTATAAATATATACCTGAATCAACAACCTTCGAAGTATAACTTTGTGTTCTGCCTTATGGCAGGTGTGGTCAAGGGAGAAGCCTCGTCAGAGACGTCCACCGCATTAGCGTCTAGGGAAGTGATTGCAGTGGTGGTTTCCTATTGCCTTCCACTGATGGTGATGAAATGATAATGAGGACGACACATACCAATTACCTGAGCGGAGAAAATGTCCGACCCAGCCGGGAATCGAAACCGGGCCCCTTGGCGTGACAGTCCGCCGCACTGACCACTCATCTATCGGGAAGGACATAAAGGTATGGGGCATTGTATTTGCAACTTGATTGTTCTGTTCTCATGTGAGTACCTTCTTGTTGATATTATTTACTCTCTTCGAAATGGTTGTACTTCAATGTGTTCTTATTCCACTACCTATAGTAATTATTTCAGTTACAGCTATATTGCTGCTCTGATACTGAAGCTGAGCATTATTATTTAGTTAATGAATAAGACATGATTCGCATAGCGTGGAATAACAAATTATCAGCAGCACCACGTGTGGTCTGATCCACATCCTCGAATGATCAAGAAAGCAAAACGACAGCACAGCTTTAATATCAGTGTAGAGGCGAAGATTGCGGGTCAGTCATTCTTTCATTTTCATGTATTTATCTACCCTATTGAAGAACATTTACCTTGCTTGAAAGACAAGGATGTGTCTGTGGCACTAGGCGACACCATGGCATGACAGTCTTGAACCCAAGGGTTTAAAAAACTGTTTCAGAAGGTGCATTATCAACACAATCCCATTGATCTGACCTTAATACTTGAGGTTTTTGTTTTGATAACATTTAAAAGTACTTGTCTGTGTTTCATAAACAGGGAATTCGCATTCTTTTAAGTGATGTACGTGTCATGGTGGAGACGTTGAACAGCAGTCTGCGACTGTTTGCTGATGGCAGTGTTGCACACAGGAAAGTATCATCACTTGGGGACTCGAAAAATGTAAATTAATGTTGATGAGTAGGAAAAAACAACTCAACACAGTACTAGTGGTTTTCTGTTTGGCACAATCAAGTAGACTAAATATCTTGGTTGAATATTACAAAGCGACATAACATAAAACAAACAAGTATGATTTGCTGTAAAGAAGGCGAACGGTCGAGTTTGGTTCATTGAGAGGATACCAGGAAAGTTGAGCTCTTCCACGAAGGAAACTGCATACATGAAACTAGTGCGACCAATCCTTGAATATTGCCGGAGTGTTTGAGATTCACGTAACTTCGGATTAAAGGAAGAAGTTTCGATTACTTGTTGTTGGGTGTATTACGGGTGGTTCGATTCATTCGAGAAGTGTTTCAAGAAATGCTTCAGGAATTCAAACGGAAATTCCTGGAAGAAAGCGTTTTATTTTCTTTTTTTTTTTTTTTTGTCGAGAAACAATGTTCAGAAAGTTTAGAGAATCGATATTTGTGACAGCTGTAGGACTATCTTAGTGCCATCGACATACATCGAGGCCGAAAAACAAAGTATGAGAAATCATGGCTCGTATGGATGGCAGCCGTTTTTGCGTCACTCCAATTGCGAATGGAAAGGATCAGGAATGAGTAACCCGTAGTCTCCGCCATGTAAGGTATGGTGAGTCCAGACAGGAGGTGAAAGGACGTGCTGAAAAGTAATGTTTCCGAACTACTCATGTCAAAACTCTTCAAGACTGTTTTTTTTAAAACAAAAGAAACCTCGTCAACATTCTACATATTCATTCTTCATGTCTACATATTTATTTATCAACATAGTCATCCCGGTGGTGAACACATTTTTCCCAACGAGAGACAACGTCACTATAAAATGTTTGACTTTGTTGAAGGAGCCACAAATTCAGTTGCGCTTGCACTGCTTCGTCACAAACAAAGTACACCTCGGAGGTGTACTTTAAATTTTCGAAAACTGAGGAGGCGAAGTCGGGACTTCATGGAAGACGATCGATGACAATTAACACAAGGCGCTAGATTGTTGCAGATATCGCAGCGCTATTATGTAGTCTAGCACTCTCACGCTAAGGGAGAGCATGCTCCATTTATGGATGAACTCTTGGAATTCGAAATTCGAGTACAGCACGCTTTTCCTCACACATCAACCTAGTCACGCCACACAACGCCACGTTACACGCTGTAATTCGAAGGCTTTTTTGCGTCAAAGGGCTACAAATATGTAGTCACGAAGAGTAAAGGTGTTGAATGTTAATCACGTTTGTTTTACGTGAAAAGCTTTACGAGTTTTATCATAAAAAATTCAGATTAGCTTCCAGCACGCGCTTATCTGAAGCGATGGCGAGCAGCACTCTCAGCAGCTTCTAGCCGGCTTTCTCCCTCACCCCTCTCCCTGTTCCGTGGCTAGTGCGGTTTAAAAAGGGAGCAAGAGGGGCGCTGGACGGAATAAGCTACAATAAGAAGTTGTTGACGGCCTGCTGCGGACGATATATTACGGCGAAATTTAATTAGAGGCGAGCGAGCGTGTAATCCGGCCATCCGCGGCGTGCCCGAGCAAGGCTTGTAATAAGGCGAGGCACGAGCCCCACCCACCCCGCCGCCAACCCCAGAAAGTGGCGTGACATGGACAGCCGCTAGCCACTGGACGCTGGCCGCCGAGTTGGCAACTCCACCATCGCCGGCCGGCGGTGCCCGCTGTTCGGCACAGGCGCCGCGTGACGCAGCCACTACTTGCTTGTTGTGTAACTACGCTGCCCGCCATTTGCGAACCTCGATGCCGCCGGTCCATCACGCTCAAGCAACTGAACACGCTATACTTTAAGTGAGAGACGACTGCGGTAAGAATTTGAAAAATATTCATGTTAATTGTTTGTCAAACAATTTACCTACAGTTTGTATACTACAAGGAACGCTTTTACGAGTAAGTAAATAAAAGTAGTTTGATTTTGTGGCATACAGTTGTGTGATTTACTTTATTATCTACTAGATGATGATTGGGAAAATACAGACCGTGCTGATTTGAAGATGGGGGTGTAGGTGATTGTGGTGGTAGTGATGGTCGTGATGATGATGATTACGTGTTCTGCCTCTTGGGCAGGACCATCACTGCGAGTTCAACATGCTCTTGTCCTCCAGATTTTCCTCCAACCTTCTCATTGTTACATATGATTCTTTTATCATGATTTTGTCAATTAGCTGTTACATTCTTTTTCATCTGCTTCTCTTACCAGTCATCACTCCCTCTGGTGCATCCTTTATTAAGCAGACTCCTCTCATCTAATGATCTAGCCAACTTCTTTCCCCCCCCCCCCCTTTTCTGAAGAGTAACTATATTACATCATTCACTGTACCAAGATAAACCGAAATATTTCTCTAGATATCTTCTGGCTATTTATTCTTTAAATGTACTTTGCTCCTCCCATTATCTCGTTTCTTCCGTATAGATTAAACAGACTCTTACTGTGTAGCATCAATTTTTTTTTTTTTTTGTCATCAATCTTCTGACTGGTTTTACGCAGCCCGCCACGAATTCCTCTTCATCTCAGAGTAGCCCTTGCAACCTACGTTCTCAGTTGTTTGCTGGATGTATTCCAATCTCAGTTTTCCTCTACATTTTTTGCCCTCTGCAGCTCCCTGTAGTACCATGGAACTCATTCGCTCATGTCTTAACAGCTGTCTTCTCATCCTGTCCCTTTTCCTTATCAGTGTTTTCCAGATATTCCTTTCCTTTCCGATTTGCGTATAACCTCCTGCTTCCTCACTTCTTCAGTCCACCAAATTTCAGAATTCGTCTGTAGCATCATATCCTAAATGCTTCGGACTCTCTTCTGTTCCGGTCCTCCCACAGTCCATGTTTCACTACCATAGAACGCTGTTCTCCAGACGTACATTCTGAGAAATTTCTTCCTCAAATCAAGGCCGATATTTGATATTAGTAGACTTCTCTTAGCCAGGAATGCCTTTTCTGCCATAGCTAGTCTGCTTTTGATGTCCTCTTTCCTCCGTCCGTTTTAGGTTTTTTTACAGTCTAGGTAGCAGAATTCCCTAACTTCATCTACTTCGTGACAATCAATCCTGATGTTTCTCGCTTCTCTCATTTCTTCCACTTCTCATTACCTTCGTATTTCTTCGATTTCCTCTCAATCCATACTATGTACTCATTAGACCGTTCATTCTGTTCAGCAGATCATGCAATTCTTCTTTACTTTCAATCAGGATAGCAATGTCATCAGCGAATCGTATCATTGATATACTTTCACCTTGAATTTTAATTCCAGTCCTGAACCTTTCTTTTATTTCCGTCATTGCTTCATAAATGTACAGATTCAACAGTAGGGGCGAAAGGCTACATCCGTGTCTTATACCCCTTTTAATACGAGCATTTCATTCTTGGTCGTCTACTCTTATTATTCCCTCTGGGCTGTTGTACACATTTTATATGACTCGTCTCTGCCTATAGCTTACCGCTGCTTTTTTTAGAATTTCTAACATCTTGCACCATTTTACATTGTCGACAAATCCTATGAACGTGTCTTGATTTTTCTTTAGTCTAGCTTCCATTACTGACCGCAACGTCAGAATTGCCTCTCTCGTGCCTTTACTTTTCCTAAAGCCAAACTGATCGTCATCTATCTCGTCCTCAATGTTCTTCTCCATTCTTAAATGCATGAGCTGTTGAGCTGATTCTGCGATAATTCTCACTCTTGTCATTTCTTACCTTCTTCGGAATTCTGTGGATGACGCTTTTCCGAAACTCAGATAGTGTGTCGTCAGACGCCTACATTCTACACAAAATCGCGAATAGTCGTTTTGTTTGATACTTCCAACAATGATTTTAGCAGTTCTGCTGGAATGTTATCTATCCCCTCTGCCTTATTTGATCGTACGTCCTCCAAAGCTCTTTGAAATTCTAATTCTAATACTAGATCACGCATCTCTTCTTAATCGACTCCTGTTTCTTCTTCTATCATATCAGACAAATCTTCCCCCTCAAAGAGGCTTTCATTGAATTCTTTCCACCTACATCTACATCTACATCTACATCTACATCCATACTCCGCAAGCCACCTGACGGTGTGTGGCGGAGGGTACCTTGAGTACCTCTATCGGTTCTCCCTTCTATTCCAGTCTCGTATTGTTCGTGGAAAGAAGGATTGTCGATATGCCTCTGTGTGGGCTCTAATCTCTCTGATTTTATCCTCATGGTCTCTTCGCGAGATATACGAAGGAGGGAACAATATACTGCTTGACTCTTCGGTGAAGGTATGTTCTCTAAACTTTGACAAAAGCCCGTACCGAGCTACTGAGCGTCTCTCTTGCAGAGTCTTCCACTGGAGTTTATCTATCATCTCCGTAACGCTTTCGCGATTACTAAATGATCCTGTAACGAAGCGTGCTGCTCTCCGTTGGATCTTCTCTATCTCTTTTATCAACCCTATCTGGTACGGATCCCACACTGCTGAGCAGTATTCAAGGAGTGGGCGAACAAGCGTACTGTAACCTACTTCCTTTGTTTTCGGATTGCATTTCCTTAGGATTCTTACAATGAATCTCAGTCTGGCATCTGCTTTACCGACGATCAACATTATATGATCATTCCATTTTAAATCACTCCTAATGCGTACTCCCAGATAATTTATGGTATTAACTGCTTCCAGTTGCTGACCTGCTATTTTGTAGCTACATGATAAAGGATCTATCTTTCTGTGTATTCGCAGCACATTACACCTGCCTACATTGAGACTCAATTGCCATTCCATGCACCATGCATCAATTCGCTGCAGATCCTACCCGCTCTCTCCTCTGCATTTGACAGTTGAATTCTCGTTGCACTCTTAATTTTACCACCTTTGCTTTTAACATCACCGAAAGTTGTTTTGACTTTCCTGTGTGCTGAGCCTGTCCTTCCGACAATCTTTTTTTCTGATGCTTATCCATTACGGATATTTTAGAACCGTGAATGTATACTGAATGTAAATAAGTTATACACAACTGCAACCAGTCACTTTTTTCAATAATAATGCTTTATTACATGAACTGGTTTTCGAACCTTTTCAGGTTCATCTTCAAATGGTTTCAGGAGGATCCGGGAAGTTACATCATTACTGGTAGTATCATAATGCTAGGTGCTGGTTCTATGGCAGAAAGATGGGACACACTTTAATGTATCGCCATGACTATAGCTTATCTGTCGATATGGATGTAAATTTAGTTTTTATTTTTCTGCGACAGTATAGGCGGTTTTTTTCGTATCTGTCTGCCTCCACTTTGATGTCCAGAACACTTTCACACGGACTATATTAGTTTATACTTTCACAGTGACACTTTACCAGCATCCAGCATTAAATTTACAACTGTTGCTTGTAACAAAGATCTTGACAGAAAGACATGGCATAAGCCTACTTAGTACAGAGATGTAATTTGTTGTTCTTTACATGTGTTGAAGTCGATATAAGGGCAAGTATTTTAATCAGAATGGCGATAACATGAGAGCACAAGATGAAATGAATACATAAATTGCTACAAGAACAAATTTCAGGCGATCTGATATCTTATTTCTACTTGTATATTGCAGGCAGTTTTTTTTAATAGCAATTATCATGTTTGGCATTAACATAAATCCTAAGGAATCAATAATACAGAGTTATTGTCTCTGCAGTGAGGTGCAGCTGTCTGTATGTCTAGGACCTGTATATTTAAATTAATAACAAATCTTCAGATGAACTGTTGGCTTATTTCTGTTGTTACGTTAACATGATCTATGGTATTATCAAGAGAAGAATCTGTTTATTTTAGCTAAATTTATATGTATAAGAGGAATAGTGATTGTTATGGATTACAGCTGTTTGTGTGGCTGTATATTTAATATTAAAAAATCATGAACAAAAATTCTTTAACTGTTGACATATTTTTATTCTAACATTGGAGTGATCTAGGATATTGGTAAAGGCAGCTTGTGTTTGTTCCAGCTAGAATTAATATGTATAAAGTACTAAATGTTAGCAATGGAGGGCTTTAACATTTAGAGATATGGTACAAGTCTTATTCTGTGGTAGTATATTACATTGACACCGGTGTAGTAAGGATGTAAGGAGAGGGAGGGGTGGGTTATTGGGAGGGGGGGGCGTTGGGGAGCCGGTGTAGGGTTCATTGGGTGGTTACTTGTTTTGAACTAGTAGATCTTCAAAGTTCTGAATGAAAAATTTGTTTCTCAGTTCAGTTTGATCATTGAGTAGGTAGTCAGGTGCTGTATTTGTGTAGGTAAATATTTCAATTTCTTCGAGAAGGTCAAGTATTTTGCCTTTGTTGGCAAAATGTAGTATTCAGAGATTCTGTTCTATGTTGTTTGCAGAATGATTGTGTTGGGCAAGATGTGAGGCAAAGCTGGACTTGTTGAGGTTGTTAAGACAGAGTGCATCTATGTGTTCTTTAAATCTTGTTGTGAAGCTTCTACCAGTTTGTCCAATGTGGAATCTTGGAAATGAGTTGCAAGTGAGCTTGTACACACCTGACTTTTGATATTGTTGTATAGTGGTTTTGGTGCTGTGTATGATTTTATTTTGTATTTTGTTGTTGGTGAAGAAACTTATTTTTATGTTGTATGTCTTGAAGAGTTTGGCAATTTGCTGAGAAATCTTCCCTAGGAAAGGCAGGCTAAGAAATGTGGTTTTCTTTTTTGTCGGTGGTTGTTCAGCAGTTGGTTGATTTAGTTTTGCTGTATGGATTAGTTTATCTATTATTGCAGGGTTGTACCCATTGGTGGAGGCAATTGATTTAATAATTTAGGTTTCTTTTTGTCTTTCACTTTTGTCCATTGGGATTTTAAGCATGCCATTAACCATTGTTCTGAAGAATGCTTTTTTATGTTGGTCTGGATGGCAAGAGGATTTGTGTATGGTAACGTTGGTGGTTGTCGGCTTTCTGAAAATTTGAAATTTATGCTTCTGATTTTTATTTGAGATTGTTAGATCAAGATAGTTAATGCCTTCTGGTGTTTCATGTTCTACTGTGTGTTGGATTTTACTGTGTATCTTATTAAGTTCTTTGGCTAGATAATCTATTTCTTCTGTTGCTCCATTGAGCAGAATGAGTGTGTCATCAACAAAGCGTTTGTAATAAAGCAGCTTATCTTTTAGTTGGGTTTGGAACCTGGAAAGGTTATTTTCAAGGTTATTGGTATATATGTCTGCTAGCAAGCCGGTAAGACTACTACCCATTACAAGTCCATCTTCCTGAATGTAAAACTTATTGTTGAACAGGAAGTAGTTGTGTGACAATATAAGTTCCAGGATCTCTATGAGTTCATAGATTTCAGCTCTACCCATTGTCCCATGTTTCAGAAAGTTATTCCTTACTAAACTAATTGTTTCCTTGACAGGTATGTTTGTATATAGGTTTACTATGTCAAGAGAGGCAAATTTAGCTGTGACTGGGATGGGTAAATATTTTATACTATTGATGAGCTCATAACTGTTTTTAATGGAGTAGTTATTTTCAAAGACATATGCCTTGCGGATAATATCAATAAGTTTTTTGGTGATCTTATAGCTTGGGCTATTGATAGAGCTCACAATGGGACATACCGGACATTCTGGTTTGTGGATCTTAGGCTGTGATCTCAGTTTTGGTGCTGATGGGTTCATCACTATACCGTGCTTTGCTTCAAATGGTGTCAACAAGAAGTAGCAGTTTTGAAGCAACTTTTTAATTTTATTATGGAATTTGGGAGTAGGGTCATATGCTATTTCCTTTATATTATTCTTTCTGAAGAATTCACAAGTTTTGCTAATATAGTCTGATTCATACATGACAAAAGCTGTGTTACCTTTGTCTGCTCTGACAATGAGGGCATTTTCAACTGAAAGTTTCTTATTTAAGACACATAATGTCTTATGTTCGGTATTCATCTTATTGTACAATTTGTTCTGGTGAATGTTTCTCATAATGATGTTGTTTGCCTTACGCGCTACAGCATTTTGTTCATTGTGTTTTAGTTTAGCTGCTGTGCATGCAATTTTTGTGTTAACTATGAGGTCTTTAATGTTGCTTTTATTTAGTGAGGGGGTAATGTTGTGCTTAAGGCCTTTGTTTAACAGCTTTAATTCATTACAACTGAAGTATATTTCTGTAGTATTTATCACTTTATCAAAAAACATATCTTTTTCTCGTGTCTATGTGAGATGATAATACGTTCTTTGTTTACATATATATTGACATAGTCTAGGAAGACCATGAAGACATAAGCAACAAGTTTATGGCTAAGTGCATATTATACAGCTTTGAATTGAGCAGAACTTATTTTTTGTAAAGTGACCTGATTTTAATTTTTAACCAAATAATTTCATATCGTGCTTTTGCTATCTTGGCTGACATACTTTGACTCGTTATTTTTATTCTGATATAATTTGGAGTCACGTTTTGTTTTCGTTAGTTTTAGTTTACATTGCCGAAATTCGCGCATTGTTCTAATTTCCTGGGGTGGTATCAACAGATTATGCTTTTCCATTACGGATATTTTAGAACCGTGACAGTATATTGAATGTAAATAAGTTATACACAACTGCAACCAGTCACTTTTTTCAGTAATAATGCTTTATTACATGAACTGGTTTTCGAACCTTTTCAGGTTCATCTTCAGATGGTTTCGGGAGGATCCGGGAAGTTACATCATTTTTTCCTTTTTTTTTCCTCGATGCTTTCACATTTTACCGACAGCCATTTGGTCTTAGTTTCCCTGCACATCCTAAATATTTCATTCCTCAGCAACTTGTATTTCTGCATTCCTGAGTTTCTGGGAACATTTTTGTACTTCCTCCGTTCATCAATCAACTGAAGCATTTCTTCTGTTACCCATGGTTTCAACGCAGTTACCTTCCCTTCTTTGTACCTTTGTTTTCCTTCCCAACTTCTGTGAGGGCACTTTTTACAGATGTCCATTCCTCTTCAACTGTATTTCCTACTGAGCTATTCCTTATTGCTGTATCTATAGCCTTAGAGAACTTCAAGAGTATCTTGTCATTCCTCAGTACTTCCGTATCCCACTTCTTTGCGTATTAATTCTTCATGACAAATGTTTTAAACTTCAACTCACTCTTCATCACTACTATATTGTGATCTGAGTCTATATCTGCTCCTTGGAACGCCTTACAATCCAGTATCTGATATGGGAATCTCTGTCTGCCCATGACGTAATCCAACTAAAATCTTTCCGTATCACCCGGCTTCTTTCAAGTATTCCTCCTCCTCATGTGATTATTGAACAGGGTATTCGCTATTACGAGCTGAAACTTCTTACAGCTCGTAGTCTTTCTCCTCTCTCGTTCCTTGTGCCCAGGCCATATTCTGCTGTGATCTTTTCTTCTACTCCTTCTCGTACAACGGCATTCCAGTCCCCAATTACTATCAGATTTTGATCCCCCTTCACATACTGTATTACCTTTTTCAATATCCTCATACACTTTCTCTATCTCTTCATCTTCAGCATTCAACGTCGGCATGTGTATCTCAAGTATCGTTGTCGGTGCTGGTTTGCGGTCGATTCTGATAAGAACAACCCTGTCACTGAAGCGTTCACAGTATCACACTCTCTGCCCTTCCTTCCCGTTCATAGCGAATCCTACTCCTGTTACACCATTTGCTGCTGCTGTTTATGTTACCCAATACCCATCTGACCAGAAATCCTTGTCTTCTCCCTACTTCACTTTAGTGCACCCTACCATATCAATATTGAGCCTTTGCACTTCCCTTTTCAGATTTTCTAGCTTCCCTACCATATTCGAACTTCTGACATCCCACACCCCGACTCTTAGAATGTTATCCTTCCATTATTCAGTTTTTTTTCTCATGGTAACCTCCCCCACGGCAGTCCCCTCCCGGAGATCCGAAGGGGGACTATTCCGGAATCTTTTTCCAATGGAGAGATCATAATAACACTTCTTCAATTACAGGCCACATGTCCTGTGGATACACGTCACATGTCTTTAATTCATTGGTTTCCATTGCATTCTGCATCCTCATGCCGTTGATCATTGCTTATTCTTCCACCTTTAGGGGGAGTTTCCCACCCCTAGGACAGAGAGTGTACTGAACCCCTGCCCGATCCTCCGCCCTCTTTGACAAGCCCGTTGGTAGACTGAGGGTGGCTTCTTATGCCGGAAGTCTTCGGCCGCCAATGCTGATTATTAATCAAAATTTGGGCAGCTGCAGAGGATTCGAACCCGAGACCGAAGACGTTTTGACGGTCAATCCAAGACGCCACTTTTCTTTTTCTTTTAAAAATAGGACCTGAGCGAAGGGTCTGGCCAAAGAGGGCAGGGGTCGTCTCTCGAGGCCTGGCCTGAATGGCCCCTTTCCCACCCTCCCAGAGCCAAGAAGGAAAGGGTTTCAACAGACTCAAGAGAATCAAATTGTATCAAGTTCATTTATTTATGAGTAAACAACATATACATAATTTTTCATGTATTTATTTATTTTTATATTCTTGGTTTTCTTTTTCTTGTTATTTTCAACTAAATCCTACAACCGCCAGCAGAAACTTCCGTGTCGTCTTCTCGAAATGAATTTTTAATGTAAAGTAACCGTTTTCTCTGAGGATCAATCGTGTACCGTGAATAATTTTCAAATGTGTCTTCTAGTGCCCGGGACGCCCCAGTGGGCAGGAGGATCCTCGAATAATGCACCCAAATAATTCGATAGTCGTGTGCGGTACAATGCATGCTAGCGAAACGCCTCATGAGTCGTCCTGTGGACCCACAAGTCCAGAGCGTCTTCGGGCTCTGCTTGCAACATGTAGTACAGCACCATGCCCTTCAGCCAGTGGACGGCGTTCGTAGAGGGAAAGTAAGCGGTGCAGGAGTTCGTCTGTCGTGATTGAATCTAGCTGTCGTTGCAACAGGAGCGTCAGCATACGTTGTACAACATACCGGCATCTGCCTGTCACAGCACATATCAGGCGGTGAACGTCCTAATCGACAACTGCATAGTGCGGACACAAAGGGTCGTCAGCGAGATGTATGTAATGGAGGCGCTAGCGTGTGGCTAATTTGCCGTGCAGCATCACATACAAGAAGGAACGAACTTACGTGGGCAGGTATGGAGTGTGGACGGCTCACCACACCCTGGCCCAGCGGATGGTTGGGTGGTGCTGTTCGACGTTGTTACGGGGTTGCCGTGCCTGGTAGATGCGGTAGTAATCTCACGTGCTCGAAGCCCTCGTCGCCGGTAGATCCTCGGGAATGTAACTCATTTCAAACAGGAAATCGCGGATGTGGGCAAGAGACGGAACTACGTGGCCCACGGCGAGCAGTGGACGAAGACCTCGCGGCGCAACGATCTGTAACAGCGTCTCGGTCGAGCTGTTGTTGGCCGCGGTCTATGCGAGCCGCATCGTCCGTAGGTACAATGCTCGCGCGCGGTTGTGGATGTGAGTCAACCCCAGGCGTCCTGCCAGTGGCGACCTCGTTAAAGTAGTGTAGCGACCTGACATGCACTCACAAATTGTCCGTACGCCGCATGGAAACTGTGGAACATGGTGACTATTATCAGAAGAATATGCGAAAATAATTAAGTGTGAACGCTAGTTAAGTATTGATGTAACGCGTTCGGAGAATCATATCCATATTGCGGAATCTGCTACCAGGGAACAGCGCCCGTGTCCTTTGTAGTAGCGGCGATATGTGGCTGTCACAGCTCGGTGAACGCTACTGTAGAACTGCACCCCCAATGCGTTCAGTGAGGGAACCTTTTGGAAGGGGATCGCTGTCGGTCGCAGAAGGCCTCTCCCGACATCCATGAATGTCATCTTGAAAATGTTAACAACGCTGCCCGATACCGCGCCGTAGTGTCACAACCACTGAAGCGTCGCTTGGATTTCGTCGGCCGACCGTACCAAGAGCACCACTTCGTCTGCGAAGGAAGACATCGGAAGCTCACTTCTCGAATGCTGAAGCCTTCCAGTCGTTGACGAAGGCCGTACAGTGCAGGTTCGAGGGCCTCCGCGAATAAGACATCCATGTCACACCAACCGTCCAAGAGTGATGTGTTCAGTCTGGTGGCCGTTGTTCACAATCCGGGAGCGCGCCCCGTGGATTATGCGTAAGACAACCCTTGCTGACGCCTGCGAGAGGACCTTGCGTTCGATCATGGCTTGAAGAAAACTGTGGTCGATACGATCAAACGCGTGATCACAATCGACGGCGACAACAGCGCCTCGGAGGCGACAGGCCGCTGCTAGCGCCGTAACGTCGCGGTAGGCGCCAAGTGCTCTGAGGATGTAGTTGTCACCGCCCAAACATGTCTGGTGAGGATGTATCATGTGTCCGATGGTGATATGAAGACGTGTGGGGAGGATACGGGCGAAAATTTATAATCCGTGTTCAGGAGCGTAAGAGGGCGATAGTCGTGACAACGGTGAGAACCGCTCGGTTTAGGAATTGGTATCATGATGCCTTCGAGGAAATCTGTGGGGACGGTAACGTCGTGGAGGAGGTTTTGAAACATCTGAATCCACTGAGCGCTCATCAGATGATAGGAGGAGCGGTAGAATTCGTTCGGTAACCCGTCTGGGCCAGGTGACTTTTTCGGGGCGCCACGTGCCAAGGCCGCTGTTAATCTTCAGTAGTTATGGGAGCCAGCAGGGCGTCGTCCTGGGCCACTACTCTGGAGTCAGGCACACCGCACAGAATGTCTTCGTACTCGCGAAGAGTCCTGTGGGTCCTCGGCGTAAAACTTCCCGTAATGCTGGACGAATGCCGCAGCGATGGCACATTGCGAGTCGACGGGTCCACCCTCAACTGCCTCTACTGACATTACAAGGTGGCGCTTGCGGTGACGTCTCTCTCTGATAACGTGATATACGGATGCCATTTCCGTGAGGATGGTATCCTGCACCCTTGCCCGCACTCGGGCTCCGTCTGGCTGTTGGGTGGTGAGATGAAGTAGGCGAACTTTGAGACGATTAACTGCTGTCTGCCGTTCACGTGATGGCGACCAATGTAAGATGGAAGGATGTGCATGCAAATTCCGGAGGCAGCGGTTCCACCTAGCAGCGAACCCACGCCGACATGGGTCCTCGTACTGGTAGGAAACGTTCAGCGTCCATGTACCACGGCTACCGTATGTGAGCTGTCGGTGGAGTGTGACCGAGCAGAAGAATGCCAAATGGACGGTGAAGGCTGTCGGCCACAGTTCCGCGTCCTTTGTCGCGGCGCGGAGTCCACGTGAGTCGTATATCCGGTCGAGGCCGCTGGCAGAGTGGTCGGTGAAATATGTATAGCCACGGCTGTCCCCGTGAAGAAGACGCCACGTGTCGTGTAGCGCCAGATCTCTCACGAGAACCCGTAGTGCCGAGCATGTAGAGTAGTGCGGTGTTTCGTCTGCTGGATCCAGGACGCTATTAAAATCGCCGCCTATGATGTAGTGTTCCGTATTCCCATTCAGCAGTGGAGGAATTTCGTCGGAATAAAAGGTGTCCCTTTCTCTGCGACTAGATGACCCGGAGGCGGCGTAAACATTGACAACGTGGACTACTCCCACCCTGATGGCAACACCTCGTGCAGAAGGCTGATGCGTAACTTCTGATGCCTCGATACTGTCGTGAAATAGGATGGCGGTTCTGCCGGATACTGCTGACTGTGTATCCATAAATGTTCAATTGCAGCTCCGGATGGACTTCCTGAAGGAGGGTGTTATCCAGGTCCGCTGTCCAGAGCATTTCATAGAACATGTGTGTTTTGATGAGAGCGCGTGTGCACACATGGTAGGAATGGGACATCTAAATGCGGAGTGAGAAGATGCAAATGGCGGCCTCTCGACTATAATGGAGCCGTTTGGCTACTTTCCTTTGCGGCAGGTACCTTTAACGTGGCCCTTCTGCGGGTGTTAGGCTCTACCAATGTAGGGTGTCAGTCACGTCTGAGAAGGAGTGTCAAGGGTGTCTTGTGCGTCTTCTGCCTCGATTTCTGTATCCCAGTCACAGAGCTGGGAAGAGGTTGGTGACGGAGCGTCGTCATGGGCGTTGTGCTCCATCACCTGGTATTTGTCCTGAGGGGCTTCAGTCAGGGGAACGTCTGGGCTAGTCGAGGCCACCGTCCTGTCCGTTGTGTCGGATGCCTGTCCTGGGGCGGTGCTGCTAGATTCCTTTGGCAACGACGCGTCAGAGACGGCGTCGGCAGCGTGCTCCCTCTAGAGTGAAGCAGCGGACCATGGATAGATTTGCCATTCTTTTTAGTTATGGTGGAGCCACACAGACACAAGGAAACAACGCTCCATGTCCGGAAACGCGTATTTCCCAGCCTTCTATTTACAGATTTCAATCTTTCAGCGATTAACGTTGCATTTTCAAATTTTAATGCAAACATAAGAAAAGCAATGGCTCCTCCTTCAAGAGGCGGCGTTTCTTATGACGCTTCGGCGACCGTTGTTTCGGCGTCCGTGTTTCCGCTCCCGTTGAAGGGCTACGATCAGTACCCTGGGCCATGCGGTCAGCGTCCGGAACTGACGCCTCCGATCTGACGACGACGACGGTGGTGGTGGTGGTGGTGGTGGTGGTGGTGGTGGTTGCGGGCGTTGCGTCTTTGAAGGGCGTCTCGTCGTGCGGCGCCGCAGTCACGGCGTCGTCAGCGGCCGACTTCGCAGGTGCACTGGACTGCAGCATGGGCGCAGCATCAGTGAACACCGGCCGCACCGCTTCCACGTACGTAAGCGGTCATGCAGTTGGCACTGCTATCTGTACTGGTTCCGAAAGTGGCACCTGGACAAGGCGGCGCTGAAGGCAGTTGGATAGGACGTTGCCCTCCGGTCCACAGTCGGCATGTGTCCGTGGTTGTCCGTCATAAGTAATGATGGCTCGGCAACCTCCGATGAACACTTACGACGGCACGTCTTTGCGGAGTTCGATGCTTACCTGTCTGACGTCATTGAGCACGCGATAGGTTTCAAAAGTGTTCCACTTCTTTTCCGTGTAAGTAACGAACGCTGCGGGGACCTCGAACGGCAGTTACAATATGTGCACCGTGCGCACACCCATAACCGCGTTGTCCACGGCTACCGTGCTTATGTTACCATCAGAGTGGCGAAAGCGATAGCCGTTGGTGGAACGTTGACTAGGTTGTCTCAAGCCTCTTCGTTCTTCTTCTTGAGATAGACTATACTGGAAGTGATGCCTATCAGCTCGTCATGCATGTCGTCTCTCAGAAACCGTTCGATTTAATAAGCCTTTGGACGCGCATAAGAATCGTTGAACGTGAGTTTCACCGTCGCCTGGCTGTAAGAGGATGCTATATCTAGTGAGAGCTCTATAACACAACCAACACAGTACTTCGCACAACGAGTAAACAAACACGTGCGGAGCGCTGCTCAGCGCGCCACGCGTCCGAGCCATGTCATGGGTAAATGCCGACACCCCTAGACCACGGGTGCACCATTTAGTATTAGGAATATTTTAACAATATACTAACCTACTGAGCCAAACTTAAGGCCGAAGTTACCTTTGGATTGATGTGTCACTCCCAAGTGACATAGTTCGACGAAACTTGGACCATGCATATCAAATAATAATGCAATATGGTAGAGTAGAGAAGGGAACTGAAAGAAATACGCAATGGGACGAATTAAAATTACGTTTTTATTCGAAGATGACAATTGCTCTCAAACCACCCCCCCCCCCCCATTTATAAGGCTCACCTTAACAATACAAAAAGCGGTACACGGTTCTTAATAGTGTCTGTGGTCACCACGGACAGCATTGAACGCTATGCATCGTGCTCCCATGCTAGCCAAAAGCTTGGTAAGGAGTTCTTGCGGCAGTGCTTTCCAATCCCTCTCCAGCTAGGTTGACAACTGCTGCAAGGTCGTCTTTGCACGTGGAAATGCTGAAATACGTCATCCCAACGAATCCCTCACGTGCTCGATGGGATTTAAGTCGAGGGAACGGGCAGGTCAGTCCATTCGCCGAACATCCTCTACCAGCTCTACTGCATGGGGTCATGCAGAAATGAAATCAAAACCAAATGCACCAGTGAAAAGATGCAAATGGGTAAGGCGTACAGTATCACAGTAATTTTAACCGAGGAACGTACCGTGTTTAAAGATTTGGACGTCAATATGGCCATGCCCCCTACATCAAAACATCTGGACCACCAAATCTATCATGTTCGACAATACTGGACGTAATCTCATGTGGCGAAAGGTGCTAACACGTAATGAACTCAGGAACATTTTCGAACGTGATGGTTTTTATGGCGCAGGTGATTTTGGATTTTGCGGCGTAACGTAGCGTTGGGCGTACTGATCTCCAAATCGTTGAACACACTACACTAACTGTAATCCATCCCAGTTTTCAAGGGCGTACGGCCCTCCAGATCTTTGAACGCGCCCTACTCTTAAGTCAACATTATTGTTACACAGAACTCCTTCCCAATGTGAGTCTTTTCGGCACTAACCTCATGTTTAAGGATGACCATGGGCAACTGATTTGAGCTGAGCAATTGGGAGACGTCGTGGAAAGGGAGGTTATTCGGAGAATGTACTGATATGGCCATTCTTCGGACTTAAACCGCACCAACCAAGTGTGGGATGTGTTGGGGAGACTTACTGCAGAATGTCCACATGCACCATCGAACATCTAGCAGTTGGTATAGACGCTGCTGGGGAAATGGAATGCCCTACTGCAAGAACTCCTCATAGAAACTTCTGCTCAGCTCCGGAGCACGTTTTAAGAATGCAGTGCATCTGTGATGATCATACAACCCATTAAGACTCATGTCTCGCTTTTTGTACTGTCCAGGGCCCATCACATATGGCCGGGACTTCAGTATAATTATTGTCTTTTAATAGAAGTGTCATTTCTCTTCGTCTCATCGCGAATTTCCCTCATTTGCCTACTGCACTGTAGCTCAGCACTCATGTACGATATGATGCGACATTCATCGAAGTACTTTTCTTGGCAGTGAACCAGCAGATGAGAGTTGCTGTCGTCCTTAACTTTTGCACAGAAGTGTAACTCAGCGGTTTCCTGTGCATGTAGTTCTGTGGATAAAAAATTCTTTCATTTTGTTAACTCAAAGAAAACAAAGGACAGACTTTTCTAATTACCTTTTTCTGCTTATTGTCTATTTTTCATGGAACGCCACACGTCATAAACTTTTCATAGTTTGTGGCTATTTTCATGCAGCCCGGTAAATTACCGTGTCGCCATGGTCGGCGGTAAATAAGAACGCTTGCTGCATGCGATTGTTTTCAGAAGGAAGCGTA
Organism: Schistocerca serialis cubense; assembly: GCF_023864345.2. Classification (NCBI taxonomy): domain Eukaryota; kingdom Metazoa; phylum Arthropoda; class Insecta; order Orthoptera; family Acrididae; genus Schistocerca; species Schistocerca serialis. The sequence continues at coordinate 617,397,487 of NC_064641.1, forward strand.
TGTAGCCGGCCGGGGTGGCAGTGCGGTTCTAGGCGCCACAGTCTGGAACCGCGGGGCCCCTACGGTCGCAAGTTCGAATCCTGCCTCGGGCATGGATGTGTGTGATGTCCTTGGGTTAGTTAGGTTTAAGTAGTTCTAAGTTCTATGGGACTGATGACCTCAGAAGTTACGTCCGATAGTGCTCAGAGCCATTTGAACCATTTTTTGAAGCGTATGTACATCACTTTGATTCGGAAGTGAGCTATGGTGATGACTGGGTATTGTGTGATGTCCTTAGGTTAGTTAGGTTTAAGTAGTTCTAAGTTCTAGGGGACTGATGACCTCAGTAGTTAAGTCCCATAGTGCTCAGAGCCATTTGAACCATTTTTTGAGCTATGGTGAGCCATGCGCAGGACGGTTAATTTTCTTTACAAGTGTGTACAATTTGAGCCGTTGAATAAGGAGATAAAGCAGAGGATTCATTTGGCAGTCTGTGTTTATATGACATGGCTTAAGATACCACACCTACCGCTTTTATTCCTGTATGACAAATGTCACTCAATTCTCCCTCAAAACCCGTGATTATATACATTCATTCCCTTAGTTCATAAACTAATTTCGCTACAACAGAAGAATACACTGTTGACGAAGAAATAAAAAACTATATGCGCTCTTTTATCTTCCCTTCACGACCGAGACTCTGATTACTAATCTGTTAAGCATAAGAAATGACACTGGTCATCATGCCCCCCCCCCCCCCCCTTCGCCACTAACCTCCTTTGTGCCGGCCGCACAGGAGCCCTTCTTCTCCTTGCTGGCTGGAGCGGCGCGGTTCATCTTGGCAGCGCCAGCACGAGCCTTGCCGCCCTCGGTCGATCCGCCGCCGGCGCCGGTAAGCTTGAAAGAGCCCTTGCCCTTCAGCCGGTGTTACACAATCAAATTTCATTGTCAAAGATTTGATCAAAGATGTGATAAAATATTCCGTCAAATATATTTGACAAAGATCTTTGACGTAGCGATAGAAGGGGTATTACACTGTCATAATATTTTTCGTCAAAGTTCAAGATAGCTGACAACAACAACTTGTTATTAGCCGCAGCAGTTGCATGTACCACAACTGCACTGTGTGCACATGCGGAAGAGAAGCGGGGGAAAAAAAGGAAACATACCTGGGTGAAGCCGTGGGTTTTACGACGACACGATAGAAGCATTCAAGAAAACTTGTTACGTGAGCTTATAGTGGAGGACGTCAAGTCGTACATCAATTACTTAAGAATGGATGACCATAAAATGGTTCAAATGGCTCTGAGCATTACGGGACTTAACTTCTGACGTCATCAGTCCCTTAGAACTTAGAACTACTTAAACCTAACTAAGGACGTCACACACATCCATGCCCGAGGCAGGATTCGAACCTGCGACTGAAGCGATCGCGCGGTTCCAGACTGTATGGATGAGCATACATTCCTGTATGTGCTCAGTGAAGTGTATCCTCATATCACAGATAACAATATTCACTTAAGTACTGATGCATCTGCAGAATACAGGCTCACTATAACACTCCGATTCCTTGCTACAGCAGAGGGTTAGGTTAGGTTAGGTCTCCTATCTTCTCAATCTGTTTTTGTATTCAGAATGCCTCACGTTATAAAGCGCCTCATCAGCTTCATACATCTCTATTAGTTTTGTAGTTGTCGGCACACACCAATAGTATTTACTGGCAATGTTTATAAAAACACTACAAACGATAGAACGCTGCAGCGATGCTAGCGCTCCATGTGGTAACATGTCACATTGCAGTGAACAGAAGATAAGCGACTTCTTTGATCAAATCTACAGTGACGCGCTAGATTTGATCAAATATTACACGACATTTGACAAAGTTCCCTATTACACCATCAAATATATTTGACAAAGATTTTTGACAAATATATATGACAAAGAAATTTGATAGTGTAATACCGTCCGTAGTTTGCACCAGCTCGCCAGCCACGACGGCCGACTTGAGGTACTTCTTGATAAATGGCGCCAGCCTCACCGCGTCCAGCTTCTAGTTTGCGGCAGTGTACTTCTTGATCGCATGCAGCGACGAGCCTCCGCGCTCCTCCCAGAGGTGCGCGGGTGCGCATGCTTTGCGCGTGGCTTCTTCACAGATGACGCAGACTCGGCCTTCTCCGTAGTGCCAGTGGCGGTTGGTGCCGGAGCAGTCTTGTTCGTAGCCGCCTGACCTGCCATTTCGACGGCGCGCCTGCGCACAGCGAGAGCGGGTTGGCACGCAGAGCGCAGCGCAGCGGCAGAGAATAGCCGCCAGCGAGCCAGGCTCAGCCAGTGTCGTGGTCCTTAAAGCAGGTGTAACGACATCTCACCATTCATCAATGGAGACACTGAGAATTTGTGTTCTTCGGAATGGGTGACACTACATGCACGTTCAAAGTCAATTCTCAATTCTTCGACTGGGATGCATCGTTGAACCACGACTACTGTCCATCGATTCACGTAATACACGTTCGAAGGCTGTGCCATTACACAACGGACATAAATGCATGTGAGTGCCGCTTCGATATTCGGTCCACCAGAAACAGACGTACAAAACCATGTCGCTACTTCTTAAAAAATAGACAGTGTTGTGAATACAGCTGACATATGTGCAAGAATTTGAAGTAATCGTCATTCTCTTCGAATGCAGAGACGAAGTATTAATGTTTTGACTACGAGTGGGGCACAGAGATAGAAAGCACCACAATATAACGGAGAAATATTCAACATTTTAATGTAATTTTTTGCTTTCTTTTTGTTATGGTGATTACTACGTTATTCATTGTGTTACACCACACAGCTAATCGTAAGACATAAAAAAAATTTCTTAGAGAAATGTAGCTGATATACGTGGACATGAAAGTGGACTCTATGAGATCAGCAGAAACTTAACAGAGATGAAAGGGATCTGGTTCAAACTATTTTATTTCAGAAATTGGGTGGATGGATTATTTCCAAAGTTTTGGGACAGGTGATGAGGAAAGTGTGAAAGCTGCAGTTATGGACGAGCATGTTGATCTTATATCAATGCAAGAACTGAAGGCTGTTTCAAGACTCACATGAATAGAAAATCTCAGGGGAAAGATGGCATCGATGTGGAATTATTTAAATATGCTTCAGAGTCACTCCTCTTACAGCTACTAAATTTTTGTAAATAGTTGTTCGAAATTCAGCAACACAACAGAATAATGGCAAACTGCAATATTAATCTCATTATTTTTTAAAGGAAAGGAAAGCGCAGGATGTGTAACAGTTACCAAGATATTATGTTTTAAAATCTGGATGAAATACTATCCAAACTAACAACAAAAAGATTAAAGACACTTTCAGAAACGCTTGTTGTATTAGAAATGAATGTGTTTCGAATGAAAATATTTTGTCCGGAGAGTGTTTTTACAGTCTGTAAAATTACTGAAAATACTGGGAAAACAGTCATCCCTCATCAACTGTAAATGTCGGCTATGACGAAACTGTTAATGAACTTAAAAGAGTTAAATTATGGGACACTATAGAAATGAATGGTGTACTTTAGCCTTCAATATGCGCTATTTGAAGGAAGAATTTAAGAGAAAAAGTCTCATATATTACATGCAATGATCAAAACATAAAGTGAAAAAATTTAATCAATTTGTATATATTGTAAGTGGAAATCTCCTCAAAACTTTCAAGATATAAAACAAAAATCTTAAGTGATGGCAGTGTCAGTCCAAATATATGGGTCAGGCTCTGATTGCCAGTCGACAGAGGAGAATTGAAGTAGTTGAAATGGGACTCCTCAGACCAATCTCAGGTGATAAACTCAACCATCGTATAAGGAATAGTGAAATCAGAAATGAACTTGGCGTCCAAAGCATACAGGTACCACAGAAAATACGGAAGTATAGAAGGAAACAGCAGTAACACATTCGAAGGTGATCGAATACCTACACTAATAAACATTTAAATAAGAAGAAATTTAGGGCGGCCTAAGAATTGGTGGAAAGATCAGCTGCCGCCTACTTGAAATTATAACAGGCAAGAATACCTAGACGATAAAAGGATTAATTTCTGAATGCAGATTTCTGAGGATTTAGTGCCATTACTGTTTCTTGTAGTGCTACTTTCAGTGTGTTTCATTTTCCTTTTCTTTGTCAATTTTGTTTCCTTTTCTCTGACTGTCTTAGAATCCGTAACTGCTGCAGCTTTATAACAAACCGTTTTCAATATGTTGTTTCACCTTTTATTGTGCATTTATTTCCTTAAACGTTCTTGATCACTTGAAACCAACATTTTGTTCACCCATTTTGACAAAGGTAAACAGAAAAGCATTTTGTCTCTCTCTCTCTCTCTCTCTCTCTCTGCCGGCCGCGGTGGTCTAGCGGCTCTAGGCGCGCAGTCCGGAACCGCTCGACTGCTACGGTCGCAGGTTCGAATCCTGCCTCGGGCATGGATGTGTGTGATGTCCTTAGGTTAGATAGGTTCAATTAGTTCTAAGTTCTAGGGGACTGATGACCACAGTAGTTAAGTCCCATAGTGCCCAGAGCCATTTGAACCACCTCTCTCTCTCTCTCTCTCTCTCTCTCTCTCTCTCTCTCTCTTCTCTCTCTCTTTCCAAGCATTTATCCCGACTTGCGGGGTCTCCTGTGATGGTTATCCGGATTTGGAGTGTTAATTTTAAGAGGTGGCCGGATGCCCTTCCTGTCGCCACCCCATACCCCCTAGATCCCCCCCCCCCCCCCCTCCTTGGACGGAAGGTGTATACCCCATCTGTCTGCGATCGTGTAACTGAGGCGGAACGTGAGGACCAACCCGGTATTCATCTAGTTCGCCTAAAAACCACATCCAGGCTGGCATGCACAACGGCACTCGTCGTCAGCCCGCTGAGCGGATTCGATCTAGGGCCGGAGCGCCTACCCGAGTCCAGGAAGCAGCGCATTAGTGCTCTCGGCAACTCTGGCGGGTACAGAAAAGCATTTTGTCTCTTTCTATAATACTATTCTCCTGAGTGAGCGTATGGGTAACATCCCTTTTTCTAAGTTTGTCAGTCCACTTAATAATTTCTTTCGTACGAAACTCCACATCTAAGTTTTCTCTTTTCCTAATGCCTTTGTTATACAATCTATATTCTGCTATATTTCAACACCGATTCAAAATTTCCAGAATGCTCCTATTTCTGTTACCTTCAGTATTTTCTGTATATTATTTACAATATTCCACTTTGGTTTCAACTTTAAAACCTTTTACATTTAAGGAACGTGTTCATTCAATAATTGTAACATGGAATGTAGTTGCAAACGTTAAATTGTATCAGCTGCGTAAGGAAGAGCGATGCATTGCATCATTGCCTTAAAATAAAAAGGATCGTGGTATATCATTCCCATGAGGTAATTTTTTAGAGGACTTACGTAAGGGAAGGTCGTATCTTGATTTCAACCTGGTTCCTCTTCAAGTATATATCGATTTACTCACCCTTCCTAGAGTAACATCCGTATACTAAAAAACCATCCGTGCCCTGTACAAACATAAGCAGATTGGTATCCGAGATAATAGAAAGTTCAAGAGCTAATCCTCCTTAGCAATGAGTCCCTGGGCAGACCGCTACACATTTGAGAGCAGTACCTGTACGAATACTACTGAAATTAATCATTGCTGCGTATAACTGGATCGGCCAGTGGTCACCTACTTGCATGCTGCATCTACATATACGGTGGTAACAAGTGGACGCAAGTGGTGTTTGAACGCCAACGTGGAACGATATATTCGTAAGCGAGCAAAAGGTTAGGTTAGGTTAGTGTTTTTTAATGTCCCGTCGACAACGAGGTCTTTAGAGACGGAGCACAAGCTCGGGTTAGGGAAGGATGGGGAAGGAAATCGGCCGCGCCCTTTCAATGGAACCATCCCGGCATTTGCCTGAAACGATTTAGGGAAATCACGGAAAACCTAAATCAGGATGGCTGGAGACGGGATCGAACCGTCGTCCTCCCGAATGCGAGTCCAGTGTGCTAACCACTCCGCCACCTCTCTCGGTAAGCGAGCAAAACACGATATGCGGGAATGTATAAAGAACCGCTCGGTCACACCGGCCGGCTTAATCACTCTTCCATAGTATCTGGAGAAATGAGTCTTTCGTAGCATACCTTGCACATGAATGTCACATTCTCAGTGCAAAGTGATTTGTGACACAAAGTACATGGTTTTTTTGGGCGTCTATTCTTCATTCTAGGACAAAGCGCACAAAATCCACTGGGTCCTGTCTCTGTTTCCACGTTAGGAAGAGGTACACATCGCTTCTTTCGGAATTTGAGATCCGATGAAATGTTCTGCAGGGTTATTCCTTGTGAAATATATGCTTTCACCTTCTCTAGAGCCACATCTTTCAGGAATACACGTCTTGTAATTACACTTGTGTGATTTCTTTGTATATAATTATTTTACCGAAACCAAAAACGTAACTCGGCATTGGTCTCTTCTTTGGGTTTTCTTTTTTGTTTTTGCGTAACTGCTGTTGTTCTGTAGACATTTTTCAATTCTTTGAATAGTGGAACGGACGTGAAATAATTGTCAATTAATATGTTTCTACCTCTGTTCAGTATAGGAGCAGCAACCCTCTTGACTACGTCAGCAGCCGCGTTGCTCAAATTGTAAGGTCCTGGTGGCTGTTTTCCCTCATATAACTCCAAATTACACTTATAAAAGGTTTCCCATCTACAAGGGCGTAGATTTTTATACCGTTTTTAGCGGGTTTATTTGAAATATATACCGGAAACTTACAGCGGCCCCTGAATGACTCCTACATATCATCAATAGTACAGTACTCTCTTGGAGCATAATTGTCGTTACAGTGACTAACAAAGACCTCAAGTATTTCTCAGATAGGCTCTAGGTTATCAGCTTGCTTTCTTGCCTCCCAAATATTGATATCATCTAAATTTAACACTCGTAACAAAAATAAGAAGCGCTTTATGGATATTGTTGCTGTAAATATACCACAGGCTGTACCACCATCACTCCACATTTCTTCGCATTCAAATTATTTAAATTATTGGTTTCTTTCAAACCATCAATGCAGAAAAATCCAATTAATTCCATTATTTCAACCACCAGCTTACAATCTCGTTCTCGTGAAAATTTTTCTTGTAATTTTGTGATACATATATATTTGTGTATGTAACTATTTTATCAATCATTCCATCCTCAAAAGACAGAGAAACACATTGAAAGGGAGTTTTTGCATTCTAGATGCTTGTTTGACCCCTGGAAAATGAATTACGATGTTCCAAGTCCTAGTACGCATATTACTTATGGTTTTGTGTATAAGCCATATTGTACACCCATCTTTTCCGGTATAAAATGGTATTCTACCTCTTGGTTTATGTGGATCTTCATGTGCAGCTTCATCCGAAGATTGTTCCGTATCTGTATGATAGGAACTTTCAATAACGGAGCAGTTGCTATCAGGGCTGTCTTCACGATTGTCGTCTGTATGATCCGTATCCAGTATACATTCTTCGTCCGAATCAGGGTCTTCCAGCCATGCAAGCACTTGTTTTGTTTGTCGGTCACCCATACTGATTATTGTAAGCTGTATATAATAAAGAACATAATTACTAAAAATAAATTTACCTTCGGCTTGTTAAAATGTAATAAAGCAAGAGCCAAACATTTCCATAACAAGAAACAAAAAATACTTGCAAAGATAGGCGCGCGATGAGCAAAATGCCGAATTTTCGGCACGGTGGCTCAACCGATTCACTGCGAGGTCACTGGCACACTGAGCGACGCGAAAGTGAGGTGCGCGGGGAGGGGATGAATGCTTGGGATGGTACTGAGACTCTCGTCGCGCTACCGTGTTAATAACAAACACAATTATCGAAATGAATTTTCCTGTGAGAGAGATGCTCATAGCGCGACTTCTCACGGGCTAGAATGGTTCCCATTCGTCCCTGCTCCGTTGTACACCTTTCTTACGTCCTCTTGTACCCATAGTTGATCATGAAATTTGTCACAATATTTCTGAGACACTATTTGTTAATGAGCTACCAACAACAAACTCTGGGAAGAGTAGAGACAGTCAAAAATGGTTCAAATGACTCCGAGCACTATGGGACTTATCTGAGGTCATCAGTCCCCTAGACTTAGAACTACTTAAACCTAACTAACCTAAGGACATCACAAACATCCATGCCGGAGGCAGGATTCGAACCTGCGACCGTAGCAGCAGCGTTGTTCCGGACTGAAGCTCCTAGAACCGCTCGGTTGTAGAGACAGTCGAGTCGGGTGATATATCATTATGTGCAGATTTGTCCATAGTAGAACAGGGAATGATCTCAAAAGCTGTCTACTAAGAAGAGCGTGAGAAACACAACGGAAATAGTCATGCTGATGATAGATAACTACTGGAAGTTCATTTACAGAATCACCACACTGTGGCTGAAAACCGATGCATGGATATTCTGTAAGCCAAAACAGTGGGACATTCAGGAACTAACTTAAGGTAACGGAGGTTTGAGTGGTGTTGAACGGCACGTTCGTATTCCCCGTGGCCAGAGAGTCAGTTCTGATGGCTTGTCGCTCTGGTACCATCACGGGGCAGGACCCATGAGCACTTTATTGCAGGGAGCGTTGGCATGGACCAGCGGTGGCTGCAGATCGAAGTACGGGTATCTGCTACATCCTCGTACGATACACAGTAGCGGGGCGTCACTAAGTTCAGAGCCGGGTATGGCGATGTGGACACAAACATCCCAGCCTCTTTTCCCGGACGAGAGGTCGGCGATTCCACTGGAGTCAGGGAAATTTGTTTTTGAATGTCAAGAAGAGCATTACATGCGTGCATTAGCGGCTGAGAGTCGCATTCTGGTGACTGAATGACTCGATACAGTGAGGAATGCTGAATACAGGTGGTGCACCGAGTATGTAGGTTAGCAAGCGATATTACCGACGGAATTCCATGGTTATCGTCTGACAAGTAGTAGTTGTTTTCTGATATCACACTGTGCATGCTAATATGTTCTCTGAAAGCAATACCCATTTTCATTTAGTTAAACTACAGGCTGAGAGCATGGCTGAATCGTGCTATACAGGAAGTGACCTTGTTTGTGCGATGTTGTGAGTGTGATTTGGTTGGTTGGTTGATTCAGGGGAGGGGACCAAACAGCGATGTTATTGGTCCCATCAGCTCAGGGAAGGACAGGGAAGGAAACAGGCCGTACCCTTTCAAGGGAACCTTCCCCGCACTTAATTGAAGCGATTCAGGGAAATAATGGAAAACCTAAATCAGGATGGCCAGACGTGGGTTAGAGCCGTCGTCCTTCAGAACGCGAGTCCAGGGAGCTAACCACTGCGCTGCCTCGGTCGACTGTGTGATTTTCAGATGTCATTTGTACAAAGAATTATTTTCTTTCTGTGAGTGATCAGATTTTATATTTTACAAGCTTCGAGCCCACAGCTTTATTCGCGTAGATCGTATGGTCTACAAAGATTTTTTGGTTTTATGTAATAGAATTTGTATGTTCTTCACAAATTGCAACACCTTCTAAGCTTTTCACTCTATTTAAGGCCGTATCAGTATTGTCTTTTCCGAATGTGCTTCTGACTGAAAAACGAGACCAGGAGTCCAAAGTTTTTTAAATCATATCTTTTGCGTTTTTGTGGAGTTATTACCATAGCAACTTTCATCCCTTTACAAATAGTTCTTATAACAGACCGAGAAGTGGAATCTCACTTTCCATCAATTTAGATTTAAAGTTTTTTTAATATAACGAAATATTTTCTTAGAAGGTTTCATCCCCTTTTGGCCTCCGTTAGGGGTTGAATTCTATAAAGACTGAAACACGTATTTTCTTTTATTCATAATCAAAAATTCAAATACCAGTTGTCATAGACATAGCCTTGAATATCCTTTACTACTTCTTTAGTAGTTATTTATTTTTAAAAAATTCCTCCATTCCACTGTTTTACCCTCTTAGTGATTGAATTTCCAAAAATGCTGAAACATGTAGGCTATTTTTTATTTTCTGACTGATAAATGAAATACCAGTTTGCGTAGTTCTAGCTTCAAAATTCCCTTAATAGCAACATACTTTCAAAAAGATTTTCATCCAATATCTTATCCCTAGGAATGGAATTTCGATGAATCCCTACAGAAACGATGCCTATAGTATGAGATCCACACCCTCTCCAACTTTCGACTTTCTGTCCTTAGCGGTGTAGACTTGGCGATGAAGAGTGAGTGTATCAGTCTCACCCTGTTTCAACAGCTAAGGGACTGAATTTCCAAAAACAGTGAAACACGAATTTGTTCATCTCTAATTGAGAAGCCAAATTACAATTTTCAAAGATTTAGCTTCAAAAATGATTTCGCAATGAAACATTTTCGCCTCGCGGGATTAGCCGAGCGGTCTCGGGCGCTGCAGTCATGGACTGTGCGGCTGGTCCCGGTGGAGGTTCGAGTCCTCTCTCGGGCATGGGTGTGTGTGTTTCTCCTTAGGATAATTTAGGTTAAGTAGTGTGCAAGCTTAGGGACTGATGACCTTAGCAGTTAAGTCCCATAAGATTTCACACACATTTGAAGATTTTTTGAAACATTTTCATAAAATGTTTCACCCCTATTTCACTTGCTCAGGGGTTGAATTTCCAAAAACAGTGACATGCGTATGTTTTACTTCTATCAGAAAAGCCAAATACCAATTTTCATAGATTTAGCATCAACAATGGTTGTGCAGTCAAATATTCCCATAAAAACTACATCCCCGATCCACCCCTACAGGGGTTGGATTCCCAAGTACAGTGAAACACGTATTAATTTTTTTCCAACTGATAACCCAAATTTAAATTTTCATTGATGTAGCTTTAAAAACGCTTTCATAATAAAATATTTTTATCCCATAATTCACCCCCTTAGAGGTTCAGTTTTCAAAAACACTAAAACACGACTTTTTTTTATTTGGAGTGGAGAAGTTAAATACCAATGTTCATAGATGTAGTTTTAAAAAACATTAGTGGTTATTTAATAGTGAAACATTTAAATAAAAGCTTTCACCCACTATTTCATCGCCAGGGGTTTACATTTCAGAACATCCTGAAATATTTTTTTCTTTACTGAGAGCAATAATACCAATTTCCCTTGTCCTAGCATCAAAATTGGCTGAATAATGAAATTTTCTTTGAAATAAAACCTTCAACACCTACTTCATACTCTTGGGGTTAAAATTTCAAAAAAATCCCCTCTTAATCGTCGCCTACAATGTAAGATCCACACTTTCTTCAAATTTCAAGTTTCTATCCTTAGCCATTTGAGTCAGTCAGTCACATTTCCTTCTCTAAGCAGATATTGCAGAGGAACTTGTAGAGACATACGGATGGGCAGTAATGTAAAGCGTTGTTGGCAGCTTGACATAGTAGTTAGTTGGCGATAGTAGTGGACCAGTCTCTAGTTAGGTGCTAGATAGGTGATATTAATTACGTTTGAGAGTTGTAGTATCTTATGGGTAACTGCAGAAGCAGGATCTACTGCATTTTCTGTGGCCGAGGGCCATAATTTGTAGTTATCTCTGTTATCACCGTGTTCTCTGCCCTTGTGCAAAAGATTGATTTTTATTCTGTTTAGTGTTTTTGTGGAAATTCTAGTTGTATTCTCTTGTTTGAGCTATGGTTTCAAAAACTGTACTGCACTCAGAATTAGTTCTATTTCAGTGTTATTGTATCATTTTTCATCTGTTATCAAGAAGAAATTTATGCTTAATAATTTAACTATTAAGTTTAACCCACAACTGTACAATGCACGGTCCGCACCCCTCTCCACCACAAACCTGTCTTTCAGGCTGCTGCTATCGAAAGGGTATATTACTGTATTAAGCTGTCTTTCTCATCGAAACTTGTGATTTTCCACCAACATTTTGCAGTTTTTAACTTGTTAACTTGTCAGATTGTCTTAGAAAACTAGATAACATTAGTAAGAAAGGCTCGTCGAAGTGACTATGGTATCTGCGCTGACCAGAATAACAAAACAATAGCAAGTTGTAATTTAGAATTATGAAAGCGCATGGTACTTGCGCATTCTGCAACTTGGCAACATCTGGACAACCGTGCACTGCCGAATGTTGGATTTGTTGTTATACTTGACAACAATGTGACTTTTATTAGACCAGGTAGAATCGGTCAACTTCTTCAACTTTCGCCGACCTGAACGAAGTTGTTTTCCCCCCACCCGCACCCCTCTCCACCTTTCTCTTACTATCAAACATCATAGGCTTCACGTGGCTCCGCCGGGCATTCGTATAGAAGTACGAAGCTTCACATGTTGCGCCTGGAACTTAGCATAGGGCGGCACTATGCAGGGGCTTGACCCACACAGGTGTAGACTGGCAGACTGCGATAAGTAACGTAAGAAGCCGGCTGTCAGTACAGGACAGCACACAGATGGGCTTCTTGACTAACATCAACTTTTGGCGCTAAGCGCGCAAGCGACAACATTCACACATCAGCTAAAGTATGTTTTTTAGCAGGCTGGGGCATTTTTTATTCCTAGTCTCTGCAAGCCAGAATCCTGTCGGTAGTCGCATCAAACCAAACAGTACCAGAATCGTTGAAGCTAGTAGTTCCGCAGAGAAGGAACTTCACTAGTGTTGAACCAATCCCTTGTGATCTGTTACAGTCAGGTTGACGAAACTTGCTGCCAATCACGGCTACAGTCACAGAACATGGTCCAGAATCAGTTAGTCGCTTCGTACCAGACATTTGATTCCGAGACTTTAAGATATGTATCACCGTTGTAGCAGGATTTCCAATACAAGCGGAAACATTGCCTTTGCAGAAACGAATCATTCGATACTGGAGGGAAACATTAGCGTTGGTATTTTATGTGGGAGTTCCTTTCATTTCATTTTAGCTTTCTAAATCGTGAGCTTCATGCCACACTTCTGATCACACAATACAGGTGACTGTTGGGTCCGTCTCCTATTAAACAAACCGCAACGGTGATTTACACGACTGGCAATTAAAATTGCTACACCAAGAAGAAATGCAAATGATAAACGGGTATTCATTGGACAAATATATTATACTAGAGCCGGCCGGTGAGGCCGTGCGGTTCAAGGCGCTTCAGATTGGAACCGCGTGACCGCTGCGGTCGCAGGTTCGAATCCTGCCTCGGGCATGGATGTGTGTGATGTCCTTAGGTTAGTTAGGTTTAAGTAGTTCTAAGTTCTTGGGGACTGATGACCACAGCTGTTAAGTCCCATAGTGCTCAGAGCCATTTGAACCATTTATTATACTAGAACTGACATGTGATTACATTTTCACGCAATTTGGGTGCACAGATCCTGAGAAATCAGAACCCAAAACAACCACCTCTGGCCGTAATAACGGCCTTGATACGCCTAGGCATTAAACAGAACATGGATGGTGTGTATAGGTACAGCTGCCCATGCAGCTTCAACGTGATACCACAGTTCATCAAGAGCAGTGACTGGCGTATTGTGACGAGCCAGTTGCTCAGTCACCATTGACCAGACGTTTAGAATTGGTGAGAGAACTGGAGAATGTGCTAGCCAGGGCAGCAGTCGAACATTTTCTGTATCCAGAAAGGCCCGTACAAGAACTGCAACATGCGGTCGTGCATTATCCTGCTGAAATGTAGGATTTCACAGGGATCGAATGAAGGGTAGAGCCACGGGTCATAACACATGTAACGTCCACTGTTCAAAGTGCCGTCAATGCGAATAAGAGGTGACCGAGACGTGTAACCAATGGCACCCCATACCATCACGTCGGGTGATACGCCAGTATGGCGACGACGAATACACGCTTCCAATGTGCGTTCACCGCGATGTCGCCAAACACGAATGCGATCATCATGATATTGTAAACAGAACCAGGATTCCTCCGAAAAAATTTCGTTTAGCCATTCGTGCACCCAGGTTCATCGTTGAGTACAGCATCGCAGGCGCTCCTGTCTGTGATGCAGCGTCAAGGCAAATCACAACCATGGTCTCCGAGCTGATAGTCCATGCTGCTCCAAACGTCGTCGAGCTGTTCGTGCAGATGGCTGTTGTCTTGCAAACGTCCCCATCTGTTGACTCACGGCCATGCGGGTAAGATGCCCCTCATCTCGACTGCTAGTGATACGAGGCCGTTGGGATCCGTATTACCCTCCTGACCTCACCAATTACATATTCTGCTAACAGTCATTGTATCTCGACCAACGCGAGCAGCAATGTCGCGATACGATAAGCCTCAATCGCGATAGGCTACAACCCGACCTTTATCAAAGTCGGAAACGTGATGGTACGCATTTCTCCCCCTTACACCCGGCATCACAATAACGTTTCACCAGGCAACGCCGGCCAACTGTTGTTTGTGTATGAGAAATCGGTTGGAAAGTTTTCACATGTCAGCACGTTGTAGGTGTTGCCACCGGCGCCAACATTGTGTGAATGCTCTGAAAAGCAAATCATTTGCATATCACAGCATCTTCTTCCTGTCGGTTACATTTCGCGTCTGTAGCACGTCATCTTCGTGGTGTAGCAATTTTAATGGCTAGTAGTGACACTGGCAGGGTCCTATTTGAGATGGTATTCCTTTGGCTCCCTCTGATCCTGGACGGATGTAACCTGGTAGCTACCTGAGAACCAACAATTTCGCATGTTTCACGTTAAAAAAGCATTAGTAGAGATTTAATAAGTGTTAAGTGACAGTGAGCATAAGAAAAATATTTGGGTGTCGGAACATGAACCACAGCATTTGTAGCCTGACAAGCTAGGCCATTTAGCACTTACACTTATTACTGATAAGTAGTTCTACACGACAGTCGACTTCTCACTTCTTTTGACCATCCATTCTGGTTGTTTAAGTTTCCATTAGCAGTATATATCCACACATGGTATCCGCAACTTTCTCCTGCTCAATTACAACTACTGAGGATAAATGGAGGCTCGAGTACAGGTTATTCTACGCGAAAGGCTTCACAAAAGAAAAGTTGGTTCGTTAACATACAGCTCTCTTGAGGTAACGTGGATTAGTAACGTATGGTAGCGAACAGTCTCGACGGCTTCATACTGGTCTCCAGAGAGGTCGAATAAACAGCCGCGCCGTTTCAATGTTTGGCTAGGAAATGGAGTTTGAAGACAGGCACAAACAGCAGCGCGCCGGAAATTGCGCTTCAGGCGAGGCACGGCGAAGCGCCGTGGACCTGCTGCCACCGCCGCCGCTGCGTCATCGGACTTCATCGCGGCTCTGCCGCCGACGCTGATGAGCTGCCCCAGAGGTCAGCGGAACACGCGACGCCCAGCGCCGACATCGACCGCGGCCGGCGCCGAACGCCCGCTGGCCGGTCCCCCGTCCCAAGCGAGGTACGGTACACCAATACCGCCCATACAGCCAATGTTCACAGCAACACTCCATATACGGTGGCACAACGACCTATCGAACGGCTATAAAACACAACTTGCATCATAAACGAACGACATTTGGCATTGTCAAACAGAAGCGTTCGATCTATTTCAAATACATTCATTCACCAAAATCTTCATTGCGTTTACAGACGTATTACAGTTCACCGGTTTTGAGTCAAATGAGTCATCATGAGAACTAAAGTTGCGCTTTCTCGTTACGGATGTGATACGTCAATATGTATTCAATAACATACTACTGTCACTCAAAATCAGATACTTTTAGGGGACCACAATGAATCACGGCTTCACTTGTTATTTCCTTAGCAAGATACCGGGATTTTAGTTCTGATGATGACTCATTAGAGTAGAAACGGTAAAACTTAATATGATGATGGTGAGTCCCATCTTCTTCATAGAGCTTAGGGGAACGACGTGGGAGACCCGCGCCGCCTTACTGAGCAAGGTCCTAGTGGAGGTGGTTTGCCATTGACTTCCTCCGACCGTAATGGGGATGAATGATGATGATGAAGACGACACAACGACACCCAGTCATCTCGAGGCAGGAAAAATCCCTGACCCCGCCGGGAATCGAACCCGGGACCCCGTTCTCGAGATGCGAGAACGCTACCGCAAGACCACGAGCTGCGGACAGTAATAATGAGCGTATGACATTGGTGGCTGGGAGACCCCTCACGGGGTGGTTCGGCCGCCGCTCCAAAAGTTCTTTAACGCCACTACGGCGACTTGTCAGTGAATGAGGACGAAATGATGATGAAAGACGCACAACACCCAGTCATCTCGAGGCAGAGAAATTCCCTGACCCCGCCGGGAATCGAACCCGGGATCCCGTGAGTGGGAAGCGGGAACGCTACCGCAAGACCACGAGTCGCATGTTAAAAAGTGTTCTATATTTTGAGAGGTAGTAATGTGGTCCAAAACGGGCAAAAATGTCAAGTAAACATGAGTCTGAAACGCGTACTTTAAGAGCTTTGAGCACTTTTACTAATGTGAAACTCATCTCTTTCACTGCGAGCTCTACACCTACATCCATACTCCGCAAGCCACCTGATGGTGTGTGGCGGAGTGTACCTTGAGTACCTCTGTCGGTTCTCCCTTCTTTTCCAGTCTTGTATTGTTCGTGGAAAGAGAGATTGCCGGTATGCCTATGTGTGGGCTCTAATCTCTCTGATTTTATCCTCATGGTCGCTTCGCGAGATATACGTAGGTGGGAGCAATATACTGCTTGACTCCTCGGTGAAGGTACGTTCTCGAAACTTCAAGAAAACCCCGCACCGAGCTATTGAGCGTCCTTCTTGCAGTTTTCCACTGGAGTTTATCTGTCATCTCCGTAACGCTTTCTCAATTAGTAAATGATCCTGTAACGAAGCGTGCTGCTCTCCGTTGGATCTTCCCTCTCTCTTCTATCAACCCTTTCTGGTACGGATCCCACACCGGTGAGTATTCAGTCAGTGGGCGAACAATTTACTGTAACCTACTTCCTTTGTTTTCGGATTGCATTTCCTTACGATTCTTCGAATGAATCTCAGTCTGGCATCTGCTTTACCGACGATTAATTTTATATGGTCATCCCATTTTAAATCACTCCTAATGCCTACTCACTGATAATTTATAGAATTAACTGCTTCCAGTTGCTGACCTGCAATATTGTAGCTGAATGATAGAGGATCTTTCTTTCTGTGTATTCGCAGCACATTACACTTGTCTACAGTGAGATTCAGTTGCCATTCCCAGCACCAGGCGTCAATTCGTTGTAGATCATACTGCATTTCAGTACAATTTTCCATTGTTACAACCTCTCGATATACTACAGCATCATCCGCAAAAAGCCTCTGAATGTTATCGACAAGGTCTTTTCTATATATTTTGTGAATAGCAGCGATCCTACGACACTCCCCTGCGGCACACCTGGAATCACTCTTACTTCGGAAGACTTCTCTCCATTTGCTGTCACGAACGTGCTACAGAATGTAGTAAATAAATGAGAACACATTGTTCTGTTACTGTGAAACACCAGAGGTTCTGCATGTTTTCTACATACCGGACTCAAGCTTTACTGTCGGTTCCTTTTGCCAGACCGTAATACAAGAATGACATTGTACGTTTTGCATAACAGACTTCCTTTACGCTGGCAAGGGCCAAAATTAAAATGTAAAAGTGTTTCACAAACTTATCAAACCACAAACTGCTTCTACTAGAACTAAGGCACTGATCAGCCAAAACGTAGGGCGACAGAAGCGTCCGATCCCACGCGTCGGCTTTGACCCGTGACGTAATGGTGTTGTCGTGTGTGACGTCATGACGGCGCGGAGTTGGGATTGAGTGTGGCTGTCTCCAGTTCTGTTTTATCTTATTTTATTTACTTTTCTGATCTGTTCGTTCTATCTCGTGAGATTCTTTTTTTTTAATTTAAAAACATTTATTACTTATTTTAATTGTCTGTTTCCTCCTATTTCTGTTTTAGTTTATTATATTAATCTTTCTGATCTGTTCGTTCTATCCCGTGAGATTTTTTTTTAAAAGACAAAAAACACTAATCAGCTACTGAAGCATCTTTATCTTCTATGGCTTGCAGGGGTTACCACCCCTGGGGAGGTGGGTGGGTATTCATGCATGGCTGTCTACGCAAGGCGTCTAAATTTGTTTATATTTAGTTTGCCCCCCACCCAAAACACCCCATTTCCGCGCTTGTCCCGTTAGTGTCATTAGGCTTCTTGTGGAAAGTGTGTGTGTTTGTTTTTGTTTCCGCCATATTTGTGACGTCATGGGTCAAAGCAGACGGGCGGGATCGGACGCTTCTGTATTTCCCAAAACGTTATGGCCACCTATCTAATAGCTGGTATGTTCACCTTTGGCACGAATAACAGTGGCGACGCTTCCAGGAATGAAAGCAGTCAGACCGTGGTAGGTAGCGATAGGGAATTTCCCACCACATCTGCACACAACTCACCTAATTCCCAAATATTCCGGGAAGGGAGGCGATGAGCTCTGACGCTACTTTCAGTCACATCCCAGACGTGTTCGTTCGGGTTCAGATCTGGTGAGTTGGGAGGTCAATTGAAACTCGCCACCGTGTCCTAGTGACATGGCGCATTATCTTGTTGAAAACTGCCACTGCCATTGGGAAACATGATCGTCATGTAGAGGTGTACGTCATCTGCGACCAGTTTACGATACGCCTTGGCCACCATGATGCCATGCATGAGCTACAATGGACCCATGGATGCTTACATGAGTGTTGCCCAGAATATAATCGAGCAGTCGCCAGCTTGTCTGAGTCTCACAGTGCAAGTGTCAAGGAGTTATTCCTCTGGAAGACGACGGATTCGCGCCCACCCATCGGCATGATGAAGAAGGTATTAGAATTCATAAGACAATCCAGCGCTCTGCCACTGCACTGTCCAGGGCCGATGGTCACGTGCCCATTTCAGTCGTAGCTGGCGACGTCGTAGTGTTAACATTGGTAAATGCACTTGTCGTCGGCTACAGAAGCCCATGGTTAGGAGAGTTAGGTGCATTGTGTGTCCAGACACACTGGTGATCTGCGGAGCATTGAAGTCTGATGTTAGTTGGTTAATGGTTCAAATGGTTCTGAGCACTATGGGACTTAACTTCTGAGGTCATCAGTCCCCTAGAACTTAGAACTACTTAAACCTAACTAACCTAAGGACATCACACACATCCATGCCCGAGGCAGGATTCGAACCTGCGACCGTAGCGGTCACGCGGTTCCAAACTGACGCGCTTAGAACCGCACGGCCACACTGGCCGGCCCTGATGTTAGTTCCACCACAGTTGATGCCTCTACCGTTTCACTCGTCTGCCCAGCCAACGACGTCCGACATCTGTAATGAGGGCTGGCCGCCCAACCGCACAACGTCTTGACATTTTTTCACCACGTGCTGAAGCCACTCACCATAGCACGCCCCGAATGCCCGACAAGTGGTGTAGTTTCCGAAATGCCTTCGGGCCATCAAACTCAGATAGATCACGTGCCTTGAACGTTCTACACGTGGGTAGCACTCTCAGTGATAATACTTGCACCGTACGTGTGTCTGTGTAGCAGTCATTCTTCGCCAGATGGCACTCCTGTCGCCTGGACGGGTTTATATTGATAGTAGGTCGGTGGTCATAATATACTGGCTTATCAGTGTATACGCGCTGCACGTATCCAGAATTGGGAAATTGGTTTATAGTAACAACAGTGAGAGGTATTTACTGCATATTGTTTCCATTGATACTAACAGAGAAATGTGTCCTCATTTGTTTAGTGCATTCTAAAAATTATCCCTAGCAACAAATAGCTTTCCGAGGAAGAGTTGTGATACCCAGTAGCGAAGAAGTAATAGTGTTCCTAGCTCTAAAAGTGTCCATTTTAGAACCCATGCTCACTGGATTTTCTTGTCTTGCTTTGGTCCATATTACGATTTACCAAATTATACTTACCTACATCCTATATTTGCCAAATTTGATGAAGACATTTACGATTATAAGAGTGAATCATACGTTACGAGATGTGAATAATATTTTTCCTGTCAAGTCACATGCTTATGTGTGATTCACAGTCTTTTCAGATATGATACAGAATTTTTAAATGTGTGCCACAGCAATGTCATCATATAATTTGTAATATTAACTGGTACATCAAGTTAGAAGCGGCAAAGGTAAGACACGAACTAAATTTCTGAAGACGATGTTCTAAATTCCCTTCCGATTAATTAGAAGTGGGTTTTCAATTGTTTCCCTAAATTTGTTCAGTCAAAGGCTGGGACCGATACTATGAATATCTTCGACCTAAGTCTCAATCTGAAGATTGTGTGGCAGCAGTTCTCCCTCTACACCATTCCCTGTTGTCTGTTAGTCTCTCTATTTCCCCATACCTGATGTGTACCAGATTGTAGTCTAGGTCTATCCCATTCTCCTTTGCCTTGAATATTCCTTCCATTCTATTAACGATTGAGTAAGTTGTAGTGGACAATCAGGCGACCCTTAGTGCTACGAACTTCCATATTAAAACACACTAAGTTACTACACTGAAGCGCAAAAGAAAATGATATATGCAGGCGTATTCAAGAACAGAGATATATAAGCAGGTAGAATACGGCGCAGCGATCAGCAACGCCTATATAAGAGAACAAGTGTCAGATGCAGTTGTTAAATCTGTTATTGCTGCTACAATGGTAAGTCATCAAGAACGTGGTGCTATAGTCGGCGCATGAACGAAGGGACACAGCATCACCGAGGAAGCGATACTGTGGGGATTTTGCCGTACGACCATTTCACGACTGCACCGTGAATATCAGGAATAAGGTAAAACATCAAATCTCCGATATCGCTGCGGCTGGAAAAAGGTCCTGCAAGAAAAGGACCAACGATGAGTGAAGAGAGTCATTCAACGTGACAGAATATCGAGCGGATGGGCATTTCCGGGTATGGAGACAAACTCATGATTCCATGGACCCTGAGTGTCAGCAAGGGACTGTTGAAGTCGGTGGAGGCTCTGTAATGGTGTGAGGCGTGTGCAGCTGGAGAGAGATGGGACCGCTAACACGTGTAGAGACGACCCTTACATGTGACAATTACGTAAGCGTCCTGTTTGATAACCTGCATCCATTCATGCATTCCGACGGACTTGGACAATGCCAGCAGGACAATGTGACACTCTACACGTCCATAAATGCTCCAGGGTGGCTTCAGGAACACTATTATGAGTTTAAGTACTTCTGTTGGCCACCAAACTCCCCAGGCTTCAACATTATTGAGCATATCTGGGATGCCTAGCAACGTGCTGTTCAGAAGAGATCTCCATCCCCTCGTACTCTTACGCATTAATGACCAGACCTAAAGGATTCATGATGTCAGTTCCCTCCAGCACTACGTCAGACATTAGTCGAGTCCATGCCACGTCGTGTTGCGGGACTTCTGCGTTCTCGCGGGGGCCCTACACGATAATAGGAAACAGGTGTACCTTTTTCCCTGGCCCTTCAGTGCAGAAGACCTGTATGTGAAGCCGTCAACACCGTACTTTATACAAAAACATAAGAAATTTTGATCGTATGTTGTTTAAAATAAGCAATTTAGGGGACGACAACGTACTCGGAATGGAGCAAGTAGTTTTTCTTTTCAAGCCCTTGTGTAACAAGGAATACGTGTAATGCGAGGTTGCAAAAGGCCAATGATGTTTACTGCATTCGACGCCCCACATGTTGTCTACTATGCAACCACAATATTTGCTGCCAGTGGCAACGGGGGTGGGGCTGCTTGTATCCAACGGTGAGGAGAACATGACGATGTAGAGTGTAGCTGCACTCTTTAGTCGACGAGTAACTCACAACAGTGCTAGTGGCGTCGGTACAAAGCAGAGCAATGGCGACGATAAACAAAGCAGACATTGCATTGCACCTACTGTAACAGTTTCGGAAGTTGACATACGATTAGACAGGAAAACAAGGAATGTCGCAGAGTGAGAAAGAGGTGGCA
Organism: Schistocerca serialis cubense; assembly: GCF_023864345.2. Taxonomy (NCBI): domain Eukaryota; kingdom Metazoa; phylum Arthropoda; class Insecta; order Orthoptera; family Acrididae; genus Schistocerca; species Schistocerca serialis. The sequence continues at coordinate 617,419,371 of NC_064641.1, forward strand.
CATGAAATATTAGCGTTTCTGCAAGATGAGTCAGTGGAACGTGAGGTGTCGTATACTCTCGACTGTGAGGGACAATTTAAATAAGGAGCAAAATGATGACGATACATCGTTAACAAGCGAAAGTGTAACTGCGGCAAGTGTTGAGGGGTGTAGTTCATCTTCCTTGTCGGACAGGGAGCCACAAACCCCGTCTCCAATGAGACGTAGTAAAGGACAATCGCTGTCCAGGGGGCAGGTACCGGACATAATGACGTATGTAGAAGATCATCCGCACTATAATAAACAACAATTATTAACAGATCTCGAACAAATCCGCAGCAGTATGACCGTACGCTGCATAAGAAAAACTATGGGTATTCAAGGAGGACAAGGCTCACTTGTTACTAATACTGTGTTTTGCACGTTGAAAATATGACCGATTACAATTTACAGAATGTGCATATAGTGACCTACTACATTTTGCACATCAAATTGCGTGCGACAGAGATTCAGGTGACTACAAGGGAAGCAGTGGATGGTTGCACAACTTCAGTGATACATAATTGGAAGATGTAACATATCGAAATTTCAAACAAAGCGTCAGCTTGACGATACACAGCAAGCTACGGAATCGGCCAGCAATTTTGTAGATGAGGTAAACAAACTTATCCCATCTTTCAGTAAGGAATCTGTTTTAAAATCCTCTTAAAATTTAGTGCGTTAAAAATTAAGCTACATTACGTCGTTAGAAAGATTTTCAAAGTAGAGGTGTAGGGCTACGTTATGTAGATGTAGAGTTGCGTTGTTTGGGGGAAGAGACCAAACAGCGAGGTCATCGGTCTCCTCGGATTAGGGAAGGACGGGGCAGTAAGTCGGCCGTGCCCTTTCAAAGGAACCATCCCGGGATTTGCCTGGAACGATTTAGGGAAATCACGGAAAACCTAAATCAGGATGGCCGAACACGGGATTGAACCGTCGTCCTTCAGAATGCGAGTCCAGTGTGCTAACCACTGCGCCACCTCACTCGGTTATGTAGATGTAGAAACGGTATGGTTGTCTCCACCACCAATGTGTGAAATACTAGTTATTTTTTGATGCTCTGACTCTCATGAATGGCAGGCCGAAGTGGCCGTGCGGTTAAAGGCGCTGCAGTCTGGAACCGCAAGACCGCTACGGTCGCAGGTTCGAATCCTGCCTCGGGCATGGACGTTTGTGATGTCCTTAGGTTAGTTAGGTTTAACTAGTTCTAAGTTCTAGGGGACTAATGACCTCAGCAGTTGAGTCCCATAGTGCTCAGAGCCATTTGAACCATTTTTGAACTCTCATGAATGAAAAATTGCTACCAGAAATCTTTGGTCTGTATGGTATCAGGTATCATATGACTCCACAACATCGGGAACAAGCTACAAATATTATCATTTATAAATTCAAGTAAAATACCAAGCGGATATAGGGAAAAGGGAAATGCCTTGGAATCAAGTAAACAAGCTGAGAGATTTAGAGTACTACACCGTGGCAGCATATAAACCTAAGCTTCAGCCTCCACGCAGACATCTGTTTTTAATTGTTGGTTATGTCTTGTAGGTTGACGATAGTGTATGAAGCATTCGATACTTTTATTCAAGCCAATGAAAGAATCTGTTTGACTGCTTTTCTTAGAAAATAGCTTAATCCTATAGTTTGTGAGGTACTGAAACTATTTTCTTCTGTCGAATATATTTTTATGACAATGTGACTTCGTCAAAAACTATAAAATTATAAGATATATATGATACGAACAAAGTTTTACTAAGGTATAAATATGAAAATATCGCTTCAGTTCACACGAATTATGCACCTGCTGTTTAGACACTGGCTGGCTCACCCACCCACAAGACATGGTCGGTTGTCATGCCATTTCGTGCACATACACATACACAGGTTTGAAAGGGTTCTCAGTGTGTGTCTCCATTTAGCTGATTGCGTTAATAGCGCATTATCCATATTTGTGGTGCATCTGTATGTGACAGTGATCCGAAACTGGACAGCAAAGGAACTGAAGGGAAGGCATACTTGTCGTCAAGGTTCCGATCAACCATGTCTCACAACTGCGAGTGAGGACTGCTGTACTGCGTACCGAGCACATCGTGATTCCTTCATATCTGCGCCTCCCATTCGAGAACATTCTGTGTGATCCCACACAGTCCTTCGGAGACTATCAGCAACAGGACTAGAGACTGTCGTTTCATTGATAGGTTGTCGTCACCACCCAACGCAAACGACTGCTATTGGAGATATTTCGTGACAGGGAAACATGGACTGCTGATGAACGGCATCGCGATGAATCACGGCCTTGGGCTACCCAGCACGACCAGTGTCGGCGACGGCGACCTGGGAAGAGGTCCCATTCTTCCAATGATTTGCAAAGGCACAGCAGTGGGATCAAGGTACTGGGAGCCGTGAGATATGACTCCACATCACGTCTGGTAGTAACTGAGAGCACTCTGAAGGCACCAAGATACGTTACAAACATAACAGATCCTCATGTGTCACTTCTAAGTTAACAGTATCGAGGTACCGTTTTTCAACAGGACAGTGCTCTTCCACACATAGGACGCGTCTCTGTTGACTGTCTACGTCATGTTGGGGTACTTTTGTTGCCAGCAAGATCGTCAGATCGGTGCCGATAGGATCTGTGTGGGAACACCTTGGCCATCTACTCCGTCCTGGTCTGAGTACACAGGATATCAAGGTCAAATTGCAGCCGTTACATGTCAACTTGCGTCACACACGCTGACCACGGATTTATGACATTCCTCGCAACCGAATCAGCGCGTGAATCCAAGGAGGAGCAAGTGCAGTGAGGTACAGATTGGTTGGTTGATTTGGGGGAGGAGAGCAAACAGCGAGGTCACCGCTCCGATCGGATTAGGGAAGGATGGGGAAGGAAGTCGGCCGTGCCCCTTCAAAGGAACCATCCCGGAATTTGTCTGTACCGAGTCAGGCAAATCACGGAAAACCTAAATCAAAATGGGCGGACGAGGATTTGAACCGTCGTCCTCCCTAATGCAAGTCCATTGTGGTGAGCACTGCACCACCTCGCTCTGTGATGTGCTGTGCTGATAAGTGGGCTGATACTGCTAAGTTTTTAGTAAATTGTACTGATTTTGTAATTTCTGAACGACTACCATTTAAAAAAGCACCGTAGGCTGTCTAATGCCAAAATGCAGGATAGCTATTATTGCACCATGCTTACATATGATATTACTGGCCACTGGCAAAACTATCCAGTAATGTCATAAAAACGCGTGGTGCGCTAAAGGCAATCTTTCATTATATAACTTGACAGCCAACGGTGTTTTTTTTTTTTTTAATTAACAAGGTTTTCATAATTGAAATGACATATGTACACTCTCAATCTGTGACGTTTCATCTTGTTTTCTCCTCCCATTCTGGATGTTTCCCATAACAGCAGTTTCACATAGCATTGGAATTCCAGCGGTCGTAATACCGTCTCTTCATTAGTTTGATGTCTTCGTATAGGCGCTTATCATGTTCCACACAGATACAACTTTTCACGGTAAATCAAACGTGGGACTATTCAGAAAGTGAATCTTGAGACTCATCAACCAGTGAAACTTCTTAAATTTTTCCAGCATGTAGGCTAAAACGGAAATATAATGTGGGTGCTTTTCGTTACTGTAATTACCTACTTGAGTCATACTGAAGCCTCCCTCTCATTCGCAGTCATTTTCAGTTCAAGGTTGGAGTCGAATATCATTTGGCGAATGTCTTGTGCAGCACGCTCTTTTTTATTTCCACTTCAAGCAGGTGTCAAAATCCCTCTCCTTTTGGATAATACTCTCATGAACAGACTCATTAGGCTAAATATAACGTTTAAAAATGATAACGGAAAGCGTTTCGGGTCATTTTTATTCTTTCTTGAGCAACCAGAAGAAGAGCCTTATACGGAAGTGAAACGTGGGCGATAAACAGAGAGTAGAACATTTTGTAATGTGCTGCCTTATGAGAATTTTGAAAGTTAGATGGGAAGAACTAACGAAAATATATTGAATGAGGTTGGGGCAGAGTAATGTATTACACATCTTGACTAATGATAGGTTGATAAAACACATATGGAGGCGTCAATTACGTAACTTGGGGAAGTGTGGGGTCTCGATATTGTACGAGGAGACCAAGGGTTCACATTAGTATGCACGTTAAAACGTTTATTGGTTGCAGCAGCTGTGCAAATTGCAGAAGTTTGCACAGGGTAGCTTATATTGGAGAACTGCATCAAACTAGTCTAGAAAGACCACAACAAGAAAAACGACTGCAAAAACATTTCAACGTATTTCATTATTCGCATGTGTTACTCATTAATGTCAGTATTTTATTAGTGTTGGTGCTTTTCGGTCGAGGAACTTTTCGTACTGATTTTGAACGTCAGAGGCACGCAGATACCGAGTTTACCCGTCACTTCATACGAACAACCATTTGTGATGACATGCAAACCAGTATCGGGATGGTTCTGCTGGAAAGTGCGCTACGAGCAGGTGCGGTATACTCCCTTCCTTCATTATGATGTAGCTCGCCTCCAATGACGCAGGCCGAGATGCAGCGGGAAAGACGAGTGAATGTAATATGTGTTGAGTGGTCTACGCAAATTCTGCAGGGAGTTAACGATAGTCGGTGGTGAGACTGAGACGATGGTGTATTTACTGCTAGCATGAGAGAAAAAGTAATATGAGTCCAGCAGTTTTCAGTTCCATCACTACAAGCTCTCGTGACTTTAATCGTTTCAATTATGTAAATTGTTTATTTACGGTACTGCACGGAAGCAGTCCTATTTCATTTCTCTTTATGTGTCCGTAAGGTCACACTGCTCTATCGTCGCTGAACCTAAGCTCTAATCGTAGTAGCGACTGCAGAATTGGAGTGAATGTACGTGTGTGTGTGTGTGTGTGTGTGTGTGTGTGTGTCGGCGGGGGGGTTTCCGTTCGTGAGCAACTGCGCTAATTAGAGCTTTCATTACGACGAGATTCCGATTCGTTGCTAATTCCAGTGTTGCATGAAATGCGGTGTTGTGACTACAGAAACTGCTTTGAATTTGTTCATTTATGCTTGTTGTTGCTTCACGTTATTGCCAAAGTAAATTGGTTGTACTTTATGCATATTTAGGATAAGAATTTTTCTGTAGTTTTCTGTTCGTAAATTGCCAAGGCTCTTGTGATTTTGATTGAAACCCAGAGGACGTTATTTCGGCTGATGAGAGTATAAGGTATGCACAGTAGCAAGATTAATGTAGAAGTTTTCCTAGGTTTTTCTATAGAGCTTGATGAAGACGGAAGTTCAATATAGACATAATTTTGTAACTGAAAGGTAAGTAGAGATCATGATATAAAACGGCTCATAACACCAAGTTACAGGAGAGGGTCATCGCATTACTCATGGCGACCACTGAGACGCCAAAAACAATGCATGAAATTTGGAATTTTCTCCCAAAGAATATTTCAATTTCAAAACAAGGAGAAACTTATAGTCACAGAACTATGAACAGTTTTCCGAAAAATCCTGAACTGTAAATTGAAATGAAAGTACATACAAGTATTCTAACAGATTAAATTAGGTGATTGTTGTGTTAATCAAGGATACTAAGGAGATAACAGTATTATCAACTGAGAAATTGGTATACACATCATGTCACAGTAAAAACAAATTTTTATAGCTTTTAAAACATGGAAATATTTGGTACCCTATCAACAATACAAATATAAACCTCGGGGTTGATTTGACTGGACAGACATAATTCAGTAATGGGACAAGTGATTGGTAACGTCGTAAAAAGTTAATCTGTATACTAAGGGGCGGCGGTTCGAATCTCGGTGTGATCTGGATTGTTTTGTTCAGTTTGAATACCTAAGTAATTTAAAAATGCAATTCATCAAAAATATGATAATTAACTCACACCCAACCATCATTTTTCAAGAAAAATGCGCGTCTTCTAGTTTATAATTACGTATCGCACGCAAAATTCTGGTTTTCATTGCAAATATAAATTTTTAGTTATCAGTATTTTATAAAAGGTTTTAAAGATTGTTGAAGTTAAGAAAAAATTATACAGTTAAATTTTTTGGAGAAAAATGGGAAGTTAAATACTCTTTATTTGGATAAGTCCATTATTTTGTAGGAAAGATGTGATCCCATACGACCCAGAGTGATAAGCGTCGCAGAAACATGGAAAATAACAATTTTCACGGCGTCGACCACACTGTACAAATGCCTCATTTTTGCAGTTGTCACCGTATCGATGGAATCTGAAGCCAATAGAATTTATCTGGAACCAAGTTAAGGGATTAGTCGTGAGATATAAGAAGACATTCAAGTTTCCAAACGTACTGGAACTAACGAACGAAGCTTTGTGACACGTCTGTATCGGTTGTGGCTTCAGTGTCCCTCTCACCCTCAGAGCCTAGTGGAAAAGTAATTCATATGAATAGTATCTGAATGGCCGCAGATCAGTGCGTGTGAAACATGGTTGACAGATGAAATGTATAAATTGTAAGGACCTAGGAATGCTAAATGAGCATTACACAGAGTGATAACAGAAATGTTAGTAGTATCAGTATGTAACAAGATTCATAAGTGGTAAGAAAGGCACCTGTTATATAATAGGAGTGGGTAAAGAGGAGTGGTCAAGGGTAAGAATGAAATAATTTAAAATATACTGAAAGACCTCAGACAATTCCTTTCATATTCGCTTTAGATGATACCAACTCGTCACTCTGACAACAGGAGTGAAAATTACACTCAAAAATTAACAGAGACATTTATTCAGATTTTGTGTCACTACACCTATCTTCCTTTTTGTCACACTAGCGCACTTTATCCTCCCAAGAGAGGCACCGCATGAGCAAAATTTTTATATATCTAGCCTGAGAATGAGTTCTCAACTCGCTTCTAGTTGTAGGTTATTGTCAGAGGCAGCGTTGGTGTTCTCTGGACGGATACGTGGAGAGAAAGTTGCTCGCTTTGCCAACCACACACAAGCTCTGCAAAGAGACCGTGAGCGACCGCACACACCTGCAGAGCCGTCGTTACAGGGCCCCTTTGTCGCAAAACGCATACTGGTTACGCTCTCGTAAACGGTGAGGTGAGGAGGCTCAGGAACAAACTTTAATACGCACTTTCTAGCGTCACCTGGTCGCCAGCCGGACCAGGGCACGCCGTTTTCCACTTGTGTCTACAAAAGAACTTGTTAGAGATAAATATGTGAATTGTTTTCGGAGCGGTTTGCCTGTACGGGTTGCGCTGCGGCCTTCAATTCCGGACTCGGAAGGGAAGTGGCTTTGAAGAGAAGGTGTGGGAGACACAGCTCATCTTGTAGAAGATTCTTCATGTAGATGTGTGGGCGTTAGCTGAGGCACCGCGAACGCCGACGCACAAGGCCCTGTAGTCCTTTTCGTCTAGCCGACAGAAAAAGAAGAAGGAATGTTAAGATTTACTGAATACCATGCTGCCACATGACCAGACGCCAGGTCGGCTGTTAAAACAGCTCTCTCTGCCTCTTCCTCTCTTTCTTTGTTCCATAAAATTTTCCGCTGAGATGTTTTCTCCAAATCTAGTTAAGAGGGGTTTTAGACGTCCCGATCTTTCCTCGTCACTGGCTGCAGCTCCGATCTGCTAATACATAGTTTTGGCGGAGTTTCCCTAGCGGACATACTGAGAAGAATACAGGAAAAAATTTAAGTGCATTCGGTTTTGAGTCTTCGGAAAGAACAGTCTGGCCTTGTCACCGACAAAGTGCTCTGATTGTGAGATTACGATGTATGCAAATGTTTTCTGATGGGCATCAGATTTGGACGGAACCGGACTTTGCCTCCACAAAGGGATTCTGAGAAGGGCAGACCACGGCTTCAAGCCCCAGAAGGCATCTTTTCGTTAATGAATCCTGCTTCCGCAAATCACTGAGAGCTTCACTAGATTCAGGAAATAGGAAATGAATGCGAGTTCTTTGAGGGATTTTATGGCGATGCCTTCCTGTGTCCACAACAATATTTCTCTTCTACCTTAACTTCCACTAGCATTCAACCTATTGACTCGTCGTCCACACAGTTCTTGACAAAGCTGCCCATGTAGTGCCCTATCAGAACCTTTAACTCCTTGCATTTTAAGCAAAATCAGTATATAACAAGACCGGTACAATTATATCTGTCTCAGGGCCGAAGGCTGCCTCAAGAAAGATAGTTTGGAATGATCGTTTCTCCTGGCTTTCCACTCAGTAGCATGCGACCCACCACACCTTTGCTTGACTGTCAATGGTTAATTATTTTTGGTTTGCTTCATATGTAAATTCCTTTTTTCTTAAGCCTAATGTACTTTGGTGTGATCCTTAGGGTAAACGAAATTGGATAAACTGGACTTACTGTGTCTTCGTAGTTTAGACGTTCCCTGTCTCTTTCCCTTATTTAAATAGTAGTGCAAGACGACCGGCAATAGCCTCATTTACGAGCGCTACCTTCCGCGTTATTCCTTGCCTAACTTTTATTTGTATTACCCAACCGAGTTCATGGGAAGCGTACCGATTTCGGATAGTGTCCAGACAGTATCGGGTACCAAACAGACTACTGTGAGTTAAGGCTAATGAAACGTGCATATCAGTACGTGGTGTAACCACCACTGAAGGCAATTCAGGCGCTGTGTAATGCCACTTCCTCGGACGAGAAATGAAAATCAAAAATTAGCTCCAAAATTACCAAAGATTTTCTCAAATCAAGTTCCAAATGCCATAAAATATGAACAAGCAAACAAATTTACAGTTAACATTATTATTTGGATGTTAACCAGTAACTGAATCAGGAATCAAATACTCAGCAACTTATTACTATACGAAAGAAAAATAGGATTCCAGTAAAATCAAACTCAAAATTCAAAATCATAGTAAATTGCAAAATCATTAGAATTAAAATGCGCAAAGTAGAAACAACTTTCCCATAGAATACGCCATATGAGTTCTATCTGAGATTCGTGGGTAATGGTTAAGGATAATTGAATCCATTGTCACTACGTTACGAGAGTTAGCCGAAGCAGGTCATACTTTTGAATGTTCGTATATGTAGGCGCAATTAGATTGTTTTTTTCAGATTGATTATTGCGATCTACTATGTCGCAGTGAAACGATACTTTGCCTTCAAATATTACGTTATTTAGAATTCAGATAGAGGACTTGTATATATTAGACAGAAGTGATTTTTAATTAGGTAACCTGAAGTTAACGGTATTTAGGAAATGAACACAGATAGACAATTTCATTCGTAATAACTAATGGACTATGGAACTTGGCGATAGTTACGAAGCATATAATTTATAATTCCCTCCAATACTTGGGAAAGCTTCTTCCTCACGCCTATGTTAGGAAGTGACTAATATTGTGTAATAAACAAGCATATCGTGTCAATTCACACATTTATCATTCAAGTTTTACAATGTTGCGATATTATTTGACTAAAGCGTTCGGTGCTTATATAGAATTTCCTTGACGTTAGGAATTAATAACACTGTTACGACTGATTATAGATTTGAGATTACAAACAGTCTATAGGGAATTTGGTGTCGCTCGAACTAATCTGAACTTACCATTAATATTTAAATGGCTACTGACAGACTATCGATTATAAACGATTTAATTACGACATTTGGTGATTTAAATATCTCGCACAAGTCGCGAGTTCAGTTCACCAACGTTCTGTTTGTAACGTCGATACCGATACAGAAAAGAGAACACTCTCATTTCTCTACCGCTGAGTGTTAGCCAAAACCGAAGATCCGAAGGACGTTACAGCTGGCTCTGGCATCTAGTCGATCTGCACAGGGCGAACACTGTCCTGGGACACGTCATTTCATGCCTTCTCGTGCTGTTCACGCAACTGTGTTAGAGTTTTGGTTGACGTGTTGCGCGAGTCACTTTTCATCTCATCATAACCCAAATGTGCTTGATTGGAGCCAAGTTCGGAGATCGTGTTGTCCAGGAAAGTTGTTGTACGTATTGCACAGTATATTGAGTTTCATGGGCAGTGAGTGAGCGAGCATTATCTTGTTGGAACAACACGTCACCGTCCTCTTGCACTAACGGTAAAGGAACGGGTCTAACAACATTCTGCACCTACCCGGGGCTAGTTAGCGTCCCCTCCAGAAACAACAAAGGTGAACGAGAGTTATAGCTTATCGTAGCCCAGCCCATAATGCCGGGGATGAGGCGGTGTGTACTGGACGAATGCACTTTAAGAGGCAGCGTTCACCAATTCTGCGTCGTATGTGGAAACGACAATCACTTGCGTGCAGACAGAATCTGCTTTCATTGCTGAAGACCACGGCCCACCATTTCATCTTTCAAGTTATACTCTGACGTTATCAGTCGAGTCGTGCATCTCGATGCTCGATGCAGTGGCGTGAGTGGAATACGGATTAGAGCAGTGCGTGTGTGTGTAAGCTCCCTGCTAATAATCGGTTCGCACCAATTCGTGTTGACACCACTGCGTTCACAAGCCCTCTAGTCTGTCTGTGGCAGCTGTACGGTCTGCTGCAGTTTCCCTTACAAAACGACGATCCTGGCGAGCGTCTGCGCTGTGTGAGCGCCCAGGACCTCGTCTACGGGTGTGAGAATGTTAACCGAAACCATTGACATCCACATAGTTGCACGTCGGAGCACTGTATCACTCGTTTGCACCATACTAAGCCTACTGGTTGGGAGCATTTCCTATTAATTGGTAGACTCAGGTAGCGCTCTGGTAGCTATACCACTACGATATCTGGGGGGGGGGGGGGACGCTAAAACCGTTATCAATACATCTACTATCCCCCAAGTGGCGTATGGCGTAATTGGATCAAATCTGACTTCGTATTTCCCAGTGTACCAATTTATCCCCACCCCCTCCAACGTCCCCTCCCAACCCCCCTCCTCTCCACCGCCCCCTCCCCCCCTCCTGCTTGGCAGTGCATAATATAGTAAACCGACAACATCAAAGTAGGACTAAACGGGCGTGAAGTTGAGGACAGAGAACTGTCAACAGGTGGTGATAATACACCAATATGTCGTTTAAGTTACACGAAACAATACTTTTAACACGTAACATACTCTGTGAATCATACATTTACAGAAGAAATTTTTGTGTAAGAAAGAGAAATTTACTGGCATCAAAACGGAATATTGATGATGAGTAATTCTGTGTTGGCTCTAATTTGAACCAAAACAATGTTATTAACGGTTTACTGGCAGATTGGAATAATGACCTAATTACAGCGAATGAGAGGATCAAAATAATATCAACATTTACAACCATACCAGTGCAAGGAATTAACAGATTCGTAAGTCACTAAAGTTTTTCTTAAAAATATTTTCAAAACTATCCGTGAAGCAGAAGTGCGCAAATGATAATCATGTCTTTGAAAGTTAAGAGCAGATGTCAATGTGGCTTCACAGTTATTAAAATGTTGATTTATATAAGTTACAATTCGAGTAGAAACAGTAAAAAGGCAGTTGTGAAAACAATAATTATAAGGAATGCTAAAAATACACTCCCATATGACGAACTAATGAGGCTGAATGGGAAATACAGGTATGCAATACAGTATACAAGCATGTGGATAAGTCCAAAGCCGTATCAGCCGCACACAAGTCTTGTTACAGGTACATGAGCCATCCATGTACATTTTCTTATACTTCATTAAAACTTTTCCACCTGTGTATAATTCACACTCTACAGAAAGACGTAAATATGATCAACGTCAGTAATATTACTGACTGGAATACGTAGGGGACTGGACCTAACAGGAATATTTATGTTAACTACAAGTTTTATGAGAAATTTGAAACGGTTTTCGTTTGGTCAAAAATGGTTCAAATGGCTCTGAGCACTATGGGACTTAACATCTATGGTCATCAGTCCCCTATAACTTAGAACTACTTAAACCTAACTAACCTAAGGACAGCACACAACACCCAGCCATCACGAGGCAGAGAAAATCCTTGACCCCGCGGGGAATCGAACCCGGGATTCGTTTGGTCAAGCACAGTCACAGATAGTAAGGTATTTGTTAATGGTAGAACTGAAGAAATGCAAGAAGGCGAGTGTTCAAAAAACTAATCGAAAGAAATTGCTGACATCTGCAGCAAAGTGTTTTCAATTTCTTTTTTTATTTTGTTTTATGTATTTTTGTTACGCTGAGGTGGAAATGAACATATAATGGCACTATCTTTGACAGAGGTAAAAACCGCATTGTCGGAAGAACACCATCCAAGAATTCCAAGATAGAAACGTTCGAACGAGCGGATGTCGTTGATGATGATGATGAAGATGATGATGACGATGATGATGATAGGTCTGTGGTGCGCCCAACTTCACTGTCATCAGCGCCCGTACACATTCCCAATCTGTACAAAGTCCAATCTAGCCACTTTCATGAATGATGATGAGATGATCAGGACAACACATACAATGTGTGATTCAGAAGTTTCAAGACAGATTCATTTCTGTATAAGGGAGCGCGCGAGGACCGGTTGCGCCGGGTGGGGGAAGTAGTCGGGGGTCTCAGGGAACGAACTGACGCTACGGCAGTTGCCTCCGGAACCCTGGCAGCATTATGCGATTAAGTTTTGCGTGTGACTGAAAAAAATGGGAGACTCTCGGCATGATTAAAGAGTCCTTTAAGGAAGAACCCATATCCCGTGCAATGGTTTTTATGTGGCACAAACGTTTCAAAGATGGTCGCGGGAATGTTGAAGACGACGACCAGTCCGGTACGGTACGCCACTATAATGCCGAACGGATCAAAGTGTGGAGAGAGTGCGGGAACTTTTAGACAATGGCCGTCGTCGTAGTACTAGATTAATTGCCGATCAACTGGGACTCAGTCAGAGCACGGTGTGGAGGATTGTCACGGAGAGTTTGATAATGCGAAAAGTCTGTGCCAAACACGTGTAAAAAGTTTTGTCGGTGGATCAGAAGGAATGGCGCATGACTGTTTGTCAGGATGTGCTCCAACGGTTGAAAGTTGATCGTTCTGGAGAAAGTGGTTACTGGTGATGAGACCTGAGTCTAGAAGTCCGATCCTGAGTCAAAGCGTCAAAGCTCAGAATGGCATACTGCTTCCCCGCCGAAGCCCAAGAAAGCTCTCATGTGCACGTTGTGTGTGGAGTGCACGCTGGTTGGTTTTTTTTTTTTTTCATGGTAAAAGAGTGATTCACAAGGAGTTTATGGGTCGTGGACAGGCTGCCACAGGTGACGTTCCGCCGCTTGAGGGATCGAGTTCGCCGGGTCAGCCTGGCAATCAAGGGCGATTGGATTCTCCACCACGACAATATGCCCACTCACAAGTCGCACGCTGCCGCCGAAGTCAAGTTCAACGTGACAAAACAGCCGAAGCGACCCTACAGCCACGACTTGGCTCCAGGTGACTTTTCCCTCTTCCCCCGAATCAAGACAGGCCTAAAAGGGGAGCGATGCTACTCCATGGACGGCATTCAGCAGGCTTCGACGAGAGCCTTTGATAGCATGACGCCCGAGGCCTTCCAGATGGGCTAAGAACAGTGGAGGACGCGGTGTTTTGATACTGAAAGATCATATTTTGAAGAATTTTAGTCCACCGTACTTAAACGTCCAATAAATTTATAGTTCAGAGTTAAGTATTGAAACGTTTGAATCACATCTTGTACACTCAATCCCCGGCAGAGAAAATCCATAACTCGGCCGGGAAACAAATCCATGATCCAGAGGTGGCAACGCTAGCCACTAGACCACGAGCTGCGGACCGAGCGGATATCGATGCAACATTTCCATGGGGATAGAAACGATGAGGAATTTGTACGTGTGGTTAACGGTCATGGGCCGCGCGGAATTAGCCAAGCGGTCTGATGCGCTGCAGTCATGGACTGTGCGACTGATCCCGGCGGAGGTTCGAGTCCTCCCTCAGGTTTGTGTATCTGTGTTTGTCCTTATGATAACTTAGGTTAGCCGGCCGGAGTGGCCGAGCGGTTCTAGGCGCTACAGTCTGGAACCGCGCGACCTCTACGGTAGCAACTTCGAATCCTGCCTCGGGAATGGATGTGTGTGATGTCCTTTGGTTAGTTAGGTTTAAGTAGTGCTAAGTTCTAGGCGACTGATGACGTCAGTAGTTAAGTCCCATAGTGCTCAGAGCCAATTGAACCAATTTCAATAATTTAGTTTAAGTAGTGTGTAAGCTTAGAGACTGATGACCTTAGCAGTTAAGTCCCATAAGATTTCACACACATTTTTGAACGGTCATGGGATTGTCCTCATGTTTGTTCGGTTGGTAGTCTTCGTCTGTTTTCTGCTAAATTTTCGATGGTGAATTGATGGAGATTCCAAGACGGTGTATCATCAGATATTAGTCATAGTTATTTTATTGATTCATTGATAAGGATTGGATGGTTTTGTACAATTAGGTATAGGTTAAGTTGGCGGAAGGTTCTGCTCGGGTTTTAATCCGTATACCGTTCTGGCAGTGTTAATGGAGTGGATTTGCACAACGAACGCAAAATGTTACTGTGTTCCACTATGGAATCGTTAGTACCAAAGCAGTGATCTCATTGGGTGTGGTACTTGGTCCTCATCCCACCACAGAATTGACAGAGCAGCGCCAGCAGGAAATGCCTGGAATTTACGCAAAGTGACGCGGCCCAGGAGCCGGAGCCCTTGGCGTATAACGAGGGCGACTCGCCAGGGGGCTGGCGAGGCACGGCCGACTGAGCTACGGCTGGTGAAACAACGGCGTAACGACGCGCGCTCCGCGCCGCGCCGCGCCGCGCAGGTAATGAAGTCTCGCGGGGGCCGTAGCGTCGCCGGCCGGTTTACTGCTTCGTTAGCAAACAGGGGCGCCGCGCGCGGCGGGCGCGCGCACTGCACAAGCCGCGCCGGTCGTCCGCACCCCACTTTTATGAACTGCCGGTCTCAACAGATCTCCGGCAGCGTGTCGCGTGACCTCACTGCTGAAAGTCAGCGTGCAAGCTGTTGCGCGCCCCTCTTCCCTCCAGTACGAACTGTGCCAGTATACTTCTAGGCACGACAGCAAACTTGGGCGCCTCTTACAGAAAGTTACAGCAACATCTTACGTCAGAAAACCGGGATTTATGAAGGCAACTGCGCGGAAAAGAAAAAAAATATACTGAAAAATGACACGTATCAGTGGACAGAGCAGCTCACCAAGTTGTGATACGTAATACACGCCGTGGTTTAGTTGCAGAACACACCATATGGGACAGGCGCGCCAGAACACACTGAAAATCAACCTCTCGGTATTCTCACATCGAGTAAGCTCGAGCAGCAGGTAGCCAGCCCCACGTTTCAGATATCCGAAGCGGACTGCTTCCGTTGCGACAACCCATCATGGACTTCATCCAATTGCACACAATTACTGGCGACTGACATCACAAAAACTGTGTTCTTCCTTAGTACCTATAACGTGTAAGTCGTATAGTTTTCATGTAGTCTTCTTCGGGCTTATGAGTAACGCTGTATAGATTCGGATTCGACAAACACCGCAAGAAATGCCTGTTTGGTCGCAAATGCAGATACTAGACAAGCCTGCTAATTGCGTTGAACATGAAGTGCAATTGTGCTTGGTCTCAATACGTTGCCAGTGTTAGTCGCGATATATGAAATTGTAAGTGCGTTATATCGGGGCTAACGGATATCCTACGTTGGCTAATTGCTGGTGTTCTTATGGTGGGTGCTTCCGTATCCATGGTAGCCAAACCTCGTGTAATGCTTACGGTGCTGGTCTCGCATCTGGCTGCCATTGTAATTCCAAAATATTTCTAGATTTATTCGATTATTTACAGTCATTAGACATAATTTGGCACTGTTAGTGTAAAATCTGAAACCACAGACGAAACTTCAATTTAATATCAATTATCGCAGAAAAAGCTGAGAAGCAGTTTTGGTATTCAAGTTCATACCCCGATAAGCAAACAAGTGATCTTTCTACATAACAGTATGGTTGGTTGGTTGTTTGGGGGAAGAGACCAAACAGCGAGGTTATCGGTCTCATAGGGTTAGGGAAGGATGGAGAAGGAAGACGGCCGTGCCCTTTCAAAGGAACCATCCCGGCATTTGCCTGGAGCGATTTAGGGAAATCACGGAAAACCTAAATCAGGATAGCCGGACGCGGGATTGAACCGTCGTCCTTCCGAATGCGAGTCCAGTGTGCTAACCACTGCGCCACCTCGCTCGGTCATAACAGTATGGTACCGCGTCATAATGCATAAAACTGCTGCTGCTGGGGATAAACCAATGTTTCGGCCACGGTTGCAGCGGCCTTCTTCTGGGTCTAATGGTCAAAATTAGAACCAGAAGAAGGTCACTGCAACCGTGGTCGAAACGTTGGTTTTTATCCAGCAGCAGTAGTTTTTACATTATGACGCGGTACCATACCCAGAATACTTTTATGTCGACTGACTCTGACAGCCGAAGCGCACGCAATTATGTAAGTGGTCTTTCTGTTTAAATTTCGTTTACAGCTCACTCAGATCTAAGGAACAGACAAAATACAAGAGGAAAACAAAATTCATCGTTCATATTGGAATACAGAGTGGTACAAACTGAAACATTAATATGTACGTAGTCCAACAGTACACTCACTGGAATCACACGCCCGGACTGATTTCCTGGTTTACCTACAGGAAAATTCTTCATAACAACATAATATGATAAACGCAAACCTGAATCTTCCTCAAATTTTCTGTTCCAGTGATCTGCAAACTCGTCAACGAATCACAAATTATTTGCTCCGGACGTTTCTCCTATTCACATCCCATTCTGAAGACAAAATAAACACAAAACGCACGAAACGGAAGGAAACTGAACGTCACCTAACACCTACGAAACCAGAGATGATAACAAAGGTTTCGAAAATGACCAATTGTTCCGGTGATATCCCTACCACCATTTTGCAAAACCTATGAAGTCTGCAGAGCTGACAGATATTAGCGGGAGCCGTAAATATACGTTCCACACCTCGGAGAATCATCGTGACTGACGTGACGTAATATTACGTCTGCCGCACATACCCATTTATCCCAAGCGCCGTAATGTTATGTCAACCGCACGCCAAGTCTTAAAGAGGTACTGTATCGAAGAACATCTTCCCGTAATTCACGTGTGTACTTAGCGATCGTTATGGACGGTCATTGAAGGGCATTGTGACGAAAAATAAGATGACGATAGCTGTACAAGCCGCTGCAAAACTGAATGTCACACTCACGAACCCTGTCAGCTCCGAAACAACTTCAAGGAGCCTCCATAAGCAGGAAATTGCAAGGTGGTCTTGAAATGCGAAACCACTTATCGGAGATGCAAATGCCTGTAACAGCAAATACACTCCTGGAAATGGAAAAAAGAACACATTGACACCGGTGTGTCAGACCCACCATACTTGCTCCGGACACTGCGAGAGGGCTGTACAAGCAATGATCAAACGCACAGCACAGCGGACACACCAGGAACCGCGGTGTTGGCCGTCGAATGGCGCTAGCTGCGCAGCATTTGTGCACCGCCGCCGTCAGTGTCAGCCAGTTTGCCGTGGCATACGGAGCTCCATCGCAGTCTTTAACACTGGTAGCATGCCGCGACAGCGTGGACGTGAACCGTATGTGCAGTTGACGGACTTTGAGCGAGGGCGTATAGTGGGCATGCGGGAGGCCGGGTGGACGTACCGCCGAATGTTGTCGCCAGTGGTCGGCGGAAGGTGCACGTGCCCGTCGACCTGGGACCGGACCGCAGCGACGCACGGATGCACGCCAAGACCGTAGGATCCTACGCAGTGCCGTAGGGGACCGCACCGCCACTTCCCAGCAAATTAGGGACACTGTTGCTCCTGGGTATCGGCGAGGACGATTCGCAACCGTCTCCATGAAGCTGGGCTACGGTCCCGCACACCGTTAGGCCGTCTTCCGCTCGCGCCCCAACATCGTGCAGCCCGCCTCCAGTGGTGTCGCGACAGGCGTGAATGGAGGGACGAATGGAGACGTGTCGTCTTCAGCGATGAGAGTCGCTTCTGCCCTGGTGCCAATGATGGTCGTATGCGTGTTTGGCGCCGTGCAGGTGAGCGCCACAATCAGGACTGCATACGACCGAGGCACACAGGGCCAACACCCGGCATCATGGTGTGGGGAGCGATCTCCTACACTGGCCGTACACCACTGGTGATCGTCGAGGGGACACTGAATAGTGCACGGTACATCCAAACCGTCATCGAACCCATCGTTCTACCATTCCTAGACCGGCAAGGGAACTTGCTGTTCCAACAGGACAATGCACGTCCGCATGTATCCCGTGCCACCCAACGTGCTCTAGAAGGTGTAAGTCAACTACCCTGGCCAGCAAGATCTCCGGATCTGTCCCCCATTGAGCATGTTTGGGACTGGATGAAGCGTCGTCTCACGCGGTCTGCACGTCCAGCACGAACGCTGGTCCAACTG
Organism: Schistocerca serialis cubense; assembly: GCF_023864345.2. NCBI lineage: Eukaryota > Metazoa > Arthropoda > Insecta > Orthoptera > Acrididae > Schistocerca > Schistocerca serialis. The sequence continues at coordinate 617,437,822 of NC_064641.1, forward strand.
AGGCGCCAGGTGGAAATGGCATGGCAAGCCGTTCCACAGGACTACATCCAGCATCTCTACGATCGTCTCCATGGGAGAAAGCAGCCTGCATTGCTGCGAAAGGTGGATATACACTGTACTAGTGCCGACATTGTGCATGCTCTGTTGCCTGTGTCTATGTGCCTGTGGTTCTGTCAGTGTGATCATGTGATGTATCTGACCCCAGGAATGTGTCAATAAAGTTTCCCCTTCCTGGGACAATGAATTCACGGTGTTCTTATTTCAATTTCCAGGAGTGTAGTAGAGCCGTAGGCATAAAACCTTATGTATGGAGCACTGGAAGATAGGCATTTAATCGGATGAGACGGTTTACAACTTCGGGCATAGTTTACATCTCAAGAGTGAGACATGGTGGAGGTCCAATGATGATTCTAGCAGCCATAACATGGCGTTGCATGGGCCTCACGGCTACTCTGCAAGGTCCTATTACTACCACGGTACAATTGTCTGTTTGGGCTGAAAAGATACATCCTATGGTAGTTTGTTTCCCAATGTTGATGCTGTATTTCTAGGCAATAAAGCATCTGTTCACACAGATTACATTGTCCGGGGCTGGTTTTATGAGCATGAAGACGAATTAACCCAACTCCCTAGGCCATCACAGTGAACCGATCTCTTTACTGAACCTTTGGGGTTTACTTTGGAGAGAAGGATCCGTGATCGCTTCCCACTTGCATGATCGGTATCTTGCCACCATTTCTCCGGAAGAATAGGATAAGATTGGCCATGAACACCGTACAGGATCTGTATTCGAGGACGGCTTTTACGCATTCCAACCGTTTTTCCACGCCTCATTAGGCATGGTAATGTGTTGTGTCTTTGGTTGTTTCGTATTTTTGTCCAGGCTCTGCACATCACTACTCCGTAGACCTGTATTAAGTGCACACAGAGGTACTTCAAATGGTTCAAATGGCTCTAAGCACTATAGAACTTAACATCTGAGGTCATCAGTCCCCTAGACCTAGAACTACTTAAACCTAACGAACCTAAGGACATCTCACACTTCCATGCCCAATGCAGGATTCGAATCTGCCACCGTAGCAGCAGCACGGTTCCAGACTGAAGCGCCGAGAACCGTGGTTCAAATGGCTCTGAGCACTATGGGACTTAACATCTATGGTCATCAGTCCCCTAGAACTTAGAACTACTTAAACCTAACTAACCTAAGGACATCACACAACACCCAGTCATCACGAGGCGGAGAAAATCCCTGACCCCGCCGGGAATCGAATCCGGGAACCCGGGCGCGGGAAGCGAGAATGCTACCGCACGCTTCCCATTGTACCACATATTAGTGGTTCCTCATACATTTGCATATAGAGTGCAACTATAATGACTGCTTAAACACTTTAATTCATGCTGTAACTAGTCTAATCTTCACAATCAGTTAGTGTTCGATGTGTACAGCTAGATTGCTCACTTGAAGATCATTCTTGAAGCCTTGCCATTAGGCTATCATGGGATAGTTTACATCTATCTTCAAGCACTTCACAAATCCTTTTTCAGCATTTCCCACGGTTTAAACAAAGTTTTGAATCATTTGTGGTGCCCTTTTGTGTATACATTCAGTATTTCCTGTTAGTACTACGTATTATAGGTCTCACGCACATCAGCGATATCCTTCTATGGCTCGCATGAGTGTTACGCAAGTTCAAACAAATTGATACTATAATGATACAAAGTGCACAGAGACACATATCCGATCATGTAATGCGATTCATCAAATTCTGGAATATTTTTAAATCTTATCAAGTTGTGACCGAATGTTTGTGCAGTTTCATAGCTGCTGAAAACTACATTACCTGTTACAAATTCAGCGTTACTGTTAATATTGTCTGGCTTTCTTCAAGATCCACAGGTTACTCTGACATCTACACACATACCTCTCCATTACGCGTGCGTCCATGTTACGGCAATACGTAACGTCGACGCACACAAATAACCTCACCTCGATACGGTATATTGTTGGTGGAACAATTCACAAGATATAATATGTCAAACACCGAGCTGTGTTTGAAGCGAGTGGTTTCTATATGGTCTGGCAAGTAATCATTAGCAAGAAGTAAACCGAGACATGGTACTAATTGAATGTTTACTACATTCAAAATAATCTCAAAACGAAGATAATTTTGTTGTAAACAATCAATCAGTATATTACCATTCTTCACTTGAAGAATGATTCATTTGGCTGTCTGGAAAGTACTGTTTCCGCAAAAATGTGAAGACAATAATGGAGGCGTAAGCAATAACACAGTAATTAACGTTCTACACTTTAAGAATGATTCATTTGGCTGTGTGTAAATTCATCATATTTCAAATCTTCAGGTACAGCATATAGCATGGGACTTGGTTTGAGGCCATGCTTCATTCCACCTCTTTAAACCTTGTTCATAATTTTTGGGCAACAACACGCTAACTGATCAAAGAAGGGTCTGGGCGCACACAGATAATATGGAATTGACTACATGTCACGAGAGGTGGACCATTTCGTACAAGAGGATGTAACATTTCAACACATCCAAAGTGGTCGAGTCTAGTATTTGTGATGTGCAGATACAAACACAGATAAATTGTAATCTGGCAGACCTCACGAACAGGAACGTTAGAGCAATGCGGTGCGTAGTTGGAGAAAAATCGCATGAAGTCATCGGGAGAATCACTCATCCATTCCAAAGGACTACCAATAATCCAGCTGGCACAGTGACTGTGTAAGGAAATTAAAAAGGGTGAGTAGAGAAATCGAGCAGCTCTTCATAAGTCACACTTTTCTATAGCCACTTCTAAGCGACGATTCAGGTAGTCTAAAGACGACGACTCCTGACGGAGTTTGACTGTAAGCTTATGATTTCGAGTGATCAATCACGCTTTACCCTGTGGCATTCTGGAGGCGTTTGGCGACCGCCTGGAGAACGTTACCTCCCATCACCATTCGTGTCAACAGTGAAGTGCCAAGGAGACGGATGTACAGGACGAGTGTGTTTTCAGTAGTTAGGCTATAGCCTCCGTATTGCGCTTAAGAAATGCTAAATCCTAGATGATCTGAGAAGTAGAGCACCACCGGTGCCTCCGCAAGCTGCATTGTTGCCAAATCTATTCAAGATGGTGAATTCAAGATAGGGGACAAAGATGTGGCAAAGTCAAGCGTGACGTAATGGCAGGAAATTAAAATTTTGGTAAGAAAATAGTTCCACTAGGCTACCTCTGCCAAATTATCCCACCCTTTTCTTCCGTCCCCCCCCATCCCCTCCCACCTTCCCCTCCCCTCTCCATCTGGAAATTCGCAGGAAAATGACAATACTGGACTGCTGGATGGGATGGATATAACGTTTTATTTTGTAAGCATTATTTCAATAATTTGACTCATCGTAGTAGCTTAATCCAGTGTGTTCACCTAAAGGTCCAGAGTCCAAGTGACCTAGTTCACAATACCACCACCAGATGGCACTGTCAGCCCTCCCATTCTCCCCTCTGGTAATGTAATCGAAAATGGCGGTCTTCGGAAAATTGGCGGAAGCTCACTAAGAGGACAGACGTAGTTATTTACTGTGTGTACTATGTGCTCAATGGTAATCCAAGATGGCGGTATGGGGAAAAATCGCTGGAGCTGGACTAGAAGGACAGACGTATTTGTTTACTGTGTGTACTATGTGCTTAATGAATCAGATGTTTGTGCTGGAAGTTTGGAAATATGTGGTAAGGTTCTATGGGACCAAACTGCTGAGGTCATCGGTCCCTAGTCTTACACAATAATTAAAGTAACTTAAGCTAACTTACACTAAGGACAACACATACACCCATGCGCGAGGGGGGACTCGAACCTCCGACGGGGATAGCAGCGCGAACTGTGACAAGACGCCATAGACCCACGGCCCCGCGTGGCCGCTGTGCTGGAGAAAGAGGAGTTTAACGGGTATATTAACTGTGATCATGCAGCTGAGGACTGTGTCGACAGCCTCCTGCACGATGTATAGGATACAATGATATTAGATAAATTTATGAATAAGTTGAATATGCTTCGTCCAACAATGAAGATGCCGCCGGTTGGGGCTAAGTAACACTTCACAACTCTTACTGATAAATGCATGTGCTGTAACTGTACATCATTCGATAAGAGACCAGTCAGTCTCCTGAAATGCAAGAGAGAAGTCATTCACCCACTCTGGCGTGTTTCATGCCCTCCGGGAGACTCTGTGCTGGGCGCAGGGCACCACCACACAGTAGCCACATTGGCGGCCGCACGCTAACTGCTCCCTCTCGTGTTGGAAATACCACTGCACAAAAAGCGAGAGCTTCGCAAATGGCTCAAGAATATTTAAACTATTTGCAGTGTAATTACCTGTTTTCTTCTGATGAATACCGCCATCACCACACGTGAACACAGACTCTAAGTAAGGGTCGTGCCACACTTTTGAAACCACACCGGAGACACTTCGCCCGCTTTTGTCTTTGAGCACGAGGTGTCTCAGGAGTCCAATTGAACATGTCTGTAAATACACTTTCGAAAGGATCGCAGCACTATAGTTTGAAAGTTTTGAAGTGTACATCACCACACTTGAACACTGACTCTAAAAAGATGGTGGCACACTTGTGAAACCTTCCAGAGACATTTCACGCCCTTTCGTGGGAATCACATCCCTAAACCGATATCAGCTGCAATGTCTGATTTTACGTTCCGAAACGACGATATCTGTAAGTCGAAATAAATATTTCTGTAACTCTAAACAAGACAGTAACCACTTCTCGAGTCTTAGATGCTTGTTTAAGACACTGCCAGAGACAGAGAAAACATTTCTGAGTCCTCCGGCTGCGGCGGTGTTCATTAATTTTTTTGAAACGGTGAGTGACCTTAGTTTATACTTTCTCATGGACCGAGGGACGATATTTTCCTCCCTTCTCGAGGCTCATACTGCTGTCCAAACACAGGGAAAATCAGAACAATTACAGAAACTAAATTCGTAGCACTGTCTTACAGACGTTTAAAAAGGCTGGGATTTCCGGTGAATTTTCGATGTCCCACAGATTCTGGTCTGGAGACGCTTTAAAGCCACAATGGCAGGTGAGGGAAGGAATCGCACCCGTCTGAACCAGAAGAGAATGGTCTGTTTAGACTCCTTTCTGAACCTTCGCACAAAGAAGGCGCCACTTGACTCTCAGACGTTACGGAACTTTCCAGTGATTCCTTGATCCCATGTTATTCAAACCAGTCTCTAGCGGCCCCTATGCCCCACACGAAGGATATCTTGTGTCATGTAACTACTTGTGAATGGAGCATTCTGATTGGTTCTTACTGAATGCACCTACCAAACAGCTGCTGCTGCTGGTGTGGAAACAATATCTGCAATTTTCTGCAGATGGACAAATTACGAGACTTTCATAGACGAAAATATTTTGTACAGATCGAAAAAAACGTGCAGTAGTCACACTGCGCTGACTGTTGAATTCTGCAAAAGTGGCCTACAGATAATGAAATACAGATAATACCACAAGATAGACTTCCGCAGTCACACAACTCTGCTTTTGTCGATGAAAACTTAAATTTTTCAGTGTGAAACCGATCTCCAACTGTGCTGTATCACCACATACCATATCCATGTAGGAAACGCAATTCGTATCCTGCACCAAACAAAATCACCACTTCAGCATTCTGTATATAGCTGTTGAGTACCAGACATTCATACAAATATTGTGAAGACATAGAGATATCCAAAGAAACATAACTACAAGCACCGAATATATAGTCCTCACAGTAGATATATTGCGCTAGGTCAGTCGGTCGTCCGCCATGGCCAATGGTCATGAATCAACTGCACACCCACACACTTACCTAGTACGTGATCAGAACGCCCTCAACAGACTGCGATCACTCTCAAACTGCTGTAAAAAGGCTGGGTTGGTTGCAGCCCTTCCCGCCCCCCCCCCCCCCCCCCCCCCCCCCCGGGGCACAATGGCGTTACTGCTTACATGCTTGCTACCATGTTTTGTATAGCTATCTCCCGACTCTGAGATTACAGGATCATATGCATTTTTACAAAGTTTGCCTGCACATCATACCATTCACGCTATAGTTCTCGATATCAGCCACATAGCAGAGGTGATATGCAATATACTTGCACAGTTTAATTCTGAAGATAAAGGGTGTGAACTATAACCCTGGTAACGATAACCTTAGTTAGGGGCAGGGACGTGGGACGTGCTGCAAAGCATTGAGCAATTAGAAACTTATACCGTCTGTGAAGATTTTTACGCGAAAACTCGAAAAAATTGAGGTACATGGTAGTTGCACTCGTGTTCTTTAATGATTACCAATGTCAATGATATAACATATTCGAAATCATCCCTGTACTTTACAAAATCAACTAAGGTGTTTCTCATGTCTGGAGTACCAACAAACGTCTCTTCCTCCTGTTTTGCACCATATACATGCACACAACACTCTTCACAACTGATGTTGTCTCAACCAAATAAAGACAAGGAACGAGTAGAAGCAGTCAACCGGTCAATCTACTTGGGAGGGTAACTTCCAGCACAAACACACGTCCGTATTAAATCTTCTCAAATTTCCACGATGAATAAACACGATCACGAAGGATTCCCAACACATACTGGGTATTTGTTCGCTTTACACCAGCCTAGAAGGCGACACTTTTGTCAGCTGCATTCTTGTAATTCAGCACGTCTTGTTCGACAGCTGCCGTCGTAAGCCAGAAATGTCAGTTGGTCTGGCCACAGACTACTGCCGCCACCCCCTCTCAGTACGTCAGGCAGAATCGTCGTAGAAAATCAGTCTCATTATTATCTTTGTACTTACAAATAAATATTACGATTGCGGTCTCAATCTGATGATATTCGACAATGAACGAATTATCAGAAATACCCCCTCCTTACGGATATGGATCTGGAAATATGAGACTGTATTCTTCTTATGAATGAATATAATTTTATACGTCAAAAATCTTTCATTCCTCTTATGGCTGTCACAACGTCAAATCCATTCCTCCCCTTACGACAGAATATAGTCATTTTCTTTGCACTTCTCGGAACACTGACCACAGCACACGTACTTTATAAGCCCGCTGATCACAGCACATCTACCATACATCTCCTACTAACTATACTACGAGAGCTATTCGGGAAGTAACGAACGATAGGTCGTGATATGGAAACCACAGTGAAAATCAAAGTTGTTTTATGCGCAACTGTCGCCGCTCAAATTTAGATGTCTGTCGTAGCTTTGTACCATCTTTTCAATTCCCTCGTTATAGAAGACATCCGCCAGTGCTTTTCGACAGTTTTCTACTCTAGACTGCAGCTCGTTCTCTGTGTCAAAACAATGTCTTTATAACCAGCGGTTCATTCAGGCAGAGATGAAACTCAGGGGTAGCCAGTTACAGGTTGTATTATGAGTGATGAAACACTTCCCATCGAAAACGCTGCAGGAGCATCTTAATTGCCCCTGCAGAGTGCGGCCGAGAATTGTTGTGTAGAACGAACCGCGTGACGGTTGTGTTATGTGGTTTGCATAGTTTCAGATGAAATATTTCGCCAGGCTCATGTTTGGGGAGAGACGCTAATTTCTAGACATCTGTGAGCTCAGAACTGAAAATAGTGACATGATGCGATCGACAGGCGTACTAGACACAGTGCCGAACGCATCTGTGCAAAGCTTCATCAGATTTTCACAGTATTTTCTATTTCGCGACCGATCGTTCCTTACTTTCCGAATAACCTTCGTCCCTCGCCAGTAACTGAATACTGGCGATACCAAACAATACTGCTCGAAAATCTACGATGGATTTGTCTTTCTTGTGAGTAGTGTCACTGTGTCTTAGGAAGAGAGATGTTATCGTCTTACAAGCCACCAGATGTTAAAAACACAGTCGCCATGGCTATGTCACTGTCACCCTGCATAAAAAGCTGTGTTGCTTCTACAGGTACACACAAGTATCCACTCTAAAAACTATACAAGCTTTATAACTTGTGGTATGGTATTGCTCCTGAATTGGTTTTCCACACAAGGGCCACAACATTAAATGCAGATGGTGATTGCGGGGTGTGTATTAACAGACCGAAAGTTGGGACGCACATAGAAAGCAGACTAAGCTAGTAATAAAATCACCGAAATATGAAGCTGAACCAGCTGGAGAACGTGGTATTAAGCTGGTTTTTGCAGCTCTCTCATGCTGCCTCTAGATATTTCTCACGCTAACAAACAGTACTTGTAATGCATTCTATCCCAGTGGCATGTCACAGGCTCTGCGATATATCTACGGGGTTAAAGGTGAGGGAGGATGATGGTTGATTGACATACAGTCGATCGTGTGCTATGTGATGAATGATTTAAAAAAAAATTCAACACTAGACTGAGGTCACAAGAAATGTACAAAATCCTGTGACGAATACTCTGGCTTTTCAGGTCAATAGTATAATGCTTTCTAGTAGAAATGATCTATACGTTTTGGATTCCAGTCTTTCCATTCAACCCCATACCTGCATTGAATCCTATGGAGAGGTATTTAAACACTAGAACGGCGGAAGGGGCCAAAATGACTGCTGTCGTACAAGTTTCATTCATTGTCATATCCAATTTATTTCCTTCATTAATGAAATTATATGGCTTTTTTAAATTTTTTTCTCCACTTTCTGAAGATGCTTTAATACTTACAAAATATAATTTTCTTCACCATTTCATTCAGTATACCTAGAATGGCAGAAGTGGCCAATTTGACCCCACCGTAACTTCTCTTATGAATATAAGTAAATTATCCAGTAATATGATGGCAACAGTGAGGAGTAACGCAAGGCAGTTGCTCTTCATTGTTGCAGTTGGGCATATGTACATTCCAGTCCGCCGTAGCTTATGTTGTGTCACTCAAGCAGTCTTTATCTGTGAAACATTTTCTCGAACTTGTATAATCAGCAACTGCTACTAAACAAAACAAGATGCAGTTTACTCAATTCATGTCCAACAAACCAGACAAATATGGTCTCAAATTCTGGTTGGCTGTTGATGTAACGGCAAAATATATATGTAATGCTTTCCCATACCTCAGCAAAGAGGTCACACATAGAGAGAAACAACTACTTGAAGAGGACATCGTTCCGTGTCTCATGGAGCCATTTGTAAATCAGAGAACAATTGTGACCACAGACCACTTCTTTACGTCTCTTCAACTTGCTAAAAAGCTCAAAGAAAGGAAACATCATTAGTTGGTACAATGAACAAGATCCACAACGAAAACCCCAGTGAAGTAAGGAAGCCGAATGCTGAAATACACTCCACCACAATAGTGACAACACAGACTGCACCTTGACTGTATACCAAGAAAAGAGGAATAAAAATGTTATTCTTCTGAGTTGATCATATTCATTGACTCTCATATCTCAAAATGAGTCACCCTTTTCAAAACTATGTGCAACTGTGCAACAGTAAAAGTCCAGCATGGTTTTAGACAGCCCCTATGCATTTTGTAACTGTTCCTCAGTCTCGCCCTTCCTGCAGCTTAATCCTAATTATTGTCCCAGTTTAAGCCGGAACTGAGAAGACATAAGAGAGCCCAATATCTAAGACCTTCTTCAACCTGTAGAGAAACAGTGTGAGCTAAGTTAATGCAACAGGACCGTCTTTTCTCCTCACCTGGTGAAAATGGGAGCATATTATCGTAGCTCCACCAATGGCGTATGTTGTGTAAGTCCAACACAAATCTTTCTCCTGTAACATGAGGTAGTAGAAAGGACAGTACATGCAGCTACAGGACCTGGCAGAAAAATGACAATTTTGCTACTCTGTGATTCATCATCAAACTACATACATGTACTGCAGTCCTAAGGAGATCTGCATCCCTCATGGTGCATTCATGCCTGTCACCCCAAAGATTCTCTCTATCATCGTGTTTTTGTACCATCCAACAGAGAAAATAGCCTACAAACTATAAAAACTCCGCTAATGTCATCCAACATAAACCTTGGTAAGATTTTACCATGTTCCTGTCTTCCAATATAACAAATACCTTCCACGTGCTGGCATCGAGCATACAAGACGATTCTATTAAATGTACAGGTATTGATCTATTGGAGCAGGTGATCAGCTGACGAAGTCACCTGCACAGACCAGTGTAAAGTTTCATCGCCTGTACAGTAAGAGGACCGTATCCCACAGACTATCAGCGGCAAGAGAGAGTACATGTTTCGTTGTTTGACATTGTCTTTCTGCTGCAATAACTCCAAGTAGTGTATGATTAGAGCTTTGTACACTACCATTTTTTTTTTCACCATGACGTTGAGATCTTTGTCAGATTCTAAACTGACATTAACCCATTTCGATCCACTGGCTCACACAGAAAACTGGACATTGCATTGTGTAAACTATGCTGCTGCTCCCACAAAACACACACAGGATGACTGAAATAAAAGAGAGAGGTGGCGTTTGTTATTAACAAACCTACAGAAGACATCACAACATATGGATACTGGAAGAGTTCTGCGGGATTGTGGAAAGTTTTCAAACAGCTGCCCAAAAGTGAGTAATGAACTCGACATTTAAACTCATCTTTCACATTCGTGGGGTAGCAGATGGCTCTGTGTTCCATTTCGATTGATTCCTCATATTGTACGCGATCACTGATTCAGTGCTAGCCACACATGCAAGGTGTTGCCCCTCCACCAAGACTCTTCATCCATCTCAAACAAGTGCTATCAGTCAATCATTATGTGGTAATCCACAGCGAACCAGTGGATGGACGGGCTGGAAGAGAATGTCGATCTACAGTAACAAGCATCAAATTTGATAGAGCAGTTCGTTGTAGGAATTTTACCAGCTTTCTTCCGGAATTTTATCACTGACCAGTAACATGGCAGCTTGCTTTCCTGTTTGTGTATTACCGCTAAACCACCCATCCTCTACTTCGTGAGTGCCATGTATTAGATTGCGAATGTAGATAGATAACTGCACTGTGCGTAATTCATTGTTCATTCTTGAACATATATATCTAAAAGTATACCAGACAGCGATCTACATATTTCTAGCACTTCGATCATAGTGCGTAATTTACGATTATGATTGCCCATCTTTCCCTATGCAGATGGAAGTGTGAGTATTCTGGCATTCTTAGGATAAGGTTAGAAACTGAAAGATCTCCTCACATTGTCGTTGATCAACCCTCCTTGCACCTCTGTCACCGATTTAATCTGCAGCTGACCAGAAATAGACTGCTACATTCAACGCCTCGTCAAGAAACAGAGCAAGCCGAGTCTGTAATTGCTGTTGCGCACCAATCTCACTCATGGCACCAATCCAAGTGCACAAAGCCTCTTCAGACCCCCATATGTCGAAGAGATTAGCACCCCTTGTCGGTGTATAGACACATGAAAGTTTATGATGATGTAAAAAAAGTTTAAGAAGACGAAACTGTGTGGTGTTATGCACGATGGAGCTCCAGACGGACAGAGTTTGAAGCATTTTACTGCACTATCCATTCTACAGTATTGTTCTAGTGTCTGCAGTCACTTCGAAGAAAATGTTGTTAAGAGAGAAATGATAGTAAAACATAAGTAAGTGCACCCTAATGCAGAACACAAATGTCTAACATCTGGTATAAATCCATCCTGCAAGTTTTCTATTCCATTCACAATGGGGACAAACTTTAAGAAGATACACCTACTTTCATAAAACATAAGATCTTAGTGATATATGCACAGTATAGCTTTCCGAAGGTGTATAGTTCCCACTGTTCACATCCGAAAATGTTTCAGAAATTACATTAGGCTTACATCAGTCCTACAAAAAGTGAGAGTTTGTAACGGAGAATGGCTCTTACAAGGAAACAGACAAACACGAAGCAGCGGTGTTTGACATTTGTAAGTACATGTCACGCTGCCGGTAACTCTGAAAACAGGACATCTGCTTGACAGATGTATACACAGGATTGTATACACCTGTCACAAGCTTTGATTCACGATAGTCATGGAACCGATGACTCGATTTCATGTCCCAAGATGCGGTAGGGTAATGAATTACGTCCCCTAAGTCTTCTTTCGTCTAGAGGGGGATGCCAAAGCAGGATGGGCATGTTTCATCATAATTGCACATGAGTTGGAACTCCTCTAATGGCTGAGTGGTTTGCTGTTAACAGTAGCAAGCAGATAGTGCTCTAAGACGCTCATAGAACATGCAGCAGTTTACAAGTCGAGTCAGGTTATGGCACACAGCTAATACACCATGAGAGAACAACGGAAAAAGTGGTTAAATGCGCGATAAATGACCTGCAGTAACATTTCCTTCTCTCAATAGAATGCAACATAATTCAACCATAAAATCGTAACTGATTACAACTCCATCTCAATAGATCACCCCATCATCTGTCAGTCATCCTTTCACGCAAATGCTAGTCAGTTTAGAGGCAAACGATGCTCTTTTATTCCAGGGAAGCATCAAACACGGCAGTCAGCTTGCATGTATCACTATTACCTCAATAGTCATACAGTAAATTGTCGCAATACAGTAACTATCTTTTAGTAATAGCGGTAGTTTGTGATTGGCAGAGAGTACAGAGAAGCACATTGTAAATACTGCTTTTTATGCTTTAAAACACTTACCTGAAGAAGTGTGTTTCTATACTCCATGATCTGTACACCACCATTACAGTGATTAACTGTCAGTGCAATGTGATTGTTTCGGTCTCTTACAAATTAATTTTGTCGGTGAAAGTCTCCTAATTTGTTCGTCTCCAGATAAATGGCGGACAGTGCTCATACACCATCAGCAGCTTTCCTCGACAGTAGCAGAGAAGTGTAATGAGGAAGTGTCTTTGGCTATAGTTTCCGTATTTCATTATCTGTATACCAGTTTAAGTGTCAGCGTTATACGATTGCTGTATTTGTTTTTCGATCTGTAAAAAATAGTTATGCCACTAAAAGTCTCGTAATTTGTCTATCTGCGGAAAATTGCAGACAGTGATTCCACACCAGTAGCAGCAGCAGTTTTGCGGGTAAATGCAGTAATAACCAATCAGAATGCTCCATTTATAATTAGTTTCATGACACAAGACATCCTTCATGTGAGGCATATGGGCCACTGCAGACTGGTTCAAATAGCTCTGAGCACTATGGGACTTAACTTCTGAGGTCATGAGTCCCAGAGAGCTTAGAACTACTTAAACCTAACTAACCTAAGGACATCACACACATCCATGCCCGAGGCAGGATTCGAACCAGCGAACGTAGCAGTCGCTCTGTTCCAGACTATGGCGCGTAGAACCTCTCGGCCACCCCGACCGGCCACTACAGACTGGTTTGAATAACATGGGGACAAGGTATCAATAGAAAATTCTGTGACGTCTGAGAGTCAAGTGGTGCCTTCTTCGTTCGAATGTTCAGAGACAAGTCCAAGCAGACCATCCTCTTCTGGTTCAGACAGGCGGGATCCTGTCCCTCACCTGCCATTGTGGCTTTAGAGCGTCTCCAGACCAGCATCTGAAGGACATCGAAAATTCAACGAAAACTCCAGCCATTTTTCACGTTTGTAAGACAGTGATGCGAATTCCATTTGTGTATTTGTTCTGCCTTTCCCTGTGTTTAGATACCAGTGTGAGCTTCGAGAAATGAGGAAAATAACGTCCCTGACTCCATGAGAAAATATAAAGTAAGGCCACTCAAAGTTTGAGAAATATGATGAACACCACAGCTATGTGGAGGACACAGACATGTTTCCTCTGTCTCTCGCAGTGCCTTAAACAAGCAGCTAAGACTCGAAAAATGGTGAGCGTCCCGTTTAGAGTTACAGAAATATTTATTTCGACTTACAGATATCGTCGTTTCGGAAAGTAAAATCAGACATTGCAGCTGATATCGGTTTCGGGATCCGATTCCCACGAAAGGACGTGAGATATCTCTGGTAGGTTTCTCAAGTGTGCCGCGATCTTTTTAGAGTCAGTGTTCAAGTGTGATGATATACACTTCAAATCTGAGGCAAACTAGTGGGCAGCGATAATTTTGAAAGCGTAGTTAGTGACGTATTCAACTGGATTTTGTGACTTCAGAAGCAGCCCGTGCTCAAAGACAAGATTATTTCCCACAAAAAAGGTCACGAAGTCTCTCAGGACTGGTTTCGCATGTATGTCGCTATAATTTTTTAGAGTGTGTGTTCAAGTGTGATGATTGTGGCATTCTTCAGAATAAAACCTGTAATTACATCCCAAGTTGTTTGAGTATACTTGTATCATCTACAAAGCTCTCACTCTTTGGGCAGTGGTATTTCCAACTTGGCTGGGAGCAGTTACCTCGCGGCCGCCCATGTGGCTAACCAGAAATCACGGGGCGGGGGGAGGGGGGGGGAGGGCAGGTAACGCGTCGGATGGGGGAATTGTCTGGCCTCTTGCGCTTCAGATGACAGACTGGACTTTTATGGAATGATCTAGAGTTACAGTAGATGCATTTATCAGCATGAGTTATGTTGTGGAGTGTAAATTAGCACCATCCTGCTGTATCTTCATTGTTTGAAGAAATTATCGTTGCTTATCAAACATTGAGCAGGTGGCAATGGACACAGTCCTCAGCAACTCCTCCTCCTCCAGCACAGATATCTCATTCATTGAACACATAGAACACACAGTAAACAATTACGTCCATCCTTCCAGTTCAGCAGCTGACGCAGACAGCGTCTTTACACATCATTTTTCCCCCAGACCGCCATCCTGGATTATGTCACAGGAGTGAAGAGTGGGAGGACCGACGGCGCCCTCTGGTGGTGGTTTTGTAAACTAGGCCAGTGGGGCTCCGGTTCTTGAGATAAACCCACTGAATGGAGCTACTGCCAATTTGTTTACATAAACAGACCTACGTTCATACTATCCAGTGGCCCAAATGGTTCAGATGGCTCTGAGCACTATGCAACTTAACTTCTGAGGTCATCTAGAACTTAGAACTAATTAAACCTAACTAACCTAAGGACATTACACACGTCCATGCCCGAGGCAGGATTCGAACCTGCGACCGTAGCGGTCGCCCGGTTCTAGATTGTAGGGCCTAGAACCGCACGGCCACTCCGGCTGGCCCCAGTGGCCCAGCACATTGCTTTTTGCGCCAATTTCCAAATGGGGTAGGGCATGGGATGGGAGGGGGAGAGGAGGGGATTTAGGGAGGGTGAGGGGAAGTGAATTGTATTAGGTTAGTGGAGGTATCCCTATTGAACTTTTGTCCCACCTAAATCTGAATTCCAGCCATGACGTGATGTAACATCTATCGTCGCCACCTTGTATCGGCCATCTTGAATAAATTTTCTAACCATTCAGCGTGCAGTGGCCCTGGTGATGCCCTATTACTGACTTGAAGAAATTTTACAAGGCTGCTACTGCGTAGAATAAATGAACAGTTGGAGGCGATGAAGACATCAACAGGACAGTGAACCCTATTATAATAAAATAGTACATCAGGAACGACCAGCCTGAACAAAACAACTTCTGGATGAGTCAGAACGCTCCAGAACCCAGAATCCAACATCACTACTTCTCTTGTTTCGGCTCTTGAGGAAGAAATTTTTACCATTCCTCTACAGACATCCTAGTTATTGAAAGTGCCCTCAGTATTCAAGCCATCAGATTAGCTAAGGATGAACGTAACTCATATTTATGGCCACTAATACTCGTACGTGTCTAGATACTTTTTCTCATACAGTTTGCAATTTAAGAAAATCTAGGATGAACTATCAGTTACTGCTGAATAATTACGTGTACCCAGGCGTTTTAATGACTTGGTATCAGCTCGACGCTTGATTTGAAAACTGCTATGGGAAATAAAAGATTGGGCGCAGTGTGGCCGACATTACGGCACTCCTAGTTACAGAGAAGTACATGGTGAGGTCGCTGGGTGAAGGAACAGGCAGGCACTGGTTCGAATTCTTGGTTTTTTTTTTTATCTCTAAGGATTTAGAATACAGATACTTCCGGTGAATTCGTGTTAGAGATTAGTTTCTCTGTGAGATCACCGTTTCGCTGCAAGAATGATAACTTCTTCCAAACAGGGGGAAGTCACGAAATAGGGCATGATAATTTTAGGTTTGTTGAGTGCACTATTAAGAATTGTAGAATTGCAGGAGTGGAAAAGTACTCATAAGAATTTTACTTCATGTCAGTTACAGTTTTGGATAAATATTTATTCACAACACTGGCTGCTGAACACTCAACAGAGGCTACAAATGATGATGAAATCTGTTTCCTTGTTTCCCCCCCGTCACCCTGTCACACTAGGAGATGGCGTCGTGACGGAGCACTAGACAGAAGTCTATGGTGCGGGTCGAAGTGCTCGGCACAATCATTGCTGATAGAGAAGCATATTTTGGATATTATGCTACCGAGAACTCCGATGAAGCGACACTAGTATCTTGCCATCATGTATAACTCTGAGGGCAGCTCAAGCGCAGTCGAAGAGCTCCAGTTGCTCATGTAGCGCCATCCATTCGCGCTGAAGACAGCTGAGTAGTACAACAACCTGACACAGTTCTCAAGTAAGTCTACAACTAGCTAGCGATAAAGGTCTGTATTTTCTTGATGATGCCATATAAATCATTTTTTTGTCTCAAGGTCGTTGTTAGCATGGTTTCCCTGTAAGAGTTCAGACTTTTGGGAGACGTGAATTAAAACGGTTTATAGTCAATAAAAATGGCTTTATGTTTCCGTTAATGTGTGAGACTTGCGTCTTAGAATACGGGTTAACGTCATCTCAGCATTAGACTTATCGGTTGTTACAGAAAGGTACAATATCTTACCCGCCTTAATAACTCTAATAGGAGCGTATTTGGTTAGGTGCATGCTTGGCACTGTTGAGGTGGGTTTGGCTGTTTATGGTTTAGTGTAAAGCACAAGTATACAAAAGGGATGGATTTTTTATTTTGTATAGTTCCATGAAGGCTCTGAAAGCCATAAATTCATTTTTTAATGCTGCTTCTATTCTAGTAAACTTACAGTAATGAAACCTTTCCTAATTAAAACACTTGTATTTCCTAACAGTTGGTGTAATGGAGAGAGCACGTCGTGTGAGCATAATGCAGTTATCAACAACAGCAGAAATGTCACGTATCTCCAACTGTCTCATTATTGGGTAATAAGCAATATGTAAGAGCGTTTAAAAGTGATTTTCAGTTGCATTCTGTCTGTACATCAGGAAGAATAAAATAAATAAAGGAAGAAAAAATA
Organism: Schistocerca serialis cubense; assembly: GCF_023864345.2. Lineage (NCBI taxonomy): Eukaryota > Metazoa > Arthropoda > Insecta > Orthoptera > Acrididae > Schistocerca > Schistocerca serialis. The sequence continues at coordinate 617,455,044 of NC_064641.1, forward strand.
AATTGTGTAGACGTGTAAATCACATCTCCCATACAGGCGGAATAGCTTACAAGTAGAGAATTCGTTTTTTCTCAATGATAACATGAATTAAAATATTGGACAAATGGTAAAGCTATCGTAAAAAAAAATATTAATATACTCAATTCACTTATAGTTGTTCCAATATAAAAGAGACTTGTGACTAAAAAGGATGACTGATCACATCGCGAAAGATACAAAGGCTATCACTTTTCGATGAAGTTCAGTTGCTTTCTCAACAGAAGGGGAACGAAAGTAGACATTTGTCTCCAGGGTTTGATCTCAAGAATCTTGAATCCCTCACATGTCATATATTATATAACGAACAATACGCAACAGAGTTATGAGTCACTCGGAAAGTACCGTTCTTTTCTTTTTGTTCTTCATTTTGTTTCCTACGACTTCTTATTTCGTCTTCTTTTTATTAAATCAGCTGGCGCTGTGGAAGGAGATTGGTCTCATATCTAAATTTGTTTTCTGCTATTTGTCTAAACCTTGTAACCCAACTATCGGTGTGCTTGGTTCATAAAAGTCATTACGAGCATTTTCATTGTATTTCCCAAATACGAGCTTGTGGTCCGTCTCTAGTGATTCTGTCATAGCCGGAATGTTTCATCTTCCCTTTCCTATGCTATATTTTTTTTCATTCTTTTACCTCCACAGATGTTATGGTGGTGCGATTTCTGTTCGGAAACTAATGGATCTCTTGATTACAGATCGTCTGGGGTGGGCCAGTATTTTCTCTCCCTCAACGTCACTAAAAATGAGCCTGACTTGAAATCCTACAGTGATTTTATCTTTTACCTATGTTTCCTGACTCGTTATCAAGACAGTTCGCATGGAATATCCACATTTGCAAACATATTTCTCAGCATTACTGGTTTAAAATTTCGGAAGCGTCGTATCTACAGTGTTTATATACTTTTATTTTGATAGTTTAGTGTCAATTTTATGTTACGAAAATAACAATGTGGTTTTAATTTTTTTTTTTGGATTCTCAATATTTTATACGTTTCCACAGCTGTCTTACACTACATGATGCAGTTCTAAACATTATTCCTCTCTTGGACATATCCTACACAAACCAAAGCAGATATTTAATTAAATTTGCTTGCTCTATCATTAACCACATTTCTAACCACTGTAACATAGCCACAGTCAGTGATGGTAGAGATGCAGTTTCTAATTCAGAGTTTCCATTGCTTAGTTTCTATTTTCATATTACACGAATCTACAAGTAATAGCATTTATGCAGATACTCTTACCTTCCATACAACATTGAAAAGATCACGCAACACAGGTAGCGAAAGCACTTTAAACATCGCAGCTTTGTATCGATGTGAATATTTTCTTTTAAGTTTCATTCCCCACCACAAGTCGTAGAGCAGACTGTCTGAGATGTGACCCATTAAAAATGAGTCACAGCTCTTTTCAGCTCTATCCTCAAGATTTTGGGAGAAGTGCAGAGGTAATCACAATCGGGAATGTTTCCCAGGCTTTTACCCGATAACCATGAAAAACCTCCCTAAAACCTTGGTCGGAACCGGGGGATTGGAGGTATTTCAGGGACATATATATTGTTACGGACAAAGGAAAACCAGTGAATGTGTGCAGATCATATTTTTTCGTCAATATGTGTCAATGTGTGTGTTCATCTCGGATTTGAACGCTGGTGTATCAAACTGAGTCGCATCCACGTGATTTCTGCATCACAGTGGGTACTAGCTATTGACGTGAGGAGCACGACGAGGTCATAGCAGGAAATTAAGTCCCGCAGCAAATTTATACGCGGGCCACATCCCGCCACGGCACGGCGCGCTGGTGAACTGCTGCCGGAGGAACACAGTACAGCACAGCAGAGCGAATTAGTTTGGGACAAATATTTGGCGGCGCAGCCCGACCACTGTGCACTTGGTGGGAGCCCGTCAGTTGTTTGCGCCGCTCCCGCCCTTGTTAAATAGACAATAGCTTTTGTGCCGCAGGTAACCGGGGGCCGCGAGGCGGGGGTGGCGGCGGCCGCGTGAATAACGCGGGGGCGGCAAGTCGATACCCTTTTGCCCGGCGTATAACCGCAGTTGTGCGGTACGCCCACATGTAATTAGAGGCTTTGTTTTAATTAGGTTGACAAGGCCGCTTGCCTCTCCACAAAGCACCAGTGCTGGCGCTGCCGTTTTCGGCAGAGGCGGAAAATGTCGGTTTTCCAGGTGTCTGCCTGCTACTCATTTCCAGCGATGGCCCTTTAGAGAGCTAATAACTGACAGGCTATGTTCCGGCCCTACGCCTTCAATTCTGCCAGTGAAGGGCGTTGAGAGTGTAAGGATATTACGTTTTATCCGACTTAAAACGTTGCCGTCGCCGATAGAAGTACATCATAACGGTTCCACACACAAAGTTTGTATGGCAGGCATTAATGATTACAGTTATAATTTTAAATCCCCCCTTTCCTTTACAAGGTATGGAGACTGTTTAGCTACCTGCTACAGATACGATGCTAATATCAATAAAATTTTGTGTTTTTTTTACATTGGTGAAGGATAATAACGTTGCTGTTACGGGTGTTTTTTTTGTTGTAGCTGTGAGGTGGTCGTGGTGGTGGTGGTGCTTTTCAGCTCAATGCTATCGGCACTTGTATCTTATTGTTTTCGTCTCTTAGCAACAATGTAGAATGTGAATCGACGGGCTCCCCTCCACTATCAAACTGACGATTTCAGTGATGCCTCAGAATGCTTCCCGTTCACCGATCCCTTCTTTTAGTAAAGTTATCAGCTTCTTTTGCTCCATTTATAACAGAACCTCGTCCAGCTACCTGTCTAATCTTCATCAGTTTTCTGTGGCACCACATTTCAGGAGCTTCTCTTCTCTGCTACACTGTGCTGCTTGCCGTGCATGATTAGCATTCGAACATAGCTACGTTCCAGGCAAATACCTTCACAAAAGTATTCATAGCATTCATATTCACATTGTAGTTGTTAACAAATTCCTCGCTCACCAATATGCTTTCATTTGTATTGTGGATTAGAGTTTAATATTGCTCTGCTTCGACCGTCTTCAGTTGTTTTGCTGCCCAAATAGCAGAACATGTCTAATACCTTAGTGTCTCATTTTCTCAAATAATTCCCCAAACATTCAACAACATTCTTTGAGTCTTATTTTAGTTTTGTTCGTCTTAATAATCTCCTTCCAATGCACTACACATTCCGTTCAACTGCGACTACAAATCGTTTTCTGTCTGCCGAGAAGCTAAAATGACGCTAACAAAATCATTAAGTTTTTAATTATTAATTTGAAGCCATATTGGTCATTAATCGCCCGTGACGGTTTCAAAGATCTTCAAACATCGCTACCAGTTAAAATGTAGCAGTATTTGAGTATCTTATCATATTTTAAGGTTTCCTCCTTACGATTTTACTAATTTCTTCTTGATTTTACTTACTGCATGCTCAGCCTAATGTTTCAACAACATTGGGGTGAGGCTATACCCCTTTTTCTTTGCCGCCATGTCCCTCGACTCTTAAAACTGCAGCCTGACTTCTGAATCAGTTATAAATAGCCATTCACTCTATGTATTTCATCACAATAACCTTCAGAATCTCAAAGAACGTATTCCAGTCACTATCGTAAAAAGCATTCCCTAAATCTACCAATGTTATGAACGTAGGTTTTGTCTTTCTTTAACGTAGCTTCTACAATAAGAAATCAAGTCAGTGCTGCCTAAGCGAGTTGCTGCATTTGCCAACCCAAATTTAGGTTCATCTTGCTCGGCTCCTGCCAATACGATGGACGAAACATGTAGAATATGCGGAGCAGACTCCTGTAGGAAAAGAGGGCATTCCTAGTGTATCAGGTTTGTAGAATCGTACGTAGGTATAAAACTGAGGATGTACGTTTCGACCACAGTATTATATGAAAGTGAATCATGGGCTGTAAGAAACCCTGAAGAAGATAAATTATACGCTTTTGAGGTGAGATGCTACAGAAAGATGTTGACAACAATGTGAACTGAAAAGATAATAAGTGAGAAGATTCTCCACAGGATCGATGCGGAGAGACACATGAGTAAACCATTGATAAGAAAAGGGGGCATGACGAAAGGGCATGTGTTAAAGCTTCAGGCAATTACTTCTATGTTCATCTTCGCTACAACATTTTTAAAGGCAAAGACACATCTGGTGATGATTTAACAGACCAAAAACTGATCATAAAATAAATAAAACTTTGGCAATCTATTCCAATTAGTGTTGCTTTATACTTCGATGTCGTTACGTCACGCTAACATCAACTTGCATTACAAGAGTGAGCTATAGGGAAAGAGAGATTGGAATATTTTCAAAAAATTATTAAGGGCATTTCGCGTAAGTGATACTATGAGACGAAAGAAGTCACGTTTCGGTAAATTTAAATACAGGTACCGTGCTTTCATAATATTCGATGTTTTGGAGATATATATCCAACTTAAATGCGTCCACGGTTGGTGATAGTTTACAAGTAGTCAATTCTTCACCGGTTGCAGAATAGAAGACTGAATTCTGTCTTATCTTTAAGAACATTTAGTTGGAGGGCGCCTTAAAATAGAAACAACAAATGAAAACTTCCTCACTACAATACAATATGACATTTAGTGATTGACCACTATGGCTGTAAAAAATCGTTTACGCTGTAGGGATTTTAAAATACACCGAACGTAGTTTTCTTATATGTATTACAGCAATAATGGAATGATGACTTCAAGACAGTGTGAAAATTTGTATCTCATCGATGTGTTATGCGACTGTAAAGTAAATCTGTTTCATTTGCTCACTTGTTACAATGAATGAAACGTGTCAGAAAACCTATTAAGGGATCGATGGGAGTGCTCCAGCAGTAAAAAGGGGAGGGGGTCGATGTCATCTGGGGGGAAGGATATTCTTACAACTATATGCTAAAGGAATTCCGTTACGTAACTGTCTCATAAAATAACTACCCAAGAGCACTGATTAGAAAGATGTAAGGCAGGAATAGTCTATCATCCCTGCTGTGGAACTTATAACAACGAAGTCACAATGACGAAATAAACGGAAGGTTCAAGAGTGGAATTAAAACCCAAGATGAAATGATATCAATGCTAAGAATTGCTGATGACATTGCTGTCCTCATTGAAGAAGAATTACATATTATGTTAAACGGAATGAACATTTTTATGAGCACAGAATATGGACTGATAGCAAATCAAAGAAAGACAAAAGTAATGAGAACAGCGACAAACTATCATCGTAATTGGTGACCACGAAGTAGGTGAACTTACCTAGGCAGAAAAATAACTCTTGACGGACGGATTAAGGAGGACATAAAAAACAGTCATGAACTGACCAAGAGCAATCTACTAGCATCAAACGTAAGGATATTTCTGAGAACCTACATTTTGAGCACAGCATTGTATGGCAGTGAGACATGGATTGTGGGAAAACCAGAACGGAAGAAAGTCGAATCATTTGAGCTGTAGTAATACAGAACAATGTTGAAAATTAGGTGGATTGAAAACATACGGAATCAGGAGGTTCCCAGAATGTGGAATACATTGACAAGAAGAAGGGGGTGGTGATGATGAGAGACCTTTTAAAACATCAACGAAAAACTTCTGTTACACTAGGGGAGCTGTAGAGGCAAAAACTGTAGGGGAAGACAGAGATTAAAATACGTGCAGCAAATAACTGAGGGCGCACATTGCAAGTGCTATCTGAGATGAAAAGGTTGGCACAGGAGAGGAATTCGTGCGGGCACGGGAGAGGAACTCGTGCTGGTCATCATACCAGTCAGAAGACGACTAAAAAAAAAATGCGAATACTATAAAAGACTCTTGAACTGAGTGAGTAAAAAGCGCAAATGCTAATGTACGGATTGAGACGTGAATTGCAAAATAAGGTCTTTATTGAGGATGATGAACGTTGCGGGAAGGAGCTCCTGCAACGGAGGATTTGGAGTACCCGTTTTCTCTCACAAAATCCCCGCATCTCTCCACACCTAGTTCAACAACCGTGCCTCATTATGCCTTCCACAAAAATGAAAACTTAAATCAAAATATTTCGATCGTAATACCTAGAGAAATAACTGAACTTCTGATGTAATAAACATGACAGACTGAGAACAGTAATTTTTCACTTTTTATTTCTCTTGTTTCACTGCATCTTAATGTGCTCCCTCTATTTGCTTTTTCTTTCGAATGTTCATAAACTCGTTAGGTATTTTAGATACACCCCAGCCCACAGCTGCTGCGATTTTCCAATTTGTGATGACCTATTTAAAACCAGCTTTAGTAGTGTTTTTCTTCTGTTTCGTACAGGGTTTGTGCAATTCGATTTAAAATTTTGCCGTGGTTTTACACTGATAGACAGATTTAAATTATTTCTCCCTAGGCTTGACTTATACGAAGAAATCTAATTTGTACTGTTCGCTCTTTCCCTTTCCTAATCGACAATGCTTATGACCGATCACTGCTGTCGACCTTTTCGAAATGTTTGTGCAATCGGTTATTGGTTTAATGGAATGTTGGAGTGACTACCCCGAAGAGGAATCTACGCGCTTTTCTTATCCATTAATTCTAAATCTGTCAGATCGTGTAGGTAAGGAAATGGTTCGTCCATTTTTAGTTATACACTATTTTGTGTGACAAAACGTGAGGACGACGAAGTTAATGGGTACTTGGAATCAGCTCTCAAAATCCTAATGTTTGCATGTTTAAAGAACAGTTCCGGAAAGAATTTTAACGTAAACATTTGAGTGTTTTAAATTTTTTGAACAGAACGTTAAGTTGTCCAGTGCCAGAGAGACCGTGATGACATTAAATAACGACGCATTGCATAGCGTTTTCAGCGAAGTTCAGATATTGTCAAGAATTTTAGTAATTGCTCTTTTTCTCAAGCACTTTTCCACCCTCAGTGAAAAGTCACATGGATGCATTGCCCGTTCAGTGTCAAAGCTTCCTTCATTCCTTTCCTGCTCCCGCCTTGCTACGAATAAACCATGTTTCCTGCTTCTCTGCACTTGTCGGAGCTGGCTTGCGGACACTAGGTCTCTTGAGTTGATTTTACGTTCCGATAACCATTCTCATGCTACAAACTACAAGGATTAAGGTGAGCTATATCTTTGGTCGTGTTCAGACATAGTTTCGTTGTTTAAAAAAGATATATCTTGCTCATATTCGCGGTACGGTATCGGTATTTCAATTGTCCGTCTGTGAGGTTAGTGTACAAGCTTCTTCACATACCAGCTCATTTAGCATTCCTGAAAGTATTACAACGTGCATTGAGTTTTCTTCTGCTCTGATTTTTATATTTTATCAAATTTTGTAACTCCTAGGTCCGTCACAGGATAAGTCTGTTATTAATTATTGCTTACTGAATTGGGTTGTAATAATACAGAATTTCACTAAACTTCTTTGATTTTCTTTCCCCATTTACTGATGGAAATTTATGCACTGCACACAAGTTCTTGTACACTACTAGCCATTAAAATTGCTACACCACGAAGATGACGTGCTACACACGCGAAATTTAACTGACAGGAAGAAGATGCTGTCATATGCAAATGATTAGCCGTGGCGACACCTACACCGTGCTGACATGAGGAAAGTATCCAACCGATTTCTTATACACAAACAGCAGTTGCCCGGCATTGCCTGGTGAAACGTTGTTCTGATGCCTCGTGTAAGGAGGAGAAATCACGTTTCCGACCTTGATAAAGGTCGGATTGTAGCCTATCGCGATTGCGGTTTATCGTATCGCGACATTGCAGCTCGCGTTGGTCGAGATCCAATGACTGTTAGCAAAATATAGAATCGGGGGGTTCAGGAGGGTAATACGGAACGCCGTGCTGGATCCCAACGGAATCGAATCACTAGCAGTCGAGATGACAGGCATCTTATCCGCATGGCTGTAACGGATCGTGCAGCCACATCTCGATCCCTGAGTCAACAGATGGGGGCGTTTGCAAGACAATAACCATCTGCATGAACAGTTCGACGACGTTTGCAGCAGCATGGACTATCAGCTCGGAGACCATGGCTGCGGTTACGCTCGACGCTGCATCACGGACAGGAGCGCCTGCGATGGTGTACTCAACGACGAACCTGGGTGCACGAATGGCAAAACGTAATTTTTTCGGATGAATCCAGGTTCTGTTTACAGCATCATGATGGTCACATACGTGTTTGGCGACAATGCGGTGAACGCACATTGGAAGCGTGTATTCGTCATCGCCATACTGGCGTATCACCTGGTGTGATGTTATGGGGTGCCATTGGTTACACGTTTCGGTCACCTCTTGTTCGCACTGACGGCACTCTGAACAGTGGACGCTACATTTCAGATGTGTTACGATCCGTGGCTCTACCCTTCATTCGATCGCTGCGAAACCCTACATTTCAGGAGGATAATGCACGACCGCATGTTGCAGGTCCTGTACGGGCCTTTCTGGGTACAGAAAATGTTCGACTGCTGCACGGCCAGCACACTCTCCAGATCTCTCACCAATTGAAAACGTCTGGTCAATGGTGGCGGAGCAACTGGCTCGTCAAAATACGACAGTCACTACGCTTGATGAACTGTGGTATCGTGTTGAAGCAGCATGAGCAGCTGTACCTGTACACGCCATTCAAGCTCTGTTTGACTCAATACCCAGGCGTATCAAGGCCGTTATTAGCGCAAGAAGTGGTTGCTTTGGGTACTCATTTCTATGGATCTATGCACCCAAACTGCGTGAAAATGTAATCATATGTCAGCTCTAGTATAATATATTAGTCCAATGAATACCCGTTTATCATCTGCATTTCTTCTTGGTGTAGCAATTTTAATGGCCAGTAGTGCATTTGTTCTTGAGACCGTATACGGTTTGAGCTCGTATTTCACAAAGAATTCTGCATTCAGTGACATTATCAACCAAAGTGAAAGCTACTGACATCAGCAGGTTTCCAGTTTACTCAAGATTTATTGTTACAAAAGTGCAATGGATTGCACGAAGTGGTTACAGTTTTTAGGTCGATGGCACTTGCGGGTCTAAAATGCCAGTTGGGACCATTACTGAAACACTCGTATTAGTATTTGGTGCCTCGTACACCGGCGGCAATGCAGGCGCTGACTCTGGTATCCAGGTCTACTACTTTTTCCGGGAGTGTATTTTGAATTCCTTGTGTGCCCTCGTAGCCTGTACGGCAAGTCAGCATTGCCTTGACTATGAGACATCGTGCTGCCTCACGTTACGATCGTTTTATATGTACACTTTCACATCATGTTTCTATAACAGAGAGGGCACATATTAAGATAATGCCTCGTGAAATCAAGATCCTAGATTGATGCAAACATTTATTTATGTCGTCGTTTACTTTCCCGCTGCACAATGAAAAATCTCCTACTCTTAAACATTTCACAAAACCGTAGTCAGATAGCATTAACATTTATTCTTTGATTAAAATTTTGTTTATAAGTGGGAATTTTTCCGGGAATTTTCATGAAGTCACATATATCATGCACTCAGTCCAGTTCAAAGACAAGAGGACGGTGGCTTCCAAGCCCTTCACACACAGTGAATCACTTCTGAAATGATCTGATGTGAATATGCATCTGTAGAAGGAAGTATTCTTGTGAATGCAGTAGCTGACTGTTATTCTGTTCTGCAGTTTACTTGTAACACTTTGAGATTCAGTATCATACTGCTGGGTTACTGACGTCAGACTTTGGAAAAGTATAAGCAGCGGAAATTCCATGCTGCATACAGAAAAATATGTTCATGTGTGTGTGAAATCTTATGGGACTTAACTGATAAGGTCATCAATCCCTAAGTTTACACACTACTTAACCTAAATTATCCTAAGGACAAACACACACACCCATCCCCGAGGGAGGACTCGAACCTCCGACTGTACCAGCCGCACAGTCCATGCTGCATACAGTGAAGATTATAAATGTACTTCAAAAGCTAACAGTAGTCAATTGCCAAGTAGAACTGATTCAGTCTGCGCATCGATGTTCAACGATTTAATTAATATTTTAGTTAATATTCCTTTATTGATCATAGTGTGTCTTACTGTGGGTAAATTTGCATAGCAGTTGCTCGTAAACATCAAGAGAGTTATCGGATATATTATGAATTTATTGAACAGATGGTGTAAAATGTTGTTCAGTGTTTAGGAGAGCATTCTTCGATTAAACGTCCTCTCATATTATGCCCGATCACGCATGCAACGTAAGTATAATAACTGTGCAGTACCACACAGTGGTGGAACACATTTATTTAACCATAAGAAGTAACGCGTTCTCTAGAGTACTTTGTTCAGCTCTAGCGATAGCCATCGGTTACTTTAATTTTACAGGTAACAGGGGACCTTAGAAGATTCTGGAGAAGACCACATCTGGTTCATCGAAACATCGACTGCCAAGAATAAATTTTAAGATAAACATGATGCGGCCTAAACACTCTATAGTATTTTACAATGAATTTCCACTTTGTTTCCGAAGATTTCAACTCAGAAATATCTTACGCAAGAATACATATACAAATTGAAAGAGCTTTGTTTTGCTAGAGAAGATAGTAGTTCTTCACTACTGAACCAAAAGTATTCCTTAATTCTTACTTTTATCATGGAAATGTTTATATGTTTATGTCGTCGCGTTTTCTCACTTTACCCTATCGCTGTTTACTAACACTAAAAGTTTTATTTCTTCAGCTCTTAATAGAACAGCTGCGACAGGCCCTAGCTCACGTTAGATCGCTGTTAAAATGCATTGCCCATATTTATTTCTGAAAGAGGAACTTCGGAATAAATAATGGATGTTTCCAAAGCGAAAAAGAAATACTGTTTGCATGGTTTGTACGTCTCGCGAATCATACAGGGTGCAGATGCGTTACTCCCTCTACGAATTGGTTGCCGATTGTAATCTTAAGACAATGGAACGTCGTAAAATATCCGCGCTGTCGATATCTGCACTACTTGAACCATGCGTGCCCCTGTCAGACGTTATTACTACATAGCTTCTCGGAAGAGCGGGAATAACAAAAGACGGCGAGGCGAGCTGAGCTTGCGTTAATATAGCTGCTAATTCTCACGAGATTCCCTATTGTCTATGGCTGCGACGTCTGCTTCCACAAGCATTCATATGACGACGACAAACGAGTACGCAGTTCTAAAGCTACGCAGGACCTCGGTTAAAGCCAACGAATGAAACGCAATTAACAAAAAGCAGGCTTATCCTACACAATCACCGGTATTGTCCGCAGGAGAGAGAGAGAAAGTCATGCAGCTCTTTGGATCTACTCATTCATCCACGAATAACTAATAAATGAGATGGACAGTGAATGAATACTGTTGTCTCCTGGAATTAGTATGCAGTTCCTATCGTTTTATTCCGATTATTGCTACTTACATACGGTTTTTCGAAACACATTGACTTCACGGTGGCCCCAGCGCTCATTCTCGCTATTAGTCGCATTAACACTAAAATGGTCATTTTAAGTAGCTCAACGTTATTGAGATTTTCAAGTATAGATGTACCTTTTCAATCACAATGTTGATTTGCAACAAGGACAGGATATGTAAACTGAAGAACAAAAATATTTTATGATGCCGTCATCTGGGACCAATGTTCGTTACTGGTTTCCTGGAGCGATACGTTACTCAACGTATCCGCCGGATAATAGCACAATGTCTACGCAGAATGGACTGCAGAGCGTGACCAGACACTGGCGTATGTGGTCTGTGATATTCCGTCCGCAACTCCCTGCGGCTTCTAGGAATTTTAAACTGTGTTCACGTTGTAGGTACATTGCTAAAACAACGTCATGCGCCACGTGTAATCATTACCTTAAATACGCTATTTGCTTATTGAAAGCTCCGAGTATACAAAAAGTGAAAAAAATACAGAAAAGCCGAGAACAACATACATTACCACACCGAATAAAGTGTAGAAAAATCGTTGGCGTCCAAAACAGCTCCCAGTCGTCTTTGAACGGAGAAATAAAGGTCCTTTATGGTCTTCGAGGCTATCTTATATAATACTTCTGGCATAATAGAGGCAAGTCAGGTGGATGTGGCTAACGATCACACACCCTCGCTTCAAGGAATCTATTATATTGATATCTGGTGCATCGATGGCCAGGAAAGAGGCGACAATTTATGCTAGTGCTCACACGGCCACACCTAGGCGATGCAAGCTGTGTGAACAAGGATCTGCCGTCTTTTAACATAGCATCCCAATTAGGGAACAAACATTGCATCATGCGATGACCTGGTCAGCCGAACTGGTCATATAATGCTGCTCTCATCCTCTTATCTTTCGTCACGATCCTCTTAAATGATCGTCCGTCAGAATCACTCAACACACATTTTGTCTGCTTTTTCCCCTGTATGTAGTATAAAGCTTCGACAGCGTGCTAAACACTTCGAGTACCTTGGATGCAGAAGCACACATCATAGAAGCAACAATAATTTATAGAGGTTCGAATTCACTTAGCCCCGACATAATACACTCACAACTAGACAACTGGTCTTCCACGATTACCACTTGCAAAGCTGACGGTCGTACTTAGATACAACAACGTAAGCTGCAGATTTGAATAGCATCTGTGTTTATGTTCACGCATGCATTTCTCGCGGTTTTCCATACTTTTGTCCAACGCCTGTAGATCACTACCATCATTTGCTTTTGCACTGATTAACGTGATGCAGTTTCTATATCTCACGTAACATCGATCAGACAAAACACGTTAAGACGACGCCAAACGCCTGACTTGCATACACAGCACATTACTCATGAAACGAAATCCAGCACAACTGAATTTAACTAACGTTCAGAAATAAAGTGAGTTCTTTATAGTTCTGTGAATTCACTTACAGTTCTCGCATAGTTTTAGCTTTTCAAGTTAGCTTAAGGTCCTTTGAAATGAAACACAGTTGTAGCATGCAACTGCTATTAAATCGTTGCTCTGTACACGACGAAGATGCTTCATGAATACTATAGGATATCATCAATGTCAACGCACTGACGGTGAGTGGAATAAGTTGTAATTTCAACACTTATGATGCTCGAAATGTTACCAGTTCCCAGACAGCTATGTTATCGAAAATTCCGTCAAGCTAGGACAAGTTCAGTTTCCAAGCCATTAGGATCCACATCCTTCGTACCCAGAACCGTACTCACTAACAAGCTCCTACGATGAGACATAGGGTATCATCGCCTTACCGTTTCGTTGAATGACCTATAAAGAACATCCTGAAGAAATAAAATGCCTACTAGTTACGAGATTCATTGTCCAACAATATCTACCGATGTGTGAAATCCTGCGCCCTTTTCATTACGTTTGTCTCTTATATCTGTCATCAGTAATTTAGTAAATGTCACTGAATAACTTAAACGTATTTGGCGATGTTACGAAATAACGTGAAGTAAACTTTCTACTCTCTGTATCTCTGGTCACGCACTGTGTCAGTTTTGTGAGGAGTTTTATCACATTTTAGAGGGTGTGCACAAAACAAAACTATCACCCTCTTTTGGTCAGGTAATGCGTAAATTCAGTTCTTATTTACAGAAAGATAATTAGTGACTTGTTACACGTTGGAATAACATGATCTTACAGCTACATCTAACAATTTTTAAGTCTAGTGCATGTTGTAGCATGTCTGTATTAATTATCTGTGCCGAAATAGACCATAAAAATAATTCGTGGTTTTTAGTATTTACTGGTTATCGAATATATGTCACCATGAGTTGATAATGACGAAGACAGATATGACGTGGGATAGTTCTGTCGTAGAGGTAAGAGAGGCTATTAGGCGTGTTTTTCGCAAATTAATAAAGTAATTTGGTATGTAGGCAGTTGTGAAACTTTTTTCTTTTCTGACCCGTCAGTCTTCCGACTGGTTTGATGCGTCCCGCCATGAATTCCTCTCTTGTACAAACCTCTTCATCTCAGAATAGCAAATGCAACCTACTTCCTCTATTATATGCCAGATGTATCTCAATCTCTGTCTTCCTTTACAGCTTTTACCGTCTACAGATCTCTCTACTACTATGGAATTTATTCCCTAATCTCTTATCATCGTGTCATCTCTTTCTGTCAATGTAGTCCATAAGCTCCTTTCCTCCCTGATTCTGCAAAGAACTTCCTCAGTCCTTAAGTTATCGGTCCACCTAATTCTCGACACTCTTACGTAGCACCACAAGTCAAATGCTCCGATTCTCTTCTGTTCCGGTTTTCCCATACTCTATATTTCACTACCGTGCTGTCTCTAGACGAACATTCTCAGAAACTTTTTCCTCAAATTAGGGCCTTGATACTAGTAGACTTCTCTTGGCCATGACTACTCCTTATACCAGTTCTAGTCTGTTCTTTTGTGTTTCCTACTTGCTTTGGCCATCAAGGGTTATTTTTCTGCTTCATTGCTTAATATCGTCTAATTCATGATCCCCAATTCTTATTTCTGATACTTCTCGTTACTTCTGTCTTTTTCGATTTACTCTCAATTCATATTCTGTACTCATGAGACTGTTCATTCCGTTCAACAGAATCTGTAACTCTTCTTAACTTGCACTGCGTATAGCAACGAAAGAGAAAAATATCATTGATATCCTTTCACCTTGCTTTTTAATTCCGCTCTTCCACCTATCTTTTATTTACGGCAGTGCTTCATCGATTTGTGGAATGAACAATACTGACATCCGAAATAGTGATTACACACATGAGTGAAATTTGAGGAACCAATCGAAATGGAACAATGAACCATCAGCTATCCCGTCACTGCGAAAGATGATTTTAAAAGTAGAGGCCGTGAATCGCCTTTGGATAGAGGTTCAGAAACGCTCTACAACTATGCAAATCTCTTCCAGTTTCCAGATACTGCAAACGTCTTTTATTAAAAATCATCCACGTAATTTACACTGTGTGACGTCTAGTTTCCTTAGAGAGCCAATAGCTCAAAATGTGTTAGTACAAGTTTAAAATCTAACACAGATGTCAAAGTAGTGGTGGGAAAAACAAAATGCATGGTGGTGTCCAAATATGTGTCATACGCTGCTTCGACGTGTTACAGCAAGAAAGAAACGATGTTTCAAGCAACTCAGGGACAAAGGAATCTCCGCTTGTCACTGATAGTCTGTAGGGTATGGTGTTGATCCTAAAGAACAGGCGATGGAATATTACACTTGACTGTGCATGCGACTAAGTGTATCATTATCTGTATTTTTAATGGGGATGGGCGCTTATGCTCGATGCCAGCACACGGACGGTATTGGTTTACGATGTACATACATCAAAGAAAGTTTTGCATCTATTCCGTTCTGAGAGTTCCGGAACATGTACGGAAAATTGGAATAGAGATCAACATAAATATAATTCCCGCTCTTTTTATTGCTAGTGAAAACCACACATTGCATCTTGTACCACCATACAGCGAGACGTTCAGAGGTGGTGGTCCAGATTGCTGTACACAGTGGTACCTCTAATACCCAATAGCACGTCCTCTTCACTGATGCATGCCTGCATTCGTCGAGGCATACTATCCGTAAGTTCATCAAGGCACTGTAGGTCCAGATTGTCCCAACCCTCAACAGCGATTTGGCGTAGTTCCCACAGAGTGGTTGGTGGGTCATCTCGTCCATAAACAACCATTTTCAGTCTATTCCTTGCATGTTAGATAGGGTTCATGTATGGAAAATATGCTGGACACTCTAGTCGAGCAATGTCGTTATACTGAAGGAAGTCATTTACAACATGTGCACGATGGGGATGCGAATCGTCCATGAAGACGAATTCCTCGCCAATATGCTGTCCATATGGTCACACTATTGGTCAGAGGATGGCATTCACGTATCGTACAGCCGCTACGGCCCTTACCATGACCTCCGGCAGCGTACATCGGACCCACATAATGCCACCCAAAAACAGCAGGGAACCTCCACCTTCCTACACTCGTTGGACAGTGTTCTAAGGCGTTGTCTGACCGGGTTGCGTCCAAACAAGTATCCGCCGATTGTCTGGTTGAAGACTTATCCGACATTCATCGGTGAAGAGAACGTGATGCCAGTCCTGAGCGGTCCATTCGGCATGTTGCGGTTGCAATGATGGACCTCGCCATGGAAGTCAGGATGCAGCCTACTGAGTCGTAACACGACATCCTGCGGCTGCACGAAGAGCATTATTCAACACTGTGGCGTCGTTATCAGTGTTCCTCCGAGCCATAATCCACAGGTAGTGGTCATCCACTGTAGTAGTAGCCCTTGGGAGGCCTGAGCGGGGCATGTCGTCGACAGTTCCTGTCCCTCTGTATCTCCTCTATGTCGGAACAACATCGCTTTGGTTCACTGAGAGACACCTGGACACTTCCCTTGTTGCGAGCGCTTCCTAGTACAAAGTAACAATGCGGACGAGATCGAACCGTGGTATTGACCGTCTAGGCATGGTTGGACTACACCTAACAGGAGCCGTGTACATCCCTCCTGGCGGAATGACTGGAACTGATCGGCTGTCGCACCCCTCCGTCTATTAGGCGCTGCTCACGTGTGGTTGTTTACATCTTTTGGCGGGTTTAGTGACATCTCTGAACAGTCAAAGGGACTGTGTTTGTGGTACAATATCCACAATCAACGTCTACCTTCAGGAGGTTTGGGATCTAGGATGCTGCAAAACGTTTTTTGATGTGTGTGTATATCGGAAGTTAGGACCACAGTAAAAATATTATAGAGTACAAAAAAAAGTGTTCAAACGTGTGTGAATTCCCTAGTGAGCAAACTGCTGTGGTCATTGGTCCCTTTATCAATCCCTCTACCGGATGGCGTTAGCAGAGTTTTTATGGTTCTTGGATTTTATCTTTTTTCTTCCTCTCTGTGTCAGATGTTACATAATAAGGATGACATAGAGAATGATTGGCTGACAGACGTTAATTTACGCCGAGAGACGCCGATCCAGGCCATACCTCGATTTTTTAAGGATGGATATCATTAGCGATACTTGTATGCGCCTGTACAACCAAGACCGTTTGTGACAATAACTTCGGTGCTGCGATCGTGTTTGTAACACCTGGTGACTTGTAAGACGATTTCGTCTCTCCTTCGATTTCGTCTCTCCTTCTAAATGACACTGGTGTCACGCTCAAGGAAAACTTGTGAGACATGTCCATCCATCGCGGATTTTCGCTCAGTATTGTTTGGTGTCACCAGCATTCATGTACTGTCGAAGTATCATATGTAGTTGTAGTGGCTGTGTGATAGATTTGCTGTGATCAGCGGGCTTATAAAGTATGTGTACTCTGGTCATTATTCCGATGAATTCAAAGAAAATGGCTTTCGCCTGTCATAAAGATTCTATGGATCTAATGTGGAAAACTGCGATAGCCCCTAAAAGGAATGAAATCAATCGATCAGCCGAGTCTTTTTCCCACCAATTTCCGGTATGGGGAGGAAAGGGGAGGGGCCTGGGGTGTTATGCAGAGGATGGAATTCTTATTTGATCGATTTAATTTATTAATCAATCAAATTGATATCAAAAGTGTGCTTGTATCAGTAAGGGAAGTTCCCAGAAGGATGGGGGACGGAGATATATGAAAGGAGGACGAGGAAGAGTAGGAGGGGAACAGTAGGTTAAGGAACTGTGAATCAACAGGAACGATTATGCCCAGGAGGTCATAACCTGTTGATCTAAGGTAAGAGCTATCCCCAGAGGGTCTAAATCCTCTTAAAACAATAGGTTAATGGTTCTCTATCAAGAGAGAACAATAGGTTTTCCCCTGAATGTATACTTGCCCCTGATGTAGGCCACCCACACTATGGGGCGATGTCGCCCTTTGTCCCCCTGCTGTTGTGAGCCGTGTGCTGCGTGATTCGTTGCCTGTATTAAGCTATATCAGATTAATGGTTGGAAGAGTGTGTAATGTGAAAGTAACAAGTCACCATTTCGCTTCTTCACATGGAAGCCACTTCATTCATCAGTTTGGTTCATGTGTTTCTGATTATTAAATATTCTCACTGCATAACAGATGTATGTCGCATTAATTGTGTCAGCAAGTTTTGTACATTTTTAATCAAATGGAAGTAATGCATTCAGAGTATTATGCTCTATCTGGTTAATTAAATTTTATGTAAATTCATAACGAATAATGAAAGATTAGCTTAAGACCATTTGCGTTAAAACGGGCTAGATTTTTTTAATTCTGTCGTTTCTTTTAGTTGAAACATTTTACTTTTAATTAAAATAAAGGCGTTTATATCCGAGCTCAACATTTTAGTCTGGTGTTTACTATTCTATCAAAGTCCCTTTAAAAATAGGGGAGAGAAGAAAAAAAATTGCCGAGAAATAAATGTGCTACAGTTTAACAAATATATTTTTTTCTCGTAATCAGTCCTTGCCACTTCCCTCTCCGTGAATTTGCTAACTAATAGCATAAAAATATTCCAGTCAAGCGTCTTCCCTTCTGTTTCACGAAAATATTATAACAACTATGTAGTCTTTACAGATTACGGGTAATGAGGAACCCACAAAAACACAGTCACGGCCACGGGACATCAGGTTAATACGGTGTATAACCACCTCTAGACTCTATAAAGATATCAGTTCGGCGAGGAAGAGATTGCACAAGTCCTTTCACACATGCCATACACACGAAGCAGCTCAATGATATTCGATTCCGATGGGCTATCAGACTGTGGATATATTAGCTGCTAGGTTCCATGTGCTGTTCAAAATAGACCAAAATATACTGTCGGGTTTTTTAGCGGAGCAGTACAGTTGCAATAGGCTATCTCAGCGTTCCAAGATCCAGGAAGTATGCTATGACAACGTCAATACTGTTGTTGTTATCTTGGGAGTGTCCACAGCACAGTCATCCTGATGCTGTCATAGAAATGGCAATACTAGGTCAACGAGGGTGTTGAAATAACCATCATGGTTTAAGTTCACAGTAATGTGTATGAGTGGGTCGAAGGGATGTTACGAAAACTATAACACAACCATCTCCAGTATGAACTGTGTCCTCCAGAAACTACTCGGTGTATTTGGCGCCCTGCTTCTTGTGAAACGAGACAAAACAGCGATTCGTCGGATCGCACCACACACCTTCGGTCGTCTATTGTCCAGTTTTAGATGTCCCATTGAAAACAAGCAGCTTTTATGAGCCGCTCTGAGCAATGGATATCTGCGAAGTGGCCAACTACAGCTGTACACAGCAAGCAGTTCCTCTCAGTATGCTCGAAAATTCGTTGAGCGTGACCTGCATTCATTGACAGTATAAATTCGTCTTACGCTTGAAACGGATTGTCATTAACAAAACGTGTCGTTCGTTTCCAGTCCTTGTCGATTAGAATCGTTCTTACAAACGTTGTTCTTATGCCGTGTTATGTAGCAGTGAGTGGTACTTCATTTCTTGTTGACACGTTGAAAAGTCCGCATTGTTACTAAACAGTTCTGCCGATTTCATCCGCACTGTGGGCACGGAAATATACAAACACGATACCCACATTCTGACACTCTGTCACGTCACTGGCGCGTACACCAGCACAGTGCTCCACCTGGCCCCTTCATTCTGCACTGTTTTAGAACAAATAAATTTTTAGGTTTCAGTGTGTTCAATGACGTCAGGGTAAAATGTTAAAAACAATAATAGAGCCTTAATTATTGGAAAAATGTAATTTTGTACACTTTGCAATTTTGCGAAATTGTGATAAATTTGCATCATTAATAAATGTTTGTTCTGTATAAAAATATAGTTTTAAACACAAAATGAAGAACAGTTACGGCAGAATGAATGGTATATCGAATCTGGGTGGATCAAGCATGTCTTTATATTCTATTAAGAAGGGTGTTTGTCTTTATAAAAACTTAAGTTTACTTTGCACTTCTCACACATGATAAAAGTATAGGCTTTGTAGTTATGACGTTTTCACTTTGTTCTCTTCTAATTCCACACTCGCTAGTTATTAAAGGGGTCTAATATTATGTCCTATGGAGGTAAGGATGATCCCTTGCGCTTAGGCCAGTTGATCCCTGTTGGATCCGAGTTAGCAGTTCTACCTCGCTTTTTTGCTCGAGGACCAACCTGGCGAAGAGTTTAAGCCAATTCAGTTCTAAACTGCTTGTGGTTCATTGGTATGTCTGTTGTTCTTTTCTCACTGAGCTTAAACATGTATACGACTATTTCTGTGGAGGTATAATATCTGCCAAAATAGACCTTATAGATCTGGTTCCTTGTCATTTCCCTTATGAGGCGAATCACATTATTTCCACTTGCTCTATTAGATGGTTCATTATCTAGTATGAATTTTGGATTATTTTCTTGTTCACTGTAGTTTTAATTTTGTGTTCAATTCCTATCGCTCCATACGAAACTGAAATATTTTATCTTTATTTGTGTGGTTTACCTTCCATATACATTTTTATGAGGTGCCTTCTTTAACTGCTAAAATTTGTTCGTGAATTGACAAATACTCACTCACTTCAACTGAATGACGTTTGTTGTTCAGTTGATCTATTATAGGGCTAAACTTGTACAATTTGTTATGACTACGACTCTCAGTGAGTGGTCGCATCGTATTGTTATTGAAATGCAAAGTGGTCGCCAGACTCTCAAAATATCTCTCAGACATTTCATCTTTACTAGCTGAACACCAGCTACATCGTTCCAGAGAGGTATGGGCAGCCAAAGAGGTAACAAAGCATGTATCTATAAATTTATGCATGGACTGAATATTTTAATCAAACGTTTTGCTCCAGTTTGACTGGGTAATGTGGTAATGATTTGATTCATTCTTATCGATTTTCCCTATGTTAATATATGTATGTATAACTACTTTTGATCCCTCTTTGTTTGTTAAATAATTATTGATGGTGGGTACATTTTTAATGTCTCTCTCAAGTTTTACTTTGTGTAAAGATTAGATTATCCATAATTTATCCCATTAATTCGCCAGCGACAAAATAAAAAAAAAAAAACATACAGCGTAGACAACTCTGGCATTGTTGGAGTTGGCTGGTATTTCCTTTGAATCTCAGAAGGTTATATACACACATCAAAAAGTTTTGCATCACCTCGGCTCCGAGAATTCCAGAACCTCCACAGAAAATTTGAATAGAGATCAACATAAACATCATTTGCACCCTGTCTATTGCCCATAAAAACCACACATTGCATGTTGCACCACCATACAGCGAGACGTTCAGAGGTGGTGGTCCAGATTGCTGTACACACCGGTACATCTAATACCCAGTACCACGTCCTCTTGCACTGATGCATGCCAGTATTCGTCGTGGCATACTATCAACAAGTTCATAAAGGCACTGCTGGTCGAGATTCTCCCACTCCTCAACAGCGGTTCGGCTTAGTTCCCTCAGAGTGGTTGGTGGGTCACCTCGTCCATAAACAACACTTTTCAGTCTATCCATGGCATATTCGATAGGGTTCATGTCTGGAGAACATGCTGATCATTCTAGTCGAGCAATGTAGTTATCCTGAAGGAAGTCACTCACAAGATATTCACGATGGGGACTCGAACTGTCGTCCATGAAGACGAATGTCTCGCCAATAGTTCCCGATATGGTTGCGCTAATGATCAGCCGATGGCATTCACGTATTGTACAGCTGTTACGGTGCCTTCATACCAGCGGCGTACGTGTTGCCCACATAATGCCACCCCAAAACATGAGGGAGCCTCCACCTTGCTGCACCCGCTGGACAGTGTGTCTAAGGCGTTCAGCCTAACCGGGTTGCCTCCAAACATGTATCCGACGCTTGTCTGGTTGAAAACATATCCGACACTCATCGGTGAAGAGAACTTGACATCAATCCTGAGCGATCCATTCGGCATGTTGTTGGGCCCACCTGTACCGCTCAGCATGGTGTCATGGTTGCGAAGATGAACCTCACTTGGACGTCGGGAGTGAAGTTGCGCATCATGCAGCCTATTGTGCACAGTTTGAGTCGTCACTCGATGTTCTGTGGCGGCACGAAAAGCATTGTCCAACATTGTGGCGTCGCTATCAGTCTTCCTCCGAGCCATAATCCACAGATAGTGGTCATCCACTGTAGTAGTAGCCTTTGGGGGGGCCTGAGCGAGGCATGTCATCGACAGTTCCTGTCTCTCTGTGCCTCCTCCATGTCGGAACAACATCGCTTTGGTTTACTCCGAGACGCATGGACACTTCTCTTGTTGAGAACCCTTCCTAGCACAAAGTAGCAATGCGGACGCCACCGAACCAAAGTATAGACAGTCTAGGCATGGCTGACTTACAGACAACACGAGCCGTGTACCTCCTTCCTGGTGGAATGTATCGAACTGATCGGCTGTCGGACCCTCTTGGTCTAATAGGCGCTGCTCACGTATGGTTGTTTACATCTTTAGGCGGGTTTAGTGACATCTCTGAACGGTCAAAGGGACTGTGATACAATATCAACAGTCAACGTCTATCTTCTGGAGTTCTGGGAACCGGGGTGACGACAAACTTTTTTTGATGTGTGTACAAATGTAGCACTTTGTATTTTTTTCCCAAATGATTCGATTCTTCTATATTGTGGACGTCTCTCTGAAGCCTCTAGTACCCATGAAACAACAAATTCGTATTCTAATGGTCCAAAAAACTTATTAGCTTGGCGCATAGGTCATTAGCTCTTTAGTTCTGCATGTTGGTATTCCGGTTGCTACGGTCTCATTTATCGATTGTCATTAATTTTTTATCTTTAGTTCACTGGTGCTATTTGAGGTTAGATGTTGAAAGTTTCTCAGTTGGAGTTAGTAAGTGGACGCTAGAATATATAGTGCCAAGTGGAGTAATCGGATGACTTACGACATATTCTTCTGTTTTAGTTCAGTAGAGGGGTGGCAGCAGCCAAGGTAGCTAGAAACACTTTATCCATGTGTGGAGATAATGAAATTTGACAGATCACGGCGAGAAAACGGTTTTCTCGTTTGAAGGACGATCGTTTTGACGTTAGCGACTCCACGTTCAGGAAGACATTCGGGGTTTGATGAAGGTCGTTTAACGCGTTAACGCACAATGATACACGTCAGCGTATTCTACAACTGGCTCATGTGATGAACTGTGATGATTGCAGCGTCGTGCAACATATGCGTGCAATGAGAAAGATTCAAATATCGGGTGTATGGGTAGCGCCAGCTCTACGCCGAAATCACAGAAACCAACAGTTAGGCATATGTGCACCTCTGCTTGCTCGTCATCAACAGGCCCGTGGACAACTGCAACCTTTCCTACCCTGTATCGTTACTGGTGACGAGATATGGCATCTGTATACGAACATAAGGAAAAGATAGGAGAGTTTGAGCACAAAAACAAGCTATTCCCCGTACAAAAGCATGCACCCATCACAGAAGATGTTATGCATCTGGTGGAACAGAAACTGTGTGGCGTATACGAACAGCTTCCCCGAGGTGTAACCATCACTGCTGAAATTTACTGCCAACAAATGAGACGTACTGCAGACGCAGTCCAACAACAACGACCAGGTAGACGGCATGAAGTAGTGCTACTCCACGATACCACTCGCCCGCATTCTGCTAGATTGACAAAAAACACTATACGAGAGTAATTCCACATCCACATTCTTCACCTAATCTTGCACTCTCACATTTCACCTTTTGCGCTCTCTATCTAAGAAGGTCCTAGGGAGTTCATTTCTGGATGATAGTGCGCTCCGAACTTGGCTCGACGAGCCTCAAAGTCAAGTTATTTTTACAGTCGCGGAATCGAAAAGTTACCCTAATGTTGGCAGATTGTTGTAAGTAGTGAATTAGAGTATATTATTGATGACTAAAGCATCTGATACGCGCCGGCCGGGGTGGCCGAGTGGTTCTAGACGCTACAGTCTGGAACCGCGCGACCGCTACGGTCGCAGGTTCGAATCCTACCTCGGGCATGGATGTGTGTCGTGTCCTTAGGTTAGTTAGGTTTAAGTAGTGCTAAGTTCTAGGGGATTGATGACCTAAGAAGTTAAGTCCCATAGTGCTCAGAGCCATTTTGAACCTCTGATACGCGCATCTGTTGTGTTTATTAGAAACGCTACGAACTTATGTACCTACCCGAGTTTTGAATAATGTGTGCTCTTTCCAGTCGCCTTAGGCTCGCTACTGCTGTCTGCAAAGTCCAGTAACAGTTATAGTAGAATCTTCGTCAGAAGTGTTAAAATCTAACTCATCGTGACCATCAGACGAACATTCTATGGCCATGATTTCTTCAGGAGCCATCACTTTACGTCGCCCATTATCAGAATACGAGAAAGACCCCATTACAACACTCGATCTAGCACGAGTAATTAGAAGAAATAAGAATGAAAGATGCATGAATCTGTTTTCGTTCGAGTGCAAAGCAGAGCGGAGAGGTGTTAAGCAAGCGGTGGGGGCCCACATGCCTTCCTTGTACCAGATTGTCACCATCTAGTGGGCTTCAGTGCGTCCATTGTTTTCATTTACGGGGATGACCAGTAGTTAGTCAGCCCCAAACTTATTTAGAAAAAATAAAGTACGTAATAACAGACACAGCTGGAAAATACTAACGCGAATTCTTTACAGACGAATGGGAAAACTGGTAGAAGCCGACCTCGGGGAAGATCAGTTTTTAAATGGCTCTGAGCACTATGGGACTCAACTGCTGAGGTCATTAGTCCCCCAGAACATAGAACTAGTTAAACCTAACTAACCTAAGGACATCACAAACATCCATGCCCGAGGCAGGATTCGAACCTGCGACCGTAGCGGTCTTGCGGTTCCAGACTGCAGCGCCTTTAACCGCACGGCCACTTCGGCCGGCAAGACCAGTTTGGATTCCGTAGAAATGTTGGAACACATGAGGCAATACTGACCCTACGACTTATCTTAGAAGAAACATTACGGAAAGGCAAACCTACGTTTCTAGCATCTGTAGAGTTAGAGAAAGCTTTTGACAATGTTGACTGGAATACTCTTTTTCAAATTCTGAGGGTGTCAGGGAGTGAAAGGCTATTTACAATTTGTACAGAAACCAGATGGCAGTTATAAGAGTCGAGGGACATGAAAGGGAAGCAGTGGTTGGGAAGGGAGTGAGACAGGGTTGTAGCCTCTCCCCGCTGCTATTCAATCTGTATATTGAGCAAGCAGTAAAGGAAACAAAACAAAAGTTCGGAGTAGGTATTGAAATCCATGGAGAAGAAATAAAAACTTAGTGGTTTGCCGATGACATTGTAATTCTGTCAGAGATAGCAAAGGACTTGGAAGAGCAGTTGAACGAAATGGACAGTGTCTTGAAAGAAGGGTATAAGATGAACATCAACAAAAGCAAAACGAGGATAACGGAATGTAGTCGAATTAAGTAGGATGATGCTGAGGGAATTAGATTAGGAAATGAGACACTTAAAGTAGTAAAGGAGTGTTGCTATTTGGGGAGCAAAAAAACGGATGATGGTCGAAGTAGAGAGGATATAAAATGTAGACTGGCAATGGCAAGGAAAGCGTTTCTGAAGAAGAGAAATTTGTTAACATCGAGTATTGATTTAAGTTTCAGAAAGTCGTTTCTGAAGATATTTGTATGGAGTGTAGCCAGGTACTGAAATGAAACATGGACGATAAATAGTTTGGACAAGAAGAGAATAGAAGCTTTCTAAATGTGCTGCTACAGAAGAGTGCTGAAGATTAGATGGGTAGATCACGTAACTAATGACGAGGTATTGAACAGAATTGAGGAGGAGTTTGTGGCACAACTTGACTAGAAGAAAGGATCGGTTGGTAGGACATGTTCTGAGGCATCAAGGGATCACGAATCAGGTACTGGAGGGCAGCGTGGGAGGTAAAAATCGTAGGAGGAGACGAAGAGATAAATACACTAAGCAGATTCAGAAGGATGTAGACTGCAGTAGGTACTGGGAGATGAGGAAGCTTGCACAGGATAGAGTAGCATGGATAGCTGCATCAAACCAGTCTCAGGACTGAAGACAACAACAACAACAACAATAACAACTACAGGTAAAGCATACTGTGAATTATACATGCCTGTAACATAAGATGGCATTTATACTGTCCACTGAAAGAAATATCTCGATCAGTGGCAGCAATGTTTGGGGGAACTTAATATCAGATCATCGATTAGTCATAGCACGACAGACTGCGTGTCGTAAAGATTACTGAAATGAAGGACGGAGTTATTTGGTGGGAGCCCCGATATATTTACGCTGATATTCATACGGCTGTGCTGTATCATGGGGAGAGGAGTTGGGGGGGGGGGGGCAGACAAAGACGCCTGGGACCCCCTGCCAGTAGGATCGTTTTATTGCCGTCATCATTTCCTTCCCGCTGGCGGTTCTCGTAACTCAGGAGCGACCGAGCTGGCCGCACTCGTAAATTAGAGCGGGGTGGCCCTTCCCTTCCCCTCCCTGTCTCTCAGGGCCGGGTGGCGCGTGCCGCCACAGACATCATTGTCCGCCGCTGACTGGAGAGGCGGAACAGCGTTTTCCGGTTAAGCTCCGAAATCGGCCACAAATATCTGTCAGCGTGGAAGTGACGTCTGCAGGCGGTGGAAGACGCCGCAGGCTTAATAAAGATAGCAGTCCGGGATTTTACTGGCCCATTCCCTCCAGTCATCTCCGCTTTCAGTGCTGTTTAGTTTTTATGTCTTGTTTCTGCCTGGCAGAAGAGAGTTGGATACACGCAAACGATGTTGATTTCTGTTTTGACGACTTCCACAGGGATGTCATTCAACGCGCATCTCCAATGACTTGCTCGTTGGGGCGCTATATAGAAGTACTACTAACACAGACAAAAATAGCGATGACTGAGTTTACGTTTTATCACAGCCGAGAAGACAATAATTTTTTTTTGTAACAACTTAGTAAATGGTACAATATACAATGTTCATAAACAATGTGGGGTGCAGAACTATACAGGGTAACATGAATAAAATCGACAAACTGTAGGGACGGATTTCTGACAGGAAATGGAGGGGAAAAGATCTTATGAACATGTATCCGTAACTGGACGGTGTGAATACATTGACAGAAAATCGTCCTGGAACATAGTATAGAAATGCTTCACATCTACAACAGATGTTTAAAGTGGCCTCCATGGCATGCAATGCACCCATTGACACGTCGCAACATGGATTTCTGCACTCTTCCGCACGTTCCAGCCTCTCTCCGAATAGCGTCACAGCCGTCGTGAACCGGCTGTTCAAGGATCTGCACACCAGAAACTGGTTCAGCAAACACAACGCTTTCCAGATGCCCCTAGAGGTAAAAATCCAGCGAATTCGGTGATCTAGCAGGCCATGCTAGAAGGCCTCCGCTTGCTATACAACGCTCGGGAGAGATGTTGAGGTGTGAGCAAACTGTAACACGGAAGTGGAGTGGTGCTCTTTCAGTAACCACATACCTCGTCGTATTGCCAAAGGCACATTGTCATAAAGCTCAGAGTATTCCGCAGGAAGTCCATGTACGTTTATATGTGGAGACGTTGTGGAATAATAACCGGTCCAAGTATTTTGTCGCAAAGAATGCCTGCCCAACATTTATGCCGAACCGATGCTGATGAGACGCCTCAACCAATCCCCACAGGTTGTCTGCAGCCCACAGCTTATGATTACGCAGATGGAGGAGGCCAGTTCTGGTAAAGGTTACTTCGTCGGTAAAGAGGACAGATGACACGAATCCCATAATTGTGATGTCTGGTGGAAAACCACCGAAAAAGTCCTTTCCATAGAGGGAAATCCGCTACTGATGATACTTGCACACGTTGCAGGTAATAGTGATAGTAGCGGTTGTTACGCATGATACACATAATCGTACTTCGGCTTACACCATGTTGGCGTACCACTTACGGAGCTTATACTAGGGTTCGTCTCAATATCTTCACGAACCTCTTCCTCCAAATCTGGTGTATGCGCAGTCCGCCGCCTTCCTGCACTTTCGCCTGTCTGGAAGGATCCACGATCATACAAAGGCCCAAAATGGGCTTCAAACTTTGTGTGGTATGGTTGATGCCTGTGAGAGTACTTACTTTCATATAGCTGTGCTGCCACTCGACAATTTCCATCTGCTTGGCCGTACACAATCTCGGATTTTTCCTGACATGAATACCGGACAATTCTGCTACTATAGTAGGCTGGGTCAATCACGCAGCCTGTAACCCACATGTAACACACGTCATGTGATCAGAGGAACTTTCAATCGTCAGTGCTATCTACCGTGGTGAAGACGCATTTCTGAATACTTGTTACAGGACATTTTTACCTTAATTTCCACTCAGGAATGCTTTCCTGCAGTTTGTCAGTTTTGTCAATGTCCCCCCTACACACAGTATGGCCAGGTGCATAAAGAGATGCAGGGGACGAAGGGCAGAGCAAGGCACCACAGTAAAGGAAACACTTCGCTACACAGTGCACTGTGGGCACATAACGGGAGGCAGTTTCCACTGTCGCACCCATCCCGCGACAGCGCGTGGTCCGTGCGCCACTCGTCAACTGCGTCGTGCTCACGCATTAAGCTGTGTCCGGAACACTGAGCCAAGAATTCGGAGGCAGGCACTGTACTGCCCTGTCCTGCTAGACATCGCCATTCGCTCTCATTACCATCAGCAAGACGACGCGTCGTAGGACGTCATGAGAAATCTAAACCGATGTAAGCTAGCCTCGATAACGAGCACTCAGTTACCATCCAAAAGTCATGGAGACGGGTCAGAGCTGTGTGCTAGCTACATAGCTTGATTACTTCCAGATGGATTCAATAAAATTGTGATCAACTGCTCTTGATGGTGATTCGGAGGGGTAGGTGGGGGGATCTATATGCACATCTACATCTACATCCATACTCCGCAAGCCACCTGACGGTGTGTGGCGGAGGGTACCTTGGATACCTCTATCGATTCTCCCTTCTATTCCAGTCTCGTATTGTTCGTGAAACATTGTCGATGATCTCTTCGCGAGATATACATAGGAGGGAGCAATATACTGCTTGACTCCTCAGTGAAGGTATGTTCTCGAAACTTCAACAAAATCCCGTACCGAGCTACTGAGCGTCGCTTTTGCAGAGACTTCCACGGGAGTTTATCTATCATCTCCGTAACGCTTTCGCGATTACTAAATGATCCTGTAACGAAGCGCGCTGCTCTCCGTTTGATCTTCTCTATCTCTTCTATCAATCCTATCTGGTCCGGATCCCACACCGGTGAGCAGTATTCAAGCAGTGGGTGAACAAGTGTACTGTAACAAGACTGGTTGAAATGGTTCAAATGGCTCTGAGCACTATGGGACATAACATCCGAGGTCATCAGTCCCCTAGAACTTAGAACTACTTAAACCTAACTAACCTAAGGACATCACACACATCCATGCCCGAGGCAGGATTCGAACCTGTGACCATAGCAGTCGTGCGGTTCCGGACTGCAGCGCCTTGAACCGGGTGGCCACCGTGGTCGGCAACAAGGCTGAGTGGGGGAGGGCAGACATGTCTGTGGAGGTTTCTGACGATTCAGGAGGGATGGTTTATGTAGCTTAAGGTGTGGTGTAGGATAGAATGTTGCCATTTCATGGAGTCATCGCTTGTTTAAGGTAACTATATTGCATTGTATTGTGGAAACATGTATTGCGTTTGTTTTCCTTGCTTTATAAAAGTCACGCGCGTTGAGGCGCCTTGTCACGTTTCGCGCGGCTGTCCCCGTCCAAGGTTCGAGTCCTCCCTGTCCTAAGCGTAAGTTAGTTGAAGTTAGATTAAGTAGTGTGCAAGCCTAGGGGCCGATACCCTCAGCAGTTTCGTCCTGTACGAACTTACCACCACCACCACCACCGCCACCACCACCACCACCAACACTACCACCGCAATTCAGTAACATAAATGCTCTGATGAAGAATATTACAAGACGGTCCAGCGTAAAACAGCGTGTTTTCTTCTCCATTTTTCAGTACCCCACTCCAAATAATCAACCGTTTGAGTTTGGTAGACATACTGTACAAAGGAAGCTATACTAGGTGGTCAAAATGAAGCCTTAGCAATTCGAGAGACACCCATGATAAACGAGTGACCGTAGGTCTACGAAAGTTTACCGAACATTGATAAGGAAATACTAAATGGAAGTAACGAACGGACCACTGAAATAAACACATTTTAATTTCTATCAGAGAAGTAACGTTTGTTAATTTTTTACCATGTTTACAATCTAGGTTTCAAAAGTTACTCAGCGCGACGATTATCTGTATCCAAGACAGCCTGGAAGAGCACTCGAGATTTTTCACAGCATGCTACACTGTCGAAACACAGCTCGCACACTGACTGAAGATTGCTCATTGCGTCCAGAATTCTCGGTCAAGGCAACAGTAATATCTTCCACAATATGTGGCGCAACTGGCAGTCGGCTTCTCCCAGGAGCATTTCCCAAATAGCCAGTTAATTTGAACTTCCGAATCATGTTCTTTACCACCGGTGCGTGAAGAGGACCTCCCTCTATTCCTCCAAGCGGTCGATACTTGTGAAGAGCAGCAGTAATGTTGTGTTTGAGTTGACAAAAGAGCTTTATGAGTAAATTCCTGCTCACATTGCCCAGACGCATGTTGACTGTCTGCAGTTGTAATGCACACTGACGCTTGTGTTTCAACACTACGTCACCGCACCAGCATCGGCGCCAAACGGCAACTCATGACGCTGACACCACTAACAAAGCACATCCTGCAGCGCACGTCTGAACATCTTTCCTACAAAATTTGGTACCCATACTGTAAATAGGTTTCCCCCTGAATGGATCAAGTAGCGAAAGTTTAATTTTATCAACCCTACATGTTGATCTATCTTTCTGTCTAGTATACAGTATTATAACAGATCGAAAGAGTTGCATAGTGCTCAGAATTCTGAGAATCTATGGGGTACACAATAATTAATCTCTGTAGAAAACTGACTCTACGGCTTGGAATGGCACTCGTTGCTACCGCCGGGGTTAACTTCTGAAGAGTTCTTTTAAGAATGTAATGTTTCTCTTTAGGAACCAACATGGGTTCCGAAACCAACGATCGTTTGAAAACTATTTCGCTCTGTTCGTCCACGAGACCAAGGTAGCAGTAGATACAGGTGCGGAAATAGAGTCATTGACTTCGGAAACTATTCGATACAGTTGCAGTTGCTGCCTAATGAACGAAATACGAGTGTACGAAATAGTAGACCAACAGAGTGAATGAGTTGAAGAGTTTCTAGCAAACAAAACGGAGCATGACATTCTTATTTTTCACATCATATGTAAATGACTTAGTAGGTAACGTCGGAAGTTCCGTAAGGCTTTTCACAGATGACGCTGATGTGTACAGAGAAGTCGCGATGGCAGAAAATTGTAGCAAAATGCCGGAAGATCTGTAGAGGATCGACGCTTGTTGCAGAGAGTGGCAGTTGACCCTCAGTATAAACAAATGTAACGCATTCTGGTTACGTAGACAGAAAGTATGATTACAAACTTGCAGAACAGTCGTTGGAAGCAGTTGCTTCCATAAGATTTTTGGGAGCATGCGTACGGAGCGATTTGAAGGGAAACGAGCAAACAAAATTAAGCTGGCCGGAGTGGCCGAGCGGTTCTAGGCTCTACAGTCTGGAACCACACGACCGCTACGGTCGCAGGTTCGAATCTTGCCTCGGGCATGGATGTGTGTGATGTCCTTAGGTTAGTTAGGTTTCAGTAGTTCTAAGTTCTAGGGGACTGATGACCTCAGAAGTTACGTCCCATAGTGCTCAGAGCCATTTGAGCCATTTTTTGAACAAAATTAATCACGAGTAAGGCGGATGCCAGACGGAGCTTCGTTTGGAAGAATACTCAGGATAGTTCGTCGACAAAGAAAGCGATCTACAAAACACACGGTCGACCAATACTTGAATTCAGCTGGTCAGGGAATAGAGAAGACTCACAGAAGAGCAGCGCGTTTCATTACAGTTTCGTTTGGTAAACGCGGGAGCGTCAGAGAGATGCTGAGCCAACTCCACTAACAGACGTTCCAAGAGAAACGTTCTGCATCACTTATAGATCGTTGTTAAAGAACCGAGAGCGTACGTTGTTAGAATATCAAACCAATATATTTTTTTCCCTAGGACCAGACGAGTCTGGAACAAGAACTATGGGAAGTAAGACCGGTACACAATGTACCCTCCACCACATACTGTAAGGTGCGTTGCGGAGTATAGATGTAAAGGTAGATAATGAAATCTCGTATATCACTGCTGCAGAATTTCCGAGACTTTTCCTATGTTTCTGCTTCCACTCGTAGCGTAAGTGATTGCATCCCACTACAAGTGGCATGAGGCGGATAACAAGAGATGCTATGAAGTGCAGCGCCTTGGCGGTGCCTTGTTGCACGTGTGCGTGTGTGTTTGTGTGTCGGAGTCCACGTGGCGCCGGCAGCAGCGACGCAGCAGCTGCTACAAACGGCTGCTACCAACAGCTCGGCGCGCCGGTTACGACGGTAAACATGGCTTTCAGGGACTCTGCCGCCAACGATAAAATATCTGGCGACATTCCTGTTTACGTACCTGCGGTCGCTATAAACGCACCGTTGCCACAGCTCCGCCGACGGCTCACAAATTTCACTGGGCTTAGACAATGTGTTGTTGCTACTGCCTTACAAAGGAATGCACGCATTGGATTCCGGTCCAAAATAGAAATTGTATACGAAGCTACTACCGTTTGATGGCACGCATCGGAGTGTTACAGTTCTTGTTAGAGCTCTTGATACAACCCGACCATAGCTAAAGGAGTCCGCTGAAATATGTGCGAACCTACAAACGAGCAGTATTTTGCGTTACTACATGTTATATGTTGTGTTAGGTTCAAAGACAAGAAAATAAATATAACAGTACAAAACCATTTACACAGTTGAGAACATTTTAAAAACGAGCATATTGGACCTCTCGCGTCAGTTTGTGGTACATTCGAAAAAGCAAGAGATAACTTTATCAGAGCAATCCTTATTAACTGAGGTTAGCACTTACTTCCACAAGCTGCTTCGAAATTTCTCTCCAGTTGAAATCAAGCATTTTTTTAAAAGTAATTTGTCTTTAAAATTGTATATTTACTCCCTATATCTGCATACGTATTACAACAAACATAACATGAAAACTGTTTCGAATTTTGTAAGTTATAAGTTAAATCAAACTTTCACTACTAGGAACGTCACACTTATTAAAATGTTCGAGGCTATTATACTGTGGTCCCATGAATTTGTTCAACAGAGGAGATGTGTTTCACACTAGCTAATATGAACAAGAGCTGATAATTACTCGTGTATGCTTTTTGGAGCCCAGCTTACTTTACATTTATCATTCTATTGGTACATACTACCATCTTTGAAAGCTGCATACCCTATACTCTTATCAAGAACAATATCGGTCCACGTAATCAGGGGTATCGCATGCTACATCTGACGCGTTCGTTTCCGATCCCTTACCTCAAATTGATACACTTACCCCTCTCCATCACCCTAGAAAGTCTGCGACATCATCACGGAATCACCCTATATATTTATAGAGGCGCTATGACGCTCTGTAGCATCGTTGGATGAAGTTTCCAGACAGGGGTTAACATGTAAAAGTTGATCTAGCAAGTCCTCCCTACAACCTCCAGAAGTGTGTAACATGAATTATGAAACACGATGGGTATCAGATGTTAAACTCTTGTTGTATATATTTTAGTAGTTCCTTAAATCCCGATAGGGTGTTGATAAATTCAAATAAATTTCAAAAACTAACATTTCCTTTTCACCCTGGTTAGTAAGGAAAGCTAGCTTAGATTGAGTTTCAAACGTTGGCTTATGATCTGACGCTAAAATAAGAACTCCCTCACAGGTTTATCAGAGAAAAGGAAACTGGTTCAAATGGCTCTGAGCACTATGGGACTTAACATCTGAGGTCATCAGTCCCCTAGTCTTAGAACTACTTGAACCTAACTAACCTAAGGACATTACACACATCCATGCCCGAGGCAGGATTCGAACCTGCGACCGCAGCGGTCGCGCGGTTCCGGACTGAAGCGCCTAGAAACGCTCGGTCACCACGGCCGGCCAGGTAAAAGAGATTAGCAGGTAAAGATTTCTGCGAAAACTTTATGAAGAAGCTCCCAGATCTGTCTTACAAAATACTTCAGTCTACAAGTTAATGCGTCGTGTCGGATTCAACTGACTGCCAGTTGAAACTTCTTTTAACCAAATGTTTCTTTTTATCGTAAATTTCGATGTATAAAAAGGTTTTTTTTTGTGAACTACAAAAACATCTTTCTTATTTAAGGAACCTATATTTTGTTGTAAAGCCCACACTACCCGACATTTGCCTTAACGTCTCGAATTGTGTCTTGGAAAATCATTTCTTAGTATGTGTCGTTTTCGTTAGAAATATTTTTCCCTTCAAAGTAACAACAGAAGCTTGTGCCAATTTTGGCTTAAGCCACCCGTACTAGGCGCTGGTACCCCACCGGCATATCGCCGAAGTAGAAGGGAAGGGAAACAGAGGTGGAAAAGAGCTCCCGTGTCACTTACGACGGCAGTTATAAGGATTCAGTTATCACCAACAAGAAGTAAAATATGTAATTAAATTTTTGTTTTTGGTTTTGTGAAGGAGCATACTCGTATCTGCGAAATGATTCATCCCCTCTACAGTAGGATAGCAAGCCGTTAGAATAACCACACAACCAAATATTTAATTGCATAACTTTATTTCTTCGAGTGTATGGCTACTCGACATAATATGCTCTTAAAATGGTTCAAATGGCTCTGAGCACTATGGGACTTAACATCTATGGTCATCAGTCCCCTAGAACTTAGAACTACTTAAACCTAACTAACCTAAGGACATCACACAACACCCAGCAATCACGAGGCAGAGAAAATCCCTGACCCCGCCGGGAATCGAACCCGGGAACCCGAGCGTGGGAAGCGAGAACGCTACCGCACGACCACGAGATGCGGGCTCTTAAAATGGCCACAGAAGGTGAGATAAGAACAAGTTTGATAAATAAGCGAAAGAGTTTAGAGAATAAGGCACACCAACAATGAAGACATTGAACTAGATGTTTAGTTTGAGTAGGTCGAAGATATGAAGTCAAAATTTCCACGACCTGGCCTTGAGAGCATTTGGTAAACTAAACAGTTTTTACAATTGAATCTATGTTGTTCTTCTAACAGAGTTCTCACAGTTAATGTATTTATGACTTCGAACAGTGGCACTTGTAACGCAAAAAATAATTTACGATTGCTCAGAAAAATTTTACCTTCGCGTATTGGTAGATATTAGGAAAGCTAGGAAATCAAACAAATGGTTATTGGAACAGAGGGTGTGGAAGTAATTGCAATGGCAATGCAAATTAACACGCAGCAATTACAGTTATGGTGTGTCTAGATGACTGCCGAACAATCACCATAAGCAGTCACAGCCATTAAATACCTGAGAGTATGTGTACTGACATTACTGAATAATGAGAAAAGCAAATCACAGACTAAGGTCCTGAGGAGGAATTTTCAGGAACTATAGTCCACTCGATCCTTATTCGATTATTGCTCGTTAGTATGGAACTCTTACCAGACAGGACTAATAGAAGAAACAGAGTATATCTAAAGAAGAGCCATGTGTTCCTGCATATACATTTATATCGACATCAGTGTTCTGCCATTTACATTTAAGTGCTTGGTAGAGAGTTCATCGAACTACGAGTATTTTCAGACTTTTTTTCTACGGTTCCGTTCTCGAATAGATTGCCGGAGAAATGAAAACCTATATATTTCTCTTATCATGTTACGATGATCATGTCTCCGTATGTAGGTAGCAGTCAACAAATTGTTTTGACTCTCGGAGGGAAAACTAGGTGATTGAAATTTCGAGAAAAAAGACGTCGCTGCAATGTAAAGCGCCTTAATGATTGCCTCCCGGACTTTCGTATCATACCAATGACACACCCTCCTCTATTTTGTGACAATACACAACTAGCCACACTTATTTGAACATTTAGACGTCATTCGTCAATCCTAGCTGAAAAGGATGCCGTATAGCGCATCAGTACTGCTGACGACTACGGTCAAACACAGTGTAGGCAGTCACTTAATCAGATTTTTACGTCTTCGTAGGGTTTTATCAATAAAATACTGTCCTTTTTTCGCCTTCCTCATATTTTTTTGTGTGTGATTCCTCCAGTTTATGTTGTTCGTAGTCGTAATTTCCTGATGGTTAGTAGATTCTAAAACCTTTAGATCTGTGTGAATTATCGTGTAACCCAAATTTAATCGTTTCTTTTGAGTGCTCATTTGAAACTCATCTTTTTACTGTTTAGAGCTACCTGTCACTTTTCGTACCATAGCGATATCTTATCTAAGTCATTTTTTGATTGGCTTTCATTTTCTGATGCTTTTATTAGACGATAAATAACAGCATCACTAACAAACTATCTGAGATGGCTGCTCAGGTTGTCTTCTGATTCATTTGTATAGATTAGAAACAGTGGAAGTCGTATTACACTCTTGGGGAGAGCCAGGTGTCACTTCAGTTTCGGTCGATGACTTTCCATCAGTTACTACGAAATATGACCTTGATGACAGGAAATTGCGAATTCACTCGCATAACGCCAACGATACTCCATTTGCACGCAATCCCATTAGCAGCCAATTGAATCTAATGAATCCAAAACCTTCTGGAGATCTGGAAATACAGAATAAATTAGAGATTCCCTGTCGATAGCAATCATTGCCTCATGTGAGTAAAGCGCTGCTGTGTTTCACAAGCATGAAGTAGTCTGAATCCGTGATGAGTAGGTGTCACTTGATAGTTTTCTGCCCACTGCTAGCCGAATTCAGTGAAATGGGCTGTGATTCAGCGGATTTCTGTTATTTCATTTCTTGCGCATTCATATGACTTGTGCAACTTTCCAGTGCTTAGGTAAGGATATTTCCTCGAGCGAGCGGTGTAATAGATGGATAAATGTGGAGCTGCACCCTCCAAAATGGACCTAATTTGTTTACAGTATGGACCGAAAGATTTTTCTTTATCAAGTTATTTATTTTGTTCACTTAACCTGGAATATCTCATGCAAATATACATTTGCCGGCAGCTGTTCATGGTTCAAATTCTTGAATGCTCACTGCTTCTTCTTTGGTTCAGGCATTTCGGAGTACCTTGATTAGTAACTGCGCTTTTGTGGCACTGGAATTGGTAACGTTACCTCTGGTAACGCTTAGTTGAATTACTACATGGACAACAATGTGTAACCACGAAAGACACATTACCACAGCCTACTCATTACGGTGTAGGAAAACCCTTAGCATTAAAACAGCTTCCAGTTTTCTCGGAATGAACAAATACGGACAGGATTTTCAAGGTAGTCTTACACCGTTCTTCCTGTAACACTGTGGTAAGTTCAGGTAACGACGGTGAAGGTAGATAGCGACGAATTTCCCTCGTCTCCAAAGTAAACCACGAAGGGTTAGCAACATAGAGATTTGTTCACTGTGATGACCAGAGGACATGCGACAATTTATCTGTGTTACAAAACCAGTACTGGATAATGTGAACTGTGTGAAAAGGGGCCTTGTCGTCTGGGAACACAGCATCACCATTAGGGAACAAACATTGTGCAATGGGAAGATCCTGATTAAACAAAATGGTCACATAATCCTTGACAGTAATGCCACCTTGCTAAGTAACTATGGTACCCATGCAATAACACTGTATGATATGCTAAATGATCACAGAACCTTCGCCATGCGTCAACCTTGGTAGCAAGACGTCTGCCACGTAGGATTGGGACGGCATCCGCGAGACGTAAACTCGGTCAGAAGTTGGACACAGTGTGAAACAAGACTCACCCGATCAACTGAATTTCTTTTACCATAGGCCAGGTTTTATGGCTGCGGCACCACGTTTTCCTGTTACGGACATTTGCATCACTCATGAGTGGTTTTGAAATTTCAGCTTGCCCTGCAATTCCCTGCTGATGGATCTCCCTTCTGTCCTGCAGTGACTTTTTCAGCTATCGTCATCTTCTCTTTCTACACAGATATTTTTCCGCTTTCCCTCTATAGATGAAAATCATCGATACGGTGCGTCTTGAAACACGAGACACTTTGTCGACCTTGGTTATGTAACGACCCACGATATGAACACCAACAATTTGTCCACGTTCGAATTCACTTAGCTGCGGCATAATCCACTCACTACACAGAACACTGTCTGTACGCTGCTGACGCAGGCACCTTATTGACGGCATTACACAGCTCACGTCTGAATTTAAGGTCAATAATGCTTATCACGTGGTGTTTTTACATTTTTGTCCAAACCCTGTATTTACTGGGTCTTGCCATTGCTGTACTTTGCAAACAACCGGACCCTGTTTGAATATTGTCATACCGGAAGACAAAGTTTCGTAAACTATCAAAATGATCTCGCATTGAAGTACATATTAAATGTCGAGTTTTCGTATGACTTAGCCAATCTTGGAGAGTTTGCGTTCTTTTAAATATGGCATTCATTTTCCGTTACTTCTACAACAGTGTCCTTACCTGTATGTCATGGAGGAGCTGCTTCGACTCTTATTGATTTACTGTTTGCTATGGTCTCTTATCTGCCGTCAATCGATTTCGTTGAATTTAAACCACATGTGATCCACTCTTACAATGTTTGGAAGTAGTGGAGACTGTCTCTAAGGACAGGGTTACGCGAATATTCTTTTTATTATGATGAGCGTTTCTCCCTATGTAGGTGGGCACAAACGAAATATTTTCGCATTGGGACGGAGAATGTTGGTGATTGAAAGTTGAAGGGCAGATCCTGCAGCAAAGACAAACGACTTTTTTTTGATGATTATCACGACAACTCACGTGAAATCACGGTAAACCTACACTGATATGCCAAAAAGTCGTAGAATAGCGTTATAGACATAAACTGATGTCGGTAGTATCGCGTACGTAATGCAGAAGAGAATAGTGCACTGGCGGAGCTGTCATTTGTACTCAGGTGGTTAACGTGGCCAGCTTTCCAACGTGATTATGGCCGCACGATGAGAATTGATATTTGAAGGCGGAATGGAAGTTGTAGCTGGACACATGGAATATTCCTTTTCGAAATTAGTTAGGAAATTCAATATTCCGAGATACGCTGTGTGAAGAGTGTAACGAGAATGCTAAATTTCAGGCATTACCTCTCACTACGGACTACACTGTGGCTGACGGCCTCCATTTAAAGACCAAGAGCAGCGGACTTTGTTTAGAGTTGTCAGTGGCAACAGACAAGCAACACTGCGTGGAATAATCGCAGACGTCAATGTGGGGCGCATGACTAACGTATCTGTTAGGACAATGTGGCAATATTTGGCCTTTATGGGTCATGGACGAAGACGATTGGCTCGAGTGCATTTGCTAACAGCACGAAGTCGCCTACAGCGCCTCTACTTGGCCCGTGACCATATCGGTTGCGCGCTAGACGACTTGGTCAGATGAGTTCCAATTTCAGTTGGTAAGTGACCTCACAAAACCGTGGACCCATGTCGTTAACAAGGCTCAGTGGTGGCTCCATAATGGTGTGGGCTGTGTTTACTTGGAATAGACTGGCTCCTCTGGCCAAACTTAACCGATAATTGACAGGAAATGTTTATGTGCGGCTACCTGGAGACCATTTGCCGCCATTCGTGGACTTCATGTCCCCAAACAATCATGGAATTTCTATGAATGCAATGTCTCATGTTCAGTGCCACAGTTGATGGTGATTGTTTGGCCACTCAAATCACCCGACATGAGTCCCATCGTACTCTTATGGGACACAATCGAGAGGTCAGTTCGTGCACAAAATCCTGCATCGGCAACACTTTCGCAATTATGGACAGCTAGGGAAGCAGTATGGATCAATATTTCTGCAAAGGACATAGGACTTGTTAAGTTCATGTCACGTCGAGCTGCTTCACTACGCCGGAAACAAGGAAGTGCGACCCGATAGTAGGACGTATCCCATGACTTCTCTCATCTCATTGTACATGTGGAAGGGTGGACAGTACGTTTCCTCACGAATGCGAGTCCATTGTCTTAACAACACTCCACCGCTCTCGATGCATGAAAATACATAAGAGTTCTAATTATTTCTTATGCATAATTGACGTTTACCAAGGCTTAACTTACCATCTCAGAAAGCCAAAATTTTCGTGACACTATTCTCATATTATTTTTCAATTTAACTTTTGATCGTACTGTGTTAGTGTGTATCGCATGTACTGCGTACACCAAGTGATAATTTAGGAACGCCTTTCCATGATGTTAAATCTTTTTGGATAATAAACAAATTCAGAACGTTTTCAGGTTGATTTATGCACGTGTTCATTAATGGAGTGTGTTAAATGGTGGCAAGCAGCAATTTCAGCATTTTTCAGATGTGTGACATCGGAAATGTTCACGTCGCGAGTTAATGTAGGCTAGTGATATGGTGCGCACCGCTAACCTGTGATCTTGTTCAGCGCGCACTGTAATCGAGTATAGTTCGCTCTCTTGGTGCGGGTACCGCTCCGTTGGCGATTTGATATGACGTCGCTGGCGTGTGTTTGCGGTGGCCTGCGGAAAGCGAGAGGGTAGTTGGTTTTCCGGGTACTGCACGGAACGTGAAGTTCGCTCTTATTGACCTGCTAGTGACTAGCGCTGAGGTTGTTGGGCCTCGCAATATGAGCAGAGTGGTCTGGGGCAGAGGCGACTCGCCGCTGTGCAGGCCATGCGGTGGTGATTAATTTGAGTCGGCGTACTTGTTCTTCCTGCCTGTCTGATGTGGAGGTCCGTTGGGGTCCTGTGATACTCTGGCCCGGAGACAACTAGTTGCTGAATTTTGGAGTCGTCTGCCAGGTTAGGGTGTGGGCTCGGTGGGCTCTTCAGATTTTCCCCTGGAAGCTCCAGGAGCGGTTTCTGAACTTTTCTGATGTGGGACGGTGTTCCTGGAACTTTTGCTGTGTATGTGTGTGTGTGTGTGTGTGTGTGTGTGTGTCTCGTTACGATATTTGTTGGGACTAATTTATTTGTTTGACTGGAGTCCTGCCCAGAGTTGCGTTCATGTATGGTACATTTGGCAGTCGATGTGTTAGGTAAAATCTGCCTAATAAGGGCGGTTTTGTACAGTATATACATAGTGACCTACTGCTGATTGGTATATGTGGTCTTCTGGGACCTGAACAACACAATCTAGTCAATCTGGTTGTGTAATAGCATTTAGTGGCATGTTCTGCACTTTTTTACTGTGTTAATATTAACTTGGTGGAATAGTCGCGTTTGGTGTCGTTAAGGCACTTCTAAGACTGTGGTTTGACTATTCATGTCCGCTTGGCTTTTATTGTTTCGTTTTAAGAAGCGAGTATTGTTTGGGATTTGTGTGTGTTGGCTTCCGGCGCTTATTAAGAGCGCCCGAGTCAACGGCGCCGTGGTTATCATGTGCTGTAGGGATGTTATACCGTATTTTTGAATTTTATCTCGTGTTGATATTATCTGTCGTGTGTTACAGAACACAACGAAGGTGCGTAAGTGATGGGCAGTTGTGGGAGGCATGTCGGGGAGCTCTCAGCGGTTTATTTCGAGGGCCGTTTATAGTGGGAAGGCTCCGAAGTGTTGAGAGTTCGCTCGCCTGTGATTGCGTTGGGAGTTGCCCTCGCCCTTTGGTTCAATCAAATTATTATTTTGTTGTTATATTTATTGGTTGTGTATTGTGCTTCTTTCATTTTATGGTGCCAAGCGCCATTATCTTTCTCAAAGTTTTTATATAAATCATTTTAAATTGTAATGCCAAGTTAACTTGTTATTGGATTTTGTCTTTTGGATAAACTCTAAAAGCATTATTGCAAAAGGTTCTTGATTTTATAGTGGCAAGTCGCCGTTATTGTTTTTAAAGCTCACTCTTTAACCATTTGTTAAGTTTTGTAAGTTATATGAATTTGTTGCTGTTTAAAAGAGTTTAGTATTGGCAATTTAATAAATTGTGTACAGAGTCTGCTGTTTGGATATCATTGGGTGGAACTCCTTGGATAGTTGTCCTATAAGAATACACATTTCAGCTAGTGTTTGGCGTTAACCGCAATGCACCTGTATATGTGCCAGTACTGTACTATCAGTAATTTGTAGCTACCATTCAGCATGTGGTGACATGCAAAGCAGATAGTATTAATCAGAAGCCCAAAGCAAAGGTATGTGTCTCGTCCAGCTGCCGCAGCAGACCTCAAGCACGTTGACCTTTCGATCCGATCGAGTAAACTTTGTATTCGATCGCACTGGATAATGAGTTGTTAAAATGGCTATGAATTAGGTGACACCTGACACTGTTGATAAAACACGCTTCTATTCAGACACTTTACATTGGCTTCGCATACAACAATAACGATTTTCAACATCAAGATATTTCCCTCATGGGTAAACACAACGATGGTTATGATGTTTATAAATAGGACTTGTAGTGAGCTGGGTTTCAAATTCTGGGATATTCCCTACCGTTTCCTGCTGCACTATGGTGCTAAACATTTCTCCAGTCTCCTCAGCTCTTGTGATACACTTATCATCATATTGTAGCAACATTACGTTTTTTATGTGTATTGCGCCATTACATTATTTAGATTAATAAATGGAGTGCTTTTATAAGTTATCTGGACTACATGTTTATAATTAAAAATTGCTATACGGATTACGCTTCGCCGAAAGAATTTTTTAAATTTTCTTTAACAGCTAGATTTTCGTAAATTTGGTTTGCTAAAATTTCAAGAAAAAATGATGAAGTTCAATAAAGAATGAGCATCCAAGAACACTACAACAAAACGAATCTGAAGATTCAGATGCCACTACACAAAATACCTGGTATTCCTCTATGTACGAATATAATAGTAAAACCTTTCAACCATGCCCAGGCGCAACAGTGTATAGAGGGTCACAAATGCTACACACTGACTGCTCAGACTTGAACACCATCATTAAGTTCAGTCGTTGTACATAAAAAACATTTTTCACTATTAATAAATCATATCTTAAGTGCCTCTGTAACACCAAGATCGACATTCGCATTGTAACATTGTCGTAATTTGTATACACCGTAACAACTTAATAAATCACCTTTAATGTAAAAAACTGTAGCTATTTCACTTCTGCTGATTAATTCAGCAATGGCTCGAACTGCTTGATGTTGGAACTCAAAGCAAAATTCCTAAACGTAAACATTCAAGGAAATCCGCATTCCAGAAACGGAAAGAACCACGAAATAAGAGCGCCTGAAATAACAAAAGAGGGCTGACAGCACAACGAAAGCGACGCAGTGCAAACGAATGAAAATACGGCGGGACAAATAATCAATAGACCTCCGGCAGATGTTGAATAAAGCCGAAATTACTCGCTCGCTAACCAGTAACATCAAATCCCGCTAAAAGAATTCCCCAATGTTTTCTCCACTCGTGTGTCTTCGAGCTACAAATAACGAGAGCACATTTACGTCGTCCGTCTTTCGGTGGAAAGCAAGTCGAATAGAAGTGATTGGAATATTTATTCACAAAGAACCAGATTCCGTGTTTCTTCACTGCGTCCTGGGATATCTGAGATCAAATAAATTATTCTTTTGTTGCGCATTTCTTATGAAGTTGCAGTAAGTTTTGCCATTTCGTCTTCAACATACACATTTTGTCCCTGGCATCATTACACAAAGACTTCAAGAGACTAATTACGTTTATCTAAACAGAGGCGATTTTTAAATACAAGAGTAAACGCGATACAGTAAAGTAACTACCGATAGCCACATAACTAAACAATGAGATGTTTTACTATATCATAGGAAATAAAGCAATGTGAAGGATCTCTGTAACGTGTGTTCAATATCAACGTACAAGTCGCTGTCTTTTCTCATTCACAGAATTATCACTATCACATTGTGATAACTAGAATTCTTAGACAAAATATCCTCGATGATAATACATTGTTTTTAAAAACAGGAATGGATCCACTTGTTTCTGTGCTCTTAACATGCTGATTTAAAGGTTTTCTAATGAGACAGCAGAACAAAAACAGCACCAGGACAAATTAAACATACACATATACAATGAAGCAGCTAAGAACGTCTACACATATATCCAGGAAGGGTAAATATAGGAATTAACGGTCTTTACTATGTCACTGCGAAGAATGCAGTAATTTTTTTACTTAGACAATTCATTTTTTATATTTACAGCGGCCGGATTACGTTATCGACATTATTTACTTGAGCCACGGTTTTTTTTTCTTCTTTAACATTGGGAGGAGTCTTCGAAGACGACTGGCCGGCCGCTTGAGTATCCTTCATCTCGATCGTCAGGGATATATGGACTAGCCTGTATTACGTTACATATATCTTAAGTGTTG
Source organism: Schistocerca serialis cubense (assembly GCF_023864345.2). Lineage (NCBI taxonomy): Eukaryota > Metazoa > Arthropoda > Insecta > Orthoptera > Acrididae > Schistocerca > Schistocerca serialis. Next base: position 617,499,363 of record NC_064641.1, read on the forward strand.
AGAGAAAACTTACTGTGTCTACAAATTTGTTTAAAATTGCAGTAACTATGAAGGACAAATAACTTTATGAGGTCACAGTGTTACAGTTTATCCAACTGGGAAAAAGTAACTTCGCGGCTGTTTTTAATTCACAGCTAAAGTTGTCAGTTGATAGTTGCACAATATATATCAACACAACAAAACTAACATTCATTGATACCAGTGTCATATCTTTGCCAGGCTGGCATATTTCAAACCAGCCTTCGCCTGCGAAACTATATATACTGCAGACTGGCATAAACTGTTTCATTGTGTGGAACTTCCGGATGGTTCAAACGCTCCTCACAAGGAAACATCCCAAACGCACCCCTCTCAGGTTTAGTGGTAAGATGGACTATTGGATATCCAGTCAGAAATTGAACAAGTATGAAAACAGGAAGAAGGGGTATTAACCTGTAAAGAAAGAAGCTAATACGAAACACTGAACTGCCAAAGCTTAAGGTGTGCATCATTGATGAGAGTCGTCTAGTGCCGGCGTCGTGGTTATTTGGATACGTTGTTGGGCTACGGAGAGTGAGATTGAAATTGAAATCTCCCTTGTTACCCAATTTCTTTTTGACGAATTATGACTTATCCTTCCGAACATCGATGTGTCTGTTCGCTGTATTCAGATTTCTGCCTGTGTCGTGGCTTAACGTCCGTTAGGAACAGCGAAGTGTAAAGAAGGAATCTCCGAACATACGTACCTCCTACACAGGTACCACAAGATATGACACTTGCCTTCCTATGTTGTAACAGTTCACACCCGTTTTCATTTCTGTGAGAGGTCCAAGCGGCATCTCGCCAGCGCTCACTATTAATTACATTTGCTTGCGACGGTAATTAATTCTTACCACACAACTCATATTCTGTAACCAATATAGGACTACAGAAGGAGATCAGACAGGTTCATGACCAGGTGGAATGTTGATAATGTTGTGAAAAAAAAATACTGAGCAAGAGGAAGATTTAAACACGGACATCCCGTTTCGCTGTCAAAACACCATTACCACACGAACAAGATACCATGGGTCTGAAGCTGTGCTCGAAGTTGTGTATGTTGTGAGCTTGGATCGTTCGTTGTTTCTATTTTGCTTTCTTTTTCGCAGTTAAGTACACCTTCCTCCTGTTTTCATGCTTGATCTGCTATCAGTTTTTGACAGCCTATCTACTGAACTAATTTACGACTAAATCTGAGGGGGTGTGATGGGGAATTTCATTTGCCAGATTAGTAGGATATGCGGCAGCTGACCAATGGCGTCTTGATACCTCGGAATGCGACTTGAGGAACACCGGAACTACACACTGCAGTAGCCATTATTACTGACAAACCAACGATTTTTATACACAACTTAACGTGAGGTAATTGCTCAATACGACTGTAAGACGTTCTTCGGATAACAGAGGGGGATATGCGATAGAGGATGTTTCATGTAGTTCGTTACCTCTTTCCAAATATCATCTCAAATCGGGACATCGTATAATATATCACCTGCCTGTCTGTCATAATGATGTATTTGTCTCCAGACTTTTCTATGAGGCATTTACCTTTTCTATTGTCCGCAACTTTCCATTTCTCACTGAGTAGACATTAACTATTGAATGGTTTTTGCATAACGCTAGAAATTTCGCAGTCATAACAGAAAGCTGACAATACATATATGTTGTTGTTGCTGTGGTCTTCAGTCCTGAGACTGGTTTGATGCAGCTCTCCATGCTACTCTATCTTGTGCAAGCTTCTTCGTCTCCCAGTACCTACTGCAACCTACATCCTTCTGAACCTGCTTACTGTATTCATCTCTTGGTCTCCCTTTACGATTTTTAAGCTCCTCGACGCCCTCCAATACTAAACTTGTGATCCCTTGATGCGTCAGAAGATGTCCTACCTACCGATCGCTTCTTCTAGTTAAGTTGTGTCACAAACTCCCCAGTTCTATTCAGCCGCGCGGGATTAGCTGAGCGGTATAAGGGTTTGCAGCCATGGACTGTGCAGCTGGCCCGGCGGAGGTACGAGTCCTCCTTCGGGTATGGGTATGGGTATCGGTATGTGTGTTTGTCCTTAGGATAATTTAGGTAAGTAGTGTGTAAGCTTAGGGACTGCTAACCTTAGCAGTTAAGTCCCATAAGATTTCACACACATTTGAACATTTTTCAAAATGGTTCAAATCGCTCTGAGCACTATAGGACTTAACTTCTGAGGTCATCAGTCCCCTAGAACTTAGAACTACTTAAACGTAACTAACCTAAGGACATCACACACATACACACACACACACACACACACACACACACACACACACACACACACACACACACACACACACACACTCATACCCGAGGCACGATTCTAACATGCTACCCTAGCGGTCGCGCGGTTCCAGACTGTAGCGCCTAGAACCGCTCGGAAACTCTGGCCGGCGAACATTTTTGAACAGTTCTATTCAATACCTCCCCATTAGTTATGTGATCTACCCATCTAATCTTCAGCATTCTTCTGTAGCACCACATTTCGAAAGCTTCTATTCTCTTCTTGCCCAAACTATTTATCGTCCATGTTCCACTTCCATACATGGCTACACTCCATACAAATACTTTTAGAAACGACTTCCTGACACTTAAATCTATAGCGATGTTAACAAATTTCTCTTCTTCATAAACCCTTTCCTTGCCAATGCCAGTATACATTTAATATCCTCTCTACTTCGATCATCGTCAGTTATTTTGCTCCCCAAATAGCAAAACTCCTTTACTATTTTAAGTGTCTCATTTCCTAATCTATTTCCCTCAGCATCACCCGACTTAATTCGACTACATTCCATTATCTTCGTTTTGCTTTTGTTGATGTTCATCTTATTTCCTCCTTTGAAGACACTGTCCATTCCGTTCAGCTGTTCATCCAGGTCCTTTGCTGTCTCTGACAGAATCACAATGTCATCGGCGAACCTCAAAGTTTTTATTTCTTCTCCATGGATTTTAATTCCTACTCCGAATTTTTCTTTTGTTTCTTTACTGCCTGCTCATTATACAAATTGAATAACACCGGGAAGAGGATACAACCCTGTCTCACTCCCTTCCCAACCACTGCTTCCATTTCATGTTCCCCGACTCTTACAACTGCCATCTGGTTTAAAGAAAGGAAATTACCTCTCACTACAGCTTCCATATGTCGTGTAGTGGTCCACACCAGCCAAATGCCGGTGCTAGAAAAATACACTGACATGAAAACGCTCAAGGGGTAACTCCTAATATAGTGTCGAATCTCCTTTTGCTTGGCGCAGTGCAGCAAATCGACGTGGCATGGATCCACCAAGTTGTTGGAAGTCCCTTGCATAAATATTGAGCAATGCTGCCTCTATAGCGGTCCGTAATTGCTAAAGTGTTGCCGGTGCAGGGCTATGTACGTGAACTGATCTCTCGATTATGTCCAGAAATATTGAGTGGGATTCATATCGGGTGATCTGGGTTGCCAAATGATTCACTCGAACTGTCCGGAATGTTCTTCAAACCAATCGCGAACAATTGTAGCCCGGTGACATTCCATCTTTGTTCGGGAACGTAAAGTCCATGAATGGCTACTAATAACCTTCAAGCAGCCGAACATAACAATTTCCAGTCAATGAGCGGTTCAGTTAGGCCGTTCCACGAGGATACAGCCCACACAATTATGGACCCCCTATCAGCTTGCACAGTGCCATGTTAACAACTCGAGTCCATGGTTTCGTGGGGTCTGCGCCACACTCGAACCCTACCATCAGCTGTTACCAACAGAAATCGGGACTCATCTGATGAGGCCACGGTTTTCCAAACGTCTTAACCGTTATGGTCACAGTCCCAAGAGAGGCGCTGCAGACGATATCGCAGCGTCAGCAAAGGTACTCGCGTCAGTCGTCTGCTGCCATAGACCATTTTTGCCAAAGTTCACCGCGCTGTCCTACCAGATATGTTCGTAGCGCTCCCGACACTGAGTTAAGCTTGTCTTAAGCACTGATAAATCTATGCAAATGCCGCCGATCTCGGACGATATGGACACTGCGCTGTCCGTCGTGAGAGGTGATGCCTGGAATTTGGTAGTCTCGGCACACTCTTGACGCTGTGGATCTTGGGATATTGAACCCCTAGCGATTGCCGAAATGGAATGTTCCATGCGTCTAGTTCCAGCTACCATCCCGCGTTCAAAATATGTTAATTTCCCTCATGTCCCCATAATCTCAAAGGAAGCCTTTTCACTTTTCAATATTTTTGGTATCAAACATTTAGTTTAACTAATATCTTGTGTCGTAGAAATTAACAGACCATGCATAAGCCAGAGTTAGGTGACTCAACCTTTATAGCGACATTTATTTCCAGATTTCCTGTAGTTTTGAGACTAAATAGTGAAAAAATTAGTGAGACCTCTACCTTTACAATACTTCTGCTCGCTGCATCGACAGATATTTGCTGGAAACAAATTCTTAACTTTTTTTTTTTGGAACAGTAATATTTCCTGATTTGATTCAACAATATTATTGATCAGCAGTAATATTTCCTGATTTGGTTCAACAATATTATTGATCACGATGAGGAGTAAAACCAAAGGAAACTAAAATTAAATCGTGCTTTCCCGGCATGAAAGGAGGATGACTACGATTGTCTTTAGCAGAGTCCGAGAGACAATGATACTGTCTGAGATTTCTGATTTGTATTATGTTCATGGCATCTTTTGTGGCAAAAGCTGTTGCAATGGAAAAATGTTTCTGACGAAGAATTCTGCCTTTTTCATTTAACTGATAGACGCAGTTCTTAGTACAAACTTGATAATACATTTAATTGATAAACCTTATACTATCTTTCCCTGAGGAATATTTGCAACGTAATTGACCACTTCAACTATTATAATAGCACGGAGGCTAATTTTCTTTGTAAATAAGCAATAGCATATCGAAAAGAAAAGATGAAGAAAAATTGCATTTACTAATGTGCTGCGTTGGCAAACAGCACGGTCCTGTGACAGTTAAACCTAGTCCTTCGGCCTACGGAACCATTAACATTAAACGAACAATTGTTCCGCAATTTAGAACGAATTTACGTCAAGAAAAACCCCGGTTGCGTTTATGGGAAGAAAGATAATGTTTGTTTCCGCGAAGTAAGAAAATTATCGTAAGCTTTAGCGCAGCAAAAGAATGGCCCGCTTATTTTCACATTAGACCCAGTTACTGCGATCTCTGTTCACGTTGTTTCCTTCAAAGTGCGGTTTCCTCATTTCGGAATTTTTTTCTGAAATTAACAAAGAAAATTAAAATTCTATTATAAATCATTCACCGATGTAGCAGCAATCAGAACAAACACTCCACCGAAACAGAAACGCCGAAAATCACTACGTGAAATTATAAAGACATAAAGCAAGACAGAGTTTCGTGCCGTAAAATGATCGAGGAAAATTTATGAAATAACTAACTCCGACTCTTACTAGAAACCTGTGATTCATTTTATAAATTCAAATGAAACAGGTATACTTTCTGAAACTTCAAGAGAATAAAACACATCCCATAAACATTAAGAGAGCTTAAGTTATTTTTCGGCCCATGTATTATCCTTTCCTACAATAAATGCATTATTTTGTAGGTAGGGTGCGCATTAACAGTAATGTGTCAAATGCTTGAGCGCACAAGGAAACAAACGGAAGCATGTTCTTCATATGTACAGAATACATATTTCTAACGGCAGTAACTCCTAAAATGAAATAGTTGGAAGCGAAGGGTCGAGTAAAAGCTTTGTGGAAGTCTGTAAAGGAGTAAGAAATGAATAATAAACAAACACTGATAGCTTCATTCAGCCGGAAAGATAAGGTAAGTAATAAGTACTCGTCTGATCGCTGTTCGAACAGAAACCGAGTAACGTTAACAACATACAGGGGCGGCAAAACAACTACAATTGATTATAGTCAGTCATTTCTGAAAGCTACAACGAGTTATTTGCAAGTTTTCCTATGTTGTACGTTATGGTGAAATACTCAGGTAGCTGGAACTATGCTGGTGGAATTTAGAGTGTTATATTTAGCAAAATACGGGAAATAATTTTATCTGAAATGGGATGGCTAAGAGTCACGTACGTCGTGTGTCAGAAATGGAGAGATATTCGACAAATATCGATTAACAGTATGGAGATAATTAATCACAGCGCACAAACCTACAAATCTGGGACTGTACAATTTAGCAATGGTAGCAATGCAGACAGTGAAATATTATGAACCTTGGGTGTTCGATTAGATACAAAACTTTTGTAAACGGAATTGGCAGTACTCTTAACGGATACTTGGGGTTAAACACAACCGTGCATAAGCCAATAATTAGGTAAAAATGAATTTCCACAAAGAAAATAAATGAATTCTATCCATGAAGCGAGGTAGCAAGAGTCGTAAGATTCGAAGAAGGATACACTGAAAAAATTCTTGGTTCTAATTAAATTTAGTTCTCTGTCATGATGAGTTCTTGGTCATGAAGACTGTCAAAAATTAATTCTTATTAACTAAATTAAGAATAAAAAAAGACATAATAAGCCGAGCAAAACATGTTAACATTCTACTTACCTGTTCTGGTGAAAGCAGAGCCCGGGGTAGGCAAGGTTAAGCAATATTCCTGAAATAACACAATTGTCAGTCAGTAGTGGAATTTATTATAAATTCAGATTTAAGATTTATCAACTATTCTGGAAATGTAGTATCAATGAAGTTATGACGGGTGATACAGAATTCTGGTCTGTGGTAGTTTAAAAACGAGAAACAATTAATCAAGGAGACAAAATTTAAGCCTCCAAACAGAAGCTTATTAAATGAAGTGATATACATTTTATATTCGCACTGGGAAACGGTGGCAGCACACCATAGGGGTGGCTTTCAGACATTTATCCTTGATATGGATGCTTTCTATCAGCAATTTTCAAAATAACTGTTAGAGCGCAGCAAGCAATGATAATTTTGGTTGCATTCACGTGACTGAAAACCGCTGTAGTATTCAAGTTAGAGAAAATAGTGTCATTTTCGTATCGGCTTTTGCTTGTGGACTTGCTGGACTTCATTTTGAGTCTTTGTTCTCATTTCCAGTTGCTTCAGAGTACGTGATGATCGGTATCCGCATTCGAAAAACCGCCTGCAAATTCAAGTGACTTACAAACAGCTTCTGTCGTTCACAAACATATTTTTAGGTTAATTCTCTGATATGGTGTCTTTTCCTGCCCAAACTGTGAAAAGCTGTACCAAGGGATTCAATACTTTGAGAGAATACTACTGTAGTAACTGAAAAAGAGTGGTGCATTGTAATACATGTAATTGTTTTAATTTATATGCAAATCACAGGTCAGACTGTATTCATAGTATCTGATCGGAAATTTGCTTATTGCATTAGTAAAATTAGTTTACATAAACTAAAAAAGTACAAGATATAAACATCAGAACACTCACGATAATGTCCTTTCATGTCAGCAGGGACCGTAAACTCTAATGATGACATGAAGACACAGCAGTACGAGATTAGTCATTTTCTTCTGCTCTGTGTGGGCAGAGATGTTGAACTACCGTACTCACAGAATTTTCTGTACTATAGCAGAGTCTTACAGACGTCCCGACGGGATGTGTAGAGTGCATAAATACAACTACATGCTGTATTACGACACTGAAATGTGAAAGGGAATTCTAGGTCCCGTCGAGGAGGAAAGGGTTAACTTGTATATATGATCTGTTCAAGAATTTAATGGGTTTTTCATATAACTGGACTTAGCGAATTCAATATTTCACACCTTTCATTAGTGCACAAATTCTAGCACGTCTACCCTGTCTCCATGTTTGAGTATTTAAGCTTTGCTTCACGTAACACGTACTCCGTTCATTTACGTTGCATTTTGCGGAGGGGGTACACTGGCTATGCTTCCCATCCTGGCATTTACTTTTCGTAATATATATCAGCAACTCAGGTAATATGACGCTGATGTAGTTCTTCCAACTACGAGTCAGCGGAGAACACATGATTGCAGATTATGGCTTTCAGCACATAATCTCTCTATTTTCGGGTTTGTTAGAAGTTAGGCAACAAACGAAAAAAACATGTCTCTCTGGGCAAATCGGGCCTATAAGGAGTGAATCATTACACTTCGAGTGTGTCTAGTATGCGATTTGATGTTAACGTTCCAGTTCAGTACTCAACTGTGTTTCTCCGGGGTTACCTTTCCTCTCCCCGTTTTCCAACTCTGAATTCAGTTCCGATGTCAGATCATGTTACTGATGATTCACATTCAGAATACAGCGTAGGGGATAGTATTTCGGGGCTACATCGGGTTCGTAAATTTTTATGAACTTCCAGGCATAGTTCTGAAAGAAGTCACAGCTTAAAATGGTTTATAGTCAACTGTTAAAAGGCAATAACCAAATGTTATCAATTTTTAGAGCAACTGAACTTCAAAGATTTGGTTTCTGATATTCATTTTTATCAAATGCACCCTGCAAAAAAACTATCGTGAACAACGACAGTTTGCTATTATTCGTAATTAGTAAATATTGTGTTGCGCCAGGTTTCCTCTGCATTATCTTATATTAAGCAGTTGGCTCGTCCTTTAGAATCTCGCTGCACAAGAAAGAGCGCTTAAGTGAAACAGGATAGTTGGTACCACAGTACAAGGACCGAGGAAGACTACAGGGACTGCCGACCTAGAAGATGTAGCACTTAACTGAGTGGATGAGCCGCCTGCAATCAGCACTCGATCAGTTGCATGTGAAATGAATGTTTCACAGATTACTGTGTGACGAGTGTTACGGAAAACGCACCAATACTCTACCATCTAAGGTGCATGCATTGAACCCGGCTTACTTCGGACCTGATTCTTACAGCGCTTCACAGACGATACCCACTCTCCTGTGTATACACGTTTCACGTTTCAAGCCTGTTTCACCAGAGATGGATTGCTAAATAGTTGCAATAGTCATGTTTGGGCCGGCAAGAACCCCCGTTACGTTCCTGAGGAGTATAAACAAAAGTTGTCAATCAACATATGTGCAGGCATTGTCAGCGATTACGTACTAGGCCCATTTCTTTTCCCTCTCTGATTAAATGCACCGGTGACCATAGTGTTTATCAGAGGCATATTACCCGGGTTGCTGGAACATATCCCGCTTGTCATTCGTTAACGGATGTGGTTCCAACCTGATGGTTCAACTGAGAGTTCGTGAACACATGGATTAGACACTCCATGAAAAGTGGGTAGGCAGAGGAGGTCCTGTTTCGTGGCCTTCAGATTCACCTGATCATAGCCCACTTGATTTCTTTTCGCAGCAGTGTGACAGAAGCCTCGTGTACGTGATGCCCGTCAAGACTGAATAGGATCGTCTGACAAAAATTCTTGTTCAGAACGGTACGACAGACCTTTGTGCGACGATGACAAGCCTGCACCGGTGCTGGAGAACTACATTTTGAAAGACTGTTGTAAATTTAGCAGCTTGTGAAACTTGTGGAGGTAAATGGAATTCACTATTACTGTACCGTAGACAGGATTTTAGAGGTCTCTGACATCAAGTTACATGCGTCGTTACTGGTCCAGGGGTAATTACCTGAGGGTGTTGTGTAGTATTCAGCGGAAATTCAGCAGGACATGGCCAGGTTCCGGAAGCTGGAGCCTTTAGCTTCAGCGCTGTGCGAGGCTAAGGTAGTACCTAAGTTAATATAGGCCAATACTTTTTGTTGTGTACGTAGTTCCGCGTAGTCAGCGCGTACACAACTTTCCCACTAGAGCGCGCCCCGCTAAGCACAACGGCGCAGGCGCAGCGCTCGTCCGTCTCCGCACTACGAGATGGCGCTGCCATAAAGACGGACCAAATTCTGCTTCCGCCGATCCGCGTATTAATATATAACGCATCCAATGAGATTGGTGCTAGCGTAGAACCTTTTCTTTTCGCGGATCACACTCGCGCAGTGATACCTGAGCACGAGAGGTATTATAACGAGTGTACAGACCTCCGATTAGTCAATCTGCAATAGCCTGCAATAGTCTGCAGTCAAGTTTCAGTATGCGCCTAATAAGACTATCATATTCCTGTACATAGCCATGAAGATAAATGTATAGACACTTTGTCAAGTATCAGAGATGTGTGAGAATAAGGTTAACGTACCAAGACCAAAGGAACTTCAGATTGTCAATTGTAAACAGCATCCAGAATCAGGTTACGTAATATCTATGATTTTTATTATTTTAATAAATGTGTGTGAAAATTAATCAAGTTCTGTTTAAAGTTGGTCACCATCAATCTGCTACTCTAAGCGTACAAGTGGCATTCCTATCGTCTGACCTAATGGCAGAAGATAAACACGCCACGATAAGACCACGAGACATATTGCTGACACTCGCCTACTTCGCTAGAGCGACAAGTCAAATAATCTGATGGTGTGTGTACCGAAGGTCTTACAGTACGCACACCACACTTTCCGTCTTGAGAGTTCCTCACAAGGATACCTTACTTCCCACTGATACATTCTGATACACTGATACATACTGATACATACCCTTCTCCATAAACTCTAAAAGTTTGTAACTTCATCACGGAATGATGCTACATATTCGTGGCCTCTATAAAAGCGACGTGTAGGGAATTGAAGTCTCTCTCTCTGTCGAAGCATTAATCCCGACTGGCGGAGTCTGCTGGTTAATCGGATGTGGCACGCTAATTTTAAGGGTGGCCGGATGCCCCTCCTGTAGCCACCTCGTACCCTACCCCCCCGGTAAGGAATTAGTGTAACCCAACTCCAAACTATCTGCGTTGAGTGAAATCCATGGAAGAGTGCGAATGTGTTCAGATGTCTGCGAGCTGTGTAACTGAGGGGTACCTTGGGCGTCAGCCCGGTATTCAACTAGCGGGATGCGGAAAACTGCCTAAAACTCACATCCAGGCTGGCCAGCACACTGGCCCTCGTCATTAATCCGCTGGGCGGATTCGATCCAGGGCCAGCGCGCCTACACTAGTCCAGGAAGCAGCTCGTTAGCGCTCTCGGCTACCCTGACGGGTGTGTAGGGAATTGAAGTATAGTTCTGAATTCTTCGTTTACCCTCTTCGTTGCTGAGTTGTCTCTTAAAGTGCGTTTTCCGTTTGTAGTGGAGTGTATCATTCGCTAGTCTCATCTGTGCAGTTACATGTGACTCCAGATGTAAATTATCCACAGATCGGAGGAGAAGTGTCTCTCGTCATTCTCAGTTTCGTCATTTTTTTTTTGTTTTCTGTTTTTTTGTTTTGTTTTTTTTGGTCATCAGTCTACTGACTGGTTTGATGCGGCCCCTTCCACGATTTCCTTTCCTGTGCTAACCTCTTCATCTCAGAGTAGTACTTGCAACCTACGTCCTCAATTATTTGCTTGAGTATTTCAGTCTCTGTCTTCCTCTACAATTTTTGCCCTGTACAGCTCCCTCTAGTACCATGGAAGTCATTCCCTCATGTCTTAGCAGATGTCCTATCATCCTGTCCCTTCTCCTTATCAGTGTTTTCCACATATTCCTTTCCTCTCCGATTCTGCGTAGAATCTCCTCATTCCTTACCTTATCAGTCCACCTAATTTTCAATATTCCGGTTTTCCCACAGTCCATGTTTCACTACCATACAATGCTGTACTCAAGATGTACATCCTCAGAAATTTCTTCCTCAAATTATGGCCGGTATTTGATATTAGTAGACTTCTCTTGGCCAGAAATGCCTTTTTTGCCATAGCGAGTCTGCTTTTGATGTCCTCCTTGCTCCGTCTGTCATAGGGTATTTTACTGCCTAGGTAGCAGAATTCCTTAACGTCACTGACTTCGTGGCCATCAATCCTGATGTTAGGTTTCTCGCTGTTCTCATTTCTACTACTTCTCATTACCTTCGTCTGTCTCCGATTTACTCTCAAACCATACTGTGTACTCATTAGACTGTTCATTCCGTTCAGCAGATAATTTAATTCTTCTTCACTTTCACTCAGGATAGCAATGTCATCAGCGAATCGTATCATTGATATCCTTTCACCTTGTATTTTAATTCTACTCCTGAACCTTTCTTTTATTTCCATCATTGCTTCCCCGATGTACTGATTGAAGAGTAGGGGCGAAAGGCTACAGCCTTGTCTACACCCTTCTTAATACGAGCACGTCGTTCTTGATCGTCCACTCTTATTATTCCCTCTTGGTTGTTGTACATATTGTATATGACCCGTCTCTCCCTATAGCTTACCCCTACTTTTTTCAGAATCTCGAACAGCTTGCACCATTTTCTATTGTCCAACGCTTCTTCCAGGTCGACAAATCCTATGAAAGTGTCTTGATTTTTCCTAAGCCTTGCTTCCATTATTAGCCGTAACGTCAGAATCGCCTCTCTCGTCCCTTTACTTTTTCTAAAGCCAAACTGATCGTCACCTAGCGCATTCTCAATTTTCTTTTCCATTCTTCTGTATATTATTCTTGTAAGCAGCTTCGATGCATGAGCTGTTAAGCTGATTGTGCGATAATTCTCGCACTTGTCAGCTCTTGCCGTCTTTGGAATTATGTGGATGATGCTTTTCCGAAAGTCAGATGGTATATCGCCAGACTCATATATTCTACACACCAACGTGAATAGTCGTTTTGTTGCCACTTCCCCCAATGATTTTAGAAATTCTGATGGAATGTTATCTATCCCTTCTGCCTTATTTGACCGTAAGTCCTCCAAAGCTCTTTTAAATTCCGATTCTAATACTGGATCCCCTATCTCTTCTAAATCGACTCCCGTTTCTTCTTCTATCACATCAGACAAATCTTCACCCTCATAGGGGCTTTCAATGTATTCTTTCCACCTATCTGCTCTCTCCTCTGCATTTAACAGTGAAATTCCCGTTGCACTCTTAATGTTACCACCGTTGCTTTTAATGTCACCAAAGGTTGTTTTGACTTTCCTGTACGCTGAGTCTGTCCTTCCGACAATCATATCTTTTTCGATGTCTTCACACTTTTCCTGCAGCAATTTCGTCTTAGCTTCCCTGCACTTCCTATTTATTTCATTTCTCAGCGACTTGTATCTCTGTATTCCTGTTTTTCCCGGAACATGTTTGTACTTCCTCCTTTCATCAATCAGCCGAAGTATTTCTTCTGTAACCCATGGTTTCTTCGTAGCTACCTTCTTTGTACCTATGTTTTCCTTCCCAACTTCTGTGATGGCCCTTTTCAGAGATGTCCATTCCTCTTCAACTGTACTGCCTACTGCGCTATTCCTTATTGCTGTATCTATAGCGTTAGAGAACTTCAAACGTATCTCGTCATTCCTTAGTACTTCCGTATCCCACTTCTTTGCGTATTGATTCTTCCTGACTAATGTCTTGAACTTCAGCCTACTCTTCATCACTACTATATTGTGATCTGAGTCTGTATCTGCTCCTGGGTACACCTTACAATCCAGTATCTGATTTCGGAATCTCTGTCTGACCATGATGTAATCTAATTGAAATCTTCCCGTATCTCCCGGCCTTTTCCAATTATACCTCCTCCTCTTGTGATTCTTGAACAGGGTATTCGCTATTACTAGCTGAAACTTGTTACAGAACTCAATTAGTCTTTCTCCTCTTTCATGCCTTGTCCCAAGCCCATATTCTCCTGTAACCTTTTCTTCTACTCCTTCCCCTACAACTGCATTCCAGTCGCTCATGACTATTAGATTTTCGTCCCCCTTTACATACTGCATTACCCTTTCAATATCCTCATACACTTTCTCTATCTGTTCATCTTCAGCTTGTGACGTCGGCATGTATACCTCAACTATCGTTGTCGGTGTTGGTCTGCTGTCGATTCTGATTAGAGCAACCCGGTCACTGAACTGTTCACAGTAACACACCCTCTGCCCTACCTTCCTATTCATAACGAATCCTACACCTGTTATACCATTTTCTGCTGCTGTTGATATTACCCGATATTCATCTGACCAGAAATCCTTGTCTTCATTCCACTTCACTTCACTGACCCCCACTATATCTAGATTGAGCCTTTGCATTTCCCATTTCAGATTTTCTAGTTTCCCTACCACGTTCAAGCTTCTGACATTCCTCGCCCCGACTCGTAGAACGTTATCCTTTCGTTGATTATTCAATCTTTTTCTCATGGTAACCTCCCCCTTGGCAGTCCCCTCCCGGAGATCCGATTGGGGGACTATTCCGGAATCTTTTGCCAATAGAGAGATCAACATGACACTTCTTCAATTACAGGCCACATGTCTTGTGGATGCACGTTACGTGTCTTTAATGCAGTGTTTTACATTGCCTTCTGCATCCTCGTGTCGTTGATCATTTCTGATTCTTCCGCCTTTAGGGGCAATTTCCCATCCCTAGGACAAGAGAGTGCCCTGAACCTCTATCCGCTCTTCCGCCCTCTTTGACAAGGCCGTTGGCAGAATGAGGCTGACTTCTTATGCAGGAAGTCTTCGGCCGCCAATGCTGATTATTTATCAAAATTTGGGCAGTGGCGGGGATCGCTCCCGGGACCGAAGACGTTTTGATTATGAATCAAAGACGCTACCCCTAGACCACGGGAATTATCAGTTTGAATTTTGGCAATCGTGCGAGAAAAAAACTAGGGAAGCATGCTCTCAGATTGCGAAATGACCGGGCGATAATAGCCACAGTACACTCGTACTGATCCTCACCATAGTAACATCTCAACTTCCCCGTTTAGAACGCAGATCTTCACACTAATTCTTAACACATCTCACCCAAATGAGCCAATTCCAGTAAGGATATCGTGCCGTTCAGAAGCAATATTAATGTATTATTAGTACGGTTAATACGCTTTAAGCCAACCTCTGTGTTCATACAGCACTGAAACGTTGTGACGCATATATCCAATATTCGTGCCCCTGATTCTATTGATACTTTCCGCATGTAGAAGGTGTTTCAGAATTCTTGTTTCCTCTTGTCGGTGCTTTAAAAGGACATAGTGGGCCAAGCTCTGGTAACGAGCATGTTCGGATATCAAATTCCCATTTTTCACAATACGCACACAACCTGAGAATGGAACTCTGAGGTTGGTCCCTCTTGGAGTTACGACGCCACATGCCAGTTTCCACCCGGCTACAACAAGGAGTGCGATAGACTAGTACATTAGCGACTAGAAGGATTGACTGTGATGCTCCACTGACGCGCCGCATTTTCGAAATGAAGAGGATGTCCTTCGTCACTTAGACGACTTGACGACGAGAGCTCTAAACACGGCCTACGCCGTGGCTCCTGCAGAGCTCACGCTTCGGAGCTCATTGCCTCCGCTGTGTGCGTACCTTGAAGCGTGGGGTTTGAGAGTGATACAACCTTCAAACTTACGTTACATCCAAACGGTATATTTCCAGACACACTAGTAGGTTCGTTACCAAAAATTATGGACTAAGCCATCTCTGCAACTGCTAGAATGCTGTGAGAGGGAATTTTAAAACGCCCTGTGTACGGTTTTAGCACAAAGCGGATGTAAGTTTGCAACGGAAATACAGGGTTATGAAAATACAAGTGGCACGGGGAGCGGAACTCCATGGTACTAAGAAATACAGGAGAGGAAGGAAAGATAATATTAACCTGCCTATATCAGATGTTGAAAGGGACCGTCATTCATCTCTGGGCACTTCCGGGGCCTTGTCAGCAAGCTGCTGAAGGCGGATACATGTTGGACCGCTTGAATTGCTACAGTTTCATCTGAAATGTTCTGCTGCAGTTCTTGAAGACTATGAGAGTCGTTGCGATACACCTTAGACCTGAGGATTAGCCACACTGAGTAATCAAACACTGACATATCAGATGCTCCGGGTGGTCAACTAGGGTGGTGAGTAGACTGACCTCTGCTAACAATTCCGTCATGCGTGAAGATTGTGTAAACGTGCTCCAAGGTTCAGCCAGTTGTATGAGCAGTTCCTCCGTCCTACTGGAAGTAACTATAAGTCTATTCCTTCTCCGTTAACGCTGTCACAAATGGTTAAGAAATATTGAAAATGTAACGTTCCGAAGTCAGAGACCAATAATGGGCCTATAGAAACTGCATACGAAACCCCCGCCTTCTGATCATTTGCGGGTGTTTCGTGGAGGTTACCTGGATTCTCCGTTGCCCAGGACTTGTGATTGTGTAGGTTGACGTAACCACTCAGAAGAAACCTGGCTTCATCAGACGTAAGGCACCGATCCATGTCCACGTCATTCATTGTTATCTCAGTGAACAGCCGCTCAAAAAATTGGAGGCGTCTGCTTATTTTAATGCATGAACAGCTGCACTCGGTAGGGATGTATGTGCAGGTTCGGATGCAGTATTCACCTGCATGATCGACGTGATACGTTAGTCTGTTGTGACAGGCATCGGTTTGACATGGTAAGCCTTCGAAACATTTTCTGGTGAACTGCAGACACATTTTCTGGTATGAGAGCACGTTATTTGAATGTTTTTTGACTTGTTCAAAGCAGATCTCCTCTGGTGCCTTTATCGCATTGTGTTGCATGGCTCTCTTAGCTGGTACTTTGAGACTATCAAAGTGAGTTTGTTCTCACGCAACTTTCCACGAGGAACACCCGCTCCTCTACTGTGAGTACCATCGTATCCTCTGTACTGCTCAACTCACACTGACACAGCCCGTACTACGCTCTGAACCGGTGCGGATCGCGTGGCAGGCGTACAGATAGTGTTCTCGTCATGTGGTGTGGTTATATGCATACATTCAAGTGCTATCATATCCACTCGTTCGGGCCGCTTTTATTTGCCTCAACCTGTATGTGACCAAAACAGTTAAAAGGGTAATATTTTATTACATTACGTAATATTATGGATTACTTCGCAACGGTTTGAATTACTGCTGTAAGTCTACTCATGGCATAGTTTCTAGGTAAACTCATACTGCTTCTGATGAGTGAAGTGTCAGAAACGTCGCATCTCTTCCAAAGACAGTGCAGTGGTTCCCTTGGTTCGATTCTGGGACGGGTAGGCAAATTTCTCAGCTCGGGATTGGAGGAGTGTGTTGTCCTCTTCATCACTTATCAATTTCAATGCATAAGCTGGTGATTCGGAACAAATAAAAAGATTTCCACCTTGCGGATGAACATTCAACAAGAGGTCTCCCGGCCAATAATGCCATACGTCCATCTCATTTATTTATGCAGTAGCAGAGCTACAGCCTTAGACAAGGGCGAATTCAATGGCAGCAACAGTTTATCGCTTGCAGAGTGGTTGAATCATTATTTTTAGTGCTATTCTAACTTAATTCTGAGTAGAAGCGAGCAGTAGTGATTATTTGGATTTTTTAGTAGTGCTATTACTTTTTTTGTAAGTTTTCGCACTTTCCGATTGTTTGTCTTCAGTGAGTTTCACTTCCTGGGGTAGGTTACATTTCCTGAGGTTCAAACAACTGTTGATTAAAGACAGATAGGAAATCTGCTTGTTGTGTATGGGCGCAGGAGGGAACTGGGCACTGTTCCTAAACATCTGGAAGTTGTGTTGGCCACGGTCCAGCCTATAGCGTCACCTGGGATGCCTCTGTCGCTGCTTCACCCGAACAGCACGTCCCAGCTGGCCGACATTTATCTGACGGTGAGTGACGAGTTGTGGTGGGTTTTCGAATCGCTGGGCCGAAGGCAAAAATGGGTATCGGCTGCACGGCTGTTGACATTCAAGGTACTGCCGGCTGCTCAAAGTACGTCTGAGCCAGAAAGGCAGTCCTCGTCTGTTATGAGTGTAGATGGTCTTCCTGAGAGGTCCGGATAAGTGTAGAGGGGGCGCCTGCTTGTCATTGGGAGCCCCAGTGTTAAGTGGGCGATCGAGTAACTCACAAGAATAGCGGGAAAGTTGCGGAAGAGGACCAGTGTCAGCGCTCTTTGCCTGCCGAGGAATCTCGTCCGAGATGTGAAAGAGGCTGTGCTGGCAGCGGATGAGCTTACTGGGTGCACCCAGCTGCAAATTGTGGCTCACGGGGACTCAAATGAAGCTTGCCGCTTGGGATCAGAGGCCATCCTCGGTTCCTACAGGCGGCTGGTTGGTTTGTTGACGACAGCTAGCACCGCCAACGGGGCGGATCTCTCGCTTTGGAACATAGTTCCGTGAGCCCATCGTGGTCCTCAGTGAAAGGTCTAAACTAGAGGCCGAGACGATTCTGCGACGATATCGGATGTAAATATCTCGACTTGCGCTATTGAGTGGAGAATTTAATAGGTAACGCTTGCGCTACACCCAGGTGGTGGACACTAGGGTAGTGGAATATGTCTGGCGTGCACAAATGATCTTTTTCTTTAGTATAGAGATATTCCTTCATAGATCCAGTAAGATGCCTTCTGAATCCCGACAGAGGTATATTTGTCGCAGAACATCGGAGAAAAAAATGTTAATATAGTATTAACTAACTGCAGTAACTAAGCTCCCTAATAAAATGTAACAATGACCATATGGTACTAGGGACAGAACGTTGGCTACAACCAGAAGTAAATAGCAACGAAATTCCAAATTGCAAGTGGAGTGTATCGCAAAGATAAGTTGAACGCTGGTGGTGGAGAAGTGTTTACAGACACAAAAAATACAATAATATCTAGAGGCATTAATACAGATTTGGAATGCGAAATAATTTGAATCAAGGCAAGTGTTGAAGGTGGATCAAACATGGTAACTGGAAGCTTTTATAGATCTCCTGCATCAGCAAGAACAGTGAAAGTTTACAGTTGAGGAGAAATTTGAACAATATTTCGCGTTAATTTACTGGTCGTGTTATAGTTTAGGTGGAGGTTTTGCCTTACAGCTACAAACTAAGAGACTCGAGCAATTAAAAGGGTGGTCGAAACAAGTGAAATTGTTCTAAGTGTTTGCAGTTAATCAGAGTACCGATTCGTGAAGATTACATCTTAGACCCGTTAGTGACAAACAGACCCGAACTTCTCCACTCAGCTTAGAACGGGAAATCAGGAGGGCTGTGTATTAAGTGATCATTATTACGGGCCGTGACCATCCCTCCATTGTTGATCTTCAGCGTGGTTATAACCAAACTTTCCACACTTGAACGTGATCGTAGGACAATGAAAGTTTGTGGAAACATTTGTAAGGACGTGCAATAGAGAAATAGTGAATAAACCATTGAAAGTAAATCATTGCATTTGATTTTGATCTTCTGACGACTTTGTTGTTGTTACGGTTTTCAGCCCGAAGACTGGTGTGATGCAACACTCCATGCTACTTTACCCGGTGGAAGTCTCATGATCTCTGAATAACTACTGCAACCTAATTCTTCTAAATCTGCTTACTGTATTCATCACTTGGTTTGCTTTAGGACTTTGACCCACCATACATTCCTTTAATGCCAAATTGATGATCCCGTGATGTCCGAGAACGTGTCCTATCAGCTTAGTTACGTGTACTTCCTGTCTAATCTTCAGAATTATTTGTAGCATCCCATCTCAAGCGCTCCTATTTTCTTCCGTCTAAACTGCCTATCGTCCATGTTTCAATTCCATGCATGACTACACTCCATACAAATACTTACTGAGAAGACTTCCTAACATAGTAACTTGTATTCGATGTTAACAAATTTCTCTTCTTCAGAAACGCTTTTCTTGCTATTGCCCCTCTACATTTCATATCCTCGCTGTTTCGGCCATGTTGAATTAGTTTACTGCCGAGATAGCAAAATTCATATGATTTTTTAAGTTTATCATATCGTAATCTAATTCCCTGAGCATCACTTCATTTAATTTAACTACTTTTGTTGAGGTTCATCCTATATGCTCTTTTCAGGACAGTTTCCATTCCGTTCAACTTCTGTTCAGGTCCTTTGCTATCTTTGACAGAATTATAAAGTCATCAGCAAACGCAAAAGTTTTTAAAATGAGATTTTCACTCTGCAGCGTAGTGTGGACTGATGTGAAACTTCCTGGCAGATTAAAACTGTGTGCCGGACCGAGAGTCGAAATCGGGACCTTTGCCTTTCGTAGGAGAGCTTCTGTTAAGTTTGGAAGGTAGGAGACGAGGTACTGGCAGAAGTAAAGCTGTGAGAACGAGGCGTGAGTCGTGCTTGGGTAGCTCAGTTGGTAGTCGTACCCGTGGTCTAGGGGTGCCGGCACGGTAGCTCAGCGTGTTCTGTCAGAGGGTTAGCTGCCCTCTGTAATAAAAAAACTGAGTTCATCGATCAACAACGAACTTAAACGGATGTCCTATGACGTCCGCCCCGAGCAGATATAACGAACAAAAGCGAACAAAATGAGATTAAAAAAAAGGGGTAGCGTCTTTTATTCATAATCAAAACGTCTTCGGTCCCGGGTTCGATCCCCGCCACTGCCTAAATTTTGCCGGCACGATAGCTCAGCGTGTCCGGTCAGAGGGTCAGCTGCCCTCTGTAATAAAAAAAACTGAGTCAATCGATCAACAACGAACATAAATGGATCTCTTACGACGTCCGCCCCGAGCAGATGCAACGAACACAAGAGAACAAAATGAGATTAAAAAAAAAGTTGTTAGAGCACTTGCCCACAAAAGGCAAAGGTCCCGAGTTCGAGTCTCGGTCCGGCACACAGTTTCAATCTGCCAGGAAGTTTCAAGTGCCAAACATTTTAATTCCTATTCATAATATTTGTTATGTTTCTTTTAGCGCTTGCACAATATACACATTCAATAACGTCAGGGATAGTGTCACTACTGTCCCATCCACTACTTCATTTCATGACCCTTGACAGCTTCATCAGAAAGAATCTTAGATGACTGCTCGGATTGTCTTCTAAGTCATTTATAGAGACTATAAACAGCAGAGTGTCTCCCTAGGGGAACACCAGATACACTTCTGTCCCACTCGGTGTTTTTCCGTCTGTTACTACAAACTACGTTTCTGACAGCAAAGAGCTAATCCACTTCGACGATACTCCATATGCTTGCAATCTGATTGGAAACCGATTGAGTGGAATGAGGATTTTGAACAAAATAAAGAGGACAACAGCATCACAAGGGACCAATTTGATCGATCAGGACCGTCTCATTGTACAATATTTTTTCCCCAATGGTGATGCTGTGTTCCAAGACGACAAGTCCCTTTTCACACAGCTCACATACCCCAGGAGGGGTTTTGTTATAAGAGGATGAATTGTATGTCCCCTGACTACCACAACAAACAGACCTCATTATTATTGAGCCTTTGGAGTCTACTTTGGATTCGAAAGTTGCCTTTTGCATGTGAAATGAAAGGCAGATCTCCCGCTCCACAAGCGGTGGAGACAATGAACTCCGACCTGTGTGCTCTACAGTAGCTGCTCCATTTGCTGACTATGTTGACCTTGCCATTCACTGCACAAAGTGTGTCAGCGACGCATGCAGTTCATACGCACGGTTCACAAACCCTGGTGAGCGCCCGTGGAGCACCACAGACAACCTCACAAGTTGGTATTTATCAGTCTCTCTCGACCGTTGTTGTACTCGGACGAAAATGACAAGTGATGGAGTGAGACGGGCCGCAAAGCGTTCTTCGTTGTGCAGGTCTACCATAAATTCCGTACTGTGAAGTCGAAGATTTAATTGTGATTCAGTCTTCAGATTTATTTTCTATCCAATCGTTACATTTCCAGGCAGGGTCCATTATCAAAACTGTGTCTACTAACTCCCCTAGACGCCAGTGATAGCAGTTGGGAACATATTGTGTTATTATTCTCTAAAAAGGCAGATTTACTACGACATCTCAGAAAATATATCTGAGGCACCTCCGAAATTTTGTCGGTGCTGCTCGGGTTCACATGTATTGTATAACTAGATATTTGAGTGTGCTACGTTAGTACCCACCTCGAGGCATTCAGACGTGGTACTATATTATGTCAGTGGGTTAAAAAGCAGTAGCTACAGAAATAAGACTCGTCGAACTCTGTATCCTACTGGAGGTGTGACAATAGAGACAACGATCGTATTTTATCACCGGCAGTATGAAGTGTTGCCCGTATGTGATGGACTGCACTCAACAGCCCCATTTCATAGATTCAACCATACTCAAGACATTTCGCGGAACCTATTACAGAACGACATGAATCATTTTTACTCTCCGTTCCTTATAATTCGAATCTGGCTAATCATAAATTAGAGGTTATTATATTCACGTCCCTCACGGCAGTCTCCAGGCACTGATTCTTGAACGTTAATCCCACATGGTTTTCCGTCGAAATAAAAATGATGAGTCATTTCATGGATTTCACTGTAGAGTATAATTTAAAGCAGACTTTGTCAGAGGTATATGTGCTAGTGCCCAAAGGTAATATCAGCTCCTCCGGTAGAAAACACGTAAACTTCCATTTTGTGGGACATCAGACCACTCATATATTTCCCAAGCTAAAAGTTTATAACGACCACTCTTTATCGCAGAGGGATGGTCTGCAGCGTATGAGCTCAGTATTCATCCACTCTCGTCCAGATATATAGTGTTTTAAACTGACGAAACGTCCCATAAAACTTTGAAGACGGATGTGTGTGCGTGTGTGCGCCCGGGAGCGGTTTTGCTCCGCTTTTAGATCATTACGGCATCGTCAGGTTGCTTACACAATCTGCGGTTTTTAATGGAGTTCGGGGCTTAAAACAAACGCTCTCTCAGAGTTAGCACGCTGCAGTAAATTCAGAAAATAAATCACCGAGTTTACTCTGCTCGCCGTGAAAGCGCGCCGGAAGCTGGTCCCGATGTGTGCTCTTTTTTTAGTTTTATTTCAAAGCGCCAATAGCTAGCTGGTACTCGGCAGAGAATGTTCGCCTTTAATTGCAGCGTTCGATGGTGAAAGTGACTTTATTGGTCTTTGCTATAAAGTGACAGTAAAATGTTTGCCATAGTTCTTTTAAGAGTCTTAAAAACAGAGATGTATCTCATTACTAATATGCTGTCATACAGTAACGATTTCAGTTAATTGTCAAAAGCAGCTCTGCAATTCCTCGAGACCTTAACACTGGCCCAGACCTCTAATTTTTTTTTTCTCATTGATTAACAATAGCAGCTGAGGCTGGGTATTACTGTTCACAATGCCGTGAGAAATCTGCACAAGTGTCTGGCTTCTTAGCTGAGTAGTTACGTGCTTGCCTACCATGTCGTTGGCCCGGGTTCGATTCCTGGCCGTGTTGGAGTTATTCTCCGCTCTTGGAGTGGTTGTGTTGTCCTCATCATAATTCATCACCACCGACCCGCAGGTCGCCCAGTGTGGCGTTACTTGAAATAAGATTTGCAACCCAGTGGCCGACCTTCACACGCATTGGGCCACCTGGGCAACAATGCCACACTATCATTTCACTTCAGTGGACAAGTGAAGGTCACACTCCCTTGGGTTGGTAACTAACTAATTCCCGTTAACCGACGGACTTTCAAGGCTCCACGAAAAGCAGGTGAAGATGACCTTCCACGTTACTTTTGAATTTCGTTATTTTTTTATTTTATTTCATTTTAAGAGTGAACTCAAACAGTCACAACCACAAGAAACTTTCTTTAAGTAGGCGTTCGTGGAGTCGTAGCCCTTGCTCCGTTCACTTCCACCGTCTACCATCACGGCGTGAAAACTGAAGATGGTGTAAAAAAGACAAACTGGTAACTCCATAAGAGAAGAGAATTTTCTTACGTTTGTGACTGTCTATGTCAATTTTTAGATAATAATAAAACCACTGTTCTCCAAGAGAAATGTTCTTAAAAATTATTGATTTTATTTTACCGACATTTGGTTCGTAAGACATGGTCATCCTATTTTATTGTTGACTATTGTGCATTACTATTAAGGTCCATGTACTTAAAATTGCCGGCCGTTGTGGCCGAGCGGTTGTAGGCGCTTCAGTCCGGAACCGCATGACTGCTGCGGTCGCAGGTTCGAATCCTGCCTCGGGCATGGATGTGTGTGATGTCCTTAGGTTAGTTAGGTTTAAGTAGTTCTAAGTTCTAGGGGACTGATGACCTCAGATGTTAAGTCCCATAGTGCTCAGAGACATTTTGAACTTAAAATCAACAACAAGAGCAAATCTTCATAACAACCAATGAAACTGTTAATACTTGTTAAAACACAGATAGCATTAAAGGCAAACTAAATACATATTAAAAGATTATGGAATATCATCCCCTAACGTAATACATTATAAATTCAATCACTTTTCAATATGAATTCAGTGATTCTCGTAATAACTTGTACAATGTTCTCAATGAAAAGTGTGGTAGGGGTTGGAGGTTGGAGGTTGGGGGGGGGGGGGGGGGGGAGACTGGACATGTCAGGATCTCACAGCTGCAGTTTTCTCGCCATTTCATACTTGCTGACTTGCTGCAAGAGAAAAATAGATGCTTTCGATCTGAAACCTATTCGTTGACATAGTCCAAAACTGACGTTATACTGATGCTGATTTTTAGCGCGTGCGGCACAACACATCGATGTCCAAATTTCGTCCTGCATTTCTTGCTGATGGTTCGCCCTGAAATGTAATATTTAATCGAGGTCTAGGTCGAGTTAGTAGTTTACACCACCGCGTATTTCCTTACCCGAACTGGTTTTGAGGAATTTCATTCCTCTGCCACTCAGTCACGATTCTCGGTGCGAGGAAGGTATACCGTTCTTTATAAGGTAGCTAAATATCAAGACGTGATTAAGTAGAAATTTCCTCGTTTGTCTGTGCATTTATACATTCTATTAGCTCTTGCGAACGATGTGGTTTCGCACGTTTAGCATTAGGTATTTACAGCCAGGCGACTTGTATAGCGAACAGTATTTTGTTTGCTGGCCACTGCATAGAGTTGTAAATAAATTTCAGAAGCGAACATTAAGGAATGGGATATCATCACTCTAGTATAACTTAGAAGATTCAAAAAGCGCTCGGCAGGAAAGTTGTGTGGAGGCACCAATATTCTAAGTTCCATATTGAATTGGCATTTTGAGTGACATCTCACGGCAATAACGGGAGGAAATCGTGATATAAGTAAAATGTTTACAATAAGTAAGTTATTTATGCAAAACATTGGTTTATGTGTGTATGAATGACTAAATATATATTGTAGTGTTACTGAGTTGACATTCATAAAAGAAAAAAGTAAGATAAATCACGCGTTATGTACGCGCTAGCCTTAGAACATTTCTCTTGGGAAGCTTAGTACACCCAATATTTCATTGTTGAGACTTATTACCGAAATTATTTGTCGTGGACTCTTTATGGCAGACTTCTTTCCCGTCCCACGAAACGAGTCGTGTCCACATAAGGCATTGACACAAGAAAACATAAAGCTGAAAGTTCATCTGTAGCACTGATGAAAGAAAGTTCTGTGTGCAAACGAAACGAAGAGTTTGAAGCAGTTTTTGGAAACGATTTACTTGTAGCATAAAGAAATCAGAAATCATATGTTTTGGATTTGCATGTTATTTCGCTATGCAAATGTTCTCTTACTATTGAAAGGGGAGTGTTGGTTGAAAATTTTTAAAACTGTAATGATGTAAAAATGTAGTGTGACTAGGGCCTCCGCCGGCCGCGGTGGCCGAGCGGTTCTAGGCGCTTCAGTCCGGAACCGCGAGACTGCTACAGTCGCAGGTTCAAACCCTGCCTCGGGCATGGATGTGTGTGATGTCCTTAGTTAGGTTTAAGTAGTTCTAAGTTCTAGGGGACTGATGACCTCAGGTGGTAAGTCCCATAGTGCTCAGAGCCATTTGAACCATTTTTGACTAGGGCCTCCGGTCGGGTAGACCGTTCGCCGGGTGCAAGTCTCTCGATATGACGCTACTTCGGCCTCTTTTGCGTCGACAGGAATGAAATGATGATGATGATGATGATGATGATAGGGACAACATAACATTCAGTCCCTGAGCGGAGAAAATCTCCGATCCACCCGGGAATCGAACCCGGGACCTTAGGATTGGCAATCTCTTGCGCTGACCACTCAGCTACAGGAGACGGACACTTATGATGAGTTGGTTATCTTTTCGTTATTGATCATATTTATTGTGATACTTCAAACCTATTATTAAGTTTGTTATTTAATCCTTGTGTCGGATTTCAGTGATGCTTTCGGCTGCAAATGAAGAAGATTATCAGGCAATGTGAAGCTGTTTTCCTTTTCAAATGAATGGACACGAAAAGGCACATCGAACATGAGATTCATCATTCAATTTCAATCCGACCGTGTTAACTGTAAAAAAACTGCCCAGTTCATTTGCAGTGTTAACAAACGTACGATCAGTGTCACAAAGGGATCACTCAGTTAATTTCCCTTGGGTTATAAGCGTCGAACATCTGTTGCAGAATTAGGATGAGAGCTTTATCAGAGGATAGATTTTAATAGATTGTTCCCCGCTATATTAGTATGACGTAAAGCTGATAGATTTCTTGTAATCTCCTTTTACTTGGTATGGCTACAAAAATCAGTACTTCTAGGCAAGCTGGATATATAAGAATCGATAATCTGGAAGGAAAATATTGATGAAATACCTCTTCATGGTTTTTCCTCGACTTTGGTTTCTCAAAATTTGTTTCTGAAGTTCATCTACTCTCGACCCCCGCTAAAGAGCACTATGACGACGCTAATGATCCCGAGCTTACGAAATGGCGTATCTGTAGCTGATTTGCAGATTTTTCTTACACAACGACCTAGCGCTAGCTTTGAGTACAGGCGTACGCCACTGCTCGGCCGGGAGTCGCGACGTATTCCTGTAAACCAGGATGCCACGAATCTATTCTGAGGGAGAGAGCTGCAGATCAGCTACAGACTCGGCCACCTCGCGAGCTTAGGTTCGTCCGCAATGTCGTGAGGGTGCTCTGGAGCGTCGATTACAGAGATGAGAGAAATAGGATTATAAACAGATACAGTCGTCTTCATTCCCTCTACTGACAGATGTGCTCCTAATTACTGCGGGACATGTTAGTGTACTCGTACATCTGTATTTTCTCTTAGAAGTCTTTCGATCCTAGCATGTAATGCTACCGTAAACTGTTCTATATAAAATGAGAGCTCTGTGTAGGGTAGTCAATACGCTGCGGTGTGCGCCCCCACCGCACTCTCGAGACACATCAGATGACTTTAAGGTCCGATATAAAACTCGCGAATACTGTACTGACATGCGCTTCCCAGGAAAGACGGGTATCAAAAGTTACTCCCAGGAATATAGCTCGTGATTTTAGCACAGAATCACGGAAAACTGATTTATATTATGTTCCTACCTCGGAAATATTACAACCGATGACTTTTCTGACGAAGAGAAAGGCTTTTTTTTTAACAGCCACATAATAACGTTCTTTCTCCGAATTATCTTACTGCTAGTTAACCTAATAGATGCAGACATCATCTGCGTGCAGATCGGAGCTAGGACACACAACTCGAAATACGACACGTGGTACCCCTAGGTTTATCTGTGGGCCACGTGGGCGGTACCGACGGCTTCTGCGTCGACACCACACAGCGCGCTGCCCACATCTCCGCAGCAGGTGTATTATGTGAACACTCCGCTAGCAAGCGACAACAAGGGCACCGCCGCCTTCAAGGCTCCCTGTATGCTTACGAAGGATGCTACAGGCGCCACCAGAGTACGTCGTCTTCGTTTCATTTATTGCATGCAAATGCATCCGTCCGCAACTCTTTTTTAAAACGATGTCTGAAGAGCTCCATTCCCCCCCCCCACACACACACACACACACACACACAGTTCTCGAAAGTTTCGTAGTGAGTCTACCATTATTAAATTTCGAAGATCACATGGAGACATTTCTAGGACATTGTGAAACAGGGACACACATTCAGCCAAAAGATATGTATAATTTTACCACGTTGTACGTAATGTAAATAAGTTTGTTAACCTTTTAGTCATTTACTAAATATCTGGAGTGTTCGGAGGATGCCCAGATACCTTGTACTAACTAGATGTACAACACCTTGCCTCTCCTATAACCGAACTGCTTTGCTGGAAGCATTTTGAATGTTTCCGTCTTTGTTTTACTATCATCTCCGATGTCTTTCCAGCGAAAGTGTAGTAGGACTATAGCCACTACTTTCTATATGTATTCACCTCGTTCGGGTCTAAGGATAATCATTTGAGTGGAAGTCTTTGGATGCT
The DNA here is from genome assembly GCF_023864345.2 of Schistocerca serialis cubense. Lineage (NCBI taxonomy): Eukaryota > Metazoa > Arthropoda > Insecta > Orthoptera > Acrididae > Schistocerca > Schistocerca serialis. The sequence continues at coordinate 617,527,385 of NC_064641.1, forward strand.
TCTTGATCGCACCATATGGGTTTAAAATTTGTAAAGCAGTTTACGAGTGTATACTGTGTTTTTAACATTCTACACCTTCCTTATTCACGTATACATATTTATTTCTCAACGCAGTCGCAGTGGCGACGAACATATTTTTCCCAGCGACATACCAGTATATTGAAACCGTCACTGTAGAGTGTTTGATTCCATTGACCGAACAACAACCTCGCCGTTGTTTGCACCGCCTCAGCATTAGCCTAGTGATGTCCTAGAAGGTGTTCTTTAAGTTTCGAAAACAAATGAGACTCGGATGAGGCCAAATGGGGACTGTAGAATGATTGATGACAATGAAAAAATGGTTCAAATGGCTCTGAGCACTATGCGACTTAACTTCTGAGGTCATCAGTCGCCTAGAACTTAGAACTAATTAAACCTAACTAACCGAAGGACATCACACACATCCATGCCCGAGGCAGGATTCGAACCTGTGACCGTAGCGGTCGCTCGGCTCCAGACTGTAGCGCCTAGAACCGCACGGCCACTCCGGCCGGAGATGACAATGAACCCAAGGCAGCAGATCGTGCACATGTCGCAGAGCTCGTATATATTGTCATACTGAGAGTGAGTTTGCTCCATGTGTTGATGAACTATTCGACTTCGAAACCTGATTACAACACGTCATTCCTCATCCACCGACATACTCACGTTACACAACATCACGTTACCCGCTACAATTCGGAGTTCTCTAGCGGAACAGGGCTGCACATAAGTAGACTTGAAAAATAAATATGTAGAATGTTATAAAGGTTGGTCTTATTTGAAAATCTATAAGAGTTTTCAAATTAAAAATTAGGTGGCATTACTTTTCAGCATACCCTGTATACAAGGCAGATGGCGATAAATTTCTGATCTTTGGATAGTGAATATTATCTGTTGTTAGTTTTTCATTTATTAGCATTATAAAGACCTTTCACCGTAAATCGTTGTAGAAAAAAGTTATTGTCATCACTACGGTCCTCTGTAAACGTTAAATGTTTGTTCATTATAGTTGCAGGTGCGACTTTGTGAACGACGTAATTGAACTATATCGTTTTCAGCGGTATCGACTTTGTTATTTTGAAGTCTTCTGAGATAGATATATATTCACAGTTTTATAGAACATTTCTCTCTGGAGTTTTAGGTACCGTATTCTGAGCGCTATAGCCTTCAAACATGTTTGGTTCCACCAAAGAAAAATTGTCACATTTCTGAATCCCGTATTTTCTTCGTGATATGGAATCAGATGCCGCATTCTTAACTGCGTTTATAAATCCATTCTGGGCCTCATGGGGAGATAGCATTTCCTCAGTCTTAATCTCCATCACTAAGGATGCGGGATGAAAGAGTGCAGTGACTCTAGAATACACGCTGAAAATCAGAAGGGGTATGCGCAGTAGCGAGCTGCGCCGCTGAAGTCAGACAGAACCCAACTTTGATACAGCCGTTCCTTACGACTTGTTGACTGAAATGATTCAGGTAATAGATAACGATGATTTGAAAGTGAAAGCACCTGTGTATCATGTGGTGCCATCAAACAGAGAACTTAAAGGGAATCTCAAGGCTACATTTGATAACTGAGGATTAGAAAATCCATCAAATCAAAGCAGGAAAGTATGGATGTCTTGTGATGTGCCCTATGCGCTAAAATTGTTACAGAACCATCTGCTTGACGATAGTGGTCGACTAAATTGTGATAGTTTTCTCACAATAGAAACTTTCATTAAGTTAGTTGAACTTCAAAACACTGATTTGTGAGGCTATAAAGATCACAAATAAAGGATATGATGTATTGAAATCCAGAACTCTTGTTGATGGATAAAAATTAAGACGTGCGTTATGAAACTACTGGAAGAAGATCACCCTTTAGATCTGCATGATCTCATTGTTATTATAAGATTAACAAGGAGAACAGAAAATAGAGAGACAAAACAACAAGAAAAAGTGACCAGCGAATTGGTTTTGTACCAAAAAGGAATGAGAAAACAGGAGGGAGTGAACCCAAAAAAATAATATAAAAGGATCATACTGTTGATTTGCTTCCTTTTCAGATAGAGGTTTTTAAGTCTATAAACAGTTCACATTCTTTTTTTAAGGAATCATCACTGGAAGGCTACATCATGCCTTCAAGATGCTATCAAGATATTCTTCAGAGATACTTTTCCAAAGTAAGAGGACAAGTTAGATTTTATGACCACTCTTTGCCTATCACCGTCTCCCAAATAAACAAATATTTGATTTTGAGCCATAATACGAGCGAAATCCTGTCAAGTAGTAAATGCAAAAATGAGAAAGAATTTGACGCTTTAAGTGCTAATATACTGCTGGAAACTAGAGACAGCCGGCCGAAGTGGCCGTGCGGTTAAAGGCGCTGCAGTCTGGAACCGCAAGACCGCTACGGTCGCAGGTTCGAATCCTGCCTCGGGCATGGATGTTTGTGATGTCCTTAGGTTAGTTAGGTTTAACTAGTTCTAAGTTCTAGGGGACTAATGACCTCAGCAGTTGAGTCCCATAGTGCTCAGAGCCATTTGAACCATTTGAACTAGAGACACGACTGTAGAACCTTCATGTTCTGAGAAATAAGAAAAATATTTTCAACAGAAAAGTGAATGCCACAGCAAGGAAGTTGAAGAGATCGAGTCAGGGACGGAAGAAATCCTTGGAAATTGTACCGATTATGTTCCATAGTTGAAGGAAAATTTTGATCTGTTAGAGATGTCTGCAGGATACGTTGCTTATAAGGTAAACGCAAATACCCCCAATCACCATATTTATATGCTTAACTAACTGACCACAGAAATGTTTCAGGAAAGAACTAACTTCAAACAGTTTCAACAATTCACGGCAACTTCATTGATCGTAAATCAGAAGAGTTTGTGCGGTTAAAGGACATAATAAATTATACGTGTCCGGGGATGTAGGACTTTGCTGTAATGATATTCATCAGAATGAAAGCTATGAACAAGAAAAACATTCAAAGGTTGGGAGCAAAATGAGAGTAAACAAAGACAAAAAATGAAAAAAGTGAAAAAGTTGTAATATAACTTTCCAGAATAGAAAAACGAAAACTTTTAATACAGTTAAAGAGCTCTGCGTACTATAGGTATATGTATTTTAAAACTGAGAGAGTCTCTTCTCCTCAGAAAACAGCAATCCCCTCCGAGATCCTGAAAGATGATGACGCCCGTCGGAGGTTTTATACAAACATTTCACCAACCACAGAAGAAATATTATTTTTAAGCTTTATTTTAATTAGACTAACAATACACTGAAATTTGGAACATCTCGATAACATTTATACCTACGTATGAGTTGAAACATTTGTATCTGTAAGTTTCTGTGCAGAGCAAAGCTCACAGGCATCTTGCGTGCGAACCTTAGGGTGTATGATATCCTGAGGGAACGGTAATCGACTGAGCCCACACCCAGTAGAAAATTTTCACAAATTTGTTTTTCTGCGACGATTTACATGAGGCATACGCTGGTAACATGAGGACACTTGATTTGTAAATTAATAATCCATAAAATTATTAATTGGATTTAGAAACAATTGACATCAAAATAGCTTAAAGGCAGCAGTAACAGACAGAATAATCACAAAAATATTTCCTTTAAAAGTATCTCTGTGCCTTAGTAATTGGCAGAATTCCAATAATAAGAGTTTAATTGCAACCCATAACTTACAGTTCCAGTAGCCAGAAGAATAACAGACGAAAAACGTCAAAGACACGGGAATAAACTTCGTTCAGAAGCTGGTATAGCCATATTTACATTTGAAGAGGTTGAAAAATCAGCCACACAATTGCAAACAAAGTTTATTTGCCCTTGACCAAGGTTTCGATATTTATATAAATATCTTCTTCAGAAAGAGTAGGCCTTGTTACATCACATGACGGTACGTTAGCTTAGATGAAGCCGAGCGACTCTTGTCATATATAAAATTGACAAAACAAGAATTATCCCAAGCCATGGCTTTAGATTACCAGATTACATATGTTGTACTTCAGAGTGAATGCTCAGTAGTAAATACCCTCATGCAGAGGCTCTAGTCAACATAAAACTGTTGTAAGAGTTACTGGATAAAATATTTTCATAAGTTACGTGTATATCATGCCAAGCCTTGCCACCGTGGTAACACCGGTTCCCGTCAGATCGCCTAACTTATGTCGGGCAAGGCCAGCACTAGGATGGGTGACCATCCAGTCTGCCTATCGTTGATGATAAAATCTTCTGTGTTATTAGGCCGCTTCATATTTCTACTAAAACGATAGACGTTTCGACCCCTCTGCTGGGATCTTCCTCAGGATCTTATGGTGTCCACTTCTGCTAGAACACCGTCAGAGACGAGTGTCGCGTCCTCTTACTAAGGGGAGTTTTCTCGCGTTCGTGCTGGAGAAGTGATAGTATTGATTAAAATTCATATGGCTACCATTGGTGGGCCATAGTCATAGGCTAATATTCCCGCTCTGATGCTGAAGAAAGGGGCGTTGTGGGCATGTATCCTGTGGATACCGTTGGCGGCCCATCGTCATTGGATGGAAAGGCACTATTCCACACTTACACTGGAAAAAAGGGTATTGGTGGAAATCCCTGCTACTGCTATTGGGTGGTCGTCATGATTGGCTAGATTCGAAACGCACAGAGCAAGCGAGAGGGAATGTTTATGCCGCTCGCACACCGCAGTCGCGTATTCACTTCCTTGATGGCAGGGAGCCACGATGCCGAAAGCCTATAGCCGTCCTCTCTATTGAAATTTCATGCATTCGTGGAAATTTCAATCTCTTCTCGGACTTACCTTTTATAAATGTTTGTTTCCTTAGCCACTCCAGGTACGTTGTTGAAATAGAGGTTAGAGCCACAGTTCTCATGATGTTCCGCTACTGCCGATTTTGCGCTTTGATTTAGCCGCATGTGCCGTTCGTGTTCCTTAATGCGTTTCGCCTATATACACTTTGCCGCAGCCGCATGTCACTTGATAGACGCCTGCATTGTGGAGGCAATCAGGTGCATCCGTTTTCCGTCGGAAATAAATCTTTGATTTCTTTTTGACTAAAGAAAAATGTCTGAATACCATTGTTCTTTAGAATTCTGCTTATGCGGTCAGTTCGCAGAAGAACAGGTAATTACTCAGCGATTTGGCCTTTCCCTCCCGGTGCCGTGATAATGATGTTATTCATAGATTCTCCAGAATTAGCGACTATGTGCAGACAGTGAAAGCCAGGAGGATCTACCAAAGGGCCAGCCAAGCACTTCTCCGTGAAAGAATCCAGAAAATACGTAGAGATTTGAATTATGTGAATTATGTAAGCTCCGTTTTAATTGATGCGCATTTCTTACTGGCGGCAACTCTCTCACCCCAGGACTGGGATAAAGTGGACCGAATGTGAAAGAAAGATTACGGGAGAATATGTGGTTGATGCCACGAATGGGAGAGAAGAAAGGCTTACTGACTTCGGCAATAAATTTCAGCTAGTAATAGCGAATACTCTGTTCAAGAATCACAAGAGTAGGATGTATACTTGGTGAAAGCAAATCAAGAGTGATAACACTAATAGTGCAAGGGATATTCCACTGCTGAATGTAGAAGAGAGTGCAGGTGGACGGGGGAAGTACGTTGAAGGACTCTATGAGGGGGGAGACTAGTCTGACGACGTGATAGAAGGGGAAACCGAAGTCAATATAAAAGTTATATGGAATCCAGTATTACAATCAGAATTTAAATAGCTTTGGAACATTTAAGATCCAATAAGGCAGTAGGAATCAGAACTTATTAAATCATTGGGGGAAGTGACAACAAAACGACTACTCACGTTGGTGTGTAGACCATCAACAAAGTACTCCCCTGCTGTTTAATTTATACATCAGTGAAACAATGATGGAAATAAAATAAAGGTTCAACAATAGAACTAAAATTCAAGCTGAAAGGATATCAATGATAAGATTCGCTGATGACACTGCTATCCGCAGTGAAAGTGAAGAATAATTACAGGATGTGTACAAAGTACGGATTGAGAGTAAATCGAAGAAATACGAAAATAATGAGACCTAGCAAAGAGGAGAACAGAGAAAAACATAACATCTAGAATGGTGACCACGAAGTAGACGAAGTGAAGGAATTGGTACAGAGGCAGCAAAATAATCCATGACGGATTGAGAAGGGAGGACATCGAAAGCAGACTAGCTCTGGCAAATAGGGCATTCCTGGCTAAGAGAAGTCTGCAAGTATAAAACATAGGCCATAAGTTGCGGAAGAAATATCTGAGAATTTATCTGAGAATTTACATTTGGAGCGCAGCATCATATTAGAATGCAACATGAACTGTGGGAAAACCGAAACAAAGGATAATCGAATCATTTGAGATGTGGTCCTACAGAAGAATGTTGAAAATCCGGTGGAATGGTAAGGCATGGAATAAGGAGGTTCTCCGGAGAATCGGCTACCAAATGAATATGTGCGCAACAATGACAAGAACGGTCACGATGTTAGGGCATCTGTTAAGACGTCACGCAATACCTTTCATGCTAGTAATGTGAGTTGTAGAGCGTAAAAACTGTGGAGGAAAACATAGACTGGAATTCATCCAGCAAATAATTGAGGACGAACATTGCAAGTGCTCCTCTTAGACGAAGGGGAATTCGTGGGGGGTCGCATTAAACCAGTCAGAAGACTGATGACAGAGTTTACTATCTTCACTGATCCAGAAACTGTCACATTACGTATACATATTATCTTATACGATTTATCCATTAAATTTAAGCTATCGCACTTAAGACTGGCTGCGAAAAAGAATTAGAAACTGCACGTTTTCAACAAACAGCACAGCATTACCTTTCTCGCAGTCCTTTTTATCATAAAACCCGTATAATAGCATTAAAAAAATTTAGGTTTGACTGATGATTGGAACCATGTGCAGTAAGGAAAAGGTATTTCGCGTGCCTATACCGAAGTTTAAATCATTGCTGTACAAGTAATTTAGAAGAAAATGATGATACTGTTATTTATTAAGTGGATGACACTGTTAAAAAAGTCCAGAGAAAGCATGCTACTAGCAAGAATCGAACTAGCGACATCGTGACTACAATCACTTTCCGCTTCACGCTGAGCTACCGACGACTTCTCTGCCACACCAAGATTTGAAGTAGCGACTTTATGGCTACAGTATACCTACGCTACGCGCTGAGCTACCGACGAACTCATTAACAAGCTCTTAATGTTTTATGCTTGACAGTACCTTACCTTAAAGTCTTGTAATCCTCAAACATGTTTTTTTCAATTATTTTGTTTTATTTATTAATTTATTTTTCTGTATTTCATGAGATATGTGTCATACTGTCTTAGGAAACTGACGTCCGGCGTTGACTTTCAAATTTCATACGACCAAATGAAAATGGAGAAGACCACTTGGTAAGAGCACGTTGTTATTCAGCACTCAGCGTCCGTAGTCAGCCGAAACCAGAAGGAAACTAGATGTGCGTCCCTACACGTTCACACTGCATAAGTATTAAGTAAACGGCGGAAACAATTTTGTATCAAATATCGGAATTAAGATCTAGATGTTACTTGTACCGATTTATGGTGGATGATACTTCACATGAGAGCACAGGTCAGGGTTTATTTCCATTCCAGTTGTGTTGGAGTGCAGTACAAATGACTACTTAAATACCATCTAGATGTTACTTGTACCGATTTATGGTGGATGATACCTCACATGAGAGCACAGGTCAGGGTTTATTTCCATTCCAGTTGTGTTGGAGTGCAGTACAAATGACTACTTAAATACCATCTAGATGTTACTTGTACCGATTTATGGTGGATGATACCTCACATGAGAGCACAGGTCAGGGTTTATTTCCATTCCAGTTGTGTTGGAGTGCAGTACAAATGACTACTTAAATACCTTTGTGCATTCTGTAATTAGTCTAATTAGGTCTTCAAGTTCCCTTTGGGAGCGATCCGTGGGGGGATGAATAATATATCTGCATTTATCACTTACGTCTCATCGTTGAAATAACGTAATTAGTCTTTCACGGGATAATTTGAGACTATTTTCAAGAGTCTGCCGGTTCAGGCTTTGCAACATTTCTCTGATGCTCTTCCCGGCCTGAGAAGCAGTATTTCATGAAATACAGAGGGTTCCAGAAAAATGTAGACCAATTTGATAGTAATAGAACACAATGACATACCGTTACAGATCTTGCAAGGGAGAAATTTATTTTATGTGTTGAAAGTGACCCCCATTAAACGCAGTCGACGCCTTGCCCGTGCGGTAGCCACACAGGACGCGTTTATGGTTTCCCGTAGCGCGTTAAGTGTAGCTGGCGTCTGTTGATAAATTTCTTTTTTGAAGGGCTCCCATAGGCAGAAGTTAAAGGTGTAAGGTCTGGAGCCCATGATGAGTACTCAACAGTTCCTATTCGACCTATCAGTCGTCTAGGCAGATTTATGGATGCTCTGACATCTATGTGGTATTGAGGCGGAGCGCCATCTTCTTAAAGGTAAAAATCTCCCACTGCCAAGAACTCTCAGACCGAAGGTAAATTCGATGTTTGCTGTATATGAAGATACACCTCGCCGTTTACGGTATGTTCAAAGAAGAATGGGCCGTTCAGACTGCAAGATAACAGATCACACCCTACATTAAGATCCCGTAGATTAACATGTTTGTCCATGTGAACATAAGGATTTTCAGGTGCCCGGTACACGCAGTTGTGCTGTTTACACTACCGTTCAGTTTGAATTGCGTCTCGTTTTACGAGATAATCATCTTGCAAACCATTCATCCCAACGAAGAATGCTTTAAAACCAATCGCTATATTCCATCCCTCTATCCGGGTCGTCCTCGTCCATAGCGTACAGCGATCTAGGAATGCACGTTTTCCACTTTTCAGTCTTCAGAATTCATCATTGATCGGCTTACCGCTCTTTCAACCTTTCCTTATGCACATTCTGATAGTACCATAGGCTTCAAATTTATTCTGATTACGATAAATTGCTGCACGTGTTGGTGGTTGTTTTTTATGCACGTTACGCCATTGCCGTTGTCCCTCCATCATGTGTTCATACTTCCGGTAGCATTTCACTATGACCTTGCGTTGCTCTTACGACAATCTTTCTTCATTCATTGCTGCACTGCAATCTACTGCAGAACTTGCGCCAAGATGTTGAGCAAACAATGGACTACGCTACTCCGCAAAATTGCAACGATATGCCATTTTGTTCTAAATATTTTCACTATCAAAGAGTTTCTCCATTTTTCTGGACCGTCTGTATGTAGGCGGAAAAGCTGTCTGGTATTCCAAGACAGGAAACCACAGACATAAGGCATAGACACTGGATTTAGGTTACACGAGGTAACAACAATGGGAAGAGTCTGGGAACTGCACACGAACTGGGCAGTTATCACGGGGTTGAAGTTCAGTTCAGAGAATTAACTGTTAACTCCGCATATCATGTAGATGTCACAGTAACCGTTACTCACAAACGGACGCGTCTTAGCATATGCGGCAAGCATGATCATTTCTCCTGAGTACAACAATGTCAGCAGAGTCACATGGATTGGAGTGAGAAGGGAAACGAGGAAAACGCTCTCGAGCGAGATGTCTTGTGTTGTTACTCAGCATGGAGTTTGTTGGTGTAAAGCTCAGGAACATAGCTCCCTACTAGAGATCAGAATCGAAGCGAGTGCGAGTCTCCAGTGTTCGAGTTGCATACTTCCCAAACAAGAAAACGCTATTACATCCGATGCTAACGGGCATCCTTAGTCTTTGCTGCAGTTTCGTGAGTATGACAAGTCCGCCGTCGCTTCGTACTCGTCGACTCGTTCTCTCTTACGGAAGTTGAGTACACGATCTTGCTGCTGTCAAGTGGCGCTGACATAGAGAAATGACCGATTGTCGGTATCACGCATTTTTTAACAAATTTGTTTTTTTTCTGTGTAGGATATAAGACAAAATTTAATTGATGCAAAGTACACTATAGTAGGCGTGTTTCATTAGAGTAGGAGTGGTACCTGGAATAAGTTTTACGTTAACGTACATGCTTCCGATGAAAAACATACAAATGTTGTCCATTGCAAACAAAATGGCTGCAGGCTTATTCTTGTTTACTCCATCTCCGCTATGAGAAAAATCTGTGCTGTGTCAAACGAAAACGCACAGAGCAACTTCACTGTTATATCGCTGCGACAAAAAGTGTGCTATTTCTGTATTTATTCGGTTAAGGCAACTTGCGTTCATGGTCTAACAGCGAGTTGTGTAGTTTATCGTTCATTTTTGTAATTTATTTTAATAACTAATCATTATTTAGATATGGTATGTCGTCCACATATCATTTCTTGTGGTACCATCGTTACAGACTCGGTAACGAATTTAAAGTGTGTAAATGTCAACGCAATTGTTAGACATGCTCTGAATAGATATTAAATATTAAAATAGATTTACAGGAGGCTTTGGAAAAGTTTTATTACAGGGCGTTCCCGTAAGAAAGTACAAAAATTTAACAGGACATAGAGGACGCTCCAGTGAACAAACTGAGGTAGGGAACCTGGTGTCGGAAGAACCATCTTTAGATCATAGGAATAAAATCACATTACTGTGTAATTTTTTTATTTACATTACTTACAGTTAACGGGAAATACCATCACTGACGCAATGAAAGTACCATTTTTACTCTATCATAGAAAATGTGCAGACTGTGGGACATCAGCGAATATGGTCCTGACGCACCCTGAGGAATATCCCTGGTGTGATCCTCGTGTTGCCAAGTTCCTCGTTTCTTTTTTTCAAATGGACCAGTCTCCCGCGTTCGTCGATCGAGAGAAGGAAATACTACTTGTGACGGATGACGTCTTTTAGGAAATCGTTGCCTGTACATTTCAGCAGCGAGAGCATTGTAACGTGCTTCCCCATATACAAAGTACATGCCAGTGAGTTCTGAGAAACTGTACCGGCACTGCTCTATCGTATTTTACTGTAAGTCTCTGATTAGCACTGAGTAATGAAAGGGTCTCTCATTGATCCATAGCATGTTCTGTCATGGGACAATGCAAATACGATACAACAGAGCCACCTTACGCACAAATAAAGTAAACAGAACCTGAATCATGACTTCCTAGTAATCAGGCTTTTCCTACTTGTTTCCTTCCAGTAAATAAAGAATGTACATGTAAATAAGCAGCACAGTACGTGTAAGCTTGTACACATGTTAGTTGAAGATAAGGTGGAAAACACTAATGTTAGACAAAGCGGAAGAAAAGTTTACTTTTATATCTCTTTAAGCTGGTTTGCCCGACCCCCACATTCCCTGCCTCGAATTTTTCAGTGGAGCATTCTCTATGCCCTGTTACATTTTTGCATGCTTTTACGAAAACACCCTATGTATAAAGCTAAGTACAAACAGAAGAATATCTACCTCTAACCTGTTGGTTGTTATGCTTACAGGCCTATATAACCTGGCTCTGTCATTTAAGAAAGGGGGACATTTAGCGAAATCAATAGTAATTTACAGTTTAATGGCGTAAATTTCTTTCATAATGTTTGCGTAAGAAGCAGGAATGCCCCGAGTCCGCGGCTACAGTTCCGATCCTGTGTTCTCGCTCTCATTCCTGAGCAAGTCGAGTCCTGCAGTACCGAACAACAGACTCAGGGGACGAATGAGCTGCGACGGAGACTCACCGATCGAATCAGTAGGAACACGGAAACGGTGAGTTCGGAGATGAAGTCACGGGCTCGCAGGCGAGTTCAAAGGGGTATATGGAGCTCATTTCAAACATCTGCTGGCTACACTGTCGTGGGCCATGGAGATGCAGAGTCACATATCAGATTGGCCGGAGTCTGTGAAGTGACATCTGTAAAGTGCCGTTAGCCGGTGGATTGAAGGGTCGACGACAAGTGGTGAGAAAAACCGGATTTTCGTATTCAGGCAACTTCTCAGTGAAAACGTTTAAACACCAATTCCGTATTGCTCGACGCCAGCCTCGGGTAAGCTTAGTTTTAAGTCTGTTTCTCTCTTGGAGTGCTGCTCAAATGTTTGTACTTTAAATGGTGGTTGGTACTTGTGTGTTAGCTTTCACTCCTCGGACTATGCCCGCGTCGAACATTTGCTTTTTCTAACGCTTACAAATAGCCTTCAGTGTAGCACTTCGGTTTGAATGTAATAAACCAGTGTAATTCGATCCCTGACTTCCTTGAATCTCCTACAAGCATGGTTATCGAGTACCAAATTCCGCACCTCTCGTAGGTGCCCTGTGATGGTGTTTAATGCAGATCTAAGCAGTCACCTGCCATTATTGGAAGTTTGTCTTCTTACTTTTGCTCCTAGCCGCTCGGAAATTGCAGACTGATCTTGAACCCCCTTCAAGTTCTCATACGCTGCCTCTATCCTATGCTAGGATACGATAAAGTTTCTTGCTGCAGCTGAACTGAGGCCATTAAAATGCTACACCGTGATGGCAGCATGCAATAGATGAGAAACTGGCGTAAAGCGCACTTTGTGATCAGATAAGGAAATGATCAGCAATTAGGCACAAGCAGGAAATGAACATAGAGGTAACACCAACTACATTTTTTATATAAATAAAGATTACATATCAGTCTTCTCGTTCATAAATCCCATTTGACTGTAGATTGTGTTGTGCTGAAGGTGGTTCTGACTCGTGCAGATGGGAAAATCCTCCTCCATCAGTTTTCTAATTTCGTCAGAAGAAGGATCTTGGCCAACAGAAACTTCCGTTTATCATTTCGCAGCTTTACTACCCGTGATGGTCAAGACTGTACGAGTCTCATGCGAATATCCAATCAGTGATTTCAGGACCTCTGGATTTGACGTTATGGAAGATCTCAACTACACCATGCTACTAGCAATTGAGAGGGCTGACATATTATACGCTCAGTCGTCTGGGATCGTACATGCTATTTACGATCAGTGAGGGTATCGGCTTGTTTGCAGAAAGACAAGTATCCATACTGGCAGTACAGCGACGGTTGGAGCACCAAGGATTGTCAATAGAACGCCCATTGCAGTTGCGGGTTCCACTGACGCGCAGCAGAGAGTCACGCCAAGAGTGGGGCTTCCAACAACAGCACTGGACACGGAACGGCCCCGTCTTTTCTGACGAGTTCCGGCTCTGCGTGCAGCACCACAATGGACGTATGCGTGTGACGAGACTTCGAGGATAACTGACATTGAGAGATTGGATTCATCATTTTCTTAACAGACTGATGGTATGACATACCATCTCACCTTCGAGTAAACAATGTGATCACTTCTGGAAAGCACAGAAGTAGTTTCGACAGCAGGCATTCTACTTCTGATCCATCAAGCCCCTGATTGTGTCGATCTTCAAGGTCACCAAGAGGCTCTCATTCAACAAGATAACGCAAGACCGTATGACGTTTTCCTTGCTGTCACGACGAACCTCCTTACAAAGGGCGTGCACAGTTCACAACCCGAAGTATTGAACATGGGAAGGTAAAACTGTACCGGAAATATTTGTTAAATTTATACTTCGATAATGCAAAATATTAAAATGGTTAGCTGAAACCTTAATAATTTCTAAATTGTATTTAGAGAAGCAGTTCCTATTTTTTAAATCCATTAAAATGCAAATGAATATAAAATGTTTATTTTATATGGTAATTACTTCCTACATTTATTTATGTTACTTTTATATTAAAATAGGAATGTCTCTTAGAATTCTTGTGGACGCTTCATGATTTTAATATTTTATGCCTTCCTAAACTCGTTACATCCACTTTTGTTGGTTCCGACGGTAAATGAGTACTCTGTACATTCCAAAAGTGAACACGTCCATTAAACATTTGCTATTATGTATGGAAAATGGATGCTTGCTTTGTACCAGCTACCATGCACCTGTTTGGAACTATTGTCTACGTTTAATTTATTTTCCATAGACTTAGTATAAAGTTTTTTCGTTTCTTCTACGTTTCCATTAACGCGGACATTTTCACTTCTGGAGCTAGCCATCTCACATGTCTGGTATGTTAATCGATATAAATTCCCTGGAGACAATCGCTAGATTTATTGAAACTGAGTCCATTAACAATCTTTTCGCACCTGCTTTCTTCATAACCAAAACATGGAGGAGAAAATGTATCTAATCCTCTTGTTATCCCATATTGCTCACTGACCAGTTCGTACAGATCTCTGTGGCAGTTGCTGTTCGGCACCTTTGTGGTCTTTGTTTTCATTTGATTTTCTACTAAATACATGGTTTTTATGCTTCTAAGAGATCCTTTTTTTTTCTATAAAACAACACATGCTTCGGAACCATTGAGTCATATTCATTAGGTGATCTTTATTCTGTTGTGCAAATTGTGAAGATGTTTCAAGTAGTAATTATTCTAACAAAATTAAGCCTAAACACTGAATTTATCTGTTCCTTTAAAATCGTTAATTTTTTTCGTTATTGAGTTATGCAGGACAGTTCGTACATTATTGTACACATTAGAATACCACATTATCTAATCGAACCAACGTAATTTTTTTGTGGGGAAATATTTCATAACAATATTTTGCGAATACGTTTAGTTACCTTCAAAATATTTGCTCCCGTCTGCATTCTCTGTTGTTGAAATGCAGACACAAACACATGTTTCGCGGAACTTCACTCGCTTGTGTCAGAACTGGCATCATACATGAACTAGTCAGTTTATTAGAACAGCATTTATCGACTATCATTTATTTGTTTATTTTTGCTTATAGTTTCATTACCATACAACCCACCATAGTTTAAACACGACAGTGGCAAAATTATTACTGTCTGTATACAAATTTCCATGCAGTTACAGCATAAAAGTACAGTTTTTGTAAAATTCGTATGTTCCATTTCTGGGGAAAAAAGCAAACTTCATTTGTGTAAGTTAAACAGAACAATATCAAAAATAACTCTATTACTTTGAACAAAAAGGAAGTACATCTTTCGAATACGATTTTTCTTACTGAATTTTCGCTCTTCAATAATAGCTGACTTTTGAAGCATGTGTTCTTGGAAACTGCGAAAACTTGCAGCAGCATCATCTAGCGGAATCTCTGAGAACTTAAAAAGACAGAGGGAATGTTGCAGCACTGTAATTATGGAGGTATACTAATGGGAGCTGTTACGACGTCACAGACTTGAAGCCGACGTCCTCCATGTCTGTTGTGCCAATCATTCCTTCTAGTGGAACTGTTTTGATCAAAAATATCAGCTTGCGTCACTTACGTATGTACTAATAATACTGATTATAGTCCAAAAGCGTAAGCTAATCAGATTTTATTCGCGAGTCACTTGTTCAAGCCTTATTTCCTTTCATATACGTACATAAGCTTAGAGTCCGCTGTTTACTTGTACTGTAGCAGTTCCTTTTATAACTTGACTTCAGATTTCCTATCACTCGAACTCGTGAAGCTCTCTGGATGAGCGCTGTAGCAAGGGAACATTGGGAACCTACCAAACGTAGTAAAATACGGGGTGATCAAAAAGTCAGTATTAATTTGAAAACTTAATAAACCACGGAATAATGTAGATACAGTGGTAAAAATTGACACACATACTTGGAATGACATGGGGTTTTATTAGAACCAAAAAACAAAAACAAAGTATTGCTAGACGCGTGAAAGATCTCTTGCGCGCGTCGTTTGGTGATGATCGTGTGCTCAGCCGCCACTTTCCTCATGCTTGGCCTCCCAGGTCCCCAGACCTCAGTCCGTGCGATTATTGGCTTTGGGGTTACCTGAAGTCGCAAGTGTATCGTGATCGACCGACATCTCTAGGGATGCTGAAAGACAACATCCGACGCCAATGCCTCATCATAACCCCGGACATGCTTTACAGTGCTGTTCACAACATTATTCCTCGACTACAGCTATTGTTGAGGAATGATGGTGGACATATTGAGCATTTCCTGTAAACAACATCATCTCTGCTTTGTCTTACTTTCTTATGCTAATTATTGCTATTCTGATCAGGTGAAGCACCATCAGCGGGACATTTTTTGAACGTTTGTATTTTTTTTTCGGTTCTAATAAAACCCCATGTCATTCCAAGCACGTGTGTCAATTTGTACCTCTCTGTCTACATTATTCCGTGATTTATTCAGTTTTCAAATTTATGCTGACTTTTTGATCACCCGGTATTTTCCAGCGCTTCCGTCAAGAGGACATAGACTGAAGTCGTCCCGTCATTCTGTATTACGGAAAATGTTGGATTATCAACGAAGCCTTGTCATATCACGTAATTCTCATCTTGAATATTCGAAATGTATAAAGAAAACGAACTTTACATTAACGAAGAGAAATGCATTGTATTAGTGCGTCAAATATAAAGACCATAAAGTCTCAAAATGCCTTCCCGGGCAGCGTTGTCCATGAAATCACTGTAATATTTTCGGTTTCAAACAACTGTAGCATGCGGCAGAAATAAAGAACAACAAACAATCGTAAAAACAGGGAGCAACTATAAACTATACTATACTAATGTTTTGGAGCTTCCAAAATGGCGGCGTCAACGCAAAGCATCGTATAGTTAAGTCCGTAGCTCCATCTCACCTTTTCAGTGCATGTTTGATATTGCGGTAACTGATCGCGGGATAGAGAAACAGCTACAATCGCTTAGTAGAGGAAAGTCATCACGACCAAATGAAATAACTGTACAATTCTACAGAAATTATGTGGAAGAACTTGCTCCTCTTCTAGCAGCAGATTATCGTTGGTCGCTGGGGCAACGGAGGGTATCTGCCGACTGGAAGAAAAGCGCTGGTCATTCCCGCTCTCAGGAAGTCGTAGAACAGGTACATATATTATACGCCTATATTGTTGATGTAAATCTGTTACAGAATTATGGAAAATATTTTATACACTTATATTATAACGTTTTTGGAAAAGTAAAATCTAATTCATATAAACCAACATGGATTCCGCAGACATAGCAAAAGAAATCACTGTTGTGCAAATACCAAATTGAAGACAAATTGCTGAAAACAGTAACCACTTTAAAATATCTAGGAGTATCTATCTGGAGCGATATTAATTAGAATGACCACATGAAACAAATAATAAGAAAATGAGGTGACAGACAGATTAATAGGAACGATTGTAATGGAATGTAATTCATCCATTTGAGAAATGGCTTACAAAGTGCTTGTTCGACCGATTCTTCAGTACTATTGATTATTCTGGGACGCTTACAAGGAAGGGCTGATAGAAGAGATAAAGAAGTTCCGACAACGATTGTTTAGTAGGCACGAGATCGTTACATGTCTGCTCAACAACTCCATAGGAAGACGCTACAGGAGAGATGTTCTACATAACGGAGAGGTTTACGATTGGCGTTTCGAGAGATTACTTTCCGGGAAGTGTTTGACAGCGTCTTACTCTCTCCTACGCATGTCTCTCGAAATGACCACGACAAGAAAATTCGAGAAATTAGAGCTAATGCAGAAGCTTACAGACAATTATTCTTCCCACACGATATTCGTGAGTGGGACAGGGAAGAGATGGAACCAGTTAGTGGAGCCGAACGTACCCTGGGTCATACACCGTCAGGTGGCTGCGGAGTATTCGTGTAGATGCAGATGTGGTTGCAAGTTCTTCGAATTCCAACATTCGACTTGATTTAGTTATGGGAATTTTAACTCTAGACGACATGCGTCAGCGCAACTGGAATAAAAAAATTTGACGCCACTTCGGCAACTTTCGCTTCGATGGGGATAAAATGATGATGATTAGGACAGCACAACACCCAGTCCCTGAGCGGAGAAAATCTCCGACCCAGCCGGGAATCGAACCCGGGCCCTTAGTTGTGGCATTCTGTCCCGCTGACGACTTTTGTTTCTTTTTTTTATTATTAGAATAACATTAAATACAACTAAATATAACATATCCTGCTTTATTTTTCTTTAATTTTTTTAAATAATTTTTATTGAACAAACTAAGAGTACGTATGTATTCACAATTCAAGAGTTCTTCAAGGTACCACTTAAACATATACAAATGACTGAGTTCTATGAAGCAATTGGCGACGTGGTACAATAATGGAGAAATAGGTGCAACATTGATCGGTGGATCGAGAGAAGCTAGTCGGAGGATATCTAAGAGACTGCGTGTTAAACACGGGACCGGCCCCTGCCAGTGCCGCAACAGTGTGTGGACAAAGAGTGCAGAAGATCGTGCCCTCACGTTGACGAGTCCCAGGCCACCTTTTGCAGGAGTCAGTGTTAGAGTGTTGTAGCGGACTTTGAAAAGTGCCCCTGCTGACAAGAAATATCCAAAGGCTGCTTGGATGCGGCGGCCAAGGAGTAACGGCAATGGGAGGATCTGGGCGACGTGTACCAGTTTAGGGGCGATATACATGTTGACGTAGGACACACGTTGGAGTTGGTTTAAGTTACGGTGCACCTGACCGCGGACATGGTGCCGAATCGACTGCAAAAGCCGCCGGTAAGCCAGGGCCACTGTGCGGTGTGTGGAGTTCGTAATTTCGATACCCAAGTAACGAAGGGTGGTACTGACTGGGAGT
This sequence comes from Schistocerca serialis cubense, assembly GCF_023864345.2. NCBI lineage: Eukaryota > Metazoa > Arthropoda > Insecta > Orthoptera > Acrididae > Schistocerca > Schistocerca serialis. Next base: position 617,545,918 of record NC_064641.1, read on the forward strand.
GGCGTCGGTACCATAGCCGGGAGGCCGCGCCCAATGAGAATCATAGTCGATTTACGGACATTAAGAATGCTACCAGAAAGACGTCCATACTAGTGGATCCACTGGATGGCGTCATTGAGTTCCGTGGAGGTGCAGGTGAGAAAGAGGAGGTCGTCCGCATAAGCCCTGCAGTGAAAGGTGTAGTCACGCAAAATGAGACCCTGCAGTCTAGAGGTAAGATCAGTGATGAGGGGCTCAAGTGCAATGGTATATACTAAAGTAGACATAGGGCATTCTTGTCGCACAGACCGGCGAATAGGAATTGGTCCTTCAAGCCTCCCATTGACTTGTTCCATCGAGACCACGGGAAGTAGTAACCGGTGAATGGCATCGACAAAAAATAATGGGAACCCTATACGTGTCGCCACCATGAGGAGAAATGGGTGTCGAACGCGATCAAAGCACTCGTGAAATCGACTGATACCAGTGCTGCACGAAGGCGACAAACCGACACCAGTGCGATGAGGTCACGGCATTCTCCTAGGGCTGTTTGTAAGGTGGCCCCACAACCACGTGCAGTCTGCTCCGGTGAAAGGACCGTAGGAAAGGCGGTGCGTATGCGCGCTGCTAAGAGGCGTGCATAGATTTTATAGTCTGCATTCAGTAGCGTAAGGGGGCGATATGCAGAGACATGAGATCCTCCCTTCGGCTTAGAAAGAGGTAGAAGAATGCCAGTGACGAATTCAGGTGGAATTGGGAAGGACGGAGTAAAGAGTTCTTGAATCATTTCCGTCCAGCGAGGAAGCATTAACGTGGTGAACGCCCGGTAAAACTCCACTGGGAGACCATCTGGTTCTGGTGATTTGTTCTTGGACCTTTTGTTGATCGTATCTACCACCTCTTCTGCTGTGATTGCAGACATCATGGACGTTGACTCCGCTACGGTGAGGGTCCGACCAGGGGAAGGACAGAGATCATCAGGAATTGACGTTGCCATCGGTTCCTCATCATAAAATTGGCTATAATGTTCAGCAAAGGCAGACACCACTGCCGCCTGTGTTGTGTGGTGAACACCATCGGTGGTCGTGATGTTGGGGACGAAAAGTCGACGTCGACGACTATGGTCGGATGCGGCATGGGTTGTGGATGGGGTTTCGTCGTGGAGGAGGTCTTGTCGTCGGGAACGCTCCACGACACCTTGCAGTCGTGCACGTTGGAGAGAGAGGAGACGAGCTTTAGTACGCTGTCGTTCCCTATGGGTGTCAGGTGATGGAGGGAGCGCATCGAGCTCACGGAGGACGGCGTAGTGAAAATTTGTGGTGTCTCAATGGCATGCTGCTGCTTCCTTGCCACATTGTATGAAAGGTTTGGCACATTTGAGCCACCAATGGAATGTGGATGTGTACTGCGGGAGGCGTCTTTCGCAAAACGCCCATGTACTGGCAATACATTGTCGGCGGTGTGGATCATTAAGGAAGGAGGTATTAAGCTTCCAGTAACCTCTGCTGCGCCACACTGGCTGAGGTGGCAGAGCCAGGGAGCAAATGACGGCGCAGTGGTCCGGAAATGCAAGGGGCCATCGTTCAGCTTGGGCGACTTCATTGCCGAGGTGAGCAGAGACATAAAACCGGTCCAGTCTGCTCGCAGAATGTGCTGCATAATGGGTAAAACCGGGGATATTGCCATGAATTTTCTCCCAAACGTCCACGAGATGAAAATCTTCGATTAAGGTGAGCAGCGCCGGGCATGGCGAATAACCATGCATTTTGTCCTGCGGACGGAGGACGCAGTTGAAATTGCCTCCCATGATAAGGCGATCATAGTGTCCAGAAAACAGGGGCGCCGCGTCACGGGCGCCACGGTTCGTGGAGCCAGACGGATCGTAGATATTGATGACGCGCGTGTCGAAGATGGTAACAGCCATGCCCCTTCCACAGGGAAGGATTGTCGTGTCCTTGAGTGGGATTCCTTCGCGTATGTAGAAAGCTACTCCACGCCCTGATTGATCACGTGTGGACGTGTATGCGTCGTAGCCGTAGACTGGTGGTAGTATGGCAACGCGTACTTCCTGAAGAAGGACGACGTCGACGTCAGAGGTCCGAAGCATGTCACATAGGAGTTGCCGCTTGGGTGCAGTGCCGATCATGTTAATGTTCAGTGTGGAAAACCGGTACGTTTGTTTCAGTGGTGGTGGACGCGCATCTACCATCACCAAGGAAAGTATGAGGAGGGCACCGACAGGAAGTCCCGTTCCATCAGCTGCAGTGCCTTGCTTTTGATGTTAACAGGCAGCCTTGCCCGGCGGAGGCAATTCATCCGGAGGAGGGGGCGTATCTTCCTCAATGTCGTCGGCCCATGCTCCTGTGCCGTGGGTCTGTTCAATGTCCATGGGAATTGCGTCGTGGTGAGAGAGATCTGGAGTTGTCAGCGGGGAGACAGGCGTCTCAACCTGCGCACAGATCGTTACATTGTGCGTGGCGACCTCCATGGTGGTCCCGTCCTGCGAAACGTCTTGTTCATCGTGAAAGTTGTCCGCCGACCTCTGCGTGGAAATATCGGCTGGTTGGGTGTCGTCTTCGTCGTCGCGGGTGGCGACGCTTTGAGAACCCGGGGGTGAACGGCGACGGCGTTTGCGCCTACGTGGCGAGCGTTGTTTGCGCACGTGTTCATCAGTGTCGGACGACGGCAAGGAGCAGCGTCGACCTGGTTCGAAGCCGTCGGTGGGTACAATGAAATTGTCAAACAGGTGTTGTGAAGAAGTACTGGTCTCCTCAGCGTCCGGTGCGGGAGCCTGTTCGGCGGCAAGGTTGTCAGGTGGGACGTCTGCACCGTCCGTTGGTGACTGGGACGGTGGGACGTGCCGATCGGAAGGACCGGCCGACGGACTGGACGAAACTGTAGACGTGGCAAGAGCCGCTGCGTAAGTGGCCGGTAGGGCGGTCATCGTGGGTGTGACGGACGCTTCCGACAACATGAGCTGCGTGACACGTCGTTGAATGCATTCAGACCGTAGATGACCTTCTTTCCCGCAACCGGAACAGGTCCGAAGTTGGCCGTCGTACATTATAATGGCACGGCAGCCTCCGATACGTAGATAGGAAGGCACGTGTTTCTGCAACTCGATGCGGACCTGTCTAACACCGTTTAAAGCGGGATACGTTTGAAATTGTACCCATCATTCGGCAACATGTTCCAGAACGTTGCCATAGGAACGGAGCGCCTCGATGACGACGTCTGCAGGTAGTTCGAACGGCAGTTCGAAGATCCTTATCGTCCGAGTGCCGAGACCTGCGTGATCAACGGTAACGGGTCCGACGTTGCCGTCGGAATGACAGAAGAGCAGTCCACGTTTTGCCTCTTGAAGCACCTTGTCCCACGCCGCATCGTTGATCATTTTGACGTAGACGGTACTGCTAACTATGGACAAGTGGATACCAATTAGATCCGTTGATGGTATTTTACTTTCATCGCGAATAAATCGTTCTACTTCCAGGGCCTTGGGTCGGACGAAGTCGGAACAAAAGTTGAAACGTAATGTCTTCTTCCGATAGTTGTGCGCCATGGTGGTCTAGAAGGGAAAACGGATCTTACAGCGGCCGAAGTAAACACAAACACACGGTGCGCGCCTCGCCCGCAGCGCTCTGGCGCGTGGCCGCCTCGCAGCACTGCCGGCGGCAGAGTGCCACTCAGCTACAGGGGGCGGACAGCGCAACTGGAATGCTGAAACGTTTCATTAGTCCAAAGATATTATAAATAACAGAGCACAAGAAAAGGTATCATCCTACTCGAAAAAGTCACCTGAGGCTCCAGCTTACGTTTAGACAAATTCGTCTGATCTGATTAAGAAAACCTTTAAGCACAGCACGGCTCGATACGCATGGATATCACACAACGTGGCCCTGACCAGTTCCTAGTCAGATTAAGGATTATGCCTCTCTGTTCGTCTATACAAGACTTACCAAAAATTTGATCTAGTAGACACTGTTGTTCATATTATTTATGGATCATATGTTGAAAACAATAGACTGGCTGGGTGAGATTAAGATATGTGAACACAAAATAAGCTGTCTTGCATATGCGGATGACTTAGTTGTGATGGCAGATTCGATTGAAGGTTTGCAGAGTAATATTTCAGAGCTAGGTCAGAAATGTAAGGACTATGGTATGAAGATTAGCATCTCCAAAACGAAAGTAATGTCAGTGGGAAAGAAATATAAACGGATTGAGTGCCAAATAGGAGGAACAAATTTAGAACAGGTGGACGGTTTCAAGTACTTAGGATGCATATTCTCACAGGATGGCAACATAGTGAAAGAACTGGAAGCGAGGTGTAGCAAGGCTAATGCAGTGAGCGCTCAGCTACGACCTACTCTCTTCTGCAAGAATGAAGTCAGTACCAAGACTAAGTTATCTCTGCACCGTTCAATCTTTCGACCAACTTTTTTGTATGGGAGCGAATGCTGGGTGGATTCAGGTTACCTTATCAATAAGGTTGAGGTTACGGATATGAAAGTAGCTAGGATGATTGCAGGTACTAGTAGATGGGAACAATGGCAGGAGGGTGTCCACAATGAGGAAATCAAAGAAAAACTGGGAATGAACTCTATAGATGTAGCAGTCAGGGCGAACAGGCTTAGATTGTGGGGTCATGTTACACGCATGGGAGAAGCAAGGTTACCCAAGAGACTCATGGGTTCAGCAGTAGAGGGTAGGAGGAGTCGGGGCAGACCAAGGAGAAGGTACCTGGATTTGGTTAAGAATGATTTTGAAGTAATAGGTTTAACATCAGAAGAGGCACCAATGTTAGCACTGAATAGGGGATCATGGAGGAATTTTATAAGGGGGGCTATGCTCCAGACTGAACGCTGAAAGGCATAATCAGTCTTAAGTAATGATGATGATGATGATGATGATGATATTAATTTGAAACGTAATTACAGAAAAACGAAAAGAAAAAAGCCACCTCCTGCGCAGTACTTCCAGCTGGCTGTGCTTTACGAACCCCATCAACCAATTCTCAGTGGCCCAGGATGAAGAGTGACTGGCCTTTCCACTCAGCTGAAGCAGGAAAATTGCAGTTAAAGATTACTAGCGTGACTCTTACCTAAACAATGTGGTTAACGGGGAGACCAAAGATATATTTGCCACACAGCTAGGAAAAGTAAATCCAGTTCAGTGAAGGAAAAAATCACAAGACCAAAAAAATAAATAATATGGAGTAATGATATTCAGGAATACATTTGTATACATAGCATATTTCAGTGATTGTCGTAGCACGATTAAAGATTAATGTATGTGATAAGGAAGTGGAAATGCCGAATTCTAGTACGGTAATAATCGCTGAAACAGCCAGAATGTAGTGTTGACTGTAACCATGCAAACGCGCATGCATTGTGTTCCACAGGTGCAGGAAGGCAGTAAGCGCCATCGACTTCCATGCATGTTGTACTTAGTTGGTCGACACAGGGGCGGTTACAGCTGGTTTTGGATGACGCAGGAGTCGTCGTCCGATCATGTCCCATGTGTGGTCGATTGTGTACGGACCTAGATTAACCAGGCCAAGGCAACATGTCTACACTCCATATAGCCATTTTGGGTTACAACAGTGGTATGTGGTCGATTGTTATCCAATTTGAAACCACCCTCTGGAAAGCTATTCATGAATGGGAGCACAACAGCTCGAATCACTAGACTGAAGTAGAAATCTTCCGTCAGGGCACGAGGGATAACCACGAGAATGCTCCTGCTGTCATAGGAAATTGTATCCCACACCATAGCTCCAGGTGTAGATCCACTGCGTTTAGCACAAGAACAGGTTTGCTGCAAGCCCTCAGTTGCACTTCTTCTAACCAACACGGGTCCATCGCTGGCACCGAGGCAGGACCAACTTTTAAGAGAAAACAGAAGAGACCTCCACCCTGCCCACCATTTACCTCTCTCTTGACATCACTTAAGTCGCATATGACGGTGGCCTGTGGTCAGTTGAATGCACGCTACAAGGCGTCCTTGAAATAATCGATTTGTAGCAGTTTGTTATGTCACTTTCATGACAACTGCTGCTCGTATTGCTGCTTCACAGATGTAGAACAATGCGTCGGACCCATACCCCGAACATGAAGGTCCTGCAGAGCCAGGTCTTCTTCCGACCATATATTCTCGTAACCACCTCTGCCATGCACAGTGTCTAAGCCTTTCTACAGTATCGCAGAAGGAACTTCCAGCTCTTAATACTGTTGCACAACCTCGTTGAAACTCAAGGATGTATAGTTAGTGGTGTCTTTGTCGCCCTAAAGACATTTTTGACTATCAACAACTCATCATGTCTACTCTCACAGGTAACAAACTCCCATGACCGTTACAGCGTGTAGTTAAAGCGAACTCGATTTTCACCCTTAGATCGAAGCTACTAGCTGCACTCTTATGAGACTGGCGCGAAACTGGAATAGACGTCATGTATCAGACGTGGACACACGCCTACCAGCTTTCGTTTATATCGCATAATTCCTTCTTGCTGTTGCGATTTCTTTTCCGTCCGTGTATGTATACAGTAAGGTTGTGCTAAATGAGAGTTCGAAAATTGCGTAAAAGCCATTAAAAATTTCCAAGTACGTCTACATTGATACATCCTGACGAGTGGCATCTAATTTCTTTTTTTGTCTACACGTACTAAAATGTAAATAACATCTGTCTGCAAGATGTTTTCAGATATAGCTGTTCGTCGAAAAGTATCGATGTACACACATATACCCTTAATTGTCGTGCCAGCAATATTTCGTAAATTATTTTTTGGAAGTTCCTAATGTGAAGTTTCATACCCGAGAGTGAAACCAGTTATCGTTACGAATATATTGTGATCAGCATGGGCAGAGTTTCAATAAGAATATTTAAATAAACTCGATTAAGACGAATGATGGGATAGAGGTTTACCCCTCATCCTAGAACTAGATGAGTCTGTCTACGCCTCTAACGACTTAATTGAATTTTCTCATCATGAGAGTATTGAAAAACAATCTGATTTAATTGTTGAACACCGTTCGCAGGCCAACATCACACAAAATACTTTGTACTCAAGAAAACAGGATTCAACAGTCTTTGCTGTCATCTCCATTTTGTAAACGTCTTCTGCGGTAAAACATGTTCGTTTACGCTGAGATCCTGTGCATGAGGGTCAGCTCAAAATGAGCATGTTTAATTACAAAATGATCTTCGGGACATCTTTTCAAGACGGTTGCCTTGAATAATAAATATTTTGTGCGATCTTGGCTTTTGGATGGTTTCTAACGTCTTAGTTAATGACGAGAGGAGAGACTCTTATCTCCTGTTCTTTCCACACTGTACACTTTTCAGATGGCTGCACTAGTGCTATAAGCTAAATGTAAAAAGAATGAGAGAAGTGGCAAACGAAAATATGAGCAAGCAATGCGAGTGCCCTCGCAATATCTCCACTAACTGCAAGTCACCTATACGTAGAAAGAATGTGTTCTCCCTGTTTCAAACAGACACGCGAATCAAAGGCAATGCATGGCGATGTTTTTTCAGTCATCAGTCATGTTTGATGCATGCCAGTGTTTGTCTGCTTTCTATGTCCTCCATGCTGCGTCCGTCATGCGTTGGTTTGCTGCCTAGGTATCGGAATTCTTTAATTTCGTCTACTTCGCAATCACCAATTCTGATGTTAAGTTTCTCGCTGTTCTCATTTCTGCTACTTCTCATTACTATAGTATTTCATCGCATGTAGTGTTCATCCCAATCACCATGTCCCATAATTCTTTATCACTTTCACTGAGGATAGTAATGTCATCAGCGGATCTTCCCAATGATATCTTTTCAGCTTGAATTTTAATTCTTGAATTTCTTTTTTATACCCGTCAATACATATTTTGGCCAGTAGGCTACATGCTTCTCTTACATACTTTTTAAACCAAGTACCTTTTCGACGTCGACCAATCTTATGATCGTGCCTTGATTTGTTTTGCTTCCGTTGTCAGACTCTAGTACCTCCACTTTATCTAAAGCCAAACTGATCGTCATTCAACACATCCAATTTTTTTTATTTCTTCTTTATATTATCCTTGTCAGCAGCTTGGATGTATGAGCTGTTAAGCTAATTGGGCGATAATTCTCGCACTTGTCAGTTCTTGCTGGCTTCAGAATTGTGTGGCTGATGGTTTTCCGAAAGTGATCTGGCATATCACCAGACTTACACGTTATACACACCAATGTGAGTCTTAGAAATTCCGATGGTGTGTTATCTATCCCTACTTTGTGAGTCGGTCTTCAATCTTCCAAAGCTCTTCTAAATTCTAATTATAGTACTGAGTCCCCTATATCTTCTGTATTGACTCCTGTTTCTTTTTCTACGACGTCATCAGACAAGTCTTCCCCCTTTTAATTTCACCGAAGATTGATTTGACTTTTCTATATGCTGAGTCATTCCTTCCGACAATCATTTCTTTTTCGACCACTTAATATTTTTCGTGCAGCCATTTGTCCTTAGCTTACCTGCACTCCCTCTCGATGGAATTTCTGAAAGACTTCTATTTTTATTCTTCTTGTTACTTCGTAACAGTTTTGTACTTAAATCTTTCGTCGATCAATTGAAGTACGTCTTCTCTTATCCACTGTTTCTTCTACCGTTTTTTTGTATTTACGTATTTGTTTCCATTCTGTGTTAGCTATTTTTAGAAATGTCAATTTCTCTTCAACCCAACTGGCTATTGAGCTACTCCTTATCGCAATATCTACGGCCTCACAGAACTTCAAACGCATTCTCCATTCTTTAGTACTTGAGCTGTCAAGCTGATTGTGTGATAATTCTCGTACTTATCAGTTCTTGCAGTCTCCGGAATCGTGTGAATGATGGTTTGTAGAAAATGAGCTAGTATATCGCCAGACTTATACGTTCTAAATACGAATGTGAGACATTGGTGTTTCTGTAGTTTTCGAACCTTTGGTTGTAGCATAGTTTAGTCCTTTGGTGTAATCAACAAAGATTTTACGCAGTTTCCATTTGTTTGTAGAAATTAGTGATTGAGAAGGTATGCAATATTAGAAAAAAAACTATTTTATTTTATTCAAATACCTTACACCGCAGTTACGGCATCGTCAATCGGCGTCACTTCAACTATTCTCTCTTTGTCTTTTTAGTTCCCGGCGAAGGCCCAAGCAATTTATCTAGTGACCTATGCTGAATTCGCAATAAATCCGTGTCTGTAGTGGATAGGCTGTCACAGGAACACAAATTGTAGTAAAAGAAAATATAAATAAACACCCACTGTTGATAAAAGGAAACTGCCGTGAGACGCGGCTGGGTAAAAACGAGCATTAAGATGTCGTTTCGGAAGAAGGTCGACCCTATTAGTCTTAAGGTGTACTTTACATCATAATGTTACAAAGACACCATTTGGACGTTCATTTGCAGGATATAATCCTTCACAGGTCTTGAAAAATGTCAGACACAAATTATCTTCTCGGACGCGCAAAATGAGCAAAGGATCTTGAGTCTGGGCACAATTATTGGCCACATAAAATCTGCCTTGTTGACAGAGTCAGAAACTTTCTGATTATCATGGCTAATACGGTGTAGAAAACCCGCTGGCGTTCAGAAAAGCATCCATCGTCTCGGAATGAATACTAACGTATGTGACGAGCACATATGCTGAAGTTCGGGTATATACGGAAACAGATATGAGCATTGCTGCCTCGTCTTATACATGCAGGAGAGGTACTCGGCGTCATTCATGCGACAGGCCTCAAGATGAAGTAACTGAAACTTCGAAATTGGTTTCCTAAGAAAACAATTTCATAATAACGACTGTTGGTACTGTATTATGATATTTTAGTAATAGGTCCTCTGGGGTTATCAGGGCAATCGTATACCATTCTTCTTGCAAGAAAAAAATGCAAATTCAACTAAAGTCGATGGACGTGGATAGCGATCACACCCCCTTCTCTCCAAAGTGGACCTCAAGGGTGCAATAGTATTGCGGTCTGGTGACTGTAGTGGCCAAGGGAAATGCGTTTACACTCGTGCTCACAAAAGCTGTCCGAGACAACGCGAGCTGTGTTAAGAGGGGCCCTGTCGTCTCGGAACACAGCATCTGCATTACGGGACAAACATGGTACCATCGGCTGGACCTGATTGGTCAAACTGGTGACATAATCGCTGGCAGCAATGTGACATTGCACAGTTACAATGGAGCCCAAATCATCACCGAGCCCCTCCATGCTTCATTCTTCGAACGCGAACTCGGCCGGAAGTTGGAAATGGTGTGCAACAAGTTTCATCAGACCAAATGACTGTCTTCCATTGCTCCCCTGTCCAGGTTTAATTCCTGTAATGGGTATGTACATCACTGATAAACGATTTTCGGATTACAGCTCGTCCTGTGATTCGCTGCTTATGAAGCGCCTTTCGTGCTGTTTTGATGCTGACAGGGTTCGCCGGTGTGACATTTAGTTATGAAGTGAGTACTACGGCTGTTCCTCAAACACCGTCTCGTCTGTCACCATCTCTCTACACACACTTTAGTCCTCGTTGTGACTTAACAGATTATATTCTTCCGTTTCCCCGGTACGCGGTATAAATCTTCCTAACGATGCGTTTTGAAATACTTCGACTACCTTGGTTATTGAAGCACTCTGCCTTCGAGCACCAACAATTGGCCCACGTTCGAAATTACTTACTTCAGGCATAATGCGTTTACAAATACACAGAACACAGATCTCACCATGTCTAACACTTGCAGCGTATTGAGGAAACTGTACAGGTACTGTTCGTAGTCAAACAAAACAGCGCAACCTGCAGACTTGGATTGCACAGACATTTACATAATGTGATGAAAAGTATCCGGATACCCCCAGAAACATAAGTTTTTCATATTAAGGGCATTGTGATGCCGCAACTGGCAGGTACTCCAAAACAGCGACCTCAGTAGTCATTAGACATAGCGAGAAGGCAGAATGGGGCGCTCCGCGGGACTCACTGACATCGAACTTGGTCTGGTGATTGGGTGTCACTTGTGTCATACGCCTGTACGCGAGATTTCCGCACTCCTCAACATCCCTAGGTGCACTGTTTTCGATGTGATAGTGAAGTGGAAACGTGAAGGGATACGTACAGCACAAAAGCATGCAGGCTGACCTCGTCTGTTGACTGACAGAGACCGCCGACGGTTGAAGAAGATCATAAAGCGTAATAGGCAGACATCTATCCAGACCATTACACAGGAATTCCAAACTTCAACAGGATCCTGTGCAAGTACTAAGACAGTTAGGCGGTAGGTGAGAAAACTAGGATTTCATAGTCGAGTGGCTGCTCATAAGCCGCACATCACGCCGGTAAATGCCAAACGACGCCTCGCGTGGTGTAAAGAGCGTAAACATTGGACGATGGAAAAGTGGAAAGACGTTGTGTGGAGTGACGAATTACGGTACACAATGTGGCGATCCGATGGGAACTTGTGGGTATGGTGAATGCCCCGTGAACGTCATCTGCCAGCGTGTTTAGTGCTACCAGTAAAATTCGGAGGCAGTGGTGTTATGGTGTGGCCGTGTTTTTGATGGAGAGGACTTGCACCCCTTGTTGTTTTGCGTGGCACTATCACAGCACAGGTCTACATTGATGTTTAAAGCACCTTCTTGTTTCCCACTTAATTCTGGATTCGCAGGACAGAGTGGATCAGTTTGTGGAAAGGGGCCAAGGTCAATTACGGTTAGTTTTACAAGAACACATACAACGGTGATCCTGAAGCCAGAGCACAGTTTTCTCAATAAAACAACAAAGATAAATTCACGGCTGAGAGCCCAAGTAATTTCTCCAAAATAAGCTTAAATGATTCCTTCTAAAACATCAAGATTTAGAGAACGGTGAAAGGTGGCTACACTGAGCCACAGCGCCAGAGATTGCGCCAAAGAGTATTATTCAGCCGCCTCCACTGGCAGTGTTGGTTGAGATGTGGTAGTGGAGAGTTCTTATCGAGAAGTCGTGGTTGAGAGTGCTATTGAGATGTAGCAGTGGTGAGTCGTTAAGAAGTTCCCATGGAGAGTGCTTGTTTAGAACTTGTAGTATTGTTTTGATGGGCTTGACACCAGATGTTGTTGGATTGGGGATGCTCTAATGATCAGAGTGTGCTTTTCGTCAATATATATGAAGGTAAAAAATTCCTTTTTTTTCATTATTTCAATGTCTTAAACAATAATGCCTCTTGGTCACAGGTTCAGTCAACAAAGCATCTGGCTCGTGTTCTTGTATTAGACTGTATTTCTGGTTTCTATGTGCAATCATAGTATTTCTGGTATTTTTTTGTAATTATTTCAGTGTAAATGGCGTTTGAAGCATCTTGTCGTATTGAGGAAGAACCGTGCCAGATGTGTACGTTGAATCACACTTCCACACACAGAACAGCGACACTTGTGCCTTGTTGTTTCGTAGCTTTCATAGTTGCTGGGGACTTAATTACTTAATTGTGTTAACGGAAATTTCGTTTCATTCTTTGTTGTTATTCTATGCAGTCAGATTGCGGAGTAATACTAGTCAGGGCCAACCGGTTACGAGACTGCGTAACCGGACAGACAGCGACGAAAATTAAAAAATATTTGCATTATATATAATTAAGCCCCCACGCACGTGGCGACAGCTGCTTCGGATCGTCCCTTGGAACTCTTCTGATAGTAAAAATAGCAGACAGTAGTATTGTTGAAGTAATTTGTAGTTTAGTAATTGTAGTCTATATCGCATGTGTAGATTTGGTAATGAACATTTGTAGTTGTCTTGTCTTTCTTTTAATGGTATATTGGCAGAATTTAATTTTTGATGTCTTGTATAAAGGTCTGACAATTTTGTGCAATTGTGAAGGTTCTAATTGTTCGTTAGGCGTGTTTGCCGGGAAACATTTCGTGTGAAGGGTATTGTTGGAGATAAAGTCTCATTGTGTGTAATTTTCGTATAGTGACGAGTTTTGTATGTTTTGTGAATGATTACGCGATCGATGAAAAAGGCAAAAATGATGAATAGTGAGAATGACGAAATTGTTAACATGGCGAGCTCGCCAACGCAGGAGAACAGGATGATGAATAATGGAGTTGAAAACAATTTAATAAGCAGGGAAAATAGTCCAGAACCAGTTCAAAATTTTTCACAATCAAAACATTTTCAGAATACGAGATTAACGACAGAAGACTCTGGAATAGTATCGAACACAGATAGCTTTACAGCTTTGACGGAAGAAGTTGGTTTTGCGGGAAATGTTAGGGGCGAAAGGAATTTCGAACCAGTCAATGTGGAGCATTTGATGGGTGCAATATTAAATCTGGGATCACAGTTGGGATCTGAATTAAAAACAGTGGGATCACAGTTACGATCTGAATTTAAAACAGAGATGGGAACTTTGGCAACACGTTTAGACTCACAAATAGGAACAATTAAAACTGATATGGGAACAATGGAAACACGGTTAGGATCTGAATTAAAAACAGTGGCAACACGTTTAGAAACAGAGATGGAAACAATGGAAACACGCTTAGATTCACGAATAGGGACATGTTTCAAAAGCATGAAAGATGAATTAAAGAAAGAAATTAGAGAAGAAGTACAACCGATTTTGAATGCTCACAATAATAGATTAATTTCAATAGAAATCAGACAAAAGGAACAGGATAGAGAACAGGAAGAAAGAGATCGCTTGATAGTACAAAAATTTTCAGAGTTAAATTTACAACGTGCACACGATAAGGAAGAAATATCTGAGAGAATCGAGGAATCCGTACCAAATGACAGAATAAATAACTTAACACAACAGTATGAACAATTAACTACTAAATGTGTCAATACTGAAACCCGAGTCGCGACACTTACGGAAGACGTAAATAACAGAAAGAAAAAATAGGTGACTCATCGGAAAGAGTTGAGGAGATCTCAGATAAACTGACAAGTCTTAGTTTAAATGGGGACAGAGATTCAGATGATACAGCTCCATTGCCATTTGCAGAAACAGAAGAGTACCAGAACATAAATAAACATGTTGAAGATCATTAAACGCATTAAAAGGGAATTTGAGGCATTAGCAAAGCAAGTCAAACATATTGAAAGCGAAATCGTAGGAAAAGACAGCAGAAGAAATTTAGAATCACAGATAGCAGAAGGGTTTGAAGAAAGTAATTTATTTCATTTACGAGAATCAACAAGAGAGCGCCAGGCGCGCGAACTTGACAATAATCGACATTTGGACTGGGACAGACGCGGTAGGTCTTTGTCGTCACGAGGCGAAAACTTTGACAATAAACACTTCTTAACTGTTCTGAAATTTAAGATCTTTCGCAATTCTAAGAATGACATACATCCATGTTCCTGGTTAGATCAATTTATGTACGCGCGTCCACCAAATTGGCCAATAAGTCACACACTGGAATTTATGTGCGGCTATTAAAGTCATCAGGGGATTCATTACACTAAGTGAATATGTGTCGTAGCGTGCACAGGGCCCCGAGCTGTAGTAGTGCTATTTCCCTTTTCGTTTTCTGCACTGCTGCCTACTCTTTTACTATTCTTTGTATCTATAAAAACAACTCTTCAACTATCAATCTATCTAGAGAGCCGTTAAAGAATAACCGGATATGACTATTTTACCCAAAAGTGATTTCGGAAATTACCATTTGGACTTACTGTATCTTCAGCATCATTCATTCGTAGTTTAAACGAAATTTTACCTGTTTATCTTCGTGACAATATTACTTCATATGTTGACAATATTCTTATTGCTAAACGTTCTTGGAGTGAGCATAACAAATGTTGGATTCATTATTACGTATTTTTGCATGAGTTGGCATTACAGTGAACTTGGAAAAATCTGAGTTTGGTCGTTCTCAGGTGAAATTTCTTGGTCATATTATTTCTACAGAAGGTATTCTCCCTGATCCAGAGAAGCTAGACGCTATTCGTAATTATGCTGTTCCTACCACAAAACGCGATGTTCGTAGTTTCCTTGGTGTCTGTAATTTTATTAGACGCTTTGTTGGATTGGACGATTTGACCACACCTCGTTTATGTGAACTATCTGGAAAGAAATGTAATTGGTGTTGGGATGAGGAAGCTCAATCAGAATTTGAACAACTTCTTTCACATCCGGATTTATCTAAAGATTTTTGTTTGGCTACGGACTCATCATACAAAGGCCTAGGTGCACACTTATTTGAAGAGATAGAAGAAGACGTCGTTGTAGTACAGAAAACTATGGCATTTGGAAGTCGTGTTCTCTCTAAATCAGAAAAGAATTATTCGATTACGGAACTTGAAGCTTTGGCTGTTGTACAGGTTTCACAAAATTTCGCATAGTTTTGCATGGCAGGCATACTAAGGTTTACACCGATCATCGAGCTCTGGAATTTCTTATGTCAACAAAATTAACTCATGGAAGATTGTCACGATGGGCGTTGTATCTGCAGGAATTTGATTTTAGTATTGTTTACATACAGGGTTCTTCAAATATTATTACTGATGCTTTATCACGTGCACCTGTGGGTTTGAAACAAAGTGCTGAGGAGGACTGCAAAGATAACAATTATTGTTTGAAGTATATTCAAGGTGTTGCGTTTGAGAATTTTATTTCGTCATTGCTCCAGGACATCGCTAAGGAGCAAAATAAGGATCAAATCGGGAAGGACATTAAGGAGAAGTGGAGGAGAAAGGAAAGCGTAGCGATTAGACAGTATTATTTAGTTCTCAATGATATTCTTTTTAAACGAAAATCGGTCGACAACTCTGTTTGGTTAGTTTGTATTCCTGATGAGTGGGTTAATAAATTGATTTGGTACACACATTTCAGTTATGCACACTTTGGTCCCAGAAAATGCTTTCTTAAATTACGAGAAAATTGCTACTTCAGTAAAATGGAAAAACGTATTCTATCTGTTCTTACCAAATGCAAATTATGTCAAAAGGCTAAGCGGCCAACTATTTCTGACAGAGCACCGTTGTTTCCTATCATTCCAGCGAAATTAAAGGAGATGGCTGCAGTCGATTTGTTCGGTCCAGTGGTTCGTTCTACTAATGGTTTTGCGTACGTTTTGATAGCAGTGGAATTGACATCAAAAATGTGTGTTTTACACCTTTACGCAAAGCAACAGCTCGTTCAGTATCTAACGATTTCATCAAACATTTTCTTAAAGAAGTGGGTCATGTTGATAAGGTTATATTAGATAATAGATCACAGTTTCGCTCTAAAATTTGGCTTCGTACTCTACAGTGTGGTAAGATTAAACCAATTTTCATTTCACTTTTTCACCCTCAATCTAACGCTTCAGCGAGATGGATGAAGGAAATCAATAAATTGTGTCGTATTTATTGTCATCAGAATCACAGAACGTGGGATCAGTATCTTCATATTTTTCAAAACATTCTGAATGAATCCCTAATGATTCAACTTCTTTACCGCCGATATTGATATTAAAAAATAAAGAACCGACAAATCGCGTTTCTGAAATCGTTCCTTTTCCGCCTACACGGAAACTGCGGCATTCTGAAGTTGTGAACCTGGCTCTGCAAAATATTGCGTCTGCGGCTGCTAAAAGAGAGAAATCAGCTAAACGTCCTGGTCGTTTAAAACCCTTGTCAGTTGGTCAAAAGGTGTTAATTAAGTCTCACCGTTTGTCTCACAAAGGAAAGGGCTTGCGTCGCAAATTTTTTCTGCTTTATAACTGTCCATATAGGATTCGCAAAATTATTCATGAAAACACTGTCGAAGTAGAAACTCTTAAATCTCGACACTCCAAGGGAATACATCATATATCGAACGTTAAAATTTTTGTGGAATGACATACTTTTGAGAAACTAACAGTTATACGTAAACACACGAAGAGTACAAGGATACCGCGCCGTGTTCCGGCGGCGGCACGTACTCAAAGCAACAGTCAAGCCTGCGCGCCGCACAAGGCAGTCGTTGACCGCAAACAATTACTTCCTACGTCACGCGTACCTACAGCTGATCGAGCGCTCAGTGCGAATGCACTGACAGCCGTAAACAAATACACAGTGTAATTTCTCCGATTAAATTCAGTATAAAGCTATAGTGACTTGATACATTATGTTATTAACGTTCAGTATTTTTCAGAAACGGTTGTATAAAATATTTAAGAACTTCAGGTAAATTCTGTGTGTGTCCGACGTTAAGAGAACTTGCTATCGAGAAATTTTCAGGAAGAATGTAATTTCGAAGAAGAAACTAATAAACTGAAAAGGTAACTATTAATTGAGTTTATTTTTCAGGTAACATATTTCCCCTTAGGTACGTACTTTAGACGTAATTTGCTGCTCGCGATTACGTGATTTATACTTTGTGTTAACTGATTTTGACAATGATTGATTAATGAACAGGGTTGTTACTTATGTATATTATGCATCGCTTAGCTGCTATGATTTTTAACTGATGTCATTTTTTTTATTATGTGCCTGCTGTGCTTATTTATTTAAATTATAATTGTCACCTGATTAATTGTGGTGATGTGGTTATGTATGTAGGTTATACTTTGTGATTTATCTGCTTGCGCCTTCATGTTTACTTATTAAGATGACATATGAACATTTATTTGCTTATGCTGATACGATGGTAATGACCTGTTTATTATGTAAGATATATATTTGCTGCTTTGTGTATGGATTGCATATTTATACATTTCTATTTGTTGTCATAACTACTCTTTAATTTGGTATATAGAAATGCTGATATGCGGTGTATGAACATGGAGTTTAGGTCACACTATGGTATTAATTATAGGTTGTTCGCTTGGCAGAGCCTCGTTGTAGGAATTGTGCTGCATCCACTTGTTGACATTCTGTTCTCTACTGGTATATTTACTCGCTATTGAATGTTTTGCTTACGCTCAGTGCCTTATATTTTTAAGACTAGCTGACCCGGCGAACTCTGTTCCGCCTTAAAGCCAATAAATAATCAGATTTTGGATGTTAAGTTCAATTTTTTATTAGGACAAAAAATGTTGGTGCTTAGCTTCCACTCTTCAATTCAGTACCTTGTGATACACGACATTTTTTGTTTTATTATCAGGCGCAAGAACAAACAACGCATATGGTCTTCCGACCCGTGAACATGCCACATATAATTGAGCATTTGAAAAATATGGATATTCCAGATTTAAACCACAAACTTTCAAGGATTGGCCTTGTGACTTGTTAATGGTCATGCCGAATGCAAGACGGATCGGAAATTGAAGTCTATTAAACTCAAACGGCACATCGGTTGGGACCATCGGGATCCTCTGAAAGAGAACTTCCTCACCCTCGAATTTTCCTTTGAGTATCGTTGCGTAAATAACATTGGTCATCAATTTACTTACCTCAAAACTTTTACCGTTGCACAGTTTTGGTTGGTTTATGTTTCGAAGCATGATTACTACGGAGCCAACTCTTAGGCGTAAATTGTCCGGTGGTATGTCAGGCACATCCTAAGAGTTTAAAAATTCAATTGGATAGTTGGTGGCTTCATCTTCATTTGTTACACAGTCAATAGATTTGAATGAATGCATTTTTCCAATGATCTCATTCTGAATTATGTAGTTTAGGTCATCTACATCTTTATTCTTAGCTGCTAAAATTGCTCGCTCACTCAACCATTCATTACTTTTGTAGTTAGTAATGATGTTTGGGAATACTTTGTTGATAAGTTCGTCTTTCGATGTGACAAAGTTACAGAAATTATGAGGAAATGAAATCAATCCGCTCGATTCTTCGACAGGTACTCGACCATTACCGATAGTCAGCAATTGCTCAAAGAAATCTTCAGCAGATGTATCATTAAGCAATGCAACTCTCATGTTTGTTGTCAGTTAAAGTTTCTTCACAAAGCGCCATAGATTCGATGATTTGAGGCAAGCATTTATTTCATCTGCAACCATTGTTCTTGGAACTACTGGCAGTGTTTGGCGGAATTCGCCAGACAGTAAAATCATTGCTCCTCCAAAACATCTCGAGTCATTGCGTAGATCTTTCAATGTTCGGTTAAGTGCCTCTAATGCACGTTTATGAGCCGTTGTGCATTCGTCCCAGATCTTGGATGCTGATAAAACTTCGGCCACTGCTGAGTTTTTTGTAATATTACTTGTTGGTTATTCAATAGCTTGAAGATTTAACGGTAATTTTAATGCTGACTGAGCCGTACGGCATCTATCTAACAATGTGTCTGCTATTCCGGAAGAACCAACTGCAACCGCAATGTTGGATCTCGCACGAACAGTGGCTAAAACTACTGACATGAGGAATGTCTTGCCAGTTCCACCAGGGGCATCCAGGAAATATAAACCACTATTTCCATCATCAATTCCCTTCATTAATGTATCATAAACTTCCTTTTGTTGGGGGTTTCATTTTTTGTAATATTACATGTTGGTTATTCAATAGCTTGAAGATTTAACGGTAATTTTAATGCTGACTGAGCCGTACGGCATCTTTCTAACAATGTGTCTGCTATTCCGGAAGAACCAACTGCAACCGCAATGTTGGATCTCGCACGATCAGTGGCTAAAACTACTGACATGAGGAATGTCTTGCCAGTTCCACCAGGGGCATCCAGGAAATATAAACCACTATTTCCATCATCAATTGCCTTCATTAACGTATCATAAACTTCCTTTTGCTGGGGGTTCAACAGGGGTACATTCGTTTGAACTACTAAATCTAATTTGCGTTTTGTTATTCCACGCCAGATGCGTTTATGTTATACTACGTTTTATAGCGGTCGAACGGGATAAAAAGTATCCTATGCCCGTCTCCTGGTTCTAAGCTACCTCTCCACCAATTTTCAGCCAAATTGGTCCAGCCGTTCTTCAGTTATAAATAGTGTAACTAACACGACTTTCTTTTATATACATAGATTAAGTATTCATTACACATTTATGAACACACGCATAACATTTTTCAATCTTTTTTCAAAATAAATACACATAATAGTTTATTCATCCATTTTAAATAGTTTATGAACGCATGCATAAATGTCAATCATTACTTACAGATTTTAACAAAAAAATTTGACAGCTCCGAAACTAATGAACTTTTAGGGAAAATAACGCATTTTTCAAGTATTCGTCATTTTTCATTATTTTTAAGATGTATTCTGCTATTCGGAGCGGAGACAAATCCAACAAATCTAAAACCATGAAAATTTTTATTCTTCAATTTTTCATTATTTTTAAGATGTATTCTGCTATTCGGGCCGGAGACAAATCCATCAAATCAAAAACCATGAAAATTGGTCCAGCAGATCTCGAGTTATAAGTGTTGTAACAAACCCGACTTTGTTTTATATATATAGATAAGAAAATGAACTGCTATAATTCGACGAACGATATTAGTACAAGAAACTTCATTGAAGTCACATGAGCTGGAGGTTTTCAGGAAGCTGTATAAATTTATGCTAATAGGTAGGAAGCTAACGACATGACATACCAACACTAGGTTTAGTCCATTGATAGTTATTTCACTGCATTCTTCATGAACAATTGAAATAGCAAGTGACACTTGACACAAGAAATACTCCACATGTTTGCTTCTGTTTTGCCATGATTCTTAAAGTGGTGTACACACTGTGAAATATTATGATCATTCACACTCCGCACTCTTACTTACTTACTGAAAGTTATTCAAACTAAGGGCTGTTAGAGGTCATGTATGCATTTCTTTTATTTAATGATGGACAAGGTAACCAAAATGTATTTTATGATTCATAATGAGTAGAAGATTTGGGTCAGATGGACTACACAGAGGTTGTGTGTGGACATTGTGTCTTCGTATTGTATGGGATGATGAATTGAGGTTTGCACTAGGATTTTATCTGTACTTGTGGAGACTGAATAGAGGAAAGAGTTGTTATGGAAATGAAATGATATTGGCGAGAAGGTTTATGTGTATCGACGTATTGAAGAGGTATTATTGAGGTACTGAGATTGTGTGAAGTTGATGATTATTGGAGTTTTGGTGGACAAGAGGTAGGGTAAATGATATTGATGATAAGGTTTATATGCATCGACGTAAGAGGTATTATTGAAGTAATAAGATTATGTGATGATAATGATTATTGGAGTTTTGGTGGATAAGAAGTGAAGTAAGTGAGGAGCATATTTTTTTTGTTGGTTTATATGGAACAAGGAGAATGAAGATGGCAGACTAGAATACTCAAGTAGAAGGAAGATAGTCTAAATGCACACTTTGTTAAATCACTAAGCAGTATATACTTTTTTTGAGAGAGAGGAAGCATTTGCATATCTTGGCACACTGACAGTTGTTCAGCAACCGTACATTTTGATTTGGCTAGGCAAACATTGGTCTTGACATGATGACTATGACGTTGACTAACTATTATTGACTGTTATACACTGCTGCCAGTACTACTTCATACACATGCTGAACATCAAGTTTTGACAGAATTGCATTTACACAGTTAACACTATTCAATTACATAGTAGTCCTTAATGTGGATGAAAGATGAGTGAGTGTGTTTTGTGTGTTTTCCTTTCCTAATCCCAAACAATCGGTACCGATCTATCTCCTAAATAGTATTTTACTTGTTTGTTGTGCCTTACACTGACACCCATAAATATTATAGGTTTACTGATATTTGTGTATTTGTAATATTTAATATGACAATTATCTGAAATCATTTGTGTGTTTATTATAATTTGTATGTTTAGTGTAAGACCATTGATAATAATTTTGTAAAAGCAATTGTGTGTGCATTCAAACTGTTGTTCGTGCTTGCACCTATTCATCATGATTTGTGCCACTTGGAAATGTTTAATTTCTGCTGAGAAACTCTGATGAACTGTCTGATTAGTGATAGTGAATCTTATGGACTTTTACGTGCACTGTTCAACATTGCTGGGTACCACTGATGGACTGCTTCTACTGAAATGAGGTCACTTGTTGCTGTCTGCACCTGCTCAACATCGCTGAGTGCCACTGTTGGAACTGCTCAACCAGTGATGAGATGTCACTTGTTGCTGTCTGCACCTGTCAACATTACTGGGTGTCACTAATGGAACTGCTTCTACTGAAATGATGTCACTTGTTGGTGTCTGCACCTGCTCAACATTACTGGGTGCCACTGATGGACTGCTTCTACTGAAATAATGTCACTTGTTGGTGTCTGCTCCTGCTCGCCATTGCTGGGTGACACTGTTGGAGCTGTTTAAATACTGCTGATGAAATGTTATGAGACTGCTATTTGCACCCGTTGACCATTACTGGTTCCACTGATGGAATTGCTTCTACTGAGAAGATGTCACTTGTTGCTGTCTGCACCTGCTCAACATTGCTGGCTGCAATTGATGGAACTGCTTCTACTGAAATGGTGTCACTTGTTGCTGTCTGCACCTGTCAACATTGCTGGGTGCCACTGATGGAACTGTTTCTACTGACATAATGTCACTTGTTGGTGTCTGCACCTGTTGACCATTATTGGGTGCTACTGCTGGAACTGTCAACTACTTGTTTATTGATATATTGACAAGATTTTATATGAATATTTGTATAAACTGATTTTTTGTGTATTTACTGTTTATGAAATGTTATGAGACTCTTACTTACACATATTTGACATTGCTGGTGCCATTGATGAATGATACTTGTGTAAACTATAATGTAAAATCATATGTATGAAAGCATTTGTATTCCTTACAGTATTTTATATATTAGGCTATTGAAGGGTCAGTGCAAAGCCAAAATTTATTTAGTGAAGTGATATTTACTTATTAATATTACTTTTTAATTTTTGTCTGTATTTTTTTGGACGAGTTTGGTGATATTTTCACCACCAATGCTAGCAAAAATACCATCAAATTCTAGCCCGTGGAGGCGGGGCATATGAAAGGTGGCTACAATGAGCCACAGCCCCAGAGATTGCGCCAAAGAGTATTATTCAGCCGCCTCCACTGGCAGTGTTGGTTGAGATGTGGTAGTGGAGAGTTCTTATCGAGAAGTCGTGGTTGAGAGTGCTATTGAGATGTAGCAGTGGTGAGTCGTTGTTAAGAAGTTCCCATGGAGAGTGCTTGTTTAGAACTTGTAGTATTGTTTTGATGGGCTTGACACCAGATGTTGTTGGATTGGGGATGCTCTAATGATCAGAGTGTGCTTTTCGTCAATATATATGAAGGTAAAAAATTCCTTTTTTTTCATTATTTCAATGTCTTAAACAATAATGCCTCTTGGTCACAGGTTCAGTCAACAAAGCTTCTGGCTCGTGTTCTTGTATTAGACTGTATTTCTGGTTTCTATGTGCAATCATAGTATTTCTGGTATTTTTTTGTAATTATTTCAGTGTAAATGGCGTTTGAAGCATCTTGTCGTATTGAGGAAGAACCGTGCCTGATGTGTACATTGAATCACACTTCCACACGCAGAACAGCGACACTTGTGCCTTGTTGTTTCGTAGCTTTCATAGTTGCTGGGGACTTAATTACTTAATTGTGTTAACGGAAATTTCGTTTCATTCTTTGTTGTTATTCTATGCAGTCAGATTGCGGAGTAATACTAGTCAGGGCCAACCGGTTACGAGACTGCGTAACCGGACAGACAGCGACGAAAATTAAAAAGTATTTGCATTAATTATATAATTAAGCCCCCATGCAACGGCTGAAGGGCTTTCTTAAGTAAAATTAGAATATCTTATCTAAAGGCCAAAATAATATTTCAGATCAGCTAAGGAAATTCTTTAAAAGCCAAGCGTTTACAAATTTCGGCTAAAGTCCATATTAATAATGCAAATTAATTCTTAGGCTCAAAGCCCAATAAAAAATATTTTATATAATAAATGAGAGGCTTCAAAGATAAGCTTTTACACAGTACAACAGAAAAATATCTTAAGAAAACTTTAAGTATCTTGTCGGCTGAAGACCCTAATAATTACTGAAGAATAATTAAAGACAACCTTAAGACAAATATTTACAGAACATTGCTGAAGGCCGCTTCAAGAATCCAAGATAATTAAAGAGAAACTTTCGGAGAAGGATTTACATATTAAGATCACAGATTCAGAAACAAACTCGGCTGAAGGCCTAAATACAGAGCAACAAGAATTTTTAATAAAACACTGCCGAAGGCCTAAGCTTAAAATAGTTGTCATGAATTTCGGATGAAGGCCATATACTAAACATGAAACAGACAATATTAATACACGGCTGAAGGCGTGGCACAGTACCTGCGACCAAATAAAATGACAAACACGAATAACAAACGGCGGTGCTCAGCAGCGTTCCAAGGGTCGGCCTGGGGAGGAAACTCTAAGCACAGTTTGGGCGAGACAGGCAGCCTAGTGTAACACGAAACTATCAGGTGGAAACACGACGTAGGGAAAGCTGAAGAACCAACCAACAGCATAATCAAAGCGCTGCTCCGACCGACTGACTACTCCAGAACGCGGACAGCATTCATCTGCTCAGTGGAAATCACAGAAGCTACACACGGCTCCACGTAAACGCACTTGCACAAGAACTCGAACAATCGTAAAGACAATCACTGTGGCGCGACAAGGATGAATCAGTTCGAGACACAGAGATTTTCCACAAGCGGTCGGCAACCAAAAACACGTCGTTCGATGAGACGACCGACCGAACGACCGGCCCAGGTCGTTCCCACTGAAGTTACGTGTGTCGGCAACGGTCGGGCGAATCTTGGCTGTCCGAAGCTGACTGCAGCTCCAACACGGCTCAACTCGATGCTCGTTCGTAATTCGGAGACACGGCGACCCTGGCACATTGGATCGGGCCCAACCATGCAGAGGTAACACTTGCCCAATGGGCACCCGACATCTCCGCACAAGGAAGGAATCTACCCACATCCGGCAAAATTACCAATTGATGAGGCTCAAAACGCTCAAAATACCAAATACACGTCGCCCAACGTCTTCCGATGAGACGACAAACCGAACGACCAACAAACGGTCGTCCCGCTCCAATCTCTTTCCGTCGGACACTTCATGTGTGTCGCCAGCGGTCTGCGAGTACTGGCTGTCCGCACCTCACTGGCTCTCCGTCCCCGACTTCACTGCTGCTGCGACCCGACTGAGCTCCCCACTGAACTCCAGACAGACGACGATCCGGAAATACTAGTGGTCGCTCCAGAGATGGTACGACAGTGCACTTATCGATAAGCGCTGCTGCTGCCACTGACGGGCAAGCAAACCAGCAACCTAGTGACGCCAGTAAATCTAATTAAAGAAAAAAACGAGTTGACAGAACCACAAAAACAAGAAGACGAGCAAGAAACGTCATGAGCACGTGCCGCGCACGGCTCACCCACTGCTGAAGAGCAATTCGGGGATGGCGATTGCAACTTTCAACACGATCGAGCACCTGTTCATAACGGTTCATAATGCACGGCCTGTGGCGGAGTGGTTACACGACACTAACAACCCTGTAATGGGCTGGCCTGTACAAAGTCCTGACCGGAATCCTAGAGAACACATTTGGGATGTTTTGGGACGCCAACTTCGTGCCAGACCTCGTCAACCGACATCGACACCTCTCCTCAGTGTAGCATTCCGTGAAGAACGGGCTGCCATTCCCCAAGAAACCTTCCAGTAGCTGACTGAATGTATACCTGCAAGAGTGAAAGCTATATCAAGGAGAAGAGTGGACCAACACCATATTGAATTCCAGCATTACCGATGAAGGGCTCACGAACTTGTAAATCATTTTCAGCCAGGTGTCCGGATACTTTTGATCACATACTGTATGTTCAAGCATGTGTTCATCACAGTTTTTTCTTATTTTTGTTTAGCCCCTCTAGTCCTCCTTTCGTAATGCTTACACTGGTAACAAGATAAAGTGCTAACGCATTTACATTGGTCAATTTGGGAGGCCAATTAACATTAATTGCATTTATTAGGGGTAAATATTAAGCGTGACAAACGTATTTGCAAATAACCAATAAAAGGATTAGGAATGCAATTAAAATACATACAATGCACGTTTCTATTAATTACTGGCCCCGAGTTTTCAATTTGAGATAAATAGGTCATCCTGTACTGCACTTGTATCTGAGCAATGAACTACATTCCTCCCACCTGACATTCCATGCAGTCATCTCTATGTTTTCTCCTATATTTAAATGGCCAACATAGACCCTTTGTCCCTTGGCCCAGATTTATTGTTGTCAATTGTAGCTGTTTTTAAGCCTTTCTTTCATGCTGAAGGAAGCACATTTCATCTTCTGAAAGCATTTCTCAGTAATGCTTAGTTTATCCTGTATCTAGTAATTCCGTGTTTTATTGAGTCGTAAATACTTTTATCTTCGTGTTCATTTACTACAATAATGTTGCAGCCTCTGCCAAGCAACGACCTGGTGTCGGTTCCAGACGAGTGAGGTGCTTTGCAGTTACGAGGCATCATGATGAATTAATGGAACTTCACGTCGTTGTTGATCAGAGAGATGCTGTTAACACCAGAAGTCCACGAATGAACTCTTCCAACAGATGCTGTGGCTTTCCTGAATTAATTAACGCAGATCATGTTATACACTCTTTGCACTAGCCACACAGGCCTCTGAATCAGGACCTACCTGTGCATAAGAATGTTAGGGATGCACTTTTGGTCAGTGTTAAACGTATTTCCATTTCTTCACACTGTTCTCTTTGTGGAATGAAGCTCGCTGACTGTAAGTTATTGTTCCTTACCACAGACTGGATTTGAAGTCTCTGTCAAGCATGAATGGCAGTTAGCGATCAAACGTACCCCTGTCAACTTTTTTGTTATCCTGGGACGAACTGTACGCGAAATGTACTGTGATTAAGTTTTAGTTTGTTCTACAGACCTTGCATATTAGTGTTCACCAAATATTGACAAGTTCCATGATTAGAAACCTCTTGGCATTGCGTAGTGGTTGGAACTATTTAACTGGCCTTTTTTTGCAAACTTCCCACGAGAAACGTCTACATTTAATTCCTCTTTTGGTTTGATATTGTTCCACTCACTTGAAAGTGAACGATGCGTAATTAGGCTAACCTTAAATTGATTCTGGGAGCTAATCGATAGGAGCGAGTAGTGTAAATAACACTTTTATAATATAGATAATGGTTATAATATGAAACTTAGTTATACTGGATTTTATTCGTTACACTCCATTTGGGGAGAATCTCATTTTGCAATGAGCTGCAGATTTAATTTTCAGAAGCAGTAGGTACATCAGGCCAATAAATCTAAGCTTTACCACTTGCAGGATTGCATCTCAGTCGTCTGAACTGTAATGAACGTTCCCTTCTTAAAACGTTTACTCTACTTAGGTCACTAAAAATTGATTGCAGATCGGTTCTCTGTTCATCACTTCATTGATGACTCTCCTCACTCGACACAATTGTTCGGTGCAGCACTCATTGCGCTTGTATAATTTCTTTCTCCATGCTTCTTTGTGGAGCGCTCATTAATACTGCCAAGTCATGTATTATGTAATGTCTGCCTTAACGAAGCTCATCTTCAGGTGTAGACATTTTGATTAAGCCGGAATATGAACAACTTGCTGCATATTTTCCACCAATAAGTAACCCACCCATCACTGCAAATTCTCAGACAAGCAGTGCCTATCGTTACATGAATTATCATATTGACGGACTGCGGTGTGACTGAAAACTCAGCACGTTCCAAGGCATACACGCACACGATTTTTCGCGGCACGTGCTCGGATAGCTGCTGAATAAAATAGCACTTGGCAGATATTTGCGAAGCATAGAAGCTGATGTAGATCAGCATGAAAGTAGCTGTAGCTCATTTCGCTTTTATCAGGAGAGGGAAACGAATTTTAGGCTGCTGAAAGATAGCACCATCGCGCCCCGTCTGATTTTCCAAGGCCCTGTCCTAAAGGTAAAAGAAACAGAGTAACAAATGATGGCATTGATCTAAATTGTACTACTCACTGTGCATACATTTTGTGGATGTGTCTACGGAGAGAGCGTGGAAGAGCAAGAGCGGTAGGGAGATATGGGAGATAGGGACTCGAAAAAAAGGACGTATACCTGCTGCATACAGATGGCTAACGAATACGGTGGAGGCAGGCAGGCCGCTAAGACGCTCGGCACCTAATGCGCCTCGCAGTCTCCTGTGAGTTGGAGCAGTTGTAAATCCCATTGAGCGAGCCGGCACGCTGGCTGAAGACGGTGTGCGTAGGCGGGGGGTGGGGGTGGGACGCGGACACTCGCGGGGCGGCGCGTCATAACAGGCGACTAACGACGTCCGTTTGCTAATGAAGTCCCCAGGGCCGGCTCCGCGCCCGCCCCTGCTCGCTGCACCAATCAGAACAGCCGGAAAAGAGCTCCGCTGCCATCTCTGAAACCTCACGTCCACCTTCAACTCACAATTGCACGTTCTGAACCGTTGTCTCCTGTCACTGGAACTAAATCGATTAGTTTCCCCCACCTTGAAGCGAGGTAAGAATTCCTGCCCCAATGATGAGAAACAATGAGGCAGTTCGATCGCGAAATTAAATTCAAAATTATTGCACAGTGAATATTTCAATAACTCCTTTTTATTTTTTGTAACGTTTCTTACTTTATCGAGAAGAAGTGTAAATCCATTTTAAGACACAGCCATTAAATACAGCTCAGTAATTTGGATTTGTGTACAATCACATCCTTAGAAGAAGACATAAACAGATAGGATACATTTTAAAACCGAAAATACCCGTGAAACAAGGAACTATGGACATACGAGATCTTTGTAGAAGAAAGACGGTGCGATATCAGCAGCAGCTTGTTAGTGACGACAGTAGTACAAGATACGTCGAAATGAAGGAGACAGAAATGAAGGCTGACAGAAGAGTGAAAAGGCGCAGAGCTGAAAATAAACCTCCAGATTGAAACTTCCTGGCAGATTAAAACTGCGTGCCTGAACGAGACTCGAAATCGGGACCTATGCCTCTCGTAGGCAAGTGCTCTACCAACTGAGCAACCCAAGCACGACTCACGCCCCGTCCTCACAGCTTTACTTCTGCCAGTACCTCGTCTCCTACCTTCCAAACTTTACAGAAGCTCTCTTGCGAACCTTGCAGAACTAGCACTCCTGAAAGAAAGGATATTGCGGAGACATGGCTTAGCCACAGACTGGAGGAGATTTCCAGAATGAGATTTTCACTCTGCAGCGGACTGTGTGCTGGTATGAAACTTCCTGGCAGATTAAAACTGTTTGCTGGACCTAGACTCGAACTCGGGACCTTTGCCTTTCGCGAGCAAGTGGTCTACCAACTGAGCTACCCGAGCACGACTCAAGCCCCGTCCTCACAGCTTTACTTCTGTCAGTACAGTTTTAATATGCCAGGAAGTTTCATACCAGCGCTCACTCCGCTGCAGTTGGTAGAGCACTTGTCCGTGAAAGGCAAAGGTCCCGAGTTCGAGTCTCGATCCGGCACACAGTTTTAATCTGCCAGGAATTTTCATACCACCGCACACTCCGCTGCAGAGTGAAAATCTCATTCTCAAGATTGAACTTTAAGGAGATTGGTTCAAATGGCTCTGAGCACTATGCGACTCAACTTCCGAGGTCATCAGTCGTCTAGAACTTAGAACTAATTAAACCTAACTAACCTAAGGACATCACACACATCCATACCCGAGGCAGGATTCGAACCTGCGACCGTAGCGGTCACGCGGTTCCAGACTGAAGCGCCTTCAACCGCACGGCCACACCGGCCGGCCGAACTTTAAGGAGAGAACTATTTGGTTTGTACAAATGTGAAAGGAGAAATTGCATTTCTCCTGTTGAGGGATCTATTTCAGAATTCGTCTTTACTGACATAGTAATGATATCAGAAACGAATTCACTGATATATCTGTTCACAGGTTCCTATATTACGAGGATTATCCAGAAAGGAAGTCCCGATCGGTCACGAAACGGAAACCACTGGAAAAATCCGGCAGAGCTTTGCTCAGATGTGTTGGGCAGTGTCTCTAGTATACCCGTCGACAGTGTCGCGTCGTTCTTTTCAGTTTTGAGTAAACAGTGAGCACATAAAGATGCGTAGGGAATAGCGTCTACCGCCAAGAATGAGGGCCTGGTTAGAAATTTCGCCTGTGTCATGCAGCCCACATAATACAACTATCAAGCAATTCACTCTTCATGCCATTTCTCGGCCGCACACTGCAAGGGCAATGAAGTTCCTGCAGCGTTTCCGATGAGATGTGTTTGATCACTCACAGTACAGTACGTAACTGGCTACCCCTGAGTTTCACCTCTGCTCACAAGAACCGCTGGGTATGAAGACAAAATTTTTTCCACAGACAACGAGCTGCAGTCTAGTGGAGATAACTGGCGGCTGCTTTCTATAACGAGGATATTGAAAAGTTGATAGAACACTACGACAAAACTCGAAGTTGGAGCGGCGACTATGTAGACAAGTACGTGGAAGGTGTACCTAACCGTTGCAATTAAAAGATTTCTGGTTTTCACTGTGGTTTACATTTCGCGACCAATCGGAACTTACTTTCTGGACAACCCTCGTATCTTACAGACTTACTTGATAAATTTATAGATAATCCACATTTTGCTGATGACATGAGGCCGGCAGCACACATTAGCCTAGCACAAAATTATTAACTTATCTGTGGTAACAAAAACAAACAGATGTTGGTTACTGATTCATGACGATACATTGTGCGGTTGAAGAAGTACTACCAGACATTAAGAAATATTCTTCAATGTTTCAAACTCCGAACATAACAATTTTAACATTCACAGGAACTGTAACATCAGCTGATTCGTCGCCTAAAATCCATTATCATGTGTGATTACACATTCTCCACAGAATTACTTAAATATTATCAAGCTATGCTAGGTGGACTTCATAGTGCGTTCAAATAAAATGAAACAGGTACCTATTCTTTTTTACCTAGCGCTCGAACCATCACATCAAAATCTCAGTAACAGGTGCGTGGTTCCTAATTTTCGGAAATCCTCTCCCAACGTGACTAGAAAGGTTAAATCTAGGTTGAAATAATCATTTTATGTTCTCAACACGTTTAGCACATTCTCCACAACGTTAAAGATAGCACATGAGTTTTGGAAAATAGTGGAATATACAAAACTCACTAGAAATAATGGCAAATTTTGTATAGTCATTCTGGGAGGGAAGAATCCATCCATTTGAAAGAATACCATAGTAGGCAGAAACCCAAAGACATGCCACCACCACCTTGGCTGTATCATCGTTAAAGCTACAACACAAAAGCCTAGGTATGATCCACAAACGAAGACGTGCACTATCAATTTAGCGATCCAAAACACGACACACGGCCCTTGCTTCCAGCCTCACTTCCACCAGTACCTCCTCTTATACCCTCCAAACAACACAGAAATTCTGATGTTTACCTAACGGCACTCGGCTCCTGGAAGAAAGAATATTCTTTCTAGCTGTGTAAATGAGTCCAGCAACAAGAAGTGTCTCATTAAATCAAGCAACCGTTCGTCCCGAGCGGTCGTTAAATTTTTTGTGTATGCTGGGCAGAAAGATTACGATTTTCCACTCGAGATGGAATCATGCTTCCTTCTCCCTCGCACAGACACCGTATTCAGAGACGATAATGGATGGCTTGGGACTGAGAAGGACGGTGCAGTCAATGCAGTGCTATCAGTGGTATGTGTATGAAGTAATATCGTGAAGGATCCATTTTCATCGCCCAATTTACAGTAGAAGATGATAGTCCAAATTTTATTAATTTTTTAATAAAACGCAGAGAATGAGCACATAGGGCAATAGTGTACGTTGAATGGCAAATTCCTTCCACCTTCATCGGGCTACGGGGAATTAAATTTCGACTCGCGGGATCTGCCACTCTTTTCTCGAGATATAGTGTGCAATCTGAGAATGTCACGGATTTGATGTGCAGCTACGTTTAAAATTTAGCTGTTATGACTCTGGTCCACATACCTCAAGAAGTCCTTAAATCACTCTAAACAGCCTTCGACTGTTAATGTTTTGTTTATTTTAAAATAACACTTAAATTTTCTGCGTAAATATCGTCCCAATTTCAAAGGTGCTTCAAGTTCCTTCTTTCCCGTTAGCATTAGGTAAGCAAACAAGACGTCATAATGACACTGGCTTTGAGAAAACAGCGCATCTGTAATAAAAATTACTTTATACTGCAGGAGCAACACCAGAAACTGTACAACAGACGCATTCCATTTAATAAAAGTGAAATGTGGACATGAAATATAATAGAACAAGAATGGAATAGAATTGTGACAAAATTTCACTAAAACAAAAAATCTTTGAATCAGTGAGGCATTTAACATACCGAGACAGAAGTTGATTGAGCAACCTTTGAAGAAGAGGCAACAAGGATTGCGTATGTTGGTAACGGTCAACCACTGGGACGTTAAGCAATAGAGCGAAAATGTAAATAATCGCAGACACTGGTTGCAGTATTTAGGAAATAAATTATCGCAAGATTATAGGAAATAATGAAAATTAACATCTCATATTTCACTGTTTCCCTCGCTGTTTTGACAGATGTCTACTATAGTATTCCGTGAACTACGACTGCACACGTCCCATTGAAGGTTTCTAGGCTTTTTATATGTTGCTCTTTAAGTGGTGCTTTTCGAGTATTCCTCTTCTTTGTACGACTAGTAAAGTGCTCGAGTTAGGCGTAGGGAACAGGTTTCCTGTTTAATGTTCCATTTATTGCACAGACGAGCTTTAGGTTTATACTGCCTTCATTCTTGTTCTTTCACTTGCTGATTAGGTGGCGAAATGCTGCTTGTCCATACATCATCACAGAAAGTGGAGGTCGCAGACATGTACGCTCTGTAAAGCAATATAGGCGGTAATCTGTTGTAAATCTGACTGCAAACTCCCGTGCTGGTGGAGGCACAACTGTTACGGAGCACACCGTTCTGCGCATAATGTTGAAGAAGAGCCTCTACGACGTTTGTGTATTTCGATGTTGAAGAAACAACGTAATTTACGATTTCAGTGGACGCCGCTTCATCGTGAATACACCATGGATCAATAGAAATGTGTGTTGTGGTGTGATAGGTGACGTTTTATGATGCTCTAGGTCGACCGTTGAGTCCGGATGTGCCATCATCTATGCGAACGGCTCTTCACAGCTCGTACAACACCACGGACAGTGGCCGATGTGATAACTATTTTATTGTAGAGAACATTCAACAGGGCTTCCATAGGATCTATGAGAGTAATCGAAGACAAAATGTCAGCTGTAGACTACGTGATCATTACTAAGAACTATGCGCATCTCTTAATATCTGATGTCTTCCCAGATAGCAGTAGCATCTTCCAGCAGGTTAACCTTCCATGTCAAAGGCCCATCATTGTGCGACAGTGATTACAAGTAAATGTCAGTGAACTCACATTGCGCCCTGGCCACGACATCATCTGTAGTCGATGAAACACATCTGGGACGCCAGCGGACACCAGCTCCGTGTCTACAGGCTATCGGGCTGTTGCTTAGGAATTCGCCAAGGGTTGGTACCATTGTACGGTAGTGCGTTGAAACAGAAAGGACGAGTAGTCATCTGACGGGAGCGATGATCTCCCTGCTGAGGAGAGGGGAATGAGTTACTTCTGGGCAATCGAATGGAATGGTCGTTTCTCTCTACTGCGGTGGATGAGGAATGGTGTTGAGTTACGTATGCTCGGAAGCGCAGGGGAGAGACCAGAGTGATAATTCTTCATACAGAAAACGAGTTACGGCTGGGCAGTTGGAAGGTACGGAGAATGGACGCGCTCGACTCCGGCATAGGGCAACCGTTTACAGAGAACGACTACGTTTCAGAAGTGACTGTGATATGTATCGCATGTTGTTTCTTGTCGAAGCTGTATGTCAGCCACACGTAATGGCGGGAGTTTTAAGCATGCTTGCCATTGAGCGGAGACTTGGGAGCCACCGTCAAACATAAAGGGTGTGTTCAGCGTCGTGTCATGGAGGTTTTCTCAGGACAGACTCACCGAGACTCCACATTTCCTTGGTAAGTTCCATATCGTAAATATTGGAGGCATTTAATTTAAGTATGTAGGACACTTGGTTCAAATGGCTCTGAGCACTATGGGACTCAACTGCTGTGGTCATAAGTCCCCTAGAACTTAGAACTACTTAAACCTAACTAACCTAAGGACAACACACAACACCCAGCCATCACGAGGCAGAGAAAATCCCTGACTCCGCCGGGAATCGAACCCGGGAACCCGGGCGTGGGAAGCGAGAACGCTACCGCACGACCACGAGATGCGAGCTAGGACACTTGATGAGTGAATTTTTACTCTGTACGGATGCCGCCTTGTTAGACTGGAATTATGATCTTTTAATGTGATTGTTTCAAGAGATTTCTGGTTTTGTTCTCGTTGTTGCGAGCAGTTACTGTGTTATGAAGTTTTCTAATGACATTTACTGTGAAAGCTTTCTGTTCGCTGAATATAAACTGGTTAGAACTGTTCTTAAGGTACTTGTGTTACAGGGAAACTTAAGTATGCCAATAATCTTGTTGGTGGGTATAGGGGGCATGTCTATCGACCTGATTTCTTGTTGGTGAATTACTGAACTTCATAAATGCCAACTTGTTCAACTGTCAGAGCAAAAATCTGAGTAATTTTCGGTAAGAGGCAGCTGCGACAGACTGGGTTCTGATGTGGTGTATAGATTCATGTATTGAGTTATAAATATAGTGACTTTTAAATTTATTAAGCTTACCCATTACGGCTATTTTAGAACCAGTGACTGTTAACTGAATTTAGATACATAAAACTCCAACCTGGCAATTCTTTCATTAGTTATTTATTATTTCATGGACCCGTTCTCCAGCCTTTACAGGTTAATCTTCAGATGGTTTTCTGGAAGTTACGTATCTCTTTCTGGCATAATGCTGGATGCTGGATTTTAAATTTTCTGTGGATGGTTCAAATGGCTCTGAGCACTATGGAACTTAACATCTGAGGTCATCAGTACCCTCGAACATAGAACTACTTAAACCTAACTAACTTAAGGATATCACACACATCCATGCTTGAGGTAGGATTCGAACCTGCGACCGTAGCAGTCACGCGCTTCCGGGCTGAAGCACCTAGAACCGCTCGGCCATAACGGCTGGTGAAATTTGCTGTGGAGCACTGCTTACAATTAAAGTTGTTGAAACTTTGGTTGTATTTTTATCCTTTTCCCTAATCAGAAAGGCGTTTTTCGTTGTGACGGAATCTTCTCACGAAATTCTAATCACCAACGTTCTCCTCCGAATGCGAAAAGATTTTGTTGACACCGACCTACAGAGGGCGGAACGATCACCACGGTAAAATAAGGGAAATCAGAGCTCGTAGGGAAAGATATACGTGTTCATTCTTTCCGCGCGCTTTACGAGATTGCAATAATAGAGAATTGTGAAGGTGGTTCGATGAACCCTCTGCCAGGCACTTAAATGTGATTTGCAGAGTATCCATGTAGATGTAGATGTAGATGTAGATGTACGTATTCCACTGCTAACAAGGTTTGGCCCTAGTGTCGTCACATGAGAATTCCGTTTGTGCCACATATCTCCAAAAACATAGCCAGGACTTTTGGAATATATGCCTTGCTGAATCGCTGCTGTACTCTGTTTCAAATGTTCACCAAAAGGCTATTAAGTAAGCAGCCATAATGATGTGGTTGATCAGTGTTGCTGCAATTTTTAAACCCAGTTGGCATGTGAAGCACATCACTGCAAAACCTACGAGTGGTCATATGCCGGCAAACGGGTGGACGAAGATTTTGGCATGAAATGACGTGGCCGCTTTGAGCATTGAAAATAATGTGCTCGTCAGGGTCGCTTTAATCAATTAGCTATGGGTGTTTGCCAGCCATTACAATTCTATGTATTTGTTACTCACCGTAGCGTGCAAAATAGCCACTAATCAGTTCTGAGTACAGAACCAAATGGGCCCAGTTTATGTTTGGTGAAGCCACGATGGCAAAACTCAAGCAGTCTTCATTCGTTATTTGCTGTAAATATCCTCACTACAGCACTTTCATTCAAAAATTCTCTGCTTATTATTACATTTATTTTTAGAATCATGGGAAGAGTGGATGACTTTTAATATTCCTAACTCCTTAAGCTGAGACGTGGCTGTGCTATGTTATTTCACTAACCGCTCTCAGTTTAGAAAGAACAAGAACATAATATAGCAAGCAACATACTAATTTGTGGTGGAACACATCATAAAGAAGACCTTTGGTTAATATACGATCGATTGGCGCAGATCACATCATAACCTGTTAAGTGACTCAGGGTTTATTCAAATTTTGAGTAGTGCAGCAAGATTCACGGAAGTGCACGGCGGTTTGGTGAGGCCGTTGAACACTAAGTTGGGCTGCGCGGCCGCAGAACGGGTGAGGCCTACAGGTGGGGAGGGAACGATAGCGTCGTGAATGCCTCAAATGGGTCTGAGCGCTATGCGACTTAACTTCTGAGGTCATCAGTCGCCTAGAACTTAGAACTAATTAAACCTAACTAACCTAAGGAAATCACACACATCCATGCCCGAGGCAGGATTCGAACCTGCCACCGTACCGGTCGCTCGGCTCCAGACTGTAGCGCCCAGAACCGCACGGCCACTCCGGCTGGCGTGAATGCCTCCGAAAGTCATTTTGTAAGAGTGTCACAGTACCTTGTAGAGTTCATGTTGGTGGGTTCAGGTGGAAATCTCAAATACACCACATGTGTAACATCCCAGAACGATGACTTCGCCGGCGGATAGCACAATGTTGAACGTTTTGGCGTCGGTGACACTTTGTGGCGGAATTCCATTGATGCTTTTGCTTTATACGTAAAAATGGTGAACCCATCTTTAATCACCTGTCAAAATGTTGATGCCGATACAATGATCATCGTACACAGCCATCTTCGTCTATGGATTTCAACAGGGGACACGTTTTCTGCGATCAGAAGCTAACTATAACAAGCTCTTTCTCACGCAGTGGCATAGTAACGTCAGACACCGTTACCTTACACGGTACAACTGGGAGCGCTCTCACAGCTGGAAGTTGCGTCAGCAAAGCAGGAAAGTGGACCGAGTAATATGTAGGAGCTATAATACCGAAACCGATATTGACAACATAATAAAAAATTCGGAGGCATTACTTTTCATCATTCACCCACATTACTGCCATCGTACAGCAATCTAATAGGCGGACTAAGGACATCGACAAAATAGTGAGATTTTACCAGATTTGTTTGTTACTTATATGAAGGTGTAAAAGCCTTTCTATGATTTGTTTTTGGTAGTGCAAATAGTAGGTGCACAGCCCAGTTGGAGCGCATCGTGACAACATGTGTCTACCAGGTAAGTGCAAGTAGGTTTTGATAGGTGCAAACATTGCTAATCGACAACGGGGGAACTGAACCAACAGGAATGTATTGTTATCATCAGATCGCTAACAGCTGTTATTCCACAGCTCAGGGCAGCAGAGAGTTCTCCTGTCCGTTCTAAAAAGATGTACTGATGATTAATGTGTGTGGGGGTTGACGTAGCTACAATCTGGATCTACGTGAAAACAGTTTACTGTGCTGTAAACGAAACACAAATACACTACAAGTTTTTTAACAGGGAGAAATCTCATACTCGGGCATGGTTTACGGCTTTTATCATCTGACATGAACTTCATTCCATCCAGAAACTGCTGAAAGAAAAATCGTGTGCCGAATAATTTTTTGAGATACGTTGAAAAATTTTTAAGTTTTAGTATTTTATCTTACTCTCTCATTACGGTAGCAACCACACACTCACTTAATGAGATAGAAGCATGCTTTTATCGAGGGCTGAAATCATTACGCTGCAAGCTCGAGATAGGAGGTGGTCTAGGATGTTCGTTGGGCAGGCGATGCTCCGCGGAATTGCTAGGCAGATCGAAGACCGGCCGGGGTAAGTGCTTGGGAACTGGGGCGAATGGTCTCTCAGAGCCGGCATCTAATATCAAGGGCGGAACATTCCAACAAGTAGCTCCGGCCGCCACCGCTTCTTTGAGCCGACCTCTCTTCCCGCAGTCCAGCAGTAAAGTTGGCTGCTTGCCTGACCGTTTCCGCTTCGCCTGCGGCGTAGGCTGCCCGTGGCACAACATTTAAAGCCGCTGATCTACTGGAAGTATCTTGGTGACTGGCCACTGGTATTTGGAAATTTGTGGTAAGTTCCATGGGACCAAACTGCTGATGTCATCGGTCCATAGACTTACGCACTAGTTAATCTAACTTAAGCTAACTTACGCTAAAGCTAACACACATAACCATGCCCGAGGGAGGACTCGAACCTTCGACGGAGAGAGCCTCGCGAACCGTGGCAAGGCGCCCTAGACCACACGGCTGGTCACTTATCTCTACACTTTAGTGCGTAAGATACGCTAACTTATTTATTTCTTCCCCGCTTAGGTGCAACAGTCTGCGTAAACGCGATCCTACATTTTTTGTGCTTTGGTCCTCTCATCGGAACCCATTACAAGTAGATGGAATTTTACATATGATAATTACCTGTACACTGGACCTACGTGACGGATATTATTCCTTGTATATAAGCGATGTCAGCGCAGTACCTACGTCGACAACTCGAATAAAGTTTGACATAAAATGACCATTTACACAACGTTCATTTCATGTACATAATTTTTTACTCAATTGTCTTCATCGGTGAGCTTTATAAACAGAATTACCGATTTCTTTTATACAATAGCCATCTTCACAATCCTCCATTCTTAAGCACTACAAGAATTCATAAACGTTTATAACTCAATACATGCCTAAGACTTGTTGCAGGGCAGCAGAGTAAGAGGTTGTGAAGTTGGCTATCGTGTAGCCAAAATCGGTAATTCTGTTTATAAACTCAACGATCAAAACAATCAAACAAAAAAAAAAAAAAAAAAAACAGTAACAGCTTGAACTAACAACTGTACACAACAGATGTGCAATCCATGAATCAGTTGTGAGCAGGCTGCAGTGTATTAGTGATGTGCACTTGTTACCAGAAATAAATGTATCGGCATTATTTACTGTTATCTCCCGCACGTTTAACTTTTCAAACCTCGGTTAGTTCCAAAATGAATATTAACCCGAAACTGGTCACCTACTGACCAAACATGTTTTATTCGGAATTGAGGTTGTCTTTTTGCGTCAGTATTTGTTATGTTACAACTGCAGTGTAAAGGTTGCTATGTACTCTCTTTTTGATCCTTAGTTTCCTTGTACAAAGACAACATTTCTACACTCGAATGTAATTATTGTTTATTTGACACAACTAGTTAACTTTACTTATGACTACTTGTCACAAGTTTTACGTTTTCCTGTCATATGCTGCTAGCCGAACAGCGTGGCAGCATTTCTTCATGAACTTCAAGTGCCACTTGATAATGACATCATAGGCGAAACTGACCAATGTAGGGCGATGAACAGTAACTACAATTGACCGTGGGATTGTGCTTTCCGAAATTCCCTACGATTGTGGTACCAGTCAAAAGGAAAATGGCGCGTTTGCTAATGGTCCACCAGAACTATTCTCGTTCATAACCATAACAAGTTGTAATATAATGAATGTTTTCGAAGCACTAGATCTAATAAAGAGAAGAAAAATTGCCCTGCAGAATGTCCAAATTTCCCGGTTATATAGTACAAACAGAAAGCTAATCTTCCAAACTGTAACGGATGAATTAGTTAACTTAAAAATATTAATGTCGCCTAAATTCAACCATACTGTGGCAAATAATGATAGAAAACAACGTGATTTAATGTCAAATATAAGCGATAACAAACTTATATACGTTGTACCAAAATATAATCGAAGCTACTATATAAAGAAAAGTAATAGTTTAACACTGTTACTGAAATCTCGAAAAATTCTTTCCCGATTTACTTCAAACATTTTTACAGTTCTCCACTAGACGATGGACGGACATAGGTTGCATATTTTTAAATATACAGGGTGATTACAATTAAAATTGTGCTTTCAAACAGCTGTAGAAAGAACACCACTAGTTAAAATGACGTCAAATTGCAAAGGAATATTATTGGAGAAGGGGGAAAATGCATGGCAGAGGAAAAATAAACAGTTAAAAAATGTAGCAATAGATGGCGCTGTAAACATCATAATTTAATAGTGGTCGACTACAAATCACAAATGAATCATACAACAATGCCTAAGGCGTACGTGTGTCGTTAAACTGTACTAGTTAGTGCGCAAGGGTATACAGGTGTGATACCGTTAGTTACGTAAGCCCATCCACCACGGCAAGGTCATATCACATCGGATGTATAAAAGGCATCACTTACATCGGTTTTAACTGTCCTGAGGCCAAAAACCGCATAAAAAGCATCAGTGCCATCTGTTATTTATTGTCCTATGGCCAAAACCTCTTAAAAACCATCAATCGAAATCGAACAGGATTATTAATTGCCGTTCGACTGGCGCAAAACATGTTCAATACACTGCCCACCGTTTTCTGCAACAAGCTGAAATCGAGAAACAGCACATTTCACATCTGTTTCCTGGGTCACGTTCAGAATGTGTTGCGCAGTGCGTGCCATCAATGCAACTAAGTTTGCAATCGGAACACCGAACACAACATCTTTCAGGTAACTCCACAGGCCGAAGTCACACGGATTAAGATCAGGTGATCGGGGCGGCCAGGCTGTAGGAAAATGGCGGCTGATAATTCTAGAATTTCCGAAATGGTACGTCAGAAGCAGCTTAACTGGATTTGTAATAGTGCGGAGGTGCGCAATCTTGCGTAAAAATGATGCCATCCACACATCCACGCCGTTCGAGAGCTGTAACGCGGTGGTTGCGCAAGAGACACTCATAGCGCTTACCAGTGACGGTACAGGTAACAGGACCGGAAGCACCGGTCTCTTCGAAAAAATATGGCCCAATGATAAATGAGCCCGCAGTACACAGCGACCTGTTCACGAAGAAATGATACTGGTTGATTAGCGTGTGGGTTTTCCGTTGCCCATATTCGACAATTCTGTGTATTGATATATCCTGTCAGATGGAAGTAGGCTTCGTCTGTTCACACAGTCGTCCACGGCCAATCATTGTCCACTTCCATGCGAGCAAGAAATTCTAAAGCGTAGGTCTCTCTTGCTGGCAGGTCAACACGAAGCAAATCGTGCACATTGGTAATTTTGAATGGATAGCAAAGAAGAATGTATCGTAGGATTTTACGCACCGTGCTCAAGGGTTTGTCCAATGTTCGGGCAATTCTCCGTGCATTACGCGATTGCACACCACCACTCGTCTCCTCCTGCATTGCTGTGGACACTGCTTCCACTGACGTCGAATCAATTCGTTTCCGCCCTCTACAATGTTGCACACCAAAAGAACCTGTCTTTTCGAATTTCCGAATCATTTTCTCCAGACCCACGGCAGTCATCGGACCGGCGCCTATTTTCAAACCCTTCAGTGTTCGGAACTTCTGCAGAGCGACGTGTGCGCAGTCATGTTCCCTGTAATACAGCTTTACAAGCAGAGTGCATTTAGACTGTCACGGCGAGCGTCGGAGATACCGAAGGAGGAAAACCGTGTACCCGGCGTGTTTATAACAACTTCAATGGGTCATGCGCATGACAGGTGTTTTCATTACGTGTTCTGACACGTACAGTGCCATCTATTGATCAATTTTCACACTATTTCGTTTTCATCTGCCATACGTTTTCTCCCTTCTCCAATAATATTCCGTTGCAATTTCACGTCATTCTGACCAGTGGTGTCATTTCCACAGCATTTTGAAAGTTTAACTGAAATTATAATCATCCTGTATGTTGCATGTAAATGTACAGTGTGAACAAAAATTGGCGCCCTGACTTTGCAACTCTATTCCTGACACACTGCCAGTGCAAAAGTGTCTGTCAGAAAATTTTGTCCAGCGAATGTTTACGGCAGTAAATGGACGTAAAAGTTTGGCAGTCTGGTAGCACGTTAACAATATTTACA
The DNA here is from genome assembly GCF_023864345.2 of Schistocerca serialis cubense. NCBI lineage: Eukaryota > Metazoa > Arthropoda > Insecta > Orthoptera > Acrididae > Schistocerca > Schistocerca serialis. Next base: position 617,587,829 of record NC_064641.1, read on the forward strand.
GTTAGTACTTCTGTCAGGATGTAGCAGTTTTGTGCAGTAGCTTGAGATTTGATTGAGGCTTATTTGTTTTTATTTGCTAAAGGTAGTCTGCGTGGTATTGTATCTGGCGCCTTAATCGACATACGGCGATAATATTGGGTTCTCTACAAAATGTTCGCAGTTACGTACTACGGGCACAAAAATGGCTGTCACTGGTTAGCTTTTAGAGAAGCCTTTAGCACGTTGCGGACGCCAATTGTTTCACGCCACTGCGTCTACTAGATTCCAAAATTGTTACCTGTGTACCCTCCCCCCCATGGTCCCAGCGAAATTATTTGAAAAGCACATTCCTAGCCCTACTCCTACTGGTGACGAAGCGTCATTCACCAACAGCAGTAACGTAAACCGGCATAATATGCACTATTGGGCAACGGAAAATCCACGATGGCTGCGATAAGTGGAACATCAGCGACCTTGGCGGGTTAATGTATGGTGCGGCATTATAGGAGGAAGGATAATTGGCCCCCATTTTATCGATGGCAATCTAAATTGTACTATGTGTGCTGATTTTCTACGTAATGTTCTACCGTTGCTACTACAAGATGTTTCACTGCATGACAGAATGGCGATGTACTCCCAACATGATGGATGTCCGACACATAGATCGCGTGCGGTTGAAGCGGTATTGAATAGTGGTGGTGGTGGTTAGTGTTTAACGTCCCGTCGACAACGAGGTCGTTAGAGACGGAGCGCAGGCTCTGGTTAGGGAAGGATTGGGAAGGAAATCGGCCGTGCCCTTTCAAACGAACCATCCCGGCATTTGCCTGTAACTATTTAGGAAAATCACGGAAAACCTAAATCAGGATGGCCGGAGACGGGATTGAACCGTCGTCCTCCCGAATGCGAGTCCAGTGTGCTAACCACTGCGCCACCTCGCTCGGTGTTAGTATTGAATAGTATATTTTGACAGGTGGATTGGTCGTCGAAGCGCCATACCATGGCTCGCACGTTCACCGGATCTGACGTCCCCGGATTTCTTTGTGTGGTGAAAGTTGAAGGATATTTGCTATCGTGACCCACCGACAACGCCTGACAATATGCGTCAGCGCATTGTCAATGCATGTGCGAACATTACGGAAGGCGAACTACTCGCTGTTGAGAGGAATGTCGTTACACGTATTGCCAAATGCATTGAGGTTGACGGACATCATTTTGAGAATTTATTGCATTAATGTGGTATATACAGGTAATCACGATGTAACAGCATGCGTTCTCAGAAATGATAAGTTCACGAAGGTACATGTATCACATTGGAACAACCGAAATAAAATTTTCAAACGTACCTACGTTCTGTATCTTAATTTAAAAAACCCACCTGTTACCAACTGTTCGTCTAAAATTGTGAGCCATATGTTTGTGACTATTACAGCGTCATCTATCAAAATGCGAAAAAAGTGGTCCAACTAAAACATTCATATTTCTTTACGTACTACGCGAATATGTAATAAGAAATGGGTGTTTCTATTTTAAAAGAAAACGCTTTCGATATCCGTTTGACCTATGACAGCGCCATCTAGCGGGCCAACCATAGCGACATCTGGTTTCCCCCTTCAAGCTAGACAAATTTCGTTCTTTGTACTTTTTTCGTTTGACGCTTATTTCGTGAGATATCTGTCCCAGTCACGATCAATGGACCACTATATATATATATATATATATATACAATGTGAACTCATGAAATGTAATAGAAGGCATGGCCTGTACCTCAATAGGTATGGGAACGGGATGCTGGCTAAGCTTACAGGTGACAGTGTAGTGGGTGGTGGTGGTTATGGTGGTAGTGGTGTCACTCATGGAAAAATTCCTGTAGTAGTTGATGTTAGAGGTGCACCTTTTTTGGACTGAAGTGAGCTGATAGGTATACCTGCTTAAAGGATGTCCCTCTAACTAAGGGGTCACCTTCCGAGGATGTAATGCTTCCAAGTAGAGAAGCAATTAGCATATTTCATCAAAAAATGAGAGGCATTAAAAGATAATGTAGTGAACTGCTTATGGATGTCGACTGTGAAGTTATTGGTATATCAGTGCACCACCTAAATAATTTGACAATTCAGAGGCTTCCTTTACCAGGCTACAGATTAGCTGGCTGTTTCTCAAGGAGTTCCTTGCGGGATGGGGAAGTGGCTCTGTACGTAAAAAGCAGCATTCCATTTGAGTCCGTAGATGGATCACGACACTGCACTGAGCAGATATTTGAATGCATCGGTAGTTGAACTTAATGAAACTAAACTTCTAATTGTTGTTGTTTATAGGTCCCCTAACTCCGACTTCAGAGCATTTCTGCTCAAGCTAGAGAGGGTTCTTGATTCACTTTGTAGGAAGTACCTGAAACTAGTTATATGTGGTGACTTCAATATAAATTTTGTATATGATGGTGCAAGAAAAAGGATGTTGGTAGATCTCCTAAATTCGTATGATCTGATGAAAACGGTGTTTTTTCCAATTAGGGTGCAGGGGAACAGTAGCACAACCTTAGACAATATTTTTATTCATTCTCCATTACTAGATGGGCATTCTGTTAGTAAAAGCGTGAATGGCCTTTCAGACCATGATGCACAAATTTTAATACTAAAAGGCTTCTGTACTCAAACAAGGGTCATATTGAATAACAAACTATGTAGGAAAGTTAATCCAACAGCAATACAGAGTTTGTTAAACCTTGTCAAGGAACAAGAGTGGCAGGATATTTATAGTGCTGGTAACATCGATGATAAATACAATGCTTTTCTGATCACATTGTTCATGATCTTTGAGAGTTGCTTGCCATTAGAACATTCTAAATGGGGTACTAGCAGTAATGGGCAGCCTGGGTGGCTAACTTGTGGGATAAGGATATCGTGTGGAACAAAGAGGGAGTTATATCAAAATGTTAGAAGTAGTCACAATCAAGCTACAGTAACTCATTACAAACAGTACTGTAATGTGCTTAAAAATGTTATCAGGAGAGCAAAGAGGATGTGGTATGCAAATAGAATAGCTAATTCACAGGATAAAATTAAAACCATATGGTCTGTTGTGAAGGATGTGTCTGGTCAGCAGCACAATGTAGACGATATAAAGCCAGTTTGCAGTAAAAATATTTCTGTTACTGATAAATCAGATATATGTACAGTATTTAACAATCATTTTCTGAACATTTCTACTGAATTTAATAAAAATTTAGTTTCTACAGGAAATCATATAACTTTCTTAACAAATGCCTTTCCCAGATTGATGTCTGAAATGCTACTCTGTGATATAAACAAGAGGGAGGTCGAGTCAATACTCTCATGGTTATGATGGAGTACCTAGTAGAATATTAAAGTACTGTGCTGCGTACGTTAACCCTATATTTAGCCATATTTGTAATTTTTCCTTTAGGACTGGTCAGTTTCCTGAGCGATTAAAATACTCAGTAGTATAGCCGCTTTATAAAAAGGTAGAAAGGGTTAATTTAGATAATTTTAGACCTATTTCTATACCATCAGTGTTTGCAAAAGTTATCGAAAAGTCTAAATATTTAAGGACAATTGATCGTTTTATATCACACGATTTGTTGTAAAATGTACAGTTCGGCTTTAGAAGTCGTTTAACAACTGAAAATGCTGTATTCTCTTTTCTATGTGAGGTACTGGATGGGTTAAATAAAAGGTTTCGAACACTTGGCATATTTTTTTTTATTTAACTAAGGCATTTAATTCTGTTGATCACAAAATATTGCTCCAGAAGTTGGACCATTACTGAATACGGGGAGTGGCTCACAATTGGTTCACCTCTTACTTTAGCAACAGGCAGCAAAAGGTCATTCACAATGTTGATAACGGCTGTGATGTGGGGTCTGAGTGGGGTACTGTCAAGTGGGGGGTGCCCCAGGGATCAGTGTTGGGGACATTCCTGTAACTTATTTATATAAATTACATGCCCTTTAGTATTACGGGTAACTCTAAAATGTTTCTGTTTGCTGATGATACTACCTTGGTAGTAAAGGATGTTGTGTGCAACATTGGCTTGGTTTCAAATAGTACAGTTCATGGCTTGTAGGAAATAAAGTAACGCTAAATCACAGTAAGACTCAGTTTTTACAGTTTCCAACATACAATTCAACAAAACCTGACATTTTAATTTTACAGAACGGGCATATGATTAGTGAAACTGAGCAGTTCAAATTTGTAGGTTTTCAGATAGAAAACCCACGTTCAGGATCTTGTTCAAAGACTTAATACTGCCATTTTTGCTATTCGAACTGTATCAGAAGTGAGTGATCGTTCGACAGGAAAATAAGCCTACTTTGCTTATTTCATTCGCGTATGTCGTATGGTATTATATTTTGGGGTAACTGTTCCCATTCTAAAAGGATATTTTTGGCTCAGAAATTGGCGGTTCGGGCAATAGGTGGTGTTAGTTAACGAACCTCTTCTCGACCTCTGTTCACGAGTCTGGGTATTTTGACACTGGCTTCTCAATACGTATATTCCTTATTGTTGTTTCTTGTTACCAATATTAGTTTGTTCCCAAGAATAACCATCTTTCACTCGGTTAATACTCGGCAGAAATCAAACCTGCATTTGGATCAGGCTTCCTTAACTCTTGTGCAAAAAGGTGTGCAGTATACTGCTGCATCCATTTTCAATTAGCTGCCAATCGAATTCAAAAATCTCAGCAGTAATCCACGCACTTTCAAATCGAAACTGAAGAGTCCCCACATGGGTCACTCCTTCTATTCAGTCGAGGAGTTCCTTGAAAACTTAAGCTGATTTTTATTGCATTCCTGATAGCGTTTACTTAAACTTATAGACTGAATTTTTTAAGGTTCATGAACATTTATTTTTATCTATTATTACGTTTATGTTGTATTTCATGTACTGACACGTTCCATGACCTTGGAGATTTGCTACTCAGTTTGGTCCTACGGAACTTGACGTGTAATTAAATACAATAGTGAAACGTTGTTAATAAAAATGTCAGAAAACTCTTGAAAGGTTTGCTTCAATTTGTAGCACAATACTCTAACAAACATTCGGACGGATATGTGCTACATAATTTTTATATAACAGCAATGTGTAAACATTCTGTTAGAACCAACTGTATGAAAGAAAACGCTGTGCTCAGAAAACTTGATGCTTACTTTTATTTTTTGTAGTCACCTTTAACAAAGATCTCAGGGCATTTAAATGATTAGAAAAATTCTCGCTCTATATACACTATGTGATCAAAAGCACACCACGTGAAATTTGATCCATAGTTGAAATCCACAAAGAGCAAATGTTGGTAATGTGAAGCTTATAGCCTGCAAGGTAAAACATACAGTTGTATAAAAGCCAGTATAAAAAGTATAAGGTTAAAAATACCTATAAAATAAAATCTTCCAGCCTGACAGATCAATTACCGTGAACGTAACTGTAAGATAATTAACGTGTCAGTACATGTTTTATTATCAGATGCTCGTTTTCCCATGTGAAATAATTTTAATTAGTGACTACGGATACCACATATTTACCATTACAGTTATAGTGCGCTCAGCTGGCCTAAGTTTCCTTGCGTTAATACAAGACGCATTCTGATCATCAACAGCACTTACTATGTACCTACATCTTTAGTTTGACGTTGATACTACATCAGAATATTTTATGGCATGTATGGCTGGTACACATGACTGTTAATTATGTAAACATTTTATCTTTCTCGTGTAGCATCAGGACTTTTATGGATTTAGCGTCAGCAAACTAGCTTAGTTGTTTACACACTGTTTTTATTTCTGTAACAGATCTGAAGATGGCAGTGGCCGAAATCGGTCATAGTGAAATGTAAAATAAATTTATGTGATCATGACGGACCTGTAAAATTAAGTGCCAAAAATATGGTCATGCACTCATTTTCAGACTTTATGTCTTCAATTGATAACATTACAGGGCTGTAATTTTCGTGTAGCCACTCCGCCACAGGCCGTGCGTTATGAACAGGTGCTTGATCCTGTTGAAAGATCCAATCGCCATCCCCGAATTGCTCTTCAACAGTGGGAAGCGACAAGGTGCTTAAAACATCAATGTAGGCCTGTGCTGTGATTGTACCAGGCAAAGCAACAAGGGGTGCAAGCCCCCTCCATGTAAAAAACGACAACGCCATATCACAACTGCCTCCCAGTTTTCTGTTGGCATTACGCATGCTGGCAGATGACGGTCACCGGGCATTCGCCATTCCCAGACCCTGCCATCGGATCGCCTGCCATCGGCGTCGTTTGGCATTTACCGGCGTGATGTGTGGCTTATGAGCAGCCGCTCGACCATGAGATCAAAGTTTTCTGACCTCCCTCCTAACTGTCATAGTACTTGCAGTGGATCCTGATGCAATTTGTAATTCCTGTATGATGATGTGGATATATGTCTGCCTATTACACATTACAACCCTCTCAACTGTCGGCGGTCTCTGTCAGTCAACAGACGAGGTCGGCCTGTACGCTTTTGTGCTGCACGTGACCCTTCACGTTTCCACTTCACTATCACATCGGAAACAGTGGAACTACGGATGTTTAGGCGTGTGGAAGTCTCGCGTACAGACGTAAGACACAAATGCCACCCAATTACCTGACCACGTCCCAAGTACCTGAGTTCCGTAGAGCACCCAATTACGCTCTCTCATATGGCTAATGACAACTGAGGTCGCTGATGTGGAGTGCCTGGCTGATGTGGAGTGCCTGGCAGTAGGCGGCAGTACAGTGTACTTAATATGAAAAACGTATGTTTTTGGGGTGTCCGGATACTCTTGATCACATAGTGTATATTCTTTCTCTTTATGTGCAAGCTTTTGGAAGTATAAATTCAGATATTTTTGTTGGGGACTGAGGAAAGTGCACTAAACTACATTACATCAGTAGTCATTTCAATTGTGACAAATAATAATAGCTACCAGCAGTAGTATGCTTTTATGTTGGTTACTACCTCCAAGTACATGTGGCGTGAGCAAGCCATTAATACTTATTTTCCCCCGTGGAAATAGGACATGTACGGAAGCGTGTAGGCAAAATTGTTCGTATGTACTGACAGGCTTAGTCCACTTCGATGTGCAATTACTACCGTGGAGACCTCAGGTAGTAAATTATGTGATGTGCTTGCGGAATGACTGTAAGGCACAGAGGAAACATAAGCAACACATTGAAATCGGTTCATATCACAATCACTGCACTCTTACCTCAATAATTTTAAACAAAACGTGTTTATAGAACAAAGTGTTCTTTCGTTTTATTCCTCACAGTCGTCCTCAACAGGAACAGAAAAGATATATTTGTGGCTTATTGGCTTATAATTACAATACTACTATGGAATCTGAATTGTCCAAAACCAAACGATTTGCCCATTCATTTTAAGCGGCGTTAGTTCCCATACAAGCTTTCCTTTGCAACACAGATACACCAAGCTCGAAGTCAGAGAGGGTGGAGAAGAAGATGTGGACAGAGAGGGTTGAGGAAGTAAAGATAGAGGGGCGGGGAAGGAGGAGATTTAGAGTGAGAGTGGGAAGGAGGAGAACGGCAGAGACGGGGTGGGCTATAACAGAGTGTTGGGGGGGGGGGGGGGGGGGAACAGGTATGAAGACGTACATCCATTTCCCGTACATATTTAGCAATTCCAAAGGATAGAAGTGTCAGGCAATATAATATATCACTATCTCAATAATCATGGAAAAGAAGTATAGCTTTGCTAAGCCTTCAGAGCAGGGCCTTAGAAGCTTTTAAGGTAACAACTGTTTGCGTGCTGACGTTTCCCAGCTTACGGTCGCTGTTGTGCAAGACAGCTGTTTTGAAATTTTGACCTTATAGAGGTATGATATCCGTTTTGGAGATGTTATATCCGTTTTTGGCAGGAGTATGTGCTCTACATATGGTATTTCCATGTTTCCATAAGAGCGAACAAAAATATAATAGGAAGTAGAGAATGCTCCATTGAACAATGTGAGGTAGGGAAACCAGGGTCGCAGAAGCCAGCTTAAGGATATATGGAAGTAATTTTGTACACCGCTTTGTCTAGTATTATCGTTTTCCAGCTTATTTACAACTAACATGCGGACAAATTTATATGTACAGTGCTGTTTATTAACATACGCAGACTTTATTTGCCGTCCGGGGTGGCCGAGCGGTTCTAGGCGCTACAGTCTGGAACCGCGCGACCGCTGCCGTCACAGGTTCGAATCCTGCCTCGGGCATGGATGTGTGTGATGTCCTTAGGTTAATTAGGTTTAAGTAGTTCCAAGTTCTGGGGGACTGATGACCTCAGATGTTAAGTCCCATAGTGCTCAGAGATATTTAAAGTTAAAAAAAGGACTTTATGTCCTGCAAGGGAAACAAGGAGATCGAGCCCGATTACTAGGAGGTCACGATCCACGTTTTATTTACTTTACTTGTCCATAAGGCGTCTCTGTTGTGTAGTATGTACATCATTCTCTGACAGAACGTGGCATGAAACAACGACAGACCTATTCATTACCTAATGATGTTTAGAGACGTACAGGATAATAGGATAGAACAGTTCCGGTATAATTTTGCGGAACTGACTGACATGCACCTTGTGTATGGGGAAGTACGCTGCAATGCTCTCGCTGTTGAGAGGATGTATGGGGGATGGTTTCCTAATAGACATCATCCGTCACGACGAGTGTTTATATTTCTCGATCAACGAACGTGGGAGACTGGTTCATTAGAAGAAGAAACGAGGGACGAGGCAACGTGAGAAACACCAGGTATGTGTCAGTTGGCGTCAGAATATTGTTCGCCTATATCATACTTGCATTTAAGTTGATGGCATTCAGTTTCAGGACATTTTGTAAGGTACAGTACAACTGGTACGTTCAGTGTACTAATGATTCCCTTTACAGTTAACTGCAACGAATATAAATAAATAAGTACAAAGTAATGTGGTTTTATTCCTGTTACTCCTTAAGCTGACTTCTCCGACCCCAAGTTCCCTACCTCAAATTGTTCACTGGAGAATCCTCTGTTTCCTATAGAATTTTTGTACGCTCTTACGAAAACACCCTGTATAATGCAACTCTCTTGATTAACTGAATGAAAATCTTGTGAAGACAGCCATCTACTTAGCAATCTGCTACAGATGCTTACACGTGGCATGAATGCAACGCTTCTCTAGACCACCAGGTAGCCATTTAGAATCCAGAAATCTGAATCCCCACATACTGCTACTTCGTTTTGGCAGAAGTAGAAATGAAAACTGAGTTTGGACAGAAATCTGAAAGAAAATTAATTGCTATTTGATTTACACGTAGTGTTACTCCAGTATTTACCGTACCTCGCATTTTCCAGTTTGTAAAGTTTGAAATACTATTTCTAACCATCAACGAAGGTAAGCAAACAATTCCTACCTACAACAGACCGTAATGTTCATCCGTGGACAGACCTAATTATGTTACTGCCGAATTCCTTCCCATCTCTTACAGAGATATAAACCCCGTCTACCAGTCTTACTAAGAAGATCTCCACTTAGCACAATAAAGGGTTACTAATACAAACACTGCCTTACAAACAGACTTCGTTTATCTGAGCTCTTAGACACTAAATCTAAGATTTCTGGGTTGAAATATTTTTCAGGCTTTTTTTATTTTAGTTCATATTTCTTACGGATAATAAGGTCATCGGTAAATTCTGCATCTACACACACATTCCACAGACCAAAGTAGGATGCGTGGTGCAGAATACATTTTACCGCTGCTAGTCATTTCCTTTCTTATTGTAGTCGCAAACAGAGCGAGAGAAAAACAACTCCTCATGAACCCGTCTTTCTCTTATCATATCTTCGATGATCTTACTTTTAATGTACTTTGGCGGCGGTAGGGTCGTTCTGCCGTCAGCTTTGAAAGGCAGTTCTCTAAATTTTCTCGTGTTCCTCGAAAAGAACGTCTCCTTCGTTTGAAGGATTCCCATTCGATTTGCCTATGCATCTCTGTATCACATCCGTGTAGGTAGAACCTATTGGCAACAAATCTAGTAGCCAGCCTCAGACCTGCCTCGATGTCTTCTTTTAAAACGACCACATGGGGATCCCAAACACTCGAGCAGCACTCAAGAACAGGTCGCACTAGCTTCCTACGTGCGACTCCTTTTACAAATAATCCACACTTCAGTAAAATTGTCCCAATAAACCAAAGTCGACCATCTGCCTTTTGTACTTACATGTTCGTTCGATTTCGTGTGTATGTGCAGCGCTACGCCCAGAAAGCCGGCCGCGGTGGTCTAGCGGTTCTAGGCGCTCAGTCCGGAGCCGCGCGACTGCTACGGTCGCAGGTTCGAATCCTGCCTCGGGCATGGATGTGTGTGATGTCCTTAGGTTAGTTAGGTTTAAGTAGTTCTAAGTTCTAGGAGACTGATACCATAGATGTTAAGTCCCATAGTGCTCAGAGCCATTTTGAAAGCCCAGAAATTTAATGTATGAGACAGTGCCAAGTATCACACTGTCAATGCCGAATTCGAACATTGCGGGATTGTTTTTGCTATTCATCTACACTAACTTATATTTTTCTACATTTAGAGATAGCTGCCTTTCATCACACCAACCAGAGATTTTGTCTAGGTCATCTTGACTCTTATAGCAGTCACTCAGCGACGACACCTTGCCGTACACCAAAGCATCAGCAGTAGACATCTGCATATGTCTGTCAGATCATTTATGCACGTAGAGAATAACGGCCGTCCTGTCACACTTCCCTGAGTAACTCTTGACGTTACGCTTCTATCTGATGAAATCTTCCCATCGAGGACAACGAACTGGGTTCTGTTTCTTAAGAAGTCATCGAGACACATACATCTCTGGGAACTTATTCCGTATGTTCGTACCTTCGTTAACAATTTGCAGTGAGGAACAGTGTCAGTTTCCGAAATCTAGGAATATGGAATCTTCCTGTTGAACTGCAACAGGATATCATATGAGGAAAGGACAGGCTTAGTTTCTCACGAGAGATGCTTTCTAAAACAGTAATGCTTTGTGGATGGAAGCTTTTCGTCTGAAGGAAATTTATGAGATTCGAACTCAGAATACGTTCAAGAACTCTGTAGGAATCCGATTTTAAAAATATTGGCCTGCAATTTCGCGCGTCCTTTCTTTCATCCTTCATATGCAAAAGATTCACCTTCTGTTCAAACAGACACTTCGGACTTTGCGCTGGCAGGGAGATTCGCGATAAATGCAGTCTAATTAAGGGGCTATTGCCACCGGGTTCTTTGGATTTCATCTGGACCTGGCGACGTACGTGCTTTCAACGTTCTCAGCTGTTTCTTGCACACCAGGGATAATTATTACTGTCTCCTGAATGATGTTTGGTTTTCCTTTTTGTGTGGCAAGTGATCATTGTATCATATTTTCAGCAATTTTGAGCTCTGTCGAGCCCTTTAGTCCATGAAATGCAGTGTGATGTTTTCTTTTTCATTTTTTTTCCTTCTCAACTTGGGGAACAACGGACCATGTGCCAGTTTCAGTTCCTTATTCATTGCTCTTTTGTCTTCCTCCAGTGCTCTAGGATCTGTTAACCGAGGTGCTGATTCGAAGTGGCGACAGCGGCCGGTTGTTCACACAGAACGACCACGGCTGCTGGCCAGCTTTTGCTGCAGGCTGCGAGGCACAGCGGGAGAGGCACCCGGTACGGCTGATGATAACAGTGTGTGCCCACACTGGGCGACGGGCAGCTGCCGTGTTTGACAGCACAGGGTGATGACGAGAAGAGTACGTAGGTGGCTCAGGCTGTTACCCTGGGTCCGCCAGGAAGATGACCGTTGGCAGATGACGATCACCTATCAGGCTATCCACCCGTGGAAAGGCACGTTCTACGTCAGCACAGTGTGGCGAATGAAAACAACGTAAATATATATTTTTTTTTTTGTGATATGTTACATTACAGCATCACCGGTCTATTGCGGTCTAACTGTGTTGGTGAGGCAGTAAATTTCCACAGGGCAGTGACTGCATCACTACAATTCACTTTGGAGGTGTGGCGGTGGGACTTGTAGTCCCGTACCACCCTCTGACGGTGACAGTACTACATGAGTCAGGCAGAAAAATTTAGCCTAACATGGGCAGGTATGATTGGAAAGTATTGGACGTAGAATGGGTGCTAGTCCCGCCAAAGGATGCGTCCGTGGTGGGCGTGCCAGACCTATCGTTAGCCATGGTCGGAATCCGTTTCCTCTAGGATGGTTAGGGGAACCGGATGTCAATGCCAGCGGCGTGGAAGTGTGGTCCCAACGTGGCGTAACCCATGGACAGTGTCCCGCAAGGCATCCACTTTCTCATAGAGCCGCCGCGCGTTGTTGCGTATGGTCGTCTTGAGGGGGACGATATCCGCTTCCTCGTGGAGAGTGACAATTCTCGTGAGTGGCGGGGCGTGCAGGCTCCACCTGAGCACCTTGTTCTGCAGGCGCTGCAATGTCCGCATCCTGGTGACACTAATCGTGGCCCATGCAGCAGATCCATAAGTGAGGGCAGGCAGGATAACTGTTCGGTAAATGCGGAGCTTGGTACGCAGGTTAAGTTCCCTACTGCGAAAGAGCGGGTACAAAGCCCTGGTTAGCTTTTGCCCCTTGTTGGTGACATACTCCGCATGACAGTGGAAGAGCAACTTGTGCTCCATCTGGACCCCGAGATAGGTGGTTGTCGGGGACCAGGGCACCTGCACACCTGCAATCGAGATATTGCGGCGGAGGACTGGGCGCCGTTTCGTGAAGTAAACTGCCGTAGTTTTGGCGGCATTGAGAGCTATTTTGTTTGTCCGGCACCAGGTGATAGTGGCGTCCACCTGTCGCTGGAGGCGGGCGACGACGGCGTCAGTAATGCGGCCAGTGGTGTATAGCGCTGTGTCGTCAGCGTATTGTGCAAGGTGGCACTTGGGGATGACCGGCATATCATTGACATAGATATTAAATAGGATGGGAGATAGCACCGATCCTTGCGGAGTGCCTGCCGATAACTGGCGAATGCCAGAACGCATTCCCCGTTGAGCCACTAGGAAAGTCCTACCACAGAGGAAGTCATCCACGATCTTGACATAAATATCCGGTATAGGGATCTGTGTCAGCATCTTGTGTACGAGGTTGTCTTGCCAGATCTTATCGTAGGCGTTTTGCAAGTCCAGAAAAACGGCAGCTGTCGACTTGGATAAATATTAATGTAATATTCAGACTGCGAGTACCAGCGATGATGCGCTACCGTAATTGACACGAGAACGCTCATTGCTGTAGAGAGAGCTTCTATGCATTTTGTAATTTTGGAGATAAAGAATGGCTATTGCACATTGTTTTTTAGGGGTCAGATTCGTAGTTTGCATACTTATAACCGCAATTATCAAGAATGAAATAATTTATTTTGTGAGATAGAAGGTGAATATCGTCTACGAACTTTATTCGCTATTGGATACCCGGACCTTCATAAAACGATCAGTGTGTTTAGCAATCCAGTGTATAGTGATTTCTTCGCAAGTTAACAATACTGGTCGAATCTGCTACTATTACGGTCCGAACGACTCGAAATATTTCGCCGTCAGCTTGTGTGTTAAAGATTCCCTAAGCGACCAGTTTGTTAGTAAGAACTTACCATACTGCCACTGTTGTTCAACCTTCTCATTCTGAAAGTGGTTCCAGAAAATCTTACTGCGACTGAGTATTTTAGCTGCTACGAGAGACGGAGTTTTCATCACCAGCTGTAGCAGTGTTCTTCGACTTTTCCTCGCGTTCCCTGAGAAACGGAGATACGCAACCTCCGACCGCCAACTCATCCTGCACCTAACCCGTTCTCTCCTTACAGCAGCCACGATGAAAATATGTCCATCTGTAGGATAATTTTTCCACAGATTTTTACGTTAGACATGCCAAAATTTTAAAATCTATCTATCTCGGCAAAAATTCAAAAGAGAGTTTAAACGCAGTAACTGTCTTATCTGTGTAATAAATCAAGTTAATTAATGTTTCTTTACGACGTAGCAGTTCATTATATTAGATACATTAATGATCTGATGGACGAACAGTGACTGCAAGAGGCTAAAAGGTGATTTAGACAAAATTTCTAGTTGTTGTGATAAATCGCAGCTAACTCTACTTATAGAAAAATGTAAGTGGACCCTCAACTTGCCAAATCTTTGTTATTTTATTTTCTCAGTTATTTACATTAATATGATACCCTGAGTGATGAAAGGAAAATTTGTTCTGAAGAATTTCACTATATTAGTACATAAAGTATAGGCCGTCCCATTTTTGAGACATCGGCAAAATCAGTTATCAAAATGTATAATATTATTGCAGTTCAGAGTAATACAAGAGATATTGTGAACGATGTAAAAGCACTGTTGGTAATATTTTTGACTGTCTATTCATTATGAAATGAAACAAATTTTCGTTATGTACACCAACAGTGCAACTATCACTTTTTTTTTCTTTTTTTTCTTGCAGCATGCACATATTTTCTATAATTTACCCGGCATAGAGAAGTGTTTGCCTAGAACTAGGCGTACATCTTCTCTGCATATCGGTGTTGATCCTATTTTATTAGAAATGTACATCAGTATTCTTCTTCATACATTAAAAAGTGTGAGATTCTCATAGGGGTTAGAAGTTTTGTTATGCCTGCTATGTATTGGTAAAATGCATGTATCAGTTGTCTGTGTGAATAATTGGCACCATCAGTTGTTTGATATTATCATCGACCTATAATGTGATATTTGTTAGCCCAGTAGATGAACGCCACCCACATGGACATTGTATTCTTCAGTGAAATGGCTTTGTAACAGATATTTCCTTTTTCTTTGCCCATGAGTATCTCTCAGCGCAGCTCAAAGGAGGAATAGTACTGTAATTTTTGACTTTACATACCGGTTTGCTATACCTCCATTTCACTACCAGAACGTCTTTCCCTGAGTCAAAGATGTAGTCATAAAATGCTCGTCCATTTTCTTTCACAATTTTTTTTTTCATGTCAACCAAGGGACATGTTGTAGGTCGCATCTCCCTTATTAGGGATAGGCCTGTCGCATCACTTTCTCCTTCATCTCCTAACTCTTTTCTTCACTTAACTTCCGGAGTTAAATCAATAAGATTAGCTTCATTCCTACTGGTTATCACTTCTAAGGTACTTCTTATATCTTGTACAGTAGAGTCATCGATCAGTGTACTTTCTTCAATGTCTTCTTCATCTGTTATTTTATCCGTATTGAGTTGAATAATCAGCTTCATATTCATTCACTTCATTGATCTCCAGTTCTGCTAGAACTTCTTTCAACTATAAGCTCAGGCGGCATTTGAATCGTAAAATACCAAAGGTGTTACTTCATTCTACTACCTAAACCTGCATAAAATATTGTACAATGTAAATAAAGCAGATCCCAACAACTTAAATAGTAATTTTTGTATTTAAGACGTATGTACAGTAATACGACACATCAACATATGAATGATTATGGAACACGCCTTTGTCCTATTATTGGAATTCATAAAATAAGTAGAATTGCAGTTACTTCAAGAAATTTGAAATAAACCGAATTTTATGTTCATAAAGAACACATCCTGACAACTGAATCACAATTCACTGTTGTACAGTGCAGCCAAGTGCGAAGATAGAAATATAGAGAAGTTAATTGCTTTCATGAAATAAGCTAATTACAGAAAACTTATATGTTTTCAGTTTTGTGGTGATTATAGCAGACAGTTCAGCCAACAGGTACTGTAATCAAAGATAAATTTTCTTTGATTATGCAGAAATAAATAAAATATTTGCCTCCCAAGCAAGAAAAAACAGTAAATAATGGGTTAATGCGGATGAGTAGGAAATACGTTCTTTTCCAACATTAGCAGATTCGGATACAACGTTAGCAGTTTGCTGCTTGACACAGCCACATCAGTTAAAAATCTAGGCGTAGTGTTGCAAAGTGTAAAAAGTGAAATGAGCCTCTCACGTAGGTGGTAAGGAAAGTGAATGACCAACTAAGATTTCTATGGAAGCATTCTGGGAAAGTGTCGCTCATCTACAAAGGAGACGGCTATGATCCATTCTTCAATAGTGCACAAATGTTTGGGACCACCACCGGGGTAGATTAAAGAAAGACATTGTATAATTTCCGAGGAAGCATGCTAGAGTTTTACTGGTAGGTTCTATCAGCACCAAAATATTTCAGAGATGATTCATGAACACAAATGGGAATCCCTGGAGGAAAGACGACGTTCATTCATTTTTCGACGCAGCTAAAGAAACCGTATTTAAGGCCGACTGCAGAACGATTCTTCTACCGCCAACGTAAGGACCACCTAGATAAGGCGAGAGAACGTAGCGCTCGTATGCAGGCTCATAGACTGTCGTTCTTCCCTCGCGATATTCACGAATGGAACAGGAAACCAAATGAGTAGACGTGGTATGCAATACACTCCGACATGCACCATACGGTGGTTTGCGGAGTATGTATCTATTTGAAAATGCACACGTTAGCTGTCTGTTTCAACTCGGAGCGTAAACTGATGTGAATCTCTCCTCGGTTAGCGGTCGATGGTGTCTGAGAATGAGCGCCTAAGTTTGGTGGTATTAATGCTAGCCGGGCCGCACTCATTACTGAAACAGCAGCGGTTTTGTCCCCAAAGCCAAGCCGGCCCGGTCGCTGAGGTACAATGACATCATGCTACTGTTCTTCCGTCATATCAGCAATTTCACAGTTCTGGTGGCACTATAAAGGTGCCGCAACTTCTCGTTTCAGAAGCTGTGTGCGTCAACTTCCGCAACGCCAGCTTGCTGAATACTGGTTCTTGCTTAATGAATGTCGACCCTTGTGACATGGCACCTCGTTACCAAGATGACTCGCAAAGGCATTCTCCTGGTGTCATTTCGTGGAGTTGTCAGGAGAGCAATGTCCTTCGCGAGACGAAATTGTGGTGCAACATTTCAGATAGTTGTTTCTTCAGATTTCTAAAATTTCTTTGTGAATAAATTTTTACTTCATAGGACCATAAAGTTGCTGAAGTTTTATCACAAAAAAGTGTGTGAAAACCTCTTTGATTAATCTACTGGCCTACAATCCCATACAAATTTCCAAAAGACTTCCAAAACTCTTCTTAATTACTTCCGGTATGTCTCTACGATTTGATAAATTTCATCGCTACTTTGCAGTTTCCAGTTTTCTACACTTTCTCTCGGGCCTGCTATTTTCGTAATGACTCGCTCTTTTAGTATTCGCAGTTCAACTAAATATATTCCCTTGTAGTTAACGTCTTGTTTCTAGTCTTCCTTATACAGGGTGTTACAAAAAGGTAGGGCCAAACTTTCAGGAAACATTCCTCACACACAAATAAAGTAAAGATGTTATATGGACATGAGTCCGGAAACGCTTAATTTCCATGTTAGATCTCATTTTCGTTTCGTCAGTATATCACGCTGGAATGAAGCCTCATCCGTAAAGAGAACATTTGCATTGAAATGAGGATTGACACATTGTTGGATGAACCATTCGCAGAAGTGTACCCGTGGAGGCCAATCAGCTGCTGATAGTGCCTGCACAGGCTGTACATGGTACGGGAACAACTGGTTCTCCCGTAGCACTCTCTATACAGTGACGTGGTCAACGTTACCTTGTACAGCAGCAACTTCTCTGACGCTGCCATTGGGGTTATCCTCAACTGCACGAAGAATTGCCTCGTCCATTGCAGGTGTCCTCGTCGCTCTAGGTCTTCCCCAGTCGCGAGTCATAGGCTGGAATCTTCCGTGCTCCATAGGACGCCGATCAATTTCTTCGAACGTCTTGCTGTCGGGACACCTTCGTTCTGGAAATCTGTCTCGATACAAACGTACCGCGCCACGGCTATTGCCCCGTGTAAATCCATACATAAAATGGGCATCTGCCAACTCCGCATTTGTAAACATTGCACTGACTGCAAAACCACGTACTGATGTGCTTGATGCTAGTACTGTTGAGCAATGAGTCGCATGTCAACACAAGCACCGATGTCAACGTTACGTTCCTTCAATTGGGCCAACTGGCGGTGAATCGAGGAAGTACAGTACATACTAACGAAACTAAAATGTGCTCTATTATCGAAATTAAGCGTTTCCGGACACATGTCCACATAACATCTTTTCTTTATTTGTGTGTGAGGAATGTTTCCTGAAAGTTTGGCCGTACATTTTTGTTACAACCTGTATAGTGGAAATACAAAGGCTGCCATCTACTCTCTTGGGATTATTTTGTTGTTTGGATTTTTTCAGAGATTAATTTTACTTGATTTACTGTTTTTGGAAGAGACCAGTTCAAAATTACCTGTAAAAGAGTCATCTCCTCTAGTTTATTGTCTTATACATGTTTTAATTACTTCCTCAAGGTGTTTGATATTCGTAGGTAAATCTACTTCTGGGTCTTCAGGAGTGTTTAGAAGAACAGTGCATCATAATTAAAAATACAGACTTTCATTATAGCAATACTATTTCGCCGCACTTTCAGGTGTTAGTTTAATAGTGACGTACAGTAATCAAGACTATAAGTTAGTGTACTATTTCTGTTAAATTTTCATTGTATGAGGATGATAATCTTGTCAGCATAAGCTTCTAAATCAGTCATCACTCCTTTCGTATTTGACTATGGTGTCACTGAATAAACTGGGAACTGCTGTTTTTACATGAAAGAAACTGTGAGACGCACAGAGACCATATCTGTAAAAAAACGTAACAACTTAGAACACGTTCTCCTGTCCTGGGTACACTGTGTAGTGCTTCTGTGAAGGCCTGACAACTGCGCAGCCTAGTTGGGCGGACGTGTTCCTCTTGTATATTGCTTTTAATGTTGCAGTATTTAAGTTTATTTTACATAGCGTGAAATGTTTACTGCAGTTATTTCAGCATATTTCTGAGGCAGACTGTATGAAATGTCTGTAGGCCTCTGAGCAACAAGAGGAACTGTCGTTGGAACTGCAGACCACTGAAGAATGATAAAAACAAAGATGAAGTGTCCAAAATGGACGATTAGAAAAGGAAACTAGTTTTCTTCACCCAGGAGTTCCGTGGTCAATATTAAAAATCGAAAACGTAACAAAGGAAAATTTTAGTTTTGATAGATGTTGACTACTACGTCCGCATAGGTAGAAAAAGAAATACACAAGAAAATAGAAATGGACTGGAGATCTACTTGGAAGCAAAATATTTTTAAAACGAAGATTCCAAGGCATCTGAATCTGCAAGTTTATAATTAGTTTGCACGAGGGCTATCCACAAGGTACATTACGTTTTGGAATTAAAAATAAATAAATTATTGGAATTTTTTTTATTATATACAGGTGAAAGCCACACTTAAATACTACTTTTCTACATAGTTGCCATTTAAATTAAGGCACTTACCGTAGCTATGGACGAGCTTGGAAATTCCTTCGTCGTAAAATTCGGCCGCCTGCGTCTTCAACCACGTGGTTACCTCTTCTTGAAGCTGTGTGTCGTCATCAAAACGCTGCATAGCCAACCACTTCTTCATTGCTGGGAATAAGTGGAAGTCGCTCGGTGCCAGGTCGGGACTGTGCGGCGGATGAGGAAACAACTCCCACTTAAAAGATTCGAGAACTTCACGAGTGGCATTTGCCGTGTGGGCCTGGGCGTTGTCGTGAATCAGCAAGATCTTTGAGCTCAACTTTCCCCTGCGCTTGTTTAGTATTGCTCTTCTGAGGTTGTGCAGAGTTTGGCATTACCTTTGAGAGTTTATTGTAGTGCCTCTTTCCAGGAAACCCACAAAAATCACACCTTTTCTGTCCCAAAAGACAGTCGCCACGTGGTTGAAGGCGCAGGCGGCCGAATTTTACGGCGAAGGAATTTCCAAGCTCGTCCATCGCTACGATAAGTGCCTTTATTTAAATGACAACTATGTAGAAAAGTAGTATTTAAGCGTAGCTTTCATCTGTATATAATAAAAAAATTTCCAATAGTTTATTTATTTTTAATTCCAAAACGTAATGTACTTTGTGGATAGCCCTCGTATTAGAAATGATGAGTTGCGTCATCTTGTGGGGTAACCGGCGAGTTGCGGCGCCCTTGGAAATATTTCTAAGTTCAGAGTTGGCGGCCACCTCTCGTTAGCAAACACGTGGTGCCAAACGTTGGTCGGACAAGAGGGGTAGCCCCAGCGCATGGTCCAGCCGCATGGATGGAAATTCCGCTGTGACGAGGACGGCGCTTTTTGTCGATGAAGGAGATAGATGTGTATGCCGAGAGTGCCATAGATGACGGACTTTGTGAAACCATCATGGCAGACATTTCTCAGTTCGTATAGAAATTAGTAGTAGACAGATGAAACATGATACCTGAAAAATAAACATGTACATTACTATTATTTGCACGACGATTATGATCGTGTAATCAGATTTCCAATGTATTTATTAGTTTAAGGTTTAGTATCTGACGGTAAATTATGTAAGTAACACCCGGCAACGAATTTCCAAAGCCGGCCGTGGTGGCCGAACGGTTCTAGGCGCTTCAGTCTGGAACCGCGCGACCACTACGGTTGCAGGTTCGAATCCTACCTCGGGCATGGATGTGTATGATGTCCTTAGTTAGGTTTAAGTAGTTCAAAGTACTAGGGGACTGATGACCTCAGCTGTTAAGTCCCATAGTGATCAGAGCCATTTGAACCATTTTTGAACTTAAAAAATATAAACGCTTAATCCGATTTTGTCAATCGCCATGTATTTAGAAAGCTATTAGTGTAAACCTAAATTAGTATGAACTACAGGCATGTATCTTGAGTAGTGCGTGAGTTATTGGAGGTCAAAGTGGCCGATTACTACCGATCGCATCAGGCCATAAGTACTCCACAGTTACACGAAAAAACGGTAACAGCATGCTTATAAATATTTATTCATCTATGTCTTTGTTTATATCCGATATATACTATTCATGAAGAAATTGCTTAAATATTTACTGTGTGTTAGAAAACACAGAGACATTGGGCTCCTGGAATACCTTTTGCTTCTTTTCTTTTGATACATGTTTATTTAATTGTTTATGTATTTAATAACGTGTTTTAGAGCATGTTTATGGTCCAACAGTAGGAACATTTTATAATTTCAAGTATTTAAATGTAAATCCAGTATTTCGTCTGTGTTTCAATACGTTTAAGAGTATGCATAGGTTTGGAGATATGCAGGGAGCGCTTTAGCCAAACACAGCGCTCGTGAATGGGGAGACTGGATGGCAGTGGGAGAAGAGGATCGTTTCCGGAGAGGATACGAGGTAGTTTTGGAACAGGGCGGCGCGACGTACAGGACGGGACAGGACAAGGAAAGTGCTGGACGTGAAGGCGCGACGTACAGTCGCGGGAAAGACTTGGAGAGTGCGCATGATCGCGGCAGATAGAAATACTTCGGAGTGACGACTTGTGCACTTGTGAGATTTCCGTGGCTTCTACAGTGCAGACGTAGAGTTCGTTTAGAAGTGGGTATCTCGCGAGTTATTTTGTTGTTCATAGCTAATTACATGCAGTGGGAATCAATTGTTTCCCTGTTATTCAACTTATATTTCATTTAATTACTAGACCATCGACACCAATACGTGTTTTGTATAAATATACCGCGTTCTTGAAAGTACTTTTACTATCGTACACCTCATTTAAAGTCGTTAAGATAGTAACTGCGGATTCTATTTAATTGTAATCTTCCATTTATAAATTTATATGTTACACTCATAATTCGCATTTGCCGAGTGATAGAAACCTTGGACCATTCGATTCATGTGTGTATTCATATCGTATACTGTAGACTCAGAACTATTTGGCCTGTAATGCGACAACTACGTATCCAACCCCTAGACAAGTAAACCAACCAAAACTTTTAGTATTTCAACTCTGAGTCGAGGGGTGCTTAGAAGTTTGAAAGCCCGCCATCCACACTGATACTCCCGAGCGTTGCGGATGGTATCCTGTACCACTACTTGTCAATTTCTTCCTTGATTCACTCGCAGATAGAGTGAGAGAAGAACGATAGTGTGCATGCCTCCATATCAGCCCTAATTTATCTTCTTATCTTCGTGGTCTTTACGCGCATTGTATGTTGGAGGCAGCAGAAACGTTCGGCAGTCAACTTTAAATGCCAGTTCTCTAAATTTTCTCACTAGTGTTTCTGGAAAAGAACTCCGCCTTCTCTTCAGGGATTTCCATTTCATTTCCCGAAGAATCTCCGTAACACTTATATGTTGTTCGAACCTACCTGTAATAAATATAGCACGCCGCCACTAAATCGCTTCAATGCCTCTCTTCAATCAGACCGGCTACGTATCAGAAAAACACCCGCAGTACTGAAGAATAGCTCGCACCAGCACACTAGATGGGTGTTTAGCGAGCAGTGACGAAATACATGCTGGGATTTACCGGAAGAACGTAGAAAAAATGCTAGTGGACATGGAAACTTACTGAGAAGGCAGACGTAAATATGGCACTAATAAAATTGGAATAGCGTTAGTGGCGGAACGTAGCCAGACGCATGGACGGAAGATAGACGTAGGATATTTTGATTTTAGCACTAGATGCATAGGAAGACATAATTTTGTTAAAATGTAAAGTAAAAATGTAACTCACCCACTCAAAATGCAACTGCACTAATTTTGATGTGTTTCGGAGGTACTCGCCTTCATAATCAGAATTACTGGAACACAGGAATCGGCACTTCGGCGTAAGCGTTGACTGAATCTCACCTATGCAACATATCAGACAGCAGTATCATTCCACAAGTGTACAACATATTTCTATAAAACTCAGTAAAAGTTTAGCGGCCATTTCCTTTGTGTCCGTGTCATCATTACCGATGTTTCTCACCAACAGCGTTCATCCGAGCAGATAAGAGTAAGCCGACAGTGAATGTTGGTAATGTATAAGGAACAGCAATCCTGGTGTGCTCATTCTCTCCTTCTCCAGGAAAAGCTCATCCGAACGCATACACATGTGGGGCTAGACAGAGCACCTCATGCACGAAATCGAGGAATCGGACATTCTCATCAACGACATTTCGAATAACATCACATACAACTTGTGGGGGGGATACCTATATCAGGATCAGAACTGGTATTTATGGGAACTAAACAGGAACGTCACATTAAAATTGTGCTTTTTACACTCATCTAATTGTTGTTGTTGTTGTTGTTCTCTTAAGTCCTGAGACTGGTTTGATGCAGCTCTCCATGCTACTCTATCCTGTGCTACCTTCTTCATCTCCCAGTATCTACTGTAATCTACATCCTTCTGAATCTGCTTAGTGTATTCATCTCTTGGTCTACCTCTACTATTTTTACCCTCCACGCTGCCCTCCAATGCTAAATTTGTGATCCATTGATGCCTCAGAACATGTCCTAATAACCGGCCCCTTCTTCTTGTCAAGTTGTACCACAAATTTCTCACCCCCCAAATTCTATTCATTACCTCCTCATTAGTTATGTGATCTACCAATCTAATTTTCAGCATTTTCTGTACCACCACATTTCGAAAGCTTCTATTCTCTTCTTGTCAAAACCACTTATCGTCCATGTTTCACTTCCATACATGGCTACGCTCCATAAAAATACTTTCAGAAACGACTTCTTACACTTAAATCAATACTCGATGTTAACAAATTTCTCTTCTTCAGAAACGCTTTCCTTGCCATTGCCAGTCTACATTTTACATCCTCTCTACTTCGACCATCATCAGTTATTTTGCTCCCCAAATAGCAAAACTCCTTCACTACTTTAAGTGTCTCATTTCCTAATCTAATTCCCCCAGCATCACCCGACTTAATTCGACTACATTCCATTATCCTCGTTTTGCTTTTGTTGATGTTCATCTTATACCCGCGTTTCAAGACACTGTCCATTCCGTTCAACTGTTCTTCCAAATCCTTTGTTGTCTCTGACAGAATTACAATGTCATCGGAGAACCTCAACGTTTTTATTTCTTCTCCATAGATATTAATACCTACTCCGAATTTTTCTTTTGTTTCCTTTACTAATTGCTCAATATACAGATTGAATAACATCGGGGACAGGCTACAGCCCTGTCTCACTCCCTTCCCAACCGCTGCTTCCCTTTCATGCCCCTCGGCTCTTATAACTGCCATCTGGTTTCTGTACAAATTGTAAACAGCCTTTCGCTCCCTTTATTTTACCCCTGCCACCTTTAGAATTTGAAAGAGAGTATTCCAGTCAACATTGTCAAAAGCTTTCTCTAAGTCTACAAATGCTAGAAATGTAGGTTTGCCTTTCCTTAATCTTTCTTCTAAGATAAGTCGTAAGGTCAGTATTGCCTTACGTGTTCCAACATTTCTACGGAACCCCAACTGATCTTCTTCCATTCGTCTGTAAAGAATTCGCGTTAGCATTTTACATCCGTGGCTTATTAAACTGATTGTTCGGTAATTTTCACATCTGTCAGCACCTACTTTCTTTGGGATTGGAATTATTACATTCATCTTGATATCTGAGGGTATTTCGCCTGTCTCATACATCTTGCTCACCAGATGGTAGAGTTTTTTCAGCACTGGCTCTCCCAAGGCCGTCAGTAGTTCTAATGGAATGTTGTATATTCTCACGGGCTTTTTTCGACTCAGGTCTTTCAGTGCTCTGTCAAACTCTTCACGCAATATCTTATCTCCCATTTCATCTTCATCTACATCCTCTTCCAATTCTATAAAATTGTTCTCAAGTACATCGCTCTTGTATAGAGTCAACTGCCACCTGCCACACCATACAGCAATATTTTCTAAATCGCTTTGCAACTGATACTGGTCATCGGATGACCTTACTAGACGGTAAATTACAGCATCATCTGCGAACAGCCAAAGAGAACTGCTCATATTGTTACCCAGGTCATTTATATAGATCAGGAACAGCAGAGGTCCCAGGACGCTTCCCTGGGGAACACCTGATATCACTTCAGTTTTACTCGATGATTTGCCATCTATTACTACGAACTGCGACCTTCCTGACAGGAAATCACGAATTCACTCACACAACTGAGACGACACGCCATAGGCCCGCAGCTTGATTAGAAGTCGCTTGTGAGGAACGGTGTCAAAACTTTTCCGGTAATCTAGAAATACGGAATTAACTTTAGATCCCCTGTCGGTAGCGGCCATTACTTCGTGCGTTGCACAAGAACGATGTTTTCTGAAACCATGCTGATTACGTATCAATAGATGGTTCCCTTAAAGGTGATTCATAATGTTTGAATATAGTATATGCTCCAAAACCCTACTGCAAACAGACATCAATGATATAGGTCTGTAGTTCGATGGATTACTCCTACTACCCTTCTTAAACACTGGTGCGACCTGCGCAATTTTCCAATCTGTAGGTACAGATCTATCGGTGAGCGAGCGGTTGTACAGGGCTATTACAAGTGATTGAAGCGATTTCATAAATTCACCGTAGCTCCATTCATTGACATATGGTGACGACACACAACAGATACGTAGGAAAACTCAAAGTTTTGTTCGGCTGGAGCCGCACTTCAGGTTTCTGCCGTCAGAGCGCTCGAGAGCGCAGTGAGACAAAATGGCGACAGGAGCCGAGAAAGCGTATGTCGTGCTTGAAATGCACTCACATCAGTCAGTCATAACAGTGCAACGACACTTCAGGACGAAGTTCAACAAAGATCCACCAACTGCTAACTCCATTCGGCGATGGTATGCGCAGTTTAAAGCTTCTGGATGCCTCTGTAGGGGGAAATCAACGGGTCGGCTTGCAGTGAGCCAAGAAACGGTTGAACGGGTGCGGGCAAGTTTCACGCATAGCCGTGGAAGTCGACGAATAAAGCAAGCAGGGAGCTAAACGTACCACAGCCGACGGTTTGGAAAATCTTACGGAAAAGGCTAAAGCAGAAGCATTTCTTAAACAGGACATTGGAAAACCGACGGATCGGTCGTGGTGGAGATTATGATCTCCAATTCATGTCATGGCCTCCACGCTCTCCCGACTTAACCCCATGCGATTTCTTTCTGTGGGGTCATGTGAAAGATACAGTGTTTAAACCTCCTCTACCAAGAAACGTGCCAGAACTGCGAGCTCGCATCAACGATGCTTTCGAACTCATTGATGGGGACATGCTGCGCCGAGTGTGGGAGGAACTTGATTATCGGCGTGATGTCTGCCGGATCACTAAAGGGGCACATATCGAACATTTGTGAATGCCTAAAAAAACTTTTTGAGTTTTTGTATGTGTGTGCAAAGCATTGTGAAAATATCTCAAATAATAAAGTTATTGTAGAGCTGTGAAATCGCTTCATTCATTTGTAATAACCCTGTATATAATTGCTAAGTAGGGAGGTATTGTATCAGCGTAATCTGAAAGAAACCTAATCGGTATACAATCTGGACCTGAAGACTTGCCCGTATCAAGCGATTTGAGTTGCTTCGCAACCCCTAAGGTATCTACTTCTAAGAAACTCATGCTAGCAGCTGTTCGTGTTTCAAATTCTGGAATATTCCATTCGTCTTCCCTGGTGAAGGAATTTCGGAAAACTGCGTTTAATAACTCCGCTTTAGCGGCACAGTCGTCGGTAACAGTGCCATCGGCACTGCGCAGCGAAGGTGTTGACTGCGTCTTGCCGCTTGTGTACTTCACATACGACCAGAATTTCTTCGAATTATCTACCAAATTTCGAGACAATGTTTCGTTGTGGAACCTATTTCTTTTGGAACTCATGTGGATCACCTCACACTTTTCGTTATTTAGCGTCAACTGCCACCTGCCACACCATACAGCAATCTTTTCTAAATCGCTTTGCAACTTATACTGGACTTCGGATGACCTTACTAGACGGTTCTGTCAATTGTACCCTTATGCTCTCCCGGACACTCTGTACAACCTCTGGTTCTTTCAGTTTATCCTTGTCCCATCTCCTGAAATTCCCACCCTTTTGCAGATTCTTCAGTTTTAATCCACAGTTCATAACCAATAGATTGTCGTCAGAGTCCACATCTGCCCCTGGAAATGTCTTACAATTTATAACCTGGTTCCTAAATCTCTCTCTTACCATTATATAAATTATCTGATACCTACTAGTATCTCCAGGATTCTTCCATATATACAACTTTCTTTTATGATTCTTGAACCAAGTGTTAGCTATGATTAAGTTATGCTCTGTGCAAAATTCTACCAGACGGCTTCCTCTTTCATTTCTTTACCCCAATCCATATTCACCTACTATGTTTCCATCTCTCCCTTTTCCTACTCTCGAATTCAAGTCATTCATTACTATTAAATTTTCGTCTCTCTTCACTACCTGAATAATCTCTTTTCTGTCATTATACATTTCATCAATTTCTTCATCCTCTGCAGAGCTAGTTGGCATATAAACTTGTACTACTGTAGTAGGCAAGGGCTTCGTGTCTATCTTGGCCACAATCATGCGTTCACTATGCTGCTTGTAGTTGCTTACCCGTACTCCTATTTTTTTTATTCATTATTAAACCTACTCCTGCATTACCTCTATTTGATTTTGTATTTATAACCCTGTATTCGCCTGACCAGAAGTCCAGCGTTCGCAAAACCCGCGATGTTCAAGAGGCATGACGGTCACCGTGCACGTCCGTATACAAAGCACGCCAACTGCCATCAGACTTGAAGGTATAGACATACAAAAATAAATTTTAGTTCGTTGGGATTAGAAAAGATATTTGTCTTATTCAGAGTTAGGTTGACTGCCCTGAATCAGACGCGAACCCAACGGTGAAACTCTCGCTCCCGATGCATTGTCGAAAGATATGCCGTTCGGCACACCTCAGCTGATCGGCAGGGTGAATATTGAATTATTTGATTGAGTTTCTTTGAAGAAAATGAGTGATTTTGTGGACTCTTTAAATGCAGAAGATTGCACAAACAAAGGAGGAGCAACTGAAATAGTAGGAATTCTGTAACAAATTGAAGCCAACTGAAAAGCAGCTGAAAGTCCAGAACGAGAGCAAGGGCGACGGTCCCTGTCGGAAAAGGAAGTGTCGTCCTGATCAGAAAGGTAAGAACATGACAAATCTTATTAACGCAATATTAGGTAATGTAAACTGTGTTGGCACTATTTGTTATGACATACACGGATGGCTTAGTGAAAATGACTGGTAACTGGCATTTCCAGAGTCAAAAAGCCAAAAAAATCGTTTTCACGAAAAGCAAAAAGAAGAAGATTTGCCTAGTTCGTGGAAAGTTCTTCTACCATTTTGTATCTGAAAACGGGAAGAGCATCCTGAACTGGGAAAATATTTTCAGCAAGGGAAACGGTCCAACACCGATCACAGGAGGTGTAGAACTTTCTAAACCAAACTCAGTGACGTCAGTGATTTTTGGAGCTCCACTATGGTGAAGACTGGGAGACCGACGACAAACTCTAGTTCTACACGGAGGTATTAGACGAGTGGGAACGCACTGATAGAGTCACTCCTGTCGCTGCCATCATAACGGGGAACAAGCCGGAAGCGATTTTGAGTTGAGGGACAATGTTAAGGTCGATTTCACTTAAAAGTGATTTACAACCAGTGTCATTTTCTATAATTTTTTGTCGCTGTTTCAACTAAGATACAACTTTCCACCAATTTTATCGTTTCCTGTGACTTTATAGATGTTTTACTGAGATGTAATTTGGAACATATTATATGTTCTGCAATATCTCGTGACGTCAAAATTACAATGATATATTTAAAAAAAAAACATAATGTTAATATTTATTTCTATTCTGTTTCTGACAGCAAAGATGTCAGTTTTCCCTGATAAAATAATGTCACCTATGTATTTTTATAAGCCAATGTTAGCCGCGTGGGATTAGCTGAGCGGTCTAAGGCGCTGCAGTCATGGACTGTGCGGCTGGTCCCGGCGGAGGTTCGAGTCCTCCCTCGGGCATGGGTGTGTGTGTTTTGTCCTTAGGATAATTTAGGTTAAGTAGTGTGAAAGCTTAGGGACTGATGACCTTAGCAGTTAAGTCCCATAAGATTTCACAAACATTTGAACGCCAATATTGTAGAATTTTCAGATTTCTCTTTGAAATAAAACTTATTCTACTTATATTCGCAGTAATTAAATTCCATCTTTCTGTCACGCCTAACATATCACTGAATAGCGGGTTTTGCAACCGAATGTTTGTTTCGTAATTGGATCGATACCTTTGCAAAACATGTTAACTGCTTGAATCGGGTGCAAAAACCGCTAAGTCAATAATTCACTTAAGATTTCACCGTATAAAACGTAAACGAAAATTTCAGCCGTTAACACCGAGTTATTATTTTTTGCGTATTTTTAAAAAAGAAATGAATTCCTTAACTGTAATAGTTTGGATGGGACGAGTTTTTCACGATTATCTCAGTTTCGCTTATCGTGTAGTTAGCGCCCTTTGGATCTGGGCTACTGATGTATACTTTTGAAATTATATGCTTTATAGCAGTAGTCTCTCTTATTTTATAGCCACACCTCGTACATTACATGAAGCTAGAGTTGAAATAGAGGTGGAGGGGTAAATGCGCACTGTTCTCAACCCACTGGTGATACTGTGCGCCAGCCTTTGCTGGTGGCACTAATTCTCCATTTGTAACGGTGAACAGGGCTGTAGTGTGTCCGTCCGGATCGATGGCCCAGCGTGACAGAGACGCAATTAAGCGGGTCCCGCTCCGGCGCGACCTGCCCCCTGCAGCCCAGCGCTGCCGGAACCTCCCGGCACTGAGCGTGGGCGTGGGCGGCGCCGCTAAGAGCCCGTATAACGGCCCGAGTTGGCGCCGCCACCGCCGCAGCCGCCGGAATTTGTTTGGCCGTAACTCGCAGTTTGCGCGGCGCGCCCCTGCCCGGCGCGGCCCGGCGCGGCTCTCCCCGGGGACCCACCACTCTGGCGCTCTTTGCCGCCGCCTCTGCAGCCGCAGGCTGGCCGGGCCGCGCGCCCGCTGCTGCGGCGATGTCGCGGGATGCCGCTCTAAGCCCGCCACCCGTTCTCACGTCGTACTTTTCTTCAGAGTTTAAAGTCCAGTGAGTAGTGGCGTCGCAAGGGACCGCGTGCCAAGGACGGTAGAGCGCACCGCCGCGTAGAGGAATTGCAGCGCTTCGTAGGAATAGTTCAAAAAGTGTGAATCCCGCGGGCATCCGACTGTTTGTAATAGATGAGGCCTAGCTGGAAATATGTTATCGTTTAGTATCAGTTTTCATATAGCGAAATAATAACAAACCAGTTGCGTAATAGAAATGTAATCTCTTTGTCGGTTTCGGGTACTTAGTGCCCTCCTTCAGAAGTTCATACCTCTTGCATTATTTACGCGTGTCAACAGTAAAATAACGTGATAGGTATAGCCTTGTGAATAAGTGCACTACGTGCCCGAAACTGGCGAGTAAATTAAATTTATTTAATGCAACTGTTTGCTTATTGTTTAGTTACATACAGATACAGTTGCTGAGGATGGAGAAGATGCTAAATCAGTTTTCAGCTGGAAAGTAAACCTACTTTACAATGTGGTCCAATCCAACTTCTGTGCTTTTTCCCAGCGAAAGCGTGAAGGAGAATTTTATGGTATTATTTTAGAATTCGGGAAACCGCAGCCAAAGTTCCACATGGTGAATAAAATCTTCCGAACTGGTTGCTGAATTACTTTTATTAAGAAGTCAGTAACGGTTTCGCATCACAGCCATACCATGATTTTTTATAAATCTCTCGCCTGAAGATGCATCTCTACTGTAGCAAAGCTGGTAGCGAATTTTCAATAAAAGTGTTTTTACAGCCAGTGCTTAAGATTTTATTCAACAGGTGCAACTGTATAAGGTATGTAAAACAAACGTTTTTCTGCTCTTTAGTAGAAATCGATATTATAGCAGCCATTTTACGGAGTTCTACACAATTGCTATTAGCAGATCCTGTTGCTTATAGCCTTCTTTTAAATATTGTTGTTAAAAGTTTGCCTTGTGTTGCCACTCCTTCAGGCAGTGTTTTGAAGAGAAACATTACCCGAAAACATATGAGTGAGTTATTGTTTAATTGAAGCGCGTTTTTCCGTATATTTCAGTGTTTGCATGATGAGCATCATGTGTCTCTTAACTATCCAACGCCATCTTCTATTCACGTTTGAGTTATGAGACAAAACCGGGTACGCCAAGGTGGCCGAGCGGTTCTAGGCGCTTTAGTACGGAACCGCGCGACTGCTACGGTCACAGCCTCGGGCCTGGATGTGTGTGATGTCCTTAGGTTGGTTAGATTTAGGTAGTTCTAAGTTCTAGGGGACTGATGACCTCAGATGTTAAGTCCCATAGTGCTCAGAGCTATTTGAAAGATTTGAACAAAATCGGGTACAACAGGTGAAGCAAAACCGAGCCAAACTGATGAGATCTTCAAGCCAATGTGCTCCGGGACAAAGTATCCGAATTTCTACAACCGAAAACCTTACCGACCGACGCGAAGACCTGTTAGATATTCCTGGGACTGCGGAAGTGTCACCGGACGCATTAGGTGTGGTTGCTGGATTTCTGGGACGCCATCGTCATTATCCGTGTCACTAATTATTTCTTCTAATGCCGCCTCCAAACTTTCATTTGAAACAAAAAACAACAATAGGAGAAACGGGATGACTGTAATACCTACCGCCTCTCCTCACACAAATTATTTGGCAGCTCAAGAACAAGCAGAAAAAAGAAGAAAAGAAAAAATTTTGTGGGGAAGTACGAAAAGGGCCAGGCCTCGAAGAACGTTAAGAAGCAAAAAAAAAAAAAAAAAAAAAAACGACATGGAAACACTAGGCAGTCTCAAAAATATGAAACAAACGAGATTCTTCATCGAAAGAAATAGCCAGACGAAATATGCATAATTTCTAATAAGGTGTATTTATACTCATTGTCGAAGAATGGGTAGATCCAGTGTCTGTCTGTCTGGCAATTTGCACAAATTTCCTGCGCCAAAACGTCTCCGCATATACGCTGTGGACGGTGATACATCCGATGGTGCCACTCATTTCGATAGTCGTGTGGTGTAGGCTACTGATAGAGGTCTGCGGTGGTAATGTAAGGATAGTAGTAAATTTATCTGTACGGGAAACACCTTTTCTTCACATCCCTGAGCAGGAAAAGTTTGTAAAGGCATTTGAACCCGTTTGGTACGCCCGACCTTCGCTCCATGGCCCCAGATGTAGTCTCCTAGCGGTCGCGCGGTTCCAGACGGTAGCGCCTAGAACCGCTCGGCCACAACGGCTGGCTAGGGGACTGATGACCTCAGATGTTAAGCTCCGTAGTGCTTTGAACCATTTGAACCATAATGATTCTTGTAAATCAAATGTAATGTAAATAGAAGAGAATCGTAATACTGAAATTCCTTGACTTCTAACTAAAAAGTAACTACTACTGTCGAGATCGACGGATATACTGGCGTAAATCGTCATCAGAGAGGATCTTACCCACGAAGTACACTACTGGCCAT
Organism: Schistocerca serialis cubense; assembly: GCF_023864345.2. Classification (NCBI taxonomy): domain Eukaryota; kingdom Metazoa; phylum Arthropoda; class Insecta; order Orthoptera; family Acrididae; genus Schistocerca; species Schistocerca serialis. The sequence goes on from NC_064641.1 coordinate 617,620,221, forward strand.
TAAAACTGCTACACCAAGAAGAAATGCAGATGATAAACGGGTATTCATTGGATAAATACATTATACTAGAACTGACATGTGATTACATTTTCACGCAGTATGTGTGCATAAATCCTGAGAAATCAGTACCCAGAACGACCTCCTCTGGCCGTAATAACGGCCTTGATACTCCTGGGCATTGAGTCAAACAGAGCTTGGATGGCGTGTACAGGTGCAGCTGCCCATGCAGCTTCAACACGGTACCACAGTTCATCAAGAATAGTGACTGGCATATTATGACGAGCCAGTTGCTCGGCCACCATTGACCAGACGTTTTCAATTGGTGAGAGATCTGAGAATGTGCTGGCCAGGGCAGCAGTCGAACATTTTCTGTTTACAGAAAGGCCCGTACAGGTTCTGCAACATGCAATCGTGCATTATCCTGCTGAAATGCAGGGCTTCGCAGGGATCGAATGAAGGGTAGAGCCACGGGTCTTAACACATCTGAAATGTAACGTCCAGTGTTCAAAGTGCCGTCAATGGGAACAAGAGGTGATCGAGATATGTAACCAATGGCACCCCATACCATCACGCCGGGTGATACGTCAGTATGGCGATCACGAATGCCCGCTTCCAATGTGCGTTCACCGCTATGTCGCCAAACACGGATGCGGACATTTTGATGCTGTAAACAGAACCTGGATTCTTCCGAAACAAATGACGTTTTGCCATTCGTGCACTCAGGTTAGTCGTTGAGTACACCATCGCAGGCGCTCCGGTCTGTGATGCAGCGTCAAGGGTATCCGCAGCCATGGTCTCCGAGCTGATAGTCCATGCTGCTGCAAACGTCGCGCAGCTGTTCGTGCTGATGGTTGTTGTCTTGCAAACGTCTCCATCTGTTGACTCAGGGATCGAGACGTGGCTGCACGATCCGTTACAGCCATGCGGATAAGATTCCTGTCATCTCGACTGCTAGTGATACGAGGCCGTTGGGATCCAGCACGGTGTTCCGTATTACCCTCCTAAACCCACCGATTCCACCCTCCTGAACCCACCGATTCCATATTCTCCTAACAGTCATTGGATCTCGACCAACGCGAGGAGCAATGTAGTGATACGATAAACCGCAATCGCTATAGGCTACAATCCGACCTTTATCAAAGTCGGAAACGTGATGGAACCCATTTCTCCTCCTTACACGAGACATCACAAACGTTTGACGAGGCAACGCCGGTCAACTCCTGTTTGTGTATGAGAAATCGATTGGATACTTTCCTCAAGTCAGCACGTCGTAGGTGTCGCCACCGGCGCCAACCTTCTGTGCATGGTCTGAAAAGCTAATCATTTGCATATCACAGCATCTTCTTCCTGTCGGTTAAATTTCGCGTCTGTAGCACGTCATATTCGTGGTGTAGCAATTTTAATGGCCAGTAGTGTAGATCCATGTAGAGATCTAGCTGTGTGCCGACACCAGGGTTCACACTCACCGATCTCGCATCATCATACTACACTACGCTATGCGTATGTACAATTCCGTCTCATACACTCAAGAGGTACACTTTCGACAAAACTCTTATTAATAGCGAAGGAAGGAAAATCTTTACAACACGATGGCTCCACCTACAACTAAGACTCTCTCTGCTGCTCGTGCCATGCTAATTATCGTTTTACCACTTCTAAGCATTGTCTTCATCATCATAATCATCATCATCGTCGTCGTCGTCGTCGTCGTCGTCGTCAACAACAACAACAACAACAAGAACAACTACTTCTAAAAGCTATGCCTTGTACCTGAAAGCACTCGCTTTTGTTTTGTGGTGACCTCTTAAGTTGTTATTAATGCTGATATTTTGTGACCTGCCACAGATCTAAGTTGAGATACATTCCACACTGAAACATGGGCGGCCCAGTTGATCCGTAATATTATCCATTTATCTTTGCACACCATATTTACTCCCATTCAAATTTCCATCATCGAGTGCCTAAGAAGGAGTAAAGAAATCATCAAGATCTCATGTACTTGCTAATAAGCTCGAGCGTATATAAGATGAAGTATATCAGATACGCTGATAGAAGGACGACCTATGCTACAATGCATATCAAACTCTTCGTTTTAGCAGTAAATAAGACAATTTCATTTAGAGTGACCCAGTTCGTCTATGTTGTAACGTACGTGATATCATTGTGCTGGTTATCATCAGAACGCAAAAATGGTTGCGAAATTAATTTTATCAATAAATATACGTGAATGATAAACCTTATATCTAGAAGAAAGACTGTTTGTTTCATAGACACCTTGTATTACGAGAGTAAACCGAAGCTGTACATCAATAATAAAGTGAGTCTCTACAGCGAATCATAGTTTCAGTCAAAGAAGAAATCTATGTATGAAATAATGTAGAGCATTTAATTAATACATGCATCAAACAAAAGCTCCTCTTTCGAGAACAATTAATCTCTATAACAGCTTGTGATAAGCACTGAACTTATATCGAAAGTATACTGAAGACCATAGTGATGGAACAGTCAAAGTCTGTTACTCACTTGGTCGCAGAACAAGATAGTCGCAGTTCACTTCGTATATGAACGATGTACGAAGTTAATGTCAACAGCTGATACTGAAGACCTGGTGACGTGCGATGACAGCTCCATCGTTAAGCACTGGCTTTGAAATTGCGTGATATAGAATATGGCTACGATTCTGAAAGAGACCCTGGTTGAAGAAGTGCTGCGTGATTTAAGTTGCCCACTGATATAGCTCCTTCTGCTTCAGGATACTCACGTGCCATAGGTGTATGAGGGTCTGCAGGCCTGCCGGGCGAGCAGCCCATACACCGCAGCTTCGAAGCAAAGGAAATATGGATTTATGGATTTGTAGAAGTCAGACAAAAACCACCTATACAGGGAGAAAATTTAGTGCAGATGTTCGTCAATAAATATATATATATACAACGACGCCTCCTTATGAGATTCAAATATCTTTCCATCACTCTTCTTTTCTATAATTGAGAACAGGTAAACTTCGCAGGTTGCTAACTTTTGAGAACCGGTTGGTCGAATTCTTCAGTTTCTTAACTACCAGTCCTCATTCATTCAGTGCGTTGAGCAAGTAAGATGTTTGTCTCGTAATCAAAGTGAAATATTGTTAACTTCTTTCATTCAATTGCTCCGCAACTGATTTCAGTAAACATGATCGATTTCAGTTTCTCTTAGTGCTGAGTCTCTTACTCCGTCGACTATTCTGCTGCTACTTATCGTGAATTTGTAGACCAGCCCTCGCCTAGAGTAACAGATATTAAGAGATCAGACTAAATGGCTGCAAGACGTATCACGACGTTCTATGCAACTCAACTCGCGACGTACGGTAATAGTTTTGAAAATGTTCTAGAAATGTCCCAAGTATGTCACCAGCTGAAGGCAGTTTATACCGACATGGTTTCTGCTAAAGGCAGGTCGTTTATCGTAAGCTGTTCTCCTACCTGCTACTAATCGAGCACATGTGCTATTGTTTTTCGTAGTATAAAACTGAAATTCCAATTCCACAATCGAACTACAGGGTTTTACAGATACCATACCTACACAAGAAAAGAAGATAATCCACTATACGTTCAAATCCATGTAATACTATTAAACGAGTGAAAATAAAGACAAAATTTGACGGATATCCAGAGATGGCTTAATGGCACCCCGATATTCAGCCCTACATATTCGGACAATGACTCAGTCGCATCAAAGAGGCTTAAATTATGGGGACAAAACTGCACCGGATCAACCATGTCAAATATAGTCACGCCAAAGTACCGTAGGTAGGAAAAACTCTCACCAAAATTCCTGTAAGCTGCAGTTGAGTACTGCTCATCTCAAATCATTTACAAGACAACATGTCTGAGATTTTATCAAATCGTCTGCGTGCAGCGCGATGCAACTGTGTCTCCGGCTCAGAGTGTAGGCTAGGGGGGAAGGAAGAGGAGGTGTGCATAGCCCACGTAGAAATGGACTAAGCGAACTCCATTCAGACAGCTTGGAGACCTGATTTGCTGACAAGGCTTTGCCTTCAAAATATTCCTTGCAGGTATGCCGCATAACTAACTATGAGACTTTGCTAATAGACGAAAGCATGGAAAATGTGGTCTTTGCATCATCAAGACACTCATAAATCGCTGACTGAGAAATAATATGGAAAACGTGTCTCACAGACCTCTTTCACTGTATGTGTCAGTCAGTTCCACAGAACCAGTGAAGGATGTTGTGTCGGTATGAAGACATGAGAATCAGCGATCAATCGTCTTTGAACGTGCCCATGATGAATGAAGGAGGCCGAATTTTCGGTACATAAAGTCACGCGTGTCTCCAAAGAGTGGAGTAACACGTGCAACCATGCAACATAATCTGAGAACAGTGGTCATGGTAATATTACAACCGATAGAGTCTCGACACAAGTGTCACGTTTCGTCGATGAGGAACGGTTTCAAACTCGATAACAGCTACTGCTGTCACAGAATGCAGGCGTATGTCACTCAGTTACTAAGATAACACAGCGAAAAGAACTCGATGCAAACGACAGTGGGATTTGGGTACGTCGCAAACGACCGTTGCTCATAGCGGCACGTTGATTTGCACTTCTTCAATGCGGCAGTCAAGACAGAAATGTCCAATAGCCGACAGGGGTCACGTAATGTAGGAAGACGAATCCCGACTTTACCTCTTTTCAACCGAAAACAGGCACTGAATGTACCAATGGCCCAATGAGGCACTTAACATGTGGTGTTTCAGGATTTTTCATTCTTTCTTTGATGCTTTGAGTGTCGTTTTATGTACCATGACTGAACCAACTCTCCCGATTTTTACCGTGAACCAGAAAGTTTACTTAAGTAACCTAGGCAACTAATCGTGGGCTTTCTTTCTACCCTTCACGACGAATATGATTTGGATCGCCCCTCTTTCAAGGTAAGCATCCGGACCAGACGAGATACCCTCAAGATTCTACAGTGATTATGCTAAAGAACTTGCCCCCTTTCTATCAGCAATTTATCGTAGATCGCTGGAAGAACGTAAAGTACCTAGCGACTGGAAGAAAGCGCAGGTCGTTCCCATTTTCAAGAAGGGTCATAAATCAGATGCGAATAATTATAGGCCTATTTCGCTTACGTCAATCTGTTGTAGAATAATGGAACATGTTTTGTGTTCTCGTATTATGACGTTCTTAGATAATACAAATCTCCTTCATCATAACCAACATGGATTCCGCAAACAGAGATCATGTGAAACTCAGCTCGCCCTATTTGCCCAAGAAATTCACAGTGCCGTAGACACTGGCGAGCAGATTGATGCCGTATTCCTGGACTTCAGGAAGGCATTTGATACGGTTCCGCACTTACGTTTAGTGAAAAAAATACGAGCTTACGGAATATCGGACCAGGTTTGTGATTGGATTCAGGATTTCCTAGAAGAAAGAACACAACATGTCATTCTTAACGGTTCAAAATCTGCAGATGTAGAGGTAATTTCGGGAGTACCGCAGGGAAGCGTGATAGGACCTTTATTGTTTACAATATACATAAATGACTTAGTTGACAACATCGGTAGCTCCGTGAGGCTATTTGCAGATGACACGGTTGTCTACAAGAAAGTAGCAACATCAGAAGACTCGTACGTACTCCAGGAGGACCTGCAAAGGATTAATGCATGGTGCGACAGCTGGCAGCTTTCCCTAAACGTAGATAAATGTAATATAATGCGCATACATAGGGGCAGAAATCCATTCCAGTACGATTATGCCATAGGTGGTAAATCATTGGAAGCGGTAACGACCGTAAAATACTTAGGAGTTACTATCCGGAGCGATCTGAAGTGGAATGATCACATAAAACAAATAGTGGGAAAAGCAGGCGCCAGGTTGAGATTCATAGGAAGAATTCTAAGAAAATGTGACTCATCGACGAAAGAAGTAGCTTACAAAACGCTTGTTCGTCCGATTCTTGAGTATTGCTCATCAGTATGGGACCCTTACCAGGTTGGATTAATAGAAGAGATAGACATGATCCAGCGAAAACAGCGCGATTCGTCATGGGGACATTTAGTCAGCGCGAGAGCGTTACGGAGATGCTGAACAAGCTCCAGTGGCGGACACTTCAAGAAAGGCGTTACGCAATACGGAGAGGTTTATTATCGAAATTACGAGAGAGCACATTCCGGGAAGAGATGGGCAACATATTACTACCGCCCACATATATCTCGCGTAATGATCACAACGAAAAGATCCGAGAAATTAGAGCAAATACGGAGACTTACAAGCAGTCGTTCTTCCCACGCACAATTCGTGAATGGAACAGGGAAGGGGGGATCAGATAGTGGTACAATAAGTACCCTCCGCCACACACCGTAAGGTGGCTCGCGGAGTATAGATGTAGATGTAGATGTAACAACCGTATCATAGAACTGCCCACATGCGCTCTTCCTTTGATTAACGCTTCGGTACGCTATGACTCTTCGACCCTCCCTGTTAAAACGTCTTTGTAACGGCACAGAATACTAGCACTCCGTCTTCAGGCCACAAGTGGCCCCCAGGGACCATCCGACCGCCGTGTCATCCTCAGATGAGGATGCGGATAGGAGGGGCATGTGGTCAGCACACAGCTCTCCCAGTCGTTATGATGGTTTTCTTTGACCAGAGCCGCTACTATTCGGCCGAGTAGCTCCTCAATTTGCATCACGACACTGAGTGCACCCCGAAAAATTGCAACAGCGCATGGCGGCCCGGATGGTCACCCATCCAAGTGCCGGCCACGCCCGACAGCGCGTAACTTTGGTGATCTGACGGGAACCGGTGTATCCACTACGGCAAGGCCGTTGCCTGCACAGAATACTAAGGGGTTGAAAATTTGAAAATTTTATTAAAACTCATTCATCCTGATACAAACAAAGTGCAGTCACGCCAGAGACAGAACCAGGAAGTAACGAGTGCGTGGCAAGTGGGTCAGGCCTCGGCAGGTTACAATACTACACTGAGAGACAGCAGAAAACGGCTTGTAACAGAAAACCAAAGACACGTGACACGCGTATTCGTTAGCTCGTAAGAGATGTTGAAATAAACCGTATCTTTTTTATAAGAAACAGTATCATGGAACCTTCACAACAACTAAGAGCCTGTTAACTGAATATAGCAGAATAAGAATTATAATGCAGTCCATAGAAACCGAGTTCGTTTCGTAGCCTCATGTTATTCCCCATTACATACTCGCGCTCTGCAGCTCTCAAGGAGATGATCAGTGCAACAGACGGTGTTCACAGTAATAACACTCTATTACATGATTACAATACTGTAGCGAATCTATGTCCTAGATACTAAAGAACAGTGTACGAGTCAGTTGAAGATGTACCTCAGGTGACCGTCTTCGGCTGATGAACTTTTCGCCGCCTATAATTTTCGGATGAGAAGCTGACTGTCTCGACTGTCTTCCGACAACAAATCGCCCAGTGCTGACAGCACCGAATTTCAGCGTGGAAATCAGCAGCAGTGCCTCATGTGATCCACGCTCCTGATCAACACCTAGGCGCCAGCGGGTGCTGAAACCTGCCTGCCCGGTAGGAAGGTGATCGACCAACCACACGACCTCCGATAACACCACATGGCTTACGGTCATCAAGGGTCAATATAAAATTCGCAGTGGGATCGAGCACACCACAGCAGCTGCTACGAGACCATTAGTGCTGAACCATAGCAGCGCTGGGAGCATGCTGCAGCTTGAGGGCACTCACTGGTCGCGTGGAGCTGCAGAAGAGGAGCTGACTCAGCAGCAGTCAGTGGGTATACAAAATACGCCGGAATGAGTCATCAGCTACAAGGCTGGTGTGGAACAAGACAGCTCTAAACACGGTTAATAAATAACTGACTGCGAGAATGTTTGATTGACGTCAGAGACGATTCTCAGGCACTCAGCTTCATGCAGAGGTGTATCCGCGCTGCTCTTGTCTAAATTTATGTCAGAAGTACGAACTCTGACGCCGCCATCAGAGGATCTGGCATCGGATGTTTTCGACTCCAGCGCCTGGAAATCGGAAGCAGTGGTTTGCCTCTACGGCATACGTACTTAGCAGCAGTAACCGCAACGCGGTGAGCACAAAAAACATTTTTCTTTGTGATGTGGCAGGCTTTATGCGTATTTATGAACGTGCTCTGTCGAATGTATTATTTTTATAACCATACTTCGGGGGCAGTTGTAAAGAATCGTGGTTGGTACAAGTGAGATTTGCTATTTTTAATTTAACGGGGCACAGTGAACCATGCTCCAAGTTTGTAACAGTATCCTGTTATATATGTAGAGGTTATGGTCTGCGCAGGAGCATCCTCAGTTTCGCTGGGTAATGATCAGTCAAAAGAAGTAAATGAGTCTCGTTTCTACAGCGTGTTTTTCCTGTCCGGTATATGTTGGTGTAGGTATCTCCGATGTGCATATAAGATAACGGTAGATTGCACAGTATACTAGGCACAGGGTCAGTTACTGCAAGTCATAGTATAACCGTTTTAACGGATCAAGTGCCACAATTGTTAGAGGAAAATGCTCAACTGAAGGTACGGCATGAGGAATTGGAGGTACAGTTATAATCTTTGAGGGGCGCGCGAGATTTACTGATGGGTTCGAGTGAAGTCGTTAGTATCGCTCTGAGCACTATGCGACTTAACTTCTGCTGTCATCAGTCGCCTATAACTTAGAACTAATTAAACCTAAATAACCTAAGGATATCACACAGATCCATGCTCGAGGCAGGATTCGCACCTGCGACCGGAGCGGTCGCTCGGCTCCAGACTGTAGCGCCTAGAACCGCACGGCCACTCCGGCCGGAGAAGTCTTTAGTGGCAGTGCCCCACTTTTCAGTAGATTCTTTGATAGTTAACCTCATCATACCCTTCTCTGGCAAACCAACAAAGGACGCCACAGCATTCATTCATGATGTATTGACTACAGACAGAATGTGTAATTGGTCGGATGAAATTAATCTGCTGGTGGCCAATTGATGGCTTACAGTGAAGGCAAGATATACGTGATCTATCATGAGACACTGAGCAAGGTAAATACTAACGGAAGATTTGCGTCAGAGATACTGTGAGCAACCTAGTGCCAGGTATTTTAGCGGAAAGTTGGGTGGATTGACACAGAAGGCAAATGAGGCTGTAGAGATTTTTTCAGACAGAGCCCGTAAAATAAATGCGCAAACATGTCAGGGGACGGGAAATCCTGACCCAAATCGCGTCTTACTCAGGGAGTCAGAAAACAGATGACTCGATGTGTTTTTGCGAAGAATTCCTGAATGGAAAATCTAGAGGACTTGGCTGTTGCACTGCGTATTGCCACAAGTCTGGAGGAGACAGATATTGCTGCGTGAGTACGCACACTTAACAGACATTTAGCTTCTGTGAAGAATTCTTGTCGTTGTGCGAAGAGAGGATATTTAAAGGCGCAATGCTATCAACTACAATACTACGCGTGTGTGCGTTTTTGTCACAAGGCAAACGAGTGTGATAATAACAAGCAAAAAGTAACGGAAATAATCAACGGGACACGTTAAACATGAGAGGGGGTGTTTGGTCGGTCAGAAAACGTTCTCGGTGAGTCAGTGTAATGCACACACTAAGACAGAGACGGAGTGTTGTTTGTTGGGCTTTGTAAATGGTAAAGATTGTAAATTTCTAGTCAATACTGGTGCACGTGTCTCTATTATTAGTCTAGGCGATGTGGGTAGGAGGAGACTAGGGACTATGTGGAGTGGGAAACAATATCATGATAGCGTTGGGGACAACAGAACTCGTTTGTAGGGCAACGGTATTGTGAGATTCTTGGACTTTATTTCTTGGATAGACATCATGCAAACATTAATATTTCACAGCCTAAATTGAACTTTTAGGTAACTTGTTTCCCATGCGTTTAACAGCTGTAAATGTTTCAGTGTCGCGAGGTACACCGATTCCTAAGTTGTCACCAATTGTTTTGTATGGACACGTGTATTAAAGATGATTACGAATGACAAGATACCTGCTGATACAGGGAAGTTGGTTCGCATATCTGTAGATGCTATTGTACTACAGCAGAAATTACGTATGATTGGGCCACTGCAGGACAATGAAGCATTTCATGAAATGCATTGTTTTATACGAAGAAGCGTTGCACGCGTAACAAACATTAATGGGCAACTGATGATTCCAGTAAGCATGGATAGCAGCGGCACGGATGAAGTAAATCTCCCGAAAGAATTACTTATATCGAGTTAAGACTGGTAGATGAGGATATTGAAGGGTCACACAGTGAGCACAGCAACAATGCGTCTGCATTACGTGACAGGGTTCGTCACTTCTAAGATAGTGAATGACAGGCCATGGAAGTTTTGATGCTAGAATATTCAGACTTATTAATTACAGATGGTCCACTACCAGCAACACCGATCACACAACACCGGATACCAACAGGCGATAACCCACCACTTTGTAGGAAACCATAGAGCCACTAGTAGAAGAATTTATAGATCAGGAAATGCGTGAGGGTGTTATCTAATATAGCGATAGCTCTTGATAGGCAAATAGTGTCCCTATACCCAAAAAAACATTTAATGGTACCAGAAAATATCGATTCTACTGTGACTATCGTTACTTGAACACACGAAACATGATGGATGTATAGACAATACCGAATATAACGGATACATTGTATTTATTTACTAACATTACTACTAATTTTATATCAGTATAGATAGTTCTTGTCGGACTTCTCCAAATCCATAAATCCATATTTCCATTGCTTCCAAGCTGCGGTGTATGGGCTGCTCTCCCGGCAGGCCTGCAGACCCTCTTACAGTTTTGTACGCGAGTATCCTAACCTAGAAGGTGTAACATCAGCAAACAACAAACCTTAAATCAAGTAGCAGTTGTTCAGAGTCTCGTTCCAAATAGTCGCCACGTACGATACTGCGCCATTTTCGAGACACTGCTGAACGAGGAAGCTGTCCTCACACGTTATCAGGTCTTGGGTATCAGTTGTCGACATTATCTTCGTACATCTTTCAAATACGAATCTTTTCCTGAGACCAAGTGAGTATCAGATTTGAACAGTTCCATCACCATAGCCTTCGGTGTACTTCCGGTATAAGTTAAGTACTTCTCGCAGACTCTCACAAACCGTTATGGAGATTAAATGTTCTGAAAAGAGTGTCTTTTGGTCGATGTATGTTTTTGATTTATGTATGTATTAACTACATGCTCTGCATTGTTTCATAAATAATTGTCTTCTTTGATTGAAACAATGTTTCGCTGTATGGACTCATTTTGTGATTGATGTACAGCGTCGGTTAACTCTTGTAATAGGGAACAAGTATATCTCAGCGATTAATCTTAGAAGTGGTTCTCACCAACTAGAAGTATTTAGAAGAGACTGTCCCATGTCTGATTCCACAACAAATTCAGATCATTGTCAATATTGGAGAATGTCAAATGCCTCTGAGCAATATGGGACTTAACATCTGAGGTCATCAGTCCCCTAGAACTTAGAACTACTTAAACCTAACTAACCTAACGACATCACACACATCCATGCCCGAGGCAGGATTCGAACCTGCGACTGTGGCGGTCGTGCGGTTCCAGACTGAAGCCCCTAGAACCGCTCGGCCACACCGGCCAGCTTGAAGAATGTCGTTTGGATTGGTAAGTGCTCCAGCTACCTTCCAAAGACTATTAGATGGATTACTTCGTGAATTAAAACCGAAAACCTGTGTGGTGTATCTTGACGATATAGCCATCCGTCCAAAAACTACAGGTCATATTAAACGTCTCGACGGAGGGTTTAGTAGATTGTCGGCCACACACGTTACAGTAAGTGTCGATAAATGCCATTTTGCTTAGCCACAAGTAACTTATTTTTCACATATTGTCAGTGAAGACGGAGTGAGGTCGGCTCCTCGACTTACTTCCGCCGTTCGTAATTTTCTGACAGCGATAACTACTCAACAGTTACAGTCATTCATTGGCTTATGCAATTATTACCTCAAGTTCGTGAAAGGGATCTAGAAGTAAATAGAGATCTAGAAGTAAATAACGTAACCTCTGGGATACAATGGTCAGATCGTATTTGCTTGTTGCTTAACTTAGTCTTAATTTTCTTTCTTGTTTATTTACCTCCACAATGGAGGGGGAAGAGGAATTGATGGTGTTATCTTTCTCTCAGGTGGTCTGCCAAGCTGCTTACCTGAAAACGTTTTCTGAGCACAGTGCTATTATACTGTTGCAGAGGAGATGTGATACGAAATCATCTGCTATACAATGGAATTTTATCTGCTAAGCAATCAGACGTTCTACTGGTGTATCACAGATGGACAAACGCATTTAAATTAAACATAGGGGAAGTAAGGAATGATGTAAGAGGACTGCAAGATAGGTTTACAGCTTTCCAAAAGGAAGTAGAGAAAGGAGGATTATTGGAACATACGAACAACGAGTATCAGTAATTAAAACTCGCATACGAGAAACTGAGTACTCAGTCGCAGCAGATAACAGAAATTGTTTATAAAACGTGGTTCGTTAAATGCAGGAGGGAAACTGACAAAAACTGTGTTTCGAACAACGGATAACGAGGATATCAAGAATGTAAAAAGCACAACAGGAAATGTACAGGAGTGAGGAGAAGATACAAAAACAAGAGTAGACTGGCACACAACACGTATAGGGAACCAGGAGCAAGAAACAATGTTAGTAAAACAGTAAGAAACTTAAAAATAGAATTATAATGTCTAAAAAGTTGTCTAGAACAAATACCAACCCGGTTAAGCAGCCTATAGAAAAAGTGTTACTAGCAACATCATCAGGAAATTTAGTAGATAAATGAGAAGACGCAAGAATCGACGTCGAAATCTGGCTTGAAGCAATACGTCATGTTACTCATGGGCAACTGAGTTCAACGTTGTTAGATCCATATAAAGTGCTGATGGCATTACATAAAGAAACTTTCCAGAGGGACCACAACACGTCTTGCCTATTACAAGTATGAATATAGCTTTATTTTAGCGTTTCTCTGATGTAAGAATAGATAACGATCGGGCTAGACTGCACCTTAAAATTGTATTTCCAGTAACAGGACCAATTCCGCAGTTTCAGTGTTACATGGTATATCCATATCCAATTAAATGGAGTGAAATTGGGAAATGGATACAGACGCAAACTCGTGAAGTATTATTAGTTTGTAGGTGAAGAGAAGCTCACGACGTCACGCCTGCAGTAGATTTCGACTGTATTAGAGAAAATGTTATTTGTCCAACAAGGGTGGTATGGACGAACAACGAATCACTTGAAATACAGTTGTTTTGGGGAAAAGTGGAAGCAAGAGACTGCAAGAAAGTCTTAGCATCTCAGACGAAATTTCAGAAAATTGGAGATCACTGGGTTTACGCCTTATCTGCACAAGAAACAGTATTTACCAGCTGCTATAGAAACGGTAAACCTACCCGGACAATGAAATTAGAATTACAAGACAATGGACTGTTAATTAATGGAACTAGGTGTGAGATAGGAGGAAGACAATTTTTTCCTTTCAGCTACCATCAAGGGCACAACAAAGATTAACGTGTACCGTGTACCGAGCAAGTAGCATTAGTTGGAGGAACCACCAAATATCTTACCTAATTAAAACCTAGCGTTTACTGCCGGTACCTTAGATTCAACAGATTAATTAAAAACTTCAGAAAAAGGACACCTTTCAGTCAATCAAATATTACAACATATGAAAGCATATCACGAGCAATGAAGACAAAACACAGTCATTTACATGACAAGCATAATCTTGGTTCTAGTATTTATTTGTGCAGCTTTCTTTTGTATAAAGCGTAAGATGTCTCATTCAAATGAGGAAACCGATCTGCAGATACCTTTAGATGGTTCAAACGGCTCTGAGCCCTATGGGACTTAACATCTATGGTCATCAGTCCCCTAGAACTTAGAACTACTTAAACCTAAGTAACGTAAGGACATCACACAACACCCAGTCATCACGAGGCAGAGAAAAATCCCTGACCCCGCCGGGAATCGAACCCGGGAACCCGGGCGTGGGAAGCGAGAACGCTACCGCACGACCACGAGCTGCGGACCGATACCTTTAGAGTAGATACATATCAGTAATACGCAATAGGAGAAGAAAATATAAATAACGTGGTTCACCAGGGCAATATGACAAAGTAGTTTAACTAAGCTAACTAAGATTCAAGTCTGGTTGCGAAGCAACACCGGAAAGACTTGGAAACTAATCTTTTAAAATATTAGGCAAGAATCTACTAAGTAATAATAAGTAAAACAGGGAGAATTCGGGACGAATTTTGTTAAAGAGGAGTGATGTCTTACAGCACAAAATAGTATTGAGTTGAAAACTAGAAAATTTTATTAAAACACATTCACTTTGCTACAAGCAAAGTGCAGTCGCGCCAGAGGCAGAGACCCAACCAGGAAATAAGCGGTATGTCGAAAGTGCGTCAGACCTCGACACGCTACACCATTACGACAACGTGACGAGAGAGAGAGGAAAAGGACAGCAGAAAATAACATGGGACAGAAAAAATGGAAATGAGACACGCATATTCGTCAGCTTGTAAGGTATTTCGAAATAAACTGTATCTATTTCATAAGAAACAGTATCAGAGGGCCTACATAGAAGAGCGTGTTAAGCGAATATAGCAGAGTAAGGAGGACACGTGCTGTCATTACAAACCGAGGATCGCATTATAGCTTCACATTAGTTCCCTTAAAATGCTCTAGCTCTCTATCTCTCAAGGAGCTGATCGTTGGGATCGATGGCGATCACAGCAATAGCACTCGACTCAATGATTACGATACTTTAGCGAGTCTATGTCCTACAAACTCCTGAACGGTCTATGACCCAGCCGAAGATGTACCTGACATGACGGTCTTCACCTGATGAACTTCATACTTTTCCTCACCTATAACTGCTGATGGAGAAGCTAACAGTCTTCCGACAACACATCACAGAGTGCTGACAGCACCAAACTTCAGCATGGCTTCACGGGGCCTACGTGTATGTACAAAATTTAGGCGCCTCCTGGAGCTGAAATCTACCTGGCCGGTAGGAAGTAGATCGACTGACCGCACGAATTCCAACACCACACCGCTTGTGGGCAAGGATCAGTACAGAATTAGGAATGGGATCAAGCATACTCCAAGCAGCTGGTACAAGACCACTGGTACTGGACCACAGTTGCGCCATCAGTGCACCGTAGCACGATGTCGCTCGCTCTTCACCTGGGCCTGTAAACATGGTTACTAAATAAATGAAATTTGACAATGTTTTACTTGCCTCATTCTCAGGTATTCAGCTGCTATCCTGAATTCATGCAGAGGTGTCTCCACTCAGTCCCTCTTTATGTTACCTTCATCGTAAAGAAAAATGGGACAGCAAAAGAATATGGGACAGCAGTCGTAATGTAATAATCAACTCCCCACATTTTGGTAGTTCCACCGGATTTGTTAATCGATGAAGAGCATCTGATGAATATGATCTGCCTTGTGGACTCTCTTTCTAATTGGTCAGCTGACTGCGTGTCAGTGGTCCACGAATATGTCCACCTGGTTATCCAAGCAGACACTAATGTAGAGACCTAATCACCGTCCATCTGACAAGCTATTTTCTTTTAAATTCTAGAGCTGTAAGAGTAATTATCAACGATTTGTAAAATGTGTTGATACCAACAATCTCGCATAAAATAGCTCCAAGCAAAGTTAAATCGATGCGCTTAGGGCTGAGAAAGAATTCTCTGTAAGTTTAAGTCCATTAACATGATTCAAATTTTATCTGTTTTTATAAAATTGGTTCGATAATGATTTCATCAAATCGTCACATCGAATTGCCATTTAGTTTGTGGTCATAGTTACTTTCCATACACACACACACACACACACACACACACACATACACATACACACACACTCCCATCTTGTTGAACCAAACTAAACAGAATGCCAGGGTGTATTACATCGTTATTTATTGCTTGCGCATAGCTTGTGTTATGCACTGCAGAACGAGGTAGTTCGAGTAAAAATCAATACCATTTAAGATAATGAACCTTGGCGACTATGCAGAAGTTGAGCTCTACGTTCCATAGCAAGGTTTAGTGGTTTAGTTGCTTAGTGGTTTGTTCGCGACAGCTGACGAACTTCTTAACGGGCTGACATCCTCATTCTATTAATGAATGAAGGTATTCATTGTGCAGCGTAATGTCGATTTTGTATCATGTGGATAGGAGATGAGAGAGTGAACGTCGGTGCAACTTCATAGCGTGTTCTAGTAAAGTGGGTTGTAATAAGCGGTTTATAAGTGGGTGGCCAATAGTTGTGATATGACAGAACATAACTTCGTAGAAGATGGCTGCAGGTAAGAAACAGAATCTAAGGAAGCGAGACTCTACATCAAAACCGAAGACCAACGAAGATCACATATTATATACATTTTTATTTTTTTGTGTTTTTTGATACATCACGTTGTATGTCGGTTCCTTGGTTAAAGCTGATATTCTAAAGCGCGACTATCCCCTCTCACTTCAGAATGTCTATAGTGGACGTCTACCACTTACCTGTTTAGAGGTTTGCAAATGACCAGATGAAAGACTGTGTGCAGTAAATCTGTGTTTGTGTGGAGTAACATGTTAATGCGTTACGAAAAGAGTACCGCAGTGCGGTGGGAAATTTTAAGATTACAGTTTAGCAGTAGCTTATTTCGTTTTCTGACAGTCCATAGAAATGCTATCCAAAAGAAGCAGGAATGCTGCATTTCCCATGCATGTTACGCTCTCAGGATGAAGGAATAATGATGATCAACCAAATAGATAACACACGTTAGAGATTTTCTGTCCACAGCCCCATCAAGGACCAAATCACAAAAGCTACTGATGACAGTCAATAGTAGATTGAAGAGAACATATAAAATATTTATACTTGCAAATTCATGTAGAAAGTTACCATACGCATTCATCCCTCGCCCTTTAACGTCGCCGCTCCGACTTAGTTTTAGAGAGAAAGACACTATTGAAAGCGGACTCTAAGGTACAGATACGTAAGCTATTTCAAAGAAACGTTGGTTTAGAGAAGGGCAAGTTGAATACAGCTTCAACATCTCTTGTAATGAACAGTTATATTCACAGACAACTGGTTTCGGTCACTCTATCACTTCAAGCTGCGTATTAGTTTGTAAGCTGAACGTAACACATTGATCAAAAATTCTTTTCTGCGAATAAGTGTGCCATGCAAGAGATTTTGGTGGTTCTGTGATTCCGTGCTTCAAATTTGATCTAGGATATCATGGAGGTGGAGATCAGGACAGCACATCTCCTCCACCTCTCCTACAAATTTTATAGAAAATTTTATAGTGAAACAGCAGAAGGTGGCCCTGCTGTTACTATTGTGAACCCGAAGACTGAAGGTTATTTTCTGAAAATTATTAATGCAAATGCAAGGATATTTACTTTTTTATGACCATCGTGTGTCGTCCTTGTCCAATTCAAACTTTTGCTGCACACAGATAGTCCTCATCTGTGACAGAATGTTAAATGGTCTTTTCATTCTTCGTCTAACACCAGGAACTGAGGACTTGTTACAGGTGTTGGCCAAACTGCGGATCGTTTGCAAAGGAAATCACATACATGGCACCGGTATGAACAGTTCCAGGATACTGTCCCTGTATTTAGAACCATCGTCTGGTAGATGTGGCAACAGATATCTAACTAACTGAGTGACGCTCTGTTAAGCTCTAACAGGTCAGTGCAACCCAAATAGCAGTTTAACAGAAGTGCTAGGTGAACTTAAATGATAACTCGACGACGCAGTGCTAGTGAAACCCTGCTGCGTATATCTCGCACAGGGAGCGTGAGAAAAAGATGAGACCGATTACGAAACGTACAGAGGTGTTTAGTGATTCTTCTCTTGCTCAGTGCGCGAGTGTAATAGCAAAGAAAATGGCTAATATTTGGTGCGAAGTAGACCTAGCCTCCACCGTGCACTGTACAGTGACTTGTGAAAATTTTTGTAGGATTTCTTCAGGATTCTACACTACTGATGACCTCAGATGTTGAGTCCCATAGTGCTCAGAGCCATTTGATCATCTGCACTAACGGTGGAGGCTGTTTTAGTGATCTCTTGTATCACACTATCAATAATTTGTGACATTCTATGTAGTTCCAAATGAATTTGAATTTATCTGGCCAATAACTATTTCTTTTTTCATAATTGACCCAGAATCACGTGTGTGAGGAACTCTGAGAGCCGCTGGCTCTTAAGGTGGAACGGTTGCTGACGTCACCGCACAGGTACTCCAGTAGCGCCTCGGAAGGTTCCTGCCTTAAGCGCAAAGTAAATCACGGCGAGGTGTTTACTCGGAGAACTTATAATGCCCTGGGAGCGTCGCAATAAGACGAGAGGAGTCGCCCGCGAGCCGGTAACTCCGCCACTCGCGTGACACTTCGGCTTTGCGCAGGCAGCGGCGGTGGGGGCGGCGGGGGAGTAAGCCGAAAGCCCTTTACGGCGACACCTCTGCAGGAAGCGGGCCGCCGGCTGCTGGTATCTGCACCGCAGCCGCCGCACTATATCTCCTGCAGAGGGGCTGCGGAGGGGCATAATACCTGTGTTCCACGGGTGCCGGCGCACGATACAGCACCCTTTCCTCCCCCGTACTCTCTCCCACGCACACGCAGATACATTCGTGTGGGAGAGCGCGAGCGGCAGCCGCGGTAATTTTCTTGGCACTAAGCCGGGAAATGTAGGGCGGCGCTCCGGAGGAAAACAAATTTCCTGATCTTATCCTCGGAGACGGCCATTGTTGCGAACCATAACAATGGCTGCTACCCTCTAATTTAAGTTGCCCGGATAAAGGACTGTAAAAGAAGAGCAAAGTGATAACCACCTTCCAGGCGCCTCGGCTGCAGGCAGGCGCAACTTGGAAGTCTTATCTGGGTCGTCCCTCTCTCCACTTCTTGCACTATCCTTCGCTCTTCCACTTGCTCCCCTCTGGCTCTGTATCTTTCTCCATCCAACATCCTTCCCCTTCCAGTCACCTGTCCCGTGACTTTCACCCTAATGTGAACACTGCATTAGTGGTTTATACAACTAAATATATGCACTAACAGTCATACTCCCTGTATATAAGGGCAATAGCCTCAAATTTGCACCGCGAATGTTGCGGAAATTTAAAGTGCTATGGATGTGCGGTTTTCACAAAATGAAGGGAAGGAAGAGCAGGAAGATTGGGTTTAAGGTCCCGTCGAAATCGGGCTCCTTCGAGACGGAGCACGAGCTCGAATTGTGTCAAGGACGGGAAAAGAAGTAGGAATTGCCCAGCAAAGGAACAATCCCGCCAATTGCCTGGAGCAATATAGAGAAATCACGGAAAACGTAACTGTGGTTATCCGGACGACGGATTGAACCGTCGTCCTCCCCAACGAGAGTCTAGTATGCTTTTCATAGGATTGGTTGGTAATAAGGGACTTGTGTAATTAGAATTTGAATAATTGTAATAATACTTAGAAAGTACTTTTTGTGAAAACGTTGACTTTTTTAAATGGAAAAAAATGCCTATGGACATTATTTAGATTTAAAAAAATGCATAACGCAGTGCAGTCTGTAATAACGTTATTTTATTTTGCTACCGGTTTCGGATAAGAGGCATCATAAACGGCAACTGCAAATAAGACCAGTGGTGTTCGTTCCAGGACTCTACTGCGAGTCGATTTCGAGATACTGTATTTTGTAAAGGTCCCACACCGACGCATTAAAGAAGAACACAAGGTTATTTACTGGGTTTGTGGATTCTCACCAGTAACGAGACAAGAGACAGTCACAGGCTGCGTTCAGAGTGACCACAGGCAGCGGCAATACACCTTTCCAGTCTGGTATGTATCGACTGCTGCACACGTGTTACCATTTCCGAGAGATGTACTAGTGGGGTGCAGTAATGAGTCGTTGGGTATCATCAGGTGTTGGTGACGTGTCCTTGTAGACACCGTCTTCGTGCTTTCCTCATAGAAAAACTACGCCGGTGTCAAATCCGGGTAAGTGGCCGGCCGAGATAAAGGTCCTTTCCGTCCAACCAAATGACTTGGAAACAATTCTTGAAGAAATGTTTTAGTACTTCGCTCACTATGGGCTGGACACCCATCATGTTGGTATCTTCTTGTCAGCAGAGGAAGGTCTTCAAGCACCCATGGAAGAGGGTCTAGGTTCAAATGGCTGTGAGCACTATGGGACTTAACATATGTGGGCATCAGTCCCCTAGAACTTAGAACTACTTAAACCTAACTAACCTAAGGACATCACACACATCCATGCCCGAGGCAGGATTCGAACCTGCGACCGTAGCAGTCCCGCGGTTCCGGACTGAGCGCCTAGAACCGCTAGACCATCGCGTCCGGCATATTCGTTTCAATGTAGCTCTTGATGGAGAGTGATGTGGTGAGGATGAAACCTATGTCGATCGAGAACGTGCAGCTTACTTGCCTTGCTCATGCCAGTTCCTCCTGTGATTGCGCGGGTGCTAACATGCAGACCAACTGCACCTGCAGCAAGAACATTAACTTCCCTCTCCTCCGTCGTAACTTGTTTCCTTCTGTTACGTAGCCTACGTGTGCATGTTTTAGGTGATTCACCCTGTATAAAAAAACACAGGCATATTTGACGGAGATAATCTCCTTCCAATAACGTAGAGAATGCAACAGTGGCAATACATGTTGTAGCACACCTCTTTCAGTAAAGTTCATACAATGACTCACCTATGACACAGCCGTCGGTCATTTACAGATGGAACTAGAAAGACTTGCGGGCGGTATTAAACTATGAATATTGTACGTAGCTGATTCTGTCCATGTTCGTTTTAGTGTCTCTTTTCAGGAGTATGATAATGCCCTTACATTTTGCTTGTACTATTCCCATGCTTGCAGAGCTTTAAGATTCGTTAAATTACATATAAAATGGTAACTGTTCATTACATTTACACAAAATGCCCTACTACTCCCACTTCCTACCACAAACAATCTTTGTGAATTCGTTTCTTAAACAACTATAATATGACTGTGTCTTACAAGTCTTCCCATCAAGCGTGGGCAAGAAGTGCAAACTTGACATGTACTCCAAAGGTTTAGATCTAGATCATTTACAAAGACACACAACAAAATGTTCTACAAGTCTTACATAAATTGAAATGAAAATATTATAAATGTTTTCTTGAAAATACTCGTATTTATGCTACCTAGTTTATAAAGGTAGGGATTTTGTGTCTATGTTAATTTAACTACGAAATGGTTGTTCACGTGCTTCTAAGATAGACTTCTAAAAATTTTCCGTTTTATTCACAAATTAAGTGTCTTCGAAACTTCATATTATGTGTTAGCCATGATTGCATCATAATATACACAGTGTGTCCTTATTATAATGCAATTCGCCTATTGCCTGGGACAAGTGGGTAAGAGAATATATATACAATATAGGGTCTAAAGCGATTTTTGGGTCCAGTCGAACCGCGAGGAGTTGATTTTAAATATTAAATTCAATGATAGCATCGAAAACAGCTTGAAATAATAAGCACGCGGGCACACAGAACGTTCGTCACCTCGCAATGCAGCGTTTTGGGGACTACAAACCTCCACACATTTTACACGGCTTCGCATCACTAAATTGCTCAGAATAGAAAGGAAGTTTACAATCAAACAATAAACCTTCACAGGAAGCGCTAATCCTCACCGCTAACTTTCGCAAAGGAATTATCCCACCATGAAAAGGCAATTAAAATACGGTGGATTGTATGTTCGAGCACTCAGCAAGGCTATTTAGCTATAAAACTTTGCACTTGTATATAACCTACATTTGAAGTTTAACGAACCTAAACGATTAAAAATCTAGTTTGGAAACACACAACATCGTGTAAGAGACAGAAGTGACCAGCAGATTCACTGGAGTTACACTTTATAACAGAAACGAAAGGTATGTTAGCGTGCAGCGTCCTGTCGACAACGAGATCATTAGAGACGAATCTCTGATTACGAATGAACGGCAAAGGAAATCCAACGTGCCTTTTTCAAAGGAACCATCATGGCGTTTGCGTGGAAAGAGTGACAGAAATCCTAAATCTAGGTGGGCGGACGGTCATTGTAACAGACGTCCTCACCTAATAATAACACGTTAACCACTTTCAGAGTTATATTATTAAAAACAGAAATTCGTGTGTCGTTTCACATTCTTCGCTTACTCGTTATCGAACTGCAAACGTTGAGTTTCAATACAGTGATTAACATACAACGGAACAGAAAAGTATGCACATTTCACGAGGGCAACATTTTTACCTACTATATTATTTTCGGCTCATCCGCACTGTAGTAGTTCAGTATAAAAAGCTATCCGCACTGTAGTAGTTCAGTATAAAAAGCTATCCGCACTGTAGTAGTTCTGTATGAAAAGCCATCGATAACACAGTGTCGATATTCTTGACACGACTGTGCATCTGGGTTTTAGGCACTTCATTGGAAGTCAACATTGGTACTCCAGTCACGAATAAGTTATTAGGTACGACATCGCAACAACTTGCAATTTTGGAAATGCACTGAGATGACAAATGTCATAGGCTAATGGTATGCACGTATACAAATGGCGATAGCATCGAGTACACAAGATATAAAAGAACAGTGCATTTCCGGAGCTGTCCTCTCACGTTATTCATGTGAAAAGGTTGCCGACATGATTATGGCCACACGACAGACATTATAAGACTCTTAAGGTGGAATGGTGGCCGGAGTTAGCATTAGGGGACATTCCTTTTCAGAAATCTTTAGGGAATTCAGCGTTCCGAGGTCCAAAATATCGGGAAGGTGCCGAAAACCCCGTATCTGACGCATTACCTCTCATCATGGATAACGCAGGGACCGATGGCCTTCAAGTGACGACCGAAAGCAGAGGCGTTTCCGTAGAGTTGTTAGTGCTAACAGACATGCAATACTGTGTGAAATAATCGCAGAAATCAATTTGATACGAACGTATCCTTTTGGGACAGTAGGGATAAATTTGGTGTTATGGGCTATGGTAGGAGGCGACCTACGATAGTGTCTTTGCTAATGGCATGACATCGCCAGCAGCGCCTCTCCTGGGATAGTGACCGGACGGGTTGGACCCAATATGACTATAAAACCGTGGACTGGTCAGATGAGTTCCCGTTTTAGCTGGTAACAGTTGATGGTAGTATTCATGGGTGCCGCAGACCTCACGAACCCATGGTCGCAAGTTGTGAGGAAGACAGTGTGCAAGCTGGTTGTGGCTACATAATGGTGTAGCTCTGCTTACGTGAAATGGACTGTGTCCTCTGGTCCAAATGAACCGATCACTGGTTGGAAATTCTTATGTTCGGTTACTTGTAGCACATCTGCAGCCTTTCATCGACTTCATGTTCATAAATAACAATGCGGCATGTCACCGAGACATAGAGGTTCGCGGCTGCTTTAAAGAACATTCTGGACGATTCGAGCGAATGATTTGGCTGCCCAGATCGCCCGATATGAATAACACTCGACATTTATGGGACGTAATCGAGAGGTCGATTTGGGCACAAAATCATGCTCTGGCAACACTTTCACGTTTATGGATGGCTATATGGTCAGCATAGCTCAATATTTGTGCAAGGGACTTCCAACGACTTGTTGATTCCATGTCACGTTCAGTTGCTGCGATTCGCTGGGAAAACGGAGGTCCGACTCGATATTAGAAGATATCCCATCACTTGTGTCAGCTCAGTGTGTGACTATGTAGGTATTGCATGTTTAGCTCTTTGCCGAACTGTTGGGTTGGGTTGATTTCGGGGGAAGAGACCAAACCGCGATGTCATCGGTCTCATCAGATTAGGGAAGGATGGGGAAGGAAGTCGGCCGTGCCTTTCCAGAGGAACCATCCCGGCATTTGCCTGAAGCGATTTAGGGAAATCACGGATCACCTAAATCAGGATGGCCGGACGTGGGATTGAACCGTCGTCCTCCCGAATGCGAGTCTTGCCGAACTGTACCTCACTTATAACTGTTGTGAATCTGCTTGCCATAATTATCGGTTCTGTAGTCTTTCGACTCTTGAACTTTTAAGCATTGATTGTACACACTTGCAGAAATTTACACCTTGACGGGTGGTAGAAAATATCGTCGTCATCAAGAGTTTTCAGCTATAGTAAGAAGTTTAGTGACCACTTCCTCCGATCCTCTGCTTCGTTCTTAATATTGCTGTACGGGATACTGTTCATCATATCACCCAGGATCTGAAACCTCTTCCTCCCTCGCATTCTCTTTCCTTCCACTTACTGTTTTTACAAGCCCCCATCCTCCCTTCTCTCTCAATTTTTTATTATAGTCAGAATTCGTCTTTGCTCTCTTTTTCTTCTGAGTACTTCCTCATTCTTCACTCTGCTCCTCATTATCCACTCAGTGCATCCAACTTATTCTTTCCATCTTCAACATGTCCATGAGAAGAAAGCCTTCCTCAGTGCCCATTTCTTATCGCCACATTGAACATTTATAAGGTTCTTGGTAAAAGTGTTTGAGTTGCTGTTTCATTTGACATATCATTTGTAACTGTAACTTTAATGTAATAAATATTATAAAGCGTAAAAACCCAGATATTCATTTATAAACATCCTGTGTATAAGACAATAGTGAATAGCCTCAGAAGTTTCTGACAACGCTAATGATACCTGTACTGGCTGAGGACAAATTTGGGTCTAGGCGGAGTGCAGGCACAAGAGATGCAATAGGACTGTTTGGAATTGTAGGAGAGAGATTTACTGAACAGTCAAGAGACCAACTATATATGTTTACGATACAACAAGCAAAAGGCATGTAGGTTGGGAATAGTTTGCAACTACAACGAGGAAAAAGAGAGTGGTCTGGAAGACCAGAAGACTCATAAACTAATATTTAAATCATGAAGCATCAACTGAGAAGAGAAACTACTATCTGGACCAAACTGTGAGGAGTCAGACATGCTCGCTTTTCGTCTTCTACCATTTTCAGTATGTACTTAGAAAATCCGATACTCACTGCCCACTTGTTGGTGGCGGGATAAAAAATGGTGGAAGAAGAATGTTGTGTTTTAGTTTCCCAGACGACGTGGGGTTTCTAGCAACAATGGAGAAGAACTGCATGATTTAATGGATACCACTGTAGCTAAACGAAATATTTAGGGAACAGCAAATAATACAAATAATGGCACTAGGAGGAAATGAGAGGGTAAAGTTAACACTGACTGGAGGAATATTAGAATTTTGGGCAAGCTATAATTTCCTGGAAACAGAATAGAATCCGACTGTAAAAGTAGCATAGAAATTAAATCTAAAACCAAAAATTGCTGAAAGAGACATTTGTTAAGAAAAGGAAAATTTTCTGCATCAAAATGGGCAAAGAGTTGTGGAAGAAACAAATAAAATGTGTCCTGTGGAGTGCCCTTGAAACCCGGCATCCGTGCGGCCTAACGCACTGCTTCCCGATATGGAAGGCGTACCCGTCCCCGGCACGAATTCAACCGGCGGATTAGTGTCGAGGTCCGGTGTGCCGGCCAGCCTGTGGCACTCTCCGCTGCAGAGTGAAAATCTCATTGCTGTTTTCCATCTTCCTTGCCAAATGCGAGCTGGTTCTCCTTATTCCGCCTCAGTTACACTATGTCGGAGCGATTGCTGCCCAAACACTGCCTCCACGTACGCGTGCACCTAATTACTCTATCACGCAAACATTGGGGATACATTCGTCTGGAATGAGACATTCCCGGGGGGGGGGGGGGGGGGGGGTGGGGGGGGGTGGAGGGGGTCTACTGGGGGCCGAACCGCACCGCAAAATAACCCTGGGTTCGGTGTGGGACGGCGGTGAGGTAGTGGACTCCTGGACTCCTGTAGCCTGTTGTGGGGTTATGTACCAGCGAGGGCTACGGCGGGGACGAAGCCTCTCCGTAGTTTCTAGGTCCCCAGTTCAATACACACATACATACAGGGTGCTTACATCTTCACTGAGAGTGTCTGATATAGCACGTCCTGGTCCGTTTTGAACCATGTTCTACATCTACGTGCAGTCTTTGAAAGCCATCTTATGGCACTTGGGGGAGGGTACCGTGTACCAGTACTAGACATTTTCTTTATTTTTCCACTCGCAAAGAGAGCGAGTTAAAGACGACTATCTATATGCCTTACTTGAAATGTACGTTGGCTGCAGCAGAATCATTCCGCAGTCAGCTTTAAATATCGGTTCTCTATATTTTATGAAAGGTGTTTCTTGAAAAGAACGCCATTTTTTATCCAAAAATTCCCATCTGAGTCTATGAAGGATCTCTGTAATACCCTCGTGTTGATCGAACGAACCAGTAACAAATTTAGCAGCCCGGCTCTGAATTGCCGAAGTCTTCCTTCAACCTGGCCTAGTGTGGAGCCCAAGACTCGAAGAATACTAAAAAATTGGTCGCACTAGTTTTCTATACTTTCTTGGATACTTCACTTGGCCTTTTGTGGTGCTTGTGGCAGCAATCGAAGGTATTTCGAGAGCTGTTTAAAACCTGCACCCCTTCAAGTTTTATGTCTCACCCAACGGTGATGGCTTCTTCCAGAAACATAACCGTCAGTGGCAAGACAAAGAATCGTGCTACGGTGGTTAGAGCAGCATGAGAGTGCGGTCTCGATTACCAAGTTCACCTTATCAGAAGCCGATGAAACACATCTTTGCAAAGCACTTACCAAGAACATACCACACAGAATCGGTGCTGTATTGCTTTATAAAGGTAGAACAACATGTTGTTGTGTAGTGGACATATTGCTTTGGTTCATTAGTGACACCCCTATTCTAGAGATAGCGTCTTTGACTAGTAATAAAAAATCGTCCTCCGTCCCGAGTTTGAACCTCGCCACTGTTTCAGGTTTCAATAAAAATGTTCAAATGTGTGTGAAATCTTATGGGACTTAACTGCAAAGGTTATCAGTCCCTAAGTTTACACACTACTTAACCTAATTATCATAAGGACAAACACACACACGCGTGCCCGTGTGAGGACTCGAACCTCCTCCGGGACCAGCCGCACAGTTCAGGATGGCAGCCCCTTAGACCGCTCGGCTTTTCAATAAAGATCATAAGCAACGCGGGATCGATTACTTCCGGTGTAAGTTGTCACCCTCCTTCTGACAATGGCCTTGCTGAAGGGGACGGAGGAGCTGACTGACGTTCAGAGCACGCTCTTCCCCTTGGTGTGGGTAACTACCTCAAAAAAGCGGACGAATCAGCAGGCCTGTAATTGAGGAGGTGTCATAATTACATTTCCATTGGCAATGTGTTCCGAACTAACCTCCATTTGGGTCTGCAGGAGAGGACTGCCAAGCGGGAGATGACCATGAGGAAAAGTTTGAACAACAAACTAAAGGATAACGTTCTACGAATGGGGGCGTGGAATTTCAGAAATGTTATCGTGGTAATGAAGCTAGAATATCTGAAACGTGAAAATGCTTAGGCATAGTGTCGGTACTGTGGGTTCAGTGAAGTAAAACTGAAATAGGACAATGATTTCTGGTCATATCAGGATAAGGTAACAGAGTTTAGGGTAATAATAGTAACAGCAGTAGGAAATGGTATAAGTGTGAACTTAAGGTAGATAGTTAATTACTCTGAACAGTACAGTAATATGGACCGCCTCATCAGAATCATCAACAAACTAATCGACAGCAAATCAACATTAACAAAAATATTTCGATATACAATTCGACGTTACAAGCAGAAGATGAATATACAGAGGACATATATCAGGATTCTGAATGGGTAATTCAGTAAAAGGAAATGAAAATCTAATACTCACAGGAATTTGGAATGTAGTTGTAGGGGAAGGAGTAGAAGAAAGGGAGTATAGGGGCTAGGTAGTAGGGAAGGTAGAGGAGAAAGATTAATTGAATTCTGCAGAAAATTTCAGCTAGTAATAAAGAATAATCTGTTCAAGAATCACAAGAGGAGAATGTATACTTGGGAAACGCTGGGAGATACGGGAAGTTACCAGTTAGATTAAATCATGTTCAGGCAGATATTCCCAAATCAGATATTGGATTGTAAAGCGCACCCAGAAGCATACATTGCCACAGATCACAATTTAATAATGACGACAAGTTGACTGAAATCTATAGTCCAGAAGAATCAATGCTTAAAATAAGTGGGATATCAATGTTTTAAGAAATGAAGAGAGATGCTTGAAGTTCTCTTAAGCTAAAGTTACTGTGACAATGAATAAGCAGTTCAATCGAAAAGGAACTGACATCTCCATCAAGAGCAGTCACGGGTGTTGGAATAAATGGTTCAAATGGCTCTGAGCACTATGGGACTTAACTTATGAGGTCATCAGTCGCCTAACTAACCTAAGGGTATCACACACATCCACGCCCGAGGCAGGATTCGAACCTGCGACCGTAGCAGCAGCGCGGTTCCGGACTGAAGCGCCTAGAACCGCTCGGCCACTCCGGCCGGCGATGTTGTAATACAAAGAGAAGTATGTACAGGGAGGCTAGCACAGAATCAACTGCGGGAACGGTTGAAATACTTCAGCTGATCGATGAAAGAATGAGGTAAAAGCATTCAGAGAAATTTAAGAATACAGAAACGCAAGACACTTCAAACTGAAATAAATAGGAAGTGCAGAGAAGCTAAGGCTAAATGGCTGGATGCAAAATGTCAAGCAATCGGGAAAGAAATTATTATCTGAGAGACACACCGCATGTAGAAAAGTCAAAACAACTTTGGATGAAATTAAAAGTAAAGTCCTTAACATTAAAAGTGCAATGGGAATTCCACTGTTAAATACAGAGGAGAGAGAGCAGATAAATGGAAAGAGTACATAGGAGGCTGCTATGATAGAGAGGGCTTGTCTGATGACTTGATGGAAGATGAAACAGGAGTCGATAGGGAAGGGATAAGGGATTCAGTATTATAATTAGTATTTAAAAGAGCTTTGGAAGACTCAATATCATATAAGGCAGAATGAATAGATAACACTGCATCGGAATTTCTAAGACCATTGTGCGAAGGGGCAACAAAACGATTATGCAAATTGCTGTACAGAATGCATGAGACTAATAATATACAATCAGACTTTCGGAAAACATCACTCACACAATTCCGAAGATTGGACGAATCGGCAAATGAGAGTGTAATAACACAGTCAGCTTAACAGCTCGTGCATCCAAGTAGTCGACAAGAATAACGTACAGAAGAACGGAAAAGAAAATTGAAGAGATGTTATATGACGATCAGACTGGGTTTACGTCAGGGAACAAATTTCGTGGTAATAGAGGGAGCTGTACAGAGTAAAAATTGTAAAGGAAGACAGAGACTGAAATACATCCAGTGAATAATTGAGGACGTGGGTTGCAAGTGGTAATCTACGCTGAGAAGGTTGGCTGATGAAAGGAATTTGTCGTGGGACACATCAAACCAGTCAGTAGACTAATAACTCAAAAATAAAAATTGCATTTCAATATCTACTGAAATACACTCATTGAATTTCAGAAACTAGCAGTAGCATGAGCAATACATACGGAGCGAAAGGCTACATACAACTTGGGGCCAGACTAGAATCGAAGGGAAAGAAACGATGTGTAACCTGTTCCCAATGCTACTCAGTCTACTGATTGAGCATGCTGTGGAGCAAAGGAAGAAGAAATCTGGAAAGAGAATCGAAGTGTAGGTAGAAAAAAAAGGGCTTGATGTTTGCCGATTACATTGTAATTCTGTCAGGGAAGGCAAAGAACTCGAAAGTGCTGTTGAACGGAATAAACACAGACATAAAAGGAAAATATAAGATATACACACATCAAAAATAGTTTTGCATCATGTCAGTTCCGAGAGTTCTGGGACCTGTACAGATAATTGGAATACAGATCAACATAAAAATAGTTTTCTCACTTTTATTGCTCATGAAAACCACACATTGCATGTTGTACCAGCATACAGCGATACCATTAGAGGTGGTGGCCAAAATTGCTGTACACACCGGTACCTCTAATACCCAGTACCACTTCCTCTTGCATTGATGCATGTGTTTTTTCGTAGTAGCATACTATTCGCAAGTTCAGCAAGGCACTGTTGGTCCAAATTGTCCCACTCCTCAACGGCGAATCTACGTAGATCGATCAGAGTGATTTGTGGGTCACGTCGTCCATAAACAGCCCTTTTCAATCTATATCAGGTGTGCCCATAGGGTTCGTGTCTGGAGAACATGTTGGCCAGTCTAGTCGAGCGATGTCGTTATCATAAGGAAATCATTCAAAAGATGTTCAAATGGTTCAAATGGCTCTGAGCACTATGCGACTTAACTTCTGAGGTCATCAGTCGCCTAGAACTTAGAACTAATTAAACCTAACTAACCTAAGGACATCACACACATCCATGACCGAGGCAGGATTCGAACCTGCGACCGTATCGGTCGCTCGGCTCCAGACTGTAGCGCCTAGAACCGCATGGCCACTCCGGCCGGCTCAAAAGATGTGCACGATGGGGGCGCTAATTGTCGTCCATGAAGACGAATGCCTCGCCAATATGCTGCCGATATGGTTGCACTATCGGTCGGAGGATGGCATTCACGTATCGTACAGCCGTTACGGCGCCTTCCATGACTACCAGCTGCGTACGTCGGTCCCACATAATGCCACCCCAAAACAGCATGGATCCTCCTCCTTGCTGCACTCGGTGGACAGTGTCCGTAATGCGTCCAGCCTGACCGCGTTGCCTCCAAACAGGTCTCCGGCGATTGTCTGGTTGAAGGCATATGCGATACTCGTCGGTGAAGAGAGTCTGATGCCAATCCTTAGCATTCGGCATGTTGTTGCGCCCACCTGTACCGCGCTGCATTATGTCGTGGATGCAAAGATAAACCTCGCCATGGGCGTCGGGAGTGAAATTGCCCATCATGTAGCCTACTGCGTACAGTTTAAGTCGTTACACGACGTCCTGTGGTTGCACGAAAAGCATTATTCAACATGGTGCCGTTGCTGTCACGGTTACTCCGAGCCATAATACGTAGGTAACCGTCATCCACTGCAGTCCTCGGGCGGGCTGAGCGACGCATGTCATCGACAGTTCCTGTCTCTCTCTGTATCTCCTCCATATCCGAACAAAATCTCTCTGGTTCACTCCGAGACGCCTGGACACAGTTCTTGTTGAGAGGCCATTCTGGTACAAAGTAACAACGCGGACGCGATCGAACAGCGGTATTGACCGTCTAGGCATGGCTGAAATACAGAATGACTGGAACTGATTGGCTGTCGATCCCCTCCGTCTAATAGGTGCTGCTCATGGATGGTTGTTTACATCTTTGGGGGTGTTTAGTGACATCTCTGAATAGTCAAATTGACTGTGTCTGAGATGTATTATCCACAGACAACGTCTATCTTCAAGAGTTCTGGGAACCGGGCTGACGCAAAGATTTTGATGTGTGTATATTAACTAAAGCAAGAAAGCGGTAGTAGAATATAGTCCAATTAAACCAGTCGATGCTGATGGGATAAGATTAGGAAGCGAGATATTAAAATTAGTAGATGGGTTTTGTTAGTTGAGCAGCAAAGTAACTTATAGTGGCGCAAACGTGGAATATCAAAGGCAAGAAAGACGTCTCTGAAGAAGAGAAATTTGCTAATACCGAATATAAGTTTAAGTATACGAAAATTGTAGGTGGAGGGGAGAAAGGAAGAGGAAAAGAAAGGAAGTACTGATGTCGGCTGTATCGGGACTTTATGCAGAATCAGCGGCGACGATTAAAAATGTGTGCCGGACCTGGATTCAACTGCCTACTTTTCTGTTTTTTAATCTCATTTTGTTCTATATTGTACGTTGAATTCATTAGGGGCGGACGTGCGATAACACCCGTTCAGGCTCTTCGTTGATTCGTTCATTCAGTCTTTTTTACTACAGAGGGTAGCTGAGTCTCAGCCCGAACTACCGTGCCGGCGATCTACTAGGCAATTGCGTTAACCACAGCGCCATCTGGGCACAGTGTCCACTACTAGTGCACGGACTATCCCCGCTAGTTTCCCAGCCGACCCACATTTCTACCCAGCGCCACACACCACCAGTCCCCGTGCATGTCCTCCATGCTCGCTGATTTCAGATTCCCGCCGAAGGTCGAACGATATTGTTCACCCCAATTAAAGGTTGTGGATTAATTGCACGTAGAGGTTCTAACAACCCTACCACAAAAAAGGTCAAAAATTAATTATGATTGTAGTGTTGCTCATGCTGCTAAATATTGCATTTTTGGGCAGCAACAAAGTTATATTATGTGGCAGGTGTCATTAGAGCACAATTAATAAAGTCATTTCTTGAAATAATGGATAAACTAGGCACTCAAGTTTTCGTGTTTCCCACGCTGGTCTCGTTGTGAACTCATAGCTCAATCGTCGAAAATCTAGGTAGTGATGATTCCAAGGTCGGATGCAAAAAGGCCTAGGTTTTATTCTGCGATATTCAAAAGTTTCATACATGTGTCTCATAACCCATTCTTGAAGATTAAACTTTTGCAAGTTAGGACAACGGTGATGTAAAAAAGTAACACTTCTGTTTTATTACTTTTTTTGCAATATCACGTAACTCGTTCCAAAACATCACTTCACAATATAAAACACACTTGAAAATATCTTCCTCACTGTTAAAGTTCACATTTCATAAACTGACTGCAATTTGCGTCTTTTTAACAAGACGACCAAAGCTTGACTCTCTAATAACCGCTTACGCGCCCAAAAATCAGAGTTACAAGTACGTCAATGATCATAGTGACAAAAGAAAGAATAGACATAAGAATAACATCATTGCAATATATACATATCGATGTATCGAAGTACGTCTACATTAATGAAATAAAATCTGAATGTTGTCACAGAAGTATGTTAACTATTTTACAGAAACACAGTAGAATATTGCTGGTATCGAGAAGTTGAGGTGAGGTGCCGTAATGGTTACGTAATTCAAGTACCATTACAAGGTGAATCAATTATATGAAGGCGTTGTATCTGATCTTTCGGTCATGACCGATTGAATAGACATCACGCATTCACACAAAAAACGTGTGTAGGCATTTATCTGGAGAGTAGCCATGTAAAGAAATCAACTGAGGACGACTAGCCGTTCAGAGAAGGGGTGTTTGTAAATTCTCGTCGCCAGTTTTGTAAACCTCGTAACCAGATTTGTAAAGCCTCGTCGCTGCTGCTGTGGAGGCCAAGTTGTCACTGTAGTTACGATAAGCATAGTTTGAGAGTTCGTGAAACGGCTTCTGGTGTAGTGCACCGCTAACACAATTTCTCCCTGCTAATATTATACAGCTATGCCCTAGGGCAGATAACAGAATAGGAGAACGAAGCTTCTACAGCACTGCAACAAAGTAGTAACGTAGTTACACGAATGAGTTAAAAACGTTTGTGACTTCTTGAATGATGAAGTCTGCAACATTGTACGTAATATAACACAAAAAGGCCCTCAATGGCTAAATGTAAATAATCGTAGGTAAACTACACAATAGATAGCAAAAGCAATTTAGAACGACTATCTGTTTACGTTTAAGAGTTCACGAAACGACGTTTCCTGTATAGTTCAGCCCTGGACGGTGGTCTATAACCAAGTAGGCGAGAGCTGCCTTCCGGCCGGGGTGGCCGAGCGGTTCTTGGCACTACAGTCTGGAACAACGCGACCGCTACGGTCGCAGGTTCGAATCCTGCCTCGGGTATGGATGTATGTGATGTCCTTAGGTTAATTAGGTTTAAGTAGTTCTAAGTTCTAGGGGACTGATGACCTTAGAAGTTAAGTTCCATAGTGCTCAGAGCCATTTGAGAGCTGCTCTTCAATCCTTCGAGTGGACTTCTGACCGTTGTCTTCCGGTCATTGGCGGATCATACTCAGCCGGCAACTGGCCGAGACGAGCTTTCTCCCTGGCTGTGTCTTGTTCGTACGACACAGCAGAGAGATTAGAAAGTTTTGAAATGTGGTGCTACTGAAGAATGCTGACGATTAGATGGGTAGATCACATAATTAATGAGGAGATACTAAGAAGTACAGAAATTTGTAGCATAACTTCACTGAAAGCGAAACATTCTGAGATATCAAGGAATCCTCAATTTAGTAATGGAGGTATGTTTTGGGGGTACAAACTGCAAAAGCAGACCAAGAGTCGAGTGCAGTAAACTGGTTCAAATTTATCTGCGTGTCTGTAGTTAGACGGAGATGAAAAGACGTGCACAGGATAGCGTGGAAAGCTTTATCAGACAAGTCTGCCGACTGGAGATGTTAACGACGACAGTAAGTTTGTATACTTCTGCCTTGCCGTAGCATTACCCACGTAGTCTCGTCATAAGGACATTACAAAAAGGCATCACTATGATGCTGTAACAGCGTCTTCAAAGACATGAAATATCTACAGTAAGGTTAAACTTTGTAACATAAAATTGGGATGAGAGGTTTAGCCTACCTATAAGCATCTATCAAATGTGACAGTAAATGTAAGTAATACATAGAATTCTTACATGGTATCAGCTACATAACATGGGTCTTCTGGTTATCGTTATTCAGTTATTTTTTCTGAAAAGTTTGTTCACGAATGTGTACAATAGTCGCCATCAAGGGAGACCGCCTTTAACGCTCTGCACCACAGACACAGCACTCGGTGGAAACGCGAAGAAAAGGGGAAAAAAAAGAAGAGCACCCAGCTCAGAGCAGTTTGGGGACTCACCGGTAGCCTCTCCGCCCCGTACGGTTGGGAGCATTGCCGGCCACGAGCCATTTAATGCCAGCCGCTCTCTTCCGCCACATGTCTCGCAACGGCCCTCAGAACCCAAGTTCCGGCACAGTTTTTACAGACCGTGCGCCGCCAGCAGTGTTACAAACCCTCTTGCCCACGCCATTTCCTGGTATTTAGCTGACAGTGGAACTGTCTAACCGACCTCGTTTCCGTCTAGTGTACTGTTTTCCTCTCTCGCTGGCTATCGAACGTTGTAGCTAAGAGCATCCCTACCCCGCCAGTGTTTGTGCTTCTTGGAAATTATCTGATTCGTTCCTGACTTACCTTGTTAGCAGTGACATAATTAGCTGTAAACGTGTGTCTTTATTCGTAAGAGAGTTATTCTCTTGACGCATCTAACTCTTTATAGCTGTTGCACAGGCTAAAAATTTACTAGGTGCTTATACTAGACAAACCTCACGCAAAAAACGTTACTGTTATAATTAAATTGGTCCATTCTTAAGTTATAAATTCAACATGCCAGTATTAACAATAGTGACAGGGGCTGGTGAAACAGTCTTTTAATACTGAATACGTCTATGCAATGTCACAGATTTTCCTCGGTTTCATCTCAGTATTTCTTGGTACACAAAATACTATGTAGCGGAAGGCATTCTTCGCCTCTTCCGGACCCTTTAAAATGGTTATAGGTTTTAATTATTTCATTTTTCTTTTTGAGTGATCAGTCCTCTGAATGATTTGATACGGTGCGCGACGAATTCCTCTCCTGTGACAACCTCTTCTTCTTAGAGTAGCACTTGTAACCTACACCCTCAATTATCTGCTGAATGTTTTCCAGTCTCTGTCTTCCTCAACAGTTTTTACCGTCTACAACTCCCTCTAGTACCAGGGAAGTCATTTTCTGGTGTGTTAACGGGTCCTATAATCCCTTCCTACGCCTTGTCAGTGTTTTTCAGACATTCCTTTCCTCTCCGTTTCTGTGCAGAACCTAATTCCTTATCAGCCCATCTAATTTTCAACATTCATCTGTAGCACCACATCTCAAATTCTCCTATTCTCTACTGTTCTGGTTTTCCCACAGCCTATGTGTCACTACCATTCAATGCTGTGCTCCAAAACTAGATTCTCAGAAATTTCTTCCTCACATTATGGATTATGTTTGACACAAGTAGATTTCTATTGGCCAGAAATGCCTTTTTTGCCAGCGCTAGTCTGCTTTCCATGTTGTCTTTTCTTCATCCGTCATTGGTTATTTTGCTCCCTCGGTAGTGGAATTACTTAACTTCATCTACTTCGTGACCATACATCCTAATGTTAAGTTTCTCGCTGTTCTCATTTCTCCTATTTCTCAGTACTTTCGTCTTTCTTCAATTTTTGTACTCATTAGACTGTTCATTCCATTCAGCACATTATAGAATTCTTCTTCACTTTCACTGAGGATAGCAATGTCGTCAGCGAATCGTATCATTGATATCCTTTCACCCTGAATTTTAATTCCGCTCCTGAACCTTTCGTTTGCTTCCATCATTGCTTCTTTGATGTATAGATTGAACAGTAGTGGCGAAAGACGATATCCCTGACATTCACCCGAGCATGTGCTCTTCGTCGTCCACTCTTATTATTCCGGCTTGGTTCTTGTAAATATTGTATATTACCAGTCTCTCCCTGTTGCTCATCCCAATTTTTTTCAGAATTTCGAACATCTTACACCATTTTAAATTGTAGAACGCTTTTCCCAGATCGAAAAATCCAATGAACGTGCCTTGATTATTTTCTTACTGTTGTTTCTATCATCAATCGCAAGGGCAGAATGGTCTCTTTCTGGTGCCTTTACTCTTCCTAAGCCCCAACTTATAGTAATAACATGTTCTCTATTTTCTTTTCCATTCTTCTGTAAATCACTCTTGTCAGCTACTTGGATGCATGAGCTGTTACGCCGACTGTGCGATGATTCTCGTACTTGTCAGCTCTAGTAGTATTCGGAATTGTGTGGATGATATTTTTTTAAAGTCAAGTGGTATGTCGTCAGATCCATACGTTCTTCATTCAGCGTGAATAGTTTTTTTGCCACTTCCCCCAATTATTTTAGTCTTTCTGATGGAATTTTATCCATCCCTTCAGCCTTATTTGATCTTAAGTCCTCCAAAGCTCTCTTAAATTGTAATTCTAATACTGCATCCCCAATGTCCTCTAAATCGACTGCTGTGTCTTCTTCTATCACATCAGACTAATCTTCCCCCTCTTAGACACCTTCAGTTTACTCTTTCCAACTGTCACCTCCCTCCTGTGCTTTTAATAGTGGAACTCCCGTTGCACTCTTAATAATACCACCCTTGTTTTTAATGTCAGCGAAGCTTGTTTTGACTTTCCCACGTTCTGAGTCAGTCCTTCCGACTATCATTTCCTTATCAATTTCTTCATCTTTTGCATGCAGCCATTTCGTCTTAGATTCCCTGCACTCTTTGTTTATTTCATTCCTAACCAACTTCAAGCGTATTTCGTCATTCCTTAGTCGTTTCGTATTCCACTTCTTTACGTATTGATTCTTCCTGACTAATCTCTTACAATTCAGCCCATTTTTCATGACTACTACTTTGCGATCTGAGTCTATAACTACCCTTTCAATATCCTCATACACTTTCTCTATCTCTTCATCATCAGTTTGCGACGTTGGCATGTATACTTGAACTATCGTCATCGATGTTGTTTGCAGTTGGTTGTGATAAGAACAACCCTATCACTGAACTGTTCACTGTTACACTAACTCTACCTCACTTCCTATTCATAACGAATCCTACTTCCGTTATACCATTTCCTGCAGCTAATGATGTTACCCAACACTTATGTGACGAAAACTTCTCGTCATCTTTCTATTTCACTTCAATGACCCCTACTATATGTAGACTGAGCCTTTGCAATTCCTTTTTCGGATTTTCTAGCTTCCTTACCACTTTCAGATTTCTCACATTACACGCACCGACTCGTAGGACGTTATACTTTCATTGGTTACTCAATGTTCTTCTTATGGTCAACTCCCCCTTGGCAGTCCCCTCCCTGAGATCCAAATGGGTGACTATTCCGAAATCTTCTACCAATGTAGAGATCATCATGACTCTTTTTCAGTTACAGGCCACATGTTCTTTGGATACACGTTATGTGTCTTTAATGCAGCGATTTTCGTAGCCTTCTGTATCCTGATGCCGTTGATCATTGCTCATTGCATAAGGGGCAGTTCCCCATCCCAGGACAGCTGAGTGTCTTGAATCTTTGTCAACTCCTCCGCTCTCTGTTAAGACCGTTGGCAAAATGAAGGTGACTTCTTATGACGGAAGCCTTCGCCCGTCAAAGCTGATTATTAATCGAAATTTAAGCAGGGACGGGTTTCGAAGCCGGTACCGTGCAATAAGACTATCCCTAGACTACAGTAGAAATCCTCCACTGCTGTTATGTCCTCCCCTTTTTCTATTTAATAAAATTGCGAATTAGGGAGCCTCACAATTAGTGGTAAATAGCGGCGCTGAACGAGCATCCTGCTGCTCTCAGGTCTTTCGTTATTTAAGCAGCAGGTTTTCCTTCATTCTTCTATTCTATTTTTATTAGATACAATCGATGCTTTTTCCAAAAGCCAAGAATTTCCAAAAGTTTTTATTTACTTACATCAGATTTAATGTATAAAGTTAGGCATATTTCTTGAATATTCCTTTCAGTTCGAAGCATCTCGATTATATGTAACAATAACGAAGTGTTTTGCTTAGCCTGGATTTCCTTACTCTGGTAAAGTGACCTAACTAAATGAATCGCCGACTTCCTCATTTTTGAATGGTATATCCTCGTTGTGATTATTATCTAGTAACTGGACCAAAGCACTACATTGTAACGGTTGTTCCTTGCTTGCATCAATTTAATTAGGAAAAACATAATCCTCTTGTGAGAAAATTTTATTTATCCAGATCGCAGTTATTATATGTATGGATTACCTGTTTCTGAGAATATTCATTGCTGTCTGCAGTTGTGAGAGAAACATTAACAACGGTATTTCACCAGTTTTTTAGCATCAAATATTCGAAATTCACTATGAGGAACTTTTCTTTCAAAATATGTGCATTACATATCATAGAAATACTTCCAACATTGTACTACTCTATACAGTGCACTGTCATCTAGTCATGAAAATATATGAGCTCATCTGCAATGTAGATAAAAGCCGTTTTGGAAACCCAATGTCAAAATTATGATAAAACATGTCAGAGGTCCACATACGTCGCTAGTACAGGCACACCACTGTAGCGTCAGACATCAAGTAATAGAATCATAACTGTGGTAAGCGATCACGAAAGTTAGTGACTTTTGGTACATGAGGTATTACTTTCTCTGTCCGTTTTGACAGCTGACTTCACACTGCCAAAAAACAGTCCCCTGTATCGTATTACGAAGTACCACCAGATGGCAGTAGTCTCCTGCACGATTACTATGAATATAATACATACATAATTTCCATGACTATATAATAAGTACGATGGTGACAATACGTGCAGTTACAATTTTCGTATAAAACTTAGAAAAATATTCGTAGTACAGTTTCTTATCAAGAGATATGATGTGGCACCGTCAATCAGATTCAACAGGCGCAACATTTAAAAGTAGCAATACACATCACACAAACTTTATCAAAACATCATAAAAATATTTCAAAAGGTTCCATGATTAAAATGAAGAGATAAAGTGAACTACACAGGTGACAGCAAGTGGCTTTTAGGGAGATGGTTCGTTCGTATTATCGACAACTGATGTTCATAACATTATGTTACCACGTTCTGCTGCACAGTATCTGTATTGTGCACTACCTCGACAAAGGCCACACCTAGGACAGCTTATGTTGGAGCTACAGAAATATCTTATCTACTTGGACGATACATGTGTAAATGTAATTACTATTCCATACTCCTGTTTCTTGATAAAAGGTAATGTTAATGTACTACATCACATCTTAAACTATGAAGTACATTGTCCTACAACCTGTGTCCTGGGCTATTTTTCTTTCATGCACTTGTACAAATAATAACATGGTAGGAAAACTAGTAAATATCTCAGCCCATATGTGACCTTTGCTATTTGTACTATTGTCTCAGATATACTAATCTTACATTAGCCACGACCTACACCTAAAGCTACAGACCACAGTGGGCCATATGGGAAATTAGTTTCCAAGTATAGCCATACCTTGATAAGGTTTATGTGGTTGTATTAGCCTCCTTATGCTATGGATCGGTAAGCTGATACTGAATTTACTGATGAATACTTATTAATGCATGTAACGAAATTGTAAGCAACCCAATTCGTAAAAAAAAAAAAAATATATATATATATATATATATATATATATATAATTCTATTCCGGCTTCGGCTCTTAGTGCTTCGGAAGGCTGCACACGAGAATACACCACAAATAATCAAGAGTCAGATAAGAATATTAAAACTGACGTTCAAAAGGCTAAAAGTTTTAAGATAAATAATGGTACATACTTATACATATCGCATTATTTTTGTCAACAGTAAGACGCATACAGCAAAATACCATGGTCCTAAAACATGTACAGTAGCGATAAGTAGTAGTATACTGAATGGATTAATACAATAATAGCTCGTAGATGCTTACGTGTGCTTCATAGCGTCTCTACAAAATTAGTAGAAAGTAGCGAAACAACAAGTGTAGATATTGCTCCAGAACAGAAGATAATCCGCTGATTAGATGCATATCATGAAGTTGGTCGAAGTGAGGGGGTGAAAGTACGACGAAATAATAATAAAAATAATAATAATATAATAATAATAACAATCAAACAAATATAGTGGTCATAATTCTCTCCCTAAGATACAGATACAGATAATTATTTAGAAGCACCGTTTACCTGTCATGAGTACAATGTAGTCCACGGTTGTGCTACTACGGTTACACTTAATACGCTATATTGAGTACTTTGCTACTACTATGTTAGCTTCGATAGACTGCAGAAACTTGGCATAATTAGGTAGCAATCAGTTAACCTGATAGCTATCACCTTGTCGGTCAAAATAATTTAGCTGTTACAAGATATTTTCTTAACTTAATCCTTTACTGCTTCTCTCCCTTCTTCCTTCACCATTCCGTCAACTCCAACCTCCCACTTAATCACATTATTACACTGCCCCCAACCCCGTTCCCCCCTCCACCATGCAACCGACCCACACAGCTCCACATGTCGTCGTTTGCTCACGCAGCTTTATCTGTTAATTTTGTGTGATTTCTTCCCTCTGTTTCTTCCCAGAATTGGTCTGCTGTAATTGTAGTGTTTCATTATCAGTTCATCATATATTATTAGATCCTCGCCTGTACATAATTAGTTACTAGCACTTATCAACTTTCATAGGTGGAATGTAATTACTTAGTATGCTTCAAATAGAGCCACAATCATTACATTACAGCTATAACCAGCAGATCACAACGCATAAGCTACCATTAATGTTTATTTTCGTTACTTTACTGTATGTTGGTACAATCATGAAGCAATCAATTATCACGATTGCTACACCTTATGAATTCTAAGGAATTAGCTGTGATATGACTATATCGTTTCTATTTCATTACATTCCCCCATCTCTCCCTCCCACCTTCATCATTCCCCTCTATGAACCATTTACCGTATGGTTTTTCACACCTCTCCTTCCCCACCCAACTCGAAGCCCCCGTTCCCACAAACATGCTATGTTGCCCACAAATTTTTGCATTTACTGTTTGTCTTCTCTCTTTCTTCCCCTCTTTCCTTATATTTGAACCTAATTTCCTCTTCCGCCCAATTCGCCATTCCCCCCTCCACCCCAAAGTGACCTAATTCCCCTCCCACCTCACATTTTTCTTATTATTCGTCTACTACGATTCAAGTGGCGTACAAACATAACCCGGTACATTACTGGATTCCCTACGTGTAGGTAGTAATTATATGACCCTATTAATTTTTATAGCCAGAATTTTGTCATTAGGTAAGTTACAGTCGCTACTACTGCTACTTGTTGGTAGTTATATCCAGTTCATTGCCGTCTGTAGATTGCGGCCAGTTTGCTAGTTCGATAATTTGTAGTAGTGGCTATATGCAGATGGTCACTAATTTACTATTTATAACCAGTATAATTTTAGTAGTATTTTACACACTATAGCTTGGCTACACATGGTTTTATTTAGTTGTTGTCAGTCAGCTATATTCCGACACATTTAAACAGCTGGTAACAGCTACAATTAGTCCACTTTTACTGCTGGTGTACTTGTCACATGTAGTTAGTTTTCCAACTTTCTTACACAGATCATCCTTAGTTACAGGTTGTTAGACATCTACAGTTCTAAGTAGCGAAGCATTTCTAATTCTAAGTGGTGCGCGCTTACCCGCAAAAGGCGAAGGTCCCGACTTCGAGTCTCGTTCCGACACACAGATTTAATCTGCCAGGAAGTTTCATATCGGCGCACACTCCGCTGCATAGCGAAAAACTCATTTTGGAAACATCCCCCAGGCTGTGGCTAAGCCATGTCTCCGTAATACCCTTTCTTCCAGGAGTGCTAGTTCTGAAAGATTCGTGTGATAGCTTCTTTGGAGCTTGGGAGGTAGGAGACGAGGTACTGGCAGAAGTAAAGCTGTGAGGACGGGCCGTGTGTCCTGCTTGGGGAGCTCATATGGTAGAACACTTGCACGCGAAAGGCAAAGGTCCCGAGTTCGAGTCAGTCCGGCACACAGTTTTAATCTGCTAGGAAGTTACAACTACTTATCCCACTGTATCAAAATGCTCACGTCTCATTTTCCTATACTTAATTTTGAGTCTTCGTTTTAGCTTATGACTACGTGCTGTTTCTTCGTTTACTCCAGTTGCTGCTTCTCGTTCCTTGATGCATCTAACACGCTGTTTGGTGGACGTATTTACTCTTGCCACGCTACTGACTTCTCTACAAAAATTCAGCGAATTACAGTACCATACAATTGGTGTAACAGCTGCTAGACACAATTCTTTTGCGCAACGAAATTGCACCCTGCATATAATCTAGTACTAGTTGTTTCGTTAATATATAATTGTGCTCACGCTTCTTTTCGTCTACATACACTTTCTGATACTCAATATTAGCTAATGATTGAGAATAGTCTATCCATTTACTTCAGTCACAAGCTCCACACCCATGATGCTCTACGCACTTTGCTTTTTGACAAGTTTGCTACAAGCGTACTGTTGACATCGCTACTGCTCTTTGGAAAGTAGTTCACAGATTTCACATCTATAGCGCCACCTGTCGTCGATATTACCTTATATGATTTATCATTGGGTTTTTGTATTAATTATTACGTTACTTATATCCACTTGCGTTATTGTTTATGTCATATTACAACTATAGCTGTTTTGTTTCATCCCCATCTTGAGAACAACTTAGAGATATGCGTATCATCACCCGATTAGCTACTGTTCTGTCGTGGTATCTGCACTTGTAGTTTCGCTTCCTTATACAATTTTTTTACACACACTAGGAACCACATGTAAACATCTACGGGCTCTTGTGTCTTAGTGGATTACGGATTGTATTACTAACTGCTCCCCGCCGGAGGTTCGATTCCTCTCTCGGGCATGGTTGTGTGTGTGTGTGTGTGTTGTTCTTAGCATAAGATAGTTTAAGTAGTGTGTAAGTCAAGGGACCGATGACCTCAGCACTTTGGTCCCCTAGGATTTCACACATATTTGAACATTTTTCAACTTACCGTTCCTATATATTTTATAGGACCATGGAATTTTACTAATTTTACTGTAGGGTCTTTTTGACACTCGCAAGTAATGCCATAGGTAGAAGTAAGTACCACTTCTTATCTTTAAATTGTTAAAATTTTGGAACATTTGTCCTTAATTTTAATTTTCTTTTATGAATTTTGCTTACCTGTGTTGGATTTTCCCGTTCAGCGTTCTGAAGAGGGATGCCAAGTGTCCGAAACAGGTAAATAAATTAAATTTCTTTTATACAACTGGTTGCTTATTATTTCATTATGTACGGATACAGCTGCCGAGGATGGATGAAATACTAAACTTATTAATCTTCTCACGCAGATCACCCTGAGTGAGTCCATCTCCAGCTTAAAACCAGTATTAGTCATACACCGTAGTGCGACGGGCACGCAACTGGGTATACACAGAGGGCATTACGGCCTAGACTGTGTATCTGGGCCTCCCACAGAGAGAGATGGCAAAGTGTGTAGCACTCTGGATTCGCATTCTGGAGGATGACGGTCACAGCCCGCGTCCGGCCATCCAGATTTAGGTTTTCCGTGATTTCCATAAATCTGTCCAGCCAAACGTCGGGAAGTTCCCTTAGAAAGGACACAGCCGATTTCCTTTGCCCTTCTTGACGTATTCCGAAGCTAGTGTTCCACCTCTAATGGCCTCGATGTCGACTGGACTTTAATCGGCTTCCCATATAATTACCTAACTCATGAGCAAACATGTCATATAGAGGACTAAATGCAGCACCATTCCATTGCACGAGACAAATGTAACAATTTGTAAATGAATATTATTTATTAACATGTAGTTCTTTGGCGTGTGCGAATTAATTGAATACACCCTACATCAATAATCGCAACACTGTTACGTGTGGCACCATTAATTTATATTATTATACCATGTTGTGAACGCCACTACAATAATTATCCTTATAAACTGATTTATCTTTCTTTAGAATAGCTTATATGTATAATTTATACGTGTTAGGAGATGAAACTCCATGGCATGCTTGTAATGTTTTCCATATTAAAACCCCGTTGTGTATGATTTAGCTTCCGTAATGTAGAGCCTGTATCTGCTTTTGTAGTTATAGGCATACAGCTCTCTAATCATGACAGATACGGCTCATCACGACCTTCTCCTTTGCCTACGAGTCGTCCTTCAATAATAATAATAATAATAATAATAATAACATTGTGATTCTTCAATTTCTCCAGGCGTACTTTATGACGAAATAAATCTCGGGGGAACAGCCTGGTATGAGTATGCATAGGACACAATATTTCGGCAATCGACCACGTTGCCATCATCAGGTGCGCTGATGTACTGACCAGCGGTGGGCTGTTCACTCGAGAGTTATTTCCTA
Source organism: Schistocerca serialis cubense (assembly GCF_023864345.2). NCBI lineage: Eukaryota > Metazoa > Arthropoda > Insecta > Orthoptera > Acrididae > Schistocerca > Schistocerca serialis. The sequence goes on from NC_064641.1 coordinate 617,665,115, forward strand.
ATAACAACACTTCTACATCTACAGATACATACATATTTCGCAACCGTAGGGTGCGTGCTGTGGGTGGTACCCTGCATTACTGCTATTCATTTCCTTTCATGAACACTGGCAAACAGAGAGAGGGAAAAGCTTAGACCAACGTATTTCCGTAAAATCCGTAATTTATCGTGTCTTATCTTCGTGGTACTTACGCGAAATTATGTTCGAGGCAGTAGAATCGTTCTCCAGTCAGCTTCAAATGCTGGTTTCCTAAATTTTCTCAGTAGTGTTACTCAAAAAGAACGTCACCTCTCCTCCTGGGAATCCCGTTTATGTTCCCGAGGCATTTCCTAAATACTTGCATGTCTTTCGAACCTGCCGGCAACAAATCTAGAAGCCCACCCTGAACTGCTTCGATGACTTCCTTTAATTCGACCTGGTGGGGATCCTAAGCACTAGAGCAGTACCCAAGAACAGATCGCACCAGCGTCCTGTATTCTGTCTCCTTTACAGACAGATCATATTTTCGCAAAATTCTCCTAATAAACCGAAGTGACCATTCACCTTCCCTACCACAATCCTCACATTCTCTTCCATTTCATATTTTCTTACAGCGTTATGCCCAGGTATTTAAGCGATCTGACTGCGTCAAGCAGGACACTACCAATGCCATATAAGTAGGTATCTTGTCTGCGTCATCTTGTATGCTCCTACAGTTACTCAACGACTACATCCTCCCGTGAATCACGGCATCATCAGCGAACAACAACAGATTGCTGCCCACGATATCAGTCATGTCGTTTATGGGTATAGAAAATAATAACTGATGTAACACACCTCGCTGGGGCACTCTGGACGATACCCTTGTCTCTGATCAACAAGCGCCGTTGAGGACAACTTACTGGGTTCGTACACAACTTGAATAATTATATTTATGTACTACTACAATATATTGTACTGTAAATCTCTTGGACGCATTTGTCTATGGTTGAGTTAGGCCTTCACACAGCACGGTCCATGATTCCGCCCATATTGCCTCTACCTCCGTTTCCATTTTGCCCCCTCCCCCACCCCTGCCCGGCCCCCTTTTTCTCTCGTTTTCACGTCAGTGATGTACATGGCTTTATATTTTTTCAGAGTACATAAATACTTTGCTTTTAGCAAACTATACTACTCCCGCTTACAATCCATTTTTCGTGCTCACTTTAACAGTTTGTTTCTGACTATGTGAAACAGTAAAGACGTGTTATGTGTAAATACGTCGCTCTTGGATGGCGGTTGCGAATCACATTTATGTTTTGTACACAGGGTGGTTAAACTGACGCTACAGATGTCGTTATACGCAGCCCGCAATATTATATTTGGCTGTCAAAAACCTAGTGCGAGATATTCATATTCTCTCGCTCGCTCCTACAGCAAAAATTAACAGGACATTCGCGTAGGAAATGTAACGTAATTAAATATTGTACTACATACCCCTTTTCGCTAGAGGCTATGGTTTTCGAGTTATTCATGGGAAATGTACAAAAGAGACTCTCAAACTCATCCCCAACCCCATACTCAGCCCCGCCGTTCAGGATTGCTAGCACGTTGTTCCTGGCACACCTTCCTACAGCCATAGGAAAACATTACGACTATACGAATTATTTTACGGATTCGACTATTTTGGTCTCACTGACTAACTTTATTACACCACCGGCTTACAAGGGGAACGCCTCAGACACTGCCAACCGATTCGGCTCAAATTTGGAAGGTCGCTTGTGTACAACCTAAAACGAAGGACTCTAAGATATTTTGGCTCAACACTTCCCCGTTTTGGTGAAAATCACCCCTAAAGGTAATGACGAACAATCGATTCAAAATCGGCGGGATCGATAGATAATTGTAAATAGAGCAGTTTTCATTACCAGGTATGCGGTATGCAAACGCATACGTTTCCTGAAAACGAGGATGAAACTTTTAAAATTGTCGCTCATTTATCCACATGGGAAACGCTTTTTGGAGGTAGCGTATTCGAATCTCGAGGGAACTGTACCGTTTCGTTTCTTTTAATTTTAGTCTTCGTATCAGAATGCGTAAGGTTAGAAGAGTTAATAAGGTATGTATCACAACAAGGAATAATAATAGTAATAAGGTAGGCAAACTAATTTCCCAAACGACGTGAATTAGCACAGAATTAAACTTTTAAGCCTCGTCACATGGCCAGCCGTTGTGGCCGTGCGATTCTAGGGGCTTCAGTCTCGAACCGCGCAACCGCTACGGTCGCAGGCTAGAATCTTGCCTCGGGCATGGATGTGTGTGATTTTCTTAGGTTAGTTAGGTTTAAGTAGTTCTATGTTCTAGGGGACTGATGACCTCAGTCCCATAGTGCTCAAGAGTTATTTGAATCTTGTCACATGCCAACAACTCCGAGTAAGAGCTGCGAATTCCTTACGAGGAAACAGATAGCCAACCGCGCAACTCCAGTTTACAGCGAGGCACGGGACGGAATGCACACCGGGAGAGTTACGTTGTCCCGTTTGCCTGTTCGTCATGTCATAGTTGCGAAATCTAAGAGTGAGTGTGTCCGTCTCGATCATCATAGAAGTCAATCGGAGATACTTGTTTTCCGTCATTAGGCTGCCGCGAACCTCGTGGATACATGTAATGATTTTTCATCGCTAATAACCCGAATAAATAAAATATGTTTTGTGAAAGAATACCGTGATCTTCCGTAAATAACATATGACTTGTACCGTATGTAGTTGGTAGTAATTAGCTTCTCTGTCAATGCTATAGAAACAACACTACAGGCCATTAAACTTGCTAAACCACGAAGATGACGTGCTACAGACGCGAAATTTAACCGACAGGAAGAAAATGCTGTGATACGAAAATGATTAGCTTTTCAGAGCATTCACACAAGGTTGGCGCCGGTGGTGACACTTACAACGTGGTGACATGAGGAAGGTTTTCAACCGATGTCTCAAACACAAACAGCAGTTGACCGGCGTTGCCTGGAGAAACGTTGTTGTGGTGCCTCGTGTAAGGAGGAGAAATGCGTACCATCACGTATCCGACTTTGATAAAGGTCGGATTGCAGCCTTTCGCGATTGCGGTTTATCGTATCCCGACATTGCTGCTCGCGTTGGTCGAGATCCAATGACTGTTAGCAGAATATGGAATCTGTGGGTTCAGGAGGGTAATACGGAACGCCGTGCTGGATCCCAACGGCCTCGTATCACTAGCAGTTGAGATGACAGGCATCTTATCCGCATGGCTGTTACGGATAGTGCAGCCACGTCCCGATCCATGAGACAACAGATGGGGACGTTTGCAAGAAAACAACCATCTGCACGAACGGTTCGACGACGTTTGCACCAACATGGAATTTCAGCTCGGAGACCATGGTTGCGGTTACCCTTGACGCTGCATCACAGACAGGAGCGCCTGCGATGGTCTACTAACGACGAACCTGGGTGCACGAATGGCAAAACATAATTTTTTCGCATGAATCCAGGTTCTGTTTACAGCATCATGATGGTTGCATGCGTGTTTGGCGACATCGCAGTGAACGCACATTGGAAGCGTGTATTCGTCATCGCCATCCCGGCGTATATCACCCGGCGTGATGATATGGGGTGCCATTGGTTACACGTTTTGGCCACCTCTTGTTCGCATTGACACCACTTTGGACAGTGGCCGTTACATTTCAGATGTGTTACGACCCGTGGCTCTACCCTCCATTCGATCCCTGCGAAACCCTACATTTCAGCATGATAATGCACGACCGCATGTTGCAGGTCCTGTGCGGGCCTTTATGGATACAGAAAATGTTCGACTGCTGCCCTGGCCAGCACATTCTCCAGATCTCTCACCAACTGAAAACGTCTGGTCAATGGTGGCCGAGCAAATGGCTCATCGCAATACGCCAGTCACTACTCTTGATGAACTGTGGTATCGTGTTGAATCTGCATGGGCAGCTGTAACTGCACACGGCATCCAACCTGTGTTTGACTCAGTGCCCAGGCGTATCAAGGCCGTTATTACTGCCAGAGGTGGTTGTTCTGGGTAGTGATTTCTCAGGATCTATGCACCCAAATTGAGTAAAAATGTAATCACATGTCAGTTCCAGTATAATATATTTGTCCAATGAATACCCGTTTATTATCTGTATTTCTTCTTGGTGTAGCAATTTTAATGTCCAGTAGTGTAGTTATTGTTTGTTGTGCCTTATCTTTCAGTTGCATAATTTGAATAGTGGAGGATATATGCCCTTCGACCTGCGCTGAAATATATAGTTGGTAGCCTTTCACAGTGACGGCAAGTGGAAAGTTACCGACGCTGTTCTTTGGTTTGTAAAAGTGTTGCACGACAGATGTATTATCAATACACTACCGGAAGTAATCAGTTCTGTTTCTCGCCGTTCCAGATCGATAGGAGCGGCTATCGTCGAGCGATTTTTAGAGCTGACGAACGAATGACTTTTGTTATTGCTTAAGAACTATCCAATGAAGGCGTAGCAGAAGGTGATCCAGTGGAAGATATCACAACTAGTGAATCGCAAAATGGTCATAGCACTTTGGAAATGTCTTCGTCACGAGCAGTCTGTGCTTCATCTGTTCCCGATGAGTATTACGAACCAGTTACTGAACGATTGAATTACTGCGCCATACCCCTTCAAGTAAAGGCGGTAGCAACCTACACTGCAAAAGAATGGAGCAACAACATCCCTGAAAAAGAAGGACCTAAAACTGGGGGAAAATGATATCGTTAAAGGAGGGTTGGCTCTGAGCACTATGGGACTTAACATCTGTGGTCGTCTGTCCCCTATAACTTAGAACTACTTAAACCTAACTAACCTAAGGTCATCACACACGTCCATGCCCGAGGCAGGATTCGAACCTGCGGCCGTAGCGGTCACGCGGTTCCAGACTGAAGCGCCTAGAACCGCACGGCCACACCGGCCGGCGTTAAAGGAGGGACAAGATATGACAAATACCAGGCGATAAGTAAGTGGACATATGAACGATTTAGTCGAATCTCGTTGTCGTAACGAGAATGTAACAACGAGAATAATTCAGGAGTGGGCTGCAGGTGCAGCGCTTCAATATACGACCAACAAGGATTTTACGTTTGCAACATCATTATTTTGGGGAAGGCATGTCAAATCTTAATATAAAATTCGTCAACGGCCCGTCACTGAATGTCTCCCACAAGGAGGTAGAAAATATACAAGATATACAGAAAGTGGCGGCTCTTTTCAGCATGCAAACGCCGTCACTTGTGACCAGTTTTAACTGTGATTACATGATCAGCACCGATCAAATAGGAGGCGAGTATCGGGTGAATATTCGATACACGATATCGCATAAGGGAGAAAAACGAACCCTTGTCGCAGTTGGTAGTAAAAAGGAAATTAACACATTCGTACAAGCGCAATGTGCCATCACAGCCTCTGGAAAAGTGTTGCCTAAGGTTTCCCAGTGTTTATAAGAAACGAATGTTAGATTTACTCCTCGGGTTACAGAAGAGGTCAGTCGCTTAACTGATTCGTTGAAAAATGTTTACATTACTACCTCCAAATCGGGGAAATCGACAAATGCGATTTACAGAACGTTCCTCGAGAATGTTTTAAAACCATACGTCACTGATGACAAGTCTTGCCTAATTCTGGATTCCTGGGGTGGACAAACAAATATTCTAATGTATGACACTATGTTTATAGATGATGAGGGTCAACCGACGTGCACGGTAAAAGTAATACCGCCAAACGGCATACCTGTGTGCCAACCATGTGATGTTTATTTCTATCGCCAGGTTAAAAACTTTATTTCGAGGCTTCAGAATTGCAGTGTGCTTCTGGAAACCCAGCGGGGATTGCACAATCGCACGGATGCAGTAACTGTTCACAACATAATTCATAACCAGCTTTCAGCACCGATTTTTCAGGCAATGGCTCGTTGCGTGGTACGCATCAAATTTAATTCCTGAAAAAGGCATATTGTTAAATGTAAACCAAATTTGATTTCCTCTGACTCTTTGTAAGAAAGAAAGTATCTGTCTAAAAATTGCATTCATTAGATGTCCTTGGTGCCGCGAGTATACTCGGTTCGAATGTTTAAATGACAAATACCATCCATCGAGTTGTACGAAGAAAAGTGAGGACACGTAACAGTGACTGGAAGAGCCATTGTAAAGTGACCAGGACTAACATTTTTGTTGTTTAGTATCGCAAAAGGTTAGAGAAATTACTACAATCAAAGAAAAATTAAAACCGTACAGTCTCCTCAAAACTTTAACCTGGGTTCACTGCTACCTTGGGCGTTACGCTATCGGCATTCCCTGCGAAAAGCATTTACCGTGTGGGTACATAAGCGGCAGTTGTAAAAGTTTCTTTCCTTGATTTCTAGTAAATTATGCATTTATGAACCCCATACCTGTTAATAAAAAATGCTCTATTTACATTTATTTATCGATCCCGCAATTTCTGAGTCGATTGCTCGTTATAACCTTTAGGGGTGATTTTCTAAAAAACGGGAGGGTGTTGAGGCAAAATGTCTTAGAGTCTTTCGTTTTCGGTTGTACACAAGCGACCTGCCAAATCTGAGCCGAATCTGTTGGCCGTGTCTGAGGCCTTCCCCTTGTTATTCGTGCATATAAAAATAGTAAAACTGACGTTTGTGTAAATTTTACCTAATTTTTTAAAGTTTTGATGGCATAAAAGAAATAATTGTATTCTTCAGGGAACTACTATATTTGTAAAGGTTAAGTTTATTGAATTGTCAATGTAACTAGTCTTAACGCAACGTTTACGAAAGTAGTTTTTTTCATTATCCTCAAGTGTAAGATTATATTAATAAAGTTAACGAAAGAACCGACTACGCTATCGGTGTAATAGCGCAGTCAATAGAGACAGAAAAAGATCGAATATCGGGGATAGTTATTGTAAGTGGAAATTTTTGTACAATTATAGGAGATAGTTTCACGAACATCATACTAGAAATCTTGAGGGAAACTGATGAGGAATGTATGGTGGGGATGGAGGTGCCTTTGGGGTTACTTTTGTAGGTTTTTCTTGAATAACTCGAAAACCGTGGCCTCCATGGGAAATGTACTCTGATACAAAATTCATCTACATTAAATATCATACGAAAAGGTCGTGTTCATTTTTTATGTAGAACTAACAGTTCGCACGTAGCGAGCGAAAAAGTACGAAAATTTCATGCGTTGTTTTTGACGGCCAGATATACCACTGCGAGCTGCAGAAACGACAACGGTAGGAGAAGCTGGGAAGCTGAATCACTCCTGTGTATCGTACTAGTCAATAATCATGAACTCTATTTGTAATTTCCTGTTATACCGGATATCTCTGTACGATCAATGTAAACGTTTTCGTAAATGTCAAACAGTGTTCTACTGAGGACTGAAACGAACCATCTCCGTAAAAGCCCCTTGCTGTCACGTATGTAGTCCACTTCATCCTTTGGCTCTCACCCGTTGGTTCTGATAGTGGAGCTTATGAAATATTTTTGTCATCATCTGACAAATTTTGAGTGATGTGCATTGTCTGCTTTTAAATGTTGCACCTACACTAGCTGAATCACATTTCCACTTCCTGTCTTTTGGTAAGAAACTAACTTGCAATTGTTCTTAAAATTTTATATAAGGAAAATTGTAATTGGTGAGCATTGTCAACACTAAATGTATTACACAAACTTGGAAAATATATATGTATTATATTCCTAGTTATCTCGTCGGAGACTGCTGCCATCTGATACTACTCCTTAATGCGATACAGTCATCCTGACTATTGTTTGACAGTGTTTCGTCAGATGTCAATATGGACAGAGCAAGTTATACCTTATGGGTCAAATGTATTTTATAACTTTTGTGAGTTTCTACCACAATTATGATATTATTACTTGGCGTTTGACGCTATATTGTTGTGCCTGTCCCAGCGAGGTATGTGGGTCTCTCACATGTTCTATTACAATCTTGATGTTAGATTCTTTATAATTGCTTTTACCTACATTATAGTTGAGCTACCATAAGTTCAAGAGTAGGTGATACTTCGGTATATAGAGGGGCACTATGCTTTATGTATGTCGCTAGTATGTAACATATTTTGGAAAAATGTTTCCTTAATGAATTTATAATATTAGACTATAAAAAAAGTTGAAAAACGTTGTTGCAAATATTTATGTGGGATCTGAATATAGCAATTAAAATTTGCCGAAACTAGTAATCCATACATGTAAGTACTGCGATTTCGTCATATAATATTGTACTTTTCACAGTGAGAGATCGCTCTCCTGCTGATAATGTTAGGGAACCACAAACTTAAATTGGTTACCTGCCTGTAGTAACCAAGATTTCCAGTTCGTATTGACTATTTAGGTTTATTTATAGTCCTATAACGTGTTTGGCGTTACGGGGTCCATTGTTTATTTTGTTCCGTATCATTGTAAAGGCTGCTTTTAACTTAAATACTCTCCAGTTAATAGTTTCATTTCTTTCAAGTGTGTGGGACGATTTTTTTTTACATGTATTCGTATTTTGATACTTCATCTAACTTAGAGAACTGCGTAAATGAAAAGATGAAATTTCATGGAGATATAAATACTGCTTTTATTTTTACTTTACATTTTTATTTGCGATTTGTTAGTTTTCGTACTACCTTCCACTACTGCTGTTCTAAATGACACGTTTATTAGACTCTGCATTCCCATGAACTGCTATACATTTTCCTGACTTAGTGTCAGACGCACTGTCACCTGCGAAATGTTTCTTTTGTACTTATGCATTTTCGTTCTGGTTCTGAAATTCTCTTTGAAATTCTGAAAATGCTGCAGCCTTATCTTATGCTCTTTCCAGCATGTAGAATAGACCTGACACTATTATTACTTCAACCACTTATCAAAGAATTATTGGCTTATTCGGAACACTTAATTGCACGACACTTTGAAACACGAACATCCCGTTGCGAAAATCGGGCTGTGGTGTGTATTTTTATTTATTACAGTTTATATGCAGCTATCTAAACGTATTGAAGTTTGAAAAAAGCGTAAAAATATATTATCACGATATCATAATTCAACAGGCGCCCCATCAGGCCACGGGTAATTCGCTGTAACTGAATGTCGCTGGAAAAGAGGTGTAGTTGGAATTCGCTTGTCAGCTGTGCGAAAACCGGTCGTACATTTTTGGGGCGAATTGTGGAGCGGCATAAGCAAAAATAAAATAAAATAAAAAAGAACAGAAAAGTCGAACGTTGTGTAACAGATGGAGCGTGTCATTTCGCATCCCGATGCTATTTATAGTCTCCAAAGTAGACAAATTTCAATTCGGTATTGTGCTTGGTTTAGTAAAGCGACAACAGTCACACTCTGATGAATAAATGTGAAATTTTCATTCGAAAATAAAGCCGGATGTAATAACTAGCACAGACCATTGCACTCGGAATAACCTGACATCGTAATTTACTTATTTCATCTGATAGCTCCAGAAATTAAAGATTTGTATAGCGATACAAGAATACTTAAACATCCATCTGTGTGTTTTCTTATCTGAGTCTTATTTTACCTCCTAACATCCAGAACTCTCAAAATTTATCTCTGTGTATACTTAGTACTACAGAACGTACAGAAACCTCCCTTACAAAGTTATCTGTGTGAAAACAAAGGCCAAGGATACCAACGTAACAGGGAGGGAAGATTGTACATTTGGGGACGTAGGACATATTCTTTGCTATTGGTGGATGTTACTTTATATATACAGACCTGTACTGAGGATAAAAGATCTCAGCATTTGCTAAATATACCTTACTACAGCAAAAATCTATCCTTGTAAAAACGAAAGATACCTCAGTATTTTAGTTGCATGACCTACAAAAATGTACAGAAATTAAACTTCCCATTTTCAATTATTACCACATGATTTTAAACAATGGAAAAGACGTTTTGAGTTGGCACCTCTGCACTATGGAGCTGCCTTCCTTCCGTTTGGAGTTTGCTTGTTTCGAACAGGAGCCTCTACGTTGTTAACAGCTCATTTAGGCCATTTTCAAGTCTACTCAGTGTGGGGTGGCAAGTAGAGAAAAATGAACACTTCCAACCTTATCTGATCTAAGAGTTTAACCGAGAATCTAGAGCTGCAAGAGACTCTAGAGATATTTTTATGTGTTCGATGCGAAACATTCGATGATAGAATTGTATAGAAGTGGGTTTCTCGTTCCTAGAAGGAATATTCGAATTATGTGCTGAACCACATTTTGGAAGAATTTCAGTTTTTGTAGAAAAGTATCAAAACAAGTTGTTTCACATTAATCTTTGCCAAACGATTGGGTAAATCTTGCAATTCGCCGAAGAGGAGTATGCGTACGGAAAAGATTAAAGTGAAACAACCGCATAAAATTAATGGCGAGTAAGGAAGATGCCCAGACTGAGATTCAGCGGCAGAATCCTCAGAAAATGAGTTCCACTAGTAAAAGATGAATATATGACTCACCAAGCTAGTGTGCTAAAGAAATACCACAAACAAAATCTGTACAACAGGTCTAAAGGTGTTTTGGTATTCATGTCAGCATGTTGTTGGTGTCGCCACTGGCGCCAACTTGTGTGAATGCTCTGAAAGGGTAATCGTTTGCATATCACAGCATCTTCTTCCAGTTGGTTAAATTTCGCGTCTGTAGCACGTCATCTTCATGGTGTAGCAATTTTAATGGTCAGTAGTGTATATCGATTACGTGGCTGCCACCAGTCTTCATATTTCTCCTGATACAGATGTAGTACAGGTTGCACAAAACGAATCCGTAGGAGCAAATGAATCACACTGTATATAAAGATAAGATCCAAAGAGAATTATATTTCAGTGTCAGTAACTAAATACCTGTCAGATGTTTGGACGAAGTATGGTAAATTCGCAGATGCCAGCCAAGCCTAAGAGTTGTGCTGTTGTATTTGGCCATAAACTGCACTTACGCAATGTGCCCTACAAGTTGCAAGTCACTGTCATAACAGCATTCTGTGCAGTTGTGAGTGCATTGTATCCGAGCTAAATGAACTGGAACCTGGTCAAAGTCTTGGTGCTTGAACGGCCTTTTTTTTCGTAACCAGGGTAACCAAAGTCTTTATTTTAACAAACACCGTATCGAAGATTTATACCACATAAAGAGAACGCACGGCTGAAAGCAAGGGGAAAATACAGCCGTAAATTTTCCCGAGAGCATGGAGCTTTACTGTATGGTTAAATAGTGATGGCGTCCTCTAGGGTAAAATATTCCGGAGGTAAAATAGTCCCCCATTCGGATCTCCGGGCGGGGACTACTCAAGAGGATGTCGTTATCAGGAGAAAGAAAACTGGCGTTCTACGGATCGGAGCGTGGAATGTCAGAACCCTTAATTGGGCAGGTAGGTTAGAAATTTTAAAAAGGGAAATGGAAAGCTTAAAGTTAGATATAGTGGGAATTGGTGAAGTTTGGTGGCAGGAGGAACAAGACTTCTGGTCAGGTGAATACTGGGTTATAAACAGAAAATGAAATAGGTGTAATGCAGGAATAGGTTTAATAATGAATAGAAAATAGGAATGCGGGTAAGCTACTACAAAAAGCATAGTGAACGCATTATTGTGGCCAAGATAGATACGACGCCCACGCCTACCACAGTAGTACAAGTCTATATGCCAACTAGCTCTGCAGATGACGAAGAAATTAAAGAAATGTACAATGAAACAAAAGAAATCATTGAGATAGTGAAGGGAGACGAAAATTTAATAGTCATTGGTGACTGGAATTGGTCAGTAGGAAAAGGGAGAGAAGGAAACATAGTAGGTGAATATGGAAAGAGGAAGCCGCCAGGTAGAATTTTTCGCAGAGCACAACTTAATCATAGCTAACACTTGGTTCAAGAATCATAAAAGAAGACTGTATGCATAGAAGAACCCTGGAGATACTGACAGGTTTCAGATAGATTATATAATGGTAAGACACAGATTTAGGAACCAGGTTTTAAACTGTAAGACATTTCCAGGGGCAGATGTGGACTCTGACCACAATCTATTGGATATGAACTGTAGATTAAAACTCAAGAAACTGTAAAAAGGAGGGACTTTAAGGAGATGGGACGGGATAAACTGAAAGAACCAGAAGTTGTACAGAGTTTAGGCAGAGCATAAGGAAACAAGTGACAAGAATGGGGGAATGAAATACAGTAGAAGAAAAATGGGTAGCTTTGAGGGATGAAGTAGTGAAGGCAGCAGAGGATCAATGGGAAAAATGACGAGGGCTAGTAGAAATCCTTGGGTAACAGAAGCAATATTGAATTTAATTGATGAAAGGAGAAAATATAAAAATGCAGTAAATGAAGCAGGCAAAAGGGAATACAAATGTCTCGAAAATGAGATCGACAGGAAGTGCAAAATGGCTAAGCAGGCATGGCTAGAGGACAAATGTAAGGAAGTAGAGGCTTATCTCACTAGGGGTCAGATAGATACTGCCTACAGGAATATTAAAGAGACCTTTGGAAAAAAGAGAACCACATGTATGAATACGAGGAGCTCAGATGGAAACCCAGTTCTAAGTAAAGAAGGGAAAGCAGAAAGGAGGAAGGAGTATATTGAGGGTCAATACAAGTGTGATGTACTTGAGGACAATATTTTGGAAATGGAAGAGCATGTAGATGAAGATGAAATGGGAGATACGATACTGCGTGAAGAGTTCGACAGAGCACTGAGAGACGTGAGTCAAAAGAAAACCCCGGGAGTAGACAACATTCCAATAGACCTACTGACAGCCTTGGGAGAGCCAGTCCTGACAAAACTCTACCATCTGGTGAGCAAGATGTATGAAACAGGCGAAATACCCTCAGACTTCAAGAAGAATATAATAATTCCAAGCCCAAAGAAAGCAGGTGTTGACAGATGTGAAAATTACCGAACTATCAGTGTAATAAGTCACGGCTGCAAAATACTAACGCGAATTCTTTACAGACGAATGGAAAAACTAGTAGAAGCCGACCTCGGGGAAGATCAGTTTGGATTCCGTAGAAATGTCGGAACACGTGACGCAATACTGACGCTACGACTTATCTTAGAAGCTAAACTAAGGAAAGTTAAAGCTACGTTTCTACCATTTGTAGACTTAGAGAAAGCTTTTGACAATGTTGACTGGAATACTCTCTTTAAAATTCTGAAGGTGGCAGGGGTAAAATACAGGGAGCGAAAAGCTATTTACAATTTGTACAGAAACCAGATGGCAGTTATAAGATTCGAGGGACATGAAAGGGATGCAGTTTTTGGGAAGGGAGTGAGACAGGGTTGTAGCCTCTCTCCGATGTTATTCAGTCTGTATATTCTGCAAGCAGTAAAGGAAACAGAAGAAAAATTCGTAGTAGGTATTAAAATCCATGGAGAAGAAATAAAAACTTTGAAGTTCGCCGATGACATTGTAATTCTGTCAGAGACAGCAAAGGACTTTGAGGAGCAGCTGAACGGAATGGTCAGTATCTTGGAAGGAGGATATAAGATAAACATCAACAAAAGCAAAACGAGGATAATGGAACGTAGTCGAATTAAGCAGATGTTGCTGAGGGAATTAGATTAGGAAAGGAGACACTTGAAGTAGTAAAGGAATTTTGCTATTTGGGGAGCAAAATAACTGATGATGGTCGAAGTAGAGAGGATATAAAATGTAGACGGGCAATGGCAAGGAAAGCATTTCTGAAGAAGAGAAATTTGTTAACATCGAATGTAGATTTAAGTGTCAGCCTCCGGCTTGAGCTACAATTTTTAACCAGAGATGGGCGGAAAAGACTTGGATTGTGAGAGAAGGTTTAGGGAGCCATTGGAGGGTGTGGGAGAGATTTTATAAAATTATACTATAAGCCAATGCTGGCGGCAGAGCGTGACATTTTTTAGAAAATTGTAAGCATCCAAAAAACTATCACTGAGTGTGAGTGAGAGCGCTTATTATTCATGCAAAACCTAGGGGATGGCTCATAAGTAGGAGAGTTCAGGATTTTGTATGGGAATTTGGAGTTTCACCATCGAAACTTCGGCAAGACTTGTAGATTTGGAGTCGGACGCCTATGGAGAGATACACACATGACCGGTGAAGTTGGAGGCTGCCCCACGTGTTACTATGGCTCAACGCAACCAGTGCAGTTCCCAGTATGATTACGTTGCTGACCAACTTGCCACGCAGGCCGGTGTGGCCGAGCAGTTCTAGGCGCCTCAGTCTGGAGCCACGTGACCGCTACGATCGCAGGTTCGAATGTTGCCTCGGGCATGGATGTGTGATGTCCTTAGGTTAGTTAGGTGTAAGCAGTTCTAAGTTCTCGGGGACTTATGGCCTCATATGTTAAGTGCCATAGTGCTCAGAGCCATTTGAACCATTTTTGAACCAATATGCTACGAATGCATGGCACTGTAAGTTGTCGGTATGGAAGTGATAGCCTCCTCAATTGTTACTTTGCCTCAGTAGCCGAGTTGTCTTCATTCACTGTCAACTTCTCGCCTTACAGTCGATGAGCTCCCACCAAATAATTTCGTGCTTCCATAATCATTAAATGGAATCATCATAGCCAAACTGACATACTTACTTATCTAAGGGCCTTACCAAGTGCAGTTATTAGGGTAATTGACAGGTACTACTGAAAACGAGGTTGTGAATAACAAATTATCAGTCCTCGAAAGTTTGTATGTTAATAATGTTGAAATAAATTATAAGTCTATTGTAAACTATAGGTTTACTTTCTTGGCTTGTGAATCCCATGCCACAGAAAGGAGAAATGATGACACAATGAGACCCCATTCAGGATACAGTGCGTAGAGCTTCTTGAAACAGATCGCATTGACCAAATTCAGTTTCATGACTTTATTAATCAGCACGGTCTCCTGAGGACAGACGTCCTACCAGAATTATACCGGTGACGTCAGGCTGGTGAGCGGTTAGCAACAAGGGGTGAGGGTACTCTCACATTTGATGACATTCGAGGATTCGATAGACATGGTGTTGTCCGATCAACGTCAGAAACTTCTAAAGGTAGTCTGGCTAGCCCTGCAAGGATTGACTGTACAAACATTTCGGACAGAAGATTATAAGAATGAGATAAGAGACTTTTTCAGTTATCATAAGAGTGTAACTGCAAAGGAATAATAATACATGTACCTACTCTCGAGCTTGTATTTCAGTGTATGTATACGTCTATGCCGATTCTGGTGGCAACACCCTCTAGTGATTAAAGTACGGAGTTGACCAGTGTCCTTATGTTTTAGATGGACATATTAAAACAAGTGTGCAATGAATAACATAATCTGAACGGAATATTATAGGAATTAGTCTGTGTCATTGAAAGTCCGCAACCGTTAGCTGAATGGTCAGCGCGGTGAAATGCCACGCCAGGGGACCGGGTTCGATTCTCCGCTGGGGCAGGAGATTTTTCTCCTCTTAGGGGCTGGGTGTTGAGTTGTCCTCATCATCATTTCATCCCCATCTCCGACGCGTAAGCCGCCCAATGTGGCGTCGAATGCAATAAGTACTTGCTTTGAGCGGCCGAATTTCCCCGAATGGGGGACTCCAGGCCCACAATGCCGTACGCTCATTTCCATTTTTTTTTTCGGCCTTGAAGGGATGTAGATGATGTGAGCGAGTTACATAATAAACGTCAGACCCATTATGTTCAAGAGGACAGATATAGGTGATTCAGTAGGAAACGTAATTTATCCCGGGTTCGAACACCATCACCACTTCAATTTTGAATAAAAGTCAGCAGCAGTGGTACATGCCAACGTCGCAAGCCACAGATGAAGAGTTGAAGGAAGTATATGAGGACACTGAACTGGTAATTCAGTACACAAACGGAGATGAACATCTAATAATCATGGGAGAGTGAAATGCAGTTGTAGAGGGAGTAAAAGAAATGATTATGGGTGAATATGGGCTTAGTACTAGAAATGAGACGAGAAAGGCTAACTGCGAATACTCTGTTAAAGGATCACAAGAGAAGATGATATACTTGGAAAAGGATGAGAGATACGGGGTGATTTCAGTCAGAGTACTTCATGGTCCGGCAGAGATCCCGAAATCAAATAGCGCACTGTAAGGTGTACCCAGGATCAGATATGACTCAGACCACAATTTAGTAGCGGTGAAAAGTAAGATGAAGTTTAAAAGACTGATGAGGAAGAAACAATGCACAAAGAAATTGGATAGGAAGTACTGAGGACTGATAAGGTGCTAGAAGTTTTCTGATGCTATAGGTACTGCGGTAGCGAAAAGCTCAGTAGGCAGTTGATTTGAAGAGTAATGGACATATCAAAAAGGGCAGTCACAGGAGTTGGAAAGAGAAACATAGGCACCAAGAAGGTAACTGCGAAGAACCCATGGGTAACAGAATTACTTCCGTTGATCAATTAAAGAAGGAAGTAGAAATATTTTTATGGAAATTCAGGAACATAAAAATACATGTCTCATACAAGTGAAACTCCCTATCTCCACCCCCGCAGATTTAGTGGTAAAATAGCCTACTGAATAGCTCGGTAAAAACGGAAAACACCAAACGTGAAAACACGAAGAAGTTGTATTGAACTGTGGAAAAAGAAGCAAAGTACAAACAGTTCATGGTCGAAGCTCAAGATATGCGACATCGAGTGAGGTGAAGGTGCCACGGTGTCGTGGTTGTGTGGTCACGGAGTTGGACTGCAAAGCGGAAGACGCGTGTTCGAATCTCCCTCGTGAACTACTTTTTTCCACAAAATTAAAGACTTTCCGTCCGGTCATTGACATGTCTGTTGTCCTTATGTAGCCTTAGCAATCGTAGTATTATACATTGGTTACAGAATATGAGTCATGTGATAAGAATATATTACCGTCACAAGTAAATGTGATGAATAGCGAGAACAGGTGAAATGCCGCATACACATGTCACAGAAATGATAACAACAAACAAACGGGCGTAAACTACGGTACAACAAAGGAATTTACCAGTCACAACTTCCAAAATGGAACGCAAGAGTCGTAACATGTAGTGCTTGTGTAGAACAAATAGGAGGTACGTACGTCGGAGGTTCCTTCGTTACACCTCGTTGTTGCATACTGACGTTAGACTATGACACAGACACAAATGCAAATACGGCAAACAGACACGTCAATGATCGGACGGATAGTTCATAATTTTGTAAAAAATAAAATTATGCGAGAGGAAGATTTGAACACTTACCTCCCCTGGCGCAGTCCGACACCGTAACCACGTAACCACGACGGTGTGGAAAATCAAGCTACCTCGATGTTCCATCTGTTGAGCTTGTACCATTCACTGTTCCGATTTTGCTTCTTTTTCAAAGTTCATTTTACGTTCTTCTGTTTTCATGCTTCATCTGAGTTCACTTTTTCAGTTTCCCTTGTTAGAAATAAAATAAATAGTGAAAGCAGGGCAATTGCTGAAACGTGGAAGAGGAAGAGATTAGTGTTAAACGTCCTGTCGGCAACGAAGTCATTAGAGACGGAGCACAAGATCGGATTAAGGAAGGATGGGGAAGAAGATCGGCCATGCCCTTTCAAAGGAACAATCTCTGCATTTGCCTGAAGTGATCTAGGGAAATCACAGAAAACCTAAATCAGAATGGCCGGACGTGGGATTGAACCGTTGTCCTTCCGAATGAGAGTCAAGTGTGCTAACCAATGTGCCACCTCGCTTAGTGTGAAAAATAGACTGTAGGAAACAGGAACAGTGGAGAATAGAAGCATTTGAGATGTGATGCTACAGTATAAGATTGAAAATTAGGTGGAATGATAAGGTAAGGAATAAGGAGTTTCTCCGGAGAATCGACGAGGAAAGGAATACCTGAAAAACACTGACAAGAAGAAGGGACAAGATGGGAGGACATCTGTTAAGACGTTACATAATAATTTCCATGGCCTGGAGGGAGCTGTATACTGTAAAAACTGTAGAGGGAAACAGCTATTGCAAGGCATGCATCACATAAATTAGGATGTAGGTTGCAAGTGTAACTCTGAGATGAAGAGGTTCTCACAGTAGAGAAATTAGTGGTGGGATGCGTCAAACCAGTAACGAGCTGATGGCTCAAAAACAATGGTTGTACTAAGGGAAACACAGAGTAGGTCTGATCAATAAGAGGTTACTGTAAGGGAAAAACAGAATAATCTTGGAGAAACAGGTGTTTACAAATTACGGAAAGAGTGCATGCGTGGAAAAGATGACAAACGAAGGAGTAGAAACTCGCTTGAGGAGACCAGGAATGTTAACCAAGAATAGAGATGAGGGTAATGAACAATGCATGCATATATTCGTGGCTTTTATTGTGGAAGAAATTGAAAGTATGAGTAAAGAAACCCATGAAAATTGAAGAATGATCTAGACATTGGCACAATAAAAGAGTGAAAGAAGTAGCCGAAGGGAAGAGAAAGAGGAAGAAACAAGAGGAATCAAGGGCTAAAATAATGGTGAACAATGTAGGTAAATGAAGAAAGAAACATGGAGTCAATGAAGAATAAAGATAAGCATGTAATCAAGCTGGAACTATGTTTGGAACCATTACCTACCATGAATCAGAAAGGTAACAACCATTGAGAAGAAGCAGAAGGAACAGAGGAAGTGGTTGGAAAGAGTGGAAAGACACATAAAAACTTAAGAAAGCGAAGTAGGCCAAGCAGAAAATCATATACGACAACAGCTGTGTAAGGGCACATATGATTTGTGCATAGAAAGTAGACAGATTAATCAGTTAACAAGAGGCAACGGAAGCAAGTTGAGCAGTAAACAGAAGAGTATGACAGTCCGAAATCACAGGAGATGGGTGCCACACCTAAAAGCAGCAGAATGCGTGCAGCATATGTGAGCATAGCCCTAGTTCCAATATGCAGTATGCAAGAAGTAGAGTTATTATTAGTATTTAAAGGGGAACAGGAAGATACTAACAAGAAGCAACAACGGCAAGTAGAACAGTTATCAGAGCAGTACAACAGTCTGAAAGCAAGGGAGGAGATGTGCACCAGTGCTACAAGCAACGGTATGGAGCAGATCCATATCCGTATGCTGCTTAGAATAATTACCAATTATGAAGACAGTTGTGGCAGAGGACGTGGAAGCGTGGAAAGAATGACCGGATCCGAATCTTGAGGGAATAGTGAAGCACAGGAAGTGGAGGCATTCAATGAGATGGAAAGATGCAGGATCAAACAGTTCATTAACAAGCACTACATGTCGATCTGTAAGTATCATTTATTCAAGGACAACGGAAATATGTTCCACCTCGGGCTTGTATTGAGCAGTTCCAAAATATAAATACTCCCCCATGGCTTTTGATGCCCAAATTCAAATACATGAGCAGTTATTTCGAAGGCGCGGCCAATAGTAGTATGGTGGATATCGTATTGCATGTTTAAGGAGGCGTTTTTAGCCAATTACCGTTCTAAACAGAAGCAAGCATGAGATAAAAATGAGATAATTATGGGACATGACTTTGAAGGATCAGACTCAGAAGTCCAGGGAAAATAATCGAACACAAGCTTAAGAAGTTCCAACTCTCGCACATATCGTACAGTGCAGAAAAGATAGATATATTTTCTTTTAAAAAACTATCCCGTCAGTACCAACACAGACTGACAGGACGCCGCAGAAATGATATAAACGGGTTCAGTGACCACCTGGAGAAAAACGAATTCATACACTGTGGTGATCACAGAATGAATCGGGGAGCAGTGCAAGTACATAGCTTTACCAGCCTGCAGAGAACACAACATTAGTGGAGGAATAATGAAGCACATTTCAATGGTAGCAGACATTTAAAACCATATCAACTGACACAAGGAGGATCTATTATATGAGTGATCTGCGGAATAAGCCGTAAAGGGATTACAGAAAGGAGCAGAATGAGCATGTTCAGCGTGACAAATAATAGAGATTACTGAAATGTGCAAATGTGTCCCATGAAAGAACCTGATTTTGAGGCCATCTTCACAAGGACTTGTGAGGTTTTTAGGCACAGGAAATTGACTCAGAATGAAACATTTAAACTACATCACAGATGAAGATCTGTTTCTGGAGGAAGGAGAAGTTATGAAGAGGCAAAACATACATCCAGCAATAAATGATTGATCAAGGAAGTACATTTAGAAGCCATTCTTGAGAGTTACAGCCAAGTATTGGCCGTATCAGCCAATGAATTTAAATGATGTATGCAAGGGAATGAATGGTTTGTGCTAAATTTATCCAAGTCAAAAGTGAAAGGAACACTAACTGGAAAGAGCATGGGCGAATGACAGCAAATTCGGTTGGAATTTATGTGCCAAGGCAACACACTGGAACTTCTTGAAGATAGTGAATCTCTCCATATCGATGATTTTAGGTATGGACATGGACCTACACGTAGGTGAAATTATCTTACAACAGGATGGAATGTATACATTTATTTTGAAGGACAGCTGCCAGGGAACTGTTTAGTACTACATTTGGGTTGTTCGACAACGGAATAGACTACAGAAGAGTATTGTGGACAAATTTTTCCAATTGGAGCACCTAGAAACGGAAAGTAAAATTAACTGACAAACTACAGGGAAGGTAGAATAGCTACAGAGGGCACTGGTATGGAAAATATTCTAATTGAGAAAGTGGAGGCTTTTTGCCTAAAACAGATAAGTTGCAGGAACTTCAATATAAGCTTACTGAGAAATCATGTACCAAAATTTGTAATGCTCATCATGTTTCCACAGGGGTAGATGAGCGAGGTTGATGATGAAGTAAGCTGGGTGATGGAACAATGTGAGAAAAACAGTGGTATCCTCATGTAATGACCCTACAAGGGTGTCTGAGGAAAGGATGGGACAATTTCTCTGGTACTGGAGTCAGGCAAATTAATACTGTAGTTCATATGGAGGCAGATACACCTAAAAGCTTTAGTGCTGATCACAATAGCCATACATCAACACGATATCGACAATTTCCGCAATTGGTAAACGGTCCATTTCAACACGGATAATGTATCATGAAACATATACCGTCCGCACTGGCGGAATGTTACGAGACACCATGTACTTACACGTTTGTGAGTATTACAGCGCCATCTATCACAAAGCGAAAAAAGTGGTCCAACTAAAACATTCATATTTCTTTACGTACTACACGAATATGTAATAAAAAATGGACATTCCTATTTTTAAAAAAACGCGGTTGATATCCGTTTGACCTATGGCAGCGCCATCTGTCGGGCCAACCACAGCGCCATCTGGTTTCCCCCTTCAAGCTAGATGAGTTTCGTTCTTTGTAGTATTTTTCGTTTGACGCCTTTTTTCGTGAGGTACTTGGCCCAGTCACTATCAATGGACCACCCTGTATATATTAACATACCAACCCCCCCCCCCCCCCCCCATGTACTTCAAATCCCTTGTGAGAATTATGAGAGAATTAGGATCATTCTCGCGATTATACTGCAGCAGACACTGTGAATCATGAAACGTGTTCCTCAATAAATTTCCGAAAGTGGTGAATAGTTTGCTGAGAAGTGCAAGAGAGTTTGCTACAGTAAGGGTTCTATGGACTGTAGCAGCAGCAGACGAATTATGGTTGGGTTGGGTTGTTTGTGGGAAGAGACCAAACCGCGAGTTCATCGGTCTCGTCGGATAAGGAAAGGACGGGGAAGGAAGTCGGCCGTGCCCTTTCAGAGGAACCATCCCGGCATTTGCCTGGAGCGATTTAGGGAAATCATGGAAAACCTAACCAGGATGGCCGGAGGCGGGATTGAACCATCGTCCTTCAGAATGCGAGTCCAGTGTGCTAACCACATCGCCACCTCGCTTGGACAAAATTATGGTAATGGTAGGGTTTTTGCATATACAACGCATGCAAGGTAGAGAAATGATCCAGTCAGCGCTAATGAAGAGATGAAGGAAGGTGATCAAGCAAAGGAAAGAACAGATTGAAATATAAAGGTGCTGAACTATGAAGTAGGGCAGAATGTTCTGATACCCTCATGGAATATATTAACATCAAATGGCAGAGTAGGGAGTTGGCCAAGTATGTGGACAGCCTAGGGCTAATAGATAAATAAGTGAATGGTGATGGGGAGAGAGAGAGAGAGATGAATAGCTTGGGAACACAGTGTACCTTCAGAAGTCTGTTAAATAGAAGGAGTAATGGATAGGAGGTGTGTTTATGAATTAAACGGGTATATACTGCAAAGGAAATTTTGAAACCTGATAAAAGGGTCCATGCTACGGCGGCATATGAGATAGAGAACCTGGATGGAAAAGGAATGCACATGGCATCGGGCAGACTTGTAAGCGTACGACAGCAGGAGCATTGATGCATTGAGTAGTAAAATACTGTATGTTCCCAACAGAGTAGAAGGGAGTGACAAGTAAGGTTAAATAAAGTGACTCTTGTGCATTGTCCCTGTGGCATATTATTAAGGTGGAAGGACGAAGGAGTGAGTTTATCATTTTGTCGGACTGCAGTAATTGTCAAAGATAGGCAACAAGTGTTTCGCCATAATAAGATAGAATCTGAGACAAGCACTTATGAAAGAAGGAGACCATGCATGACAGCAAAGGATAGTTTATATCAGGTGATCATATTTTCTTGCTGCCTGTAACACATGAAAATTAACAGAGACATAGAGAAAGAGAATAACGAACATGGAATGGATTAGATAGAATTTCGTGCAAATAAGAGATGGGTAGTACCACTGTATGGTCTACAAAACATTAAACAAGCTACCAATACTAGACATAGCAATACGAGCAATATGTGTGTTGGAATGACTTGCAGCTACATGACATCAGGAATTACTGTAAATCTCACAAAAAAAATAATATAAAGAGCCAACTTTAGAGTGACATAATATTAATGTGTAGACTCAAATAGGTAATAGTAAGTATGTAGTGTACAATAAGAAAGGTAATAACAAGTGTATAAAACAAACATTAAAACTGTGCAATTCATATTGAGATAACAATAACCATACGAAACTGGAATTATAATCAGGCAATGTATATTGTATTATGGAACAGTTGAACAGACTCATGGTGATAAATAAGTGAGTAATTTGTACCATGAGTACTGTGCAGGTGAGTTATCTTGATTACAACTCATGGAGAGTGTAGGATGGCACTGTAGTCTCTGGGGAGCCACAAGCGACAGCAGGGATGATCTTAGGACCAGCTGATGGCCTAATCGTAGGGCGACAGCCGACTGAACGATCCTGGTGAGAAGTCAGAGAAGTCCAGTGAGCCATATTATTGACCAGTCACCATCCCACGTGGATCAGGTGTGATCGAGTATAGCACATAAAAGGAGTTGCCACTTTCGGTACCTAACTGAGGCACGACAGAATCAGCAGTTCAGTTTGGTAAGTTAGTCACGATGCCCCAACTGGTGTAGGGAAGCGCCAGGAGTGAAAGCAGCTTCCCCCGCCCCCGAAGCAGGAAGGAAAAAGGCTATTGTCTTGTCATGACAGAGTGAGATATCCAATAGAGACCAACAGGGACATTTCATCTTCGGAAGATGTCAAGTCGGCTAGGCTGCAACAAGCAACACTGTGCACAATCCTATGCATCAACATCTTGATTTTATCTGATTAGGACTATTCACTTGGTTTTGACTGTGCAGTGCGGCTTCGGAAAGCAGTCCATTTTTCTTTCTTTGATAGTTACAGATAGATATACCATGCTTTATAGCGCTACTCTCTGTTTTATGCTTCTTGTTACGTCATGAGCTTTATAGTATCTTCGTAAGCTTACACATTGGAGACACCAACCCAAACGAGTCATAGAGTGTACAAGCACTCCACACACAGATACACTGCACAGGTGACAACATACACACTGTGCCCTCACCCATGCTGTGCCACTCTGGCGTAAATAAATATCTGATCTGGCGCCAACGAGTATGGGTTGCAGATCTCCCCATATCTGCCGGTGTACGACACGAAGGAAGTCCAGTGAGTAGTTAGGCCATTGTTGCAAAGGAATGATGACTGCTGCCACGTCTTTCTGGGCGATGTTCATAAACAGCTGGCAGCGAATGACAAACATCACCCATGTCTCCCACACATCATTCACAGTGAATGCTGTGCCTACATTCGTGTGCCAGGGCTGAATGATCATTCTTGTGATTGCAAGAAACAAAAAAGTTCTGCTCTCTTGTGAATCATATTTGTATTGCTTCTTCTTTTCTTCAAAAGACTGGTGATATAGGTCTTTTTAACATAACTTATAATTACAAGATTATGGATGTAAAAAAATTACTCAGTCACTCACCCACCGATATTTCTACTTACAATGTTTTTCTTTGTTACATGAAACAGAAATAAACGCTACTGCGCATATACAGCTTTTTATGTAGATTAAGGCGATAAGGTTGCTTATAAAATAATACTTCGGTAGTAAGTAACATCAGTTTTAGAAAGATACTTTTTCTACTACCAGGCGATCCCCCTGTGCTCCAACTAGCTTAGCTCGTCTGGAGAATTATTAACGTATTGGAAATATGCTAGAAATAGAAATATATACATTAATGTGAGAGTTAACATGCATTTGTCGTTTTACCCAAGCAGTACCAAGGCATTTTCCATAATGCACATTGCCAAGGTGAAGGGTGGGTGTTTCATGCGCACTTAAGAGAAATAAAGAAACAAATTTCCTTTATTGTTGTTGAATGATATTAAAAACACACCTTTTAAAGCAATACTGATGTGTAAGTAGGGCCCAGAGCCTGAAATGATCTTTTAGCACACTCTTAGCAATATCAGTTGACTTTCAACGTGTACTGCCGATTTTAACAACACAAAAAAATTTAAAAATACAAATTTCCTCATTGTTGCCGACTTTTACTCAGTAAATAGTTGTTAAAGAGACACAAATATGTACGTAATGCCTTCGACCTGGATATGTTGAGTACGACGTTCATTGGGAACAGTGACATTTACTACTGGAACTTACGTTTTTGGGTTACGTGTAACTCTAAAGTTTAGAACACGTATGAAATATGGCAGGAGAATTAATTAAAACCAATAAATACTTTTTCACAATTTTACAATATAAAGTAACAGACTACATTACATTAATTAGAAAAGGTGGGCATAAAGATCTCGTGCCCCCCCCCCCCCCCCCGTGCCCCAAACCCCACCCTTTCGGTATTGCGAGGATTAATGTACACATATAATTTATGTGTCATTATCAGGTGCCTACATAAATATATATATGGATGTCAGTCAGTTACTAATGATTTAAAGATAGTAACACAGCCACATACTTAGTGCTCCAATAAAGACAAATAATTTCAATTCCATTAAGAATGCTAATTCGGTATATAGGATTACAGGTTTGGTACGTTTATGCAAGAAAACATTTTGTGTATTCCTGATTTAATTCTTGGTGATATACAGACATTGCTGTTGTATGATATTTTTATGTAACTGGGTCAGATGTACCCAAGTGTCTCCCTGTCGTGCCAAATGGTGAAAATATCAGATGTTTGATCATTATTAATCGTGCAGAAGATATAAATATGTTTGACAACCTGCTGGTTCATGTTTATGTTTTGTTTGAATTTCTTATGAGAAATTCTTGACTGATGTTTGTGAGATTGGAATATCTTTCACAACAACGCAGAAAGTATCTTCAGCAACACGCCCAGAATGAAGTGTGGGTGGACAGGGTGGTCTTCAAGATGATGAGTGAGCTATTCTCTTAGATAGATATTCTATGATCCTAATTGTGTAGGCAAAGATTAAATATGAACACATTCACTCCTATCCTTCACTATGTTGATCAGAAAGAGGTCAATGATACGGCAAGGAGACACGCGCCTTCAGCTTCTTTCTGTGGAGGTGCAACACTAGCAGTTTTTCAGTGTATCACTTCTTGTGCAAAATTTACGTTATAAGGAGGGAGTCATGAGATGTGGCTACACTTACCGACAAGCCACATCTTATCCACAAGTATAGATTGGATGGAGTAATATAATAATGTCAGGCAGAATGGGAAAGTGTCTCATAGAATCGTAAGGTTGGACACGGCATTGATTTCAGTGCCAGTTTGGTCAATGCTTGCTCCTTCTCTTCTGGATTTCTTTGTCTGAAGGTTGTAGAGGCCGTTGGTTAGTCAATCTGGGGGACGGGACCAAAAAACGAGGTCTTCGGTTCCGTCGGATTAGTGAAGAATGCAGGAGGAAGTCGGCCGTGCTCTTTCAAAGGAACTATCCCGGCATTTTCCTGGTGCGATCCTAAATTAGGATGGCCGGAGGCGGGCTTGAACGGTCGTCCTCCCGAATGGGAGTCCAGTGTGCTAACCATTGTGCCATCTCGCTCGTTGGGGGGTTCAGATGGCTCTGAACACTATGGGACTTTACATCTAAGGTCATCAGTCCCCTACAACTTAGAACTATTGAAACCTAACTAACCTAAGGACATCACAAACATCCATGCCCGAGGCAGGTGACCGTAGCGGTCGCGCGGTTCCACACTGTAGCGCCTAGAACCACTCGCACCCCCCCCCCCCCCCTCCACCCCCGGCCGGCTCGTTGGTTGGCAAATGCTTTGCATCCCAGGGCAGGCTGGAGTAAAGCCGTAAGAGGGCGTTCTAAGAGGTCGTTCTCTTGAGATGCAGGCACAGGGGCGTCTATCTACAGCCCGAAGGAACGGGCAGACGCCGAATGTCAGACGATTCTGGGTCAGGAGAATATGGCAGGGAGTAGGTTCACTGGTAAATATGCAATGCTCCACAGTTTCCTCGAGTCCAGCATAGCACGTCCACAGGTGGACAAGGGAAACTCACCGGTGGTGTAAGGGAATTCAGGGAAGCGCTTTTCTGGGCGTGCATAAGTGCAGGATCCAACTGCAATCTTTCGAAAAATGGTCCAAAGAATACCACAGCTATTATTGCGGGACTCGGAGCTCTCTGAACCTACGCGAGAGTAGAATCTTTTTCCTTTCTGCTTTCCAATGGTGACGAAATTGCGTCAGGGCCATAAACATGACCTGCCTTTGATAAGGGGCATCTAACATGGCCGTTGAGTTCCACTTCTTGGCCAGAGACAGGTGGTGAAAAAATTTGATTCCGAGAGGTTTTAGGGATGCAATGGAAGAAATAAGTGATAGTTCATAAAATTATACTATTCGCCACTGTGGCGGAAAAGCGTGAGATTAGTTACGAAATTTCAGTCATGAGTAATGCTGTCGCCAGGTGCGGAGTCTCACTGTCGAGTAAGGAAGTTTAGATATTCGGTTGGTACATCGCAGGTAGATCGATTTACTTTTACAGTTAGTAAATCCTGTGTCATATTAAGAAGTGATAGAAGATCCAATGAGATCTAACCCAGTATACGCTGCTTAGGGTTCCTTATACCAGATCGCATTAAAAGAAAACTGTTGTGTAGCTTTATTAATTTAGTACTGGCACCTGAGGAGATTTCTCAGATAGGTGAACGCTCAGTAGAAAGGAGGAGCTGTCGCAAGGTAATCAGCTGTAGTTGTGTTGGTTGAATTTCGATACTGCTTTTGCAGAAGGCCAAGGATCTCAGTTTAGCCCTATTACTACTTTATTTTTCTGCCCAAACTGCGATATCTTTTGAGTTAATACTGATTAGATTCAGACATTTCGTTTACCTAGTGTTTTCCATGACATTAACGAAAAAGTTCTTTACAATAACACTGGTAAATTCTGAGCTGTTCTCAATTCTTCATACTTGAACACTGTGTGTCATTGATGCCACTGCCTATCGTAAACAGCAGCTGGAGTGTGCAATACGGCCGGCTATGGAGAAGTTACGGCCTCCCGAGCCTCATAAACTCGAAACTTGGTGCTTTGTTGTCCGTCTTCTGTATATATTGCTGTCAAATGACAGTAGGAAGCAGAAGGACCAAAAATCGGAAATCTCATCACTAGTGAAGAATGCTCTTTAACAGAACCAGAGCAATAATTAAAATCAAAGCTAAGAAAGAAAAAAAGAGCAGTATTTTGTAGAACACAGCAACTTTTTTCTGAAAATGGAAAACTGCCCATAGCTCTTCAGAGAGCCTCATGCAGATAATAACTGGATAAAGCAAGACAAATGTATCGTGAAATAAATATTGAGAGATAATAAGTATGTAGAATGTACGCTCTTATGACCAGTAATACAGTTCTCAAGTGCAGTTCTTTCCCTATTCAATGCCTATTTATATTCGCCTATGCTGCTATGAATGCGCAGGTAACGTCTTTGTACTGTCGTTTTTATCATGCGTGTCTGAAGTGCGAAAATACATTTTTCCTAACGATTATCAATTTTTAGGAACTTAAATGACGAATTATCGTATAAATAGATTCAAATAAAAGATTTTGTAGAGACGCACATTCTTTTAACTGACTGCTTATAACCGAACCTCGTTCATCCATTAAGATTAAAGACAATGAATAAAACTAAATAGTCCAGTGCAGCATTGATCTACCTAGTTACAGTATTTCATACGAGGGAACTAATTTGCCTTCACGGTCTCTGCGGGCCGTTGGTCAACGAAATCACGACTTCCTTTACACGCAGCGGAAGCCCTGGATCCAATTGAAAGACTTTTCCGCATGCGCATGTGTTTGGCAACAACCTCTGAGAAGCGTGGACGTCTGATTAAAAGGCCCTGCCGTGAGGAGGCTAATTCGGCCGAGCTTTGTGTTCCATCCGTCCGAGAGAGACCAGGCAGCAGGTAGCGCCTCTAGCGGCGCCAGTGATAAACGCTCCATTCATCTCCGGTCGGCGCCTCTCCGCCCTTAAATCAAGCCACTCCACTTTTGGTGCGTAAGACTTGTGCTTTTGCACCTGAACCTCATTAATTCGTGTTTCCCCTCGCCCTTTCATTCTTTCTCCCTTCCTTTTTCTAAATTCTCTCATTCCTTTCTTTTTTGTCGGTTGACGTTCTCCTGTAATTTTTTTCTTTTTTTTTTCAGAGAGGCGGGAGTTCCTTTGACGACTTTCCTTTCTCTATGACTGTTCCTTCCCACTCACTGTGTAAGGGCGTCTTTAGCTGTAGGCTCATTTACTATCCCCTGTTAACGATACCGCCAACTTACTAACTCTCTCCCATTGAGCAGAGTTAAAACACGTTCCACTTTGTCTGTCGGTCTTCTCGAGGACACAATTAGTAGCAATATGAGCAGCGCCATCTCATTTGGCAAACTATTAACAAATAGTCCTTACGTTTCCTCTCTTTTAAGAATACGTAGCTGAGCGAAAGGATCAGATTAATGAATACCATTCGTTCCACTCATACGAAAAGTATTTGTGCTCGAACAAACACATTTAGGCAAAAGTCGCTTGCGCTATTATTTGAAGGCTTCTGATTCTAACGGTGTTATTCTTTAACAAGCTTTTGCATTCAGCTTCGTCCGCATGGATCTGGAACCAATATGCATTTTGAAAAGTCCTGAAGCTTATTACCAATGATGAAACTTATATAAAAAACTTAATCTAAAGCTGTCAAATTCATAAGTATAAAGTTTTCCAACTGTTTAATTGCGTAAACATGTGTCACTGACGTAGTAAGAAAAATGTTTGTCTCTTACAGTTAAATGATCAGATAGCTGTGTAATTCTGTGTTAGAGAAATATGGTACCGATGTGTAAAGTTGTATAAGCAAATACCATATTAACTAGGGCTCCTTGTGCTTGCCAAACACATGGTACACAAAGTAAGCGTGTACCCCCCTCAGGATTAATGTAATTATACCCTCAGGTGTTACAGATTACAGCAATGGGATGAAATGTATCACAGAAAACCTTTGTATCTTTGTAATTCAAAAATCTTTAAAAATAAGTGTTTTAAGTATAAAATTAATCGCTCAAATACGTGTACTGCAGTGCTAAACAGTGCGACTTGTTGTAACATAACCTCTGTCATTATTTAAGGGTAAAAAATGTGCGAAGTGTCATAATTATCGTCGTCCGTAAGCAAAGTTCTGTGGAAATCAATGTACTTACCTCGTAATAAACAAAAGCGAAATGCTATGCGTATAGATATCGTGGTTATTACGTACATTATCGTGATCTAGAAAGTGCTATACTGTAAAGTATTGTTGTGCTACGGAAAAGGCTGTCTCATTGTAGCTATACCACAAAGTTACTACTAAAACATGTTTTACTTTCCAGAATAATACAGAAAAACTGTGCAGATATAAAACAGATACACCGCAAAAGCAACTATGAAAATTGTGTCACACATTAGAAGCGTCGTGATATAATCGTATAGCTGTCAAAAAAACCAAATACTAAGTCATCTTTAATCTCACAGAAAGTACTTCAAATAAAGAATGTCTTTTCAAATAAACCAAAATGGTGCATTAAAATCTCATTAACAGTAAATGTTCTAAGAATGTAAGACTTATAGTCTTTACGTAATGGTGCAACTAACAAGCAAGAATGTACACACACAATAACACTGTGTCGTCTGTTCACTAACACAATGTACTCGTAATTACTGTCTAAATATGTTCCCCATGTTCTAGACTGGTACTTAACTTCAAAACATTGTTGCATGTTAACAGTTTCTAAGTGTGACAAAGAGTATTAGTAACGTGAAGTGAAAAATTTTATGTCAAAGACTAAGTTAATAAGCAGATTATCTTTCAATAAACGGTTTTACATCTGAAATGGGGTACAATCTTTTACTCTTCCTAGTACGCAGAGTTTCAACCTCAAAGCAATTATCATGTTGTATAGGTCGGTAAGGAATGCTAAAATTTTTCTCAAGGTTAGCGTCTATGTTATTTTTCCCTGACCCAGCCGGCGCACGTGGCTGCCTGCGGTGCGAGTCATTGTCTGTCTCTTTGTTGGCGCGCGTCGTTATTGGGATTTGGAGACCTAACTTCTACAAATTCACCTTGTCGAGAAGGCACTGCCCTGTTTGAATCCCGCCAGTTCTGATGCAATTCAGGTCTGTCGTTACGATCATATCGTCTGTCGTCATATCGGTAGATTCCATAATTTCTTTCTTGTCGGTCACGTGGTGGAGAATTTCTCCCAGAATCGTAACTGCGCGCTGAACTGTTGCGTCTGAAGTTATTCTATCTCCCTTGACAATAATTGTTTTGGTTCCTATATTGTCTGTTTCTATGTTTATTTCTGTCATATTCATTACTAAAGAAGTGCGATCTTTCTCTGTAACTATTATTCTGCCAACGGTTGTCATGCGCGTGGTTGCTGTTTTGGTCACGATTTGTGTTATGAGAATAGCCTTGTCGTGTCCAGTTATTATTTCTTTCATCGCGGAATTGCGACGTATGAGACCTGTAATTGTTGTGTTCCTGTTTTCGCGTTCCGCGATTGTCAGTGTCAATTTCTAATTCTTGTAAGAGTCCCTGAAAAGCTTCAATGTCTTCTTTGCAACGTCCTGCCAAAATAATATGTCGTAAATGTTCAGGCAATTTGATTAAGCAAATGCGGATGAGTTCTGAGGGGCTGTATGGGTTCGACAGTTACTGCTTCTTATGCAACATGTATTGAAAATATTTCACAAGACCGGAAAATTCAGATTGTTCGAAATGTTTCATCATTTTGATGCTATGTTTCACTCGGTGTTGTGTAGCTTGAGACCAATATGCTGTGAGGAAGGCATGATAAAATTCTACTTCACTGGGCAATCGTGAATGACCGATCGCATTCTTACAGCTGGTTCATTCTCTAAATAGCCACACATAAATTCTAACCTGTGATCTAATGACCAGTTGGGAGGAAAACAATGGGAGAATTGATGAAGCCACGCTTGTGGATGAATGTCGTTGCCAGAATTCTTAAATGTTTTGAATTTACGTGTAGTAATAAACAGCTTGTAGTCAGAATCATCTTGTCGGCGAGTCGAATGTCGGTCATTGTTACGTCGTTTCGGCGGTTCCATCTCAAAATTCGGTGCACCTTGCCAATTTCTTTCATAATTTTCGAAGTGCCCTGTGTTATTATTTTTTGACTGTTCCGTATTTCTATGTCCATCTTCCCATCTTGGAGCTCGAGTGTCCTCTGAAATATGTAATTCTTGTATTACCTGTGTCAATTGATCTTGTACTTCCCGGATTTCTCTTTGGTGTTGCGTATTAATTTGATTCTGATTTTGTTTGATTTTCCTAATTTGTTCGTACTCTTCTGTGTCAGTGAAGGCTACCAGTCTTGTGTCATTCAGATTATCATCTACCTTCGTAGATAAATTATTTAGCTGATCCGAAAGTTCGACTACTTCTTTGATAATGAACTAATTCCCTCCATGTGTCTTTCTGAACCAATTTTCAGAGTATCTACTGCGTCCTTTAAGTATTCCTGAGTTGTTACAAGTAGCGTAACTGAAACGGTAGATGCAACTGAGTCGATTTTAGCACACAAGGTCTCGTGATTTTCATGAACAATAGTTTGCACTTCTTTTATGGCTGCTTCGTGATTCTGTAATGCATTTTCATGCCGCGAAAAAAAAAAGTTGATAATGCTCACGAATTGGTGTTTTTACGTCATTACAGACTTTTTGAGTTTTCGATTCGATGTTATGTAACTCAGTAGTTAAATCTTCAAGTTTCTGTTGAAGGGTGGTGTCTAACTTTTGAAGCTTTTGTCCCATTTGTTGCATTAATTGTAATAACAATGCTCTGGTGTCTGAAACATGTTCCTCAGTGCTATTCGGCAGTGCATTTTAACCGGCTATATTCGCATTTTGAAAAGCAGAAAATGTGTCTTGACTTATTTGAGAAAACGGTGAGGACACATAACCTGAATGTACAGTATTTGCAAGATTGTGTGCTGCCATTTCGGATTCATGAGGCGAGCTGTTGCCGACCGATCTATCGATAATGCTTCCCTGTTCACTAATTGTTTCACTGTCTACACCATTATTGGCAACCCGCTCCATTTCCCTAAGCACAATTACCAAATTACTACTTTGAACATTAGTTAATTCATTACACGGTGGCGCGAACACACTGCTTTCGTCTTCACTGTCATTTTTCGGTTTACTTTGGAGCCTAGTATTTCGTTCTTCACACACCATTATTGTCACAATATTTCACACGATAACACAGAAAAGTACAATTTGAAGAGCAAAATAAGAAAACACATTAACATAGCATTGAAAATAATATCTCGTTAATTGCAAGCGCAGCTGCGAAACGCTTGGTGCAAATCCCCATGCATGCTACAACTGTTTTACTGTACAACAATGAAAAACTACAACTACAAAGGAAATTCTCTCTATAATTACGCGCAAGCAATAAACAATAGCTACACTAATTACACAAATTACAAGAAAAAATGAGAAGATTCCAGTGAGGTATAGTCGACATATGAAACGTCCCCTAAGAAAAATTTACGAATAACTGTGCTGGAAAACCGCTTACGTTATTTGCTATTCAAACAGCTGAGCAAAACTGAACGTGCACAGACATTACTCTCTTTACTAATTCTGATCATCACTAAACTGACACACAATATTTTTAGCGCAACGCAATCTGACTTCTAATAATCCCTACAAATAATGGCCGTGACTAACAATAACCTATACCTTTCATGAATCACTTACCTCACAAAAATCTTCGTTACTCGAACTACTACAATACAGCGAGCGCCACTACTGCATGATAAATAAAATATTCTAACTACTGAAGTCACTAACTACTGATAGGCACACTTACAAAATAAAGACTTTGATAAAGAACAAACAACGTATTTACGTTAATAGTGTTCAGAAGTCATCATGACATCAAGTCTTACAAATTTACTGTCTCTGATGGACACACGTTCAGATCATCCGCTCTCAAAACCCCGCCATCTCTCCCCCCACATCCACCACTGCTGGTGGCTCACCTCCAACTACGCAACGCTACGCGCTGTTAACAGCCAACTGCCCAACACCACAACAGCACTTACTCCAACAATGCTAACCAACTACAGCCTTCACACAGCACAGTCAGTGATTTTCATATAGAGCGCTACGTGGCGTTACCAACATAAAAACCTAAACAGCCTACTTACAGCTGTAGGTCCTGTCTTTCGCCATCATTATTCATTAAATAGTATCGGCAAAGTTTCGCTTCTAAACCAAACACGGATTTTAGAACGCAAATATAGTGTTTGTGTAATGACACGAAGAGTGCACTCCTGAATGTGAGTAAGTCTATGAAAAATAACTTTTAAATAACCAGTTACTTTTTAGATTTATTTCTCATGTTCAAGACGATTAGTCTAATAATTTCTATTGAAAAACAAAATACGTTCCGAAGTATCAGCCTGTGTAGTTTCCTTGCCGGGATCTCAGTCTTGATTAAATTTCTTCCGTAAACAATTGTGTCCACAGAGCCGGCCACCGCTGTTGCGGTCGGTTCGAATCCTGCCTCGGGCATGGATGTGTGAGATACCCCTAGGCTAGTTAGGTTTAAGTAGTTCTGAGTTTAGAGGGACTGATGACCTCAGCTGTTAAGTTCCATAGCTACCTCACAAAGAGGTAAACCTATTCAATGAAATAAAACACTTCCTGACGTTAAACAAACAGAATGCACTGAAATTCTTCCTCTTAAAAAAATCTTGATCTCACTAACCGAAGTATGAACGTTCCCTCAACAGTCGTTGCAGACAGACAAACTCACTGACTTTAGCAACTTGAGATTATCTGTGGCACTGGAAAGGAGGGGCAAAGGAAACTGGTCCATGTGTGAAATAAAATAATATGCACTCACTGTGTATTCCCTTCACGAGACATAAGGACGTAGAAAAAAATTATCTGTGGTTTTTGTTCTTGAATATTATGCCTGAGTATCAGTTAGCATGAGTGAATTAGTAACGAAATTTGTCTTCCACAGACTTCTAGCGATGTGAATGTAATCTACAATACTTGTTACCGTACTTTGTGAGAAGGTAAACACTTCATGTTACGAATTACACCCGACGCACCAGGCCAACTGTTGTCACCCCCGTCAGCATAATGGCAGAGCAGGATTTTGAAAAACTTAAATTAGAGTTACTATCTCTGTGCAGAGTATACACAGGCCCTGACGATTCATCATCTGAGGATAACGAAGACATCTGTAAGTAACATGGCAGAACCATACAACGCTGATATATGAAATGAATAATGCAGCTGACTACGTGTAACGTGAATGGTTTCTTGGAGCTTCGAGACAAATTGACTAGGACAGCCGTAAGGAAAGGGGGAAATATACTTTCTATTAGAGAAGTGTGAATCTGCTTAACAAGTTTTATCACTCGTGCAGAGCAAAATCCTGTGGATAAGATCGTAAATATGTAACCAATATTCTTTTCAAGCAGAAGTTTCACACGTTACAGGGCAAGGAAGAACAAAACGTGTGTTCCCAGCAAATATGAAGAGTCGTTCGAAACTATGACTCCAAACTGCAAGTATAGAGGCCTC
The DNA here is from genome assembly GCF_023864345.2 of Schistocerca serialis cubense. Taxonomy (NCBI): domain Eukaryota; kingdom Metazoa; phylum Arthropoda; class Insecta; order Orthoptera; family Acrididae; genus Schistocerca; species Schistocerca serialis. The sequence continues at coordinate 617,700,448 of NC_064641.1, forward strand.
CACTAACTAAAAGAAGAAGTTTGATTCAGACAGACGTTACCTCATATAGTGCGCAGACAGTGAATGAAAACAGCATGAAATAATGTTTTACAGTTTGTGAACATTTCATTTGAATCTGACAACTGGATGGGTATTACAAGGGAACGTTAGGAAACGATGTTCTTATGAACAAGCAAATGAATTAATGATTTTATGATTATTTTTAGCAACGTTTTGCTGTTAGTAATCAGCTACTGACGTACCAAACATTGCCGTTCAACCCAGATGAGAATAATGTAAATCTACTCTGATATGTCAAGAGGAATTATGAGATACCACACAAGTTACTACTACACAGGGAACTAAATAAAATATTACTGGATGAATATTAGAAAATTTTTCGTTCTACCAACATTATGGTCGCAGAAGTGCTTTTATTGAAACTTTATGCGTAATTTTTAAAAGCTAGGAGAATATTCTCGAATATTCTCTGTATCAAGTAAACTCTGTAAACGTACGAATTTCCTCAGCTGGAAATTTAGTATTTCATTAGCAAAGCGGGGAACTGCTTTGCGTTCCGCAAAAAAGGGAAAAATAAGGAAAGGAGAAAAAGGAGGTGGAGAGATCTCGACTGCGGCTAATGTATTATATCCCCATCCCTTTTCAGCCGCCGCAGAATTTTCGTTGCAATTAAGTGCGAGAGCTTCTCATTATAAATTGCTTGTCTTCAGCGTATAGGAATGTAGTAAATTGTAACGGCGTAATACATTGCCCCATTACTCCGTTTCTGCGTTTCACTCTAATGAGTCCTTAATATCAATTTTAATGCTCCAGTTCTTTGCTTCCTTCGTGACCCTCTTCCTCGTCGGCAATGTTCGACTTTGGAGCTGGTGCGTTCTTTGCTCTCACCTAAAGTCTCCTTATTTAGGGGCATAACAGCGCCGCTATCTCTTCATTTGGCCTCGTTAAAAAGTTGGGAATTTATTTTTATTACCGGACCACCCCCCCCCCCTCCCTCCCCTCCCACCATCATGCCATCGGGTCCTGCCCGGTCATGCTCCGCTGTCCCAGACGAGTTGGCCCCACCACCCTACGCCTACGCCTCCACCCGCACCTCCTCCCCCTCCCCCCCAAATCTCTTCCCACCATCCTCTAACACCCTTTCGTCATCCTGCTCGTTCCTGCCCTTTCAACTTTCACCTTGGCAGCTTGGAGGCTGGGCGTAAAACGTATCTTTGTCGACGCTCTTGAGACACTCGCTGACAGCAGCTGGTAGTAAATGGTTCAAATGGCTCTGAGCACTATGGGGCTTAACTTCTGTGGTCATCAGTCTCCAAGAACTTAGAACTACTTAAACCGAACTAACCTAAGGACATCACACACGTCCATTCCCGAGGCTGGATTCGATCCTGCGACCGTAGCTATCGCGCGGTTCGAGACTGAAGCCCCTAGAACCGCTCGGCCACAATGGCCGGCAGCTGGTAGTATATTATAACTGTACCATGTGCAAGAGCACTGCACTTCGAGAAAACGTAGTACTATCACTTATTTTCCACTGTTCGACTTACTTTCACCCTTCTTTAAACAAATTTCTTTGGTTCCTTTCTGGTGAATGTGCGTGGAGCAAGAAGGATATACCCCAGGACACCTGGCTGAAAATAACTTACAAGTTCGTGGCGCCCTCCATCGGTAATGCTGGAATTCAATATGGTGTTGGCCCAACATTAACCTTGATGATAGCTTCCACTCTCGCAGTCATTCGTTCAATTAGGTTTCTTGGTGAATGGCGGAACATTATTGACGGAGTGCTGCACTGAGGAGAGGTATCAATGTCGGTCGGTGAGGCCTGGCACAAAGTCGGCGTTCCAAAATATTCCAAAGGTGTTCTATAGTATTCAGGTCAGGACTCTGTCCTGGCCAGTCCATTACTGGGATGTTGTTGTAGTGTAACCACTGCACCATAGACCGTGCATTATGAACAGGTGCTCTATCGTGTTGGAGATGCAATCACCATCCCCGAATTGCTCTTCAATAGTGGGAAGCAAGAAGGTGCTTAAAACATCACGCCAAACAACAACGGGTGCAAGCCCTCTTCGTGGAAAACACGACCACACTATAACACCACCGCCTCCGAATTTTACTGTTGGCATTACACACGCTGGCAAACGACGTTCACCGAGCATTCGCCATACCCGCACACTGCCATCGGATTGTCACATTGTGTACCGTGATTAGTCAATCCATACAACGTTTTCCCACTGTTCAATCGTCCAATGCTTATGCTCCTTACACCAAGTGAGGCGTCGCTTGGCAATTACCGGCGTGATGTGTGGCTTATGAGCAGCCGCTAGACCATGAAATTCAAGTTTTCTCACCTCCCGCCTATCTGTCACAGTACTTGCAGTGGATCCTGATGCAGTTTGGAATTCCTGTGTTATGGTCTCAACAGATGTCTGCCGAATACACATTACAACCCTCTTTAAATGTCGGCGGCCTCTGTCAGTCAACAGACGTCGCCGGCCTGTACGTTTCTGTCCTGTACGTGTCCCTTCACGTTCCCACTTCACTATCACATCGGAAACAGTGGATCTAGGGATGTTTAGATGTGTGGAAATCTCGCGTACAGATTTATGACACAAGTGACACCCAATCACATGACCACGTTCTAAGTCTCACAATGCCTAATGACTACTGAGGTCGCTAATACGGAGTATCTAACAGTAGGTGGCAGCACAATGCAGCTAATATGAAAAACGTTTGTTTTTGGAGGTGTCCGGATACTTTTGATCACATAATGTCTCAGGCATCAGTATATCTCAGATAACAAGTTGTCTTGCCTCTCCGATATCGTCGTGGGTGAAGAGCTGTCAAACTCCATTTTTTAAGAAAGGAAAATTAAATTCTTTGTAGCTGAACTCTTACCGATGTACAGAGAAGAAATAAAATAAAATAATAGCGTGAAGAAAGGCAAATCCCCCCCAGTCCTTTTGTATTCCCCTCCTCTGCCTACCCCACTCCCTGTCGCGTCTGCACCCCACCCCTCTTATGGGTCCTCATCCTCCTTCAGCTTCTTTCCCGGCTCCCCCCTTCGCTTTTACTCTTCTTTCCCCCCTTTTTTGTTTTCCCATCTTCTGTCCAGTTTCCCCCCACTTGCTCTCGACTGTGGTGTCACATTTGCCAACTTTTTAGTGCAGTGTTCCAGTGACTATTCAGTGTTGTTTGTCTTTCTCGTGTTGCGAACAGAAACCATGCTGTCGCTCGGTGTGAATTTTATGTCCTTTGCGAACAGAATCCAGACTGTCGCCGTGTTTTTTTAATTGTCTATTGTTTTCCCTGTCTGCTTCGTATGTATTTTTATTCGCGTCATCATCCCTGTGTTGTTGTTTTAAGTTCCACGATTTCTTTTCGCCTTGTTACTCTCTAAGTCTCCGATTTTATCGCCTGTTTTTTATTATTTGTTCTCTTGATCTTTGTCACAAAATCTGTCGGCTGAAGAGCGGCATACTAAGCTGCTGCCAGCCCGCCCCCTTCGAGGGGAATTGGAATTCAATAAATAAAAAAAAAAGGCAAATCAGTTCTTCGCTTAATGTAGGATTACCTGTTTCCGAATCACACTTCTTCAACTTTCCGCAGAAACCAGTGGTTTTTATTTTGGCTAGTTTCCTCTCTAACAATACTCGGATCCCGTACCACAGTCACTGCCAGCCTTAGAACCATTTAAAAATCTGTTTCAGGTACGCCAACGAAACGTCTTGCTACTTTATTTCAGGCGCTACAGAGTGACACCTTTGCAGTAATATTAGTGAAATGAGTCTGTTTTGCTGTAGTGTAATAACAGGAAAATTTCAGAGTGATTATTTGGCATCATCAGTAAAACTTACGTAGTAAATGCTGCCTAATAATTACCACAGTTTAATGCTATTACCAGATTATATTTAGGAACCCCTTCCTTATGTAAGGAAAATGAAAGAGAGGAGCATATCTGTCACATGAAATATTATTTTCGTGCTTGTAAAATCGTACCCTTTTAAATCATGTTTTAGAACTTAACTCACTGTATTTGTAAAATTAAATGTTCTCTGACGTTTTATGTGTATGGGACATGAAAAACGAAGGCAATGTATTCTCCTCCCCATAACGCCATCATTCCGCTAGCACTTGTGAGCTTAGTTGTCAGCTGGCGCTCTGATAAGTCCCATGTTTTATTGTAAATGACTAAATTTATTTTTAGTACAGTTTTTGCTTTGTAATATACAGGGTGATTGTAATTAAACTTTTAAAACGCTGTAGAAATAAAGTCACTGATCAGAATGACGTCAAATTGCCACGGGATATTATTGGAGAGGATGGGAAAGCGTATAGCAAAAGAAAAAAAATAGTGTAAAACTTTATCAATAGATGGCTTTGTATGTGTCAGAATACGTAAATGAAAACACGTGTCATATGCAGGACTCACTGAATTTGGTATAAATACGCCGGGTACACGGCTTTTCGTCCTTTCACGTCTGCGACGTTCGCCATGACTGTCACAATGCAGGATCCCGCTCTTCTTGTAAAACTCTATTACAAGAATGACGACTGTGCACATGTCGCTCGGCAGAAGTTGCAGACACTGACGGGTTTGAAAAAAGGTGATGGTCCGACAACTGCCTTGGGTCTGGAGCAAATGATTCGGCAATTCGAGAGCACGGGTTCTTTTGGTGTACAGCCCGGTAGAGACAGGAAACAAATTGATTCGAAGTCAGTGGAAACAGTGGCCATAGCAATGCAGGAGAATACAAGTGGTGGTTCAAAATGGTCCAAATGGCTCTGAGCACTATGGGACTTAACATCTGTGGTCATCAGTCCCCTAGAACTTATAACTACTTAAACCTAACTAACCTAAGGACATCACACACATCCATGCCCGAGGCAGGATTCGAACCTGCGACCGTAGCGGTCACGCGGTTCCAAACACAAGTGGTGGTGTGCAAACGTCTAGCGCACGGAGAATTGCCCGAACATTGGACGCACCCGTCAGCACGGTGCGTAAAATCCTACGAAACATCCTTCTTTGCTATCCATTCAGAATTTACCCACATGACCGAATTGCTTTCTGTTGACCTGCCAGCAAGAGAGACATTTACTTTAGAATTTCTTTCTCGCTTGGAAGTGGACAACGATCGGCCGTGAAAGATTTTGTGGACAGGCGAAGCCCACTTCCATCTGTCAGGATGTGTCAATATACAGAATTGTCGAATATGGGCAACGGTAAATCCACACGCAAATCAACCAGTGCCACTTCATCCTGAAGAGGTCACTGTGCGGTGCATGTTTCCCTACAGCCTTGCCGGCCGGAGTGGCCTTGCGGTTCTAGGCGCTACAGTCTGGAACCGAGCGACCGCTACAGTCGCAAGTTCGAATCCTGCCTCGGGCATGGATGTGTGTGATATCCTTAGGTTAGTTAGGTTTAATTAGTTCTAAGTTCTAGGCGACTGATGACCTCAGAAGTTAACTCGCATAGTGCTCAGAGCCATTTGAATCATCTGAACCTACAGCCTTGCCGTCCCGATCACCCGATGTTAATCCGTGTGGCTTCAGGCTGCGGGGCTATCTGAAAGATGTTGTGTTGAGTGTTCCCATTGCAAACTTAGCTGCATTGAAGGCACGCTTTGCCCAACACAGTCTGAACGCGATCCCGAAAACACTTCGACCAATTGTATAACATGTTGTCTCTCGATTTCAACTTGTTCCAGGTAACGGTGGACAGTATACTGAACATGTTTTGACGAGTCACACGGAAATTAATAATCCGATTTGATTTTGACTAATGTTTTTTTGCAGAATTTGGCCTTAGGTCAATTAAAAACCAATGTGATTGGTGAATTTATGCGGTCTTTGGCCTCAGGAGAATTAAAATCGGTTGTGATTGATGCTTTTTTATGCTGGTTTTGGCCTCAGGACAGTTAAAAACCGATTTTTCACCATCCAATGGGTCGTGGTGGATGGGCTTACGTAACGAACAGTGGCACATCTGTACACCCATGCACACTGAGTGGTACAGTTCGTTTGACGTCAAATAAATACCTTAGAGATTGTTGTATGATTCATTTGTCATTTGTAGTAGACCACTATTAAATTATGATGCTTACAGTGCCATCTATCCATCTATTGTTACATTTTGTAACTAATTACTTTTCTTCTGCCATACTTTCGCGCCTTCTCCGATAATATTCCGTTGCAATTTGACGCAGTTATGACCAGTGGTGTTATTTCTACAGTGGTTTGAAAGTTTAATTATAATCACTCTGTATATTTAACACATCTCATTCTTATGTCACTTTACTTTCAATTCCAGATCGCATGACGGCAGTGGACCAACCTTTTTAATAAATGCAAATATAGTTAGAGTCCTAGATGCATCCGTGGGCCACACTTAGAATTCAATGCTCGTTTGGCCAGAGTCATGCTCTGGTACTAGTCGCATAGTAGCAAACGTCGTCGTCTATGATTTTCTTCCTTAGGGTGACAGGACTTGCTCTCCAGTGCTTGGTTTACTGCATCCTATTAATACGTCTTTATCACACAGGTTAACCAGCCAAATTCAGAACCATATAGATCAAAAATAAATCAAACAATGACACACTAAAATGACTAGATGAGGTAGATGCAAAGGAAGAAAGCATTCAAATTTGAGTGCAATGCACATAAAAACCTAACTTCCAGATATTACAGTAAGATGAAACATCACAAAGATCACGAGTACCAAAGATTAAAAAATGATATGCAGAAATGAATACTAATACAGACGAAAACAATGATCCAAAATTGTTCGGACTCGAATCAAGTGATAAAAAGTACTATTCGTTAAAAAAAAGAAAAAAAATATTTCGTCATGGAACCATGTTCGTATGGCTGGTTATATTAACCCTTCTGTGAGGTAGCTCTGTTATTGTAAAGATTCATAATATAAGGAACTTTCATAGTAATTAACTCTGTGGCCCACAGCGTCCATTACAGAGAACAGCTGTTAATGGTCGCTTGTCTAGCGTTTTCAGTCAGTCCTGAGGCTGCAAGTGCACACAGTCCGCGGCAGTGTGCACTCGCTACTGGCGCTGTGCTCTGCCTGCGTTTGCAGTCTCATGACTGATTGAAAACCTCAGAGAAATGATCATTAAAGACTGTCTACCGCAGGGAAAATCACGTACCACAGGGTTAACTACTGGCGTATAATTATTTGCTGAAGACAGATCTAATGAACGCTCCACGACATATTTATTCTTCGCCATTTGCCATCTACAGTTCACTCTCGATGTACGAGTACCACATTGGTTTGCTTTGGATGGATGTAAGTTCCCATCGAGTTTTGTCTGAAAAGACATCAATTTCTGTACTAAGTTGTAGGTAAAACTGTGGAATGAAATTGTAAGAAGGAAGCGAATGAAGGATTACGTCAGTGTTGTCTAAGGAGCTATTTAGACGCAAGAATTGAATGACCAGTAAACTGTTCATTGCTGGTAAGGATAAATTTCAATTTTACATTTACTCATTCTATTAATTAGGAGCAAAGGTTCCAGATCGAGGTCACGCGCACCTTATCATCGCAACCCAAGTATTAAAGTCGTGGTGGCTCCGACCCTACATGTGTGAATTTAGTGCGTGGGCCTCAGTGTTCGAATTAAGCACATAGCAGGCAGTATTTTTTTCACTGCGTAAGGAGCTTATGTGTTTACATTGAGGTCTTGATTTATTAATTAATTTAGCGGTCTATCTTTCTCCATCGGTTTACTGCAAAATACTGTACAACAAAAACCTATTGTATTGCAGCAAGGGTAAATGACTTGATGATGGCAACTAGGTCGATTGCCGAAATATTGTGTCCTTTGTACACTCACACCAGGCGGTCCACCCGAGATTTATTTCGTCAAATGACATATGTTTTCATTACTACAGGACGCCTGTAAATAAAAGAGTGGGAAGAAAGGGAAAGAAACACAAAGTAAGAGAGCTTTTGTTTGGTTACAGCAAGGACAATAATTTTGCAACTTCTGCATTAACAACATCACGTTTACATAAGGTGTTTGCTAGAATGCAAGTATTGCGTCGCGTCACGTATGTATTCGATAATACGTTCCGTATTTTGGATGTGACGTCACGTGTCTAACATATGTCATCCACATTTGTGGTATTTCTCGACAATTGGGGCTACATGTGTCTTTTGCAAAATTAATTGCCTCAGCATTCTCCACGTCGAGAAGATGGTTCTAAAACGTTAATAAGTTATCATCCCGTATAGTGTCTGATGTGTTATAGCGTTCATCCATCTCCGTAATCGACGAATACAGTAAACACATCTGGTGACGTACTTGTGGTTAGTGATTACTTAGATCTACGGTAGAAGTTGCGCTCTCTACATACTGAACTAATCAAAATTTCTATCAGTACAGAACCAAACGAAATTTTACATTCATAGAAATAGTCAAGAGCAAAATGTGTTTAGATATCTACTTTTCTGAATTATTTATGCGTTGTTCCCAAATCTGTTACATCAATGTTTGGCATGATTTAAATTTAGTAAGCAGCGGTAACTTTTGGAAAATTACACAAAATACATTTATTCGCTTTCTGATCTAACAAATTCACACTCTGTTAGAAAGCATAAGTAAACTGGTGGATACTCAGAAATCAGCAACGACTGAAGCATAGAATTCAGGTTGCCATATGTCGCTCCCTTCCCTCCACTCTTCTGATGAAGAACAAGAGGAGTGGATGGAATACCGGATACAGCTCGAGCAGCGTTTCGCAGACTAGGTGACTCACAACGTTGTTGCTTTCTTCTTAGGCATGATTGCGCATCTTTCGCTTATGTAAGAAATAGTTTCTCCCAAGTAGAACCCAAAATTCTTCCTTATGAAGAAGTCGTTCGAAGCTGGAAAAATTTCTTGAAGGGCAGATACTGATAGCTGCTGCTCGTTTCTAACATTTCGTACGCGTTCTCATAGTAATCAGCTTTAAAGGAAATGGATCACCGATCTTAAGATGATCGAAATGCTTCCAAAACCCTTATTCAGAGAATTGTAGACAGCAGGATACGGGAAGAGATTATAGAGCATCGCATTCCTTGACTCAACGACGAACATAAACGTAACAGACGCTCAGCAAGTACAAGACTTCGCTGAAATGGATTTCAGTGTGCCTATCTTTGCAACTCTCACTGCAAGTAGTTCAAAGTGGGTTCCTCCTCGTGCAGTTCATGTTGACAACATTCGCATCATTCCGCCAAGAGGAATGCCGACACTGTAAGAAACACTATCATGACACACACAGAGAACGTGCTTTTCAGCCACTGCAGATTTGTGTGAGCTCACATTCTGTACCTTTACCAACTCTACCTGGTAATTCTCTCACGAATCACAGACGCGAGTGCACGAATTGCAAAGCGGCACACAATGCAAAATTTGGCTACTTAAAATCAGCTCTCCTCACATGGACAAACGTTAAACGGCTCCGTTTCTCGCAAAATAGATGAAAGTTGGAAACGAAAGTCATATTCAGAGAACAAATAGAAAACTATTGTATACAGGTCTGCGATCAATCTATACCGTTTGAGTGGTCCCCCAGTCACAATAATTAATCAAATTACTTACGAGCAACTGGGACACCGTGAGCTCAAAAAAAAAAAAAAAAAAAGTCTCTCCACCTCACAGCCTAAAGCAGCGAAAGTGTATCTGTTCTTGGAAGCAAAATACTGAAATTCGACTGTATTAGCGGCAGGCTGAGTAGTTCAGTAACGCTCGAGTCTCAATAATTTTGGCATTGATACATTTCCTTTGATTGGCTTAGATATTCAGGACAATTTGTATGGTATTGGTCAAGTTTCCCACGCCAGGATTCATCGTTAGTGTGAGGCTATGGACATTTGTTCGATGGCACAATGGGATATGGAAAGAATTTTCAAGTGCACACTACACTCAAACACATCATCGAATCAATGTCTTACCATGCAATTCCGGTGCATCACGCATAATCGTTGAAGTTACTTTTCACCCCAACAGATTGCAACAAATTAGTCTCTCGAAACCTATTTTTGCTAGTAAATTGGACCTCGTTATCAAAATAAAATCTAACAAGGAAATTAGATTTTGTGCCGAATTTAAAGGAACAGTTAACGCTCAAGCTGTTATTGATTTAAGGACGTTGGGGAGGAAGATTGGTTTTAAATACCCGTCGACATCGAGGTCATTAGAGGCGGAGCACAAGCTTGGATTCTGTGAAGCACGGGGAAGGAATTCGGCCACGACCTTCCAAAGAACCATCCCAGCATTTGACTGGAACGATTTAGGGAAATCACGAAAACCTAAATCTGGATGTCCGGACGTGGATTTGAACTGTCGTCCTCCAGAATGCAAGTCCAGTTATTGATTTATTCATATTTCCACACATTGAGTAACTTATGGATCACCTGGCAGGTGGGCGATTCTTTTCCAAAGTTGATTTAGCTGATGCCTACCTTCAACTTCACCTTGATAAGAGAACGAAAAAAATAATGGGCGTCGTTACAGACGTCGGCTTATATCAATACCAGCGCCTTCCCTTCGTAAGTTCATCTGCTCCTGTATTATTCCAATAATTTCCTTAACAAGACAAGTAAAAAATTCCGTAATGTTCGAATTATTTGGATGACAGCATTTTGTCCTAATAAGCATGGGAACAGCATCTGAAAAATTTGGCATCTCTTTTCCAATTTTTAACGGACACAGGGCTTAAGTGTAAATTACGGATGTGTCTATTTTTCAATAGCAAAAATGTCCTAGACATAAAGAGACCATTCGGAGTTTACCTACTCCTAAAAATGTTCGAGAAATACAGGCAATTCTCGGCATACTTGGAAGAATCAGGGAAATCACGAAAACCTAAATCTGGATGTCCAGACGTGGATTTGAACTGTCGTCCTCCCGAGTGCGAGTCCAGTTATTGATTTATTCGCACTTCCACACATTGAGTAACTTATGGATCGCCGGTGGGACTGTAATAAAATGACTGAAAATGCATGCAAAATTTCGTTTACTTACAACATTTATTTTCCTAAAACAATGACAGACATAAATTATGTTAAACAAGTTATTGGTAAACAACGCACAGTTTAAGAGTACAATGGAAAAGGAGGATCTTGGGTGGCAGAAGTGAGTCAACCACTCTGGCCCTAAAAGTGTTGATAACGCAATCTGAATTGATCTGACGCTGTGCAGACTTTGATTAAATCTACTGTGGTTTCAATACATAGGAGAAGCAGAGAGCAAGAGGCGACTGAGATCTGTACGCCCTCAGTGGTTAGCACACTGGACTCGCATTCGGGAGGACGACGGTTCAATCCCGTCTCCGGCCATCCTGATTTAGGTTTTCCGTGATTTCCCTAAATCGCTTCAGGCAAATGCCGGGATGATTCCTTTGAAAGGGCACGGCCGACTTCCTTCCCCATCCTTCCCTCATCCGAGCTTGCGCTCTGTCTCTAATGACCTCGTTGTCGATGGGACATTAAACACTAATCTCCTCCTCCTCCACCTCTACGCCCTGACAATGCCGGAGCAGCAGTACGTTACCCTGTTTGCTTCGTGCGGCGATGTAACTTGCAGCTGACGAGATGTGTACGGCGGAGCATAGACGTGAGGCGGCACCTGTGAATCGATCGAGGCTACGAAAGAAATGCAAAAATCTCACGGGCTAGCGATCAGGCAGACGGATCGCAATTGAATCTCTACCAGAGACCTGAAATCACGGTAGATTTTAGTGTGTGACACACCTGTTTGCTGCTCGTACCAAGGATCAATTTGGCTCACTTATATGACAGAGCGCAAAGGATACCAAATGTCAAGACTGGTAAACCAAAAACAAATAAGTGTGCCCTCAGCAAACGAGTAGTCTTAGACATCTGAGGTCACACTGTCAGTACAGTAAGAACTTCACCACAGACTCCCCAGTCTAAACTACTCACAAGTGAAGTTAGTCTCAGGATAGGTCCCAAGCACACATGCCAGAGCATCGACCAGAAGTTCCTACCAGACCAAAGTCCAGCACCCGACTGCTTTGCACCTCTTCCGAAAAACAAATCGTTTTTCCACAAAGTGCACGAACGAAACCTCCTTCTCACCACCTTGAGCCAATCATAGCACTATAGAGGTGCTGATTCTCCCCTCCCACACGACAGCACAAACTCCTTTCGAAACCAGATCAAGAGTTAAGAAACCTGCGTCTCTGGGAAGAAATAGCCAATTCCTGGCTTTTTTTGAGTTTTTACGGAGGGGGAAGATGCTTTCCTCCGAAGTCGTGTCGCTTCCCACGCTAACGAGCAAACACACTCTTAAAGATCTTTATAAAAAATCTGCTGTCCCTTGGAGCTTGTTAGTCCTAGCTATGAGGTGTAATAAAGATTTCATCTCTAAACGTTTCTCAGAAGCCGGACTTCCTTACACAACCAAGGCGGCCGATGGAAGTGGGTCAAAGGTCTACTTTCAGTATTGGCGAACAGGGAAGCTTGTGAATTTTTGTTATGCGTGGCTCTGCACACAATGCCTGATCTACAACTCCACTGTGACCCTTCAGTCCGTCTCTCCCAGCCCAGCCTTCGTCAGGCGCCAATGAAGGTATCGCTGCATTTTTCTGCTGGAGACCTGTCTCAGTGAGGGGCTGCTCTGTCTGCCCCGTACAGCTGTGGGCTGTCCGGCAAGATTTACTGAGGGATGGGCTCGCCGCCAATTGCTTCCAACTCCCAACATTTTGTTTCAATGAGCTAAGAATCATAAAAATACCTCATGCTTTTAGCGCCTTACCAGGCTCCATCAACGTCCGCTCAGGCCGTTGACTTTGTAGTCTCACCCAAGCTGCGACAGGTTGTAACAAAATCATTAATAATTTTCCATGTATGAGAAATATGTGAGAGAGTAACTTGACATACTAGATCACTTTGAGAGAGGACAAGCTCATTTCGGATGAAGCGCAAATTTTTGCTCCATTGTGTTTTATCTCTGGTGTAAAAATGTTTCTTTCCAATGGACTGAAGAAAGTGAACAATCGTTTCAAAAGTTGAAAAATGCATTGCCTTATAGCCCATGTATTCTTCATTTCGATCCGCAAAAAGCCACTAAAGCTTGCAGTTGATGCATCCTTACATGGGATACTGGCATTTTTATTTCATAAGATTTCTAACACTGGAAGCATCACAGATTTCCCGTGTACGGCGCTGAACAAGTACCAAGCCATTAATTGCAAAATGTAGCCTTACTCATCATCTACAGTGTCACGAAATTGCATCGATATTAACATGGTATAAAAATTGTTCTCATCACAGTTCGTAAGCTGTTGATTTCTCTATTTCATCAGTCAAAAGAGTTGCATGTTCGTACAGCACAGAAGCTGTAACGTTGGTCACTATTTCTTTCTAATTTCCAGGTATTGCGTTCTCTGGCGCCCTACGCGTAGCATAGTAACGCAGGTACTCTGTCTCTCTGATCTATGAGACATGATCCAGAATTCGATGCATCCGAAGCTTCTTGTCTTCAAGTATATCGCACTGATTCACAAGCACTGCAAGCTTTTCTTAACGAATGTCGATAAATCACACGACTACTGAACGGGTTCTGTCGCTGCGATTGTTCTAGTATTGCATTATCACGGGTTGGCCTCGTGATCCGTAATCAATTTCAGATGCTACAGTGTGCAAATACCATGCGCAAGGCAACAGCCTTTCTCTTCAGACTGGTATAATTTTGTTGGACACACACAATGAATAATCGAGTGCCATGATTTCCACATCATCAGGGCAACATATTTTGAAACTCTTACATACAGGATATTGAGGAACCGTTAGAACTCAGCAACTAGCGCACCAGCGCTGTGCATTTCTCGGACTTCAAAGGAAGGTCCCACAGATTATTTCCCAACGTCACACATGCGTGGATAACCAGCCAGCGCGAGGAATATTTCGATTGCCTTCCACCTGAGGGTCCTTGGCAATGCACCCACATTAATATTCCTGGTCCTTTCTGTAACACGGTGGCTGATTATCGTTGATGCAAGCAGTAGATATCCATTTGTCTTTACACTCAATTCAACGACGAGTGCTAGCAGTTTTGCATCGACGCTTTTCCACGAAAAATTGTTTCGGATAATGGTCCACAGTTTTCTTTGTTCGAATGTCAAAAATTTCCCCAACGAAATGGGTTGCACCTTATCCGAACGACACCATTCTTTCATACATCCAGTGATGAAGCCAGACATTTCGTTCCCAATTTCAAGACTCAAATGCACAAACATTGTTCTTCTCACTCAAGGTAATTGATTTTTTGTTGTTTCTCACTGTCAACTGCACTATCCTTTGCAAGGGGACATCAGGTTGTCTAATCTGAATGTATTCTGGTTATCCCTTTTATATGGCATCGATTACTTATACCCCCCTAAAATGAACAATTAAGAGATCAATGACTGTAACTAGCGGGGAACAAGCACCACAATTAATACGGTTTATTCCGTTAAAGTGACTCGTAAATTACTGAGAAGTGTGGTAATTCTTAAGTAGAACCGTAGCCCATCTGACTGAAGGGTCTGAAGAATACTACAATACTCGTTTATAAAAATTAAACAACTGCACTGTACAGTTATAACTCCAAATACTTCTTAGTTTCATTGCTTTTGTTTTTGCGATAGGTCTATTTCGGCTAAGTTGCCCCGATCAGGGTATCTGTATATAAATGGTACATAACTTTGGTACATTATTTGTAATTTAATAGGTAGCTATTAAATGGATTACATCATTACGCATTTTTACATACGATGGATGGTTTTGTCATCAATGTAGTGGTTACCCCTTAGATTACTTATTGCTTTGTGTAGTTGTCAGATCGTATTATTCATATCGGTATTTTCGTGAAATTTTATTTCAGGTATGCTTTATGGTTACAGGCAGTTCTGTATATCATTGCCGTTATGTACGTATTTATCTTTGCAACTGTTATACTTTCTCTTTTTCTGTGTGTTATATCTACAGTTATATATTTGTACGTATGTTTTTACATTTGGTGTTATTTAATAAATTATAATATTCCTTTCTCCTCAGACAACAATTATTTCAGTTATCATCTACATGTCCATATCACGTTGATATATACTGTCACTATAATCTCTTTTTGTAAACGAATGTCGGTATGCCAAACGTTAGAAAATTAGTACAATTATAAATATAAAATATATAGATATTGCTATTGCACACAAAAAAGTATAAGAGTAGCAAACATCAGTACCTACATAAAAGCAATGAAAAACAGATCTGTCTGTAACTATACCCTACCGCTGGATTATTATCTGTTAAATAATCTGTTATGAATACTCTGACACAAAGCATGTAATCCGATTATTACATAATGTAAAATGTCAGATAAGTGATAACCAGCCATTATTACTGCAACAACACCGAAGGACGTGATTAACAAGCAAATAGATTGTGACGGAGTCACAGTTATTGCATGGGTGTCAAAACCACCTGACTGTGTAAAAATGGATAAAACTGAAAATCATGTCATAATTATCTATAAAATTAGAAATAATATACGAAAAAGTTAAGCCATTTACTTAAAAACAACCTGACGTTGGAAGCTTAACTGAAATAAGCCTACTGAGAAAACCAAAAGCAATCAAACATAGCAGCATACTTGGAATTATAATCAAACAATATCCTTAAAAAGACATATAGTATGCATGAGGCCCAGAAGAACGTAAATTTTTTAGAAGTTTTACTTGTGAGGTTGTATCGTGAATGACGTTATGTACGAATGCGAGACAGATAGTACTGGAGCAGAGTATGCATAGCATCTCTGGCCGGAGTTTGAAGCAAATTTGTCATCGTTGGTATATGAAAGATAGTGTTCAGACTTGATCTTGAGGTTACAGAAAATCAGCAAAACTGGCTTTCCTTTCCCTACTGATCATCTCACTGTCATAGTTTGAGCTCAACATGTCACTTTATAGGCGGAGGCTGAATCGCCTGCTGACTCTGTCATTGGCGGCACAACAGCTACTTGTGACTGTGGCTAAGTTCATGTCACTTGGGAACCTGTCCAAGTCCCTCAGCACATCTGCCCAGAAATCGACTCAGATGGTGATGAAGGTCATTGAAAGAGATGGCTCCTGGTGGTCAAGCAAAGAAGAAGTCCGAGAGTCGAATGCTGAGTGTAAAATGAATTCCAGCCAACTGCTCCTTAAAAGGAAAACTGGTATTTCGGCCTTTTACCCCCTTGAATTTACGCGGATTGTCTGGGTTTCATTAAAAGATGCTGGTCCCCTTCCCTTTATTTTTCTTCAAGGGGTTGACTAGTAACGTGCTTCCTACCAATTAGTGCTGAGGAAAGGTGTCTCGTTCTCTATCTCTTTCTGTGGCCAGTGAAGTGGGATCTCAACAGCACAGTCAAGTTGTCTGTCTAACCTACAGTTTATTTACATTATCAAACCCTGGCAGTTCTTTTATTATAAACACTTCATTTTTGTGGACATAACTTTCAGTGGTATCTTGCACATACAAATTGTGCCAACGTGGGCCCTTCTTCCATTTTTCAGCTTTTATCTGCCGCGTCCGGTGTACCCAAAGAAACAAAGATCTCTACATTTTCTTCACATTATTGCGTTTCCTGTATATCCCTAAAAAGCATAATATCTCATCTTTCCACCTTTGAGTTATAAACACAATATCTGTGCTGCCTGTGGGGTGTTCGGCGTCCAGTTGCTGAAAGTCAGAAGGGTAGTCTGGTCAAGTGAGTGGCGCTGACCTGCAGCCTGTCCGGCGCTTCCTTCTGAAAATTACCCCAGGGATTCTCCCCCTATCCAGCTATAGAGCCTCGCTGCTTGCCCTAATTCCGGCAGCTTATCTCAATATCGTTCCAGATGGCTTCACAGTTATATACACCATGCAAATCTAAATGACAATGTAAATTAAGATAATTAACGACTGACATTCAGGGGTACTAATATAATTTCTCAGAGCTGATAAATTATTACTATCTAATGAGCCTTTATATTCAGATTATTGTTTTTTTTTTTTTTTTTTGAGGAAAATGGTCACGTATCACTTTTAACGAATCATTGAGGCAGAGTTATTATGTGGTCATCGCCACCACACTTTGCTGCATCCATTTCATCCTCAACAACCTGCTTCAGCTGTCAACTTCGTAGAGAAATTTTGCGTGAAAGATGAAGTTTTATCGCTTATTTACCAACTCTCACAATTCTGAGTCCCGCTCCATCACTCAGACAACTGGCCGAGCTCATTCTGTCTTTTGTAGAAGAAGAGGCACCCACTGACGGCGCCGAAATCAACTACGTTTTTGCGATTGTTGTGATCGAGCACATATATTTTCATGTTTCTGAATTGCTGCCTGCATCTCAGACTGCTGCTCCTCGAGCTGCCCTTGATAGTACCAGACGTCTACCTGCACAGGCTTCCAGATGACTTTGCAACGGATATAACTGCCCGCCACTGCAGATGCTGCCTCTCACAACGTTAGTAACGGTCATCGAGCCTGCATCAGCTGCTGTAAAGCCTTCGCGTCCGACAGCGGCGACAGTGGTACACCCACTTAACCAGTCATGTGGACTTCCTGCTTCCTGATCTTTGGCAGATGTTCCCAGTGGTTCCCAAGGCGAGTGTCAGGACGCGGGTTGGTTGATATCATCTGGCATCGCCCCACAGCCAGCTCCGTCAGCTGCACCATGGCAGAGACCACCCCCGACTTCAACACTCCATGTGCCGTAGGTGCGAAAATTTGGGCTGGAGGAATGCGGTATATGCGGTGTTTTCGTCGACCATAGTCAGCGCAACACGAGCCACTCATGTTTTCACAGAAGAAACATTTAAGTCAGCCGCCGCGTCTCTGGTTGGAAGGAGTCAGCAGACGTAACCCAGGTGTTGCCACACAAGACACTAGAGGACGCCAGATTAGCATCCGCTCACTGCCTGCGATTATGATTGATGCACGTGCTCTTTAAGCCGTAGCACTCAGATATCGGCGTCAGGCTTTCTCAGATTCAGATTATACTCAGATCACGCTGAGCGTATCCACTGAGACATTAGAAACCTAGCATGACACTATTGCTAACCAGACTACCAGTGAATATTCTAAACCAGTACTAGTGGAACAGTGAGAGAAATGGGATTTTACAGCAGCCGGCCGCGGTGGCCGCGCGGTTCTGGCGCTGCAGTCCGGAACCGCGAGGCTGCTACGGTCGCAGGTTCGAATCCTGCCTCGGGCATGGGTGTGTGTGATGTCCTTCGGTTGGTTAGGTTTAAGTAGTTCTAAGTTCTAGGGGACTTATGACCTAAGATGTCGAGTCCCATAGTGCTCAGAGCCATTTGAACCAAGCCATGTTACAGTATATAAAGGTATATATGCTTTATAGGTCCTATTCAAAATACAAGGAGTTCATTTTAACTGAAGACACTGAAATGTCCAGAAAACTACACACTGGCCACGATTCCGGTATCTCCGTAGGTAGTGTTGCCACAATACTGCATCGTCATAAGTGTCATCCATGTCACGCGTCACTGCATCAAGAACCGGGTAGTGTTATTTGAATGGGCACATCAACAAACGAAAACGTCTCTCACGCTCGTTGCCGAGGTACTTTTTACCAATGAACCTACATTCACAAACCATGGCAGCGTTAACCGGAATAAAATGCAATACTGGAGTGTAGACAATCCCCACTGGTTACGGCAAGTTCACCATCAACATCCTGGGTCGGTTAAAGTGTGGTGTGGGATCAAGGGGAACAACTCATAGGTCCGTATTTTATCGATGGCACGTTGAGTAGACTGCAATATCGAACTATTTTGTAACAGGAACTGCCGATACTACTGCAGGATGTCGCTCTGGACGTGAGAAAACATACATTGTTTCAACACGACGGATAACCAGCGCATTACGCAATTGAAGCACATAGGTATTAGACTGTACTTACATTGGTCGGTGGATCGCCAGAGATGATCCCATTTATTGGCCCGCTAGATCACAGTATTTGACGGCGACGCATTCCCTTCCCTGGCGACATTCGAAAGATACGGTGTACCAGCAAGTGCCAACAGGCCATGAAGACGTGGTCGGCCGTATCAGAAACGGCTGTGCTTACATTCCCGCACATATGCTGCTGTCCTGTGTACGGTCATTGGGAAAGCGGATCACTATGTGTATTGAAGTTAGCGGTACTAAGTTTGAACACTTACTCTAATTGGAACAGAAGAGTAGCGTTCGCCTCTAGCCACGGCCATAGTGGCGTGTCGAGTGGTCCCTTGCCCGATATGTCGAAGGAATACAACGTTGCAAATGAGGTTTCCAATTAGAAGTTACGAAATACTGGCCTGTCCTACTCTGTCAGTATGGAGGTGAGGTCCCACGACCCACTGGATATTCAATGACCATAGAGAAGCAAGTCGTAAATGACAATTGTGGTCCCATTTCTATTCCTCCGATTTCAGCACCATCTGTGGCTAAACTAAGAAAATGCTTCACACAAAACGCTGTAGATTTTGACGCAGAATCTTAATCTGTAATAAAAAATGGGGGTTCCCATTGAAAATTTCAAAGTTGTCCCCCGCCAACCATGCACGGAGTTGGGTGAGGCGTCGATTATTGTGTTGTTAGATGTATCCCTCCGAGACAAAGAAGTTCGAATTATAAGTTTTCTTCAACCGATATGTAGTTTTCGAGACAATTCAGTGTCTTCAGTTAAAATGAACACCCTGTATTTTAAATAAATGCGTTTATGTTTTAATCATTTCAATAGCGTTTGATGCGTTCTAGTGTGTTCATCATCTGCTCACACCGATGAACAGAATGTTCGTTTCTGGGTAATACCGACCTACGGCTGTGTATGTCTCCACGTGACTCAAAGGCTTCCTCTGCCACAACTTTTATTTTGGATAAGGTGAGAGTGAAAGTAATATGATGAGAGGTCTGGTGAATATTGTGGCTGTTACCGCAATTAATATTCATATTCCTCACTACTTCCATTTTCAAAGCCCCTTTGGTCGCGGCTGCATTTTCCTGATGAAGAGTCTTTTCTCTTGGATTTATTATTTACTTTCTCAGAAGACATGAAACGTGTTTAACAGACGAACTTGAACAGTTTGCAAGGTAACCAATAATGAGAATGTATTTCGTTCCTAGCAATCACTGCCGGTAACGCTTAATGTAAATAGGAAACAGTTGACCTTTGGTGCAGCGTTACCAGTGGACTCCCGCGGTTAAGGCAAAGAATGCTGAGGATTTCGTCTCCACATGTTTCTTGTGATCATTCAACAAATGAGACACTCACATCGCATCAAGTCTACTCAGAATGAACTGTGTAGTGTAGTGGAGGGTGTTTTGGATATCACGGACACTTCAAAAATGTGTGTGAAATCTTATGGGACTTAACTGCTAAGGTCATCAGTCCCTAAGCTCACACACTACTTAACCTAAATTATCCTAAGGACAAACACACACAGCCATGCCCTAAGGAGCACTCGAACCTCCGCCGGGACCAGCCGCACAGTCCATGACTACAGTGCCCGAGATCGCTCGGCTAATCCCGCGCGGCCCACCGACACTTCCCAACCACTCTGATTCCATTGTCGAAAGTTGACAAATGTTCCCAGGGGTCTCTCCTTCTCCATTTATTGTCATTTTTCGTATGTTAGAGCAAGTTCTGTGTGGCACGGCTATCGTTAGAACACACTCTCTCAGAAATTCAACAGTAAACCTCCTCGTGATGCACAGTGCTCCCCCCCCCCCCCCTGCCAGCGTGTACTACTGCAGTATGATAAGCAACTCACAGAAGCTAGCCAGTGACGAAATGCGGCGCTCTTTTCCGGATTTTCTATCCCTTCCGTGTGGTAATGTTTTCGGACTAACAAGCGCTTTACGGGAATCGGGCCAACGAGACTTTTTGCAACATACGTCTATTATAGATCAATTATATTTCTTTAACATTCTCCTACTCAGTATAATGTATTCTTTTCCTACAACCATTTTTATTGTTTAAAGTCGTTTCGAATGCTAAATCCTTGTTATTTTACGGTTTTTACTGCGTCTCCTTACAGGTTTCTTGCATTTCGGCTCTTTCATACACTACTTTAGTACATATTTGCGAGCGGCCTTAGAAATCTTAAAAGCTATCCACCGCATTGTTTACATATATTTTGACTAGTAACAGCTCTGCCGTACTCGTTTGTCGCACAGCTGAATCTTTCTTTAGTAGATGACGATTCTTTCGCCTTAATAACGACATGCTGAGTATTGTCAACTAACAGATCTGAATCCATCGTAAATCTGGTTCGATAACCCGTAATCTTGTCCTGGGTTCAAGAGAAAAATGTGGGGCTATTTCTAATCCCCTCCCAAGAATAGGAAAACAACCCCAACCTGAGTGAATTTATTTGTTACATTTTCAAACTCTAGGATGGACGGAGCAAATTTCGTTCCATAAACATTTCGCTGTTAACAGAATGCGATTCAGGTCACTTGCCCGTTTCTTAAATGCTAAATAAGAAGAATGAAAAATCTTGTAAACTTTCAGCAGTTTGGTTTGACGTTCGATTTTCGTTGATGATAACAGTCCAAAACCAATAATTTAACCCATTTGACCGCAAACACACAATACGATTACTTGAAATACACGCAAAACATCCCTACAAAAGGGACAAGCCGAGACTGTGTTTGCCGTCCATCATGTCTTCTAGGAGCCGTGTTTATAGAAGTATAAGCTCATCTATAATAATGAAAGCTCGTATGTGATGTTGCTCACAGTATCTGCTTTGATACACAATAACTCATTTCTATGGGCAAACTTGACAACTTACCGACTGATTCAGACAGGACTCAGAATTCCAATCTAAGTAATGTTCTATCGGAATTTCGAATGTATGTAGTTCTAACGGCATGGTAATTTTGGTAGAGATGCTATGAAATTTAGCTCCTAGCGAAACAAAAGGCTCTGTAAGGTTTAGCTACCATAAAATGACGCATTCCACACGATATGTGGTGAACTACATAGACCATATTGTATCATACATCAGAGATATTCTGTAACTCCAGACGGAGCCGGGCGTCAAGACTACAACAGAAACTTGTAATATTTCTGGCTCTTGGAGTCTTAATGAGGACTCCCAAACATCACATTATTGAGAAAGATAGTGTTAACTGAGATATGATGGAAGAAGTGGACTGAGGTGCGGATAAACTTTTATTTGTTAAAATTTCTTTAATCTATACTCGTACTTAGGGAAATGGCAGCTAGAGAGGGGAAGAAAACCAATGTGCACTCCGTGTGCATACCGGGGGGAGTCATTCCAGATGTGGAAAGGGTCCTTCCGGATGCCATGAAGGGTACAGGGTGCACCCATCTGCAGGTGGTCGCTCATGTCGGCACCAATGATGTGTGTCGCTATGGATCGGAGGAAATCCTCTCTGGCTTCCGGCGGCTATCTGATTTGGTGAAGACTGCCAGTCTCGCTAGCGGGATGAAAGCAGAGCTCACCATCTGCAGCATCGTCGACAGGACTGACTGCAGACCTTTGGTACAGAGCCGAGTGGAGGGTCTGAATCAGTGGCTGAGACGGTTCTGCGACCGTGTGGGCTGCAGATTCCTCGACTTGCGCCATAGGGTGGTGGGGTTTCGGGTTCCGCTGGATAGGTCAGGAGTCCACTACACGCAACAAGCGGCTACGCGGGTAGCAGGGGTTGTGTGGCGTGGGCTGGGCGGTTTTTTAGGTTAGATGGCCTTGGGCAAGTACAGAAAGGGCAACAGCCTCAACGGGTGCGGGGCAAAGTCAGGACATGCGGGGACCAAGCAGCAATCGGTATTGTAATTGTCAACTGTCGAAGCTGCGTTGGTAAAGTACCGGAACTTCAAGCGCTGATAGAAAGCACCGAAGCTGAAATCGTTATAGGTACAGAAAGCTGGCTTAAGCCAGAGATAAATTCTGCCGAAATTTTTACAAAGGTACAGACGGTGTTTAGAAAGGATAGATTGCATGCAACCGGTGGTGGAGTGTTCATCGCTGTTAGTAGTAGTTTATCCTGTAGTGAAGTAGAAGTGGATAGTTCCTGTGAATTATTATGGGTGGAGGTTACACTAAACAACCGAACTAGGTTAATAATTGGCTCCTTTTACCGACCTCCCGACTCAGCAGCATTAGTGGCGGAACAACTGAGAGAAAATTTGGAATACATTTCACATAAATTTTCTCAGCATGTTATAGTCTCAGGTGGAGATTTCAATTTACCAGATATAGACTGGGACACTCAGATGTTTAGGACGGGTGGTAGGGACAGAGCATCGAGTGACATTATACTGAGTGCACTATCCGAAAATTACCTCGAGCAATTAAACAGAGAACCGACTCGTGGAGATAACATATTGGACCTACTGATAACAAACAGACCCGAACTTTTCGAATCTGTATGTACAGAACGGGGAATCAGTGATCATAAGGCCGTTGCAGCATCCCTGAATATGGAAGTTAATAGGAATATAAAAAAAAGGGAGGAAGGTTTATCCGTTTAGCAAGAGTAATAGAAGGCAGATTTCAGACTACCTAACAGATCAAAACGAAAATTTCTGTTCCGACACTGACAATGTTGAGTGTTTATGGAAAAAGTTCAAGGCAATCGTAAAATGCGTTTTATACAGGTACGTGCCGAGTAAAATTGTGAGGGACGGGAAAAACCCACCGTGGTACAACAACAAAGTTAGGAAACTACTGCGAAAGCAAAGAGAGCTCCACTCCAAGTTTAAACGCAGCCAAAACCTCTCAGACAAACAGAAGCTAAACGACGTCAAAGTTAGCGTAAGGAGAGCTATGCGTGAAGCGTTCATTGAATTCGAAAGTAAAATTCTATGTACCGACTTGACAGAAAATCCTAGGAAGTTCTGGTCTTACGTTAAATCAGTAAGTGGCTCGAAACAGCATATCCAGACACTACGGGATGATGATGGCATTGAAACAGAGGATGACACGCGTAAAGCTGAAATACTAAACACCTTTTTCCAAAGCTGTTTCACAGAGGAAGACCGCACTGCAGTTCCTTCTCTAAATCCTCGCACAAACGAACAAATGGCTGACATCGAAATAAGTGTCCAAGGAATAAAAAAGCAACTGGAATCACTCAATAGAGGAAAGTCCACTGGACCTGACGGGATACCAATTCGATTCTACACAGAGTACGCGAAAGAACTTGCCCCCCTTCTAACAGCCCTGTACCGCAAGTCTCTAGAGGAACGGAGGGTTCCAAATGATTGGAAAAGAGCACAGATAGTCCCAGTCTTCAAGAAGGGTCGTCGAGCAGATGCGCAAAACTATAGACCTATATCTCTCACGTCGATCTGTTGTAGAATTTTAGAACATGTTTTTTGCTCGCGTATCATGTCATTTCTGGAAACCCAGAATCTACTATGTAGGAATCAACATGGATTCCGGAAACAGCGATCGTGTGAGACCCAACTCGCTTTATTTGTTCATGAGACCCAGAAAATATTAGATACAGGCTCCCAGGTAGATGCTATTTTTCTTGACTTCCGGAAGGCGTTCGATACAGTTCCGCACTGTCGCCTGATAAGCAAAGTAAGAGCCTACGGAATATCAGACCAGCTGTGTGGCTGGATTGAGGAGTTTTTGGCAAACAGAACACAGCATGTTGTTATCAATGGAGAGACGTCTACAGACGTTAAAGTAACCTCTGGCGTGCCACAGGGGAGTGTTATGGGACCATTGCTTTTCACAATATATATAAATGACTTAGTAGATAGTGTTGGAAGTTCCATGCGGCTTTTCGCAGATGATGCTGTAGTATACAGAGAAGTTGCTGCGTTAGAAAATTGTAGCGAAATACAGGAAGATCTTCAGCGGATAGGCACTTGGTGCAGGGAGTGGCAACTGACCCTTAACATAGACAAATGTAATGTATTGCGAATACATAGAAAGAAGGATCCTTTATTGTATGATTATATGATAGCGGAACAAACACTGGTAGCAGTTACTTCTGTAAAACATCTGGGAGTATGCGTACGGAACGATTTGAAGTGGAATGATCATATAAAACTAATTGTTGGTAAGGCGGGTACCAGGTTGAGATTCATTGGGAGAGTGCTTAGAAAATGTAGTCCATCAACAAAGGAGGTGGCTTACAAAACACTCGTTCGACCTATACTTGAGTATTGCTCATCAGTGTGGGATCCGTACCAGGTCGGGTTGACGGAGGAGATAGAGAAGATTCAAAGAAGAGCGGCGCGTTTCGTCACTGGGTTATTTGGTAACCGTGATAGCGTTACGGAGATGTTTAATAAACTCAAGTGGCAGACTCTGCAAGAGAGGCGCTCTGCATCGCGGTGTAGCTTGCTCGCCAGGTTTCGAGAGGGTGCGTTTCTGGATGAGGTATTGAATATATTGCTTCCCCCTACTTATACTTCCCGAGGAGATTACGAATGTAAAATTAGTGAGATTAGAGCGCGCACGGAGGCTTTCAGACAGTCGTTCTTCCCGCGAACCATACGCGACTGGAACAGGAAAGGGAGGTAATGACAGTGGCACGTAAAGTGCCCTCCGCCACACACCGTTGGGTGGCTTGCGGAGTATCAATGTAGATGTAGATGTAGAATCATAATTTCATCGAACATCATTGTTCTCATAACCTTATTTCTCTAAAAATTTTAGTATTAAGACATGCAGAGGAAGCACTTCATGTGTTTTTGATGTTGTTAAGCAACAGTCATACAGTACTTTTTAAAGGAACACAGCGCCATTGGACTGTTTCATTGTGTATTTAATAACAACCCAAAGTTCCGCCTTTTATGCCGTTTGCTAGTATTTGATTTTATATCTCTAACATATATTGCAGAACACTTCACATGTTGTCGACTTCGAGCTTGGAAACACGTTAAGTGCCCTGCAATTTAAGTTAAAGGTATAAAATCAAATACTTGAAAATGGCATAAAAAGCCGAAACCTGGGTGGTACTCAAACAATAAACCAGTCAAATGCTATTATAAAAAACCTTCATGTGTCCTCGGCTCGTGCCAACGATGTGCGAGTGCACTGGGTTAAGTCTTGTGAGCTGACCAGTTGAGCCTGGAGTTGAGTGTCAATGCCTGTGTCCTACAGCTTTATGGCACTAGGCAGGAATCCACGGGATTAACATCTTAATTGCATCCTTTGTATCTAAAGTGCGCGTCATTTATGTTGGCGGCTGAGTTTAGGTTCATTCTGCGCATCTGACGTCACAAAACACAGTCAGCCAATGAACAGAGAACGACGTTGCCACATCTCGACTGCAGTGCAAAGCATGGACGAGTGTCTTCAGTTTTAGAAAAGTTCAGTCATAAGTAAAGTAATAGAACAAAAGAAATGTCTTGACAGCAGACATTCTTTTATAGAAAGTTTGGAAAAAGCATTCTTTATACCAATTGCTTCATATTCTATTATTTAATTAAACCAAACAAGCAATAAGACTCCTAATTCAGGCGATAGCAAGGAAAGGTGTTTGTATCACTCTCACGAACCGCTTTTTCGCAATAAATAACAGCGGTAATTGTTTATTTCCTATTGTACTTCGACGAAGCGTGAGTAATTCATAGTCATACCAACAGTGTTTGTCAGTATTTTGCGTGACTTGTTATTTTATAATCCTCATGGGGTTGTACAGACGGGCGAGGTGCGTTAGCGTAACGGTTAAGGTGTTGGGCTGCTACACGAAAGGTTATGAGTTCGAACCTTGTGTGGTGCTTTAAGATTTTCATTATTTAAAAACAATATCGAAGTGCCTTACTTCACGAATTATATTCGTTTGAATGCAATTTTTTTAAAATTTCTAGTCATTTGTCTCTTCATTAACCCTTTCGCTGCTGCAGACACGTGCTCCCCGCATTCCGCGCTGTGCGCGATTTTGTCATCACTGCACTGCTCGCCTGTGCACACACATGGTGTTCCCACTGCTTTGACACACTTATCATTCGATTTCACAAAAACTATTTGGCCCAAAAATTTGATTTTTAGACGTCTTCTTGACTGATACCTTCCCCCCATAAATGACTTAATTTTGTTTCGATGTTCAACGCATTTATTATGCAGCATTAAATGTAGTAAACCATTGCACGAAATTTTGAAGAGTTTGCAGAGGTAGAAGTCCATAGCGTATACTTTCCGTATGGGCGATTTTAGTTGCCACAATGTTGAGAATGAAATGTGGACAAGATACCTAAATTTCATATAATATTTACTGTATAACCATATCTCATTTAATTTAAGTACGACATAGGGATCGTATGTGATATTGAGAAATATTCCGTCTTTCGCGACTGTAATAAAAGTATTATTTACACCGGACGCGTTTGGCTTTGTTTTAAAGCGCTTCAATCAAGGAAAGGTATGACACATACACAATGGTAATCATGTTCTCTTTCTTGTTTTTGTTCCACAGTCGCAGTTTTACCAATGGTACTGAAATATATACCTCTTCTGCAACTGTAACAAGGGACTTATTCTGACCAGACGCGTTTCTCTCTTTTGAAGCATCTTCAGTGGACAGTGTTTTGTCTCCTCCATTGTCAAGTCACCTTTCGTAGTTTTGTGCTGCGGTAACACAATATTCAACGTTTGTGTTGGCAGATCAGTGTTTTAGCAAATAAATGATGTTTGTGTGTGCCACACACAAAAATTCTATTTGACATAGCTCAGAGCACTTCACTGATAGACGGTATATTCAAGTCCACAGAATTTGTAAGTCCACAGTTTTGTTTAATGTATTTTGTCTACTTCCTTTTGATTGATTGAAGTGCTTTAAAATAAAGCCAAACGTGCTCAGTGTAAATAAAACTTTTGTTACAGTCGCGAAAGACGGAACATTTCTCAATAGTACATACGACACCTATGTGGTACTAAAATGAGCTATTGTTATACAGTAAATTTTATATGAAATTTAGGTATCTTGTCCACATTTCATTCTCCACATTGTGGCAACTAAAATCGACCATACGGAAAGTATACTCTATGGACTTTTACCTCTGCAAACTCTTCAAAATTTCGTGCAATGGTTTACTATATTTAATGCTGCATAATAACTGCGTTGAACATAGAAACAAAATTAAGTCATTTATGGGGGGAAGGTATCAGTCAAGAAGATGTGTAAAAATCAAATTTTTGGGCCAAATAGTTTTTGTGTAATCGATTGATAAGAGTGTCAAAGCAGTCAGAACACGATGTGTCTGCACAGGCGAGCAGTGCAGTGACAAAATCGCGCACAGCGCGGAATGCAGGGAGCACGTCTTTGTAGCAGCGAAAGGGTTAATGCGGCCGTGGTGGCTTTACTTCATGAACTGCGCGCTCCCCCCTACACGTAAGCTTGTGAACTATGCTATACTATGGCGCTGCTTCTATTGGCGCGTGCGGCGTGTGCAACTGGCAACGCAGTAATCTCCCGCGTCTGGGCGGGCATGCGCATGCCGCCAAGATAAAAGAATTGAACTATAGTAGTCTCGATGAATCGCGACACTGCGTGCAGTGCATAACCAAGCAGCGTATATAGGGAGTTCTTTCTATATGCAATGGTACTTCCGCAAATTACCTTATGTACCAAGATTATCATTGTTACGTACTTTAACTGTGTTACCTGTGACATTTAAGCACATATTATACCATTTGTTAGCAGTTTATGGCTTTGTCTGCTATACGACGTATCAATTATAAGGCATAGGTACCTTTTATGCAGCCGGCCGAAGTGGCCGTGCGGTTAAAGGCGCTGCAGTCTGGAACCGCAAGACCGCTACGGTCGCAGGTTCGAATCCTGCCTCGGGCATGGATGTTTGTGATGTCCTTAGGTTAGTTAGGTTTCACTAGTTCTAAGTTCTAGGGGACTAACGACCTCAGCAGTTGAGTCCCATAGTGCTCAGAGCCGTTTTGAGCCTTTTATGCAATCCAAACACTCATTTAGTAGCATAGAGATAGTTCGCCTACTCAGTAGAAGGCTTCTTACAGCATCACATCAGACACGTGTTACGTCCGCGTTGGGACGTCTGCAGAAGACACCACGGGGGCGTACAAGCCCAGAATACCTGAGCTCTGCCTTGCTGTGGCAGTGCACGTGTACATGCTTCACACGTTCTGCATTCAGAGAACAAATGTATAAATGTGCGCGGCCGTGCGCAGTCTAGGGTAATAGAGAGCAGGAAAGAGACTACCCAAATTACTTCGGACACAGAGTCCCTAATCAGCATGAAAATCTGTTCGTTTGTCGTATTTTATTGACGTAAGATGCTATCTAATGTCCGTGATTAGGTACATTTAAACTGAAAATTGATTAATATAGTCGTAATTAAACATTACCTCATGATAAAACATCAGAGGGAGCTTTTTAACGCCAGAAACGACTTTAACTTGTGTAATACAAGTAAATGATTCGCTCAGATAAACTACTTTTATAATCAAGTTTTTCAGAGAAAGAAGTTTCCGCCAGTTGACTGTAAATTACTATTCATTTATTTGACACAGTCATGATATCTCTTTCTTGTCTGTTCTCAAGCGTAAGCTCGAAATCCACAAAAAGTTTACATCTACATCTACGTTTATAATCCGCAAGCCCCCAACGGTGTGTGGCGGAGGGCACTTTACGTGCCACTGTCATTACCTCCCTTTCCTGTTCCAGTCGCGTATGGTTCGCGGGAAGAACGACTGTCTGAAAGCCTCCGTGCGCGCTCTAATCTCTCTAATTTTACATTCGTGATCTCCTCGGGAGGTATAAGTAGGGGGAAGCAATATATTCGATACCTCATCCAGAAACGCACCCTCTCGAAACCTGGCGAGCAAGCTACACCGCGATGCAGAGCGCCTCTCTTGCAGAGTCTGCCACTTGAGTTTATTAAACATCTCCGTAACGCTATCACGGTTACCAAATAACCCTGTGACGAAACGCGCCGCTCTTCTTTGGATCTTCTCCATCTCCTCCGTCAAACCGATCTGGTATGGACCCCACACTGATGAGCAATACTCAAGTATAGGTCGAACGAGTGTTTTGTAAGCCACCTCCTTTGTTGATGGACTACATTTTCTAAGCACTCTCCCAATGAATCTCAACCTGGTACCCGCCTTACCAACAATTAATTTTATATGATCATTCCACTTCAAATCGTTCCGCACGCATACTCCCAGATATTTTACAGAAGTAACTGCTACCAGTGTTTGTTCCGCTATCATATAATCATACAATAAAGGATCCTTCTTTCTATGTATTCGCAATACATTACATTTGTCTATGTTAATGGTCAGTTGCCACTCCCTGCACCAAGTGCCTATCCACTGCAGATCTTCCTGCATTTCGCTACAATTTTCTAATGCTGCAACTTCTCTGTATACTACAGCATCATCCGCGAAAAGCCGCATGGAACTTCCGACACTATCTACTAGATCATTTATATATATTGTGAAAAGCAATGGTCCCACAACACTCCCCTGTGGCACGCCAGAGGTTACTTTAACGTCTGTAGACGTCTCTCCATTGATAACAACATGCTGTGTTCTGTTTGCTAAAAACTCTTCAATCCAGCCACACAGCTGGTCTGATATTCCGTAGGCTCTTACTTTGTTTATCAGGCGACAGTGCGGAACTGTATCGAACGCCTTCCGGAAGTCAAGAAAAATAGCATCTACCTGGGAGCCTGTATCTAATATTTTCTGGGTCTCATGAACAAATAAAGCGAGTTGGGTTTCACCCGATCGCTGTTTCCGGAATCCATGTTGATTCCTACATAGTAGATTCTGGGTTTCCAAAAACGACACGATACTCGAGCAAAAAACATGTTCTAAAATTCTACAACAGATCGACGTCAGAGATATAGGTCTATAGTTTTGCGCATCTGCTCGACGACCCTTCTTGAAGACTGGGACTATCTGTGCTCTTTTCCAATCATTTGGAACCCTCCGTTCCTCTAGAGACTTGCGGTACACGGCTGTTAGAAGGGGGGCAAGTTCTTTCGCGTACTCTGTGTAGAATCGAATTGGTATCCCGTCAGGTCCAGTGGACTTTCCTCTATTGAGTGATTCCAGTTGCTTTTCTATTCCTTGGACACTTATTTCGATGTCAGCCATTTTTTCGTTTGTGCGAGGATTTAGAGAAGGAACTGCAGTGCGGTCTTCCTCTGTGAAACAGCTTTGGAAAAAGGTGTTTAGTATTTCAGCTTTACGCGTGTCATCCTCTGTTTCAATGCCATCGTCATCCCGTAGTGTCTGGATATGCTGTTTCGAGCCACTTACTGATTTAACGTAATACTAGAAATTCCTAGGATTTTCTGTCAAGTCGGTACATAGAATTTTACTTTCGAATTCACTGAACGCTTCACGCATAGCCCTCCTTACGCTAACCTTGACATCGTTTAGCTTCTGTTTGTCTGAGAGGTTTTGGCTGCGTTTAAACTTGGAGTGGCGCTCTCTTTGCTTTCGCAGTAGTTTCCTAACTTTGTTGTTGTACCACGGTGGGTTTTTCCCGTCCCTCACAGTTTTACTCGGCACGTACCTGTCTAAAACGCATTTTACGATTGCCTTGCACTTTTTCCATAAACACTCATTATTGTCAGTGTCGGAACAGAAATTTTCGTTTTGATCTGTTAGGTAGTCTGAAATCTGCCTTCTATTACTCTTGCTAAACAGATAAACCTTCCTCCCTTTTTTTTATATTCCTGTTAACTTCCATATTCAGGGATGCTGCAACGGCCTTATGATCACTGATTCCCTGTTCAGTACACACAGAGTCGAAAAGTAGGTCCAAGATGTTGTCTCCACGAGTCGGTTCTCTGTTTAATTGCTCGAGGTAATTTTCGGATAGTGCACTCAGTATAATGTCTCTCGATGCTTTGTCCCTACCACCCGTCCTAAACATCTGAGTGTCCCAGTCTATATCTGGTAAATTGAAATCTCCACCTAAGACTATAACATGCTGAGAAAATTTATGTGAAATGTATTCCAAATTTTCTCTCAGTTGTTCTGCCACTAATGCTGCTGAGTCGGGAGGTCGGTAAAAGGAGCCAATTATTAACCTAGTTCGGTTGTTGAGTGTAACCTCCACCCATAATAATTCACAGGAACTATCCACTTCTACTTCACTACAGGATAAACTACTACTAACAGCGACGAACACTCCACCACCGGTTGCATGCAATCTATCCTTTCTAAACACCGTCTGTACCTTTGTAAAAATTTCGGCAGAGTTTATCTCTGGCTTAAGCCAGCTTTCTGTACCTATAACGATTTCAGCTTCGGTGCTTTCTATCAGCGCTTGAAGTTCTGGTACTTTACCAACGCAGCTTCGACAGTTGACAATTACAATACCGATTGCTGCTTGGCCCCCGCATGTCCTGACTTTGACCCGCACCCGTTGAGGCTGTTGCCCTTTCTGTACTTGCCCAAGGCCATCTAACCTAAAAAACCGCCCAGCCCACGCCACACAACCCCTGCTACCCGTGTAGCCGCTTGTTGCGTGTAGTGGACTCCTGACCTATCCAGCGGAACCCGAAACCCCACTATCCTATGGCGCAAGTCGAAGAATCTGCAGCCCACACGGTCGCAGAACCGTCTCAGCCTCTGATTCAGACCCTCCACTCGGCTCTGTACCAAAGGTCCGCAGTCAGTCCTGTCGACGATGCTGCAGATGGTGAGTTCTGCTTTCATCCCGCTAGCGAGACTGGCAGTCTTCACCAAATCAGATAGCCGCCGGAAGCCAGAGAGGATTTCCTCCGATCCATAGCGACACACATCATTGGTGCCGACATGAGCGACCACCTGCAGATGGGTGCACCCTGTACCCTTCATGGCATCCGGAAGGACCCTTTCCACATCTGGAATGACTCCCCCCGGTATGCACACGGAGTGCACATTGGTTTTCTACCCC
This sequence comes from Schistocerca serialis cubense, assembly GCF_023864345.2. NCBI lineage: Eukaryota > Metazoa > Arthropoda > Insecta > Orthoptera > Acrididae > Schistocerca > Schistocerca serialis. The sequence continues at coordinate 617,733,351 of NC_064641.1, forward strand.
TCTCTTGCTGCCATTTCCCTAAGGGGCCCCATTACGCGCCTGACGTTGGAGCTCCCAACTACCAGTAAGCCCACCCTCTGCGACTGCCCGGATCTTGCAGACTGAGGGGCAACCTCTGGAACAGGACAAGCAGCCATGTCAGGCCGAAGATCAGTATCAGCCTGAGACAGAGCCTGAAACCGGTTCGTCAGACAAACTGGAGAGGCTTTCTGTTCAGCCCTCCGGAATGTCTTTGCCCGCTGCCACACCTTGAGACGACCTCCCACTCTACCACAGGTGAGGGATCAGCCTCAATGCGGCCAGTATCCTGGGCAACCACAGTCGTAGTCCGATCAGGGGATGCGTGGGACGAGCTGGCCGTCCCCGACATACCCCCATCCGGACCCCCACAGTGATGCCCATTGGCAACAGCCTCAAGCTGTGTGACCGAAGCCAACACTGCCTGAAGCTGGGAGCGAAGGGATGCCAACTCAGCCTGCATCCGAACACAGCAGTTGCAGTCCCTATCCATGCTAAAAACTGTTTTGCAAAGAACGTCTGAACTAATCTACAGAGAGCGCAAACAAATCGACAAAATTTAAACGGTTATTAAAATACAAGATTGCCTAGTAAATGCAGTAATGCTGCTACTTGCGCACTGCTGACACTGCTCGACGGCGGAAGGAGACTACGCGAATTTACACTATTCAGGTACTAAAACGCGATGCTACAACTCTCAAACACTATAATACGCCCGACATTTATGAATTAAACAATGCAAGTACCAAAAACACGCAAAGAAATTAAGAATTAAACTATGTAACAAATGAGTGAGCTAGGAGTATACGACTTGCTGCTGCAGCTGCTTATCCAACGGCGGCAGGGAGCAGCGTAAATCATTTCATCATCAAAATGACATTTATCTGGTCTTATACATCAATCATGGTATACAACGTCCTCCGTGGATTATATTTCACTCTTAAGTTCGTTCATTCTAAGGCACAAGCTGTTCAAACTTTTGAGCAGACTGTGTACACATACTCAAATGAAATAAAGAAATACTTACTCACTAAAACACTCTTATGAGAATCGCTGTTGAGGGTGCAGCGCACGCTTCTGTGCACTGTGCCGATAAGGAACTGAACTACTGCAGCTACTTACATTCTCATGCATTTCATTATTAACAAGTGTCACAAAAAACAGTGATTGTTTTCGTCGAACAAGTAACATTTCAAGGGAAACCCTTATGTACGGTTATTCTGTCTGAATGTTGTTTCTAACCCAATAGCTCAGACGTGTCTAAGGTCATTGTTTGCAGACACCACCGTTGTCGACCCGACGCCTTGTATTGGTATTCAGTAATGAAGCGAGACTTTTCCATTACATGTCAGCCCCTCGAAGGAACTAATGCATTTAAATAAGGTGCAATGTCACATCGAGTTACCAGCTCTGTGTGTCTGGGATCTCCGTATTACGTGATGTGTTTTCGGCAGTCTCCCTAAGTCGGAAGTAACACCTCCCGAGTTCTATACCATCGGCTATGCAACAGTCTGTTTCTTCTCTCTTTCTTAGATGTTTCCAGTGCGTGATTGGTGCGAAATATTAGTAACATTCCAGATACGCCAGCGGTTTCGTTATGCATTTAACATGGTACAGGATAATTCAAGTTCATACGTAGAAACCTAAATAGCCGCTAATGAGACAGTAATCCAACTCCGTTTAGGCGACCTTTTGTTAAAACCGCGCATCACGGAATCCTGAGAAATATCTATAATGAAATATTGTGCACTAATTTGGCTTTGTAATGTGGGTTATTTGTATAAGAGCTGCGCCCCAAATATTAGGCTTATTTCGCGTGTTAGACTCTTGGCTGGGTAGAAAAATGGTGTACATCTTATGCTATTAGCAATTCCCATGATCTGCAGGAAACCCATGAAACTTTTAACTGAAAGTTATTTTTGTTTAACGTAGATTCAATTCATCATATCTGAATCAACACATACTACTAAGTATCCGAATGTGTCACCGGCAATGAGCCCCCGGTCTAGGGATAGCGCGTTTGATTAATAATCAAAACATTCTCGGGCCCGGATTTGAAACCTGCCACTGCATTAAATTTTGAATAATAATCAGTTCAAATGTTCAAATGTGTGTGAAATCTTATGGGACTTAACTGCTAAGGTCATCAGTCCCTAAGCTTACACATTACTTAACCTAAATTATTCCAAGGACAAACACACACACACACACACCCATGCCCAAGGGAGGACTCGAACCTCCGCCGGGACCAGCCGCACAGTCCATGACTGCAGCGCCCTAGACCACTCGGCTAATCCCGCGCGGCAATAATAATCAGTATTGGTGCCCAAAGACATCCGGCATTAGAAGTCACCTTCATTCTGCCAACGGCCTTGTGAAAGAAGGTGGAGGAACGGACAGAGGCTCGGGGCACTCTCTTGTTCTAAGGGTGGAAAGCTGCCCATTAAGGCGTAAGAATCAGCAATGATCAACGGCATGGCGATGCAGAAGGCCATGGAAACCACTGTATTAATGACACGTAACGTGTAACCACGTGACACGTGGCCTGTAACTGAAGAAGTAGCAAAAGATTCCGGAGCACACCCCCTTCGGAACTCCGGGAGAGACTGCCATTGGGAGGAGATCATGAAAAAAATATTAAACAATCAACGGAAGGATAACGTTCTACGAATCAGGATGTGGAATGTCAGTAGCTGGGACATGGTAGGGAAACTAGAAATTCTGAAAAGGGAAATGCAAAGGCTCACTTTAGATATAGAAGGGGTCCGTGCAGTAAAGTGGAAAGGCGACAAGGATTTCTGGTCAGATGGGTATATAGTAATATCAGCAGTAGCAAAAAATGGTATAACGGCAGTAGCACTCGTTATGAACAGGAAGGTAGGACAAAGGGTCTGTTTCAGTGAGAGTTCAGAGATAGAGTTGTTAAGAATCGAAAGCAAACAAATACCGACAACGATAGTTCATGTATACATTCCGACGTCACAAGCTGAAGCTGAAGATGAAGAGATAGAGAAAGTAGACGTAGATATTGAAAGTATAATACAGTACGCAAAGGGAGAGAAAATCTAACAGTCTTGGGGAACCGAAATTCAGTTATAGGGGAAGGAGCAGATGAAAACGTTGCAGGAGAAAATGAGCTTGGGACAAGGAATGAGATAGGACAAAGACTAAAACGACGAGATACGCTTGCAGTTCTTTAAGGCTACAGCTGCAGCAATAACAAATAGCTCAGCAGGCAATACAGTTCAAGAGGAATGGACATGTCTAAAAACGGCCATCATAGAAGCTGGAAACAATAACAGACGTACATAGGAGTTTACTGCGAAGAAACCATGCGTAACAGAGGGAATACTTGAGTTGATCGACGAAAGGAAGAAGTACAAAACTGATACGGAAAACTCAGGAATACAGAAATACAGGTCACTGAGGAATGGAATAAATAGGAAGTGCTGGGAAGACAAGACTAAATGGCTGTGTGAAGAATGTCAAGGAGTCTAACAAGAAATGATTGTCGGAGGGACAGACTAAGCATACAGGAAGGTCAAAACAATCTTCGATGACATTAAAATCAAGGGTGGTAACAATAAGAGTGCAACTGGAATTCACTTTTAAATGCAGAGGAGAGAATGGATAGGTGGAAAGAATGCACTGAACACCCTTATAAGAGGGAAGATTTGCTAATGTGATAAAAGAAGAAACAGAAGTTGATTGAGAAGAAACGATTTTACATCCCGGGCAACCGCAGCTGTTGAAAGGCTTAATGTCAGTAAGAGATATCAGAAATTAGAAGAGCTTTGGAGGGCTTAAGAACCTATAAGGCAGAAGGGATAAATTGCATTCTATCAGAATTTCTAAAGTCATGGGGAAAAGCGGCAACAAAACGACTATCCATATCGATGTGTAGAATGTATGAGTCTGGCAACATACCATCTGACTTTCGGAAAAATATCATCCGCACAATGCCAAACACTGAAAGAGCTGACATGTGCGAGAATTATCGCACAATCAGCTTAACAGCTCATACATCCAAGTTCCTTACAAGAACAACATACAGAAGAATGGAGAAGAAATATGGGGATGTTGCATATGACGATCAGTTTGGCTTTGGAGAAGGTAAAGACACCAGAGAGGCAACGTTGACGTTCTGGTTGATAATGGAAGCAAGACTAAAGAAAATCAAGACACGTCAAAGGATTTGTCGACCTGGAAAAAGTGTTCGACAATGTAAAATGGTGCATAATGTTCGAAATTCTTACAGAGGTAGGGGTAAACTATAAGGAGAGAAGGTAATATACAGTATCTACTAGAGCCAAGAGGAAATAATAAAAGTGGAAGACCAAGAACAAAGTACTCGTCTTAAAACGGTTGTAAGACAGGGACGTAGTCTTTCGCCTCCACACTTTAATATGTACTTCGAAGAAGCAATGATGTAAATAAAATAAAGGTTCAACAGTGTAATTAAAATTCAAGGTGAAATGATATCAATGATACGATTCGCTGAAGACATTGTCATCGTGAGTAGAAGTTAAGAAGAATTATATGATTTGGTGAGCGCAATATACGATGTAATGAGTACAGAATATAGATTGAGAATAAATCGAAGAAAGACGAATGTAGTCAGAAGCAGCAGAAATGAGAACAGCATGAAACATAACATGAGGACTGGTGATCACGAAGTAGACGAAGTTAAGGAATTCTGCTACCTTGGCAGCAAAATAGCCAATGACGGACAGAGCAAGGAGGACATCAAAAGCGGACTGGCACTGGCGAAAAGGGCATTATTTGTCAATGGAAGTCTACTAGTATCAAACGTAGGTCTTAATTTGGATAGTAAATTTCTGAGTATGTACATCTGGAGTACAGTACTGTATGATAGTGAAACATGGACTGTGTGAAAACTGGAAGAGAAGAGAATCGAAGCTTTTAGATGCGGTGCTACAGGCAAATGTTAAAAATTATGTGTATTGACAAGGTAAGGAATGAATGAGGAGGTTCTGCGAGGAATCGGAGAGGAAAGGAACATGTGGATGTCACTGACAAGGAGAAGGGTCAGGATGACAGGGCTTCTGTTAAGATATGAGGGAATGACCCCCATGATACTGGAGGGAGCTATAGAAGAAAAATCTGTTGAGGAAGACACAGACTGGGATACATCCAGCAGATAATTGAGGATGTAGGTTGCAAGTGTTACTGCGAGATGAAGAGGTTGGCACAGGAGAGGAATTTGTGGCGAACGACATCAAACCAATCAGAAGACTGATGACCCCTAAAAAAAATTAGGACTGTCTCAAACAATTAAGAGTTACCGTATCAGTATATGCAGATACTTCGTTAGTCTACAATTCTGATTCTGACCTATCTCAAAATCAAAATAATCCAGATGAAAATAATAATTATTCTACATATGGCGGCAGTAGCTCTCCGTCAGAACCAACTTCCCAATCAGCAAGACCTTAATTACCTGATTCGAGACTTGTGTAAATAGCAAGCTGAAGTCTTGACTTCCAGACTCAAAGGCTAGAATCTACTCATTCGATATCTAGTTATCGCAGCTGACATAGTGATTTCAAAGACTGCTTCTCTGAATTAAACGATATTGTGTTTTGCAATGATATTTGTTCTTTCGTAGAAATTCATGGGCATCAGCACCGGCTAGGTGATTGGCGATTGCTCATATACTCTTCTAAATTTAGTTTGAAGGCTGTGCTGCTTCGTATTGGCAATGAACTTCCACCAATACCTGCACCGCATATCATTTTTGTGTAAGGGACATCTGCCGATAAGAAATTAGTTTTGGGGAAAATCCAATGTGATAAATACAACTGCGATATCTTTGGTGACTTAAAGGTCATTACTTTACTGCTTGGTTTGCAACTTAATTTCACCAAGTTATGCTGTTTTTTGGGTGAATGGGGCAGCAGTAAGAAGTCTGACTACGTCGTAAAATCATTACCTAAGCGCGAGTCTCTAATCGTCCAACAGAAAAATGTGTCACATATGCCTTTAGTGAACCCTGAATTCTTTTTCTTACCTCCATTGCATGCTAAATTACGAGTAATGAAAAATTTCGTCTTACAGGGTCGAGCATGTGTAATCGAAATTATCCGAAGTCAGAAAGAGGGAAGTTTTATCGGACGACAAACACGGTCATTGGCACCTGATAGACATTTTGAAGGACTGTTACAGATACCGGGAAAACCCGTCTGCTGGTCCATAAAAACCGTATGCTGCAGTTTCCTTGAAAGCCATAAAGCAGGAAACTATCGTTACATCTTGGCTGATCTGCATTCTATAAAGCTATGAGACGCAATATATCCTTAAAACTCACTTCTAGGACTCATACTTATTCCGAGAAAATCTTGAGGCCGTCAGCGATGAGAACGGTGAGCAGTTTCATCAGCAAATGAACAGAAAAGAGGTACAAAGGCAATTGGAGTACTAATATGCTGGCTGACTACTGCTGGAAAAAAGAGGAGATATGTTCCAAAAATAAAACATGCACGAAGGTCGCTATCTACCACATATTCTAGGTCCAGGAAGAGTGGTATGGCATTTAAAGTTGGATAGCTACTTATTTATTGTATTACAAATTACCAAAAACTCGAATGTCACACACAAAACTCCTGCGTTATGGGCAAGAATGGAAATTATATTTTTCAGTTTATTGTCTATGTAGAGGCCTTACCTTTTGCAACTAGAATGAAATAAATCAGGCGGGTAAGAGGATAGAATGAATGTACACACAACATTTTTGAATGCTTGGATCTGTAATACACGTTCTTCTCTTACACCTGTCTCTTGTAGAATTTACTAGGCCAATATTGGGTACTGTAAAAACTTCTGTGAGGCCGCTTAGAGATGATGCTTCAGCATGTAATAATGTTTGCATATCCAGAAACTGGTAATGAAACTTTGGGCGACGTAGAGTGCTGTTGGCTTCAAAAACTGGCAGTCAACCCTCAGCATTAGCAAATGGAATGCTTCCCTGCAGACAATGTTAAGGACCAATTATACAATCCACGATCACTCATCAAGACTTACAACCGTAGTTTATTGAATGGTGCGAGTACAGAGCGTCCTACAGTGACGCGACCACAGTGACACGGCCACACAAAACCAGTTGCAGAAAATGTAGATGCCAGAGTGAGATCACTGAATAAACCCCAGACAATGTGATTCACTAACGAAACAGATTTGTTAATTTTGTTTTTTATTTGATTTTATTTTATTTAGTTTCCTGATCAGCAACACTTGGATCCAATGTCCACAATTTTTGTCTTCCCTGACAATTTTGTTCCTCTAGAGCTCCCTGAAGTACCATGTAAGTTATCCCTTGATGAACTCTTCCGCGGTCAACAGTTCGAGTCTCGTCTCCTGGAACACAATCTTTGGTGTGAAGAGGGGTGGCACGTTTGCCGTGAATGCCGTTGAGGCCATGATTCCAGAGACCAGTGTGTGTGAAGCAACATGTCAATCCTGCGCAAAATCGGAAAAAATACTTTCACTGCTTTGATGCAAAAGCTATCAGTTACCACAGAATGTCCTTGGTATTTCGAAACCGTCTGTTGGTAAACAAAAAGGGAGAATTTAACCTCTGAAGAAAAAAAATACATCTATTTTAAGCGGTTCCTTTCACTGTGATGGACAAATTGCATGAGCTCGTCCCTCGCATTCAAATGAATGTTCATAAACAAACTGCCATGCACGTACATATTATAAACATTTCAGACACGGGAAATAACAGTACAGAATGCAGCTTGTCGCACCATTTGCTCACTAGTCGGAAAAGAAACACAATCATTTTACGTTCGACAACAAGAAGCTACAGTTCAAAGGGACTGTGCTGTTTTGTACACTATGGCAGGTTTTGTTTCAGTAATGCGATGCTATATCACACTGACGGCTACATAACCATTCGAGAGTACTTGTCTTTAAACACAACCTCCTATAATTGTCGTGAGAATAAAATTGCCGGCACTCGTAATGAACGAATAATAAATCAGCTGATGTATGATGGAAAATCGCGTTCCAAAAGATTGCAGATAGTCAGGGTTTGAACCTGCGTTCTCCTCGATGTCTGGGCAATAACTAATGTAAGTATAGCCACTCCTAGTTCCCCTGATCTCTTCCCATCCCTCCCTTCACCACCCGCTGCTCACATGTTGCAAAAAATACAATCAATTTACGTCCAAAAACAAGTTATACTTCAAGAGGAAATGTTTGTTTTGTACACTATTGCAAGTCCCGTTTTATCAATGTGATTGTCTGTCACACGACGTTTAAGAAACAAAGTGTGAGAGCCTTTGTTGTAATAGGACCTCCACATAAGATTTTACTACATCTGTCTCTTCTAACACATCGACATAAGTTACCATGCGCATGCTTACATTTGACATTTTTGCTCCATAACTCATCTATTCCTATCTCTGTGTAAAGTTTCTGTCGTAAAAAAGGCTATCGATCTCAACAGCAGCAGACCCTTGTGTTTTATTTTTGTAATCAATTTGACCTCAATCTATATATTGAGCTGCAGTAAAGGAAAAAAAATTGAGTTAGGAAGTAAACTCTACGGTGAAGAAATAAAAACTTTGAGGTTTGCCGATGACAATGCAATTCTGTCAGAGACAGCAAGGGACCTGAAAGGGCAATTTAACTGAACGGACAGTGCCTTGAAAGGGGGGTATATGCTGAACACCAACAAAAGCAAAATGAGTATAATGGATTGTAGTCTAATTAAATCAGTTGATGAGGAAATTAGATTAGGAATTGAAGTAGTAGATGAGTTTTGCTATTTGGAGAACAAAATAACTGATGATGGTCGATGTAGAGAGGATATAAAATGTAGACCGGCAATGGCAAATAAAGCGTTTCTGAAGAAGAGAAATTTGTTAAGACCGAGTATCGATTTTAGTGTCAGGAAGTCTCTTGTAATAGTATTTGTATGGAGTGTATCCATGTATGGAAGTGAAACATTGATGAGAAATAATTTTGATATGAAGAGGATAGAAGCTTTCGAAATGTGGTTCTACAGAATAATGCTGAAGAATAGACGGGTAGATCACGTGACTAATGAGGAAGTACCGAATGTAATTGGGGAGAAGAGTAATTTGTGGCACAATATGACTAGAAGATGGGATGAGTTAGTAGGATATGTTCTGAGGCATCAAGGGATCACCAATTTTGCATTGGAGAGCAGCGTGGAGAGTGCAAATTGTAGCGAGAGACCAAGAGATAAATATGCTGACTAGATTCAGAACGATGTAGGTTGCAGTTGTTATTCAGACATGAAGAGGCCTGCACAGGATAGAGTAGCATGGAGAGGTGCATCAAACCAGTCCCTAGACTCAAGACCACAGTAACAACAACAACAAGCAATTTGATCGTAGCCCGTTTCTCGCTATCTACTTACATGTCGGGAAAAGCACTAGCATTTCTAGGGTTCCACAGTGAGCTATAATTGAAGTGGTGTCTACTTTATAATAACAAGTTATGAAGTGTGAATTAACATAGGACTTGCAGCAACAGCTACCTTAAACACAAAATTGTGATGACATTAATAACAACAGAAATTATTCGATCGGAATAGATATATTATATTTTTATTAGTTTTGTGAGAGAAATTGGCATAGTTTTGAGAGGACTATACGCATCAAAACTTTAACCATTAATACTACCATGTAATAGAACCTCCTGTAAGATCTGACCACATCCCTCTCTCTTCTGATATATCAAAAAGCTAATATCTTCTTCATGTTGACATCGAGCATATAACATATTCACGTATTGCTCCATTGGAGTTTGAAGCCAAAGATCGATATCACTTGCACAGATCTGTTTGAAGTTTTGTCAACTGTACTGGAGGCAGACCTTATCTAACGGACTGTATTGTTCCTTCACTAGCAGTTCAATACATTGTATTTTGTACTGTAATAATCCAAGCAATGTATGGCTACAGCTTTGTACACCACCATACACTTTGTTTTTCTAACATGACTTTGTGTTCTGTGTCAGGTCCTAAACTGACATTAACACATTTAACTCCATTGGCTTTCACAGAAAGGCAAACATTGCATGGTGTAAACCATGCAGCTCCCACAACACAGAGGTTGGTACAAACAAACACAAAGGCCATGTTTCTCATTGACAAAACTGTGGAAGATCTTGAAACATATGGAACCTGGGAGAATTTACAGCATTGTAAAGTACTTCCAACAGCTATTTGAAGGGAGTTAATCTTCCACAGTGATGAGGTAACAGAGTTTCGGGTCAACTGAAGGATGGGATACAATCCGTCAGCTTTTACCCATGACGACATAGTTTACTCATAGATATTAATGTCTTTATTTTGTAGCTGTAGATAATAAATTGGTTATCCTAACCGCCGTCTGCTTCACGTCTGCTGTGCAGCGAGCTACCTTAATTTAAGGATTAACCGTATTCTTCTTACTTGTCACTTCTTCTTCCGTGTGTTTTTGCTTTTAGGAAGCTTTAATTGTCGAGTGCTATTAATGGTGTTCCATAGGTTTCGTGTTTGTTTTGAATACAGTCAGAGAGAGTCCCTTTAGTCAAGTGCTAGTCAGTAGTGCTAGTGTTTGTTTGCAATACAGTCCAGAGACAGGTAGTGCTATTATCATTGTTTTCAACAAGAAGTGCCTAGCAACCACAGTTTAGTGAATAAACAGCCGCCTTTAGTGAATTAGCAGTCTAGTTAAAGGTTGATTAACTGTCTTCAGTAAATTGAATCCTTAGGATGGATAGGATGTGTGACTGCTGTGTGCGGACGCAGGAGGAGCTGGCCACTGTTCGCGAACAGCTGAGCGTGTTGATGGCCGCTGTCAGCCGTCTTCAGGCTGCTGCCTCGGAGTGTAGCGGCAGTGGGGAGTCTGGTGCGTCGCAAGGTACACCCCAGGTGTTACATGCTTCACCCACTACCTCTGCTGTCGAGACATCTTCGCGGGTACCGGGCGCGGTTGGGCCACCCTCTCCCCAAGGGGAGTGACGGGTTCAGCGGCGTTCGCGGCGCACGAGGCGGAGGGTAAATGTGGAGGCTGGCCGTGTGGCATCGCCCGCTCTGCCTGTGACTGGACATGTGGCTGCTCCTTCAGCAAGGTCCGAGCAGGCGCACGGGGAGAGGGGTTTATTAGTTATTGGGAGCTCCAACGTTAGGCGGGTGATGGAGCCCCTTAGGGAAATAGCGGAAAGGTCGGGGATGAAGGCCAATGTTCACTTTGCCTGGTGGCCGGGGGGTCTCATCCGAGATGTGGAGGAGGCCCTACCGGCGGCGATAGAGAGCACTGGGTGCACCCGACTGCAAATTGTTGCCCATGTCGGCACCAATGACTCCTGCCGTCTGGGTTCTGAGGTCATCCTCAGTTCGTACAGGCCGTTGACGGTATTGGTGAAGGCGGAAAGCCTCGCTCGCAGGGTGGAATCAGAGCTAACTATTTGTAGTATCGTTCCCAGAACCGATCGCGGTCCTCTGGTTTGGAGCCGAGTGGAAGGCTTAAACCAGAGGCTCAGACGATTCTGCGGAGATCTGGGGTGCAAATTTCTCGACCTCCGCTGTCGGGTGTAGAAATGTAGGGTCCCCCTGAATAGGTCAGGCGTGCACTACACGCCGGAAGCAGCCACAAGGGTAGCGGAGTACGTGTGGAGTGCACATGGTTGTTTTTTAGGTTAGACAATTCCCTCGCTAGGCGAGACAAGACGCCTCCTGAGACGCGGCAAGGTAGGAGTAGCCAAAATGCAACAGGGAATAACAATATTAAATGTGCTAATAGTAAACTGCAGGAGCGTCTATAGAAAGGTCCCAGAACTGCTCTCATTAATAAACGGTCACAACGCCCATATAGTACTAGGAACAGAAAGTTGGCTGAAACCAGATGTAAACAGTAATGAAATCCTAAACTCAGATTAGAATGTATACCGCAGAGACAGGCTGGACAGTGAAGGGGGAGGCGTGTTTATAGCGATAAGAAGTGCAATAGTATCGAAGGAAATTGACGGAGATCCGAAGTGTGAAATTATTTCGGAGAAGGTCACGGTTAGAGCAGGCTCAGACATGGTAGTTGGATGTCTCTATAGGCCCCCTGGCTCAGCAGCTGTTGTGGCTGAGCACCTGAAGGATAATTTGGAAAATATTTCGAATAGATTTCCCCACCATGTTATAGTTCTGGGCGGACATTTTAATTTGCCGGATATAGACTGGGAGACTCAGACGTTCATAACGGGTGGCAGGGACAAAGAATCCAGTGAAATTTTGTTAAGTGCTTCATCTGAAAACTACCTTGAGCAGTTAAACAGAGAACCGACTCGTGGCGATAACATATTAGACCTTCTGGTGACAAACAGACCCGAACTATTTGAAACAGTTAACGCAGAAGAAGTGAAGAAGAGAAATTTGTTAACATCGAGTATAGATTTAAGTGTCAGGAAGTCATTTCTGAAAGTATTTGTATGGAGTGTAGCCATGTATGGAAGTGAAACATGGATGATAAATAGTTTGGACAAGAAGAGAATAGAAGCTTTCGAAATGTGGTGCTACAGAAGAATGCTGAAGATTAGATGGGTAGATCACATAACTAATGAGGAAGTATTGAACAGGACTGGGGAGAAGAGAAGTTTGTGGCACAACTTGACCAGAAGAAGGGATCGGTTGGTAGGACATGTTCTGAGGCAACAAGGGATCACCAATTTAGTATTGGAGGGCAGCGTGGAGGGTAAAAATGGTAGAGGGAGACCAAGAGATGAATACACTAAGCAGATTCAGAAGGATGTAAGTTACAGTAGGCACTGGGAGATGATGAGGCTTGCACAGGATAGAGTAGCATGGAGAGCTGCATCAAACCAGTCTCAGGACTGAAGACCACAACAACAACAACAACAACAAAGAACAGGGAATCAGCGATCATAAAGCGGTTACGGCATCGATGATTTCAGCCGTAAATAGAAATATAAAAAATGGTAGGAAGATTTTTCTGTTCAGCAAAAGTGACAAAAAGCAGATTTCAGAGTACCTGACGGCTCAACACAAAAGTTTTGTCTCAAGTACGGGTAATGTTGAGGATCAGTGGACAAAGTTCAAAACCATCGTACAATATGCGTTAGTGAGTATGTGCCAAGCAAGATCGCAAGAGGTGGAAAAGAGCCACCGTGGTACAACAACCGAGTTAGAAAACTGCTGCGGAAGCAAAGGGAACTTCACAGCAAAACATAAACATAGCCAAAGCCTTGCAGACAAACAAAAATTACGCGAAGCGAAATGTAGTGTGAGGAGGGCTATGCGAGAATCGTTCTATGAATTTGAAAGTAAAGTTCTATGTACTGACTTGGCAGAAAATCCTAAAAAATTTTGGTCTTACGTCAAAGCGGTAGGTGGATCAAAACAAAATGTCCAGACACTCTGTGACCAAAATGGTACTGAAACAGAGGATGACAGTCTAAAGGCCGAAATACTAAATGTCTTTTTCCAAAGCTGTTTCACAGAGGAAGACTGCACTGTAGTTCCTTCTCTAGATTGTCGCACAGATGACAAAATGGCAGATATCTAAATAGACGACAGAGGGATAGGGAAACAATTAAAATCGCTCAAAAGAGGAAAGGCCGCTGGACCTGATGGGATATCAGTTCGATTTTACACAGAGTACGCGAAGGAACTTGCCCTCCTTCTTGCAGCGGTGTACCGTAGGTCTCTAGAAGAGCGTAGCGTTCCAAAGGATTGGAAAAGTGCACAGGTCATCCCCGTTTTCAAGAAGGGACGTCGAACAGATGTGCAAAACTATAGACCTATATCTCTAACGTCGATCAGTTGTAGAATTTTGGAACACGTATTGTGTTCGAGTATAATGACTTTTCTGGAGACTAGAAATCTACTCTGTAGGAATCAGCATGGGTTTCGAAAAAGACGGTGTTGTGAAACCCAGCTCGCGCTATTCGTCCATGAGACTCAGAGGGCCATAGACAAGGGTTCACAGGTAGATACCGTGTTTCTTGACTTCCGCAAGGCGTTCGATACAGTTCCCCACAGTCGTTTAATGAACAAAGTAAGAGCATATGGACTATCAGACCAATTGTGTGATTGGATTGAGGAGTTCCTAGATAACAGAACGCAGCGTGTCATTCTCAATGGAGAGAAGTCTTCCGAAGGAAGAGTAATTTCAGGTGTGCCGCAGGGGACTGTCATGGGACCGTTGCTGTTCACAATTTACATAAATGACCTGGTGGATGACATCGAAAGTTCACTGAGGCTTTTTGCAGATGATGCTGTGGTGTATCCAGAGGTTGTAACAATGGAAAATTGTACTGAAATGCAGGAGGATCTGCAGCGAATTGACGCATGGTGCAGGGAATGGCAACTGAATCTCAATGTAGACAAGTGTAATGTGCTGCGAATACATAGAAAGATAGATCCCTTATCATTTAGCTACAAAATAGTAAGTCAGCAACTGGGAGCAGTTAATTCCATAAATTATCTAGAAGTGCGCATTAGGAGTGATTTAAAATGGAATGATCATATAAAGTTGATCGTCGGTAAAGCAGATGCCAGACTGAGATTCAGTGGAAGAATCCTAAGGAAATGCAATCCGAAAACAAAGGAAGTAGGATACAGTACGCTTGTTCGCCCACTGCTAGAATGCTGCACAGTGGTGTGGGATCCATACCAGATAGGGTTGATAGTAGAAATAGAGAAGATCCAACGGAGAACAGCGCGTTTCGTTACAGGATCATTTAGTAATCGCGAAAGAGTTACGGAGATGATAGATAAACTGCAATGGAAGACTCTGCAGGAGAGACGCTCAGTAGCTCAGTACGGGCTTTTGTTGAAGTTTCGAGAACATACCTTCACCGAAGAGTCAAGCAGTATATTTCTCCCTCCTACGCATATCTCGCGAAGAGACCATGAGGATAAAATCAGAGAGATTAGAGCCCACACAGAAGCATACCGACAATCCTTCGTTCCACAAACAATACGAGACTGGAATAGAAAGGAGAACCGATAGAGGTGCTCAGGGTACCCTCCGCCACACACCGTCACGTGACTTGCGGAGTATGGATGTAGATGTAGATGCAGACCGTAAATTGAAATAAATGAATGTTTTAAAGACAGAACTAGATACTGTGTATGACTTTTATCACGTCTATTAACTATTAGCTAGATCCAAACCTTTTGGTACTTAATTCCGTTCTTAGTGAGTTTGAGGTATTTTGGAAGAGTTGTTTCTCATTCATGAGTATTTCCTTTTCGATTTTTGTTTGTAAGCATAGATATATCTGTTCCTATGAATATGGAAGACACGAAGCACGGCTTGTCACTGCAGTACAGAATGCTAATTTCACAGCTGTCGCATTTTTTTGCCTTCGCTACTACGGTGTTTTTCGGTCGATACTAGTACTGACGATGGCGAAGAGACCGACACACGAAAAGTTTGTATCCCGTACACCACTCGACCATATTGATCAACAGAAGAACAGGATATTAGTGTCAGCAAATACGAAAAAAATATACGACATACATGAACAATGCCATCCTGTTCATCAGTTGAACTGCAAAGGTAGTATCTTGTTCTTCAATTGACCTATGTAGGTCAACTGAAGTATGGGACAAAAATCATATGTATGTCACTAGTTATCACCTTCACTAGCATTAATATCCCACTCTTTAGTTTACCTATATAGGTCAAATTTGCATCCCGAACTTCAGTCATGTATAAGTCAATAGAAGTATGGGGTGCAAATTTTACTATTGTGGGTTTTTTCACCATCGCTAATGCTTCTATGATAATTAGCATTAGTACGTTATTATCAGATGGAAACCCAGTTCTAACCAAAGAAGGGAAAGCAGAAAGGTGGAAGGAGTATACAGAGAGTCCATACAATGGCGATGTACTTGAGGACAATATTATGGAAATGGAAGAGAATGTAGATGAAGACAAAATGGGAGATAAGATACTGCGTGAAGAGTTTCACAGAGTACTGAAAGACCTGAGTCGAAACAAGGCCCCCGGAGCAGACAACATTCCATTGGAACTAATGACGGTCTTGGGAGAGCCAGTCCTGACAAAACTCTGCCATCTGGTGAACAAGATGTATGAGACAGGCGAAATACCCTCAGACTTCAAGAAGAATATAGTAATTCCAATACCAAAGGAAACAGGTGTTGACAGTTTAATAAGTCACAGCTGCAAAATACTAACGCGAATTCTTTACAGACGAATGGAAAAACTGGTGGAAGCCGACCTCGGCGAAGATCAGTTTGGATTCCGCAGAAGTGTTGGAACACGTGAGGCAATACTGACCCTACGACTTGTCTTAGAAAATAGATTAAGGAAAGGCAAACCTACATTTATAGCATTTGTAGACTTAGAGAAAGCTTTTGACAATGTTGACTGGAATACTCTCTTTCAAATTCTAAAGGTAGCAGGGGTAAAATACAGGGAGCGAAAGGCTATTTACAATTTGTACAGAAACCAGATGGCAGTTATTTATATAAATGGATGCAGTGGTTGGGAAGGGAGTGAGACAGAGTTGTAGCCTATCCCCGATGATATTCAATCTGTATATTGAGCAAGCAGTGAAGGAAAGAAAAGAAAAATTTGGAGTAGGTATTAAAATTCATGGAGAAGAAATAAAAATTTTGAGGTTCGCCGATGACATTGTAATTCCGTCAGAGACAGCAAAGGACTTGGAAGAGCAGTTGGACGGAATGGACAGTGTCTTGAAAGGAGGATATAAGATGAACATCAACAAAAGCAAAACGAGGATAATGGAATGTAGTCGAATTAAGTCGAGTGATGCTGAGGGAATTAGATTAGAAATGAGACACTTAAATTAGTAAAGGAGGTTTGCTATTTAGGGAGAAAATTAACTGATGATTGTCGAAGTAGAGAGGATATAAAATGTAGACTGGCAATGGCAAGGAAACCGATTCTGAAGAAGAGAAATTTGTTAACATCGATTATAGATTTATTGTGTCAGGAAGTCATATCTGAAAGTATTTGTATGGAGTGTAGCCATGTATGGAAGTGAAACATGGACAATAAATAGTTTGGACAAGAAGAGAATAGAAGCTTTCGAAATGTGGTGCTACAAAAGAATGCTGAAGACTGGACGGGTAGATCACATAGCTAATGAGGAGGTATCGAATACAATTGAGGAGAGGAGGCGTTTGTGGCACAACTTGAAAAGAAGAAGGGACCGCTTGGTAGGAAATGTTCTGAGGCATCAAGGGATCACAAAGTTAGCATTGGAGGGCAGCGTGGAGGGTAAAAATCGTAGAGGGAGACCAAGAGATGAATACACTAAGCAGATACAGAAGGATGTAGGTTGCAGTAAGTGCTGGGAGATGAAGAAGCTTGCACAGGATAGAGTAGCATGGAAAGCTGCATCAAACCAGTCTCAGGACTGAAGTCAACAACAACAACAACAACAACATGTTATTATTCGCATGACATGATTAGGTCAACTGAAGTATGAGATACAAATTGTATATATGTCGGTATTTTCTCCTTTGGTAGTACTAGTATCAATTGAACGAAAGAATTCTAGTAGTAGCAGAGGCCAAAAAAGCAGCACCTGTAAAATTTGTGTCCTGTACTTCAGTTAATCT
This sequence comes from Schistocerca serialis cubense, assembly GCF_023864345.2. Taxonomy (NCBI): domain Eukaryota; kingdom Metazoa; phylum Arthropoda; class Insecta; order Orthoptera; family Acrididae; genus Schistocerca; species Schistocerca serialis. The sequence continues at coordinate 617,750,974 of NC_064641.1, forward strand.
ACATAGTTCACTGAAGAATAGAATACTAGGATTAAAAGAAGCTATTTACTTAACATTATGTTCTAGATATGAATGTACGTGGCATATGTCTGTCATCTGCTTTCTCTGTCTTGCATTCCTTTGTTTATCAATATCGGAGTTTGCCGTTAAATCTGCGCAACATATCAGCTGTAGTAACCTCTGATGCCATTCGTCAAGGTCGATGGGTTGTATCTCATTCTTCAGTAATTCCGATGTGTCAGTGTTTCATTTCAAAGAGCATTGTTTCCTGATGTTGCAGTCATGTACGTGATTACTGTTACGGTGTTGGCCATCACCAGAGGGTGCGGCTCATAACATGTGTGAAGTAATAGAATTAAAATGAGGTGCTGTTACCTTATTGGTTAAATAAAAAAGAAAAAGAAAAAAACATCTGGAGGGCATTGTGGCATATGGAAATAGAACGGGTCTGTAGCAGTGAGCACCATAGCTCTTGTAGCATTCCTCTTGCACAAAGAAGTCGTGATCTGATGTTAGGTAGTTTTGCTCATGTGTAGCATAATATAACAATTTCGTCTTACTACCATGTCTCTCAGGTACAACCCCTCACACTATTAACAGTGATATATGTGGCATCGGTTCACTCTCGTACAGAAAACACTAGGGAATGACTTCAGTGTTTTAAACATATTGATTCTTCTCATTAATAATTAAAGAATAACACTGTCTGTAAGAACCAACTGTAGTATGGTAATATCGATATTCGGCTGCATGTGTGAAAACACAGTTGTAGAATGGGTTACATATGTTTCGCCTGCTTTAATATAGCACCTCTGTGTAATATTTATGTTAACATTGTTGAAATATGTGTTTCGGAAAGCTACATAGTTTACAGGGGGAGGGTTAATAGTTAATGCAGCCAGAACCAAATTTTTTTAAAACTTTTCTCCGTGTTGAGTGCCCATGTACATCCAACTCAACTCAGTTAACGTATTTCACGAAACTTTTTCTCTGACGATATGTATTCTCAGTCAATTTACCTAGTTTTGCAGGTTTTATCGCAGTTTTACATATTTCTCAATTTCATGTACTTCCCAACAGTTTGTCGTACTTACAAGAGGTTTTATTGGATTTTTACCTACTTTATGTCTTTTTCATTTTTATCATATTTTTCCATATGCATATGGTCATAATGCCGGCATACCAATGTGTTGTTTTGATTTTGTATAAGGACATTGACGTGTCCTGTACGCCAGCCTACTGAAAATTTCTAAGAATTCCCCTCTTCCTGACAATCTACAGGGTGTTACAAAAAGGTACGGTCAAACTTTCAGGAAACATTCCTCACACACAAATAAAGAAAAGATGTTATATGGACATGTGTCCGGAAACGCTTAATTTCCATGTTAGAGCTCATTTTAGTTTCGTCAGTATATACTGTACTTCCTCGATTCACCGCCAGTTGACCCATTTGAAGGAAGTTAATGTTGACTTCGGTGCTTGTGTTGACATGCGACTCATTGCTCTACAGTACTAGCTTCAAGCCCATCAGTACGTAGCATCAACAGGTTAGTGTTCATCACGAACGTGGTTTGCAGTCAGTGCAATGTTTACAAATGCGGAGTTGGCAGATGCCCATTTGATGTATGGATTAGCACTGGGCAATAGCCGTGGCGCGGTACGTTTGTATGGAGACAGATTTCCAGAACGAAGTTATCCCGACAGCAAGACGTTTGAAGCAACTGATCGGCGTCTTAGGGAGCACGGAACATTCCAGCCTATGACTCGCGACTGGGGAAGACCTTGAACGACGAGGACGCCTGCAATGGACAAGGAAAATTCTTCGTGCAGTTGACGATAACCCTAATGTCAGCGTCAGAGAAGTTGCTGCTGTACAAGGTAACGTTGACCACGTCACTGTATGGAGAGTGCTACGGGAGAATCAGTTGTCTCCGTACCATGTACAGCGTGTGCAGGCACTATCAGCAGCTGATTGGCCTCCATTGGTACACTTCTGATATTGGTTCATCCAACAATGTGTCAATCCTCATTTCAGTGCAAATGTTCTCTTTACGGAAGAGGCTTCATTCCAACGAGATCAAATTGTAAATTTTCACAATCAACATGTGTGGGCTGACGAGAATCCGCACGCAATCGTGCAAATCACGTCATCAACACAGATTTTCTGTGAACGTTTGGGCAGGCATTGTTGGTGATGTCTTGATTGGGCCCCATGTTCTTCCACCTACGCTCAGTGGAGCACGTTATTATGATTTCATACGGGATACTCTACCTGTGCTGCTAGAACATGCGCCTTTACAAGTACGACACAACATGAGGTTCATGCAGGATGGAGCTCCTGCACATTTCAGTCGAAGTCTTCGTACGCCTCTCAACAACAGATTCAGTGACCGATGGATTGGTAGAGGCGGACCAATTCCGTGGCCTCCACGCTCTCCTGACCTCAACCCTCTTGACTTTCATTTATGGGGGCATTTGAAAGCTCTTGTCTACGCAACCCCGGTACCAAATGTAGAGACTCTTCGTGCTCGAATTGTGGACGGCTGTGATCCAAATCGCCATTCTCCAGGGCTGCATCAGCGCATCAGGGATACCATGCAACGGAGGGTGGATGCATGTATCCTCGCTAACTGAGGACATTTTGAACATGTCCTGTAACGAAGTGGTTGAAGTCACGCTGATACGTTCTGTTGCTGTGTGTTTCCATTCCATGATTAATGTGATTTGAATAGAAGTAATAAAATGAGCTCTAACATGGAAAGTAAGCGTTTCCGGACACATGTCCACATAACATATTTTCTTTCTTTTTGTATATGCATACATTTTTGATAGGGAGAACTTAAAAAATATAACAACACTCGTGTTGTACCTCTCTGAGATTCAACGGGTCATGCAGATTGGAAACTCTTTGTCTGAAAACAAATCCGTGTACTGCTATAACACATTAGAGAGCTAATCTGCAGACTCATGTAGCGACGCTCTTGATGGAAACTCAGTCAGGCACAGCTTTACATGTTCATGTGACTTAAACTCTACCGTGTAGGGATCTGCTACAGGGACTTGACATGTGTAAGGAGTTAATTTCTGCCGCTACTCTGATACATTTTCCCATGTGTATATGCTCTTATTGCTTACCAGATGAGCTTCTCTGCTTTTGTTAATACCTTCCAACTCTGATACGACCCCAAAACCATGTCAGGACATCCACAGACAGAAGATTTCGCATTTTTTTAAATCCTAGTAATAAATTATTTGTTAGTTGAGGCGCACTTAGCAACCAGGAACATGAGGTATTCCCCTAACTGTATCTACAGAGTGCGCATCCACGGCAACGTAATTTATAGACGCTAGTCCTATGTTATTTTATACTTCATAACCCCTAATTATAAAGTAGATATCACTTGAATTATAGCTCGTTGTGGAATTAGAAATGATGGTGTTTCTCCCGACATGTGAGTAGATTGCGTGGAACAGGATGTGATGATCAGATTGGTTACAAAACTAGAACTCAAGAATCTGCTGCTATTGTGACTGATTGTCTTCCGTATGATAGAACTTTACAGACAGGTAGACAGAAGTGAGCTATGGAGCACAAATGCCAAATGTAAGCACGCAGACGGTAACTGGTTTCGATATATGTGAAGAGATAGATGCCGTAAAATATTATATGAAATGGTATTACAACAGCGCCGTCCCCTTGAATTATAAATTCTTGTGTCGAATATAAAATGATTGTGTTTTTTCCGACTAGTGAGCAAATGATGCGACAGGCTGCAGTATGTAATGTCATTTCACGTGTCTGAAATGTGTATAATATGCACGTGCATGTTAGTTCGTTTACGGACATTCATTTGAATGCGAGGGACGAGTCCATCTAATTTATCCATCAAGGTGAAAGAAACTTCTTAACATAGATATATCTTTATCTTTAGATGTTAAATTCTTCCTTTTTGTTTACTATGCAGACGGTTTCGAAATACCAAGGACATTCTGTGGTAATTTGTAGCTTTTGCAGCGAAATAGTGAAAGTATTTTTTCCCGATTTTACGCAGGAATGACATGTACATACCTCTGCAATCTGGTCATTTGTCGTCGCCGGTGGTGGTGTAGCTTTTTCCACTTTCTTGGATGTCGCAAAATCAAGAGATGTGAATTGTATTCGATATTCGAACGAAAAAATTATACAGATTTTGCTCATACAACTAATAGAAATTTGACTGTGTCAGTTTTTGTCGAAAGAGGACATTATCGTCGTGATTGTGTTTTCGTTTGTTACAGATGCTCGTTTGTAAGAGATGCATTTATGTTACATACAATTGCTCTAGTGCAATGTTTCCATATGCACAGCGGCGAGCACTTGCGGGTGCGAAGTTTGTGATCGCCGGGGGCAGCTGTACTCTGACAAGGGGCTGGTGTGTGGGATGTTCAGAAGGTTGCAGAAGAATGGCGATGCGCTCGGTATCAATTGAATGTTCGGAAAGGATGGGAAGGAGTAAGGGAGGGGGACATATGAGGGGAGCTAGGAGTGCCTACAGTTCCAGTAGTTCTTAGTTGTACCTCAAGGGCAACACACGTTCCACGGCCTCTCATCTGCAGCCTTTTGGGATGAAGATCTTCCTCAGCACATGGTTTGTATTATGATCCGTCCATTACAAGTGCTGGTATTTTTTCACGACAATTTCGATGTGTAATTAGAGGAGTGAAGCATTTTCCGTCAGTTATGGTAGCATGAATTGGCTTCAGTTGGCTGCAGGCTGAGACACCTGTGGAGAACTCTGGCATCTAACAACATCAGATACAGTCCTGAGCTTACAGATAATTCACTTCTTAAGCACTTCTCTGTCTAACACGAACATCTCATCAGTTGAATCCATTCTCCACCAGTAACAAAAAGATAGTGTCTCTCACTCCAGCCTTTTTCCCACCAACTTGTAGGTGAATAGTAGAGCATGAGTACGTCCACCACTAGTTTCGAGTCGTATTGTGGATTTTTTTCGCAGCAGGAAAACATCAGTTGTTTCGCATCGTCAATTTTTTAGCTGTATTGCGATTTAGGCTCTCCTTGTGTAGCGCTATGCGTATAGTTATGTAATTAGGACCGATCTTTATGATTAGTTATATACTTATTACCGATATTCCCATCAGCTTCCCTGCCAAAACAAATGAAGCACACGAACTTAACCTTTCTCTTTTGCATCTGGGCAGTTTCAATTTCACATGTAGTGCACTTTGATTTTCTGTCCAGAAGAACTAAGGTTAGAGTCCCACAATGGACCGTGCTATTTTTAATTACGCGACAGTTTCCTGGGGGTAGGTGGGGTGGGACGTCAGCGCAGCCCTGAGACAAATTCCCACAATTTTTGAAATCCGCTTCAAAATTCGAAATTCCTGCCAAAATTCCAAAATCCCACGAATGTGGTTGGTGAAGGTGGTGAGGGGTCGGGGTTCGAAACGCTGGCTGAGGAAAACACGTTAATTGGAGGTGGGCTGGGTGTGGGGTATCGATGGGTGGAGGTAACTAACTGGAGCCCCAATACCTGACTACTCCGGAAGTGGTCCTACAAGCAACCCGCAATCCAGTTTCGTTAAATTGCCTAACTCCTCCTTGAATGTGTTGCGGGGGATAGAATGCTTTGGTATCGACACTCAACAGGAGCTGTTTCAATTTTATTTGTTACTAATCCCTTAGAAGAACAAGTTAAAGCTTTTAAAACGCCTTGGCAAATCGTTTTTCGTTTGATATATTTCTTGCGCCAAGGTTCCTTAGGCGAAATGGCTAGTAGAGTTTTAGCAAGTAAGGGCTGTTTAAGGGAATTGCTCGCCCACATATTAAGAAAGAGCGACCTCGTCAATCAATAATCATTTCATATCAAACAACATTGCAATAACCCAGTTGGGTATATTCATGAAGTACACACGGCAACCATAGCCTCTAATCTAGAGTTGTTTGAGCACGAGATTGTTGACATCATTTCGTAAGGGATTAAAACGGATGATATTTCCAAAGTCTTGTTTGTTGACAGGCCGACTACCTATCGTGATTTCCGTAATTTAGTCACGTTTGTGGGTGGTTTAAACAAGTCGATCAAAGGAGGGGCTGTGAAAGGGCATCAGCTCAATCTTATGCCAAACCTACCTCAGGCACAGTTCCCTTAGTAAGATGAGGTTGTCATAAGATATGGTTATAGCTGTGGTCGGCAGGAGCATTCTTCCGACCTGTACGATTTCAACGGCAAAAATCAGTTGTGATAGCTCAAGCCAAGGCAGGAACGGCTCGGTAATTTTTCACGTTGCCGAGAGCATGTAAGAAAGTATAACAGTTGGCTAATATTCCTCTTCCGGTTGTGTACACACACGTGATACATGAGCCGATCTGTTCGTTATTACATTCCAGAAGCTGCTCTTCCCTAATGAGTCATAATTTGTATCACAATGTAAAGGCCATGTACAAAACTTGCAGAAATTTTACTGGTCAAACTCGTCGTTGAAAAGATCCACGCACGTTTCTCATGCGTCGGTGAATTTTCTTGGCCCATGGAGATGTTGGTTGCGTAGGGTTTCAGCACATACTTCCTCTTGGGCTATGATCTTGTAAGTAAAATGCGATTAATCTTGCATTATGCCCTCGGGAAGTTGTACTGCGAGTCTTGGCTTGAGGTGAAGTTTCACTTGTGCCGCCATTCAAGGAGGGCAGGTCTATGTAATACCAACGTTAGTGGGGGTAGTTCGACGCTTCTCACTTACCTCCTGATCAAGCTGAAGCACTCTTTCAGATATTGTGCGGTTTCCCGGAATTGTTAACGGAGAAATAAAGTGTGGCTAAATCTATTGAATTTCTGATTTTACTTTCTCTCCACTTAGAATGCATATGTTGAAAGAGTTGGTAGGTAAAGTGCTCACTGAAAGAATTATAAGGCCGTCAACCTCGCCGTATGCGTCGCCTGCACTTTTGGTGCCTAAGAATAATGGGAGAGTTTCAGACCCATTGTGGACTATTGTGTCCTTAATCATAAAATAATCTGGGAGTCTGGCTTTTTTCCTGATTTACACAGGTATTTTTCTTGGTTTTCCGGCATCCAATATTTCTCCGTCTTCATTCTTATCCCAGATGCACTACTAGATTCCCCTTGCCGAAGAATCCAAGGTGGCCACTGCCTTTTGCACTGACTGCAACTTATATGAATTGAAGCAGGAGCCTGTCGGCTTTTCTACCGCAGCGGTAGTTCTTTCTAGGTTATTCGATTCCATGCTCTGAGATCTGAAGTTATGGTGTGTGTATAGCTACTTGGGCGCTGTAATTTACAGCGCCACCTTCTCGAGCGTTTGGGGCACTTACGACTAGTTCTGGAGTGTCTCAGGCAGGCGGGGCGACCTGGCACACCGCCTAAAGCTACCTTAGATAGTCATGAAGTATCTTCTTTCGGGCATGTACTCTCGGCCGAAGAGATCAGGATTGAACAGTCTAGGATCCGAGATATTTACTTTCCACCCCCCTAAGACTAAGAAAGTGGTACCTCGTTTCATAGGGATGAATAACATCTTCCGAAAATTGCTAAACTGGCCGCTCCATAAACCTGTAGCAAAAGAAAGGGCAGCCGTCTGAATGGGCCGGCAGCCAGGAGGCTGCGTTTAGTGCACTTCAGATTGCTTTGAGTTATGCCACTGTTCTGGACGTTCCTGAATTCGGTAAACTCGTCATGGTCCTAATTGACGCTTCTAACTCAGGAGCTGCCGCCGAGTTGCTTCAGGAGAAAGGTTGCAAGCGGAGGCTCTTGGCCTACACCTCCAGGTGCTTGTCTTCAGTTGAGAAGAAGTGCTCTACTTAAGAGCTGGAAGCGCTGGCTGTCCTCTTCGCTCTAGAGAAATTTAAATACTACTTCAGCATCAGGAATTTACACTGGAGACGGGGAAACATGCCTTTAGTTGGGTTCTAACTCGGTCGCGTAAAACTGGTCGTGTTGCGAGGGGAGCTGATCAAGTTTCCGCCTTCTGCTTCAACGTGCGCCACATTAGGGGGTGCGATAATGTTGTAGTGGATACTTTGAGCAGAATGTTCGAAGAGGAGCAGCGTTCGTCCTCCCATAATTCCGTGGTTCCGATGTTGTCTGTTAACCTCGCACAACAACAAGAGCAGGACCCCACGTTGGGCTCCATTAGGGAGCAGTTGAGAGCCTGTCAGCAAGTTCCCAGGTATCAATTGCGGAAAGACATTCTCTGCCAACACGAGCGTCGCAATGAATCTTTCTGCCTACTACGCTTGTTCCAACTGTTTTCAAATATTATCGTAACTCGGCTGCAGTGGTGGGGGGGGGGGGGGGGAGGGGCAGGACATGTCTGCGTATATAAAACCATTCGCAAGATCCGTGAGTCTCTAATCTGTCCTACTCTCTATCGTGATGTTAGAAAAATGGCTCGTCAGTGTTGAGAATGCATATGGATAAGCTGAATTCCGACGGGCGTCTTTTTGTTGACTATGTCGGTCCTCTTCCGCAGACCCAAAATGGGCAGCGCTATATATTTGTGGTGGTTGATGGTTTAATTTGGTTCAGCTCTTTGCTTGCCAGGAACGCTTTTACAGTCGGACAGAGTATTAGGCATTTGAGTAAAACGATCTTTTGGTTCGATCTTCCGAAGGTCATTGTCAGAGATAATGCGCCTTGTTCTTTTGGATGGAGTTTCAGAGCTTATTTTTCCGATCAGGGGTTAAACACGCCACCACGCTACCTTATTACCCCAACATTCGTTTGCGAAGAACGTTACTCGTAACTCAAAGTATCCTGATTGTTTTCCAGACTGAGGCTCAAAGTAAAAGGGATCTTTCCTTACCATGAGACGCACAGATCTGTCCTTACCATAAGGCGCACAGAGCTACGCCTGCTGTACTAGTGTTTGCCTATCCCCTTACTTGTCCTTTACGAAATTTGTATTCCATACGTGATTTGTTTCCCAATAATATTAGTGCTCTGAACAAGGGTAACTAGCGCAGAGGTAGGGCAATATTTAGGCTTTAGAGCGCCCATAAAAGGGAAGTGGCACAGCACAACCAGGGCCGACGTCCAGGCAACATTCAGGTCGGAAGATTTAGTCTATGTGAGAAATTATAGGGATAAAGAGTGTGAGAGTAAGACGTACGGAAAACAGTCCCCCTACTTTGTGGGATCGTGTAAGTCGTTGGATGTAACCACTCTGGTTACGCTCAAGCTCCTTAACGAAGACAATCGACATAAGTTGCAGGTGCATCTGAGCCAAGTTAAGAGAGGTAGTAACAATTAAGTTGTCTTTGTCAGCCTATCCCAGCCCCCATGGGGTTCCAACTTTAGGGGTGGGGAAGGGAGGCTGCAACATTGTGCGCTCGACAGTTCACGCCATGTCTGCTGGAACACAACCTTCGGCATCAAGGGGGCGTCGCACGTTTGCCGAGAGTGCAGTTGAGGCCGTGGTTCCAGGAGAGGCAGTGTGTGCAGCAACATGGACAGGTCTACGGGACTACTTGCCGGATATTTGTTCTACCACCCGTGTTACTTCCAAGTTGGTCTGGGTGAGCGTCTTCCGGGTAAGAGGGACCTGCACCAGAATCGAGAGTAAACAGATTATTCCTTTGGCCGATCAGGTCTCGAGCAGAGTGGTGGGTCGTAGTCATTCACACATCTTCTGGCAGCTACCAGTTTTGCCACTGTTTGCCACCACAGAGCGGCTTAGTATGCTCAGTGAGCTACTTTTTTTTGTGGCTTCGGTACCAAGACCACGGAGCGTTCGTAAAGACTGATCTTTTTCTCCGCTGCGAACGTGGTAATTGCGAGTGGTTCTCTTCCTCCGCGTGTTTGTTTCTTGCTGCTTCGGTATCCGACTCAGTTTAGCCTCCTATTACCGTTGCTCCCTGTTTATGTGTCTGAACAAACGACTAGAGGCGCGTGTTGTTCGTTTCATACATAATGAATTCAATTTGGTAACTGTCCTAGAGTTGTGATTTGATGGTGTATTTTATATTATTGGGTTTCTGCATTGCTTTAACTATGGTTCACTATTTAGGTTATTCAAGGTATTTCTTTTTCGTTTGGTACGTTTTGCACTAAATAGCCAAGTCTCTTTCTTTCGTAATTTCGAGCCCGCAAGCTCATGTGCCTTACTGCGGCACATCTTACTGCATGTGTTTTGGTGCGTTACACTTCCAAGCGAAGCTTGTGTTTACATAGGTGAGGTTCAACAGACCACCGAAAGCGTCTTCCTTCTTGTAAGATGGTTTGAAGCTGAATGTCAGTTTGCCACTGAAAATTTTCAGTGTCGAGCGTAAGTGATGGTTGTCGTCTTCGTAATTTACCTTATTATCGACTCTCCACGAATGTTTTGTCTATGCTAAGAGCGTGTACTCTGATGACTTATGTTTTTATTCATCATATGTTTGTGGCTTGGACCGTGTTCCCAGTTTCTGCTTAGAAAAGGAGTTTGGTGAGCAAGCTATCGGTCCGTTCGTCCGGACCACATTACCCAACGTGTGGTGGTTTAGTATCAAGGAGTTTTTAAGTTCTTTTTGTTCCCTTTTAATAAATTCCTTTTCCGATAAACCTTTCGCGTTTTAGTCAAACACATTCTATTGATATTTGTGACCTGCCTGTTTTAAATACATGTCTTAAAACCTCTAAAGGGATTGTTCTGTAACTGTAAAATATTATCATGCTACTCTTATTTAAATTGTCTGTAAATTTGTTTATGAATATTAACCAACGGCAAACAAAAATTGTATATTTTAAAAAGAGAATAATATTTGTTACAACTTTAAATTTTGATATTTCATGTTCCTATCAATGACTTTTTGAGAGTTGAGAGCAAGAATATGAATTAACATTACAACGTTTTGTCATTAAGCTCATGAAATATTTAACATTGTTGATCGATTATCAGTAATTTTTAAAAAATGGTTTTGACCAATTACATAGTTTGCTGAGGAGTGTTAATTGATGTCTTGATACGAGTGATGTTCAATCATTTATTTGCCCAGTCCTTCCACTCCTAGGCAGCCTTACGCCTGTAGTGCGTACCACGTATCTTCAGCATACGTCCTAGCGTCATATTTTTCCTTCGTGTCAATGTTTTCCACAAGTTTCTACCGTCACTTGCTGCGTAGAGCCTCCTCAATTCTTACACCATTAGTCCTATTTTTCAATACCCTTCCACAGCAATACATATTACACTCCTCAATTCCTTTTCATCTTCGGTTTTCTCTCAGCACATAATTCATTTCCATACAATGTAGTGTTCCAAATGTAAATTCTCTGAAATTTCTGTCTTTAAGCTCGGTATTTGTCTCTAATGATTTGTTATGGCGGGGAATGCTTGTGGTAGTTTACCTTTTATGTCCATGTTATCACCTGTCAAATTTTTTATTTCATGGTAGCAAAATTCCGTCTTTTGGTCTACTTTGTGATCTCTAACTTTAATGTCAAATTTATTGTTAATCTCGTATTATTCGTTGTTTTTTTCTTCCTGCGGTTTAATCTCAGTCGTTACACTGTAGTCATTAGACTGCTCAATCTCTTTAGGAGGTCCTGCAAAATATTTTTAAAGTCACTGAAGATAGCAATATCGTCAGCAAATCATATCATTTATCCCCTGCATTTTAATTCAACCGCTAAAGCTTCCTTTTATTTTCTTCATTGCTTCTAGTATTTAGACTGAACAGCAACTATATATACCCTTTCTAATCCAAGCAATGTTTTCTTGTTATTCCGTTCTTTTTGTTCCCTTTGTATCCTGTCCATACTGTAAAATACCAGTCTTGTAATGTTTTCCCATGAATTGTGAACACTTTGCACCTTTCTATATTGTTCAAAGACTTTACAAGTTCCACAAACCCAATGAACGGGTCTTAGTTAACAAATGCAACACCAGAACTGCCTCTGTGGTGTCTTTACCTGTCTTAAAGAGAAATTGAGCGTCATTTAAGAGATTCTTAATTTCCTTTTCCGTCCTTCAATATGCTCGTATGATTATTGTTTGTAGCTCTGATACAAGAACTGCTACGCTGATTCTGATATATGTGTCGCACTTAACATTCCCCGCTGTCTTCAGGGTTGTGTAGATGACATTGTCCTGAAAGTCAGATGGTATTCCTCCAGACTGATAGATTCTATGAACTACTTTCAATAGCAGTCGTTTGGTTGCACTTCTCAACAATTTCAGAAATTCCGAAAGAACCATATTTGTGCCACTATTCGACATGCTCATTATCATTCACAGACTCTTAGCTCCAAACCGCCCGCTGTGTTTATCCTACAATTAAGATGGTTTTTTGAGCTGGTAATAGGATCGAGTTTGTAACACTTGCAAAGAGTGGCACTTATACGGAGAAGGAAAGCGTTGACATAGCCGGAGCTCAGGACACTGCAGGTAGTGGACAGACTGTTCCAGTGGTAGGAGACACTGACCTATCCGTCGCTCCCTGCGACGCACTCTGGAGGAGGACAAAGCTTTTTCCTGTACAAAGTTTCCTGTTCCCGCACCAGTTCGTAGTGTGCTTGGTTTTCTCCCAGAGTTCAGTACTTCAGCACACTTTTGACTGGCAAGTAGTGTTCCTTGTTTTAGTGCTGACATAACCAAGACTACAAAAGTGATGCATTTACTGATTTACAACGGGGGTCTGTATATAATGGACAACACAAAGGAAACAAGAACCGACTTAATAGAGTTGTGTAAACTTTAAAAAGAACAAACGATAAGAGAAACTACCCACAAAAAATTTTGATTTAGTGGAAGGTACCCACGGTTGTTTTCCAGATGAAGTAGCAAGGCCGGCCGGTGTGGCCGTGTGGTTCTAGGCGCTTCAGTCTGGAACCGCGTGATCGCTGCGGTCGCAGGTTTGAATCCAGCCTCGGGCATGGATGTGTCATGTCCTTAGGTTAGTTAGGTTTAAGTAGTTCTAAGTTCTAGGAGACTGATGACCACTGATGTTACGTCCCATATTTCTCAGAGCCATTTGAACCATTTTTGAAGTAGCAAGTGAAGTGGATTTTTTCAGCTCAAAGAAGCGGACAAAAGAAACAGACGGAACGGGTTCATTAGTTTTCGTTGAAGAAGTAGGGCTGCTGTTCAGCCGAGGCTATGACTTAGTAACATCGTTACCATCACACAGAAGTGCGAAACAATTGTTACATTGCAATGGACGAAAATATTTGGAAATTACACAAGATCCCACTTATTCTGGATGAATATTCTTCCAAGAAAATAATTTACTGATGAATGATGGTAGCAAACATTTGCTTGCAAGTGTTAACAGGGGGCCGAATGACATAATACTGGCGTTTACCAGGGAAAAGGAAAAGCGTGTTTACCAAACTACAAATCATTCTTTCTGGACGGAAAGTTCAAGATTTATAGTAATCAGTTAGGACAGTTGTTTATATACCTCGTCGACGTTAATAGTTCTTGGGAAGAAGTAAACATCATTCCAGCTATTTACGCTTTGCTGCCAAATAAATAAGAGATAAACATACGAGCATTTTTAAAGCTATTACAACTAATATGGACATTTGAAATTGCATCGTCCAAGCAGTTAACAGTTTGTTTCCTGAGCCAGAGAATAGTGGTTGCAATTATCATTTCAATCAATGTTTGTGAAAACAAGTTCATGATTGTGGCTTCGTTCCAGTACAAAAGCAAAACAAAGAAATACGTCTTCACACAACAATTTGTTCTGCTATAGCACATCATCTCCGGAAATGTTAGATCATGGCTGGCTGTGTATTCAGAACAGCACAGCTGAAAACCAAAAGCTTCAGGACTATTATGTTTATTTTTTGGACCAATGGCTCAATAATGAACATACGCCAAGAGAGATGCGAAACTGCTGTGGAAAGCACCATCGCACCTGTAACGTCTCAGATGGATGGAAACGATGAATGAATACATTTACATCACAAGTTCATCCGAATGTTTGCACATTAGTGAAAAAAACCTTCGAGAAGGTGCAGAGTAGGAAGGAGGCCAATTTCACCCACTAACTTTAAACTTCGATGGGATGAAATGTTAGCAATGAAGACTGATGAAACAGTTACACAGGATTTTAAGAAACTCCAAAATGATGGAAATTTAAAATTATTTCTGACTTGTACCGAAGTTACAATGACGAAGAAAACGTCAGCTTCATTGAAAACTTTTAAATTCCGAATACTGCTTCAATCAAAACATTGGAAATCTTGTAAATATTGTAAAAAATATGTCCCGGGACATGAGTCGCTCACCATTGTGGAAGAAAATTTACGTCAATTTAAAAAATATCTATCAAATGAACAGATTACCGACTTTATGAATTTCATTAATGTCGTTGTCTAGTACAACTACTTTGAATTCAACGGAAAACTGTACCAGCAATCTGATGGGCTCGTTATGGGCAACCCTTTGGCCGGCATACATCCCGACATCTTTATCAATTCCTTGAAAAAAAAAAAAAAAAAAAAAAAAAAAAGCTGTTTAGCCGTGTCTCAGTCGCTTCACTATGTATCCTTCCTTACACAAGATACGTTGATGATATTCTAGTCGTCTATAACGGACTCGCCGATTGCATTGATCATATATTTAAACATTTTAACGACCTCGATGAAAAATTTCTTTCACTAATGAACTCGGAAACGAAAACCGCCAATTACATTATTTAGAGTTGACGCTTACAATAGAAAACAATAACATTACTTTCAATGTCTTTCGAAAAGAAACGTATACTGACCAAATCGTGCCTGCTTACTCTTTTCATCCACAGTCTCAAAAAATGCCCTTTTTTCACTCTGCCGTCCACAGAGCCACCTTTATGATTTTAATTTACTTAAAACCATAGCAGTCAATAATGAATATACGCCTAACATAGTGGACGTTATCCTCAAAAAGAAAACTGCAAGAACTACTACGCTCAACACCTCACGCGCTGAAGTTAACACAACAAAACGTTTTTCTATTCCTTTCGTAGGACCCATTTCCTATCAGATTCAGCGCATGCTTCTCAACAGATAGAACTGCAATGTCGCCTTCTCTACTAATAACAATCTGAAAACAAACTTCATTCATAATTTGAAATCCACTCGCTCACCTACAGAAGGTTCTGGCGTTTATAAGATCATTTGTGATACCTGCTCCTCCTATTATATAGGGCAAACTGGACGTGCTTTCACTTTCAGATATAAAGAACATCTTTTGAGAATAAACGGCACCAGTCCCCTAAATTCAGCCTTTGCCGATCATCTCTTAATTACTGGACACGTGCCTAAGGCCACAGGCGATAGCAACATTCTCCATACCGTAAAGAAGGGGCGTAGGTTAGATGTTTTAGAGGAATCGGAGATTTTCAAACATCTATCTCGTCATGATGGCCTCATTCTCAACGAACAGCTGCAGCTGGGAAATAACATTTTTTTCGACTGTATAAAGCCGTTGCTTGATCTTTGATTCAGTTTGATGCAGTTTGCCGAAATGTTATTTTCCTGTTACGTCTTTGCTGTTTTCTTGTATGTCATAACTGACGTTTCTTTACCTTACAAAATGTATCTCTGTTTAAAGCAGATAAATATGTAACTTCATGTTATTATTATTAGTGCTTACGTTATGTCTGAATCAGCTTCATTACAATTTCATGTATAGTAGCCTAATTGTTTCTGCGGCTACTAGATGGCACTCGTAGCAACACTATGTTTACTTGGCCACACTTTCTAACTTGGGCACGTGACTTGTTGCAACCCGTGTTCACTCACCGAGCGAGGTGGCGCAGTGGTTAGCACACTGGACTCGCATTCGGGAGGACGACGGTTCAATCCCGCGTCCGGCCATCCTGATTTAGGTCTTCCGTGATTTCCCTAAATCGCTCCAGGCAAATGCCGGGATGGTTCCTCTTACAGGGCACGGCCGACTTCCTTACCCGTCCTTCCCTAATCCGATGAGACTGATGACCTCGCTGTTTGGTCTCTTCCCCCAAACCAACCAACCAACCAACCAACCGTGTTCACTCAGGTACGAGCAGCCCTTAGCGGATCGCCATCTTCTCTTATTTACAACTTTCCATGACGTCGCCTTTCTGGCTTCGTTTTTTTTAGAACGTGACTTGTAAGTACTGCATCTCTTTCCAGTCAGTACACACTTTAGTTTATTAATGTCTTATATACGTAGTAGGTAAATACGGATTGAGGCTAGGAAATCAAAGAGGAAGCCGCCTGGTAGAATTTTGCACAGAGCATAACTTAATCATAGCTAACACTTGGTTCAAGAATCATAAAAGAAGGCTGTATTCATGGAAGAAGTCTGGAGATACTGACAGGTTTCAGATAGATTATATAATGGTAGGACAGAGATTTAGGAACCAGGTTGTAAATTGTATGGCATTTCCAGGGGCAGATGTGGACTCTGACCACAATCTATTGATTGTGAACTGTTGATTAAAACTGAAGAAACTGCATAAAAGGTGGGAATTTAAGAGATGGGACCTGGATAAACTGAAAGAACCAGAGGTTGTACAGAGTTCAGGGAGAGCATAAGAGAACAATTGACAGGAATGGGGGAAAGAAATACGGTAGAAGAAGAATGGGTAGCTTTGAGGGATGAAGTAGTGAAGGCAGCAGAGGATCAAGTAGGTAAAAAGACGAGGACTAGTAGAAATCCTTGGGTAACAGAAGAAATATTGAATTTAATTGAGGAAAGGAGAAAATATAAAAATGCAGTAAATGAAGCAGGCAAAAAGGAATACAAACGTCTCAAAAATGAGATCGACAGGAAGTGCAAAATGGCTAAGCAGGGATGGCTAGAGGACAAATGTAAGGATGTAGAGGCTTGTCTCACTAGGGGTAAGATAGATACTGCCTACAGGAAAATTAAAGAGACCTTTGGAGAGAAGAGAACCACTTGTATGAATATCAAGAGCTCAGATGGCAACCCAGTTCTAAGCAAAGAAGGGAAGGCAGAAAGGTGGAAGGAGTATATAGAGGGTTTATACAAGGGCGATGCGCTTGAGGACAATATTATGGAAATGGAAAAGGATGTAGATGAAGATGAAATGGGAGATAAGATACTGCGTGAAGAGTTTGACAGAGCACTGAAAGACCTGAGTCGAAACAAGGCCCCGGGAGTAGACAACATTCCATTAGAACTACTGATGGCCTTGGGAGAGCCAGTCATGACAAAACTCTACCACCTGGTGAGCAAGATGTATGAGACAGGCGAAATACCCTCAGATTTCAAGAAGAATATAATAATTCCAATCCCAAAGAAAGCAGGTGTTGACAGATGTGAAAATTACCCAATAGGATTGGGGAGAAGAGAAGTTTGTGGCACAACTTGGCCAGAAGAAGGGATCGGTTGGTAGGACATGTTCTGAGGCATCAAGGGATCACCAATTTAGTATTGGAGGGCAGCGTGGAGGGTAAAAGTCGTAGAGGGAGACCAAGAGATGAATACACTAATCAGATTCAGAAGGATGTAGGTTGCAGTAGGTACTGCGAGATGAAGAAGCTTGCATAGGATAGAGTGGCATGGAAAGCTGCATCAAACCAGTCTTAGGACTGAAGACCACAAAAACAATACCTATTATGTTTTAGAACAGTTAGTTTAATTCTGAAGACGACACTCATAGTAGCGTCGAAACCTGGTCAATTTTGACTTAATATTTGTAACCGAGGGCTTATTTGTTCTAATATAATTCTGACAAGGTCACTGAACCTTAGCAGCTGTGTTCAAAATTTTACTAACAAGACTGTTTCAAAGGCCAAGTCTTTTGCTGGGAATACTGACAGCATTCACCTTGAGAGGTTCTTATAACGAAAATCTGTTCGGTTGGGCACCGAATACAAAACTCTTGCAGCGGAAATGCAGGCAGTGACTTGTTATTAAATCAACACTTTCTCTCTCCGTTGGAAGATGAGCAAACCAGCATGAAACTGGTAAAGAGAAAAATTATCATAAAAAAGTGACTGGTCACAACTTTGCAGCCTAATTCCAGGTAACTCATGCCGTATACTACAGCAGGCCTGTTGAGAATGCGGATACACGAGGAACAGCGCTCACACTTGCTCGCCGCTTGAGTTGCGAGCGCTCACAGTAAAATAGAACGCTCAGACATCGTTACATAGCGCAGCACGGTCGACTGCTAGCCCAGGGAAAGTGCAGAAAATGTGCTGCATTAAGAGTAATGAACAAAAATAGGTTCGACGTAGCCTCAGATAGGAGCATACAGTATATAACGACGCAATGCCCAAAGGAGGGCTTCATCCAAAACTTAAATATTTTTCTAGTTCTCTGATAGCAACAAAATCAGTAAATAGTGTCTATTATGTAAATATGTAGGAACACCCAAGTTTTTAACTTCAATGGTTTCCGTGTCTATAATGTGTAATATGATTTTAATGCTATTCTTGAAAACCAACTTTTGGTACTTCCACCACAGTTTTCAAATGCCAGATTTTGTAGGTACATTCAGCAGACATAGTTAAAGGGTTCAGTGTATTCATTTTATAGGAAATTATTTGTTTTCAGCGTTTATTTAAATTTTAAACCTTAAGTTTTCTTTAATTATCGGTACATAATTGTGATGGTAAATGAACATTCAATAATATTAATGCACAGAAGTATGAAAACACATCAAGACTACATCCTGCAAAAGCTTCATTCAGATTGATCAATGTTTACGTTAAAAAAGTTAGCACTGACCTTAGAAAAGCAAACCTGTGGTAAAACGGTTTTTAACATTTTATCAATTAAAAAATTGAGTACAAGACACACACACATTAAAATTCTCGAGCACCATATCACTTTCCTTCCTTCTTGCATTAGGCCGCTTCCAGTAATTTCAATATCAGGGTATCCTTTTTCTTGAATTTTTTAAACAACAATCTGTCTTCTCGAGGAGGTGCAGTGATAGAGATCTCTCATTATAAGCCAATAACTGTTTCCTTGGAGCTTGTTGATTGTACTGAACAGGACTTCAGTGTATTACCTAAATTTGCATTTACGCAGTCAATAGGCAAAGAAATTGATTTCCAGTGACTAGCTTCCAATCATTTGGCTTCAGTTCCCCTGAAAATCTTGCAAACTGTTTCCTTCCGGTTTGAGTTTATGCCTAGTTCGGAGTAAGGATGGTTCTGTCTGATGGTGATAGAAATCAAAGATTATCTTTGGCATCTTTCGGTGTGCCACAGCAAATTACTTAATCCGTATTTCAAACACTTCTTAGAAGTAAATGTAATTCTAATACAGGCATATCGTTTTGGAATCTAATGATAGACACTCTGAAGATGTGAGCTAGCCATTAATTTTTTGAATAAAAATGGAGTTTTTGGGTAGAGTCTGCCCTTAAAAATGGAAATTAGCTGTTTCGAAAGAGATGAAAAGCGCAAGGTCGGATGAGACATCAACATTAACGTATCAGATCAGGATAACTAGTCTATATGTTTAATGGATGTGATGGTGTCTTGATATGCTTACTGCTCTGTTAATGTACTTGAAAACTTTGAACACAAAAAATTCTGTTTATAACA
Organism: Schistocerca serialis cubense; assembly: GCF_023864345.2. Classification (NCBI taxonomy): domain Eukaryota; kingdom Metazoa; phylum Arthropoda; class Insecta; order Orthoptera; family Acrididae; genus Schistocerca; species Schistocerca serialis. Next base: position 617,770,473 of record NC_064641.1, read on the forward strand.
ATATTAAAATAAATTCCATGCAAAAAATTATGGTGCAGACATCAAGAGTATACAAGTACGCCTTCGGTCCGTAACCCCATATTGATGACGTTTCGTTGTATGGTTCTCACGCTGACTTGTTGATGGCCTAGCACTGTATTCTGCAGCAATTTGCGGAAGGGGTACTCTTCTGTGACGCTGAATGATTCTCTTCAGTCGCCGTTGGTCCCGTTCTTGTACGATCTTTTCCGGCCGCAGCGATGTCGGAGATTTTATGTTTTACCGGATTCCTGATAATCAGGGTACACTCGTGAAACGATCGCACGAGAAAATCTCCTCTTCATCGCTACCTCGGAGATGTTGTTTTGGCCATCGCTCGTGCGCCGACTATAACACCACGTTCAGACTCACTTAAATCTTGGTAACCTGAATTGTAGCAGCAGTACCCGTTCTAGAAATTGGGCCAGACAGTTGTTGTCATCTACAGGCGTTGCAGACCGCAGCGCGGTATTCTGCCTTTCTACGTACACGTACCTTTGTATTTTAATACACATGCCTATACCAGTTCCTCTGGCGCGCCAGTGTATTTGCCCTGTTAAACACCGGTAAATATTTCTGGTAGCCGTGCAGGACAGTTACAGTATCAACACATTTTGCCTTATTAGATCACAATTCATCGAGAACTCTGTTAGACAGACTCCATTACTCGATCCATAAGAATTCCATAGGCACTATCACGCCACCAGACACTTTCACGCCAATTTAGAGGCATTATGTGTATTTTCCCACCTACACGCTCTCTTCTCCGTATTATCAGTGCAGTTTCTCTTGCTCCATTAAGGTTGACACCATTGCTCTTGATTTCACAGGATGTTTTTGGCTTTCCTGTTTGTTGAATCAGTCCTTCCGAGGACCATTTGTTTTCCCATTTCTTTATGTTTTTACTACAGCCATTCTGCCTGGCTTCTCTTCATGCCCTATTTACTTCATATGAACTGTCTAGCGTGGCATTCGTTATCTTTGTTCTGCAGCCTTAGAGAACTTCCAATACATCTTGCCATTCTACAGATTTTCACTATTGAATCTCAAGGAAGATTATCTTATACTTCAGTCTACCATTCATCATTAATAAACTCTTGACTGAGCCTACGTCTGTTCCACGGTACTTGCAATCCAACACCTCATTTTAGAATCTCTGTCTGACCTTGATGAAGTCCAGGTGGACTGTTCCCGTAGCCCCCTGCCTTTTCCGAATGTACCTGCACCTCTTATGATTCTCGAGCGGTATATTCCCTGCTATTAGCTGATTTCTCTTTATTTACATTATTTCTTTACCCTCTGACCAATTGTTCTCTTGTAACTCTGTTTTCCAATCCTTCCACTCCTGCAGAGTTTCAGTCACCCACGGTTCCTACATTTTCATCTCATTTTACGTCTTGAATATGAAGGCAGGGCAGAGAGTGAGTGTACTGCACCTGCATAGAGCAATATTAGCATGCCTTTATCACAAACCAGAAGAAGTTTCTACATGTAATTGATAGACTGCTAATATGGGTACAGGATGCAATACAGCAAACGTTGAAATTTGCTATTTAAAGATTTTGTTCTAGATTTCTACTACGTTTTATCGCCTTTATGAGTAAACTCTTCTGCCACATACATGAAACCAAACAGCATCCTTTTTTTCCTAACAATATATTATCAACACTTCGTTGTGTATGTGTACCGTTACAAACTTTAAAATTTTATGTTTGTGGGTGACCACAGCCTCAACGCGTTTTGAAAATGGAAACATTATCCATGTAAGCAATATTCCTTTTAGTGTCCATGCAATTGGCCTGTTTCAACCATTGGTCATTTTCGGGTACATATCTGAAAGTTCCAGCTCCATTTCACGTTCTATTACTGTGCTGGCGTAAGCTGTCGCTAAAACGGCGGTCGGCAAAGATGTAGCAAGATGATCGTTAGTAGGCGCTGGATTAAGAGCACCTACCAGGAGAGAATTCAAAGACAGACTCATAAGCAATGTGCAGTTAACGCCCTCTAGAATGCAAGTACTTACAAGGCCGCCGATTGCCGAAGGGCTCAGTCTGAGACACTATCCGCCTCAGGCGTCTATCAGGCCACATCACTGGCTACGAGAGTGTAGAGCAACCAGAGTAGTGTTTATAGCAGGACTTTTACTTCACCAGCAGCGAGGCTAACGTGGACTAATATTGAAGAGCTCGTACCACAACTCATGGACTCTAAGATAAGTAGCTTCCTGTTCTTGTAAATAAAGAACCCTGTTAATATATGCGTGAAGTTGTGTTGTAGAAAGAGGATATTGGCCACCAAGAAACATCCTATTCCTTGATTCCGATGGTACAAGAATCTACAGTGGCAACGAGGATACTACAATTATATCGCTAGTGCAGGTGGACACGTGGATGAAAATGACCCACAGTTGAAACCGACCAGTTTCAAAGATAATAAAAGTAACACAGTCTATTTGGGCCACGTTCTCATTCTCAAAACTATTACGAATGTTTAGGTAAATTTTTGAAAACAGTGGTAACTAAATACAGTTTTCTATAACTGAGAAAATAAATGCGGATTTGTATTCTAGAATCTGGATAACACATTATTGAACGATGGTGTTCCTCAGGCTACAGAAGAACAAATAGTAAAAGGTATAAAGGTATTGCTAAGGGTCTCACTTTTTGAACGCAGTTATAATGTCCATTACTCAGCTGTATTGTAAGAAAATACAATCGACCAGTGCTGATAATAACGAACACACGGTTGAAAATTGTTGCTGGCGATAGTTTCTGGGTGTCCTTTGTGGACTGGGGTGTTTGGTGAGTGAGGAAGGATTTCGACAACATTTAAATTCCAGTAAATTATTGTTTGGATCATAATGTTAGTGTAGATACTCGCGACGTCTTCTTTGTACATAGCGGAGCAATTTTCTTTCAGTACCACTGCTGTAACTTGTTTGTCCCGCGTTTTTCAATATGATTGTAAAATTTGGTTGGTTGGTTGATTTGGGGGAGGGGACCAAACAGAGAGGTCATCGGTCCCGTCGCAATAGGGAAGGATGGGGAAGGGGCTCGGACGTGCCATTTAAAAGGAACCATCTCGGCATTTACCTGAAGCTATTTAGGGAGAATCACGGGAAACCTAAATCAGGATGGCAGGACGCGGGTCTGAAACGTCGTACTCCCGAATGTGAGTCCAGTGCGCTAACCAATGCACCACCTCAATGTATTCTGAATTTTGTATCTACACGTCACGTACATCGAAAAACCTATTTCAAAAGGTATCGTCCAGATTGTATTTGTAGTAAAGCGTTTGAGATGTTAGGGCACTGTGAGCCCGACGATGTCTCTGTTGAGATAGTGACCTCGTATCAGGTATTGATTGTAGTAACACCAATTCTTATTCTTATTCACATTGCTACTAGTTTATGATGTTGTGTTATTTATCATCCAACGACAAGAAAATGCATGCTTATTGGACATTTTTTCATAGCATTCAGTGAATGAGCGTTTCGGTGCATATATCTGAACGTGTTTAAATGGCACTGAATCTCTGGAGGGAAGTTCGCTCGAAGATTTAGGCTAATTCAGGAAGGAACCAAATGCGGTATATTCACTCAGCAAGAAGAAGCGATTGAGTTTGTTGGTATATTCGAGGAAAGCGGTGTAATGGGTTTAACGTAGTTGCGCAGTTCGGTATAACGTTGCTGCAACTTCGGCAAAGAGAATTCGCAGCCGACGCCGCTGCGAGCTGGCGAAGAGCCGGTGAGCGAGCCTCAGATAAGTGTGAGCCGGAAATTAACAGCACACACACCGCGGCAGCTCCTCAAACTAAGTGGCCACGTATTGGATTCCTGTTCCCAGTATTCCGAGAATATCTGTGAAAGGCTGCAGGTAATTCATTAAACGTAGTCGGAGCTCCTAGTCGCACCCTTTTGCAACTTCTTCGACAGAATCAATTGCGGATTTAACATTCAGTCGTCAGAGATTTGTTTAGAGAAACGTTTAGTTTATGTGGAGAAAGAAACGATAATGAACACCTTGAAATCATTCAAGGCGAAAAGTGCCGCTTATAGAACTGATTTCAGTTTATTACTCACTTTCCTAACCTCTGAGGCGGAAAGCACAGTGCCTCTTACTAACAACAGGTTGGATTGCTGGTAGCGTCAAACACTTTTTCTTGGTACAAAGACTGAACTGGGGTGGCTTCAGCTTCACGAGGGCAACTGAAGTATACTAAGGTGAAACAGCGGTTCCGATTTGCAAAAGCCGATAAGCGCACCACACATCACTTTTTGCTGAGCATATTGCAGACGTAGCATGACATGGCCGTTGGTCAGCAGGAGGAGTCTTCAAATGACAACCGTAATCAGTATTTCAGTTGGTTTCACGACGTACGCAGTACACATCTAGACATACAAATTCAGGAACCTTACTTAATTATTTTTATTTATTCTTACTGATATTAATACCCTCTCTGTGATGGAGCGACGTAATATAGAACTAGATCAGGCTTAAAATCCCAACACGCCACCCAGATTTAAGTTTTCTGTGATCTTGTCAAATCAAAAAATGGTTTAAATGGCTCTGTGCACTATGGGACTTAACATCTGTGGTCATCAGTCCCTAGAACTTAGAACTACTTAAGCCTAACTAACCTAAGGACATCACACACATCCATGCCCGAGGCAGGACTCGAACCTGCGACCGTAGCGGTCACGTGGTTCCAGACTGAAGTGCCTAGAACCGCACTGCCACACCGGCCGGCTCTTGTCAAATCAATTACGGTAAATACCGTGATGTATTCTATGGAAAGGACATTTCATACTTCATGAATGTGAGCTTCTGCTTTGTCGATAATGATCTTGCCATTCCTAAGGCAAAAAACTCGATGGTACTGCCGTGCTTGGCCCAGGTTATGTAGCACTAATGTTAACGGTTTTTAGCGCCGTTTGTTTGGGGTATAGAGCGAGGCAAACAAGACCTACTACATGCATCAGGTCGTGCCTCAAACTCTCTTACCTACATAGACAAATGACACGGAAGATTGCTCGATTTACGACGTTTTTAAACAGTTATCATTTTAATAATAAACGAAGAGCTTAGTGACAGTTGTCGAGCAGTTTCCGTGTTCTTACGTTCGGCTTATAGTAACATTTTATGAGCTGCACACCCCAAGGATAAACGGTGGACAGTGTGTTCAGGCTAGTGGTAGTGGAGACTGTGGACTCAAAAATGTTTTGTTCTGAGGATGACAACCACCATTTAATCATATAGGGTGTATCGAAAAGCACGGTACATCAATCTAGATTCTTTTGTATGACAGATGTTTCTAATGAGCTGATCAATTTTGATGAACTGCGTCACCGCGCAATGAGGCAGTTCAGCGTCAAAGATCTGTTGCCCAGTTATACGTCAAGATATATAGCCTATGGAGTAAGTGGACAGCTTCCACGGTTTTAGAAATCCCACCACGTATTTGCCCGAAAAAGCGAAGTGAGGTGTTAAAGTACAATTCCCGATATGCCAACAGCACACGGTGTCTCTTCACTCTGGCTCAAGGGTTGCAGGCTTATTACACAGTTGAACGTGGTCCCCTTTCGTATTAATCGGACGTCGAAAAGTTGATCCGTACTCTGTAAGTCTTAATACGTGGCACCAAGAGCAGAGAACAGCGTATACAAATACTTACCACACTCATCCACACGATGGATACAGAACAGTCACCGGCTGGAGGAAGCTTTAATGAATAACTTCGCATAACCTCACATATTCATCAATATCATCACATCTATAAAAATTTACGTCAGTCATCTCTCGTGGAAACGGAAGAATAATATCAAATTCCTCTTTATCTCTGCTAACGTCTGAAATCTTAGAGCACTATGTTTTTCCTCGATGATATTGCGACTTACTTGAATCGTTCATCCAGAATACTATGTAACAAGATGAGAAAACTGCTTCACTGCAGACACTTCTATCAACACACAATCCTCATAAGCGTTATTTAGACAAGAGCGCGCTAACAACTCATAGTAAGGTCTGTTAATTTTTTACTATGAAAGCAAACATCCTCATTCCAAATGAAGTGACACTGTTTAAGGGACTATATTGCCTCGTTCATATATGATTTTATGCACATATTCGTAGACTGAAACGGTGAGTCAAAATTTGTAACATAGCCGCTAATCGAAACCGGGTTTTCCGTTTGATAGGCATGTGCCTTGTCCCAGTGATCACAAAACTTCACCTATTACCCTGGCATGCCTTCCTCCTCGATCCAAATTCTCACTGCCATACCAGGCTACATTAAATTCCCCCTTACAGACGAACAGAATTGCTGAGGCTCTCCATGTTCTGGAATAGCACTTGAGCGTCGAACGTAAATGGAGCATACAGCCTGAAACCCAGGCGCAGGTACTTACACAAATGAAATGACTGGGACAGCAGTGAGAATTTGGGTCGAGGAGCGAGGCGAACAGTGTAATTTGTGCAGATGTGTGAACCGCTGTTCAAAGGCGACCTAATGTCTAACCCACCTGTCTAGTGAGCAGGTGACCCATATTCGATTAAGGGCCTTGGTACAAAGTTTCACTCATGGTTTCAGTCTATACATACATATAATCATATCTGTATGAGACACATAACGCCTCTGAAATTGTCATTGTACCTGCACCTGGGTTTCAGGCTGGACCCACATTTACAATCGATGCTCAGGTGCTTTACCAGAACATGGAGAGCTTCAGCAATTCGGTTCGTGTGTAAGGGTGAATTTAAAGTAAAATGGGGTGGCAGTGAGAATTTCGATTGAGGAAGGTGGCAGGACAGGGTAATCCGAGCAGCTGTGTGAACCACTGTGCCAAGATAGCTCAGTGGCTAACACGCCTGCCAAGTGACCAGGAGACCCGTGTTCGATTCCTCGTTTTGATACAAATTTTCACCCATTCTTTCAGTCTCTATGTGTAAAATCATCAGTGGAGCTTCGATATGACATGTGGTATCAAACAGCGAAACTCTAAACAAATGAATTACCGAAATGCCTCTCACAGTGTAATGTCCGACTTTTGTTACTGATACCATGTGTGTGTGAAATCTTATGCGACGTAACTGCTAAGGTCATTAGTCGCTAAGATTACACACTACTTAACCTAAATTATCCTAAGGTCCAACACACACACCCATGCCCGAGGGAGGACTCGAACTTCCGCCGGGACCAGCCGTGTTACTGATAGCAAGGTTCGTTTCATTAATGTTTCATTAATTAACATCATCGTGTTATATTAGTAACAGAGTAAGGATTAACTTGAGTGATGTGACTAACGCAAATTGTACGCAGCAACTGAAAGTGACTGACTGCTGTATGCTTACGAGGATTAACAGAGTTTCAATACTTGAACGAAACCGATTATCGCTGCTAGAATTTAAAATTACACTGATGTTAAAATCCCTGCAATCATTTCTCAGTGAAGCAATGAATTCTTTATAAGTCTCAGGAAACAAACACTCGAGCAAAGAGCCACAAAGTGCTAACAATATCTTAAGATACCGTTGCAGTCTACACAGACGCCGGCCGGTGTGGCCGTGCGGTTAAAGGCGCTTCAGTCTGGAACCGCGTGACCGCTACGGTCGCAGGTTCGAATCCTCGGGGCATGGATGTGTGTGATGTCCTTAGGTTAGTTAGGTTTAATTAGTTCTAAGTTCTAGGCGACTGATGACCTCAGCAGTTAAGTCGCATAGTGCTCAGAGCCATTTTTAGTCTACACAGACAACATGTCTAAAATACATGCGAACAATAAGTAAGCAGATATAGCTCTCTTCGGAATAGCGCGCAGTATATTAGAATACGATAGCCAAGTCCACAGATTCATGGGAAGAATCTTAATAAAATGTTACTCATACTCGCAGGAAATAGGTTAAAATGCGCTTGTTCGACCCCATTTGTGAGTATTGCTCATCATTCTGTGACCCTTTCCAATTAAGACCGAGGGAAGATATAAGGAAGATCCATCCAAGAGCGGCGCGTTTCGTCTCAAGGTTGTTTGGACCAAGCGAGATCGTTACAGATACCCTCAACAACTTCCAGTGGCAGACACTACAAGAAAGGCGTTGTACATCAGGGACAGGTCCAGTATCGAAATTTGGAGATAGCACTTTCCGGGCTCGGACAATACATTACTTTCTCCCACACACATCTCGCCAAATGACCGCGACGAGAAAATCCAAGAAATTAGATCAAATACAGAGGCTTACCGACAGTTATTCACGTGACATTCGCGAGGTGTAAAAGTAAATGGCCCGCCAAACATCGTTATGTGTCTCAAGGAGTATGATTTAGATGTTGCAACGACCAAATCTAACAAAAATATTAAGTTCCGTTTACACCGACATCAGATAGGTGCCAGAGATACCAGCAGATATGAAATCAGGTGTCAAAATTACCATTAATTCTCATCAACTTGTTAAATGAAAACAAAAATAGATCAGGCCTACAGAAACTGAAAATGTCAACAGAGTCACAAAAATTAGAGACGCTCAAGCAGCACTTGATCTTTTAGAAACACTGTAAATATGCATGAATCACATCACATTTCGAAAGTTATGAATCTTATTCCTCATTGTTGATAATGTTACTGGTGATGGAATTTCAGTCGTATCTACTCGTTTAGTTCCTGGAAGCATGAATCTCAAAAATGAGAATGCGTTACACGTTGAAAACGCCTATAGACATAATCAAAATCCAAAAGCATTGTTACCATTTAATCTTCTCACTGTAGCAGAGAAAATAGCTCGTTGCTACGAATCCAGCTTTATAATGATGGTAGCTAACGTGTGTGGTGCGTGCACAGAACTAACAGGATTCTCTAGTTGTTCCTTTAATAGTGAAGTGTTCAAATAGCGACAGAGCATTCCGGAGAACGACGGGTCAATCCCGCGTCCGGCCATCCTGATTTTGGTTTTCCGTGATTTCCCTAAATCGCTCCAGGCAAATGCTGGAAGGGTCCCTTTGAAAGGGCACGGCCGACTTCCTTCCCCGTCCTTCCCTAATCCAGTTAGACCGATGACCTCGCTGTCTGGTCTCCTCCCCAAAACAACCCAAGCAAATAGCGACAGAAATCGTACGTACATATAGCCTAAGAAACATGTAACTGAAGATAGTGAAACTGCTCCTCGGAGGTACATACGTCTTATTTCCTTATCCACGAAAGTTCTTCCTCGCTAATATATCTCTGTATACATAACGGAAGGACACGCGATATTTCGTGTGCACAATTTGAACGTAATCTATGCCACTTACCGTGCAGTTGTAATGTTTGTAGACCCCCTAAAGCAGGTTGCGTGCAAGCTGAAGAAGGCGATCGAGGAATCGAAGTACAACGACTTTGGAACAGGGACTTGTGGTCTTGGAAGTAATACTGAATCTGTGGAAGTTTTATAATGTCAGGAGCAACAAGAACAATCAACGCACACACACACCTTAAATTCGGCAAAGATAATCTAAAGTTTACAACGTTAAACACTACACAAGGCGTTAAAAATGGTGACTATCACATTAAGTCTTAACAACCACCACATCTTCATGGTAAGTTCTGGAACACTACCAAGTACAATAGGCATCCAGGCAGCGCGCGAGCAACTGCACTACGTATCCTGGAGAGAAGATGGGGACGTTGTCACGTAAACACGGCTTTTGATTTGGCCTCACAAAATAAGAAAAAGATTGTAGAGAGAGAGAGAGAGAGAGAGAGAGAGAGAGAGAGAGAGAGAGAAGGGTCATGTAATTTATAAGCGGACCACCCTGACCGATCCAACTGCTTTTGGTACTGAGTACGTCTTATACTTGCAATTGCTCCATCTAGTTGCATCCTCTACACATTTTTATCTTAAGAATAGGTTATACGCCAAAAGTTTCGACGTATTTATGGCAGAAAAGTATTTAAGAATATCTACTAACGTTATCATGAATTCCGAAAGTGAATTAATCCGGGCGAAGTTAAGCTTCAAAGGTGGGTCAAAAATGCTAATGAGATGCTTTTATAGACCGCTTACGCCAGGAGCTGTAGCGGTAGAGCGATTAAAAGTTATCATGGAGAATTTCTTGAACTGGTGTTCTGATCATATTACTGTAATAGGAGGTTCTTTCAACTTCCCAGGTACGCAACGGAATGCGTTAAAAGTGTAAGTAGGCTGTTTAGGTTTTTTATGTTGGTAACGCCACGTAGCGCTCTGTATGAAAATCACTGACTGTGCTGTGTGCAGTCTGTGGCTCGTTAACATTGTTAGAATATTCGCTATTGTAGTATTGGGCAGTTGGATGTGAAAAGCGCGTAGCGTCGCGCAGTTGCAGGTGAGCCTCCAGCAGTGGTGGATGTGAGGAGACGGCGGAGTTTTGACAGCGTATGATCTGGACGTGTGTCCATCAGAGAGAGTAAATTTGTAAGGCTGGATGTCATGAACTTTATATATATAATGACTTTTAAATATTATTAAGGTAAATACATTGTTTGTTCTCTATAAAAATCTTTCGTTTGATAACTATGCCTGTCAGTAGTTAGTGCCTTCAGTAGTTAGAACCTTTTATTTAGCTGGCAGTATTGGCACTCGCTGTATTGCAGTAGTTCGAGTAACGAAGATTTTTGTGAGGCAAGTAATTCATGAAAGGTATAGGTTAATGTTAGTCAGGGCCATTCTTTTGTAGAGATTATTGAAAGTCAGATTGCGTTGCGCTAAAAATATTGTGTGTCAGTTTAGTGTTGATCAGAATAGGTAAAGAGCGAAATGTCTGAGTACGTTCAGTTCTGCTCAGCTGTTTGAAAATCAAATAATGTAAGAGGTTTATCAGCACAGCACTTCATAAATTTTTCTACGGGGATGTTTCAAAACCTGATGCCAGAGACAGGGATTCGTGTGATGTTATTCTGTACGTCGTCAAAAATTAACTTCGAGCAGGCAGGAATCCTGCTCATGAAGATAACATCTAAAACTTCCCAGAAAAAACTAGACGTTAAAATTTCGAATCAACGTAGTGGGGCTATCAATGGTCATAAGGCAGTGGAAGCATCTATGACTACGGATGTTACGAGATAGGATAAGAAAAGTAGGAAAATATTTTTGCTTAAAGAGACTAACACGTACGAGTTGTTCGGTATCTGAATAGTCAGCGTCACATATTCAGTGCCAAGGGCAAAGTAGCAGAGGGCGAAGGAAAAAAATTCAGAAGCATCCTTCATTACGCCTTGGAAAACAATGTTCCGATCACGGTAGATTAAATACGAGGGTCGGTATGCCAGCCGACTACAATCTAGTATGTAGGCATTTACCGACATGCTTCTTGGTGAATACCGGGCTGTTCCATAAGCACCGACAACTTTACAGAATTCGCAATGAGTTACAACACTTCCGCTAACTTTCTACTGACTCTCACTGCACGCTGGCTGTTGGGGCACAGGAAAGAAATCTGGCCACCCCTTAAATTAACTGGACCATACTGACAATGCTTTTGATGCAGTACAAAGGCACAAGAGAAAGAACATGGTCGTAAAGGACGGGAAGAGCCCATCGTGGTTTAATAACCATGTTGGAAATTTGCTACGTAAACAACGGAGCTAAGTCACAGATTCGAGTGAAATGGAAGTTCATACGACTAAATAAAGTTGAAAGAAGAGAAAATAAGCGTAAGAAGAGGAATGAGAAAATCGTTCAGTGACTTTGGAGCTAAAATTTTGTCAACTAATCTGTCTGAAACCTCTAAGAGGATTTGGTCCTTCGTAAAATCAGTAAGGGGATCGAAATAATTTATTCAGTTACTCAGGGACCATAGTGGCACCGAAAAGGAAGATGACAGAGGGAAGTCCGAAATACTGAATTCGTTCTTCCGAATTTGTTTCAACGCTGATGATCATGATATGTTCCCTCCTTTCAGTCATCGTAATAACATCGAAATGGTTGACATAAGTGATCACGTATTAGAAGAGCATGTACAATCACTTAGTAGTGAGAGGCATCACGACCAGATGAGATAAATGAAAGATTCTACAGAGTTTATGTGAGGTAACTTGCTCCCCTACAAATAGCAGTTTATCACAGGTCGGTCGAGCAGAGATGGGTATAAAGCGACTGAGAAAAAAGTGCAGGTCATTCCCTCATTCCCGTGGCCGTGAAGGGTTGTACAGCATATGCACATAATGACAGACTTATACTGCTAACGTCAGTTGTTTTAGAATGATGGAACTAGCTTTATGCTCACCTGTTATGACATTTCTGGAGAACGAAAATTTCTCTCCAGAATCTGTGTTGACTTTTAAACACGGATCTTGCGAAAAGGTGCTCACTCTGTCCAGCCCTGAGGTCCACAGTGCCGTAGACATCTGCGATGAGACTGGTGCCGCGTTGCGAGACTTCAGGAAGGCATTTGACACCTTTACTCATTGCCGTGTAAAGAAAACTGAAGAGCTTACTGACTATCGACACAAGATTTCAGACTAGATTTAAAACTTTGTTACAGAGATAGCAGGTCTCTCGTAACAGAGTATAATTGGCAGGTGTAAAGGTAATTTCAGGAATACCTAAACAAAGTGTTATAGGTCCAGTACTGTTTACAATGTCTATAAATGCTGTAGTAGAAAAACCCAGAAGCTCCATTAAGCTATTCGCGGATCAGAAGGTTGTCTATGAGGAGATAGCCACGCCAGATGACTGCAACAATTAGGAAAAGTACCTGTAGAGACTGACGAATGATATAAGGACTGACAGTTCGCGTTGTACTTAAGAAAAAAAAAGATAATGCTCATTATTAGGTGGAGACAACACCGCTGATGGCAAATTGGTAAAAACAGTACAGCGACGTGACAAAAGTCATAAGACAGCGATATACACGTACGTAGATGGCGGGCTTAGACAAGGCATGTAATTGCAGTGTACTGGCGCAGCAGTGATTCACGTATAAAGGTTTCCGACTTGATTGTAGTAGTACGACGTGAATTAACAGACTTTGAACGCGGAATGGTAGTTGGAGCTACACTCATTGGACATTCCATATCGGAAATTTTTAGGCAATTTAATATTCCGAAATCCACAGTGTGCGGAGAGTAGCAAATTTCTGGCACTACCTCTCACCAAGGGTATCGCAATGGCCGACAGCCTTTACTTACCGACTGAAAGCAGCGGTGTTTGCGTAGAGTTGTCAGTGCTAACATGCAAGTAACACTGCTTGAAAGAATCGCAGAAATCAATGTGGGACGTACGACGAACACACTCGTTAGAGTGACGAACTTTGGCGTTAAAGGGCTGTGGCAGCAGATGACTGACTACAGTGTCGTTGCTAACAGCACGACGTCGCAGACAGCGCCTTGCCTGTGCTCGTGATCGTGTAGGTTGGACCTTAGACGACATGAAAACTGTGGCCTGGTCAGATGAGTTCCGATTTCAGTTAATAAGAGGTGGCGGTAGGATTCGCGTGTGGCGCAGAACCCACGAAGTTATGGACCCAAGTTGTCGACAAGGCACTGAGCAAGACGGTGGTTGTTTCATAATGGTTTGTCTTGCATTTATAGGGAATGGACTAAGTCCATTGGTCCTGCTGAACCGATCACTGACTGAAAATGACCATTTTCTGCTGCCAGTTCTGAACGTGTCCCCAAACAGTTAAGGAATTTTTATGGATGAGAATGTTCCATGTCAGAAAGCCACAATGGTTCGCGTTTAGTCTCAGGAACAATCTCGACCATTCAAGCTAATGATCTGGCCATCCAGATCGTGCGGCATAAATACCGTCGAACATTTATTAAATATAATCGAGGCGTCGATTCGTGCACAAAATTAGCACCAGCAACGATTTCGCAATTGTGCACGGCTATAGAGGCAGCATGGCTCAATTATTTCTGCACTGGACCTCCAACCTCTTGTTGAATTGCTGCACTACATCGGGCAAAAGGAGACCCGACACAATATTAGGAGGTATCCCATGACTTTTTCATGCGTAAACTAGGAGTAATCATCTGGAGCGATATTAAGTAGAGATAGTAGGAAAATTAGATGCTAGAGGAGAATCTTAAGGAAATGTAGCCCATCCAAGAAAGAAGTGACTTACAAAACATTTGTTCAACCCATTATTGAGTACTGCTTATCACTGTGGGACCCTTACCAGGTAGGGCTAATATAAGAGATGAAGAAGGTCGAAGGAAGACCAGTGCGTCTTGTCGATTAGTCCAAGCGCGAGATTTGTAGAGATGCCTAACAAACACCAATGGCAGACGCTACAAGAGAGGAAGAGCTTTGCTATTGAAATATCGAAATAGCATGTTTGACAACTTTTTTCTTCCTGTGTAATACGTCTCGCAAACTAAGAACTACAAGAAAACTCAAGATATCGGAGCTCGTACAGTGGTTTGTGGAGAGTCATTCTTTTCACGTGCCATTCGCGAATGGGTCACGGAAGGGGAATTACTTAGTTGCATAAGGAGTCACCTACACGAAACACCGTTAGGCGGCTTTCAGAGTTCTGAAAGAACTTTTTCTGTGTTGATCTTTTATCATACTTTCGCTCACTACATTTCACTGGCTGAAGATTACTTACGAGAGTGTAAGTTCTTACTCAGACGTATTTCGACTCATCTGTCAGCTCATTCAATTTCTAAGCAGTCATTTTATTTACTCCGTTTACAAGTACATTACGTTTTCTTGAAATTTTTATTTTCATGTAATTAGCGTTGTTAGTGCTTCTCCATAATGACATGTCGTGGCATGTCCTTTTTGTACACAACCGGTAACAGTGTGAATATTACTCGCTTACTAGGAGACATGTTATACGAAATAGCGCCTTGATTTACGTCACATTGCAATGCACTTATATTAGTGACAGGATGCTCTTGTTATAATAACTGATCTACGACAGCAGACAGCTCTCTATCGTTCAATCCGTGATGGCTGGGTGTTGTGTGCTGTCCTTAGGTTAGTTAGGTTTAAGTAGTTCTAAGTTCTAGGGGACTGATGACCATAGCTGTTAAGTCCCATAGTGCTCAGTGCCATCTATCGTTCAATCGAACAATGTTGTTACAGTTTCCAAAGCCACTTGTTAAGTTATTGCCTGTATCCTTTGCTATCAGAACATTCGGCTGACGTTTTTTAATCATTGTTCCCACGTCTCACTCGCACTAGTGGCTGGTAATGTCAAACATTCACCCTCCATGTCAGGCACGTGCAATGGAGGGTGAACCTTTCGCAATGGCAGCCGCTGGTGCTGGCGAAACATCAGAAAAAGCGTTAAACAAACATCCGTCGAAGTTCCCGTTGCGACAGGCAATAAGTATTACGTTATTTAACCAAACTTTCAATATAAAAAAGAGCGGGGTGTGTTGTAAAAACTGTCTATGGAAACACTTGTCTCTCAGTCAAAGCAACGAAATACTTGTAGTAACTGGTCCCATTACGCTAACATCTTACGTTCGTTAATGCTGGAGCGTATACGACGAAAGATCGTTACTTGCATTACTATATATCTATTGTCGGAGTACATTAGTACGCATTGGTTTTTCGATCCTTAACCGTCTCCTTATGATATGACAAGATTTAACTTCCTTAGTCAACTAGTGGCAGTCGATGAGAATTTCGCTACATATGTGTTCGACTGCTTGAACGGGTGACAAATATGGAAGAGCTCTATCGGTACCGAGCAGAAAACGAAATGTAGGTATGTCGAAGCCGTGCAATTAGGGATTGTGTGCGGATTCAGATAAGTCCAGTTGAATGCGATCATCACCATTCAACCATATTTGGTAAGCGCACATTTTGGCAGCAACAGTCCTCATTATTTTGTGTAAAATTCGTAAACGTGTATTTCGTTCTGCAATGTGCTTGCTGTGCGGCTGATCGCGGCGGAGGTTCGAATCCTCCCTCTGGCATGGGTGTGTGTGTTTGTCCTTAGGATAATTTAGCTTAAGTAGTGTGTAAGATTTGGGACTGATGACCTTAGCAGTTAAGTCCCATAAGATTTCACACACCTTTGAACATTTGAACAATGTGCTTGTAACTGAAAGCAGTTCGGGTAAAATAAAATACACATTTGATAAACATAGTTACAAGTGTTTTTTGCCTGATTATTTACAATGTTTCACCAGAACCCTACGGCAGAAATGTTTGCATAAGGCAATATGGTGCAATTTTTGCATCCACAGCTCCTATATCAATATAGTCTCTCTTACAGTCATACTGTATCTCGATAATAACATATGGCTAGACACCTACTCATCGACCCAAAAGGTTGACAAAAGACTGCAAGCCGCAGAAATGAAGTTCTTACGTACTGTGGACTAGAAAACTGAAGAGTAGGGTAAGAAATAACACTAAATAGAGGAAGAAAAAATAAATCAAAATGGTGGAAGAAGCTGGTCAGTACATATTCTACAAAAAAAAAAAATGACTAGGGGGAGTTTGGGATGTACACTGAATAACTGAGGGAAGGATAGAAAAGTAGAGGTACACAGAGATATGATTGGTAGAAGACCCGTAGGAAGACCAAGGATGAGTTGTCAATACCAAGTGAAGGAATATATAGGAACAATGGGAGTCAGGGAGGATACAATCCTGATAGAAGAAAGGTGCGACGAGGACAGACACACGTAGAAAGTGTCGTAAGCCACATCCGGGTAACGAGTGGAAACACGACGATGATGATGACACCTCCGAGACTGTGGACACTTCTCTATTTTTGATTTAGCAGTCATAAATCCACAGATGTTAGTTGTTACCTAAAATTTTGAGAGTGCAGCATTGGGATGGCATTTTCCGTAACCTCATTCTCCACTCTCAGGCATTAAAATATACTGCATTACGTATAAAGCTTTAAAAAATATTTGGCTACGCACCCAACTCGAAGACTCTCTCTTTCAGCTCTAACTAAATGTTGGTTTCCTAAGTTACGCCCAGTTCTCCTAATTATAAAGCATAGACAGAAAACGATAAATTTAAAATGAACAACCATGCTCGTCACAGGAATAGAAGCTGCACCGTCCATTTCACAACGGTACAATACTCCCAAATGGTGGGAATTAGCCATTTCTCAAGCAATAACGCACGCAGTAACCACTGAAAAGGAATAGCCAATCATAATTTTTATGTAGATATCTAAACTTTGTAAAGTAGGATATCGGTGTGTATAGCTGATTTTCACATACCGAATTTACTATGTCGAGCACAGATATCGAAACATAGTCTTCTGCAATTAACACCACGGGAAAGGATGACCATTGTGCTGAACGTTTGTTATTTTTGATTCTTTTATTGTTGAAGAAACTATATTTTAATTGATAGGTACACTCTTTCAACGACCAGCTCGTCAGAAAAAGAGGTAGACATGTATTCGTTGATTTTATAGTTTTCCGCTTCATTGCTTCGTCAAATATTTTGGGGTACGACAATATCATCAATAAGTAAACTTCGTATAACGGGCCTGGAAATATGATCGCATCCTTTGTAAACAGCCTTTTAACCTCCATTAACAAGCCTCTTACAAAAGGGCTGAAATCAGACTATCATTGTAGCATGCGTTTCTGATTTAGCTAGTTTACCTGTTAAGTTTACAAGCGTGAGTCACACAAAATGGTTCAAATGTCTCTGAGCACTATGGGACTTAACAGCTGTGGTCATCAGTCCCCTAAAACTTAGAACTACTTAAACCTAACTAACCTAAGGACATCACACACATCCATGCCCGAGGCAGGATTCGAACCTGCGACCGTAGCAGTCGCGCGGTTCCGGACTGCGCGCCTAGAACCGCGAGACCACCGCGGCCGGCCATGAGTCACACACTCATTTCTTTCATACTTACGTATTTTCACTACGAAACTGTGCCCTTTCAACCACATTACGTACTTATCTCGATACCACAAATATAGGAAACGATATCACTGACAGTAACGAAAACATTTCCCACAAACGTGCTGACATTCTCGCAGTATTAATGAAATTTCACACTTGACTGAAAACGCATGTAGTTATAACGTTCGTTATCTTGTCACGTGATATCTCTCGAAATCGTGTTGTTCACCATGACAACAAGTACGACACCAACAACGTTCTCCTTAGTTACTTTATTCTTAATACTTTCCATGTGAGATGATTTGGGGCTACGTACCTGCCTATTTCACATCCTTCACGGTCGTCTCTCCATCTACTGGATTCGGAGGCCTACAGAGCAAAACGCAACCACGTGTGGCGCAGAGACTGAGGCGCCCGGTCGCGGTCACATGCACGATCACGATCGCACAGAACTCGCGGGAGAGTCGGGTCGCCGGCTCGGCCGCGCTCGCAAGCGGAGTTGGCGGTACGGTTCGGTACGGGACGTCAGCCGCGCGGGATCGCACTGCCGCCTCGGTGGTCGCGCCGAACGCCGCCGCCCGCCGCCGCGGCGCCACCGCCGCCAGGCAGCCCGGCCGCCGTGGGCCGGCGCGGCCCAGCTGGAACACTGTGCGTAGCTGTCTGTGCGGTGGTCCAGTTGCAGAATGCACTAGCAATGCCGTTAAGTCAATTTTTCTTGCTAAATACTTCGCTATCATACTCGTAGACTGCTCGAGAGAATCAGGGGGAACACGTGTGTCAACAAACGGTACGTTAAATCTGATTCGATGCAGGAGGCACCTGTGGTCTCATTTCACAGCTGGAGATGTTATTTTTCAATGTATAGAATAATTGAAGACATTCCCCGCCTATCGGTTGTGTTATAAACCACAGTATCAGAAGGAAGTGAGACTTGTAACACACTGTCCTCTGACATAAACAGACAGCAGTTGGTTGGGTACTTTTTATTCAACCACGCCCATGGTATGCAGCAAGGTAGCGCAGTGAAAGTTACTACGGCAGCATTTTCGACCCAAGAAAGATGGACATTCCCTCGCGTTCCTGCAGTTGCGTCTCCCCATCTGTCATTCATAGGTTGTCAGTGCGCTACAGTGTGACACGTCAGCACACAAACCGATTTGGACAAAGAACATGTTACGAGGAAGGACCTTAAAGCGAGGTAAACACGTGAGAGTTCTTCACTCACAGTGAGCTACTACGAGTAACACTTGTGTGAACAGAGCCGCACATCAGCTCGCCGGCACTGACAGAGTGGAGCAAGTTCTGTGCCAGTTTAGTCCTCTCGTACAGATATCAACAACCATCTCTCGATAACTGATGGCTGTAGCTCTGAGGCAAGAAAAACTACTAGAATTGTCGGAACAGCTGGAAGGTAGTGGAAACTGCTGAGCGCCCCTATTGTGTCCCTGGTTTTTGCCGTATTTCATAGTTTGCGCAGTACCACAGCATGGCAATATGTTTTGTCGTGCTGAGGCACACGTTAAACAAAAGTAACCACGAAACTGCGTGTTTCGAGTCATAATATGTTGCCATGGTGTGTTACTAACCGAAGGAATCGCCCGTCCTACCTCCTAAACGAAAGGAGCGAACAGGTCGCAAGTACTAGACTTACACAATGTTTCGCAACAAGTGACGTATAAAACCATCATGAACATATCCTACAGAATTAACAAACGAAAATAAAAAATGTCTGAAGAAACTCGATACTATGATAATACGAAAATATAAAGAAAAGAGTAGCACGCTACCCACTGCGCCATTTCTTTTATTCTTACACAGAGGCCATGCTTCATGATTCATATACCAGATATCCTCTTTGGTTTTTAGGTATAAAGATGTAATTGGCGAAATGTTATTTCAGCGAAATTGTTATTTTGCCAAATATCAAAGACAATAAACGTAGTTTACTTTAGAAATATTGGCGTCAAGGCAGTGTGTCTTTAACCGATTTACGCGTAATAGTATCTATAACGGCACTTTTGGGTCCTACTATAAGGAGTATTTCTTCCATCGCCATCCTGTGTTTCTTGAAAAATTTCGATATTGCTGTGGATTTTCCATCGCAGATCTCTACAACGAGATTTTTGGATGGTACAAAATCAACCCGTCGCGTAATCCACTCTGTTGTCCAACACGAACACAGTCGTTTACATTTTCTCTTTATCACTTCAAGTAGTAAAATTGTAGCGCGAACTCTCCCTTCATGTATAGAACTGAAGCAGATAAATTTCTGAGTGTCATCTCTCGGCTCCTACAGACACTCTCACTCTGGTATGTGTGATCGCTTTCGACATCTGCCCTAGCAAGATTCTAAGACGCTTACAGAGAATACTAGCAAGGATCTATCATACGCCCACTATCAGCGAAAATTCGTCTCTAGTGCGAACAGTTCTGCGAGTATTACCTGAACCTACCAAACACAGCAATAAAGTATCAGAATTATCTCAACCCTTACAGCCCAGCCGTCCTGGTCGAGTTCCCCACCTGACACGAAAACACCTCACAGCTCGCCTTCTGTTCTGCCGTTCGCATGTCAATTGGCGCCTTCGTCTCTGCAGAAACTTGTTACTCACAGACGAGCCCAGATTCCCTCTCACGCAGTGTGATTAGGGTGTTCGTCTGTGGAGACGCTGTGGTGAGTGGTACCTCGTTTTTCAGAAAGCAGATTCGGCTAAGGTTCTGTGAAGGCGTGGGGAGTTCAAATGGCTCTGAGCACTATGAGACTTAACATCTGAGGTCATCAGTCCTCTAGACTAAGAGCTACTTAAACCTAACTAACCTAAGGACATCACACACATCCATGTCCGAGGCAGGATTCGAACCTGCGACCGTAGAAGCAGGGCGGGAAGAACATCACTGTTGACAGCATTATAGATCTTGTCATTGTACATAGTAGCCTTACTGCCAGGCAGTACATTGAACAGATCCTGTTATATCATGTGGTGTCTGATGCGTAAGTTGGTGGCCCAGACTTCCTTCTCACGAATACCATGTTCCATGTTGCGGGTGACACCAGGAAGGGAGACCTGAACATTGAAGTAATGGAATAGCCAGCAGGGTTACCCCATCCCCCGCCCCCCGCCCCCCACCCGCCGCTCGCGAAATCCTATCGAACATGTGTGGGACAGACGTGTTTGTGGTCGTCTTGTTCCACCACAGACAATCCAAGAACTCACAAGGGCTGTCGTTGGAGAATGAGAACTGATATCACACGATGACCTCCGTAGACTTAGCCGGCCGGTGTGGCCGAGAGGTTCTAGGTACTTCAGTCTGGAACCGCGCGACCGCTACGGTCGCAGGTTCGAATCCTGCCTCGGGCATGGATGTGTGTGATATTCTTTGGTTAGTTAGGTTTAAGTAGTTCTAAGTTCTCGGCGACTGATGACCTCAGATGTTAAGTCCCATAGTGCTCAGAGCCATTTGAACCATTTTTGAACCTCCGTAGACTTATACGGAACATGCTAAATAGGTATCAAGAGCAGATAAGCGCTCACGGAGGGCATACGTCTTAGTGAAGCTCTCTAAGTGGAATAAAAAGCACTCAGGATGATGGGATAAATGATTGTTTCTGCATTGTTCTCGACACCTATACTACATTTCAGGTCTTATTAGGAAATTGAACGAGGATGCACTGGTTTTTCGTTTTGTATTTAAGTTGTGAACGTTGAAGAAGTAATTTTCCTAACCTACCTAGTCCTGAATTATTGCTCAGTGCAGTACGACAGTCGCCCGGAGGATTCTTACACTAGTTATGCGGAACTGTGAATTAGAGTTATAAGAGTTTTGGGCACTTTT
Organism: Schistocerca serialis cubense; assembly: GCF_023864345.2. Lineage (NCBI taxonomy): Eukaryota > Metazoa > Arthropoda > Insecta > Orthoptera > Acrididae > Schistocerca > Schistocerca serialis. Next base: position 617,792,117 of record NC_064641.1, read on the forward strand.
TCCGATGTTCCGAGCGGCAGCATATTTAGAGGGTCAAATACGAGTCACTGTTTTAACTTAGAAACTGCATGACAGCTGTGCTAGGCTGTAAAATTTTAACTTACATTATATTAAATACGGTGAAAGATAATCGACCAGGCTTTCGGACTTGTTACCGAATTTCGTTCTGATCTCTAGGCGGTAGGGTTGTCAGAAGTCCTCCTTCACGTTAAAATGTTCGCACTTTAGTATCATATGACGATTCTGGAGGAGTCTAGGCAAAATGGGGCAGCGAGTTGATAAATCTAAATATCACCCGGTTCTTCGATTCCGACAGCATCTGATACATAGCAACTCTGTTACGGCTATCTAGATGACTTGTTTAGCTGTCTGGATTGACCTGACGTCTCCTGTACAGTGAGGTGACAGAAGTCATGGGATAGCGATATGACGAATGCACATGGCGGTAGTATAGGTTACACAAAGTGTAAAAAGGGCAGTGTATCGGCGTAGCTGTCGATTGGAATCAGGTGATTTATGCGAAAATATTTCGGAAATGATTATGGCCGCACGACAGGAACTAACAAATTTTGAATGTGGAATGATAGTTGGAGCTACACACATAGGGACGTTCTGAAATCTTTAGGGAAATCTATAATCCGAGATCCACAGTGTCAAGAGTGTGTCACAGTACCAAATTTCAAGCAACACGGACATCGCAGTGACCGACGACCTTCACTTAACGACCGAGGGGAGCGGCGTTTACCTAGGCGCTTCTGTCCGGAACCACGCTAGTGATACGGTCGCAGGTTCGAATCCTGCCTCGGGCATGAACGTGTGTGTTGTCCTTAGGTTAGTTACGTTTAAGTAGTTCTAAGTCTAGGACACTGATGATCTCAGATGTTAAGTCCCATAGTGCTTGGATCCATTTTTTGAGCAGCGGCGTTTGCCTAGAGTTGCCAGCGCTAAGAGAAAAGCAAATTGCGTGAAATAACCGCAGAAATCAATGAGGGACATACGACGACCGTATCCGTTATTACAGTGCGACGAAATTTGGCGTTAACGGGAAATGTCAGCAGACGACCAACGCAATTGCCTTTGCCGACAGTACGACATGATCTTCAGCGTCTCTCCTGGGGTCGTCACTATATCGGTTGGACCCTAGGTGACTGGAAGACTGTGGCATGATCAGATGAGTCCCGATTTCAGTTGGTAACAGGTGATAGTAGGGTTCAAATGTGGCGCAGATCCCAGGAAGGTAAGAACAGGGCACTGTGCAATCTGGTGGTGGCTCCATAATATTGAGGACCAGGTTTACACTGGTTCAGCTGAACCGATCATTGAATAAAAGTGTTTATGTTCTGCTATTTGGAGACCAAACAATAACCTACTTTTTATGGATAAGAAGGCACCATGCCACCAAGCCACAGTTGTTTGCAATTGGTTTGGAGAACACTCTTGACAGTTCGAGAGACTGATTGGCCTACTCAGATCGCCCGTCATGAACCACATCGAACATTTATAAGGCCTAAACGACAGGGCGATTCATGTACAAAATCATGCACCGACCACACTTTCGCCGTTATGGACAACTATAGAGGCTAATAGCCATGCAGTATTTCTGCAGGGGACTGCCAGTGAATTTTGAGTCCCTGTCACGTCGAGTGGCTGCACTACGCCAGACACGATATTACGGCGTATCCCATGACTTTTGTCACCTCAGCGGATATCTGATGCAATTTAAGCAGACATAACACATGATATTCCACTTCATCAACTGTCTGCTCCTTATTGTTTTCGGTTTTCCAGCGGCGTTTACGATATGTGCCGGGGGATTTCAAGGTGTACCATTTTGGAAACATATGCCTAAAAAAAATTACTTCGCCGCTTTATCTTTCCAGAATGAAATTAAAACTTGATAACTGTACAACTATCCATGTTAGTTGTTTCATAACATCCTCCTTTGCGTACTCGATAAAAGTTTATCTGGACGGACCGAAGATTACAGATGAGATGTACGATGCGCTCCACACAACACATGGGAATATATTCATCATTTTATTTTAAGTGGGCCCCACAGTCTCAATAAATTTGAAAAAGTTGGTACTCCACCAGGCTGTGTTTTGAAATATTTGACTTTCACCATTTGCTTCGTACACTGCCCATTCTCAAGCGCATCGAAAAAAGTCACAATGATGGAAGAAAAGGGCGAAATTATGAAAGTCACATAACTAGAATCGATGTAGCGTTAATTAAACGATGCGGGTACATTGTTGTCAGTTCGTTAAGAAATCGCGATCTGTGAATATTTCTGCACAGCGTGGCTGTCAGCTTTGAACTTCTCAAATGTAAGTGCATGACACGACAGTGCTTTCGAGAACCACCACATAACTACGCTCTTAAAGTATCACATCTAGAAGAATAGTTTCAGTTCCTTAGGCTTCAGGGAAACGAACAGGCATCATAGGCAACAGTGCAGCCCGAACTGTATACCAACAACCAACACGATTATTCACAAAACTTAATGCCATCCGGAATCACATAAATAGGCCTTCTTCCGTTCCATGTCAGAGAGGCTGACTAAGTTGAAAATATGACTTAACAAGCGGAAGATAAAGAACTACCAGTGACTCGAGATGTAGCAAGAGACAACGGATCCGATAGTGAAATTTTTAACAAATTTCACCCAAAATACGCAACAAAATAACACGTTCCCATCTGAAAACACACTGGAGAAAGGAAATGTAAACGAGTAATCGAGATATGCAGTGATACCGTATATAGCGACAATTTCAGACAAATCAGCAACAATGTTCAGAAAGATATGCATTTAGATAAGCTTTAGGACTGGTTATTATCTGGAGAAAACCCCAGTATACTTCTAATAGTTCCCAATCACTATCAATGATATACATAGTTGAATTCCTTTTGAATGCATTACGGGAACAGCAGTGATCAATGTCTTGTAAATAATTACTATTAAAAACAGTCTTGATCACGATTAATTTAACAAGATGACCGGTTTCGACCACTACTGTGGTCATCTTCAGACCATCGAGTAGGAACCCCTTTCTGTTGGAGAATCACAACAGAAAGGGGTTCCTACTCAATGGTCTGAAGATGACCACAGTAGTGGTCGAAACCGGTCACCTTGTTAAATAAATCGTGATCAAGACTGTTTTTAATAGTAATTATATACATAGTTAACTGTAATAGATTCTACAAAGGACAAAGTGGACGGAACTTTGACTTACAATTTCAGGAAGATTCAGGGTGACAATTATTGACCTATATGAAAAAAAGACGGAAATTAGTCACAAACTGCGGCGTGCACATACTTCATTTAATGTGTAAACATCACTACTGATATTAGGACTTACGTTATGACATGTTCGATATGCCTACCATCATTGGCGATGATGTGACACAGTTTTAACGGGGATATTCTTCATGACCCGCCGAAGTGTTTGAACATCGATGCTGTCGATGACTTCCTGAATGGCTATTTTCAGCTCAGCAATGGTTTGGGGTTATTTATTTACACCTTGTCTGTAACGTAGCCCCACAAAAAGCAGTCGCATGTTTTCAGATGCGGAGAAAATGGCGGCCAATCGAAGCCCATGCAAGTGGCCAATTTTGGCAATGGAGTGAAACTATCTTCCAAAAACTACATACCATTCGGTAGTCACAGTGCCATCACGGAATACGGAGCGATTATTCCGTGACTGGACGTTGCACACCACACAGTCACCCCTTGACGGTGAAGAGACTTCTCGATCACGAAATGCGGATTCTCAGTCCCCCTAATTCACCAGTTTCGCTTAATTACGAACACATCCAAATGGAAATGAGCTTCGTCACTTATACAAAGCATACTAATTCCCATTATGTCCCGCGGCCAACCGTGCAGTTTGAGCGTCCTAACGCAAACCGTTCAGAAGTTATGACGATTCTACTTCATACAGTTCAATAATTGTCACCCTATACTACCCTAAGTGACAATAAAATATCCGGCTTTAGTGCTCACCTACACGCGGAAAATCTTACTCCACGGGTCATTAATAGTACACCTTACGTTTTACAAAAAATCAGTAAGAGCAGAATAATGAGTATACGTGAGGAGATCCATATATGCAGTCATTTACGTAAACATCCTGATAATGTTACTGATGAACGAGCAGCAATAGAAGACAGAAGGTCTACAGAAAAACCTGATCAAACTCGTTGATCTCAATCCCGTTGGTGCTGAGTCTTGAATTCTTATGCTATGACGCCACATGCGATGATTCCTTAGTATTTGAAATCTCGTCCACTGTGCTCTACACCAGCATAATGTTGAGAGCTGACGTATAAAACCTCAGTAATGTATTTGTCTATTTTCTTTTAACCTGATGTTTTATACAGCTCACACTCCGTACTCCCTGCGAGCATTTTAACTGTTGTTGTGTTACTTCATGTTTTCACATATTTACCCTTCCCACAGTATTTATTTTTATCTTTTCATTTCTGTAACGGATTTATATTTATTATACTGAAAGAAATAATGTTTTGTTTCTTTATATTAAAGTATTTGCCAGTTAGGAGGCTTCCTGCACTACGTATAGGTTTCTGCTGTTTCCAAGAATAATTCTGAATTGTTAATAGATTTTCAAAGAACAGTTGTACTGTGCAAGATGGTTTGTGCAGTGCTATCAGCGACCGCAGGATGTTACACATACTGCCCATAGACATATACTGTGCAGTATGAAGATGTACGTCATACATAACATTGTGTACTTGTTGACTCTGTGATCCACTGTTACTATTTTAACTGAATTATTTTATGTGCGGACATTTGACATATAAGAGGCCTAACAAGTTTCTTTTGCTTGTACTTTAATTATAACGTCTGTTCTCCGTGTTCTGATCTGCTATATTTGCGAATGCTTTGTTTTACAACAAGGACTTAAGTTTAACTCCACACATGCTTCAACTTTACATACTTAGATATTGTTTTGGAGGCTCGACGCTATATTTCTCACCTTTTAGTATTTTACCGAACATATATGCCACAAATATTTATGTTCTGTGCATGAAACACTTCTTGACAAGTGTACTAAAATCTTTTGTACCGGAGAGTATACGACTCCTATTTGTGTTTGTAAGTATCCGTTTCTCCCACATAGCAGATAGTGTAAGACAGCGATATACTCTGAAATCGTATCGATAATAGAGGAAGGTTTTTGTATTTTTATTCTCTTGCTTACAATTACGCAGGTTTGCACATGTAACTGTTACGTGAACGATTGTATGTAGTGTGATTTCAAGGAAATATTACAAGGTTCTTTTTCTTGGTGCTTTTGACTATATGTGACATTTTAATAGCGTAGTAATATTACCGTATTCGAAAGCACGATCATATCACGCACAACATATTTTAAAAGATGACGTTTGACGTCCACGTTGTCCTCAAATAGGCATGGCACGCAATTCTTATACCGATTTGAAAACAATGTATCCAGATCTGTTACTACAGATAACTGCTATGCTAGTTAAACGCCGCATCCAGTGTAACCACATGACTTTCATGCTTTTGCACCTTTCTTTTATTGTGGTGTGTTATGCTTATTAGATGCACTTGAGAATGGACATTACCCGAAAGTAGTAGTGGAAATAAAATGTTTTAAAACAGAGTGGTGAAATGAAATCCTCTTTCAGAAAATAGTTAGGTTTGATATCAGTGACGGAATCATGCTATTGAAACGTATGAGAGCTGAATTCTGAAGTCTGTTAGTTCATTACATAGCAAGATTAAATTCTGATATAGAATTTCACGAAGAGAATGTTTCGCTGGAAAGAAACACGTTTAGAATCGTAAGCTTCAGTTATGTATGTATTTTCAGAATACTAGATAGTATAAAGACAGGGGTCGACTAAGAGAGTGGCGTGTCCGATTGCGAAGGGGTTTCCACCATTAGTGTGCGACAATGCTTCCGAGGCCGACGGTGTCAGCCCGAAACCGGTAACGACGCATACGTGCCTGTAACCTATAATTCCTTCGGACTAACTCTGTCTTACGATTATGCTCCAAAGGGTTAGCTGCATAACTCAACATAAGGACGATATAGATACGACGTTAAATCCGATTTAAAAATGAAATTTGCGGCAGAATGGATGCTAATGACGGAAAAACAGAGTTAATTTGTATCAGTAAACTCGTGACAATAGGAATTTTTAAACGAAAGTCTTATAAGGCAGCAGAAATCGGAATTTTATCTTACCTCTAGCCTTATTTTCATTCGCGACAGAATACCGGATTTATATCCAGAGAGGAGAGAAGGAGGTAGCTTAACTATCACTCTAAAAGGAAGTTAATTAGATGATTCTTTGTATACATTACATTACATGCCACTCTCATATGAACACAACAGAGACAAAGGATACAGAAAAAGTAATTCAAGACAGCAATACGTGCCCCAGTCCTTTCTACGCACAAAGTGACATTTTTGGTGTACTACAGTCCATCAAGAAAAAGACGTCCCTAATAACGAACAGAACCCAAAACAAAAAGTAGTTCAACCAGTGTGCCCTATAAAACGAAAGAGTAGTGTTCAATTAGCCAGACATGAACAGAGCAAAATAACGCAGTGGTTAGCACTCCGGATTGGCTTTCGGAAGGACGACGATTCATATCCCAGTCTGGTCATCTAGATTTCCGTGATTTAACTAAATTGTTCCGGACAAACACCGCGATGTATCCTTTGAAGAGATCACGTCATTTTTCCTCCCTAATCCTTTCGTAATCCGCGCTTGTGTTCAGTTTCTAGCGACCGCACTGTCGACGGGTCATCTAACTCTAATCTCCCCACTTTTCCACACATTACATAAATAACCACCCGATACGAGGAAGTAAATTTCTGTAATTCACTCACAGAGTTAACGTACTGCATTACATTACACAGCCCAGCGTTTAATTAAGTGAGAGGTCCTGGCTGACAATAGATCTGCACTAAGTGATAACGGCGTAATAATAGTCACACATATGGAAGAGTCCAGCGAAATCAACATTCAAACTATGTGAAGCATACAGGAGAATGTGGATTAGCGTGAAGCACAAAAATCTGACTTCCCTTCTGTTCTACGCAAGGAGTAAAATTCTGCAGCTCCGTGGAAAAAGATCGATGACATGATAGGGCAGTCAATAAATCAAGATTGCCGTGGTGCAATTTGTCGTAAAACAGGGCTTGTGCTTTCGTTGCTACAGCAGACAAGCCATTATCCTGCTTAGAAATAGCCCGAATAGTAGCCTCAAGTGATGAAGTACATCACTTTCTGATACCTTTTTATGTAACGGAACTGTTCAGATGTCCCTCAGTGCAAAGCTTGACATCTGACATTGCTTAACGACGTTAGTCAACAACATGGTCTGCTTGGTTTCGCTCGCCAATCTAGGGTGCATCACGGATGTGACCATCTATGCAAGAAAGCTTTGAAGTGGGACTGGTTCGTGAACGCAGCATCGCGTTAGTCAATAAGTATGTGCAAACTGCAGTTGGAGGCATTTTCGGTTTATAGACAATGGAAACGAACGCAACAACGTGCGAAATCTGACCTCCGACATACACATATTCATATCCCATGGAATGCTCTGTATTCGAGGCGATATTCTTACAAAGGCACTCAACAATTATAAGGAAAGAAAAAAAAATCCATTAGCAGAAAAACTACCTTAACAATTGAAACTTTCTGTGAGTTAAATTGATAACCTTGTGGGATAAATTTGGTCTGCTGTTCGGGAAAAATAACTTCTGCTTGCTTTAAAATTCCAGGTCCTTTAGAAAGGTGCAATGCAGAAGAACAAGTGATAAAGATGTAGTTGTCAACGTTGGAAATCCAGTTGAAAATTACTCGAAATTACTGAGTTAATCTGATGTAAAAGCATTTAAATAAAGTGCGTGAAAATGAAGCGAAAATTCTGAATCATGGCGAGTAAGTGCCACGGAGATTGACCACAAAAACTGTTGTAACTTGCGTTACTCGTAAAGATAAATATATTCTTAATTACGATAACGTTGAAAGCTGAAGAAATGAATTAATATTTGTGCTGCGGCCGGAACTCAAACCCGGGTCTTCTTGCTTATGAGGCAGATATGCTGTGGTGCTGTAATGGTCGGCATATCTGCCTAGTAAGCAAGGAGACCCGAGTTCGATTCCCGGCCGCAGCACATGTTTTGATTCACTTCTTCAGCTTCCAACGTTATAGTAGGTAAATTAGATACTTAAATGTCTCAGGGAAATTTTATTCTAAAATATTCTTAATTTGTTTGATTTTAGTGCCGTAATTGAGCATTTAAGCATTTATACTAGATATTAAGACTGTTGGAATACTGATAAGGAAGTTAAAAATGGCATTTTAGCTTAACCAGAACAATGGTGCTTATCGGAAGGTAATGGCTTCGTAGATCGAAAAACAAGAAAGATGGCAGTGAAAAACTACTCACTGGTGGGATATAGGTTACACACAGCCATGTCTTGAATGCAATAAAATATTGGCACCTTTGACGTCTAGCTACAAGATGATATTAACCTACACTTGAACTTACAAGCTGATTTTCTTTGTTATTATTTAGAAGAACAACGTCCTACGAAAAGTTAATACACCCATGAGACGTAACATTGTGACCGTCTGCTTAGCAGCGCGATGGACTACCTTTGGAAGCAACGTAGTAAAAGTTTTGCTTCTAATGCATTCGTCAAGTCCTTTGTAGGCTTTCGGAGGTACATGGCACCAGATGTCTAAGCTTAGCTGAGGTATTTCCCACAAATTATGGGCAGGTGGTTAATCTGTTCGGGGCTGGAGCACTATAGCATCCCAGATGCATTCCATTGCGTAGGGATGTGACGTTTGGTGGCCAAGACATCAAAACAAGTTCATTGTCACGCTCCTCAAACCACTGACTGCCTGACATGAATAGATATCGTGCTGGAAGGTACCATCGTCGTCGGGGATGACATCAAGCATGAAAAGACAAAGATAGTGTTCACTTAGTCCTTAGCTGTTACAGTGTCTTCGATTACTACCAAAGGTCCCAGGACAACAAGACATATGAATAACCCCCACAGCGTAATATTGCTCCCTAGGCCTGCGTCCATGCATGCATATTTCAAACGATCGTTCACTTGTATCACATTGTATCAAGTCACCATCTGGTGTTGCGAGCAGCGCCATTCATCCGTAGGAGCGTCATTTTGACATGTATCTACGACCCCTTGTCTATGATCTCGTGCTTACTGATAAGTTAATTTACTATGTTATACAGTCAAAACGCGAATACATAGCGTTGGTCTGCCCTATTTTCGATAATGTGTGCTTAATGGCGAAATCTGAAATTCTTATTCATGCGCCAGCATTGTACTCTCTCGTCAGATATGCCATATGTAGCCCCATATCCTTCTTCACACAACCTTTGAATTTCATGTTCTGTGATCAGATGTGGTTGTCCAACATCATGTCGTCTACACAGATTCACGATCGTGCACTCACATTCCATTGATTCTCGCAATAGCATCACACGAACAGCCGACCAGCTTCGGCACTTCCGAGATGCTCGTTCCCACGAACAGGGAATTAACTATTTTCGATTCATGAAAGTCACTTATGTCAGTGTATTTCCCCACTTATAGCTAGTGTCAACCCTAGGTTATCTGCCATTCCTCCATGCTCCACTTACATACTTTACTTACCGCATCACGTGCCCACGGCGACACCAGTTGGCATTCAGTTCGCCGATGGACAGTTGGCATAGGGCTTAGGCGAAAAAGCTTACATGCTTCAACATCAATGAGACCTGAGGTAAGAATCAAATGGGAAGTTAATCTACAAAAATCTAACACGGAAGTGCAACGCTCTCCCCAATACTTCCCAAAGAACATGAGAGAAGATCTACATTGTTGGTTGGGAGTAGTTTTTATACGTTTCTCTACATCTTCCAAACTAGCTCTCTTCCCCGTTATTCTGTTTAACATATGTATAATTTTTACGTGACGCTATGTTCAAGAACTACAATATAATCAAGAAGCCGATCATGAAGATCTCTTTCACGAATGTCAAGAAATCGTCACCACCAACACGATTACGATGATGGATTGAATTCACAAATGTTTTTGGAGAATGAAATAAAATCTAAAAACTTGCGTTAGTTCCACAATCAGAATTGCTTGTGCTGTAGACATGCCTACACTCAAGCATATTCGACCACCTCATTTATGGGTGTACATCGCAGGCCAGGCACGGCCCCTGAAGCCTCAGAGCATGTTTGTCTGTAGAAGAGTCGTGGAGCCGTTGACGGTGAAACCTCCTGCAGCCGTCACTGCATCTGAGAGTACAAGCCGCGTCGCTACGTAATTGCAATTACGCCGTGCATGTACTCTTTCACGGACGCCTACTTAGGTCCGCGCTACACCCATAGACAGCCAGTTAAATTTTAGTCTCCGACTGACCATCAGCTGCCACGACTCTCTGTCATGGATACACCACCTACCACTGCTGCTGCCCACCAGGGCGTCTCCTCGCCCTCGCTGTAAGCCCCTTATGACACTGCACTTTTATTAGCCGCTCGCAAGGACACTACTCTACAGTATTTGCATATGACTTCCCACGAACTCATCGCTTGGCGAGACCGTGTCGTAATGGCACTTTGTTGCTCATCAGTGGACTGACTGAATTCCCAGCCTCTCTGGACTATCATGACAGGCGTAGTGCTCTGCTTCCTTAATTCATTAAGTATCATATACGAGTCTCTTCTTAAAGTTTCAGGGGCAATTCTCAGAAGGCTACGCATGTAACCAGAATTTTATATCCCAATGAAGCAAAATTTCAGCTTGGATCAAAGAAGATGCCACAACAGGCTATATGGGCATGCAGTGAACCTTTATCAAGAGTTCAACGTCCTAAATTAAGGCAATAAACTATATTAAACATCAACATCGACGTGTTGCTGCTCAAAGACATTTTTCAGAAATTCAGTTCTGTTGGAACAATGTCAAAGAAACATGCGTCAGCATTAAAATGTTGATTGACATGGTCATGTTGCCCTCTCTGCAACGTGAAATTTATAGGGTACTTCACCAGTGTGTGCATAGTTAAACCAAGAAAAATAGTCTGCGAATGACTTATGAGTACAGGCCAACTCACAATTTGAGCTACATCCCTTACTTCGATTCAAACAACCTCTGTCATCACACTATGCAACTATATCTACTAAATAGATCGTTCTGATGGCTGTCCAAAGAGGAAATCGTCAGAATGGATAAGTTCTACCATATGACTGCGGGTTCTGCGGAAGGATATTTTGTGGAGTCAGACCTAGAATATCCTATTAATTTGCATGACGTGCACAGTGTCTTACTACTGTCTCTGAAGCACCTAGTCCTACACAATGGTTCCATCCCCAACCTGATTAATACGCTTGGGAACAAGCACAGATTCATTCTGCATTACAGAAATGTCCTACAGTAACTCAATATGGAGATAAAACACAGCGGTCTCCTGCAGAATTTCTTTCAAACAGTCACGCTGCATGACGTAAATTCATTTAAACACTGAAAAAGTCACAATATGTGATTTTTAAAAGGATTTTGTAAATTAATGACTAATTCTACTTTTGGCAAAAGAATGGAGAAGTAAAAAGCCACCACGAAATTCATTCGGTTACCCATGATATGGGCGCTATGGCGCAGAAGTTTAAAGCGCTAGTCCAAATTTTAAGCAGGTCACAATTTCCAATCAAGGACTACTTACTGTGGACATGGCTAGAGTTTGTTGCAGTTCATGAAGTCTGCCTATGTCAGTATGTGTATTCTGGATCTTCCGAAGTCGAGTCTGATTTCAGTGTATGCGAAACCAAGTCCAATGCCGTTCCGAAGTTGTTTTACATAGTTACAGATAGTTTCCTCTACTGCATGAAAGTCTCTGATCCATATATGCCATCGACGCATTTGACGTGTCTGGATATGTGGTCGATATTGCTTATGGCATTGAAAGTGAAAATGAGAAGGTTATCAGCTTCATGAGTGGCGAGGCGACTGGGTCCAGGATTATACAGATTGTGGCGCTAATGCCTTAAACGTACATATACCACACACATACAATCGCCAGTCAAAGGTGGCCTATGTGTGTGTGTGTGTGTGTGTGTGTGTGTGTGTGTGTGTGTGTGTACCAAGTGGTCTCATAGGCTGTCATGATTTAAGATAACATGGAGTGTATACTCATTGGCATTGGTGGTGCTCTGTCCCGACCTTCACGTATGTTGCACCATCTAGTCTTTCCAATGCAAGGTCATTAGGTACATACTGCAGTGCAAGTGAAAGTCAGCCTGTGTGATATGATGACAAATACTTCACTGATGAAGATAGGATTGGCAACCTCTCGTACTCATAGTATTCTATTGAGTGACAGAGTATGTGTGGCTGGGTCTTTATTTGTAAATGTGAAAGGTGGATCTGTATGTTCAGTTGTACTCAGAATATTTAGATGAACTGTGTGTCACAACTGCGAGCATGTGTCTGGCTGCTACTGTGTGTGTAAGCAAATACAATGCCAGACAAAATTAGTACACCCAATCAGAGGTTTACAATTCACTTGAGATTTATTGTTGCACCAGTGCATATGGAGTACATGAAATGATTACACTTAAAGATCATTAGCACAAGCTAGTATGAGGCACCAGGTATCGACCCATACTGACACAGTCGTATCTGTACATTGCGTAGCCTCCACAAGCGGCACTACAGGTGCTGACCCCGGCATCCAGTCGATCGTACAGATAGTCAACACTGTCCTGGTACTTATTATGGCATGCCTTTTCGACCTGTTCATGTGGTTCTGTAAGAGCTGTTGGTTGAGAAATGCTTAGTTGCTTCTCATCATATCACATCCTGCACATGCTTGAATGGAGTCAAAGCCGGAGACCACATTGGACACTGAAGTTGCTGCACACCTTGTGGAGCATGTTCAGTTTCAGGGGTACAGAGGGAGTGATCATTATCCTGTTGGAACAACACTTTACCTTCCTGTTGCAAGAATGACAAAAGAATGGATCTAATAACGTTCTGCTTCCACTGAGCACTGCTTAGTGTCCACTGAAGCGAAAAGCCAAATATTAATGAGAGATGTACCTGATCGCATCCCAGACCATGTGGTTTGGGGTGGGGCCAATGTTTCTTCAATGAATACACTCTGAGAAAGCACTCATGAGGTCCATGTCATATGCACAAACGACCATCATTTGTACACAGGCTGAATCTGCTTTCATTGCTGAAGACCATGGAGCAACATTCCATCTGCCAAATGACTTCTGATGGCACTAATCGAACAGTGCAAGTGCTGTGGAGCGAGTGGAAGACAGGCAAGAAGTGTGCATGTCCGTAGTCCCAATGCTAATTACCAGTTTACAATAGTTTTTTTTGACATGATTGGGCTACAATCCCCCAGATGGTGTATACTATCATCATGTCAAAACTGACTATCTTTCCACGTGTACACATTTGGCTTTCAGAAATGTATATTATGTGTACAGTGTACATGTCTGCATGTAGTTTTCTTCTCCTGCTGCCACTAGTCCATTTACCATGAACTGTGTGCACTGATCTGCCAGAACGTTATGACCACCGACCTTCTATCCGATAGCAGTGTCACCATCGAGGTACAACAGCTAGTCAGACAGAAGCACAGTGCATGTAGTATTAGTGAATGTGCTGTTCGTTTGATTCATGGGGAATGCATGGGACCTACCTGAGTTCGACTCAGGACAAACATTTTGGAAACTGCACTGTCTGAGGAGTGCTATAATGACTGTCTTCAAAATGTGATGAAACCAAGTCCAGACATGGTGTGGTTGGGCAGCCACCCCCATCACATATGTCGGATGTCGTAGGATGAGCAGACAGATAAAACTAGACAGGTGGCGAACCCTTGTGGAACTAACGTCAGAGATTAATGCTTGCCAGAGTACAAGTATGTCTGAACACATAATGCACCAAACACTCCTAAATATGGCCTCCACAGTTGACAACCCATGCATGTGCCAATGTTAACACCACGACATTGGCAACAACTACTGAAATGGGCATGTCACCATCGGCACTGGACGTTGCTGCAGTTGCAGATCACTGCATGGTCTCATGAATTGCGATACCTTTTTCATCATGCTGGTGGGATGGCGCGAATCCATCATTCCCCAGGGCACCAGTTCCTTGAAACCTCTGCAGCTGGATGGAGACAAGCTAGCAGCAGCTCCATTATGCTCTGAGGAACATTCACGTAGGCACCCACGGGTCCAGTGGACCTTGTGCAAGGCACCATGAAAGCCAAGGAGTATCACACAATGGTTGCAGACTACATATCCCCTTCATGATGATTATTTCTCCTGATTTCAGCAGCGGTTTCCAACAAGATAATGCGCCATATCACAACGCCCTGAGTGTGATGGAGTGGTTCGAGAAACAGTGGCGAGTTCCAATTGATAGGTCCCCCATGTTGCCAGATCTCAATCTGATCAAGTTTAAAAGAAGAGTGAAAACTGTTCATGGAAAACAAAACAATCAGAAAGTAATCGTTATATAGGAAATGTAATACATAGGATCTTCTTCTTCCTTACTAATTTTAATGTAAATGTGGAGAATCTCTATCTGATAGTATTAGGTTATTAGAAAAATGTGTGTATGTATTCAAGCAATCTTTGAAAGTTCAACAAAAATAATTTATATTAAAATATTATTAAGGCTTTCGTGCCCTGTTCTGACATTTCTCTATGGCTCTTGTCTTGGGTTCATCGACCAATGTGAGTGCCTAGCATTGTGAAACCTTCACCCGCCATTGCTGGTGATGGACTGGAATCGCTGCTGCAAATTATGTATATTTGTATCTGATACGCCAACATTCCAGATTTTCACCAGAGAAGGCGCAAATTCACCATCTAGGTAGGGAAGGACAAACATCTACCCCTCCTAGATGTCCTGCTGCTGAGGGATGGTGAAAAGATGAGGCACAGTGTGTAACGAAAACCGACAGGCAAGGAACGATACCTGCACAAACGGTCAAATCACCACCCAAGCCAGGAAAGAGGCATGATTAATACGTTCCTGACGCAAGCAAGACGTATATGTGAGCTGCAGCAACTACAAATGGTTCTGAAGAGAAATTCAATGAGTTCAGTAAGAAGTGGCACAGAATCCACCACTTGGCGAAGTGACAACGGAAAATGAAATCTTGGGTACGCTGTTTCTCCCATATGTTCCCAGAGTGGCAGACAGAATAAGCCGTATACTATCCTGCATAAATACTATTTATAAACCTATAAAGGAGATCAAAGCGTGTCTCAGACTGGCAAAGGAGAAAAGGGATCCACTTGCACCATCGGGAATATAATGCGTACCGTGTAGATGTGGAAAAGATTATGTAGGAAAAACTGCACAACCAAAAAGCACCAGGATCGTCGACCATAAGCAGCAATGCTGGATGGAGCAGGTAGACAAATAAGTCATGGTAAAACATGCACTGCATGAGACAGACCACGTAGTAAAACCCGTTGGAATGAAAGATGGCGGTGTAGAATATGCTGCAACACATAACTGTTGCAGGTAGCAAGGGAAGAACCGCAGTGGTAAGGCCCACAGAAAAGCCCTAAGACGATGGCTCGCCAGATGTGAGTACATTCAATCTGTAGCTGTGAGTTCCGCTGCTCTAATGAGGGAGTGAGACTTTGACGGCTACTCGTGCTGGCAAAATGTCAGAAGAATGATTACTCTACCATTTGGCCAAATAACCCAAGAATGAACCCAATAAGCAATTTGTTATTTTACTGTAAAATGACTTTGCAGATTTTTGCAAGTAAACCGGAGATTAAAATAGAATTCAGAAAAAAGTATTGTCAGTGAACGTACAAAAACCTGCTAACAAGAAGAAAAATTGTCACAAAACCATAAGTTATTAAGTTATATTGCTTTTATTATTTACAAGAAACTCAACCATTTCACTACAGAGTACAAAATGACAACGTTCATGTTAATACTCTCGAGATAGAACAGGTTAAATATTATTGTTAATAATTCAGACCTTAATTGGTCATTATTGTTAAAAAAAACTTGCTCGTCTAGCTGCAATGGAACTGGAGAGAGTATGAGACGAACGTGGTTTCCAGCCATGTTAATGGGATCCCATTGGCTCAGAGAGGAAGGTGGCACATGATATCTATTTTCTGACCAATGTTTTGTAATGTTACTGCCCAAGATGCATGGGGGGAGGGGGATATAAGGTTACATCCTGACATTGACTGTAGCACACGCACGCACACACACACACACACACACACACACACACACACACATATATATATATATATATATATATATATATATATATATATATATATACATAGTAGGGCGTGACCTTTAAAGTAACCAGCGCAATTGCCTCCGGTTAACAGGACGTATTGGAAGTCCTTATATTATCTAGAGATATAACGAGTACATTCGGTTTGGAGCCAGTTCTCTCAATGGCCCTCTATTAACTTGTAAACTTTTCATAGAATAGGTTACTTTAGCATATTACTGAGTGTTATAGACACATTCTAGTCCATAAGTACTAAGAAACAAACGGAAATTACGTTCATTTCTCAAAGACGTACTGACACATCGATAATATACTTTATTTAAACAGGTTCCGCCACATACTGGGAACATGCAGGAACGAAAACTAGTCATGTAATGGAGGCACATGTGGTGTAGTGTAAGCTACGACAAGGCACGTCGAAATTAGTTTATTTTCTGAGCTAGAAAAAAAAAAGACTGGATGCAGCGTATATGGTACATAATGAGTGACTAGGCTATACTGTTATGTACCCCATGGAAGAACCTGTTTTAGTTATATTCGAAAATTGAAGATGAAAACACGAATGACAATGAAGATATGAGGTGGGCCTAGAACTGTACTCTGATAGCCTAATGGTTTCTCCAACATATCGCGGAAAGTAGGAAACTCATGTCTGAGTACCAGCCTGGAACAGGCTTTCATGGGCCAGAATTTTACTGAGTCATTGTGCACTGACAGAGCTGAAGCATATGTCGAGACTGCGCTTTTCATCTCGTATTCCCACATCGTTAGCTGCTGTCTACTTAATGATATTGGATTACCACTGACATTTCCGATGACACCGGAGACGGCTATGTGGGATCCACGTGTAAGTCACCCGTTTTGCCTGTAACATTGTCCTCCGAATCCCTTCAGTTTGTGTGACAGACATTCCTTCACACTTCCTCGATTTGCAGAAAATATAATTTGATCTCTGGCAATTAGCAGTGTAAGTAATATTTTGAATCCAATATCATAAACAACAAAAAAACTTACGACATTCAGTGGCATACGTCACCAATGATTTCCGCTCTGTGATATGAGAGTGATGGAAGCAGAAACAGCTAGACACAAACGCTTATTCTTTCACGAGCGGGAACAGTTTGATGTTTGCCTTATGCTCCCTCTACTGCTAAGAACTTCAAGCGAGTTAGTAACTTGGGACGCCACCAAGGAAGAATATACCACACAATCAGATTACGAGATCATGATTTGCTTAGTATCAGTCACAGTAATCTCCTACGAAATCCCACCTATCCAGAGCAGAATGTATTTCGAGGGTGCGTCTTGCATCAATATTGAAGGAGATTTGGCAATACGAGGCGCACCACACTTCAGTTCCGCGATTTGATCTTAGCCAACTTTTATATATATATATATATATATATATATATATATATATATATATATATAATTTCACGTTATCTGAGTATATCTGTAGAACGAAATTAGTCTGAATGATGTAATACTCCTCTAGAAAGAGTGAACAGGCTTCAAATGTCAGGTCCGCCGCCATCAATACGGCGGCCCAGTCTGGGAAGGCTGATTGTGCGTCTTTCCAATTACCGGCTGCAGAGCGCTCATTCAGCAGTATCGAATAGGACCCGGCTCCGGCTTAATGTCTCTCTTCTTCGAAAAAATATACTCAGAGTGAATTTTAGCGGAGTATTACCAACTCTCTCCACAGTGTTAGGTCATATATTGACGAGTTGTGACAAGTTGTTGGTCATTTAATTTGCCCTACTTTGAAGGCTCCGGTGATATCAGAAGTCATCTAGAAATTGGTATAGAGTTTGATTGTCCTGTAAGGGGTCTCCTGCTCCATATTTAACAGTTACGAAGCTGGTGGCTAGCTTCTCAGTTCAAATGTGCCTGTTCGTCTGTAGAAGACGATCTACAAGAGAAACGCGTCAAGATAATAACCAGATACAATGTCGGATATTGGATGATAGATTTTTAAAAATTCATTGAGTAGTGACACCATAAGAGCGTCACAAAAAAGGGAACAACACGCTTTAAATGAAGAATTTACTCCAGAATGAGAATTTCACTCTGCAACGGAGTGTGCGCTGATATGAAAACTTCCTGGCAGATTAAAACTGTGCCAGACCATGACTCGAACTCGGGACCTTTGCCTTTCGCGGGCAAGTGCTCTACCATCTGAGCTACCCAAGCACGACTCAGGCCCCGTCCTCACAGCTTTACTTCCACCACAACATCGTCTCCTACTTTCCAAGCCGTCCTGCGATGGTAGAGCACTTGCCCGCAATAGGTAAAGGTCCCGAGTTCGAGTCTCGGTCTGACACACAGTTTTAATCTGTCCGGAAGTTTCAAGAATTTTCTATCAGACAAGTGAGAGTTGCATTTGTTGAACGCTGAGCAAATGCGCAAACAAAATACCACAGCGATATTCACCATTTTAATAAGCTTCTCAATGCACTAACACGTTAGGGTAAATGAGATTGTGTCCATTTCGTAATCCCAGAACGTAAACAGCAGTCCATTTGTGAGCAGAAGCCATTGCTGGTGAACAAAAATGTAGAAAATGATATGTGTTTGGTAGAAATCTTTTGGTTTGGGCAGAAAGCATCCTTCTCAGTTATTACTTCGCAAAGCGAATAATTACATCAGAGTAGTAAGAACGTATTCTACAACTAGTTTATGAAAAATACGCGAGAATGGACTTGGTTTATATATGATTAGCACAATGCGTCTTCGTGCTACGAGGATTTGGAAATTTATTAGTTGTCGCAATTAATATCATATTCATGATATTCGGCTTTCTCTATCTTCTAGTGATAGGGGCAGTGACACCACAGAGTGGTTATTGCACAAATGAATTTATTATCACAGCTAAATTTTGATGGTTACCCTTCAAAAATTGCTTAATTCCTTATTTTGTTGTTACAAAAGCATAACTATTATCAACTTCACATTAGAAATTAAGGTTTATAATCTATAGCATGCCAGTGGTGTTAACACTTAGTTTCGAATTTCTTTCCAGCGGGTGTAACTGTAAACAATGTTCAGAGAATGAATTTATACGAGCAGAAACAGTGAAATGTGCGGGCAAACTATTTTGGAACAATCCCGTAGAGGTCTGCTCAAAACAGCACCAGAACGCCACTCAATAAATGGCATATTTTATCATGAACATGAGTTGAAACAAACAAATCTAAGTTATCTGGCAACTGGTAATGGCGCATTTAGTTTGGGTGAGCTTCATAATAATGGGGATAAAGGTGAAATATTATATACTCCTGATTCTACTGCGGAAGGGAGTCGGTCGGTGGGGCTGGAGGAATGGCGAGACGCAACGCACAGAATGTTCCCTGTTGTAGATATCTATGGTGTTAGCCTAGACCACAAAGTCTACTGAAAAACGTCATATACAAAAAGAAAATTATTGGAAACGGCATTCAAATCACTATCATCGGAAGAGGCATGGGATTACAGGACCTTTAGGAGACAGAGCGGGAAGTTATTCTAAGAAGAAAAATACCTCACCAAATTTTAGTTCGGAAGAAATCCCGATGTTTAGCGTCACAGAGAAATCAAACGTTTGGCGTTAGCGTCACAGAGAAATCAAAGATGTATACATCCGCCTGAAAATCGAAAAGTTTGTTTACCGTTATTCTAAGATTTCATTGACTGTGTACAAATGATTTGGACGAAGCAATATAATACTGTGGTTTACAGACCCACAAACAAGATTTACGAAGTATGTAGGTCAGCCAGCTGGAAAAGGCGGAATGTGCAGAATATATGTACTTGCAGGAAGGCATACGTCGTTACTAGACCAAAAAGACGAAAAGGAGTAAAAAAGACAGTTGTCCAAGAGGACGTAGATTATCTGTGGCTGAATAATGAATTTGTCTTTGTTGTTGGCAGCAGCCACCTGCCGATAAACAGCTACAGCAGGGACGTAACCCATTTTGTGACATTTTACGAGATCCTAACCAGGAGCAAATCATGTAGTTACATCTGTGTGCTCCTATAGTTTAGTTTTGAGTCCCTGCGTATTAATCTATTAGACACACATCTTTTGTTTTCATCAGTGTCTGCAGTAGAGTTCCGCAGAGCGTGTCGGTAGTCCTTTGCTAGTCTGTGTAGTGTAGTTTTCCACGGATGTGACTGCTAAGTGCGGAAGCTAGTGGAGCTGGTGACACTTCGCTTTCGGCTCCAATCTGTATTGGATTCGGTTACACAGCTTGAATCTGAAGTGGATGGACGTCACTGTTGTGAGCCAGCCGTGGGGTGCCAACGGACGTCCAGCACCTCTGAGTGCGTCGATCGGTCCGCCCAGTTGCTGCTCGCACCGAGGTTGACACCTCACCTGGGGTTGAGTGGTGTGGCATGCCGCGAAAGACTTCCTAGGCAACCGCACATAGGACCTACCAGGTAAGCTGACAAACAGATTCCAGGTGCTGCCTATGGCTGACAAATGGCTCTGAGCACAATGGGACTTAACATCTATGGTCATCAGTCCCCCAGAACTTAGAACTACTTAAACCTATCTAACCTAAGGACATCACACACATCCATGCCCGAGGCAGGATTCGAACCTGCGACCGTAGCGGTCAAGCGGTTCCAGACTGAAGCACCTAGAACCGCACGGCCACATCGGCCGGCTATGGCTGACACAGCCGCTCAGGCAGATGCCGTACCTTGTCATGTGTGAGAGCAAACCTCTCAGCCTGCAAGATCCGGACACTCACAGAGGGTGGGATTGTTGGTAGTTCGGACCTCCAGTATTAGGTACGTTAGGGACCCCTTCGGGACATGTCTGCCAAGGAGAGGAAGACAGCCAATGTGCACTCCGTGTGCATACCGGATGGAATCATTCGAGACGTGGAACGCGTCTGTCTGGATGCCATGAAGGTAACAGGGTGCAGCTAACTGCAGGTGGTGGCTTACGTCGGTACCAGTGGTGCGTGTCGTTTTGCATCGGAAGAGATTATCTGGTTTCGAGCGGCTATCAGAAGTGATAAAGGCTGCCAATCTTGCTTGCGAGATAAAAGCAGAATTCACCATTTTCAGCATAGCCGACAGGACCGATTGCGGACCTCTGGAACAGTACAGAGTGGAGGGTCTGAATGAGAGGCTGAGACGCTTCTGTGACCGTGCGCGCTGTTCATTTGTCGTCTAGTGTAATAAGGTGCTGGGGTTTTTGGATCTACTAAACGGGTCAGAAGTGTATTACATGCACGAGGCGGCTACACGGGTACCGCAGGCTGTGTGGAGTGGATTAGGCGCATTTTAGGTTAGATGTTCTCGGAGAAACACAAAAAGGGGTTCAGTCTCAAAGGTTGCACGTCGAACACAGGAAGAACGTAGATCTAGAAACCATCGGTATAATAAGTGTGGTGGCAGGGTTAGGAAAGTGCCAGAGCTCCAAGAGCTAATAGAAAGCACTGATGCCCAAGTCGTTGTAGGTACTGAAAGCAGGCTTAATCCGCAGATAAGTTCAGCTGAAATCTTTGCGAAGGATCTAATACTGTTCATGAAGGATTGACTAAACACAGTGGCTGTGGCGTGTTTGTTCCTGTCAGAAGTAGCGGAATGGAGGTAGATGCTATTACCGGCCTCCCAACTCACTTGATAAAACTGCTGAAAGCTTCAAAGAAAACTTGTTGGTAGTGAGTTCGATTTACCCTCGATCCGTTGGCGAAAATGCATTTTTAAATCCGGAGGTATCCACAAAACGCTATCCAAAATTGTGCTAAACGCATTCTCTGAAGACTATTTCAAGCTGTTATTTCATGAGATCACTCGAACAGTTAACGGTTGTGAGAACACAGTTGGCCTCTTAGCAACAAATAATCCCGAGCTAATAACAAGAACCAAACGGATACAGGGGTTAGTGAACACGGGGTTGCCGTAGCGAGACTGAATACTGTAACTGCAAAATCCTCCTAAAGTAAAGGAAACATGCATCTATTTAAAAAAATTAGATAAAAATTCGCTTGACGCCTTCTTGAGAGACAATTTCAACTTCTTCCTAATTAACAGTATAAGTGTAGACCAGATGTGGAGTTCAAAGAAACACTATCAACAGCAATTGACAGATTTACACTAAAAGAATTAAAAAGTGACGGAGCGGATCCCCCATGGTACACAGTCAATGCCTTCTCTGCGCAATAGCAATGGAAATACTATCGATGACAGTGATGCTAAAGCAGAGCTACTAAGCACAGCCATCCGACATTCCTTCGTCAAAGAAGACGAGATAAATATTCAAGAATTCATATGAACAACAGTTGCCTACATGAGTTACTTTGAAATAAATATCCTCTGGGTAGTTAATAGTGAAGCAAATTAAATTGCTTAATAGAAGAAAGTTTTCCGGTCCAGAATGTATACCAATTAGGTACCTTTCAGAGTACTTAAACGTCATATTCAACCGCCCGCACGACGAAAGATCTTTATCTAAAGGCTGGAAAGTTGCACAGGTCACAGCATTATTCAAGAAGGGCAAAAGGAATAATCCACTAAATTACAGGCCCATATCGTTAACAGCGATACGCAGCAGAAGTTTGGAACATATGTTGTGTTCGAACACAATGAATCACTTCGAAGAGAATGACCTGTTGACACACAGTCAACACTGATATAGAAAATATCGTTCTTGTGAAACACAAATAGCTCTTTACTCACACGAAGTACAGAGTGCTATCGACAAGGGTTTTCAAATTGATTACGTATTTCATGGTTTCCAGGGGCTTTTGACACTATACCTCACAAGTGGCTTGTAATAAAAGTGCATGCTTATGAAATATCGTCTCAGTTATGCGACTGGACTCGTTATTTCCTGTGAGATATGTCGCATTTCGTAATAACTGACGGAAAGTCATCGAGTAAAACACAAGTGATAATTGGCGTTAACTAATGTAGAGTTATAGGCTCTCTGCTGTTTCTTAACTATATAAACTATTTAGGAGACTATCACAGCACCCGTCTGAGATTGTTTACAGATGATGATGTCGGCTATCTTCTAGTACAGTCATCAGAAGATCGAAATACATTGCAAAAGGATTTAGAAAAGATATCTGTATGGTGGTAAAATCGGCAGTTGACCCTAAATAACGAAAAGTGTGAGGTCATCCACATGAATGCTAAATGGAATCCGTTAAACTTCGGTTACGCGATAAATGAATCAAATATAAAGGCGGTAAATTTACTGAAATACGTGGGAATTATAATTAACACAAACAAACAGAAAGGGGAACATAGAAAATATTGTGGAGAATAGGAACCAAAGACTGCGTTTTATTGCCAGAACACTTAGATGATGCACCAGATCCACTAAAGAGACTCTACACTACGCTTGCCCATCCTCTTTAGAAGTACTACTGTGTGGGGTGAGATCCTGGCCAGAAAGGTTTGACGGAGTATATTGAGGAAAATCAAAGCAGAGCAGCACGTTTTGCACTATCGAGAAATAGTGGTGAGAGTGTGACGGATACGATACAAGATTTGGATCGGACATCATTAAAAGAAAGACGTTTCTCGTTGCGGTAGGATTTGCTCACGAAATTACATTCACCAACTTTATCGCGTAATACGAAAATGTTTTACTGACGAAGACCTACATAGGTAGAAACGGTCATCAAATAAATTATTGGTAATCAGAGCTTGCAAGGAATTTTTCATTTTTTCCGAACGCAGTCAGAGATTGGAATAATGAATTATTGTGAACATGGTTCGATGAACTTTTGGTTCGATGAACTTTCTGCCAGGCACTTGAGTGTGATCTGCAGAGTATCCATGTTGATGCAGATGTAGAATAATAACCGCCTCTTCTGTATGGTTACAGTTTATACACTGAGCGCTAAAGAAACTGATATAGGCATGAGTATTCGGATACCGAGATATGTAAATAGGCAGAATACGGCGGTCTACAGCTCCTATATAAGTTTCTGGCGCAGTTGTTAGATCGGTTACTACTGCTACAATTGTAGGTAATCAAGATTTAAGTGACTCTGAACGTGGTGTTAATAGTCAGAACACGAGCGATGGGACATAGCATCTCCGAGGTAGCCATGATGTGGGGATTTTCCCGTACGTCCGTTTCACGAGTGTGCCGCGAATATCAGGAATTCGGTAAAACGTCAAATCTCCGACATCGGTGCGGCTGGAAAAAGATCCTGCAGGAACGGGACTAACGACAATTGAAGAGAAACGATCAGCGTCACAGAAGTGCATTCCCTCCGCAAATTGCTGTAGGTTTAAATGCTGGGCCATCAACAAGTTCAGCATGCGAACAATTCAACTAAACATCATCGCTATGGACCTTCGGAGCCGAAGGCCCATTCATGCACGCTTCATGACTACACGACACAAAGCTTTACGCCTCGCCTGGGCCCGTCAACACCGACATTGGACTGTTGATGAGTGGAAACATGTTGCCCGGTCGGACGAATCACTTTCAATTTGTATCGAGCGGATGAATCCATGGACCCTGTATGTCAGCAGGGGACTGTTCAAACTGATGAAGGCTCTGTCATGGTGTGGACCATGTGCAGTTGGAGTGATATGGGACCCATGATATGTCTAGATACGACTCTGACATTAGACATGTGCGTAAGCTTACTGTTCCTGCAGGACAATACCAAACTCTATACATCCAGACTCGCTATGGAGTTGCTTCCGGAACACTCTTCTTAGTTTAAACACTTCTGTTGGCCACCAAACTCGCAAGACATGAACATTATTGAGCATATCTGGGATGCCTTGGAACGTGCTGTTCAGAAGATATCTCCACCCCGTCGTACTCTTACGGATTTATGGATGGCTCTGCAGGATTCATGGTGTCAATTTGCCTCCAACATTACTTTGAGTCCATGATACATGGGACACTTCTGCGTGCTCACAGGAGCCCTACACAATATTAGGAAGGTGTATCAATTTCTTTGGCTCTTCAGTGTAGTTCATATCCCCGCTTCTCCAAACGGACCCATGAGGCAGGTTCATGAGTTCACATTACAAATAATTAGTATTACATGTTACTGGGCAAAAAAATTTTTAGCCCATGTGAATAAGTTGCCTTAAATGAACTGATCCCGTAACATCGTAGAATGAAAACAAGAGAAGAATTCTAACTCCTTTACATTTGCGTATCACCTATATCTGACAACTTCCGCATTATAAAGAAAGACTTGTTTCTGTGTCTTAGCTGTTCTACGGACTGCTCCTCTCAACTGAATTTACTATCACATAATAGTCCCAATAATTTAACACTATCAACCTCTTCTATCTGCTTGTCGTCATACTGTAGACATATTACATAGGGGAAAACCTCTGACATATTTCGAACTGCAAGTAATGTATTTTTGACAGTTTTATAACAAGACGTTTTTTAATGTCCATGAAAATTTATCCAACCGATATTTCTATGACTTTTCTAGATCAGTTATTTACTGCAGTGATTCTATAATCTGCAAACAATACAAACTTACTATCGATGAAATGACATTGAGACACAAAGGAGAGCGCAGTGGTTAGCACACTGGACTCGCATTCGGGAGGACGACGGTTCAATCCCGTCTCCAGCCATCCTGATTTAGGTTTTCCGTGATTTCCCTAAATCGTTTCAGGCAAATGCCGGGATGGTTCCTTTGAAAGGGCACGGCCGTTTTTCCTTCCCCATCCTTCCCTAACCCGAGCTTGCGCTCCGTCTCTAATGACCTCGTTGTCGACGGGACGTTAAACACCACTAACCTAACCACAAAGGAGAAAGTAAAGGCTCGAAGACTAAACCTTGTAGGACTCCACATGTAATTAGTTCCTATTTTAATTATGTTCGATAGCTCAGCACAGGGCTCTTCTCTATTGAGATTCTTTTTTTCGTGCCAGGGAGATACGATATCAAGAGTTTTGGAGAATATCCCGTTACACTATAATATTCTGCTTCAATTATCATGCTATTGTGATTTACATAATCTAATACCTCTGACAGACAACATGATAGTCTGCAGTATTTTGTATAATATTTAAGTTCATCCTCACTGTCTGTGTAAATAGCCTATTGAACATTGGAACCCTTTATAGATCCAATCTATGAATTTGAATATATATATTGAAAGTTTACCGTCTTCTCTCCTTGCCTAGGGACGCCAGATGAAAGTTGACGTTGTCAAACCCTGAATCAAAATTGCGCAACGAATAACTGGGGAGAGGAGCTTGAAAGCGCAAACCCTGAATCAAAATTGCGCAACGAATAACTGGGGAGAGGAGCTTAAGAGCGCTACCTAGAGAGCGTGTCCTTTCTGTACGATACTAGGCAAGGGGCTGGAGGGCTCACACGCAGATGTGTGGGTCCCCGCATTCTATAGCTTTTATTTTAAATAAGTTCCTTTAACTTGACTTCTTTGTGATTTTTAAGGTTGTAACCTCCCCACAAATTTTTTAATAAATTAATATGAATAATATTCACGTTTAGTGTAGCCTCCCCACAAAATTATTTCTCCAGTGTAAACTCAAAACAGAAAAATTCCTAAACTTCTCAACAGTAAAAAATTATAATTATGTCGTTCATATTCAGTGTAACGTCCCAACAAAATAATTTCCGTAACCTGGTAATAATACAATGTAACTAAACTCTCAATTAAATTGTCGCTCACTTATGATTTTTCAATAATTGACTGTGAATTTAACCTGGTAAATTTTGGACGTCAGCAGTGCTGTGTCATGGCCCTGAAAGATCATTCTGAATAAAAAAGAGAAAAATT
The DNA here is from genome assembly GCF_023864345.2 of Schistocerca serialis cubense. Classification (NCBI taxonomy): domain Eukaryota; kingdom Metazoa; phylum Arthropoda; class Insecta; order Orthoptera; family Acrididae; genus Schistocerca; species Schistocerca serialis. Next base: position 617,819,213 of record NC_064641.1, read on the forward strand.
CTTACCTCAATGAAGTCGCCGGATAACGCATATATATCTGCTCTTACAATTACTTTTTTTTGGCACAGCCCTGTGCAATGCTGTCCGAGAAATTTGTCATTTATGAAAGGGAAACAACTGATTTTTCTTTTGCAATAATCGGGATGATCATGGATTGGAGAAATTAGTAAATTCTTTAAATTGAAATGAATGGTTGTTAAAAATTACTTTATATGAGAAAGATTATTATTAGGACATTTTTTAAACATTTACATGGGACTTGAGATAACATTACTACATATGCGCGAGGCTGCTTTTTACCTTATACAATAATGCTCAGGCTCCGGCATCGCTGCACCGCGACCGGGCCACCCAACACGATACACCAGACCAGACCAGAGCAGACTGCAGACTTGCAACAACTTACTGCTACAGCTACACAGTTCGTACTGCAGTCAACACTGCTCTCTGGTCAGAGATTCTCTTATGCCTTGCATATCGCAGGCAGCGCATGAGCAATACATAGAAATTACATCTGCTCGGACCTCTTACAAGGTGTGTTAAAGATTGATGACAGTTGATTCCCTATTTATTTTAAAATTTATCACTCGACTTAACAGCGATAGCAGCAATTGTTTCAGTTTACATATTTTACAGTTTTACAACTTGTAACTCGGGTATATTATATACTAATCTGCACGCACCTTTCTACGGATAAGACGGAATTGCGTTGGCCAAATGTATATCACCAAAGTCTCCCAATATTTTACGTAGGACATTCACTATGTGAGGAGGATAACGGGCAAATTGGCGACCAGATACTTTAACACAGGGGGTCAAATTTCCGGAATTAAACGAGCACATTCATTACCTTACACAATCCGAAGCTGGAAATAAAAGAATTAGTACAAATATTCAAATACCTCTCCTCCATGCGTGAACAATGAGACAGACGCACTGAGGGCACGTCTGCTCACTTACCCGTCTTCTGTAACCCTCTTTAGAATATGGCGGGCACCCGGAGGTCTTCCTGGGCCCCGGTGGAGGGGGTGGTCGAACCACTTGGCCGTGACCAACCTCTCCACCACAAATCTTGTGACACTGGAAAGTCCTTGACTTTTACCTGCTTGTGCTGTCTCTCTGATCCTCTAGCCAAGAGTAAGGTTGGCACTACTATACTACAGAACTACTTCCCAAAAAAGATTTGGCCCCGCTTTACGGAAAGGTGTGAGGAGGATTAGGAAAGTTCATGTGCAGATTCACATCCACGTACAAGAAATGCATAATACACGACACATGTAAATACGTATTATGAAGCCTGTCACATTTCTTTCCACCCGTCCACATGGGTTCTGTTGCACCTGCGGCCGGCCGCGTCATGTAATAAAATTGGCTGTGGAGCCGCCTCCGTTTCTATTTCGCAGTGCGAGCGAGCAGCGAAACCTGCTGCTTATAGAGCGGAAACTACTGTACCTTTTCAATATATCCTTTGTAGTCAGATAGGTAAGAAACCGATTGTACACTGCCTATTCCAAAAATAACTAGACTGCTGAAAAGAGTGAAATTTTTGCGCAAATTAAATGGTATCTTATTATATCCTTTTCTTATGCAAATGCTCAATTATTGAATATTTCAGTCATTCGGACAATCATTCACTGCAAATTACTTAATACGTTTTCACACTCTGAAGAACTTTAACCAACTTCGTCTATATTTTATCAGAACAACAATATTCTGTTTCCATTTTGCTGACGTCATGGTAGACATTACTTCTACCGGTGTAGTGAGTGCTAAATTCACATCACTGAAGTTACTGTTTCTGGCTTGTCTGAGATATGACTTTGTACATACGCTGATAATCGCATATTTTCAGTAACAGTTACGAATTGCTTATTAAAAAGTTTTGCAACAATAGGCAAATCAGTGACCATTTCATCATTTACTGTTATTGTTATCTGCTTCTCTTGATCTCTGGTTCTACCAGCCTACCCGTCATGTTATCCCATGTTGTCTTAGCATGATGTCACTGTCTTTGCCTGGCAATGCATTTGCTTAAATATTTGTATTACTGTCATCAATATTAAGCAGTAGCTCTTGTAACGAGCTATAGCAGCAACATGAGACCTGTTTGTAACTGAGCGATAGAGTTTGCCTTTTGTCTTACAAGCTTCTTTTATTTCTTGAGGAATCCATAGATTCTTTGTAGACATTGCTCTAATCTGTACAACATTTGAGGGAAACTGTTTTCAAATAAAGCAGAAAACTGCCTTGCGTGATTGTAGATACCACCGTCTAGATTTACGAGACATAACATAAAATGTTCTCGACATGACGGGGAGGGGATTGAGTAATTTAGACTACAGAAAGTGAAAGTCGTGATGCAGTTGCGGAACTAGGCAAAATTAAAGAATACCATTCCCAAAGAGATGAGTAGCGGGTCTGCAGGATGTGTATTTCTCTGGCGCAGCTACTGAAGGAATACCATTGAAATAAGGCCACAATCGCCGCACAAACCCGAATGAGTTCATGCAAGGACTTGTAAATTATTTCCGAATAGAAATAATACCTGAAATAGAAAGGCATCTGATAGTTCAACCAACACTTGACATGGACGATGTCATGTGGCCGGTAATTTCTGGTCATACGGGACGATGTGCACCAAGTTTAGTTAAATGCTTTCAGAAACAATGAAGATAAGCCTGAGCTACCGAGACTAAGCCAAAAGCATTCATGGAGTAAATCCGTACAGTCGATGATAGAGTACGGCACTGGCGTAGCTATTCTGACTGCTTACTTAGACGTTAAGATGCCAGGGAGTGAATGGGCTGGTGCAATATGAACTCGCTTACTTACAGACGCCCAAAGATTGCTGATAGACGATTCAGCGAATGAATGCATGATATGTATTCGCAGTTCCGAATCTGAACTACAATCGGCCGCATAATGGGATGACGACAGTGAAAATTTGTACTGGACCGGATTTCCCGCTTGTCGTGAGTGGTCGCATTATCATTACGCTATCCAAGCACGATTCACGACCAGAGACAAACTTCCATATGTCGTCGACGACTTGTTTACAACCTTATTAGCACATCAACTGAGTACATTCCCATACAGGTGAGACATTTTACATGGAAGTCGATTGCCCGGTGTCGGCAGATAAAAGCGACGTTGCAGTAACGGTGTTATTCTGAATTACAAAGCAATGTTCCTTGCGTGCATGTCGGAAGAAACATTGCATCGTAATTCGGAATAACAAACATTCCAATATCCTATGAACGAAGGAAGTTCTTATTTCAATCTTGAGAAAGTTAGATGTCGTGAAGTGATCCCAAAAAGAAGCCAGGCTAGTTCGCATAGTAGTGGTTAGGTGCAATTTCAAAAGCCTGCACGACACACAGACAGCTCTAGGAGGAGCATGGAATAAAGCAGTTACTATAGTGTTAACAGAGGACTCAGAGGATGTTTAGGTAGTAGAAATTATCTGCCAAAGCGGCATAATATAGGTAGATAAGTAGATCATGGGAACTAAAGTGCAGTTAAGTGCACATGCGCGGAGAGATATTAGAACAATGATAAATCCTATTAATACTGAATCAAGAGGAGAAGGTAGTTGTGGCTATTTTTTATTCTTTTCGAGGAAATTTTTGAAGCCGATAACCACAGGAGATTACATGAAGCCTGTGTGATCTATTACCAAACCAGCCGTAAGTGTAGAGACGGTTCATACTGTACAGAAGTTGCTGTGTGAAATGGCCAAAACTGCAAGCGGGAATTCGCAATTATTCAAGTTTCAAGTAATAGGCAGGTGAGCCTCAGCTGCAGCTGCTAACTTTGTTGCTGGATGTTGCAATAGTTCCAGTGTAAGCTACTTTCAGGCCAGCACAAACCAGAAAAAGCTGCGTATCTGTTATTGCTGGCTCATCTTATCGCTACGTGTTATAGCTCAACGTTGCATTTGAACAGTCGAGTTCATAACGAGAGGCCAGCACAAACCAGAAAATACTGCGTATCTGTCACTGCTGGATCGACATTTTGCTGCGTGTTCTGGCTCAACGCTGCATTTGAACAGTCGAGTTCATAACGAGAGTCGCTTCCTGTGGCAACGCACAAGACTGAAGGGGGTTGTCATGGCAACAACTGCAGAACAGATTTCGCAACCCATAGAGGCCCGTGTTGAGGATTCTGCTACTTAGTCCTGTCATATTGTGCCAAAATACTACTTGCACGGCATGCTGCAGTGGCCGTATTGACTAGCTGGGTATCCATGTACCGTGGTGCAACGCTGCACTTCCATAGTCACCGGTGTGACTGGAGTCTGGCTCTAGCGACAACGTAGCTGGCCTAAACGACTTTACTTTGACGTGCTTAATGCCGTAGGATCCCTCCTTAAATCGTGTTGGACCTACGTTTGCCCGGTGTAGTGCAACAACGTAACGTGGCATGGACTCAGTAAGTCACTGGATTTTGCTGCAGAAATATTGAGCTATACTGCCTCTGTAGTCGCCCATAATTGCGAAAATGTTGCTTGTGCAGGATTTTGTGCACGAACTGGCCTCTCGATTATGTCCATAAATGTTAAATGGGATTCATATCGGGTGATCAGGGTGGCCAAACCATTCGCTCGATTTCTCCACAGCCAATCGCGATCATTGTGGCCCGGTGACATGGCTTATTGTCTTCTATAAAAATTCCGTTGTTGTTTAAGAACATGGTCTTCAGTGGTTAGAAATGGCCTCTAAGTAGCCAACATAACCATTTCCACTCAATGATCGATTCACTTGGACCACACGACCCAATCCATTCTATGTAAAGCCAGCCCACACCATTATGGAGCACCTACCAGCTTACATAGTGCTTTATTGGCTACTTGGGGCCGTGGCTACGTGGGTTTGTGCCACACTCGAAGCCTGTCATCAGATCTTACCAACTGAAATCGGGACTCATCTGACTACGCCATGGTTTTCCAGTTGTATAGTGTGCAGGTCATGTTCTGTTAGCAAAGGCACTCGCGTCGCTCGTCTGCTGCCATAACCCATTAACGCCAAATTTCGCCTCACTGTCCTAACGGATACGTCCGTCGGACGACCGACATTGATTTCTGCATATATTTCAAGCAATGTTGCCTGTCTATTATTAATGATACTTGTATGCAAGCCCCACTGCTCTAGGTCGTTTAAGTAAAGTCCGTCGGAGACTGCGATGTACGTGATGAGAGGTAATGCCTAATACCTGGTAATCTCTGCACACTCATGACACTGTGGATATCGCGATAATGAATTCGCTAACGAATTCCGAAATGGAATGTCCCATGTGCCCAGCTCGATCTACAGTTCCACGTTCAGTCCTCCTTAATTCTCGTAGTGCAACCATAACAACGTCGGAAACATTTGCACATGAATCTACTGAGTACAAATGACTGCCGTTTTATACCTTGTGTGCATGATACTACCACCTTCCAGTATGGGCATATCGCTATCTATGTGTTTTGTCACCTCACTGTCTATACTTGCTTCTGTGCCATTAGCAGCACTTGTACTAAGACTGGTTCCAGGACTTCTGATTACAGCCGACGCAGAGACAGTCTGCACTGCAGCCATCAATGGACCCATGCAGTCTGTATTTAACAGAGCATCTGCAACCTCCTCTAGCCGCCTCAACTGCGCCTATCAGCCCTACCGTCGCCTAGCAGCATCATAAGCTAGCTGCTGTCCTACGATCTGCTACCAGACGTGATATAATAATAATAACAATGTCGTGTGACTAGGGCCTCCCGTCGGGTAGACTGTTCGCCTGGTGCAAGTCTTTCGATTTGACGCCACTTCGGCGACTTGGGCGTCGATGGGGATGAAATAATGATAATTAGGACAACACAACACCCAGTCCCTGAGCGGAGAAAATCTCCGGCCCCACCGGGAATCGAACCCGTGCCCTTAGGATTGACATTCTGTCGCGCTGATCACTCAGCTACCGGGGGCGGACACCAGACGTCATGGTTCTGTGTCTTGAGTCAGTGCCAGCAAGTGAAGACCTCCAGCAGGCATTCTGGGAGAATTTGAGCATTTTGGGTTCGGTGCAGAGCAGCTGCGTACCTACCCTACTATTCGCAGCCACGGCACATAAGCGTACTCGCTGCCAGGGACGCTTTCCTCGTCTAGTGCGTCCACCTTACTGTATACAGCTGTTCCACTGAGGTTGCACCCCGCTGCTTAGCATACGCAAGCTCTGCCACAGTGCCAAGCCCGCAGGTGAGAGAGTTATGCTGAGTTAGCACTCATCGCGTGGATGGCCACACAATAAGACACCGACGAAGACCTCTTGTGTGGGGTATTTGTGCAGAAAGACAACTTCTTGTATGTAGTGCAGATAGATATGGTGATCCGAGTCCACGATGGAAAGAGAATTATCACCGACGGAGATAAGTTTTATATATGTGAATGGTGAGCCATATACGGCGGTGATGCTGTGAACCACACTGTAGCAAACGCTAGTGAACAGAACATCTGGAACGAGTGTTCAAACACACATCTATCAGAAGCTGTGAAAAAAGGATGCGTGGTGGGAATAACATCACAACATCGCACTGTCGCGTGTCGCTTACCGTGAATATAAACGGGGACTGATGACCTCAGAAGTTAAGTCCCATAGTGCTCAGAGCCATTTGAATATAAACACAATTAAAACATACGTAGTGGTGACTTTCGCTTGGATAGTTTAGAGAGTGGAAAGAAACGTGTTTGTACACTACAGATGATCGTAGGTGTACATAGAAACGTTATTTTATGAATAAAGCCCTCTATGTTGCTTAATATATTTGCTTATTTACACTGACGTCAGATCAATATTTAGAAGCGGTAAAACAACATTCAGCGTCACTATCAATTAAAGCAAATGCCTCAAAGAAGTAAAAACTCTTCAAATGGTGGTAGGTCACAGTAGATATCGAGAGAGGAAGAGACATTCACAGTAGCATAGACTAGTATGAAGAAGTCCATGAAATCAGTTCCGAACATCTCTAGGTCAATACCGACACTCTGTCGGTAGATTTTACCATACTACTGAGGCAAGTCGGCACCTGTTGATACTGAATGAGGCTATTCTCTGACTGTTGTTAGGCATCGGATTCGTACGTAGTACAATACAGCGGGTGCACGTCAAGTTAGGCATACAGATGTACCAGGATCAAAACTAGAGTCTTGTTCTGGCGATCAAGGGGCAAGTTTCCGGCTGTCCACTTGGGGGCCATCTCCACACCTGGCGGACAAGCTGAGCGTTCGCCTTCAGACGAGGGCATGTCTGAGTCCATAGCTCAGCACCAGGATCAGTGTAATCAGGCCCGCAGAAGCCAAGAGTAGAACTCCACATTGGGCGAGGAAATTGCTGGGTCACGGAAGGCAGCCAGAGAAAGACTGGTGTACCAGTGGCCACTTGACATAGCCCTCGTGCAACCGAAAGAACTATATTCGGGGAGCATGTTTCAGAACTTTGCATGTCGCAGTGAGGTTATGCCACGAAGGTGACATTAATATACAGTAGAGTCGGTTTAGTACAATTGGCCATACCTTGTTTCTTTTCGGTGCAGTCATATGAAAGTTAAGTTCTATTGTGCATGTTGTATGGTTTCCGCCCGTTATTTGATCTTGCAATTGCGAATAGGAATTAAATGTTTTGATTTATGTTTCAAATTGGCCATTTATCAGTTTGTGTCCCGAGCTAGTGGGTAAGAATAGTTTGATGCAGTTGGTCTGACATTGCTTAGTGAGCGCGTTTGGTCCTAAGTTTTTGCGATGTGATTTTGGTAACCTTTATTATTCTAAGACCTTTAGGTTGAAATGGAAATTCTTAAGCACCCCGGTGCCGAGTAAGGTAGACTACTGAATGATGACAATTCATTAGCATAAACCAGTTTAATTATGATACCCACTTTACTAACTCTTCAGTAGTTCTTTATTGTGAATGTGACTTTAGCTTATTCATTCCTTTATCTTCCAAATAGTTTCTTTGTTCTGAACTGTTATTCTTTACTCCCATTTTAAGTTTTATTCTTTTGTTATGTTTTAATCTCATTTTAAGTTTTTCTCTTTCGTTATGTTTTAATCTCTTTTTAAGTTTTATTATTAGGTAGAGGCCATTTTACCGCTAAACAGACTGTGTCTTTGCACTTAATATATCATTATCCATACATTCACCTAATGTTAATACTCTTCCTGTTTACCTAATTTCTTGTTTCCCGCATGTATAATTTAGGTGTGTAGTCGCTTTTCTTAAGTACGTTGGTTAACCATCACCACCTATCCTCAATGTCTGTTAATACTGTTGTATAATCTTGCATTTACTGCTCTATGTTTGCGTTGCCAGCTCCGAGGTCTAACGTATCTTAAGTTCTCGACAGCATTATATTTACATTTCTCCCGCTCTACGCTACGCTGCATGCTGTGTTCACAGGAACGCTGTTGGCTCCCTATTCTGTAAGCTTCTTTAAACTCTTCTCTTGCTTTGTCATAGAAGCTGTAATTATACTTTGGTATTTTATTCCATTTTTCAGGTTTCTTATGTTTTTATTTGCCCAATAACGATAGGAAGTTGCAGCCTTGAAACTTTTAACGTAAAGCCATATGCTAGCTTTAAAGGACGGATGTTGGCTGACCACATTAATTCATACATAAGTGTAGTTCTTGTTAGTTGTAGATAATGCTACAGAGCAGAAACTTTGCTTAATGCTACACCCATCCCCACGGTTTTTAAGTCCTAAACCTCAAAATGTTATTATAAACATCTGGTTTATTCTGAAAATGCTGTCCACAGGCTAAAATCGCCATTGCCAATAAACAAATAAAACAATTTGCAACTGTGACTGCCTTATAGGAAGAAATTTACAAACGGTTGCTGTACCAAACGCCCAGTATGTAATGGAAACAAATTCAGCTGTATCACCCTTGTACTAGATTTACTGGACTCCAGTTTTGAGTATTCGACAGCTTAAAGCCACTGCTGTATGTTATATCTACTAGTGTTTTAACTTGTTATTATTTTAATACGTCTTCTTCTCAAGTTACTTCATTAACTGAGTTCATATAATAACATTGTTTCAATTTGTTTTTGTCTCAATTTGTGGAATTTAAATTATTGAAGCACTTGTTCCTGCTTGACCCTTCAATGGTTAATAGCTATTGTCATAACATACAAGCAGTGTTGTGTTAATTTGCTTGTTTTATTTGTGGAGATTAAATTATTTATTGGTTTCTTGAATGAGTACTCAAAAATATTTCTAGCTAGAGGCTATTATATCCTGAATTCTGTCGAAATTCTCTTTGTAAATTTGTTCCTGTGTGCTCCATTAAATTTCGGGTGTGTTGTCACATAAATTCTGCTTCTTCGTCTAATATTTCGCCAGTTTATCTTCCAGGCATCTTGAGAGTGAGCCGAAAGAAATAAAAGGTGAATTTATGCGGTTGCACACTCGAAATTTCATGTAGCAATCATTGCACAGTGAAAACATGAAGATGATTACTGTATGTTTGTTAACTGTATTTCTATTTTATGTTTTAGAAGTACCAATCACTGCGCTACTTGGCCAGATCCCGTAATACGGCGCGTTTAGTATTGTGAACTCATGACAGGTCTGAGTCCTGCCCACATTTCCATCGATGTGAAATGTTATTTATTGGGGATCTGCCTTGTATTTGATTGTATTGTCCTTTATTGTTGTGCGCACTGCTGCAAACATAAATAAAATTTTAGAGCATGGTCCTACCGTGTCCCAAGCACCTTTCTCTACGCCCTTCTCAGCTAAGTTTACTAATTTTTGGAAATTAAAAGAAACCTAATGTCAGCTTTCATCTTCAAGGGACGCCCACTCTGACATTAATCTACACGTGAAGATCTACTCTTTGGTCATTGAATGAGCAGTCCCAGTCACTACTTCACTTTTGATATGAATTCTGGAAACAATTGGTTCAATCGTAAATAAGTGACATTTAGAGCAACTAAAAAGGCTTTGTTGACACAAACTCAGTTCCAGTTAAAGTCGATCACAGTGATCAAGAAATAAATTGTAATTCTGTTACATGACAAAGTCTTCTCGTTATTTTTCTTTGTACTATATGAGTAACTGCAAAGTGAGAAAATGGGTCAAGTCGCCATACTACGGGAACAATACTTTCCAGTGTTACAGACGATGGAATCTGTGAATATGACTTTCGAGAGATTCCCAGTACAGTGAGAAATATATATTACCTAGTAGTTAACAAACATAAATTGGCTACATCGGCTGCTCACTTCATCTATCAAACACAGCCAGAGGCACAACGATTTAGCAGTGAGAGGAATCGTACCATTGACAGATACTTTTGCCAAAATTAATAATGTAAGTATCAGTTAAGGTTTCAAACTCCGCTCCTCGCTCCCACTGCTTAACGACCAACGTTAAGATTAACTTTCCTACCTTCAATTTATGGGCACGCTATTGCGCTTCTTTTCTCTACATAGGTGGAAGGAAATCGAAGTATTACACATTTTCGTAAGAGACAGGTGAATCGCTTTTCTTCCTGACAGCAACAGAAACCAGCACAACAAAAGTAAAAATTTCTCCTAACACGATTATGTTTCAGCAGAATATATTCCGAAAATTCCTAACAGCCATTAAAATGGAATCAAAATACCTCTAAGAAATACAGAAAATTTCTCGTAAAGCTCAATGAAAGCCATTTATTTGCTAGTATAAAAAAACAGTCAAGGCCTCCGGTCGAGATATACCAGTTAGGTTGCCTTCAGACTTCGCTGACACGATAGCCCTATAGTTAATAATAATATACAGTCGGTCGAACAACAAAAGACCCATACGGAAAAACTGAGAAGCTGCACGCAAGAAAGCAAATACTGAATTTCAGACCGAGATCATTAAAGTTGATTTGCAGTAGGATTTTGGGACATGTACTGTCTTCGAGCATCATGAGTTATCTCGAAGGAAACGATTTATTTACAAACATCCAACACGGATCCTGAAAGCGTCGTTCTGTCGTTCTTGTTAAACAGAACTAGCTCTTTATTCACAAGAAGTATTGAGTGGTATCGACAGACGATGTCAAATTTATTTGAAATTTTTAGATTTCTGGAAGGCTTTTGGAACCGTTCCTCACAAGCGACTTCTAATTAAACTGCATGCCTGCGGAATATAGTCTCAGTAGTGCGACTGCATTCGTGATTTCCTGTCATAAACTTTACACTTTGTACCAACCGACGAAAAGTCACCGAGTAAAATAGTAGTAACGTCTGGTGTTCCCTCGGGAAGTATAGTAGGCCCTCTTCTGTTCTGATCTATATGAACGATTTAGGAGACAATCTGAGCAGGCCTCCTACATTCTTTGCAGATTATGCTGTTGTTTACCATTTTGGAAAGTCATCGGGAATGCACCCATGGTCTAGGGAGAGCGCCTTTGATTAGTAATCCAAACGTATTTGGACCCTGGTTCGAACCCTCAACGCTTAAATTTTGAATAAAAAAATAAAAATCATCATCAATGGTGGTCGAAGGCTTCCAGCATAAGAAGTCACCCTCTGCCAACGGCCTTGTCAAAGACATCGAAGGAGCAGATAGAAGTTCAGAGCAGTCTCTTGCCATTTGGATGAGAAACTGCCCCTAAATGTGGAAGAATTAGCAGTGGTCAACGGCAAGAGGATGCAGAAGGCAATGTAAACAATTTCATTAAAGACATATAATGTGTAACTAAAGGACATGTGGCCTGTTACTGAAAAAGTGTCATGATGATCTCTCCATTGGCAAAAGATTCCGAATAGCCCCCATTTGGGGCTGCAGAAGGGGAATGCAAAGGGGGAGGTGACCAAGAGAAAAATCGATGAAAGGATAACGTTTTACGAGTCGGGGCATGCAATTTCAGAAGTCTGAACGTCGTAGGAAGCAAGAAAATCTTAAAAGGGAAATCTAGATACAGTGCTTCTCAGTGTAGTGAAATGGAAACAATGATTCCTGGTCGCATGAGTGTAGGGTAATATCAACAGCAGCAGAAAATAGTGTAACTGGAATTGGATTCGTTATGACCTCGGAAAGAGAATGAGTTATTGGGAACATTGCTGTGATAGGGTTGTTCTCAACAGAATCGACAGCAAACAAACACGGTCAATAATTTTTCAAGTACACATTCCGACGTCGCAAGCTAAAGATAAAGAGATAGAAAAGTACATGAGTATATTGAGCGGGTTGTTCTATACAAAAAGGGAGATGAAAATGCAATAGTCACAGGGGAATTTAATGAGGTTGTCAGGGAAAGAGCAGAGGTAAGGAAACGGGAGAATCTGGGCTTGGTGTTAGGGATGTGAGGGGATCAACAGTAATTGAGTTCCCCAATAAATAATCAGTAATAGTGAATACTCTGTTCAGGGATCACAAGAGGTGGTGGTATACTTGGAAAAGATCGGGAGACGGGAAGATTTGAGTTAGATTACGTCATACTCAGGTACAGATTCCGAAATCTGATACTGGATTGTAAGGCCTACCTGGGAGCAGAGATAGATTCAGATTACAACCTAGTAGTGATGAATAATAGGCTGAAGTTTAAGAGACCAGTCAGGACGAATCAGTATGCAAAGAAGTGGAATGTGAAAGTAGTAAGGAATGAAGAGCTAAGCTTAAAAGTTCTCTAAGGCTATAGATCCTGCGATAAGGAATAGTACAGTAGTCCGTTCAGTTGAAGAGGAATGGACATCTCTAAAAATGACGATAACAGATGTTTAAAAGAAAAATATAGATCCAAACAAGGTAGCTGCGAAGAAGAGATAGGTATCAGAAAAAATACTTCAGTTGATCGATGAAAGACGGGAATATAAAAACGTTCAGAGAAGTTCAGAAATACAGAAATAAAAATCGCTTAGGATTGAAATAAATAGGAGTGCAGGGATGCTATGGCGAAATTGCTGAAGAATGTGAAGAAATCGAAAAAAAGGAATCACTGTCGGAATATAGGAAGCACAAAGCAGCCTTCGGTGAAATCAAAAGCAAGGGCGGTAACATAAGAGTGCAACGGCAATTCCACTGTTAAATCCAGGGGAGAGTACGGATAGGGGAAAAGAGTACATGGAAAATCTCTATGAGGGGAAAGACTTGTCTTATGTGACCGAAGAAGAAACGTAATTCCATATAGAAGAGATAGGGTACCCAGTATTAGAATCAGAATTTCAAAGAGCTTTGGAAAACTTAAAGATCAAATAAGACAAAATGGGTAGATAGCATTCCACCAGAATTTCTAAAATCTTTGGGAGAAGTTGCAACAAAACGACTATACAAGGATGGTGTGTAGAATGTGTGAGTCTAGCGATATATTATCTGCCTTTCGGAAAACCGTCATTCACTCAATACCGCCTCGCGGTCTAGGCGCCTTGTCACGGTATACGAGGCTCCCTCCGTCAGAGGTTCGTGTCCTCCCTCGGGCATGGGTGTGTGTTGTCCTCAGCGTAAGTTAGTTTAAGTTAGATTAAATAGTACGTAAGCTTAGGGACCAATGACCTTAGCAGTTTGGTGCCATAAGATCTTACCACAATTTTACAATTTTCACACAATAGCAGAGACTGATACAGGTGACAGGTGCGAGAATAGCATATATAAGAAAGGAAAAGAAAAGTGAATATGTATTTGGTAAGGTATAGGATTGGTAATCAGGGTACATGGGCTGCTGGAGTGGAATGCTGACCCCCATTTAAGAATACTAAAGTTTATTTTCACCACGTTAATTAAAACAGAGTACTGGTAACACCACAACGATTAATTAGCATTTGCAAATTGCGGTGATGTACACCGATTATTCAATTGTATAAAAGCAATGAGAATAATAATAAATGAATAGCACCAGTTTGCTTTTGTTCTACAATTTTGTAGAACAAAAGCAAACTGGTGCTTTTCATTTACTGTTATAATGTTGTTCTAGCAAGAACCAACGGAAGATTCTGTTAATATGCAATGAGACTAATTCAAAATAATTTAAAAGTAAAACAGCCTTACGGCCCTAACTTTAAATTAATAAAAAAATAGTTTTACACAAATATAACTTTAACATAACTGCAGATATCAGATCACTAGTTGTGAAATTAAGTAAACTATCTGGTCTTGTGAATATGAAAAGTAACACTTTGTAAAAGCTATTAGGTTTCAAAAAATATTCAAATAGCAAAATTTCACAAATATGTGAACTAACTACTATGGAAAACGTTCGGAAATATGATGTTATGATAGCCCGAAAGATCTACACAGCAATCAGCACATTCTCGACGTTGGGCGTTCACATCCCCCACGCATCTGAATTCCGTGCTCGAGAGCTCAAGTAAATAGGCAGGAGGGCCTGCGCACACGAATGTCGGCTTCTAGAACACACAAACCCAGTTTTTATACACGGTTCACTAAAATACTAAAAGAAACAGCCGAGCACTGGGTAGCGCCAAATGCAGGAAGAGATGTTGAACGTTATAGTGTGACAACAGCAGTTACTGTTAACGCAATAGGTCATTAAACAATTTTCAACGACGGGAATTTCACTTGACAAATTTATAAACGACAACTACCTCAAGATGATAATGATCAGATAATCGGCACACAACCTTAAGTACCAAAGCACCGTTTGAGGGCTCAAAATTGTTACTACCGTAGTTGCCAACAAGGAAGAAGTTTGCAATTCCAGTTTAAATTAGCGGCTGAAGTTTTGTACAGAAAATAAACTTTGATTCATAAAATTGATCTCTTAACATATTAACAGTAATAATAAAAAAGGAATCGCCAAATAACGACCATACTTGTAATTCAAGATAAATGCAACGGAGCCAGGGCACAGCGCAGTTACATGGACTTGCAATGCCAAGTATCCCAGACACAGGTCCAGGTGGTTTAAGCGAAAATCAAAGTAGCTACATGGAGCAGTCATATCCAAAAGTTCCACCACAAACAGGGCTCACCATTTAAAGTTAGTCTAGGAGCTCGCTGCTAACATGAACGCAAGGGTAAACTCCCTAGCTTGCTTCGGTGTTCGAGGCAGACACGACTCTTCAACAGAGCCTATGTTGACCGGTGACTGCTTCCGTACTCCAGTTCCGCTCGCCACCAGATCCAATCGCCGGAGTGTCAACACCGTGCGTCCTCGCAGTACACCAAGCGCCGACTGACTATTCGCGATGCTCTGTGCGCTGTCTTCATCTGCTACTACCGCCAACCGAGTCTCGTCACTGCCCCGACTGAGTCTCACCTCGCGAGCTGCGGCCGTCCTAAATAGAGTGCGCCAGCCAACCAGGACGCCGCAAAGGGCGTAAGTTCGACAGAGAAAGTATCATGCGAAGAACATCGCAGGAATGCACGGCTCAGTATTAGATGACAATCAATTTGGTTTTAAGAATGGTAAAACACCAGAGAGGCATTTCTCATGTTACGGCTGATGATGGAAGCAAGACTAAAGGAAAATAAAGACACGTCCGTAGGATTTGTCGAACTGGAAAAAGCGTTGGACAATGTCAACAGGTGCAATCTGTTTGAAATTGTACAGAAGAATGTAGAAAATTAGGTAGACTTGTACGGAATGAGGATGTTCTCCAGAGAATGGGCTAAGAAAGGAATAAAGGGACAGAATGTGTAACACCGTACCTGTCACTTATCTGGTTTTGGCGTGTGTTCACCCCAGCTAATTGACTAACAGATCAACAGAGAGTGCAAAACTGCCGCAATATCGGATAACGCAAAGAAAGTAATAAGATCCTGTGACCCCTGATAGAATTGCGGTGGCAGTGTTGACATTAATTGATTCAGAATTGATCACTTTTAATTAAAAAGGGGTGCACATTGATGTTATATTCAGCTATTGAACACCAGATGCAAACGTTGAACATAAAATTAATTAAGAAAATGACTTGGGATTTCTACTACTTGATTGAAAACAGATGCAGTCGATTAGCACAAATTGAACTCCCAACCTTCCATCATCACATTACATCACTCTCCTATCAAGCAGTGGTAATAAATTGCGTTTACGTGGAGTAAAGTGCGATAAATCAAAATTAATTCCTATCGACTGACTCAGGTGTAATGCGAAGTGCGAGAAGAATTGCCCAATACACGGCCCATGAAATCCTCATGGAAACTTTGCTGATGTGATCCAACAAATTAATGTGGCCTAATTCAATGCAATATCACCGGATTCAGCGTGGTGGGGCGTCGTCGTTGTGAGGACGTCGGCCAGTGTCGTGGTGCTGCGAGGCTGCGCTCGTCTATTCACTCCTAGCTATCTTGCACTAGCTCAGTCGTCCCATTTGCAAAGTCCTAAACTGCAGAGATGCTCAGTCTCTGTCAGGCAAGCTGAGAAAAGAACGCACCGTCCGCACTCTAGGCAAGCTGGGAATGGAAGACCATAATGGAGACTTATCCCAGTCTGCTCTTCGCCTCGGTTTCCCCTCCAGCACAATCACTTACACCAATTCCAGGGCAAGTCGAGTTACTTATGCGTCACTTCCCAACGCCGACCAATTCCTGCTCTGGGAAGTGAACAAATTCCCACAAAATTTCCCTTCCTCTCAACTTCTGCTATTAAGCTTCTCCCAGGCCATCCATCAACGTTAGCATCTGCACAAAACATTAATTTTTCCGGAATTCTGACTCCCAGGAGAGTACTTCAGATTCCTTGGTCCTATGTTCCCATCGGAGGCCAGCGTGTTTCATTCTGCCGCTCTTCACCTGATTTCCTTCAGACTCTGTGGACCGTGAATTCAGCGTGAAGTTGCTATAGTCATGAACACACATATTTTGGCCTCTGTTGACCGCTCCACCGTAGCTTTGCGCGGCTTTCTCGCATGTTTCACTGAAAACGGGATGACGGACCATTACCAAGAGGCATACAAGTTCTCCGTCTGCTTCCCACTACACCAGCATGGGGTCAACCTCCCACTCACTGTCACTCATCTTAAGGCAGCTGGAGACCACGCCCTGTTACCGCTTTCTAAGAGCTTGAGCCGCCCTAAGCTGCCTAATGTTGCTTCCTTCACCGCTCCCCAGCCAGCCACGGTCAACTCGAATACTTCTCTGGGATAAACTGGTTTCCAGTAAATCGACACGTTTCCACAAAGTGTTCATGTCGTTTGAATCACTTTAAAACCATAACCCCACATTAATTACACCATTACGTCCATACTATACCTTCTACAAGATGCATTGTGCCTTGTGAGTCATTTTTGTTCAGTCCTACTGTTCGCTCAACGTGAGTTAGGTGAACTTTAATGACTTCATGTAAGCGGCATAGTTCTTGCAATCTTACAAATGATTTTGTTAAGACAACAGGGAATAACTTCCATCGCAATAAAGGAAGCTGTAGAAGATGAAAACTATAGAGGAAGACAGAGACTGGAAAAAGTCCCACAAATAATTGAGGATGAAGGTTGCAAGTGCTTTTCTGAAATGAAAAGGTTGGCACAGGAGATAAATTCATGGCGGGCTCCATCAAACCAGTCAGAAGACTGATTATTCAAACAAAATGGGTCACAGATTATCAAAACCGATTGCAGAATGTTTTAGACAAGGTATCTGAATACCATATCTCAGGGCCTATTTTATTCCGAAATACGATGCAGTATTGCTTCGGCTTGCATGCCTGTCTGAAAGAACAGGCACTGCCAGGACTATCGCCATTTTCTTTAATATGATACACTGATAGGGACCATACAAATAATTAATGTACTAGCGTTAGGCAATAAAATGAATGTGAATTTGTTATACAAATACTTCAGATACTAACTTTAAATTGTTGAAACTACGGATAAGAACTGTTGTCAGTAATGTAGAAATAACGATTTGTTGTTATCTACTGTCATTTTGGAACTGCTGACAATGAATGTAAACTGGGTCTTAGTATGTGGATGTAAATAACACAGCTCACGTGAATACATGATGAACCTCCATGGCAGAAAATTATCAGTTTACTTCGAATAGTAGCGCCGTTCACATTATGACTTGCACTGTGACCCTTTCGACGATGCCTATCCGATGTTGTTTATATCTCTTGACGATGCAGATTTTGCTTTATTGTTATATTATATTAGAAGCAGACGAAATTAAGGAGTTCTGCTATGTTGGAAGCAAAATAAAACACAACAGACAAAGCAAGGAGCACAAAAAGAAACAGCCTAGTAGAGGCAAAACGTCATTTCTGGCCAAATTAAGACTGTTCGTATCAAAAGTTGGACTTTGATTGAGGAGGAAGTTTTTGAGATTCGTTGCCTGCGGCACACCTTTATATGGTAGCCAATCATGGAGTGTTGGGAAATAACAAAAGAGGACAATCGAATCGTCTGAGGAGTTTTGTAAAAAGATATTGAAAAGTAGGTGGAGGTTTCCCGAGGGATTAGCTAAGGAAGGAGCATATGCAGAACGCCGAAAGAATAAGAGAAAGAATAATGGGACATGGTGTTAAGTTTTCAAGGGCTAACTTCCATGGAACTACAGTAGTGGAAATCAATATAAGGTCTGCGTTCCGACGAAAGTAGTAGTACAATGTCTCTAGCATATGGTGTCAAATTTATTATTAATTTTGTAGATAAATATGACCTAACAATCATGACAGAATGTATATAGTATCTTTCATAACACGAGTATTCAACAAAGGCGTTTACAGTTCATTTTTGGTAATAGATATAAAGGAATTGTTAGTACTTTTTCCATCGTCCATTCTTGTTAGTTACCTCAAAAATTTTCTTCTGCATTGATTTTGTTCGGTTTATGGTTCTTGTTCTATTTAAAGTAGTAAAGGAATTTTGCTATTTGTGGAGCAAAATAACTGATGATGGTCGAAGTAGAGAGTATATAAAATGTAGACTGGCAATGGCAAGAAAAGCATTTCTGAAGAGAAGAAATTTGTTAACATCTAGAATAAACTTAAGTGTCACGATATCGTTTCTGAAAGTATTTGTATGGAGTGTAGCCATGTATGGAAGTGAAAAGTGGACAATAAACAGTTTGGACAAGAAGAGAATACAAGATTTCGAAATGTGGTGCTACAGAAGAATGCTGAAGGTTAGATGGGTAGACCACTTAGCTAATGATGAGGTATTTAATAGAATTGGGGAAAAGAGGAGTTGAAACATCCTCTCAGAAAAATTTATGTACTTACGTTACTTAATTTTCAAACAGCTGAGCGTAACTGAACATACTCAGACGTTACTCTCTTTACTTATTCTGATCAGCACTAAACTGACACATGATATTTTTACCGCACCGCAATCTGACTTTCAAAAATCGCTACAGATGAATGGCCCTGACTAACAATAACCTATACCTTTCATGAATCACTTACCTCACAAAAATCTTCGTTCGAACTACTGGAATACAGCGAGAACCACTACTGCCACCTAAAGAAAAGATTCTAACTACTGAAGGCACTAATAACTGATAGGCATAGTTAGCAAATGAAAGATTTTGATAGAGAAAAAAACATTGTATTTACCTTAATAGTTTCAAAAGTCATGATATATATATCAGTTCAAGATATCAAGTATTACAAATTTACTCTTTCTGGCGGACATACGTCCAGATCGTCCGCTCTTAAAAGTCTGCCATTACTCTCCCCACATCCACAATTGCTGGCGGCTCATCTCCAACTGCGCAACGCTACACGCTGTTCACATCCAGCTGCTCAACACTAAAATAGCGAATATTACAACAATGCCAACCAGCCATAGACTGCACACAGCACAGTCAGTGACTTTCATACAGAGCGCTACATGGCGTTACCAATATAAAAACCTAAACAGCCTACGTACATAGCCCCCTTGCTCCCCATAAATAAATTTACAAATTGTTTTGGGACTGGCCAATACATATTTGCAAAAAAGAAAATTATATTAACGCTAAAAAATATATCTAATGCACACACTTACCGATACAATGTTGGTCAAAAGCTAAAATTTTCTCACAGTCCATAAAGACAGCTCTGATAGTTCATCACAGTAAAATTGCAGTGTTTTTCTCAAAGTCTGAGCACTTAAAAAAATGCACACGGAAGTAGTGGATTTCCATGCAGTCTTGAAGAAGAAGTGTTGTCCTTCCAACAGAAAGATAAGGCTGACTCTTGACATGCAGACAGGTAATGGGCCACAACAGAGCAAACCCACAGCAGAGTCAGTCAAAGTTGAAGAAAATTGGTAGGTAGGTCATCACAGAGCAGACCCACTGTAGTCCTGGTAGAGAGTATGGTATTGGTGGGCCATCAAAGGTGCAGACCCACTGGAGTCCTTGTAGAAATAATGGCATTGGTGGGTCATCAAAGATGCAGACCCACTGTAGTCCTTGTAGAGATGGCCAGCAGCCATCTGTTGCGACTGTGCGAGTGCACAATCACAATTAAAGTGTCTTGCAGAAAATTTAGCAAGTCCATAAACCACCACTTGTGCACTCACAAACTTTTTTGGTATGTCCTTAGAACCAGCAATGCTGTTGACCAGTCCCTTGCTGAATTATTAACACACGTGCAAACACTAACAGTCCCAGCTTCTCACATATTGTGCATATACTATGACCAATAGAAACGTGTGCAGTGTAATGTAACTTAATTTGAAGAACTGGTGTCTATACAATTATAAATTTACAACATAAGAATACAATTACAACGGTACAAAATACATCGTTAAATAACGTAATAGTACAGATAACATTTGTAGTAATACATGCTTTACAAAAGAATAGAAATAAACATATACATCAGTGTTACACGAATTATGTCATAAGTAAATACATAAAATAATGAGAATAGTTTTCGAAACATTAATTTCACACATGAGCATTGAAACAGAACAGAATTAATAATGTCTAAATATCTTTATAAAGTAAATAACATAGTATTAGAAAAATTCTACACTATAACTCTTACCAGATAAACACATAAAGACAGGAAAAATACAAATACACAAGGGTACATAAACACATAGCGGCATAAAACAAAAGGCAAGGACAGGGTTTGTTTTCGGTGTACCCTGCAAAAAATAAAAAATAAAAAAAATAAAATAAAAAAAATAAAATTCCTATTTAACCCCACTGTCTGTAAACCATATTGTTTTGTTCGTATCCTCTTTCAAAATAAATATTTCTCATTGTACAATACTCATTTTTGCCCAGATCTTTTTCATATAACTTCTTGATGCATTCTTTCCCTATTCTTCATAGTTAGTTTCTTATATAGTCTACCCCCTCTTAAGCAAACTTAAATCTACTGAGCTCAGGTATATATAGCAAGGAACGAGGCAATGCAGCAGCACATAACAAATTAACACAAACAGAAATGATAAAAAATGCCAATTGGCAAAGCAAGCAGCAGTATATCTAAGTTAGCAAAGCAAATGCAACATTACAACTAATATAAGCCAATGTGCAGCAAACAATAAAAATAAATCACTAGTAAAACTGGCTTAACAGAGTAATACAAAGTGAAATTCAGTAGCACTATGCCTGGCAAACAGCAGCAGCAAATGCAATAACTTATATCTAAATATGACAAACCCACAAGCAGAAAAAATAGTACACTAAAGACAACAATGCAGATAAAGGAAATGTCTATGTCATTAAAATCATGCACAACAACAACTTATTCTACGAAAACCATTACCAAGTACTTGAAAAGAAAATTATGTATGCTGTTACTGTTATTAGTCCCTTCTTAGTGATCTTTCCTTTTCAGGTGCTCCTTTTTTGAAGAATGTGGATCGTAAAATTATTATTTAATAGATCTGTTGACAGAAGGTGTTCACATTAGCAAATGCATTTAATTTTATTTTATAAAACGAATGCTATAACACAGCTGGAAACCAGATATCAAATACAATAAGCAACTATGTAAAGCAAAGCATAAAAATATCACTCAATAGCCATGTGGCATTTCATAAGTCAGTAGAAATTCTCTCAACTCTCATAGAAAGACACTTGTCATAATCAGGTGTGCAGATGTAAGAATATTTCCCATCAGTTCATAAGCATTTCAGTAAGTAGCGCAAAGTATGAGCTCCACAGTATGTTTCCAAGCAATAGCATGTCATATTTGCGATGATTCCTTCAAAGGAATGTCAATAGCGAGGTTAATGGCCTTTTTTCTCTCCACCTAATGGCTTTTGCTCCAGGCGACTGGCACAGCTGGGCGCCCATAATGCATTGCGTCAAGGTCACTTAGCTTTCTAACCGAAGTATTTATAACAGCAGTTTGCGCTACAGTGACAGTCTCGTATAAAAAAAATTTCACAGGTCGAGAATTTGCGTTACAAATGTGTAGAAACAAACTCCAATAAATATAACAGAGTCCAAAAAATGTTCGGCTGCATTATGATACATTCACGCATTTACACACAGTTTATAACTCTTAAAGTACAATTCTTGGTTTCAAACATCCTTCTTCTAAAATCAGAGTCCCTAACCACTACTCATTATTCCTTACCTTATTACACATATACAATTTCGTCGAAACTTCTTCAATATTTCATCATAATAAGTACGCAGCATAATCAAATTCCTCATATAGAATCAGCTTATTGATCATAAAAACACCTCAACAGCATAATACACATCTTCATCGTGATAATAACATCATGAAACCTCAGCCAAATCTCATAAATGTAGTAGCTTTCTGCAATAATTTCAAAACCTAAAAAAATTCTCTGCTCATTTCAGTTGTGTCACCTATCTCAAACATACTTTAAAAATCATGATTCCATACCAAATACATCATTCAAAGCTTTCATAGTATCACAATGGTTACAAAACAAATATGGACAATTCACAAAGTACAGACAAAATACAATTTCATAAGTGTGAAGTTATCCAACAGTGTAATTGCGTAAACATGTGTCACTGGCGTATTAAAAAAAATTTGTTTCTGTGTTAAATAATCAGATAGCTGTGTAATTCTGTGTTAGAGAAGTATGGTACCGATGTGTAATGTTGTATAAGCAAATACCATGTTAGCTAGAGCACCTTGTGCTTGCCACGCACATGGTACACAAAGTAAGCGTGTACCCCCCTGAGGATTAATGTAATTATACCCTCAGGTGTTACAGATTACAGCAATGGAATCAAATACATAACGGAAAACCTTTGTGTCTTTGTAATTCTAAAATCTTTAAAAATAAATGTCTTAAGTACACAATTAATCACTCAAATATGTGTACTGTAGCACTAAACTGTGTGTCTTGTAAGATAATTCTGTCGAAGTGTCGTAGTTATCTCCTCTGTAAGGAAAGTTCTGCAGAAGTCAATCTGCATACCTCGTAATAAACAAATGTGAAATGCTATGTGTATAGATATAGTAGTTATTACATACATTACCGTGATCAAGAATTTCCTATACTGAAAAGTATTGTTGTGCTACGGAAAAGGCTGTCTCATTGTAGCTATACCACAACAGTTACTACTAAAACATGTTTTACTTTCCAGAAGAATTCAGAAAAACTGTGCAAATATGAAACAGATACAGCGGAAAAGCAATAATATAAATTGTGTCACTCATTAGTAACATCGTGATATAATCGTGTAGCTGTCAAATAAACTAACCACTGTGTCATCTGGTATCTCTCAGAGATTACTTTAAATTCAGAATGTATTTTCAAGTAAACCAAACGGTGGCATTACAATGTCGTTACCAGTACCGGTATATGTTCTAAGTATGTAAGCCTTATAGTCGTTATGTAATCGTGCAGCTAACAAGCGAGAATGTACACACCAATAACATTGCGTCCTCTGTTCACTATAACAATGCATTTGTAATTACTGTCTAAGTAAGTTCCTTAGGTTCTTGACTGGATAGTTAACTTTAAAACATAGTTGCATGTTAACAGTTTCTAAGTGTGACAAAGATTACTAGTAACGTGAAGTGACAAATTTAATGGCAAAGACTAAGTTAATAAGCAGATTATCTTTCAATAAACGGTTTTACATGTGTAATGTGGTGTACACCTTTACTCTTCCTAGTATGCAGAGTTTCAACTTGAACGCAATTATCATGCAGAAGACGTCGGTAAAGAATATTGGAATTTTTCTCAAGGTTAGCGTCTATGTTACTTTCCTCTGAGCCAGCCGGCGCTCGTGTCTGCCTGCGGTGTGGGTCATTGTCTGTCTCTTTGTTGGCGCGCGTCGCTATTAGGATTAGGAGACCTAACTTCTACATATTCACCTTGTCGAGAGTGCCCTGCCCTGTTTGAATCCTACCAGTTTTTATGAAATTCAGGTCTGTCGTTACGATTATATCGTCTGTCGTCATGTCGGTAGATTACATAGTTTCTTTCTAGTCGGTCATGTGGTGGAGAATTTCTCCCGGAATCGTAACTGTGCAGTGGACCGTTGCGTCTGAAATTGTTCTGTCTCACTTGATAATATTTATGTTGGTTCCCATATTGTCTCTTTCTCTGATTGTCTCTGTTATAGTCATTACCAAGGAGTGGTCATCTTTCCCTTGTGATTATTATTATTCCGCCAGTGGTTGTCATATGGGTGATCTCTGTTTTGGTCACGATTTGCGTTGTAAGAATAGCCTTGTCTTGTCCAGTTGTTATTTCTTCCATCGCGGAATTGTGATGGATGTGACCTGTAATTGTTGTGTTCCTGTTTTCGCGTCCTGCGATTGTCAGTGTCAATTTCTAATTCTTGTAAGAGTCCCTGAAAAGCTTCAATGTCGTCTTTGCAACGTCATGCCAAAATAATATGTCGTAAATGTTCAGGCAATTTGATTAAACAAATGCGGATGAGTTCGGAGGGCTGTATGGGTTTGACAGGTACTGATTCTTGTGCAACATGTCTTCAAAATATTTCACAAGACTGGAAAATTCAGATTGTTCGAAATGTTTCATCATTATGATGCTATGTTTTACTCGGTCTTGTATAGTTTGAGACTAATGTGCAGAGAGGAAGGCATGCTAAAATTCTCCTTCACTGTGATATTCGTGAATGATCTATCGCATTCTTACAGCTGGTTCATTCTCTAAGTAGCCACACATAAATTCTAATCTGTGCTCCAATGAACAGTTGGGAGGAAAACAGTGAGAGAATTGATGAAGCCACGCTTGTGGATGAATGTCGTTGCCAGAATTCTTAAACGTTTTGAATTTACATGTCGTAATAAACAGCTTATAGTCAAAATCATTATGTCGGCAAGTCGCATATCGGTCATTGTTACTTCGTTTTGGCGTTTTGGCGTTCCCATATCAAAATTCGATGTACCTTGCCAATTTCTTTCATAATTTCCGAAGTGCCTCGTGTTATTATTTTGTGGCTTTTCCGTATTTCTATGTCCCTCTTCCCATATTGGAGCGCGAGTGTCCTCTAAAATATGTAATTCTTGTATTACCTGCGTCAACTGCTTTTGTACTTCCCGGATTTCTCTTTTGTACTGTGTATTGATTTGATTTAGATTTTGCTTGAATTTTCTAATTTGTTCATACTCTTCTGTGTCAGTGAAGGCTACGGGTCTTGTGTCATTCAGATCATCATCTACCTTTGTAGATAAGTTAGTGAACTGATCCGAAAGTACGGCTACTTTCTCCGATAGTGAACAGATTTCCTCAGTGTGTTGTTCTGAACCAAGTTTCAATGTCCGTTTGTGTTTAATTCGTAGCTACTGTGTCCTTTAAGTTTTTATGAGTTTTTGCAAGTTGCGTAACCGAATCGGTAGATGCAATTGAGTCAATTTTAGCTTGCAAGGTGTCGTAATTTTCATGAACAATAGTTTGCAGTTCTTTTATGGCTACTTCGTGATTCTGTAAAGCAATTTCATGACGCAAAAAATATGTTGAAAATGCTCACATATTTGTGTTTTTGACATTTCGATTCGATTTTAAGTAACTCAGCAGTTAAACCTTCGTGTGTTTGTTCAAGCGTTTGTTACATTTAGTCTAGCTTTTGAAGCTGTTGCTGTGTTTGTCTTTGATTTTGTTCCATTGTGTCTAACTTTTGAAGCTTTTGTCCCATTTGTTTCTGATTTTGTTCAAGCGTTGTGTCTAACTTTTGTAGGTTTTGTCCCACTTCTTGCATTAACTGTAATAACAATGCACTAGTATCTGAAGCATGTTCCTCAGTGCTATTCGGCAGTGCATTTGAACCGGCAATAATCGCATTTTGAAAAGCAGAAAATGTGTCTTGATTTATTTGAGAAAACGGTGAGGACGCAAAACCTGAATCTACAGTAATTGCAAGATTGTGTCCCGTAATTTCGGATTCCTGAGGCGAGCTGTTCCCGATCGATCGATTGATAAAGCTTCCCTGTTTACTAATTGTTTCACTGTCTACACCATTATTTGCTGCCCGCTCCATTTCCCTATACACAATTACCATATTACTACTTTGAACACAGTTAATTCATTACAAGGTAGCTCTAACACACTGATTTCGTCTTCACTGTCATTTCTCAGTTTACTTTGGAGCCTAGTATTACGTTTTTCACACGCCATTATTGTCACAATGTTTCACACGATAACACAGAAAAGCACAATTTGAAGATCAAAATAAAAAAAACACATTAACATAGCATTGAAAATAACATCTCGTTAATTGCAAGAGCAGCTGCGAAATACTAGGTGCAAATCTACATGCATGCCACAACTGTTTTACTGTACAACAATGAAGAACTACATCTACAAAGGAAATTCTCTCTATAATTACGCGCTAGCAATAAACAATAGCTTCACTGATAACACAAACTACAAGAAAAATTCGGAAGATTCCAGTGAGGTATCCTCGACTAAGGGTCGACTTATCAAACGTCCCCTTCGAAAAATTAATGATTTACTGTACTGATAAACCTCTTACGTTATTTGATTTTCAAATAGCTGAGCGTAACTGAACGTACTCAGACGTTACTCTCTTTACTTATTCTGATCAGCACTAAACAGACACAGAATATTTTTAGCGCAACGCAATCTAACTTTCAAAAATCCCTACAAAAGAATGGCCCTGACTAACAATAACCTATATCTTTCATGAATCACTTACCTCACAAAAATCTTCGTTACTCGAACTACTGCAATACAGGGAGCGACAATACTGCCACCTAAATAAAAGATTCTACCTACTAAAGGCACCACTGCTGATAAGCATAGGTAGCAAATGAAAGATTTTGATAGAGAACAAACAATGTATTTACCTTAATAATTTCAAAAGTCATAATATATATGTCAGTTCATGACAACCTGTGTTACAAATTTACTCTCTCTGATGGACACATGTCCAGATAGTCCGCTCTTAAAATTCTGCCCTTCTCTCTCCCCACATCCACCATTGCTGCCGGCTCACCTCCAACTGCGCAACGCTACGCACTGTCTACATCCAACTGCCCAACACTACAATAGCGAATATTACAACGTTGCAAACCAGCCACAGACTCCACACAGCACAGCCAGTGATTATCATACAGAGCGCTACGTGGCGTTACCAATATAAAAACCTAAACAGCCTACTCACAGAGTTTGTGGTACAACTTGACTAGAAGAAGGGATCGGTTGGTAAGACATGTTCTGAGGCATCAAGGTATCACCAATTGAGTATTGGAGGGCAGCGTGAAGGATAAAAATTGTAGAGGGTGACCAAGAGATGAATACACTAAGCAGATTCAGAAGGATGTAGGTTGCAGTAGGTTCTGGGAGATGAAGAAGGTTGCACAGGATAAAGTAGCATGGACAGCTGCATCAAACCAGTCTCAGGACTGAAGACCACAATAACTACAACAATATGGTTCTTGCAGTGAAACTGTCGCCCACACATCTCGTACAGCATTTTCAGTTCAAAAATGGGATTAAATTGCCTTCCATTGCGATAAACACTCCTTGTAAGTATTCCCCAACGGTTTTTCACGGGGTCCATATCCGAGCTACGTGCAGGTCAGGGCAAGACATCATTGTCTTTATCACCAAACTGCTTGTGGTTGCAGCGGAAACATGAAAAAAATGTGTAATCTTGTTTGAAATTAGACTTTTATTTCCTAGATCCTTGAACATGCTAATCATTTCTGTCTATATTATCTCAGTGCACATGTTAGAGATTATAGAGATCATTGTAGTGTTCAGCCAAGAAATTCATGATTTATCTGTAGCGGAGAAGTCTGCCCAAATTTTAACATGTACACCACCAAAGTTTCTGCTCATTCTTACTTACTGTTCTGTTCTCAGATAACGCATACAATATTAACATCCAGATGGCCCATTTAAATTAAACATTTTCTCATTAGTGATGATCACTATATCCCATTCTGAAGGCTGCGGCGTATGTTTTTCAGTTCAAAAAACGGTTCAAATGGCTCTCAGCACTATGGGACTTAACATCTGAGGTCATCAGTCACCTAGAACGTAGAACTACTTTAACCTAACTAACCTAAGGACATCACACACGTCCATACCCGAGGCAGGATTCGAACCTGCGACCGTAGCGGTCGCGCGGTTCCGGACTGAAGCGCCTAGTGTTTTTCTGTGAACTTCAACCCAACCTCTTAATGTTTGGTTGTTAAAGTAGGCTTCGGCAGTCGTTTCTTGAATGCAAGATGTTTATCATTTAACCAAATTTGTTTTAGAGGTCCGGCAGTTACTGACAGCTGTAGACTAGCAACAAGTAGAGAAGAATAACTGTTTGCGTCCCTCGCTTTGTGCGAAAGGAACAGTTTCGATGACTTAAATAATGTTTTACTCAGCCCCTATTTTACGTTCTGTCAATATCGTGCACCAAATATAACGAAATTATCAATCGCTCTACTTGAATGGTTCAACTTCTTGGTGATTTGTTGGTTACAGAGTTCCATTCCCTTGTAAGCACACGGTTTAGCGTTTTCATATCTTGATAACAGATTTCCCGTGACATTGCCACAGTCTTGATTCATGTACATAAGATGCAATTTTACTAATGGTGTCTGTTTCCTATCTGCAGTAAATGCAAATACGCACACGCTAGCACAACACAGAGCCGACTGCCCTTGTACTGTATCCAATCCTCTCCTATCTGAATAGGTGGTTTCTTATATACTGTACTACTGACATAAAATGCGATTACATTTGTCTGAATTTATAATCATAGTGGATCACATGCTACTGCATATACACTGTTCATAACTATGCGAGCCGACAACGTTAATTGTCCTTCAAATATCCATGCTTTTGTACCGTTTTCCACTACTGGAGAGGGAACCGAAAGGGGTAGAAATTTTAGAGGAAGACAGAGATAGGAGTATATCCAACAAGTAATTGAGAACGTTGGTCGCAAATGCTACAATGAGACGAAGAGCTTAGCATAATTTAATAGATTTCACGATCTGTTACAAAATGATTGAGTTTCTGGAATCAAGAGAACAGTGAAGGAAATATTAGTCGTAAAGTTGGGTGTTGTGCCATCTGTGCGTGGATCGTACCTCACTCGAACGAGAATTGTTGAAAGTGTGACGTCGTTGCGTAGCGGAATATTATCGAGCTGAATGTTGGGCTTTTTCACACGTTGCATCGTACTCTAAGAAATTTAACTGTATCTACGCTGGGTCGCAACAACTAAATTGCTACAGTCTATGAGTATGCTGTGGTTTCTGGGAGTAGGTAAATTAGGAAAATAGTTGGACCAGTTTGTAGTTAGTGACCACAACATAAATTATATTGTCTCTCGGTGTGATTACGTGTTATTATTGGCAAAAGTACTCTATAATATCATTCACTTGCTTCTTTAAGTACCTTTACTTCCCACTAGATGTTCTTGGTATAAGAGGCGAGGGATCTGTTGAAACTTTTCTGTTCGGAACACATCTGGAAACGTGCTTCCCCCACCTCGTGCCATTTCTGCCCCCCCTTCTCTCTGTCTCTGTCTGTCTGTCTGTCTCTCTCTCTCTCTCTCTCTGTCCCTCTCTATCTTTCTCTCTCTCTCTCTCTCTCTCTCTCCCTCTCTCCGTCTCTGAGACTCTTTTCCTGTTTTGCAGAAGCCATTTCTTTTCTTGGTATTACTTTGTTGAAAGTTAAGTGTGATGTATGAAGTCAAAGTTTTATACAGTTTAGCTCCGAGTAAGAAGTCTAAACTCCTCCCTGATGAAGTGAAACAATAATTCAATATAAAGAGCGTATCATTTTTCTTCGCCAGAACTTCAGAAATTAAACAAGTGCACACTTCGCTCTGTTCGTTTTGCTCGCAACTGAAAGTCTCAGCAGAGTACTTGAAGGACTCATTTCTTCAATAAGTAGGAGTTTAGGTTTTATATTAAAAGTATGCATGCAAGGAGATTCCTCAAGTGTGTGTGTGTGTGTGTGTGTGTGTGTGTGTGTGTGTGTGTGAGTGTGTGTGTGTGAGTGTGTGTGTGTGTGAGAGAGAGAGATAGTAATTCGCTAACAATTAACTGTATACTTCGTCAACCTTGGTACAAAGAAATTTACCACTATGTACAAAGAAATGTACAACGAAGAGACTCATAATGTATTAAACAAAGCACTCGCTGTTTAATAAAAGGTAAGTTGTGCTCCCTGAATATTTGTGTGAAATCTGATGCGGGAGGGATGTATTTTTTTTATATATGTAGTGTCCTTTATTTAAAAACTAGCGAACCCGGAGGCTTCGCAATTGCTAAATACGTGTGTAAGTGTACATGTGTCCTAATCCCTCCTCCCCCTCTCCCTGGCCATCTTCTCCTCCCCACCTCTTTTTCTATGTCCTCATCTTCCCACTCTATATTTGTATCAGTTCCTCAATCCTCTCTCTGTGCACCTCCTCATTCCTCTTTATCCATTTCCTCTTCCGCCTCCCATCTCCACCATCACCCTCTCTGTGTACATTTTCTCTCCCTACCCTTTTTACCGTGGTCTAGGGGTAGCGTCTTTGATTCATAATCAAAACGTCTTCAGCCCCGGGCTCGATCCCCGCCACTGCCTAAATTTTGATAAATAATCAGCATTGGCGGCCGAAGACTTCCGGCTTAAGAAGTCAGCCTCATCCTGCCAATGGCATTGTCAAAGAGGGCGGAGGAGCGGATAGAGGTTCAGGGCACTTTCTTGTCCTAGGGGTGGGAAATTGCCCCAAAAGGCGGAAGAATCAGCAATGATCAACGACATGAGGATGCAGAAGGCAATGGAAACCACTACATTAAAGACACGTAACGTGTATCCACAGGACATGTGGCCTGTAATTGAAGAAGTGTCATGATGATCTCTTTATTGGCAAAAGATTCCAGAATAGTCCCCCATTCGGATCTCCGGGAGGGGACTGCCAAGGGGGAGGTTACCATGAGAAAAAGATTGAATAATCAAAGAAAGGATAATGTTCTACGAGTCGAGGCGTGGAATGTCACAAGCTTGAACGTGGTAGGGAAACTAGAAAATCTGAGAAGGGAAATGCAAAGGCTCAATCTAGATATAGTAGGGGTCAGTGAAGTGAAGTGGAAGGAAGACAAGGATTTCTGGTCAGATGAGTATCGGGTAATATCAACAGCAGCAGAAAATGGTATAACAGGTGTAGGATTCGTTATGAGTAGAAAGGTAGGGCAGAGGGTGTGTTACCGTGAACAATTCAGTGACCGGATTGTTCTAATCAGAATCGACAGCATACCAACACCGACAACGATAGTTCAGGTATACATGCCGACGTCGCAAGCTGAAGATGAACAGATAGAGAAAGTGTATGAGGATATTGAAAGGGTAATGCAGTATGTAAAGGGGGACAAAATTCTAATAGTCATGGGCGACTGGAATGCAGTTGTAGGGAAAGGAGTAGAAGAAAAGGTTACAGGAGAATATGGGCTTGGGACAAGGAATGAAAGAGGAGAAAGACTAATTGAGTTCTGTAACAAGTTTCAGCTAGTAATAGCGAATACCCTGTTCAAGAATCACAAGAGGATGAGGTATACTTCGAAAAGGCCGGGAGATACGGGAAGATTTCAATTAGATTACATCATGGTCAGACAGAAATTCCGAAATCAGATACTGGATTGTAAGGCGTACCCAGGAGCAAATATAAACTCAGATCACAATATAGTAGTGATGAAGAGTAGGCTGATGTTCAAGACGTTAGTCAGGAAGAATCAATACGCAAAGAAGTGGGACACGGAAGTACTAAGGAATGACGAGATACGTCTGAAGTTCTTTAACGCTATATATACAGCAATAAGGAATTGCGCAGTAGGCAGTACAGTTGAAGAGGAATGGACATCTCTAAAAAGGGCCATCACAGAAGTTGGGAAGGAAAACATAGGTACAAAGAAGGTAGCTGCGAATAAACCATGGGTAACAGAAGAAATACTTCAGTTGATTGATGAAAGGAGGAAGTACAAACATGTGCCGGAAAAATCAGGAATACAGAAACACAAGTCGCTGAGGAATTAAATAAATAGGAAGTGCAGGGAAGCTAAGACGAAATGGCTGCACAAAAAATGTGAAGACATCGAAAAAGATATGATTGTCGGAAGGACAGACTCAGCGAACAGGAAAGTCAAAACAACCTTTGGTGACATTAAAAGCAACGGTGGTAACATTAAGAGTGCAACGGGAATTACACTGTTAAATGCAGAGGAGAGAGCAGATAGGTGGAAAGAATACATTGAAAGCCTCTATGACGGTGAAGATTTGTCTGATGTGATAGAAGAAGAAACAGGAGTCGATTTAGAAGAGATAGGGGATCCAGTATTAGAATCGGAATTTAAAAGGGCTTTGGAGGACTTACGGTCAAATAAGGCAGAAGGGATAAATAACATTCCATCAGAATTTCTAAAATCATTGGGGGAAGTGGCAACAAAACGACTATTTACGTTGGTGTGTAGAGTCTGGCGATATACCATCTGACTTTCGGAAAAGCATCATCCACACAATTCCGAAGACGGCAAGAGCTGACAAGTGCGAGAATTATCGCACAATCAGCTTAACAGCTCATGCATCGAAGCTGCTTACAAGAATAATATACAGAAGAATGGAAAAGGAAATTGAGAATGCGCTAGGTGAAGATCAGTTTGGCTTTAGGAAAAGTAAAGGGACGAAAGAGGCAATTCTGACGTTACGGCTAATAATGGAAGCAAGGCTAAAGAAAAATCGAGACACTTTCATACGATTTGTCGACCTGGAAAAAGCGTTCGACAATATAAAATGGTGCAAGCTGTTCGAGATTCTGAAAAAAGTAGGGGTAAGCTACAGGGAGAGACGGGTCATATACAATATGTACAACAACCAAGAGGGAATAATAAGAGTGGACGATCAAGAATGAAGTGCTCGTATTAAGAAGGGTGTAAGACAAGGCTGTAGCCTTTCGCCCCTACTCTTCAATCTGTATATCGAGGAAGCAATGATGGAAATAAAAGAAAGGTTCAGGAGTGGAATTAAAATACAAGGTGAAAGGATATCAATGATACGATTCGCTGATGACATTGCTATCCTGAGTGAATGTGAAGAAGAATTAAATGATCTGCTGAACGGAATGAACAGTCTAATGAGTGCGCGGTATGGTTTAAGAGTAAATCGGAGAAAGGCGAAGGTAATGAGAAGTAGTGGAAATGAGAACAGCGAGAAACTTAATATCAGGATTGATGGCCACGAAGTCAATGAAGTTAAGGAATTCTGCTACCTAGGCAGTAAAATAACCAATGACGGACGGAGCAAGGAGGACATCAAAAGCAGACTCGCTATGGCAAAAAAGGCATTTCTGGCCAAGAGAAGTCTACTAATATCAAATATCGGCCTTAATTTGAGGAAGAAATTTCTGAGGATGTACGTCTGGAGTACAGCATTGTATGGTAGTGAAACATGGACTGTGGAAAAACCGGAACAGAAGAGAATCGAAGCATTTAAGATGTGGTGCTATAGACAAATGTTGAAAATTAGGTGGACTGATAAGGTAAGGAATGAGGAGATTCTACGCAGAATCGGAGAGGAAAGGAATATGTGGAAAACACTGACAAGGAGAAGGGTCAGGATGATAGGACATCTGCTAAGACATGAGGGAATGACTTCCATGGTACCAGAGGGAGCTGTAGAGGGCAAAAACTGTAGAGGAAGACAGAGATTGGAATACGTCAAGCAAATAATTGAGGACATAGGTTGCAAGTGCTACTCTGAGATGAAGAGGTTAGCACAGGAAAGGAATTCAAAAAACCCTCCTCTGTCCATCTACTCCTTCCCTCTCTTTGTCCTTGAGCTTCGTTTGTTGTTATTACAAGGGAAAAATAAGTTTTGGAATGGGCTGAATGACCTACTATCGGCGATAAAACTGCTTTCGGGAAACAAAACAAAGCTACACACATGCACAGCAGAGCAGATGATAGCATTTTTCTCTGTCACAGGTGGTTTTAACAGATAACCAGTACGCTTTTATTTTACAGAAATACATGTTAGCTATGAGCATATGAATATCTATTAGAATATCCTGTGCAAATATTGAAGAAAAGTTGGTGAAGAACGTTTCGAGAAATTTTCTAATAACATTTCATAGATTACACAGGTCCACACCAGCCGGCGCAAGGTTTACATATATATATATATATATATATATATATATATATATATATATATATATATATATATATATATATATATATATATATATATATATATATATAAACGTTTATTAGAGCAATATGTAAAAATTTCAAAGTGGTCAAAACTTTTCGAAAAAATTTTGCAACAGCGTTTCCCCTTTCCTCATTTAATTTGTACTTGTATATTATAATATGACGAATATAAAACACATCCATAGTCAAATGCAATTTTGGTCAGAATATCAAAGTAATCGCAGAGGAGCTTCCACAGATAAGATTTAAACTAAGGAAGATTATTTATATAGATACACTTTCCTGTAATACATATTTCTATTCAGATATTAGAAACCATATATGTAGGGCATATGCAAGAAAGTTGGTTTAAGAGGCATTTAATGCACATGCTTTATAGGAAAAAGTTAAGCAGTCATCGATCCAAAACCTGTTTTGGACACCAAAGTGCCTTACTACGCATGGTCCTGTTGGAGGTGATGCGCCATTGCCTTTCTCCTATTACGGTACTACTCGAAATCTTTTTTTATATCAAGGAAGGTTGACAGTTGTGGAAGAAGTGATGAACGACAGGTAAAACTCCTAGTATTGTCTAGGAATTGTACCCAAGAATTCTGGATTTGTAGTCTGGCACTTTACCAAGAATCCACACTACACTTATGTAGTTAAAATGAGAGAAATTTTCGTTTCTTGAGTTTATGTTTTGTCAAATCATGTCAAAGTAAAACCATTAAAAAATCAACAATGTTTCAAACTAACTGCGTATTTGAAAGTATACGTTTCATGAACTACATTTTAAACTTTCGTCGAGGGAGAGTTCAGATTAAGTGTTTTCAAATTTTTAAAGCATTCACGTTTCTGGAAATACGGAGTCTATATGGTGGAAGAATGTAATCGTACACTCCAGTTGGTGCAGCCCTGGAATCATAGAAATAGCAACAAAATAAATTGTTTCATTTGTTGCTATATCATTGATCTATTTAACTCATTTGATATATCTAGGTGATGAACGAGAATCATTAATACTGTAGATGGAAATGTGTCTGTTAAGTATGTAGCGTTCATCTGTTGAGTTATGTATCATTTATCAAGATGTTGAAGCTAATATCGGTTTTATCATTTTACTTTGTGGTTTGATATCATTCAAAGACAAGTGGTATATATTAAAATCTTACTACAAGGATTATCCAAGGATTTCACTTTCCTGCTCGTCGAGATGATGGCTTCCAGTACCTTACATACCTGATTAAAAGACATTGTCTTGCTATTAATTGGATGTAAAATTAAAATTGAAACAAATTTAGGATGTTCTGTCTTGTAATTGTGGATATCATTAACAACACCAGCTTCCATTTATTTTAAGTTTTTACTTCATCAATCACTCCTAGTATTCTGGATCAATGAAAGAAAGAAATGTTATCTATTATTGATCTTAAAACACAAATGGGATCACCACTCCATCGCCTCCCCCTCTCTGCCGCACGAGCAACTGCGGTGATTGAGCCACCGATTAATTTTTGTAGTATTGAACGTTCTCAGGAGATATAGAATTCTCAATTGTCATCCCTACTGCACCACTGTCCGTCCTTTCATCATCCCCACCACTCAATAGTTGAGGGAGTATGAATGACAATAGTGGTTTATTTAATTTTACAAAAGTAATGACTAGTTTTATTGCCTCCTTTATAACTACAATGAGCTGATAAATCTTGAATAAAAACGTGACAAACACAAATCATAAAAGGGATGGTGCGTAATTCGCATAGTACTCGTTGAGGTAGTAGTTATACAAGTTCTCCCCTGAATTAACTCCTTATACAATGCAATCTGACTTTTGTTACCTGAACCCACTGTGAGGACTGACTCTTCAAATGGAATCAACTACGTGCAAGTATACCACAAACTATGGTCCACCAGGAACCAAGTTTGTGAGTAACGTTTAAGAATCCTATGCGAGTGGAGCAATACTTTGCGCTTTTACCTTCATTCCGGAGGCAGTAGATAACGGAGCGCTGTGGGTGAGGATCAACACGCTGCAGCATCTGTAATGTTCTGATGCACGGACGAAAATCTGCAAGCTGTGAGGAATGGCGTTCAGAACGTGGGAAACTTCCCTATCAGAGCCCTGAAAACCCAGCAGATTTCAGTGTGAAGTGCACACGTTCACTGGTCTCGCCAAACTAATCTGACTCACATGCACGATCGTGCGTGGTGAAATTGTCAAACGTCAGACAGTCAACTCAAGATTAATAAGTGTACCCTCGAGACACAAGATATGTCCGAGATGATAGGCAGTTCCACTGTCGGTACAGTAGGAAACTGATGCTCACTCCTAGTCCACTGCAAGGTACAGGACACAGGTCTCACCAACAGGGAACCACCTAATGTTCTCTACCAGAGGAGTACCAGAAGATCAAGAATGCATGAAGCCTCGGTACGGGACCCAAATTAGCAAATATGAAATCGCTCCACATTGTACAAACCAGTCGAACTATGCTCTACTCTTTGAATCTCCCGTCTTGACTGTTCTGTTAGGATGGTAGCCGATCCAGTCACAGCACTGGGGTTCCGACGCTCAGGGAGCAAGCCTCCACTTCACATGTCCTGAGAAGAGCCAATCAGCTACTGAAAATCTCTCTTGTCGACAAAACAAGATTTTAGATAGGGAGGCGTTGTTCTCTTGGTGAGGATGGCCATGTTTCGGCAAAAAATATCTGCCTTGATGGGACCACAGTTCTCCATTTGCAGAGAGATCTAATCTTTTCAGACCAACCATTTTTCAGTTTCTGAAAGACGGCTGTTAAGCTTCCCAGACTGTCGTTCCCATGAAATATATATGTTTTTGCTGCTCGCTGAAGGAACCTAGCGCTTTCTGACGTCAGGGGAGTTACAATCTGATCTCCGCTAAGGACATGCAATTGCCGTTCTACCCATGTTGTCCCAGTTGGTAACATGAGAATGCACAGAGTCTTATGTTCTCCCTCCCATTGGCATAATGGCTCAGTTTACAGCCAAATGTGACACTGGGGAACACCGAGATGGTGACATGAAATATGAATAATAATCCGACTGACAGTTTCGTTAAAGTGAGAGTGCGGCGTGCCACTTCTCAATCTCACTAGGTGAGTCACCAGCATAACTTAAAGAACTCTGACATAGAGCCGCATTATATTTCTGTGTACTTTCGTTTACTTGTAACTTATTCTGTTATAATTGAAGAGATCTAAGTTGTATACATCTGTTTCTATTCACACATTTCCTTCATCTAAATAGACTGCTATTCTGTATTCCTTCAGTTACTCCTATGCTTTATATCTACTTTATTAAAAGCGACATACAATCATGAAATGCAGGAATTTTTCTCGGACCAAAGTAAGGAGAATTGCGTCGATACAATAAATGGACTACCATGAACTTCAAACTAAGGTTTGGCGCCAAAAAGTAATGAAGCAGGTAACGAGTTAGGCATGAATATCGACAGCAAATGTGAACAAAATCTGTGGGTCGAGGTGCCACATTGGTATTTTTCAAAAAGAATAGTGAATAGCTACGCAATGTCATCTCATCAGTACATTACAGATCCTTACTCATTCACTCCAATTTATGTGGGGGTATCGACCTGAGAAGCATCAGAATGAAGCAACACAGTTTCATTAAATTATTATGCAAACCAAGGAGTGAAATTAATGAATATAGATGGAATAGTTTTGAAAAGATTTAGTGCACCAATTTGTTTTGGCTCCGCTGAGGGCGCATGGCACAAGCAGTGAAATAAATGAATGCAGACGCAACGGTTTTGAAATCATTTAGTGTGCTGGTTTGTTTTGGCTCTGCTAAAGGCGTCTTACCGTTAATATGGCGCGAGTATTTTAAAGTTTAACACGACTGTAGACGTATACCTCCTGGCAGACAAATGAGATAAGTTTAATTTTTCGTGGTGACAATTAAAACGGTATAACTATCCCACATGTACAGAAGCTTTCGCATGTAGAGGCAAAATGCATGCAACAAAGTAACTCTACCAAATGGAAGTGTATGACGCTCATTGTAGCTATTGACTTAATAGTAGATTTGATTTCTTTAACTTTGTTTTTCAAAACTGTTACATCGCTCTACTGCTCTCCATATTTCGTTCATAGATTTCAGTTTGTCACTTCCAACACGAATGTCTAATTATTTATGAACTCTAGGAATAACTTAAATTGTGATATTTCCATTGAAAATAACCGAAACGACTCCAGTATGCAGTACTAAATGGATTTATTTTACAAACACGCTTCATATCGCTACACCCTTGTTGTAAATAAAGGAAATACGCTATAATACAATAAGCGAATAGATGCGTGGTAAGTGTAATATCTGACTGGGACTCACGAAAAAAATACTGACACCATTGACGTACTTCAAGTAATGGCTCCACATACATGTGGCAAATATCTCCAACACTCAAAAGTTTCTGAATTGCAACTCGTTACGGTAATAATATCATCAAATGGCAGGTCTTTCGTGGCTATATATTAGTTTGGCTGAGAGGTGCTTGTTGGTCATTGGCACCGAAGTCTTCCTTCTGAAATTTGTGATCGAAATCTGCTGCTTCGAAATAAATTTGTGAAGAGAGTTCTGCTTCACCTGCGCATCTGCGAACGTCTGAGGATTAAGAATAAAAGGCTACAGGGAGTGAATACTAAAATATCCTTTAAAAAGCTCTACAGTAAATAAAAACAATGGCGTAACCAAAACAGGAACAACCTCTTTCAAAGTGGACACCTTGGCATTTTTGTGTAATAAAACTGTGATGCATCTGAGGTTATCAACTGTATGAGAGGGTTCCGGCGAAGACGCACTGTGTATTTTTATTCGTCCCAAGTGTACTCATTTTGATTCATGTCAGCGAGAAGCGAAGGCGCTTCCATTTCGTTGTTGGCTGCATTCAAGAGGACACCGTTTACGGAATGGGTTATTGCACTAGTACAATATCTTGAAATATTAACGAAGAACTGCATGCCAGGGCAGTAGTTCTAATTGTCTTCTCCTGGTACTGTACTTTCCTCACGTTACCGGCTATAGCCGTGAGAGGTGGTGTATGTGAATCCCGCCCAAGAGCCAACCGCCAGAAATCCATGCTAAACCTATTTATCACGAGGGGCGTTCAATAATCAATAGAGCACATTTCTTCTGAAAACAGGTTGGTTGTATTCCAGATTTCCTTACATCATATTATTCCCCACTCTTTTGGTTACAAAACCCTGTTGTTACGGTGCTCGCTTATTTCCAAGTCCGTATCTATCTTAGTGCTGAGTTTTCACTCAGACGGCGCTTTGGCGTTAGGCGGTTGTTTCTGTGTGTGATCGCTGGCGGGGGCTTAGCTGGAGGCGGGTGAAGAGGAAAGAGGTGGCTGCGTTGGCGTGGCGACAATTCGGCTCGGCTGGGGTTGTTTGCTACTAGACGCCGAGTGGGGCCCGATGAGAAGACCGGACCGTGATTTTACCGTTAATAGTGTTGACAGCGGCGTGGTGTGCCGTTTAACTTGATTCGCAAGGGGAGCAAAATCTCGCCTGTTGTAGTTTGTCGAGCCTGAGTTTGAAATACCTTCTATGCGCGGCGGGATGCCATTTCGTCCTCCTGTCTCTCTGTCGCCGGGATTGCTATCCTCGTTTACCATCCCATGGTTGTTTATCGATGGGGTACGCTGCTCTCCGTACTCTACTAGACGCTGGTGATGGAAATGCGTCGTTCATCGGCACGTTAGCGTGGGTGCTTTATGTTTGATCTTCAAGTGCATAGTCTTCGAGTGGCACTCCTTAGAGTTTGCCTTGCGCAGTTATTTTGTCTTGTGGTGCTTCTGCTTTCCGTTAACGAAGGTTAACCTTGATTCGGCACTCCGTACGACGCTTGGCACTTCAGCAGGCGGATCGGAGCCACCCTCGCGACTAAACGGAAGTCTTTGGATGGAGAGGTCTTGTGTTTTGCATATTGTTCATAAATTATTGTTTTGGTATTAAGTTGGCTGAGATTTCTGATGGATTTCCCGCCATTTGGTCTGTTGTCCGGACGCTTGGCACCTCAGCAGGCGGGTCGGAGCCACCCTAGCGACTAAACGGATGTCTTTGGACTGAGAGGTCTTGTGTTTTGCATATTGTTCATAAATTGTTGTTTAGGTATTAAGTTGGCTGAGATTTCTGATGGATTTTCCGGCATTTGGTCTGCTGCCCGGCCGGGGCTAGGTCTCTTTATTTTAAAGGTTGGTCTCTGTTTTGGCTTAGCACAATTTTGGTCTACTGCCTGGTGGTTCTGGTAGTTAGCCGTGTCGCTGTAGTTGTGTTGCATTTTGCATGGGGCTGTGTGCTCGGAGCCGTGGAGTACCATTTGTGTGAACTGCTTCACTGGGGAGTAGTGATCGGGCCATTCTTGGTCCTCTGCTGTATGAAATGATTTTATTATTATTTTAAAGTAACATTATCGCTTCAATGATTTAATTCTTGTTGCGTTAATTGCAACTTGGGTACAGAGAAATTTAGTAGTGTAGTTACGGAAGATTTAATAGTGGCACATGCCTCGTTACCTGTTTCGTAATCTGTTTATTACCGAAAGACCTTAAGCTCATCGTCATATGATGTGATTTTTCTTAAATTATTGTATTTTTATGTCATGTTATGCTTTTTTTTTTTTAATTTGCTGATAACTGGTGTAATGTTCCAAGTATTAAAATGTTTCATGTAGCTATCACTTGGGTGACACGCGCGGAACGCCAAAGGAGAGAGTAGTTGCGTGCCGTACGTGTCCGTTGTTGGCGCGGCCCGGTGTCCGTTGTTTGTTTTGGTCCACCTGAGTTAATTATTGTGTAGCCTCCTCCCTTGCGGCCCCGTGGTGTTCTCCTCATAGACATTTCCTTCAAGGCATTTTAGTTAATTTTATGCTAGTATTACTTTAATTTCTTACTTTTCTTACACTGGTAAAATTGTGCGCCCTTCATTATGCACACTGTTTGTCGTAGCGGAGTTCATGTGCCATTGTAATTTCTTAAACTCAATTAGGTGTGCCCTTCGTGATACATATTGTTTGTTATAATAGATTTGAGTATGGCAATTATAATGTCTCATATATCACGATGTGCGTGTTTAATGGTGCAATAAATGGATGATTGTTATTTCTGATTTTGGCGCCCTTAATGCCTCCTTTCTTGTCTCTATTGGTACGCTATCCTTGTACTCGTGTTGGTAAACCACATCAGTGTTTGTTCCCCTTGCGAATCAAGTTAAACGGCACACCACGCCACTGTCCACACTATTAACCGTAAAATCACGGTCCGGTCTTCCCATCGGATCCCACTCGACGTCCAGACGCAAACAACCCCAGGCGAGCCGAATTGTCGCCACACCAAGGCAGCCACCTCTTTCCTCCTCACACGCCTCCAGCTAAGCCCCGGCCAGCGATCACACACGGAAACAACCGCCTAATGCCAAAACGGCGTCTGAGTGAAAACTCAGCACTAAGATCGATACGGACTTGGAAATAAGCGAGCACCGTAACACCTGTTTTTCAATACAATCTGCGTTGACCCGCCGCGGTGGCCGAGCTGTTCTAGGCGTTTCAGTCCGGAACCGCGCAACTGCTACTGTCGCAGGTTCGAATCCTGCCTCGGGCATGGATGTGTGTGATGTCCTTAGGTTAGTTAGGTTTAAGTAGTTCTAAGTTCTAGGGGACAGATGACCTCAGATGTTAAGTCCCATAGTGCTCAGACCCATTTTTTGAATCTGCGTTGAGTGCGGCCGCCTTACACCACCACACTAGGGGAGCCTGTATACCCACATGGTACCACTCTAATGCTCACGTCGGAGCCAAAGTCTTGCTGCATCAATAATCAGCCAATCATCCATGTACTGCTTCCCGCGAGGTACATCCTTCATTGGGCCAAACACATTGATGTCGGAAGGAGCAAGATCCGGGCTTTCGGGTGGATGAGGGAGAACAGACTAATGAAATTTGATGAGCTCCTGTCGGGTGCGCAGATTCTGTGAGGCCTAGCGTTATCATGGAGAAGTATAAGTTCGTTCGCACTAATTTGGTGCGGTAGATGTTGAGGTCATTTCTTCAAATTCCTGAGGATAGCGCATAACGCTTCCGACTTGATCGTCGCCACATGAGAGATGATATCCCCAAAACAACCTCTTCAGAGTCCCAGAAGGCCGTTGTCATGACTTTAGGGGCTGAGGGTGTAGCTTTCAACTTTTTCTTTGGAGGAGAGGTGGCGTGGCACCACCGCGTGTTTTAATGGTGGATTTTTTAATATTTATTATTTATTACTGGGTTTTCAAATCATTATTTAACTTTACATTATTCTGGCTGTTAAAATGTTCACATTCAAGTGCAAGTCTGAATCAAGTTAAAATTATCTTTGGCTAAATGAGTTGTCAATTACAGCAAGAACATTACGTACTTGAAAAATCATATAAAAGTATTTTAAATATTGCAGTTTGAATGCAATTACCTCCATAATAATTAATTGTATGTTGGTGAGTATAATTTTGTGACGTGATTTACGGCTATAAGTTATGGGACTTCGTGTTGTGAAATGTTAAATTTCAGATGCAGGTTCTGTTCTAAAAGCAAACCAAACGTACTACACTGATTGGTGCCGTTAATACGCACTCATTCACTAGCAGACACCCCCACACAAAGTAAGCCACATTTAATTATCAAATTCATGAAAAAAAGCTGAGAAAAAAGGTGATTAGTCGTAACAGCAAACACAACGAGATTAAATAGTTATTATTATGTAAAATCAGCACAAATAACAAAATCTCTACGTAACATGGACCAAGAAATATATTTTATGATAATACCAGACAATGGCTGAATAGGTAGAGAGAGAACCAAAAGTTGCGAGTCCTTGTTCGCTTAAATTACAAAAATAATCCAAGTACATAGATATTAAATTCATTATATTCTCAGTTTCTATTATCAGCGATAAAACCATCTCAGCACTACTGCTCGAAAACACAGTCACAAAACACTTGGGGAAACAATACACAGACCTCTAAATTCTTAAAAGTTAGTCAAGTCTTTGTAAAAAAATTTAAAAATTTACATCGCATCAGTATGTCTTCCGATTGTCCTTTTTTTCGTCATTTTATTTGTTTGAGCTGGAGCCTGTTTTAGTTTCGCCAGGAATGTAATTTGCCTTCCCATTCGGGTGCGATCCTGACGGAACCAGGCGAAACGATAGGAAAGGCATAGGCATCTAGTTACTTTTTTCGCATGCAAAGTTTTCTCATAAAATTTACAAACATTACACATTGACAAACTCATATCATTGACTACATTAATCAGAATGAAAAAATTACATCGTTAGGAAAAACATCAAGGTAGGAATCTGCATTTTCGATAGTTATTTGTCCTTTTGACTTGAGTTTGAGTTTTGAAATGTTCATATTGAACATTCAGGAATCATCGTATGATTTTTGATATAAAAA
Source organism: Schistocerca serialis cubense (assembly GCF_023864345.2). Taxonomy (NCBI): domain Eukaryota; kingdom Metazoa; phylum Arthropoda; class Insecta; order Orthoptera; family Acrididae; genus Schistocerca; species Schistocerca serialis. The sequence continues at coordinate 617,863,140 of NC_064641.1, forward strand.
TACGTGTGGTTTTTGAAACAGTTTACAATAACCACTCAGTTGACTATTATTCATTCTTGTACGACGGTTGTAAAGGCGACGCATTGTAGGGGAGTCAGTCGTGCTGCAGCATTCGCCGTTGCTGTTGTGTAGAGCGGTCACGGCGGCTTGATCTTGGCAAACATGTTTCTTCAAGTATGTAATGTTGTGACTGTTATACACTCACTACGTCGACACAACTTTGAGAGTGGGCTCCAAAAACGCAACGCATAGTTCTGTTACGGTCATCTCGAGGACCTAATAGTCACCAAAGGGCTAATAAACGGTACCCGTTGTCATCTGGTGCTGTTGACAGAAGGGGTCACTGCCAGCCACAGCTACCGTGTTTTGTGTTTCACAATTGAGGTCGGGTGATCGAATGGCGTTGCAGCGATGGACACCAAACTGGAGGGTAAGAGAAGAATGTGCGCAAAATTAATCATATTGTGCCTTGTACAGAAGAGCAATGAGTATACAGGCTTACTTTTATCTACGCTGCAAGTAATTGTACGTTGAGATCAAAAGATCATTAAGAAAGATTATTCAAAACAAAACGTTTGCCATGAAAATGATAAGGTACACACACACACACACACACACACACACACACACACACACACACACACACACACATTCATAAATACACAGATATTTTTATTTTATTTTTGTCTGGGACCAATGGTACTAAGTTACAGTATTAAATTCAGAACGGGAGCAGTCCCTGCGGTTCGATATTTCGTGAATTCAGCAGACGAATGGAAATGATCTCCTAAATATTCAGTTTCCCACCCGGAACCCCCTCTGCCCTATTCCCAGCCAGTGGGCTATTTAGCTGAAAAGAACTGAATTTATTCTACAACAGCTCACAAAACTTGCAGCAAAAGACTACGAAAGTTGTTCAAAAATTAAAAACTAAATAAATAAGCGTCGAATAATATTTTAAACCGTTTACTGTTGAAATAGTGTTTACGCTCTTCGAATAATCACAGATGAAATTTTTGTATTGAAATTGCAGCTACAGCGCTCTGAAATCCCTTACTGCAGTTGTTAAAATCTCCGGATGCAAAACTGTAGCCGTGGCTTCAATGCCCCAACAACTTCAGCGCAACCTTGGCCTTCACTGCAACTGGACATGGGGTAAGTTTATTTCTCTAGAGACAATCAAGTAATCACCCATGTTCTAGATCTTCATACAGGATACAGGACAAAATGGCAGTAAGAACTGATATTAGTACACGAAATTTACTACAAATTAAACCGTTTTACGTAATATTTAATTCATGTGTGAAACGGTCTTGGATTCCACGTGCTTGCAAATGTTGATCCAGGCCTGTTTGTGATGGAGAAAATTAAAACTCATGCCTGTGCAATGTCATTATTTGTATTTGCTGCAGCTAATAATTTAGTATATTTCGCACTGGTCCTCGCATTCAATATCACTTTTAAGTTGAGAACTTAAAATGTGACTCAATGAGTAAGAATAACATCGCAGTTGATTGAATAATTGTAGTGCAAGGCACACAAAATTTCACAGTTAAGTTGTTAAACGATAACTTTCGTGATGATATGGAGCTGTAGCCTGTAATACTGCGGTATGGTTTATTATCGATGTAGCTTCGACTTTACATGTTAACCCTCTGAATCCCAATAACAAAAAAATTGATTTTAAAATTCTTCATATGATTGACCTTTATTATCGTAGTAGGCAACGAATACTAGAACTAACTGGCAAAGGAAAAGCACTGAATTATTTTAAAAATTGGAGTAAAATGTAAAATTTAAAAAAAATTATTAGTATAGGTATAACATTGGAAGCGCTGGTACATGTTTTCAGTCACCCATCCTTTCATGAGATATATTTCGCATTTATTCGAGACACAACCCGACATCTAGAAACTTCCATCACTAAATCATAAGCCTCTTTTTCTCTCTTGTTTTTTTGAGTTATCCATGATGTGGCTGGTTTAATGTGCCCCAACATGAACACCTTTCCTGTGTCAATATCGTCGTCTCAGAGTAGCATTTGCGGCATACGTTCTCAATTATTTGCTGTCTTCCTCTAGAGCTTTTATCTTCTACCGCACCCTCTAGTATCATGAAAACTATACCGTAATATCTTAACGGATGTCCTACCAACCTCTTCCTCCTTCATGTCAGTGTTTGCCATGTACTCCTTTCCTCGCCAAGTCTGCGGAGATCCTCCTCATTGCAAACCTAATCAGTCCATCTAGTTTTCGACATTCTTCTATAGCAACACACCTCAAATGCTTCGATTTTCTTCTCCTCCTGTTTTTTCTCAGTTCATGTTTCACTCTCACACAATGCTGTGCTGCTAACGCACATTTTTTGATATTTCATCCTCAAATAAATTCCCACATTTGATAGTAGTAGACTTCTCTTTGCCAGGAATGTCCTTTTAACTGTGCTAGTCTGCTATGTCCTCCTTGCTCTGTCCGTCATGAGTTACTTTGCTGCGTCGGTAGCAGAACCCCTTAAGTTGGTCTACCTCGTGATCACCAATTTCGATGTTAAACTTCTCACTGTAATCATTTCTGATACTTCTCATTACTGTTTCTTTGAATTATTCTCAGTCCGTACTGTGTGCTGACCGAACGGTTCTAGGCGCTACAGTCTGGAACCGCGCGACCACTACGGTCGCAGGTTCGAATCCTGCCTTGGGCATGGATGTGTGTGATGTCCTTAGGTTAGTTAGGTTTAAGTAGTTTTAAGTTCTAGGGGATTGATGACCTCAGAAGTTAAGTACCATAGTGCTCAGAGCCTTTTTTGAACCGTACTGTGTACTAATTACACTGTTCTAGCCACTTAGCAAAAAAAAAAAAAAAAAAAAAAAAAAAAATGGATCCGAGCACTATGGGAGCTAACATCTGAGGTCATTAGTCCCCTACAAATCACAACTACTTCAATCTAACTAACCTAAGGACGTCACACACATCCGTGTCCGAGGCAGGATTCGAACCTGCGACCGTTGCAGTCGTGTGGTTCGATACTGAAGTGCTTAGAACCGCTCGGCCACACCAGCCGGCGCCATTTAGCAGATTCTGTAGTTATTCTTCACTTTCACTGAGTACAGCAATGTCATCAGCTAATCTTATCACTAAAATTCATTCATCTCGAAATTCTATTCCGCTCTTGTACTTTTCTCTTACGTCCGTCTTTGCTTGAGAAGTAGGGGCGAGAGACTATATCCCTGTCTTACACCCTTATTAATGCGAGCAGGTTGTTCTTGGTCTTCTATTCTTATTGTTTCCTCTTGGCTCTTGTACATATTATATCTTACCCGTATTTGTGTACAACTTACACCTGTTTCTCTCAGAATTTCGGACATCTTGAACCATTTGACATTGTCGTGCGCACTTTCCAGGTCGATAAATAGTTTGACGGTGCCTTGATTTTTCTTTAGTCTTGCTTCCATTATGAACCGCAACGAGAGAACTTCGTCTCTGGTGCTTTTTCCTTTTCTGAAAATACACTGATCATCCTATGACACTTCCTGAGGTTTCTTTTCTATAACACCTAAGATAAGTTAAAGTCCTAAATCACAAATAAAAATAGGATTTTTTTAATAAATTTATGTTGTATTTACATACTGTCTCAATACTTCCATTCGGAGCTATTCATAAAAGCAGTAGTACAAAATCAAATGTACGTTAGAATAACTTTAGGTATGATGTGATTCTTGAGTTTCTCCCGGCGTATTTGATAATCAAAATATCCACGGGTGTGCTGGCGGTCTATAGTGTCCAACGGGCACAATATTTCGGCGATCATACATGTCGCCATCATCAGGTGAACTGACGGACTGAGCTCCTGTGAACGTGCCGGCACGGAGATCCGTACGCTATGGCTGCTCAGAGGGAACTGGGTTCGGTCGCGGCGGCGGCCGAGGAAATACGTCGTGAAACTTGTCGTGCGTTGACGAAATCCAAGCCGATGAAGTCAAATATCAGCAGTAAAGAGAGGGCGGCCATTCGTGGTCTGAGGGAGCGCTCTGAAATTGTTGTCTTGCCGGCTGACAAAGACAATGCTACAGTTGTTGTCTCCCATAAGGACTACACTGATAAGATACAGAGCCTGCTAAATGAAGATTCCTACCGGAAGATCAGCGTTGACCCTACAAAGAAGGTGGAGAACCAGAGGAGGGCGCTTCTCAAGGACGCAGATATACCGGAGGGTGACGCTAAGAAATTGTTACCCCAACGTCCGGTACCGCCTAGACTATATGGACTCCCGAAGGTTCACAAAGAGGGGGTACCATTACGCCCCATTGTCAGCAACATCAGGGCACCTACATATTTGTTGGCCAAATACCTGACGGGAATATTAAGTCCTTATGTGGGTAAATGCCCTCATCACATCCGTAATTCCGTGGATTTTGTTAAACGCCTTGATAGCTTCAGGTTGGATGAATCTGATATCATGGTGAGTTTTGACGTCGTTTCCTTGTTTACGAGGGTACCCCCGCGAGAGTCACTAGAGTTGATTAGTCAGAAGTTTGACGAGAAGACCACTGAACTTTTTAGGCATGTCTTGACTTCCACGTATTTTCTTTTTAATGGAGAATACTACGAACAAACGGAGGGAGTCGCCATGGGTAGCCCACTCTCACCGGTGGTAGCGAATTTGTACATGGAGAACTTCGAGGAGGAAGCCCTGTAGTCATCCGTATGGAAACCTACTTGCTTTTTCCGTTACGTGGACGACACGTTCGTCATCTGGCCACATGGTATGGATAAACTCCTTGACTTCCTTACACATCTAAACTCCATACACCCCAACATCAAATTCACTATGGAGACTGAAACGGAGGGTAAATTACCTTTCCTTGACGTCTTGGTCAAGAGAAGGGCTGACGGCACCCTAGGTCATGGGGTGTATCGGAAGACCACGCACCCTGATCTGTATTTGCACGCAGACAGCTGCCACCACCCTTCACAGAGGAATGGGTTACTTAAAACTCTAATACATAGGGCGCGCACTATCTCTGACGCAGAGAGTCTACCCCAGGAATTGGAACATCTGAGAACTGTATTTCGAAAAAATGGGTACTCAGAGTGGCAGATTCAACGTGCTCTCCGCCCAACCACTGCAGCACAACCTGTTGAGATGGATGAAGTCACGAGGGAGGAGGTAGGCACTGCATTTACTCCATACACAGGCGCACTCTCGGGGAAAATCGCTCGCATTCTGAAGAAACACCGTGTCGGAACTGTGTTTTGTCCTCCAAATAAAACTCGTGCACTGGTGGGGAGCGCCAAAGATGACCTCGGTTTGAGGAAGGCCGGCGTGTACCAGATTCCGTGTCAATGTGGCTAGTCGTATATTGGTCAGACGATGCGTACCGTCGAGGATCGATGCCGTGAACACCTGAGGCACACTCGACTGATGTATCCGAGCAAGTCGGCGGTCGCTGAACATTGTTTGTCGGAAAATCACGCCATGGAGTATGACCGCACGAGGATTCTGGTACAGACGTCGAGATACTGGGACAGCGTTGTTAGAGCGGCCATCGAAATTCGCACCAATGACGACCTCATAAACCGTGACTGTGGCTATAATCTTAGCAAGGCTTGGGAACCAGCGATCGGGTTAATCAAGAGTAAATCGAGCAAACGTATAGTTGTGACGACCACGGCGGACAGACCCATCACACCGACGTCATCTCAGACGCCGTCACAATCTGTTCCACCGCGCGACCTTGGCGCGGGGCGCGGACGGCGGAGGGAGCGCGCCGCGGGCGGAGGATATTTAAATCGGCCGCCGCCGCGACCGAACCCAGTTCCCTCTGAGCAGCCATAGCGTACGGATCTCCGTGCCGGCACGTTCACAGGAGCTCAGTCCGTCAGTTCACCTGATGATGGCGACATGTATGATCGCCGAAATATTGTGCCCGTTGGACACTATAGACCGGCAGCACACCCGTGGATATTTTGATTAACTTTAGGTATGCTTGCTTTTATTGGCAACGATTTCCTCTCAAAACTTAAGAATTGTTACTGTAGAATAACCAACAGCTGTAAAACGCTTAACAGATCTCTTCAGTTCGTTTCTGCACCACTGCAATCTCGCCAATTATGCCTAAAAGTAGCATTGGCAAAATTATTGAGTCCTGATTGCCGCCCTCGCTTCAAAGCCTCCGAGAGAATTTAGCTTCCCTCCATTGACAGAGAAACCAGCGACAACATAATGTGTTCTGAATATAGCGTATAGCTTCTGCCGTGTGAAAACCCTATCTATTTACCGTCACACGCACGCATACACACGAGCGTGCGCGCGCGGTGGGGAGAACAACGCCAGCCACAGCGCCGCTGTGAACAGATCCTGCGGAGTGGAGGGAACGCGATAGCAGGCGCGGGATTTGAATGGAAATAGGCTGCTTGTTTCTGCGATTACCGCCCAATCAGGAGATGGAGCGCGCGCGGCTGGGTTTCGGCCAACGGCGGCTGGCGGGCTCTGAATGGGGAGCCAGCAGATAAGCCGGCGAAAACACAAAGCGCGCCGCGCGACTGAGGCAGCGGTTGCGGGCGTGCCGCAGCCGTGCCGTCGCCTCCTCACGCCGTCTGCGGGATGGCAGCCGCCGATGTGGCAGCGACTGCACAGTGGCGGATACGTAACCCGCGTGAGCGCATCTAGCCCCATGAGGTAAATGGCATGTGGTGGGCAGAAAGCTTTCGAACTTATGTAGCTTCAACTGCCTACGCATTAATTCTGCTGTGTCAGTCAGGTTCCCCAGCTAAGATATGTGTATGGGGCGACACGTGAAAAAGTTACAGATGTACAAAAACTTGGCCAAGTGCTAGTAGGGTTCGCTCTCTGAGAGTTCTGTTTTCGAAACATTATACGGAGTGTTCAAAAAGTAACTCCGCAGTGCCGTATGATTGTTAGCCACGTGTGCCCTATGATATTCGCCTGCCTGGGCTACTTTCCTTCAAGTAGACTCTTCCTAAATTCCACTGTTTCGTTTATCTCAGCCAGCATCAGTAGTATCGTTGGATATTCGCCTGCCTGGGTTACTTTCCTTCAAGTGAACTCTTCCAAAATCGAACTGTTTCGTTTATCTCAGCCAGCATCAGTAGTATCGTTGGTGTGTATCGTTATGTGTTGACGTGAACGTTTAACAAGGGGAGGCCACGACGTTTGGAATGCGGACTTACATCAAACTTCGTACACTCGTAGTACTGCATGAGGACAACAAAATTTGTAAGCAGCAGCGCGTACTTCTCAAGCGTTACTGAGAAAATCGCAAGATAATTTCGCTCTTCAAATACAGGGTGATCAAAAAGTTAGTATAAATTTGAAAAATTAATAAACCACGGAATAGTGTAGTTAGAGAGGTAAAAATTGACACACATGCTTGGAATGACATGGGGTTTTAATAGAACAAAAAAAACTAAGTTCACAAAATATCCGACAAATGGCGCGTGGCAGGTCTCTTGCGCGCGTCGTTTTGTCATGATCGTGTGCTCAGCCGCCACTTTCGCCATGCTTGGCCTCCCAGGTCCCCAGACCTCAGTCCGTGCGATTAACGGCTTTGGGGTTACCTGAAATCGCAAGTGCATCGTGGTCGACCGATATCTCTAGGGATGCTGAAAGACAACATCCGATGCCAATGCCTCACCGTAACACCGGACATGCTTTACAGTGCTGTTCACAACATTATTCCTTGACTAGAGCTATTGTTGAGGAATGATGGTGGACATATTGAGCATTTCCTGTAAAGAACATGATCTTTGCTTTGTCTTACTTTCTTATGCTAATTATTGCTATTCTGATCAAATGAAGCGCCATCTGTCCGACATTTTTTGAACTTTTGTATTTTTTTGGTTGTAATAAAACCCCATGTCATTCCAAGCATGTGTGTCAATTTGTACCTCCCTATCTACATTATTCCGTGATTTATTCAGTTTTCAAATTTATACTGACTTTTTGATCATGCAGTATATACCGGAACGTTGCCTTTGCTACCAAGAAGCGGCGGCAGCCGAGTGGTTAGCGTCCAAGCCCCGTAATCAGTGGATCGAGTCCCGCTCGTCTGTTTTTTTATTCAACACAGTCATTTTCTCTACTATTTATATTACAATTTATATAATGGGAAAAATACGTGTAATCGGACGAACTTTTATTAAATTTACAATGTTCTTTGGCGTTCTACTAAGTTTTATTATCACAAATAATATCATATTCATAACTATCCACTAGTAAACGACCAAATGCATAAAATGATACTGCAAATGTATGCTTGCCCGTGATTTGAGATATCCCTTATACCTGGAAGAAGCGCAAAACGACTTGTTACCTTCAAGTTTTGACCAGCACAGACGGCTTTCGAAAGATGTACAATTAATCGTCGCTTTCGACATCACGAGTACAAGTTGCAGGATGATATTTTTCAGCAAAAAATGAAAAACATAAAGTTAAACGGCACCAGCTGCATTCAATAAATGCTGTGTTTCCGCATACGCAAGATCTTTTGAGGTTTTCCATGGAAAAACAAACCTCGTTAACATTCTTAAAAAAACCTCTATTTCAGACGATAATTTGGAAGCAAACCATGCATAACGCAGTATTTCCTTAAAAATCTGTGCTGATAATTGGTTATGCAGCATCGAGTATTTTAATAGCATCATCCGAGAAGCAATTTCTCGTTCTTTTTCGATTAAATACGAACAATTTTGAAGACACGGGCAAGCATACATTTTCAGTATCTCTTTATGCGTTTGGTCGTTTACTAGTCGACAGTTATGAATATTGTATTATTTGTGATAATAATAAATTAGTAGACTGCCAAATAACTTACACGTATTTTTCCCATTATATCAACTGTAATATAAATAGTAAAGAAAATGCCTGTTGAAAATTAAAGAATAAAAAAGACTTACGAACGGAACTGATTCCAGCGATTACCGGGCTTAAACGCCATCCACTTTTTTTTTTAATTTCATTTTGTTCTATAGCGTTTGTTGAAATTGTTCGGGGCGGACATCCGATGACACCCGTTCAGTTTCTTCGTTCATCCGTTCGCTCAGATTTTTTATTACAAAGGGTAGCTAACGCCCTGAACGAACACGCTGAGCTGTCGTGCCGGCACCACACAGTTGCCGCCGCTTCATAGTAAAAATGGCCACGCACAGATATTATATTTGACGACCGAAATTATCTTGCGATTTTCTCAATAACGCTTGAGAAGTACGAGCTACTGTTTACAAATTTTACTGTCCTCATGCAGTACTACGAGTGTACCAAGTTTGAAGTAAATCCGCGTTCCAAACGTTGTGGCCTCCCCTTGTAAGTTTAGTTCCTTTGTTCCTTTGTTTCGTTTCTGTCACTGTTATAATGCTAACCACTGAACAACGCGTGTTTTTAGTCGAACAATTACTCGAAGCTGGCGGTAAATACACATTTTCAATTCGTCAAATTTTTAATTCCGTTTTCCAGTAGACAACACTCTCACATCGCGATAGTGTGTGATATTTGATTAACAAATTTCGAAGTACGGGTTCAGTGACAGATGCACCGAGAACTGATCGTCCTAGAGTTTTGTCTGAGGATAAACTACTCGATATTTCCGATAAAATGTCCGCGAGTCCGAACAAGTCAGTAGGAAAACTCGCCCAGAAAATTGATGTTAGTATCGGAACGGCCTACACAGCTGTAAAGAAAAAAATTAGAACTTTTCCCGTACAAAGTGACAGTCGAGCAAGAACTGAAAAATACCGATCATGGAAAGAGACTGCATTATTGTCAATGACTCAAAAATTTCGTTCAGAAAAATGCAAGGGATGTTGTTAAAGAAACGTTTTTTACTGAAGAGGCGTGGTTTCATTTATACGGGTACATGAACTCGCTAAATTCTCGTATGCGGAGAACTGCAAATCCATTTTGTATTCATGAGCATTGAAACACGTATGTAACGTAGCAACGATGGTGAGGCATGATAAAATCTTTGACCAGAGAGCCTTTTATCGTGGTTAGTCTGCGCTTGACCGCGCGAGAGTTGCGAGCAGTACTCTAGTAGTCGTCGTGCAGTGCACTCTGTGGGTAGCAGTAGCTCAGTTCAGTTGCGTCCAGTAGTCGGTCGGTAGTAGTCGTGCAGTACAGTTGCGAGCAGTCTGTCAGTGGGCAGTCTGTGGGCAGCGCAGTATGTCGGTAGTAGCAGTCGAGTGCAGTTGTGTGTGAGGAGTCGGCGAGCGTCGAGATGGCATTCTGGTCAAGATACAGGACGAGGTATATTATTTTTAAATGCGCTCAGCTAATAATGTAAATTAACTGTAACTAATTTGTGCAATAATCGCCCCAATAATAATTTTGATTTCAAAGCAATTTTTACAAAAAAACCATTTAATTGAACCAACGATTTCCTTCCATTTCCTTTACAGAAAAGTTTCAGTTAAATTTCAAAAAAAAAAAATATTATTTGCAATGCATTTCCTCCAAGCCGTGGCCAACAATAAGAGCAGAAATTTGACATGCAGTTACACTGAGGTAAGAAATTAATTCTGATTTTTTTGCACAGGTCAAAGACCGATATTTCGGTTTAATTGAGTTATCATTATCACTGAAGTTTCATTAGCATTAAATTGTCTTTTATTATTATTTTTTTTTTTTTGTGGGAGCTTACACCAGAGTCAGATTGCGATTCTCATTTTTATTGTCATTAAATTTAATTGCTAGGGAAGTTACGTCTGGCTCTCATTTCTATTAAATATTGTCTTTTAAAATTTCGGTGGGAAGGTTACACTTGGCGACACCTATTCCAGGATCGAATTTCGTTGAGAGTCTTTTGAAAAACAGTCAGATATCTGCTCTTATTGCTTAGATATAATTAGGATTTGGCGCAACGCTTTTACTAACTTGTGACTTTCTTTCTACAGGTCAACGGCAATTCTTTGCTCTGTTGTATTTGTGTGTTGCTTTTGCATTGTGCTTATTTCTGTTTTTGAATAATTGTGACTACTGTAAAAATGCCGCGAAAGACTGTGAATAGTGGACCGCGAGGTATTATGAACGAAATTACCGACTTAAACAGCGTGACCGATAGTAATGATGACAATCCTGCGTTCACTGAGAATCAGTGCATTCCAACCGCTAATGATGATATTTGTCTTAATAATGAACAAGCGAACTCAATTGTCTCCTGTATTAATTTGACGACAATTGATGACGCGGGACGCTCTATTGTAATGAACGCTGCCCAACTTAACACACCCGATTTGGAAAATTCAAGTAACGTTCAGACAAATATTTCTAATGCAAATGGACAGTGTACTGAAAGTACGACGGATTCATTTAATTCCGAAACAGTGACTGACAGTGTACGTTCGACTGACAAATCTTTTTGTAAATTACAGAATGACCAAATGGTCACACAGAACGTGACAATTGCATGTACTCCATCACAGAGCACTGAGAATGTAACAGTTACTTTTGGTTTGGATCAATTGATGGCAGTATTGCTACAGTTTAAGAACGAACTTAAAGAAAATAGCATACAACGGAATGAAAAGCAAAGTGAGAAAATAGACAACAATCTCAAACAACGACTTAGTGAACAGAACAAACACTTTAGTGATAAATTAGACAACAATTCCAAACAGCTTAATGAAAAATTAGACAACCATTTCAAACAACTTAGCGAAACAATCGATAAAAGTTTCGAACTCACAAGCGAAAAACAAGACGACCTTAAAGAACAGAACAAACAAGTTAGTGAGCAGATTACAGCTGTTACCGTGCAATGTCGGGACAATAAAGAACAATTACGTGAGGATACTGAGGCTTGTGCTAATAACAGTAATGAAGAAGTTGGCACTGTTGCACAAGAATTAAGTAGCACACGTGTAGGCACAACAGAATCACATGAAGACGAAGTTAATGCAGTTACTGAACAATGCCGTAAAAACGCAGTACAGATACGCGACGAGTTTAATTTAGAGCCACTGGAAGTTTCACACACTCTGAATACGGAAATTGTTAATAAAAGTGCACGACAGATCAACCAAATTGACGAAAGTGTTACAGTAACAGAGTTGAAAACTATTTCAGTCACCAATACGTCACAGAATCCGCCACTTTGCGAACATTTGTCTGACTCACGCAGCGTGTATAATGTGAACAATTTACAGAGACTACGCGACTTAAAATCCGAAAAGCCACGCGACTTAAAATCTGTAAAGCTACGTAACTTGAAGTACGAAATGACACAGACAAACAAATTCTCACACAAACCCGAACGTGTTCTCAAATTCAGTGACGAGAACATAGATTATGAGCAATTTTTATCCGCAAGAAAATGTAAAGAATTTAATAATGACAGAACACAGGTACACGCTTTGAGCTGTATACGACAATTTGTTTTTATGCTTTCACCGCTATTGCCTGTAATGCAGAAGCTAGCTTTGAACCAGATGCGACAATTTATTTTTGTATTTACAACAGCATTGCCTATAATGCAGAAATTTGAATTAGCACGGATGCAACAATTTGCCTTTGGAATTTTTCCGCCATTGCCAGCAACGCAAAAGCTAAAATTGATTTGCAGTGCGTAAATGACCTCAGGGGATTCATTACGCTTTAATGAATATGTGCCGTAGCGTGCATAGGGCCCCGAGCTGTAGTAGTGCTATTTCATTTTTAGTTTTCTGCACTGCTGCCTTCTCTTCTACTATCCTTTATATCTATCAAAACTGCTCTTTAACTATTGCTCTTTGTAGAATTAAGAATGTGTACCGAAAACCGGATATGACAAATTTTTACCGAAAGTGACAATTTTCTTTAGGCACTCCAGAACTACCGGCGTAATTTTAATATCAGATAAAATTTTAATCATCAGTATGTGTAATATTAGCAGGAACAGCGAATGCATTTTAGTAACAATAGACGTTTTCCACCACAACAGCATGAAAGTCAGCCGCTTAGCATACCTAACCAACAATGCAGTCTACAAGGTCAACCAAACTTTAATGTTTCGCCGCGTCCACGTATAGTCCCAGATCCAACAAATAGTAACGCACAGCAGCAAGGAAATAGCTACGTACAGAAAACTCAGTATTTCAATTCCTATCGCAATGCACCGTATAGAAATGGCTATTACGACAGACATAAAAATAACGAGCACAATTTTCAGCGTACATTTAATAACAGTCTATCTTATCAGCAGCAAGAACATTAGCAACAACAAATAATCATGAATGAACCAGGTAATAGGTGTCATCTATAGCGTAACACGTCAGTAAGAAATAACAGAACAGTTCAAATAGTAGAAGTGCCACAGAATCCTCCTAATAATAATAACACGTCAGATAGAATCTGACTAGATACTGTACAAGTCGCATCTTCCAGTAACACAAGCACTACCTCTGACACGCAAAATGTTGTTCACGAAAATGTAATTACCTTTGACGACATACGAGACACTCTTTTACAGGAAAGACCATTTGTTCAGAAAACTATTTCACATCCTGTCATCGAAATTAAAATTGGTTCATCGAAATTCTCAGCAGTAATTGATTCCGGATCACCTATATCAGTAATAACTGAAGAAACTTTTAACGAGTGCAACAAAGAGAATACGTATCCTACATTGCCATTAGGCAAAATGAAAGTAAACGGAGCAGTAGCGAGTAAAGGGGTAGACGTTAATTTGCAGACGCATTTATCATTTAGTATTGCAGGTCACACATTTCACTCAAAATTTTGGATTATTCCTTTATTGACGACAGACGTAATTTTAGGTACTAATTTTCTCGTACAACACGATGCAGTGGTTGATTTTCAAAATTCTTATTTAATGCTAAAGGATGAAAATGTACAACTTGCCTCAGAATTTCAGCACTCACTATCTGCGGAAGAACAAACAATTAATCGCATAGAGGTCATTTCCGTGTCACGTAGACTGTAGACTGTAATCCCACATTGTTCACAGATACGTACGTACACAACTATAATACTCCAGACGAAGCTGACTACGACGTAATGCAATTAATTTCTGATAAAGTTAAACAAAGCAGTGCAAATACAGACGACGAACGCACGCAGTTACACAAAATTCTTTTACAGCAAGCTCCAGTTTTTGACAATATTCCTGGTACTATGTCCGGCTTTATGTATGAATTTCAGGTAAAACAGCACGACACATTTGAAGCAAAACATTATCCCATTCCATACATTCACAGAGAACAAGTTAAAAAAGAGTTGCAGGATATGCTTGACCAAGGAATTATTGAACCGGCAGTTAGTCCGTACATACACACATATTTTCATTCCAAGATGTAATTAATTCCATTCCAAATGAATCCACTATGCTATCTCCGTCTGTTATACTGAAAAACGTTGAACCACCAAATAAAATTAAAGAATTAGTAAACTTCCCTAAATGTCGTCGAGTAAGACACCACGAAATAATTGACATTGCGCTGAACAACATTAAACGTGATGCAGAGCGCCGGAGAAGACAGCAAAAACAGGTTTGTACACGCCGCGACTTTCACGTTGGACAGAAGATATTAGTGCGTACACACTATTTATCCAGCAAATTAAAAGGTAAGTGCAGTAAATTTGAACTTCTATACGCAGGTCCATATCGGATTCGCAGCATCCCTCACCTCAATGTTGTACACGTCGAAACTTTGAGAACCAGAAAATCGAAAGGTAACCACCATTGGTCAAATATTAAACCCTTTATTGAATGAAGACACTTTATGATTCGACACAATATGATGCCATTTACTAATTTTTTTATGACCACTTATGCAATTATATTCACATGACTAATTACTGATGATTATCGTATTTTTTCTTGGCAAGTGCCCGGCAAGGTAAGGTTAGCAGGTCGCTTTTCTTGTCGTTACACATCAGACTGTGCACATTTTCCATTTTTTTTGTGTATATGATTGTATTCCAGTTTTGTTTGTATGCACTGTGAAATAGTTAAGATATAACACACACCAGTTGACTTTGACATTTTTGTTGCCCTATGATATCTCAACATCGTGACTGTTTTACATTTTTCTTTTTGCTGCTGTATTGTATTATTCTGTGTACATTTTTGCATCTGAACACTGTCAATGTCTTTGACATATTACGTTTTCTGTCATGTTATGCTGTATGGTTAATTATGTCACCATAAACCAGTCATTATTTAGTGGGTATATGATCTAAATGCAAGACATTAATCTTTGTTCATCAATTTCAGAAAGAAATGATGCGTGTAAGAAATAAATTCAACAGAAATGGGAATTTCACCTACGGAATAAACGAAAGAAGATGCAATAACTTTATGAGGAAGAGTAAATGGACCAGGATTAACAAGCATTAACAAGAATATACTATACTCATCGTAGAATAGCAGTCTTAACTAATTTTTCTTTCAGAATACAAGGCGATTGATGCAGGCTGTCAGACAGAACTACACATCTTAGTTTTAGTGATGAAATATGCTAGAGATAAGGAATAGTTGTATAATGAGTAATGAAGTGATTTTTTTTTTTTGCAGATGATAATGAATGCTGGTGAATAATGATGAAGGATATGCTGTTATGAATAATGAAGTTTTTCTTTATAGGTGATGATAATAATGAAGTTATGATAATATGGATAATGAAGTGATTGATAATGAAGTTTTTTTCTTTACAGATGAGGATAATGTTGAAGTTATGTATTTATGCTATGTAGTTATTTAAGTATTTGTTGCAGTTTGCTTTGACAGCAGGTGTTATATTGCATAGTAGGATGACGGAAAGTTTTGGAAAGGACAGCTATGGAACACATTTTTATTCACATTTCACTACCTGTTAATTCGAAGTTCACTACTTTTCAGCATAGTATGCGTTTCTTCTTTCAGCTCAATAATCCATTTTGTATTTTTTTCCAGGAGAAGCTTTTCATGATACTTACTAAACCTGTTACTTATTATACCTGTTCTAGTACTTGCATTTTTATTTTTTTTACCCATTTGTGTCTATCATTTATAAATGTGATCACATATGCTGCCTTGTTACATAACCTTGCTACAGCTGACTCATGACGAATGATGTTACCTATCCTCATTTGCAGCAATAGGTCAAAAGCAAATAGTGTTATGCCTCAGCAATTAATTATCGATCCCAAAGCAATTCATTGCTAGCACACAAAAAAAAAATAATGCTTTGTAACTGGCTAATAACTGACACTGTTTATTGTAATGAGACTACTTATAATGCCCATGATTATTAATGCTATGACTGTAATTAACTGATTTTTAATAATGACTTCTTAATGATCTGAATAATACTGAATGATGAACAATGTTTTATTCTATTCAATACTTGCTGGCAACTGAGTGCCAATAATTAATGTCACTAAATGAATTACGTTATTAATTATGCCATTAATTAGCTCCTGTTTTCAATGATGATTTTTCATGTTCTATTACTGGCCACTGAGTGCCAATAATTAATGTCACTAAATGAATTATGTTATTAGTTATGCCATTAATTAGCTCTTGTTTTCAATGTTGAGTTTTCATGTTTTGGCAAATGGCCAATGAGTGCCAATAATTTGTATCACTCAATGTATTATGTTAATGCTAGGCCAATAATTGACTCTCCTTTTCAATTAAGACGTCTGATGAACATTATTCTGTCATACTAAATATGCTTGGTAACTGGCCAAAGACTGCCACTGTTTATTGGAATACGATTACCCATGATGCCAATAATTTAATTTTATGAACATTATTCTGTAATACTAGATACGTGGTACAGAAATGTTTAATGCCGCAAACTACTACTGTAATTCTCAATATTATGTGACTTAATGTCCTTCACCTTATGAGCTAACTACCCTGAATTACTGGAATGTCGGTTTGTCCTGTCCATCCTCATGATCATGGAGCACTATATTTGGTTCTTGCACTAATTCTACGTTGGTGTGCCTTGTAAGAGCGTGGTGTTGACACGACATGCTGTCCACCACCGTGAGCGATGAAGACGTTATTATGGTCGCACTGTTTGGTGTACCTAGTGTACTGCCAAAATGAAAACATGGAACATTACTACGACAGTTCAGTGTCTTGGCTACGCTGATAAATTCTGATGGGAAAAGAACTTCAAATTGTGTCACTTGGTGTTGTACTTCTGTGGAAAGATATGGACTTTTAGAACAGCTGCGTGCAATCTAAAGTGCTACAACCATGATGCAATCCTTCCCTTTCCTATCCTAATAATGAAAATCATTTTTTGCTAACATCATTTATGTTCATGGGTTATACTTTTTTTTTCGATTCGCTGAACTCCAGTGCGAGTACACTTATGGCACGTGTCGACATGATTTTTTGCCATTATGTTTATTTGTTGTGAAAATGCTAAAGACATTTTTTCGATTTGTTCTGAAGTACAGTATATGTGCACTCTTGTCTTTTATATTGTATATACATTTTTATTTTGATGATATGTTCTGAACTACAGTGCATGTGCACTTAGGTTATGTGTTAATATGTTTTCTACTGAACTTCAGTGCCTGTGCACTTTTCTCATTTTTCAATATGATTTGTACTCATTCTGTATGTTCAGTACTTCAGTGCGTATGCACTTATGTCATTTGTTACTCATTGTATATACATTTCGTCATTTGCTGATATGTCCTCTACTGCAGTGCATGTGCACTCATGTCACTTGTCAACATGATTTTCTGCCATTCTGTTTATTTGTTCTGAAAACGCTACAAAATTTTTTCAGTGCGTATGCACTCTGTTATCTGTCAAATAATTTGTATATACATTTTTCTGATTTGCTACAATGTTTTGTACTCATATCTTGTCTTTGTCTGAAATGTTTTGTACTCTGTGCATGTGCACAACATTAATTCATGTACTACATCTAAATATTCTGTAAATTGTAAAAGTTCATTCATTAAAAAAAAAAAAAATTTTGCCGCGCTTGGCAAGTCCAAATGACTCACCATCGCTGCCAAATTTTTGCCCCTCCAGAGGAGGGTTATGAAACACGTATGTAATGTAGCAACGATGGTGAGGCATGATAAAATCTTTGACCAGAGAGCCTTTTATCGTGGTTAGTCTGCGCTTGACCGCGCGAGAGTTGCGAGCAGTACTCTAGTAGTCGTCGTGCAGTGCACTCTGTGGGTAGCTGTAGCTCAGTTCAGTTGCGTCCAGTAGTCGGTCGGTAGTAGTCGTGCAGTACAGTTGCGAGCAGTCTGTCAGTGGGCAGTCTGTGGGCAGCGCAGTATGTCGGTAGTAGCAGTCGAGTGCAGTTGTGTGTGAGGAGTCGGCGAGCGTCGAGATGGCATTCTGGTCAAGATACAGGACGAGGTATATTATTTTTAAATGCGCTCAGCTAATAATGTAAATTAACTGTAACTAATTTGTGCAATAATCGCCCCAATAATAATTTTGATTTCAAAGCAATTTTTACAAAAAAACCATTTAATTGAACCAACGATTTCCTTCCATTTCCTTTACAGAAAAGTTTCAGTTAAATTTAAAAAAAAAAAAAATATTATTTGCAATGCATTTCCTCCAAGCCGTGGCCAACAATAAGAGCAGAAATTTGACATGCAGTTACACTGAGGTAAGAAATTAATTCTGATTTTTTTGCACAGGGTCAAAGACCGATATTTCGGTTTAATTGAGTTATCATTATCACTGAAGTTTCAATAGCAATAAATTGTCTTTTATTATTTTTTTTGTGGGAGCTTACACCAGAGTCAGATTGCGATTCTCATTTTTATTGTCATTAAATTTAATTGCTAGGGAGGTTACGTCTGGCTCCCATTTATATTAAATGTTGTCATTTTTTTTTTAAATTATTGTGGGGAGGTTACACTTAGCTCAATGACCATTAGCATTCATAAATAATATTCTTGTAAAATTTTTGTGGAAAGGTTACAGCATCCACTTCATGCTGTGAAAATATTCAACAACAGGGGGACACCTTCAACATTTAGTGTGAAAATTTATAAGTAAAAATGAATATTCAATAAATTAATAGTTTGTATTATACTGAGTTTCATATCGGTATATTTACTGCGGCACACGGCACGCGCGGATAACAATCATATGGCACTGTGGAGAGACTTTTTGAACAACCCGTATATATGAAGAAGAGCATTTGTTTCTATGTTTGTTCGTAATTCATACAAATCTACACTTTTTTTCCGATCTTGATAAAATTTTGCACGCTTTACCATCAAGACAAGTGGAATATCACTCTCTGTGTACGATTTCGTAAACTGACATGAAACATATGTGTATGTAATATATAGAGGGGAAAGTGTGTCACTAAAAAACGCTGAAAAGTCTAGATCGATTTACTTCAGATTTCTACATGGTCCCTTAACGAACATTTGGACGAACCTTGGCTATCTATTTTTAATATATGTTTTTCCATTTATTGTTATTTCATTCCTTCGTCCCATATGGGCGAGGGTGGGCTGTCAGTGATACAATATTCCACTCTTCACCATATGACTTTTTCTTAAAAGTGATTACCATTTTAAACGAAATATGGAACTGTTTTTCCACTTTAATTTAAAATCCCAGACAAGCAATTTTTAAAAAAGGAAAATGTATACAGTTTAAAAACACACTGCATGGAAGTTGAAATTCTTCTCACAAAAAAAAAAAAAATAAAAAAAAATTACTGTAGGATTGCACTTTCACTTAAAATGGGAAAGAGATGGGAGAGGAAGGAGAGAGAAAAGGAGAGAGAAGCCCTGATGTGGGGTGGGATATGTCAGGGAAGAGTTAAAGTTGGTAGGAAGGACAAATGTCAGGCACATCTCATTATTTGGAAGAGAGAGTTGGTTGAAGTTGTGTTGGGATAGGATATGAAGTGTGTGTAGGTGCAGGGGTGGAAGGATGTGTTTGTGGAGGAGTGGTAGATTACCAGTGTATCTTTTCTTCCTTTATTGTATTTTCAATTCCCCACCCGGGCAGGCTGGCAGCAGCATTAGCGCTTCTCTTCAGCCGAGAGAAATTAAAAAGAGGCAGGAAGACATTTAAAGCTGTATAAAGAAGAAAACATGATGGAACATAGAAAAAAGGTGGAACATAAGAGAAGAAAGCATACAAAAAACGAAGAGTGTAAAATGGAGTTAGAAATCTACAAAATTATTTTACACAAAATAACACACTGTAAGTATTAAAAGGCACCAGGAAAAGTATGGCCATAGCATAATGAGTCGGAGAACAATTAAAACAGCCGCACAACAGATATCATAGCATGGAATAATCATGAACAGCAAACTATATACGGGTCGAGCACACAATTAAAACCACGTCACTTGAACACACTGTATAATAGCATTGAGCACAACACTAATGCAGCACAGTTGATGATGAATAAAAACCTGGGAGTAGATGCCAGGGGTAGGGGACAAGGGAGAAGGGAAAAGGAGGCGATAAGGAGGTGAGACAAAGGGTGATTAGGTGGGTGGTGCACCAAAGGGGGCCGGGGAAGGAAGGGTGGGAGAAGAAAACAGCTGAGGGGGTGCAGAGACTCAGGATGGGGGGGGGGGAGGAGAAAAATGCGATCTGGGAGAAGGAGAGGAAAGAAAACGGGGGCCCTGAGGAGGGTGGGGGGAACGAGACCAGGCTACAGTTGGTAGGAAGGGTATATGTCACAGTGAAGTTCAACATCCAAGAGAGAGAGGTGCTGGAAATTGCCCTGATGAAGGAGATGGAGGGTGTGGAAGTGGAGAGAGGGAGAAGTATAGCGATAGAGGTGCAGCAACAGGTGTGGGGTAGAGAGGAAGGCGAAAACCAGGGGGTGGGGGAAATCAAGCCTGAAGGCAGTGTAAAGGATACAGAGATGTTGCAGGGAGGCGAGGAGGTGGAGGAAGGGGATGAGGTCAACAGGAGTCATGTGGGGGAAGGAAGGCAGATATGGAAGGCAAGGCAGGGTGCATGGCATTCTAAGATTTGGAGGCCCTTATAAAAGTAGGAGGGGGTGGTGACCCAGGCAATGCTGGTGTAACAGAACATATGATGGATAAGGGATCTGTAGGTGTGGAGGATGGTGGAATGATGCAATCCCCATGTCCAGCCAGACAGGAGTTTCAGGACGTGGAGGCGGACTTGGGATTGGGCTTTCTACTGGATGGTTAGGAGATGAGAGGTCCAGGTGAGGTAATGGTAGAGGGTGAGGCCAAGTTATCCCAGGGTGGGGACGAGCTGGATGGGACGACCGTAAGTTGTTAGATAGAAATCATTGTGATGGAAGGAGCTGGTGGTGTGGCCTATGTTGATCACCTGGGTTTTGTAGGGGTTGATATGAACGAACCACTGGTTACAACTGGTGAACTGGTCAAGGTGGGTTTGGAGGGTGCTTTGTGACCATTGAAGGGTAGGATAAAGAGCTAGGAGGGTGACGTCATCCTCATATTGGAGGATTTGGACAGGTGGGAATGGTTTGGGCATATCTGCGGTGTACAGGACATGGAGGAGAGGGGAGATGACCGAGCCCTGGGGGACACCAGCAGTGGGATAAAAGATACAGGAGTTGATGTCTTGGAGGGTGACATAAGAAGGACAGTGTGAGAAGAAGGAAGCGACCAGATGGAAAAAATTGATAGGCAGGCCATAGGTTAGGATTTTGAAGAGGAGACCACGATGCCATATGTGGCCGTAGGCATTTCCGAAGTCAAGGGAAACAAAAATGGTTGAGTGATGGGAGTTAAGCTTGAGGGAGAGAAGGTGGACAAGGTTCAGGAGTTCGTCTTCAGTGAAGAAGGAGAGTTGGAAGCCACACTGGCAAAGGTTAATGGGGTGGTGGTGATTGAGGTGGTGATGGATACAATTGGAGGAGATAAATTTGAAGACCTTACTGAAGATGGAGGTGAGGCAGTTGAGACGATAGGAAGAGGTGATGGAAGAGGGTTTCTTAGGTTTGAGGAATAAGAGGATGTGAGAAGTCTTCCACAGGTTGGGGTACAAGCCGGTAGAGAGGGATGACATATAAATTGGCAACGACAGTCAGGAAGCATAAGGGGCATTCTCTGAGGTGGCAGTAGGTGACACAATCGTGACCAGGGGTGTGTTGCATTTCAGCCAGAGGACAGAGGATAAGTTTAATGTCTTGTGCTGTGAATGGAGTGTTTATATCATAGACTGCTTTGGTGGGGTGCAGGAAGGGGAGCCAGAGGGGGTTGTGAGGACACATTATGGTGAGGAGAACATGGAGGTGGCCGCTACCTGTAGGGTCAAGGATGTCGATGGTGATACTCCCAAGGAGGTTGGCAGAGGCAATGACAACATTGGGGGTGGTGTTGCTTTCAGGGCACATGTGCTGGGGAAGGGGAAAAAGGTCACTTTGGATCGTGAGGAGAAACTGATGCTACCGCCAAAGGGCGACAGGGGAGTGGCAATGGATATTGATGTCAGTAGCTATCATATAGGTGGAGAAGGAGGTCTCAATGTGGTAGATGAAATCATAGGGATTGGGTCAGTGAAGTGGACGCAGATGATGGCGCAGGTAACGATGAGAAAGGGGAAGAAGACGCAAAGGTGTTCGGTGGGGTCATTGAGGAGGTGGTTGTGGCTGGACAGGCATGTGCTTAAGGTAGCCGATGGTGACTCCACCCAGTGCTCGAGGACCTGGAACATCAGTTCAGTGGAGGATATAGGGAGAGGTGTGGATAGTATAGTGGGGCTGGAGAAATGTTTCATTGAGGAGGAAGGTGTCGACCTGTGGTGGGAGAGGGTGTTTATGAGTAGATATTTTCTGGTGTGGAAGGACTCTGGAAGAGAATGCAGCACTCGTGCCGCGCCATGATGGGAAGAAAGGGAGGCGAAAATAGGGGTCGAAGAGAGATGAAGGAAGAGGTTTAAACTAGGGTGTCGAGGTGGCTGAAGGGAAGTGGGCTTGGTTGTGCGAGTAAGTGGCGAAGGTGTTGAGCTGAGAGACTGTGTGGGCGGCAAGGGAGGTGTAATGGACAATGTGGGGGCGTTGGAAAGGGTGAATGTTTTGGAGGACTGTGGTGAGGAAACGTTACCAGCGTAGTTGGTAAGAGGGGAGTCAATGTGATTATAAGAATCTACTCTGCGGCTAGTGCACGAGATGCGGAGCAGTTCGATGTGAGGGAGGAGGGGCTTGAATACCCAACATTTGGAAAAGTACTTGACTGACTCTCTTCAGAGTTCTTGGTCGACTTACAATGAAGAAAATTAATGGAAAATTAAATGCCTAACAACAGAGATGTGTAGTGGTAAACTGACTGTAATTCCTATTGTGAGAATAAATTACAGTGGCAATACGTGTCTTGGAGATGGTAACACCAGACGTCATTAGATTTCAAGACGAGAGAAACCTCAAAAATTTGACAGAAACATGATCGCAAACTCTTGTTTATTGAGTAGTTGTCGTTAGTTTTGCAACGGAACAAGACTGACCGTGAAGAAGCTATTGCGGAACGATAGACAGACCACCGTCATCACACGATATGCCACAAGTGAAGATGTATTCATTCCTAGCATTCCGTCGATCTCAGTTAATTTAAGGCGATCGTAGTTTCCCATGTGGCTTTCTTTCGCTATGAGCATCCAAAATGCACAGGGTAAATCACACTTTGTATGACAGAAATTAAACACCGCTAATTATGCATACCGATAGTTCATCCATCACGGGAATCGAGAATCTCGACGATTTTTGCATGTTATCCATATCCATACTGCCGAGATATCGGTCCCGGAAATTCCAAGACTTGTGATAGCGTTTCAGTCAAGTTTCAATTTTCTGTGCAATTTCGCATTTGCTTTTGTAATTCCTGATGAAAAGGACGCACAGACAGGCAGTCGGATAACAAGTGATAAAATATATTTTTTTCTTGTAATATAATTGAAGGTTAACAGTTTTCGGCTATCTTCCTTTTACTTGTACTCTGAAACCCTGTTCTTGGCAAATTTCGTGATTCTATGTCAACGAGAAGTACTCTGCAGGTTTCGGTGAGTTCGAGCGTATTAAGATATGTGACCTAAACGGACGTATCCTTTGATTGAACTGACTTAGAAGCTTCATTTTTATACATCGCCAAACTGTTCCTGAGATAAAGGGATCTTAACAGACAGACGGTCAGGTAGACGGACAACAAATGACAAGGAGATATTGTGTGATATAGTTACAAATGAAAACTTTCACATTTCTTTTTCTTTCACTCGTACTCCGAAATCTGGCTCCTTTTCCAAAGTAAAATGGGGAAGTACGCTATATTTTCTGATGAGTGAGTTTGCAAGTACCAAAATATGTGATATAAATGGCCATGTTTTTTGATTGTACTGACTCAGAATCTACGACGATTTTTAACACTGTCTAGGGGCTATAGACCTTAATATAAGACAGTAATTTCTACTTGATACGGCTCCCTGTTCCTGGGAAATCAGGTTTTTTACAGTGGACAGAGAGGTAAACAATGAAGTGATCCTATAAGTGTTCCAGTTTTACCTGTTGTGGTAGGAAAGCCTAAAAGTAATATCCATAACTGTTGAGACAGTTATCCCACTGTGATAATAGTCACAAAATGCCTTCATGGAAAAATGTTTGCGGGTCTGTAAGGAAAGATGACTGTTCCCAGGCGTGCAACTCCTTATTCGACGCAAACTGACGCCCACAAATGTCTTTCTTCAGGGCTCCAAAAATTTTGAGATACTGTGGGGATAGTTCGGGACTGTATCGAGGATGTGTTACGCTTCCCAGTGAAACTTCTGCGGAGTTGTCGAAAGAATAGACATGCCAGCTCCGGGGAAGTCATGATGACCGTTTTCTTTGATATCAAGGGCCAGCTGCTCATTGACTTCCTGGAAGACGGCGCCACAATTAACGCACAGTGGTACATGGACACACCAGAGATTGAAGCGCGCCATCATGTCCAAACTCAAATGACCGCTGACGAATGTCATTATTCGGTTGCAGGATAATGCCTCCAAACATGTTGCTAAGTTTGTTTGGGAAGCCTTTACACATCCTTCCTACGGTCCCAATCTCTCCCTACATGATTTCGATGATTTTGGAGCCCTGAGGCAAACCGTGCTTGGCCGTCGATTTCCTTCAGCCGAAGCGTGCACGCTTGGGTACAATCATGGTCCCATAGGCAACTGCATATATTTTTCCGTGAAGGCATTGATCGTCTTGTCTCACAGTAGGATAAATGTATTAACTTGTTTGGCGATGGCTTTTGAAATAATAAACATTTTACTGACCTTTTCCCACGTCTTTCGTTTTCATCTGACTCCCTTTAACGGTCATCTTCATCACCGCCGTCATTATCGCCATCCGATTCAGTCACTTGGTCACGTGACGTTTTTGAGTCGGCTTGCAACGTGGGATCCCAGCAAGGTCTTCCATTTCTGCCCATCTTGAGCTTCCAGCTGCCAATAGCATCCCGCTGTATTTCGTAAGTCTCTATCCTATCTGTCTCGTTGTCTTCCTCACCGTACTATTTGGAAAGTTACATGTAGTTCCATAGAACTAATATTTTGACCGTCAGAAATATTGATTGTATTTACTTAATAACTAATTCTGAAACAATACTTTAGTATCGTATATTACATTTACAAACAATGCAACGAAAGGACCACAGAATTACAGAATGGGTCAAAGGCACAGGTTATTAGTTGCAAATTTTAACATCTACATCATAGTTCACAAGCCACCTAACGGTGCCGAAGGGTACTTTTGGTCCCAGTAGCTGATTCCGCCTTTCTCGTTTCACCAGAAAATAGCGCAAGCGAAGAATGATTGTCGGTAAAACTCTGTATTAGCTCAAATTTCTCGAATTTTCTCGTCGTGGTCTTTTCGCGAAATGTATTTGGGGGCAGTAATATGCTGTCAGACATTCCCCGTGAAGTGCTCTCTCGAAATTTCGGTAGTAAATCTCTTCATGATGCACAACCCCTCTCTTGTGACGTCTTCCGTTGGAATTTATTGCCGCCCGATGTGGCCGAGCGGTTCTAGGCGCTTCAGTCCAGAACAGCGCTGCTTCTACGGTCGCAGGTTCTAATCCTGCCTCGGAAATGGATGTGTGTGACGTCCTTAGGTTAGTTAGGTTTAAGTAGATCTAAGTTCTAGGGGACATAACCTCAGATGTTAAGTCCCATAGTGCTCAGAGCCATCTGAACCATTTTTTAATTTATTGATGATCTCTGTATCGGTATCGCGCCAACTAAGCGACCCCGTGACGAGACGCACAGCGCATCGTTGGATCTTCTCTCTGTCTTCTGTCAGTCCTGCCTTGTAAGGATTCCAGATAGATGAACAGTACTCAAGAATACTCTTCGAACAAGCGACCTGTGTGCCTTTTTCTTCGTTGATGAGTTACGTTTTAAGAACGTTCTTCCTATGAATCTCAGCCTGGCAACTGCTTTTTCGATAATTTGTTCAATATGGTCATTCCACTTCAGGTCGTTCTGGACGGTTACGCTCAGATATTTCACAGTAGATACTGTTTCCAGCAGTTTCTAATCAAAAATCAAATGGTTCAAATGGCTCTGAGCACTATGGGACTCAACTGCTGAGGTCACTAGTCCCCTAGAACTTAGAACTAGTTAAGCCTAACTAACCTAAGGACATCACAAACATCCATGCCCGAGGCAGGATTCGAACCTGCGACCGTAGCGGTCTTGCGGTTCCAGACTGCAGCGCCTTTAACCGTTCTCATCACTTGTGTAGATGTACAGTAGTGACTTTATTTTCCTACGTATCCGCAGTACATTACACTTATTTACCTTCAGAGCCAACTGCCAGAAGCTGCACCTTTCATCAGGCTTCTGCAGCTCAGTCTGAAAACCAATAACGTCTTCTGTCGTTGCGACTTCCTTATAGAAAACTGCATCATCTGCGAGCAATCTTACATAGCTTCCGACTATTTCTACTCGATTACTTAAGCACGTTGTAAATTGTTAACAGTAACGGTCCCCATTAAGGATGACACCTTGAGTTCTATCCTCAAGGAAGCTTTGAATCCAGTCGCCACTGTGACACGATACTCGATAAGCTCCAGTGTTTATTTTTTTATTTTGTTAATTCTCAGGTTATAATGATACCACATGTCCTCTTGGAGTCAAGGTTTGTTTCGGACGTCATCGCTCGAGCACTTATTCTTCTGTGATAATGTACTCAATTCTATTGTTGACTTTTCCCGCTCGTTATTGAACAACCATCAAGAAAAATTCTTCGCCGCAGTGGCGGCCACCCAGTGGCCAGATTTTGTGTCTAAGACTATATCTTACATAATCATATGCTGTTCGAAAGGTATGGAAAAAGGGAGGTTAGGATTCAAAGTTCCGTCGACATAGATGTCATTAGAGATGGAACATAAACTTGGATACTTTTAAGGACAGGGAACGAAGTCGGAAGCGTCCTTTGTTAAAAAAAAATCATCCCTGCCTTTGGCTGCAGCTATTTAGCGGAGCCATGGAAAACCAAAATCTGGATAGCCTCACGAGAATTTGAACCGTCGCCCTCCCGCGTCCAGTGTATTAACCTCTGCGCCCCCTGACTGTTATGAATGGATATTCTTTCGTTTTGTGCTTATTTTAAAACATACATTAGTACAGTCTAGGTGACAGAAGTTTTAAAGTCCTTCTTTATAGCTGGGCGGGTTGGCCGAGCGGTTCTAGGCGCTACAGTCTGGGCCCGAGCGACAGCTACGGTCGCAGGTTAGAATCTTGCCTCGGGCATGGATGTGTGTGATGCCCTTAGGTTAGTTAGGTTTAAGTAGTTTTAAGTTCTATGGGATTGGTGACCTCAGAAGTTAGGTCCCATAGTGCTCAGAGCCATTTGAACCAAGCTTCTTTGTAATCTGATGTTTGTTTTCTTAGTACTTTATGAAGATTCGGTCATAACAAAAGATTCTGTGATAGCATTACACAGAAAATAAAATAATGGTTCAGAGATGTGGGCTACAGAGTGGTCTTTCAACTGCCGTCGTAGGTAAGCTGGAGACGAGCAAAAATGACTAGATAACAAGTTAATACAACAAACAGAAGATTTACCAGCTTGTGTTTCTCGACGCATGCGATGACTCATCACAAATAATGCAGCAAGAATTACAGAGCTGCTCAAACAATAGCAACTAGAATGAGGCTTGCTGTACTCGTCACGAACAGTGGTGTCGTTGGCATGAGGCTCCAAATGCAAGTGGGTCATGTGGCTGCCGCTGGCCATCTTACAACGTGGCGGCAGAGGACACTCGTGGTACAGAGCCGCTAGAGCCGTGGCTCAGCAGGTGCACGCAATTGGGTCGACGGTATCCTGCACGACTGCTGTGGGTGTCAAACGGAAACTAGAAATTCCGTCGCGACTCCCGTCGAGTGGTATCGATACGTGATACTAGAAAAAAATCTTCAAATGTTGTAAGTAGGGTGTTTAGGTTTTTGCGTTGGTAACGTCATGTAGCGCTCTGTATGAAAATCACTGACTGTGCTGTGTGCAGTCTGTGGCTGGTTTGCATTGTTGGAATTTGCCATTGTAGTGTTGGGCAGTTGGATGTGAACAGTGCGTAGCGTTGCGCAGTTGGAGGTGAGCCGCCAGTAGTGGTGGATGTGGGAAGAGAGATGGCGGAGTTTTGAGAACGGATGTCCGGCCACGGTGGCCGAGCGGTTCTAGGCGCCTCAGTTCGGAACCGCGCGACTGCTACGGTCGCAGGTTCGAATCCTGCCTCGGGCATGGATGTGTGTGATGTCCTTAGGTTAGTTAGGTTTACGTAGTTCTAAGTTCTAGGGGACTGATGACCTAAGATGTTAAGTCCCATAGTGCTCAGAACTATTTTTCAGAACGGATGATATGGACGTGTGTCCATCAGAAACAGTAAATTTCTAAGACTGGATGTCATGAACTGATATATGTATTATGACTTTTGAACACTATTAAGGTAAATACATTGTTTGTTCTCTATCAAAATCTCTCTTCTGCTAACTATGCCTATCAGTGGTTAGTGCCTTCAGTAGTTAGAATCCTTTATTTAGCTGGCACTATTGGCACTCGCTGTATTGCAGTAGT
Organism: Schistocerca serialis cubense; assembly: GCF_023864345.2. Taxonomy (NCBI): domain Eukaryota; kingdom Metazoa; phylum Arthropoda; class Insecta; order Orthoptera; family Acrididae; genus Schistocerca; species Schistocerca serialis. The sequence goes on from NC_064641.1 coordinate 617,892,158, forward strand.
TCTATTAACGAGGACTTTTGTGAGGTAAGTGATTCATGAAAGTTATAGGTTATTGTTAGTCAGGGCCATTCTTTTGTAGAGATTTTTGAAAGTCAGATTGCGTTGCGCTAAAAATATTGTGTGTCAGTTTAGTGATGATCAGAATAAGTAAAGAGAGATATATCTGAGTACGTTCAGTTTTGGTCAGCTGTTTGAAAATGAAAAAAACGTAACGGGTTACCAGCACAGTAATTCACTAATTATTCTAAGGGGACGTTTCAAGGTGTGTGAAATCTCGTGGTACTAAATTGCTAAGGTCATCAGTCGCTAAGCTTACACACTACTTAACCTAAATTACCCTAAGGAGAAACAGACACACACCCATGCCCGAGGGAGGACTAGAACCTCCGCCGGGACCAGCCGCCTGATACTAGAAATTATGACAACTTTAGAGTGTAAAGGTAATGACATTATAGTTCTTCTTCGAGCATCTCCAATTCTCTTCATCAGTAGTAATGAACTACGTAAGAGCCCTCCGGTCTTCTTCCTGGGGGAGGGGGGGAGGGGGTGAGGGGGCACGGGGGGCAGGCTCAAACGTTCAAATGGCTCTGAGCACTATGGGACTTAACTTCTGAGGTCATCAGTACCCTGGAACTTAGAGCTACTTAAACCTAACTAACCTAAGGACTTTACACACATCCATGCCCGAGGCAGGATTCGAACCTGCGACCGTAGCTGTCGCGCTGTTACAGACTGTAGCGCCTAGAACGGCTAGGCCACTGCGGCCGGCGAGGGGGGGCAGGTAACGGAGTTTAGGTAAGAGGGTTTGAAGACCCTTCCTCGATTTCCTCTGGCAGAGTCTACTGTACACCGACCTTATTTTCTTCAACGTAAGGAATTTCTCTTCTCCTCTCTGTCTCTCTCTCTCTCTGCCTATCTGTAACTCTCTCCCTCGCTAGCTCTCTATTTTCCTTCTCACGTGGCTGTTTCACGGAGCTGTCATCAACGAGAGCCCCAAGGTGATACATTAGGAATTTTAGGTGACGGTCGTGTGCGGATGCTCTTGGCGCTCAACGGAATCGATGAGGGATCGCTCGCAGCGGACGGCTGGGTGGGCGCGCTGGCTGGCGGCCAAGGCGCGTGTCCTCTGGCCACGAAACCTGAGCGGCCATGTCGATAGCCGCCTGGCCCTGCGGTTATGAATGGCGAGGCTTAAATAGCGCGCCCCGCATTTATCAGCCTCCATGTCCGGCGGCGGCGGTCGTTATCCCAGATAGCGGACCCCGCGCCGCGCCTGTTTACCCGCGATCGGCAACCGGCCTCGAAAAATAGCGCACCCCTTGCGGCCTCTCGAATCCCATGGTGGTAGAGGAGAGGACGCTATGTCCAACGTTGTGCGCAGAGGAATATGTCATACAAACCTCATGCGTGTCGTTAGTATTTGCATTGCTGTCCATGGGCGTATCTTCAACAGACGACTATCTCTTTTGAAGAATAGTAAGCCCCACTAAGCGGAGAATTAAAAATTGATTTTGTGCTTTTGGTATCACACAGCTCGTAATATTTGAAGAAATACTTACACTACTGGACATTAAAATTGCTACACCAAGTAGAAATGCAGATGATAAACGGGTATCCATTGGCCAAACATATAATACGAGTACTACAACTGACATGCGATCACATTTTCACGCAATTTGGGTGCATAGATCCTGAGAAATCAGTACCCAGAGCAATCAGCTCTGGCCGTAATAACGGCCTTGATACGCCTGGGCATTGAGTCAGACAGAGCTTGGATGGCGTGTACAGGTACAGCGGCCCATGCAGCTTCAACACGATACCACAGTTCATCAAGAGTAGTGACTGGCGTATTGTGATGAGCCAGTTGCTCGGCCACCATTGACCAGACGTTTTCAATTGGTGAGAGATCTGGAGAATCTGCTGGCCTGGGCAGCAGTCTGACATTTTCTGTATCCAGAGAGGCCCGTACAGGACCTGCAACATGCGGTGTGCATTATCCTGCTGAAATGAAGGTTTCGCAGAAATAGAATGAAGGGGAGAGCCACGGGTCGAAACACATCTGAAATGTAGCGTCCACTGTTCGAAGTGCCGTCAATGCGAACAAGAGGTGACCGAGACGTGTATCCAATGGCACCCCATACCATAACGCAGGGTGATACGCCAGTATGGCGATGACGAATACACGCTTCCAATGTGCGTTCACCGCGATGCGACCATCATGATGCAGTAAACTGAACCTAGATTCATCCGAAAAAATGACGTTTTGTCATTCGTGCACCCAGGTTCGTTGTTGAGTACACCATCGCAGGCGCTCCTGTCTGTGATGCAGCGTCAAGGGTAACCGCAGCCGTGGCCTCCGAGCTGATAGTCCATGCTGCTGCAACCGTCATCGAACTCTTCGTGCAGTTGGTTGTTGTCTTGAAAATGTCCCCATCTGTTGACTCAGGGGTCGAGACGTGGCTGCACTATCCGTTACAGCCATGCGGATAAGATGCCTGTCATCTCCACTGCTAGTGATACGAGGCCGTTGGGATCCAGCATGGCGCTCCGTATTACCCTCCTGAACCCACCGATTCCATATTCTGCAAACAGTCATTGGATCTCGACGAACGCGAGCAGCAATGTCGCGACACGATAAACCGAGATCGCGATAGGCGACAATCCAACCTTCATCAAAGTCGGAAACGTGATGGTACGCATTTCTCCTCCTTACACGAGGCATCGCAACAACGTTTCACCAGGCAACGCCGATCAACTGCTGTTTTTGTATGAGAAATCGATTGAAAACTTTCCTCATGTCAGCAGGTTGTAGGTGTCACCACCGGCGGCAGCCTTGTGTGAATGCTCTGAAAAGCTAATCATTTGCATATCACAGCATCCTCTTCGTGTCGCTTAAATTTCGCGTCTGTAGCACGTCATCGTCGTGGTGATCAATTTTAATGGCCATTTGTGTAATTAAGAGCGACCAACGGTTTATTAAATACACCCTTAGTTGCTAACTCTCTTACAGGTAGTATAAATTTTCACTTCGAAAGCTTCTTATCAGATGAACCCGTAGCATGCATTAGGTCTTTTAAAGACGTATTAAGTAATTTCCATAGGTGAGAGAACTAAAACGGGGTGACAGGACTTTTTTACAGTAAGCATTTTACACGCCGAAGGAAATAACGTTACATTACCTCAGGAAGATCGATTGATAGAGATACTGTAAATACAGCTGTAAATACTCTAGTGATTTATTAACGGTGGCGCAAAATAGGTGTCTACTGTGATTTAATTATATGAGGTAAATGATTCTCATTCTGGTGCTGTATTCGACCGATGAAAATTCTATAGATCACTAACCAATCTCTCAGCTCATATTTCACAGATCGATGTGGTGCAGCGGTGGTTAGCACACTGGACTCCCTTCGGCAGGACGACGTTTCAAACCCGCGTCTGGCCATCCCGATTTGGGTTTCCCGCGATTTCCTTAAATCGCTCCAGGCAAATCCCGGGATGATTCCTTCGGAAGGGCACGGCCAATTTCCTTCCCCATCCTTCCCTAATCCGAGCTTTTGCTCCGTCTCTAACGACATCGTTGTCGACGGGTCGTTAAACTTTAGTTTCCTCCAGTTCCCATTTCAGGATGGAAACATAAACAACGGAAGAGCGCTCGCTGATCGTAAATACATTTGACGCATTTTTTGGACATATCTTTGTGGTGAGACTCCCATGCAGCCGTACATTGGTTCCACAGTGCACTGATACATTCGTCGGAAATGAGCACTTCTCGGTGAAATTCAGTACAGAATTGAAGTCAAATTGTGATGACGAATTTTAAGCGTTCACTGATCGAGATTTTGTGTAATGTTTCCCTGTTTTAAATTGGTTGATGAATTGTTTTGAAACTACGGGATTGCTACATGATTCCTGGAAAGGCCAGTTAGGACAACCAGCCTCAGTTGTAGCCATGGAAAATGTGGAACGAGTGCCGAACCTTATTGAATCAGGAGCCTGCTATATCAAACAGACATGCATCGCAGCAGCTCAGGATGTACGACCATCACTCTAGAACATAATAAAAGAGGAACTTTATCTGTTCCTTCATAAAAACTTAACGGTGGCGATCTTCGAAGGAACGATGTGGAATGGCAATATTCTTTTGGTAATGAGACGACTGATCCCTTTGAAAGTGGAACAGTCGATACGAGTCTGATCTGGTTTGGTGATGAGGCAACTCTCATCTCCATGGGTACTTCAACGAACAGAACTGGTGCCATTAGACTACTGGGAATCCTCACGTTCAAGCTGCTGCTCCACCTCATCAACAAAAAGTCGCTCTTCGTGTCGCAGTCAGTGCACAGTGCGTTATTGGGCCTATTTTTACAGAGGTACCTCTCACGGCAGACAAGTACAGGCACATGAATTTATACCGTCTATAGGACGCGGCCGAACGCTCCGAAACTGCCGAATCATGCACGCTAGAACACGTACACACCGTAATTAGGATGTTTTCGTATTCTTCAGGAGATGTTCAGTGATCAGATCGTTGTCCTGGATACCTTAGCGTTCACTGAAGGTTGTTGGAATGGCCCACTTATAGTGCTAAACTCAACCTGAGTGATTTCTCTGTAATGGGGTAAACTGAAGGACAGAGTCTTCAAAGATGCATCTGGTATACTCGAAAATGTTGGTACTACAGCATCCAGAGATATTCCTGTAGTCTAAATTAATTTTCTTCAGAAATTCATCACGAAATTCAGTTCAAGGCTGTAGACACTCATTGATACAGAAGGAAAGCACTTCATACACCTTCTATATTAAATTTCAAGTTGTTTTCTGTTGGATGAATATGATAACAGGAATATATCACCCCATGTTATGTTGCAGTAAACAGAAACTTTCTAACAATTATTTTGCACCACCGTGTAATATAACTCTCTTAAAAATTTGTCCTGAAATTATATTTTATAGCTTGTTTATCTGTAATTATAATACCATTGAAACAAAGCATCCAGCTATAGCATTTGCATTATGTCTCAGGACATCTTCACGTTTGAATAATTGAAGGCAATTTAACCTCGAGTTTTTTTTTCCTAAGTCCTTGCACAGGTTCCATAACGTCAAACTGGAGCTATATAATATTTTCCTTGGATGTCCCAAGGCGACATGAACTTACGACAGTACATTTAGAAGAATATGTGGTTAGCCATAAGAGCTGCGAAGTTTACGAAGAAACTGTATGGAAGGGTTGGTGTCAGGTTGTAGTTGTCTTTGGATTAGTGCTCTCCCCCCCCCCCCCCCCCCCACTGGCTTACTGAATGTAAGTTGGTCAGTCGAATCGCTGAACACCCGTTCGAGCTCTTGGTAAGTCGTTTTGTCTGTTGCAATCACTCAGAAATGTCGGTACAGAAAACGGAGTGATTTTGGAATACCTTAATTGTTTCATACAGAGGTCTGAGGCTTGACTGTTAGAAGAAAATTTATGTTATTCTTTTACAGTGCAATTTTGTATTTGTGCGGTTCTTTCTGATTTTTATGTAAGTAGTGCTTGGCCTATAGGTCGTTTTCCTACTATATGGGGTGGTAAGACAAAGGCACCACGATCGGTTAGAGATTTTATCAAGCTGTTTCATCTTCCATGCTTTAGATTAAAAAAAGGGGGCTCTGTTAGCGCTTAACAAGCTTTTAGAATTCTAAATTTCTCGATTTTTAACAGACGTCATAATGGCAGTTTTGTTTCAGCCTCGTTTCCGTATGATACTGAGATTGGATCGATGTCTTTTGCTTTCGTACTCTTTCATATGTGCTTGCACATTCATTACTTGTCTACGAATATGCCTGTTTTTTCATAAATGTGTGGTGTTGAGGTTAAATAATCGGCTTTCATACTTCGCGTATTCATCGGGTGTTCTACCATATGCTCACTAGATTATGCTGAGGTGCCTATACGTATTCTCCATTGAATTGTGCTAAATATTCTTCATTGTATAAATTCCTGTTCCTGAATGTAAGCTGATATTCGATTTCAGGTCTTCCCGTGATTTTCTTATGTGATTGTTCTCTGTAGACTCAGGTGTTTTTCTAATTATGTTAAATGCTATAACTTCCAACATTTGATAGTTCTGTCCGCCTTTCACAAAATTAATGTCTATTTTGGCAGCAAAATTTTATCTACTTTCCTGATTTCAGGTTTAATACCTTTTCGTGATTTATGTGGTTGTTTCTATTCTTACCATATGTCAAAAGATTGCGCTGAGGCGTGCTATAACGTCCAGCAATCGATTTCTCTCTTTTCTAAGCTCCCGAACAAGTACTTATACTTGTAACCGTATTTTAATAAATTTTACTCTTCTCGATTTAATATACCGTCGCAGGTTTAGTAAGTATCTGTTTATTGTGGAAACCTGCCTAACAGCTCAGTCTAAAATAGGTTCAGTACATATAGTAGTGTAGTAGCTTTTCTCTAGACAAATTTTTGTATGAATGATAGAGTGTTTGAGTCCATGTTTAATCGTTTTGCTCATTAATCCATATGATTATTTCCCCGCTCCCTAATTATGAGGTATTGGTCCCAGCTTCTATTTGAAGTACATGTGAATATGTTTGCCGTACCTTAATGTATACGATTATTCTTATCATCAGGATAGATTACAGTCTTACATAGAGTGTTGACTACCTCATCTCGGTTTTGTTTTTTGTTGAAATTGAAATTAAATTAGATTTGTGCAGTCTTAAACAAACTCTGTTTAGCAAACCACGTCCAGTTCTGATCCAGTCAGATTCTATTAACGTACATGGAGTAGTAACATCAGGTACAAAAGAGCAAGAGAGCTGCGCGTTGGCGGAGCTGTCATTTTTACTCAGGTGATTCATGTGATAAGGTGTCCGCCCCCGGTAGCCGAGTGGTCAGCGCGACAGAATGTAAATCCTAAGGGCCCAGATTCGATCCCCAGCGGGGTCGAAGACTTTCTCTGCTCAGGGACTGGGTGTTGTGTTGTCCTAATCATCATTCTATCCCAATCGACGCGTAAGTCACCGAAGTGGCGTCAAATCGAAAAACCCGCGAACGGTCTACACGACGGAATGCCCTAGTTACACGATATTTGTATTATTTTACGTGAAAAGGTTTGAGGAGTGACTTTGAATGCGGAATGGTAGCTGGAGCTAGACGCATAGGACATTCCACTTCGGAAATAGTTAGGGAATTCAGTATTCCGAGATCGACAGTGTCAAGAGTGTGCGAGAACACAAAATTTTAGCCATTACCTCTCACCACGAACAACGCAGTAGCCGACGACCTTCATTTATCGACCGAGAGCAGCGAAGGTAGCGTGGAATTGTCAGCGCTAATAGACAAGCAACACTGCGTCAAATAACTTCTGAAATCAGTGTGGGACATTGGACAAACGTATGCAATAGGACAATGCGGCGAAGTTTGGCATTATTGGGCTACCGATGACCGACGTGAGTGCCTGTGCTAACAGCATGACATTGTCTGCTGCGCCTCTCCTGGGTTCATGACCATATCGGTTGGGACTGAAAAAACGTAGTCTAAACAGACGAGTCCCAGTTCCAGTTGGTAAGAGCTGATGGCGGGGTTTCGAGTGTGGCGCAGACACCACGAAGCAGCGAACTCAAGTTGTCAACAAGACACAATGCAAACTGAGACTGGTTCCATAATTGTCGCGCGGGATTAGCCGAGCGGTCTAGGGCGCTGCAGTCATGGACTGAGCGGCTGGTCCCGGCAGAGGTTCGAGTCCTCCCTCGGGCATGGTTGTGTGTGCTTGTCCTTAGGATAATTTAGGTTAAGTAGTGTGTAAGCATACGGACTGATGACCTATAAGATTTCACAGATATTTGAACACATTTTTCCATAATCGTGTGGGCTGTGTTTACATTTAACTGCATAGTTCCTCTGGTCTAAATGAGCTGTTCATTGACTGGAAATGGTGAATTGCGACTACTTAGAGACATACCATTTGTAGCCATTAATGGGCTTGCCGTGCGGAGTGGCCGCGCGGTTTATAAAAGCGCCATGTCACGGATTGAGCAGCTCCTTCCGCCGGAGGTACCGAGTCCTCCTTTGGGCATGGATGTCCGTGTTGTTCTTAGAATAAGTTAGTTTAAGTTATTTTAAGTAGTGTGTAAGGCTAGCGACCGATGACCTCAGCAGTTTGGTCCCTTAGAAATTCTCTCTCTCACACACACCCAAACAACGATGGACTTTTTATGGATGAAATTGGGCCATGTCACTAGGCCACAATTGTTCGCGACTGGTTTGTAGAACATTCTGGACAGTTCGGGCTAATGATTTGGCCACCGAGATCGTCCGACGTGAACCCCATCAAACATTTATGAGACATAATCGAGAGGTCAGCTCGTGCACAAAATCTTGCACCAACAACAATTCGGAAATTACGGACGGCTGTGGAGGCAGCATGGCTCAATATTTCTGCAGGGGACTTCTAACGACTTGTCGAGTTCACGCTATGTCGAGTTGCTACGCTGGGCAAAAGGAGGATCCACCCGATATTAGGAAGTATGCCATGACTTTCGTCACCTCAGGGTCTAAATATTTGCCCTATATTTATATATAAACATTCATCATTTCGATTTGTTGCTCCTGCGTTTGTCGTGCTCGCAGTTAAAATTAATGTTTGTAAGGTCGACTTGTGTTCACTAATTAGTGGCGTCCTAGCCAACATAAACATGACGAACTTAGAGAATGAGGTTTTCAGACACATAATTGTGCTGTGCGTGTGTCGTCTGTTCGGTATCGATGCTTCACGCACGTACTCTTTGATTTGTTTGCGGGGGGCCTTTCACCTACTCCTGGAGAGGGTAGCGGTGGCCGGTGAGAAGCGTATTTAGTGGCGTGGCGTGTGCTAGATAAGGAGGACGTTGACCCCAGGATACAGTAGTTGTCGTGGGTCTCCGACGGAGTGTGTTGCAGGATGGTGTTTACACCGAGAGGGATGGGTTTGTCGAGGAACGCGACGGCACTGCTATAAAACGCCTTACGGCCGGAGCCAATGGGCAGTTAGTGGACGTTCATACAGCAGGAGGTAAACCTCTGTGGAATATATTCTCCGTTTAATATCGAGAACACGGTGATAATGGTGGTGATATAAGATGCATCTGTTCGTGAAAGAGCGTCCCTGCTGTTTCGGTCTGACTGCGTGAAGCTCAATTACGGTAGGGCTTTTGTAATGAGGGAGTGTGCCCAGTGTATTTTAATTAAGATGAAGTCGTTTGTGTAATTGTATCGGCCTACGTGCACTTAAGAGAAGTGCAGCAGATAAATCAGGCCGAATAGTCAGTTCACCTGGTTTTGTTAAGCTTTCTTTCTCTAACTAAGGGTGGTAAGTTAGTGTCAGCAGCATTAACCTCACGGTTGTAAGCATGGCATTATGTGGATGAAGTTCTAGCAGTCACAGCCGCTTTGGCTGAACCGTCTGGTGCCGGACATCACTTCTTAAGTTAAAGTTTTATATAACACTACACTCTTTTAACGCCAGATTAACTTGTAAGGACACATCTTGTATGGTGGGTTGTTGTTTCCCGTTTTGTGTATGCAGATATTAGTTTCCTTACTGGATAGTGCGTCGTACTTCTGGACTGCTCCTGGTTCAAGATCTCGCACGCCATTTGGTTATGTAAATACTTCACATGACATTAGCGGTAATACAAACTCACTATAACCGATTCTGAGCTGTTTTATAGCTTTAAGGTACCGGTACGACGAAGATTATTATCATTATTAGAGTGCATTAATTTCTGTTTGTCGCCGTACCGAGATCTGTGATGTAGTGTTATTGTTTGTGTATGTTTGTTTCTAATATCTTCTAATTGTCCGTGTGCCTGTCTTGACAGTTCTCTTTATTTTGTTCAATTCATTGTTGTTGTTTAGTCAGTTCTTACAACAGTATGCCCTAGAGGACGTTGTTCGAGGTCACTGAAAGCATAATTTTTAACAATTCTGAACAGTTAAAAGTAGCAAGTAATTGTTCATTGTTAAATTATTGAGCTGGGAAGCAATGTACAGTCTCAGAAAGAAAAAGACGCACCACGAAGGAACTACCCTAATTGGATGAAAATCGGTAGATGTGATCTGCATGTAATGAAAAACAAATATTTACAATTACATAACAATTAGGTGATTGATTTAAGGGGAGGTGGTCCACAAACTGAGCAGCTCACGCGTTGCTCCACCACTGGCCATTATGCAAGCAATCATTCGGCTTGGAATTCATTCATGGAATTCCTCCTGAGCGATATGGTGCCAGTATCCGTCCAGTGAGATCATCAAACTCCCGAGCTGCTCACGAGTGGGGCTAGATCCGGCGACCTTGTTGGCCGAGGTAGGATTAGGCCAGCACGAAGACTAGCGGTAGAAACTCTCACCGTGTGAGGGCAGACATGATCTGACTGAAATGTAATCCCAGAATTGCTTGCCTTGAATGGCAGCTAAACGGAGCATAGAATATCGTCGACTCACCACTGTGCTCTAAGGATCAGTGGATGACGACCGAAGGGATCCTACCATGAAATTAAAATGAGTGCCAGGTCGTCATTCGAGGGTGTCGGGCCGCATGGCGTGCGATATTCAGAGTGGTGTCACACCGATGTCCGGTGTGTCTACTGACACGTATTCTGCCCGAAATCTCATTGACTGAAGCAGAACTACCACCAGTGATGAGGCTCGATTTATTTCCAAGGAGTAATGGATGAATTTACATAATATGCATGTATGTTTTTTTAATCAAGTACACTTTTTCATAACAGTTCAACATGGCGTCTTTCCGTTTCTAAGCATTGATCTAGAAGTTGGACAGTAGCCCACAAATTACTCTGAAATATTTATTGTGAATTATTAGAGGCTTCCACACTGATTCCAGCTGTTTGATCCTAGACAATTCTTAGCTACGCTTTGTACACCAATCACCTTATGTACCCCAGAACCAAGTAGTCCAGGTGTATCAAGTCAGTTGAACGCCATGGTCGAAGTCTTGATAAGTATCTCTCTATCCCTATGTTCGCGAAACTTCAATATAGGAACTCCATTTATAAAATGACTTTTATCTTAATAATATGAATATTTATATATGTGTTTGGAAAGAGAGAGATTGATTTTTGATTGAGAATTTTACTTTAAGTCGTAACTGGTACCTGAATTTTGGTTACTGCCTCCTTTCACCAGTTGGTGACATAATTTGGAGGAAGTTATTGTTCTTTAAGGTTTAAAATGCGACTCTCTTAGTTACTTGGCCCTATTGCGGATAGCTTTGAGCTCACGTTTTGAAGATTTTTGTACCTAAGGGACCACTGTTGTAAGTAAATAAGATCAAACAGCAATCTGATTTTCGTGAGAAAAGGACATTGCTTGGCGCATAAACTTCCTTCAAACTACACGTGCTGCTGCATTGGTCAGTCGGGTCCAGCACCATACTATTATACAAGAAAACAATCCAATTACTGCAATTAAAAATTATGAGATGTTGTTACGTATTGAATTAGAGATTGCATTTCCTTTCCTGTATTTTAGTGAACTTTGTACACATACAATTGTGTCGATTGATAGCCGGCGACGACAACTGAAGTTCACCTTCTTTTCCAAAAAAGCCAGATATTTTTGTTCTTCGCTTCCAGAAAATTTGTATACATAAATGTTTGGCAACTGTTACACATACTTTACTCGGTTTTACCACTGAAATAGCAATTTTCATTAAATGTAACAAACCGTTCTGAGCGACGACCTAGCAACACGTCCTCTTTCCACAAGATACAGATTAACAGTCCTACTTTTTTTAATAAATCAATTTTCTATCTCTCTCTCTCTCTCTCTCTCTCTCTCTGTTTTTTTTTTTTCTTTTTTTTCTCTGTCCTGCTGCACTTCACTTTACATTTACGGTATTAACATACATTACTGAGTTTCTCAGATTGAAATCAGGCACAAATTAGTTAAAAAAAGGGCAGTAAGGCTCCCATAACATTACACATTGCTGTGAGAGCAAGATGACTGTGTGCTCCATTCTACTAGATAACCACAGACTCAGCAATGCCTTCATCCGAAACCCGTGGTTCCAGGAATTTCTCCCGCGTGTCAAGGTAAATGTAAGCAGTAGCTGTATCTTATGCAGAAATGAAGGTTCCATATGCTACAGTCTCTGTGAATCCAAGTCACTCAATCAGCTCTCGTGCCGTACTGAGGTTGCCTGAGGTGACCTGTTACACAACAAGCGGCAATTACTCGTACGTTTATAACTTTTCCGCAAATGTAAGATTTGGCGTAATCAGCAAACAAAATGCCGTGCCTGAGCTGTTTGTTACGTGCAACTTCTGTCAAATTATAACACACAGAATGCGAGCTGCGTGATGTCGGCCATCTAATTTGTGAAGCAACTCAACGTAGTACGCATTTTTATGTAGCGCTGGCTACATAAAATTACTTATTATATAGATGCACTCATTATTTCTTAGAAATTGATCGGGATTTCTCCCTGCATAACATTTTAAATTCTGTAAAATTATCACATAACCCAAAATGCAGTATGAGATTTTGCGAGTGTATACCCTAATGAAATACTATGACGAAACTCTTCACGTATTATGGGCACTCAAAAGGCGGGCGGATCGACCGTCTTTTACTTGAGCTGAAAGCGACTCGAATATCCGTTATCACAGATTGAGAGGTTGTAGCCATACTTATTGAACATTCACCTTTTACGATAAGTGCCGGCCGAAGTGGCCGTGCGGTTAAAGGCGCTGCAGTCTGGAACCGCAAGACCGCTACGGTCGCAGGTTCGAATCCTGCCTCGGGCATGGATGTTTGTGATGTCCTTAGGTTAGTTAGGTTTAACTAGTTCTAAGTTCTAGGGGACTAATGACCTCAGCAGTTGAGTCCCATAGTGCTCAGAGCCATTTGAACCATTTTTTTACGATAAGTAGGCACTGCAGCTAGTTGCTCAATAAAGTAAACGAGTACGGAGGATGAAACATTTAAATTGCATACTGCTAAGGAAATAATTTATGTGCATGGTTCTGACGTATCACGTAGCAAGATCTCGATGAGATCACTAACAGAGAGAATCTGCGTTTCACGACTCAGATTTACACGGTTTTCACAACTGTCTGTCAGGTATTACATACGCAGACTCTGACTTGAACTCACTTCGATGATGCGTTCTTTTAGGGAAAGACTTTTTGATTTTCTGCACCGTGATTTAAGAGAGAAACTGTAACTCAAGCTTTAATTCGACCCTACTACACTGGGCTTCTGTTTCTACGTCATACTTTTATGGATCTGCTGGTTCACCAGTTTACCAAACGAAAATTTGTTCCCATGTACTAAGCAGTAAACGGAGACTACATTTTAGAGACGGAGCACGTCTACCAAAGACCGCTGCACTTGATCAACCGCGGAGCAGATCACTCTTGTGACCGAGCTGGATGCCGCGCGACATGCGACAACGCCATCTGGAAAAACGAGCATTATCGCAACTAAACGTTGCATACACACGGGTGGACAATGCACAAAGCGACCCGTTATAATCGATTCCGACATGGCTTGCAATATCGGAGTAATGAGGAAAATTCCAATTTAACAAACAAAAGCCTTTCATGCTAACCCTCGTATCGCTGCACAAACTGATCAGAACGGTGGGCAAACAATGTAATTAATACGATTAAAATATGATGTCTGATAAAGTAATCTACATTCGTTTTTATAATTAACGAACCCGTTAATGCTCTCAAATCCGATAAATACAAATGGCATACTTGTTTTTAGGATATCCAGCTTATGAGACGTTTGATGTATGATGCGAGTGTCACTGTTACAATAGTTGCAGATGCAATTATCTGAATTATTTGACGGAACAGAAATGTCACAGGAGTTTCAGGCAGCCACGATAAACGGATTACGACAGACGCTTTGAGTCACAAGTCACAAAATCACGGGAACTGACGGAGGAATTTCCCAAACTCGAATCTGTCCAGTAAAATAAATTGGAGCGTCCTATTCCACCACCTAATGCCCAAATAATGTCTCTGCTGCCTCTTTTGTCGTCGCAGCATACAGGAAAGTAGACAGCAATCAATCCTTCGTTAAGTTAGCAGTGTGCCTCATTGCAACGAAGAGAGTACGCCGTGAGTCGAATCACAATGTGATGTTTTCATGTTTCGACAGAGAGCCGTTCTGAAGTTCTTGAAAATAGTGGCTTTGTAGGTTCAAATGGTTCAAATGGCTCTGAGCACTATGCGACTTAATTTCTGAGGTCATCAGTCGCCTGGAACTTAGAACTAATTAAACCTAACTATCCTAAGGACATCACACACATCCAAGCCCGAGGCAGGATTCGAACCTGCGACCGTAGCGGTCAAGCGGTTCCCGACTGAAGCGCCTAGAACCGCACGGCCACACCGGCCGGCGGCTTTGTAGGTACAGTTTGGTATGTACATAAGTTCATTACATTTTTTTAGTTAATTCCCATCTACATCTACATCTACATCTACATTGATACTCCGCAAGCTACCCAACGGGTGGCGGAGGGCACTTTACGTGCCACTGTCATTACCTCCCTTTCCTGTTCCAGTCGCGTATGGTTCGCGGGAAGAACGATTGTCTGAAAGCCTCCGTGCGCGCTCTAATCTCTCTAATTTTACATTCGTGATCTCCTCGGGAGGTTTAAGTAGGGGGAAGCAATATATTCGATACCTCATCCAGAAACGCACCCTCTCGAAACCTGGCGAGCAAGCTACACCGCGATGCAGAGCGCCTCTCTTGCAGAGTCTGCCACTTGAGTTTATTAAACATCTCCGTAACGCTATCACGGTTACCAAATAACCCGGTGACGAAACGCGCCGCTCTTCTTTGGATCTTCTCTATCTCCTCCGTCAACCCGACCTGGTACGGATCCCACACTGATGAGCAATACTGAAGTATAGGTCGAACGAGTGTTTTGTAAGCCACCTCCTTTGTTGATGGACTACATTTTCTAAGCACTCTCCCAATGAATCTCAACCTGGTACCCGCCTTACCAACAATTAATTTTATATGATCATTCCACTTCAAATCGTTCCGCACGCATAGTTCCAGATATTTTACAGACGTAACTGCTACCAGTGTTTGTTCCGCTATCATATAATCATACAATGAAGGATCCTTCTTTCTATGTATTCGCAATACATTACATTTGTCTATGTTAAGGGTCAGTTGCCACTCCCTGCACCAAGTGCCTATCCACTGCAGATCTTCCTGCATTTCGCTACAATTTTCTAATGCTGCAACTTCTCTGTATACTACAGCATCATCCGCGAAAAGCCGCATGGAACTTCCGACACTATCTACTAAGTCATTTATATATATTGTGAAAAGCAATGGTCCCATAACACTCCCCTTTGGCACGCCAGAGGTTACTTTAACGTCTGTAGACGTCTCTCCATTGATAACAACATGCTGTGCTCTATTTGCTAAAAACTCTTCAATCCAGGCACACAGCTGGTCTGATATTCCGTAGGCTCTTACTTTGTTTATCAGGCGACAGTGCGGAACTGTATCGAACGCCTTCCGGAAGTCAAGAAAAAAAGCATCTACCTGGGAGCCTGTATCTAATATTTTCTGGGTCTCATGAACAAATAAGTCGAGTTGGGTCTCACACGATCGCTGTTTCCGGAATCCATGTTGATTCCTACGTAGTAGATTCTGGGTTTCCAGAAATGACATGATACGCGAGGAAAAAACATGTTCCAAAATTCTACAAGAGATCGACGTAAGAGATATAGGTCTATAGTTTTGCGCATCTGCTCGGCGACCCTTCTTGAAGACTGGGACTATCTGTGCTCTTTTCCAATCATTTGGAACCCTCCGTTCCTCTAGAGACTTGCGGTACACGGCTGTTAGAAGGGGGGCAAGTTCTTTCTCGTACTCTGTGTAGAATCGAATTGATATCCCGTCAGGTCCGGTGGACTTTCGTCTATTGAGTGATTCCAGTTGCTTTTCTATTCCTTGGACACTTATTTCGATGTCAGTCATTTTTTCGTTTGTGCGAGGATTTAGAGAAGGAACTGCTGTGCGGTCTTCCTCTGTGAAACAGCTTTGGAAAAAGGTGTTTAGTATTTCAGCTCTACGCTTGTCATCCTCTGTTTTAATGCCATCATCATCCCGTAGTGTCTGGATATGCTGTTTCGAGCCACTTACTGATTTAACGTAAGACCAGAACTTCCTAGGATTTTCTGTCATGTCGGTACATAGAATTTTACTTTCGAATTCAATGAACGCTTCACGCATAGCCCTCCTTACGCTAACTTTGACATCGTTTAGCTGCTGTTTGTCTGAGAGGTTTTGGCTGCGTTTAAACTTGGAGTGGAGCTCTCTTTGCTTTCGCAGTAGTTTCCTAACTTTGTTGTTGTACCACGGTGGGTTTTTCCCGTCCCTCACAGTTTTACTCGGCACGTACCTGTCTAAAACGCATTTTACGATTGCCTTGAACTTTTTGCATAAACACTCAACATTGTCAGTGTCGGAACAGAAATTTTCGTTTTGATCTGTTAGGTAGTCTGAAATCTGCCTTCTATTACTCTTGCTAAACAGATAAACCTTCCTCCCTTTTTTTATATTCCTATTAACTTCCATATTCAGGGATGCTGCAACGGCCTTATGATCACTGATTCCCTGTTCTGTACATACAGAGTCGAAAAGTTCGGGTCTGTTTGTTATCAGTAGGTCCAAGATGTTATCTCCACGAGTCGGTTCTCTGTTTAATTGCTCGAGGTAATTTTCGGATAGTGCACTCAGTATAATGTCACTCAATGCTCTGTCCCTACCACCCGTCCTAAACATCTGAGTGTCCCAGTCTATATCTGGTAAATTGAAATCTCCACCTAAGACTATAGCATGCTGAGAAAATTTTCTCTCAGTTGTTCTGCCACTAATGCTGCTGAGTCGGGAGGTCGGTAAAAGGAGCCAATTATTAACCTAGTTCGGTTGTTTAGTGTAACCTCCACCCATAATAATTCACAGGAACTATCCACTTCTACTTCACTACAGGATAAACTACTACTAACAGCGACGAACACTCCACCACCGGTTACATGCAATCTATCCTTTCTAAACACCGTCTGTACCTTTGTAAAAATTTCGGCAGAATTTATCTCTGGCTTAAGCCAGCTTTCTGTACCTGTAACGATTTCAGCTTCGGTGCTTTCTATCAGCGCTTGAAGTTCCGGTACTTTACCAACGCAGCTTCGACAGTTGACAATTACAATACCGATTGCTGCTTGGTCCCCGCATGTCCTGACTTTGCCCCGCACCCGTTGAGGCTGTTGCCCTTTCTGTACTTGCCCAAGGCCATCTAACCTAAAAAACCGCCCAGCCCACGGCACACAACCCCTGCTACCCGTGTAGCCGCTTGGGGAATGTCAGGTTGCATCAGGCTTACGTCACATGATGTCTCACGCGCCACTGCAAAGAAAAAATCATTTCATCACGTCCAACCTAAGAGTACAGCGCAACCACAATTGAACATGTACAAAACCTGCTTAATGACTCTGCTTCTTTCGTCCATATGTAGAACTTTACCTGTGATTGTTTTTTTCATGGCGATTATGGTTGTGCAAACAAAATTACTCAAAGAATTTATTTCAAATAAAAAGCCATCTCATGCAAAACAGTGTTCTGTGTACATATCCTATCTTTACGATGAAAAACATACGTACAAGGCCTTGGAGTGTAGTCATTACAGTTCCACTTCACATGGCTAAGTACTTCTTTATAGCAAGTTATCGTCACTGCAGGACTTAAAGTAAATCCCTAAGATATGAAGATGATGTATCCAATATATACACTTCCGGAGATAATGCTAATAAGCAAACGAAAGATGTCCGTATTATCAGACTGAAGTAATAGCGAAACATTTCTGAAGCCTCAGTGTTACTTGAATGCAATACCGGAAAAAATTCTCGTAACTAAATATTAATTAATGCGGAGTGCTGACATTTTGGGAATACATTTGTCTAGCTAACATATTTAAATAATTAACAATGCAAGATCACAGGTCTATACAACCGCAAGATAAGCCATTTCAAATGTGAAATGCTGGTACATTAGTAACCAATATAATGATCAGAATGTTGAATGGAAGCATGCAAATATGCACGCATTGAGTTCTACAGATGTCGGTGGTCAGTTCATGGAATGAGGTTCCATGTCTGCTGCACTTGGTAGGTCAAGACAGGAACGGTCAAGGTTGTTAGTGGATGATCCTGGAATTGTCGTCCGATGATGGGCCATTTGTTCTCGAACAGAACAGAGCTGGTTAACGAGCAGACCAAGGCATCATTTTGACACTCTGTTTAGCGTTTTCGCTTACAACAGTGGTATGTGGGAGTACTTTACTCTGTTGTAAAATGCGCCCTGGGATCATCAATGCCAGCACGACAGGTTTAATCATCGAATTGGCCAACGAATTTGCAGTCAGGATTCACGGTATAATCGTAAGAGTGCTCGTACTGTTAGACGAATTGCTCCTTCCCCCCCCCCCCCCCCACCCACACACACACACACCGAACCTAACTCCAGCAGTAGGTGCGATGTGCTAGCACGGAGACAGGTCCTTCGCAGTCCCTGAACCGGCCTCTTATAGCCAGCACACGGCCATCACCGGCACCGAAACCAAACCAGTTTTCATCAAAACACACAGACCTGCACCCTGCCCTCCGAGCAGCTCTTGCTTGACACCACTAAAGTCGCAAATGGAGGTGGTTTGAGGTGAGTGAAATGCACGCTACAGGACGTCAGGCGGGAAGCCGTCCCTGAAGAAGCCGATTTCTAACAGTCTGTTGTGTAACTGTGGTGCCAACTGGTGTTTAAATTGGTGCAGCAGATGTAGAACGATGCGCCAGAACCATACGCCAGCCTACGGTGGTCTTCCCTCTCGGTGCGGCCACGTGTCCGTCCGGAGCCCGGTCTTCTTGCGGCAGTAGATTTTCGTGACCACCGCTGCCGTCAATCATGTACTGTGGCTACATTCCTGCCAAGTCTTCCTGCCGCACCACTCAAGGAACAGTCAGCTTCTCGTAGTCCTATTACACGGCTTCTTTCTGACTCCGTGTGATGTTGATAATGGCGTCTTTGTCGGTTTAAAGTCATTCTTGACTAGCCTCAGCTCATCACATCCAAAGGTAACTAACGCTCACGACCGTTACAGCTGTATTTAAAGCAAATTGATTTGAATACTTATAGTGGCTCTACTAGCATCTCTCTTATTCGGCTGGCACGAAATTTGAGGAGACATCATCTTTGAGATGTAGACAAATGCTTGCAACCAGTGGTATATGTCGCTCAACTCCTTCCTGGTGACGCGATTTTTGTTCCGTTGAGTGTATGTCAAGTTATGCGACGAATCAGTTTGAAACGGAAGCAATACTTTAAAAAAGTAGTAGGCAAGGCACATGGTTCAAATATATATCTTGAGGGAACACAACGAAAAGTCAGTTATTGCAAAAGGATTACACTAGAATAACGTAGGCGGTTTAATATCTGCTGTACATATTAGGGGACCTGAGAGCTCCGCACTTTTGGGAGTGTAGCTGATAGTTATAAAGCACACAAAAGGGTACCAGAGGTCCTCGGTAAACATAAATTGAAACTCTTGCAGGAAATACAACGTTGCTGTCTAGCTTTCTTTGGTAAATCTCCACAAACGAGCTAAAACGTCACTACTATGTTTGACTGCGTGTCTGAATGGCGCATTAACGCGCAGATCTATTGGTAAGGAAAATACCGGCTGATCAAAAAGTTGGTATCAATTTGAAAACAATAAACCACGGAATAATGCTGATAGAGAGGTAAAAATTTCACACATGCTTGGAATGACATGGGGTTTTATTAGAACAAAAAAAAGAAAACAAACAAAGTATTGCTAGACGCATGAAAGATCTCTTGCGCGCGTCGTTTGGTGATTATCGTGTGCTCAGCCGCCACTTTCGTCATGCTTGGCCTCCCAGGTCCCCAGACCTCAGTCTGTGCGTGATCGACCGACATCTCTAGGGATGCTGAAAGACAACATTCGACGCCAATGGCTCACCATAACTCCGGACATGCTTTACAGTGCTGCTCACAACATTATTCCTCGACTACGGCTATTGGTGATGAACGATGGTGGACATTTTGAGCATTTCCTGTAAAGAACATCATCTTTGCTTTGTTATGCTAATTATTCCTATTCTTATCAGATGAAGCGCCATCTGTCAGACATTTTTTGAACGTTTGTATTTTTGGTTCTAATACAACCCCATGTCATTCCAAGCATGTGTGTCAATTTGTACCTCTCTATCTACATTATTCCGTGATTTATTCAGTTTTCAAATTTATGCTGACTTTTTGATCACCCGGTATATAAGTAAAGCAGAGACCAACATGGAATTATTATAGTGGCGGTACCGGCCGCAGTGGGCGAAAACTACTGACATATGCGACTTTGATTGTTATGGCCTTACTTCTGTCCCCCCAGGGGCTCAGCATTCATTTGCTGAGTACGGGCTTGGCGACCCCGGGGTCCTGAGCTGGGGACTGGTCAGCGCCACCAGTCTCCTGTCACCGTAACCCCCGGACATGCTTCAGCGACCACCGCATGGCGCGGCGGTGGAACGTTGTGTGCTGCAGGGAATGGTAATCTTGGCTTGACCGCCTGGATTGCGAGGAAGGTAAACCTCTATAAAAACCCCTCAATCTTACGGTGTGCTGCGCGCCAATAAGATGCATGGCTGTTGGGGTGGAATAGTCGCAAGCGGGCAACCTCTGGGGCACCTGCCGCGCCCCAGTTGTATAAGGCTTACCTAGGCACGCGGGGCTCTGTCTAGGTGGACTTCTAGTTCCCTAGCTGCTCGTGGGACCGAGATGGAACCCTCGAACTTTTATTCTTCTCCTGCCAGCGGAAAGGGTGGATCGCTGGTGGGTTCTAACACCCAATCCAACAAGAGGGCTCGTGTAGCCAGTCCTCCTGATTCAGGTAGTAGTAACAGAACGCATGCTGCTTCGCAGAATGTGTTTTTCATAATTAAAAGAAAAGATGGGAGTTTTGAAAAAGTTTCGCCATTTTATATACAGAAGGGCTTAGAAGGTATTGCTGGCACATTAAAATCTGTAAAGCGCTTGCGAAATGGCACCTTGTTGGTTGAAACATCTAGCTTCCAGCAAGTCCAGAACCTTCAGAAGGCACAATTTCTTGGGGAGATTGCGATAGAGATTGAATTTCACAACACCTTGAACTACAGCAAGGGTGTTGTGACTTGCAGAGATCTCGTTGACATTCCCCAAGACGAACTGAGGGCTGAATGGTCCCGGGAAGGAATTGTGGACGTGCAACACATTATGAAACGGGTGGATGGTGCTCTCATAAAGACTGACTCGTTTATCCTTACATTTAACACCACCAAATTGCCAGAGCATGTGAAGGCAGGTTTCCTACGTCTCAGTGTACGGCCTTATTACCCCAACCCCATGCGGTGTTTCAAATGCCAACACTTTGGACACACTACTCTCGGCTGTAGAGGGGAAGCCACTTGCGGGAATTGTGGTAAAGCCGCCCATGAGGGAGTTGGTTGCTCCTCTCCTCCCAAATGTGTCAACTGCTCTGGGGATCACCCTGTGTGGAGTAGGGAATGCAGAGTTTTCCTTGAGGAACGGAAGATCCAGGAACTAAAAACTACAAAACGCATCCCGTATGGTGAGGCGAAGAAAATCTACAAGTCCATGCAGCCGCCCACGTTCGCTGCTTCCTTTTCTTCCGTTCTCAAACAACCAGTCTTGAAAACCGATGCCGCTACACAAACGGAGGTTGCTACTGTCTGCACTAGCACCTGCGCTTGTCAATGTACGTGTGCTGCTGCCGTTCCTGTGAAGCCTACTGCTCCCCCCCGGCCATCTGACCAGGCTGTGGTAGCTGACATCATGGAACTTCCTGCCCCTTCCCGGGTCCAGTCTAGTGCATTGCCCAGCACTGCTACACCCGCTACTGCTTCTGAGGTTTTGGCTCCAATGCCACCTCAAGCCAGAACATCGAAGCCAAAGACAAAGGTGAAGACTCGCCCACTAAAGGAGACTGCAGTTATACAGTCTCCTGATGTGGATGTCATTCTCCCTGACGTCTCTCTCGACTCCTCTTCTGCGGCGATGGAGGTTGATGTCAGACTGGGGCAATCATCTCGCCCCAAAACTGAGCCTCCACCTGTAGTGGGCTCTCCTCCCCAACAGAAAGTGAGAATGAAGGTACTCCCACCATGATAGATGGCTCCCATTATACAGTGGAACATGAATGGATTCCGGGCACATGTGAAGGAACTGAACCTCCTAGCACGGCAACGCCCCCTGTGCTTGTGTTTACAGGAAACGCATTTAAAACCATCTGATGCTCCTGTACTAAGGGGCTATACGTCATATCGCAAAGATGACCTGACTGGAGAAAGGGCCAAAGGCGGAGTCGCTGTGTTTGTCAATAATGACCACCACTCCTCTGCCCTCCCCCTGGATACTGACCTGCAAGCAGTTGCAGTTGAAATTTATTCACCTCGGAGGCTTACCGTTTGCTCCCTTTATTTACCCCCTCTGGATGCAATGACCTTAGACGCTCTCACAGATCTTATCGACCAACTCCCCCGCCCATTTCTTCCCCTGGGAGACTTCAATGCCCATCATTTCCTGTGGGGCTCCACTTCTCTTTGCGCTCGAGGTCGAATTTTGGAGAGCCTCCTAACATCTCAAGTGTTGTGCATCCTCAACACAGGTACTCTGACTCATTTCTCTACTGCTACAGGGTCATTCTCAGCCATTGACCAATCTTTCTGCTCTCCAACCCTCACTGACTCTGTTCACTGGGAGGTCATTGACGACCTTCATTCCAGCGATCACTTCCCTATCCGCATTCATCTCCTGGATGGTGTATTGCTGGAGCCGCGGCCACCATCGTGGATGATTGGCAGGACTAACTGGCCACTGTTCACTCGGTTGGCTGTCTTTGACCGCCACAATAACGTACAGGAATGGGTGGATCACATCAGGCTTGTGGTCCATCATGCTGCTGACCTGTCCATACCACAGTCTTCTGGCACTCCTAAGCGGCGCCTTGTGCCTTGGTGGACAGAAGAGTGCCGTTCAGCAATCCGGGACAGGCGTGCGGCTCTTCGCCGATTTAAATGCCGCCCAACAGCGGTCAATCTCACCGCCTTTCGAATCGCGAGAGCCAGGGCACGGCGTGTCTTTAAAGAGAGCAAGAAAAAGTCATGGCAGGAGTTCCTGGACTCCATCAACCGTTCCACTTGTTCCACAAGAGTATGGGAAGCGATCCGGAGGATTTCCGGTAAACATAGCCGTTTACCGATAGCTGCTGTCCTGAACCAGGGATGCCTCCAAACGACACCCAGAGCCATTGCTCAGACGCTGGCAGAGCATTTTGCACAAAGTACTGCCACTACAAATCAGGATCCAGCGTTTCGTCGCTACCGTGCGACTGTCGAAAGAGCGACCTTGGACTTTCGATCGAACAGTTCTGAGGCCTACAATTCCCCTTTCTCCATGTGGGAACTTGAATCGGCACTTACTGAGACTTCTGACACTGCACCAGGTTACGACCGCATCCGGTACTCCATGCTTCGACATCTGCCAGCGGCGTCAAAGGAAATCCTCCTCGAATGCTTTAATCTCATATGGCAGACAGGAGTGTTCCCCACCTCGTGGAGGGAGGCAATTCTCATCCCTCTCCTCAAACCAGGAAAGGACCGCACATGTCCCGGTAGTTATCGTAGTATTACCTTGACAAGCTGTGTCGGAAAGACCATGGAACGGATGGTTAACCGGCGTCTTGTCTGGCTGTTAGAGACCAGACAGCTCCTTAGCCGCTTTCAGTGTGGATTCCGAAAATTCCGGTCCACGGTCGACAACCTGACCCTCCTAGAGGCAGCTATTCAGCAGGCTTTTCTCCGTCAGCATCACTGTATCGGTATCTTCTTTGATATCAGTAAGGCATATGATACTACTTGGAGACACTGTATTCTTGCACAAATGTATCAATGGGGCTTTCGT
This sequence comes from Schistocerca serialis cubense, assembly GCF_023864345.2. Taxonomy (NCBI): domain Eukaryota; kingdom Metazoa; phylum Arthropoda; class Insecta; order Orthoptera; family Acrididae; genus Schistocerca; species Schistocerca serialis. Next base: position 617,916,219 of record NC_064641.1, read on the forward strand.
GGCCGCCTCCCGATTTTCATTCGGTCTTTCCTGTCTCAGCGGTTTTTTCGGACCCGCGTTGGTAACACACTCTCTGATCGCTTTGAGCAAGAGAACGGTGTCCCCCAGGGCAGTGTTTTAAGCGTTACCCTCTTTGCCATAGCCATCAACAGTATAACGTCTACAGTGAGGAGTCCAGTACAGTGCTCCTTATTTGTGGACGACTTTGCTGTTTTCTGTTCCTCCTCCAGTGTTGCAACCGTGAGCCGTCAGTTGCAGCTAACAGTGCGGCGGTTAGAGGAGTGGTCTGCAAAGACGGGTTTTCGGTTTTCTGCCGAAAAGTGTGTTTGTGTTCATTTTAATCGTTCTCGTCATCTTTCTACTTTGCCTGCCTTGCATATGGGGGATACTGTACTACATTTTAGAGACACAGTGCGGTTTCTGGGCCTAATTTTTGACTCCAGGTTGTCATGGCTGCCACACCTACGTGATTTGAAAGCCAGAATCCTGAAGGCACTGAACATCCTCAAGTGCCTCAGCCACAGGTCTTGGGGCGCGGACAGGGCGCGTCTCCTACAGTTTTATGGAGCTTTTGTGCGTTCACGGCTGGACTATGGGTGCACAGTATATGGGTCAGCGAGGCCATCTTATTTGCGGATCCTTGACGCTGTTCACCATGCTGGGATCCGACTGGCCACGGGTGCTTATCGGACCAGTCCCGTACCCAGCCTCTGTGCTGAGTCTGGCGAACCCCCACTTACCATCCGCCGACAGCTCCTGCTGGTGCGCCAGGCTTGTAAGTTTCTTGCAGCTCCCAGATCACCTGCTCACCATCTTGTTGCCCATCCACCTCTGGACCGCCTTTTTTCCCGCCGTACCCGGGCTACGTTGCCGTTTGGGATCCGTGTGCAACGTGTACTAGAGTCCCTCGGTGTGGAGTCTGTACAACCACAAATCCAAGGTTTTAACCGCCTGCCACCCTGGTTACTGAAGAGGCCCGGAGTGATTTTAGATTTATTGCAGTACAAGAGAGATTGCACTCCTGCCACCGTTTTTAATGCAGCATTTTCTGCCATTTTATCTGAGCACCACGACTATGTAGCTGTTTTTACGGATGGGTCGAAACAAGGGGATTCTGTTGGTTGCTCAGTTGTTTTTCCATATCGTGTCCTTAAGGTCCGACTGCCTTAGACTTTTACTGTCTTTGATGCAGAATTGTTTGCGATCTTGCGGGCACTGGAGCACATCAGACATTCTTCCTCTCCTAAATTTCTTGTCTGTTCCGATTCACTCAGTGCCCTTCTCTCATTGCAACGTTTGTATCCGGCAGACAAAATTGTCCAGACCATCCAGGATGCCCTCCTCCGACTACAGCGACTGGGGAAGGTTGTAACTTTCTGCTGGGTTCCAGGGCATGTCGGCATTGCTGGGAATGAAAGGGCAGATCTCGCAGCCAAGGAGGCGTGTCTCGATCCACACGTATCTCAGTGTGCTATCCCCTTGCATGCACTCACCTCGCTGTTGAGCTCACGGGTCATGCGTCGGTGGGAGGATGAGTGGCTGGAAGTGACTGACAATAAGCTCCGTATAGTCAAGCCCACAACGCGTGTTTGGTGTACTTCCTTTCAGGGACGAGGTTCTCCTCACTCGGCTTCAAATAGGCCACAGCCCTATGACGCATGGCTTCCTGCTCCGGCGAGAGGACCCTCCAATGTGTGGTGCTTGCGGCGTCCAGGTCACTGTGTGCCACGTTTTATTGGATTGCGTTTTATTTTCTGACCAGCGGGCCACGGCTGACTTGCCAGCGGACCTGCCAACTCTTTTAGGCAACACTCGGACGAATGTGGTTAAAGTTTTAAAGTTCTGTGCCATGTCAAATGTTTTTACAAAGATTTTAGGGAGAGGATTTTAATTTGCTCACTGTGTGACAAGCTCGCCCATATTCTATGTAAGTAGCCCGCCAGTGACAATTTCAGTGGCATTCTTGTTGCTATGTTTCCCCTTTCCTTAGGTTTTACTTTCTTAGGTAGCATTTTCCTTCTTTTCCTGCTTTGTTTGAGTGTGTGCTTTAGTTTACTTAGGTCTGTCCGCATTTGTTTCTTTTAAATGTGTGTCAGGGCGCTGAAGACCTCGATGTTGAGCGCCCAAAAGCCCCAACACACCACCACCACCACTTACTTCTGTGACGAGCATGTCGAAAACGACGCAACTCATTCGTTGCTTGCGTGCTACTGTAGTGAACATGTATGGAGAGTGGTTGAAGGTCTGTGAAACTACGAATACACCACAAAGTGTCGGGCGTTCGCACCCCATCGAGGAACGTGAACGCTGAAGGCTTGTTTCTTCTATAAAGCAGGGTGTGTGGTACATCTGACGACAGAGATCATTGCTGGCGCAGGCACAAGTGTTCCGTAACACACATTTCAGCGCACACCGTCGAGCATGGGGCTCCACAGCACACGACCTCTAAGTGTTCCCATGTTGAACCAAAGACATCGTCAGTTACGATTGCTGTGAACGTGGGATCATCAAGATTAACGTGGATCAACGAAAAGACTGATATGGTGAAGGATATTAACGATGAAACTTCCTGGCAGATTAAAACTGTGTGCCGGACCGGGACTCGAACTCGGGACCTTTTGCCTTTCGCGGGCAAGTGCTCTACCAACTTAGCTACCCAAGCACGACTCACGCTCCGTCGTCACAGCTTTACTTCTGCCAGTATCTCATCTCCTACCTTCCAAACCTTACAGAAGCTCTCCTGCGAACGTTGCAGAACTGTGCTGTGAGGACGGAGCGTGAGTCGTGCTTGGGCAATTCAGTTGGTAGAGCACTTGCCCGCGAAAGGCAAAAGGTCCCGAGTTCGAGTCCCGGTCCGGCACACAGTTTTAATCTGCCAGGAAGTTTCATATAAGTGCACACTCCGCTGCAGAGTGAAAATCTCATTCTGGATAATAACGATGGTTTGCAACTGCATGCGGAAGGCGAGCGGTAGGGACTGGGTTCCAGTATAGTAAGGTTTTAATGCAATAAATGCTTTTATTTTACAGAGTTCTCCACAAAGGAAATTTAACACAGTATTAAAAAAAAAACATATTCCAGTTTAATTAATACAGTTTAAACGAAGAAATCTGAACCAGCCATCAACTGAAATAAAGGAAGAGTATTTTTTTGAAAGTTCTTAGCTATTAAGCTGACAGCTTGAATCATAGCATTTTTAAAACCAAAAAATGAATAAAGTCGCACACTTCAATACAGCTTCAAATACCTAGATAGTATCAATAATGACGGACAAAGGGATTCCAAAAGGAACTACAATTGTTTATCGTCTCCTCTGTATGCTCGGCTGGATAAAGTAGGTGTGTGTGTGCATTACAAGTTATGAATACTATCAGAGCCAAGTGTCACTTGACTACAACATACAGAATGGGAAGTTACACATATGCCATACACTTGAATACATAAACATTTGAAATCCTCAATGGACAACGGAACAAGAAATGTGCACCGAGCTGAGCTAGGCAGTACACAGGATTAAAAATAAAAACGCAGAAATACAGCGTGGTCAGAAATCATCTAAAGGCTTGTACGGATGTTGCACGATAGGTTCTGCTCAGAGATAATGGTGAAGGAAAATATTTCATACCTTGCGCCGTCTCAGATTTAATTAGAATTCAACTGAGCCAATCAGACCGTCGCACACGCAATTTCAGCAGCCCGCAAGAGAGGGTATCACCAAACATGTTCTCTGTTTCGTTTCCCAAAACCGAGCAAGAGATCGATAGAAATGTGGGACGTGGGACAATAGTAGGCATCGAACCAGAGCCAAACTCTGAGTAGTCTCGTGCTGTATCATCTACACTGTGAGAAGAAATGAAAGTAACTGTATGTGGTGGGCCACTTGAATTTGCAAGCGCTACGGCCTGATTGGCTAACTTGAATGCTAATTAACTTGGGAATGGGGCCACTTATCGAGTATTTTCTTAACAATTCTTTCTCAGCACAAACTATCCTGCAACATCCTTACACGTTTTTCGGACTGTTCGCAATCACCACACATAATCAGTTAATGTAACATCAGTGACTAGCTGGCTCGTACTTTACGTTGACAGACTTCTGTAAACCAACCAGAATACTATCCGGTTTCAGCAAAGAAACTTAAAACAGAGTTCAACGGAAATACTTCTAATATCACCAACGCGCGATCAGCTGTTGTATTACAGTGAAACAGGTCTCTCACAAAACAAGATGCACTAGCTTAAATTAACAAATGAAAGTTCAACATATCCAACACACTACTACGGCGCAGATAAGAAGGTTTTAAATTACCAGTGAGAATGTCTAAGTAACCTGCAGCCAAGCGACACTGCTCCCTAACACAGTTTCACACGGTACACTGTACCTCGATAAACAGCCAGTACAACCAGTACATTGCAATACGCGGCGCCTCTGCACTCTTCCACACTAGGCGGCGTACCAAACAAGGACTCTTGGGATAAGACAGGCGAGCAGGACTTCTCTCCCTTCACCGTGCGGCGTTAAATCCTCACTTTTCTTCTTCGCGTGCCTCCAATAGGGACGCGGCGAGAACCGTAGCGCCACGGAATAGCAGCAGGGTCTTTGACCGCTCTCGTCAGATATCATTAAGCTCCAGCGAACGGCTCAAAGGTATCGGCTGGTAGAGTTAAATACATTTCTTTTTATACCAGGTCGATGGTCGTCTCCGGAGACATTATCAAGGCGAAACGCTCCTCGTAACCCATTGCCCCATGCTTGCATCGCAGTAAGCGCATTATTATTCTATGGTGCAGATTTACCTAGGAGTCCATGGGACGTGTGGTTACAATAGAAGGCACCATGACCGCTAAGCACTACGTGAATGTTATTGGTATTCATCTGCTTTTCGTTGATGCTTCATGCTGGACAGATCAGAACCCGAACCTATACTTCTACGATGCAATCGGGCGACAGCTTTGCGCCATCAAAGCATCGGCCCGTATTTTACGTGAGTTAATTGATTTGTGCGTAGGCAGTTGGGGACAGATACCACCAGGATGCACCAAGCACTTGTCGAATCCTAGCCACACTGAATCACTAATGTACGGAGTTGACTGGGCGGTACAACACATACTTAACCAGGTGTTATTAATATTTTGGCTTATCAGTGTCCTAACAGAGTAGCATGGTACAATTTCGAACAATTTTGCTAGGTCTCACCTGTGGATCGTTACACATGCTTGTGATTTGGTGGCCTACGGTGACATATGCATCTAATTTTTCTCTCGATACGTACATGAACGGGAAGGGATCGTGAGTGTCTTTGTCTACATCCATACTCCACGGAACGCCTTGCACGGCGTAGAAGAGGGTTCTTTGGAAATCTGTACTTGTGTGATTGTTTCATTCATATATTGTTCTCGACAAGAACGCCTGTTGGTGAATATAAAGGACCTAGGACGAGATATATGTGGCAGAATGTGATATCTCACTTGACTCTTCGAGCGACGTGTATCTCAGAATGTTAGCAGTAAAACTGCCTGTGATAAACACGGTCTCTCTTGTTGCACCATAGTAAATTGAAGAGAAAACACCGTGGTTTTCTGGAGCTTACGAGATGCATTCGTGGTGATACGTACTGCTCTGGTCTGGAATGTTATCAACGCTGACTTACCAAACGTATCTGGAGACGCTTATTGATGTGGTACTGATCACTAAGTGTCACAAGTGGCAGACCTACGGTATAAAACTAGGGTGGGGTGGGGGTGGGGGGGGGGGGGGAAGGAGTACTTCCTTGCCAATACACTTGCAATAACAGCAGCATGGTTCGGTCAAGTGAACTCAATGAGCTCGAATTTGGAGTAGTAACTGGATGCGAAATGAGTAGCAAGTCCCTGATGAACGTTTCAGTCCTTCTAAAGCAGGACAAGGCGACTGTTGGTAAAATGAGTGTGAAGTGAAAACGAGATTTAACAACTACATATAAACTGGAACCAGTCAGACGTCATGTACTGACGGCCAAGGACCATCGAGCGTTTCGGAGAGTGGTTGTTAAAAATCACGTGAAATCACGGAGAGGAATCACTCGTGAGTTCCAAAGTGTTTTCAGATATCCAGTTAGCACAATGACAACGTGTAGATGGTTAAAAGACGGGGTACAATCGGAATGATTTCATCGAAAGACGGACACTTCAAAAGCCTATGCTAAGCGACACTTAAGTTGGTGTAAAGGGTGACACCACTGGAAACAAATGAGTTGAAGTGACGAACCGCTCTATCCCATGTGCAACCCGATAGAATGATTTGCTTAGGGAAATGTCTGGAGAACATTACCTACCATCATGTGTAGTGTCAACAGAGAAGTGTGAAGGAGAATGTATTACGAGATGAGTGTGTTCTTCGTGGTTAGTGTGTGGTCCCCTCATTGCGTTTAATGAAACGGTAAATGCAGAAGGATATGAACGCACTTTACAGCAACGAGTCCTGAGTATAATGTAGTAGCGAGACGATTACTGTCTTTATTTTGCCATTCGGTTTCTAAACTGTCACTTGAATCTGATTTGTTTTGGTATATATTCAGTCTTATTTGGTACAGACATTTTATGCTCTCATCCTGTAATATCTAGATCTCAAAACCTTCTTCCCATCTTGTTTAAACCACTAGTTAATCGTCCGAGTAAAGGCCACTACCTTTGAGAACACGAACATCCTGCATTTGCTTGCTTATTGTACTGTTGGCCATCATACAATCAATTAGAGATATCTGGCAACGTGCACGCTAAGTCTATTTATGTACACTTCTCTACTTAAAAAAGATTAGTCATTTAAAAAGGATTAGTAATTTTCAGTCCAATACTTAAGGCAAAATTTATAAGACAATGTCCATTATCGTTCATGTGTTGTTCGCTAAACCTTGTCAAAGGCCGCAAAAGAATCACTTAAAAAAAAGAATTAGAGGAGAAATAAGAAGGGACCTCAAGTGTGGAAAGAAGATATCACATGAGCAGTCGATGAAAAAAAAAAACGAGTATATCAGATGTATTTACAGGTGAAAACCGAATATGAGGAACAAGAACACAAACAGAAAAGAAGTAAAGACCATTGTCAGGAAGACAAATGAAGACACGTGGAATAATTTTGTAAGCAGAATTGAACAAGATATCTAGGCAATAGACTCTATAGCTTATAAGATGATAAATCATTTAAATGAAACTGAAAAAGAGACATAAAACTTAAACATAATATCAGAATTGCACATTATGTAGGGTATCCCATTTATCTTGACCAACCTAAATAACTGTTTGTCCAAATGCAAATTACAAAGTGTTTCAAGCAAATGTTCCTTAGCCGTCAGGGGGACATCAATCAGCATGATTGCCTTCGTTGTAGCTTTGTTTTCTACAAAGATAAGAACAGTGGTATGACTTTCTTAAATGGCACACTGTAGTCTTTATTCGGTAATTTATTTCCTCTCCTACAGACCTGTTCAACACGTATGACGGTGTACCATTCACTGAAACACAACATTATTAATTACCTAACACAACACTGACGTTGACGCTCCCAGCGATTAGTGCAGATTCTCAGGGTAGTGGAACACATCCACGTGCTGACATCGACAGAGGATAAATGTAAACATAAGTAGAAGCCACCCGTCATTCCGTCAACCATCGTCAATTCGAAGAGTTGTGTGGGTAGAACGTACACCAACGAAGAGAAGTTAAAAATGCTACTAATCTATGGGGAATGTAAGTTAGCAGAACAGTAATGCAATAATGTTTTCTTATGTACAGGTACATTTAGTACAGTAGTTTAGTCGTTTTAAATACAGTTGTGTAGAGTAGGCATACAGTAAAGGCTGTACTTCCTACAAACTGCATCGACATAACAGTTCTTTTGTTTATGAATGGTGGGCTCCATGTGGTTCCCAAGTTGTGCAGCGACCGTAAATCATAAAATTACTAAATAAGCAGCAACCAGTCGCAAAATCATGTTTTATTTATTCAGATCTGCAAATCGATTCCAACAGATTAACAGCCATTGTTGAAAGCACTAGTAGATAGTGTCGGAAGTCCCATGCGGCTTTTCGCGGATGATGCTGTAGTATACAGAGAAGTTGCAGCATTAGAAAATTGTAGCGAAATGCAGGAAGATCTGCAGCGGATAGGCACTTGGTGCAGGGAGTGGCAACTGACCCTTAACATAGACAAATGTAATGTATTGCGAATACATAGAAAGAAGGATCCTTTATTGTATGATTATATGATAGCGGAACAAACACTGGTAGCAGTTACTTCTGTAAAATATCTGGGAGTATGCGTGCGGAACGATTTGAAGTGGAACGATCATATAAAATTAATTGTTGGTAAGGCGGGTACCTGGCTGAGATTCATTGGGAGAGTCCTTAGAAAATGTAGTCCATCAACAAAGGAGGTGGCTTACAAAACACTCGTTCGACCTATACTTGAGTATTGCTCATCAGTGTGGGATCCGTACCAGATCGGGTTGACGGAGGAGATAGAGAAGATCCAAAGAAGAGTGACGCGTTTCGTCACAGGGTTATTTGGTAACTGTGATAGCGTTACGGAGATGTTTAACAAACTCAAGTGGCAGACTCTGCAAGAGAGGCGCTCTGCATCGCGGTGTAGCTTGCTCGCCAGGTTTCGAGAGGGTGCGTTTCTGGATGAGGTATCGAATATATTGCTTCCACCTACTTATACCTCCCGAGGAGATCACGAATGTAAAATTAGAGAGATTAGAGCGCGCACGGAGGCTTTCAGACAGTCGTTCTTCCCGCGAACCATACGCGACTGGAACAGGAAAGGGAGGTAATGACAGTGGCACGTAAAGTGCCCTCCGCCACACACCGTTGGGTGGCTTGCGGAGTATCAATGTAGATGTAGATGTAGATGTAGATGATGGCTGTTAATGAGTTGAGATCGATTTGCAAAAGTGAATAATTAAAAGATGATTTTGCGACTGGTTGCTGCTTATTTGGTAATTTTTTGTTCTCTTATTGTTGTTGTTGTTGAAGGGAGGCGAAATGCTACGCAGGAAGTGGAACTGTACAGAGAGCGATATCCTGACAAGAACCCGCTTTCCCGACGGATGTTTTCTCGTCTTGTGGCGACGCTTCAGGAAACGTGAAGTTTCAACCCAAAACAACGCAGTCGTCGTAGCACTCGCACAGACGAGGCTGCCCAAGTACTATTCTCGCTTCCGTTGCTATGAATCAACATGTAAGCACACGACAGCCTGAACACGAGATTGGCATTCCTAAAACCAGTGTACGTCGCACTGTTACACGCCACTGGTTCCATCCTTACCATGTACACCTACATCAAGAATTGCATGGCAGTGATTTCCAGAATCGTGTACAGTTCTGTCAGTGGGCACAGTAGCAAATCCTCGCCCACCCGAACTTCTTCTCCAGTGTTCTATATACCGATGAATGTTCCTTCTCAAACAAAGAACAGGTAAAGACAAGGAACATGTATTAATGGTCCAGCGACAACCCACGATGGCTTAGACAGGTTGAACATCAGCGTCAATGGAGAGTTAACGTCTGGTGCGGGATGCTTGGTACTACAATTATTGTCCCTTATTTCATCAATGGTAGTGTAAACGGCACAGCGTATGCCAACTTCCTCAGACCTCAGACGAATTCTTCCTCTTCTTCTGGATCAAGTGCCGCCAAGAACCAGATTGTTTGTGGTATCAACACAATACATCTCCAGCACATAATGCCTTGCGTGCATGTCGTGTTCTGAACCGACGGTATCCTGTCAGATGGATGGTCGAGGAGGAACTGTTACTTGGTCTGCTAGGTCTCCTGATTCAAATACTCTGAACTTTTTCCTTTGGGGATGGATTAAAGACGTTGTCTATCGCGATATTCCAACAACTCCAGGAACGTATCGTGCTTGCTTGTAATTCTCTTGAGCAAGCAGTACTGGAAACAGTAAATAATTCTTTTATCCAACGAATGCACCAGAGTATCGGTGTCCAGGTTCACCACTTTGAGCACCTTTGAATGTTCTACCCCGGGGCAATGGTACAGGAGAGACAAATTCAATTTTGTGTTGTGTTGTTACTTGGGTTTCATTTGTTTCCTGACAACTGTGTTACGTAATCAACAACGTTGTGTTTCAGTGAATGTTACACTGCGATACATTTTTGAATAGGTCTTTAGGAGAGGAAATGAGTTACATAATAGAAAGTACAGGGTGCCATTTAAAAAAGTCATACTGTTGTACATACCTTTGTAAAAAAAAAAAAAAAAAAAAAAAAAGCTACAACGAAAGCAATCATGGTGATTTAAGTCCCCCTGACGGCTAAAGAACATTTGCTTGAAACATTTTGCAGTTTGCATCTGGACACAAGAGTTATTTAGAGTGGTCAAGATAAATGGAGCACGATGTATAGAGGACGACCCACCCAAAATGCATAAAGCATACGATGGTGAACTCATAACGATCGATGAACTAAACGATGCCCTGAATGAAACAAAATCCACAAAGCAATGGGAACTAACGGCTTAAACAAAGGGTTATTAAATCTGGGGACCTGGTGTTAAGGCTTAGACTTATTCATTTATTCAATATGTGTGTGAAAAAAAAGCCATATCCCGAAACTACGGACAGTTGCAGATATCATAGCAATACACAAGACCGACCACAGGCCCCTGCAGTCGTCAGGAGAGAGCCAGGAGGGATGCGGTAATGAGAACCTAGCTACGCTTGAGAGTTCTTAGAAAGCATCATTCACAATAACACGTTTATTAGGCAGGAATACTGGATTTCTCCCAAAGCGCTGCGCCACAGTCAGGCCAGCAGAGCAGTGGCCTCGTCAGCAGTGGAATGGCGGCATGCCCTTGACTTGCAGTTTCGCCAGCGCACAGAAGCATTGGAAGGCAGCTGTTACAATACGGGGAGGACGTCGATCTGTGGACGATGGCAGCCTCCAGCTCTACAAATCAATTTTCAAAGTGCTGTAATTGACGTCGAAGATTTGCAGTTAGGAACTACACCTCCAAACCCACCTGAAGTATTCACTGGCTCGCAGGGGTCTTCTCTCAGTCCCCATATAGGACACAAGAGCCGGCAGCATTGGTGTCTGACGCAGGAATGGGAAGAGCTGCAGCAGTGGCCGCATCCAGGTCACTCAGGTCCAGCCTCCAGCAGACCTTCAGGGTGATGGTGGCCTTCGCGCCCCATCAACGTTGCCTCGGACATTGTCAGTGTAGCTGGCAGTAGCAGCGTCCTACCATCCAGACTCGTGGTTCCGTAGACGATAGAAGACAGCTTGATGTGCCGAGGGTCGACCTCCATAGTCTTCTCTCTCACTTGACAGCTGCAGTTAACACAAGGGCTGACACTACGCACTGGGCAGTCTGCAATCAGCACTCAACTATCACACATTTGTTAAGAACGATGTGGAATGTTTGTTATCTGTTCCTGTGTACTTGGCGGCAGTTTCTGTGTACTTGGAGGCAGTGGGGATGGCTACAGAGTATGACATCATGTGTCTCGGTCGTCCCCTCACTGTCAGCTCTAGTGACTTCAGACATCCGCAACTTCACCTTTCAGAGTCTCTTTTCTGCTGGTTCGGCACTTGAATACCTATTATTGCGTTGTACATAGTCCTTCTTACAACAATCTGCTTTTTCACTAGTATGGCGGTATGTCCCGGATTACGTGATGTCATTATGATTCGCTTGCAAACTTAGGCATTCGGTTCTTGCCACGTGCTGCAATAGCTTCCATGTTTGCCGCAACCCGCTCGGCGTTTCCCCCTAGCTCGCTGTCACCTGCTCATTAACATAGGCGGTTAATTTTTAGTGAGCGGTCAAGGTGGAACGTGAATGAATTTTTAGTGTCCGTCAGTTATACTTTCCTTGGCACAACAGCAATCCATAAGAAAGGTAATTTCAATGAATGCATTAATAACCATGGTACAACAAAAACCATCCATACCGTATAAAATCTACGCCAAGATAACTAGTCAACATCCACAAGTTACTGCCGAAAATCTATCGTCTGAAGAACTAAATGGTTTCAGAGCAGACCTAGTAGTGATAATGTTTTCAGGCTTAAACATATTACCGAGAAACAAAGAGAGTTCAGCAGGCAAACTTACATCGTATATATAGACTTGAAAAAATCTTCGCCATGTAGGTAGGAAAATTTTATGGAACAAGTTACACTAGAAGGCATATGCTCAGCAAGTAATAAAGGTGACAGACAGCCTACATAGAGGAGGTTATAAAAAATCAGCCAACCAGTCGCAAAACTAGGGCTTACTAGTCCTTGACCTAGACTTCGATATTTCTAAAATTACCTTCTTCAGAAGGAGTGGGCATTGTTGCATCACGTGGTATATTAGAAAGCTGAAACCGAGAGGCTGGTGTCATATGTAGCATGTACCATCATGTTATGTAACAAGGCCCACTCCTTCACAGGAAGATATTCTTAGAAACATCGAAACGTAGGTCAAGGGCTAATAAACCTTTGTTCTGCAACTGGTTGGCTGATTTTTTCAACCACTTCAGATTTACACAGTTGCTACTTCACAGCCATGTTTAATGTTTCTTCCTTTATACAGCTACAAAATAAGAATAAATACTAATCGTGCTATACCAGAAGCCATGATTACAAACCAAGGCGTCTAACGAGCGTATAGCTTATCACCCACACTTTCTGGTATATACCGAAAAGTGGGGCAGATGAGCTATACCTTCGTTGGACGCATTTCAATTCTACGTCAATATATATAAAAAGAAACGAACATATTTTATATACAACATGTTTTTAATCACAAGCTGCCACATTGTAGCGAATCGAACTGTGTTCCTTAAAAGTGTACAATAAATTTCTTTCTTTCAGTCTATGATCACAAACTAATTATGTCCCAAGACTACCGGTTTTTATCACTAATGAGCATTTTCACTTCATTCAAAACGTCTAAAAATAAACACACAACCAATTGAACATCGTCATGTGTGACAATGTGGAGCTGATTTTGTATTTATCTTCTGACAATGTGACTATGGCTCATTATATTAGGACAAATTTTTAAAACAGATCTGAAGATGGTCATTGCTGACCGACACCGGCAGTTGGATGATCTAACATGTTTGTGATCATAGATGGAAACAAAGAAACACAAAACAATAGAAAATCTCATAACATAATCTGAACACATTATAAAGAAACAAGAAAGACTGAGCACACCAAATTTTATTGCATACTACATAACAGAACTAGTAGCTGCGGAAATAACACAGATAATCAGAACGCACAAACCCACCATTATCTCTATTAATAGAACATCAGATGAAATAGCAGCCAACAAGCTAAAATAAAAATTGAAACAGAACAATCCCATATTAACAAGAGCAGACAAAGGGAATATTACTATAATTATCGATGAAAGGTAATACGTAGATAAAACACTAGATTTTCTAAAAGACAACAACATTACTAAACTGATCAGCGACCTAACAGCAAGGTCACAGAAAAACAGTCAAGAAACACTGAAAAACAAACAAAATACATTCTCAAAAGGATGACACAGAAAAATCCAAAAGCACCCATTTTAAATTCCCTACCACAGGTTCACAGGGGTAATATCCCATTCAGGCCCATCATCAACTTCCGAAATTCTCCGTCCTATTACCTAGCCCAACAGACGCACACAATTCTAAAAAAAAATTAAACTTTTGATAACAACAGGAAATTGGAACAATCAGAGGAAACAATCGACAGAATCAAGAACATCGACATTTGAGAGACAGAAACCCTTATATGATTTGATGTCACATCAATGTACACTAGTATTCCAATAAATGAAACAACAATCATCATCACACAAAGATTAAAATTACAAGGAAACACAACAGGCACACACATTAATGACATAACATAACAACCATAGTTGATAGCATAGCACCTCAAAATCATTTTGTGTACAACAAAGAATTTTATTCCCAGTGTGAAGGACTGCCAACGGCATCACCAATTAGTGGCCTTCTAGCTAACATATTTATGAACAACCTGGAGAACATGATCTTCAGACATATATCAAAACCAAAAAACTACAAAGTTATATACAGGAACCGTTATGTCGATGGCATAATATGCCTGATTGATGAGCCACATACAGATATAGAGCAGCTACAGAACGAAATAAAGAACTTAAAAACCAAAAATTACCCGGCCGGTGTCGACGTGTGGTTCTAGGCGCTTCAGTCTGGAACCGCGAGACCGCTACGGTCGCAGGTTCGATTCCTGCCTCGGGAATTGGATGTATGTGATTTCCTTAGGTTGGTTAGGTTTAAGTAGTTCTAAGTTCTAGGGGACTGATGACCTCAGATATTAAGTCTCATAGTGCTAAGAGTCATTTTTTAACCAAAAATTAACTTTATGCTAGAAACACAAACGAACTATCCACAACATTTTCTAGATCTCGCCATACAAAAAACAAACACCACTCATGGCTCCACAGTATTGAGGAAACAAACAAGCACAAGCACCACCATTCACAACCTGTCGAATCACCCATTAACACATAAGCAAGCAAACTTCAGATTCGTGCTTCATATATTAAACAGGACACCAGTAACCAAACAGAACTACACACAAGAACTAAACACAATAAAACAAACAGCTGCAGAAAATGGTAATGATACTCAAATGGTAGACAAACTAAACAAAAAAATATGTAAACAGTACAGAAATGAACATACCACACACATACAGGTCCCCACCGAATATTGAACAACACAAAACACAAACAATGACCACATTCGAGAAACAACAGAGCAATAACAAGAACACAAAATGAAATGGGGCAAACTCACCTACCATAGCAAAATGGTTCGCAGAATTGGCTTCATATTTAAGAAACAAGGACTCTAAATAGGTTACAGGACAGGTAAAACAACACACAAAAAGATCAGAACGCAAGAAACACCCACAGAAAAATTTAACAGGCTAGGAATATGTGAACTCACATGCAACACTTGCCGGTCGGCATACTTGGGACAGACATGCAGAAATTTCAAAACCAAATATTCAGGACATCTCAGAGCTTTTAAAACTCCCACAGGATATTTGCTGACCACCTAATAGCCCATAATCACCACCCACTTGCAATAGAAACGACTTAAGAATATTAAGACCGAGCCACTGCTTATAAAGTAAACTGACAGGCAAAACGTCCACATGCAGAAGGCAATAGCAGAAGGAAAACAGCTCATAAATGAATGCACTACGTTCTGCAAGTACACTAAAGGAACCCACGCAAAAGTCAACACAAACAGCTATGAATGGTACAGAATACGCTTACTTACACACACACACACACACACACACACACACACACACACACACACAGAAAAAGGTAAAACGTAAACAAAATTCAAGTTTGGCGCCAAACTCACTGGTGAACGAATGACCACTGTTACTACCATTACAGTGTGTTTGGTGAAGTGTAAAGTGATTTTTACAACCAAATTTCTGAAAATATGTGTTCTATTTACGTGGCCTTCACAACACCTCACCGGGTTGCTGATATTAAAGGGGCTTGCCACACAAAAACGTCAGTAAAAACGAATATATCGGGATATAACTCGATACAATAAATTACATTTAAAACATAAAATGATAGGTTAGCTCCCAATAAAATTTCTCATCAACATTGTTTGGTTGCAGATGACAAGCTACCAGTACTAAATAATACGCAAGTGGCCCTGTAAAAACCATGCAAACTAAATGTAAAGGTATTAACTAACAGAAACAAATTGTTATTTGAACTAAGATTTTTTATAATTTTGTAATCATTTAGGAGAAATGTTCGCATTACAGGTTAAATAAGACAAAAATCCACTGATTATGGCACAGAGGTGCTGAAACATGTTTGGGAACTTAGAAAAAACGGTGTTTTGCATAACATGCAGACCATACATCCAAAAATGATTAAGATATCTTTAGTTCCAACGTCACTGAACGTCTCTAGAATTTTTGTCCTTGCTTTAATTATGACTTAGATTTGTTTTATCAACAAGGCTTCGACTTCATTTACATATGCCATGAAGTTTCTCTTCCTTTTGAACAGTTTTCTAACAAGGATTTTCTCTCGATTGACTGTCACAACTTTGTTCGAAACACATGAGTCAGAGACATTTTGTACAAAATTTTTTATCAATTTCATCTACTGATATCCAAAACCTTCGTCTCCATAGATGAATGATGTTTACCATTATAACAGTCTATAATCTGTTGCCTGTGACAGTTGGAAATAAAAATATTTTCCTGTTTTTCTTAATATAGTTTTTTTAAACATCAGTAGTCTCGTGCTAAAAATACCTTACGATAAGTGTCCCTGTCAACTGAGAATGCACTACACCTTAAAACCGCAAAATACCTGTAATAATTCTGTATGCTTACAATTAGAAGTGGATTTAAACTGATGAGTCACCAATGTCCCACTCATCTGATTGTTTATGACATGTTATGTGACAATAAAGTTTCTATTCTATTCTATTCTGTAAGGAGGTGGTCTGTTTAAGCTTCTGACTTCCAACAGTGACTGAACTGAACTTCGACGCTTATCTTCACCCAGGTTATACCGCTTTAGAGACCTATTATAATCTCATTAGTCTTAGTTCAATTCTTCACCATTATTCTGGTCCAGGGATCTTTGCTACATTCTACCGCATACCGCAGGAAGGCAATAAATTTTTCAGAAACTCAAAGATACTGAGAACGCTTTCGACATGATATCTCTGTAAAACTGGAAAATGTATCCTGTTTCTTGCATTATTAAATTAGTAATTCGCTCGCAGACCCAGAATCAAAGATGAACTGAAATCAGCAGAGAAGACTGCAGTTGAAAATTTGGAAAGCAGGTTGCTTTAACCGCTCTTAATGAGAGCGATGTACACATTTTCTGAATATTTTATTCAGACTAAACTCTCCGTTGTCAATTACATTTCTTATTCACACAACCAGTCTCGATTAAATTTGGAATATTTTCAAGTTTACTGTTTCTACTAAGGACAGCGCGGTCACAAGAAAAATGCAATAGGCACAAATTCGGATGAAATTGCGTGCATATGAATATATTATCAGAAATTCAGCTTCATACGTACACTGTAACTTCGTTGCAAACATCTCGTAAACGGCTAACATGTGGATGCACGTATTCTCGGATGTGTTTACGTTTGTTTGTGCGTGCTGGCGTGTGAGTGAGTGTATGTATGTGTGTGTGTGTGTGTGTGTGTGTGTGTGTGTGTGTGTGTGTGTGTCTTTGTGTGTTTGTGTTTTTAAATGAAGCTGAACAGGTACAGAACGGGGTTAAGCAGATCTTGTACACGGAAACGAATAAAGAAATTTATCAGGAGCTGAGTAAATTTTGTTACGATTGTCTTCAAGGTACGCCATCAAGGCTCTACTACAAAGAAGGAAATTTTCTACCTAACGGTCCTCACCTATGTAATTTAACACGGAACGACAGGGCATATGTAGATGGACAGAAAACTAGTGTCATTGAGACTTGAATCACCTGAAATTTTCTGGAAGTAATTTGGGGAAATCAAGATCAAATATGTTCATGAAACGCTTGCTAATATAAAACAGAATATTCTATCTTCGTTACTGTCCCGCCATGCTCGGTAAGTAGAGAATGGTTCACATGGCTCTGAGCGCTGTGGGACTTGACATCTAAGGTCATCAGTCCCCTAGAACTTAGAACTACTTAAACCTAACTAACCCAAGGACATCACACACATCCACGGCAGGATTTGAACTTGCGACCGTAGCGGTCACGCGGTTCCAGACGGAAGCGCCTAGAACCGCTCGGCCACAACGGCCGGCTCGGTAAGTAAGAATGCGTGTATAGTCAAATGGCAGGGAGACACATTTTGCATGACAGCTGAAGAATTGCTGACATATAGGTATGGTATGTGTCACGGCGTCTGACTGAAGAGCCATAACAAATTGACAATTGAGAACATTTCACGTAACAAATAACAGGTAACGTACACAGTTATTTTTGGAGAAAGAGTAAGCCTTGTAGCCATTACGGTTAGTTTAAGAGAGATTAGGATTAATTATGAACATATTTTCGAACCCCTAAGGAGAAATATCAAAAACATTTATCTATCAAATCGTTGCTCTGTACGTAAAATAGCAGAACATATGAACTGTAGAGTAATAATCTTCATATTCACATGAGAACTAAAAAAGGAACACTTTGGGCTAAAGTGGACTTTCTGAACACCTGAAACTTGCAATACAAATAAAACCATATATTTACGAGACAACATACTCTTCTACAACTCCACCATGGAAACAAAATAGAAATCAATAAATTTAAGGTGCGTCTTTGACGAAAAAACGAAACCCTGACAAATCTTAGTCTGTGAACTGCCTTGTGTAGTGTTCCCAGGATGGCAAGCACGTTTTATATCTCCTACGCCTCAGGTCACCACGATCACTTGGCGGCTCAAAACTTGCACTGTCGTTTTCGGAAGCAGCGGCTTGCATGCCGTTCTGACCGATGGGACAACTAAAACCCCTCCCGGGTCGACGAAGCGGCTAATCCGAAAGTCTCACGGACCCGCCGTTATTCTGATCTTTATAGCCGGATCATAGCCTCGCGAACGGTGTCTCGGCGATCAAACGCATAACAATAGCCCCGTAAAGGCACCTCTTCACTGCTCGTGCCTCCTTAAACACGGGGTTATGGAAGTGTGGAGTACACCTTTACGCTTTTATCCGTGAGAAATATCTCGACTGAAGCTAATACGCGTTGCTAACACCGCTGTAGTCTTGAGACGTAACCGTAAATATCTAAGAAATCTTCAGACGCCCTCTATTTGCACGAAATACGTAAACTGAACTTAGCCTCGAACTTCAGTCGAAATTATGCAAGAGTGAAGTACAAACGTTCGGGCAGAAAACAAAGATGATGATTTTCCTTAACCGCTCCATGGAATTTTGTAGCACTTTCGTGACAGCAAAAAAAGATGCATTTTATTTCAATGCTACACTGTTCTAACTGTTATAAAGAAGAAAAAAATGAATCATGATCAGTAGCTTGACATGTTATCTCTTAGGTTTTCTTTGCGCTATCGCTTATCGGAGTGCTTCCGCGTGTCTTGCCAAACTTTTGTTTCTATTTAATGCAGAATATTGTCACAAGCGACACAGTCATCTTATTCAGGTTTCGCGACCTTCGTTGTTATGTGTACACGCTGCCTGAATTCCAACCGCCGGCCGAAGTGGCCGAACGGTTCTAGTCGCTTCGGTCTGGAACCGCGCGACCGCTACGGTCGCAGGTTCGTATCCTGCCTCGGACGTGGATGTGTGTGTCGTCCTTAGGTTATTTCATGCGAATATGGCACGCCTTTCGTGGGTCACAACAGTCAATGAGAGATGTAAGGAACATCGGAGACATAACCGACTAAAACTCGTCTCTAATGACCTCGATGTCGACGGAACATTAGAGCCCATCTTCCTTCCTTCCGACTAAAGCCACCTACCAAAGCAGCTATCGTCGAGCGCTGACTCGAAAAAAATCATAAAATGAAATTAAATGAACCTAGGCTTCTTGTGCTCGCGCGAAGTTTCTGGGATAGAATAACTAAGGAGTCTATCGAAATAAAAACAGCGACGGAGGTTTCAATTTAATTAACTCTTGGACGTACGATAGTCAATTTATTAAAATCTCACACGTCATCACATCCACCAGAACTGGAAATTGCTGAGAGAATTTGCGTTTCACTGAACATCTGTACGAGCTCTGGAGAACAAAAGAGCATCAAATGGCATAGTGGGCGTCGGGTATGGAACTCTGTCTTAAACAGCGGCGTCAGGCCAACAGTATTTGGCAGTCTGGTTGGAATTCAAATGGTTCAAATGGCTATGAGCACTATGGAACTTAATATCTGAGGTCATCAGTCCCCTAGAACTCAGAACTACTTAAGAGTTCTAGGGGACTGATGACCTCAGATATTAAGTTCCATAGTGCTCAGAGCCATTTGAACCATTTGAATTCCAATCAGACTGCCAAATACTGTTGGCCTGACGCCGCTGTTTAAGACAGAGTTCCATACCCGACGCCCACTATGCCATTTGATGCTCTTTTGTTCTCCAGAGCTCGTACAGATGTTCAGTGAAACGCAAATTCTCTCAGCAATTTCCAGTTCTGGTGGATGTGATGACGTGTGAGATTTTAATAAATTGACTATCGTACGTCCAAGAGTTAATTAAATTGAAACCTCCGTCCCTGTTTTTATTTCGATAGACTCCTTAGTTATTCTATCCCAGAAACTTCGCGCGAGCACAAGAAGCCTAGGTTCATTTAATTTCATTTTATGATCTTTTTCGAGTCAGCGCTCGACGATAGCTGCTTTGCTAGGTGGCTTTAGTCGGAAGGAAGGAAGATGGGCTCTAATGTTCCGTTGACATCGAGGTCATTAGAGACGAGTTTTAGTCGGTTATGTCTCCGATGTTCCTTACATCTCTCATTGACTGTTGTGACCCACGAAAGGCGTGCCATATTCGCATGAAATGTAACACACACCCGTCTTTCGGAGACCTAGACAAACATTAGAAAGAATGCTCTTACCTTACGAGGAGAAAATGGCAAATGCCATAGCCCGATTTCCCAGAAACTTCGCTCAGTGGAAGAGAAGTCAAAATAAGCGAACACGTATTTCGGTTTATCCGTAGATAGTCGACCGTCTCTGAAGAAACGAAAGTTAAAGTTTGAGACGTATTTTAGCTGTCTTTTAGTACACGATAATCTCAGCCAAAAGAGTGGCATAATGGCTAGCATCGCACTCTCTCACTTTAGCGTCCATATTAGAAACCCGATGATTGCTGGTAGCGGTGGTCACGACAATGTACGACTACGAGTAGATCCGTCTTTGGGCGCCCACATGGCACTACCATGAGGAAGGACCACTGTGTTGGACGTATGGTTCCGGCACATTGAAATGCATGTGCAGCAGCATTTGGAGCAGCAGTTGGCTCCACAGTCACACAACTGACTGTTACAAATCAGGTTATTTCATCAGAGCTCCGAGCCAGACGCCCTGCAGCGTGTAATGCTCTGAAGTCACACCAAAGCCATTTGAGATTTCAGTAGTGTCAAGCGAGAGCTCGTTGGAGGGCAGGTTGGAGGTCTGTTGTGTTTTCTGATGAAAGCGGGTTCTGCCTCGATGCAGTGACGGCTATGTTTTGATTAGAACGAGTTCAGTTCATTTCCTGCAGTCAACATCTCTACGAGCTAGACGAACTGAACCTTCACCTGCAGTTGTGGTCTGCGGTGCGATTTCGTATGCCAGTGGGAGCACTCTCATGGTTATTCCATGCACCGTCTCTACAATTTTTTACGTCAGCGTGGTGGTTGGACTGCCATTCACACCCAGCATTGCCGTGGATGCTTTCTAAAACCATAACGCTCGCCCACATACCGCTGTTGTAACGAAACATGATCTGCTGCCGCCAAGGTGCAGTAGCCTGATCCATCGCCAGATCTGCCTCCAATCGAGTATACATGAGAAATCATTGGATGACAACTCGCGTGTCGTCCACAATCAGCATTATACGTTCCTGTATTCACCGACCAAGTGCAACGAGCGTGGAACACCACCCCACAAACTCACTACCGGCACCTGTACAGCACAATACACCCATGTCTGTATGCATGCATTCAACATTCTGATGGTTACATCGGTCATTAATGTATCGGCATTTCACACTTCTAGGGCTTATTTCACGCTAATATGAACCAGTGGACTTGCAATGTTAATCACTTAAATATGTCACCTAGACAAATGAAGTCTCGAAATTTCAGTACTCTACAGCAATTAAGTTTGGTGTTGTGATTTTTTTTTAAATCGATGTGTGTCCCATCTCCGATGTTTTCCCATTCGTTACCATCATCAGGAAGTACCTCTCCTACCCTGCTCAGCACCTTCTCATTTCTCATACTGTTGTTGAGTTTCGATGCGTGTATTCTTCCCCATAATCATATTTCGAAACTGTAAGTTTTTGCGTTTTTCCTGTGTGAGTCTCCACGTTTTAGAACCATAAGACCCCTCACTCCACACTAAACGTTTGGCGAGCCTCCTCCTATGTGTTACTGGGACGCTTCTGGCGGCCAGTTAAACTTTCACCCTCCCAAAACCTCTTTGCCCTAGAAAGATACTCTGCCTCACTTCCTCTGTACGATTTCCGCTGGAATTTATGAAGCTCCTCAAATACTAGATTGACAGATCTTATTCTAGTACGTTTCATCTAGTGATATGTTAATCGTGTCGTCTTCTTTTCCGTTTATTATCTGTTTGGTCTTGCTAATGTTCAGTGTCATTCCAAACTCTTTACTCTCACTTATACTCCAGCAATGCCTGGAACCCATCCTATGTTTCTGCTTGCAAAGTCATATCACCAGGGTGCCCGATGGTTTTAATTCTTTCTTCTCCCACCGCAAGTCTTTTTGATTTTTCCAAGGTCCTATCGATTAACTTTTCAGAATATGTATTGAGACGTGTTGGTGACGAACAGTAACTCTGTATCACACTTCTTCCAATATCGACCTCTTCAGTTTCACCTTCTTCTACTAAAACTGCTGCTGTGTATCCCATATAGAGTTGCTTCATCAAAGTTCAATCTTTCCAGTCTACATTAGTTCTTTCAGAATCTTCAACAACGTCACATACAATTAAATTCTGCCAATCGCCCCTTATCAGTTTCTTTGTTCATTTCCAAAAATATTTCTGCCACCACCCTCAGACGTCCAGTTGCATCCCTGATCGATTTTTTTTTTCTAAACTGAACTCACCGTCTCCTAAATTTTTCTTTCTTTTCCTTTCTGTTCTTCTCAGCGCTATAATTGTCGCGGCCTTGGTAACATGACACACAAAACTAATTGTCCTACGATCTTGACACTGATTGGCATGGATTTCTTTGTTAAAGGAACCATTACGGTCTTAAGGAGATCTTCTGGCCGGATACCTGTGTCACATATTCTGTTGTTCATATATGAAATTCTAGTTATAGCTTCATTCTCTAAGGCCGTCAGTGCCTCAGATGGCATATGATCACAGTCAAAAACTTTCCTTTCCTTAAGATCCTGAAATTCTTACACTGCCTCACATCATTTTTTACTAATCACCTCCTTAAATCTCAACAATGACGTCACTTCTTCAGTCTCTGACACCTGCATGCACAGTACCACTTGAACTCTGTTGAGCATTAACAGCTAATTGTGCAGCTATACCTTTTAACTGCCTACTTGACTCACCCACAACTTTCTGCACCCGGCTACACTCCTACAGCAGATTAACGAGTCTGTCATCCACTGCAAGGAGCCTCTCACTAAATTCACAAAGCAAATGTAAAGAGTACTCCACACCATTGCCTCTTACCGATCTTGCATTAACCGTGGATTCCTCGCCCAGCGCAAAGTCCCAAACGTCTGGAAAAAAGCGTAAGTGTCTCCTGTATATAAGAAGGCCAAAAGAACGGCTCCGCAAAATTACAGACCAATATCCCCAGTATTAGTTTGCTACAGAATCCTTGAACACATTCTCAGTCTGAATGTAATAAACTTTCTTGAGACCGAGAATCTTATGTTCACGAATCAGCATATTTTTAGAAAGCATGGCTCGTGCGAAGCTCAGCTTGCCCTTTTTTCACATGATATACTGCGAACTGTGGATGAAGTGCAACAGGCTGTTTCCATATTTCCCGATTTTCGGTAAACGTATGACACGGTGTCCACTGCAGGCTGTTAAAGGAGGTACTAGCATATGGAAGAGGTTCACAGGTATGTGAGAGACTCGAAGACTTCTCAAGTTGTAGAACCCATAATGTTGTCATCGACGACGAGTGTTTGTCACAGACAATGGTAGCGTCTAAATTCATAAATGATTTGATAGACAGAGCTGGCAGCGATCTGAGGTTGTTTGCTGATTGTGCTGTAGTGTAGAAAAATGTAAGCTAATGAGGATGACTGAGAAAAACAAACACGAATGAGGATGACTGGGAAAAACAAACACGAAATGTTCGGATACAGCATGAATAGTGTCCTTCTTTACACAGTCACGTCGTTTAAATATCTGGACGAAACGTTGCAAAGCGATATGTTTGAAATGATAGGAAAGGCGAATGGTGAACTGCGGTTCATTGGGAAAGTTCTAGGAAAGTGTGGTTCATACTGTATGTATAGGAGACTACACATAGGACGCTAGTGCGACCTCTTCAGGAGTACAGCTCGAGTTTCCGGGATCTATACCAGATCGGATTAAAGAAAAATATCGAAGCCATTCAGAGGCGAGCTGCTGCATTTGTTACAGAGAGGCTTCGGGAACTCAGATGGGAGTCCCTGGTGGAAGTCGACGTTCTATTCGACCAACTCTACTGAGAAAATTTAGAGAACCGGCATTTGAAACCGACTGCAGACTATTCTACTGCCTGTAACTTACTTTGTAAGTATAGACTACGAAGATAAGGTAAGAGAAATTGGGGCTCATACGGAGATATGTAGACAGTCTCTCTCTCTCTCGCTCTGTTTGCTAATGGATCACGGAAGGAAATGCCTAGCACTGGAACGGGTACCCTTCACTTTGCGCCGCTCTGTGGAGTGCTGACTACGTATGTAGACGTAGATGTAAATCTAGACTTAACTGAATGGTAAGAACACATATCAGCTTGAAACATTTTCCGCAGTGGGCTTCAATATGTGCTCTATGTTCTATATCTGTCTCTGTAAAATAATAACATGATCTTATTACTCCCTTAACCTAGCTGGTATTCTGCCAGTCTGTTCTATGGCAATAGTTCCATTCTTTATCCTAGCCTCTCACCCGATTTTCTGGCTTCAACTCATTTACTACCCTTGATCTGACCCCATAGTTCTTTAGCACTGGTTCCTTGAACTGCCATTAAGGATTGCAGAAGTGGAATTAAATTAGTCTCCTCTGTATCCTATGAAGTACGTCTTACTGGTAGACCGCAGTCCTGTTTACTCACTTGAGAGTTTCAGCTCAACTGTGGAAAGGGAAAGTGATGGAACATACTGTTAATCACTTTGAACATTGCAACCAGAATGAGTACAGAATCATCCACAAAAACATCATTCACATCTCCGTCATTAATCCCTTGTGTTGCAACATCTACACTGTTAATTTCAACGCCCTCCGCTTGACTAACTAACATACTAGATGAATTACTGTGCTCCACGTATGCTTCACCTAAAGTAGCAACAGTAGACAGCACATCATTGAAAGCAGACTGCATCCATGATCAAGATTTCTCTTCTCTTTCTAAACTTATATCAAAACAGCTGCTCTTTGCCACCCTTTCATCTACAGTGATTTTCTCAGTTATGTGATCAATAATAAAACAACCTTTGAATAAGCAGGCTTCTTAAAACAACACATCAAAATCCACAGCTTCCCAAAAGAATTATAAATCCTAACGCTTGCTAAAAATACAACATTCCTCCAATAAATCTACAGAACTCCTTAGTAGGCCACACTGTCTAAAAAGAAATCTAGAAGTTGATCACAAATAAGATGTCATGCGACTAGTGAATGTTCTGTGCAAAAAACGTACTTAGATTTAAAGGTCTCTTCATACGTATATGGTACTCATCCGCAAACGCTTGTTAATATTTATGGACGCACAGGAAGTCTCAGCTCACAGGCTATGATGTCATTACCACCACGCCAGTTCCTGACACTAAATTTTCCAAGACACACCTCAATTTCAGTTATATAAATAACGGAAATAGTCTAATTCTGTTTATTCCCATGAACTCAACACCTTTTAAGCACCTAAAAACGACTCCACACTCAACCTCCCTCCAAATCTCAACCTGTTCCACCATACTAGTGTGGAGGGAGATAGGAAAGAGGAGGGTGTTATGGGGTGTTCACTCTACATACCAAGTTCGAAACAATGAATTATGAAGCAAAGTGATTCCACTTTCCATACTTAACTGAAGTCATTTGTTGTAGCATAACATATAAACTCCAGACACAGCTCTCAATAAATGCATTTCTGCCACTGACTTCTATCTAATGTATAGCAGAACCACAACTGTTAAGACAAACAGCAAATCCAGCTCCAATAGGAAAGAAATAGTATATTGACTTTTAAATAGTAAATAATTAAAACTTATACTTACAGCAAAAATGTTGTACTTCAGAAGAATAAACAACCCATAATGACAAAATGCTCATACAAACACTCCAACAAGCGTTTAAAACAAGCCATTTTACACTTAACATTGCCTGAAAATCAATGAAAACAATATTTTCTCTATGCAGTAACATGCCATTGAAACTCCCCCCCCCCCACCCCTACACACACACACACACACACACACACACACACACACACACACACACACACACACATACACACACACACACCTTGTCACCAAAATCAAACTACAAGCGTATGTTTTCATAAAAGTAGAAACATTTCACTGTCCCCGAAAATGTCAACATAATCATAATCAATACCTGTTTAGAATCGTATCAGTAGCCCTGAAACACTAAATTTGTCTCTCACCTCAATATTCCAGCATAACGTGGCCCACAATATTTCACTGTATTTTCGTATGGCTAATAAGACGTAAGATCTTCTCCCAGAATGGCAACAAAAAAAGTTTCTGTCACTCCTAGTTCAGGAGTAGACCTAAAGAACGTTCATCATGAGTTTTGAGCGTATCAGTAAGCTAGCCATACAACAAAATGAAGTTCAGCACAATCAGTTTAACATTTTACTCAGTTGTCAAGACCTTTACATCCCCTAAGATATTGATCAACTTTCGTCATCAGCTCCACGGTATCATATGGTACTGGCATACTTTAAAAAATGTATGTGTGGTGGTGTACGGTGCATTCGGGTGGAGTGGGGTTTAAGCTAGGTGCTGTGCTGGTGTGGCCTTATTTTATAACAGAATTTATTAACAACGCAAGTATTTTCACACGAACAGAGTGTTACGCAGCTAATAATCGAAAATATTTTACTCGGAGCCAACGCATATATGAGATGGGCAATAACCCAAAAATAAAAATTTCTTACAGAGTGAAAGATATTTACAGACAACTGAAATAACATCTCATCCCAGCGATACACATATGGGCACCAACCAAGAACAAATAGAAAAACAACATGCACACTACCCATCAACAGCGGGTTAAAATTCGGTAATCACTCCATAAATGCATAAAATCGAAAAGTCCCTAACTCACCTATAGGACTCGCACCAATAGTAACTTCTACTACAGGCGACAGAGCTACAAATTCTACTTAGCCTACAGGAACACGATGTGCAAAAATTAGAGCTATGTTTATGGTGGACACCCATTCAGCCTAATTTAAAATGGATTACAGAACTTTCTTTTATACCTCAGTAGGTCTCACCCTCGGTATTGAGGTAAGACAAAATATGTGCTTCTGTCCCCCAGACCCCATCCGCAGAGGCCACACTGTGTAACATCAAACATTTAACTTTTAATCACTCTTCGCATTCAAAAGAACACGTGTACCAGCCACAAGCTGCAGTTACTAAACACAACGCGTGCCGTGTGCTACTCTCACTAACATCGTGCCAGTCATCCGCCAACGAGTTAGACGCA
The DNA here is from genome assembly GCF_023864345.2 of Schistocerca serialis cubense. Classification (NCBI taxonomy): domain Eukaryota; kingdom Metazoa; phylum Arthropoda; class Insecta; order Orthoptera; family Acrididae; genus Schistocerca; species Schistocerca serialis. Next base: position 617,943,862 of record NC_064641.1, read on the forward strand.
AAATTACACTCATACTGCTCATATGTTCCACAAATAATAAACAACTGTTCTCCATGTGGTGTTGCTGTTACTATCTTCTCTCGCCACCAAGGAAAGACAAGTTGGCCCTCCAGGTAGCCTTGGCCACACTCTGCAGTGACCACTGACCGTCCGGCAATCCCAGTTGGACTTCTTTTTCGTTGCTGGCCTCCTACCGGCCCTCTGCCATCTCCAACTGCAGCTCACTGAAACATCTTAAGACTGCCATACCACATCCAAAGTAGTTGAGCCGACGCACTGCACAGTTAGGCACCGATCAGCTCATGAGCCTGTAGGCAACACGGCTTCCGGCAGAAGCTGAAGATGTTGTCACCTTATAACCCTGTATTCTTTCGAACACCTCCGGCCCAGGCTACACTCAACGACAATCTCGCCAGTCGGCGCAAGACCTGACCACAGGCGATGCGAAGCATGCTTACCTGCTGCACTAAGGTGTCTGTTGCACAGTCCTCCAGGCTATGTAGAATAGATAGTTCGAAGTGGAGCAGACGACTGACCTCTACTGCCTCGCCCCGCCCCAGTACTGCTCAGAGCGTTGCTGATGTAGCTCAAAACGCTGCCAACAGCAACCTCTGGCCACATACAGCGCCCATTGGCCGAATTTCAAGTGCCAGAACAGCGCGTCCGCAGTTGGCTGGATGGGGAAGAAGAGCAACATACAGCAAAACTCAAACTCATGTCACAGTCTGATAGATGCGGACTTTAGTACAAGGTAGCCTAGAACTGTAAATGAATCGTACGAATGAAATAGTAAAACATGTACACTGAGGTGACAAAAGTCATGCGATGCCGCCTAATATCGAATCGGACCTACTTTTCTCCGGTGTAGTGCAAAAACTAGATGTGGCATGGACTCAAACAATCGTTGGAAGTCCCGTGCAGAAATATTGAGCCATGCTGTCTCTATAGCTTCCCATAACTGCAAAAGGGAAGGTGGCCATGAGAAAAAGATTGAATAGCCTACGAAAGGATAACGTTCCACTAATCGGGATTCGATTGTCAGACGCTTCAACATGGTAGCCATGCTGTCTCGATAGCCGCCCATAACTGCAAAAGGGAAGGTGGCCATGAGAAAAAGATTGAATAGCCTACGAAAGGATAACGTTCTACTAATCGGGATTCGGTTGTCAGACGCTTCAACATGGTAGGGAAACTAAATATCTGAAATTGGAAATGCAAAGGCTCAATCTAGATGTAGAAGGGCTCAGTGAAGTGAAATGGAAAGAAGATAAGGATTTATGGTCAGATGAGTATAGGATAACATCAACAGCAACAGAAAATTGTATTATTGGAGTAGGATTCATTATCAATAGGAAGGTAGAGCAGACTGTGTTACTGAGAACAGTTCAGAGAGATTATTTTCCTCATCACAGTCGATAGTAGTCCCACACCGACAACGATAGTTCAGGTATACATGCTAACACCACAAGCTGAAGATGAAAATCTAATAGTCATGGGGGATTGGAATGTACGTAGGGAAAGGAGTAGAAGAAAAGGTTACAGGAGAATATGGGCTTCGGACAAGGAATGAGAGAGGAGAAAGACAAATTGAGTTTTGCGATAAATTTCGGCTAGTAATAGCGGATACTGAGCTCACGAATAACAAGAGGAGGGGTATACTTGAAAAAAAAAAACAATGAAGATGTTGTAAAACGTTTGAAATTCTGAGTTGAATAGGGGTAAGCTGTAAGGAGGTATTGGTAATATGCAATATGTAGAAAAGCCAAAAGAGGATAATAAGAGCGGACGACCAAGAATGAAGTCCTAAATTAAAAAGGGTATAAGACAGGGATGTAGTCTTTCTCCCCTACTGTTCAATCTGCACATCGCAGAAGTAAAGATGGAAATAAAAGGAGGTATCAAGAGTGGAATTAAAATTCAAGGTGGAGGATATAAATGATACAATACATTAATGATATTGCTTTCCTGAGTGAAAGGTAAGAAGAATTACATGATCTGCTGAATTGAATGAACAGTGTAATGAGTACAGAATATTGATTGAGAGTAAATTGAAGAAAGACGAAAGTAATGAGAAGTAGCATAAATGAGAATAGCACGAAGCTTAACATCAAGACTGATGGTTACGAAGTAGATACATTTAAGGAATTCTACCACCTAAGCTGCAAAACAAGCTAAGACGGACGGGGTAAGGAGATGAAAACCAGACTAGCACTAGCAAAAAAGGTATTTCTTGGCCAAGAGAAGTCTACTAGTAGCAAACATGGACCTTAGTTTGAGAAAGAAATTTCTGAGAATGTACGTTTAGAGCACAGCATTGTATGGTAGTGGAATATGGACTACGGTAACGTAGGAACAGAAGAGAATCGAGGCATTTGTGATGTGGTGCTATAGACGAAAATTAGGTGAACTGATAAGGAATGGATACATTCTGCGCAGAATCTGAGGGGAAAAGAAGAGAAGGGACAGGATGATAGCACATTTATTAAGACATCACGGAATGACTTCCACGATACTAGAGGGAGCAGTAGAGGTCAGAAACTTTAGACGAACACAGACATTGGTAATACATTCAGCAAATATTTGAGAACGTAGGTTGCATGCCTCTCTGAGGTGCAGAGGTTGGCACGGGAGAGGAATTCGTGGCGGACCTCATCAGACCAACCAGAAGACCAACGACTCAAATTAAAATAAGTGAAAATGCTTCCGATACAGGATGTTTTGAACTGGCCTCTCGATTATGTCCCATAAATATTCATTCCCATAAATATTCATGTAGGGTTATCTGAGCGGCCAAACCATTCCCTCGAACTGTCCATAATGTGCTTCAAACCAAATCATCTGTAATTATTCCATCATTATTTGGGAACATGAGGTCCAGTAATGACTGCAAATGATGTGTCTACAAGTTTTTGTTGTTGTGGTCTTCAGTCCTGAGACTGGTTTGATGCAGCTCTCCATGCTAATTTATCCTGTGCAAGCTTCTTCATCTCCCAGTACCTACTGCAACCTACATCCTTCTTAATCTGGTAAGTGTATTCATCTCTTGGTCTCCCTCTACGATCTTTACCCTCCACGCTGCCCTCCAATACTACAAGTAGCAGAACATAATCATTTTCAGTCAATGGGCCAGAGGACGCCGTCCATTGCATGTAGCACAGCCCACACTTTATGGAACCACCACCAACTAGCACAAAGCCTTTTTGACAACTTGGGTCCATGGCTTCGTGCGGTCGGCACCACACTCGAACACTACCTCAACTCTTACCAACTGAAATTGTTTCTTAACAGGCCACGGTTTGCCAGTGGCCTAGAGTCCAACCAATATGGTCATGAGCCCAGAAGGGGCGCGGCAGGCGTTGTCGTGCTGTTAGCACAGGCACTTCTGTTGGTCATTTGCTGCCATAGTCCATTAACCAAAAATTTCGCCGCACTGTCCTAGCGGACACGTTCATCGTACGTCTCAATACATTTCTGGGATTATTTCCAGCAGTGTTGCTTATTTGTTAGCACTGTCAGCCCTACGCAAAAGCCACTGCTCTCGGTCGTTATGTGAAAGCGGTCGGAAATTGCGTTCTCCGTGGTGAGAAGTAATGCCTGATATTTTATATTCTTAGCACACTCTTGACACTATGGGTCTCGGAATATTAAATTCCCTACCTATTTCCTAAATGGAATGTTCCATCCGTCTGTCTCCTACTACTATTTTACACTCAAGAGTCTGTAAATTCCTCCCGTGCGGCCAGAATCACGTCGAAAACCTTTTCACATGAATCGCCTGATTACAAAGTGACAGCTCCGCCAATGCATTGTCCTTTGATACCTTCTGTACTCGATACTACCATCACCTATATATTGGTATATCGCTCTCGCATGTCTTTTGCCACCTCCGTGTATGACTCCCAGTGTAAAAAGACGCTCCGTTAACGCACAACGTCCACAAAATTTATTTTTCACTAGTAAATTAATAACAAAATGTTCCTGATAATACTCTCAGAATATCTCGGAAACATCCAGAAAACAAAAGGCCTACCAATTTGAGCAAGTCAAATAATATTTGTCCATAGCGCCTTATGCAACAGGTAAGAATCGTAGACCACTGACGTACGGAAAAAGTAGTATAGTAGTTCACACACGATACCATCTCTTTCTAAACGCCGTAGTAATGAGGAATGTAATAACACTGTTCTTTCCAAAATGTCTCAACAGTTAATAGCAGTAACTGATATATTCTTTGCACGACGAGTGACTCACAGGACACAAAAATATTATACAAAACTGATAAATTCTGACACAATTTTATATGCTGAAAGATATTTAAAACTTTAACTAGAACAGCAATCAAAAGAATCGTAGTTTTAGATCAATGCCGTGATCTACCAAAATGTAAGTGTCTTACTGTGTAAAGAATTGGTCACCTAAGTGAATAGTTCGACTAAGTTCTGATTTATCGATGATATGCATTATTATGCGTACATATTCATTTCCCAATAACCAATTTTGTAAGGCAATCTTATTTAGATAACAAGAAAGAGTTATAATCACAGTATATCACACTTATAATAAAACACAAGACTGGTAACTAGCTGAAATACATTGCATATTCGAGCACCAAACCGTGAGAAAATCACTCTTAAGACCTATCAGTGCTACAGAGTGTAGAAGTGCAAACTTAAGCCAAACAAAGCGAAATATGACAGTTCCACTGATTTGTTATCACACTATCTTAGTTTGAATAACACTTAATTGTCCACAGCTCGTGGTCGTGCGGTAGCGTTCTCGCTTCCCGCGCCCGGGTTCCCGGGTTAGATTCCCGGCGGGGTCAGGTATTTTCTCTGCCTCGTGATGACTGGGTGTTGTGTGATGTCCTTAGGTTAGTTAGGTTTAAGTAGTTCTAAGTTCTAGGGGACTCATGACCACAGATGTTAAGTCCCATAGTGCTCAGAGCCATTTGAACCATTTGAACACTTAATTATTGTTGATATCTTACCAAAGCAACTGAATAACAATGTGGTGCGATAGACAAGCTCTGCATAGACTGTTAAGGACTGCTAATGGCGTTAATACAATGCTACGCGCAAGCTATCTCCTGGAGACGTGTAAACAGATACAGTATAGAAAATTCGCAACAGCCTGAAAACTAAGATTGAAAGAAAACGGGATATTTATCACTTCTAATGTGGGAGAACTGTGTACAAAGCAAGTTGGTCCCTTACTGCACAGTGTGGTATCATTGGCAAGACAAAAGGGACTGATCACGCTAGGTGTGGGCAAGTTGATGTCACACAAAGAATGCATCACAGTAATTTTCAAAACTGGTTCAAATGGTTCTGAGCACTAGGGGACTCAACAGCTGAGGTCATAAGTCCCTTAGAACTTACAACTAATTAAACCTAATGTAACATCCATGAGATACATATTAGCTACAGTGCGACGAGAGGAAATTATGCATCTAACAGTTATAAACATTACCTATTCGACATAAAAAAACCAGTGAAAACTATGATAAATATTAATTATTTATGTAATATTTTATGATGTAATTGGACATATCGATGTGTATCATACAAAGACAATGATAATTGTAAATTCCTTTTATGATCTGCGTTTTTCTCCTTTTGTTTTCACCTTTTGTTGGTTGGGTTTTGTAGGTTGCGGACGAACATCAAACTGAGGTCTGTTAAATAGTTTGTTAATTATTAGTTGAGAATAGAATTCATTATTATTATAAATATGAGGGAATAATTATTTGTAACTAATTCCTGTCTCAGTAAGCATTATCTGTGTTAATTATTTCTTTCCTCTGCAAGGAGAGCAGCCATTGATGATGACGATTTGTATCGAGTTTTTTGTCTATGTTTTCCTTAGAAAAAAATCAAATCTTTGCTCGACGAAGTCTACATAGTGCACAATACGAAAATAAAGTTTAATAAGCATTTCAAATACTTATCCTATTAGCTCTAACAATACAAAGTCTCTATCACTTGTCTGCCTCCATCTTAACATTTATCTCAGCGGCAAACTCAAATTACGAAACTCTGCAGACATAAATGGCGAACTTAATACAAATGTGTAAAAATAAATGTGCACCGGTGGTCCCGAACTCATTTTAATGAAAATAATTGGAATCAGATTGGTTCTTTAAAAACAGTGCTCATAGCACGATCCTTATAACAAACTTTTCTAGCTAATGTATGGAGCCGAAATTAATTAAGGACGAGTTGCGAAGAATATTGTTGCAGGTAACATACGTCAGTGTTGTGCGCGGCTGATATTCGGTGATTTTAATGATCATTTTGCTGAAGATAAGTGCTTCCATCATAATCAATAGCTGTATAGAATCTGTTGTATGAAATGTGATTTAGTGACACTTACATAACTTACAGACAACACTTTAACACGACGTTAACTTGGGGTTCTTTAGCAACTTGACCAAATCTTTAGCCGGGAGAAAAATTATTTACTAATTACTCAATGTAATAAAACAAGATTATCATTTCGATTTACGAATTAGTTAAATACCAAACCACTGAATAAAACAGCGAACGCCACACTAACTAACCAAAGGATATCACACACATCCATTCCCGAGGTCGGATTCGAACCTGCGACCGTAGCGGTCGCGTGGTTCCAGACTGTAGCGCCTAGAACCGCCCGGCCACTCCGACCGGCCTATAATTTTCGAAAAATTCAAAAAACGATTTAGGAAAGCAGACATGTTTAACAGCAAATATAAACTGAAACTCCACATTGAATTGAAATTCGACAGAAATGGTCTAACCAGAAAAACAGAAAAAATGGTGATTTTATTATTAACTGATGATTACACGCTTTGTCCAGTACGTGCTTCAGAGATGTCAGTGAGATGCCGTACAGCGCCAGATTTGCACCTGGTGACCGATATTGGAACTAATTTCTTTTCTCCAGCGCAAATCGTTTCCACATCAACGCATTATTATATCTACCAAGTTTCGCTGCCATGCAGTATATTACAGGCCTACTAGCATCTCCTGCGAATACCTGCGCTCTAATCATAACCACGTGGTATTTTCCGAATCACTTACGTCGTGTCTTTTAGTGACGTAGAGGAACCTTGCAATAAGCAACACTGTTCGAACTATAGGCACAATCGTCTACAATAATGGTGAAACAGTCGACGCTTCCAGGCTCTACCGTGAGAGCGGGGAGCCCAGAGAGCACACGCGGCATGGAGTGCCGGCTTCCTTATGGATGAGGGCCTAACTCGCCGCGAAGGCGGCGGGCACCGGTTTTATTGCGGCCTCGCAGCGCCGCTCAGCGCGGCCCCGGGGTAAACGGGCGCCTTATACGTCCCTCCCGCCTTCCGCCGCCGCTGCGTCCCGTCCTTTTTATGGAGGCGATCTTCCGCATGCCAAACCGGCCGCCGGCCGCCAGCCACCAGTGCAGACCGGCACTTGGGTGTCGTGCAGTCGCTGCGGCATCGCGCGTCACACTGCGCCACTACGATGTCCAATGCGTAGCAAGCCCTTCAAACCGGACAGTCACATACGTACGGCATAGTTGAGTGGAATTCTATACGTTTGGCAATACGAAGGCCGAGTTACCAAAAAGGGGCTGCTACAGTCACACATTCAATTGGGAACGTAATATTGCGTAAGGTGGTTCGTACGTCTGAAGAATTGTAATTTGCTTAGAACGATCAGGACAGCGGTTGGAATTCATGCATTACAGTTACGTGTCATGGATGTGAATCTTAATTTCGTTTGTCATATGCTTTTCCTGGACGAGGAAACACATTTTGATTGTTTGATCGGAACGGTAAGGACGTACGAACGAATTGAAAGTCTGAGAGTACAAGTGGGCAAGTCTCTACAGAAGTAAACTGATTAAAGGACTGCCAAAGTTATGCGGTTATTTGTAAATTATATGAAGATGATATCTGTTCTTTCGGACATGTCAGAAAGAACAAAAAAATGGCTGTGAGCACTATGGGACATAACATCTGAGGTCATCAGTCCCCTACAACTTAGAAATACTTAAACCTAAATAACCTAAGGCCATCACATACACCCATGCCCAAGGCAGTATTCGAACCTGCGACCGTAGCGGTCGCGCAGTTCGAGACTGAAGCGCCTAGAACCGCTCGGCCACACCGGCCGTCTCCGAAAGAACAGATACCATTTTCATATAGATAAGGCTTACTGGCCAATGTATTCTTCAGTGTGGATGTGCTCACATTGCTCAAACTCTTACGGGAATCGGTAGATTGACTGCCGCGAGTAAGGAGCATGTAACGCCGGAAATGCATATCCTCCTATTTCCATCTATTGTACTATTATTTTTTTTCCTTGTTTTGTTACCTCAAGATATGACATTTCTGTCTCTTTATATATTGTAATTGTTTTACTGTTTGTATATATATATATTTATGCACTCATGTCGATGTATAATTGGTTTGTTTCGTAAATATTATTTGTATTTTTACGCTGGGTCTTGCCTAGGGAAAACTACTATCGAACGATTACATCGATGGGTCGTGTGAAGAATCAAAGTGTGTAGGATCTTTGGTAGTGTTAACTCTGCCGCGTGGAGAGCGGGCAGAACAGTAGGAGTCTGGCTGGAGTAGCGAGTGGAGCAGGTGTGTTGTGTGACGCTCCCGCGAGTTGCCGCGCTTTCGGGGTTTGGCAGCATGTAATTGCGCTCGACTCGCTATGATAGTTTCTGACATGGTGTCGCGGACGGGAAGCATTAGCTGGCGCACATCAAGAGCCCGTTTCGCCTGGTGACCGTGTCGAGAAGAAGGTGCGCCAACATCCAGCTGCTGCAACAGCGACGGCCGACAATGAGTGACTGTCGCCACCTCCTCGATCGACGGCTTCAAACCTTCAATCAACCAACAAGGAAGACTAAAAGCACGTAAAGCTTCAGAACTGTATGGCAGACCTCAGCTTTTCAAATTGTTCCATTTGCTCGCAAAATTACAGTAACTTAGCATGAACCTTTGTTGCTCATTGTCCCAATTGCATTGCCAAGCAGGATCCCTTCTTTTTCCGAAATGAACCCGAGTGTCGTTGAAATTCAAACGCCAGCATAATTCCATTTCACTGCTTTAATTTCAAAGTTCAATTTAAGTAACAATAGTTAGATTACACAAGCACAAATTAAGAGTGCGAGTTTTGTTACCGTATTTTAGCTTACCTGTGACTGCAGCTCAGCTTGGTACGTACTAAATTTTACTATTGTTAATTGTTCAGAATCGTTTAATTCAAGTTCAAAGTTAAATCTCTTCTTTCTAAATTGCGTAGATTCAAGTAGCTTTAGAAATGATTGTTGAGGTAGTCCAAGACTAACTGTATTTCGATGTGCTTCAGAAAGAAAGCTCACTATTAACTTCAGTCACTAAATTAACTTTCGATTTTCCGGTTTCATTAATTCTTTTGCTAAATTAAGTGTAGCGAAATTTATTACTTCTGACAAACTTTCAGTTTTCACACTACACGTGTCAACCTTCAGTTGCCACGCTTCTAGTGCTAATTATATGTGTAATAACCTTTCTTTTTCAGTTATTATAGTAATTGTCCATAGGACTGGCGACCGCAATTTCCCCCAAATCTCAAATATCTAATTACCGCTAGTTGATCGTTAACGTAACGGCCGCACATTTACTTTCTTTATTAACTTTATCCCTATTTCAAAATTTATTTCCACCAGTTTCACTTGCATTTTTCCTTTCATTTAGATGTAACCCTTTCCTCCCTCTTTACCGACAGGTTAACTTCGGTGACGATTGCTTTTCCAAAATTCCCATTAGGTACACGCGGTTTCATTTTTCACTGTCATTAAGGTCGATAAGTGAGGGGAAGGTTACACGTGGCGACCTGGTGACAGGACAATCTTCAAATTTGAGGTTGTTCTGGACACGAATTTTGCATTGTACAAATCTCGTAACAAAGTACTGGTTACGAAATGGTCGATACGTCAGCGAGAATATCGGTGTGAGGAATCCTAATTAGATTTGAGATTTGTTATTTATATTGAAAATTATTAAAATGAGTGAAGGCAACAATTACCAAAATTTGGTAGACTTGGATACGGAACAATCGGTCGAACAGTGGGAAACGCGCACCGCGGTACCCATTGTTCCGGGGCAGGCGGCTAGCATGAAAGACGCGACCGCCGAAACGCAACAAAGAGCAGAAATGGAATTCCACACTTTAGAAAATGTTTCGGAGTCGGAAGTGAAAATCAAATGCGAATCCCTTGATGACGAATACGGGGGGGGGGAAAATTAAAGAGGAAGCCGCTGCGGAAGTAAAACCGGTAGTTTCCGGGAATTTAACTGATTTATTGAATGTTTTGATTAACGAAATCAAGAGTCAATCGGCCAAGCAAGAAGATCAGGCTGCCAAGCAAGAAGCTCAGTCTGAAAAATTTGAACGGATGCTAGACAGTCAGAACAAAGCTATTAACGTTGTTATCAACAATGTTGGAGTTGTTAACACGAAAGTTGATAAAATCAAAGAAGATATTGTTGTAATTAATACCGAAATCGGTAATCTTAAACAGGAAATGATAGGCGTTCAGGCGGAAATTGCGAGCATAAATACTCGTTTTAATTCCGAAATTAGCAGAATCGAGAAAAGTGTAGGAGAATCAGTTGCTCCGATCATCGAGAATAAGGTGACGGAACAAATTCAATTAGTGAAAAAAGAGGATCAAAAGAAGGTGGAAACTTTAAAGGCTTTAGTATCCGAAGTAGATACCAAAGTGACGAAGCAGGCTAATACCTGCGAAGAGAAAAAAAGGGAAGTAGAAACGCTTGCGACAACCACTTGCCAAGTAATTACGAGAGTGTCGGAATTAGAAAAGAAACTTGACGAAAAACAGAGCTATGTGCCTATCTATGCACATAGTTCGGAATTCTTGACGAAAGAGGAGCGGTTCAACCACTTGAAAAAAGGCGGTATACACGCGACGGATTTCATTAAAATTTGTGAAAGAGTTTTACCCAGATCATGGACTAATGAGAGAAAAATTAATGCGGTTATTGATGTGTTGGCTGGTGATGCCAAGCGTTGGGGCTTAAACCTCAACATTATGAACCTGACTTTTGACGAGTTTAAAAATTTGTTTCTGGCTGAATACTGGTCAGAGCAGAAACAGCAAGGTGTCTGGCGCGAATTTGTCGTATCGAGGCCTTTCGATGCGAATTCGCGCGGTTCGATGAAGGAGTTTTGTGAGGGCTGGATCCGCAAGTTGGAATATTTGCGTGATGGCCGCACGGAATCCGAAATAGTCTGGGAACTCTACAAGAAGCTTCCAGATGATACAAAACGCTACGTAGGAAGGAATCACAGGACAATCAATGATTTCCTGGAAAGAGTTGAGGACGAGGACAATTGGCGCAATAATCGCGACAGCGGTAGAGGCCGTGGTAACAACAATGGGTACCACAACTACTATAACCATGGGAATAATGCATACCGCAACCATGGCAGCAATAACAATAATGGTTCGGACCGTAATAACAATCGGTACAATGCAAATAATAACAGGAATAACGGAAACCAGTATCATACTAGCGTGATACGGGGTTCGCGCAATAGTAATAACGTCAGAGGGTGTGATAAGCCGCCTCAGCAGCATCCGGAGAGCGTATCTGCTGGGACGAGACAGGGAAACCATTAGCCGCGCCGGTGAGGGGCCGACCGGGCGTGGAGAAGTTTTGGCGGCCCAATAACAGCAGAAAACCGAGGTGTCGTCGTTATGAAAATTCCGTATGGAATAATCAACGGCGGGAGAGTGTGCCAGTGTTAGGAGAAAGGAGTGCGCCCACAAGTAGTAGATCAGCTGTATACACGGCAGTAGAAGGTACATTCACTGTCAGTGAGAACAATTTAAGTAGTGTTCCGGAAATCGATTATAAGGTGCCAGCTGTAATACCCACAGCGGATCTGGAGATTGAGTTTAAGAATGATTCGCAAGTGTTGAGAGAATATCAGATGTCGGATAAAACGTCCGTCATTGAGCGAGGGGATGCAGAGAGGGATGAGGTCTGGTTAAGGCAGTTCGGTCGCTTATACGACGAACTAAGAGATTATAGGGGCCTTTACGGGAGAAGTGTTTATAGGGAGCGCGGGCAGGATTTGCCGCGTCTCGTCCCACAGGAAGATAGTAGTTGTGAAGTGATAGAAAGTTCTGGCCCTAACCGGCAGACTTTATTAGAAATAGTTGATGTTAATGGGGAGCACGAGCAAGATGCGTCGTGTTTCGTCCCGCAGGAGTTGAATGTTAAAGTAGTAACGGAAAGTTCTGGCCCTAACCGGCAGTCTTTACCGAAAGTTAGAGTGGTAGAAGTAGCCGACGCATCCGACGCAAACCTCCAGTTTAAACATTGCAAGAATATTAAGGAGAAAGATTACGAAAATTTTAGTGATAGCCGGACACAATTGGTAGAAAAGCACATAGATTACAGCGTGTATGAGGTTAGAGCTGACATTATACGGTCAGACGATAGCAGTGTGGGTTGCGCAGATCCAGAGGAAGTAATTGCAGATACTACTGGGCACATTTCTCTAGGTAGATTGGCAGATGAGATCAATCTGACCAAAGTAGAATCAACGAAGGTGACAATTAATGAAATGATAGCAAAGCAACACTCACTAGTCGACGAGTTACAGGAAAAGGTTTCGGTATTGGAGGCGAAGCTACAGACTAAGCCTCAGGACAAACGTGTTGAAATTAAAACTGTATGTGAACAGAGGCTGAAAAGGCCGCCAGATAAGCCGGCTTTAGGATCAAAGCCGGATGGTTTTTTCTGGAATGACCTGGATATAGACGAGGATTTACTGTGGGAAAATAAAGAAACAGTCGAGGACAAGTGTAGACAGATAGTAGTGTCTGTTAATATGCACGGCCTACAACTAAACGTGTTGATTGACTCCGGTGTAGAATTGAGTGCTGTATCTGGGAAAATATTTGAGTTACTGGAAGACAGACCTGGCATCGTAGTTATGCCAGTAACAGGAGTGAAAATTATCGGTGCTACTGGGAAGGCCAGTAAACCGGTCACAAAACAGATTTTTGTCAACTTCGAGAAATGTGGGGCACGATTTGAACAAGAGTTTGTCGTCGTGACAGACTTAACTACGGAAGTAATTATTGGGTTAGATTGGCTATTAAAGTACCGTGCAGTGATTAATTGCGAAAGCAAAACTTTGACATGTACATCCCAAGATAAAACAATAGCAGTTAATTTTGACGAGGCAGGAGACGGTGTGCATAGGCAATACCAGCCTATACACATTGTTAACTGGCCGGATGACATTGACGCAGGAATGAATTTGAACTACTGTAATGTGAGGAATCTCGGCATTGACAAACGTGTAGAAAGTCAATTGGAAGAGATAATCAAATTCCCTCCACGGGTTAACATTAGTATTGGTGTGAAAAAAGATCGTTTGCGAGAAGTAATGAAGCTAAAAGCCGATGCTCGCATACGTCGTCATGACGCTAAAGTGCGTTTTGCTAAGTTTGCAATCGGAGACTTAGTACTTGTAAAAGCTCATGAGAAATCGAGCGAGATAGACAATGAAATCTCGAAATTTAAGTTTGTTTATAATGGACCATATAAAGTCATTGGTATACTTCACACAAATGCTTATTGCTTAGAGTATCCAAGCTCTGGAAAACTATTAGGTATACGGAACATTGTAGACCTGAAATTGTACCAACCTAGGATTGATTAATACCACAGAATGGGTAATCTGTACAGTATGTAAAATAGAGTGTAAGATTTAACGATTTGCTAGATTGCCATGCTTTTGACTGACCAAGGTCATTAAAGAAGTTGTAATTAATAAGTAATTAATTTTGATTAATCAATTTAATTTTAATCAATTTAATCATGATCTAATCAACTGAAAAATCCAAGCTGCTAGCTTAAGTTTTCAGCTGAGTCACAGTAGATTAAGGAATGTAAATATGATTTTGTAAATAGCTGTAAGATTCCATAAATATGTGATTTACTAGTCATTGCCGATGTACTTAGACGCTGTTTTAAGTTTCAGGCTAGTACATGCGTGTGATGATGGACAGTGTTGAGTTATCCACTGTGATAGTGTTTATGGACTCCTTGAGATTACTCGGGAGTGAGTTTTACCGAAAGAATTCAGTGAAACGGACGTTCTGGAAATGCCGTTACAAGGGCGAGAGAAATCAAGCGTGCCGCACAGGCGGGCGCAACAATACTGGCGGGGCGGAGCCGCTGTCGGCTCTTGTGCCGCTGTCGGCTCTTGTGCCACTGTCGGCATTCTTTGTACTTGCGAGTACGGAAGGCGGAATTGTTTTTCTTCCCGGACAGATGATGTGAAAGAATTCTGCTGTCAATACTTATGTTTTTTTCGATCTACTGAATATTATTTTCTTGTTTAGCATTAAGTGGACTCTCATGGCAAGCGTATTAATTACGAAAAGGTTATATAAAATTTGTATTCTATGTAATTAATAATTAATTTGCGTATTTTGATCTACCTGTTTTTATGACCATGTACTCTGATTAATTTTGTAAATAGTATTCCATTTCATGATAGTGTTACGGATTTTGACGATTTTGGAATAGCTAAACCATTTTCTATATCTTCTATGAATTTTAATATGTTGTCAACCTGTTTTATTTTGTGCAAGATGACAGAGTGGAATAAGATTAGGAGTGTCTCCACTCAATTATTATGGTCTAAAAATTGATTTATGATTAATTAGACGAATGCTAAATTTTGTTGATGTTTTGAGCATATGCATTTCCGCTGTTTCTTTTTTGGGACATTTTCTGAGTCTGTTTACGTTACACGAACATCCTCAGACAATGTGGGGCACGTGTAACGCCGGAAATGCATATCCTCCTATTTCCATCTATTGTACTATTATTTTTTTTCCTTGTTTTGTTACCTCAAGATATGACATTTCTGTCTCTTTATATATTGTAATTGTTTTACTGTTTGTATATATATATATATTTATGCACTCATGTCGATGTATAATTGGTTTGTTTCGTAAATATTATTTGTATTTTTACGCTGGGTCTTGCCTAGGGAAAACTGCTATCGAACGATTACATCGATGGGTCGTGTGAAGAATCAAAGTGTGTAGGATCTTTGGTAGTGTTAACTCTGCCGGGTGGAGCGCGGGCAGAACAGTAGAAGTCTGGCTGGAGTAGCGAGTGGAGCAGGTGTGTTGTGTGACGCTCCCGCGAGTTGCTGGGCTTTCGGAGTTTGGCAGCATGTAATTGCGCTCGACTCGCGATGATAGTTTCTGACATGGTGTCGCGGACGGGAAGCATTAGCTGGCGCACATCAAGAGCCCGTTTCGCCTGGTGACCGTGTCGAGAAGAAGGCGCGCCAACATCCAGCTGCTGCAACAGCGACGGCCGACAGTGAGTGACTGTCGCCACCTCCTCGATCGACGGCTTCAAACCGTCAATCAACCAACAAGGAAGACTAAAAGCACGTAAAGTTTCAGAACTGTATGGCAGACCTCAGCTTTTCAAATTGTTCCATTTGCCTCGCAAAATTACAGCAACTTAGCATGAACCTTTGTTGCTCATTGTCCCAATTGCATTGCCAAGCAGGGTCCCTTCTTTTTCCGAAATGAACCCGAGTGTCGTTGAAATTCAAACGCCAGCATAATTCCATTTCACTGCTTTAATTTCAAAGTTCAATTTAAGTAACAATAGTTAGATTACACAAGCACAAATTAAGAGTGCGAGTTTTGTTACCGTATTTTAGCTTACCTGTGACTGCAGCTCAGCTTGGTACGTACTAAATTTTACTATTGTTAATTGTTCAGAATCGTTTAATTCAAGTTCAAAGTTAAATCTCTTCTTTCTAAATTGCGTAGATTCAAGTAGCTTTAGAAATGATTGTTGAGGTAGTCCAAGACTAACTGTATTTCGATGTGCTTCAGAAAGAAAGCTCACTATTAACTTCAGTCACTAAATTAACTTTCGATTTTCCGGTTTCATTAATTCTTTTGCTAAATTAAGTGTAGCGAAATTTATTACTTCTGACAAACTTTCAGTTTTCACACTACACGTGTCAACCTTCAGTTGCCACGCTTCTAGTGCTAATTATATGTGTAATAACCTTTCTTTTTCAGTTATTATAGTAATTGTCCATAGGACTGGCGACCGCAATTTCCCCCAAATCTCAAATATCTAATTACCGCTAGTTGATCGTTAACGTAACGGCCGCACATTTACTTTCTTTATTAACTTTATCCCTATTTCAAAATTAATTTCCACCAGTTTCACTTGCATTTTTCCTTTCATTTAGATGTAACCCTTTCCTCCCTCTTTACCGACAGGTTAACTTCGGTGACGATTGCTTTTCCAAAATTCCCATTAGGTACACGCGGTTTCATTTTTCACTGTCATTAAGGTCGATAAGTGAGGGGGAGGTTACAAGCATACTGAGTATGTGGACAGTAAGTTAGGAAATGTGGGTCTCACGGGGAGCGTGCCAGAGATAAGTCCCTGCAGTTGCACTATCCTCTATTTCCTCGATGGCTAACACCGGCACGGTAGCCCAGCGTATTCGATCTGCGGGTTATCTGCGCTCTGTAATAAAAGACTGAGTTAATGGATCAACACTCAACTTGAACAACGGTCATAGGTCGTCCACATCGAACAAATATAGCGATTAATTACGAAAAAAATGAGATAAAAATATGTTGGGTAGAGTGTCTGCCATGTAAGAAGGTGATCCCTGGCTCGAGTCCTGGTCGGGGCACACATTTTCAACTGTCCCCGTTGATATTTATCGTCGCCTGCAAGCAGCTTATGGTCTGGATTTCATTGTAATTCCATTTGCAAATTATGTCAGTTACTACGGAAACATCAGATTTTTAATTCCTAGTGATCAGTTGGTCTGTTTATAGTTGTAGATTTGTTTAGAGACTGTAGCGACCCTAAATTATTTTAATATATTACAGTACTTATACACCTTGCATCTTGAACTGGTTTTAGTAAAACAGGCGCAAGTGCGAAAACATTTTAATAGCTGTGCTATATTTTGAAGATATTTTAGGTACAACACGCATGAAATAGGCCTACATAATACGATACATGTTTACTATAAAACAAGGATATGTGAGTAATTTTAAATAAATTAATATAGCAGGCTGAAAAACAATACGGAAATAGCAAGTAAAATTAAAAACCGACATGGAAGGATGTTAGTGTAGTTGCAGCACATGCGACAGATTGTTTGTAGCAAATTTATGTGATACCATTACAGTCAGTGTCTATAGAATCATAATCATTTATTTCTGTGTTATCCCTTGAAGAATGTTCTTCCTGGGCAACGGTTGTAATCCTGCTCCATTGTGTTGTGCCTTTTTTAGTCTTACTCGTCCCCTTCTCTGACTACATCATCTTCTGTCTCAACTCCCTCTTCTTACACCCATGGTAAGTGCTCTCTACGAATGGAATACATCGTTATAGAACATATGGTAAAGTGGAAGGATGTAGTTCTTCGTCTAAGGAAGATTTTTCTATTTCTCCAAGTTTATTTAGAACTCATTTTTATTCAAAGGCTGCAGAACAGGTATTGATGGAGGACTGGTTTTTGGCATCGTAAAGTATGCTTCTATAAACTCATTATCTCGGTTTATTGAAAACCTGTACTGCATTGTTAGAGGAGTTTCTTAGCTGATTCAGATCCAGTAGGTATTCCTCTGTTGTATATTATTCCCTTCAGTGTTTTTAGCAATTTCATCTTTTGCAATGGCATCCATGGCTTTAATGAAAAGGAAGCTTCCGGTTTCCGTTCCACTGCAGAAAACTTTCTGCTGACGTTCTTTACTGCCTTCGTGCTACTTTGGGGAACGAATATATGTGCGAAGGGTTTCTTCGCATTTTCACACAGACCAAAATCTTTATCACCCTACATACATGCATGGCTAGCATGCTTATGATCGATTGTATCAAGGTGCTGAACAAGCAGTATTTCAAAATATGCCCTATTTAAATATGCGTTAAAAAACACCGTAAATACTCTTAAAGGCGCACACACTAAGCTATTGCAAAACTTACATAAAAATTCGTAACTGAACGTTCATTAGAGATAGTAGCAATTCTACTTCTGTACATCACTTCATTTACACTACCTGTATTCAAAAAGCAGTCTAGGTATTGGCTTACAGCTTAAAATTTATCATCACAGATTGCAGTATCATGCAGGTAATCGCTTGTAGTTCTTTTACTCAGAAGGGATCCAAATTTTAGCTTACCAAATATGCCCCAAAGTGATGCTTCGCCTACATTTTATGATTGTCCTGGATGTCCATGACTGTGTTAATGACGTGATGCAAATTATCTTCAATGAAAGAGACTTGGTGAGTGTAGTGCTTAAGCTAACTCGTGAATAGTTCACGTAAAACCAAACTAATAAACACGTAGATCTCATATCGGAATGCAGAAATTCCGACATTATAGCATATTATTATGCTGTTCCAGTGAGGAAGACAAGAGAAGGCAATGTAACGGGGATTCATGGAAGTGTTGACACCAAGCGAGCTTTGACAAACATGTCGACCAAGAAGTGTTGGACAGCTGTTGACGACGACTAGTCAGCTGAAATCGGTGTTACCACTAAACACGTTATGTAATCATAAATTGATGTAATCTTCATAGTTGAAACTCAAGTGCTACTGAAATCCCTTACCAATAAGACGGTAAATACGGGAGAGAGTAATGTGTCACACCGGTACTGAAGTTAACTATTTCGACATCGCATCAAGTTCTTAAAAGCGCCAACGGACGCAAGCGTTAGCTTGAATGCGAGAGGTCTTCCAGCAGCACTTGGGCGCTGTAGTTGGTTTATAGACGGTAGCAAACAGTTGATCGCAATCAGTATCGGGTGTTCATAAATTAGTTATACAAAAGTAACCTTTAAAGGTAAATGACATACAGAAATATTTTCTACAGCACTAAATGCATTTTTATTTATATGTTCAGTGTGGCTGCATTTTGTAATGTGACGAATGTCCCATATGTAATCAGTTTCCTGCCAAATCCTGTCAACAAGTGTCCATGTATCGTGCAGCTGCTTGTGTTATCCATTGTCGTAGCTCTTCATCGTTTCCTGGAAACGGAGGAACAAACATTCTCTCTTTAATGAAACCGCCATACATAGAAGTCATTAGGGATCAACTCAGATGATCCTGCTGCCCAGTACATGGTTCCATCCACCAGCTCCAGTCCAAGTTGACACATTCAGACTGAGATGCGCGACAGCTTCTCGATGATAATGTGGTGGCGCAGCATCTTGCAGAAAATAAATTCCGTGTCCATAGCACAATATCTTCCACATTGTAACACTTGGCATATTCAGTTCTAAGCTGGCGAGTCTCGTTGATTTACTCGGACTACGATTGTAAGATCGCCGAACTTGTACCATAGCTGCGTCGGAGACTGTGCCATCCCAGACCCGTGATACACATCCAATTTCAGGGATATGACTGAACTAACTAATAACATTATCTCTGAGGAGGTGGCGTACAATGTATAGATCTCAATCGTCTCTGAACTGTAGTACGGGATCTCAATTCATGAAGTGACAAACGCCGCGAGGGATTAGCTGAGCGGTCTTAGGCGCTGCAGTCATGGACTGTAAGGCTAGTCCCGGCGGAGGCTCAAGTCCTCCCTCGGGCATGGGTGTGTGTGTTTGTCCTTAGGATAATTTAGGTTAAGTAGTGTGTAAGCTTAGGGACTGATGACCTTAGCAGTTAAGTTCCATAGGACTTCACACACATTTGAACATATTTGAGCCCGCATCTCGTGGTCGTGCGGTAGCGTTCTCGCTTCCCACGCCCGGGTTCCCGGGTTCGATTCCCGGCGGGGTCAGGGATTTTCTCTGCCTCGTGATGGCTGGGTGTTGTGTGCTGTCCTTAGGTTAGTTAGGTTTAAGTAGTTCTAAGATCTAGGGGACTGATGACCATAGATGTTAAGTCCCATAGTGCCCAGAGCCATTTTTGAACATTTTTGAAATCATAAACAACACTGCTCATACTCTGCACCATTATACGACTCCGTAATGACTCATTCATGAATGTAATCAAGCAGGAAATCAGGAACGAACAGCGTCAGGCGGAAATAAAACTTGAAGATGTACTGCATTCAGTGCTGTATCAAACATTTCTCTAAGTATTTAACTTTTTCACAGTTAAAGATGACTTTTGTGTAACTAATTTATATACGGCTTTTAATTTTCCACTACAGGTTCTGTCAGAGATACGACAAAATTATACCATCAGGCGTATCGTTGTTGTTTATATATTTGGAGTGTTGCGATAACTGGAAATGAATACTCTGGCCGTAGATCATAATCTGCTTTTCTCCACGGGAGTGGTGAACGAATGCTTACTTCATCGCGTGGAGGCAGGTATGATAAGGTCGTTCCTTGTTTCGCTGTTCTACGAATCACTTACGAAATGTTAGAATCTTGAAAGGCAATATTTGAAACCACAACTAATTTGTTAGCAAGCAGCGCCTTATGACATGCAGAGTTTGTTCTGCGGTAGTATTTCGCGGACTTTCAGCGATCACAAATGCTATCCGCTACAGTCTGATACTTTCGAATTTAGATCGTGCCTTGACAATAAACGCCCTGAGAAGAAAAATCCTGCAGCACGCTGACACATTGCCTCAGACTGCTCGTGTCAAAGTGATGAAACGAGAACGTTTGGGTGGGAAATTCTTCCACCACATCTCCGCGGTCCCTCGTCGATACCCTCTATCCTTGCAGAAAGGATGGGTATAATGCTGTGAGGTACTGGGTAACATCGAAAAAGCTGTGTACGTTTTGACAGCCAGAAGAGAATTGTACAGCAACAGAACTTTCTAATTTTGTGAAAATTGTCTATAATATTTGGAATAAATGGAAACTGCGTTTCAAAGTGCCGTAACAGTATGCAGACTGTGAAGAAGTTCTTGAGCAAATTTTAAAAATAAAAATAAATATTCATGATAATGGGTTGTTCTTTACTTCAGTATGACTTCCGTATTCTGTCTACGAAACCAAAAGTAAATGTAAATTTTCCAGTAGATATCGGCTTTATGCTATGATAACAACGAATTTATACACTTATTTTTCTCAAGCAGACTGTAAAACAATGCAGTTATCGAACACTGTTGCTGTGGGTTAAACATGTAGAGGAGCTTATCTTTTAGAACCGTACTACAGTTTCTCCTCGAACGGTAAGTATCTTTTCAATTCTTTTACTGTAAAGGGAGCTGTCGTGATGTTCTTTTACTTAATTACCATCTCAGTTTTCAAATAAATGTTGGGTTATAACTGTTTCGTTTAACTTAATGCTCTAGGATTCTCAGATCCCCAAAATCTTTTAATTTGTATGTTGTTGCACTTTTTAAAATGAAAATAAGCGACGTAACTTATTTACAAATATTTCTGTTTCTTGTGGTCCTGATTATGTTAACCGAATAGCACAATGAAGGCACAGCTGAGTGCCATGAGAGAGTGACGGTTTAGTTTCCTAAGGAAACATTTTGAAATCCAAGTTCAGACTGTTTTGATGTTCTGTTCTCGCAGAACCTTACAGAACATAGCGTCAGCCGTGTGGAAGCTGAACATTATCAAGCACACTCTACCGTACAGATTTTACGGATTTGCGTAAAGTATTCTAAAACGTGGACCAGGAAAACTGCTCCTAGAAACCGGACCAAGAGGTTCCGAATAAGCTGACTAACCCACGATTAAAATAAGGAACGAGTTAGAAAATATGAGTTGTGCATCCCTGGATGCATTACGTGTTCCCAACTCTTACCATGTGAGGGTTCTTTGGGCATTGTCGAAGATGATTGTTTGTGTGACTCAGATGATATTGTGAGGGGAGGCATAATGCTGCATGGGCGTAGTGAATTCCAAAAATTTGAACACGGTACACTCAACTCCCAACGTTAGCACAAACCTGTACTCTTTTCCGAAGTATGTCTCTTCAAGCATGCAGGTGGTAATGAGTGGAATTAAAATTCAGGGTGAAAGGAGATCAGTGATAAGAATCGCTAATAACATTGCTAGCCTCAGGGAAAATGAAGAAGAATTACAGTATCTGTTGAAGCGAATGAACATTCTAATGAGTACAGATATTACATCGAGAAACTTGAAATCATAATCGGTGATCACAAAGGACATGAAATGAAGAAATTCTGTTACTTAGGCAGCAAAATAACCTATGACAGACGGCGCAAGGGGAGCATAAAAAGCAGACTGTGTGCCTTCTTCAAATATTTGGAAGTCACTTTACCCATGCAACATTATTCCTCCCCTCACAATATCATCTGGGTCACATAAACGATCATGTTCGACAATGCAGGACGAACTCTCACATGGTGGCAGTTGGGAACACGTAATGCATACAGGGACATACAACTCATATTTTGTAACTCGTTCCTTATTTTAATCATGGGTCAGTCAGTTTATTCGGAACCTCTCGGCCCTGTCGAAGAGAAGTTAATTAGCATCAAACATAGGCCTTAATTCGATGAAGAAATCTCTGAAAATGTAGCCTTGGAGCACAACATTGTCTGCCAGTGAACCATAAACTGTGGGAAAACCGGAACGGAAGAGAATCGATGCGTTTGAAGTGTGGTGCTATAGAAGAATGATATAATTAGATGGACTGATGAGGTAAGGAATGAGGAGGTTCTCCACAGAATCGGCAAGGAAAGGAATATGTGGGAAACACTGTCAAGAAGAAGGGACAGGATGGTAGGACATCTGGGAATTACTGCAGTGGTACTAGATAAAGCTGCAGAGTGTAAAAACGGTAGAGGAAGACAGATATTGGAATACATTCAGCAAATAATTGAGGAGGAAGGTAGCAATTGATAGTATGAGATATAAGGGATGGCATGTGAGAGAAATTCGCGGTGGGCCGCGTCAAACCAAACAGAATACTATGCCTTGAAGAGCGAAAAAGCAACCCGAAGAAAGTGAGCTAATTTTTATGGACGACATTGCACGACCGCCTTGAACTATTCAAGGAGGAGCTCTTCGAACGAGAGGATATCTTGAGAATGGACTGCCATGCCCGTTAATTCTTAAATACCATCGAGCGAGTGTGCGATACGTCGGACAAAAACATTGCAGCACGTCTACGTGCACCACTATCATCCAGCAGTTACGTACCACGCTGTCGGAAGACTGGAACGCCCTACTACAAGGACTCCTTGACAATCTCGTGGCCAGTGTGGGGCCACACTGCAAAGCATGCACTAACGTCTGCGCTGATCACACACCTTATTAACACTCTGCCGTCCGACGACAACACAGTGGTGTCGTGCGCGAAACAGCGGTCAACAGCCGGCGACACCACAGTTTTGTCGTCTGCATAGTATCGCTCAGTGGCCGGCGATGCGACAATGGTGTCGTGAGCATAGTATCGCGCATTGACTGGCGACAGCACTTTAGTATCTTTCGCATTCTGTTAATGTTTTGTTTAGGTGACAATAAGTTACACACGTCAACAAGTTTTTTTTATTTTTTATTTTTTTAAGTAATTGTGCCCTTTCATCATGGCAGACGAATCCGCATATGTCTTGTTTCACGTTCCGGACGGCTTGGCCGATTGGGAAGAAGACATTGGATATCAAAAAAATTACACTGGGGCAGAATCGTCGGGACATAGTGAAATACGTCCAAGCAGAATTCGGCGAACGCTACGATTGCCAACTTATTCGGATGTATCAGACGAAGAAGACAGTGCACAGTGGTCAGACTTTGGTTTACCGAGGACCAATAATAAATTTGAAGGATTTCCAGGTCAAACATATTTCCCAAACATAGCACAGAGCGTCGAGGATATCGTAGAATTATATATTGGGAACGATATATATATATATATATATATATATATATATAAAAGCAACGAAACCATAAGTGCTACAGTCAAAATTGCTATAAAACGAAACTAGATTTAAAAAATGCCAAATTTGTCGACGTTACTGGACCCGAACTTAGAAAATGGTTTGGTCTTGCTATCCTTATGGGAATTGTAAAACACGCAAGGATAGATGCTCATTGGTCAACGAATCCGTTGATAGACACACCAATATTTCGCAAAACGATGTCACGCAACCGACGCAGATATATATTGTCATTTTTACATTTTTTCGACTGCTACAATAAAGCGCATTATTTTTCCAAAAGTTTTAAATATTAGGTTAATCCAAGTTAAAACATCTCAATTGGTGAAAGAATGATACCGCGGCGTGGATGGTTAAATTTTAAAGTCTACAATCAAAAAATGGTTCAAATGGCTTTGAGCACTATGCGACTTAACGTCTGAGGTCATCAGTCGCCTAGAAATTAGAACTAATGAAACCTAACTAACCTAAGGACATCACACACATCCATGCCCGAGGCATGATTCGAACCTGCGATCGCAGCGGTCGCTCGGCTCCAGACTGTAGCGCCTAGAACCGCACGGCCACTCCGGTCGGCAAAGTCTACAATCCGTCGAAAATTACGAAATATGGCATACTCATTCGGATGCTGTGTGATTCGAGTACGGGATACATTTCCTCATTATAGATATATTCCGGCGCTGGACAGTCTTCAGCTAAAACAGTGATGGAACTATTGACACCTTCTGATGGAAAGTGGCATCACCTCAGCAAGTGGCATCACCTCAGCATGTATAGTTATTATAACTGTGTAGTACTTGCAGAGAAGTTACCTGAAAAGAAAATTCTAGTTTGTGGAACGATACACCAAAATACAGGATTTCCGGAAAATTAAAGCGCGCAAAAGTCAACGTGTTTGAAGCTTGTCATCAACGGAAAACTGACAAGCGGCCGGCGACATGCCAAGTAATCGGAATTAGCGCTGACGGCACCAAGCGAATAAATTTGTACTAGACGTGCGGACGGCAAAGTGTTAAGAACCATATCTCGCCGTTTGTAATGTCCAGGGGGATATCGTAAATCATGGTGAGTTTAGTGTAACTATTCTCTTTGAGTAAAAGTGTCGTTTCTATTCGTCTCTCTGCGTATTTCATGCAGTTTCTTTCAGTGTACTATACAATACTGTAGCAGTTCTTTCTACGTAAGATCCAAATATATAGAGTTATGTAAATTGGTTGTAACACATCTTGCGAAAGCTACTTTCGAACCTTAAGCTTTGCACCCCAGTGAATGTACAATACTGGCCATTAAAATTGCTACACCGAGAAGAAATCCAGATGATAACCGGGTATTCACTGCACAAATATATTATACTAGAACTGACGTTCGACTACATCAGCACTCAATTTGGGTGCATCGATCCTGAGAAATCAGTACCCGGAACAACCATCTCTAGCCGTAATAATGGTCTTGATACGCCTGGGCATTGAGTCAAACAGAGCTTGGATGGCGTGTACAGGAACAGCTGCCCATGCAGCTTCAACACGATACCACAGTTCATCAAGAGTAGTGACTGGCGTATTGTGACGAGCCAGTTGCACGGCCACCATTGACCAGACGTTTTCAATTGGTGAGAGATCTGGAGAATGTGATGGCCAGGATAGCAGTCGAACATTTTCTGTATCCAGAAAGGCCCGTACAGGACTTGCAAAATGCGGTCGTGCATTATCCTGCTGGAATGTAGGGTTTCGCAAGGATCGAATGAAGGATAGAGCCACATCTGAAATGTAGCTTCCACTGTTCAAAGTAACGTCAATGCGAACAAGAGGTGACCGAGACGTGTAACCAATGGCACCCCATACCATTATGCTGGGTGATACGCCGGCATGGCGATGACGAATACACGCTTCCAATGTGCGTTCATCGCGATGTCGCCAAATACAGATGCGACCATCATGATGCAGTAAACAGAACCTGGATTCATCCGAAAAAATGACGTTTTGCCATTCGTGCACCCAAGTTCGTCGTCGAGTACATCATCGCAGGCGCTCCTGTCTGTGATGCAGTATCAAGGGTAACCGCAGCCATGGTCTCCGAGCTGATAGTCCGTGCTGCGGCAAACGTCGTCGAACTGTTCGTGCAGATGGCTGTTGTCTTGCAAACGTCCCCATCTGTTGACTCAGGGATCGAGACGTGGCTGCACGATCCGTTACAGCCATGCGTATAAGATGCCTGTCATCTCGACTGCTGGTGATACGAGGCCGTTGGGATCCGTCACGGCGTTCCGTATTACCCTCCTGAACGCACCGAATCCATATTCTGCTAACAGTAATTGGAATTCGACCAACGCGAGCAGCAATGTCACGTTACTATAAACCGCAATGGCGATAGGCTACAATTAAAAGTCGGAAACATGATGGTACGCATTTCTCCTCCTTACACGAGGCATCACAACAACATTTCACCAGGCAACGCCGGTGAAATGCTGTTTGTGTATGAGAAAGCACGTTGTAGGTGTCGCAACTGGCGCCAACCTTGTGTGAATGCTTTGAAAAACTAATCATTTGCATATCACAGCTTCTTCTTCCTGTCGGTTAAATTTCATGTCTTTAGCACGTCATCTTCGTGGTGTAGCAATTTTAATGGCCAGTAGTGTAAATGAGTAGGGCGATGTACAAACTCCAGTAACAAAAAACCATATAAACCCAGGTTGTGTGGCTGAAGCCCATGAAATATTTATCTTAGTGACATTTAACCTAGCGCTGCTCTGGACGAAATTTTAGATACGGGAATGTTTCATGGACCAGGGCCACACAACTTGAAAAGACTCAGCAGCAGCCTATACATGCGGCCGTGAAAGCCTTGATTGTATGAATAAAAGAATGCTTCACCTTTAAAGCATGTATCATATTTTAGCCTGAAAGTGCCGGTAGCACAACAAATCTGAACTACCCGAAAAATAAAAAATAAAAAAATTAAAAAATATAAAGCAAATCACTAAAAGTTTAATTTACTTTGCTGGCCACAGAAAATGTCAAAATTTGCAAATGCATTAAAAAAATGTTAAGTGCAGTTGCAAAAGACAAATAATACTGATTCTTATCTACCACATATAGCATTGATTATTAAAGCTAATAATTTTAAGTGGTAATAATAATAATAGTGATAATAATAATAATAATAATAATAAGGCCCGGGAAAAGAATAGGCCTCCGGTATGTTCTGCCAGTCGTAAAAGGCGACGAAAAGAACAAACCACTAATAGGGCTAACCCCCCTTTTAGTGTGATTACTTGGTTCAGGACAGAACTAAAGAAGCCTCGGACAAGCGCCGTCATGGTCGGGGACGACGCTTGAACCCTTTGCCCGCCCACAATGGTAACGACACTACTAGCCAACTGGAAAATGATTTAAATCCAAATAGAGGTGTTTTGCAGGATATGCTTCCTGCAACCACCCTAGAAGGAAAACAAAGACAGAGGATGAGATGGTCAGATGAAGTCAATCGACACCTCATGTTCTGTTATTACCAAGCAACAAACCTAGGAACCAACACAACTGGATACAGATCACAAGTATACACAACATTTATTACCAGATACCCAGAATTAAAATTTTTAACAGAACAACGTCTAGCTGATCAGATTCGTGTAATAATAAAAAATAACAGGATACCCCAGTCAGAATTAGAAAACATCAAACAACAAGTACAACAAATACTGGAACAAAATAATGTGCAATTAGAAGAAGAAGAAAATACAGTAATGGACTCAAACATCCCAGAGCAAACAAACAAAGAACAACACGCATCAATTAAACAATCAGAGGAAAAAGAAATCTTAAGACAGTCACCAACACAAGCACAAATAGAACATGAAGTGACACACATGTTAGATATAGAAGAAAAATTTCAGTTGACATATATAGAATACAAAGACACAAATACAGACATTAGACCATTCTTGCATAGACCACCAAATAGCCCACAAGTCGAAACAACAATAAAAACTATCAACACAATCATACACAACAAAATAAATGAATACACAACTATGGAAGAGTTACAATTACTGGTTTATGTAGGAGCACTCACTACACTAAATATACACACTAGACAGAGATCAGAACGAACCAACACACAGAAGAAACCCACAACACCAGCATGGGAACACAGGCTACAGATCAGAATAGAAAAACTGAGAAAAGACATCGGACAGCTAACACAATTTATAAGAAATGAAATATCAGACAAAAAAGGAAAAAGGTTAGGTAAAATCTCACAACAAGAAGCAATAGAGCAGTTGGATGAAAAGAAGCAGAAATTACAAGCTTGGGCCAAACGACTTAGAAGATACAAAAAAAGTGAAAATAGAAGGAAACAAAACCAAACATTCAACACCAACCAAAAGAAATTTTACCAAACAATAGATAACACACACATAAAAATAGACAATCCACCAAACATAACAGACATGGAACACTTCTGGAGCAGCATATGGTCAAACCCGGTACAACATAACAGGCATGCACGGTGGATACAAGCAGAAACAGACACATATAAGATGATACCACAAATGCCTGAAGTGATAATTTTGCAAGATGAAGTCACCCAAGCAATTAATTCTACTCACAATTGGAAAGCCCCTGGAAAAGATAAAATAGCAAATTTCTGGCTAAAGAAGTTCACCTCAACACATTCACATCTAACTAAATTATTTAACAGTTACATTGCAGACCCATACACATTCCCTGATGCACTTACACATGGAATAACGTATCTGAAACCTAAAGATCAAGCAGACACAGCAAACCCAGCAAAATATCGCCCCATAACATGCCTACCAACAATATACAAAATATTAACTTCAGTCATTACACAGAAATTAATGACACATACAACACAGAACAAAATTATCAATGAAGAACAAAAAGGCTGTTGCAAAGGAGCACGAGGATGTAAAGAGCAACTGATAATAGATACAGAGGTGGCATATCAAGCTAAAACTAAACAAAGGTCACTACACTACGCATACATTGATTACCAAAAAGCTTTTGATAGTGTACCCCACTCATGGTTACTACAAATATTGGAAATATGCAAAGTAGATCCTAAATTGATACAGTTCCTAAACATAGTAATGAAAAATTGGAAAACCACACTTAATATCCAATCAAATTCAAATAATATCACATCACAGCCAATACAGATTAAGTGTGGAATATACCAAGGAGACTCATTAAGTCCTATGTGGTTCTGCCTTGCCCTGAACCCACTATCCAACATGCTAAATAATACAAATTATGGATACAATATTACTGGAACATACCCACACAAAATCACACATTTGCTATACATGGATGATCTAAAACTACTGGCAGCAACAAATCAACAACTCAACCAATTACTAAAGATAACAGAAGTATTCAGCAATGATATAAATATGGCTTTTGGAACAGACAAATGTAAGAAAAATAGCATAGTCAAGGGAAAACATACTAAACAAGAAGATTACATACTAGATAACCACAGCGACTGCATAGAAGCGATGGAAAAAACAGATGCCTATAAATATCTAGGATACAGACAAAAAATAGGAATAGATAATACAAATATAAAAGAAGAACAAAAAGAAAAATATAGACAAAGACTAACAAAAATACTGAAAACAGAATTGACAGCAAGAAACAAGACAAAAGCTGTAAATACTTACGCCATACCAATATTGACCTACTCATTTGGAGTAGTGAAATGGAGTAACACAGACCTAGAAGCACTCAATACACTTACACGATCACAATGCCACAAATATAGAATACATCACATACATTCAGCAACAGAAAGATTCACATTAAGCAGAAAGGCAGGAGGAAGGGGATTTATCGACATAAAAAACCTACATTATGGACAGAGAGACAATTTAAGAAAATTCTTTCTAGAACGAGCAGAAACTAGCAAAATACACAAAGCAATCACCCATATAAATACATCGGCTACACCACTACAATTTCATAACCACCTCTACAACCCTTTAGATCACATAACATCAACAGATACAAAGAAAGTAAATTGGAAAAAGAAAACCCTACATGGCCAGCACCCGTATCATCTAACACAGCCACACATCGATCAAGACGCATCCAACACATGGCTAAGAACAGGCAATATATACAGTGAG
Organism: Schistocerca serialis cubense; assembly: GCF_023864345.2. NCBI lineage: Eukaryota > Metazoa > Arthropoda > Insecta > Orthoptera > Acrididae > Schistocerca > Schistocerca serialis. The sequence continues at coordinate 617,973,933 of NC_064641.1, forward strand.
ACGGAAGGATTCATGATTGCAATACAGGATCAAACAATAAACACCAGATATTACAGCAAGCATATTATTAAAGACCCCAATACCACAACAGATAAATGCAGACTTTGCAAACAACAAATAGAAACAGTAGATCACATCACAAGCGGATGTACAATACTAGCAAATACAGAATACCCCAGAAGACATGACAATGTAGCAAAAATAATACATCAACAACTTGCCATACAACATAAACTAATAAAACAACACGTTCCCACATACAAGTATGCACCACAAAATGTACTGGAGAATGATGAATACAAATTATACTGGAACAGAACCATTATAACAGATAAAACAACACCACATAACAAACCTGACATCATACTCACCAATAAAAAGAAGAAATTAACACAACTAATTGAAATATCCATACCCAATACAGCAAATATACAGAAGAAAACAGGAGAAATAATTGAAAAATACATCCAACTGGCTGAGGAAGTCAAGGACATGTGGCATCAGGATAAAGTTGACATTATACCCATTATACTTTCAACTACAGGAGTCATACCAGGCAATATCCACCAGTACATCAATGCAATACAGCTACATCCAAACTTATATATACAACTTCAGAAATCCGTAATTATTGATACATGTTCAATTACCCGAAAGTTCTTAAACGCAATGTAACATATACCGTACAGTTAAAAGGAAGTGTCGCTTGATCAAGGTCCACGTCACTTTCATTCCGAACCAGACCCAGGGTCTGAGAAAGGAAAGATAATAATAAAACCCATGGAGGCCCGGGAAATGAATCGGCGTCCGGTATGTTCTGCCAATCGTAAAAGGCGACGAAAAGAACAAACCACTAATAGGGCTAACCCCCCTTTTAGTGTGATTACTTGGTTCAGGGCAGGACTAAAGAAGCCTCGGACAAGCGCCGTCATGGTCGGGGACGATGCTTGAACCCTATGCCCGCCCACAATGGTAACGACACTGCTAGCCAACTGGAAAATGATTTAAATCCAAATAGAGGTGTTTTGCAGGATATGCTTCCTGCAACCACCCTAGAAGGAAAACAAAGACAGAGGATGAGATGGTCAGATGAAGTTAATCGACACCTCATGTTCTGTTATTACCAAGCAACAAACCTAGGAACCAACACAACTGGATACAGATCACAAGTATACACAACATTTATTACCAGATACCCAGAATTAAAATTTTTAACAGAACAACGATTAGCTGATCAGATCCGTGTAATAATAAAAAATAACAGGATACCCCAGTCAGAATTAGAAAACATCAAGCAACAAGTACAACAAATACAGGAACAAAATAATGTGCAATCAGAAGAAGAAGAAAATACAGTAATGGACTCACACATCCCAGAGCAAACAAACAAAGAACAACATGCACCAATTAAACAATCAGAGGAAAACGAAATCTTAAGACAGCCACCAGAACAAGCACAAATAGAACACGAAGTGACACAGATGTTAGATATAGAAGAAAAATTTCAGCTAACATATATAGAATACAAAGGTACAAATACAGACATTAGACCATTCTTGCGTAGACCACCAAATAACCCACAAGTCGAAACAACAATAAAAACTATCAACACATTCATACACAACAAAATAAATGAAAACACAACTATGGAAGAGTTACAACTACTGGTTTATATAGGAGCACTCACTACACTAAATATACACACTAGACAGAGATCAGAACCAACCAACTCACAGAAGAAACCCACAAAACCAGCATGGCAACACAGGCTACAGATCAAAATAGAAAAACTGAGAAAAGACATCGGACAGCTAACACAATTTATAAGAAATGAAATATCAGACAAAAAAGGAAAAAGGTTAGGTAAAATCTCACAACAAGAAGCAATAGAGCAGTTGGATGAAAAGAAGCAGAAATTACAAGCTTGGGCCAAACGACTTAGAAGATACAAAAAAAGTGAAAATAGAAGGAAACAAAACCAAACATTCAACACCAACCAAAAGAAATTTTACCAAACAATAGATAACACACACATAAAAATAGACAATCCACCAAACATAACAGACATGGAACACTTCTGGAGCAGCATATGGTCAAACCCGGTACAACATAACAGGCATGCACGGTGGATACAAGCAGAAACAGACATATATAAGATGATACCACAAATGCCTGAAGTGATAATTTTGCAAGATGAAGTCACCCAAGCAATTAATTCTACTCACAATTGGAAAGCCCCTGGAAAAGATAAAATAGCAAATTTCTGGCTAAAGAAATTCACCTCAACACATTCACATCTAACTAAATTATTTAACAGTTACATTGCAGACCCATACACATTCCCTGATACACTTACACACGGAATAACATATCTGAAACCTAAAGATCAAGCAGACACAGCGAACCCAGCTAAATATCGCCCCATAACATGCCTACCAACAATATACAAAATATTAACTTCAGTCGTTAATCAGAAATTAATGACACATACAACACAGAACAAAATTATCAATGAAGAACAAAAAGGCTGTTGCAAAGGAGCACGAGGATGTAAAGAGCAACTGATAATAGATGCAGAGGTGACATATCAAGCTAAAACTAAACAAAGGTCGCTACACTACGTATACATTGATTAACAAAAAGCTTTTGATAGTGTACCCCACTCATGGTTACTACAAATATTGGAAATATACAAAGTAGATCCTAAATTGATACAGTTCCTAAACATAGTAATGAAAAATTGGAAAACCACACTTAATATCCAAACAAATTCAAATAATATCACATCACAGCCAATACAGATTAAGCGTGGAATATACCAAGGAGACTCATTAAGTCCTTTCTGGTTCTGCCTTGCTCTGAACCCACTATCCAACATGCTAAATAATACAAATTATGGATACAATATTAATGGAACATACCCACACAAAATCACACATCTGCTATACATGGATGATCTAAAACTACTGGCAGCAACAAATCAACAACTCAACCAATTACTAAAGATAACAGACGTATTCAGCAATGATACAAATATGGCTTTTGGAACAGACAAATGTCAGAAAAATAGCATAGTCAATGGAAAACACACTAAACAAGAAGATTACATATTGGATAACCACAGCGACTGCATAGAAGCGATGGAAAAAACAGATGCCTATAAATATATGGGATACAGACAAAAAATAGGAATAGATAATACAAATATTAAAGAAGAACTAAAAGAAAAATATAGACAAAGACTAATAAAAATACTGAAAACAGAATTGACAGCAAGAAACAAGACAAAAGCTATAAATACTTATGCTATACCAATGTCGACCTACTCATTTGGAGTAGTGAAATGAAGTAACACAGACCTAGAAGCACTCAATACACTTACACGATCACAATGTCACAAATGTAGAATACATCACATACATTCAGCAACTGAAAGAGTCACATTAAGCAGAAAGGAAGGAGGAAGGGGATTTATCGACATAAAAAACCTACATTATGGGCTGGTAGACAATTTAAGAAAATTCTTTATAGAACGAGCAGAAACTAGCAAAATACACAAAGCAATCACTCATATAAATACATCGACTACACCACTGCAATTTCATAACCACTTCTACAACCCTTTAGATCACATAACATCAACAGATACAAAGAAAGTAAATTGGAAAAAGAAAACACTACATGGCAAGCACCCATATCATCTAACACAGCCACACATCGATGAAGACGCATCCAACACATGGCTAAGAAAAGGCAATATATACAGTGAGACAGAAGGATTCATGATTGCAGTACAGGATCAAACAATAAACACCAGATATTACAGCAAGCATATTATTAAAGATCCCAATACCACAACAGATAAATGCAGACTTTGCAAACAACAAATAGAAACAGTAGATCACATCACAAGTGGATGTACAATACTAGCAAATACAGAATACCCCAGAAGACATGACAATGTAGCAAAAATAATACATCAACAGCTTGCCTTACAACATAAACTTATAAAACAACATGTTCCCACATACAAGTATGCACCACAAAATATACTGGAGAATGATGAATACAAATTATACTGGAACAGAACCATTATAACAGATAAAACAACAACACATAACAAACCTGACATCATACTCACCATTAAAAGAAGAAATTAACACAACTAATCGAAATATCCATACCCAATACAACAAATATACAGAAGAAAACAGGAGAAAAAATTGAAAAATACATCCAACTGGCTGAGGAAGTCAAGGACATGTGGCATCAGGATGAAGTTGACATTATACCAATTATACTATCAACTACAGGAGTGATACCACACAATATCCACCAGCTACATCCAAACTTATATATACAACTACAGAAATCTGTAATTATTGATACATGTTCAATTACCCGAAAGTTCCTAAATGCAATATAACACATACCATACAGTTAAAAGGAAGTGACGCTTGATTATGGTCCGCGCCACTTTCCATTTTTAACCAGACTTAACGTTTGAGAAAGTAAAGAAATAATAATAATAATTTAGTTCATATGTAATCAATAAGCACGGTGTTACAATTTATGTATTCCATTATTCGACCCTCCTCAAGCAGCATAACGGTACCTTCATACAAATCGGTAATGCAATATAGTTCTTTACTCCATCATAGTCTCTCGTCAGCTATACCCACATGCCTTGCAGTGACCTGGTAAAACTGGGTCACGTCGTAGTAATTGCATCGTAATTCACACACAATATTTCTTCGGAGCATCTTCCGAAATTTTTTCATTAGCATTCAGATTAAATATCGCAGCTATATGATAAAGGGCCCAATTTAAAAACACAATTTTGCGCAACAGTACGTGCATTTCATTGGACATTGGAAGTTATGATTGCCATCCGTATCTGTGGTTTCAGTACTTCTGCTATGCACGCGATGCTGTTATGTTATGCATAACATGTTTCTACATTAAAATACAATTACGCTTAATGGGAAAAGCGCCCGCAAATAATTCATGGCCAGCCTGCAGACATTAATTAAAGTTATTGATTTTGTTTGGCGCGTACGGCACGTTTCAAAAACATACAGTCACATCCTCACAACGAAACTAGCGTGCGCTGTACAACACCTTTTGCACCCAAGAATACCATTTCGTTCAGTTATGGAACAAGGCGACAAGGTAATGTGTGCCCTGGAGGAGTGTCACGACAATCGCTAACACACTCACATCCATTACTATCGTGATTATAATCTACTGCTACCTAAAACCAAAAAAACTAAAATAAGACTTCGAAATCCCACCATATCTTAGAGTCATCAGAATTATGCAGTGTGTATGTAGTGCTAGTATGAATATTTGTCATGTTGTGTTCTCGAAGGTTTTAGATTAGGCTGATTCACCTAGAAACATGTTTCCCCCCAAAAAATGTTTCGTCAATCATGTTGTTTGGGTTCAGGACTGGGATATTTCCTTCTCACTTCCGTTACTCACGTAGACAGTATTTACTCGACTCTCAATTCTGGAAAGTTCTGACTATCTTTCTCTTCCATATCGGACTACTCTGAGTTCAGTTACGTTTGTGAATTTAAAGTCGGAAAATTGCAAATATAAAAATGGATCAAATGGCCCTATGGACTATAGGACTTAACCTCTGAGATCATCAGTCCCGTAGACTTAGAACTAAGTAAACCTAACTAACCGAAGGACATCACACACATCCATGCCCGAGGCAAGATTCGAACCTGCGACCGTAGCAGCCGCGTGGTTCCTGATTGAACCGCCTAGAACCGCTCGGCCTCAGCGGCCGGCTACAAACTTAAGTTAGAACTGTAAGACTACAGTCATTATAGACTTTATATCCCTCATTCATGTAAAATTGATAGTGAATAAGATCCATAAAACAACCCGAGTATTATTTTCGGAATCTACTCGGTCACAGAAGAATTACGTAGATTTTCAAATGGTCCAAATGGTTCTGAGCACTATGGGACTTAACATCTGTGGTCATCAGTCCGCTAGAACTTAGAACTGCTTAAACCTAACTATCCTAAGGACATCACACACATCCATGCACGAGGCAGGATTCGAGCCTGCGATCGTAGCAGTCGCACGGTTCCGGACTGAGCGCCTAGAACCTCTAGAGCACCGCCGCCGCCTACAGACATTTTAATCAGATCAGTTACTAAAAAAGAAAATAGCGCAAGAATTAATGTCAGTGGGTTGCAGCTTCAAGAGAAGTGTTGTTAGCTAAAAGAGAAGGTGGCCGAGGGGAACACTCCAGTTTAAGTGAAAAGCTAATTAGTTTGTCTCTTAACAGCGATTGCTAGTTTTTTTCTTGGATGTTCCCGAAGCCGGAAGTTAATGATCAACAGTGATCAATAAATGTATTCTTTCACTGTCGAAAGCATATCAGAATTGGCAAGTGCATGCTCTAGCGGAGTCGTGGGGAATCAAATAATGCCCCCAAGACACAGGAAACAGTTGATACAAGCTGCCAGGTGGAGAACGTGTTTCTTGACTTCTGAAAGGAATCCGATACAGTTTCGCACTGCTGCCTAGTGATCAAAATACGAGCATATAGAATATGGATGAAGAATTTCTAAGAAACAAATCACAGCCTATCATTCCGAACGGAACGATATCTACTAACGTAAAACCAGCTTCCTGTGTGCCGCAGTTGTGTTTCAGAACAATTATTTATAACAATCTACGTAAATTACCTGGTAGATAAAGGAAGCTCCATGAGCCTTTTCCGGCGTGATGCTGTATACAAACAAGTCACGACGTTAGAAAATAGTAGCGAAGTGCAAGAAGACCCCCAGACGATCGACTCTTGTGCAGAGAGTGGAAACTGGCCCTCAAATAAACAAATGTAACACATTGCGAATGCAAACACACAAAGATTCTTTGTTGTGTGATTATAAAATTGCAGAAAAATCATTGGAAGCAGCTGCTTCTATAAAATATCTATGAGTATGTATAGAGAACCATTTGAAGTGGAACGACCACATAAAACTAATCACGAATAAGGCAGATGAGAGACAGATTCATTGGAAGAACCCTTCCATGACTTCTCGCCACTTTGCTTATATGTGATGTAGGAGTGATGACTCTTTTAATCTTGTATCGCGAGTAAGAGCGAGGTTGGTAATACTATTAAGGCCGTTTGACAAATGCCACGCTGCAAAGAACTGGTCTCGGTTTGGCGATAAACATTTCTTTAACTAGTCAGCGATTAATTTGGTCGCATAATTTAGCTGGTACATCGCGCATCATTAGGAGCCCACGATTTCGAGTTCCACTCCACGTGTGTATTCGCACTACGTTACAAGGGGTTCCCATAAAATTGTCAAGAGGGGATCTTGGCAACAGAACTTTGTTCGAAAATCCTTTTTCTTGGTTATAAAGATTTTAGTCATTCATTTCTCCTCATTCTGAAATGCTGATCTAGATCAACGTAGGAAGACTGAAGTAGCCTATAACAGAAAGAAGAATGATATTTTTCTTCTACAGGGATTGATATATTACAAAAACGTTCTGGCGGTTTTCTGCTGGGAAATGTAAAGCCAATAATCCTGGAAGGGATATTCTCTGAATTCAGTTTGTAACATTTCTGTGTTACCACGGTAGATTTTACGTACTTCATCATTTTAGACTCAAAAACTAAAGTACTAAATGGTAAAACACTTGTCTTGAACGAGGAATTAATTTCAATTATCATGACGTGCTTCTCGATTCAATCAAACAGATCTGTCTCTTGAAATGTAACATATTAGACAAAAACGTAGCACATTGGAGAACATGTATACTGAAATCAATAACGGAGTATACTGTCACTTACTACCTAGTGCGTAGTTGACATCAGCAGTTCCAAAATGTACATGGAAAACGATATTACCAGTACATGGCATTAGTGACAGTAATACCTATGACTGCAGACATACTCGTTATATGACAAACATTTCTTGAAAATGTATATACAATTTAGTTTGGATATAAAAGAAAATAATTATCAACAAAAGGGAAGAAATTTGTACTAACAACGCCGTAGCTATAGACTCCAAGCGGCTAGAATTTAGATGTTGAAAGTAGTGTACATGGAAACAGCTCACTACATAAACTGCAAAACAATATTTAGAAACAATAATGCACAGCTAAATCAAGGCTATAAAAATCAATAATTACACAACTTAAAAAATGTGGTAGAAAGGGTGAAGCAGGAGTTTTCATTAAGACTGAGGGGAACCACTTATATTTATGACCATTATCGAGTTACATATTTAACCCTGAGATCATCAGTCACCGCATACAAAATACCTGTGGGACCGCGTATCCGAATTGTAAGCGAAATGAGTTAGAGCCAAAGCTGCGACTTTACGAAAATCGCGGATTGTCGAATATAAAATGTACAAATGTTAAGAAATAATTTAAATAAGTTTTCAAGCCATTGTAAGAGACACGGTCATTTGTGGCTTAGCTCTATGACAAGCGAGTAGTTCATTATCATGTTTATTTAATTTACAGACGACGAGAGCAGTTCCGTTATCGACCATCTTTCAGAGTACCTCTGGTCCTCATGTCGTACATCAATGACATATTTTCCTACACATGGACAGTGTCAAAATGTCAGTGTCAGTTGTGTACTGATGATGTTATCAATACTAAGTGACAAGGACGTCCTGTTTCAATAGGTACATTGTCCACTGTAATCCGATTTTTCGATTTATCTCGCCCAGTATCCATTTTTTAATCCCACTTGCTTGTTTAAAGAGTTCCTACAGAAACGCGTCATCTGATGATAAATGCAGTTTGTTGGCGATCAACGCAAATGTTGTACTATTTAGAAATTGTTTACGTGGTGGCAAACGTGAGTGGAAAGTGATTTAGTAGTCGAGTGATTCTATGTACGTGTGATTTGTTTTCAACTACTGGTGTAGGCACGCTATACGATTCGATAACGACAGTTTATGAGAAAGAAGGCATACCTCTAAGTAACGAAGAGGTCTTCCTGAAGGCGCTCTCAGCATAATGGTTAAGTAGCGCTGTTGATGCCGGACGGAGCACCCGTGTTTTCCCAGCCTACTATGGGTGCATCCTGTTTGCTGGCTGTGAGCGCAGGCTTCTCTTGTTCATCATAGAGATTCCGATGATGAATAGTTTTTGCAGGTAATGACCTCCTCGACGGAGACTACAGCTATTTATACAAATATCAAATATTCCAGAATGTTGATATTCATACAGACATCGAGTATTCCAGAATATGGAATCATTACAAACGTAAGATTGTCAAGGACCTTCCAGAAACTTAAAATAAAAAAAAAAAAAAAAAATTGTTGGTAGTCGGATCATATTTGGTGACTCCTCCACTGAATTTATAAAGGGATGTCATGTTATGTACGAAATTGGGCCGTAAGTATACGTCAAATCAGTCAGATGTAACAGTTCGTCCATGCAACTAGGAAACATATGAAGACCCCACGGGGAAGCGAGGTAAGTTCATTTAATTAGAAAATGAGTTTATGGCAAATTCTGGTGGCAAGCAGTTGTTATTACAAGGCAGTTAAAATGATTTTCAAATAACGTAGCTAGGCACCGAGATATAAAGGGATATACTTTCACTCTTAAGGGAAAGAACGTTCTAAATCGGTCTTCCCACGGAAAGAACGGGGAAAGTCAAACGTTTACTTCAACTGTTCACAATACACTTATTAGGTCAGCTCCGATGCGACTGCAAACATAACCGGTTAAGTTTCTTACTCTATGTTGTTTCTTTATTGTGCTTAGTTTGAAATGTGACAGTTCTGTGGTCCTCTTAGGATCTTTAAAATGTTGGATCATAATAAGATGAAGGTGAGATGCAATCGGTTAATCACCTGAAAAGGGAAAATGTTGTGACAGAACGATTAATCTTTGTAGGTACCTTACAGCAATCTTTCATTAATTAAGCAATGACTGCAGATGTTCATTCCTTGGGTGTTTGAAACAAATGAACCCCATGAAAGAGGACAGCTAATCAATTTATTAGGTGACTGGAATGACAAATCTTTCTATTTCACTAGCTTAATTGCTCGTAGAAGAATTAGTCAAGATGATACCGTTGCCAAAGATTCCTCCGTACGACACATTGTAAGAAGCAAACGAAATGGCAGTATGAGTGAAATTCCTATTTGCCAATAGGTCTTCATTGCTTTGCAAGAAATTTTGATTTTGCTGTTTCATTTTTCATCAAATGTCCAACAGTGGCGCAATATTTCATACATACACTGAAGATTTAGGGACTAAAGGAGAGAATGAAGGTTGTCTTTCTTTTTTTCCCAGTACTTTGTGAGTGAAGTCGTTGATCTAAAACTAAGGGTTCTCGTAATATTCTGTTATTCGTGCTCAGGACAGAATAAGAATTATGCAGTGTTCATATAGCGTCAGTATCTCGTTCAAACCGTTAGGATATTAGATAGTATCAGCATTTCCAATAAGAGGACAATCTAAAATGGAATACGATAAAGACATTCGTTTGATAGAAAATTATTTCAGAGTTTCCAGAATGCTTTTCAAATGGCAAGAGTGGGCCAAAGTCATTCCTGTTGAGCAAGTAAGTACACGAGATGGAGCAACCTTACAAACCGAGCTGTTTTTTCCATATACGACCGCTCAGAGAAGCTCTGATTGTGTATAAATACAGTTTTACTTACAATGGGGCCTGAACACCAGTACGTTTCGAACATTCTGTTGGTGTACGTGTAGACGTCGAACCTGACTATCGACCTGAGGAATCGGAGAAATTCTTATGGCCTCATCGAGCATATAATGATGTTCTATAATACGACACTGCCTGAAAGGTAAATCACGGTTGTTTTGCAAAAAACTAATTCTCGGGGTTATATTTTCAGAGCTACTGCCAATACCTTACAAAAATGAGCAGAGTTTTATGAAGTGCAACAGTTTTGCGATCAAGATGCAAGAAATGTCTATCCCAGTCTGTCACATAACGAACATAAATCCAAGACCAACAAGTAGTAACTTCCGATGCTAAAAAACACAAAAAAGGACGAAAGCTTAGCAAAAAGTGACGGACTTACCACGTTCTTTTCCTGGTAAAGATGTACGTCTTTGCATATATTGTCTTTTTTCTCATATAACTTATATTGCCATTTTTTCCAATGTACATCATCTATAACCACTAAATTTGGCCTCATAACTGTATTGGTTACTATCGATTACAGTATTTTACTTTACTTTTTTTTGTAATCTCCCAAGTTTAAATCTCCTTTCCTGTACAAAAAGTGACTTACCCCGTTTCCCCCGTGGGCTCTTCATATGTGAGTTGGGTAGTACCATCGCATAGATTACTAATGCATGCAAAGCATACCATTAATAATTTCTATATTTTCCACTCATCTGCTTCGTTCTTGCACACGAATATGTGGCTGATGGATGTTAAAATGGTTATAATCTACCTGACTGCTTAAATGACTTGTGAATATCACTATAGTTGTAACTGCACGAGTCTGGATGTTGACTAGAGGTAACCAACGTAGCCGTGTTGATGTGAGATAATAAACTGTCGACCTCCAAAGTAATGAAGAAGGATTTGTAATACTGAAAATTAAAGAGGAATCAAAATTAACACAGTTTATTGCACTAAAAATGCATAATAAGTCTACTGACCTTACTTTGACAGAGCTGAACGGATATCTTGGGTAATCTGATTAAGGAATCTGGGGTCTGAGTCTAATAAACGTGAATCAGCCAGTACAAAACAATTATTTTTGCGAAGTCGTACGCTGATTGCCCAAATGTTACTATCGAAAGTTAGGTAAAGCTCGAGAAGAGTATATATTTGCGTCTGTGGCCTGAGTTAAAAGGTTATTGCTCGTAAAAACGGCAAATAAGTGTTCAGAATGATGCATGAAATTATGGAAACTTAGTAAAAATAATTTGACTCTCTGTACCAGGCTGTTGCATATCGAACTCATTATGTCACCCTGCAAGCTGAGATGGCTGCAGAATGAGTCATTGGTTATCTATGAATAACTTGTATTTGAGGCTAAGTCAAAATTTTCTGAGTCTCCCATTCATCTGGTCGAAGAGGCCGCAAGCTGCAGAGACGCTCGGCTGATGAGGTGCGGAGATGAAATGTGGTCGAGGACCCTTTCGGAGAAGCACTGTTTTTCTTTACTGTCTCCTTCCTAAAAGAAAGACTCGTGTTTTCGCGGTTTCCATAGGTCGCATTATTTCGATGTGCTAAATAGTGGATATTCTGAGCGCCTTCCATTAAAAAAAAAAAGAGGGTGATTCACTTCCTGACTCTTGTTTCATATGGTTAACCAACATGTTTCCTAACAGTTGGTGCTGAAAGCGTTTGCTCTCCTCTCTTTCTGTCTCTGGTTATGGTCAATGAACTTGGACTTATGCAACAAAGTCGCGTTTCTCTCTCTAGCTTCTAAATTATTTATGATACGCAGTCTTGGCTGTTCTAGCACTGGCTAAACATTTGGTTTTTGCTGTGCCTAAGCTCGGACGAATCCATTGCTTTCAGAGGTGTCCTAACTCATGGATTCTAGCTCCAATTTCTAATATTACGTGTAGCAGTCGGTGTATTTCGAACAAGCTCTGTTATCTAAAGTCTGTTCATATAAACGTTCTTCTGGGCCTCACCAAAAGCAGCACACCTCGTCCCTCGACATACAGGTTGTTAAAACACACTCCGTCAGCGGCTATGCGCTACGGGATATTGTTTCTACATTTTGACTCCTAGCGAGTTGCGCCCAGGGTTGGCTCTTCGAAGCAAAGGCCGGTCTGACCAAGTGGCATTGGCCACCACAGCTGCGGGCGAGGCCATCCAGCAATTCTCCTCGGTGTGGCCTCTCCTGGCCACCTATTGTAGCCTGCTGCATGCCTGCTGGCCTGTAGGGCGGTTCAGTATGCTTACATAGTCACCTCTTATTTAGATGGACCCGCTTGAGTTAAGTACTGGCAATAGCTGCCACCAATACACATCTTATTTATCGATGGGGATTATTTATAGTAATTTGATAGGTCTTTTTCATTCAGGTTATACATCAGTTAAGGGACAGTTTTGCGAAAAAAGAATGCATTAAATAGCGTGCTTTAATAAATGGAAAATGCCTGAATATCGTTCTATTACCAGTACAGGTAAATATAGGAGTCACTTACAGACTGTGATCTGACACTGTCAACATCCACAGTAGAATTGCTATTCACATGTTTGTTAACGTTTCATCAGACTAGATGATTTGTCTAAATTGGTTCATGCCATAGCTTCAGTCTGCCCTTGTTAATAACACATAATGTAATTCTACATACATATGAATAGTTAAACTTACATGGAACAGATACAAAAATAAAACTACAATAATACTTAAAGAATGAATTAGACTATTATGTTACACATCGATTTAGAAAGAAGAACAGTGTGTCGATGTCGTTGAAATGAGTTTTACTGTGTAAAATTCAGAATGTCGCGCCTGTCACACATTAAGTCAGTAATCTGAATGTAAAAGTGATGGACACAAACGATAATATGAAATGGCTGTCATAAGATTACTACTACTGTGTATGGATTGGTATTGTGATCTGCTACTTTTGTTAGAAGCTGATCTACATAAAAAATTAAATTACAGACCCTGGTACAAATCCAACAGACAGTCACCTTCTATAACAAACTCCATGCCTCCACTGCAATTCACAGTCTGTCCCCTTTCGTTTATGAGAAATAATACAATTGTCTCCTTAAAATACACTGCTTTCCATTATGAAACTGAACATTCCCTGACGCCTCAGGATATGATTCCATTTCTGCATCAAGCTGGGCAATGAATTTCTCTTGGGTTCAAATGGCTCTGAGCACTATGGGACTTGACTTCTGAGGTCATCAGTCCCCTGGAACTTAGAACTACTTAAACCTAACTAACCTAAGGACAATACACACATCCATGCCCGAGGCAGGATTCGAACCTGCGACCGTAGCGGTCGCGCGGTTCCAGACTGTAGAGCCTAGAACCGCTCGGCCACCATGGCCGGCGAATTTCTATTCTCCAAAGTTCTATTCAATAGTTTATTGCTAACTTGATCCACTCATCTAATCTTCAGTACAATAACATTTCAAAAACTTCTATTTTCTTCTTGTCAGTACAGCTTGTGGTATAAGACTGATATCCAGAGAAAACTACTGTCCAAAAAATTTCTTCAGAAATGGCTTCTTAACATTCCAATTTGTATTAGAATTTACAAAATTGTTCCGTTCGTACAGCATATCTGCGTTTTACGTACTCTTTACGTCGCCCACCGTAAGTTATTTTGCCGTCCAAATAGCAAATGTTATCTGCTACTTCCAATACCTCATTTCCTCATCTAATTCCCTCAGCATCATTTGATTTAATTTGACTACATTCATTTACACTTATTTTACTTTGGTTGATGTTCGCCCCATAATCTCTTTTCAAGAGAATATCCATTGGTTTCACTGTTGTTCCTGGTATTTTGCCGTCTCTGACAAAATTACAATGCCATCAGCAAGAGTCAGAGACTTCTTTTTCTTCTTGTCGAGCTTCCATTCCTTTTCCCAATTTCATCTTGTACCTCTCACAGCTTCCTCAATGTAGTGATTAGATAATATCACTGATAATTTACAGACCTGTCCAACTCCCTTTTCACCTACAGCTTCCATTTCATGTCCATCAACACCTGAATTTGAACTTCTACCCAAGTTGTAAATATTCTTTTGCTTTCTGTATTTCTACCTGCTACCTTTGGAATTTCGAAGAGTGTACTCCACTGATCGTTGTAAAAAGCTTTCTCTATATCTACAAATGCATGGCAGGTGGAATAGTTCCGTCTTAACTGATGTCTCAAGCATTTCAATAATTTTGACAAATTCTCGTTTACTCCAGGGGCCATGTTTCGACTTAGGTGTCTCTGCACCCTGTGAAATTGTTCTCGCACTATCATATGTCCTACTTCATCTGAGTGTGCTTCCTCTTGTCTTTCTACAGTGTCTTCATTCCTCTTACAGCTGATTTATATAATCTTTCGAGCTTTCAAATTTCCCTTCTTTGGTTTTCTTTCCCTTTCTTGCCCTAAGACCTATTTACATTTAAACAGTTGCTTCGCTTTTTTCCGAAAGTACTATCAACTTTCCCGTATTCTCCCCACGCACGTTTTTAGAGCCATCCATTAGTCCTCTGTCCACACTTATGCACCCATTTTGTATTTTCTATCTCTGTCGTTTTTTTAGACGTCTGTATTCCCTATAGGCTGCTTCAGTCGCGAAAATTTTTGTGTATACTGCTTCCATCAGTTAGATTTAGTATGTTGTGTGTTATTCAGGTCTTTCCACTATGGCTTATAAGACTTAATCCTCTGCGTCGTTCCCTATTTCTTCTCTCAAAGCAGCCCATTCGTCTTCTACTGTGTTGTTTTTCTCTGCTTCATAACAACGTTGCCTAATGTTCCCTCTGAAACATTTAACAGACTATTGGTCCTTCACTTTTTTCACGTCACATCTCTTTAGTTTCCAAAATTTTTACGATTGGTTCAATTTTAATTTGCAGTTCATAACCAATATATTGTGGATAGAACCCACATCTGCCTCTGGAAATGTCTCAAAGTTTAAAATCCAATTTGATATCTCTGGTTTCCCATAGCAAGTACTCAATCCGACGGAATGGCGAACGTTATAGCGTAGAGCATATTAAAAAGCTACTAGAAATTTCTTGGTGGTAAGTGCGTCTTCAACGTCACGTCAACATGTGGGTCTCCCTTTTCGAAACTCCATGTTATCGAACGTAAAGCATTGCTGTCCCTAAATGGGTAGAGAAAATTCTCTTTAAATGATACAAAACTTCTCAAACCGAGGAGAAGGAAATTCCTAGAATCATTCATAGCTCGTTCATAATGAACTCTAGTTATCGTGATTGCTGAAATTATGCATTAATATTATTAAATATTAGTTTTAGAAAACTAATTTTGGAAAAGTCGTTATACAACCGTTCCCACGGAACATATACCTTTTCTATATGTGGATCGACTAGGTTTGACGTGAAATCAGCCACCGCCTGCCGTTGGATCCACTCATACAACAAAAGAGATAAGTACTTTTGTGTTTACATGGTGGTGACATCTGTGCGGTGGTTGAGTTCGTACAGTAGCTATGTAAGATGGGTTTCATGTTGCATAAAATGTTTCAGTGAAATTAGCATAGATACGTACTAAGCGCTAAAGTGCGTGTTCAGCCCTGACGTCGATAATGAGGAAAATTTTAGCTCTTCGAAACGCTACAAAGTTGAAATCATGTTTGAAAGGAAAAAGAAAGTGAAATTAAAAATTAAACCTCGTTAGCCAAGTTCCTGAAAGTCAGTTTTATGCTGCTTCATTTCCACGGACTGCTTAATTCCTGTTCTCTCGGAAGTTCCTTCTATGACCGGAGTTGATTTCTAACAAGAACGATAGAAAATTAACACAGAGTTTTGACTGACCTTACATCATACTTTTTCCACGCGGTGCGAAATAGCAATTTTCTGTTGTCCCTGTAAATCAACTTCTACTGTTCAACTGAAACGCCGGCCGCGGTGGTCTCGCGGTTCTAGGCGCGCAGTCCGGAATCGTGCGTCTGCTACGGTCGCAGGTTCGAATCCTGCCTCGGGCATGGATGTGTGTGATGTCCTTAGGTTAGTTAGGTTTAAGTAGTTCTAAGTTCTAGGGGACTGATGACCACAGCAGTTGAGTCCCATAGTGCTCAGAGCCATTTGAACCATTTTTTCAACTGAAACGTAAATAGGGTATTAAAATGTGTTGTTCCAATACGTATGACAAAAAATTAGTTAAGGCTTTACATGATTCCGTAGCGTCTACTGATTACTTACCGAAAGTATGGTGCGGGTCCTTTTTGCAAATATTCTAATTCAGTTTCGCGAAGTTCCTGGGCAAAAGTGGCAATTAATTAGAAATGGCAGCTATAATGTTGCATATTTATTGCATAAAAAGGTGACATTAACGGTGACAGGATACCAACAAAGGCACAGAGCAGGCAGTGGCTTCACTAGTGTAAAACCGCTCAGTTCCCCGGACACGCTCGCCTCAGCTATTGATACTTGCTAACCGCCCGCCTTTTGGGGACAAGCACGAACTTGAGACCACAGTGGTGCCGAGCTTCCCCAACGAGAAATACACAAAACTTTCTTCAAAAGCAAACATTCCCTGCAATCTCCATAAAATAACCATGAAACTGTGTCAGAAAATGAAACAATGTAACCCACTGATATGTGGTAGTCATATTATAATATATCAACTCTGACAATCAAGCGAAGGAAATTGAATGTCTGATGGTCAAAGGAAGGGTTGCCCAAGTTACAGATATGCTGGGAACGACCACCGTATGTTACTGCTAGACGCTGCATGTGGCGCGAGCTTAGATACGATATCTGATCCTTAAGTTACTGACTTACGTGTGCCAAACTTGGCAGTATGTCATGAGTTAATTGACTGTGAACATGGGGTAACAACCTGTATTTACGGGCGGGTCATAACACATCGGATATTACGCAATTATTCGAGTTTTGTAAGTCAACACAGTCAAGTGTTAAGCTGCAGAATGGCTTAGAGAATGTTTATGCATGCGTAAAGTGCCTCACAGGATGATGACAGGTGTTTGTTGGACGGACGACACATCAACACCGCAGAGTTAGCGGGCCATCGACGGTGTGTCACATCACCGCCGATGTAAATGTTGGGCGTCACGAAGGATTCAGCAGTCGCTAAGATCTCAAGAATATGGAGCGTAGCCTACTACGGATTCCGTCAGTATCGATAAATGTCAGCGTTGCATTTGTATCTCTTCTGAGCCACCATAACCCTTCTAACCTCCTTACTCAGGAGAGTAAATTTAGGGTGAAATCAGCCACTTACGTAGGATGAAAATGACACATAGATGAAGTACCTGTTGGTGTTAGCTGTCACCTTCGCCTCAACGGGAAAGGTAAGAAAAACTGGCTAGACCCACAGATGAAAATTGAAAGGCAGAGTCACTGTCGTCAATAGTGGGATTATATTAGGCATAGCCTTCACTTCGACTGGAAAGAGGAAATGGCTGGACTTATAGCAGAAGAAAGACACACTGTTATGACTAGTAAAGTAGCCGTCGTTTTAGATGCCAGAACGATGCACTATTAATGCAGGAAAGACAATAATATTGAAAGACATTGAGATTGAAACAAGCATTCGATCTGAAGAAGTAACTAAATATCGCAATTACCACGTACAGAACCATATAATATTTCTGCTTTTTCTTAAATATTTGCAATCGCTAGAAAATATTTTTCTATTCCCTTATATGTCGGTCACTGTACACTGATAGTTATCATCATTGCGTCAGAATGTTGGAGTACAGACGGGTAGAATTAATGAACTACGTATTAGCATCAGTGGACTGAGAGACGTCAACTCAGCTGACATGGCCTGCTGTCTGTACTTCGGGCGACCAACGGTACAGCGAGACGTGACAGACAGGCGCTTGTAAACGCACGACAGTTTGACACTTGGCGAGATGCATGCGGCTCCCAGTACAGGCGAACGCAACTCATGAGGAGGTATTGGCTGAAACAGTCTGCTTGTCCAGCAGATGACACTTCAGCCTCGGCATATGGAGAAATGAGAATGCCATGAAAGAAGTCGGCTGTCAGAAGGGCAGTGGTTAGACTGAAGGGTTAGTGCGAGTGTTTTATCTACGGTAGTGCGGCCGATGCTGGGGCGCCTGTAGTATGAGGTGCGGATACATCCCGAACTCAGAGGCTGCAAATCGTCTCACGGCCACAGCATAACAAAAATCCATACCATCGAAGATACAGAATAAGCAATGATACCACAAGAGAGAAAATAGTGAGACGAGAAATTACGTCGAAGCATTCACTCTTTGGTTCAAATAGTGCCTGGTATATTGAGGACGAAAGAATTTATGTACAGCTCTAATAGTACTTGTGATATTGAGGACGTAAAAATAGTACATACATATGAAATTTCAAAAATTAGTACCGTCTAACGCTTTAAGCGATCGTAAAGGATAACGTGTCCACAGGCTGCGCATTGAATAACAGCAAACGAATGTTTACTAATGTACTGAAATTTGCCTTGTGAGCCATAATCGTGGTTCAGACTTTAAAAAAGTACACATTGTTGTGGAAAACTAAATAGCATAACAATAAAAGTGCACACTGTATTACAAAGTAAACTACTGTAGCTACCTGTATACACTTAATTTAAATTATCTTTAATATCAGACAATGGTAATGTTGACTACCTCACCGATAAATGATGCAAAAACAAAGGGACACAGAAAAAGTCAGCATAGGATACCTGGTGAAGTTTTATAAAAAATTGTTTGTGACATATGTGGTAGCAGTAAAGGTTCAACGTAAATTTTATTCGCTGTAAGTATCAGTTGTCCCTAGTAAAAGACATTACTCTGTAAATTTTGATGAATAGGAAAGGAATTTAAAGTCTTTTAGCAATTGAAAGGAATCAACAACTGCAAATCATAGAAAGCATTGGTGCATGTATATTTCATCATTTATAAAAAGAAGTCTAAATTTATGATTTTATCGACAGTGGGTAATAAAGATAATTATACCTCCTAGTGTTGTATTCATGGATACCATTGTTCTTCTCAAATTGTGATGGACTATTTATGAAGAATTTTACTAGCGAAAGGATATATTGTGACAGTATAATTAAAAGTTGATTCCTTGAAGAGGTGCCTACATCATGTCCTTCGCTGAATACTACATGTTATTCTTAGTGCCCACTTTGGCCCGACCAACACATTCTTTGTAAGTTATGAAGTAGCCAGAAAATCATTCCATAAAGCATTATTGAGTGGAAGTGTATAATTTATGTCAGCAGATTAATACTGGCGAACTTTTTGGTCTGAGAAGCTAAGCAATACACTTCTTCCAGTTCAAGTTTTCGTCAAAATGTACACCCAAAAATTTGGCATCAGCAGTTGATATCACTGTATTTGTTGTACAGACCTGAGGACAGACTATTTCCAAAATTTAGAGTCGGTTTTTAGAGAACCACTGGACAGATCTTTAGATAATACTATTTACCTAGTCTTTTGTAGCTTTCTCTTTAATGTGATATATTACATCACCCTACTAATGTCTGAAAAATCTAAAAATTTTGCTTGTTAAATGATAAGTGGAAAGTCACTGACATATATAAGGAATAGGAATGGACACAACGTTCGACCCTGTGGGCCTCCCTTATTGACTGTTTTCCTCCAGTCACTAAAGTTTTCTACCTTTCCAAAATTGTCTGAATTATTTAGCACAATCTCTTGCATTCTGCTCCAGTACGATTCAAACTATCTACGCATAAAGTCATTAATTCCATAAGACTTGTTTTTTTTCTAAGAGAATGACGTCATCTACACAATGAAACGCCTTGCAAAAATCACAGAAAATACCAGCTGGCAACGGATCATCATTTAAGGCTTGTGGTTTCTGATGAGTGAATGTGTAAATAGCATTCTCACTCGAGTAGCCGTTCTGGAACCAAAACTGATAGGCTAAGAAAATTGTTTCCATTTAAACGAGCGACTACATTATTCGAATACCTTGGAAAAATATGTCGATAAAGAAACTGGACGATTAAAAGTTTAAGTCTATTTTTTCACCTTCTTCATTATGTGGTTTAACAGTTGCACATTTTAATGTGCCTGGGAAAATTGATTGAGCCGTTGATGCATTGCATATATCACTAAGGATATTACTCATTAAGTTGGCATAACTTTATAGAATTTTGTTTAAAATTCCATCAAGCCATATGAGATTTTGTTTTTTAGAATCTTTATAATTGTATTAAGTTCAGAGAAGGCTATTGGTACTACTGCTACATGCTTAACCTATTATGAAATGATTTTATTAAAATATTATTTTGCATGTGCAACTGAATAATTTAAGCCTATATTTGGTGCTATGTTTGGAAAGTGTTTGTTAAAAGTATTTGCAGCTTGTATATTATCAGTCACCGTACTGTCATATAGTTTAATTGTTATGGAATCTTGTACACTAACAGGCTGTCCTAACTTACATTTGACAATCCCCATATAGTTTCAAACTTATTTTCTGGGTTATTTAGTTTTGTCATGACATGTATACTGCTGGACATTTTAGTTACTTTCCTAAAATCCTATAGAACATTTTGTAGTATGCCAGTAATGACAGAATTTCACTTACTCTGGCCTTTACATAAATTTCCCTCTTCCTCTCACAAGTGATTTTAGTTCACTTAGTCGTCCAGAGAGTACTTATTTTTTAATGGATCTTCTGGGTAACTTTTTGGGAATGCTACCTCTCAACATTGACATAAATTTCCCGTTGAATAAATTGAATTTGTCATTAATACCTCTTTCTACTTACACCTCATCCCATACCACCCCTTTTAGCTTACTCTTGAAACATTGTATCCTGTGCATTATCAACTGAATGCACATTAATTGTTTCCGCCCGAGCACTGTCTATAAAAATGTTATCAATCAGTGTGGTACTATTTTACTGCAGAGTAATTGGGAAATGGACTACTGAAATTAGACTGTAACATCCAAATAATAGTTCAAGTTCACCCTAGTTTGTCCGTGCCTTTTAAGAAATCTGCAGTAAAATCTCTATAAGATACTAACCGTTTCTTTTTGTCAGATGGGTAGCTCTAATACGCATCTACGTAGATTTCTCATAAATAGCTGATACTTTCCTCCAGGAGATTTGTAGACCGTTACAATTATCGGAGAGGTGGTCTGCAGTAAGAACTTTCAAGAATATGCTAGTAGGGTCTGGGCAACAGAAAAACTATTTTTAACCTTTCATCCCGCTTTTGTTGCAACTCTGCCTTCTTCCGTGTTAAATCTACACGAAAATGATGCAAGTCTATGACCCCTAAAATTTAACCTCTCCATCCGCACAGTTACATCGTGTTCAGGGAGGCACAGAACATTATCTCTTCAGAATTTTCCACATATTATAGCCACACACTATGCTCGTTTCTCTTTTTTTTTATCCCTCTAAAGTTCTGATGAAACAAATTAATTTTGTTTTCCTGGAAAATATTACAAATATTACTGTGTCGTACTGTTCCAATTTCTTGCAATGCTTCGTGGCTGTATCCTGAATACAATTTAAATGTGTGCCCCTTTGATTCCAGTAATGACAGGTTCTGTGTTGTGTGCTTGTGCTCCCCCCCCCCCCCCCCCTCGCCCACGCCCCACCAACTTACAGTTGCCACTCTTTCTTTCTCACCCCTACTCAGGAGCACACGTTGATTAGTGTATCCCCACATACCAGCCGCAGCAACAGGCACGGCTAAGATTTGAGACTCTGTTTCGGTCAAAAGCAATTCACTCAGTTGTTAGTTCACATTGATAATAGCCGAGTGAAACCTAGGTTGATCACGTAACTGCAGAAGCTCGACTAACCCCAAACGAATGTGTGCCGTTGCTGCTCCTACTTCCTCCAGGTCACCTTTACTGCTATATTTCATGTTGCTAGTCAGGTTGTTTCTGCTCTTCCAAGTGCAAGTACATTATCCACGTCATCAAAATCTCTCCACAAGACGACTTGGTTCTTTGTCGCCTTTCTACGTTTTGCACCAGGTCTCACGATGCATGTGACCTGACACCTAGTTTAGGCTCTTGTAATTGACTTATACCTCCCACGTGACTGCTCCCTACCAGCAAGATTCTTTCTATTTGATTTTTCTAACGACCTAGTATTAAAGTAGATCCTATTTTGAATAATACTTGTCACCTAGTCCTAGCTCTCTTCGTATCTGTCTCCCTTCAACCTACAGTATTTAATTCAGAAAATGCCATTTCTGATTAGGCATGGAGGGCACAAACCTTTCTTTCTTGTTTGACGATTTTATTGCGTCGGCTACATCATATACAACTCCTTGGAATATCACATCTCACAATTTTCCTTCTTCTACACTAGATTCTCGCCAGTGAAGCACCAACCCATGGTCCTCAAATGTTTCTCCCATACTAATTAACCTGTCTCGGATTCTGCCAGAAAACTAAAGGAGATTCTGGACATACATAAAGCACACGAGTGGCAAGACGAAATTAATACCTTCACTGCGCGATAACAACGGTGAAGTCCCTGATGACAGTGCCACTAAATCAGAGTTATTAAACACCAAAGAAGATGAAGTAAATATTCCTGAATTCCAATCAAGAACAACTGCCAGAATGAGAAACGTAGAAGTAGATATCCTCGGTATATCAAAGCAGCTTAAATCACTTAACAAAGGCAAGGCCTCCGGTCCAGGTCGTGTACCCGTCAGGTTCCTTTCAGAGTATGCTGGTACAATAGCTCCATATTTAGCAAGTATATACAACCACTCAATCACAGTAATATCCGTACCAGAAGACTGGAAAATTGCGCAAGTCACACCAATACCCAAAAAGGGAAGTAGAAGTAAATCACTGAATTACAGGCCCATCTCACTAACGTCGATCTGCCGTAGCGTTTTGGAACATATACTGTGTTCCAACTTTATGAAGTATCTTGAAGAAAACGATTTATTGACACATAGTCAGCACGGATTCAGAAAATATCGTTCTCCTGAAACAGAGTTAGCTATTTATACTCTTGAAGTAATGACTGCTATCGACAGGGGATGTCAAATTGATTCAATACTTTTGGATTTCCAGAGGGCTTTCGACACCGTTTCTCACAAGCGTCTTCTAATGAAACTGCGTGTCTTTGCAATATCACCTCATTTGTGCGAATGGATTCCTGTCATAAAGGTCACAGTTCGTAGTAATAGAGGGAAAGACATAGAGTAAAACAGAAGTAATATCCGGCGTTCCCCAAGAGAGTGTTATAGGCCCTCTATTGTTCCTGATCTATTTTGACGACATTGGAGATAATCCGAGTAACCGTCTTTGACTGTTTGCAGATGATGTCATTTACAGTCTTGTAAAATCATCAGATGATCAAAACGAATTGCAAAATGATTTAGATAAGATATCTGTATGTTGTGAAAAGTGGCAGTTGACCCTGAATAAAGAAAAGTGTGGAGTTAGTCCCATGAGTACTAAAAGAAATCTGCTAAATTTCGAATACGCGGAAGATACAGCAATCTGAAGGCCGTAAATTCAACTAAATACTTAGGGATTATAATTAAAGATAACATAGACTGGAACGATCACATAGAAAATACTGCGCGTACAGCAAACCAAAGAGTGCAATTCATTGGAAGAGCACTTAGAAGGAGAAACAGGTCTAGTAAGGAGACGGCTTCCACCGCGCTTGTCCGCCCTATTCTGGAGTATTGCTGTGCGGTGTGGGATCCGCATCTGGTGATACTGACGGGTGTCATCGAAAAAGTTCAAAGAAGTGCAGCTCGTTTTGTATTATGGCGAAATAGGGGTGACAGTGCCACAGACATGATACGTGAATTGGATGGCAATCATTAAAACAAATGCGTTTTTCGTTGCGACAGGATATTCCCATGAAATTTAAATCACCAGTTTTCTCATCCGTGAGGGTCCGGCCCGATAGCTGAGTGGTTAGCATGACGGATTGCCGTCCTACGGGCCCGGTTTCTATTCCCAGTTGCGTCGGGGGATTTACTCCACTCAGGGACTGGGTGTTGTGCTGTCTTCAACATCATTTCGTGCCCATCCGGCTCGCAGGTCTACCAATGTTGGCGTCGAAATGTAATAAGACCTGCACCAAGACGGCCAGACCTGCCCCGCAAGTGCCCTCCCCCCCAATGACGCCAAACGCTCATTTCCATTTTCCTCCGATACGGAAAACATTCTGTTGGCACCCACCTACATAGGGAGAAATGATCATCACGATAAAGTAAGAGAAATCAAGGCTCGCACAAAAAAATTTAAGTGCTCGTTTTTCCCGCGTGCCCTTCGAATGTGGAACGGTAGCGAGAAAGTTTGAAGGTTGTTCATTGAACCCTCTGCGAGACACTTTATTGCAGATAGCAGAGTAACCACGTACACGTAGATGTACGGCAACGCCCACGTTTGTCACACATGAAGCTACTGTTACCGCAAACTAAAATGCACTACTACACACTTCAACTGCAATAAAATAATAATCAGTAAAATACATATCTCTTTGTGAGTTTTGCAGGTAACTTCGACGCGACACGCAGACGTTGAATAAACCGCTCGAATTTCGCTGAACGTAGATAGTACAATACATGAACTGATTCGATACAATAAAAGCACTACTTTTTCTAACAACATTCTTAAACGAAAGCTATGAGAAAACCGTATTAAGCATTGTAATGTTTCTAAAATGACACGTAACGATTATATGGCGATCAGAAATTAATACCAGCTTGTAAGTACACCAACGATTTACACTTAAAGTAGGTTTAAAATGAAGGAAGACGTGAATAGAATGAAAATTCTAACAAGCACGGTAGTTGTAATGAGAGTATTAAACAGACACAATCAGAAAACAAAAGAGGAGGGGGGGGGGGGGGCGCTGTACTGTGTTCAAAAAAACTCAGCCACTTTCGATATTTACGACCGAGAGGTTCACTGCGTCTGTCCGCCACGGTTACCAACGCTGAACTGCGTCAAAAAAAATGGTTCAAATGGCTCTGAGCACTATGGGACTTAACATCTATGGTCATCAGTCCGCTAGAACTTAGAACTACTTAAACCTAACTAACCTAAGGACATCACACACATCCATGCCCGAGACAGGATTCGAACCTGCGACCGTAGCGGTCGAGCGGTTCCAGACTGAAGCGCCTAGAACCGCTCAGCCACACCGGCCGGCTGAACTGCGTCAATCGGAGCTTTACCGTGACTCCGCCGCCGCCAGGACTGCAACCAACGACTGCCGCGTATCCGCCTAGCCAAGATGATCACCACCCCACCAGCCGCCCATCGCAGCTAACCAGTCGTCGGTCAACAGGTCTTTCCAGCCAACGCCATCGCCGCCCCACTGGGACGCTGCGGCCTGCCGGTAAGACAGACGGAGCTGCAGGCGGCTTTGCTCTGCACGACAGCCATATGAAGACTTGGGTGGCCTCTGCGTCACAGTCGCCGAATCTGCGCACAGGGTCGACGCTACGCTGAGCAAGTAACTCGTCTTCCATCGCCACTGGCCGCTACTACAACCGCCACTCAGTGCGCAATATTACGAGGAGACAGAAATACACCATAATGACTCAGCTTGCCAGAGTGGGATAAGTAAACATTTGTTCACATTCACGGAGCACGCAAGCTGAATGGTTTAATAAGGGACTGTGAATTTGCCACCTCTGGTCTGTCTGTCGAAACCCTACGTATCTCCCTTGTCCCTAAAATCGTCTACTGACCGTACAACGCCCACTAGGGGACTCAAACCTATCACGGGAAGCCATAACTGTTCATGTCTAACTCCGGTTTTTACACAGCTACACTAGACTCGCTGCAGTGGCAACAATTCATCCGTGTAGTGGCATAGGAAGCAACAAACTGCATGTAACACAAGCAGTCAATGGCAGCTGTTGTTGTTTTGATTTTAAATCTCGGAGGAAGTGTAGGGGTCTGACCCAGGATGTCACGCATAGCTGATGAACGACTTGGGGAATAAAACATAGTCGTAGATTGCCTATGGTCTGCAGGTTCTCAGGGGTATATCCAATACTGAGAAGATGTCTAGAGTGGGCGGGGAACGCAAATGAACACTTTGTCGATAATGGAATTTGATTCCGTGAAGTGATCCATTACTGCTAGATATCTGATGCAGACTCTGTGGAACAAACTGTATAATGCAAAACAGGTATTTCGAAACTGTACCAGCAGCAAATGCCGATCCTGGTCATTACACATTCGTTATGAACTACAGATGAAGATAAAAAATTTGCAGAAATGTAAGATATTAAGGAAATAGAATGAAGATACTTCGCAACAACTAGAAGCTGTTGGATGGTTCAAAGAGATTAATAGCCAAGAATTGTGTGAAAGGGGCGAAGACGATACATTAGAAGACAAATTTGTTACTATGTTGGATACTATGGCTTTGGATGCAGAGGAGCAACTAGGTTAGAAAACGAAGCCCCGTGGATATCCACATACAACACACAAGATACTGAAAACAGAATACATAAAAACTCATAATTAATCACGCAGACGTCTAATAACTGTGACTGACACAAAGTACAATATAACTAACAGCAAATGACTGAAGGGCAAACTCAGAGCTGTAGAAACGTACACCACTGTGACAAATGTATATGTCATCCAAATGAAAGTTAAAGAATCTTCTGGAGAAAAGACAAAATTCTGTATCAGTATCAAGAGATCAAACGGCAAGGCAAAATTATGCAAAGAAGCGATACCTGAGAGATGGAAGGGATAGAAAAGAGTGCGTTTTACCATAGCGTTTAACTTGCACCGTACTTCTTCATTCTTTTGTTGGATGTATTCTAATCAGTGATTGCATTATTGTAGCCAAGACAGACACGTAGCCCACTCCTACCACAGTAGTACAAGATTACATACCAACTACCTCCGCAGATGACAAGGGATTGAAGAAACTTATGATGTGCTAAAAGAAATTATTCAGATAGTAAGGTAGACGAAAGTTTAATACTCATGGTGGAATGGAATTCGATAGCAGGAAAAGGAAGAGTAGAAAACTAGTAGGTGAATATGGACGGAGGAAGCCGCCTGGTAGAATTTTGCACAGAGCATAACTTAATCATAGCTAACACTTGGTTTATGGAATTATGAAAGAATGTTGTATACGTGGAAGAGGCCTGGTGACATTGGACAGCTTCGGATAGATTACACAACGGTATGACAGAGATTTATCAAATACATTTCAAATTGTAAGACATTTTCAAGGGCAGATGTGGACACTGACCACAACTTACTGGTTATGAAATGCCGATTAAAACTGAAGAAACTCCAAAAAGGTAGGAATTTATGGAGATGGAACCTGGATAAACTGAAAGAACCAGAGGTTGTAGAGCGTTCAGAGAGAGCATTAGGTAACGATTGACATATACAGGGGAAAGAAATACAGTAGAAGAAGAATAGGTAGCTTTGAGAGATGAAATATCGAAGGCAGCAGAGAATCAAGTAGGTAAAAAGACGAGGGCTAATAGGAACCTTGGGTAAAAGAAGAGATACTGAATTTAATTCATGAAAGGAGAAAGTTTAAAAATGCAGTAAATGTTGTAGGTGAAAAGTAATACATACATCTCAAAAATGAGATCGACAGAAGTGCAAAATGGCTAAGAAGGAATGGATAGAGGATAAATGTAAGGCTATAGAAGCATCTATCACTAGAGGTAAGACAGATACTGCCTACAGGAAAATTAAAGAGATCTTTAGAGAAAAGAGAACCACCAGTATGAATATCAAGAGCTCAGTTGGAAAACCAGTCCTAAGCAAAGAAGGAAGAGCAGAAATGTGGGAGAAGTACATAGAGGATCTATACAATGGCGATTTACTTAAGGGCAATATTACTGAAATCGAAGTGGACGTAGATGAAGATGAAATGTGAGATACGATACTGCGTGAAGAATTTGACAGAGGACTGAAAGGCTTAAGTCGAAACAAGGTCCCAGGAGTAGACAACATACCATTAAAGCTACCGATAGCCTTGGGAGAGGCAGCCATGCAAAACTCTTCCATATGGTGAGCAAGATGTATGAGACATTCAAAATACCGCCCGACTTCAGGAACAATTTAATAATTCCAATCCAGATGAAAGTATGTTTTGACAGGTTTAATAAGTCGAGTTGCAAAATACTAACATGAATTCTTTAGAGACGAATGAAAAAATTTGTAGAAGCCAACCTTGGGGAAGATCTGTTTGGATTCCGTAGGAATGTTGGAACACGTGAGGCAATACTGACCCTACGACTTGTCTTAGAAGAAAGGTTAAGGAAAGACCAACCTACGTTTCTAGCATTTGAAGACTTAGAGAAAGCATTTGAAAATGGTGATTGGAATATACTCTTTAAAATTCTGGAGGGGCAGGGAGTGAAAGGCTATTTACAATTTTTACAGAATCCAGATGACAGTTATAAGAGTCGAGGAGCACGAAAGGGAAGCAGTGGTTGAGAAGGGAGAGAGACAGATTTGTAGCCTATGCCCGATGTTATTCAATCTGTATACTGAGCAAGCAAGAAAAAGGAAAAAAAAGAAAAATTTAGAGTAGGAGCTAAAATCCATGGAGAAGAAATAAAAACTTTGAGGTTAGCAGACGACATTGTAACTCAGTCAGAGACAGCAAAGAACCTGGAAAAGCAGCTGAACGGAATGGACAAAAGCAAAACGAGGATAATGGAATGTAGTCGAATTAAATCAGGTGATGCTGAGGATATTAGTTTAGGAAATGAGGCACTTCAAGTAGCAAATGAGTTTTGCTATTTGGGGAGCACAATAACTGATGATGGTCGAAGTAAAGAGCATATAAAATGTAGCCTGGCTATGGCAATGAAAGTGTTTCAGAAGAAGAAAAATTGTTGACATCGATTGTAGATTTAAGTGTCAGGCACTCTTTCCTGAAAGTATTTGTATGGAGTGTATCCATGTGTGGAAGTGAAACATGGACGATAAGCAGTTTAGACAAGAAGAGAGTATAAGCATTCGAAATGTGGTCCTGCAGAAGAATACTGAAGACTGGATGGATACATAATGTAACTAATGAGGAGGTATTGAACAGAATTGGGGAGAAGAGGAATTTGTGGCACATTTTGACTAGAAGAATGGATCGGTTGTTTGGACACATTCTGATGCATCAAGGGATCACCAGTTTAGTGTTGGAGGAGAGCATGGAGGGTAAAAATCGTAGAGGGAGACCAAGAGATGAATACTATAAGCAGAGTCAGAAGGTTGTAGATTGCAGTAGTTACTCGGAGATGAAGAGGCTTGCACAGGATAGAAAAGCTTGGAGAGGTGCGTCAAACCCATCTCTGGACTGAAGTCCACGCAACACAACATTCCAATCTCTGTCTTTCTCTATATCTTTCAAACTCTGCAGTTCCCTCAAGTACCAGTAAAGCTATTCCCTGATCTCAACACGTCCTATCGTCCTGTACTTTCATTTTGTCAGTGCTTCCATACTTTCTGTCCTTCGCCGATTCTGCGGGCAACGTCTTCATTCCTGTACATCTGTAACATTACATCTCAAATGTTCGATTCTCTTCTGTTAGATAACCCCATAGTGTAGGATTCACTGCTATGCAGTGCTGTCATCCAAATGTAAATTTACAAAAGTATCTTCATCAAATTAAGGACTTCGTTTCGTAATAGGAGACTTCTTTTAGCGAGGAATATTCCCTTTATTCTTGTCGTGTCCTCCTTACTTTGTCCGCTATGGGTAACTTTGCTTCCAAGATTTCTACTTCTTTACTACCATTTTGTTGTTTATTTTCTGGGTGATCTCATTTCTGCTGCTGCTCATAACTTTTGTCGTTCCTCGGTTTACTCTCGATACATTTTCCGCACTCATTACACTACTGATGCCATTTAACAAATCCCGTAATTCTTTCTGAGATTGGGAATGTTACCAGTGAATCGTATCATTGACATCGTTTCACCCTGAATACTAATCCTACTTGTGAAACTTCCTTTTATTCTGTTGTTACCTGGGGTAACTTAAGGACACCACACACATCCATGCCTGAGGCAGGATTCGAACCTGCGACCGTAGCAGCAGCACTGATCCGGAATGAAGCGCCTAGAACCGCTCGGCCATGTTGTTACCTCTTCGATGTTTAGTCTGAACAGCAGGGTCGAAAGACTGCGTTGCTTACCTCGCCCCCTTCTTGATCGTAGCACTCTTTCCTTCGTCTATCGTTGTTCCGTCAAGGATCCTGTACAAATTGTATGTTGCTTGCATTTCTCGGTAGCTTACCCCAATTCTTCTCAGATTATGGAACAACTTGCACCATATCACGTTTCTTCAGTCTTGCTTCAATTATCAAGCGCAACGTCAAAACTGCCTGTCTGATGCCTGATACTAAATTGTGAGTACAGTTCACATCTGCTCCTGGATGCGCTTTACAGTCCAGTATCTGATATCGGACTATCTATTTGACCACGAAGTAGTCCGACTGTAATTCACCTGTGTCTCCAGGAATTTTCCTTGTATACCTCCTCGTCTTCTTTTTCTTGAATGCAATATCCTCAGTTACTAACTGAAATCAGCAGCATGACTCAAGTAGCCCTTCTTCTCTTTCATTTCTACTACCACGTCCCAATTCTTCAGCGACATTTTCTTCTACTATTACCCTAAATCCGAATTCCAAACTCCCATGGTTATCAGTTTTTCATCTCCCTTTACTAGCTGAATCCGTTCAGTATCCTCATATACTTTCTGTATCTCTGTATTTTCCGCTTGCGACGTCGACTTTGATGCCTGATTTTTTCTAGTCGGCATTCACTAGCTTGCACGTTTGATGAGAACAAACGTATCACAGAACTCTTGAAAATTACACGTACTTTGCCCTACATCGCTGTTCATAATGAATCCTACTTCCATCGTAACAATTTCAGCTACCGTTCGTATTTCCGTACATTCGTCTGACGTGTAATCCTTATCTTCTTTCCCTTCCACTTCATTTACCTCCACTAAATCTAGATTGCACCTTTGCATTTCCATTTTCAGGTTTTCTAGCTTCCCCACCACTCTGAAACTTCTGACACCATATAGACTCGTATAAGGTTACGCTTTGATTGGTTATTTCATCCTTTTCACACTGTCACCTGCCCCTAGGCATACACCTCCTCGAGATGCGAGTGAGGGGCTAATCTGGAACTTTTTTCCACTGGAGAGACTCTTATAACTCTTTTTCAATCACAGGCTACGTGTCCTGTGGATACACATCACTTGTCTTTAGTACAGTTGCCTCAGTTTGCTTATGCATCCCCATACCGTTGATAATTGCTGATTCTTCCTCCTTTAGCGGCAATGTCCCACCGCAGGAGCCAAGATAGTGCCCTGACACTCTGTCTGCCCCTTCCCTCTCTTTCACAGTGCCGTTGTCATAATGAGGGTGATGCCATTGCTAAAGATTTGTATTAAAAGTTTTAGTGTTGCGTAGGTTATAACTAGAACACAGGATGTTTTGATTACTACTCAAAGAGCCATTGTTAGCCGTTAACCTCACACAAAGGACCAGAAATTAAGGGCAGTGTTGTGGAAATGGGAAACGAGGTATGTGAAGAGGAGGTGTGAGATAGGATGCTGTGAGTGGATGTTAATAAAACATCGAAAGATCTAAGTCGAAATAAGATATTAGAGGTAGATGGCGTTCTTTAAAATTATTGGGATCCTTGTTAAATATACCATTGCAAAATTATTCCATCTGCTGTGCATGGAGTATGGGACAAGTGAAATACCTTAAAACATCAAAAAGATTGCTTTTATTTCAGTTCCAAAAGAGACGGGTGCTGACTGATGTGAATATTTTCATTTGGTTCAAATGGCTCTGAGCACTATGGGACTTAACAGCTATGGTCATCAGTCCCCTAGAACTTAGAACTACTTAAACCTAACTAACCTAAGGACATCACACAACACCCAGTCATCACGAGGCAGAGAAAAGATGTGAATATTTCTGTTTAGCAAGTCACAGTAGCAAAATATAATATGAAACACTTATAGATGAGAAGATTGATTGAAGTCAGCATCGGTGAATACTGGTTTGTAATCTGGAGAAATGAAAGAAAACGGAAGTCAATACCACAATGTGTCTTACTTTTAAGTTAGGTTGAAGACAGTCAGTGCTAGTTTTATTGCATTTTCATTGCAGAAAAAGTTTTTACATTGTGAACTAAACTACACTCTTTGAAATTCTAAAGGCAACAGGAGTTAAATACAGTGAGTGGACATTTATTTACAACTTCTACAGAAACCAGACTGTACTTAGAAGTAATGGCATATTTAAGGTAGGCCATTATTAACAATGGAGTGGAGGGCTGTAGATTGTCCTCCATGTTATTCAATCTCTACATTGATAGAGCAGTAATGGAAATGTAAGACAAAGCTCACGGAGAAGAAATAAGAAGTTTTACGTTTTGCTAGTGACATTGTAATTATGTTAGGGACGGCAATGGACCAATTAAAGGGAATAGATAGAGATTTGAATGGAAGTCATACAGTCAATATCAATAATAGTAAAACTATGCTAACAGTGAGCTCTTTGTATGGGGATCAGTCTTGTACGGAATTGTAACATGGACGCTGAACAGTCCAATGAAGAAGACAATAAATGGTTTTAATATTCTGTGTTGTAGAAGAATGCTGAAAATGAAATGGGATAATTAACGTACTGGTACTGAACTGAATTGGAAAGAAAATACATTAATGACACCGTCTGAATAAAAGAAAGGATCGCTCGTCAGTGCATATCCTGAGACACGATTGAATGCTCAGTTCGGTAATCGCGGAAACTGCAAGGATTAAACACTATACAGGGAATTGAGGGCTTCACTACAGTAAGCCGGTTCAAAAGGCTATATATCGAAGCAGTTCCGCAGAGATGACGTTTTCACAAGATAGACTTGCGTGGAGAGCTGCATCCAAACAGTGTTCGGACAGCATCAGACTGCTCAGCATCTGTAATCATGTACGATGGCAATATAATTTGGTAATAAATTCTTTGTAATAGCAGCGTATATGTAAAACCAGCAGTTAATTTTAATTTGCTCATAAATCGCCTTGAACCTCTGCTGAACTGTTTCTCAGAAATAACTAAATAGTCTCAGCTGATGATTTTAATATAGATTTCCTACAAACTCGGCCAAAGTCTGTAGCATAATTCAACTTCAGTCTTGCAGTAAACTTTCAAACTAGGTTTTCTAGGGCGCCTCTGATGATGTCTCTACATACATGCTTGATGAACAAAATGATATCACAAAACCAGTACTCTCAAATAATCGCATCTACTACTTATGTTAAAAGTTAATACTGATAAGGGCAGAAAATCTACTATATCTGAGTCTAGTAGAGGAAGCATGCAAGAAATCAGAACCTGTTTACTCTAGAAAACAAAAGAAATTAACGGTAGGGCAACATAATAGTGTCCATGACCAGACTGCAAAATATGAAGCATTTATTAGTAACATGGTCTACTTTGAAAACTGCTCTCTCCCTAAAACTAAACCAGATTAGAAAAACGTCGAAAAGGTAATCCATGAATTAATTATGGAATGAAATTATATTTTAAGAAACAAGGAACAATTTCTATCATTAAGAAACACCTCTGAAATTGATTGTGTAATTCATTAGAAGGCTTAGATCAAAAGTTTGAAAAAGTAGCATAAGTATTTAAACCAAATTTATTAGAATTGCTCAACAATCGTTTGGCTATTCTGAGATAAATCTACACTTGCTTAGAAAGGACAGCCAACATAGGCAATAATTCGCATGTCTCCATTAGTAAAGCTGACTACACAAAATCTGAGTGAAGCACCGCACAATCATGGGATGTAAAAATGATTTCTCAACTCCAAAATATCTACTGCAGGTATTAAGTACATTATGCGATAGCCCACTAGTATTAATATGGAATACACTGCATTTGGTTTCAAGAGAACCTGTTCAACCACACAAACCAGCTAGCTGAGAATTCCGATGCTAATACGCGCTACAACTTTACATAAAAATAGTAATTAAAGAACAATACAAGTAGTGATCAGGCGCACATCAAGTCTTAAGATGATACCACGTTTATTTCTTCACTTGGCAAAATGTTACGTGGTTCTCGGAAGGAATATCACGTTCATAATTGGTTAAACCCATTACTTTGAAAAGATAAGTTAAAACCAATAAATCGTAGCAGGGGGATACCTAAAGGCAAAAGATAACGAAATATTTTTCACGTTGTCTTACGACTCGCACGGGAGTGATCTCACTAAACTAGCGGTGGCTCTGTTTCCACCACTATGAAAGCTCTGCTTCCACCACTATGAAACTGACTGCAGGGCTCCGCTTCCACATGACTGGCAAGCTTCCCCCCACTCGCCTTTGTTCAAGTCCCAATGGTCAGTGTCTGCCTAGGAGGTTAATGCAGACCACATATCACTTAGTGTGGAAAATGTGTGATTTTGTCACGAGTGTTTCTAGTATTTGGAATCTTTTCGGCCAGAGCTGAACATATTTGTCAGAAGCCTATCTGGTTATGACACACGTAAGTAACTAAATCACTCACTCTTTGAGCCATTTCTTACTGTATGGGATGCTCGTCCTTTATCTTTTGTCAATAAGATATACGTGTACCGATGGGATGTCGTCATAAGTTGCAATGGCATAAATTCTGTCTCGATTCAACGCTTCGCTTGGTGTCAGCCTTTGGCTTGGAAGTACCAAGAAGTCACCTTGTTCGCCGTACCACTGGAGAGCGGTTACTTGGTCCGTCTCGGCGATAGTGTCGGTTACCATAATCCATTAATGATATTTTGTGTTCTAGCTGGGACTGATACTGAAGAAAACTTGCACGCTGGGCTTACAATTTGGCGGGTTCCGTTGAATGGGTTGGCTTCTGATTTCGTGTGGCTGCTGTAGCGAGATTCTGCACTTCAATAGGGGCCGATGGTATCTTTGTGTAAGACACATTGACTGCGTCGTAGTTGCCTAAGGTTTATTGAGAGTGACCTGTTTTCAACTATAAGAATGGTGTTGGGATGTATTATATAGACAACTAATGAGTTGTGAACCTGTTTGAACAAGTTGGCGGACATGCATAAGATCACATTATTGAATTTTTAGTGTATGGCACTATTTCAATGTCAAAATATTTAATTTTTGAAAGGAGCATTATCTACAAATCACCTGATGTTGCTTTTAGCCTGTGACCAAGTTAACAGGAGAAAAGAGATTAGTGTCTGTTTTATTATAACTTTGTTGGAAGTCATTAGTAATCTGTTTTGTCATAATTATGTAGGATGTCATTTACATTCTGTATTACTATACCTGTGTGAGAAGCAATTTGTGTCATTTTACTACAATTGTGTGTGAGCTCAGCTGTGGATTTTTGGCAATTCAAAACCTTGTAATAGAGAAACTGTTAGTGGAGGTTTTAGCATTGATTTTTGCCGCGCAGGATTAGCCGAGTGGTCTAAGGCGCTGCAGTCACGGACTGTGCGGGTGGTCCCGTCGTAGGTTCGAGTCCTCCTTCGGGCATGGGTGTGTGTGTTTGTCCTTAGGATAATTTAGGTTCAGTAGTGTGTAAGCTTACGGACTGATGACCTTAGCAGCTAAGTCCCATAAGATTTCTCACACATTTGACCTTTTTTTCTTTGAGCATTGATTTTTCAACGAAAAATTTATTGCATGTTGGAATTACTACAAATGAAATGTACTTCAAAAGGATATGTCACACCCATTTCACCCTAGCCCTTCCACTCACTAGAACAGTTACGATACAAACACCTGTCTACCGTCATGAGGACCAGCTGACATATGACGAACAATTCAGGTCATAGAAAGGCTTTGTAGGCTACAACTCCCGTATGTTACATGTCAGCTTTTCTCAAAAATGGTTGCATAACCTTTTCAGTAATACAATAAGCAAATCCACTATGTGAGGAGGATAATGTGGGACCTGATACTTTAACACAGGAGGGTCAAATTTCCGAAGTTAAACGATAACATTCATTTCCTTACACAATCCGAAGCTGGAAATATAAGAATTAATGCAAATATTCAAATACCTCTCTTCGAAGCGTGAACATCGAGACAGACGCACTGAGGGCACGTCTGCTCACTTACCCGTCTTCTGTAACACTCCCAGAATATCACATGCACCCGGAGGTCTTCCTGGGCCCCGGTGGAGGGTATGGTCGAACCACTTGGTCGTGACCAACCTATGCACCCCAAATCTTGTGACACTGGAACGTCTTTCACTTTGACCTGCCTGTGCTGTCTCTCTGATCCCCTACCCAAGAGTAAGGTTGCACTACTATACTACAGAACTACTTCCAAACTAAGATTTGGCCACGCTTTATGGAAAGGTGTGGGGAGGATTAGGAGGAGGAGGAGGAGGAGATTGGTGTTTAACGTCCCGTCGACAACGAGGTCATTAGAGACGGAGCGCAAGCTCGGGTGAGGGAAGGATGGGGAAGGAAATCGGCGGTGCCATTTCAAAGGAACCATCCCGGCTTTTGCCTGAAGGGATGTAGGGAAATTACAGAAAACCTAAATCAGGATGGCTGGAGACGGGATTGAACCGTCGTCCTCCCGAATGCGAGTCCTGTGTGCTAAGCACTGCGCCACCTCGCTCGGTGAGGAGGATTAGGAAAGTTCATGTGCAGTTTCACATTCACGTACAAGAAATGCATAATACACGACACATATAAATATGTATTATGAAGCCTGACACATTTCCTTCCACCCGTCCACATGGGTTCTGTTGCACCCGCGACCGGCCGCGTCGTGCAATAAAATTGGCGGCGGAGCTACCTCCGTTAAATTTCCCGGTGCGAGCGTGCAGCAGGACCTGCTGCTTATGGAGCGGAAACTACTGTATCGTTTCATGCTGACCAAGCACAGCAGGAGTAACTGGAGAACGTGGCCAGCCAGCCGTAAACCGAAGGTAAACAATCCATTTTAGCAAAGATAAAGATCTGAAGGACAGGAGAAAGCATGAGGCTGAGAGGATGGGATCAACCATTAGGCCCAGAGGAAACCAACTGGAATATTTCCTCCACAGTCAGTAAAAAGTTCAGTGACTGGATACTAATTATTTAGGTAACAAGGAAGAATTCCCACACGTATGTATGTTGATGCCTTTGTGTTGGCCATAACCAGAGATCTGTTTTATTCGGAGATTTTCTGCCTTCTTCCGTACACCAAAGAAAAAATATACTTCATTGGTTCAGCACAGCAAAACTGTGAGACTAAGGAACATTTTTAGCATCTTAATTAAATCTTTATTGCTGGAATCTCACAAAGTCTGTAGCAGTTATCCAGCGAGATTCGAACGCTGGAAGAGCCAGATAAGTTTTGTAGAGAAAAGTATCCACGCACTTTCCTCAGGGTACCATAGAAAGTACTTCTCGTCAGGGTATCATGGACGACACTTTCCCTTAGCTTATAGCACAGAGCTGCAGAGTGAGATGTCTCCGCCCTGCTGCAGAACTCAAATGCTGAGGCTAAATTTAGAACTCTCAACCACTTCTACAGTGGTCTCCTATTTTTCTACTTCATTAGAGTGGAAATCAGGGGCTGTATATACATCCAGCAAGACGAGGACAGTGTGAAGTTATTAATCTTGCAGTAATGTTTCGTTTTGTTTATCTAGTATTCACGGCCAGTTAGCGTCACTCCCATGTGCTTATGTGGGAGTACTGGTGTTCGTTCATATTTGTCCAGGAATTTTGTTTAACGTTCGCTTTTTGGTCATATTCACAACACAGTTTAATAACATTCCTATAATGTACCCTCCCACCTGTGCTAAGGCTATCGTGTGTGGTTTCAATCCTTGTTCATATAACCACTTGGTTCTGTGATTTAAACACTTTCGATGTCTTTTAGCAAGAAATCAAATTACTGAAGTGACCTTAGTTTCCTTTTGTAGTTTGATGGATACTGTTACAGTATATCTGTGAGGTACTAAAACTTTCATGCATAGCTGCCGGCCCTAGTAATTTAATTAGATAAGACGCATTCCGTTACGTGAGCTTGTTTCCTTTTAAGTTGCTAGAAATTGTGGGGAGTTTTCTGTCGTGCAGAATACCAGGAGTACGATCTGCACAGTGTCAGGGGTATGCTAAACTGCTTAACACACACCCTACACAAAAGTGCATATTTCCTTCGAATTCCTTCAGTGCACTGAGTATGATATCTACGTTATTACCAATGAGTTATAACTGGCCTCTCTTTGGTTTCACCTATGTAACGGTTCTTACGTTCTCTAAAGCTTTATCGTCTATAGTTTAATTGCATAATAATCGATCTCATAACTTATTGTATCCAGTACTCTATAGTTATCTACTTTGAGAGTCAGCTACCAGTCTCAGCCGCAAGCACCGATTCTCGGAAGGTCTCCAGCATTTAGAGGCAATTTTACGCCTTTATAGCGTTACAATAAGAACACCATCATTCCAAAATAATGCGGTTATCCACCAAACATACATCCTATAAACATACCGACGTTTGACCATCGAACAGGGCTCCCTTATGGACGACATCATAATAAGCATCCCTGGCGTAGACTAGCAGACGGAGTGGTTAAAGACCAATCCACTATCTAGGAGAAGCGTCTTTGATTGGTAAACAAAACGTCCTCGGTCCCTGGTTTGAACCCCGCCACTGCTTAAATTTTGAATGGAATGCATCAGTAACAGTGACCGATTACCTCCAGCATAAGTCGGTACGATACGATATATACGATACTGCTGCGACTGTGTTATTCCGAATACGATGCACTGCGGGGACTACAGCCGTTATAAAATACACTAAACGTATTTGCAGTTGCTAATTTGGACAACCATCGGCAGTGACAATTTGTGCTCGACTGGGTCTTGAACTTGGATTTCCGCTTAGCGCGAGCTGTCGCATTACTGTTTGGTTATCCGTGCATGACTATCGACCAAACCTAATCTTCCGTACGTCGTCGACCAAGTGTCAACAACCTGTACTCGTACATCCAATACGCACATTCTCGTACAGCCGAGACGTTTTTCTTGAATGTCACTTGCCCCTTGTCGTCGGGCAAATACATGTCCGAAGAAACTTTGAACAGTATTCGGACGTGCGGATAGAAGTTCAGCACACTCTTGCCCTTTGGGTGGGAAACTGAACCAAAAAGATGGAAGAATCAGCAATGATCAATGGCATGAGCGTGCAGAAGGCAATGGAAACCACTGCATTAATACGCGTATTGCGTATGTCACGATGACGTCGACGAATCGTCGCCATTGTGAATGACTGGTGGCCAATGCTAAATAGAAACATACAAATCTCTTCTTTGCATATGCAGCAGGTTTGTCAGTGGAGTCGATAAGGAGCTGGCTGCATGGTCTGGATCTACAACGACTAAAAATAATTAGATTAAATTACAATTAAATCAATACCATTAGCTGCTGAAGGGCGTTGATATACATCAACGGGGACAGTTGAAAATGTGTGTCCCGACCGGGACTCGAACCCGGCATCTCCTGGTTACATGGCAGATGCTCCATCCGTCTGAGACACCGAGGGCACAGAGGATCGTGCGACTGCTGCGACTCATCGCCGGCAATCTCCCCGTGAGACCCACATTCTCAACTTATAGTCCACACACTACATTCGTAGTGCCCCATTATACCCATTACTCGCGGCAGATACTCCACCGAGTCCAGTACGATTTCAGTCAATTCTTGTGCATCCTATTCTTAAAATAATTAGAAGTCTTTGGTAAAAGATAATATATTGTACTTAACTGGTGGTACAGGAGTCTTTATAGTCAGGAGGAATATAATTACAAACAGAGAGTTATAGAGATATCACATAGGCCATGCTTTAACTAAGCGCCTTGTAAGAGGTTGCTTCCTATCAGCTGAAGGCTATACTACTTTTCTACTTGACGTCCCGAGCAAAAAAAAAAAAAAAAAAAAAAAATCCGATCGCACGCTAGAGAATTGTTGCAAGCTGTAGAGCGGCGCTAACCTCGACTCGCGGGTCCAGCAATACTAGTACGGACCGCGGTCGATAACTGCAACCCCTAACAAGTGTAGTGTCGAACGTTGATACCACAGCGTATCCATAGAAAAAGTGACCTGTAACTAAAAAAGGGTCATGATGATATCTCCATTGGCAAAAGATTCCAGACTAGCCCCCATTCGGATCTCCGGGAGGGGACATCAAATGAGGAGGTGATAATGAAGAAAGATTGAATAACGAAGGAAAGGATAATGTTCTACGAGCTGGTACATAGAATGTAAAGAGTATGAACGTTGTAGGGAAGCCGCAAAATCTGAAATGGGAAATACTAAGGCTCAATCTAGATACAGTGTGAATCAGTGAAGTGAGATGGAAAGATGGTAACGATTTCTGCTCGGACGAATATAGTGTGACATCAACAGTAGCAGAAAATGTTTAGTAGGAGTTGGGTTCATTACGAACAAGAAGGTTGCTCAGAGAGTGAGATACTGTGAACAACTCAGTGATACATTTCTTCGTGTCAGAATCGACAAAAAACTATGGTATCAGCCCCATCTGGTCCGAAGCACTTTCAAATACGCGAGCCGCCAATTACGCCGCGTCTTTTACAGCTGCCACCAAGCACGAGAACGCTGCCAGTAACAATAACGCCCCTGCAATGACTGACAACCATCCTCTCTCCGGAGGTCCATCGGTGGGTGTACTTAAGTTAGAACATTCATGTAATGAGCACATTTTGTGTGTTTGCCAGTTGAATAACATCTACAGACTTTCATAGTGACCAGGGCTCGTAATCTACTAAACCATTATTGTACTGAAGAGTGACTGATTTGTATAGTTGTGGCATTCAAAGCTACTGTTAGTAACTACCGCTGCAACTATATCAAAGAAGTTACGTATTATTTTTAGTATGTGATACTGGATGTAGAATAAATTAACATCTGAGTCCTCCGTTCATGAACGTCATCTGTTACTCGCTCCTGTATCTCTATATAAAAGAAGTTACGTATTATTTTTAGTATTTGATGTTGGATGTAGAATAAAGAAATATCTGAATCCTCTGTTCATGAACGTCATCTGTTACTCGCTCCTGTATTTTCTAAAGAACCACACAGCAAGCAATGAAGCTGAACAAGGAGCCCCATTCCCAGTCCTACGAGATCATGATTACTAGATTAAACGAATCTTTTGAGTGTAAAATATACGTAACTGACGCATGGTATAAATTTTCCGCAAGCGCTGGCATAGTGATTAGCCGTGTAAAGATTGGATTACGGAAATGCAGGGAATGACTAGAGAATGTAAATTCATTTATGTCTGTAGTGCAACTGATCAGGACGAAATGGTATTATTCACAATCTGTCAGATCAGAGACTGAGGCCTGAAATT
This sequence comes from Schistocerca serialis cubense, assembly GCF_023864345.2. Taxonomy (NCBI): domain Eukaryota; kingdom Metazoa; phylum Arthropoda; class Insecta; order Orthoptera; family Acrididae; genus Schistocerca; species Schistocerca serialis. The sequence continues at coordinate 618,015,953 of NC_064641.1, forward strand.
CTAAGGCATGGCAGCCTTGGTCTCAGCGAAGTACTTTAAATCATAAACTTACGCGTTTTTTAGGATTTAATGGAGCATGATTTTGTTCAAAAATGGTTCAAATGGCTCTGAGCACTAGGGGGCTTAACTTCTAAGGTCATCAGTCCCCTAGAACTTAGAAGTACTTGGACCTAACTAACCTAAGGACATCACACACATCTATCCCCGAGGCAGGATTCGAACATGCGACCGTAGCGGTCGCGCGGTTCCAGACTATAGCGCCTAGAACCGCTCGGCTACCACGGCCGGCCATGATTTTGTCTATAAGTTATTGACTCACTTGAGACAACGCCGCATACACTACATACAGTGTTTGCCGCGCCGGTGCAACGCTAATTACACTGCCCCAGCTCCTCTCAAGGTGAAGTCATATGTGACATGCTGTGTCACTCGTGACCGGAAAAATTACTTCTTCAGACAAGCTGAATGCAAATTTTGTCATCGCATATTCCATACAAAACTGGTCTGTCTGCAAACGACTAAAAATCTCTCCTCTGTTTCACGTGGAAATAATGAAAAGCAAGAATGGATGGGAATCAGTATCATTCCACGTTTAGATACTACGCCTCCTCCTGCTCAAAAAGATGACAAGCGAAGACGCAGAAAAGGCGCACGCACGTGTTTGGCTGTGAATACCAAACACTTCGAAAAGGCTCTCCCAGTCTCTAAATTCACGAAAGCGCTCTAGTGAGCAGGTGGAAACAGAGAACAGTATTTCACGACTCGGAATGGACAATTGTACTCAGGGAACACACCGAAATCTGTGGGTTCTATTGCAGATTTGTAGCCAGTCAGTGCCTCTTCAACAAGATACCAGAGCTCCTATCTCGTCGTTTAACCTAGATAAAAATGAAAAAAAATAGATTACCACCTTTGGTGACATCGCCTATAATACCTATAGCACCTAAAACAGAAACAGCACTTCAGCGCTTGAAACGTCCTTTTCACCGTCGTCCGCTTACGCACTCGCCCGAATATTTTTGTTACAGATGCGTTTGACTCCTTCAGATTAGACATGCAAGACAATGGGCTTGCTGCTGACACAAAAACTTCCCACACCGCAATTCAACAACTCTGTGACAGTAATCAACATTTGTTCGGTGTTACTCTATGACGTGCAAAAGATTTTCACGCACATATTACGGTGAAAGGTAATGCGCAACCCAAGTATTGCCGCTCACGCCATGTCCCGCATGCATTACGTGGCGAATTGGCTTCAGAAATTGAGAGACTGAAATCCGTTGGTGTATTAAAACCCATTGCAGCAGCTCAGTGGAAATCACCCTTCGTCATTACTCATAAGTCAAATGAGAATATTCGTCTTTGTGCGGATTTCGAAAGCACGTTAAACTCACAGGCAGTCGTTGATTACTACCCTCTCCCACATACAGAGGAGCAAGCGAGGTAGCGCAGTGGTTAGCACACTGGGCTCGCATTCGGGAGGACGACGGTTCAATTCCTCTTTCGGCCATCGTGATTTAGGTTTCCCGTGATTTCCATAGATCACTTCAGGCAAATGGCGAGACAGTTCCTTTGAAAGGGCACGGCCGATTTCCTTCCGCATCATTCCATAATCCAAGCTTTTCCTCCGTCTCTAATGATCTCGTTGTCGATGGGACATTTAACCCGCGGGCCGACAGGGTTCAACCGCTAATCTTTCCTGCAGAACAGACTAACGTACTTACCCTCACAATATGAACGTCCTATCTCTTGTAGTTGAAGGTGTTCTGATTTTTCTGTATATGGGAGTATTACCAAGCCCTTAGAGCGAAGATAGTTTGTGCACCACAACAGGTTTTATCTTCCGAATGATGTAATTCTGCTTCCCGTGCCTAATGACCAGACAATAGTGTTTGTGCCCGCCTCTATGCAATAGCAGGTATTAAGTCTTATACAGTGAGTTCATTGGGGAATAGCTCGCGATAAGCAGCTTTGCACGTCAATACTGCGCTTGACTTGGTTTAAATAAGGAATTAGAACGTGTGACGGAACAACGTCGCGTTTGCGTGGGACCACCAAGCCACCCAGTGCTACGAATTTTTCTCCTGTCCCGATTTTGATATTCCATGGCACTGCCTCCATATTGAATTTGCTGGTCCCTTTTGGCCAACATATTGGTTGATTATCTCGATTCCTGTAGCAAATATCCTTTTGTTATACCGATGCATGCGATGAATGCTGCCAGCACTATCAAGGCGTTCGCTTCCATATTTTCTCTTGAAGGCTTCCCACTAACAATCGTTTGTGACAATGGATGTCCTTTTGCTTCCTAGGAATCTGCAAAATTTAGCAAGCACGGTGGAATAAAAGGTGTCAGGACAGCACATTTTCTCCACAATCTAACGGCGAGGCCAAAGGTATCGTTCGAACGTTCAACGCTCAGATGTCAAAACTACGAGCTTCGCGTTCACTACACAATGCCTTACTGGTGTTTTTCAGTTCATATCGTACTTTGCCTGCTCCTGACATTTCGCGGGCAGAAAATTTGCGTGGGAGACGCCATCTTATCTTGCTGCATTTAGTTAAACCCTAACGTTGTGCTCCAGCTTCAGACTCCATCAAGAAGTTTTATCCGAACGTCAGTGTTCAGTATCGAGTGTACAACAGGCCAAAGTTATGAGAATCCGGCATTGTTCTCAGATCAACCGGCAGAGCGCATTATACTATTCGTGGCAGCGCAGGGACGCCTCAGCGCCACCAAAACCAGCTACAGCTCTAAGAACTCAGTGATCTTGCCGTAAATCGGACTGTATTTCAGATTTCAGCACTGCAACACGTCGGGCCGCCATGACGCAGTCACCTCCGCCCGCCGCGCCGCAGCAACCTACGCAGTCTACCGAGCATGTGCCATGACCCATGGCCGACACACCGCTGGAGGCTTCCACCTGCCCACCTGCGACGCCATTGCCGCCAACGCCGCGGGTCGCCTCTCCCACTCATAGTCACCGGCAACCTCTGTAGCATCCCCCACACTCCAACCCACGTCATCAGATGCGTCCTACGCCTGGTTTTCCGATGCAGTTTCCTTGGCGCCCGCAAGATGCAACGTCGAGACGCGCGTTGGTCCTCTCTGCCCCCAGCCAAGCAACCAGCCCGATCACTTTCCACGGCACAGGCTTCCCCCGGACAATCTAAGTTAGGCGTGGAGGGACCGGCTGTTATCCGGTCGGACGCACTTCGAGCCGCCAGTTAAGCCACCGGTTTTTCTACAGCCGCAGCCGTGGCACGAGAGCACTACCAAGAACGATTACGGGGCTGTCGATCACATACATGTATTCCGTCTCCGAACATCCAGCGCTGGGTGTTCAAACATTCATGCAATGAGCCCATTTAGTGTGTTTTTCAGTTGAATAACATGTACAGACTTTCATACTGACCAGGGCTATTGATCTACTGAATAGTTATTGTGTTGAAGACTGACTGATCTGTATATCTGCGTTATCTGTACACTTTTCAACATTCAAAGATACCGTTAGCAACTGACGCTGCAGCTACACCTACGATGTTATGTATACCCATTAATATCTGATATGATAAGTAGAATAAATTAATTATAAAATTCTCTGTTCATGAACAGCATCTGTTCCGCGCTCCTTTATCCACTAAAGAACCACATAGCCTACATCAAATCTATAACAGAAACCAAAACCGGAAACTACAACTAAGATACACGCCAACTTCGCAAACAGAAGATGACGAGTTGGAGAGTGTATAAGAGGATATAAAACGCGTAATTCAGTACATATAGGGAGATGAAAATCTGATACTCTTGGGGTTGGAATGCGGTTGTAGGAGAAGGAGTAGATGAAATGGTTACGGGAGAGTACGGGTTTGGTAGTGAGAATAATTGAGTTCTCCAATAAATATCTGTTAGTACCAGAGAATACTCAGTTCAAGAATCACAAGAAGAGGAGATACGGAATGATTTGAGCTAGATTACATCATTGTTAGACAGAGACTCCGAAATCAGATATTGGAATGTAAGGCGTACCTGCGAGCAGACATAGACACAGATTACAATTTCGTAATGATGAGTAGTAGTCTTGAGATTAAGAGACTAGTCAGGAAGAATCATCGTGCAAAGAGATGGGGTACCGAAACTCTAAGGAATGATGAGAGTCCCTTGAAGTTCGCCAGGGCTATGGAGACAGCGATAATGAATATAGCGCAGTAGGCAGTGCGGTTGAGTGGGAATGGAAATTTTTAAAAAGGACCATCACAGAAGTGGGAAGAAAAACATAGGTACTAGAAACGTAACCGGGAAGAAACCGTGGGTGAAAGAAGGGATACGGAAATATAAGTGACTTAGGAGTGAAAAAAAGAAAGTATAGGGAAGCTAAGGATAAATGTCAGCATAAGAAATGTGAAGAAATCGGAAAAGAGAGTTGTCGGACGGACTGACTCAGCATATACGAAAGTAGGAAAGTAGAAAAAACTACGTTGAAATTAAATGCAAGCGCGGTAACATGAATTGTGCAGCGGGATTTCTCCTCTTAAATGCAGCGAGAGAGTGAATTGTTGGAAGAAGTACACTGAAGGAATCTGTAATAGGAAGGACTTGTATGGCGACGTGATAGAAGCATAAACAGGAGTAGGGAAGAGATAGGGGATCCAGTAATACAATCAGAATTTAAAAGAGACTTGAAAGACTTAATATCAAATCAGGTAGAAGCGATAGAAAACAGTCCATTGGAAAATTTTCAAAACTACTGAGGGAAGTGGCAAAAAAAGCGACTATTCATGTTGGTGTGTATAGTCTATGAGACTGGCAATATACCATCAGACTTTCGGAAAAACTTCATTTGCGCCGTTCCGAAGATACAAGAGCTAACTGGTGCGAGAATTATCACACATTCTGCGTGACAGCTCATGCATCCAAGTTGTCGACTCGAATAATATACAGAAGAATAGAAAAGAAAACTGAGGATATGTTACATGACGAATAGTTTGGCTTTAGGAAAGGTAAAGGCGCCAGAGAGGCAATTCAGACGTTACGGATGATAATGGAAGAAAGACTCAAGAAAAGTCAAGACACGCTCGTAGGATCTGTCGGCGTGGATAAGGAGTTCGACAATATCAAACAGTACTAGGCAATCGAAATTCTGAGACAAATGTGGTTAAGCGCTAGGGAAAAATTTTTGGAAATTGGTGGTACGTTCCTATGGGACCAAACTGCTGAGGTCATTGGTCTCTGGGATTACACACTACTTTACCTAACATAAACTAACTTACGCTAAGGACAACTCACACTCCCATGCCCGAAAGAGGATTCGAACCTACGACGGGGGCAGCCAAGCGAACCCTAAGCGCTTGGGAAGACAGGTAATATACAATATGTACAGGACTCAATAAGGAACAATAAGAGTGGAAGACAAGAACAAAGAGGACGCATTAATAATTGTGTAAGACAGGGATACAGTCTCGCACTTGCTGTTCGATCTACACATCGAAGAAGCAATGACAAAAATAAAAGAAAGATTCAAGAGAGGGCTAAAAGACAAGGTGTAAGAATATCGATGTTAAGATTTGCCGATAACGTTGCCACCCTCAGTGAAAGTGAAGAGAAATGACAGCATCTGGTGAATGGAATGAACAGATTAATAAGTACGGAATATGGGCTGAGGGTAAATCTTAGTAAGACGAACGTAATTAGATGTGACAGAAATGAGAACAGCGAGAAACTTAACATCATAATCTGGGATCACGAAGCAACTGAAATTAAAGAGTTATGCTATCCAGGTAGCAAGATAACCTGTGACGGACGAGAAAAGGGAAACGTAAAAAGCAGACTAGCACTGGCGTCAAGGGTAATCTGGCCGAAAAGTAGTCTACTAGTATCAAACATAGACCTTAATTTGATGAAGAAATTTCTGAGTACGTACGCTGGGAACACAACAGTGTATGGTAGTGAAACATCGACAGTGAGACATTATGGAATATACCGAGCGAGGTGGCGTAGTGGTTAGACACTTAACTCGCATTCAGGAGGACGACGGTTCAATCCCGCGTCCGGCCATCCTGATTTAGGTTTTCCGTGATCTCCCTAAATCGCTCCATGTAAATGCCGGAATGGTTCCTTTGAAAGGGCACGGCCGACTTCCTTCCCCATCCTTCCCTAATCCGATCAGACCGATGACCTCGCTGTCTGGTCTCCTTCCCCAAACAACCCAACCCAACATCATGGAATAAATTCCATGGTGCTAGAGGGAGCTGTAGAGGATAGAAACCGTAGAGAGAGACAGAGATTGGGATACCTCCAGCAAACAGTTGAGGACGTCGGTTGCTATTGCTACATTAAGATATGGAGATTGGCACAGGAGAGTAATTCGTGAGTGGCAGCATCAAACCAGTCAGAAGACTGACGACTCAAAAAAAGAAAAGGGTCGCCATGTCCGGATGGAATCTTAATTCTGTTTTTGCAAGATTATTTTGTGGAATTGGCTCAATACTTGACTTACATCGTCGCGAATCTACAATAAATTTCAGACCAATATTATTAACATCGGTTTGCTGCAGAATCCATGTGCGTATTCTCAGTTCGAACACCATAAATTTTCTTGAGGCCGAAAAGCTTACGTCCACTCATCAGCATTGTTGTAGAAAGCATCGCTGATGAGAAACTCAACTTGCCCTTTTCTCTCGTGATATATTGCGAACTGTGGGTGAAAGGCAGCGGGCTGATTCCTTATTTCTAGATATCCGGAAAGCACTTGACACGGTGCCCCATTGCTGAATGTTAACAAAGGTAGGAGTATATGAAATAGGTTCCCAGATATGAGAGTGGCTCAAGGACTTGTTAAGTAACGGCACCCATTATATTGTACTTCTAGGTCAATATTCATGAGAGACGAAGGTATCGTGAGATGTGCACAAGGTAAGTTATTAGAACCGCTGTTATTTACTATATAAATAAATGCTCTGGTAGACAGGGTGGGCAGCAGCAGCTGTTTCCTGATGACGCTGTGATGTACGGAAAAGTGTCGAAGTTGAGTGACTGTAGGAGCATACAAGGTGACTTAGAAAAAAATCCCTTGTTGGCGTGATGAATGGCAGCTAACTCTGAATGTAGAAAAATGTAAGGTAATGCTGATGAGTAGGATAACAAACCTGTAATTTTTCGGTATGGCACTAGTAATGTACTGACTAACATAGCCACATATTTAAATATCTGGGAGTAACGTTGCAAAGCGATAAAAAATGGAAAGAGGGCGTGAAACTGTCGTAAGGAAAGCGAATGGTCGACTTCGATTTATTGGGAGGATTTTAGGGAAGTGTGGATCATCTATAAAGGAGATTGCATAAAGAACGCTAGTGCTATCTCTTATCTAATATTACTCGACTGTTTGGGATTCACACCAGGACACGTTAAAGAAAGACAGAAGCAAATCAGAGACAGGCAGCTAAATTTTTTACCAGTGGGTTTCAACAACATGCAAGTGTCGCAGAAATGTTTCCTAAACTTGTGTGGGAATTCCTGGAGGGAAGCCAATGTTCTTTTGAGGGACAGTATGGAGAAAATTTAAAGAACTGGCATTTGAAGCTGACTGTGGAACAATTCTACTGCCATCACGACACATTTTGTGTAAGGACCATGAAGTAAAGTACGAGAAATTAAAGCTCATACAGAGGCATATAAACAGTAATACCAGGGGAAGGGGAGTTCGGTCAGAAAATGCTGACTCATTATTTGTCAGTACTTTTTTATCTGTGGTGTCACATCACAAATGGGACAACTGCACAAGCAATATTTCGCTGAGAGCAATGTTAGAACCCCCTTACCTCCCACGTCCTTCCAGGAGTCATGACATCCTGCCATGTGCCGAGTTCAAGGAGGGGAGGGCCTTCACACACCCCCTGCATTTCTGTAAATGTGTATCGCATGAAACACCCATGCTTCGAGCAACCAGTCCTCCTGCTCTGGAACTAGTGGTGTGCAAACTCAGCTCCTCTCACCTTTATAATACTATATAATAATCCAGGAGCAGCGATCAGTTGGGATGATGAAGAAGAATATCGGTATGTATTATTTCAATTAATCAGTAATTATTATTATTATTATTATTATTATTATTATTATTACTATTGTGTAAGTTTAACTGCGTTCACTTCGTTTCTTGTAATGATTTTTGCCGAAATACGGCTTCAGCTGTTAAACTAAGGTGTTGCACAAGCAGAGAAGGTGAACGAGTGCCTGATCCAGTGGTGAATGAGGACAATTATTAGCTGCCCACAGGATATTTTCCCGATCTTTCTGACCTGGTATTATTCGACTATGCCATAGCACAACCACAGCGGCCAAGACCCACAAGAGTAATGTTATCCGCTAACATGTATAGTGCACATGTCAGTGGCTGAACACGTGAAAATGTAGGTTCAGCGGCTGACAGTGACGTTAAAGTAGTTGTAGAGGCAGAAAAAGCACAATGTGCTGGTGATGAGGTGCAGTGCTCAGCATAGGATTGAGACAGTCTGTGTTGTTGATGGAATATATGGACAGTAAGATGGCAGATGAGTATGACACACCTATCACACCCCAATTAACGTTTTCATGTTTGGTCGTAAAGTGTCCTTAGTGGAACTGTATGGTGAGGCAATGCTAGAATTAATCTCATGGGACACAAATATATACCTGATGCAACAAAGTGTGGTTCACCTGAAAGACGTGTATTGTGCATGTCAATTGTCACTGATATCTTCTGACGTTGGCATCAACATCACCAAGAGTATACTACGAATTTGTTGAGTATTTGAGCAATATCAGTGTAAATATTGATCAAGCTCAGCTGTGGAACAGTGTCTGTACTCCTCCTGTACCAGAGGGTGTAAGTGTTGAGACTGTAACAAATCAGTGGAGGTTGATCTAATCTAATCTAATCTGAGTTTATTGAACAAATGCCAATATATATACTCGTATATACACTCCTGGAAATGGAAAAAAGAACACATTGACACCGGTGTGTCAGACCCACCATACTTGCTCCGGACACTGCGAGAGGGCTGTACAAGCAATGATCACACGCACGGCACAGCGGACACACCAGGAACCGCGGTGTTGGCCGTCGAATGGCGCTAGCTGCGCAGCATTTGTGCACCGCCGCCGTCAGTATCAGCCAGTTTGCCGTGGCATACGGAGCTCCATCGCAGTCTTTAACACTGGTAGCATGCCGCGACAGCGTGGACGTGAACCGTATGTGCAGTTGACGGACTTTGAGCGAGGGCGTATAGTGGGCATGCGGGAGGCCGGGTGGACGTACCGCCGAAGTGCTCAACACGTGGGGCGTGAGGTCTCCACAGTACATCGATGTTGTCGCCAGTGGTCGGCGGAAGGTGCACGTGCCCGTCGACCTGGGACCGGACCGCAGCGACGCACGGATGCACGCCAAGACCGTAGGATCCTACGCAGTGCCGTAGGGGACCGCACCGCCACTTCCCAGCAAATTAGGGACACTGTTGCTCCTGGGGTATCGGCGAGGACCATTCGCAACCGTCTCCATGAAGCTGGGCTACGGGCCCGCACACCGTTAGGCCGTCTTCCGCTCACGCCCGAACATCGTGCAGCCCGCCTCCAGTGGTGTCGTGACAGGCGTGAATTGAGGGACGAATGGAGACGTGTCGTCTTCAGCGATGAGAGTCGCTTCTGCCTTGGTGCCAATGATTGTCGTATGCGTGTTTGGCGCCGTGCAGGTGAGCGCCACAATCAGGACTGCATACGACCGAGGCACACAGGGCCAACACCCGGCATCATGGTGTGGGGAGCGATCTCCTACACTGGCCGTACACCACTGGTAATCGTCGAGGGGACACTGAATAGTGCACGGTACATCCAAACCGTCATCGAACCCATCGTTCTACCATTCCTAGACCGGCAAGGGAACTTGCTGTTCCAACAGGACAATGCACGTCCGCATGTATCCCGTGCCACCCAACGTGCTCTAGAAGGTGTAAGTCAACTACCCTGGCCAGCAAGATCTCCGGATCTGTCCCCCATTGAGCATGTTTGGATGAAGCGTCGTCTCACGCGGTCTGCACGCCCAGCACGAACGCTGGTCCAACTGAGGCGCCAGGTGGAAATGGCATGGCAAGCCGTTCCACAGGACTACATCCAGCATCTCTACGATCGTCTCCATGGGAGAATAGCAGCGTGCATTGCTGCGAAAGGTGGATATACACTGTACTAGTGCCGACATTGTGCATGCTCTGTTGCCCCTGTGTCTATGTGCCTGTGGTTCTGTCAGTGTGATCATGTGATGTATCTGACCCCAGGAATGTGTCAATAAAGTTTCCCCTTCCTGAGACAATGATTTCACGGTGTTCTTATTTCAATTTCCAGGAGTGTATATATATATATATATATATATATATATATATATATATATATATATATATAGTTGCACTTACAGGCTTGAATAAGATTCATGCTGAATTCAAAGCAAACAAAAAGCAATTACTTGAATCTTCCTATAAAGCTGAATGATAGTGTGTAAAGTAAAGAAAAGTTCTACAAAGTGGTTCTTATTTACTTCTAACCTATAACAACATTACAGGTTAAGGTATCAAATAATAATAATAATAATAATAATAATAATAACACAGATATGGCAGATTAACTCATGATTTATTAAACATTTCCTGTGTGAGAGCCGGCCGAAGTGGCCGTGCGGTTAAAGGCGCTGCAGTCTGGAACCGCAAGACCGCTACGGTCGCAGGTTCGAATGCTGCCTCGGGCATGGATGTTTGTGATGTCCTTAGGTTAGTTAGGTTTAACTAGTTCTAAGTTCTAGGGGACTAATGACCTCAGCAGTTGAGTCCCATAGTGCTCAGAGCCATTTGAACCATTTGAACCTGTGTGAGATACTAATCAGTTTCGGTTCTTCTTCTACTTCAGAAGGAGATAGGCTCACAACGCTATTGCCAAATCCTTCTGAGCTGTTAAATCATAAGGTTTGTGAGTCATAGATCCAGGGTGTCGAATTCCTCAGTACTACAAATAATTACTTCATTGGGTCATTTACTTTCAACCAGAACCTCAACATAAGTATCAGAATTTAATTATTAATGGTGGAGGTACATACCTATTGTGTGTGACACTAATCAATTCGCTTCTTCTTCCATTGCAGAAGCACATGGGAAAAGAGCACTACAGCCAGATTCTTCATTGAAGTGGCTGTCACTGGCTACATTGGTCAAATGGTAGCAGGGTAGTTCTGTTGGAGTCCATGCCATCTCAGCAGAGGCAATGAGGCTACCACCCTAAACCTAGCAGTGTTGGAGTAGTACTATTGACGCTATCAACATGATCTCAGACAGGGCCTTGAGTTTATTGCCCCCACCCTAGCGGTAGCAGGATGGTGCTGTCAACATCATCAACATCGCTCCATCCAGTGCCTACCTGAGCTTGTGCAGCAACGGCAGGTAAATCACACTGACACGCTAGACTGGTCTGTGGTTGCTGGAGATTTCTGGGGTAGGATCTTAAAGTCCCACATTGACAAGGCCATACTGGATTTTATGATTTCCTTCATGCATCATTAATGCCCAGCAGTATCCTGTCATCAGATGCAAAGCAATTTTCTTGTGTGAGCTGTTGCAGTCCCTAAAGTAGGAAGCAATGATGCTACAGAAACATTTACCATCGGACTGTTGGTGAATGATGGCATGATATCACAGGTCCTGTCAATTGCAGAGTGGTATTGACAATTTATGAAGGTCATCATACCCAAACGTTTGTCTGATATGAACGGAAAAGTGTCTGGCAAGGTGCAAGATGCATACTGAAACGTGATGTGTACTGGCATCATTTTGATCCATTTAAAGAGTAGTTCAGTTTTATCCTTCTCCTAAATGATACTGTCGTTGTAGAGGCATACATTTACCTCCAGAATTTAGATGAGAAAGATGAATAATGTCTCACATCGTCACCTCTGAATTGTGACAGAAATTACTCAAAAGATACATGTCATAGAGGTAACTAAAGGAAATCTAATGTCTGCAGGCATTATAACTTTGGAAGACGTCTACTTCTCTCATCCAGTCCCACACCTGTCAAAATTCCAAAGGCTCAACCCTAATCACTCGGTTCACATTTATGGTCTACATGTATATGAGAAGAATAGCAAGTCAGGAGATGTGAAGCATACTGTAGTTGGTCCCATCTGCCTTTCCAAAGTAGCAGGTTAACATTTTATACACATAAATCTAATGCTATTCTTCAAAGATGAGAAGCAGCATTATGTTTGGATCAAAAATATGTCCCACTACCTTCCGTCCAAATCAGTAAATATGAGCATAGATGGCATTTTTCCCATAGATACCTCAACTCTTTTACCAAGTGTGCGTATATAGAAAGTCTTCTGATTTATTGCTTGAGCCAGAAACTGGTATGAGTGGAAATTCCTAGTAAGGATACAAAGTTCTTAAAATTTATGAACACCCACCACCAGAAACGACGTCTCTTCATTGCATGCTCTGATGGACTGTTTAGAACTTCCTGTGGCACATTGTGAGGGTGATACCAACGCCTCTAACACCTCTTCCACCCATCGACATGTACTGTATGCGGCAGAGTAACGGGTCATATGATTCCAGTCTCAACAAATAAGACTAATATTGCAGGGAAAACCTTTCAAGATTTTGCTCTCAGAGCCTGAAAAATTTGCGGTGGATGATGATGGCCTTTATACCAAAAATATTCCAGTGAGTAGCCTACAGGAGAGTGATGTCTCATACAAGCAGGTAGTTACGGGGCATATTTGTGAACTCTCTTTAGATAGAAAAGTGGATACTTCACATAAAGACCGCTGTACTGTAAAGGGGAATACTCACAGTGCAGCGTCCAACACAGGCAACCTGAGGTACAAACAGCCATGGAATATACCCGTCCTTTTCATTAATTTGAGGGGATTTAATACTAATTCTCTTGTTGAACACTTTTGTGATTTTGGGTTGGAGAATCTGATTTAGAGAATTATGCTATATTATTTATGGAGACATATGTGCAACTTCCCACAGACGTTTTTGAGAAATTCCAACGTGTATGCCTGAGCACATGCACTCTGGATCCTATCTTCTATTACACCATGCCATGGTTTCAGGAGGCAGAATGTTAAAAAAGACACGCATTAATTTGAAACTGCTGACTAATGTTGATATGTTGCTTTTTCTCAGAACGCAGGACTCCCAGGGGACCTTTCCAATGCATCCACAGGTCGACCCAGCTGAATAACCTACGACTCAGTGATGTAGAGGGCCATCTGAGTATTTGAGTTACATAGTTTACTAGGATGTGAAAAATTTCTACAAACAGGTCATGCAATGATCTTTAAGGCCCATGTGTTTCTGCTGGCTCTTCATAGATGAAATTGACAAATAGAAGAACAGGTGTCTCAATATCACTGCTGATGGTATAGGGTCTATATCCTGGAGGCAGACTTGGAAATACCCATCGATTTACATGATGCTCACAGTGATCCGGCATTGTGTCCTGAGCGCCTAGTCCCGCAAAATAATTCTGCATACAAGCTCATGACAACGCTAGGCAATAAGCAGATATACGTTCTACAATTTAGAAACCTTGAGGAATATCTAGCATATGGGGTGCAACTTCTGAAAATCAGGTGTGTCATCTCCTTCAAGCAGTGCCCCTGGTTGAAGTAGTGAATTGATTTAAACCCTGAATATAGGACTTTCGTGACGTGTGATTTTCAAACATATTTTTTATAAATTAATGAATAATTCCATTTTTTTCCAAAAACATGGAGAATGTCAGAAACCATCATGATATGTACTTCGTCTACCATTGGGATGGGGGTTGCGGTGCAAAAGATTACATGACTAAGCCAAACTTTAAGCGGGCCCCATTCTTCAATGAAGGACTAGTCACTGTAAAAATGGCTAGGGTATCAGTGGAGTTCACAAAACCTGTCTAGATCAGTATGTGTGTCCTTGACATCTCGGATTCTTCATATGTACAAGTTTCATTACAAATGCGCAAAATCGTATTTCACTGACGCTCAAATTACTTTATATGTATACAGACAGTTTCATCTACTGGATCCCTATGAAGTAATTTGATGGACTCCTGAGGAATTCCACATGTCTGAATTTATGGCTGATAGTCATCATGGCATAACAACTTATATCAACAAGGTTATGTCATAGTGACGGGCAATGCCAATAGTTTGCAGATTGTGGAGTTTGTATTGCTGAGATCTCAGATGTATGCATGTGCCACCCAGAGACAGGCTAAGGTACTGCGTCATGCAGCCTCACAGCCACTCACAATAAAGACCACGAAGAGTGTGTGTTTACTGATGATGAGTCCCCACGTGCGGTGCAGTAAGGAGTGTTTCGGTTATGGCGTCATGAGCTACATACTGCACTGCACCTGAAAGTCTGTCAAGTTATGAAAACTAAAGCTTTGTCTGTTCAGACGCGATCAGGACACTCCCATTCTCACACTTTTTGCTTGAGTGAATGTGTGGTTTTGTGTGTGTGTGTGTGTGTGTGTGTCTGTGTGTGTGTGTGTGTGAGTGAGTGTGTGTGTGTGTGTGAGTGTATGTGTGGTTATCTGTACTGAGTGTGCTTGTAAAAGAAATTGTTTATAATTGGTGTGTGTTTGTGTGTGCAAAAATCTTAAGACTGACATGTGTCAAACTCGATCTGTTGACCGATGTTGGTATGTTTCTTTCTTTCGAATTCAGGATTCGCAGGAAACTTTGCCAGTGCGCCTACAGGTACACTAATGTGAGTAACCTGCAACTGAGTGAGGGGGAGAAGAGGCCAACCTCGCAGTGACGTCAGCTGAAGTAACGGATCCCGTTCAATCCAACAAGCTTATCAGTAGCCAGGAGGCCGGTCGGAGTGGCTGTGCCGTTCTAGGCGCTGCAGTCTGGAACCGAGCGACTGCTAAGGTCGCAGGTTCGAATCCTGCCTCGGGCATGGATGTGTGTGATGTCCTTAGGTTAGTTAGGTTTAAGTAGTTCTAAGTCCAAGGCGACTGATGACCTCAGAAGTTAAGTAGCATAGTGCTCAGAGCCATTTGTGAAGTAGCCAGGAGTACTATTCCCACAAACCACTGACCCAGGAATATTAAATTATAATGATGACATACGAATCATTATTCTGCATCGAGATGGACTGATACTTCCAAAGCCACACGAGTTAGCGGCTCTGTCTAAGGCGTCTTGCCATGGTTAGCACGGCTCCCTCTGTCGGAGGTTAGAGCCCTGTGTGTTGTCCTTAGCGTAAGTTAGTTTAAGTTAGCTTAAGTAGCATGTAAGCCTGGGGACCGATGACCTCAGCAGTTTGGTCCCATAGGAACTTACCACATATTTCGAAAAAAATTGATACTTTCAAGCAAGGGTTTCCTTTATTTGTAGAAGCTATTCATCCAATCGGCACAATCAGTAATGTCTAACCATACACATAAAACATTCTCGTCTTTCTTTCAAGAAATAAGATACAGTCTCTAAGGGCGGGCCATCCTACAATCTCTTCCGTTTGTAGATTTTTGATGGCTGTCCGAAGATAAAATCGTGACTTAAAGATAGTATCTACAGTGTGACTACTAATACCGGTAGGGGATATGTCCTGGACGCAGAACTAAATTACCCCCCCCCCCCCCCTCTATTTATATGAGGCATTGTATCCTGTGGACTTAGTCCCACAAAATGGTTCCGTCAACAACATGAGATATTACTGTGGGTTTCTATGACACACAATCTACTCGTATCTCAGCAGCCGCAATGAAGGTCCGATCCTTCACTCTGGCAAATTCATCATTGGACACATATGACTGAGATTGCTGCGTGTTCCATCCATACAGACTGTTATCTTATTTCTTGAAACAGAAAGGCGGATACATCACGTGTAAGGCGCAGTGTTATTGACTGCGTCATGGCTTTCTTAGGTGTAGATACTATCTTCAAATATAGGAAGCTCCTGCTTGGAAGTATCAATCCATTTTGGTGCTGAGCAATTAATGATACCTAATCATCATTATTATATGTAAGCGTAGGCTTCCGCGGCCGTAGTCTTCTTCAATAAAATTCTTCAGGGTATCAGATCGCATCGTCATAATTTAAAATGCGCCAACGTTTCGGCCAGCGTTGCAGCTAGCCTTCATCAGGGCCTTACGTGTGTAGACACAAACACACGTAAGGCCCTGATGAAGGCTAGCTGCAACGCTGGCCGAAACGTTGGCGCATTTTAAATTATGACGATGCGGTCTGATACCCTGAAGAATTTTATTGAAGAATTATTATTATACTTTGCTGACAGAAAAGGTTTGTGAGAATAATATTCCTGGCTAATGATGTGCTCATTCTATTGAAAATGTGGTGTTCTTCGATTGATGTCATATGAAGTTGGCGTGTACTGCCACTCACTCAGTTGTGAGTTATTCGCCTTAGTGTAAATGTGGACACACTGGCAATGTCCCCCACGAAATCCGAGTTCTAAAAAAGCAACATACCAACATCGGTCAACTATCTGAGATTCGCACATGTCTTTTTTAATATTGTGTGTAGACACAAACACACACTGAATATATACAATTTGCTTACAAGCACACGCAGTTTGCAGTTATGTACACATTATACATAATAATATATACAACTCTCTCCCTCTCGCTCTCTCTCTTTCTCTCTCTTTCTCTCTCTCTCTCTCTCTCTCTCCCTCTCTCTCTCTCTCTCTCTCTCACACACACACACACACACACACAACCACACAATCACTCAAGTGAGTAATGAGAGAATGGAACTGTCCAATCTAGAAAGATGAAGTATATGTTGTCGTGACACGACAGACGAACTTCCAATGCACTGCAGTATGTACATCATGAACCATAAATGAAAGACTACTTGATGTAACACATAACGTGGCTCATCATCAGAAAAATACGTGAAGCACTCCTTCAGCCCATCTCTGGTGGCACCTGCAGATACTTGTTATGCATACATCTTCGATCTGACGCTTCTGATCTCACAATGTGCGAGTTATTCGCCTCATCCATTCCTCTTGTTCTGACGTGTTGTGATATAATGATTATGGGCAATAAATCCAGACATGTCAAATTACTTGGGATTAAATATTTCACATGGATCATGACCTTTTACCCAGTAGATCAAACTGTCTGTTTCCATATAAAGTGACTTCACATCAGTGAAGTTCAGTATTGCAAACTTGTAATGGCATTAGTCCATGTGAATTTCGGAGACGTCAAGAATATACATAGTGATATAGACAGGCTTCGTGCATACCACTGAAATCTTAACCAGCAGAACCATCCAAATGGCAGAGATCGTTGCTTGGCCGTCCCTAGAGATTGTTTTCATCCAGGTGAAGTGTGTAACTCAAATCGTCAGATGACCTGTACGTCACCTCCCTGAATCGAGGGCTGTTTTATTTGGTGTACCTGTAGAGGTCCTTGTATAGTCCCACGTGAATCACGTGTTTGAAAAAATCAACATATCAACATAGGTCTACAGTTTGAGAGTGCTATGTGCCTTATTTAGTATTGTGCCCTACGAAAGCTCTGGTGTGGTTTAATAAAAGGCAGTATCTAGTGTGTATATGCCTCAGGTAACGCTCCAGAATTTCTTAAGAATCAGATGCGAGAAGGTGTAAATTGGCTCCACGTACAATTTTGCATAACCCTGTATATCACAGATTCTGAACCCTTATCATACTATGACAGTGTGCCTATACTTCACATTCGTTACAGCGATGGCTGTGAGTTTACTAGTGAATGTGGTTAGATATAGCATCCTGGTTTTGTGGATTCTCTCTATAGAATCCAGGTTCTTGTATGGAAAGAACCCCTTCTTTGTTACGAATTGAATCTATACATCATCGGTGTATGCAGATCAAGCGATAAGCATATCCTCCAAACACACAGTCTCAGCAAGTATATGAAGAGGTAGTTTATGAAGAGGTGCCGGCATAAATTGTAGTGAATGCAGGAGAGGTGTCATTGACTTAGAGAATGAAGGGTATATTTCCACATTGTCAGGTAATATACTGAATTTATCATTCTCCAACGCGGAAGTATCAAAGTGCTCCACAAGAAGGTAAGCATCATACCCAATCAAATTAGTGAAGAAGTCAGGTATGTGTCATGCCGCTGTGTACTTCAGGTTCCATGTGTTGTGAGCTGCACTGTGAAACTTCCCCATTAGATGACAGTGGTCTCTACATGGAGTTTCCGCCTCTCTATCCAAAAGCATGTCAGAAATACGACATTAACAGTCCACATGCATAAGGCATCATTCTCCTGCAAGTAGGTCATTGGAATGCTTTCGGCATAAGAGCCATTGAGATTCAAGAGCAACCATCTTGCCGGAGTATCATCGCCATACAAGTCAAATTTGTTTGCTATTGGAATCACACGAGCATACAACCCGATACATTGCCACATACAGTATGTGTCGTTGCCTGAAAGTGGTGTTGGAGATGTTGGCATCACCTTCACAGCGCGCCACAGGAACTAGTAAATACTATATAAAATACTCTCAAAGGCAGAATACACAACAAAGGGACATTGTTCCTCTTGTTGGGCATTTTTGGCATCAATTTCTTTTTAAGCTCAGTGGCCGTTCTTACATGTACTGGTTCCTGGCTCAAGCAGTCATTCAAATGTGTTCCTAATAGATCATGCTTACTAAAAGAGTTGAGACATCTACAGCAAAAGTGCCGTTTATGCCAATATTTATTCATCTTGGTAGAAAGTGGGCAGGATCTGTTGTTGATGAAAATGTAGTGTTGCTTCTCTTCTTTGGAGAACCGATGTAAATTTACAATAAATCTACATTTTAGGATGATGACTGTCTGCTTTGGAAAAGTGAGGCATACCTACTACCTTATACTTCACATCTCCTGGCTAGGTTTTCTTCTCATGTTCATATAGTTCAAAAATGTGAACCAACTAATTAGTGTTCTGTCTCTCAAGTGTTGACAGATGTGGGACTGTGTGGGACACTGAGATGCCTTCAAATTATAATCCCTGCAGATGTAAGATGTCTTGCACTTACCTGTACAGTACGTATTATTCAAGTAATTTCTATCAGAAGTCAGAAGCGACCATGCAAGCCATTATTCATCACTCTCATCTAGATCCTGGACATTAGGACATGCCTTTTAGAGGCAGTATGACCTGGGACAAGGATTAAACTGGACTCGCATTAACTGAATCAAATATGTGTGAGTACTCAAGACTCAGCAGTTTAGTAGACACTTTTCCCTACATATCGGATAAAGCTTTAGTATGACACTACTGCGAAATTTTCCATACCACTGTGCAGTTGACATGTTCTACAATACTGCCCCGTTTTTCTCCCTTGGGTTGACAATATTTGTCTCTACAGCATCGTTGCTGGCTTCTATAGGGGTGCAGAACCATTAGAGTAGAGAGTCGTTTTACACATGATGGTGGAATATTGCTGACATTGATGATTTCAGTTAGCTCCATTTCCGTCGCTGATTGGCATTCATGAAGGGATACAGGTGGATCCCATAAACCAGCACTGAAATTATTGGCTATAAAATCCCATCCCTGAGAGCACCAGGAACCAAAGACTAGTCTAATATGGTTATGTGATTAACCTGCTGTTGGTGAACAAGACAGGCTAAGGGTCTGGTACTGATAGACCATGGATGGGTTGATGGTGATGACATTTATGGCACCACCCTACTAGTACTATGCAGGGGGTGATAGCCAATTGTTCTATTAGTGATGACATCAACAGCACTGCCATGCGATCTACAGTCAAAGGTGATGTAGACATCGACACCACCATCAATGAAGATACCAGTGGCCCACCTTGTTTTACAGTGGAAGAATAAACAGAATTGATTAGTAGCAATAGACAAGTACATACACAAATGATAATTAAATTCTCATACTTATGTATAATTTCTGGATGACAGTCAGTGGTCAGAATTAAGTAATTAGGCGCAATCTTGTAGACTTTTAAATGTCTGGATTTATGGCCGATAATCCGTACTGCCTAAGACCTCAGAACAAGATGGTTATCAACCTGTTAGAGGATGATGGAAAAGACTTGTAGGTTATGGCGTTTTTAGGGATGAGATCGAATGTGTGCGTACCATGTAGATTCAGACGACACAGAGATATAGGTTAAGGGAGAGCATCATGGAGCTTCACATACGCTCTTGATTGAAGACTGTGAGGACTATCTGTTTGCTGATGATGAACCACCTAGTATGGTGAAGCCAGTAGTCATTTGGTCACTGGGGCATGTATACATACTTCACTGCAACTGGAACTCAGTCTGTCATGTCATTTGATCCCATGGGATTGGAATCCTCCCATTTTGACCCTACTCACTCAAGTGAATGAATGTGTGATTGTGTGTGTGTGTGTGTGTGTGTGTGTGTGTGTGTGTGTGTGTGTGTGTATGTTATTATGTGAACATTGCCACATATTGTGTGTGATTCTAAAAAAGTGTGTTTCTGTGTACATGTACTGTTGTTCACCTAATGCTGCTAGGCCTGTTACACTCTAAATATTGCAAGTAAATAAAAAAATCATCTTTGTATAATATATCTCATCTAGCTGATTTTCTGCTGTTACGTAAATAAGATTACTCTGTACTTACTTAATCTGTCTTTTTTAAGAGATGTAAATGTTGTTTCTGCTGTAAAGTAACTCAGCAGTCATAGAAGTTATTGTATAGTTATCAGTTTCTGTTATATAAAAAAATCTTTCTGCATTGACTCAATCTCGTTTTCTGACAATTATGTATTACATCACCTGTTAATTTGCTATATCTGTGTCATTGTTAATATTGTTTGATCCTTTCACCGTTAAAGTTATTGTAGGGTTGAAGTAAATGAGAACAAAATTACAGAAAAATCTTTTTATTTTACATACAATCTTCCAGCTTTACAGAACGATCAAAATAATTCTTTCTGTATATACTTTGAATTCAGCCTGAACTATATTCAAGTCTGTAAGTGCATTTACATACATGGACAGTCTCTGAGTAAATTCAACCTGCATTGATGTTACAGTTACAAGCGAAATACTTCCACTCTTTGGCACAGAAGGAGCACAGACAATGATGTGCTGCTCCACTTGATCAACATTTATACTGTTATTGAAAAAATCTTCAATACATTTATAGTAAACTTCTTTCACATATTGATGCCACAGACACAATTTATCAATGGCAATTGATAGTGCACAACACAGGTGTTTCAGTGTATCTACACTTTCGTGTCCAAGTATATATTCATGTCCCATGAGGTTAATTCTAACACTGCCTCAACATACATATCTACCATAGACGCTTTACAGCCAAACATCTGAATGTCAATATAAATGTTAGATGTGTCATACTTATCTGTCATCTTCCCATCTCTGTATTCAATGATACTGCATACATAGCCTTACTAATACTGTGGTGATGGCACTTTAGCACCACAACATTGCACGTATCTACATCTGTAACTAACTGAAAGTTATTGTCACGTGCCACACCTACATTTTCACATTTAGAACCATTGACAGTTGCATGGTACATGTTATCGAGTATCAATACTCTTGGGGAACTTGGCCACTGTAGTTATACTCTGCATAATCGAAGAACAGCAAGTTTGAGATGTCAGGAAGACATCCAATGTGTTGCAGCTGAGTGTCCTTGTTTACCACTGGATCAGGTGCTCATTTGGCTGCTGTTTCCATGCTACAGCACAGGCTGGCAGCTCATAGTGAGCACCAGTAACAAATATAGCAAACAACTAAGTATCAATGGAGTGTACAAAGTAATAATAATAATTAGAGACAAACTGACATAATACATTCCTATATTCTTCATCCCAAGCTGATTCCTGCTGCTGGGAGCACTTCATTCTATACAGCTAACGGTCAATCTGCTTGCAAAAACCTAGGAGTTCAGAAACTGATACCAAAATATGACATGCACAGTTATCGCAGCTGTAATATGGCACCACAGATAAGAGTGCAGACATGTAATGAGTCAGCCTCCAGAACACTTCTTGCCCTACTACTGACAGTCGTTTTTCTCTCGCAATATTTGCGAGTGGAACATGAGAGGAAATGACTAGCAGTGGTACATGGTACACTCTGCCACACACTGTAAGTTGGCTTGTGAAGCACGTATGTAGATGTACAAACCATTGTCATATAATATACAAATAGTACTAGACTTATTAACCGTATGTTGAATTACGCCTACCAGGAAGTTCAGAAATCATTCAAAAAGCTGGTACTTTAATCCGTACAGTCGTGTTTTGCACAACTGGCTAGAGTGCATAACCTTCTTATATTACCTACCCGAATTAAGTAACACGAAAAAAATCTAGACAGAGTTACGTGCTTCCCTTGCATATCATTGACGAACAGAGCATATTTAATTAATCCTGTACATTATTTGCCTAGGACTTCTTGATTTCTACTAAGAAAATGTTGAGTCTCCAAAAAGATAATAAAAATCGAAAACAAAATGATTTCCACAGTTCTAAAACCGATAGATGCCAACGATACCGGCCTGCATTTACGCGCATCTCTCTAACCTATCTTGAAAATGCTTCTTTGTTCCTACTGGTTCCCTTCACTGCTCGTCTGACCTACCATAAACTTAAGTAGAAACGGCAACAAGTTCTTTCATATGATCTATGTACAGTTGCACACATAACTCATTAGGCCTTGTAACCTGTCCTCCGATATAGGTGACTAGCTACTCTTCACGCACATATCTCAATATCTGCCACTTTTTCATCAGTGCAAAGAATTAAAGGAGAAAACGTATTATGATCTTCTGTAGTTAAACATATTCTAAAGGCCGAATCAATATTTCACTCATACCTGCAACATTTTCTGCTTTTAACGAGTATCCGAGGACGCGAGATTTATTCAAACACTAAATGACAATGCCGTAATTAGACGTCATCGCTCTGTCATGTTGCGTTCTACGTAATTCTCTGGAACTGATACTCCGTTATCCAAAAATATTATTAAGTCATTTTTAATACACGCTGTATTAAACAGAAAACTAGGGAACGTGTTATTCAATTTTGCTAATTTAAACGTAATAATAATTGCCTCTCTAAATCCTATACATGATTTTCAGTCTTTTGCAGTTAACTATTTCACTGTAAATTGCAGAATCTGGGATGCAGTGAAATCGACAATATTTTTAATTATATCATGTTCCACCGTGTTGCGTGTCAGTTACAGTATGGCTGCGATATGTTCATATTTCGTTGGAATTATAGTTAATAATTCACTGGCTCCTGCAGTACTGTGTGGGAACAGAATACTATTTTCACGCCAGTACGCTAGATAATATTTTTATTAAAGTGGTGTAGATCCGTTATTGAAATTGCAATTTATGAAATATGTACGCTTTTCCATTTTAGGCAAATTAATAAACTCGTAAATTCTGTATTTGTGTTATGAACCTAAGGAAACAGTTACAAAATAGCTCACATATTAACTTCACCTATGGAAAGCTATTCATATATTTGGACAGCTGGAAAGTATTTAACCGAACTTTCGTAATAATCGTGAGTATAACTGTTAAATGGAAGGGTTTTACCTCCAGCTCACGTTTTTATAAACGTACTGTGTTAGCATCCAGGCTCTTTAAATACTTCGAAACACAGCATGCTGTTGATTGTTACAAGTTTTGTTTTCCCGATTACTTACGTCTTTCAATATTCCGATTTAGAGAATTAGCGCTGTTACTATGCTGTTCTGCCATTTTCTGAATGCCTTTCTGATTACACTGGTTCAATAGTCGACGATTTATATCAGGTACATATTCCTCAGAATTCTTCTTCGGTGTGGGGTGTTTTTGCGCTACAGTTATTATAACTTAAAGGAGTAAAAATAATTTTTATGTTATCTGTGGCACTGATTTGAAATATTACTAAACAAGCAAGCCAGGCTTGGAACAGATAGCTTCACATTAAAAATTCGTACAAATACAAGGATACATTCTTGTACACATTCCTAGTCAAATGGGCAAACTTTAACGTGATATTAGTCTTTAATCTTCCTTCTTTTGTCTGATGGGTGCTTGAATCAATTCTTTTTAGATTACTAAGCTTTTACGCGATGTAAGCTGATCAGTAGCAACTAGTGGTCATGGTACACACTGACTGGACATTTGATGCTTCTTTGCACTTGTTAACTGTCGAAATTAAGGGACAGAAATTTAATACACAAACAGTATGTGTCCATTCCGTTACGATTTGGATATGAAAAACAAAAGTCATATATTCAAAATAATATTCCGCTGCACCATATTGTCCATTTTTGGAGTTGTATTTAGTATAGCAGTACAACTTTCTTGGATATCCTTAGTTGCATCATAGAAGTACCCTCTCATTTACAGCTTCAATTTTAGGAACAGTCAGAAGTCGGTTGGGGGCTAATACAGCGAATACTGTGGGTGATCCAGAACTGTGATTCGTTTGCTGCCCAAAAACTCGTGCACAATCTCCGCTTGGTGCGCTGCGGGATCGTGCCGGAGCAGCAGCTAGATACCTACCTTTCGGTATTCGGGTCGAATTTGAGCCCTGATATGACTGCTGTGCTAGTTCAAAAATGGCTTTGAGCACTATGGGACTCAACTGCTGAGGTCATCAGTCCCCTAGAACTTAGAACTAGTTAAACCTAACTAACCTAAGGACATCACAAACATCCATGCCCGAGGCAGGATTCGAACCTGCGACCGTAGCGGTCTTGCGGTTCCAGACTGCAGCGCTTTTAACCGCACGGCCACTTCGGCCGGCTGCTGTGCTAGTGCTTTGACTTTCTACACAGCTGTTTTTGGAACTTCAGTAATCGTAACGCCGCAGCTTGCTAAGAGATAGCATTGCAGTTTGGAATTTTAGACGAGCAGTTCTAAAAATGTTCAAATGTATGTGAATTCCTAAGGGACCAAACTGCTGAGGACAAGGGTCCCTATACTTACACACTACTTAAACTAATTTAAACTAACTTATGCTGAGAACAACAAACACACCCATGCCAAGCAGTCCTAAGAGGACTAGTACTGACTGTGTATTCGTCAACCACGAAAGATTTCTCATTAACCATGCAGACAAAATAAAATGATTGATATTGTGACCTGTACTCCAGCTGGTTCATTTGAAACGTAAACACATAGTACGATCAATTTCAGCGGTGGTCGCAAAACTACTATACTAATCAAGTTGACAAATAGTTTACTTGAGTGGTGGCATCGCATCTGTGTCAAACAACAAAGTTTTCACCTTGCCCCGTACTGGCTATTCTGTACAGTCACTGAAGCAAAGATTACGACCGATGTCATCGATGGGTTACTTGATCATATTGTAATTTAGAGTAGTACGTATTTGTTTAAAGTACCTGTTGTAGCTATGAATTGTCGTACCGGTGGAGAGGATGTCAGTAACCCCCGAACCGGTTAGTTGCCAAACCTGCTTGACTAACCATCCGTTTGGAAGAGTCCGTTATGCAGAGAGACAAAGAGAGAGAGGGGGGCGGGGGAGAGGGAGAGCTGTGTTATGCAGTTGGAGCCACCTTTCAGCACTCTGTCAGGCAGACACCGCGCTGCTGTTCCGGCCGCGGCGCGCGGCGCTCGGCTGTTTTCCGGTGGCAGATTGCCCTGCTGGCAGGCAGAGTTGGGTTCCCGGCGCGGCACGGCGTGGCGGTCGAGTCAACCAGCCGGGGTGCTGCGGGGAGACAAATGACGAGCGCGATAGCGCGGTTCACCGGCTCCATTAGTCTAGCGACAGCCATCTGCGGGATCGCTTCATCAGCGGTGCCCTGCGATGCTGCAGGCAGCAGGAACGCCCCGCCGCGCCGCTCCGCGCCGGACGGCAAAGTGATTCTGCTCTCTGCCCTCCGGCGACCACTGTCGTCGTCTCTCCCTGCTGTTCCGTGCAGTAACCACCCCGACAATCCCTCCAGTTCCACCAAAGACGCTGGAGATCAAGTCGACTCCTAGTAACGCTCAGGGCCCACGCACTGGTTTCCTGGTTAGTTCTGTAATAGGCCATTTAACGCCCAGGTTCTAATCTTAGACAAATGCGTTGTCGTCAATATAAGGATAATAAAAGGTAGCTTTCACATTTTTATTCCTAAGGGAAATATGAGGAATTGTGGACGATTAATAGCATTGTTGGTGGATATGTTGCGTAAATACTCAACTGCCTAGAGTGAGACGAAGATGTCCCACCTGATTGGACCGATCTCAGCCAAACTAGGTACGCATATCACTTACTGTTTGGAAAGAATCGCTGTGGGGCTAAGGATCATAAGCCTGTCAATACGATGGGGGTAAGGGAAAAAAAGCAGTATAGCCAACGACGCGAAATACCCATAATTTAGTCATCCACTTTTTAAGAAAGAGAGCCCTTAGTGACCTGCATCAAACATTTCACGTAATTTCAAACATTTCCGAAACTTTACCACGCATGAAGCATCACCTTATATTTTATTACTTTTTTACTACTAATACGTGAAATCCTTCACGATACTTCTTGCAGACAGTATTCCCAAACAGTATTGAATGTGATGGGATTTTACGACACATAATTCAAGAGATACGACATCATAAATATTGGGGTGAGGGAAAATTTGTCACATCATGCAAGATGTTTAAATTTATTACCTATTTACAATTAACTCTGTTCACAACACATTTCCCAGACAGTAGCCACGTATACCACTGGAGCCGGCCGGTGTGGCCGTGCGGTTCTAGGCGCTTCAGTCTGGAACCGCGTGACCGCTACGGTCGCAGGTTCGAATCCTATTTCTAGTATGGACGTGTGTGATGCCCTTAGATTAGTTAGGTTTAAGTAGTTCTAAGGTCTAGGGGACTGATGACCTCATGTTAAGTCCCATAGTGCTCAGAGCCATTTGAACCATTTTTTTTACCACTGGATGTACCTGCAAAATAGTACCACTCTACAGCTCCTAATTCAGGAGATGCGACGTCATAAACATTCAACTGTGTGATAATGAAACTGCAGGCGAAATTTGCTAGACATACAGGTGAGAAACGCGTTAAAAACATGTGCGGTGTATGGTAAACCTATGTGAAATACATCTGACATGTGCGAAAAGGAGCAAAGTCACTCTTAAACCCCTGGAAGGATTTGAAGCAAATTTAAAATCACGTCAGTCCATGTCTACCGCAGTGGCACTGTTGCAGCAACCGTAATAGATCTTTAGAACAGAGAAAAAGTATTAGATGCACAAGACAGGGTATCTAATTCTCACATGTTCGCCTGTTCTAGGCATCATCAGACAATGTGGGGAGAGTACAAACAGGTATAAGTATAAATTACTGGTAATGACAACAATAAATTAATAAATTAAAAATATCTATAGGTGACATACACCGGTTGGACTATGGAGCACAGAGCCACATTTGTGTTTCAGAGAATGGTAAGGGGTATAAATTTTTACTCATGAAAAGTGTTGCACTATAACTGAACTTATCAACAAAAGTTCTTGCTAATTGTAACAGAACTGTCTCACGTAATTGTGAGTCTCATAGAACTGGGAGGAAACAGCCCGACAGCCACTGTCTTTGCTTCGTTAGAACACCGATAAAAATCGTTCTACTCGGAACCACAGGTCAAACATGATTAAGAGTACCAAAGAACTGTGACGCAACAGCCACATAGCCAATATCAATGCTTCATTACATCACCTAGAAGTAACATGGAATAAGGTAATGACAATAGGGAAAGGAATCATACTAAAGCTAATACGTGGTACCTAACTTAGGAAAATATTCATATTCAGTGAGCAGAAAAAAGTCATGAGTGCAAACTATAATCATATAATGACTGGACTACGACACCTTTGCCAAATGACTGGACACTAATAAGAAAGAAGAAACACTTGAAAGTTTATAGTCAAATATGTAGCAACGAAGCCAGAAGCAACGTTAAACCGGAAAACTAACTCTGACGATGACAACTTATCCATGAAGCAACCGCCCCAGGATTACAAATACAGTCTGTATATAATGCTCCAAGCATGCGCTGTCATATCGGAAACTAGACTTCCACGCAAGTGTCGAGGCCCCCTGGAGCCATAGCAAGAAAAGGCTCGCAAGGGGGCGGGCTGTAACTTAACTAACCAAGGGCTAAGGCTATAAACAAAATAATCAATTAATAATGGAGGTAGCACCCTTCATTTAAAAATACGCATCAAATATCGAAAAATTTTTGATGTTTTGAAAAGATTTGTTTATTTAATAGATTCAGATATTTGAAAAAGATATGTTTGGTAATTTCAAACTCTTCCAATAAATTCAGTTTCTTGCCTTTCTTGTCCACATGAAGGATTTTAAGATTTTCTAAATCTGGTTGCCGAGGTCCAGAACATTTGAGGTGCTGGGCAGAGGGGGAAAACGTCTTTATCTGACCTTTTATTGTCAGCAGATGCTCGATAAACCTAACAGCGGAAGATCTCTCTGTTTGGCCGATATATAACGAATGAAAAAACGCTGCAGTCCCCAATATTAATTCTTCACTTGCATCTGCAGCGTGCGCAAGCACACATATGGCTATCCCAGTTTTTGGGTCGTTTTCATACGACTTGGCTAAGAAATATCGGCATACTAAATCCAAGTTGTTTTTTCAAAGGGCTCTCCAGTTTAATACACGCTCCGCTATAAGGAGCAAACTATCGGAAATTTATTCTCTAAAACAGGTTCTACAAAATTATGTAGACCGAATGTTCCACTGAGCATATCGATCAAACAGAGAGATTTATCGCTGTTAGGTTTAGCGAGCATCTACTACAAACAGGATCAGGTGATATAATTTTGCCCCTTTGCCCAGAAAATCTTCCGAACATCGGCCCCCAGATTTAACAAATCTGAAAGTCCTTCACGTCACCAACAAATGCTAGAAACTGAATTTGTTGGAAAAGTTTGAAATTTCTAAGTTTATGTTCTTTAACTTTCCTAGCCCATCAAATGAACAAGTCTTTTCGAAACATCAAACATTTTTCGATATTATGATGCGGAACTTCAAATGATGGTAGCCATCTGTATCGCATATCGATGATTTTATTTAAGTCTTAGAAATCAGCTAGTTATGTTGGAGCGCGCGATCCTGCGAGTCATTTCTCGCTTTGTCTCCACGAAGCCATGACACTTGCTTGGCAGTCCAGTTGTCGGCATAACAGCGTGTGCTAACAGCATTGTTAACAGACCGTATTTGTGTACCTGCGGCGGTAACTTCGTGGGTAAGTTATCATTGTTACAGCTAGTTTCCCGGTTTAGCGTTGCTTCTGGCTTCGTTCCTTCATATTTTTCGAAAGATTTTTGGTGGTTCTTAATTGTTATTAGTGTCCAGTCATTCCCCAAAGGTGTAGTAGCCTAGTCATTGTATGGGTTTATTTTGCACTCTTGTCATTCCTATTCATTGAATATGCCTATTTGCCTAAGTTAGGTACCGCTTGCATGCTTTAGTTGCTTTCCTTTTTCCACTGTCATTAACTTTTTCCGTGTTGCTTCCAGGTGATGTAAAGGTGCATTGAGAGTGGTCATGTGGCTGTTACCTCTCAGTTCTTTGAGACTCTTAAACACTTTTGTTGCCCCTGTTACGAGTAGTAAGAATTTTATCAGTGTTTTAATGAAACTTTGACAATGGCTATCTGGCTGTTACCTCCCAGTTCTATGAGACTCCCAGTTACGTGTTACACTTCTATTACAATTAAATGCGACGCCTGAACTACGATTTTTATCGGTAAGCTCAGTTATGGTACAATATATTTTTATGAGTTTAAATTTATTCCTCTTACCACCCTCTGAAATATAAATGTGGCCCCTTGCTCCACAGTCCGATTGGTGTATATATTCCTCTTCTTATTTTATTTTATTGATTTATTATTGTCACTAACAGGAATTTATACTTATAAGAGCTTGTAATTTACCCAAATTGCCTGATGATACCTACGACAGGCGAAATGCATCACATGTGAAGATTTAATAAACCTATTCGGGCACCCAAGACAGTTACTTTCTGTTCTAAACATCAACCAGATTTGGTATACATGTTATTTAGTATCAGCAAAGAAATACTGTGGGGGTGTGAACCGCTAGACTATTATTGGCGTGAGCATAATAACTTGAAAAGAGAAGGGGGGAGGCTCAAAAAATGGTTCAAATGGCTCTGAGCAACATGGGACCTAACTGCTGTGGTCCCCTAGAACTACTTAAACCTAACTAACCTAAGGACATCACACACAACCATGCCCGAGGCAGGATTCGAAACTGAGACAGTAGCGAAGGGGAGGGGGGGGGGAGAGGTGGATAAGGATATACAGTAAGTGGGAAAGAGGAGATTAACACATAGAAGGGAGCTGGATGGGATGAACAGAGAGAGGAGACCGCGAACTTCACAGAGGGGACAGGAGAAAATGGACAGAGAAAGGAAATGGGAGGAGTTGGACAGAGACCCGGTGGAGGAAGAGATATGCAGAGAGATAGGGAGGAAGAGATCAACAGAGAGTTTCGGAGGAGTAAATGGACAGAGAAAGGGAAAGCAGGTGATGTACGGTGAAGGGAAAGAGGAGGTAGTGAAGATGGGGGGATTAGCAGATACACAGAGGAGGAAAAGGACAAAGAGACAGTGAAGGAGTAGGTAAAGAGGGAGGCAGTAGGAGGGGATGGAGAATGTGGACAGAGAAAGTGGGTGGAAGGTGTGGACAGAGAGGGATGAAGGAGGAGATGGACTGGGAGAGGGGAAGGATGAACTGGGCTAGTAACATATCGGAATAAATAGTTGGGCAATACCGGGTACTCAGCTGGCAGTAAAGGAAATAAATTTCCCGAACGATTCTATGGTCATTGTGGATATTTGGTGCATGATGACGACTGGACTGCTTAATATATTATGTTTATTTGTAACGTCGTCTTCACTGCTGACACCATCAGATGCACTTTTAAAACAACGGTTAGTGAAAATATTAACAAGAGCTGTGCTTAAGTTAACACTCCGCTTAGGCCGAGATCTTACTGATACTGACACTAGCTCCAGTTTTACAAGTTATAAGTTTTGATATGGTAAGGGCAGAAGCCGAAACGGTGGCTATATTCGAGAGGAAGTTGAATGAGCGAATGTAATTTATTATTTTTAGTCACGACGGGAAACATCAGAGGATGTCCAATCAGTTACCACTCCTTAGGTTGGTTCACTTCAATAATGCTAAGAATACCATCGAAGTCAAAGTTCCTACTCAATATAAAAATCAAAGTGCTCTATCTCAAATAAGCATTCAGCACGGCTATCGGATTTAACTCAAGTCGTTGACGATTTACATTTCTCCTCTCGTTACCTCCGGATTAAAGTTGGTGAAAATTTATGTCACCGCCACGATACGGTACTCCAGTAGTGTGGCTTAGTTGCCTTAAGCCAAGCAGGGCTATGGATGTCTTATTCGTTAACGAACTGAATAGAGAACCAGGGGCTGACAGAAATTTGGAAACACCACAGATACATTACTATGCCTGCTACGACGTATGAAAACTGCTTCCATTTAAAACAGCTTCCACTTGTTCCGAAATGGATAAATACAGGTTATGTAGAATTTTCAGGGAAACATGCTGCAAAAAACGCCAAGTTCAGGAAACGACGAAGGAGGTGGATAGCGATCACACATACTTCTCTCCAAAGATGACCACAGGGGCTCAATATTGTTGAGATCTGATTACTTTGGTGGCCAGGCGAGATGCGACACTTCATCCTCGTCCACACGAACCCAGTTCTAGATGACGCGAGGTGTGTGAACGGGTGCCTTGTCGTCTTGAAACACAGCATCGCCATTGGGGAGCCAACATTGTACCTTGTTTTGGGCCTGGTCAGCATGAAGGAATACATAATCCTTGGGAGTAGTATGACATTGAAGAGTAACCATGAGACGTATTAAATACCACGGTACAACGGTCCCCATCCCGGCAGTGTTTCGCTCTTGGAGCGTTAACTCAGCCAGAACTTGGAAATAGTTTGCAGCAAGACCTCTCCGATTACTCGATTTTTCTTCCATCGCTCCTCAGTCCAGGGCATGCGGCACCAGTTACAGCCATTTGAATCACAGATGAGTAGTTTTGGAATTTCAGCTCGGCCTGTAATTCCCACCTCGTGAGCTCCCTCCGTGTTGTTTCTGTGCTGTCAGTGTAAGCGAGTGTGAAATTTAGTTTTGCAGTGACTTCTGCAACAGTCAAACTCTTATTTTTCGTTACGATCCTCTTCAATGACCGTCCATCACAATCTCTGAAACACATTTCCATCCACTCCGTGATTTAGCGTATGATTCATTTTCGCTTTTCCAGTATGTACTTCGATACGGAGTCTGATGAAACACCATACATGCGGCAGTCTTGGTTATGGAATCACTCACATGCGGGCGAACTATCCTAACTGCTTTCTTTCTATCAACTATACCGAAGTTGAATCTATTTCCATCAACTGTTTTGTCTTTTCATACCTTACTCTACCAATTAAGAGGTAACAATCTACTGACACACAATCAGCACGGATTCCGAAAGTATCATTCTTGTGAAACACGACTGCCTCTTTATTCTCATGAAGTAATTAGAGTTATCGACAGAGTATTTCAAATTTATTCCTTATTTCTAGTTTTCCAGAAGGCTTTCGATACCGTTCCTCACAAGAGGCTTCTAATCAAACAGTGAGCTTGTGGAATATCGCTTGAGTTGTGGGACTGGATTCGTGATTTTCTGTTAGAAATGCCACAGTACGTAGAAGTCGACGGAAAATCATCGACAAAGAAAAAACATAAGTGAAATCCATCGTTCCCCCAGGGAGTGTTATGGGCCATCCTCGTACTCAACATAAAAGATTTAGGAGATAATCCGAGAAGCAATCTTACGTTGTTTGCAGCTCATGTTGGCATTTACTGTCTATTAAGGTCATCAGAAGATCAAACTCAGTAACAAATTGACTTAGACACGATAGCTGTACGGTGCGAAAAGTGACAATTGTCTTGCAGCAAGAAAACGTTTGAGGTCATCCACATGAGTACAAAAAGGAAATCCGTGAAATATCGGTTATATAACAAAATCCACAAATCTACAGACTGTCTGTTCTACGAAATACCCAGGAGTTACATTTACGAATAATTTAAATTGAAACAATGACATAAATAGTGTTGCGGAGACCGCAAATTAAAGACTACATTCAATTCTCAGGGCGATTAGAAGATGCAACACGTCTACTAATGAGACTGCCTAAGCGATGCTTCTTCGTCCACTGCTAGTGTATCATTCTCTGTATTCGATCCTTACCAGATAGGATTGAGGGAGGACATCGAAAATGTTCTAAGAAGGGCAGCACGGTTTGTATTATTATGGAATAAGGGAGAGTGCGTCATGGATATCATATGCATTTTTTGTTGCAGCGAGATCTTTTCACAAAATTACAATAACTTACTACTCTTAATAAAAAGTATTTTACTGTCGTAAAAATATATGGAGATATCACGATAAAATAAGATAAATCAGAGCTTGTACAGAATGATTTAAGTGGTCAGTTTTTCGCTCTTAGAGAGTGGAACGGTAGAGAGGCTGAAGATGGTTCGAATAACCCTCTACCAGGCACTTACGTATGAAATAAAGAGCTGTCATATAGATGTAGATGGGGAAGTGTTCTACAACATGTATTCTAGAAGACATCTATTGCGTTTTCTTTACTTTCCTTGTCAGTAACTGAAATTCTTCCACGTATGACACAGAACATTCCACATAACTCCTGTTCAGTCACATTATTGTGGCCGTGGAAGTATTGCCATTCTCATAACATACTGTGTGAGGATGCAGCTGAGCTTCCGACATACCCTTGTGGATGTCAGAATGATCCGTATCTGTCAGACCAGCCGATAGTCAGATTGTTTCCCATTGACGCTGATGAATTTAATAAAAAGTGTTGCGCTACGGATGACTAATAGGACTTTTGCACCTGACAAAAGAAAACAAATGGCTGATCATCGATGAAACAGTGGTCGACATTAATCCATTTTTATAACAAAGTTCCCTGCTCACATGTATATAAGTAAGATAATATTGCGGGATCCATTCGAACTTAAGAAATGTAGAGAATACAAAAATTAAACTGACAGTTTTTGTAAGAGACAACGTTAATCTAACATCTGAATGGCTCAGCAAGACTAACATGCATGTCTAAAAAAAAAAATAGACATCTATCCATGGCTGTCGGAAAATATTCGAAATTAATTCGCTGACAGCGAATTCTTTTACATCAGTTGTGTTACGAATAGATCTACTACCAACAGCGACACATGAAAATTTGTGTTTGGCCAGAGTTCGAACCCGGGTTTCCCACTTATCGTGAGCAGTCACCTTAATAAATCAGTTCAGTGGTATAAAACAGTAATTTAGAAACGAGTTGCAGAAAGACTAGTCCGTGGTGGATACACACTGTTTTCCAATGCCCGATAAAAGATTAAGAAACTACCACATGCAAATAAAGTAACTGGTCGAGTCATTAATGAGCCTACAGTCAGGGTAAAAAAAGTGTAATATTCGGGGAATATACTTTCTTCTAACACGCACCTATAAATGCTTGGTAATCCTCATGCCCTGCTCGCATAAGACGGAATTTCCCCCCATACTCAGCACTCATTAGTATAGATAGTTGTGAGTGCTCTAATCTGCTGCACGCTGCAACACATCAGCTACTGATAGTGAGAACGGCCTTTCTCTATATACAAAGGGGTCCAAAAACTGCATCCACTCTTTAAAAGTCCATAACTTGCACACTAATTGACGGAGTTGTCTCATTTTTGGTGAAAGCGTAGCTTAGATTCCAACTTAGAGATATCACTGTAGGTGTTAGAAATGGTCAGCATTAACATCCACACACAAACGATGCCGCCGAACTGCATCACGAACTACTGGCTGCAACGTGTTCTGTTGGATATTTATACATGAATGTACGATGGATTCTCTAAGTTCATCCAATGTGCGTGGCTTTTGTCGATAAAGGACGTCCTTTAGTGTTCCCCACAGGTAAAAGTCCAGAAGAGTTAGGTCTGAGGAACGTGGTGGATACTCCACAGCACCTCTACGGCCTATCCATCTCCCTGGTAAATTTTCGTCGAGATACGCCTTAAGACGATTTTGGTAGTGGGCTGGCGCACCATCTTGTTGAAAGTAAACTCTTCCGTCTCCATACAAGTCTCGGACGGCAGGTAAAATGGATGTCTGAAGCTTCTGAAGGTACACCGCACCGGTAACTGTGCCGTCAAAGAAGAATGGCCCAATCAAGCCCCGGTAAGACAACCCACACCACACATTTACCACGGGCAAATTCACGGCTTTGTCTACATGGATCTTCGGATTTTTGGCGTCCCAGTAGCTGCAATTGTGGCGATTTACTGTACCAGTGAATTTGAACTGTGCCTTATCTGACCACACAATCATCTCTGCAAACTCTTCATCGTTGTGCACCATGTAGTAAACTACTCTCAGTACTCCATTCTACGATCTGGGTCGTCCTCGTTCATTGCGTGTAGCAGTCGTGGGATATAGCACTTCCACTTCGCTGTCTTCAAAATTCGCCGAACACTTGAGCGACTCACTCCAGTTTCACGGGCACACTGTCTCACAGACTTCTGTAGTGAGCGAGTGAATTGTTGTAACACACGACGGGAGTTAGCTGGACTTGTTACTGTTGTTTGTGTACATCTTTAACACAGCCTTCGGCTTCAAATTTGTATCGAATGCGACGAATCGTTAAATGTGTAGGTGGCTCTGGTTGATACTCATTTCGCCATTGCCGTTGAACCTCATTAATGTTTTCGTACTTAAAATACTACTTCAAAACTGACTTCCTTTCATCGAATGTAAGCCTTGCGCCAGCCATGTTTACTCGAGTAACTAGGTGCAACTAATAACAAAACACTGACTATCTGGCGACTGTCATCTGACAAAACAAAACAACGCCATACAACGCTTGTGTGGTGATTGCCGGAACTACAAACTATCACACTACTAAAGATGAGACAACTCCGTTAATTAGTGTGCCAGTTATGGACTTTTAAACAGTGGATACATTTTTTTGGACCCATCTGTATAAGCAGACAGTCCTCTCTGCCGTGTCGCCAGCCAAGGGTCTCGTTTTGTGTCTCCAGTCAAACTGTATGTTGCCACACCTCCGGGATTACTGTTTTCTACTGAAACAGAGTCACAAATCCGCGCAGTTCCTGAAAACCAACGACAAATGCGCTGCAAAAGGCTGAACAACGTTATTTATATTTTTGCTACCAAGACAACAGTTTCCCCTCCCAGCAAAAAATTTACAATCATATCCAATACTTTCATTCCCGTCTACGCGCTTCTTAAACATTCTGAGTCTCACTACACTTCGTATTTCTTGTAAACTGGTGTCCTGACTTCCCCTTCTCTGCTGTTTTTTAAGATTAATCAATGAGGAGCGCTCTTACAACTTTTTAGGTAAGAAGTTGTTCATCCCAAGCAAAGTAATGGCAGAAAGACAGGCCATCCCTCCACAGAGAGAAATGAACAGCGCAGCTCTGTCTCTTCGCACAGAAAGTCAAGATCATTATCTGTTACGGGGTATCCTTAGCACAGCGTTCGCAGAAGGCGACTCGTTGCACAAAAAGGTGCCTTTGAAATTTATCTTTAGCTGATCAGACTCGGCACGAGCACAGATGTTCTTAACGCTGTGTTGTATGATTTCTGTTAATGTAGGGCCGTACCCAGTATTGCGCAGGATGCATTATGTGACAAACTGTAGGGATGTGAATCCCAGCCACGAAATGCTGCAATGCTTCTATCATGAAGGTAATATAAGGCATGAGTGACGAAGAAAAGAGAACAAATGGAGCAAACTTGCTTAGTCAAAGGAAGCATTTCTTCTCAAAGCAGTATTTTAGGACTATACGTGGCACTGAATTAGAGAATGTGATGAGAAGACTTTTGGAGGAACCGGAAAAGAAGAGAATCGAAGTCTTCCCAATGTGGTGTCACACAGGAACACCGAGAATTAATTTGTCGCACAACAAAAGAATCGGGAATACTTTCACAGAATCGGCAAGAATAAGAAATGGCAGTATGATAAGACTTGTAGTAAGACAAAAGAGAACCACCTCCTTGGGTCAGTTACAAGAGCTAACCATAAAGAGCTAATTACGTAGACAAGAACAGAGATTTAACTGTGCACAACAAATATTTGAGGACGTTGTGTGTGAGTGCTGACTTTAGATGAAGAGATTCGTACAGAAGAGGAAATTACGGCTTCAAGCCTCTAACTTCAAAAGACTGATGACTAAAATAGAATGTCAGTTCAAAAGTCAGACGAAGGCGGGGGTACCTGATATGAAATCATGCCTAATAAACAACTGGAAGATTCAGATATACCTTCATCTTGAGGGCAGGTTTAATATTTCAGTTTTATGAAATTTCACTACCAATAATTATGTTGTAAATTATTTCAACCAAGATTTCAAGCCTCTTATAGATGAAACAGTAGCTTTGTTGAACTTTCAAGAACGTAAGCCGTATGTCTGCTAAATAAATCAGCCAAGCAGTCGAATAAAGTCTCTACAGTCGTTACGCTGCATTATTTGATGAAGATAAATGTGAACCATGAAATAAAAGTCTACGTTTCGATGCCTCGAAGCAAGCCTTTTCAACTTAACAGAGCTGAGAAGAAAGCTGCAGATCGATCGAAACGTCAATTTTTGATTGATTCTCACTGTTTAGTTTTAACGAATGACACAGTATAACGGCGATATTAATCTTACTCCAACTGACATTGGCTATAGAAGCCTATGCACATTTGTATTAGCACATGTAATTTGGATAAACCAGACGAAAACTAAATCAGAAATGCCATCCACTATTCAGAGAGCTGACTCTCCTCAGTGGCACATTGCAGGATATCGTAAGCACCGGGTCAGGACCTTACGTTCTGTTGTCCATGAATTCTTCCCATTATTATATTTCATACTAACATTCTAATGTGTCCTTCTAGGAACTGTATGTAACTGGTAACGTACAGTGGTCAAAATAAATGTTGCATATTGCTGAGAATTTAATACTGAATGATGTGGTCCAGAAAATGTTATGTTATCAGTACACTGGGTTTCTTGTAATGAAATTCTAAGAAAAACACTTCATGTCCCCACCTTGAAGGGGCAGTAGGTACGGAATATGGCAACCGTGTCACCTCTGAACGTAGCAGTGTTCATTTGTGTGTCATTGCGGGAACCGTGTTCCATTAGGATGTTTCGGACAACATCAACGTACGATCAGAGGCTATAGTAATCAGTCTAATGAAGAAGAGAACAAGTGGATGTCATAGTGAATATCATTAGGAGTGAAAGTGATATCTCTAAAATATGGAAAAAATTTCTAGTGACAGGGTCAGTTGAGGATCGCCAAAGAAATGGCCTCGGAAGAAAAACAACAAGTGTGCAGGATTGACACCTACGTATAACAGCAAAAGAAACCCTCAACAGGTTGCTACATGTCTACTGCGGATTTCCTAACATCTACAGGAATGCAGGTATCTCTATAAACGGAACGAAATAGGCTGGATGAGGAGCGACTATGTGCAAAAAGACCTCTCAAGGGTCCTACTCTAAAACGGATTCAGAAAGGGGCCCGTGTCGCATGGGGATGAAGTCACTCTGTGGAACAGGTGGCAGTGCGACATAACATTGTTTTCTGATGAGGCCCGTATTGGTATCCGCGTTGAAAGTAATGATATTCACGTGTCCGGGCCACAAGGACAACTTTTATACTGTAAATGTATCGTAGACACCCATCCTTATCAATGCTGCTCAGTCATGTTTTGGTGTGGAATCAAGTATGGCAGCAGGACAAATATTCTGATAACTTGTGGGAGGTTGACTGGTGTGAAGTACAGGGATAATATCTTTGCATGCACTGTGCCTGCATTTGGTGTTCGTACTGGAGCGGGAATCACGCTGATGGACGAGAATGCACGCCCCCACCGTCACAATCTTGTTAACACCCTTCTAGTGGAGCGTAGACGAAGACAGAATGGCATCCATATTCTCCAGATCTCATCTGCACTCAGACTGCATGGGTCATGCTAAAAGCAGCGGTTTGCAATGTTCCTGTCCCGCTAGAGACCTTACAGGGCATCATAGAGACCGCTATGGAAGAAAGAGACAATACCAGGCGGTCTTATTTGGACGATTTGGTAAGGAGTATGGTTAACCCCATTCAAAAGTGTCTTGAATTTCGAGGAGATGCTAATTAGTTCTTAAATAAAGTGTTATGCAAGATGAAAGTGAGAAGGAAGAACTGTGTTTGCAGTGAATTCTTTTGTAAGCATCCGTTTTTTTTTCTTTTCTTGTTTGTGTTTATGAAGAGGAAATTTGTTTA
This sequence comes from Schistocerca serialis cubense, assembly GCF_023864345.2. Lineage (NCBI taxonomy): Eukaryota > Metazoa > Arthropoda > Insecta > Orthoptera > Acrididae > Schistocerca > Schistocerca serialis. The sequence goes on from NC_064641.1 coordinate 618,055,408, forward strand.
CATTATCTATTTTTGTTTTGTTATCGCTGTAACTGACAGAAAAGAATCAGTTTTCCTTCCTGTTAGTCCAGTGCTAACAATAAAGCAACACGTAACATCTGGTTTGACTTCTGTAGGCCGTAAACGTGTGAAAATGGCTCTGAGCACTATGGGACTCAACATCTATGGTCGTCAGTCCCCTAGAACTTAGAACTACTTAAACCTAAGTAACCTAAGGACATCACACAACACCCAGTCATCACGAGGCAGAGAAAATCCCTGACCCCGCCGGGAATCGAACCCGGGAACCCGGGCATGGGAAGCGAGAACGCTACCGCACGACCACGAGCTGCGGACTAAACGTGTGAATTGCTAAATGAAACTACGAATTACTGCCACTATTAGTATTTATTAGATTTTCCACCAGGCATTCCGTAGGGCTATACTTCCCTCATCAATTGCATTTGAATCAGTGAATAAGGCACTTATGTAATGTATGAACGGTATTAAGCCAACCTTCCACAGTGAGTAGCAGAAGGGAACAGGAGCTATTTCAGTACAAAGCTCAAATTTATGTGGTTATTTTGACTCATAGGCGAAAAATGTACAGAAACTCCCAGGAAGAATGTTCAATATACTGGGTTATGGCAGGAACGATCATTCGAACCAAAAGATTCCAGTAAACGTGGGATCTAAGATGCGAACACTAACAGCTCCTATCACTTCTTTAGTTTCGATACTTTGAAACAAAGCTCTTCTGTTGTAAGCTCTTTCAGTTCCATATTTTGAGATGTGGTAGGTAGAGAAAACCAAAACAAGAAAAAGAGTTCATTAAGCATGGGCTCTGAAGTGCATACGATAAGAGCTTTGAGCATTTGTTTACCTTCGCTACTGTAGAACACATTTCTTCTACTGAACAAGTGTTCATAGCTCTTAAGGTATGTGTTTGAGAGCCTATGGTTAGTAGAAAGTTTTTCTTCTTTTGATACGTACTACCTCCTTACAGAATGTGCAAGGGATGGAGATTGCAGTCACAGCTCATAAGGGAAGCATTTCAGAACGAATGCAGGTTAGCTGAGAGCCCTAATGCACTGCTTCCTGAACTCGGGTAGGCGCACCGACTGCGAATCGAATTCGCCTGGCGGAGTAACGACGAGGGCCAGTGTGCTAGCGAGCATGGATGTGGTTTTTAGGCGGTTTTCTATATCCCACTAGGTGAATACCCGGCTGGTCCGCAAGTCCCGCCTCAATTACACGGCTCACAGACATTTGAAACAAATTCGCACTGTTTCATGATTTACACTAGACACAGACAGCAGGGGTAGACTAATTTAATCCAGGGGTGTATGGGGTGGCAGCAGGAAGGGCATCCGGCCATCCCATAAATATTAATCATGTCAAAACCGTACTTAGCCCTACCGACCCTGCCCACGATGTTGAAAAAAGGCAGTAGCAAAAGAAAGAAAGAAGAGAGAAAGTTTACTCAACGTTTTTGTTTCAGATAATTGTTTCTGCCACATCCCGGAACATCGACCATTTTTCATGGGACGCCATCTATATATAAATGTAACTCCCTATTGTGGTCACGTATTTACAGCATACTCTTTTTTTATATACTGAATTAAGTAAATGTGGCGTATAAGAAGCACCGCGCTTTGCCACCAAGCAGCCACCAGAGTACAACCAGAGGGCGTTGACTTTGTGGATCTTTTCTGCTCCACACGGCAAGTGATCGAAAAGAGTACCAGCAGTACACTGGCGCCTGGGCAATATTTAGGCCTGCGTTCCGGCTATGAATGTAAGGTTCACTCTGAGTGAGCTTTCTCAGCCAGGCCATAGTTGCAAAAATCGCCCGCAGTCAGAATCTTAGTAAGGAGCCTCCGCTACTACGGTGTCATCGTCAAAATCTCACCTCATCTCCAGGATCAGCTTAGCCTCTGCATCAGAAATAGGCTACGTAACCTCCCCGGGTCTTTAACTAGTGTTCGTCCCATCGGGATACTAACGGTCACATGTCTCTTCGGGATTTTGAATGTGGCACGGTTATTACTAAATACTATGACATTTTTCTGTAAACTTCGGTAGACATATCAGTTGGCCGGACGTTATTATTATCGAATCAGTTCAAAATGGTTCAAATGGCTCTGAGCACTATGGGACTTAACATCTGAGGTCATCAGTCCCCTAGAACTTAGAACTAATTAAACCTAACTAACCTAAGGACATACACACATCCATGCCCGAGGCAGGATTCGAACCTGCGACCGTAGCAGTCGCGCGGTTCCGGACTGAAGCGCCTAGTACCGCTCGGCCACCGTGGCCGGCTCGAATCGGTTCCCATCCGCTTTCTCCTACCCAGGTAGACCATGTTTTGGTTTGAGTTATTCGACTTTCTGGCAGACTTATTGTTTTTGCGGTGTACAGAATGACAGAACCGGAGGATATATCTGTCCAAGTGTTGTTACTGCTTCATTTTTTCAGCACATCAACGAACTACGTATCGAGTGGCTGGAGGCTATCTCCACGTCACCTCTGGAGGTCTCCAACACTCCTCACAGATGGACACCATGATCGAAGCTTCTGGACAGCACCCACGCCGCTCCAGCTGTTTGAGAAGAAGGACGAGCCATAGGTGAAGTACGTTGCGGGCATGAATAGCTTTCCTCATCCCATGGCATCACAGGTGATACCTATAAGCTCGCCTTATTTCTGGAATATGTTGGCCCTACCACCCCGTGCAACCACTTCACCCAAAAGTAGAACTCCGTGCTCTGCCATATTAAGTTAGGTTTGTTAGAGTACTTTGACTCCCATACGCATGTAGCAGCAGCCCAACAAAAGTTTCTCAGCCGCTATAAACTTACCAGAAATGGACCGACCAGCTATAGGGTTTTTCTCGCGACAGCCGTTTCCAGTGTAATAATGCGAAGTAATTCTCACTTGGTTTGGGACATGATTCTCGTGCAGGGCCCCAATGAAAGACTATGCACAGATCTCCTTAAATTGAAGGTCTGTTCTGCATAAATATGTTTCCTTATTATCAAAGCATTTGACCACTCCCTCACATCGTCAGCCATCCTGCAGGAACCATCCCAAGTGTTCACTGCACGATCAACACGTCCCCTCAGCCTCAGTACCGCCGTCCACCCAGGTTTGTTTAAGATGGTACAGGAAAACTCTTAATGACCAGATGCCGCACTCAACAGCTTTCTTCTGCAGCCATAGTTTTGTTAGTCATCAGTCACTGCAAGCGGCAAATCCAGAAGTAGCGAGGAACTGTGCCAAGAGGCACTCAAAATGAATGTCGAATATGCATCCAATTTGTGCTTCTCAACTCAGTGGCCTCCTATTGCTCACTGTAGATATCAGCAATGTACCCATCGAGCTGCAGACAGACAAGGTGCCTTCCACGAACATCATGGTTTCATAGCTCCTAACCAAATGGAGCCCCTCTCCTTGAGCTTTTTGACACTCTACGGCAGAGTTACAGCAATGAAATAATTAAAGACAATGGTAAGTTCACAGCACCAGTTTCTAGTCGTTGGTGGTCCTGTAGTCTTCAGTCAATTGGGCCAGTAGCTATTCAATGCTCTTGCCTCAGAAGTGCCGCCTACGCCACATCTATGAAGTTGCTGGGTGCTGAGCCCTACATAAAAGTCCTGTGTTCCAAGTTTTGCTCAGTGTTCACACAATCTTGTTCGAGTGTCAACGATTTTACTCTTCTCTCATAAGTGACATTGGAGTTCTTAAAGCCAGATATGTCCCTGTTACGCTCAGAGACAAACTTCGACAAGAGCTACAGCGGCTAAATGATGAGGGCATTCCCACTCATTTTCACAATGGGCCAATGGACCTTTCGCATGTTAAACATCGAAAAGCCAATTAACACATATTGCATGAAGAGGGATTTGAAGATATCCATTAAAGCCTAATGTGTTATAATAGTTTATTCTGATCCCAAAGTAGACGACACAATGACTCGTTTTACTAGTGTCAAAGTGTTTGCCAAGAATTACTTCTGTGATGTGTATCTTCAGCTTTTTTTGGCCAAGGATTCCCAGTGATTTTTTGTGATCACTATTCCTTTTCAACTATTTCAGTACAGCAGGCTAGTGCACAGCCAGTGCTCCAGGTATTTTTCAGTGTCACCTCGAGCACACATCCCGCACTATACTGGCCATGGCGAACTATTTACATCTCTTCCAAGTAAGTAAACACAGAACTTCACTAACAAATTGCATTTTCTGTTCACAGTTCTCCAAAAAGGCCAATCTCAAATGCAATACACACAACTGCTATTTCTTTTTATTCGCCAAGTTGGATACTTCCGTCACATTATTCATGTATCAGCAACTCGCCCTTACTCACAGTATACTGAGGCTGTCCAGAAACAACCCACCCCGACTGACACTAGTCAGCTGAAATGAGTCTTGGGGCAGTTCAGTTACTACTGCAAATTTATTCCAGATTTAGCAACCATTCCGGATCCTATACTCCACTTCTTACTTAAAAATGATCGCTGGCAGTCGACACTGGTATGTAATGAAGCTTTCTGGAATTTTAAGCAGGCTCTCCTCCACCCAAATCCATTAGGGCGTACTACACAATTGAATCGTGTAGTATCTTATCTATATCTCTTCAGGACGAGTGCGCGTGCTTGGTTCTTTTCTGGTCGTCTGGTGAAGCTGCGTCCGCGCCGCGGCCGGTGGGCCGAATTTTCGCGGTGGACGAATCTCGTTTGGACAGTGCCGGGAGGAAGTTGGGGCTCCGAGCTGAAGCGGTCGGGATGACGGTTGGCCAGTTGTGCGGGAAGTGACTAAATACTCCGTTCAGTGAAAAGCGGATGGCTGTTGGTTTTCCATCGAAACTGTGTTTCTGCCACTACCCATTGCGCTGCTGTCCATCAAAGTGATCTCTTGTTAACAAGCCATCCGCTGGTGATTCACTTGCAACTTTTTCCCTTGCCTGTGATTTCATCGGGAATGACCGTTGGCTGGTCGGTTGGTCGTCTAAGTGGACGAAATGTATTGGGTCTTTGGTTCTGTGTGCCCCTGATTACTTGCAATTCGTTAATGTTGCTGCACAGTGCCTGGTTTCAGTATTGTTTGCGTTGCACATGGTATTGCTTTTTGATGGATCTGTGAAGGGGTCCAACTAACAGGAGTCCTAATGGGGTAGGCAGGGCAATTACTGCACCGAGTTGTTAAACTCTTTTCTTTTAAATTGTGTTTTAGAATTTCATTTGCTATCCAGCGGGGTGTCCGTTAGACCTAGCCGCACAGGGAGATGGTTGCCAAGTAGCGGACACTATGGCACTGTGGGCTGTTGATGAATGCCCTAAATTGGTAAAGTGCAGTATTTGTATGCAGTGAAATTTTTGAATGACCAGTAAATCATAACGATGTCCAAATACTTTCCTTGATTATTTCTATGGCTTATATGCTATAATCTTACTTAAGGGGTTTTCATTAAAAATGAGAAGAAAGTTGCAGAAAATTCAAGTGGTGAATTATTCTAGTGCTTTATGTGGATCCTATCCAAGTTGCTCTATCACTAATCTCAGGTTGTCAGTTCTGCAAGATGGGCTGGTTACGCACATCGTATGCTGACCCAGCTACTGGTTATCCAGCCGGCCAACAAATTGTTCCCATGTACCTCAAAAGCTGGTCAATCTCACGATGGGAGAGGAAGCGGGTGTGATTCTGGGCAGGTGCAGGTTATATGACCTCGCTGGGACAGCTGTTCCATATCGAGCTGCGTCGCGGCTCGTAGGTCACATTCATTTCTTATGGGTGTTGCAACGCTCTGTCCCAGGGTTCCTCTTAATCTTCCGTTCCTGGTTAAATTTTCCGTTGCCTGCCTTCGTCTCCCGGAATCAAGCCTCAAAATTGTGCAAATAGGAAGGTTTCAAACCATCTGACAGCAATAAATTTCACCAAGCTAAACTCTATTGCAAGTTTAGTTCGCCGTGGCTATATATACCTTTGGAATTGTTTCCATTTACCAAACGTGTAAGCCCCTCAGACTTGCTTGCTGTCACTGTTTTCTTATATTTGTTGTATTCCAGATAACCACCATCGTGTCCTAGTTGTTTTGAAGTGGGGTATTTACTCTCTTAAATATTTCGGAAGATTGTTAAATTTCTTAATCTCTTTCTCTTAAAGCATTCTTGTAATTTTTTTAAACGGGAATATTTCTAGGTCTGTACTGACCTTGAACTTCCTGTAATATTTAAAAATTTCAAGGCAATTTTTCAGCCTGTTGGTGTTTGGTGATTATTGATTTTGATCTGATTAGAAATTTTTTTAGAGAGAATTTTAAAGTAAGTTCTAAGCCTTGTGACCCTTTGTGATTATTGACGTTGATCTTGTATTCTTTTAAGGGATTCATTTGAAATCAAGTTTTTAAGCCCTTCTGGCACTCTGTCATTATTGGTTGTTGTTAACTGGCTTTTCTCTTCATTCCATTGTAGAGGAAAATTTTAAATGTTTTCGTGAAATAAATCTAGATTTGTGAGCCACAGTTGATGGTGAACCTGAATTTCTGTCGCCTCTTATGAAAGATCATTTCTACCACCAAGGCCAATATCTTGGTTACCAATGCCGGCCGCGGTGGTCTAGCGGTTCTAGGCGCGCAGTCCGGAACCGCGGGACTGCTACGGTCGCAGGTTCGAATCCTGCCTCGGGCATGGATGTGTGTGATGTCCTTAGGTTAGTTAGGTTTAAGTAGCTCTAAGTTCTAGGGGACTGATGACCACGTATGTTAAGTCCCATAGTGCTCAGAGCCATTTGAACCATTTGGTTGCCAATACTTTGGACAACGTGTTGAGGCAGTCCATTCATATGTGGTTTGATGAGGTAGAGAGACCAATCATATTTATGTCTAAAACTCTCCCTGCTCTAGCATCTGCCCCAGCGAAGGATCCTGCTTTTGTTGCAGATTATGAACTCTGCTTCCACATGGATGTCACCGTCAATGATACCTTGACCAATCTTCCATTGGCAGCAATCTCCTCGTGCGCAATACCATCGAGGACCCAATGCTCCACCATGTACTCCATCTGATGCAACGTGGTTCGCCACAAGATTGCAAATAGCTATGACACCCGAAAGTCCAGGCACACTGGTATCACTGGAAGGAGCCCTTCTCCCGTAATACCGAGCTCTTGCTCCAAGCGGTTAATTGCAGCACCATTGTAATGGTTCTGGTAGGCCTGCAGGAATGCCTTTTGACTTTTTTGCTCGTCAGGCACTGGGGCAGTTTGCTCACCAAGTACGTGACCCACCAACATGTCGACTGAAGGGGAATCTACGCGGCGATCACCCACATGGTTCAAATGGCTCTCAGCACTATGCGACTTAACTTCTGAGGTCATCAGTCGCCTAGAACTTAGAACTAATTAAACCTAACTAACCTAAGAACATCACACACATCCACGCCTGAGGCAGGATTCGAACCTGCGACCGTAGCGGTCGCTCGGCTCCAGACTGTAGCGCCTAGAACCGCACGGCCACTCCTGCCGGCTCCACATGGTTACCTCCTACCCCATCTTCCGAGAGCAAGCAGGCTCCCCCTCCCTTGGAAACACTCTTCTGCTCCCTGGGCTTCGTTACACCAGGATTTCGTGTCGAAGGTCCGTTCCTGGGACACTCCTGGTTAACAGCCTATGACGTTGGCTGTGGTTTTCTCTAAGTCTCCTGTACGTATACTACATCAGCAATGCAGGCCATTCAAATATTCTCCCATATTTTTTTCAATTTTCAGTCTCCCAGGAAACACCGTCATGTATGACAGCCACCAGTTTTCTTCCACAGAATTCTCCACTTTCTGAGAAGCAAATGATTGGCCTGATACATACTGCGGTCTTCCTCCTGGTTTTAAAGATGTAGTTGACTATTTCTTCTTTACCTTTAAATCCCATCTATCCCAGTTACTGTTCCATCATACATTGAACGAGGTCTATACACACTTTATGGCTTCTTAGCATTCCACCTCCTACGATGGGTCTGAAAAACTACATGGCCGATCACATCGATCGTACATCGCACCAGCGCCTGCTTCTCTTATCAACAGCCCAGCCACCACTGTTTTAATCTCCAGAATCCCGTGTGGGTCATGGTTTTCACCAAAGCCGTCAATATCGGTCTCCAGCAGTCATTTCAAATCTCCTAGGCAGGGACATGGGTAAAAGACCACTAAAGTGATACTTCAACATTGCACAGTGTGTCATAGGCTCATTAACCAATTGTGGCTTTAGAGTTGAGCTCTTCTGCGTATGTTAGTCCGCCATCACCTTTTGTTCCAGGGGCAGAGTCCTCAGAATGAACATCCCGGATAGTGAAGGCTCGTTACTACTCCAGCTTGCGCCAGTTCGCTGGAAGGACCCTCAGCTGCTCCACATGGCTAGAAGTCACACCAGCACAGTTTCACATTCTGGAGCTCCCACTAGAACAACGTAGGCCACGTCTAACTTCACCTGTTGGCGCAGCCAGCCTGACATCTAAACTGGCGGGACGTGATCTACAATCTATGACCAGCAATCGTACCTTGTAGTAGTTCACGTCATGTTGTCGTAGGAGATATGCCGAATTTTTGTGAGTCTTAGCAGTACTTTAACTTTTGTCAGGCCTTTATGGCCTTCAACTGTGACACGTCCCTTCTGGACATCGATTGCGACACTCTTAGTGCAGGAACATTGGTTTGAGGAACTTACAAAGGACTGTGACATTTTGAGGTCCTTAGACTCTAATTTTCTTAATTCAATATTGAAAAAGTGTTTCGTTTTCTATTGCAATTTTTCAAACTAACTGCCTTTGTAGCAAATTTTTGTTGTGTAGTGTAATAAACTTGATATTCATTGTATCCATAAGCGTGTTTATCAGTAAATTCAGTATATCGGAAGAGTACATAACACAAATATGACTCGAGAAGTAGCCTTTTGCCACGGAAAGATACGCTGATGGACTGGAAAGTCATACTCCTTGACGGAACGCTTCTACACACTTACTCCAGTATTTCCATGCCTGTGGAATACGTTAACTAAAGTTTCAACCTTACGTGGGAATGTCTTTTATACAAATGATGAACAGTGTGAATTCATGTTGGCTATCGGTGCGTCTGGCTTTCCTCGAAGATTTAAGCTAGAATTCATAACACAGGTTGCTTTAACGATATAAACATGCAACTTATAGCCATTTTTACTAATCTCGGGAAGTTAGAAACCTTAGCAAGAAAGGCATCGGAGCATCAGTCGATAGACAACTGATTGTTGTGTAATGAATAGAACGAATGGTGTCGACAAGGAGTCAGAACAAGAGTGTCGCAGAATGAGTAGACATGGGTAGTTTCAGGAGGACTCCATCACGAGAAAATCATAATTAGTCGATTGCATTGATGAACAGACGGTTGATAATAGCTGAAATCCTGACCTAGATTAAAGGTAGAGTGGCGCCGCGAACTGTTGGGACAGATTACTCGAAGCTAGGTTGAGAACTCGACTTACCATGCATTGTTAACCAAGGGAATCATACCATACGCAGAGAGAGAGGTAGGATCTGGAGTCAGAGCTACCTGACACACTTCCTGTGGTCCTGTGGTCGGATTAACACAATCGCGTCTGTAGACGACTACCTAAAATTTCACTGCTCCGATTTCTTCAATCGTGGTGTGCGCCGCTATTGAATATGATGATAGTACTGATTTGGTAGCTGTTGGTGGGATGCAAAAGTATCTTCAGTATGTGGCAAGAATGATAACCCTTGTTGTCATGCCTTTCATAAGCAGCGTATCGAATGTATATGACAGCAGTGCGGTTCGTACCTCAAAGGCGTTGTCGAAACCACGGATCCTTTAGTGCACTACAGGGTTCCTTGATCTGTCATGCATAGAGCATACTTTGGACGTGATGCGAGTAAGTCCACTTTCATAGAAGGCTCCAGCAGGCGATCTTCACAAAATGACACACGATTTGCTCCATGAATTTCCAGAGCCTTTTTGTTTCCTTGTCCTGACGAAGACCTCAGTGTATTCGTCGGGGATATATCTACTGTTGATGACGACAATGTATCAATAATAAATGAAATAAAAGTTTAGTGCATTAACATCCATTATATTATGAAGACCTCTATACCGAGCCAATGCTCTCTAGTGTAAAACTTTCCATTTCCATCTGTTTATTAGAATTTACTGTGTACGTACAAAATTAGAAAAGCACATAACTGTGACCTTTGAACTACAATCTTTTGTCTTCTGCACCCATATATTACCACAAGTTAAATAAAAGTTGTGTCTGCAATAAATCTATGCTTTATTAATTGACGAAATTCCACCTCGTAATCTTCCGAAACGTTTAGTGGCAACTACAGGGTAATTATGATTAAACTTTCGCTACTTCAGCGGGCCCTCGTGAAAAACGAGTGATCGCAGCACAGTGAAACTTTGTGGAAACATTTTTACTGAGATGAGGAAGAGAAATAAAGAATAAACGATTGGAAGAACATATTTTAATATCCACATGAGTGCGTAACATTTGATAACCGTGTACCTTGATTATGTTCCAGGTCACAAACGTTGCGCACAGTGAAGACCACCTGCATCCACGGCAGCCTGGAACCACCCTAGAGATTGCTGTACAATTGTATACAGCACTTTGCAAGCGGTTCACCATGGAAAGTTCAGCTGTCAAGAGAAACCTCGTGCACTGCTCGCAGATCTTAAATTCAATCCAGCATTCTCATCTATGGCAGCAACGACTTCTTGAACAATTTGTGGCGCAGTTGGCCTTCGGCACCAGCCAAGAGCAATTTCCAAATCACCAGTTCATTCAGTCTTCCGAATGATGTACTTCAACCTTTCCTTTAACGTGATTAAAGAGCTTGTCCAGACCCACGTTCACTGTCTACAACTGTAACGCACATCGGTTCTTGTGTTCCAGCCATATGTCACCGTACCAGGATCGATACCTAAGGGCAAGTCATGCTACTAAGAACGTAAATCCTGCAGAACACTGATTGAACATCATTCCCTGAAAGTTGGGTACCTATGTAGTTTTCCGTTTACAGTGGCTCAAGTAGCGAAAATTTAGCTATGAGCGTCCTGCATAATAACTGTGATTGATTACAGATATTTTAGTTTCAATCAACGCTCACAGCGGTTACTGTCAAAATGTTCACTTTTAGATATTCATTATCGTTCGTCCCCAAGCAAAGAACGCAAAAATTTTTACGGTAGCTCATCGTTGCAAGGTGGCAGCTCATTTCGGAAAGACTTTCTCAAAACGTACAGCATTTTATGGCAGCTGTGTTGCCAGAACTATTACCAGGAGACTGCTGAGCAGGGCCTGAAAAGCACAGAGTGTGCGTTGTACAGTTTGCTGGGACCACCGGCGTCGTCGGCAGCGGCGACGGCGGCGGCGGAGGCAGGTGGCGTCTGGGGACCCACTGCCAGGCCTCGGCGCCCGCCGGCGGCGCAAACGAATATCGACAGGCGGCGGCCGGCTGGCGCGCTGCTCTTAGGACGATTGCCGCCTGCGGCCGCTCATTCCGCCGCCCTGCCACGCTGCCGTCTGCCTGCGACTGCCGCTCTCCTGCTGATGGTGCACACAGGGGGAGCGAAACGGCGTCAACTGACTGTAACACTGCTCGCTTTATCACAGCCGTGGCTGCAGAAGCCGCGCACGCGAGTCAGGACCAGCAGTATCTGTAAAGTAAGCTATTAACCAATTACAAGTAAACGGTGTAGAAAGCCGCTTATTACCGTCGTTAGGATTATCCGATTTGTTCATTATCCGCGCATGGATATGCAATAGTGAAAGATGAAATCTGAAGAATTATTCTATAATTGAAACGAATATTCGTTTTTAAATGAATATTTCCCGGTTGTGATAACACAGATGACAAAGACTTAATTACAATGAAATGAATACCGTTAGCTGCATACAGGAGTTGATTTAAGTCAGCGGTGACAGTTGAAAATATGTGCCCCGGCCGGGACTCGAACCCAGGATCTCCTGCTTACATGGCAGACGCTCTATCCTTCTGAGCCACCAGGACACATAGAGTATTGCGACTGCAGGGACTTTTTTCTGGCATGCCTCCCGTGAGATCCACATTCGCAACTTATTGTCCCGCACTATATTCACAGTGTCCCTGCCAATTATACTTATTAATCGCGGCTTTACCGCCGATTCCCGTAAGAGTTCGGGTACTGTTTGTGCATCGGTACAGAGGAAGATGGTCTAATGGCCGGTGAGCCTTACTTTTATATGGGCTGGTCCACTGATAGTGACCGGGCCAAATATCTCACGAAATAAGCATCAAACGAAAAAAGCTACAAAGAACGAAACTCATCTAGCTTGAAGGGGGAAACCGGATGAAGCTATGGTTGGCCCACTAGATGGCGCTGCCATAGGTCAAACGGATATCAACTGCGTTTTTTTAAAAAATAGGAACCCCCATTTTTATTACACATTAGTGTAGTACGTAAAGAAATATGTAGGTTTTAGTCGGACCACTTTTTTCGCTTTGTAATAGATGGCGCTGTAATAGCCACAAACGTATAAGTACGTGGTATCACGTAACATTCTGGCAGTTCGCACGGTATTTGCTTCGTGATACATTACGGGTCTTAAAATGGACCGTTTACCAATGGCGGAAAAGGTCGATATCGTCTTGATGTATGGCTACAGTGATCAAAATGCCAAACGAGCGTGTGCTATGTATTCTGCTCCTGGACGACATCATCCAAGTTTCCGGACCGTTCATCGGATAGTTAAGTTATTTAAGGATGCAGGAAGTGTTCAGCCACATATGAAACGTCAACCACGACCTGCAACAAATGATCATGCTCAAGTAGGTGTTTTAGCTGCTGTCGCGGTTAATCCGCACATCTGTAGCAGACAAACTGCGCGAGAATCGGGAATCTCAAAAACATCGGTGTTGACAATGCTACATCAACATCGATTGCACCCGTACCATATTTCTATGCACCAGGAATTGCATGGTGACGACTCTGAACGTCGTGTACAGTACTGCCACTGGGCACAAGAGAAATTACGGGACGATGACAGATTTTTTGGACACCTTCTATTTAGCGACGAAGCGTCAGTCACCAACAGCGGTAACGTAAACCGGCATAATATGCACTATCTGGCAACGGAAAATCCATGATGGCTGCGACATGTGGAACATCAGCGAACTGGCGGGTTAATGCATGGTGCGGCATTATGGGAGGGAGGATAATTGGCCCCCATTTTATCGATGGCAATCTAAATGGTGCAATGTATGCTGATTTCCTACGTCATGTTCTACCAACGTTACTACAAGATGTTTCACTGCATGAGAGAATGGCGATGTACTTCCAACATGATGGATGTCCGGCACATAGCTCGCGTACGGTTGAAGCGGTACTGAATAGCATATTTCCTGGCAGGTGGATTGGTAGTCGAAACACCATACCATGGCCCGCACATTCACCATATCTGACGTCCACGGATTTCTTTCTGTGATGAAAGTTGAAGGGTATTTGCTATCGTGATTCACCGACAACGCCTGAAAATATGCGTCAGCGCACTGTCAGTGGATGTGCGAACATTTCGGAAGGCGAACTACTCGCTGTTGAGAGGAATGTCGTTACACGTAATGCCAAATGCATTGAGGTTGACGGACATCATTTTGAGGATTTATTGCATTAATGTGGTATTTACAGGTAATCACGCTGTAACAGCATGCGTTCTCAGAGCTGATAAGTTCATAAAGTTACATGTATCACATTGGAATAACAGAAACAAAATGTTCAAACGTACCTACGTTCTGCATTTTAATTTGAAAATCCTACCTGTTACCAACTGTTCGTCTAAAACCGTGAGCAATATGTTTGTGACTACTACAGCGACATATATCACAAAGCGAAAAAAGTGGTCCAACTAAAACATTCATATTTGTTTACGTACTACACGAATATGTAATAAAAAATGGAGTTTTCTATTTAAAAAAAACGCAGTTGATATCCGTTTGACCTATGGCAGTGCCATCTAGCGGGTCAACCATAGCGTTTCCGCTTTCAGCTACACAACTTTCGTTCTTTGTAGTTCTTTCGTTTGACGCTTACTTCGTGAGGTATTTGGCCCGGTCACAGCCAGTGGACCATCCTGTATACGGGTGTCACAAAAAGGAACGGCCAAACTTTCATGAAACATTCCTCACACACAAATAAAGAAAAGATGTTATGTAGACATGTGTCCGGAAACGCTTAATTTCCATGTTAGAGCTTATTTTAGATTTTAGTTTCGTCAGTATGTACTGTACTTCCTCGATTCACCGCCAGTTGGTCCAATTGAAGGGAGGTAATGTTGGCTTCGGTTCTTGTGTTGACATGCGACTCATTGCTCTACAGTACTAGCATCAAGCACATCAGTAAGTAGCATCAACAGGTTAATGTTCAACACGAACGTAGTTTTGCAGTCAGTGCAATGTTTACAAATGCGGAGTTAGCAGATGCCCATTTGATGTATGGATTAGCACGGGGCAATAGCCGTGGCGCGGTACGTTTGTATCGAGACAGATTTCCAGAACGAAGGTGTCCCGACAAGAAGACGTTCGAAGCAACTGATCGGCGTCTTAGGGAGCACGGAACATTCCAGCCTATGACTCGCGACTGGGGAAGACCTAGAACGACGAGGACACCTGCAATGGACGAGGCAATTCTTTGTGCAGTTGACGATAACCCTAATGTCAGCGTCAGAGAAGTTGCTGCTGTACAAGGTGACGTTGACCACGTCACTGTATGGAGAGTGCTACGGGAGAACCAGTTGTTTCCGTACCATGTACAGGGCTATTACAAATGATTGAAGCGATTTCATAAATTCACTGTAGCTCCATTCATTGACATATGGTCACGACACACTACACTACGTAGAAAAACTCATAAAGTTTTGTTCCGCGGAAGCCGCACTTCAGGTTTCTGCCGCCAGAGCGCTCGAGAGCGCAGTAAGACAAAATGGCGACAGGAGCCGAGAAAGCGTGTGCCGTGCTTGAAATGCACTCACATCAGTCCGTCATAACAGTGCAACGACACTTCAGGACGAAGTTCAACAAAGATCCACCAACTGCTAACTCCATTCGGCGATGGTATGCGCAGTTTAAAGCTTCTGGATGCCTCTGTAAGGGGAAATCAACGGGTCGGCCTTCAGTGAGTGAAGAAACGGTTGAACGCGTGCGGGCAAGTTTCACGCGTAGCCGGCGGAAGTCGACGAATAAAGGAAGCAGGGAGCTAAACGTACCACAGCCGACGGTTTGGAGAATCTTACGGAAATGGCTAAAGCAGAAGCCTTACCGTTTACAATTGCTACAAGCCCTGACACCCGATGACAAAGTCAAACGCTTTGAATTTTCGGCGCGGTTGCAACAGCTCATGGAAGAGCATGCGTTCAGTGCGAAACTTGTTTTCAGTGATGAAGCAACATTTTTTCTTAATGGTGAAGTGAACAGACACAACGTGCGAATCAGGGCGGTAGAGAATCCTCACGCATTCGTGCAGCAAATTCGCAATTCACCAAAAGTTCGTGTTTTGTGCAATCTCACGATTTAAGGTTTACGGCCCCTTTTTCTTCTGCGAAAAAAACGTTACAGAACACGTGTATCTGGACATGCTGGAAAATTGGCTCATGCCACAACTGGAGACCGACAGCACCGACTTCATCTTTCAACAGGAAAGTGCTCCACCGCACTTCCATCATGATGTTCGGCATTTCTTAAATAGGCGATTGGAAAACCGATGGATCGGTCATGGTGGAGATCATGATCAGCAATTCATGTCATGGCCTCCACGCTCTCCTGACTTAACCCCATGCGATTTCTTTCTGTGGGGTTATTTGAAAGATTCAGTGTTTAAACCTCCTCTCACAAGAAACGTGCCAGAACTGCGAGCTCGGATCAACGATGCCTTCGAACTCATTCATGGGGACATGCTGCGCCGAGTGTGGGAGGAACTTGATTATCGGGTTGATGTCTGCTGAATCACTAAAGGGGCACATATCGAACATTTGTGAATGCCTAAAGAAACTTTTTGAGTTTTTGTATGTGTGTGTGCAAAGCGTTGTGAAAATATCTCAAATAACAAAGTTATTGTAGAGCTGTGAAATCGCTTCAATCATTTTTAATAACCCTGTACATTGTGTGCAGCCACTATCAGCAGCTGATTGGCCTCCATTCTGCGATTGGTTCATCCAACAATGTGTCAATCCTCATTTCAGTGGAAATGTTCTCTTTACGGATGAGGCTTCATTCCAACGTGATCAAATTGTAAATTTTCACAATCAACATGTGTGGGCCGACGAGAATCCGCACGCAATTGTGCAATCACGTCATCAACACAGATTTTCTGTGAACGTTTGGGCAGGCATTGTTGGTGATGTCTTGATTGGGCCCCATATTCTTCCACCTATGCTGAGTGGAGCACGTCATCATGATTTCATATGGGATACTCTACCTGTGCTGCTAGAACATGTGCCTTTACAAGTACGACACAACATGTGGTTCATGCACGATGGAGCTCCTGCACATTTCAGCCGAAGTGTTCGTACGCTTCTCAACAACAGATTCGGTGACTGATGGATAGGTAGGGGCGGACCAATTCCATGGCCTCCACGCTCTCCTGACCTCAACCCTCTTGACTTTCATTTATGGGGGCATTTGAAAGCTCTTGTCTACGCAACCCCGGTACCAAATGTTGAGACTCTTCGTGCTCGTATTGTGGACGGCTGTGATTCAATACGCCATTCTCCAGGGCTGCATCAGCGCATCAGGGATTCCATGCGACGGCGGGTGGATGCATGTATCCTCGCTATCGGAGGACAGTTTGAACATTTCCTGTAACAAAGTGTTAGAAGTGACGCTGGTACGTTCAGTTGCTGTGTGTTTCCATTCCATAATTAATGTGATTTGAAGAGAAGTAATAAAATGAGCTCTAACATGGAAAGTAAGCGTTTCCGGACACATGTCCACATAACATATTTTCTTTCTTTGTGCGTGAGGAATGTTTCCTGAAAGTTTGGCCACACCTTATTTGTAACACCCTGTATATATAAAGACTTCATTCACATAAACCAAATGTGGGTAGTAGAGGAAGAGGGCGAAGGTGAAGCGATTACTTTTATTGTTATTATTAGTAATGCTGCTATGATGAGAGTCGTCAGCTGTTATGTCCCAGATTTTATGCCCTAGTTGCTAGTGACAAATGAGTGGAAGGTGGCCAAAGAGATCTGTCGCTGTAGGAATGTTAACAGGCAACCATGATATTCGTTGACACCAGTGCACTTTAAATAAATACACTGCCCGAATAAAAATTAGGACACCTGGAAATACGACGCCGATTTTGATCCTATTATGCCATATTCTACCTGGGGCACAGTGGATGTACTGTTAATGGTTTCAACGTCGTCCGCCAACAGAGAGCGTAGGGTCGTAGCTACTAAAGCGCCGTGTGCGTCTACTTTTTAATGGAGACTGCTCACAGCCAGGAGGCTGAGTGTGCTGCAGATGTGTGTGGCAAGCCGGCAACCATATTGCAGAGACGCACGCGTGCTTCCTACAGCGAAATGTGTGAGATTTAAATGGGTCAAATCATGACTTTCCGAGTGGCGGAATGATCCTTTCGGAGTATTGCCACACAAGCTAGACGTGGTGCGTCAGCTATGAAACGGTGCTCGTACCAGTGTCACGCCCGCTGTTATGGCCGAGCGGTTCGAAGCGCTTCAGTCTGGAACCGCGCGACCGCTACAGTCGCAGGTTCGAGTCCTTCCTCGGGCATGGATGTGCGTGATGTCCTTAGGTTAGTTAGGTGTAACTAGTTCTAAGATCTAGGGGACTGATGACCTCAGATGTTAAGTCCCATAGTGCTTAGAGCAATTTGAACCACTTTTGAACTAGTGTCACGTGAACATTTTGGCACCCTTAGACGAGGTTCCGAACGTCCAAGCAGCACAGGTACCCGTCATGATCGTCTTATTGTAAGGGACCAGTGGGAGATCGTCCTGCTAACACAATACAGATAAGATAGCTTATGAGGCCAGACATGTCCAAATCAACTGTTGCTAACCAATTATTATCATTGGGGCTACGGGCGCGCACACTTCTAGCCCATCTTACACTCATGACACATCATCGACTATCATGGCTCGACTGGTGCCATCAGAGGATCACTTGTAAGATGGAATGGCGCACCATGGTCCGCTATGATATAAGCAGCTCCTGCCTGTACGGAAATGGTGGTTGTTTGCGAGTGTAACATAGACCTGGTGAGCGATGTCTCGCACAGTGCATTCGTCCAAGACACACTGGCCTTATGGTATAGGTTCAGATAAGTTACAAATCTCATATTTCTGAATGGGAAACCAACTAGCTGTTAATACGTATAGAAAGTTATTAGACTCATTATCTTGCCGTTCTTCAAACAGGAAGGTGATGTGCTGTTCCAACAGCGTAATGCTCGCTCACATACTGCCCGTGAAACTCCACGTGAACTGAAGGCTGTGCAGCAACTTCCCTAACCAGCATGATCTGCAGAACTGTCGCCTATCCAACACGTGTGGCGTATGATGGGAAAAGAAGTTACTCATGTGACTCGTCAACCACCAACTCTTCTGGAACGCGTGGACTGGTATAGTAGGCGTTTGCCTAGAGTATCCTAGGACAGTGTTCGCCATGTTTACGATCGACTGGATGCCAGAGTCCGAGCCTCATTGCCGCCCGTGGAGGTTACACCCTGTACTAATACGGGTGTTTCGACATGGGGCGATACCTAGTATCACGGAACAGCTTGTCCTTTCAATTTGTAAATGTTATAATGACATGAACTCGATATGCACTGTTGAAGCAATAAATCTGTAGTGAACTGGAAACCCTCTAGCAAACACGTAACTAATTTTGAACCAGAATAAAGTGCCCAGGTACTCGCCGCTAATAATACAGGCTTGGTGGCCTTCATTTGTCGGTGACCTGGGTGTTCTTCAGTCGTCAGGTAATCTTATTGGTGGCAATGTTGAAAGGGTCGCTCCCAGAACCCGTAAGTATCTTCAACGAACCACCGGGTCCATCAGTTGTGTCTCAATTTACATATATCTTGAGAAATGCAAATAAACTGTATACACTGTTCAGCCAGAACATTATGACCACCTGTCTAATGATTAGTATTTACACTTTCGGCACGGATAACACCGTCGTGTCATGGAAGCAATGAGGCCTTGGTAGATCGACGGAGGGATTTGGTACCACATCTGCGTAGACACGTCAAATAACTCCCGTAACAAGTTTATTTGTGTGGCCATTCAGCCTCTGCAAGCACAGAAATAATTGTTTTGCAAATAAAATCGCCTTTCCTAGCTGCAAGGAAAGGCGGTTTTACCTTGACATCACGGCACATCCATGCCCGAGGCAGGATTCGAACCTGCGACCGTAGCAGCAGCTCGGTTCCGGACTGAGACGCAAAGAACTGCTCGGCCACCAAATATAACACCCGTAAATTCAGAAGAGTGGGACGATGAGCTATGACGCCACATTGAATCAAATCGAGGTTGTTGGGTAGGGTTCATATTTGGCGGGAGAGGGGACGGGACAGCATATGAACTGGAACTCGCCACTGTTTTCCCCGAAGCACTATATCACCCTCCTGTTTTTTTTTTTTTTTTTTTTTTTACATTGTGCATAATCTTGCTGAAAAGTGCCAGTGTTTTTGGGAAACATGATCGTCATGAAGGAATGTAAGTGCTCTGAAACAAAATGAGATTTTCACTCTGCAGTGGAGTGTGCGCTGATATGAAACTTCCTGGCAGATTAAAACTGTGTGCCGGACCGAGACTCGAACTCGGGACCTTTGCCTATCGCGGGCAAGTGCTCTATCACCTCTTCTTTAAAAAAATCTCATTTTGTTCGTTTTATCTGCTCTCGGCGGACGTCGAAAGACACCCGTTTCAGACGGACGTCGAAAGACACCCGTTTCAGTTCGTTGTTGATCCATTAACCCAGTTTTTTTTTATTACATAGGGCAGCTTTCCCGCTGACCGAACACGCTGAGCTACCGTGCCGGCATCACCTGAGCTACCCAAGAACGATTCACAGCCCGTCCTCAAAGCTTCACTTCTGGCAGTACCTCATAGGTTTAAGTGGTTCTAAGTGTAGGGGACTGATGACCTCAGATGTTAAGTCCCATAGTGCTAAAGGGCCATTTTTGAATTAACTGTGGCAGAAATAACATCAGACTAGAATACTGGGCAGAATACCTGTGTGTGAGAAATCACAGCGCACCGAACATTCCTAAAGAATGGTAGAACACTGCCCCGCGAAAGTCAAAGGTTCCGAGTTCGAGTCTCGGCCCGGCACACAGTTTTAATCTGCCAGGAAGTTTCATATCAGCGTACACTCCGCTGCACAGAGAAAATCTCATTCTGGAAACATACCCCAGGCTGTGGCTATCTATGTATCCGCAATATCCTTTCTTTCCGGAGTGCTAGTTCTGCAACGTTCGCAGGAGAGCTTCTGTAAAGTTTGGAAGGTAGGAGACGACGTACTGGCAGAAGTGACGCTGTTTGGACGGGGCGTGAGTCGTACTTGGGTAGCTCAGATGGTAGAAAACGTGCCCGCGAAAGGCAAAGTTCGAGTCTCGGTTCGGCACACAGTTTTAATCTGCCAGGAAGTTTCATTTCGGTCTGAAACAAGTTTACAATATTCCTTGGCCGTCATCGTGCCTTGCTCTATCTCCACTGGATACATGGATGCCCACGCGAATGTTCCCCAGAGCATGATGGAGCCGCCGTCTGTTTGTCCCTGTCTAGCAGCAATGGTGTCAATGAGCTGTTTCCCTGGAAGACGAAGGTTTGTCATCCTCCCATCGGCATGATGAAGGTATCGGAATTCATCAGACCATGCAACACTGTGCCATGTACCAAGGTCCAGTGTCGGTGGGTACATGACCATTTCAGTCGTTGTTGCCGATGCCATGGTGTTAACATTGGTACAAGCAGGTGCCGTCGACTGCGAAGGCCCATCTTTAGGAATGTTCGGTGCACTGTGATTTCACATACACATGTATACTGCCCAGTATCCTAGTGTCCGCTCCCGGTAGCTGAGTGGTCAGGGTGACGGTATGTCAATCCTAAGGGCCCGGGTTCGATTCCCGGCTGGGTCGGAGTTTTTCTCCGCTAACGGACTGGTGTTGTCCTAATCATCATCATTTCATCACCATCGACGCGCAGGTCGCCGAAGTGGCGTCAAATCGAAAGACCTGCACCAGGCGAACGGTCTACCCGACGGGAGGCCCTAGCCACACGACATTACAATTCAGCATCGTCGTATGATGTTATTTCTGCCACAGTTCAAAAATGGCTCTAAACACTATGGGACTTAACATTTGAGGTCATCAGTAACCAGTAACCTAGACTTAGAACTACTTAAACCTAACTAACCTAAGGACATCACACACATCCATGCCCGAGGCAGGATTCGAGCCTACGACCGCAGCAGCAGCGCGGTTCCAGACAGATGCGCCTAGAACCGCTCTGCTACAGCGGCCGGCTCCACCACAGTTAGTCCCTGTATTATTTTACCATTCTGCCCAGCCTACAACGTCTGGCATCTGTACTGATGGATGGCCGCCCAACCTTATTATGTCTGGACGTGGTTTCATATTGGGTTCGCCACGTGTTGAAGACACTTACCAGAGCACTCCTCGAACAGTCGACAGGTCTAGCAGTTTCCGAAACGCTCCTGACGAGCCTCCGGCCCAACACAGTCTGCCCACGGCCACACTCAGATAGATCGCGTGCCTTTCCCGACCTGCATACGGACAGCAAGCTCGATGGCACTGCTTGCACTGTGCGTGTTATGACTACAAGTCATTACTCGCAAGGGGACGCTGCTGTCACGTGGACGGGTTTATATCGATAGTTAAGTCAGTGGTCATAAGTGTACGTTACAACGCGAGTATGTTACTTCTATCTGCCATAATGCTATTTGCTCGGGATTCTTTGCTGCTAAGATGTCATTAATCGTACATAGATATTCCATATCCGAAACATGAAAGAAGATCCGTGAAACATTATTCTGTAACTGAAATGAATATTCATTTTAAGAATACAGATTGTCAGTTCTAATGTCGTAGATGACAAATACCTGACGCAGATAAAAGTTTGATGGGTAGAGAAGAGAGCAAAGTTGAGAAGATTATTATTAAACTTCCTGGCAAATTAAAATTGTGTGACGTACCGAGACTAGAACTCGGGACCTTTGCCTCTCGCGAGCAAGTGCTCTAACGTCTTTTTTTTTCTTAATATTCCATTTTGTTCGTTTTCTTTCGTTGTATATGATCGGGGCGGACGTCGTAAGACACCCTTTGTTGATCTATTAACTCAGTTTTTTTTTATAATTGAGGCAGGCTAACCCTCTGACCGAACACGCTGAGCTACCGTGCCGGCTAAACCGTCTGAGCTACCCAAGCATGACTCAGGCCCCCTTCTCACAGCTTCACTTCTGCCAGTACCTCGTCTCCTACCTTCCAAACTTCACAGAAGTTATCCTGCGAACATTACGTAACAAGAAGTACAATGTCTTAGTTGAATTATGCACGAAATGAAACACTGCTTAACTCGGAAGAAAATAACTGCTTAAGATTACTTTCACTACTCACTGTAAACACAATTAAAAATTCTACATAATGCGAAATAAGATCTGCCCTGATAGGAAAGTAACTTGCCTCTTTCTCAACATGCCATTTTGTTTCTCGTGTACTGGTACTACCGAAAGCAAATTGAAATAAGTGTGCAGCAGCTAAGAGAAAAGAATCTACTTACTACAAAATTTTGGTTGTCAGAAACAATCTGTGTGTGGCATAAGATGAAATGCAGTCGCTGCAAAATATTAAATTTTTACTGAGAATTGTCGTGGACGGTTTTACTTTTTAAAAAAAGCGTCCTTGAAATAATTACACTCTGATTATTGTCAAAAAGAATCTACTTACTACAAAATTTTGGTTGTCAGAAACAATCTGTGTGTGGCATAAGATGAAATGCAGTCGCTGCAAAATATTAAATTTTTACTGAGAATTGTCGTGGACGGTTTTACTTTTTAAAAAAAGCGTCCTTGAAGTAATTACACTCTGATTATTGTCAAAAAGCCTGTAAAACATAAGAAGACCAACAACTGGGAAATTCACTCATTAGAAAATTCACTGACATTTAAACCAGATGCTTCATTTGTTACGTAATGGGCCGGCCGCGGTGGTCTAGCGGTTCTAGGCGCGCAGTCCGGAACCGCGCGACTGCTACGGTCGCAGGTTCGAATCCTGCCTCGGGCATGGCTGTGTGTGATGTCCTTAGGTTAGTTAGGTTTAAGTAGCTCTAAGTTCTGGGGGACTGATGACCACAGTAGTTAAGTCCCATAGTGCTCAGAGCCATTTTGTTACGTAATGAAAACAAGGAAATCAATGTCACTCTAATGATGAATATTATTACATGTCTAAGGGACAAACAAACATTTCATTCTGACGCAAGCATCTGTTACCCCGAGATATTCCTCCAAAAATCTTCTCCATTCATTCAGTGAAGAAAACGTCATTACAGACGTTTTTTTTAATCTATGTATTGAAATATTCTATATAATTCCTCCCAGATTCACAAATACCACATCTCCTTCTTCCAGATTCACAAACATTACATCTCCTCTAAAAATAAACTGTTCGCTACTATGCCTGTAATAACAATTGCCTTAGGACTGCGCAACTGAGAAGCGACCAAGCGCACCGCAGATTACATTAGACACAGAGTCAACGATGTTATCCACCACTCGTGCAGCGCTGATTTATCTTTGTCCCATTATAGTAAATAAGAAATATTTACAATGGCAGAAAACATATGAATACCTTAGAGCACCAGTAACACACTGTATTGCTTGATTTAGTTGTATGTTGCGTATCTACTAGTTTTGTGTGGGTGCTGCGTATCCGAAAAGGTCTGCAGTGGTCTGCAATTGAGTAGACAAGATAAGGAACTTATTATCATGTAAACTGAGACGCTGAAAGGCGCCGATTTTCATCAGAAAATACAGGAAAAAATTTGTTTCTAAATAACCGTGATCATTTTGTGCCTCCATAGTTGATTCGCATGAATATCAAGAAAACCACCGCACCTGATGCTTTAAGGTGCACGGGACGCGCCTTTCGTAAAACCTGCTTTCCAAACCCTAGGAGCATGTGCCAGATAAACATCAGCTCTGCAACGAGACCCATAACAATTAATGGCGTTACACTCGTGGGGAATAGAGCAGAACACACCTAGCGAGGTGGCGCAGCGGTTAGCACACTGGATTCGCATTCGGAGGGACGAAGGTTCAATCCCGCGTCCAGCCATCCTGATTTAGGTTTTCCGTGATTTCTCTAAATCGCTTCATGCAAATGCCGAGATAGTTCCTTGACAGGGAACGACCGACTTCCCTAATCCGATGAGACCGATGACCTCGCTGTTTGGTCTCTTCCCCCAAAAACAACTCAAACCTAGAGCAGAACAGAACGTGGCCACTAAGGATCATGAGAGGTGCAGAAATTAGCATGCTTATCCATAAGAGGTGGAATCATCACACACCCACTGCCAGGAAGGAGACCGCATTACTATTTGGGTTACTATGGAGACAGCGGCAGGGGGATGCAGGTTAAAAGCAGAAAAAACTGGAAGCCTTTAGGACACCCAGAACCACAAACCCATAAAGTCCGTGTGGTAAATATAAGAACAGTCTGCGAAATGTCTGCTGCCTATGCAATAACTTCCAGCTGCATCACAAACCTTTCAACGTAACATTTGGAAATAGAGAGTAGTGGAAGAATGAACTGCGATATCGTTGAGTAGACATAGCCTGGTTTGCTGATGGGTCGAAACCATAAGAAAATACTGTGGTCGGGGTACAAGGGGAGCAGCCTAATCCATGGAAGCTGGCCACGAGTTCTAGGGGGAAATATTTGCTATCAGTATGTGTGCGGACAAAGATCGTGGCGTCACCACTGATTCAGACAGCGAAGCAAACTTCTAACAGCTCCTGCAAAGAGATCAAAGATCGTAGAGGAATACCATTATGTCCTTATGGGACTTGGGGAAAGCAACAGGGAAGGCCTGCTGCGAGTTCCTGGTCACTCAGTAATTAGTGGCTATGAGCAAACTGATAAGCTATCCAGGACGGCTGCGACGTTTCCTTTTATTGAGCCTGGCCTGTTCTAATCATCACCAAAACGATGGTAAAATCAAACTGGATCTGGAGGCAGCACTTAGAATATTGGGCTACGGTCCAAAAAACTAAACATGGAAAGCCAATGAGGCCAAATGCATGTTTCAAGAGAAATTCTTAAGTCCTCTACTTCAACATCAGACAGATTAAATTCACTGTATGAATAACGACTGGCCATAGAGACCTCACGAAATGCTGCTCATGATGTACGTAGAGAAAGAACCCCCTCAGTGTACACTATGTGATGCAGGCGATTCAACCGCACCACGAGCTACTACTCTTTAATGGTACTGGCTGGTATTTGTTGGAAGACAGGAAGAAAAAACAGCAAGAAAAACGTTGAGTCATTGCGAGCTCGTTGGGCTATAATCACTGTTGTTTTATTTCCCCGTGTGAATGAAATTAAATCAAATCAAATGCGCGACATGGAATGATATTGAACATGTTCTGCTAACACGCCCTATTAGTAAATATTAAGAAAAACACCACAACTGTTAGTTTAGGTGCATTTATTAAGCCATAACCCGTTTGATTCCATACGATCATTCTAGGGTGTCACAGTTGCAGAAACGTGGCGGCGCCTTGATTTAAGCATGTAGAAGATGAATTATTTTCTATATACACAATGTAGGTTTGACTGCACTGATGTTTTCACTCTCCAGAAAGTGAGAACCAGAATGCGGAAAAATGTTGAATGAAACAGCAGAAACCTAAAAAAGGGATGATTACGTTACGTAAGTGAGCTGAAAGTAGATGGTACCAAGTGCAACGTAAGTGTAATTTTGCAAATAAGTTGCCAGTTTGGGAAAGTAACGAGTAACTAACGTTGTGAATTTTCAGTTGTGATATGTGAGATATTTTGTGGATACAGTAAGTAGCATTTTCAGATAAAAACATGTGTAATTTGCGTTTTCGGTATGTCTAAGTTATCCATGCAGTCTCGGATCCACATTCATACGGATAATAAGGAGCATTCTGTATTTCGGTTGTGGAACTACTTATTCATAAATCCCTAAAGCATTGTCGTAAGTAGTCGGTGATCTATTAATATGCTGAAAGAATGACTGATTCCAGCCTTTTAAACTGAGTTCTCAAAATTGTGATTGTCGTAAGGTTACACCAAGATAAGACGATTAAAGTACGCCTGCACTGCATTCTCTTTCACAGTGTCTGCGCAATAATAATCTGCCTATGGTCAAAGTCACTGTTCTCAATAGATTTCCCCATCTGCCGGCAATATTTTCACTGGGGTGATTTACAGACTTCTGTTACCCCTGGACGCTACATTTCCCTAAACCTTGTGTAGTTACTGTAGTTGTCCGAGTAGACATTGTACTTTTCAAACGCAGTTTTAACTGGAAGAAAACGAAATGTAACGCTTTCAGAGGAGAACTCGATTTCGAAGTTGAAGACATGAAGGTAGGCCCAAAAAACTGCAAATAATTTATCGAATTTGTATAGAAAATATCAATATTCCACGTTGATATTGGACCGAATTTACAACTCGCTTTGACACTGATTCACAAGACCTATCGAACCGTTATCATAGTAACTACAACACTGACCTTTTCTCAACAGATAGAAGTGGTAGGAGGACTACGACGAAACTTCACGGAGTAAATAAGAGAAAGATGGGCTAATCTATATGATCTTCATGCAAAATCGTCGAAGAGCGTGAATGCTGAGAAAAACCTCAGCAATGATCCTAAGAAGTCGCCTTGAGCACAGATTTCGCTTCGAACGAGATTACTCACCAACTGTTACTGAATGAAAAGATAAGACAGAAGGCGACTATACTGTATCTGCTGTTCAGAAAGAAAGGTCCGATTGGGCGCGAGATGGAAACTACAGTAAAACTCGGATGAGGCATTGCAAAAATGTGTTTGGCTGTGTCTCTATTATGTCCGACAATCGCGTCACGTCACTATTTTCAGGTGTGAGCACACAGTGAGCATTAAAAATGCCTAGGTATGAAGTGTCTCCCCCCAAATGAGGGCCAGGAGAGAGATATCGCCTGATGATATGCAACCTACATAACATTACTCTCATGAGTTTGCTGCTTCCTTACAATTCTCCGTCGCACTCTGCAGGGGCAATAAACATGCTCGTGCAGCGTTTTCGATGGGAAGTTCAAAAATGGTTCAAATGGCTCTGAGCACTATGGGACTCAACTGCTGAGGTCATTAGTCCCCTAGAACTTAGAACTAGTTAAACCTACCTAACCGAAGGACATCACAAACATCCATGCCCGAGGCAGGATTAGGACCTGCGACCGTAGCGGTCTTGCGGTTCCAGACTGCAGCGCCTTTAACCGCACGGCCACTTCGGCCGGCTCGCTCGATGGGAAGTGTTTTATCAACCACAGTAGAGCCCGTAATTGTCTCCCTTTGAGTTTCTTCTTCGCTTATAACTACAGCTGGCTGTAAACACAAAATTTGGTAAAGAAAAAGTACTGCAGACCAGTGGAAAGCACAGGTGGCCGCTTCAAATGACGAGGATGTTGGGAAGTAGGTTTTCACTACGACAAACGTCTAAGTCGCACCGGTGACTATGTAGAGTTGAGCTCGAAGATGTAGCTAACTGTTGCCAACAAAACATTTTTGATTTTCACAGTGGTTTCCATTTCGCCAACGATCAATCTTTACATTCCGAATAGTCCTCGTAGGACAAGGCGAATTTCCAGAAGCTACATTCTCATCAGAAGAAATGGGTAGAGCAAAGCAAGAACTGAAAGAAAAAAGAGCAGCGTGCCCTAATAAAATACAAATAGAACAAATGAATTAGGTTAGTCGAAAATATAATGAATGCGTAATGAAGATGGTGATCTCATTTTTGCAAACATTTCAAACACCCACACTGTGAACGAAAACACAAGTAGTAGCATAACTGAAGCCTGGCAAAGACCCGACTGAAACTAAAAAATTCCATCCTATTTCCTTAATCTGCCATGCACACTGCGCAATGAAATTACAGGGTCACTTTTTCGAAACTCTTTAATTGTTTCTCATTCCAACACATAAATTTGAAACTTGGCTCAAAGATGCCCACAACATTCCTCTGTAATGGCACTCTACGACGACACCCTCTGGCTCGGTACACTTGAGACGAAGACACATGAAGGAAAAAAGGACATCACAGCTCAGAAGCTCATATGAGATGTAATATGTGTTAACGATTTCACATTGACACTGCGTTTCACAAAAATTTTGCCCAACGCCACTACGGACGTCTGACACACTGGGAAGGTCGTCACATACCCTCTTATCCAAATTTCACCCCTGCTTTTGACGTCTCTGCAGTGGAGGTCGGATCCACGACACACGTCGTTGAAATCACGTGCTTTTCTCGTGGTTCCCTGAGGAAGACATTTCCGACACACCGCCGCTCAAAAACGACACGAGAAGGTCTCAGGGGGTGGCATAAAGACTGTCAATGAAAGCATCGCTTTCCTTGGAGCGTCGATTCCCACACATTTCGCTGCTGATGACAACAGTTCTGAAGGCGATGGGAAACAGGACGACGTTCATAACAACGTTCAACACTGCTGCTACCCCCTGTGCGTTTCAACCCTACTCCAATGACATAATAGGGCTGCTACCCAATTAAAGGTGATCTGGCCCCTTTGCAGTGTAGTACGACCGTAATTTTTGCTCCGGTATAAAGGGTAGAACCACTAAGGACCGTTCAAAACCACTGATGACGAAATCTGGAAGCTATACCAAGCGTTTTAAGGAAGTCAGACCCCCCCAAGGGATGTCGGAGGGGTTGCCTAACACTCAGTGCTAAAGCTGAATGTGTGTCGAAGTTTCTGACAGGTGTAGTTGTAATGTGCTCTAAAATGGTTCATGGAACGCCCTGAGAATGCTGCCAAACTGGGGTTCACAGAGGGACCCTATAGTTTTATTCATGAACGTGTCATTGTTGCAGCTTCCTCCTCCCCACCCTTGATTACGCCACACGTGGACGCGAAACAAGAAAGATTGGAAAACTGTAACGCCCTTGTTGCGTCGGATCACATTCAAATTTCGTCTAATGGCTCTGAACGGTCCCTAGCGGTTTCACCCTGCATTTTAGTCGCACTACACCCCACAGTGGTCAGACCGTTCATTGGGGTTGCAGCCACAGGTGTCCTCAGAGTAGGGTTGCAACGCCCACGGATGTAAACTGTCTCGAACCTTGTGAAGAACATCGTCCTGTTGCTCATTCCACTGTGATTGCCGTTTTCGACCACGGAAAATGTGGTAACAACAGACCAAGGGAAGAGGTGGGTTCATTGGTACTGCCCTTTATGGCACCCACTGAGCCCTTGCGTGTCAATTTTCAGCGGCTGTGTGTCTGAAATGTTTTCCTCTGCGATCCCTGGGAAACCCGCATGATATCAAGGATGGATGTTGCGGTTCCGACCTCTAACACAGAGACGTCAAAAGAAGGGGGGAAACCTAGATGAGAAGGGATGTGACGACCTTCCCATTGTGTTACACGTTCACGGTGGCGTTAGGCAGGATTGTAGTGAAATTTGGTGGTAATGTGAGATCGTTAATCCACTTAACAGCTCACATGAACTTCTGAGCTTTAACTCTTTGCTTTTTACGTGTGTCGACACATTGTTCTTTGAAGCGTCGGTGAGGCTGACGGTAACGTTGTAGTGCGCCACGCTTTTCACCGTTACAGAGGTAGGTTATAGGCACCTTTGAGACAAATATCAAAGCTACGTGCCGGAATGGGAGACAGTTACGGAGTTTCGAAAAAGTGTCTCTTTAATTTTGTTGCTCTTTGTATGTAAGCTATTAGAAGAACAAATTTTTCAAGATTAGCTACCAAAATCGAATCGAAGCTTTTTTCTGAACCAGCTGGTTTCAAACCGGGAAAATAATGTTTTAGTCAAATACTAAAGCCGACTCAATAGTTGACGACAGTTCCGAATGGAAGTTAATAAATGCTGCTTTCTTTTTTGAGCTATCTGCTGCATATGGTACAGTAAACCACCAGCGACTCCACCCGAAGGTCTATGAAAAAAGAGGGACTTTCGACTGACAAACATATTAAGAGGCCTGTTGCATGACCGAAGAGTCTACGCAACATTCCAAGAGAAGAGGGGTACATGGACACAGTAAAAGAACTCATTGCCACAAAAGAGTGCCTGGTTCCTTTTCTGTATAGTATATACAAAAAATACCAGCCACACCAGACGGAAATAAAATGTTTCATATACTGTATACCGACTACAACGCTTATACTGTTCAAGCAAGAATATTTGAGGAGGTTGGAAGAAAACTGACAGAGACTTGGAAACCTTTGGGAGCTATTTTGAGGAGAATGATATATGATCTACTCCAGAAAATTTTCAAATCGTTTTAAAAAAAATCCTGCACTGAGCTTAAGGGAAAATACTTGCAGGGAACAAAACTAAACGCTAAAAAAAGAACTTACTGGATCAAGATAAGGAGTGCAACCTGTAGTTCTCCATTCATCAGAAGTGGAACCTTGTTTTGCAGCCGGAGAATATGAAGCACTAGTTCAGGAGGAATCTGGCCTCTCCAAACAAGCAGATGTCGCTTCAAATGGGAATGTTACGAATGTCAAAGGATTTCTGAGGCCTAAAAATATCTAAAAATTTACCCACGCAAAGTACCTAGTGAAACAGAGGGGAAGAAAAAGCAACCTACACACGGCAGTAAATGTAAAACCACCAATTGCTTCCAGCTCCTTCCGTGAAGAGAGAACGTTATCCAACGGACAGTACCACTACGAGACCGACCTGAGTTCCGTCGCGTGTGTTTATGTTTGGGCTCTCTGCACAGTACAGACCTATACCCCACAAGGAAATCACCAATGATCAACCACTAAAGAATAGTAAACGGGGAGCACTGGACAGACTAAGAACAGGAGCCGTGAAAAGTAAAGTAAATTTGTTAAGTGGGGCTACTCTGAAGATGACTTGTGTGAACTCGGAGAAATACAGACGATTAAACATTTGCACATTGACAGTTTGCTTGCACAGTGGAAGATCTGTTTATATGCAATGACAAGGCTATTAAAGTAAAAAAGTTTTGGAGGAATAGAGTTTAGATGTTCTCTGCCGCACACGGAGTGAAGTAAGTAGCCAACCGTCTTCAGCCTCATTGTGAAAAAACATTATATCAATTACTGTGCAGACCATTTAAAGTCTTCCTAGAACAGTAGCACTTATACCTTCTCTCCGATGTTCTATAGTTGACTCTCGTAAGCCTGTAGCTGAAGATGGTAGACTGAATGCTCGGTGAGCATTTATCTTTGAGTTTACATTTTTCTCCTGTCAACTTCAGCAGGTGAATTAGTTATTCTGTATTCCTGCCCTGTGTGGAAGTACAGGAGGGGTCAAGTCCATTTTGTCACATGTTTTTAATATCGTCATGTTTTCGTCAACCGTACTCTGTGATATATTTTTGAGCAGGTCTTGTGGAGAGGAAGTGGGTACCCAAAATAAAATAGAAAAGTCCAACTGCTGTTCAGATCCTCGTAACGAACGATGTTGCAAGAAATACAATCATGCTGATTTATGTCATCTTGGCCATCTTGGACGCCCAACAGATGGTGCATAAGTGTGCTCTATTGATTGTGGCAGACAGCAGTCGAGGTGATGACAACGTGTTGTCTCAAATCTGCATCGGCCGAAGTGTTATTTACCCACCTTGCTCTGGCTTTGTAATGGAATAGCCTATGCCTTCCCATATGGAAGTAAGTTCCACGTTGCAACACGTTGGGTCGGACGTTGTAAACGGAGGCATTGTTAGACCCGGAAAAAGTAATGTACTGTGGTTGCTATGCGCCGTTAGTTGGCTTCACAGTGGAAGGAGTTTTGCCTCTTGGAAAGTTATTGTATGAGGTTGGATAAACGAAACTTCACTACTCAGTTATGAGGGTGAGCATAAGCAAGTCTCTGAAATAAACTCTGTTCCATTCCCCTGGTTTGATTGATTGGGTTCTCGTTCTGTGTCCAGCTGCAACGGCCTTCATTAGTTTTATGTTATTATCATTTCTTGTGTGTTACTTTCATTAGCACATACGCTGACTGCATTTAAAAGATAGAGTTTTGCTATTAAATATTTTATGTAAGATTGGTCTAAATTTTCTTTCAGTGATTTACATTTTACGGAGTTTTAAGCGGTGACGAGGGTTATTGGAAGAGACTGTCGATTAATTCCTGCAACTTGAAATAATCGTCTCATCTGTTCACAGCAGTGATCGTTCGTGAACGGTTTTGGTACTGGATGGTTACAGCTAGTGTTTGGCTTCTTAATACCAAATTAACAGTGGAAGAGTTATAGCGACACCTTTGAATAAATGTTGTGTATTTAACATTAACGTTTGTTTAAAGAAATGTAAAGCTTCTTGTTGCGCACAAGACACTCTATATTAACAGCTGTCGCAATTAGGTTCATTATTTGTTCCTTCCGTTACCCGAGCTCGGGTCGGGTTTTAATCCTTAACAGTATGGCTTTAAAATAATATTACTGTAATTGTTATATTACGTTTCTTGTTTTAGAAATCAACTGTACCACTCTTAAGCAGACAGTTCATGTTACTGCAGGCGAACGCTGTCGGTATAATACGGGATCTGGTGGCGGGTTGCGACCGTCTCTTGCAATAACAGATGGTTGAACAATCTTGTAATCAATGATGTTTTCAGTTAAGGCTGTTTTAATTGAAATAAAGACTATGTAGTAAAGTGATGTGACTTTAAAACGTTGTTGCATCTTGGTTACATTCCTAGCACTCCCGAGTTTGAAAATAGTCTGTCCTTTCTCCTGTGTATATGATTCCCATTATTCTGTTTGTTAGTTCCTTGAAGTTCAATGGCCGGCCGTTGTGGCTGAGCGGTTCTAGGCGATTCAGTCCGGAACCACCGTGCTGCTACGGTAGCGGGTTCGAATCCTGCCGCGGGCATGGATGTGTGTGATTTCCTTAGGTTAGTTAGGTTTAAGTAGTCCTAAGTTCTAGAGGACTAATGACCACAGCAGTTGAGTCCCATAGTGCTCAGAGCCATTTGAACCATTTTAGTTCAATGCTAAAGTAATAGAAATACACAGCCGTCAAGGAAGTCTTGAAATTTTATTATTCAGCGGAGGGGGCAGTTCAGCTGGATATATTTTTATTTTCTTCCTGAATAAAAATTTATTTGGAAGGACGAAGAGAAGTCGGAGATCCAACATAGATGATAGAGTAGTTCGTCAAGTGATTTCACTAGACTTCCATGTCATACTATCAACAGGAGACTGAGAACGACCTTAACCTGAAATAAGCACCGTCAGCTTTCCAGGCGAAGAGAAATCCAATTCGTTCGGTCCGTCGTACAAATGCGAGCTCAGCGTTTCCCGCAGGAACCGCATCAATCGGTCCCAGCGCCTCGCCGCAGACGTAAGGGCAGACCCGCGCCGGAGACGGATATCCCGCGGCCGATAAGGTCAGCGGCGCGCTCGGTCCCTCCCTGCGCGGCCCTCGGCGGCGGCCGCCGCAGCCGCCGGTCGCGTCCTCCGAGGTGGGCGCCGCTGCCGGCCGGATCGATGTTCCTGACGTCACCGCTGGCCATTACGCGGGCGTCCCGTTCGCCTCAATCAGTCACGGCGCCTATCTGGTCGGCACGCACTCGCCGGCCGCCGCTGGCACATCATTTGTTCGCGCTGATAAACAGCCCGCGACACCCGGTGACAAGTCTGTTTTTTAAAGGCCCCGCCGCAGCCGCCCCCGTGCTGCGCCTCCCACGCCGCTCCCCTGCTTCCCGCCTTCCTTCCTCTCCGCCCATACTGCGCTTCCCTCCCGCTTACGGAACGTTCGCTAATTGCTGGGCCGGCAGAGGCATGGCTTCCCGGGTTCCACACCTGTCGCACCGAATATATTCCGCCGCAGAGTGCTCTCAGTCCCCACACTTATGCCCCGACGCCACAGTTGTGCTTGGCAAATATTCTACGCTCTTCATGCAATAAGACTAGTCTCAAAGCATTAACTCTTCATAAGATGCGAAGGTTTTTGCATAACAATATTTTGTTTATACCATTCACTATTTGTTGACATACACTACTGGGCATTAAAATTGCTACACCAAGAAGAAATGTAGATGATACACGGTTATTCATTGCACTAATATATTACACAAGAACTGACATGTGATTACATTTTCACGGAATTTCGGTGCATAGATCCTGAGAAATCAGTACCCATAACAACCACCTCTGGCCGTACTTACGGCGTTGATACGCCTGGGCATTGAGTCAAACAGAGCTTGGATGGCGTTCACAGGTACAGCTGCCCATGCAGCTTCAACACGATACCACGGTTCATCAAGAGTAGTGACTGGCGTATTGTGACGAGCCAGTTGCTCGGCCACCTTTGACCAGACGTTTTCAATTGGTGAAACATCTGGAGAATGTGCTGGCCAGGGCAGCAGTCTGTATCCAGAAAGGCCCGTATATGACGTGTAACATGTGTTAGTGCATTATCCTGCTGAAATGTAGGGTTTCGCAGGGCTAGAATGAAGGGTAGAGCCACGGGTAGTAACACACCTGAAATGTAACGTCCACTGTTCAAAGTGCCGTCAATGCGAACAAGAAGTGACCGTGGCGTGTAACCAATGGCAACCCATACCATCACGTCGGGTGATACGCCAGTATTGCGATGACGAATACACGCTTCCAATGTGCGTTTACTGCGATGTCGCCAAACACGGATCCGACCATCATGATGCTATAAACAGAACCTGGATTCATCCGAAAAAATGACGTTTTGCCATTCGTGCACCCAGGTTCGTCGTTGAGTACACCATCGCAGGCGCTCCTGTCTGTGATGCAGCGTCTAGGGTAACTGCAGCCATGGTCTCCGACCTGATAGTCCATGCTGCTGCAAACGTCGTCGAACTGTTCGTGCAGATGGTTGTTGTCTTACAAACATCCCCATCTGTTGACTCAGGGATCGAGACATGGCTGCGCGATCCGTTACAGCCATACGGATAAGATGCCTGTCATCTCGACTTCTAGTGATACGAGGCCATTGGGATCCAGCACGGCGTTCCGTATTACCCTCTTGAACCCTCTGATTCCATATTCTGCTAACAGTCATTGGATCTCGATCAACGCGAGCAGCAATGTCGTGATACGGTAAACCGAAATCGCGATAGGCTGCAATCCGAACTTTATCGAAGTCGTAAATGTGATGGTACGCATTTCTCCTCCTTAAACGAGGCATCACAACAACGTTCCACCAGGCAACGCCGGTTAACTGGAGTTTGTGAATGAGAAATCGGTTGGAAACTTTCCTCAAGTCAGCACGTTGTAGGTGTCGCCACCTGTGCCAACCTTGTGTGAATGCTCTGAAAATCTAGTCATTTGCATATCACAGCATCTTCTTCCTGTCGGTTAAATTTCGCGTCTGTAGCACGTCATCTTCGTGGTGTAGCAATTTTAAGGGCCAGTAATGTAACTAAGTAGGAGTCTACTGCCGGTTTCATGATGATGAGAATTCTTCTGAGTACAGTATGGTGGTATTGTATAAAATCAATTATAAACAGTAAACATCAACGTTTCCACCATGTTAAAACGGCCTTTCTTAGGGTAAGACTGATTTTGGTGCCTCTATTTTTTGCAGCCAGTGTCAACATGCCATTCTGTTAAGCTTGATTGTTCTTATCATTAAAGGGGATATAAAAAAAAAGTTTAAGTCAACAATGTGCGGCTGTGAAATTTTGTTTTCTACTCGGTAAAAATACTATTAAACTATTTTAATGTAGAAAACAGCTTACCTAATGGTGCTAAGGGAAAAACCCAAGGGTACTAGTGGTTTGCTCGATTTAAAAACGGCTACAAGTCAATTGGTGACAAATTTCGTTCTGGACGT
This sequence comes from Schistocerca serialis cubense, assembly GCF_023864345.2. Taxonomy (NCBI): domain Eukaryota; kingdom Metazoa; phylum Arthropoda; class Insecta; order Orthoptera; family Acrididae; genus Schistocerca; species Schistocerca serialis. The sequence goes on from NC_064641.1 coordinate 618,091,509, forward strand.
CCATCAGCTACCCGAATCGACAATAACAATGAAAAACTTCGAGAGCCTGTGCTCACAGACCGTCGACAAACAACTGATCAATTAGCTCTGAGCACTATGGGACTCAACCGCTGAGGCCATTAGTCCCCTAGAACTTAGAACTAGTTAAACCTAACTAACCTAAGGACATCACAAACATCCATGCCCGAGGCAGGATTCGAACCTGCGACCGTAGCAGTCTTGCGGTTCCAGACTGCAGCGCCTTTAACCGCACGGCCACTTCGGCCGGCAACTGATCAACTGTGAGAGATTTTTGGGTTATTTAGGTGCTCGGTCTAGTGACTTGCGGCAGGTAGCAGACTGGTTCTTCCGGCACGACAACGCAACCACACACTCAGCCATCTCTGTTAGAAAGCTTTCGGCTAAAAATGGCAAGGTTCCGCTTCCCTAGGCACCTTACTCCCTTAAACTCGATCTATGCGACATCTTCTCATTTCCTCGTACGAAAAGGGCATGAGAGCACCTCGATTTGACAACATTGAGGAGTATGAAAAAGTAGTCTTCCGCGACGGCACTGATATATAAAATATTATTGGTTTTTTGCCGCGTCAATTCGGGATAAAATCTCAGCTTTCGACGATAGCCTCCATCGCCATCGTCAGGTTCAACAGCACGCACTGTCGTTAATCCGTCGGACAACTACGTGGAGAAAGGAGCCATCTCGGCCCTTAATAAAGGTTTGAAGTTAGCTCCTACACCACGTACTTCACCCATCGTGGATCTTAACAGTGGAATAGAACAGGCAGTGCGGCATCTCGCCGACGTAGTGAGACTTATTACCTGTCGCTTTTTGGTCTCAGATAAGCCTCCCAGGTCTAATATCAGTTGAGAGGAGAGGGAGGGGCTCCGTTTACTCCGGAGAGATGAAGACCTTGTCGTATTGCCAGTTAACAAAGGAAATGCCGGCGTCGTTCTTAATACTACCGAATATCATAGCAAAATGGTATCACTGTTGGAGGACAAATGGTTCAAATGGCTCTGAGCACTATGGGATTCAACTTCTGAGGTCATTAGTCCCCTAGAACTTAGAACCAGTTAAACCTAACTAACCTAAGGTCATCACACACATCCATGCCCGAGGCAGGATTCGAACCTGCGACCGTAGTGGTCTCGCGGTTCCAGACTGCAGCGCCTAGAACCGCATGGCAACTTCGGCCGGATGTTGGAGGACAGTACGTACAAATGTGACCAACTTTGATGTACAGCAGAAAAACTACGGAGCTACCGAAGGATTCCGGTCTACCAGGTGATGTTACGAAAAATCTCAGGGTCCGGGCTCTAGACCTCCCAGGCTGTACGAAGACCCACAAGGATAATATTCCCTTGAGACCTATTGTCAGTGCAAATGGTTCTCCTACCTACAAGCTGGCCAGATAACTAACAAAGTTGATGGCTCCTACAGTCGGCCGTTGTGAACATCATATCAAAAACTCCCAGATGTTCATCGAGAAAATAAACAATATAGAGATGGTCAAAATGAAATTTTAGTCAGCCTGGATGTGGTATCGCTGATCACGAAAGTTCCTGTTGGGGACACTTGCTGGCGAATCTTTTTCCCCCTGAAACTGCCAAGTTGTTCCGGCTTGTGATGACGACCACCTACTTGTTGTATGGCAATAAATTTTATGATATGGTATGCCGATGGGCTCTCCGATGTCTCCATCATCGACTAACTTTTTTATAGAGAATTTTGAGGAACGTGCCTTAGATTCGGCTCCCCTCCGGCCATCCTTACTTTATCGTTATGCTGACGATACATTTATGGGTTGGGTTGTATGGTGGAAGGGACCAAACAGCGAAGTCATCGGTCTCATCGGATTAGGGAAGGACGGGGAAGGAAGTCGGCCGTGCCCTTTCAAAGGAACCATCCCGGCATTTGCCTGGACCGGTTTAGGGAAATTACGGGAAACCTAAATCAGGTTGGCCGTACGCAGGATTGAACCGTCGTCCTCCCGAATGCGAGTCCAGTGTGCTAACCACTACGGCACCTCGCTCGGTGATACATTTATGGTCTGGCCACACGGCGCAGAAGCTCTCGAACAATTCATGGAACACGTGAACAGCATACATTCGGTTCACTGTCGAGATGGAGAAGGAAGGAAGGTTGCCATTCTTAGACGTTTTAGTACAACGACAGGCGGACGGGCGTCTCGGCCACTCAGTGTACCGCAAACAGACACATACCGATTTATGTCTTAATGCACCAAGTTTCCTTCATCCTGTTCAGAAGAGATGAGTTTTGTACACGTTGGTATATACAGCAAAAACTTTCTGACGAGGACCACCTGAAGTCCGAAATTAACCATCTGAGGAACGTGTTCCGAAAAAATTGCTAGGGTGCACGCGATATAAAGGTAGCGTTCTCCAAGAAAAGGAAATGTGAAAATGCTGCAGTCTCACTGGATGAAACACCGATTGCGGTTCTTCCTTTTCGTGGTGCTATAGCCAACAAAATGGGATGGGTTCTCGGTAGAAGGGGTGTAAGACCGATTTGTCGTCCTACCAAGAAAATTAAGATGATGCGGCTTGTTAAGGAGAGTCTCGACCTCAGGGTTCTTATAATATTTCCTGTGAGTGTGGAAGCAATTATATAGGTCAGATTACTCGTCCCATTTCCGTCCGCTGTGCAGAACACCAACGGCGCGTCAAAAATAGAGAACTAGAGAAATCGGCAATTGCGGAGCACAGCCTCGCTAACAAACATAAAATATTGTTTGATGAAAATAATTTTGCCCCATGTCTCCAAATACTGCGATTCTGTTTCTATGGAGGTTGTTGAAATCAGAATGAGCGAGAAGAACTTTAACCGTGATAGCGGTGCATGGAAACGGCGCATGAAAATGAGCTGTCGATGCAGAGAAGCAGAAACGACATGCCTTGCAGTGTTTACTTTCCGACGGAAACGGGGGTGCCACCAGTGCAGCCACTGACACCGTCTACGACAACAGTACGTTACTGCCGACCAATCACAAGCCGAGCAATCACAAGCCGACCAATCACAAGCTTTCCACAAGGTATATAAAGCCACCCCAACAGCATTGAAAATGTTCATATCTCCGTCCTTTCCCCTCTCCTCTGTCTCCTGGACACTACTGTTATGCCCAAACCTCCCCCGCATATTCATCTCCTCCAATTTACTGATGCCACCGCCTTCCTGGCCCTTTATCCTACTACTCAGCGGTCCCAGCGTACACTCCAAACCCACCTTGACCAGTTCACCACCTGGTGCAACCAGTGGTTCCTATGTGTCAACCCCTCGAAGACACACGCGATCATCACCCGCTCCTTCAGTCTCTGTGATTTCTACCTAACCATTTATGGCCGCCCTATCCACCTCACTCCTACTCTCAAATAGTCTCACCCTTGACCGCCAACTCACCTGGACACCCCACACAAAGCCCACAACAGACAACCTCCTGAAACTCCTGTCCAGACAGATACGGGGACTGCATCCTTCCACCATCCTTCACACCTACAAATTCTCGATTCATCCCATCCTTTGTTATGTCAGTTACACTTGGATTTCTGCCCCTCTGAGAGTCTATAAAGCCCTCCAAGTCCTAGAACGCCATGCACTCTGCCTCGCCTTCCATATCCACCTTCTATCCCCCACGTGCTTCCTCAATGGCCTCCTCCCCTTCCCCCACCTGCTCCTTTTCCTTCAACACATCTGCACCATGTATATCGTCTGCCGACCTGATCTCCCTGACCTCCTAATGTCCTCCTTCCTCTTCACTCCAAGCCTGTTGCCGTGCCTTTACCGTTGTGTCCTGCCCTTACTCCTCTCCACACCCTCCATCTTCATTCCCAATCCAACTTCCAGCACCTACCCATCCTGGATGATGAGCTTCACCCTGACATCTACCCCTCATACCAGCTCTAACTCCACCTTCCTCCTACGTCCTCTTCAGATCCACCTCTCCTCCCCCTCCCTTTCCCTGACTGTCTTTCCTCCTCATACATCTCCTCCCTCTTCTGTGCTCCCCTTCAGTGTCTCTGCACTCTCTTCTGACTTGTCTTTGGTGCCCCTCCTGTCCCCCTTTTTTCTCTTCCTCTCGCCCACCCAGTCCCCACCGCACCTTCCTCCCCCTTTTTCCCTCCTGCCCGGCCTCCAATCCCTCGGCAGGTCCCTCCTGTGGTTTTTTTCTTTTAAGTGTCTCACTCTGTATGATTTTTGTACTCCGGCTGACTTTTTACTCATGTTTGGCTCCAGCGATTGTAAGTGAGCAACGATTTTCAAGCTTGCTTCTTTTAACTGTATGTCGCCTTTTTACCTGTCACCCTGTGCATGTCCTCACATTATTGTATATTACTGTGTTTTTATGTCCCCCTTTTACCCCCTCCCACCGTTTTTTGTAATTGTTTCCCTTTCATGTATTCTGTAAAACCGTTTCGCTGCAGAACAGTGGACTTTGTTGCTGCCAGCCCTCCCCTGCTCCACAGGGGCAGGGGAATGAAATTCCAATAAAGAAAAAAAAGCAGTGAAGACAGCCAGTTGCTCCTGACGATGACGATGGAGATTTTTATCCTGAACTGATGTGGCAATAACATCGAGAATATTTTACAGAACGTTGAAGAAATCAAGGAAAAAACTAGAAAGGTACTGTAAGCCATTTCTAAAGATAACTACAGAAATTGTTTCGAACAGTTGATGCACCGGTGGGAAACATGTATTAGCTGTAATGTTCATTGCACATTTTGGTCTCTTCGGAAATGGCATTTTGGAATATGTTATGAAGATTTGAAAATGGGTCTCAGCCCAAAACTGGTCATTGTATTAATGAAAATTAAAAATTGGCAACTTTGGACTGGTTATTCCTTCTACCAAAAGTATGTGTTCAACTGGCAGGATATGGAGGATACTTGAGTGTGCACTATGATACCCTGCTCAAGAAGGATGTTGCACAAATCGAGAAGGACCGATGGTGGCTACCCTGACTGACAGTTCCATTGGTTCTTGGTAAAACTTTTTATAAGTTACGAATGAAAACACACTCAACACTGGTGTAGTATCCTACTATGTGTATTATTTATTCCACAAACTAGTTTTCCGCTGTTTCGCAATAGTCAGGTCAAAGATAAGTATGTGGTGCAGCGAAATTTTGTTGGATCAAAGATTTTAAACAAGAGCATTTACAGAGTGTCTCCAGTGCAGGAATATAACAAGATGGATAATTTCAGGCGTAAATACTATGTAAGATTATTTGACTAAGATAAAATAAGTGACAAATTAACTAATGAGCTATATTCACATTACAACAGTTGGTCGTAGAAGAAAATAAATTAAGCAATAAACTTCGACGATGTTCCAAAGGTGTGGCTGAACACGATGACGGTTGCAATGACTTCTTATTGAGGCTTGTTTACAGTCAATGGTTGGCATTGCGGTGAGTATGATAGTGGCCTCCATCATGGTGATGATGAGGAAGTAAGCAATTGCTGCGAAGATGTCCAGCTGCGTCTCATTCTGGAGCTCGGAGCGGAACGAGGTTCTCTGTTCATAACTCTGTGAGGGCACAGGTGACTGCACCTCCACATCGTACCAACTGGACGGTGGCTACGAGCGGAGCCTCGGGGAATGAGAGGCATGCAGCGGGTTATTTCCCCGATGAGGTAGGAGCGTCTGCATCATCAGCGTGGAGTAAAACAGGCTCGGTGTCACATTACTGCCTAAGAGTTAGATAATGACTAGCTGGTGCGTTGTTGTTGATGTTGTCTTCAGTCCTGAGACTGGTTTGATGCAGCTCTCCATGCTACTCTATCCTGTGCAAGCTTCTTCATCTCCCAGTACTTACTGGGACCTACATCCTTCTGAGTCTGCTTAGTGTATTCATCTCTTGCTCTCCCTCTACGATTTTTACCCTCCACGCTGCCCTCCAATGCTAAATTTGTGATCCCTTGCTGCCTCAGAACATGTTCTACCAACTGGTCCCTTCTTTTTGTCAAGTTGTGCCACAAACTCCTCTTCTTCCCAATACTATTCAATACCTCCTCATTAGTTATGTAATCAACCCATCTAATCTTCAACATTATTCTGTAGCACCACATTTCGAAAGCTTCTATTCTCTTCTTGTCTAAGCTATTTATCGTCCACGTTTCACTTCCATACACAGCTACACTCCATACAAATACTTTCAGAAACGACTTCCTGACACGTAAATCTATACTCGATGTTAACAAATTTCTCTTCTTCAGAAACATTTTCCTTGCCATTGACAGTCTACATTTTATATCCTCTCTACTTCGACCATTATCAGTTATTTTGCTCACCAAATAGCAAAAATCAGTTATTTTGCTCACCAAATAGCAAAACTCCTTTACTACTTTAAGTGTCTCATTTCCTAATCTAATTCCCTCAGCATTACCCGACTTAATTCGACTACATTCCATTATCCTCGTTTTTCTTTTGTTGATGTTCACCTTATATCCTCCTTTCAAAACACTGTCCATTCCGTTCAACTGCTCTTCCAAGTCCTTTGCTGTCTCTGACAGAATTACAATGTCATCGGCGAACCTCAAAGTTTTTATTTCTTCTCCATGGATTTTAATGCCTACTCCGAATTTTTCTTTTGTTTCCTTTACTGCTTGCTCAATATACAGATTGAATGACATCGGGGACATGCTACAACCCTGTCTCACTCCCTTCCCAGCCACTGCTTCCCTTTCATGTTCCTCAATTCTTATAACTGCCATCTGGTTTCTGTACAAATTGTAAATAGCCTTTCGTTCCATGTATTTCACCCCTGCCACCTTCATTATTTGAAAGAGAGTATTCCAGTGAACATTGTCAAAAGCCATCTCTAAGTCTACAAATGCTAGGAACGTAGATTTGTCTCTCCTTAATGTTTCTTCTAAGATAAGTCATAGGGTTAGTATTGCCTCACGTGTTCCAACATTTCAACGGAATCCAAACTGTTTTTTCCCCGAGGTCAGCTTCTACCAGTTTTTCCATTCGTCTGTAGAGAATAGGCGTTAGTACTTTGCATCCGTGACTTATTAAACTAATTGTTCGGTAATTTTCACATCTGTCAGCACCTGCTTTCTTTGGGATTGGAATTATTATATTCTTCTTGAAGTCTGATGGTATTTCGCCTGTCTCATACATCTTGCTCACCAAATTTTTGTCAGAACTCACTCACCCGAGGCTGTCAGTAGTTCTAATGGAATGTTTTCTACTCCGGGGGCCTTGTTTCGACTCAGGTCTTTCAGTGCTCTGTCAAACTCTTCACGCAATATCGTATCTCCCATTTCATCTTCATCTACATCCTCTTCCATTTCCATAATATTGTCCTCAAGTACATCGCCCTTGTATAGACCCTCTATATACTCCTTCCACCTTTCTGCTTTCCCTTCTTTGCTTAGAACTGGGTTTCCATCTGAGCTCTTGATATTCATAGAAGTGGTTCTCTTTCCTCCAAAGGTCCGTACTTGTTTAAATACTGCTTATCCGTGCAGATATCAAAGTAATGTAGCCATTGGTTGGTCACGTCGATGATCTAGTAGTTGTAATCAGGCTGCAATGCCTCCCTCAAAGGCTAGTTCAGTGACAAGACATGTCAACACGGAGGCGGTGGGGAAACCTATGACAATGCAGTCCACCGGCCTATGCCCCAGTTTGCGCTGGCATGATTGCACCTCGGCGCTACACAACTGATTTTGAGTCTCGTTTATAATTTTACCCCTTGATACCCTACTAACTTCCTGACTATCTTCAAAGTGCAACGAAATAACGAATTTCTCACAATGGCCATTCTTCACAGCATCTGGGCGGTCTGATTCAAAACGATGGAACAGATTTCAGTTGTTCATTGCAGACAAACTGTGAAAAACAGAAACATATTGCGCATGTCATTAGATAGGAGAAGACTCAAAGCTTTATGTCCGCACGACACTATATCATCGAAACTGTAGGCCATTTCATTTCACACCAGTATCAACATATCTTTCTTATTGAATCGATAGCCTCAACGATTTGCTTTCTCACCTCTTGAAGAGTAGATGCCGTGGGTGGGTCTAAAGCACTGTCTTTTACGCTCCTCCACAGATAATATGGCAACGTGTGAGCTCTGATGAGATGGAAGGCTAAAAGCTATGAAGAAAGTCTTGTTGTCCACCTCTGACAGTCCAACGTTGAGTGGTTCCATCGCTAAGATAACGCCGCACCGCAAGGGGAAAGTGAGCCCGGGCGCCGTCGTGCGTAAAAATGAAATCATTTGGACCTGCATGAAGTTGAGGGAACAAGCGGCATGTCCAACTATGATTTTTCTGAACCAGTTTCCTCCACAAAAAGTACCACCGCCCCTCCCGCCGGAGGTTCGAGTACTCCCTCGGGCATGGATTTGTGTGTTGTTCCTAGCATAAGTTACTTTAAGTAGTGTGTAAGTCTAGAGACCGAGGACCTCAGCAGTTTGGTCCCTTAAGTATTTACACACACACACTGTTATATGCACGACTATATTTTATTCAGAACAATATTCACGACAGCATTATGTTTTTGAGCGAACATTGTCGTGATATTAATAAAAAAGAACTTCATCGACACTAAAATAAAAATAAATAATTATTGTCAGTGACATAATTTTATTTTCTGGGTAAATCATATCTCAGACAATACTCATGGAAAAAGATAATGAAAATCTTCATCTTTTGTTATCTGTGATTCTTCTAGAACAATGCTTCTTCTTGTTCGAACTCTTGTAATGATTGGACGTGATCGATGTCTCGTAGCATAGAGGTCTGTAAAAATTTGTATTCTGTAGTTAATTAATATTTGAAAAATATTTTTGTGGCATTGAAATGAATTTTCTTTGTTTAAAGTTTCCTTTTATTGTAATTTTCGTCATATATAAATGTTACGCTTTCTACTCAGCTACAATGGAGCGCGGCCATTGGCGCTATTGATCTACAACACGGTTTATTGGTAATTGCTGAATAATAATCGATTAACATTGAGAAATATTTTCTATGTTAATGCATATAGTAAAGGTACAAAAATATTTGATATATGTAATTTGTTAGTAGTAAAACATCCCATGAAGCAGTATCGATAAGTGATTGTCTTATGTTAGGCGCCATCTTAGTGAAATATTGCAGCGGCAGTTTTAAATTGATTTCCTAAACGGACATAAAGGTTGTTGGTCATAATTGCGATGAGAATTGCGTATTGGTGGTGCAGAACGCACTCTGAGGAGATAAGTTCAACTTAGAGTGAGAATAACCTTTAAATATAGTGCAAATAGCATCTTCTGTTAATTAATTTTTATCTGCTCATGTATGAAGCCCGGTTATTTCGTAACAACTTTTATGAAATATTTTGAGAGGAAAAATACATACATTAATGTTGTGTACATGTAGTACTGTGTGACAAAACTGTTCATTTTGCGTAAAGAAAAGTGCTGCCAACTCGAATTACAGTAGCGTTAAATTCGATAAACGATCTGCAACTTTGTGCCATTTACACTACTTGACAGATAACTTTGCTACACGTTCCTAGGTAGAGATTTCTTTAACTAAATAACAATCAATATCTGGGAAAAGCAATTTTTAGATAAAGCCTCATTATACATTGATAATAAGTAACTAGTTTTATTGTAATCTTGCTGGAAACGTACAATACGGAATCAAACCACAATACTCGCACGCCACATTGGCGCCCCAATACACGACAATACAGCTTTTCTGTTATTTTAATTTCATGTACAATCCAACAAGGGAGAATTTACCGTACATACTTGTATGTCATCTGAAATGTTGCGAGAAACATCTAAGTACAAGCAAGCAGTGCTGTCTCTCGACAGCCGACAGAAGGTAGGAACAGATGTTCATGTTAATGTTCCAACACACACGCAATAAATTACTTACGTGTATCATAGACAATCCCACACTGGAGAGTTTAGCGTACATTCTAGTATGTCACTTACTGTATATTGACATATGGCGAGGAACACCTAAGAACAACTAAGCAGTGCGCCCATCGACTTATGCTCAAGAGAGGTAACAGATGATAATGTCTGAACTTCCAGTGACAGCAGCATTAAGTAGCCGTGCTTCAGTATCCTGACTGCGAGTATAATATTTTGAAGTGTATTTGTCTCGTAGATATTTTGTGCACACATTTCACCCATTTTTGCTATTGCTATTTGTATATATGTATTAGTTGTAAGTATTTTGTGGGAAATATTGTTACTGTCAGTGATATATATTGTGCAAGATTAGTGACAAACATGGTTAGACCAAAGAAGCGAATAAAGTCGAATGAGCACGCTGATGCAAAAACTGCATCAGACCCTGAAATAGATCAACATACGCACACTTCATTGAAAGTACTTGAGAATGTAAATATTGATGATTACAGTTTATTACCTGATATTCCAAGCTGAAATGAAACTGAACACAAACGGACATTCCTGCAGTTAAATCCGTAGAAGTGAATGGTAGTATTTCTACTGAGCAAGGGGCAAAAAGTACCAACTCTCAAGCTATGCCAGTACCGGATATGCTAGCATTATTATTTTAAAAGTTCATAGTTGTTCGTGGTCTTGCGGTAGCGTTCTCGCTTCCGCGCACGGGGTCCCGGGTTCGATTCCCAGCGGGGTCAGGGATTTTCCCAGCCTCAAAATGACTGGGTGTTGTTAGGTCGTCTTCATCATCACCATTCATCCCTATTGTGGTCGGAGGAAGACAATGGGGAACCACCTCCGCTAGGACCTTGCCTAGTAGGCGGTGCGGGTTTCCCGCATCGCCCCCTGCGCTCTTCGGAGAATGGGACCTCAACATTTTCAATATTATGGAACAGGAACGAAAAGGGAAAGCGTAGACAAGAAAAGGATATAAAGAAACAAAAATGTGAGCTCAAGCAGCAGCGGCAAGAAAAGGTTATAGAAGAACAGCAACACGAGCTCAGGTAGCAAGAGCATGATGGAAAATTAATGGAACAAATGTTGTTGTTGTGGTCTTCAGTCCTGAGACTGGTCTGATGCAGCTCTCCATGCTACTCTATCCTGTGCAAGCTTTTTCATCTCCCAGTACCTACTGCAACCTACATCCTTCTGAATCTGCTTAGTGTATTCATCTCTTGGTCTCCCTCTACGATTTTTACCCTCCACGCTGCCCTCCAATACTAAATTGGTGATCCCTTGATGCCTCAGAACATGTCCTACCAACCGATCCCTTCTTCTGGTCAAGTTGTGCCACAAACATCTCTTCTCCCCAATCCTATTCAATACTTCCTCATTAGTTATGTGATCTACCCATCTAATCTTCAGCGTTCTTCTGAAGCACCACATTTCGAAAGCTTCTATTCTCTTCTTGTCCAAACTATTTATCGTCCATGTTTCACTTCCATACATGGCTACACTCCATACGAATACTTTCAGAAATGACTTCCTGACACTTAAATCAATACTGGATGTTAACAAATTTCTCTTCTTCAGAAACGCTTTCCTTTCCATTGCCAGCCTACATTTTATATCCTCTCTACTTCGACCATCATCAGTTATTTTGCTCACCAAATAGCAAAACTCCTTTACTACTTAAAGTGCCTCATTTCCCAATCTAATTCCCTCAGCATCACCCGACTTAATTAGACTACATTCCATTATCCTTGTTTTGCTTTTGTTGATGTTCATCTTATATCCTCCTTTCAAGACACTGTCCATTCCATTCAACTGCTCTTCCAAGTCCTTTGCTGTCTCTGACAGAATTGCAACGTCATCGGCGAACCTCAAAATTTTTATTTCTTCTCCATGGATTTTAATGCCTACTCCGAATTTTTCTTTTGTTTCCTTTACTGCTTGCTCAATATACAGATTGAACAACATCGGGGGGAGGCTACAACCTTGTCTTACTCCCTTCCCAACCACTGCTTCCCTTTCATGTCCCTCGACTCTTATAACTGCCATCTGGTTTCTGTACAAATTGTAAATAGCCTTTCGCTCCCTGTATTTTACGCCTGCCACCTTTAGAATTTGAAAGAGAGTATTCCAGTCAACAATGTCAAAAGCTTTCTCTAAGTCTGCAAATGCTAGAAACGTAGGTTTGCCTTTCCTTAATCTTTCTTCTAAGATAAGTCGTAAGGTCAGTATTGCCTCACGTGTTCCAGTGTTTCTACGGAATCCAAACTGATCTTCCCCGAGGTTGGCTTCCACTAGTTTTTCCATTCGTCTGTAAAGAATTCGTGTTAGTATTTTGCAGCTGTGACTTATTAAACTGATAGTTCGGTAATTTTCAAATCTGTCAACACCTGCCTTCTTTGGGATTGGAATTATTATATTCTTCTTGAAGTCTGAGGGTATTTCGCCTGTTTCATACATCTTGCTCACCAGATGGTAGAGTTTTGTCAGGACTGGCTCTCCCAAGGCCGTCAGTAGTTCCAATGGAATGTTGTCTACTCTGGGGGCCTTGTTTCGACTCAGGTCATTCAGTGCTCTGTCAAACTCTTCACGCAGTATCATATCTCCCATTTCATATTCATCTACATCCTCTTCCATTTCCATAATATTGTCCTCAAGTACATCGCCCTTGTATAGACCCTCTATATACTCATTTCACCTTTCTGCTTTCCCTTCTTTGCTTAGAACTGGGTTTCCATCTGAGCTCTTGATATTCATACAAGTCGTTCTCTTACCTCCAAAGGTCTCTTTAATTTTCCTGTAGGCAGTATCTATCTTACCCCTAGTGAGATAGGCCTCTACATCCTTACATTTGTCCTCTAGCCATCCCTGCTTAGCCATTTTGCACTTCCTGTCGATCTCATTTTTGAGACGTTTGTATTCCTTTTTGCCTGGTTCATTTACTGCGTTTTTGTATTTTCTCCTTTCATCAATTAAATTCAATATTTCTTCTGTTACCCAAGGATTTCTACTAGCCCTCGTCTTTTTACCTACTTGATCCTCTGCTGCCTTCGCTACTTCGTCCCTCAAAGCTACCCATTCTTCTTCTACTGTATTTCTTTCCCCCATTCCTGTCAATTGTTCCCTTATGCTCTCCCTGAAACTCTGTACAACCTCTGGTTCTTTCAGTTTATCCAGGTCCCATCTCCTTAAATTCCCACCTTTTTGCAGTTTCTTCAGTTTTAATCTACAGGTCATAACCAATAGATTGTGGTCAGAGTCCACATCTGCCCTTGGAAATGTCTTACAATTTTAAACCTGGTTTCTAAATCTCTGTCTTACCATTATATAATCTATCTGATACCTTTTATTATCTCCAGGGTCCTTCCATGTATACAACCTTCTTTCATGATTCTTAAACCAAGTGTTAGTTATGATTATGTTGTGCACTGTGCAAAATTCTACCAGGCGGCTTCCTCTTTCATTTCTTAGCCCCAATCCATATTCACCTACTATGTTTCCTTCTCTCCCTTTTCCTACACTCGAATTCCAGTCACCCATGACTATTAAATTTTCGTCTCCCTTCACAATCTGAATAAATTCTTTTATTTCATCATACATTTCTTCAATTTCTTCGTCATCTGCAGAGCTAGTTGGCATATAAACTTGTACTACTGTAGTAGATGTGGGCTTCGTATCTATCTTGGCCACAATAATGCGTTCACTATGCTGTTTGTAGTAGCTTACCCGCATTCCTATTCATTATTAAACCTACTCCTGCATTACCCATATTTGATTTTGTGTTTATAACCCTGTAGTCATCTGACCAGAAGTCTTGTTCCTCCTGCCACCGAACTTCACTAATTACCACTATATCTAACTTCAACCTATCCATTTCCCTTTTTAAATAAACAATAATTTTATAGAACGAGATCATGAAATTGTCCAGATAATTAATCAAGTGTTAGTCGATCACGATAAAGCAATTACGTCTCATTTCAACAAAGAAATATGTGCAACAAAAACTAGTACCGTATTGAACCGTTACTAACTCGAGTGAATAATCTTGAAACCGAAACCCAGTTCAAAGCTTTGGCTACTACTGTGGACTCAATACAGAATGACATCCCCACAGAAGTACAGAAACAAGTCAGAACGGAAGAAGCCAAGGCATTGAACATGGGAAAGCATAAGTTTGAAACAATGTCAGCACACAGCAACGAGGGCGCTGGTACTGACAGGCAAAGGGACAATGAAAATTTTCCCACGATCTCTATTGCAGAGCATGAAAGTTCAAGTTTCGGTAATCAGCCTATATTACCCCAGCATTTTGTTTTACCAAGGAACCTGAATTCTGAATCAGAGTATACTTGTAATAAAGTCAGTATACCGCCTGCTAATGACAACAACTCCATGCACTTAAGTACCTTAATGCATGAACAGAGCTTAATTAAGCACTGTCAATTCCAAGTATTGAGTGAGGAGAGTAAAAAGATTATGCATCCCGTAGTTTTTATTAGGAACTTTAGATGTGTTCTTCCAAAGATTTGGAAGGAGGAAGACAATATCCAGTTTGTGGTTTCACACATTTCCGGTGAGGCATCGCTCTGGGCTTTGAACACAGCAGAGGCATGCAAAACATTTAACGAATTTGAGAAGGCGTTTCTCGACCAGTTCTGGTCAGCTTCAACTCAAGAACGACTAAGAAATACTTTATATAATGCAGAAATATATAGGCCTAACCCGAAGACAGGCACTTTGAGAAAATACTTTGACGAATACATTGATATGACACGGTACTGGGATGAACCAGTAACCACACGGGACTTGTGACAAGTATTGATGGCTAGACTGCCAATAAATATTAGGGAGAAACTGCTTAACATCACAGATACTGATCTTACGGAATTTTTATCGGTGATAGATTCGTTAGGCTTAGTCCAAGAAGACGCCAGAAAGAATTCTGATGCAACAAGTAGTACCAACTGTTCTAATGGAAAGGTTCCTGGAACGGAAATAATTGAAACAGGGGCGAAGGTAGTCCCAAGAAAAAACAAAAACAAAAGCCATGGTAATGGAAAGTATAGTAGTGATAAAGATCTTTCCAAATATCTGATTACTTCTATAATAATAATAATAAAAATAATAGTAATAATTACAAGAAAACCAATGACTACCAGCATCCGAATGGTAATCAAAGCCAAAGTAGTAATGAAAATGTCAACAACAGTAATAACAATTCTAACCGTAAAAGACGAAATGAAAATAAATAGAACAGTCCGTACAAGGATAAACCAAAAAACATGCGTGTGACAACGAAAATTGGCGAAAACCAGGGCCAAGTCATTGGCAGCCGCAAAAAAATTTTATGAATCCGGGTCAGCCAGTAAATTACGTACAGGCGATACCTATGTCGAATGACCAGTATCCACATTGGTTGGACCCGAGTAGACCACCTCCGTCTGTAGAATCACAAAATGTGAAAATAGTGGAGGTATCCTCGGCGTCGGAACAAAATATATCAAAGTCAACAAACTAATTTCGGTCCCTGTAGGCCTTCGCCAGGAGACCGAGACTAAGAATGAAGGCAATAGGTCTATGCAAGGGAATGTTAATATGATTCCCTATCAGGATGGTAAGAAAATCGAGGATGAACTCTATCAAGAATCTGTCGTCCCTGATAGGGAAGAAAAAGAAAGTATTCAGGCAAGTGTCAATGGAACCATCAATGGCGCAGTAACCATTATCCTCCTAGACACAGGTACGAGTGTATCGGTGATGAACCCATAATTTTTTAAGAAGCTAACGCAAATAAAAGTGCTGCCGATTTTGCCTATTACGAAATGCAAAGCTATAGGAGCGCTAGGAAAGAAAGCTAAAATTATCAAGTGCCGGACACAGGTTGAAGTTTCCTTTGGAAATGATACCGTTATGTACACGTTCCTATAAATGGAAACTTATCAATACCTGTGTTACTGGTCCTTGAGCTTTTACGGGACAGAGAGGCTGTAATAGGTCTCGCCCGGGGAACATGTGTACTTAAGTACCGGAAGCGATCAATAACGTTGAAGCGAAATCGGGAGTTCGGTGCGGGCCTTCTGCTGACAAGAGAATCAGATGCATCTGTCGTCAAACAAAAATTGTTAGTGGTACAATGTGATCACCCACAAAAGTGTCATATTAACAGAAACAATGGTGCACCAAATATCATGAGTGACATCAGTGCAACAATAGAGGAGAAGGTGAAAGAGGCTTTGACGCTTCACAGGCTGGACAACTAATAAATTTGCTATCCAGAAACCATGAAATGTTTATTGACAGACCAGGTATCATAAAAGATTATGTTTACGATATGATAGTCTATCTCCATAAGACCTATTTCAGAGGTACATACTCGGTCCCTGGACAAATGAAAAGGCATTTATTGTACAAACGACCGTTTAAAATAATCTCAATCTCACATGACGTATGCTATGTACTACAAGATGTCAGTAAAGGGAACGTAAAAGGACTGTGTTGTCATAGAGACATTAAGAAATATTTGCAGTAGGAATCGACTTTTATGCCTATAGAAAGAAAATAATATGTCTAGTGCTAATGCACAATCGCACAAAGGTAAATATGTAAACAGTAGGTGCAGTGAAAATATTATCATAAGAAATTTCATGAATTTGTATTTACTAGTATGTACGCTTTCATGCTAGTAGTTACGCTATAGTATTCGTGAAGTATAAAGCCCAAAAAGGGCAGGATTTTTTTATGATAAACTTGTTCTGAAAAGGTCATTTACTGGATACAAGTTACCCATAATCTTTTCTCAGTAAACGTAAATTTCTTATCTTTTCTATGTCGGATTTAGAAATTCCCAATATAAATATGTATATGGATAGATAATATGTCTATTCATATAAGAGGGTAAATGAGTCAAGAATGTTTCTATGAGCCTCTCCTGTGTGAACGCACACACATAACGAATGTTAATTGTGTGTGAACTGCGTGTCTGTCGGTATCCGGATTCACTATTCATGATACGGTTCCCTGTTGTGTACTGTTTTGGGTACATTTTTCTTTACGCATATATATTTGCCGTTTGCTCTTATGAGCTCTTTTCCTGTTGGGTGAACCAAACATGGACATCTGTCCCATAATCTGGTAATAATCCTACCAGAAATATGAATGAATAAATATAAATGAACAGAAATAAAATTATCTCATCAAATGTGGAAATGTACTGGTGTCTACACAGTTCAGTGAAGAGGCTATGGTCAGAACAATGTAGAAGAGTCTAGCTGTCAACTTGTGTCATATTATTTTGACAGTGTATGAACTTTGTTATCATGTAATTACAAATGGTTCAAATGGCTCTGAGCACTATGGGACTTAACATCTATGGTCATCAGTCCCCTAGAACTTAGAACTACTTAAACCTAACTAACCTAAGGACATCACACAACACCCAGTCATCACGAGGCAGAGAAAATCCCTGATCCCGCCGGGAATCGAACCCGGGAACCCAGGCGTGGGAAGCGAGAGCGCTACCGCACGACCACGAACTGCGGACTATGTAATTACAATATGGAACAATGTGCACATGGATAAAAAAATTCACTATGTTGCAAAGTGCCATTTGTATAGAATATTGTCTATTGTCTGGCTTCTGAAAGACTAGCAGCAATCAGGACAATGAATCGTGTCTCACAAGAACTACGAAAGTCTAGTGGACGCGTGAAAAACTGTGTTTTCTTTTAAGTAATGTGATGTGACTGATGACCTCAGAAGTTAAGTCCTATAGTGCTCAGAGCCACTTGAACCGTTTTGGAAGGTGATGAACAGTGATTAAAGCTGTGATTATTGAAGATATGAACGCTCGTAGAGTGTTAATATTAGCAGCAACGACATGGACGTTACAAAATATTAACAGTATTAAAATCGATGTAAAACTGTAGACCTCAAATATATGTGTTACGAGTCATCTTCGCGTGCCAAATGTTATGAGACCAACTGTGCAGCCAGCCACGCGGCAACACTATGATGCAACGCTGGCTACGCAGCGCCTCGCTGGAATGTTTGCTTACCGCAGATGATAAACAAAGCACACGATGGACATTAGAATGAAAAACGGTGCAGTGTCGTACATGTGCATAGTTAATTAAAGTTGACTATGAATCACTACATTCAAATGAACAGTGTGAAGGTGCAGGACAATGTCCAAAGGCATCTGTATGAATCCGTGTGAATGAAAGTGAATTTGAGACTAAAACTTCTTCCGGGGGATAAATATAATAATTATCTTGTTACTGATACCCCTTTTTTCGACATTTCATGTACCCCTGTACGAAAGGGACGTGGATAGAGAGAAGCACGACCTGCTGCAGTAATACTTCCCGACAGCAAGAGATCCAGACTAGGGTATGGCCGACGGCAGCCGACGTCCATCCACGCGGTCGGGCGGCGGTCTCTACCTGCCTGCCATCCAGCGGCTCGACGCCGGGGCGGCTACGTGACGTCGTCGGGGGATCGGCATAGCCAATTTGTTATTTGAGTTATATGAACTTTTAATTTTCATGTTAAACCTCCGTAAAAGGCTCTCTCTTGACCTCTGATGCGACTAAACAGAAGTATAAATTCGCGAGTTCAAAATATCATCTGTTATATTCATGTCAAGCCTGACAAATAAGAGTAGGTAACTGTATTTTCTTGAAGCCCCTTGGACGGTTTTGTTCCCTGTTTTCCCAATCCAATGAACCCATATGGAGAGTTGGAAGGGAGGGATAGGTTAATGTGGGAAGTCTCCCCCGCATTTTCCAAGATTGTACAGTTACTGAAGCCATTTAAATGATCACGTCAAAACTGTGTCGTATGTTACTTAATGTTATATGTGAACATTTGCATGATGAGAGCAATATGTTAAGCATGTGAAACTGAACAATAAGCAACGTCGATATGGTAATCTGAAAAAAAATGCAATACATACACAATTTTTTTTTTCTCAGCCCAAGGGGCAATGTAATGTCCACGACTATATTTTACTCGAACAATATTCACGACGGCGATGTGTCTGGAATTTGAGCAAACAATCTCGTGGTATTAATAAAAAAGGACTTCCTCGATACTAAAATGATAATACACAATTAGTGTCAGTGGCATAGCTCCATAAAAACACGGGATTACTGCCAGATATCAGTAATGTCCTGCCACGATATTTTGGCGCAGAGTCTTCTGGCCATCTTCAGGTGAGTACCACTGTAGTATTACTGTGGAGTACGTGCTGAGCTCTGCTATTTAAAGCCACACTGAGGTGACGTTGCACATGCGCTGCTCAGCGTGCGCGTTCATTACAACTCCGTGCGCTGCGCCTGGCGCACTCCACGGTGAAAGCTTGGTGTATCGATGTCAGGTCGATTTTCATCTTTATGCAGATAACTACGTCGACTACGAAGTTTCTCTACAGCAGGATTACAAGCAGAGTTTAGCTGATAACCGCTATCTCGATTGATGAGAGTCTCGTTGTTAGACAAACTTATATCCTCAGATTCATTGATAATCGAGCTCCAAAAGTTTGATGTATGGGCCAAAATTCTTGAGTCGTTGTAATTCATGGAATGGTCTGTAGAAATACGATGTTCGGCGATTGCGGAGTTGGTGGGTTGAAGAAGGCGAGTATGCCGTTGGTGTTCCACAATGCGTTCCTGCACAGTTCGTGTTGTTTGCCCTATAAATGATTTGCCGCATTCACACGGAATTTTATAAACACCTGATTTACGCAGGCCCAGGTCGTGTTTAACGGATCCCACCAGTGACGAAATTTTATAATGAGGGCGAAAGATGACTCTCACTTGATACTTTCTCAATATTCTGCCTATCTGTGAAGAAATATTCCCAATAAATGGTAGATAAGCAGTCGACCTGAAGGCCCCTTCCTCTTCCTTGTTCCGTCGTTCGTAGGTCTGAATCACTCTGTTCACTTGCCTAGTTGAAAAGCCATTCTTCAGAAATACTTTTTGCAGGTGTTTGAGAACGTCCATTGTTTGTGCTGGATGGTGACAACTAGTAGCTTGTAGATACAGGTCTGTATGAGTGGGCTTTCTGAACACCGTCTGACCAAGTGCTGCTGGTCTTGCATAGCGCCAACCTGTTGGAATAAGGCGTAACCTTCCTGTTGAAACAACGGCAAAAGAAAAGGTCTAAAAACATTCTGCACATACCGTGCGGTGGTTAGAGTCCGCTTCAGAAACACCAAAGGCGAACGAGACTTGCAGCTTATCACACACCGGACCATAAGTCCTGGAGAGGCGTAGTGTGTGTTGGGCAAATGCTGTCTACGAGGTAGCACTCACCAAGTCTACGTCGTACACGCAAACGACAATTATTTGCGTAGATGCTGAACCTAGCTTCATCGCTGAATATCACAGTGAGTCATTCCATCTTCCAAGTGATTCTCGGGCGGCAACAGTCGACCCGTGCAATTCGGTGTTGTCACGTGAGTGGAAGACAGGGAAGAGGTGGTAGTATGCAAGTAGTCCCACTGCTAATAAACGGTTCGCAAACTTAATGTTGACACGTCGAGACTCACAAGCCATCTTATCTGAGCAGTGGTAGCTGCACGATCTGCCACTTCCGCTCTTACAATACGACGATCCTGGAGGACGTCAGAGCTGAGTAGAGTTCCAGAAGCTCATCTACGAGTGTTAGAGTGTTCACGTGACCACGGACATAAGCATCATTGCACAACTGCACACTACGTCCACCTTATGTGGCAACTCAGCGAAAGGACCATCCCGCCACTCGGTAGGCTACAGTTTGTCCCTTTCAGACCAGTTCACTGTAGGATGTACCAGTGCGTATCCGTGACATGGTTGCCTGCTTCCTTTGCACGTTTGCACAATTCCGAGCACCTTGGCGGTGAGCATTCCCTGTTATAGGGTAGACACAGATGGCGCTCTGGTAGCTATGCCACTAAGCTATTTGCTGGCGACATTGGAACCGTTATCAGTACGTTTTTTATCCCCCAGGTGGCATATGCCTTCATCGGATCAAAACTGAAACGCCCCCTTAGAAAAATTATACATGACTGTGCTTAAACTGACACACAATATTTTTTTAGCGCAACGCAATCTGACTTTCAATAATCCCTACAAAAGAATGGGCCTTTCACAAATCACTTACCTCACAAAAATCTTCGTTACTCGAACTACTGCAATACAGCGAGCCCCACAACTGCCAGCTAAATAAAAGATTCAAACTACGGAAGGCACTAACTACTGATAGGCATAGTTAGCAAATGAAAGATTTTAATAGAGAACAAACAATGTATTTACCTTAATAGTCATAATATATATAGCAGTTCATGACATCCATTCTTACAAATGTACTGTTTCTGATGGACACACCTTCAGATTATACATTCTCAAAAATCCGCCATCTCACTTCCCCACATCCACCACTGCTGGCGGCTCACCTCCAACTGCGCAACGCTATGCGCTGTTAACATCCAGCTGCCCAACGCTACAATGGCGACTATTGCAACCATGTACTAGTCATTTTTCCGGCACTGTATATTAAATGTGACTGTATTTGGATCTAAAGAGACCAGTAAAGAGGAAAAATTTCTATCTTTCGATTTTGTATCTATTTCTTGCTGGAGCGTGTACGAATGTGTGTGTGAGAGAGAGAGAGTGTGTGTGTGTGTGTGTGTGTGAGAGAGAGAGAGAGAGTGTGTGAGTGAGAGAGTGTGTGTGTGTGTGTGTGTGTGTGTGTGTGTGTGTTAGTTGCTCATCTCAGTCTGGCGTATGAGGAAAACAATTAGCCCCAAGGTTATTTTAGGACCATATTTTAATCAGTCTCTGAATTAAGCAGAGACAGTTAAAGGATCGTGGTAATTCAAATTAATTTTGATCATGAATGTATTGTTGCTACTGCGTTTGCACTAAGACATAAAGTACATATGACAACAAAAATGGCTCTGAGTACTATGGGACTTAACTTCTGAGGTCATCAGTCCCCTAGAACTTAGAACTACTTGAACCTAACTAACCTAAGGACATCACACACATACATGCCCGAGGCAGGATTCGAACCTGAGACCGCAGCGGTCGCGCGGTTCCAGACTGTAGCGCCTAGAACCGCGCGGCCACCCCGGCCGGCACATATGACATCAAATTGAACTCTTAGCTATCGGAGCGTTGTAGAGAATGAGAGTGTTGGTGTCGCTCATACATACCAATTACACTAAGAGGCATCACCACTTGCGTCTGCGAATTCATACTTAATTATAATTTTGTAAAATTCAGCAGAGTCAAAGAAGTGATTTAGTGTCATTGCATTAGCCCATAGTTAGGACCATTGTATTACACCATACTTTATCTCTATCAGTACTAAAATCCTTGAAAATATTGGTGAATCAGCAACAGTTCCATTAGAAGTAAAAGCCAATAGTATTAATATGTCACTTTGGTAGATTTTTCATGCACAGCAGATGCGTACGCACTACGATGATGTGTAACTTTGAGAGGAAAGAGGCCACGACGTGCTACTCTTAAAAACTCAGTTAACAACAAATAGGGACAAAATATGAAGTAAATGGTGTAAATCCTCCAATGGATATAATAATGGATATTATCAAGTCGATGTCCACAAAGGATTCCCTAATAATACCTTTAAGCACTTACATGGTCACACCGATCACTGGGAAGAGCCCAGCAGAGCTCCTGCATGGCAGGCAGCCGTGCAGTCTGCCACATTCTCCCCGAAGTTGTATTAGCTAGGGTCATTGCGCCCTCGTCTTCACAGGAGCCTCAGGGTGGGGGAGCGAACATTCTGTCAGCTACTGGGTAGACTCTCCTAACAGTCACGGGACCCCAGGCGATCATCGATGCTACGTGGTAGTGAATGGTCACCGAAATCAGTAGCGACGCAGGCAGTAAGTATCCTTACATTTTGGTCCTCTTTCCTCCGATCTGGACCACGGATTCCTCGTCTACTACCGCAACGGCCTCCCCTACGAAGGTCACTTTAATATGACAACCACAGATATTGCGCGGATAACGTGACTTCCCGCATCCGACCCACACAACGGGCAGCAGCATCCTGCGCTCAGTTTCGTCCACCAATCATGGGGACGACGCCGCCGGCACACAGCCATGGATGGCGATGTCATCGTTAAGCTGACATCTCCATTCAGCTGTAGTTTCCATCAACCGACACTGTCTTTATTAGCGACTGCGTCTTATCCGGCCGCTTGCACCTCAGTGTGCAGTCTGTTTCCGGGGTGATAAGGTATGCCAGGTCAGATTACCGACGATGCTCCAATCCTCGTGATCACAACGAGAGTGTCCCTCAATGCAACAGGCCCACCTCCTGGCGCCACATATGGTAATGTGACACGAGCCCTTGTTCTCTGTGGCATCATATGGCAGCAAAAGCGTAGATCTTCGGCAAATTCGTTTGTTTGTGCTTTTAATGTTGACCGGCTGTGTTTCGCGTGTTTCTCTGACGACGATTACGGGATTACTGCGTATGCTACGCTCAGTGAACTGCTACGATTTTACAAGCTGTGAGAGAAACACAAATAAAGACTGTGAGGTGCAGTATTTGTTTCCTTAATAGCATTCGATAGGGGCCTCTTGATTGAGCCACCCTTCATTTGGATCACGGGTTTTTCGCATCGATTACGGGAGAACTTGTTGCCTTTATTTTCCAATCACACATTGATCAGTTTCGATATTTATCTCCTCTACATGGGAAGTAATTAACTACTACTTGTGTTTCTTGGAGTCGGTAGCTCTGCCAATGAACGGTTAAAGTTTGGTCATGCCAGGTGAACTGGTAGATTCTGAAAGGCAGAAGGAGATGCAGTTTCAGGAGGCCAGTCAGTCAGTTGTGGACATACATAGGCAGTCCAAAGTAGTCTCGCCATGTAATGGAGAGAAAGTTATTGTGAGCTAATCAGCACGGAGTAATTTTATGTACGCAGTGTCTATTATGGTGAGTGTCTGCTGGCAGGCAGCACTGAGATGAAAGAGCGTTTGAAATTGGTTTGTATAAGACTAGTTGTGGTCTGACAGTTATGCTTCAACTGAGGTGATGAGATGGAGTACGTAACACATGAATTGGTATTGAAACCAGCTGTGCTGTTATAGCTTTAGAGAGTGAACTATACTGTTTGAATTAATCACGAAAAGTACATGTTGTCCCCCTCTTTTATTCTGCTGAGCAATACCAGGTAAGGTGTTATGGTTTTCCCCACAGTTCCTGCGCTGGTGTGACTAATTAGGTTTCCCTACGAACCGTGCAGCAGGGTGACAATTACACTAATTTCAACATATATCATTTTGATTACGTTCACGTCCCAGGCTGAAACCATAATCAGGAGTTACTAAGTCGTTGCCTAATTCACGTAGCTGACTGAAAATATTTCTGTGCTTTTTTAATATTGCGAAATCAAGAATCGAGCAAAATGTGAGTGTATTAAGCGCAGCAGACGGTTCGGGTTGTATTAATCTATATGATGGTTTCTGATAATTATTATCCCAATAAATCAAAAGTTTAATTGAAATTTCCATTTCCATTATCTTAGATTATCGCATTTCATGCATTTCTGAGGTAATAATTAACAATGATTTTGTGATTATCCTCATCTGGATTTTTAAACTTATTTCTGTCAAGTAAAACGTCTACGAGGAGTCACTATAGTGTAATAGGGTCAATTTTGTAAACTTGGAAAGTCACGCTGCAGAATGGCGAAACTGCTTCTGCCAAGCTCTAAGGTTATTCCTTTCTGGTGGTGTGGCATTGTCAGTTTCTGTTTGAATAAACGTATCTACTATTTAGTTTCTGTATCCCATATATGACGATGGGAACTGGCCGTTAGTTGAATACGGAGGTTGTTCATTGCTTGAGGCACGCCAGGATACCTTCAAAATAAAGATATATTGTGGCGTTGAGATCTATTTGTTTAAACATACTTGGATATAGCCAGACACATATCGATACGATTTCTAGGCAATAGACATAAGTGCTAACGGACACCGTACACATTTCATGACAGCACAAACTGACGTTAAATGTTTACAAATTTACTTTCATTGGATTGTGGATTTCGGTCCGTAGTGCCCATGGTGTGTTCAAATCAGTTTAAAATTTACGATGCCTGATGGTGCCCTAATATATTCTTCATTCTCATGGTGATGCCACTTTAGCTTCGTTATGTAACTTAATATATGGCTTGACGCATTTTAAACAAATCTGAACGAACTTAACGAAATCGATAGCCTAATGACAATTTTTGTGATCGTCTTCTGAAATTAAAGACACAAAATACTGTGGTTTCCTGTGTTGGACAGATTCTCGTTAGTTTCTCCACGGATGACTACGTCTAAACTTGGTTCTGTAAGTGAAATCTGTACATTATGTGAACTGTCATTCTGCACTTTCCGTTAACGCGATATGTACCACAGTTCCATATAAAAACAATCTATCACAAGGCGAAAAAAGTGGTCCAACTAAAACATTCATATTTGTTTACGTACTACACGAATATGTAATTAAAAATGGGAGTTCCTATTTTAAAAAACGCAGTTGATGTCATTTGACTTATGGTCGTGCCATCTAGCGGGCCAACCATAGCGCCATCTGGTTTCCCCCTTCAAGCTAGTCAAATTTCGTTCATTGTAGTTTTTACGTTTGACGCTTGTTTCATGAGATATTTGGTCCGGTCACGATCAATGGACCACCCCGTATAAGAAATAAGTCTAGAAGTTTAGAACAGTGATATCAACGTAAATTAGCAGAAAAAGAATTCGTCGACTGCATTACTGGACGACGAAGACGAGCTTATTTATATTCTGCAATTCTCTGATAGAACCTACGGGATTACGAGGTTACATGTGTCAAATGGTGCTTACAGAAGTCGAAACCGTAGGTGTACGTTCTCTTGATGTGCGTCATTATCTCTTGGGAATCGCAATTTCAGAGGAAGACAATCAGAAGCTACGTATGGAGCAAGTCAACATAAGTGACAGGCAATGGTGGGATAGCAGACAGGTGTTACACAAGAAGACGAATCGAAGCAAAAGCGGTACTAAACAAAAGAAGTGAAAGATGAAATATAATAATAGGACACACTACATGCTTTCACAAAGTGAAATGTGAAGCAATGGACGTCTTACTTGACATGTCTTCCATCACAATGGCTACGAACGTACGAGAAGATATGGTGAAGATGAAATACAGAGAGGCGGGAGTCATAAAGAAGTCTGCACGTACTGCTCATAAGTCGGACAGAAGGAAAACTATTCATGGGGTATTAACAATATTTTAATTATTACCCTAAAAATAAATTTATGTCATAGTTTTCTGTTTGTGTGTAGGTACATGACTGCTGTTCTGGTACACAACAAAATCCGTGTCCCACCGTGCCATAATACTCCTCTGGAGATCTCAATACGTAACGGCGCAGCCGGCTGGTGACATTTAGTGTATATAGTGCATTATTCGCTTTCGGCTGGCTCTGAAATGTTGTCGCTACGTCAATTCAACACGTACATCTAAAGAGAGGGTTCCTAAATGGTCATTCTAAGTGCTTTGTTACTCCAAAGATGTCGGTTTTGATCATCCTGGTATAAAGGCACATTTGCATGTCGAGCGTGAGTTTCCTCGGAAACGCGAAATATTAATTAAATAAATAATCAGTGACAAATAAATAAAGCCTATGGCACACAACTGCAGCGCTGTGTCGCTGATAAAACAAAAGCACAATTACGTTACTCTTATGTTTGATTAAGAAAGAGAGAGCTCTGGTTGAAGTGGTGCGAGAAGCACGTATTTTATTTTATTGTCTGGCACACCGCCATATTTCATGTTATAGAAGAATACTGCGAGTTGCAACCACACTAGGCACTCGATTCTGTAAAGAATTTATATTTATAAAAGTAAGTAGGATTATGAACTGTAGGCTTATTCATTGAATATATCTGATTTAACTAACTGTGTAACTTTTTTATGTTTAGTAGACAATCACCTCTGTACGACGTATTGGCATGGCTGTCAAATTATTGTAATATTGAGATTTAGATTATGAGTCCGCACCTACCGCAGCAGTCTTTGGAAACGATTTAATTACGAAGTCCGATTATTCAGTTTTATTTCACGGTCAACTACGAGTAACATTGCCTTCACGAAAAAGCCATTGTCAAGCGTCTGATAACGAATAATCAAACGTCCACGTTCCAGATAAGCGAACACAATTGCAATCACAATCACCATCATACAGATAGAATAATCAATATCTAAATAACAATATATATTTTTATTTATTTATTTTATTTATTTTATATTGGCGACCGTGACAGGACAGATTGTCTGGCGTTACTAGACAATCTGTCCTGTCACGGTCGCCAATATAAAATAAATAAAATAAATAAATAAAAATATATATTGTTATTTAGATATTGATTATTCTATCTGTATGATGGTGATTGTGATTGCAATTGTGTTCGCTTATCTGGAACGTGGACGTTTGATTATTCGTTATCAGATGCTTGACAATGGCTTTTTCGTGAAGGCAATGTTACTCGTAGTTGACCGTGAAATAAAACTGAATAATCGGACTTCGTAATTAAATCGTTTCCAAAGACTGCTGCGGTAGGTGCGGACTCATAATCTAAATCTCAATATTACAATAATTTGCCAGCCATGCCAATACGTCGTTATTTTATTTATTTTATATTGGCGACTGCGTGTCGGACTTGTTATTTTGTCATTTGTTACATTGTTCTCTTTGTTTCATGTAAAAAATGAACTTTCTGGACCTGGACGTCAATGTATGAGAGATAACAAAATCTGAAGATATTTTCCAATTCTGAAATTTTGCGGGAAGACGCAATGAAACTTCCAGCAAAATAAGGTAAGACGCAGCATCTTTGCATTGTTAGGCTTGACCAGACGTATAATTCAGTGTATTAGCTTTTCAGTAAATTCTGTAGTGTTTTTTTTCTGCATAACAGTTTCTGTGATAAATTTCATTCTCAGTACTTTTCCCTAAACAATAACGTATGCAACAATACCAATACACGAGTGTACAATATGGCCGACTTCTGTACGATATCACGTAACATGGCCAGCAGCCATTACCAATAATCTCAAATTCAGTTTATATTTTTAAATTAACAGAGAGCCATTGTTGCTACGAGCGATTCATGCTCAACTACATTTTATTTTAAAATCAGTGTAAAAAATTTTCTTGAAACATATATCACGTGTGGCATGGTAATAACTAGAAAACAATACGCAAAAATGGAACAGCAAGGACGTACTATTCAGACGCAATCCGACACGGACGTGAGACAAGTGTTAGAAAATGACTTTACGACAGCAACCGGTAGTGACGATTCATCAAACATTGACGCAAGTGTTGACGAAAATTTTGACAATAGGCCGTCCACTACAAAAATTTCAAAATCTCAATCAGAGCCCATGTTAATGCATGACGTCACGTCTAATGACGCGGCGGGGGCAGAGACCTTGCAAACGGTAAACATTGCCGACATGTTACAAATGCTAATGAAACAAAACGCCGAAAACATGGCAACCTTAAAGGCACAATTAGAGACACAAAATGAACAGTTAAAAACACAAAATGACGAAATCAAATCTGATCTCATAGCAATCAAGATAGGTAATGACACTTTATGTAAGCGTGTGGAACTTATAGACGCCACACTGACCAAACAGATGACCGAACTCAGTACTAAATTTTCCCAGCTCAATACGAGACAAGAAAAGACTACAACTGACGTAGCACTTTTACAGACACAAGTAAAAAACCTTAATGTCACGTGTGAAGTTCTTACCGAACAAATTCAAACATATCCTTCAGTACATGACAATCTTGAAAAACGAATTACTGACGTACAGTATAAATTTGACAATGTTGAACAACACCTGACTGACATCTTACAATCAGATGCCACAGCTCATTTTCAAAATATTAATAAAGAATTTCATGATTGGGTTGAGAACAAAGACAAACATTTTGATAGATGCTTACGTGAAAATTTACCAACAATTGTGCACGACTCCGTAGCGCAATACATTACTAATAACAAACAGCTGATCAGTGACGTAGTACAATCCGTCACTGCACCCATGAGACAATTCACCGATCAACTCCAGTCTGAATGTAACGAAAATATCAGTCAAAATGTACAGTTCAGAAACCAATATACATTCGAGTATGATACACACATTCCGCACACGACAAATACACAAGAACAAAACACACCACGACTACAACACATACCACGATGTGGAAACACAAACACAAGCTATTATCATGGTAAACCACAGCAACATTATCGTAATTACTCGCCAGCTGAACATACCAGTAATTACAGTGGAATAAATCCATATCACAATGCGAAGGAAGATGAAAGCTTAATGAAACACAGGCAATTTCAGATTTTTATCCCAGAAAAACGAACCATTCATCCGGTGATTTTTCTTAAATCTTTTAGTAACGCATTTCCACGCACTTGGAGTGACCGGAAAAAGATTTCATATATTGTCGGTTACATCCAAGGCGATGCAGCTGTCTGGGCATACAGTCAAGCTGACGTATGTACCACGTACAGTGAATTTGAGCGTGCTTTTCTGAACTAATTCTGGTCGCAACCCGTCCAGGAGCGACTCAGAAGACAAATTTTAGAACCTGAAACTTTTAACAGTAAAAATGGTAACTTACGCAGATATTTTGGAAAATACTTGAACACGGGACATTTTTTAGACGAACCAGTCGCAACGCGTGATATACTCCGAGCGTTGAAGGCCAAATTGCCTTTCAACATTAAAGAAAAACTCCTACATATCCCGGATGACGATTCAGATTATTTTTTAACAGCTTTAGATTCGGTTGACATGCTACTTGAAGATCAGCGCTTCGCGCGGCAAAACAGCAGCCACAATGTTTACACTAGTGGTATGCAAAACATGCAGGCTTGCCAACACAATTCTGGCGCGCCCACAGTTGGATACGCGGTACAACAAAAACAGCAAACTCACATGACGTCTCAGTACGGAAATCAAAATCAACACGCGTATTCCAATACAAACAATAGTTACAACAGTAATAACATTTCATGCGGCAATCCACACAAAAGGCACCGCGGTAATAACTACAACGGTAACAACGGATACAAAGGTAATAACAAAAACACAAACAGAAATAGAAATAATAATAACTACGAGCCAAGGCAGCATCAAGGTTGGACTCGTAACGATCAGTACTTTCATTCAAACTCTGCTTTACCACAGCAGCCACCAGGACAAAATTGGAGCATACCCTACGACCGACAGGTAAGTTATAATGCGCAACAGCAACAACAACCGCAAAAGTTTGGAGATCATAATAGGCAATATCCGAATGTGAATATAATAGAAATGACACCTGATGCACAACCTCAATCTGTGTCAGTACCTAGTACAAATGATAATCCAACAAACTAGAAACAGTCACTACTTTGCCCCAGGTCGTGGCTGAAGAATTCTTGGGGGGCGACTTCAATGTTAATCAGTTATTTGACACCACACTTGAACAACAGAATAATGATATGCCGAGTAATTCTAAACAAAAACTACCTGTTTTATTTATAAGATACAACCACAATAACAATATATCAGATGAACTTTTACAAGACAGTACACAATGTCGTTTAAACACAAATGAAATTGTTTTAGCATCTACTACTGGTGTAGTAGGTGGGATTCCAACTACTATTATCCTAGATACAGGTGCAGCTGTAAGCGTTTTGTCTTTTAATTTCTATAAAAAGATGTGTGAATTGGAACCTGTGCCTGAGTTTCCTGCCCAAAACTGTAAAATAACTACTGCACTAGGTAATAAGTCATGTAGGGTTACGAAGCAAGTTTTTGTAAACGTTAAAATAGGTAATGGAACCGTACAATGGCCATTCCTGGTTGTACAAAACCTTGTGACAAATTGCATATTAGGAATAGATATTATGAGCGAGAAGGACTGCATTATAGACTTCTCCAAAGGTAAATGTATTTTAAATGATAAAAGCAGTGTAATTATTATTGATTTGGACAGGAGAACTCTGAAGCATGACAAACACTGTACAGGGTACAAGGTTCAGTTAGTACTTCACAATGACATTCAAGACATGCAAACACACTCATCTGACACAGAGCTAATGGACTTGAAAACATTGCTTGATCATAAGATAAGTGAAGCTACAGCTCTCAGTGTACATGAACGTATAAAACTACAAGAAGTGTTATCCAAATACTTACAAGTTTTTACCAAACGATTAGGTGTTATCAACACGTATGTGTACAAGATTGAAGTTAAGCCTCACAAGATCTTCTACCACAAGACATATAACGTACCGTAATCTCAACGACCTGCTGTGTGGCAAGAACTAAAACAAATTACAACATAGATTATAAGCAGTATAGAAATTTTCATTTCAGCGGTTCCAGTGACGCAGTTGAAGACAGAAGAACTTTTCTTTCAACGCCGCGGCACCACCGAGAAGACTGAATATTAAAGTAAAATTTATGATTACGTAGCAGTGGATGACATATTAATTTTTCACGGAACATTTGTTACTGAAGGTACCACTGACTTGGTGTGACACCTGACGAACTGACATACGTCATCTGTGAAGCGATCTTTTACTTTGAGAAATAGATTAGACACACATCTCTCAACACGAAAAGCATCTATCAGTAGTCAAGGCCACACAGACACTCTACACACACGCACAAAACGCGAGGAATCGAACTTTTTCTCTCTCTTACTATTTTGAATATTTATTGAGTAGTGAAAACGCCTGGTCTTGCCTACTGATGTAATGAATGTTGTGTCTAACCTATCTTAATTTCAGATGACATCACAAAAAACATCGATAATATCCCAGCAAAACCGCTAAAGAGGATGTAAATATCTGCAATTCATGAAATCAAATGTGACACAATGTAATAACCTATAGCTATGTAATGATGATGTAAACATGTTTATGTGCAACTATATTATGTTTATGCTAAGAAAATATGTGACGTGTGTATGTATAATTACTTATTTTTTTAACTGATGTATAGTGCAACTGTTACTATGTAAAAATTTGAACAAAACAAGTGCCAAAAAGACATTGCATAGTGAACCACTGTTCACGGACATTAACGAACATTACTAACTCTGCAACTACGCGGAAACCTATGGGAAAGAAACTGTTAATGCCATTCATTATGCAGCGTATCTATGTAAACGCGATGAACGATTTCCTTGATTAATAACTACGAACATTTAGGTGAGCTATATTCAGCAAAAAACTGAAAATGTGAAGTGCATAATTCGTGCATCGTCTAGTGACATTACTACCGTACCCAACTTCAAGATGTTAACTGGATTAAATGGACACAAAGTGCCTATCCAGAAAACAACACGACGGGTGGAAGAATTTTGGTTGGAACTTCAGGGAATGAAATGTTCTCGAAATGTGACAGACACTCTTACCTGGACTGTCCAAGGATCGACGCCAGCTATGTCCGTCCGAGGTTCTGCAACCAAGCTTCCACGGAATATCGAAAACGAACTGCATATGCACTAATTACTCGACGGGTCACGTCTGATCTGTAATAAGCAATGCTTTTAGTCACAACGAACTGCATCACTACGACTATAATGGAAATGAGAAATGGACACGCTTATGTATTAATCATGTTGTTATACAACGATGTTACTGTGATCAAAAAACTTTACCACGACGATACTAACCTGTAAAAAATTATTGTGCAGCGGATGAATATGAACTGTAATAACGACACGATGTGTATAGGTCAATGCACCTGAAAAATACGGACATTTTTCTTTGAAATATTTCAAAACAATACTATGTAACTAAGAACATTCAACAATCTAAGTTGTATTGTGTTATAACAAATATTGTAAATTTAAAACTAAGTTACCTGTCATAGAATGTAGTCTTCATATGTAATCTTGGTTGAATATTTTCCTTGTGCAACGACTGAAAAACGCGCGCACACGAACAATATGAACTGCAATACTGT
Organism: Schistocerca serialis cubense; assembly: GCF_023864345.2. NCBI lineage: Eukaryota > Metazoa > Arthropoda > Insecta > Orthoptera > Acrididae > Schistocerca > Schistocerca serialis. Next base: position 618,124,463 of record NC_064641.1, read on the forward strand.
GCCGCGTGATCTAACTGTACGATATAACGGCAGTGCCACAGTTACACAGACGCTTCTGCGCATGCGCGCACTCTATCTGCCAACATAAGAACTTTTACGGCGCACCCGTGTCATTCAAATTTTGTATATAATGTGTATAATGTGTAATGTAAGTCATGTAAATAGTTGTAGATAACTTAGATTTTCTTGTGCCTTTAGGTGAATTGCTCGCCTGCAGGTGTGTCCTTTTGCCTCGCAATTCAGGGGGCAATATAAAGGCACATTTGCATGCCGAGCGTGAGTTTCCTCGGAAACGCGAAATATTAATTAAATAAATAATCAGTGACAAATAAATAAAGCCTATGGCACACAACTGCAGCGCTGTGTCGCTGATAAAACAAAAGCACAATTACGTTACTCTTATGTTTGATTAAGAAAGAGAGAGCTCTGGTTGAAGTGGTGCGAGAAGCACGTATTTTATTTTATTGTCTGGCACACCGCCATATTTCATGTTATAGAAGAATACTGCGAGTTGCAACCACACTAGGCACTCGATTCTGTAAAGAATTTATATTTATAAAAGTAAGTAGGATTATGAACTGTAGGCTTATTCATTGAATATATCTGATTTAACTAACTGTGTAACTTTTTTATGTTTAGTAGACAATCACCTCTGTGCGACGTATTGGCATGGCTGTCAAATTATTGTAATATTGAGATTTAGATTATGAGTCCGCACCTACCGCAGCAGTCTTTGGAAACGATTTAATTATGAAGTCCGATTATTCAGTTTTATTTCACGGTCAACTACGAGTAACATTGCCTTCACGAAAAAGCCATTGTCGAGCGTCTGATAACGAATAATCAAACGTCCACATTCCAGATAAGCGAACACAATTGCAATCACAATCACCATCATACAGATAGAATAATCAATATCTAAACAACAATATATATTTTTATTTATTTATTTTATTTATTTTATACTGGATCAAGTGTTTCTGACTACAATGCATTTTATTTTTTTTGGGTGTATGTAAGTAGTCATGTCATCGGAATTTTCTGATGATTCACGACATTCATTTCGTATGAAATGGGATTCCGTCTACACATACCATTCTGATGTCACCATCGTTTGCTCCTTGTGGTTGCGATACAAAATTTCATCTGTGAAAGAAAAGATATAGTGATATCTTCATAGACAGAAATTTCCTGTGCCTTGAACTAGTGAAAATGGATGCAGGGTAAAGTATGATACCTCTGTGTTATTGAGCTTTAATAAGATGAAACAAAACAAAGAAAAAGTTCTAATAATTATGGACTCTAAAGTATATATATCTTAAGAACTACTATAGGAACCCTTGTTGCCGGCCGCGGTGGCCGTGCGGTTCTAGGCACTTCAGTCCGGAACCGCTAGACTGCTACGGTCGCAGGTTCGAATCCTGCCTCGGGCATGGATGTGTGTGAGGTCCTTAGGTTAGTTAGGTTAAAGTAGTTCTAAGTTCTAGGGGACTGATGACCTCAGATGTTGAGTCCCATAGTGCTCAGAGCCATTTGAACCATTTTTATTGAACCTTTGTTCAGTAGAAGAGATGTGTTTAACAGTGTTAAAGATGAGGCGGTTTAAATAGCTCTTAGGTATGCTTTCTAGAGCAGATGTTCACTGGACATTTTTTCCTTGTTTTGGCCCAAGCTACAGTCTCTCAAAATATGGAATGCAAAGAGGTTGTAGTTGGCGGGAAGTGTTCTAAAATAACAAAGATGAACAAGTGCTTATAGCTCCGACCGAATGCATTTTAGAAATGGACACTTCTTTATTGTGTTTCATTCTACCAATTCTCAAAATACGTAATGCAATGTTTTACCACTCTCTATTTCTTTCTAGTGTGTTATATCTTAATAGCAGAAATTTTTTCATGTTTTATTATCATTCACATTATCTTAATCTATCTACTTATAAAATTGAAAATCATTTTTGCTGATTTTGTGATAGTATGTGGCACGCCTCTTGCGATTTATTGATTGCCGGAAAGTTGAAAGGACTGATCCAAATGTAGATTAAGCACCATTCGTAAAATACGTGATCCAATTTAGAGAACAGGATTGAAATACTATCTTCAGAGAAAACTTAAAACAATTACCATAAGATTTAGTAGTGAGAACAATATTCCGATTAATATAGAACTAGACCCTTTAAGCTTCGTTAGAATTTTGAAATAATAATTATTCTGAAATCCTAATGGTAAACCAACGCCCAAACTGAATGTAATGGAACGAGAAGTATTAAGCTATTTTTAGATTTTAAAGGAACAAGATATAATTTTACTAACCAGAGCCCTAAATAGGAAATATCAAGTGGTCCAAGAGCTACACCAAAGCTAAATTAGAATATTACAATCCATAACAGTAACTGAATAACGGCGGTATTATAAACACAACAAAACATATGAATTAGCACAATTCGCTTTAGCTGTCCATGCGGAATTACAGTTATCACGTCCGATGCAGACCGGCCACCTGACCCGCCGCACTGACCTTTGGCTCAGCACGGGAAGAAATCATGTCTATAACAAACAAAATACTCTTGTACAAGTACACATAAAAATTAAATACTAATTTAAGCAACCAACGCCAATTTCGGCTGTGGATTCAGCATAGGACAGATCGATGAAACAAAACCTTCAGGTGATCGACCTAAGAAGGCAATGAGTAATTTGTGTTAACATATTATCTACCCCTCCTTCTCTAAGAATACTAAACGACTTGCGAGGAGCCCCAGAAAGAGGTTAGGTTAGACTAATGACTAAATTTAACACAGGAAAAAACAGCGCACAAGAAGTAGCACAAAATGCCAGAAAATTAGAGTAGGCTCGCTCACATTGCTTTTGAAATCGAGCTAGCACGTCCCAGGACAAATGCGTTCCCATTGTACCTGTGGGTTCACACTTTAATCTTCCCGCCAAATGGAAGCTAGTTGCATAACAGAGCGGCACAATGCCAGCAGGTTCGCTCAATTCCGCGGTTTAAGGTGCACAAATACAAAGGAATAATCAATATCCACAGCATTAAGAGCTTAAACAGAAAGTAGTTAGCAGAATCAGTACTATCGGGGCCAACAGATTAACGAACTGAAAGACTCGGTCATTAAAATCTACCATATGTAGAAGCTTTTCTGGAATGGACAGAAGTGGCGTTTTTGCGGTAACACTTTTAATGCAGGGAGCCTAAACTAATCCACTCTATAGAACTAGGTCAGATACCGGCTACCGTCAATGCATCAGTGCAACTAGCGACCGTTATGATTCAGGCGGGAACAGCGAGTATGACCCCATGAACTAGTGGTCGAATTAACCTGCACCAAGTACCAGTCACATACAGAACAGAAACGTAACCGCGGTTTGGATGATTCCACGCTAAGTATGTCCGGATTCTTAATCAGCGCTGAAGACTTCTGAACTCGGTGGCGGCGGCGGGGATGTCGGCGTGCGAAATTCCAAACGGTCCCACCTCCAGAAAACAATTCTACTGCAGACAGAGCAGGCCCTTCGGGACGCTCGACTCTGTTCCAACCGGACGGCCCATCCAGCCTCAAACTCCCCACGCACCGCGTCTTGTGTGATTACGACGTTTTCTATGGGACGGAGGAGCCTTCGAAGCCACAATGCCACAGGCCAACACCGCATCCCTTCAGTAAGCGTGTCGCACCACCTCGTACTTTCAAAATCGTCTATTGCAAATTACACGCACCGCTCTCACTGAACCGCACCGTGAACTAGAATCTTTGCCGCAGAGAAAGTATACGAATTACTGACAGGTCGTGGCACGAATCATTTCTACTATAAAATAAATAAGTAATTGACAGGAATGGTTATCGAAGATAATATGGTGCCAACAAAGATAATGTCCTATGACGGCTTTCTAAATATCTGCGATCGTCCAACATCTCATGATAGCTGAAAATGACAGTTTACAAAACGATTATAAAACCTGATGTTATGTGTTGGTCCCAAATGCGGATAATAACCGAAGTCAGAAATGCTTTCGATGCCTCAGAAAGTATTGCAGAAAATAGATGGGGCAATATGTCATAATGGGTCTTAGAGAACTAGGACCAGTGAAGAACAGTATGAACTCTATAGATTCCCTCCAATAACAGTAGATCTAAATGCACGAAGGGTACAACCACTGGGACATTGGCCAAGAATGGAGCAGCGAATGCCAAAGAAGGTGCAGTCTGCAAGGCCAAAGGGCAGCCGCTCAGAGGAATGATCGGGATTGCGATGCTGGGTGATGTACAGACGGATCTGAGAGGAATAGGAGTGCGGAAATGGAGAAGTCTGGCGAAGTCAAGAGAGGATTGGAGAAGACAGGTGTTCGACAAGCCTCTCGGCCTACGTACGATGCAGCGCCGGATTTTCTCTGAAACCGCGATGGAACTAACATTGGCGATTTATTGCATACCTTACATAAAACGTAACATTAACAGTAGAAAAGGAATTACATCGCAAACAAATTTCTCATTTACAGAAGTTTTTTACTGTTCGTAGTATGATCTGTGAAATTAAACTAACATTATTTGCATTATACATGTATGTACATATATGAAAATGTATATCCTGTTTCTGTCGTCAGGGAAAATACTTGAAACCATTGATGCTCATAACGTGTAGATATTACGGTCAACATGGCGATGTAATTATTGACTGTCAGCATCGAAGATGAAACGTAATTTGCAGATCTGATAGGAACTGAAATACATTGGATTGATATTGTACTGCATGAGTTCTGTTATGATGGTAATTAGCGCTGCCTATTACTCTGTTGTCGAGAGATCTCTCTCTCTCTTTCTTTCTGCATTCTGTTCTTATCTCTGGGTAGGCACTATTGAATGCACCGTTAGAACATTTCTGTTATCTTCCATCACAATACTGTAACCCAAATAAAGCGTTGGAAACTATTGTCCTCCCTTTATCCCTTAATATCTGAACTGTCGGCATTTATTGTCACGTCGTTCATACAACACACGACGTCGAATCATAGTGCTGTTAAATAACCTACTTTTATTCTTCCTTTCACCCTGTCTCTCCTTCGTTTTCTCTTTTCTGTGTAAACAGTAGGAAATAAAAACTTTCTAATTAGGAAACTTCGCTCTCTCTCTCTCTCTCTCTCTCTCTGTGTGTGTGTGTGTGTGTGTGTGTGTGTATGTGTGTGTGTGTGTGGGTGGGTGGGTGGGTGGGTGGGTGGGTGGGTGTAGTATTCAAAATAAAATATAACATTTTGCTTGCCTATTTGTAGCAAGTGTAAATCAAAAGAGTGTTCATTTCGCTTCTTGTTGGTGTACATATAAGTTAATTGAAACACAGCGTGTGATAAATATCTTTTACCATTTTGGACTTAACAGTGATATAATTCTTATTATGAAAGAAAGTGAAGAATTAAGTAAAAAGTAGGCAAATAAGATATCTGGACGATGGTTTGAACCGCTGCCTTTAGTCACTCGTGTCTAGGGTCTTAACCATTGTGACACATCATTCATTGAAGAAATAGAGACGAGTTAAAGAATAGAAGTATCAATAGTGTGATAATTTCTCTTTTCAGTCTAACGAATTATTACATTACCTTAAATTCGAATATCGAACGCAACTCAGTAATCCGATAGAACTGACCATACGTAGTTCAGTTTATATTTCTTTATCCATACTACAAGCATTTACTTTTCGTTTACCAGTTATTTGCTTTGACCCTTCTCTGTGTCATCTGCACTGTCACCTTCATGACTCTAAGCTATACAGAGAAGATAATTATTTATATTACACTTAGAAAAGTAATTAATATGATGACATTATTGTGGGTATATGCTGTAGCTACGTTTCATTGGCTGTCGTGGTATCCAAGACTTTATTGCTTGCTTCTGCAAGGGATATGGTAGACCACGGTTGCTATTTTTTGCCAATACATAATTTTGTGTAACCTGTTGCTAAAACACTGTACTACAGATTAGTGCATAGATAAATACGTGAAATTGTCTCCAGGCAAGATAAAAATCACATGTCAATACTTCAGATGCATCAAATTTTTGAAAGCGAACAAATAATAACAGGAAATATCTGCAAGATAAAACTAACTCATGTGCCAGTATTACACAGACATGAACTCGATCAAGTGAAGACGGAAAACGTGCATGTCAATATAATGCATATGAATGAAAAGTGCAAATACTATATAACGGATATTCCACATGAGCAAACCTGCGACTTGAATAAGATTGCTCTCATTTGAACGTGAGCAGCGTGCAAGTCCACAAAAAGAGTGCCATTTAATTTCACGAATTGTTTTCAGTTCATCTTGTTAGAGCGCAACGGGAGGTGTCACGCCGAGGCACCCACAATGAAGCTGTGGTAAACAGGGGAGAAACAGGTCTAATAAAGATAAAGGAAAAAAATTCCAACTTTGTATTAATAAATTCTCCTCATTAGCATAAGCGGGTCACTGGACACACTATCTCTTTTCAGAATGACGAACGCCTTAAAACTTCATTAGACAAGTAATAGTTGCTGAACAAGTTCATAAATGTTTCTCATTCTGTAACACGAACGTAAACATTGTAAAAAAGAAATGTAACAGCTCCTCTATTATTTCATTTTGGGACGGATCCCCTGTCTCACGCCGGGTTTCCTGCGCTTCTCCTGTCCACAACGGGATCGGACACTTATGACAATCAGGATGAGAAATCAAATGAAAAGTGTTATTTAGTAACGACAAAAATTAGTTACAGAAAACTTCGCTACCGAAGTTTTTCATATCAAATAGCTCGTCCGGATGCCATGAGTTATGCCTAAATACTCTTAATTGCTATCGTGCATCAACGATAACGCTTAGTATATGTCAGACATTGTGTCAACTGTTGGGGCGATCTCAATTATTATATGATTCTTAAAAATCAAGTTCGGAATGATCGCTTGTAAATCTTTTTATTTATTACTTGTTTGGACAGATCTTTGCTGTCATCATCGGGTCTTAAAGTTTAATACGAAACTTTCGGAGTCAAGGTGGCTAATACATACATGGGTTTATGTAAACGCTTTATACGAGTACATCACTGAAGCATTAGAACGTACCTTGTAGCATATTAATAGAGGTCCATGACCTTCAAAAACTTGCAAGCCAAATAGTGGTGATGCATCGTTTTACAATAACAGATGGCATGGAATATCAGCATGTCAAACAAAAAATACCGCAAATATAAAACAGATCAAGTTACGTTGATGTCATAACCCACTCGTTCAGTTGACACAACAATAGCTACTCAGTTACTATTGTATTTTCACAGGTGAGTCTGTATACAGTTATGATTCTTGAGTTTCTCCCGGCGTATTTGATGATCAAAATATCCACGGGTATGCTGCCGGTCTATAGTGTCCAACGGGCACTGTATACAGTTGTTTACGCAGTGGTATATCACAACAGAAATGAACTGGCATAAATTTCAAACTACATGTGCCACAATAAAAAAAAATTTCACTCAGGTCTCATTAAAATTACTGCTGACGGACTTAGATAACAATTTTAAATTACACATGTACAATAAATTATATTTTGAAAATATACTGTGTGACTTTTTACAAAGTAAATTTCTGTTCAGATTGGTAATCTACACACTGTACATGCATTGACAGCAACTGACGGAAATTAATCACCATGGTAACTGTATGCAAAACAATATGATCATAGTCATTGGGCCATACATCTTTTGAATAAAAAGATATTGTGGAGCTCGTTGTATAATTTGATATCGTGCTTGATGTCTACTCAAAATTACATCCATAACCAAAGTTACTGATATGTGTGCGACACTGCACTGAACCCGACCCTTCCCATATTATCACTCTATGACAAACTATTAGATTCACATAAAAGTAAATATCATACCATGCAAAATAAACTACAGAAAACCATACATGGAAACAATGCGGTGCAGGATGTCTAAGTACAAGCACTTACCGTGCGGAAGCGAAGCGCTCCAGTGCGTCTATGTCAGTCGCCGGCTAAGTGCGATCGAGGCTCAGATGCGGCAATATCAACGGCCAGGTATGCACTGCTGCAGTTTGAAACAACAGTGCTTTACTACTTCAACATTTGACGACGGCCTTGTCGCAGTAGTAAATCCGGTTCTCGTCAGATCACCGAAGTTAAGCGCTGTAGGAGAACGTTCGGAAATGCCGAGCGCTGTAAGCAAGCATGCTACACTCAGCCCTGAGGCCAGTCGAGGAGCTACTTGACTGAGAAGTGGCGTCTCCTGTCGCCAAAACTGATAACGGCTGATAGGTATGCTAATCATACGCCCGTACATATTCGTGCCCAGTGACGCCTGTCGGCTGAGGATAACATGGTCTAAGAAAGGTTGGAAATCACTGCCCTAGAGCAGGTTACTACACTACTGGCCATTAACATTGCTGCACCACGAAAATGACTTGCTGAAGACACGAAATTTAACCGACAGGAAGAAGATGCTGTGATGTGCTTTTCAGAGCATTCACACAAAGTTGACGCCGGTGGCGACACCTACAACGTGCTGACATGAGGAACGTTTCCAACCGATTTCTCATACACAAACACCAGTTGACCGGCGTTGCCTGGTGAAACGTTGTTGTGATGCCTCGTGTAAGGAGGAGAAATGCGTACCATCACGTTGCCGATTTTGATAAAGGTCGGATTGTAGCCTATCGCGATTGCGGTTTATCGCGACATTGCTGCTCGCGTTGGTCGAGACCCGATGACTGTTAGCAGAATATGGAATCGGTGGGTTCAGGAGGGTAATACGGAACGTCGTGCTGGATCCCAACGGCCACGTAACACTAGAAGTCGAGATGAAAGGCATCTTATCCGTATGGCTGTAACGGATCGTGCAGCCACGTCTCGATCCCTGAGTCAACAGATGGAGACACCTGCAAGAAAACAACCATCTGCACGAACAGGTCGACGACGTTTGCAGCAGCATGGACTATCAGCTCGGAGACCATTGCTGTGGTTACCCTTGATGCTGCATCACAGACAGGAGCACCTGCGATGTTGTAGTCAACGACGAACCTGGGTGCACGAATGGCAAAACGTCATTTTTTCCGATGAATCCAGGTTCTGTTTACAGCATCATGACGGTCGCATCCGTGTTTGGCGACATCACGGTTAACGCACATTGGAAGCGTGTATTCGTCACCGCCATACCTGCGTATCACCCGGCATGATGGTATGGGGTACCATTGGTTATACGTCTCGGTCACCTCTTGTTCACTGACGGCACATTGAACAGTGGATGCTACATTTCAGATGTGTTTCGACCCGTGGCTCTACCCTTCATTCGATCCCTGCGCAGTCCTAAATTTCAGCAGGATATTGCACGATCGCATATTGCAGGTCCTGTACGGTCCTTTCTGGATACTTCTGCCCTGGTCAGCACATTCTCCAGATCTCTCACCTATTGAAAAGGTCTGGTAAATGGTGGCCAGGCTACTGGCTCGTCACAATACGCCAGTCACTACTCTTGATGAACCGTGGTATCGCGTTGAAACTGCATGTGTAGCTGTACCTGTGCACGCCATCTTAGCTCTGTTTGACTCAATGCCCAGGCGTATCAAGGCCGTTATTACGGCCAGAAGTGGTTCTTCTGGGTACTGATTTCTCAGGATCTATCCACCCAAATTGCGTGAAAATGTCATCACACGTCAGTTCTAGTATAATATATTTGTCCAATGAATACCCGTTTATCATTTGCATTTCTTATTGGTGTAGCATTTTTAATGGCCAGTAGTGTAAGTGTTCATATTTTAATGTATACCACTTTCAAATTTCTCATGTATAGTAGTGTCAAAAAGTTAAGCATAACACGAAAAAATAAAACGGGAAAGAGTAAGGTGTGCCATCACCGTATTCCTACGGACCCTACTTGCTTGCTCTGTGTAGGAAAGAAGTACTCGGTGCTACGGATAGCGACGTAACCGAGAGGTAAACACGAGCAGTGCAGGAGACCGCTAATGTCTCAGACTTGTTTGTCCGTTCAGTGCAGGAGACCACTAATGTCTTAGACTTGTTTGTCCGTTCAGTGTGAGCAGAGTGTAGTCTCTTGGTGAAGTTGACAACGTAATGCCACAAAGACGCCATGTGAATCCTAATTAGCAATGTAGAATACTCAGTCCCAGGAAGCAGGCTAGACACAGGGACTCAATATCCTTGAATGTTCCACAAAGTGTCATTTAGAGGCTTTGGTGACGATTTCGAAACACAGGAGATGTTCGTCGTAATACAAGGGGTCGACCAACAAAAACTACTTTACGGCAGGACCGCTACCTGACCGTAACTATTCGACGAAAAAGCTGTACACCTGTAAGATAACTACCTGCATAGCCTGTAGCTGGCTCAGAAGTCACTCTTTCCCGACGCGCAATGTATCGGAGACTCAGACAGCACAGCTGTTAGCCTGATGTGCGGCCATGCGCAACCCGCTCACTCCAGCACGGACACGAGCCCGTGAATTGTCGAGTCTGCATCAGAATTGGACCATGAATGGATAAATGTGCTCTTTACAACTGAATCACGCTTCAGTTTGCATAATGATTCTCGCCGCAACTACTCTGGAGAGAACGCGCCACCCAACAGAATACTCAGGAACATCGTGGAAAGATACCATTTTGGTGGTGATGGTGTCATGGTGAGGGGAAGCATCATGTCTGAGGGCCGTATGAAGCAGCACATCTTCATCGGGGATCGGAGGAATACCGTAAACGCTCAGATGTACAGGAATGAGTTACTGTTATCGCATGTTCACCTTTTCAGATGAACAGTTGGTTCACATTCCCACTTACGGACGATAACGCCCATATGCATCAAGCTGCTCTGATGTATCCATTTCTTAAAGCTTAAGTTATCCGTCGCATTGATTGACCAGTAATGTCTCCAGATTTGCGTTCTATAGCACATAGCTACTATGCATTACGGAGAAATGCCTCCCGTCAGCCATCGCCAAGGATACTTCCAGACCTCCACACCGCTCTTACTGAACAATGGGATCGACTGCTGAGAGAGCTGTTGAACCATGTCGTATACGCCATGCCATGTCGCTGTGCAACATGTGTGCCTTTCGCACAAGCCTTGCTACAAGCTTTTTCTGGTAATTAATTTTTTGTTATTTTCCTGCGAATGTGTATCTTAGGTATCAGAATTTTTCGTACACTTTATTTCGGTCGCTGTTGTGTGTCAAATGTCTTGCGATTGTGCTGTGTACCTAAATTGATTTAAACCTTCCGCTACATTCGGTGCAATCACAATCTCAAAAATATAGTTTTTTCACTCACCCTACAGTTCTGTTGATACTGTATGTGGTGTGCCGACGTTGCTTAAATCTTCCAACGTGATCAGGATGGCATGATCGTTCATTGACCTCACTCCAGGGCACGATGTCAAAGCAGAAGGTTTGGTAAGGCAGCAGGTACAGAGATCCAGGTAGACGGAGGTTGGAAAGTCATACAAGCAGTGAGAATACAATAACCACTTCACTCATTACAATCAGTACAGCAGCAGATACATTGTCTCGTTGCAGTCAGCGCCCAGAGGCGCAGTCTGGACCTAGACGTGGGTGTGTGCATAACTCAGCAATTTCAGGCGCCGGCCACTTCACGAAGTCGCCAAACCGAGCAGGCAGTAACTGTGACGAAGCGATGTTAGCACATTGCCGAATGTAGGGCTGCGGCACCCCAAACAGCAAGTGCAGGGACGGCCGCTGTGGCGGGCGGTTCTAGGAGCTTCAGTCTGGAACTGCTCTGCTGCTGCAGTCGCAGGTTCGAATCCTGCCTCGGGCATGGATGTGTGTCATGTCCTTAGGTTAGTTAGGTTTAAGTAGTTCTAAGTCTACGGGACTTATGACCTCAGATGTTAAGTCCCAAAGTGCTTAGAGTCATTTTTTTTTTTTTTTTAGCAACTGTAGGCTTTGTAGCATGTCGCTCACGTCACTTAACGCAGACACATGGCCAGCTAACAACTAGGATCAGACCCACCACAGATAGTGTCCAAGTGGAGAGGACAAAAGGTCTTAGTGTAAGACACAGCGTTAATGGATCTTGTACCGAAGTCTGCGATAGCAGAGCGCTTGCACATAGAAAACGTAATGTTTCAGCAGCGAGTCAGTTGTAGACGCCAACCATAAACACCCTGAACAGACACCCTGAAACCAGGAAGCAGATGCCCCAGCAGGTTAGCACCCATTCAACTCCATGCAGCGCATACTCTCGCACTTACCAGAGGCGGCGTATAGCAGCAGTAGGCTGGATGACCCAAGTCAGGTCTCGACTATCGTGGCTCCAGACGACGACAGATACTGCTTAGTCAGTGCAGACGGTATTTGTGGTTGCTTGACCCAGCTCCGTTGTGAAGGGACATTATTTCTGATCACGTATGCCCCATAAACGGAGCAGTGTCAGGCTCAGACGTGGTGTAATGTAGGTCACTGCTGGTTCCGTTATTATGGTGTGTCGATAGTATTCCAGCCCCGTCAGTAGCATTACTCGTGTGGCAACTAGTCTCGCTCTAGGCGTAGGACTTCCGTCGTAAGTGAGCTCTCTGTACAGAACGTTTCATCGGAACGAGTCAGCTTTCTGTTTACTTGGACACGAGTTACAGTGCTCAAGTTGACGGGTAGTAGCGAAACTCAGCACTTGCAGTGCAGACACCTATCGACTGACGAACTCTGTCGGATTTGTTGTTGGCAGCAGATATGCTCAGCTTGTGAGACGGCGCGTACTCTGGGCTGGAACGTTTTATGTAGCCTGTCAGCACGCAAACTCACCCTCGTTGGATTGCGCTCAGAGTAACATTTCAAAAGTACTTAATATTAAACATACCTAGTAATTTCATAGGTGTCTTCATAATTTTCAAGACATTTAGTTCTCATTCTACTTTTCTTCCAAAAGTTACACTACCGTCCAAAAGCTAAACATAATCACAAAAAGAGAACAAATTGCCATATCAGGATGTCAGAAGCTACAGGAGGCCTCATAATGACTGGGTCAAACAGTGAGCTGTTACCACTAGGAACAAGTTACAATTTTTAGCCGATAGGGTAGGTCAGGTAACAGCAAATAATAACAGAATTGCATAGTCAGCTGAATGCTGTAAAAGGTAACTACATCTCGTCCAGTATGGATGTTCCCATTCTAGGCTAAAATGCCCCTAGTCTAGTTACTCCTCTTTCAGAAAAGGCGGGGGAAGATGTACTGAGGTTTATAATTAACCTGTTGACAGCTGTAAAGCTCGAATTTAGGACAGGTGAACATTTGCAGCAGATGACCAATTAGCTCTTGACAAGTGAGGCGAAAAATTATGTTACAGTTTTTCGAAGGACTAAGTCAGGCCTGGTGCAGCATTTTTGCTTTTCTTGTTGTTGTTGTTGTTGCTGTAGTCTTCAGTCTGGTGACTGGTTTGATGCAGCTCCGCATTCTACCCTACCCTGTTCGAGGCTCTTCATCTCCGAATAACTGCTGCAAACTCCATCCTTCTGAATCTCCTTACTATTTTCATCTTTGGTCTCCGTCTACCATTTTCACCATCCATACAGACCTATAGGTGGTGGTCCCTTGATGTGTCAGAATGCAGCAGTGTAGGGAGCAAAATCGATGCACATACTATCGTGAACAGTTGATTGTGGTGTCATACATAAAGAATGAATCTGTCGAGGACGTTTTAGACAGAATATGAAAATTTAATGTCAGTAGGCTGTCTATCAATTAACGCATAATAAAGGAAGAAAAATATTTCTGCAGGAAGCCAAAAGTTGACTGCCAATCGATGTGTCAAGAAACCTAGATTTTACGAAGGACATGACCCACGGCATAGGTGTAACAGCGGTTCTGTTGGAAACAGATATTTTAGCGAAAGTCAGTGAAAGAAGAAATTTCTTATCTACTCACAAGACTTGCTGCGGGTACGGCAGTTTATGTCACATGTCGAAAACCACAGTGTAAGAGATGTGAGAAACATAACACAATTAAAGCCAATAGAAAAATGAGAGACAAAAAACACAACATGTAGGACACGCTAGATTGCACATTATGCTAGGCACCATAACTCCATTCTGTACGTTTGACTTCCAGGCTTAGCTTCACACACCCAGTACGTACACATACGGGCAATGATTACTTTACAGAACATGATCACGCCGGCCACCTAGCCCTTTCCATTACTTCGCCATTCACTGGACCATATCTTGCTGGACCTAGTTGGATCTTACGCAACACTGCTACATCCATCACTGCCTAAGTGGCACACATACGATCTATTACGTCGTGTACCTCTATGTATGCAATATTAAGGGCTCGTTCCTTCATGTGTCACCACAAATAAAAATCAATGAATTAAGGCCCAGGGAAAGTGTAGCCACAAACCTTGGACTCTACGACCAATCAATTTTGCTGGAAACGCTTCGTTTAAGAAGTTACATTGTAAGATGTATGCGCTGTCTGCGATATGAGAATCGCTGACCAGAGAGCAGTGTTGACTGCAGTACGAACTGTGTAACTGCAGCAGTTAGTTGTGGCTAGTCGCTAGTCTGAGGTTGTCTGCGCTTGTCTGCAGTCTGCTCTGGTCGGAAATCTGGAGATGGAGTATTATTGTATAAGGTAAAGAAGCAGCGTCGCGCATATCTAGTAATGTATCTGAACTGTCATCCAAATGTTTTAAAAATGTCCTAATAATAATTTTGGTAATATAAAGTAATTTTTTTGAAATAAAAAGCATTCATTTAAAAAAAAATCAGTTACTTCCTTTCACAAATCACAAATGTATAAGCCAGCATTGCACGGAGCTGTGCCAAAAAATTTTTAGGTAAGAGCAGATATATTCGCCGTTTTTTATTGAGATAAGAATTTTTGCTTTTTATTCAGAATGATCTTACAGGGCCACGACGCAGCACTGCTGTCGTCCAAATTTTACCAGGCTACTGAATTTATTTTTTTATTATGAGGTTTAGGAATTTTTCTATTTCGAGCTTACGTTAAATGAGAAAAGTATTTTGTGGGTACATTAAATGTGAATGCATTTGTGCACGGAGATTACAAATGGGAACCAATTTGGTTCTGAGGTCACACAAAAATTAGAATCGCTATCAATAATAATTATTTTAATTTCAATTATAAAATTTTTGTGGGGAGGTTACAACATTCATCCCAGAGTATGGTGGCGCGCAACGTGCTGAAACCATACATGTCACCGAACACCAAGTGTAACGTTTTGGAGTGCTTCAGGCGAAATATTGCACAGAAACGTACGATACAAGGGCGCATTCGTCTTGTCCAGCGCAGGGTAAGGGCCCGAAACCACTCTTCCTAAGATTCCAGAACACAGGTTTACGCCAAAACGTGCCACAAACCCACGTTCACGAGTAACATTGGGATAGTGTTCCGGCGAACAACGACTGTTGTTAGGGTTGAAAATACCTTCACGAGTAAAGCTAGATTCGTCATGCCGTATTACGTTATTTTTTAATGTTCGTTATCTTTCACTTGGTGATAAGCCTTTCACAATACTGTACTCGTGGAATGCGGTTTTCCGACAACTGGTGTTGAGTTAACGAGTAATGATATGGATGCAGTTCTTCATCGTGCAGCACTTCAGCAAAGCAGTCTTTGAGAAACGTGGAACTGCCTTGTAATATCGCAGGTATTTCATCATGACTGGTGAATGGTTTCAAGAATCGCGTCCTCTGCTAGTGAAGTAGGTCTGATCCTTGGACAACCACTATCCATTACTTGTGGACGAAGGTAACCGGTTTCCCAAAGGTGATGCTCAAGGCTACGAGAAACGTTCTTATCAGGACGGCGCATTTGAGGGTAACGTGCAGCATACGCACAAAGCAGCAGCAGGAACTTGGTTAACGGATACACCCGGCATCTAAAGCATATCGACAGCAATCACCGTTTACGTACTCCATCGGGAAGCCACTCTGCCTGAACGTGACAGGACCATTTACGTACGTACACTGCTCAGTTGGTAGACTCATGCATGAAGTATAATGGATCCCACTGCCATGTGATAGGCTATTGTCATGTGACAAATGTTGGCCCGTTTATAAACGATGAGAACTAGGGAACTGACGTGTAAAATATAAAAAAGGAACCTGACGAGGATTGGAACCATAGTCCCAAAGAGGATGTGACTTTGATGTCCCTGCAGTCTACCCAGTGAGCTAGGTCGGCTAGTACGGTAAATTTTCAATACAGGTAAAATTGTTGGGACAGCAAACAAACACTTTTAATTTCCAAACGTTTCACGTTTCATGGATAAAAGAACTTCTGTTTCAAGATACAAGATTGTTCACGACAGACAAAGTATGATTTTACTGTCCACTCAGTATACAAGTTTACAAAATATAGAGATTTTACTTGCCAAATATTCAGTAGCTGAAGAATTAACAGTTTTTAATATATTCTAATACAGCAATGAGATATGTACAAAACGAAATGTATTCAAATTCTACACGAAGCACAGGCCTCATACTTAGCAAGAACAAAAACTGTACAAAACAGCGAAAACAGCTTATTTCAGTCGGTAGTGTGCATTCCTTTATGTGATGGTGAAATCGGTCACTTGGTTGAAGTACCGGCGAAAGAACATCATGTGTTCCTAGATGCACTGTCTTCTAATTACAACGCTCTGTCGCACAAGGAAACTATTTCTTATTAATGTGGGAACTGAACAACATATAAACGTACTGTGGTTGGTGTAACCACAAAAAGAAAACATAAGCTAGATCACGGTGTACTGTATGCAGGAAATATTTTTCTTTCTTTTATGGTACATACGTGGTGAGTGTATGGTGCCCATCGACGTTGATAATGCTGTGAACAAAGATGTATTTAGATCGCGAATTTATGTGTTGAGCAATCCTCCAGTGTCAATGCTTTACAGAAGTAGAGCATTTAGATGAAAGAGAGAGTACAGCAATGGAGAAATTGTTGTAGGAGCTCAATGACCTACTGGATCCTCATGGTCGGTTCCCAGCAAGCATAGAGATACAACAGTGAATCCTAACTGGGAACCAGTCACCTGTGTACTACAACACTTATAAGATGCCACATCAATAAACAGTAATGAAGGAATTAATTAACCAACCATTATGTGATGCTATCGGAGAGGAAAGTAAAACCCCATGCTGTGCACCTGTACTGACAGTACTAAAGAAAAGTTTCAATGGTACGAAGAAGTGTCATGTTTTTGTGTGAGCTTATACCAGTGGTGTTTTTCCCTCTACAATACCGTTGACCCAGTACCTAGCAATGGGTGCACCACTCACCTGCTTTTAGAGACCTCGGTCCCAGCCTGCCTTGAAGTTTTCGTGCTGCATCTAACCAATGGAGACGGTGTATGCTGCATTGCCACAGTGTAGCCTGTTGCTAATACTAGCCTTATTCACACTATCTTGTTGAGGGAGATGCGCTGCAATCTGAAGAGACGTCTTATTATGGACCAAGGCAGCTGCACCTAAGGAACTGCCTGTCAGTGACTACATTCACTGATCCACCAGCAGATTGTCGAAGATGATTAATTTTGCGAGAAATAAAACACTCACTTACAGCTGCTTAGTTTTGCCTAGACAGTGACTGGTTTGTCGTCAGGTGAACTTCAGCTAGATTTGTTAAGTTACCAAGCTGCATTAGCTATCTTGTGTCAGACCAATGCGGTCTGTTGTGTTTCCACAATAAAGTGATAAAGTTTTGAATCACTGTTATTCGGTAGGGTACGTGCACATATACCGTAGGTTACAACTTACTGTAATTATCATATAGAACTGGCATGACATAGTGTCAGTCCTACGGTTTCTGAATGTTTATAGTTCTACTGTTTAATATTATCAGATTTTGTGTACTCAATTAGAGCCCTGAATTTTGTTGTATACATATTCTGTGTCAGATCTGAAGTTGTCTGTTACGTTTTTTTTTGTGTGTGTCTTTCGTTCATTGCTGTGTTTAATGATAGTGGCCTTTTGCCTGTTCTAGTTAATATAAATGGCCAGTTTGTTGCACGAAATTCTCACGTTTACCAGGCAGAGTACACATCCGCGTAACATCATTAAGCATGCTCTTGTCTGTAAACTGCCCTAATTTTCGCTTTAAATCACGATAAATTCACATATTTTTTTATATGTCTTATGGCTATAACCTTAAGTAGTTCTGTCTTTGTGCTGTACTGGCTTTAATAAAATGAAAAAAGTCATTTCCTTGTCATATAAATTTGCTTGAGCTAGCCCTTCCTCTGACTATCACTAAGTCCTTTTGCCGGCCGATGTGGCAGATCGGTTCTAGGGGCTTCAGTCTGGGACCGAGCGGCCGCTACGGTCGCAGGTTCGAATCCTGCCTCGAGCATGGATGTGTGTGATGTCCTTAGGTTAGTTAGGTTTAAGTAGTTCTAAGTTGTAGGGGACTGATGACCTCAGATTTTAAGTCCCATAGTGCTCAGAGCCATTTGAACAATTTTTTTAAAGTAAGTTCCTTTCAGTATCGATTCTGCTGCAAACACAGATACCACAATAGCTGTATGATTACGGAAGCAGTTCCAATACCTATCATAACAGAACCCCTAGAAAATTTTTGACACTGCAGAAACTTCTTCACCATAAATTTAAGAATTAAATATCATCATTTGGAAGTGGTACTAGAGGATCGATAAAAATTGCTTCTACAGCTTTTAGGGACGTTACCAATATCAGCGAGTGACGATTGGTTTGAAAATCCACTAGTCAAGTTTCAACGGTTGTTTTGAGGGGAATTAGCCCAAAGCAGTGAATGATACACGTAGATGGCATTACTGTGTTCGCAAAGGATGTGAAGGACTATGTACAATGGTTGAGAGAAGCTTTTAAGAAACTGCAGTCAGCACACAAATTCTTAGAATAGAAACGTGTCATTTTGCATTACATGAAGAGAATTGCTTGCAGCATGTAATTAAGTTTGGTGGAGTGGGAACAGAACCAGTATTAGGGAAAACTGTATGGTGTGTCCCAAAAGCTCAGACAAACAGTGAATTACAGTTATAATCTTTAATGGGTTTCAGATATATTATGACCTCGTAGAAACTTTTGGTAAGTAAAATGCAACACCTCTACGTCACGACAACTGAACAAAGAATGAAGGAACTACCTTACCACCAAGAAGATGATGTTCAGCTTTGTAACATCTATTGGTAACCGTAAATCAAAAGTTTAGCGTATTAACATACCACTCAGTGTTGAAGAGCGTACTGGAGTTAAAGGACCTATCAGGTAGACTTGCTTGACAGACATTAAAATTGAGCGACTTTGATTTAGAGTAGTTCACAAACTCAGTAGGAAACAGAATAATGCAGATAGATATGGCATAAATTATTTTGTAATATAGACAGTACGTCATAGCATTGTAGAATGTCGTAGGCTACTTGCTGTGAATGCAGATTGCTAATGATTTGCAGTGCCGTAACTGTTCATCATCTACAGTGGTATACTGCGTAAGGCTTGGGCCTCTTATAGTGCTCTCTGTTGTGCTGTGAGGAGAAGTACTAAAGAAAAAGCACATGCTCATGTCTCATACGATAATGGAGGATGCAAAACCGCAATCTGAATAGTAGTCGCAGTGTTGGGTAATGCTTGGACCAGATCTAGAAGAGGATTTGAAAAACTCTATGCCACTACAGGGGTAGCAAGAAGCTGTTAAATTTTTAGAAATGATCACAATGGATAATTTGTGAATTTAAGCTAGACACCGGCCAGAAGCGACTACGTGTTGATCATTAAGGATTACTAACGAACTGACTGGCGATTCTTCGTAATTGCTAGATATGTGTGGGAATTGGTTATATGTCTTAATCTCTACCTTCCCCTTTTCTTTGTCTCTTTGTCCTCCCCCATCTTTCTGTTCAACAGCTCTGTCCTCCCTGATGCCCTTATCCTTTCCCCTTCCGATATCCATTTCGTACCCTATCTCTCGGTCCACCAAATCTTCACCACTCTCTCTTGCTATGAGCATTGTTTTAAATCATTGCACATGGAATTTTGATTGGGAAATGAAGTTTCTTGAAATTAAGGGTAAATAACTTCTGATCATTCATATATGGGTTATGAAAGACACCTGTTCAGCAGATGGATCTGCAAGGAAAAGAGCTTCAACGTGATATTTTGCTTACTTTCAATCTGCGATTGAGTGGGAAATTGAAGTTTCAGACGATTCAGATTTTCAAGTAGCATTCTAATCATAAGCTGATATGAAATAAATATAACTTGCTCAATATTCAGCATTTCTGCTGTGAGGAAGAAAGCCAAACAGTACAGTTCTGTGTGCACAAGTTTTGTTTATAATTATATAGTCAGAGTAACAGTGTATGTGGGAGAAAAACTCGTGTTATGACTTAAATCTTCTGGTATCGTAGTTAAGACTTCTCGCCAGAAGGAAAATGCTGCCAAATATTTTCACAGCATGTCACAGTGTTTTTAACTTTCAGTGAATTTTAACAGAATAGCTGAGAATCCTATTTAAAAACAATGTACATCCAATATCAATCTGAATATTTATTAGAGTATCATGCAAAAGTTTGAATAAGTCGGGAAACTACTTTTTGAGCTTTGCTAAAAAGTAAAGCATCATGTAAAAATTTGATTGGTAGGAAACATTTTGAGACTTTTGGAAACAACATTAAGTACCGTCTTGTCTTTACATACTAGTCTATATTTCTCATGCTGTGTCGGAATGATCGTTATTCCGAACCAGGAGTCGGATGTAATAGGGCGCAGCTGGGTAAATAGTTGATGAAGACTGGCTTTTCCAAATGCAGGCACGAACGACTGACAGAAATAGCACCCTTTTAAATGCTCGCACACACGAAGTCTGGAGATCTCATTCACCTTGGTAGCACAAAGTGAAAACGTGATGACAATGAGCGTGAATTTCGATTTTATATCTTATGACTTGACTTATAAATGCCCTTCTTGATCTCAAATGCCGTACAATTTACAGTGGCCAGTTTTGGCTTACTATCATCATCAGATCTTTCGTCGTAGTCGTCGATGTGTCAGACTTCAGTTCTACTATACATTTCAGATTATGTTCAATTTTTCCTGTTGATGTAGTTCGTTGACATGTATTTTCTTGGAAGTTAAGATAAAGTAATGTGTGCCTGACAAACACAGACATAAATAACGTATAATTATTGCTGGTGTGGCCATTTTACATTGCAGCTAGATAGAGACGTCTGAAACTGTTTTAACTTTATATTAATTGTTTTGGGACATCAATTATTTGGCTATTTGATGCGATCATCCGCTAATTCCTCACCTGTGCCAAAATGTCCACCTCACAGTACCTCTACCAAAGAACATTCTCAATTATTAGTTGGTCACAGTGCAATATCATTTTTTCCTCTGCAGTTTGTACTCTACACAGCTCTCTCAACTACCATGGAAGTTATTCATTGATGTCATAAGATGTGCTATCACATCGTCCGTTCTAGTCAACGTTTTTTAAGTACTCACCATCTCATCTCCTGTAGCAAACCATCTCGAACGCTTCAGCTCTCTTTTTCTCTTTTCACAGTCCCTGATTTATTTCCATACAATTTTGTGCTCCAAAACTACATCCTTAGAAACATTTAACAAAAGCTGAATCCAGTATTTGGCACTAGTAGAACGCTCTCTTTGCCTGTACCAGTTGCCTCATTACTTCCTCTTTGCTTCGTACATCTTGTGTCACCTTAACATTATTTTCTCGAAATTTCACATGTTGTGAACCGTGGCTGTAATAGTACAAGATTTATAACTGAGACAGCAACCACCCACAAGTATGGTTTTACAAGATTTATGTGGGTCAAACCCTGGCTGATTTTTGATTATTTTTTTCCTTCACAAATCTACCTTCAGATGGTTGTTACATGTTTCGTTTTGTTTTCTTGATGGTGCCTCTATTTGTATTCGTTATTGGTTTACTGCTTCGCCGCGCAGGATTAGCCGAGCGGTCTGAGGCGCTGCAGCCATGGACTGTGCCGCTGGTCCCGGCGGTGGTTCGAGTCCTCCCTCGGGCATGGGTGTATGTGTTTGTGCTTAGGATAATTTAGGTTAAGTAGTGTGTAAGCTTAGGGACTGATGACCTTAACAGTTAAGTCCTATAAGATTTCACACACATTTGAACATATTTTGCTGCTTTAGGATGGACAGGGAGTGTTGTGTTCACTACTTAGTGAAGTTTACAATAGTTTTCTTATGACCTCTTTCAAAGCATTTATGAAAAGGTTTAAAGTTATAAAACCTGAACTGTGATGAAAACATACGTGCTGTATGCTTCTGTGTGATAAAATCACCCAGTGCTGTTGTTGTGATTTTGAAATGAAGACATTTGTTTGCTTGCACTATGTGAGTGCTGCTCAATTCCTTGCACGCCTTACGCTATGCCATTCTCTGTTTAATGGCAGCACACACTATAAACAAATACAAAGCGCGGCCTAGCTTCACAGTGGTAAGTGTCTTATGCTATCTACAGCGGAGTTGCAAATTTTACCGCCGGCCGTTGTGGCCGAGAGGTACTAGGCGCTTCAGTCTCGAACGGCGCGACCACTACTGTCGCAGGCTCGAATCCTGCCTCGGGCATGGATGTGTGTGATGTCCCTAGGTTAGTTAGGTTTAAGTAGTTCTACGTTCTAGGTGACTGATGACCACAGATGTTAAGTCCCATAGTGCTCAGAGCCATTTGAACCAATTGAACCTTAGGTTAGTTAGATTTAAGTAGTTCTAAGTTCTAGGGGACTGATGACGTCAGATGTTAAATCCCATAGTGCTCAGAGCTATTAGAAATTTTTTTTCTAATTTACCCCATTTGTGCAGTGATGGGCCATATTTTGGAGCTTGACTTTTAGCTTAGGTCTGAAGAACGACAGAGTGCAACAATTTCATTTTCTTTTTCTTTTTTTAATTGGTCGGTATTTGCAAGCTGTCACCTCGTTCCTGCCCAGTCATTTCTAAGTGTCGTTTCTTATTTTGTCATTGAACGGATTCGGGTCGTTCTATTGCACGTGTTTAGTCGTTCCCGTAGTGTGGATCAGCATCCGGGAAACAATAAGTAAGAGGGGACCAGCTTCAGATCCGCATCTTTTATTCAGTTTGATTCTAATCAAAATTTCAGTTTCTGTTATCTCCTGTATTTAAGTACCTGTCAATATTTATTTTATTGTTTGATGCTAGCGGGCGAAATGGCCTCAGTTGTATGCACTCATACTTCTGGTGTATACAAAAGCTCTGTTAGTTTATTTTGTACGCTGTGTGTATGATTCATAATTTGTCTGGGAGATCCGCCAAAACCGAGCACTTACTGTATTTGCTCGATTTGTATGCTTCAGGCCCTTTGCTTCCCTGAGATTTCGTTGCCCACAACCTGCTTGGTAAGCCCCTCAATTTTCTTCACAGGCTGCACCTTTGAAATGGTTCGCCTTCTGTCATTTCATATATTAGTGAAATAGCCTGTTGCAAAGCCATTTGTGTAAAGTCAGAAAGCAAAGATCTACTTGCACGCAAATTTACATGCACGGTTGAAAAGCCAGGAGAAGAAATTGTTATCTCACCGGTTCTGAGAATCAGGGAAAGCAAAAATTTTTATAAATGTACATGTCTATGCACCGAATTGCATCAATCAGCAGGAAAAAAATTGGTATTGAAATTTCAAAACTCGACGTCTTGACACACTCCGCCGTGAAGCAGCCAAAAGGAATTTCTATTTCACTACATGTATACAACACACTGTACATATTTGTGAAGCAGTACTAACAGATATGTAAAAGGCAGAATCTAAAAGGTTCAGACGGACGAAAGAAGTAATTAAAAGTTATATACATATACATATATATATATATATATATATATATATATATATATATATGCATGACTTATCGTATGTATGTATGTGCTGTGTCAGCTAATTTTGGTAGTCTTCAGAACGCCACGTTTTGTTTCAAACTTAGCCTCTGTAACGAAGAAATATCGTTTGATAAAAATCACTCACAGAGACAAATCAGTAAATCAATAAATAAACTACTTCTAATACTATTTTCTTTTCGTTTGGCACCTTAGCACTCCCAAATAATACGTCCATAACAGTTCAAGAAATACATCTCTGGCTTTCTTAAGGCCAAACTGATCTTCGTGTAACAGCCCCGCACTGTTTTGCCCTTGCCATCTTCGGTTTTGTGTGGATAACATTTTATCGAATACCTGAAAACATGTCTCTAGAATAGCCCTATGGTTGCCACTTTACCTAGTGATTTCAGAAATTTCGTAGGAATATTTATTTATGCTTTATTTGATATCAGAGATGTCGCAGCTTTTGTTATTGGTGCAGAAAGATCGCTATAGCTTAAAGCAGTATCCCGAAGCCTGTCGATCGTCGATGACGCACCTTGTAGTTGTTTCTGTGCATTAACGAAAATTCCTTTTGTCCGCAAACAACAAACCCAATTTTTATCCGTTTCCTACAACGTAAAAAACTACATAAAATGACAAATAAATGTACTAATCATGAGTCAGAGACAATAAAAAAGAAGCAGGCTCCAATGGTCGCAGAGATCAAGCTCTTACAGCGAAGAAAAAAACAAAACTACAAGGGTAAGTCACTCCACCTTAACGGCCATAAAACGTGTACATTCTTACAACAAAATAAATACGACTACTAAATATATATAAATAGTTATTGTTCATTTGTACTCAAAAGCCCGTAAACGATGTAAAGCCGCGCGGGGTAGCCGAGAAGTTCGCCGTTCCTTGTCACGGTCCGCGCGGCTCCCCCCGTCGGAGGTTCGAGTCTTCCCTTAGCCATGGGTGTGTGTATTGTCGTTAGCGTAAGTTAGTTTAAGTTACATGACCTTAGCAGTTTGGTCCCATAAGATCTTATCAGAAATTTCAAAAAAAATTTAATCAATGTAAACAATTTGTGTACAAACTGAGAGCTTCCGCGGGCTGCATGTCCTGTCGACACGTGTTTCCTTAAAGCAATGGTTTCTTCCGTATCCTATTGTGTGTTAACCGAGGACCTAGAAACGACGGAGAGGCTCCGTCCCCACCGCAGCCGCGGTGGTCCACAACCCCACGACAAATACCGCAGTCCACTTCACCCCTCCGCCGCCCCACACCGAACCCAGGGTTATTGTGCGGTTCGGCCCCCGGTGGACCTCCCCAGGGAACGCCTCACATCAGACGAGTGTAACCCCTATGTTTGCGTGGTAGAGTAATGGTGGTGTACGCGTACGTGGAAACTAGTTTGCGTAGCAGTCGCGGACATAGTGTAAATGAGGCGGAATAAGGGGAACCAGCCCGCATTCGTTGAGGCTGATGGAAAACCGCCTTAAAACCATCCACAGACTGGCCGTTTTACCGGACCTCGATACAAATCCGCCTGGCGGATTCGTGCCGGGGACCAGGCACTCCTTCCCGCTCGGTAAGCCGTGCGTCAGACCGCACGGCCAACCCGGCGGGCTTCTTCCGTATACTCATGTCGTTAATCACTGCCGATTCTTCCGTCTTCGAGAGACTGTTTCCCATCCCAAGTCGAAGCGGGGTCCCGAACAACTGAACACTTCTCTACGCTAGTGGTTTATTTATTTATTTTCTCGTGTCCAGAACATAACACACATATATAGCTGATAGACAGCAATATACGAACAATGTTTAAATTTCATATGGCATGAATTTACAAACTGTATAAGTACATACGACATCCAAAATGCCGCCGTTTGAACTGCTGTATCATTGGCGGTAACCAGATCGTCTATCGGGCATGGGGCTGGGATGTTTCTACAGTTGAGCAGGTGTTGATGACCTTGCTGTTTGCCGCATTCGCATAGTTCATCTCTTGGAGAGAAACTCCATTTCCTGAAATTGACCTTGCATCGGGATACACCAGTTCTAAGCCTGTTGAGGACCTTTCATGTTTTTTTTTAATGGGAGGTGACGTCCTGTAGCAAGCTCTTCTTTAGGGTTGTTGCAGTACCTCTCTGATGGTGAGTTACGCCAAAGCTGCCGTCGATGATTTGTAGGTGACGTTAAAAGCGGTTCTGTGTAACGCTAGTGGTTGAACGAGGATGACTTCTTATATGAGAAGCATTCGGCAGCCGTTGCTTATGATTTAATGCATCAGTCGCAAACTGTTGTTATATCATAACATGATGATGATGAGGTTCCATACTCCGAGGAGAGTAGGGAACGATGCGGGAGACCCGCACCGCCGACTAGGCAAGGTCCCAGCGGTGGTGGTTTGCCATTGCCGTCCTCCGACCGTAATTGGGATGAATGATGATGATGAAGACGACACAACAAAACCCAGTCATCTCGAGTCAGGGAAAATCCCTTACCCCGCTGGGAATCGAACCCAGGACCCCGTGCGCTGTACTGGTAAACTAGATTTAGGGGCAGGGGGATGGTGGTGAGACAATACGAAAATAGAGACTTTCCCTATGACCTGTTTCTCAACTTTGGGTACACTAGTCCAAACAGTTCAAAACGAAAATACAAATGTGCTCACTATATCTCAGGGATTCAAACTTAACTGTATGTGTTTGCAACGAAGAATTATAGAACTTTTCATTAAAATACTATAGTAATAGGTAGCAGCATATCCGGGATCTGTGGTAGTGAAAGTTAAGAAGAGGGGATGGGGTGTCACGTGCCTGCTCGTCAAATCATCTCAGTTTCTCGACCAGTTTTGAGATTTTAATACAGCCAGCTGTTGATAGTCTTGCTACTATTCTACATCAATTATATGATCTGCCTTTCTTCAAACTGATACTGAATATACTCGCATGTCCATGTTGTAGCTCAGAATGCGATTGCTCTTTCTGAACAACACATTTCTTGCCTTTAAGCTGGTTGTAGCTGCTGTCGGTTGTCTCTCACTAGTTACGCTCTTACTGATATGTACAGTAAGGTCCGAAAGTCTTGTTCTCGCCTAGTATTTTCTTTCTTTTCAGATGGCGAACACAAGTATCTACGTTGTGGATGAATGTGTTCTGGCAAGTACGTCGGGTCATGAACTCGCACGCACTGGGGAAACCATAAAAAATAGGCAAAGGGGTTTTGCCGTACATTCCATAAAGAAGCTCCGGCAGAGCGAACGAAACTGCGATGGTAATAGAAACTCTTCAGAACCGAATCCATTTGGGATGGAAAGAGTACAGGGGACCATCAACATAACAAACATGTGCGGCAGTGGCGGATTATGTGACCAAATCTCACATAACATCATACCGGAAAAGATGGGCAGAACTTGGAATTCCAAAAATGATTATGCTGATACACATGAAAAAAGATCTGGAATTAAAATTTTTGTGGCCAACATTCGTAAATGAGTTGAGGCATGAGGACATGCGGCGAAAACACAAAGCACGCTCAAGATGATGAGTGTGCTTAATTTTTTCTGAAGCAAGGAAATCCCATATTATTTTTGAGAGTTACGGAATAGTCCCCCACATGTTATGATCTCGGGTGCAATCTCCACTGGACGATTGATAGGGTCGTTTTTCTTTGACGGTGTACTGAATGAACATTCTCACTTGCAAATGTTGCATACGGATGGTTTATTCCACAGCACCAAAGACTGAACATTCTTGGTGATAGTTCGTTTCAACAAGGTGAAGATCCTGCCCAGTACACTCTTCGTCTTCGAGAATTCTTGGATGAAGTTATAGTACAAAGGTGGATAGGGAGAGATTCCATGCATCTTCAAAGCCGAGCGAGTGGCCTCCGAGGAATGCAGATCTAATACCATGCATCAATACCCTGTGGGGAATAATTAAGCAGAATGTCGCAAAACATCGATACCAGGCAATCGACGAATTGAAGCATGCCAGCAGGGAGACATTCAGGGAAACCACACTCTCAGCGTTTCGGAAAATTTCACACGGGACCTCGCGCAGCATCATTTTTTGCCGCGATAGTCATGGTGCCAGTATGGTACTATGGATAACTTACAAGTTGGAACGTGAGGCATTAAAATTTATCACACATCTACTATGACATGTTCGAAATAAATAAATGTAAATCGTGACGAAAAAAGAGTTCGTTACAGGACTTTCGGACCATACTACCCCAAAACCTCTGTTCCCTGTTCAATCATCGTCTGACGACATAATTGTTAGTATTTTTCAGTGGCAAGGACCTTCGGCTGAGATAGCCACGAGGAAGCGGATAATGGCAGTTGTTCAAAGTTAAGTTAGTAGCCGTAAAATATAGTTTGTACGTATATCGTTAGTAGATTTACTTCAAATGACGCATACTACATTGTAACAGCAATGCAGATACTGTATTTCACTTAAACGAGATATTTCACTCAAACGAGACGGATCACATCAATGTAGGACGGCGAGCATCCTTCACCTCCGATTTTCATGCAGCTGGAAATGTGCTCATAACCCTGTGCCGCGTAAAATAGCGTTGCTAGCAACTGTAAACCAGAATGCAGCAGCTATCGTTAACTGCTGCAATAGGAGAGGCAGCCCGCTGTGAATCCGACAGTCATTTAAATCAGCTATAATCAGCTTCCGTAATTACGCAGCTCGCCACTGTAACTTGGGTAACAGAACGCCGGCAGTTACGCGCGCAAAATTAATACTGCGCAAACACGGCCCAGCGGTCAGGATCTGGCGCTGTTTAGTGCTAAACGCGCGCCAGCGTCTGTTATTACCGAAAGCGCTCTGCGCTCCCCGACGAGTCGCGTTAGATCACAGACAGACGTTTCCAATTTAATTGGCCATTGGAGAACTATCGTCAACATGCCGGCAGGCTGACGCTAACAATCAGCTACCAGATCAATTCGGAGCTTCGCGTTTATTTTAAGAATTACTAGCGTGTTTCGCAGAGAGGCGCCAAATTGGTTGTGACTCTAGGAATGAGATGTGAACTCGTTTTCGTATCTGAGAATGCGTCATGGCACACTTCCCATGGGTGGTCTAAGAGACACTCTTTCTCTTTCGATCTATCTTTACCTCTTTTCCAACCTCTCTGTCCCACTTTTTTTCGTTCTTTGCCCTATTCTCTCCCCATCAACCCTAGTCTTTCACTACCTCCCTCCCATTGTGTCCCTAACACAACACTTTTGTACATCTCTCTTGCCCATCTTCAGCCTCTTCCACTTACCCCGCCCCCCTGCCCCCCCTCCCTCCCTCTCTCTCTCTTTCTCCCTCTCTCTCTCTCTCTCTCTCTCTGTCTCTCCCTCCCTCTCTTTCCCGCTACGTCTTCTAAAAGTAGACAAATACAAAGACAATTGAAACCGAAAAGCGACTTAGACACATATGTGATGTATGTCTTCTGTTTACACCCCTCTCCTTATTGTCAACTTCTTTGCCGTATTATAATTTTATATTATTTCGATACATGTTTTGCTAATAACAAATCTGTGCAGCACATTCTAATTTCCATACGTTTCTCTTGACGTCACATCCACAATTGTTACTCATCGTTACTGATGAAATCCGCTACAGTTGTAAAATATATTTATTTCTAAAAAGCAAAGCACAATTCGGTTTCACGACATATGTCCCATCTTCAGGTGAGTGTTCAAATGTGATTTCTGAAAGAATGCATAGTTGAGGTTAAAAAAAGGTTAAAACATGCTATTAAAGTGCGTCCCTGTTGCAGACATGTACCAGGGATGCGGAATGCCTGACTCATGCCCTTCCTCGTGCGATTGCGCAGGAGCTAACGTAACGATCTACTGCAACAGTAGCGAAAACATTGATTTCCTCCTCTTCTGGTGTCTTTAGTATGTTTCTGTTACTTTGTCTATGTTACATTACGACGTTCAGGTAACTGGTTGAACAGGGTGATATACAACTGCTGAGATGATTGATATCTGTTGGAATTTTTTGACGCATTCACCGTACAAGAACCAACTGCATTCTTCCTAAACTCTCCATACACCATGAGCATCTCGGCTTTTTCGGCATTGGTAAATCCCATCGTCCAATCA
This sequence comes from Schistocerca serialis cubense, assembly GCF_023864345.2. Lineage (NCBI taxonomy): Eukaryota > Metazoa > Arthropoda > Insecta > Orthoptera > Acrididae > Schistocerca > Schistocerca serialis. The sequence goes on from NC_064641.1 coordinate 618,154,441, forward strand.
CGACCGACTGCTTTGACTGTCACTCAATAACTGACTAGCAAGTCGCAATGCACTCAAGGAACTCACAAGCACACGGTAAACAAACAGACATTATAAACAAATACAATATCATCATACGTAGCAACTACGCACGCTGAATGGCACGAACAACTGTCGGTGCGGAAACTTTTCAGAGTACTGTATTTCGCACTGGAATCCTGCTACAAACACCACTGCCGATACAATTTACAGTACTTTTAGTCTGTTCATACCAGCAGGTATTGTTCCATTTTAAAAAGCGTACGTATTCACAAAAAATAAACTTTTAGCTATTATTACAAGAGCCTGCTGTCTGTCATATATCTCATCCATTACATGATAGATGATTCAACAATACATAAGAGTTGTCTTACAAGAGGTACGTACAAAGTGATACTAAATTACTAAACTTCACGTGCTTTCAGAAAGTAAACAGCAACTTCGCACAGTGCAGCTAGTTTCATTTCTTAAGTGATGACTCTTTTTCTTAGTACTCTTTTGAAAAGAGAAAAAAATTCGGCAGCACAGACATTTCATACATGTATAAAAAAAAAAACAACATTCCCACTTTAAAGTCTAATATACGATACATATATACATGTGCAAAATTACGCCATCTATTCATGTGTTAAAGTGTCTACTCATTACAGTATGTGTCTAGACACAACTGTGTCAACTAAAACTGTACGGTGATTACTTTATACACGTAACAAACATGACAGCGTGTTTATGCCATGACATCCTATAAAGTAAGTCGACGAAAAGAAGAGGTAACGCCGTTGCTGTTACAGAAAACCGGAAATGAGGTGAGAGAAGAGGCGTTTGTTACGTAAGATATGCCGGCTTCTGGTAAGCCGGCCGCTGTGGTGAGCGGTTCTAGGTGCTTCAGTCCGGAACAACGCTGCTGCTACGGTCGCAAGTTCGAATCCTGCCTCGGGCATGGATGTGTGTGATGCCCTTAGGTTATTTCGGTTTAAGTAGATATAAATCTAGGGGACTGATGACCTCAGATGTTAAGTCCCATAGTGCTTAGAGCCATTTGAAACATTTCAGCTTCTGGTAAATTGATTCGTGTGCGTACAACAACCTGTGTACTGCTTCCAATATCTCTAGGGAACTATATTTACGGATTCTTCTGAATGCTAAAAGTCACTCAAATTAAACACTTTTTGTCATTTGTAGCATGTTTGTCGTTCCCAACCAGTCTCTCTCTCTCTCAGCCCAACATCACTCATCATTCGTAGCGACATATGTCGGTTTCTTGTAACTGTTTCACTGTAAGAATATTTCAGTTACTTCACCCGAAATTGTTGAAGAATTCTTCCGCTCATCAACTTTTATTCATTGTCGCCTGAGAAATTAGTTTGCCGTGAGCTACTAATGGCTCCCAACACTGCTCAAAACTTCTCTTCTACACATTTTCACTTCACACATTATTTACCACGAATATTTAATCACATCCTCAGGTAGTTCTCCTTCTTACTTCAAAACTCATTACACTTCGAAGGCAAACTTTTGTCCACAGATTTGGGTCTCAACCCGACCGTCACCCTTGGCCACTAGCCACCGACTGACTCACTTCAACGCATCGAAAGAGCGTAGTCAATCTGGGATCTTTAGCGTTGCTCCTCTGGATCGCGGGATCGTGGGTTCGATTCCCGGTCGTGTCGGGGATATTCTCCGCCCGTGGACTGGGTGTTTGTGTTGTCCTTATCATCTCATCATCATTCTGGAAGTGCCTAGAATGGAAATGGAAAGATTTGAAACTTGTACGGGCGCTGATAATCACGGTGTTCAGAGCCCCGCAAACCAACATCATCATCAATCTGGGATTTTCCGACCGCTGCTGGGTTATTGTAACTTCCAGAGTCTTCAAGAAGATCAGAATCATTACAGCAAGCGAAAATAAGCTGGTAAAATAGATCTTTAGAAAGTCAGTCTATTATGGTAGCCGTACACCACGGCAATTTCAGTTTTTTTCTATTTCCTCATTCTTTACCACATATAGTTCTACAACTATTCACAATGTCTTTTTTCTTTCTACAGACAACTTAACGTATATTCACATATACAAGGTGTCCCATTTATCTTGACCGCCCTAAATAACTGTCTGGCCAGATGTAAATTGCAAAATGTTTCAAGCAAATGTTCTTTAGCCGTCAGGGAGACATCAATCAGCATGATTACCTTCGTTGTAGCTTTGATTTTTACGAACATATGAACAGCGATATGACTTTTTTAAATAGCACCCTGTATTTTTTATTCGGTAATTCATTTCCTCTCCTAAAGACCTATTCAGAAATGTACCACAGTGTACTATTCACTGAAACACAACGTTATTGATTACATAACACAACACTGAATTTGAGGCCCCGATTACAAACTCTTCCACTTTCTGGACTTAGCAGAAAACAAATTAAAACCAAGTAAAAACACAACAACAAATTAACTTAGGCTCTCCAGCAGCATTGCCCAGGAGTAGAAAATTCAAAGGTGCTCAAAGTAGTGACTCTGGACACCGATACACTGGTGCTCTCGTTGAATGAAAGTATTGTTTACTGCTTCCAGTGTTGCCTGCTGAAGAGAATTACAATTATTTGAGAAGGAATATTCATCGGTAAATAGAACATTGCAGAAGAAGTTCAGGTTGGCGAGGATTTGCTGCTATACCCACTAACAGAACTGTACACGATTCTGGAAATCATTCCCATGCAATTCTTGATGTAGGTGTACACGGTAAGGATTGAACCGGTGACGTGTAAGAATACGATATGCTCTGGTTTTAGGAATGCCAGTCTCGTATTCAAGCTGTCGTGTGCTCATATGTATATTCATACCAACGGAAGCGAGAACAGTAACTTTGGAAGCTTCGTTAGTGCGAGTGCTACGACGATTGCGTTGTCGTGGGTTGAAACTTCTCGTTTCCTGAAGCGTCGCGACAAGGCAAGAAAACATCCGTCGGGAAGTTGGGTTCTTGTCGGGATATCGTTCTCTTTTCAGTTCCGCTGCCTGCGTAGCGTTTCGCCTACCTTCAACAACAACGATAAAAGAAACGTTATATCGATGCAGTTTGTAGGAAGGACAGCCTTTACTGCATACCTACTCTATACAACAGTTTTTAAAAGGACTAAACGTCTGTACTAAATGCACTCGTAAATAAGAAAACAGTAATGCAATTACTGTTCTGCTAACTTACATTCCAGATAGATGAGTAGCATTTCTACCTCCTCTTCGTTGGTGTACATTCTACTCACACAACTCTGCTACTGACGTTTTGACGGGTGTGCTTTGTTCTTATGTTTACATTTATCCTCTGTAAACGTCAGCACGTGGATGTGTTCCATTACCCCGAGTACCTGCACTAAGCGCTGGGAGCGTCAACGTCAGTGTTGTGTTATATAATTAATAACGTTGTGTTTCAGTGAATGGTACACAGTGATACATTTTTGAATAGGTCTTTATGAGAGGAAATGAATTTCTGAATAAGAAATACAGGGTGCCATTTAAAAGAGTCATATCGCTGTTCATATGTTCGTAAAAAGCAAGGCTACAACGAAGGCAATCATGCTGATTTATGTCCCCCTGACGGCTAAATAATATTTGCTTGAAAAGTTTTGTAACTTGCATCTGGAAATACATTTAGGTTGGTCAAGATAAATGGGACACATGTATATTCAAATACATTTTGCTAGGAATTCTTAAACTTCTACCTTTTGATGGTATTGCTTTCTGCTGCTACTGCCAAGGGCGTGGACAGGATTTTGTCAAAGGGGGTGGGGGAGGGGGATTCAATTTGTTAAAGATGATTCAGGTTTTCCATTTGTTCTGAAATTCTCCATAGAAAAGTTAAACATTTTTATTCGACAATGATCCCGGATTTTCATCAAACTGAGGCATAAGGTTGTTACTTAGGAGGGCTGTATTTTAGCAAACCACGTAGAAGGATTCACCTTTCACTCGCAAGGACATTTCCAAATTTTATTCTTTGAATATGCATTTGAGCTAGGTACGAGATCAGAAATGAATGAGCTCGAATGTTTTTGGGACACCGTGATCATAACCGAAAGGGCTGTTGGAATATTGAAAACTATATTCGACGGAGAAGCTACGGTATCTTTTGGTGGCGGAAATACAGAGGATCTGCAGTTATTCAGCCGTTTACTTAATTCCCTCATTGAAGCATGCATATGTCACTTTTTGCAACGGCGAAAGGTAATTCTGCGAATTAAGGAATGTCCCACAGACGAATACACAAGCTAAAATGAGGAGAATTTGGAATATATTTATTTTATGGCCTTAAGTGCTGGATGTCTCCGAAGAGATTTTCAGCTCAAATTCGATGCAGCTCTTTTCATATAAGTAAAGAGGCAACCTCTTTCAACGAGTTGTAACTAGTCAGGAAATGTGCATAAGCTGAAAAAAGGATATCACAAAAAAGCACATTCAAGGTTGCCAGTAAATGGATTTGAACAACCTTGCCTTCGCATCCTGGGATTGCAAGCTCAGCGACTAAAAGTACAGAGCTACCATTGTCGGTGGACAACTTGCGATCACTTATTGTCGTACATAGTTTAAAATAAAATAAAATGCTTCGCAGCAGTTCTGATATGTCATTCCCTGAACTGTGCATGTTTGGTAATTATATGTATGCTTGCATATTTTAAGATTTAATTCTGCACGGAATTCCTCATTCACTTATTGTAGCATTACCAGAGCGTAGACATATTCTGGACGAATTTGGAGGTGGGGTTCGGGAGGGAGTGTCACACACAGTGGCGCCGGCTTGTGCTAATTCAAGTAATCCGCTGAAAAAATCTTTTATAGCTCAACGAACTATAGATTGTGCTGTCATCATATACCCTCCCACTGTCCCCAAAACCGGTCCCATTGTTCGGTATCAACTGAGTACCTCCCGCGTGAACAGAATGGGTGATATTTTGTCATTAGGACAAATAATGAGAGAATTTTGAGAAAATTCTTTAAAGAAATGTAACCATCACCGTTTGGCTGATATTTTGTTGATAAATGAGATTTTTTAGCTGCACAGATAAATCCAAGTGAATTTCTATGCATTAATTTTAATGTAATGTTATTTTTAATTATGTTTACCGATTCGCTGGGTTCTGAACTACTGAAATCTTGCAACTCCAGATTTCTGCCAGCCTCCAAATAGAGACTTCAGTACTAACATTACAATGAGGTGGAAAAAGTCGTGGGATCGCGATATGCACATATACTGAAGTCGGTAGTACCGCCTACGCAAGGTACAAAACGGCAGTACATTGGCGGTCTGTCATTTGTACTCATAAGGAACCCCTTGAGTGCGAGTTCGCTAGTTCAACCCTTTATAAGTTACATTTGCAAGTGTTGTGTTAACAATTATTGCAGGAAAATTATTACTTTCCAAGGATTCACCATGTCAACCATGAGGGCGACGGAAAATAAGTGTTCGGGAGGTGCAGAGATCAACCGTCTATAGGATGTACGTATTGCACGCCACTAAATCGACGTCGTTGACACCCAAGAAAGGTTCAAAACACACCATTAATTCTTACCATGAATACTGAACGAAAAATGGCGCGCCACAGTGATCACAAACGCTCGCACCAGCAAGATCGTAAGCAAACTCCTGGGATATTAAAAGTCTTCAGAACGTTCAGGTAGGTATCGACTCTTCAAGAAAGCGTACAGAGTAATGTTGGTTAAACAGGGTGATGAGATCTGATGGAAAAGTCATGGCAGTATGTCATAGAGCCTATTGTGGAACTAGCTATCTTTTAAGGCGTACCTCTAGATAGTGCGATAATATGCTGTTATAGGCAAGTGTACCCACAGGACATGTGGCCTGTAATTGAAGAAGTGTCACGATGATCTCTCCTTTAGCAAAATATTCCGGAATAGCCCCCATTCCGATCTCTGTGAGGGATTGCCAAGGGGTAGATACCATGAGAAAAAGATTGAATAATCAACGAAATAATATCACTCTACAAGTCGGGGCATGAACGTGGTAGGAAAAGTAGAAAATCTAGAAAGTGAAATGCAATGGCTTAATCTAGATATAGTAGGGGTCAGTGAAATGAAGTGTAAAGAAGACAAGGATTTATGGTCAGATGAGTTTAGGGTAATATCAACAGCAGCAAAACATGGTATAACGGGAGTAGGATTCGTTATGAATAGTAAAGTAGGGCAGAGAATGTGTAACTGTGAACAGTTCAGTGATAGGGTTATTCTTATCACAATCGACAGCAAACCAACACCGACAATGATAGTTTAGGTATACATGCCGACTTCGCAAGTTGAAGAGAGAGAGAAAGTGAATGAGGATACTGAAAGGGTATTACGGTATGTAAAGGGAGATGAAGAGCTAGTAGTCATGAGCGACTGAAATGCAGTTGTAGAGGAAGAAGTGGAAGAAAATGTTACAGGAGAACATGGGCTTGGGACAAGGAATGAGAGAGGAAAAAGATTAATTGATTTCTGTAATAAACTTCGGCTAGTAATAACGAATACTCTGTTCAGGAATCACAAGAGGAGAAGACATACTCGGAAAAGGCCACGTGATACGTGAAGATTTCAGTTAGATTACGTCATGGTCAGACAGAGATTCCGAAATCAGGTACTGGATTTTAAGGCGTACCCAGGAGCAGATATAGATTCAGATCACAACATAGTAGGCTGAAGTTTGAGATATTAGTCAGGAAGAATCAATACGCAAAGAAGTGTGATACGGAAGTACTAAGGTATGACGAGATACGGTTGAAGTTCTCTATGGCTATAGATACAGTAATAAGGAATAGCTCAGTAGGCAGTACAGTTGAAGAGGAATGGACATCCCTGAAAAGGGTGATAACAGAAGTTGCGAAGGGAAACATAGGTACAAAGAAGGTAACTGCGAGGGAACCATGGGTAACAGAAGAAATACTTCAATTGATCGATGAAAGGAGAAAGAACAAAAATGTTCCGGGAAACTCAGGATACAGAAATACAAGTCACTAAGGAATGAAATAAATAGGAGGTGGAGGGAGGCTAGGACGAAATGGCTGCATGAAAAATGTGAAGAAATTGGATAAGAAGTGATTGTCGGGTAGGACTGACTCACCATACAGGAAGTCAAAACAACCTTCGGTGACATTAAAAGCATGGGTCACAACATTAAGAGTGCAACGGGAATACCACTGTTAAATGCAGACGAGAGGGAAGGAATATGTTGAAAGCCTGTATAAATGGGAAGATTTGTCTGGTGTGATAGAAGAGAATACTGGTGACGATTTAGAAGAGGTAGGGAGCCCGGTATTAAAATCAGAATTTAAAAGAGCTTCGGGGGACTTAAGATCATATAAGGCAAGAGAGATAAATAACATTTCTTCAGAATTTCTAAAATCGTTAGGGGAAGTGGCAACAAAACGACTACTCACGTCGGTGTGTAAAAAGTATGAGTCTGGCGGCATACCATCTGACTTTCGGAAAAATATCATCCACACAATTCCAAAGACGGCAAGAGCTGGCAAGTGCAAGAATTATCGCAGAATCAGCTTAATAGTTGCTGACAAGAATAATATACAGAAGAATGGAAAAGAGAATTGAGAATACGCTAGATGACCATCGGTTTGGCTTTAGGAAAGGTAAAGGCATCAGAGAGGCAGTTCTGACGATGCGGTTAATAATGGAAGCAAGACTAGAGAAAAATCAAGACACGTTGATAGAATTTTTCGACCTGGAAAAAGCGATCTACAATGTACAATGGTGCAAGATGTTCGAAATTCTGAGAAAAATGGGGGTACGCTATAAGGCGAGACTGGTCATGTACAATATGCACAAAAACGAAGAGGGAATAATAAAAGTGGACGTCCAAGAACGAAGTGCTCGTATTAAAAAGAGTGTAAGACAAGAATGTAGCCTGTAACCTCCCAACAATAATTAATAAATAATAACATGAGTAATGAATGTGATTCTAATTTTGTGTAACCTCCCTACAAAATTGGTTCCCATTTATAACCTCTCTACAGAAATTCATTCACATTTAACCTGCACACAAAATTTGTTTCCATTTAATGTACCCACAAAAATTCTTTTCTCATTTAATGTAAGCTCGAAACAGAAAAATTCCTAAACCTCGTAATAAAAAAAATTAATAAATTCAGTAACCAGGTAAATTTTGGACGACAGCAGTGCTGCGTCATGGCCCTGTATGATCATTCTGAATAAAAAGCAAAAATTCTTACCTCGATTAAGTCGGCAACTATCTGCTCTTACAATAGCTTTTTCCGGCACAGCTCTGTGCAATGCTGGCCCACAGATTTGTCATTTATGAAAGGATGCAACTGATTTTTCTTTCGCAACAATGGGAATGATCATAGATTGGAGAAATTAGTAAATTATTTAAATTGAAATGAATGCTTGTTAGAAATTACTTTATATGACAAAAATTATTATTAGGATATTTTTAAAAGATTTACATGGGAGTTAACATAACATTACTAGATATGCGCGAGGCTGCTGTTACCTTATACTATAACGCTCAGGCTCCGCCACCGCTGCACCACGACCGGCCCAGCCAACACGATACACCACACTACCAGCTAGCAACAAATTACTGCTACAACCACACAGTTCGTACTGCAGATAACACTGCTCTCTGGTCTGAGATTCTCTTATACCTTACGTATCGCAGGCAGTGCATACCTCTTACATAACCCTCCACTGGGGGGGGGGGGGGGGGGTGCAAAAATTTGGCAGCGATGGTGAGTCAATTGGACTTGCCATGAGCAACAAATTTTTCTAAAATCTACTTAATTAACTAAGTTGACAGTCACAGAGTATATACATATATATATAAGTGCAGAACATGAAATGAAATAGAGTGCACATGCATTGAGTACAGAACATATCAAGAAATGACAAAATGTATACGCAATGAGTACAAAACATATTAACAAATGACATTAAGTGCACACGCACTGTATAAGTCTTTAGCATTTTTACATAACATATCATGAAGTGAACTAAAGTGCACACGCACTGAATACAAAATATATTAACAGATGACATAAAGTGCACACGCACTGTATAAGCCTTTAGTATTTTTACAAGAACTGATTACCCTAAAAATGAAATAAAGTGCACACGCACTGTAGAAGTCTTTACCATTTTTACATAACATATCATGGAGTGAAATAAAGTGCACACGCACTGTAGAAGTCTTTAGCATTTTTACATAACATATCATGGAGTGAAATAAAGTGCACACGCACTGTAAAAGTCTTTAGCATATTTAGGACAACTGATCTTGCTAACAAAAGAAATGAAGAGTACACGCACTGTATATGTCTTTATCATTTTACAAGAATCTAAACGCACTGTGTAAGTCTTTAGCATTTTACAAGAACTAGGAAAGGAATGGGAAGGATTGCATCATGGTTGTAGCACAGTAGGTTGCACGTAGCTGCACTAAAAGTCCATATCTTCCTACAGAAGCACAACACCAAGTGAGACAATCTGAAGTTCTCTTCCATGAAGTATTAATCAGTGTAGCCAAGACACTGAAATGTCGTATCAATATTCAATGTTATCATTTTGGTAGTACATTAGATACACCAAACAGTGGGAGCATAATAACATCTCCATTGTTCATGGTGGTGGACAGCATGATGTGTCAACACCACACTCTTTCACCAACGTAGAATTAGTGCAAAAACCAAATATGGTGCTCCATGATCATAAGGATAGACAGGACAAACGGATATTGCAGTAATTTCTGGTAATTAAGTCAGAAGGTGAAGGACATTAAGTCTTATGCTAGTCATCATTGAGAATTACACTAGTCTATCAACCGATTTGAGTAATTGGTGGCACTCATTGCCTAGTTACTAAACATTTCTGTACTATGTATGAAGTATTACAGAATATTATTCATAAGTCATCTGATTACAGTGAACATTGGCACTCATTGGCCAGTTACAAACCATCAGAAGTCATCATTCAAAACAGGAGCTAATGAGTGTAGCATCAAGCTACTGGTATTCATATATAATAGCATGTAAGTGACATAATACTAATTTAAAATATAAGAAACAGGGGCATTCATTGGCCAGTTACTAAACATATAGCAAGTATTGAATATTACAAAACATTTTTCACCATTCAAGTGACAAACGACATATTTAAAATAATTATTGGCACTCATTGGCCAGTTACAAAGTATTCTTATATTTTTATAAAACATTATTCAGTATTATTCAGAAGTCATCATTCAAAATGAGAGTTAATTATTGGTATAGCATTTATAGAGTATAACAAAAATATTATTTACAGAAATTATTGGCATAGTATTTATGCATTATTACAAAACATCATTCAATGTTACTCAGAACTCATCATTCAAGTGACATAGGACATATTTAAAATGCAACACACTATAACTATTACTCAAGGTCTGTAATTAGAAAATATCATTCAGTATTACTCAGAACTCATCATTCCAGTGACATAAGACATATTTAAAATGTAACACACTGTAACTATTACTCAAGGTCTGTGGTTAGAAAACATCATTCAGTATTACTCAGAACTCATCATTCCAGTGACATAAGACATATTTAAAATGTAACACACTGTAACTATTACTCAAGGTCTGTGGTTAGAAAACATCATTCAATATTACTCAGAACTCTCTTAAACTGGTAGCATTATTTGGGACTGGTAATACATTTTTTTTGTGCTAGCAATGCATTGCGTTGGGATCGATAATTAATTGCTGGGGCATGAAAATATTTGCTTTTGACTTATTGCTGCAAATAACGATTAGTAACGTCATTCGTCATTAGTCAGCTGTAGCAAGATTATGAAACAAGTGGAGTATATGTGATCACATTCATGAATGACACACACAAATGGGTAAAAAAAATGCAAGTACTAGAACAGGTTTAATGACTAACTGCTTATAGCACATTAATTTCATGAATAGCTTCTCCTAGAAAAAATACAAAATGGATTATTCAGCTGAAAGAAGAAACGCATATTATGCTGAAAAGTAGTGAACTTCGAATTAACAGGTAATGAAATGTGTACTCAATATGCATGTACTCCAGCTGTCCTTTCCAAAACATTCAGTCATTATACCATGCGACATAAGACATGTCAAAACGAACTGCAACAAATACTTAAATAACTACATAGCATATCTTAACTAACAGTAAATATATAAACTTCTCTCATCTGCAAAGAAAAACTTCATTATTCATATTAGCATATTCTTCATATAACTATTCATCATCATTCATTATAATCTGCAACAAAGACACTTCATTATTCATTATTCATATTACCATTTACATCATACAACTATTCATAGTATAGAGTTTCTTATTTCTAGCATATTTCATCACTAAAACTAAGATGTGTAGTTCTGTCTGATAGCCTGCATCAATCGCCTCGTATTCTGAAAGAAAAAATTAGTTAAGACTGCTATCATACGATGTGTATAGTATATTGCTATTAGTGTTTGTTAATTCTGATCCATTTACTCTTTGTGACGAGGTATTGCATCTTCTTTCGTTCATTCCGAAGGTGAAATTCCCATTTCATAGTAATCCACTGTGGTTTGCTTAATTTATTTCTTTTACACGTTATTCCTTTCTGAAAATGTTGAATAAAGATTAATATCTTGCATTTACATCATATACCCATTAAATAGAAACTGGTTTCTAGTGATATAATTAAGCATACAGCATAGCATGACAGAAAACGTATTATGTCAAAAACAAAGAGAGTGTTCAGGTGCAAAAATGTACACAGAGTATCATAATATAGTAGCAAAAAAAAAAAAAAAAATGTAAAATAGTCACGATGTTGAGATATCATAAGGCAAAATGTCAAGGTCAGCTGGTGTTTGTTACATCTTAAACATTTCATAGTGCATACAAACAAACAGGAAAACAATCATACACACATGAAAAATGGAAAATGTGCACGGTCTGATATATAAGACAAGAAATGACTTTCTTTGTGTTCAGCTTGTATGTTGTGTGGTTGATAGAGGCGAGAGTTGAAGACTTTAATGGAGAAAGAATTTGATAAAATTAATATGTCACTAGATAGAACTGCATAATTGGTCATAAAATATGTAAGTTCATCTGGAAAAATGTGCACGGTCTTATGTATAACGACAAGAAAAGCGACCTGCTAACCTTACCTTGCCGGGCACTTGCCAAGAAAAATATGATAATCATCAGTAAGTAGTCACATACATATAATTGCTGAAGTGGTCATAAAATGTGTAAGTTTATCTGGAAAAATGTGCATGGTCTGATGCGTAACGACAAGAAAAGCGACCTGCTAACCCTATCTTGCCGGGCACTTGCCAAGAAAAAATATGATAATCATCAGTAAGTAGTCACATAAATATAATTGCATCATTGGTCATATAAAAATAAGGAAATGTCATTACAGTGTGATAAATCATAAAGTATGTTCATTCAATAAAGGTAAAATATTGGAGATATGGTAATTGCTTTTGCTTTTTCTGGTTCTCAAAGTTTTGACGTGTACTACATTGGGGTGAGGAATGCTGCGAATTCCATATGGACCTGCATATAGAAGCTCAAATTTAGTACATCTATTCTTTTCTCTGTTGGATAGATAGTGTGTACGTGCTAATATCATCTGTCCAAAGTGAAAGTCACGGCGTGTACAAACCTGTTTTTGCTGTCTTCTCCGGCGCTCTGCGGCACGTTTGATGTTGTTCAGCGCAATGTCAATTATTTCATGGTGTCGTAGTCGACGAGGTGTAGGAAAGGTTACTAATTCTTTAATTTTGTTAGGTGGTTCAACATTTTTGATTATAGCAGTCGGAGATAGCATAGTAGATTCATTTGGTATCGAGTTAATTACATCCTGGAATAACAGTATGTGTGTATCCCAATCAATAAGTTGTTTTATGGCAGTATATTCTACACAGTTTATCAATTTCTTTCATTAGACGTTCACAAGGGTCCGAGGAAGCGTGATACTTGGATATATAGGTCGGAGAAATGTTTCTTGCTCGTAACATACGTGTCCATATAGCAGATCGAAACTGTGGTCCATTGTCGGAAATTACTTTCAATACATGTCCTACGTGAAATAGAAAATGTTTTATAAATGCTTTCGAAACAGATTTAGCAGTAGCTTTGCGTAACGGAGTGAAGGTAACAAATTTCGAAGTGAGTTCAATTGCGACAAAGATGTAGCAAAAACCTCTATTAGTTCTGGGAATCGGACCAAAAATGTCTACAGCGGCCATGTGTCTCAATTTAACAGGTGCAATGGGATGTAATGGAGGAATATGTGAAGTCGTATCTAACTTAGCTTTCTGGCAGATTTTACATAACGCTAAAACTCGTCGAATACGTTTCTCCATATTGGCAAAATAACAGTTCTGTCTCAGTATAAGAAAACATTTTCTGGCTGCATAATGCGCGTAACGTAAATGAGTATACCAAATTAATTTGTTAACAAGTTCGTCAGGAATACATAATAAATAACCAATTGTTGCTGTCAGGGTGAGAGCGACGAAACAGAATATTATTGCGTACAGTGTAATGGTTTCTAATGGTAACATTATTCCTATCTTGCCAAAGGTGTTTAATTTCTTTCCACACGTTGTCTTTACTCTGCTTTTGTGCTATGTCTCGTAATGACGACGAAATGAAATTTTCAAATGCAACTTGTTGAATATACATGACGCTGAAATTTGCTTTGCAGAAGTTAGTTGCGATGTCTTGCTGATTGTTGCTGAGAGAACGGGATAGTCCGTCTGCTAAATTATTTTGTGTACCGGGAATGTGAACAATTGTAAAATTAAATTCCTGCAAATAAAGTTTCCATTTGCTTAACCTGTCGTGTGTAAATTTAGCTGAAAGTGAAAACTGTATCGCCCTATGATCTGTGTAAACGGTCTTATGTCTTCCATAAAGAAAACGACGAAATCTCCTAAATGCCCATACAACACATAATGTTTCAAGTTCTGTGACAGAATAATTGCGTTCAGCAGGTGACAGAATGCGACTCGCAAAGACGATGTTTTTAATTACTGTAGTACCATCTTCTTCAATTTCCTGAAAAATGTGTACGCCTGAAGCGGTGTTAGAACTGTCGGTGGAAATGGAAAAATTTCTAGTAAGATCTGGATGTGATAAAAGTGGTGCATTGAACAAAGCTTGTTTCAGATTGACAAATTCAGAATGTGCTTGGCTATCCCAGGACCAAATAGTGTTTTTACCCGTCAATTGACATAATCTAGGGGTGTCTAAAGCAGAGTAATGAATAAATTTACGAAAAAAGTTAATTAAACCCCAAAAGCTGCGTAGTTGTTTCTTCGTCGTAGGAGCAGTAATGTCACGTAAAGCTTGAAGTTTTTCCGGGTCAGGCGCAATACCTTCTGCTGAAATTACATGTCCAAGAAATTTTATAGAAGTTTTGCCAAAGTGCGATTTACTGAGATTAGCTGTGAGTCCTTGTGCACGAAAAGTTCGTAACAGTTGTTCAAGAATCAGATTGTGTTCAGAACAGTTAGCTTCTGCAATAAGAATGTCGTCTACATACGTTGTGATTCTGTCTTTTAATTCTGTAGGAAGTATAGTATTCAAACAGCGAATGAATGCTGCTGAAGAAATAGTTAAACCGAACGGTAATTTGCAAAACTGGTAACAGTCACCAAAACAGAGAAAATCTGTGTACTTTCTACATTTCGGATGGAGCTGAATTTGCCAAAATCCCGATTTCAAATCTAACGTGGAATAAATAGCAATACCATGAAATTTCTGTAGAAGTTCTTCTAGTGTCTGTGGGCGATCTGTTTCATTAATAATAATGTCATTGATGTGACGCGAATCAAGTACGAGACGAAGTGAACCATCCTTTTTCTTAACAATATGGATTGGGTTTATGTACGGACTAACTGCCGGTTCAATAATTCCTTGGTCAAGCATAGCTTGCAATTCTTTCTTAACTTGTTGTCTGTGAATATACGGAATGGGATAGTGTTTGGCTTCAAATGTGTCATGCTGTTTAACTTGAAATTCATACATAAAACCGGACATAGTACCAGGGACGTTGTCAAAAACTGGAGCTTGCTGTAAAAGAATTTTGCATAGTTGCGTGCGTTCGTCGGCTGTATTTGCAATGCTCTGTTTTACTTTATCAGAAATCATTTGCATAACGTTATAGTCGGCTTCGTCTGGAGTGTTATACTTGTGTACGTACGTATCTGTGAACAATGTAGAATGACAGCCTATGTTACGTGATGCGGAAATGACCTCTGTACGATTAATTGTTTGTTCTTCTGCAGCTAAAGAGTGCTGATATTCTAAAGCCAGTTGTACATTTTCATCCTTTAACATTAAATAGAAGTTTTGAAAGTCAGTAATTGCGTCGTGTTGTATCAGAAACTTCGTACCTAAAATAACGTGTGTTGTCAATAAGGGAACAATCCAAAAATTTGAGTGAAATGTATGACCAGCAATACAAAATGATAAATGTGTCTGTAATTTTACATCTACTCCTTTACCAGATACTGCTCCTTTTACTTTAATTTTGCCTAATGGTAGCGTAGGATAGGTATTCTCTTTGTTGCATTCGTTGAAAGTTTCCTCATTTATAACTGACATAGGTGATCCAGAATCGATTACTGCTGTAAATTTGGAGGATCCAATCTTTACTTCAATGACAGGGTGGGAAATGGTTCTTTGAATAACTGGTCTTTCCTGCAAAAGAGTGTCTCGGATGTCGTGAAAAGTAATACCATTTTATTGAACAAGGTTCAGTGTGTCAAAGGTATTGCTTGCGTCGCTGGAAGATGCAACCTGTATTGTATCTAGTCAAATTCTATATGACGTGCTATCATTTGCGGGGGGATGCTGTGGCATTTCAACTATTTGTACTGTTCTGTTATTTCTTCCTGATGTA
The DNA here is from genome assembly GCF_023864345.2 of Schistocerca serialis cubense. Classification (NCBI taxonomy): domain Eukaryota; kingdom Metazoa; phylum Arthropoda; class Insecta; order Orthoptera; family Acrididae; genus Schistocerca; species Schistocerca serialis. The sequence goes on from NC_064641.1 coordinate 618,170,401, forward strand.
TTACGTTCGGGATGATATCTACTGTCTGGTTCATTTATGATAATCTGTTGTTGCGGATGATTTTGTTGCTGGTAAGACCGACTGTTATTATGCGTACGCTGAAAATTGTGCTCATTATTTTTATGTCTGTCATGATAGTCATAGCTATATGGCGCGTTGCGATAGGAATTGAAATGATGTGTTTTCTGTACGTACTGGTTTCCTTGTTGCGGTGCGTTACTATTTGGTGGAGCCGACGCTATACGTGTAGGTGGCGAAACATTAAAGCTTGGGTGACCTTGCAGACTGCATTGTTGGTTTGATATGCTAACCGGTTGGTTTTGTTGCTGTTGTTGGGAAAAACCTCTATTGTTACCAAAATGTAGTTCCTGTTGCTGATAATTTTGACGATACTGATAATTAAAATTTTGTCTGTTATTAAAGTTCTGGTGGTTGTCGTTCCTGAAGCGTCTATTACCTTTGCTATTGAAATAGCGTGGCTGATGGTAATTGATGTATGCTTGTTGACCTTGGTTATCATATGAAAAATTTTTGTTTATGAAGGAATAATCTGATCGCTAAACTTCCAAAAGCTGTAAGAATCTTTAAATGCCGAAATATTTGCTTTCTGATGACCTGTTAAAAGTGATACTCTTAATGATCGTGGTAATTTAGAAATACATAATTGGATAAGTGCAGATTCACTGTATGGCTCACTTAAGTATTGGTTTTGTTGGACCATGTGTTCAAAAAATTGCGTGCCAATGGAAAAATTTGAGTTCTCATAATTCGGTAAACTAATTAGTTGATCCTTTATTCTGTGCTGTGTCGTCTTCGACCAATACGCTGACAGAAAAGCATTCTGAAATTCTTCTACTGAATAGCATTGTCTCACGATCGGTCTCATACGAGTTGCCGGTTCGCCTTCCAAAAAACTGCAAATAAATTCAAGTTTGTGTGTTACGGGCCAAGTCGGTGGAAAAGCAACGCTAAATTGTTGTATCCAATCCAAGGGGTGAATCTGTGTTCTGTCATTTTTAAATACTTTAAATTTTCTCACGGATAGAAAGTGCTTGTAATCAAAATTTTCGTCTCTGAATGTCTGAACAGGTTCATGATTGTATCCTAGTCTGTTTGTCTGTGACTGTCCGGAATCTAACTCACGTACTCTCTGTAAATTACCTAAATTATACATGCTGTGTGAGTGTGATAAATGTTCGGAATGTGGCATGTGCTGTGCCGTTTTAGAGGCTGAAACATTTTTCATCTCTGTTACTTCTTGCTGTAAAGTTGACAATTTTCTACGTAATGTATTATTGGACGAACCTATCTCACTGATTGTCTGCTGTAAATTTTGGAATTCAGGTGTTTGATTAAACGAAATCGGTGAAGTATCGTCTGATTTGGTGTCATTATTACTTTCGATAACATCGTTACGACTGGCCAATTCATCATATTTTTCAGTCAGTACTTTTACCTGATCATCGTTTTTATTATCACAAGCGTTAATTTGTTTTTGTATTTTACATGTGGTTTCGTTCAATTTTTTAACATCTGCTTTGATGGCATCGGGATCCTGTATTAGTTCTAATTGTTAAAGTCTGTCGGTCACTGTCTGAAAGTCTACTGTGTGTGTGTCTGTTTTTGTTTTAAGATCAGAGATTTCATCATGTAATTCGGTGTTCAACTGTTTGATAGTATTAATTTCGTCTGATACTGTAGCAATATTGTTGTCTACGTATGTTTTTCTTTCGTAAACAATTTACGCTTATCTTCCTGTCTCTGTGCAGTAATTGTTTCCATGACTTGTCGCTTTACTTTATTCTGTTCCTGTATAAATTTACGGTAACGCGTTTCACTGTTTTGTAGGTGGTGATTAAAACGTTCGTCATTTTCGCTGTTCTGTTGGTCAAATTTCGCGTCTACTTGTGAAAGTTCTGCTGACATTAATTTAAACTCGTCGCGTAACTGTATTGCGTTTTCAGAGCATTGTTTAGCGACTGCACTAATTTCATCTCTAAGTAATTTCGTTGTCGCTGCTTGCGTATTCCTTAATTCTTGAGCCACAGATCTAATTTCTTCACTACTGCTCCTAGCACAAGCCTTAATTTCCTCACGTAATTGTTCCTTAGTATCATGACATTGCACGGCAACGGCTGTAATCCGTTCACTAAGCTGTTTGGAATTGTTATCTAGTTTTTCATTAAGTTATTTGTAATTGTTGTCTTGTTTTTCATTCGACTGTTTGGAATTATTGTCCAGTTTCTCATTAAGTTGTTGTTCGAGATTTTCATTATTTTCATTAAGTTGTTGTTTGATATTTTCATTAAGTTGTAGCAATAATGCCAATATTACCTACTCTATTCTCTGTGCTGTTTGATGGCTTATCTGCAATTGTCACGTTTTGTGTAACCATTTGGTCATTCTGTGATGCTCGAAAAGGTTTGGCAATCGGGTGTGCACTGTGGGTCACTACCTCGGAATCAAATAAATGTGACGTATTTTGACTACATTGTTCATCTTCGTGAGAAAAATTTATCTGTTCACAATTCAAATTTTGCAAACCGGGTGTGTCAAACTGGGCAGCGTTCATTGTATCGGAACGTGTCGCGTCATCAATTTTTACATTTACTGTGGACATAATTGAATTTATTTGCCCATCATTAGGATTTGACTCAATACTAGTGATCGGCAGGCACTGATTATCTGTAATCAGGGGATTATCATTATTACACTGAGTGTCGCAAGTATTATCGGTCAAATTATTCGAGTCCGCTATTTCACTCATTGCACATCGCGATGTACTGATAACATCCAGGAAGCAATGATCGAAATACAGAAAGGTTCAGGAGTGGAATAAAAGGATATCACTGATACGATTCGCTGACGACATTGCTATCGTGAGTGAAAGTGAAGAAGAATTACATTATCTGCCGAATGGAATGAACAGTTTAATGTGTACGGAGTATGGATTGAGACTAAATCAAAGAAAGTAGAAGGTATTTAGAAGTACCGGTAGTAGAAAAGAGAACGGAGAGATACTTAATATCAGGATCACTGGTGACGAAGTAGATGAAGTTACGGAATTCTGCTACCTAGGCAGTAAAATAACGAGTGACGGACGGGGCAAGGAGGACATCGAAAGCATAATAGCAATGGCAAAAAGGGAATTTCTGAGCAAGAGAAGTCTACTAATAACAAATATCGGCCTTAATTTGAGGATGAAATTTCTGAGAATATAAGTCTGGAGAATAGCATTTTATGGTAGTGAAACATGGACTGTGGGGAAACCGGACCAGAAGAGAATCGAAGCATTTGAGATGTGGTGCTACAGACTAATGTTGAAAATTAAGTGGACTGATAGGGTAAGGAATGAGGAGGTTCTGCGCAGAATGGGAGAGGAAAAGAATGTGTGGAATACACTGATAAGGAGGAGGGACGCGATGATAGGACATCTGTTAAGACATGAGGGAAAGATTTGCATGGTCCTAGAGGGACCTGTAGAGGGCAAAAACTGTAGAGGAAGACAGAGATTGGAATAGGCCTACATCTACCAAATAACAGAGGACGTAGGGTGCAAGTGATACTCTACATCTACATCTACATCTACATTTATACTCCGCAAGCCACCCAAAGGTGTGTGGCGGAGGGCACTTTACGTTCCACTGTCATTACCTCCCTTTTCTGTTCCAGTCGCGTATGGTTCGCGGGAAGAACGACTGACTGGAAGCCTCCGTGCGCTCTCGAATCTCTCTAATTTTACATTCGTGATCTCCTCGGGAGGTATAAGTAGGGGGAAGCAATACATTCGATACCTCATCCAGAAACGCACCCTCTCGAAACCTGGCAGCAAGCTACACCCCGATGCAGAGCGCCTCTCTTGCAGAGTCTGCCACTTGAGTATGCTAAACATCTCCGTAACGCTATCACGGTTACCAAATAACCCTGTGACGAAACGCGCCGCTCTTCTTTGGATCTTCTCTATCTCCTCCGTCACCCCGATCTGGTACGGATCCCACACTGATGAGCAAAACTCAAGTATAGGTCGAACGAGTGTTTTGTAAGCCACCTCCTTTGTTGATGGACTACATTTTCTAAGGACTCTCCCAATGAATCTCAACCTGGTAGCCGCCTTACCAACAATTAATTTTATATGACCATTCCACTTCAAATCGTTCCGCACGCATACTCCCAGATATTTTACAGAAGTAACCAGTGTTTGTTCCGCTATCATATAATCATACAATAAAGGGTCCTTCTTTCTATGTATTCGCAATACATTACATTTGCCTATGTTAAGGGTCAGTTGCCACTCCCTGCACCAAGTGCCTATCCTCTGCAGATCTTCCTGCATTTCGCTACAATTTTCTAATGCTGCAACTTCTCTGTATACTACAGCATCATCCGCGAAAAGCCGCATGGAACTTCCGACACTATCTACTAGGTCATTTATATATATTGTAAAAGCAATGGTCTCATAACACTCCCCTGTGGCAGGCCAGAGGTTACTTTAATGTCAGTAAACGTCTCTCCATTGATAACAACATGCTGTGTTCTGTTTGCTAAAAACTCTTCAATCCAGCCACACAGCTGGTCTGATATTCCGTAGGCTCTTACTTTGTTTATCAGACGACGGTGCGGAACTGTATCGAACGCCTTCCGGAAGTCAAGGAAAATAGCATCTACCTGGGAGCCTGTATCTAATGTTTTCTGGGTCTCATGAACAAATAAAGCGAGTTGGGTCTCACACGATCGCTGTTTCCGGAATTCATGTTGATTCCTGCAGAGTAGATTCTGGGTTTCCAAAAACGACATGATACTCGAGCAAAAAACATGTTCTAAAATTCTACAACAGATCGACGTCAGAGATATAGGTCTGAGCTGAAGAGGAATTCGTAGCAGGCCCCATCAAACCAGTGAGAAGAAGGATGACCCAAAAAAGAAAAAAAAATAGACACGGAAAAAACAAACATCCAGAGACTGAACTTGTCCAATGGTTCCAGGTAGTATGAATTGCTGCGTCACACATTTTTCAGGAGGGATAGTTTGCTCTAAGGGAATGTGATCACTATACACGGATCAGGAATCAAGCAAAAGCAAGTTATTTTGACGAGCTATTGGCAGAAAGCAGTGCTCTTAGCATAGTTGTACTTCGCTTACGCCCATTTTGCCACTGCTATGACGTAAATCTTTCCTACTGCCCTTGTGAGATCACGCACACGAGAAATAACCGTACGGGGCAGAGCACCTCTAACTTCTCTCAGTACAATAAATAACTTTCCAGCTAATTTACCATACAGATTAACAGTCAACATAATTGTATATGAACGAGTTAAGTATTGATGTTAGTTCAAAATGTTCAAATGTGAGTGAAATCTTGTGGACATAACTGCTAAGGTCATCAGTACCTAAGCTTACACACTACTTAAACCGAAATTATTCTAAGGACAAACACACACAGCCATGCCCGAAGGAAGACTCGAACCTCCGCCGGGACCAGCCGCACAGTCCATGACTGCAGCGCCTTAGACCGATGTTAGTTAATCTTGATACAACTCTCTTGGTACCTCAAATTTCAAGGGTTCCTTTCATATGCATTTCGTCTCCAGCTGATGATTAGTCGGAGTTGGGAATAATTTTCTTACTGAGCGATGAGATAAGTTTGTTTATCTCATCTACAAATTTTAGGGCCGATTTCGCAGTTTGCTGTGGATCATCAAGTTGACGCTTTGTTTGAAATTTCATTAACTTACGTATTCCAATTCTGTAACAATGTATTTGTGGCTCCCTGTCCGACGAGATGATGTACTATATTGGTCGACAGCTATTTCAGTATCTTTTTCACTTGTTAAGCACATGTCGTCATCATTGTACTCCTCATGCACACTGTCCGCACGGTCGAACTATATCACACATCTCACAGACTCACCTAGCAGAAACGCTATTCATTCATCTGTCGCTCCTTTCTCATCTTACTCTGAGAAATTTCTTGCGTTGCTTCCTGACAAAATGTCAGGTTCGGCAGCTGTTGCTGTAATACAATGCAGTGTTTGTTTTGTTTATCGTTGAAATTGCTCTGCTGTTTATCAACACCATTAGCACTGTACCACTGATATGAGATACCCTTTGAGTAAGCGGTTCAACTGTACTTCGCGGCCTCATGCTTTGCTCACCAGTGGATGATACGTCGGGTGCTGCCCCCTGTTGCCATTAGCAGCCAATATTGTGGTTGCACAGTAGACAATATTAGGCTGTTGAACGATGTAAACATCGTTGAACTTTTGCGACCTAACACTCAGGCGGTTCCATGTCAGGCGCTTCATGTGAAAAGAATTCCGACGTGACTGCGGCCGCACGACGGCAATTAACAGCCTTTGAACACAGAAAGGTAGTTGGAGCTAGATTTTTGGGTCAGTCCGTTTCCGTAATCGTTAGGGAATTCACTATTCCGAGGTCCACTCTGCCAACACCATATTTGAGGCATCAAGTGTCACGGCCATCACTTCACACCCTTACGTAGAATTATCAGTGCTAACAGACAGGAAACACTGCGTGAAATAACAGCAGAAATAAATGCGCGACGAACGTCTCGGTTGGACACTGCGAGCCTAAATGAGCTATGGTAGTAGACAATCTACACGAGTACCTTTGTAACAGCATGACATCAACTGCAGCGCCTCTCATGGCCTAGTGATAGTATCTGTTCGACCCTTGGTCTGGTCAGCCGAGTCCAGACTTCAGTTGGTAAGAGCTCATTGTAGTCTTTGAGTGTGGTGGAAACCCCACGAAGCCATGGACCCAGATTGTCGAGAAGTCACTGTGCAAGCTGTTGGTGGCTCCATAAAGGTGTAGGCTGTGTTTACATGCAAATGGACTGTATTCTCTGATCAATTGAACATGTCATTGGCAGGAAATGGTTACTTTCGGCTACTTGGCCATCATTTGCCGCCATTCATGGACTTCAAGTTCCCAAAAACGACGTCATGTCACTGCGCCACAACTGTTCGCGATTGGTTTGAAGAACGTAATGGACAAATCGAGTGAATGGTTTGTCCATTCAGATCACCCGACATGAAACACAATGAGATTTTATGCGACATAATCTAGAGATATGTCCTTGCACAAAATCCCTCGATTCCATGCCACGTCGGGTTGCTGCTGTGTGCAGGGCAAAAGGAGGTCCGACAGGGTATTGTGAAGAATATCACGAATTTTTTCACCTCAGTGTTAACTGCTAGATAAAAAGGATTTTATAATAGAATGTACATACTTTTAACTTGCAATAACGTTACAGGACTAACCCATCTCGGTTTTCGTCTTCTGCATCGTTATAAACTAATCCATAATGAATAACTGTCACAGCAGTATACAGCACAAAACCCATAAACGGTAACACCTGCAATAAACTCAATCAGAACCGATTTAGTAACAAAACAATAAACGAGCTCAAATAGGGCCAGAAAACGCAGTGTTTAGTCTTGGCTAAAGTAGAGATGGGTGGTAACCGCTAGTGCTATCGATAAACAGATAGTTTAAATTTATCGTTGGTCTTGTTGACTTTCGGGCAACGGCCTTACCGCAGCGGATACACTGGTTCCCGCTGTCGGGCGTGGCCGGAACTTGGATGGGTGACCATCCGGGAGGCCGGCCATGCGCTGTTGCCATTTTTCGGGGTGTACTCAGCCTCGTGATCCCAATTGAGGAGCTACTCGACCGAACAGTATCGGCTCCGGTCAAAGAAAACCATCGTAACGACCGGGAGAGCGGTGTGCTGACCACACGTCCCTCCTATCCGCATCCTCAGCTGAGAGTGACACGGCAGTCGGATGGTCCAGATGGGCCACTTGTGGCCTGAAGACGGAGTGCTTGTTGATTCTCAACAGTCCACAGACATTTCCCGTCGTATGATAGAAATTCAAAATATCTTTAATTTCCATTCAACTGGAAATGAGCTATGTAGTTCCTTTGGCTATGTCCTTACTCCTGTGGGTGTTCATATTTCGAAATATTTTTCAAAGCATTACTTGACGATAATTTATTTTCCCATCATAACTGAAGATATCTTTGGTCAGACAATTGTCATTTATACTGTATTCATGTCCATAAAATATCAATATTCTTAGTTCTAATGTCTTCCCTTGTTTTTCTTTACCTTTATGTTCGTATTATTTCATCGAGAATGAGTAAATGAAAAAGGTGGAAAAAGTCCACTTTTGTTTTCTTCTGAAACTTGGTTCGTCTAGTCTATGTGGAGGGTGGAAACCTAGGACAGGATTTGGTGAGTGGAAATATTTGTAAGTTTTCGGTGCGCAATCGGAAACGAACTTCACGACCGCTGCGGAAATACCGGAAATCTCGCACCAGTCGTGGCGGCCTGCTGCGGGAAGGGCCCGGCCACACCAGGCCGAGTCGCTGGGAGCACGGAACCGGCAGCGGCAGCGGCAGCGGCAGGGCGGCCACATTACGCAACACGGGGTCACGGCAGGCAGAGCGGGGCAGGGCGGTGCGAAGGAGCAAGTTTGGCGCCGGCGCGGCCGGAAGTTGGCCAACTTGCGCCGCCTCCGCCGCCTGTTTGTTTCTCTGTTCTCTGGCCCGCAAAACAAATAAATTTTCGCGAAACCCCTCGAATACAGAATACTGCCGAAAATCTCTCACCGAGGTGCTTTGCTTTAAAGCTCCCTCTCTAACGGATTACGTAAAGGAAGTTTGAAATTGGGGGAAAACACCGAAAGTGGCTATAAAATCTTCGTTCGGCTTGCCCACTGAGATTGGACCTTAAATACGACTACAAGTGGATCATAGTCCTGTGTATGTGTGGCGATTCTGCACGCGACCTTCTCAGTCTTTCGATTTACCCTGTTGTTTGCCAGAGGTTACCATGAAGAACGAAAATTTTTATATTGACTGTCTAACTTATCAGCGACATAATAGCGAAACCAATAGCGTTTACTGACAGTTACTGGCTTTCAGCAGTCATCTTTAGTGCTCGTTGTCGTAGCATACATTTCGCGCCTTTCTTGGCTGTGAGATTATCGCTGTAGCTCAATATGAGCTCCGCTGGCTCTAAGTTGTTCCATTTTTGATGTCTGCACATTTCAAGGTACTTAGGTTTTTGTTGGTAAGTGTCCTTTAAACAAAATAATCTCTGGAAAATTAAGTTCGAATCATGACTTCATTTCCCTTATTAGAGTATGGAAGCTTCTGATGAGTTGCCCAATGACATGCAGTATGATCTACATTGACCACTGGATTAATTACCAGGTGGTTGGAAATCACTTGATTTCCACAAATATACTGTAATGTTTTTCCTACAGTATGTGAAATCATGTACAATCCATTGACATATTGTATGTGACTTTATAATGTCCAGAATACATAACTGGAAGTATTACTAAATTTAAAACCGTTATAAGTTTCACGAAGTACTTTATTAACAATATAAAGACGCGTTCCCCCGTTTCGGTTAAATTTGTGGCAAAATTAGGGTTCCTATCCAGTCTCTCTCATTCCAACATCACTCATCCTTCGCAGCCTCAAAAGTCGGTTTGTTTCAACTGTTTTACGGTAAGAATACTCAGTTTGTTAGTTAATTACCCGAAATTTACTTCACCAACGGTTGTATCATCACGTCACGTTGGAATGGAATAACTTTTATGGAAGTATTATATACCGTGACGAAGCTGTAATTGCGTTAATCACATATAAAGACTACAATCAATTGTCGAAACAGGTATTGTCTAACTGTTAAGCGATCTTGGTGTAATGAAGGCTACATATTTCCCTTTGTTATTGTGTCAGCTTTTTAAAAAAGTACGTGGGATTTGGGATTGCGACATGCTTTAAGATTCTACACTATAACAATGAGACAACGATACACTTTTCGTGTACAGTAAAGTTGGAACATCACATGAATGGATTTGTATTTGGGTTGGCGGGGTATACCAGACGCGAAATTTAGTACACAGCAGCAAAAACTGTCTTAGCCCAGCTGGGCAGCAAATCGAACTAAGCTTGGATGACAGGTATTGGTACCTCATTACCTGCTTCAATAACATTTCTGAATTCATCTAATGGAGACTGCATAGTGGTCTCCTGATTCTGCAAAAGAAAACAGCCTAAGACTTCTATCTATATGCAGGTGAGCGCAGTGCGACCTAATTTAATTTTTACGGCGTATTGTGATTCCGTTTGAACACTGAACATCAAGCAATACATTAACGAGCTCATCTATGACTATGCCTGTTACTCATGCATTTTCCCCAGACTTAGACATTGAAATGGGTACTCTATCATTCACTTTAAAAAAAATTGTAGTCCCTGTTCTTAGTGCTTATCTCGTGGATTCACGAGTGGCTTTAAAGTTGACATTAATGTTCGTTGCGGTCCCATGCGCGAAAAAATTAAAGTGTCACTTTTTTGTAATCATGTCAGTTTCCTCCATCGCGTTCTCAAAGGTGCCATCATTCTTCATCAGCAATGGAGCAAAATGATGGTGGTCTGCGAAGTCACCCTCGGTCCCAGCGACCCTTGAACAGGAATGTGTCAAGACATATGGAAAAGAGGCAAAAACTCAGATATTCTTACGAGATATAAAGTGGTTAATAGCGCCAGATTTCGCCACAATTCTGAACACCGCTCCGTGGACATGTCACATGAGGGGTAGGTCATCAAACGCATTTCTCCCTTTCACTTATCTGGCAGCTAACGATCAACTACCCCGACTTGGATTAAAACCGTTCTATGAAATTTCCAGAGATTTAAACAGTTGACATACTTTACAATAAGCTCCCAATGTTGTCAACGAATATATGCGTAACCCGTACTCTTCACACACTGTATACATATTTGGAGTCCCAGAGTACAGTATATTGTCACAAACATTTAATACACTAAGTGCCCCAAAGTGTCCGGACACCCCAAAAAACATACGTTCTTCATGTTAGGTGCATTGTGCTGCCACCTACTGCCAGGTACTCCACATCAGCGAACTCAGTGTCAAATGGCTCTGAGCACTATGGGACTTAACATCTGAGGCCATCAGTCCCCTAGAACTTAGAACTACTTAAACGTAACTAACCTAAGGACATCACACACATCGATGCCCGAGGCAGGATTCGAACCTGCGACCGTAGCGGTCTCGCGGTTCCAGACTGGCGCGCCTAGAACCGCTCGGCCACACCGGCCGGCCAGCGAACTCAGTAATCATTAGACTACATGAGAGAGCAGAATGGGGCGCTCCGCGGAACTCATGGACTTCGAACGCGGTCGTGGGTGTCACTTGTGTCACACGTCTGTACGCGATATTTCCACACTCCTAAACATCCCTGAGTCCACTGTTTCCGATGTGATAGTGATGTTGAAACGAGAAGGGACACTTACAGCACAAAAGCGTACAGGCCGACCTCGTCTGTTGACTGACAGAGACCGCCGACAGTTGATGAGGGTAGTAATGTGTAACAGGTAGACATCTATCCAGATCATCACACAGTAATTCCAAACTGCATCAGGACATCAGGATCCGTTGCATGTACCATGGCAGATAGGCAGGAGGCGAGAAAACTTGGATATCATGGTCGAGCGGCTGCTCATAAGCCACACATCACGCCGGTAGAAGTCAAACGACTCTTCACTTGATGTAAGGGGCGTAAACATTGGACGTTTGAACAGTGGAGAAACGTTGTGTGGAGTGAAGATTCACGGTACACAGTGCGGCGGTCCGATGGCAGGGTATGGGTATGGCGAATGCCCGGTGAATGTCATCTGCGCAACAGTAAAATCCGGAGGCGGTAGAGTTATGGCGTGGTCATGTTTTTCATGGATGGGGGTTGCATCCCTTGTAGTTTTGCGTGGCATTATCACAGCCTAGGCCTACATTGATGTTTTAAGCACCTTCTCGCTTCCCACAGTTGAAGATCAATTCAGGGATGGCTATAGCATCTTTCAACACGATCGAGCACAAGTTCATAATGCACAGCCTGTGGCGGAGTGGTTACACGACAATAACATCCCTGTAATGGAGTGGCCTGCACAGAGTCCTGACCTGAATCCAATAGAACACCCTTGGAATGTTTTGGAAAGCCGACTCCGTGCCAGGCCTCCCCGACACACATCGATACATCTCCTCAGGGTAGTACTCCATGAAGAATGGATGCCATTCCCCAAGAAACCTTACAGCACATAATTGAACGTATGCTTGCGAGATTAGAAGCTGTCATAAAGGCTAAAGGTGGGCCAACACCATACTGAATTCCAGCGTTACCGATGGAGGGCGCCACGAACTTGTAAGTCAAATTCAGGCAGGTGTCCAGACACTTTTGATCACATAGGTAGCTCATCACCACAGAACAGACGCTGCACCCATTCTGTCAAAATGAATTAACTGCAGGAAGTTTCCTACGTGAGCGAATGTACATATGCAAAGATTTGGCAGCTTGCTTTTCTCCTTACACCTGACTGAACTGTGCCACACACTGACAATCCCGGAGTCAAACATAAAACTAATGTATAAGATGAAATAAGTAGATAAATAAAAATGCACAAATTCTCTTAAGTGCTGCCTTAGTGGTCATTATTGACGGGTAGCTGTTAGCTAGTTAATGTCCATGTCTGGGCAAATAATGCTAATAATCTTTTTATAAAAGTTAGTTATGGAGAAAGTGAACCGAATGTATATATTTGCTGAAGTGCGTTAGGAAATTCGTGTTGTCAGAACTGATGTTAGGTAAGTATATTTATTTTTGTGTCTCCCACTAACACAAATGGCAGCGAACTGTCGATATCTGACTTCAGGTTCTTCGTACCTCGTGACCTAAACTAAAAGACTAAACTCCACCCGAAGACCCAACGCTACAGACCAGCCGCCGTGGCTAGCCGGAGTGGCCGTGCGGTTCTAATTGCTACAGTCTGGAACCGAGCGACCGCCACGGTCGCAGGTTCGGATCCTGCCTCGGGCATGGATGTGTGTGATGTCCTTAGGTTAGTTAGGTTTAAGTAGTTCTAAGTTCTAGGCTACTGATGACCTCAGAAATTAAGTCGCATAGTGCTCACAGCCATCTGAACTATTTTTGAACAGGCCGCCATGTCATCCTCAGCCCACAGGCGTCCCTGGATATGGATATGGAGGAGCAAGTAGTGAGCACGCTGCTCTGCCGGCCGTATGACAATTTACGAGACCGACCTCGTGATCATGCAGAAATAATAACCGGAGTTATCATGACATCACAGAACTGAAGCTGACATTCGCCTTGTTAGTAGCCTCAAACATTAAACACTGCTGGAACTGAATAAGAAATACTAGCCTACCTCATTTACCGGTGTACTTATTTTAGTCTAAAGTGTATAATAGTGTTTTTCAACCTGAGAGGGTGCGAGTCACAAAGTCTTGCTCGGAAGGGTACTGGCATAGGAGGATGCAGTTGCTGCATTGCTGGTAATATGTTTTTCATGACGATCACCTGCTATGGTATAAATGTCACACGGAAGTGACAAGGTGTTGCGAAAGCCCCTTGCAAAATTACTCAGATTTAGATCGGGTACTTGTTTATAATAATGAATACGAATTTAATTTAAACCTTTTGAAGAGTTCGAATGCGCAAACACTTGCAGCAGTGAGAAGCAACACGATGTCTATCGATCTCTTTCCAGTTCTGTGGAATGGAACTAGGGCGGCTGGAGTCACTAAGTGTTGTGCAGATAGTATATACCTCTGAGAGGTTTGCAGGAAGAGTGAAAGGACCACATCAACTTCCGGGCTGGAACGGCGGTGCAGTGGCAGCGTCGTGTGTATTACTGATAACTTAGTTTACGAGTCTACCATCACTGTGATAAAAATATCACACGGAACGAGAACAGCTTACGAAAGCGAACTTAAAAGATTCTCACGTTCAAATGTGATGCAAAAAGGCTGCAACAACACGCACACAGCTCACGTACAAGATTTGGCACTACGGTTATTAGATTGCATTTCAGTTGCAAGCTCACAACCAAACAATAGATCGCTAGGATTGGCAGCAGTGAGACAAGGCACGAAGTACAGCAATTTCAACCGAGCGGATCTAGGATGCCTGAGCTCAACTCCGACTTTAATTCACACACTGCGTGGTGACGTTGCTTTTATTTTCCTAGTTCTGTGGCTTCGTCCGGATTCCCACAAAATCGTCGGTGCTGGTTACCTCGTTAATTTCTCATTTCTTTCATGTAGTTAATTGTGGTGATTGCCGAGAAGTGAATCATTTTTGATAGTGCTTTATAAAATAGTTGAAAATATATTACAAAAAGCTTGTTCCATCATCTCTAAAACTATATACTACGTATTCTCGCAATTAATTAAAAAAAATTTTTCTTTTGGAACTGAATGAAAGCAAATGAAATAACCATCCTGCTACATGTCTCAAAACTAGGGTTTCTGTAATACAAAAGCACAGACCTATGGAAAATAGTATTTATTTTTTTCCTCTTTTAACATTAATTCTGAATTGCGCATAATGTAGATTTTTTATAATAAATGCACCGTGTTAACGATGGCTAAACGCAAAACGGGAAAGCTGTTTTCAGAAACCGATCGATAACTAAAAGAAGAAGATCCAGTAACTGCGAGAAATTCCAAAAAATATCTTTTTGTCGACAAGTTGAGTATACATTTCCGACCTCGTTTAACGAGGATATTTCACTTCTGTGTTTTACATGCATTCAGAAATACTCGTTATGCGAAACGTATTTTTCAGTTGGAATTCACGTATAAAAAGGATAATGCATTCCATTCCAAAAAAATACTAAAACAGTTTATAAAATGTATATACTTTTTTCGCAAGAAGTTGTCTACAGACATTTGTTTTTTCCTTCTCTTCAAAATGAATCATAAACACAGAAGACAACTAGCTGAATGAAACATCTGTCTAAGTATTGGTTAATGCGCAGCTTTCTTCAATTTGTGTTGGTTAACGACGACATATCTAAAATGGAATTCATATAGAGGTATTTAAAGGCATGAAGTAACATGAGTATTGCTTGCAACACCATCACAGAGAATTTGGCAACATCGTCGAGAAGAGCCGGGATGAGGTAAGGGGTTACAATAACTGCAACGCGAGTAGTATCGCTAACAGTACAGCTGGATACTGCGTTTTCGGCGGCGTTGTCTTTGTCGGAGAGTCTAATATACTTTGTTCGTCGTAATACGCTCTTTTTTCCTCCGCGTTTTGTGTTATTTCATTGCCATTTCTTCCCTGAGGAACGTAAGTCATACCGTCAAGAGTAAAGTCAGTGACAATAATGGCACGATCCAGCAATTATATTCAAATATACAGCGCTTTATCGACACGACTGCAACTTGATGCCTGATGACTAATGTCCCTCACTTGTATTACTGAAAAGTATACTTGACAATTATTAAAATTTTGTTGTTTCATAGGGTGACACCAGCTATATCTGCACCGAGTGCCACTTAGAGTCTAGAATACTATCACCTGCTGCAATGCATCTCCAGTCATGCGTGATATGCTACTGTGCTCGTTGTGCTCTGTTGCCCCATTATAGAGCAAGCTGATGCTTGTCCTGGCGTGTCAGAGGTCACTGCAGACCCCAAAAGCAGATGGTCTTTGCTGCAGCTGGTCTGTACCCGTTGGAGGTCACTGCGAACGAAGAAGAAGAAGCACTAAGCATCTATACAGACAAAAAAATGCAGTTGAACAAAGATGTGGTGTTCATGAACTCCTAATGTCTCCCACCAATTCTGAGGTGGTGCTGGATGGGGGCAAGAACTGTGTCAAGAGACCCCTGGTGGTAGTTGTGCAAACTTCTTCACGCGGCCTGGGTTGTTGCAGACAATTGAGTCTGAGACATATTGATGTGGCATTTCAAAGTAGGTAGACAGTTCCAGCACAAGCAGCAACTTCTATGACTTGCGAAATGTACCTTCATCCCATCCTGCTGCACCACCATCATTTTCTGAAAATTATTCTTCTGCTTACAGTCATCCATTATCTTTTAATTTTAATCTTCGGGTAGAGTGCTATGGACGCAGTCCTCAGCTGCATGTAGTGCAGTTATTAAAATCATTCCTGCTCAGCACCAGCGTCTCCTGAATAGTACACTTAGGTGCTTGCTCCGGAGCACACAAGTATCTCACCTGTTGGGCTTTGGAAGACTGACTAGACTTTTCCTGAATGGTCTACAAGCACAAGAATGTATCAGCTTGAGTTGCAAAGAGTAGCCGGCCGGTGTGGCCGAGCGGTTCTAGGCGCGTCAGTCTGGAACCGCGCGACCGGTACGGTCGCAGGTTCGAATCCTGCCTCGGGCATGGATGTGTGTGATGTACTTAGGTTAGTTAGGTTTAAGTAGTTCTAAAAGTTCTAGGGGACTGATGACCCCAGATGTTAAGTCCCATAGTGCTCAGAGCCATCTGAACCATTTTTTTTTCAAAGAGTAATTTACCCCTATCCTGATGCATCTTCATTATCTCACAAAGCGTATTCATCTTCTTGATACGTTCATCCAGTATCACCCTTTCCAATCATAGTGCAGTTAGCTATGAATACAGTCCCCAGCTGTGTGATTACAACTAATATAGCTGTTAAACTCTTCCTTGTCTGACACAGACATCTCATCCACTGAACACATCATACAAAATAAAGACATCCATCGTGTCCTGCAGCTCAACACAGACTGAAACTGCCTCAGAAGTGGAGGAGGAGAGAGGGAGAGGGGAGAGCCAACAGCGCCCTGTGGTGATGATGCTGTGAAATAGGTCAGTTGGTCTCCGAACCTCAAGGTTGACACACGAAATTTGATGTTTCTGTTGTTTAAACAATATTACAATGCATTAAATTGTTTAATGCTATGTGTTTGTCGATATATTAGTGTATTCTCATGAGATCCTCCAAGTCCAATAGTCCAACTCAAACTGAGCGATTTACCCTACCATTATTTTCTGGGAGAAGGCAATGGGTGGGATGTGGTCTGATGGTGGTATTCCTAATTATGTATATAAATAAATAAACAAACAGGGTGAAATTGTTTAAGGAAATGCTATATTGATCCTCGAACTCTGTCAGTTTGTAATGCTATTGTAAAAATAATACTGCCATTAATCAGTGTATTTTAAAAATTTTTGTTCCGTAATAATTTTGAAAAATTACACAAATACTGTAACGAGAGTAATCTTTTGTTAAGTGTAGTTTATCTGATTAAAATAACCTCTTTGACGTAGGTGGAATAAATGTATTAAAACATATTTTGTAAATAATTATGTAATATTTCAAGTACAACTGTAATTAATTATGTCAATTTTGTATGTATATGCTGTCATGCCATTGTTGATGGTTCACATTTAGGGTTTTTGTAAGCAGAAGTGTAAATTGAAAAGAAGTAGGGATCATAGATAGAACGGAACTCCGTTCCATGGTGGAATGGAAAACGTGGTGGGAGGCACGAATGAGATTTGGCGCGCAAGTGGCTGATATAGTCGATAGCTCCACTGCAAGTGGTGAGCACGCATTACGTTGGTCAAGCACTAGAGGCCCCGAATTTACCTGCAAGACTGGGCTTTGGTCTCGGACGTGTTCTATATGATTGGCGCAGTACGGCAATAAATTAATAGCACAGAAATTTGAAATTTTATCGTCGCCACCAAGAGAAAGACAGAGCTATGTACATCAAGAGCCGAACCTGCGCAATATAACTACGCAGCACGGCCTCACGCCACCTTCGACATCAGTAACAGACAAAGTACTTTATTTAGAAGTGTATCACAGTATGAACCATCCATCTTCAATCAGTGTAATATGAGTGTTAAATGTATCTTTGTGTTTAACCGTAATTTTCCTATTTCATTTACCTCAGAAGTGTCCTTACCTAAAAGAATTTATTCCGAGTATCCTGATGTTCATTGAAGCTTGAATAATAGTAAATTAATGACAATAGTACAGTTTTGGTAGTAAATTCTGAAAATCATTCTTAAATACTAAAGTTGGCACGTATCAGTTTAAGGGCCACCGCTTTGCGTGACCATGAGGATAAGTTTTCAATAGCATTTCTGAAAGGAAAGTAACATAAGTGTTTAACTGCAACAATCTTAACAGTAATTGTTCGTCTTGCTTCTTCGTGTCAAAGAAAGCCAGATAAATATTGGTGTAGGTAAAATATTAACAAATAACAGTTGAATGATAGCTATAAGTTTAATATTTTTTTGTATCCTTGTTGGAACATATGTGTGTCTTCTTTAAATAATTACTGAAGTATAGAGATAGATTCCATAAGTAACAGAAAGTGGGATTAATAGTACTTACTGCCAAGTGACCGTAGTAAATGGAAATTAAGTGGTTGTGTTTAAATTACGTAGTAAGTGAAAGTAGTTCTTTATTCAGTGTCGAAATTTGACTTCATCTTTTAGTGTAGACACTGTGCCCGATATGGGCTGACGGCCGTTTTATTAAGCGAAACAGCTTATTGTTATAACAGGCTTTGTCTGATAAAAGGTTTCCAAAAGTAATTATTCTCACTGTTTTTCCCACAAACTGTATGATTCGGAGGAAAATAGTTCGATAATTTATCATTAGGTTGAACACAGTTAAAATCTCTATCCGAGAGTCGATGGTTTGGAGTGTTAAAGCTGCGTGATTTTGTGGTGGTGGTCCTGCCGCTACTTACAACACAGTTCTGACATTCCGAATCGCGGATCTTCCGTCTTTACAGTGGTAGAACTTAAGCATTCTGGTACCGTATTGACGAGAACGCGAAAGTAACGTTGCAATGTCAACACATAGTGAGAGAGTTTCCCTCGATTTCCATGAGTGGAAAGGATATCTGTGAGGTACAATGGGGGGTGAGGAAGAGATGGGCGAGGTGTCTGGATTTCCCACAAGGGTGGTGGATAAGGGACCAACATGCTGATCAGCGAAAAGCCATGACATCATCAGTGGGGGTAATTAATTGATCAATGTAACTAATTTGTATAATTATCTTGACATCAGCTTCATATGAAAATTGTCTCAGAAACCTTTGCTCTACTAATGTCATATACTACGCTTCTTGGTTATTCGAAAAGCGGAACTAAAAGGAAACATTAATGAGGCAACATGCTTCAAGTTACTTAATGAAATATGCCATTAACATCAGAAAAACGTCTGAGACTGTCATCCCAATACTGTCTTATTCACGAAAGCACGTCAAATTTTCTATTTAAGACAACGGTTGCTTGACCACAACAGAAGTTAAGAACAAGAAGCAATAGCAAACAGTAACTTGCTATTGTCTAAGAGCTACTAAGATGTCGGCCCTAGCTTCAAAGCAATGTACATCGTTAAGTATGTTCTCATGATGGTTGCAGTGTGTCGACTGGAACTGACGCTGTCCTGTTCTAAGAACCTTGCTCAGCTGCCATTAAAATGGTGAATTTGGTGGTGGTGGTCGTGGTCGTAAGTTCCTATGGGACCAAACTGCTAAGGTAATGGGACCGTAGGCTTACACTCTACTTAATGTAACTTAAACTAACTAACGCAAAGGAGGAGTTGCATGAAATTTTGCTGGGACGTTTGGTTTCTCAATTCTAGTTGATCATTCAGTATGCAGTGAGGCTTATTGTGAAAGATGTTGCATTTTTCTATTTTCTCTCACAAATTCATTTGTTATAGCAAGTATTTCATTTGCTTGATAGGTTCCCGGGAATTACGCCGGATAATATTGTAAAAACCGCACAATACTTCAGCGAGACAACTGCCCGCCATCTTCAGTTGCTACTGTCGCGTCGCCGAGAAGCTCGCCAATTTATATGTTGGCTTTCTAGAACATCGCAGGCACCAGCGGGGGCATAACATCATCGAAGACCAATCATAGATGGCGTCGAATACCAGAGCCCTCTGCTGGAGAACGGGTCGCGTTCTGACCCAACCTCGTGTGACGTTTATGTTCGTTACATCTGTCTTTGACCGTACGACACGTCTGGCCAATATAAGACTTCCCACAGTGGCACGGGATTTTATATAATCCTGGTCTCCTCAGGCCAAGGTTGTCTTTAACAGAGCCCAGCACTGATTGCAGTGGTGCTGGATGCCGGAAAACACATTTAATCCGGTATTTCTTGAAAATTCTGCCTATCTTAGAAGACACGCCACCTACATACGGTAGAAAAACCAGCCCTGTGGTGTTCTCTGCTTCTTCAGGCTGTTCTTGAGGTTTGGAGCGGTATGGTCGAAATGCATTCCGGATCTGCTTCTCGGAGTACCCATTCTGGGCAAACACAGAGCGGAGATGGCTAAGTTCTGCCGATAAGCTGTCCTGATCTGAGATGGCTCTAGCCCTATGCACTAGCGTCCATAATACACCGCTGTGCTGTGAGGGATGATGACAGCTTGTACCTTGTAAATACAAGTCTGTGTGTGTAGGCTTCCGGAACACGCTGTGACCCAAGGAGCCGTCTCCTTTTCTGCGAACCAAAACATCCAGAAACGGGAGCTCACCATCTTTCTCTACCTCCATGGTGAAACAGATGCTTGGATGGAGGACGTTCAGATGTTCCAGACGCGACAGTAGCACCTGAAGATGGCGGGCAGTTGTCTCGCTGAAATGTTATGCGGATTTTAGAATATTATCGGGTGTAATTCCCGAGAACTTATGAAGTAGGTGCAGCGCCGGGAAAGTTTCAAACAGCACATTTCTTTCATTAGTTGAATCTTGCACTTTTTGTAGTCATACGGTGCTGTCTTTATCTGGAGGGTTAACTACGACGTTACTTCATCCATTCTAGCTGAAGAACACGGCAGCCGTTTTCGTAAATTACACTGTGGAAAACACTGCTACCTGCCATAAGTTTTTTTGAACTGATTTTACTGTACTTGTTCGTTTTTCGTCTTAATTGAGCTATAATCTCGCAAGGTGGCTACTGATTTTGGAGCGTGTGGCGTCTGTTCGTAGCTACTTCTCCACTCCGTTTACTCGGGTAGTCTTTATTCTGTCTTCTCTTGGTGTCTTGTGCTCTAGCGCGTCCACTTCTGTGTCGTTATACGGTCCAAGTCTTTTTCTTAAAGTATAACAAATAGTAGCAACCAGAATACAGGAACCTCCCTCTAAAAGGTTCACGTTCAATTCGTCTTCTTTCGGAAATAATAACGTTCTTAGGCTCTGAATGGCTGCTTTTGTCTCCTCCCGAATTCCTTTTCCTTCAGACTCTGTCAGAATTGTTCTTCTATTCACACTTTAATGACAGTTCATCTCATTTGAATCGCACTCGCAACCGAAAGTCTCCAGTTTTGCAAGAAAAACCTTCGAGCCTTTCTCGCGCCTCACTTCTCTCCCGGTTTTAGACATAGGCTACACCCTTCCACATCGTGCTTCCACAACTACAAAGAGATGACGTAAAAAACTGCATCGATATAATGTTATAATGCAGGTATCTGCATCCGAATGACTCAATAAATGCCGAAGCTTTTCCATCACAGATTCAACCTTTGTCTTAGGACATCCATGGGTTGCAAGAAATTTTAATGTCTTCTCATCGCTTTGGAGTGTGCTGTCACTGCACGTTCTCCTCTGGTGTAGAGGATGGACCCACTAGGGACACTTCAAAACGAAATCTGAACGTGATCTAAGGCATGATAGTTTGTTTATAGATTTTTAGCCTCAAGCATCAAATTTTGTGTTGTGATCACAAGAGGTAGCAACAGTGACATTTGCATGAATAAAATGACGAACGATCCCTTTAAGACCCCCTCCCAGTTAGGTGTCAGTGGCACAACTATGTGGAGCTTTTTAAATATGTAACTGTGCAGAGACTACCCTTGACCACTTCCGAGGCCCAGCACACACACTACCCTTTTGACATCCATTCGCTGATTGGCACCATGCTGCAGTGCTGGCACCTGCATTTAAGCATGCAGAATCTGTGGGGTTTCGATAAGGTTGCCAGCCTTCAGGCGCCTGCAGATTGGTCAAGTCTTGTCTCTGAAGAGATCAACCAAAGTGTCCATTCCATAACAAGTCTACTGAACTGGTAGGTTCAGTGCCACATTACCCCATGATCACAGCACAGAACAGTTCGAAAGCGGAGTGCTGAGGAAGCTTAAACACCTTTTGCTGCTTTGGATCATGTTCAAATTTCGTTCAACGGTTTTCAGTGGCACCAGTTGTTCCATCCTGCATACCAGAACAAAAATTGTGGTGCGGATAAGCTCCAGTCACATTCGATGTGATTGCAGCCCTCCATCCTTAGTAAAGCGATGAATCGTCTGGGAATTGGCAGCAGTGTGGAAGGTTTCCCGGAAGGTTGTTCTGCTGCACATCGCATGATAAACTGCAGTTTCCGAACGCGAAATGTGTTCAAATGGACGACCCAATAAAGGGTGATTTGATTGACACTTTCTATACCACCATCTGAGGACTCTTCGTGTCGATTCTGAGCAGCAGTGTTTCTGCAACGTATTCGTCAGCCCCTGTAAAAAACCGTATGGTTTTAACCTTGGGTGTCGCGGTTATGTCGCAGAGACATCGAGAGAAGAGGTGAGATGTGGTTAATGCTGGGTGTGGCGACCTTCCCGTCAGGTGACGCATGGATGGTAGGGCTGGGCAAGTTGATGTGGCATCCATATCATCTTAGACTTAAGCACCACAGGGGTAATCACTCACGTCTTACCTATAACTGAATGCACCAGAGAATGACACCTGTGTACATTGTAAGAACATGCCTCATATTCCAATAATATTTAATCTCTGTAGTTTCTCATCATTAAGTCATTACGTTCGAATATACCGTTTGGTTTTAGACAAATTATGATCGTCAGACACAAGTTAGGTAATAATATTTTCATAATGTGGAGCCACAGTCATAATATATTTCTTTAAAGTCAGTACCACCATTAGACTGTTTTTTATTTGCAGTGTTACATTTACACGATCATGATTTCGGCTTTACAATGCCATTATCAATTGTTTTAATGTTATACAATGCCTAAGATGGTATACTGTCATATTTAAAAAAACACTAAAATACACAATGCGTCCAGTAGTGTATTTTAAATACGACGGTATGCCACCTTAGGCACTGTATAACGTTGAAACACTTGATAATGGCATTGTAAAGCCGAAATCATGATCGTGTAAATGTAACACTGCAAATAAAAAAAAAACAGGCCAATGGCGGTACTGACGTTAAACAAGTTAGGTTAGTTCAGTTAAAGTTCACTGGGAAATTTTCCACAGTGTATTGACTGCTGATGTCTACTGAAAAACTAAAGTCAGCTCATGAGTCAAATATTTTGTCTTGTCTTCTTGGCAGACATGAAAGTAAATCTGTGTTCGTGTTTCGTGCCGTTGACTGGAATATAATATCATATTCGTTATTCGACAGTAGTAGCCCCCAGTAGTGAGAACGTTCAACTGTCCGCGCAGGAGCAGTATTTCTTGGTCCAAAGATAGCCACTAATGATCTGTGGTTTGTGAAGAGGGTTAATTTACGTGGGTAGATGTAATCACGAAATCTCTTGATTGCAACTATATTGACGAGCTCCCTTCTCGACCTAACTGGAATATCTTTATCACTGTCTGAGTCTTTGAAACGAACGCTATCGGTCGGTCAAAACCACGTTACTGATGTTACAGAACAGCGCCTAAGCCATACTCTGAAGCATCAGCTGCAAATGTAACCATTTTGTTACAGTCATATGTCATAAGACATTTACTGTCAGACATACGCAGTTTAAATTTGTTAAATACCTGTAGATATTCTCTGTTTCTGTTCCATTTGGTGCCTTTTCGTAACAACTTGTACAGTGGACCATTGGTGGTTGCTACAAGAGGATAAACTGCAAGTTATAGTTTATTTGTCCTAATACGGAACATAACTGAGTGATTTGTCTCGGGTCTGGAAAGCTGTTCACGGTGCCCACGGTTAATGAATAAATGCATGTCTTTGGCACATATCAAAACTGTGTTTGTAGAATTCTGAAAAGCGAAAAGAAATTCTCTAAGATTTCATGTGCGTGAGACAATTATGTCAACAAAAGTAGTTTACAGTGTATAGATTTTTCGGTATTCGTTGTTCTAAACACCGCTGCGAATTAATCGGAGCCTAGGCTATATTGTAGGGTAATATTTTGTAACATTTCGCACCAAATGAGTCATTCATTACCACATTCCTCTGTGTGTCTTTGTCTAAAGGGATTTGCTAACGTACCTCTTTGAGATCCAGCTTGGCAAAGTACACACCACCAGCTATTTTTAACATCAGTTCTTCCAACGTTAGAATGGGGTATGAACGAATAATTGTTTGAATATTAATTGTTGTTTTGAAATCCCTGAAGCTGCATAGTGAGACATCGATTTCTGCAAAACTGTGATCAGCGTTGCATGTTGCCCACTACTGATTACGGCTTCAGTAACCTCCTTCTGTTCAGATGGGATATAGTTCTAGCTTTACTTTTTCTTTTAATATGATGGATAGTTGTGTGCTTCGCAGATTTCGGCTGCGCTTTCGGCTTGCTTGAACCTTTAACACAGCCGGTTCCTTCGAAAGAAACTATCACTATATTTTTGTGATTTAACTTCCTATTGCGAGCTGTGAAGCGCAGAGCATTGAAGAATATCAGTCCTAGTAAAAATCCCCCGGAAAAGACAGCGCACTCACTTTTCGCCAGTGGTATTTACAACTGTTAATTCGATAAACAACGAATGCAGCCTACTTGGTAAACCTTTTTACTCGTAACATCTGATGAAAATTATTCCTTTACCGACATCTTCTGACAGCTGTAACTCAATGCAATCTTTGTTATCTGTTAACTTTGGCCGTCCTTTGTTTCGATATGCCTGTAGGTTAACTGTTGTTACTGACAACTCTATGCCCGCATCTCGTGGTCGTGCGGTAGCGTTCTCGCTTCCCACGCCCGGGTTCCCGGGTTCGATTCCCGGCGGGGTCAGGGATTTTCTCTCTGCCTCGTGATGGCTGGGTGTTGTGTGCTGTCCTTAGGTTAGTTAGGTTTAAGTAGTTCTAAGTTCTAGGGGACTGATGACCATCGATGTTAAGTCCCATAGTGCTCAGAGCCATTTGAACCATTTTTTTGACAACTCTGTGTCAGTTTGAAAGTTTAAATGGACTTGTTAACTCGAGAAGTTACAGAAAATGACTTGTTAATAATAGAAACACAACGTGCCTTTCGACAGGAAAAGTTATCTCATTTTTTAAGCCATAGCGTGAACAAGTTTGTAATACAGCATTTCTAAATTTGCTTAGTGGTTATTTTAGTCTTGTAGCCGGCTCACTCTGTGTTTTCGGGATTTCGACGTGTCGGTTCCAAATCCTGGAGATTGTTGTTGTGTAGAGAACATATCAACGTTTCCGCTCTGTGATGCTTCAGCTGATACATGCCTTTGTACATATGTCCAAATCAATGGCAGACTAATAATGACGTGTTTGTTAGTCTAAGCAAGTGCTTTTTAATATAATATATATCATATATTTCCAGGGGAATGGTTGATTAGCATATCACTAACTACTGAATTTGCCTAAGATTTATTAAATTTGTCATTTTCACAAATAATTTTATTTGTTATGCCCGGCAAATGAATAATTCACTCTTTATATATTGACTTGACTTCCTGAAACACTGAGAAAACTATACCTGGCATGAGCGAGATGGAGCTGTAACTTAAAACATTTCTTGAGATTGTTTCGATGGTAGCATAGGAGAGAGCCAGAGGTAGGTGACGTTTTAGTAGGAGCTGAAAAGCAGTGGGGCCCGAACAGCCTAATAAAAAGAGTTTTTCTTTCACATGACTTCAGGAAGTTGCTGCTCCAGTCAATACTTAGCTGTTCCAGCACTCATCTTTGAACGCAAGTGGTAGACTGTCTCATATATCACGGTACTAGTACACATTATCCTATGTCCATAACACGCCTTCACCGGTTGACAGTTAATTGAAAGCGTTGTAATGGTTGTGCTGTGTGAATCTTATTGCCTTGGATAAACATCAGTGCAGGAGGGCACGGTCTACTGGCGGCTAGGTCCCAGTGCATCCTAGGGAGAATGGCTGCCTTTTACGGACGAGGCGACTTGGATCAAGGGTATCTAACCAGAAATTGGCTGTCAGGTGGGCATTTAAGAGACCCTGTACTGTCCGGATCAGCACAGGTGTGATGCTAGCAGTCAATATTCCACAGGCTTCGGCCATGCCCTGTGTGGCCCAAGATTCTGTCTGGGCGCTCAGGTTTGGTGCGCTCTGGTAGTGCGGAATAAATTATGTTTTACAAGTTGGTCTCTCTGCTCAAAGAGCAGCTCCGTGGAGTACTGTTTCGACCTGAAGCTTTTTCTAGAAAACGGGAGGGTGCCAGGCTGGTCTGGAAATATTCGTCTCTGCACTTAGGTGATTCATGTGAAAAGGTTTTTGAGGTGATTATGGACGCAGATTTTGAAAGCGGAGTGGAAGCTGGAGCTTCAGTTGTTGGTGTTCTTTTTTTTGTGTTATAAGTTTTCCTTCTCCTCTCGTTGGTAAACAAATACTACACCGCAGATCCACTCCACGTGGTATGGGCGATTCAATGGCTCGCAAGAAAGCAACGTAGCTCGTTCTCGTTAGACAATTTAAAAATTATCTGTAAATAGAAGCTAACAAAACTAGTTTTCTCAGATTGTATGCGCTGCAAGACAGTTCATTTGTAAACATACACCGAGACGACAAAAATCATGGGATAGTAATATGCACATATGTAGATGGAGATAGTATCGCGTACAAAGGGAGAGTGCATTGGCGGAGTTATCATTTGCACTTAGGTGATTAATGTGAAAAGGTTTTTGAGGTGATTATGGACGCATATTTTGAAAGCGGAGTGGAAGCTGGAGCTTGGCGCATGGGACACTCCGTTTCGGAAACCGTTAGGAAATTCAGTATTCCGAGATCAACAGGGTCAAGAACGTACCGAGAAGAAGACGTTTCAGGAGTTACCTCTCGTCACACGTTGTATCTCGTCAACTTTCTCAGTCACAAGTGCCAACTACTATCAAGAGACAAGTTGGAGCCAAGTGGACTAAACCTCTAGACGACGCTCGACACGTAGTACACGCTGCATTTTCATCGTTCATCGTTGCATCCTATAAAACAATTTCATCAGTAAACAATTCACACAAATAGCTTTATAATGCTTTTAAAAGAAATTACTTCCCTACAAAACAAAGTTTAACAGATCTTGTCAGTGGTCGAAGATAATAAATTGGAAGAGCACACTGAATGGCGCTAAGGTATCTGGGACGAACAAAAAGATTCTTTTTGGTAACTTCACAGCGTAAAAATTACTAATATCAGTGAAAGTTCATAAATGTCATTTTATAAGAATTTACAAGTTGTAGAAGTACCAGCTGAGGCACTTGTGAGTAATACTGGCGCCCATGCATTGCTATTACTGACAATGGGAGAAAATGCATGTATACAAGAAAGTCAAACAATTTGAGAAGGTGCAAACATCAGTTCCGTCAATAATATACGGGGTGTTACAAAAAGGTGCAGCCAAACTTTCAGGAAACGTTCCTCACACACAAATAAAGAGAAGATGTTATGTGAACATGTGTGCGGAAACGCTTAATTTCCTTGTTAGAGCTCATTTTAGTTTGTTCTTCCACCTACGCTCAATGGAGCACGTTATGATTTCACACGGGATACTCTACCTGTGCTGCTAGAACATGTGCCTTTACAAGTATGACACAACTTCTGGTTCATGCACGATGGAGCTCCTGCACATTTTAGTTGAAGTGTTCGTACGCTTCTCAACAACAGATTCGGTGACCGATGGATTGGTAGAGGCGGACCAATTCCATGGCCTCCACGCTCTCCTGACCTCAACCCTCATGACTTTCATTTATGGGGGCATTTGAAAGCTCTTGTCTATGCAACCCCGGTACGAAATGTACAGACTCTTCGTGCTCGTTTTGTGGACGGCTGTTATACAATACGCCATTCTCCAGGGCTGCATCAGCGCATCAGGGATTCCATGCGACGGAGGGTGGATGCATGTATCCTCGCTAACGGAGAACATTTTGAACATTTCCTGTAACAAAGTGTTTGAAGTCACGCTGGTACGTTCTGTTGCTGTGTGTTTGCATTCCATGATTAATGTGATTTGAAGAGAAGTAATAAAATGAACTCTAACATGGAAAGTAAGCGTTTCCGGACACATGTCCACATAACATATTTTCTTTCTTTGTGTGTGAGAAACGTTTCCTGAAAGTTTGGCCGTACCTTTTTGTAACACCCTGTATAACAACCATCACAAATTGCCTTATTTAACGCCTTAACCGCCCAAATATCAGGTTAACTGAGGCACCTACAAAGTACAATCATGTAAAAACCACTGCAGTGTTACTGCAAATGATATGCTGGCAGTTGTGCTATCTTTCATAACTTCTTCCTTTTTACTTCTGTTACATGTCACTTTTTTTTTCTCCAGGAATCAAAGAAAACTGTTACAGGAACTGGTATAAGTAAATAACAGTCCAGAAATCGTAGTTGTATTTGACGTCTGATTTTAAGAAAGGTTCTCTGGATAATGTTTAAAGGAGTATTTTCACTGGTGGAGTATTCTTTTGTGCGACTTTTGCTTAGGGCAGAGTCTGAAGATACGTATATTCAGACAGTCCTGATGGAGACATGGAAGTGGACGCTTGAAGTCCTACTCTTAATGCAATGAAATCTAAATAACGTTACTTGTCGTGGCAGTCTACGATTTAGTCACCGTGACTGAAGTTATTATGGAGACTGTGCCTATTACAATGTACATAGTGAGTGCCAAATCGGAACTGTTGTCTTCTGAACGGAATTTTAGGAACTGTGATCCATAGTGCAATTGGAGGAAAAACTGGCATTTTACGAACAGCTGAATTGCAGGAACTGAAGGAGTGTCTGTGGTGTGTCGTCTTTGTGGTTTTTCGTGCAGTTATCAGCATCTGCACCATAGTAAGCAGAAGCAAAGTTGGCCACTGCTGACAGAGCTCTTCTGGCAGCTGGCAGCACTACCAGCAACGAATACAGTGAACTGATGGCAACGGTCCAGAAGCAGAGCGTAGGTCCAATCAACGAACGCCTCTACAGGTGGCTGCTTGCAACTGGGAAGGGGCCAAGGATGTGGCTGGGACTGTGTGTTGACAACCTCAAGTGGAATTGCTCTGTATGATATACCATACTCACAGCAAACATTAACTTTTCAAGGTGCACTATTATGCTGTCATTTTTCATACCTCAGAATGTCTGTTTGAGAGTTGTTGCATTCCATCTCCATTGTGAACCAATTTTAGTGTCTGGCGTTAGACATCATTGATAAAGGAGTACTGTAGTTAAAGAAAAGAATCTTAGGAAACAGTAAATTGTGTAATATCTTAAGCCCAGCAATATCAAGGTCTTTCCCATAACGCACGTTACCGATTAGGGGAGGGGGGGGGGGCGGAGGCTTGAAGGGTACTTTGTGCAAATACTACAAAAAATTTAAAAATCTACTAAATTCCTTATTTGCTGTAGAACTACATTAACAACATACTTTTTGACGAGGTCCTGATTTATAAGCAGGCTACAGAAACTGAAAATACCTGTTAGCATGCTCTTCGAATCATCAAAGCAATTTACTACCGGCTATACTACCACCACTAAACGTTTTAAAAATGCAAGTTTCGTTCATTGTTGTTGACTTTTGCTTTGAGTATACTTTTTTACAAAGATGCTGAGATGTAAGGCCCTCGAACGAGAAATACTTAATACGACACTCATTGTGAAAAGTGACATCCGCTGTCCAACTGAAATTTTTTGGTTAAGTTTAACTCAAAAATTTAAAACACATGGAACCTAGTACAAAATTCAAAAAAAGAATGAGCGTATTTTACAGAATTTTAAAATATAATGTAAGTGACTAGATTACAATATCTTCAAAAAGTGAGCATAAAATGCCATTCTCCCCTTGGTACTCTAGTGTTAAAAGAAACCGTACGTGTAGTGATACTGATGAGTCCATGGCATCAGTATTTCTTAATTTCCGTTTTCACTGTAGAATTAATTATCCACTATATCGATAATTTTTCTTGTACTGTCACGATACAAATGAGAGTAATGTAGACCAAAGAAAATATCTTGTGCTTTACTTGTTGCAAATGTTTAAATTCTCCAAGATATTTTCGTACCCTCATTATTTGTTAGGTTATTACGTTAGAAATCAACCCTGTAACACTGGCCAACAACGAAAATGCTTCTGGAATAAAAATATCCATTTGTTACTATTTGAGAGCATTGATAACGACTACGGCGTTAGTTTCTAAAAATCTGTTCGGATTTTTAAGAAACACGTTATCATCAAAGTGCCCAGGCCCACAGGTCTCAGAACAACAGTCGTTGTCTCCCTATTTAATAAACATCAATTGTTAGGTAGCCTGTTACATAGCTATTCTTATAGTTACCACTATAACGCTGACAAAGAAAAATCAACAACCTCATGAGTACTGCCAGTTTAGTAGTTTTGCCGCGAAATATATGGAATTTGAGATATTCTTTAGCGGGAAATTGTTCATAATTTTAAATTGCTTATATGACAGTTTAGGAGGTTTCTAAACTACTGATAAGGGAGGAAAATATACTTTTATACACTGGAAACATAAAAGTTAGCGCACTTTTATACCAGAGATTGTTGGTTTCACTTCTACTTAAATTGCAAAGCTGAGCATCGTATTTTAGTTTCTATTAGAAATTTTCCCAGGGAAAACGTGTTGTGTAGATCTCTTGTGTGTTCACAGCTTGCAGTCCCCGAGGTGACTGCGATGAGATATTAGGTTTCTGTGTTGTATGATATCTCTTATCGTTAGCTGATGTGACTAATTTGACATATGTCTCCTAAATGTGCTAACAGTGCACAGAAAATTGATGTTTGCTGTGATATCACATCTGACCATCAAAAACGTAATTTAGTGCCCATCGAAAAGGACGCGTACTAGAATTCTTTTGTTTGTTGTGTGTGATCGATAATGATATCATATGTCATATTTGGCGAGCGCCTGGAGGTGCCCATTTTTTTTTTTTTCAGTAATGTGTCCCTTAAGTTTGTGAACAGTGCGGGCAATTTTTGTTATATTTGCGGTGGGGTAACATTGATGGAGCGAATCTAAAAAGAAATTTCACGCCAATCATAAAGAAACCTACTACTTGTATTTTGGTTGTAAAGTGGGATTCGTCGTCATCCACTGATCATGAGTTCACAGCCATCTCATTACCTAAGTGCCATCTGATCAGTCAGCATAAGTTAAACGATCTTGTGAGGGTCCAAGGGATGTTACAAAGTGGCTCAGAATTGCTGGCATCAGGACTCAAGCAGCGGGGAGCTCTTGCTGAAGATTTTAATATATCCGTTTTAAAGGCACGTCAAAAGACTCTGGAAGATAGTTTTCAGCGAAAAGTGATCTGATGTATTGTGAAAATGTAACTGGTTTTGTGGGTAAACTGAAAGTGGAACATAATCCCGATGACGGACGACTGTTCACAAACGTATAAAAACGGAGTCTGAAAGCTGTGTTAGTGAACAATGGAAATGTGTTGCTATCAATTGCAGTCGGTTATGCTGTGCATTGGAAAGAGACACACGCCAGCATGTAGAAACTGTTGAGAGCTATAGATAATAGCTAATAACGTAGAACATATGTGGTGACGTTCTAAGCGCACTTCTTGGCATGCGAGTGGGATAGCCATGATAACGCTTCCCACTACACAAAGAAAACAAAAAGACTGGCCACTAGGTACATCTTTGGAATCAGAAAAAAAAGAAGACTCATCACGTTCCTCTGATAGATTCCAAAAAGGTTTACTTCCTCCTTTATACATTAAAGTACGTTTAATCAAGAACATTGTTAATAGTGGTGGCGAAGACAGAGAAGCTTTCAAATACGTTCTGAGATGAATTTCCGCGACTTTCTGGAAGTAAAATTATTGAGAGAATATTTATTGAGCCGGAAACTTGAGAAATCCTCATTTATCCGGAATTTTTTAAGCTAGTACGAGATAAGGATCAAACTGCAGGGGAATCTTTCCGGTACGTGGTCACAAATTTCTCGAGATGATCTTTAAGGACCCAGTGGAGTACCGTACATCATTGTACCAAGCAATGGTGTGCTCTTATATATACGAATAAAAATACATATGTTTCACTCCGAAATAGACATTTTATTACCAGTAAATTGCGGAGCAGTCAGTGACAGACAAGAGTAGCACTGCCACCAAGTGACATCTACAAGGGAAAAACTATATCGGAGCCATAGGGTAAAGTCAATTTTAAAGACATATTTGCAGGATGGGCGTGGATGCATTGCAAAAACGTATATATAAGTTCAGTATATAAATAAATAACTATGTTAAAATATTAATTACTATAGGCGGTTGTATCGACTGTGGCGTGCAACCGCTGAAACATTAGAATGATTACGAAGTTCAGTGGTCTTGCCGAGAAGACGGCACCTCCTTTGTTCCGGAAGCCGTCCTGGTAGGACGCATATCTGCCGTCGCTGCAGATAATTATTTGGCACACCACCATAATTATATTTTATTCAGACGCAATCTCACTAGGCGTACACATAGCTGCACACAGAAACAGAATTAATGTGTCTGTTTAATTTAATATACACGCGTCAAAAAACGTTTTGCATCACCCTGGTTCCCAGAACTCCTGAAGATAGACATTGACTGTGAATATTCTATCACAGACACTGTCCCTTTGACTGTTCAGAATTATCACTAAGCCCGTCCAATGGCCTGGCCGCGATAGTCGAGCGGTTCTAGGCGCTTCAGTTCGGAACCGCACGACTGCTACGGTCGCGGGTTCGAATCCTGCCTCGGGCATGGATGTGTGTGATGTCCTTATGTTAGTTAGGTTTAAGTAGTTCTAAGGTCTAGGGGACTGATGACCTCAGATGTTAAGTCCCACAGTGCTCAGAGCAATTTTAGCACACCCAATGATGTAAACAAGTATGCATGAGCAGCGCCTATTAGACGGAGGGGGTCCGACAGCCGATCAGTCCCAGGCATTCCACCAGGAAGGAGGTACACGGTTCGTGCTGTCTGTAGTTCGACCATGTATAATCGGTCAATACCGTGATTCGATCACGTCCGCATTGGTACTTTCTGCCAGGAAGGGCTCTAAACAAAGGCGTCTCGGAGTGAACCAAAGCGATGTTGTCCGGACATGGAGGAGATACAGAGAGACATGACATGCCTAACTCATCACGCCCAATGACTACTACTGCAGTGGATGACCGCTCGGAGGAACCCTAAGAGCAACGCCACCGTGTTCAGTAAAGCTTTTCGTGCAGCCACAGGACGTCGTGTTACGGCTCAAACAGGACGCAACAGGCTGTATGATGCGCCACTTCACTCCCGACGTCCCTGGCGAGGTCCATCTTTGCAACCACAACACCATGCAGCACGGTACAGATGGGCCCAACAATGTGCCGCATGGACCGCTCAAGATTGGCATCACGATGAATGTCACATATGCCTTCGATCAGACAATCAGTGGCGACGTGTCAGGACGCACCTCGGTTAGGCTGAACGCCTTTGACACACTGTCCAGCGAGTGCAGCAAGGTGTAAGTTTCCTGCTGTTTTGAGGTGGCACTATGTGGCACCAATGTACGCCATTGGTGGTCATGGAAGGCGCCGTAATTGCTGTACGATATGCGAATGCCATCCTCCGGCCGATAGTGTAACCACATCTGCAGCGTATCGGCAAGACATTCGTCTTCATGGACGACAATTCGCGTTCCCCTTCTGAACATCTTGTGAATGATTTCCTTCAGGATAACGGCATCGATCGACTAAGGTGGCCAGCATGTTCTCAAGGAATAAATCCTATCGAACATGTCCGGGACAGATTGAAAAGAGTGGCTTATGGACGACGTGACCTACCAACCACTCTGAAGGATGTACGCTGTATCGCCGTTGATGAGTGGGACAATCTGGACCAACAGTACCTTGATGAACTTGTGGATAGTATGTCACGACGAATACAGCCATTCATGAATGCTAGATGACTTCTGCTAGGTATTAGAGGTACCGGTGTGTACTGAAATCTGGACGACACTTCTGAAGGTCTCGCTGTATGGGAGTACAACATGCAATGTGTGGTTTCCGCGGACAATAAAAAGGGCGAAAATGATGTTTATGTTGATCTCTATTCCAATATTCAGAACTGGTTCCGAAACTCACGGAACCAAGGTGATTTCTTTTATGTAAATACAGTGATATTATTTAATCTTGTGTTTCATTTACGTTGCAAGCTATTGTTCCAATTAAGCGGCGTCTTGCCACGGCTAAAGGTTCCGTGATACAAATAGTATCAAAGGTCCAGTACGAACAAACGCTGTCGAATTATTCAATCTACGAATTCCGATAAAGAATTATTTTCAGAAAAATCACTCACGGTCAACTTACTACGAGCGGTCCTTACGCAAGAAGCCATTGTGAAGCACCCGAAGTTTGTATAAGCTGATCACATTTTATTCTTATTATCTATTATTATTGTCTGTTATCAGATATACTCTAACCAGACAGGAAAAGCCACAATAAAATCAAACTGACGTCTTCGTGTCTGGACCTTTTATTGTACTTGATACGTTGTTTTTCTTTGTTGCGTGGATAATGGGGTCACATCCGACGAGCCATTTCATTTGAGTATTTGTAAAGACCAAACAAAAAGACGAACCATTGAAACATTCAATGAAACCTCGAATCTACACCGCATACTCGTATCCAAGGCAAGACATCGCATATTTACATTAGCACGCTAGACCTATCACTGTCAGTAATTGTAGCTTGCTTGGTAGCTTTGTCAAAATTTTCCATAACTGCAGCAGTCATTCTTGCGCAAGATCACGTATTCCAAATAATTTTTGTCATACAGTTTATTACGACAATACTGTCATACCATTCCACAAAATGGCCGGATTGTGACATGTACAATGCAAAATGGCGAGCAGCCTTTAATGTTAATTATCTCGCCATTACTTGCAATTCTTACTCAGTTTAGCCAACATTGTTGCCATACGGAACTGATTTCATCAATTCATTCTCAATGAGTTTTAAGATTTTTCTTGCAATATACATTACGTGTAGCATGGTGGTAACATGTGAACAAATATCAAAAATGGAACGCAACAGACAACAGATGCAAACCGACTTGACCGATTCATTTAGCAAGCCGATCGCGGAAAAATACTTAGCGCCTAAAAATTTCTGTAATTGTTCTTCTAAATTTGCTAGTTTATTGCGTACAGGTAGCATTATTTCATTTATGGCACATGCTTCCAACACCGCTCTAATATTTCCGTTAGGTTTCTTGACAACATGTAATGGACTACAGTAAGGAGATGCGGAAGGTTCGATGATCTTTCTCTGTCACATCTGCTTAAGTTCTTGCCACACCACAGGTCGTTGAGATAATGGTGGTTTATAGGTTTTGTGTTAGAAAATGTGGTGAGGCTTGACTTCAGTTTTATAAACATATGTGTTAGTGACACATTGTTATTTAGTAAAGACCTATATTTACTTAGATAATACTTGATAAGGCTCATTGCGTTTATCACCAGTACTAGCAATAGTTTCATTTAACTTAAGGCTAATCAATGTTTTCAAATCATCATATTCTCCAACAGTTGCGAGTGTCTGCATGTTTGTTTCATTGCTCCTGATTCCAGATAATTTAGTGCTTTCATATTCGGGGGCCGAACATATCAGTTCTGTGTTCTTCCTTGCGGACTGAGCGTCAGTTCAGGCACATTTATTACTGCTTTGGATACTGTGCTTGGTGACGAGTTAATTGAGATTGTTACACATTATGTCGATGATATTTTGATAGGTACTAAGACTTGAAATGAACATCTTCACACCCTTGAAAACATTCCGGATAAATTTGTACAAACTGGTGTAACAGCTAACCTAAAGAAGTCAGAATTTGTTTGTAGTGAGATTAGGTATCTTGGACACATAATTAATGGACAAGGTATACTCCCTGATCCAGGTAAATTGGACACTATTAGGAATTTTCGTGGTCCTCGCACTAAGAAACAATTGAAATCATTTCTAGGACTTTGTCCTTTCTTTCGACATTTACTGTCACGACAACTTTTGAACGGTAAGTATCTCCTAGAATCGGGTATGGATCTGCTCTGAGCAGTGCCAGCAAGATTTTGATAACATTAAGCGTGTATAGCTGAATGCCAACATTTTACACCATCAGACTTTAGTTTAGATTTTTGTATGACTTGTGACACTTCATGCAGTGGTTGGGTTGTTGCCTATTTCAAGTAGTTAAGAACGGAGAAGAGGAACAGGTAAAAATCATTGGATTGCAAGCCGTACTTTAAGTGAATGTGAACGTACTTATTCCACCACTGAACATGAAACTCTTTTTATTGTCTGTGGTTTCAAAAAGTTTGACTATTGTTTGCATGGTAAACACACGGAAATTTATACAGATCACCAAGCTCTGACATTTTTGTTAATATGTAAGTTACTTCATCCTAGATTTTCCGATTATGTTTTATCTCTGGCGAATTACGCATTTGAGATTTTATTTATTAAAGGTAAAGAGAACATCACTGCTGATGCTTTGTTTCGTCTTCCACGAGGTACGAATGATTGTAACACTGATCTTGAAAATGTGAACGACTACAGAATACGCCTAATTCAGGATAAACAATATTACCAATTTTATAGGTACATAAGGAAAAGCCCCAAAAAGCTATGACCAAATTTAAAACCAACGATAATAATCATTAGTGCGACCGCTGTAAGCGTCGGGAAAGATGTATTTTGCTACCCCGGAAGGCTAATGACAAATGATGGAAACTGCAATCAGTTTTTTTGTCAGGTATTTAGAAGTCTTTGTCTTTAGTTCTTGTAGGGAGAAGAATAATAATTTTTATGAAAGTATGAAGTGTGAGAGTTCTTTTTAGTGCAAAACCACGAAAGTTTTCTTTTCATCCGCGTATTATGCTAATGTCATGTCACTGTAGCTGTATGCATCTGAAGAGGAAGTCAGATAAAAACCAGTATTGTATTCACGGTCAAAAATAAGAAGTAGTTATGGTGGAAGAAGAAGCATATAACCAAATTCCGTAAATCTCAACGGCGTAAAGCAAGCAAAATCGACGTAAGTACACGCCTCCACTGACTTACAATTTACAAGATTTGTAAATTAAGACTTCGTAATTAATTCGATTAATAATAATAACAAGAACATTTATTACATTATATTACATTGATTTGTGTAGAAATATGACAGTTTTAAAAAAGTCTGATGCGCACTAGAACAAGGTAAGAACTATAGTAGTAGATAAACCTTACCATTCATTGTGTAGCCGTTATCTTATATACTCGTATAACGACGTGGTACTCTATCTCCTTCATACTTATGGCTCGAACTGGTGTGTATATATTGCCAAGGACTCGTAACACAACTTAATCTGGCACACACATTTAGTTTGGGGACATTCTGGAGCGAAGAAGTGCCTCGCAAACCTTAGCACGTATTGTTATTTCGCTAATATGAGAAGAAAAATTCAAAATGTACTTAAAACATGCATATTTTGTCAGAAATCTAAATCTCAGAACATATCTTCAAACACAGATCTACATTCCGTACTACCCAGCAAACCTCTGGAGACTGCAAGAACAGACATAAGTGGCCCACATCCAGCAAGTAGTGGTGTTGTGAAATATACTTTAGCATTTTATGACATATTTTCTAAACGTGTTAAACTGTACGCCATAAAATCTGTAACTGCTAACGCAATCATCAGTCGATTCTCATGTGACTACATTCCTCACGTGGGAAACCCTGCGTACTAAGCAGGGTACAACTGGCGTAAATTCTTACAGAACATAAGCATTAAGAGCGTCTTTATCTCGAAGTTTAGCCCACAATATAATCCTATTGAGGAAGTTTTAGAGAACTGAACAGATTCATGAGGACATATATACCTACGCAGCATTCTAAATGGGTAAGTTATTTGCCACTATTTGTAGCAGTTCACAACAACCTGAATGTATATTTCAAAACCCTTACACCTAATGAGCTTATGTTTGACCACAAAGAATCGAACCAGTGGAGCGATCCGTTGCATGATGAAAGGGTAAGAGAAGTACTAACCACGCAGCATGCTAATGCAAGAAACAGATACTACTCTATTACTATAAAGGGATAGCTGCAACTCTGTGTAGGCATGTAAGTGCTACTGCGTACTCACCACAAATCTTCTGCACTAAAACAGCGCAACGTGAAGTGGCGTCTGCTGTACGACGGTCCGTATGTAATTGTCAATAACCACATCCTGGTGCACACCTGTAGAAGAACACAAAAACAGATAGAATCATTGGGCTGTACACTCATCGAGACTTAAGAGTATTTGATTCTAAGCAGTAAACGTGTACCTATAAGTAATGAATTAGTAAACTGTATATTTACAAAACACGCGTATCTCTCAGTACCACTGCAAGGATATTAGGTAGCGCAAGAAATTTTATTTCAGCTGATTCAACCAGCAGCAGAAGAAGAAAGAGGTGATTTCGACTTAGCCGCATGTACACAAGCAACATCCGCCTAACTTTTAAATTTAATGTTATGATGACATTTTGGCAAATGTGATGAAAATACCGGGTGATCAAAAAGTCAGTGTATATTTGAAAACTTAATAAACCACGGAATAATGTAGATAGAGAGGTAAAAATTGACACATCCTTGGAATGCCATGAGGTTTTACTAGAAAAAAAAACACACCATATTGCTAGAAGCGTGAAAGATCTCTTGCGCGCGTCGTTTTGTGATGATCGTGTGCTCACCCGCCACTTTCGACATGCTCGGCCTCCCAGGTCCCCAGACCTCAGTCTCTGCGATTATTGGCTTTGGGGTTACGTGAAGTCGCATGTGTATCGTGATCGATCGACATCTCTAGGGATGCTGAAAGACAACATCCGACGCCAATGCCTCACCTTAACTCCGGACATGCTTTACAGTGCTGTTGACAACATCATTCCTCGACTACAGTTATTGTTGAGGAATGATGGTGGACATATTGAGCATTTCCTGTAAAGAACATCATCTTTGCTTTTTCTTACTTTGCTATGCTAATTATTGCTATTCTGATCAGATGAAGCGCCATCTGTCGGACATTTTTTGAGCTTTTGTGTTTTTTTGGTTCTAATAAAACCCCATGTCATTCCAAGCATGTGTGTTAATTTGTACCACATATCGATTATCAAATCTGTGAAAAGTGACGTCGATATCCAATAACATTTACGTTATGCGAACTACCAACACAATGCTTACATTTCCGTACGAACTGTAAACAATATGAACTGTAAAGAATAACACGTTGCACAAGGACAGCGAATCTGAAACAGGCATGGCTAAAGCTTCCGTGTTGCAAATATTATCAAAGGTGCAGTACGAAAAACGCTTTGGAATTACTCAATCTAGGATGTCCTACAAAGACATATTTTCAGAAAAATCGTTTACGGTCAAACTCACTATGAATGGACATTACGCTGAAAGCCATTGTCAAATGCCCAAAGATTGTACAAACTGATGACACATTATTATAATTAC
The DNA here is from genome assembly GCF_023864345.2 of Schistocerca serialis cubense. Taxonomy (NCBI): domain Eukaryota; kingdom Metazoa; phylum Arthropoda; class Insecta; order Orthoptera; family Acrididae; genus Schistocerca; species Schistocerca serialis. The sequence continues at coordinate 618,209,971 of NC_064641.1, forward strand.
CTATTGTTATTTGCTTGTTCTCTGATATTCTCTAACCAGACAGGAAAAGCCACGATAAAACCAAACAATGTTTGCTGATTATTGTTGGAGGATCACTAGACATGTTCAGGTCCACAATACAAGCGAAAGGCAAAAATGGTTCAAAAGGCTCTGAGCACTATGGGACATTACAGCTGAGGTCATCAGTCCTCTAGAACTTAGAACTACTTAAACCTAACTAAGCTAAGAAGATCACACACATCCATGTGTGTGAAGGATTCGAACCTGTGACCGTAACGGTCGCGCGATTCCAGACTGAAGCACCTAGAACCGCTCGGCCACTCCGAAAGGCAAAAAGGCACCATATGTAATATCCGGGTAAGCCATACTTATATTACTTCCAGCGTGTGCAATTCTGTTTATTTCTCGTTAACATTAACTCCATGAACTGTACCGTGTTAACCATATTCGGTCAAAAAGTACGCTAGAGAGGAAGTGAGTTGCAACAGAGCCAGCCGTAGACAGACAAGAGTGTTATGTGTTGCGAAGGAAAAAAACAGCAGACAGGCATCCCAAAGAAGTGCCAACTAGGTGAGGATGGATGGATATTAGTGTTTAACGTCCCGTCGACAACGAGGTCATTAGAGATGGAGCGCAAGCTCGGGTGAGGGAAGGATGGGAAAGGAATCGGCCGTGCCCTTTCAAAGGAACCATCCCGGCATTTGCCTGAAGCGATTTAGGGAAATCATGGAAAACCTAAATCAGGATGGCCGGAGACGGGATTGAACCGTCGTCCTCCCGAATGCGAGTCCAGTGTGCTAACCACTGCGCCACCTCGCTCGGTCAACTAGGTGAGGTATAGCAACATCTGACGCCACAATCGATACAACCGCTATAGCGGAATTTAAAAAGGGAGATTCGTTGGCTGGAGTTAGACATAGTGGGAATTAGTGACTTCTGGTCATGTTAATTCAGGGTAATAAATACAAAATCAAATAGGTGTAATGCAGGAGTAAGAAGACAGGAATGCAAAGAAGCTACTATTAGCAGCAAAGTTAGTGCAATATCGTAGCAAATACAGACATGAAGCTCAAACCCACCACAGCAGTTAAAGTTTATATGCCAACTATCTCTGCAGATGATGAATAGATTGAAGACATGTACGTTGTGATTAAAGAAATTATTCAGATACGTAAGGGAGACGAAGATTTAAGTGTGGTGAAAATTAGAATTACGCATTAATACTTCCAGCTGCTGACGGGCGTTAATATATATTAACGGGGAAAGGTGAAAATGTGTGCCCCGACAGGGACTCGAAACCGGAATCTCCTGCTTACATGGCAGACGCTCTATACATCTGAGCCACCTAGAGGACAGAGGAGAGAGCGACTGCAGGGACTATCTCGCGCATGTCTCCCGCGATACCCACATTCTCACCTTATATGTCCACACACTACTTCCGTAGTGTCTCTACCCAACACACTCATTGCTCGTGGAAGAGTCTACTCATATAAGTATTTAATTGTGGGGGGCGACTGGAAGTCGATAATAGGAAAAGAAGGACAAGGAGAAACTGTAGGTGAATGTGGACTGGTGGAAAGGAATTAAAGAAGAGGCCGCCTGGTGGAATTTTTCACAGACAAATTTAGTATTATACGGAAGCGTAGGTGGTACAAATCGTGGAGGGAGACCAAGAGCCGAGTACAGTAAGCAGATTCAGAAGTTTGTAGGTGAGAGTAGTTACTCGGGAATAAAGAGGCTTGCACAGGTTAGAGTAGCATGCAGAACTGCATCAAACCAGCCTTCGGACTGAAGTCCACAACAACAACAACAACAATAGAAGTCACTGAAGGTTAAATTCGAACCAATTCAGCATTTTCATCGACATTTTCGTATTCAGCAACTTCCATTTTATAAAGTAATAAGCATAAAAAATTAAATTTGGTTGTGCAGTGTAACGTATGACCTAGGCTGAACGGAAAGCATTAATTCATTTCGCATATAGCGTCTTAACGATTTTAAGTATTTGTGCTTCGATGGCTGCAGGCGTTCCATGTTACCGGACACTCGATACGCGATGCCTCCAGAGAGAGGCGAGCACTCGCGGATGGCGCAGCGCGGCCGGGTGCTCCTGCGGGACCCCGTCGCCCCATGTCCAGGCACTCCCTGCGGGGCTTTCTGGAGTCTCCTGCGGTCGGCGCGGACCCGAGACGCGGCGTCCCGGCGTGCTGCGGCATTAATCACGGCCGGCCCCTGGGACAGCTGTCAGCCGTCCGTGGCGCATCCGGGCCGCCGGTGCCGTGATTAATGCCGACACTGGGAGGACGCGCCTCCTCAGACGGTGGGCAGCATCCTCCGAGGAGGTCTTCTCATTGTGTAGAGCACGTGCCTATGATCTGCGCGACTTATGACTCTTGTCTTCAGCACTGTACCCTAACATAATTGCCTGGGGGAAAGTGAATCATGACGTAGCCACCATATTCACAGTTGTTCCGCTACCATGTACATTTACACTGAGAAGAAAAGGCACTGGATATCTACTACTGTCGTGTCGGACCTGCTTTTATCCGGCGTACTGCAGAAACTCGACGTAATATGGACTCAACAAGTCTTTGGAAGATCCTTGAAGAAATGTTGAGCCATGCTGCCTCCTCTGCTAACCATAAATGAGAAAGTGTTGCCAGTGCAGGAGTGCATGCATGAACTGACCTCTCGATTATGTTCCATAAATTTTCGGTGGGAGCCATGTCGGGTGCTCGAATTGTCTCGAATGTTCTTCAAACCAATTGGGAACAGTTGTGGCCTGGTGACATGGAGCAGTGTCATCGATAAGAATTCCATCGTTGTTTGGAAACAGAGTCAGGGAATAGCTTCAAATGATCGCCAAGTAGCCCAACATAACTAGTTATATTCAATGATCGGCTCAGTTGGATCAGAGCACTTAGTCAATTCCATGCGAACACAGCCACACCAATAGGAAACCATCACCACCTCACACAGTTCGCTGTTGCCAACTCGGCTCCGTGGCCTCTGCGCCACACTCGAGCCCTGCCATCTACTCTTACCAAATGTAATAGGGTTTCATCTGACCAGACCGCCGTTTTCAGGTCGTCTAGGATTCAACCGACTTGGGCACGAGCCCAGGAGAGGCGCTGTTGGCGATATCGTACTGGTGGCAGAGGAAAATCGGAGATTTGTGGTAAGGTCTTATGGGTCCAAACTGCTGAGGTTATCTGTCCATAAGCTTACGCACTACGTAATCTACCTTAAGCTAACTTAACACTAAGGACAACACACGCACCCATGCCCGAAGGAGGATTCGAACCTCCGACGGGGGGAACCGCGCGGACCGTGACAAGACGCCCCAGACCGCACGGCTACCGGCCGGACATGGTAGCAGAGGCACATACGTAAGCTGTCTGCTGCCATTGCTCATGAACGCCAAATTTCGCCGCACTGGCTAACTTCGCACACACTACCTTGGTTTCTGTGGCCATTTCAGGCAGCGTTGCTTTCCTGTTGTCAGTTACAACTTGTGCAAACCTGATGCTCTCGGTCGCTAAGTGAAGGTCGTAAGCCACAACGTTGTCCGTGGTGAGAGGCAAAGCGTGAAATTTGACACTGTGGATCTCGGAGTACTGACCTCACGAAATGTGGCGTGTTAATTCCTGTCGTGCCGCCATTATCACATGAATCACCAGAGTACAGCTGATTACTGTACCAATGCGCTGCCCTTTCATTCCATGTGTTCATGATATTGCTCAGCTGTATATATGTATAAAGTTATCCCACGATTTTGTCACCTCAATTTATTGTAATGAGGCTAAATGCACAATTGTAAGGAACTTAAGGCACCATACCTCGACGATTCCTTTCACTCTCATGGCGTCGGTGATACGTATGCGAGACACCAGCTGTGTTGGGAGATTCATCCTGATACTGTCTCTCTACGACATGAAAAACTAACGGTGGGGGAAGACTGCTGCAATAGCCGTACGGGCACACAAGGCAGCAGTGTTATGAAGCATGAGGCTATTCACGAGTTATGTTAATTATTAATTTATTGTTTTAACGTATTTAGTGAAAAACAGACTCTCCCCTCTCATGTTTGAGTACTACATCATTATTAGTTAAAAGGAGCACTGCGGAATGCTGCCTGTAGGAGATACTGGGTCGCTCTTCCATTAGCGGAAAAAATTTCTCTACTATCCACCTACACCTCTGAAAAAAAATATCTCTGCTATCTCCACCATCCACCTGTATCTCTGAAAAAGTCATGACACTTGACTTTCGGAAGTGACAGCTAAAGCCATGATTGCGTTCCAGTGTCCTTTGTGCAAATCCTACGAACATTTTTCTTCTGTTAATAATCTTCACATCGGTTTCACTCAAAGCAACATTAGTTTTTCTTTGTGACACTAAACAGTCATTTTCAGATAGGTCGACTTTGTAAATCGAGAGTGCTGTTTTTGACGAAGGAAGTAAAATGGCATAGGAAGAAACGTGTTTGAGTTACACTTTTCTCTCACTTCTCGTTGTAAACATGGAGAAAGCAGGACACAAATTACCCACTGGAAATATAACCCAATCAAAGTCTACCATGTACTCTCCTCTTCTTGGCAACTATAATCAATACTAGGTATTGCTCCAGTTTCCCTGATCTCTCCATCCATTGTTTTAGGGCATTATTGGTGGTTTATTCTCTACTTTTAAACATTTAAGGTGATCTAGTTGATCTAGGCAGCTCCAGTGGCTTTCCTATATTTCAGTTACGCGACAATCACACGTTCATCAGGACTAATAGAAGCTGACCGTTGTTCCTTTTCTCTTGAACTTTTGTTGTCCCTTTTTCTCAGGGATATTCCCAGTTTCGAATTTTAGGAGGACATATCGTTTAGATGCACGCACAGGCAACCTTGGAGTATATTTTACGATTCCGTTTGGGATACAAGTTTTCATTTTTATTTATTCGTACACAATTTGTTCTGGATAGAGGCCGAGGTCAGCTTTTTTTAACTTTGACTTCGTCTTGTACAGTACATGCGTCCTACATAAAGCCGCGGCCATCTTCTCCCTACTGCTGTCATTGGCTTCTTTTTCGTTATTTTGCATCATTACTCTTGTTTGATGATGAGGTATTGTTAGAAAGTTGTTTCTGTAATTTTCTCGAAAGAGACTTCAAGGCTGCCTTTTTCTATTCGTTTCTTCGACGTGTCTAGGTTATAAAGAACTCTCTCTATATTCCCTGATAATGCAAGTCAGTTGCATCTGACGCACTCTTTAAAAAAACTTTCAAGGTGAATTTTGTTCCAATAGCAGTTACCCAGCTATTTCCTTGCACTCTACTCGTATGACAGCAACTCAAATTGGAGAAATTAAGGCAATCACTCACATCACACTCTTTGCATAGTTATCCGTTGAATTTTACTACCGAGTGAGCGTTTGTTAGAGTTTATTACGTGTTTTCGTTTCCTTTTGACTCTGATGCTAATTCTGTTGAAATATCGAATAATTCAGTACTTCCCGGTCGACCGAATCATATGCCCATGTTAAGCCGATGAAAACCATTTATAGATCGTTAGACTAAAGACATTCTCGACTCTGGACCTCATTTTGTGGAATTTATCTTGATAATCGCCAACTTCGTGACCTACCTTCTCTATCAGCCTAGCCTGCACAGCGTTAGCTAGTACCTTGGAACTCTGAGGTTTGACAGATGTGACACTATAATTGTTCCCGTCAGTTGTATTTCCACTTTCGAATAATGGATGAACCAGTGCTGTTTGCCATTCACTAGGTATTGCTCCAGTTTCCCTGATCTCTCCATCCATTGTTTTAGGGCATTATTGGTGGTTTATTCTCTACTTTTAAACATTTAAGGTGATCTAGTTGATCTAGGCAGCTCCAGTGGCTTTCCTATATTTCAGTTACGCGACAATCACACGTTCATCAAGAGTAATAGAAGCTGACCGTTGTTCCTTTTCTCTTGAACTTTTGTTGTCCCTTTTTCTCAGGGATATTCCCAATTTCTCGAGGTACTTCATTTTCTATATTGTTAATTGCCAGCATTCTATTGCCCTGCTTGGAGTTCAAACTTGAGAGTGACTGATATTTACATGTCTCACGAATGGCCTGCAATAGTTCCTATTGTAATCCCTTTCGAAAACTGATCCAGAGCTGTCGATTTCTTCTGCAACCGAATCTTTCGACTTTTCATAGGATTGTTGCAGACTGTTTCTACACTTTTTTGTAATCAGAGAGTATATCTCCTGTCTGCGTAACATGCTTCATAAGTCACTGTTCTTTGCTCGACTGCCTTATCACTGTTTTCAGTCCATCGTCAGTGTTTACATCTCCTTCCTAACGGCGCCGATTGTTTTGCAACGTGCGCCAAACATTTTCAGGTAATCTGCATGGTCTCTGTCTTATTGTATCAACGTTGAAAAATTACTTTATTTTGCGTTAGCGTTTCGCGATCAATGCCTAGAACTATATTCTGAGGCAGTATTTTACTAGTGCAACCTGGTTTTAAGGAAACGGATAAAAGCAATTAATTCATATGATACAAATATGAACTGTAGCACGCACAACGCACTTTACTTAAACGGATGAACAAAAAGGGAAGACAAAGTTCTGTTGTTGTTGTTGTGGTCTTCAAATTAGAGACTGGTTTGATGCAGCTCTCTATGCTACGCTATCCTGTGCAAGCTTGTTCATTTCCAAGTAACTACTGCACCCTGCATCCTTCTGAATGTGTTCAGTATATTCATCTCTTGGTCCCACTCGCCATGCTGCCATCCAGTACTAAACTGGAGCGCCGCGCGGAGTGGCAACGCGGTTAGAGACGTCATGTGATGGACTGCGCGGGCCCTCCCGCCGGAGGTTCGAGTCCTCCCTCGGGCATGTGTGTGTGTGTTGTTTTTAGCATAAGTTAGTGTAAGTAGTGTGTAGGTCTGGGACCGATGATCTAAGCAGTTTGGTCCATTAGAAATTCACACACACACACACACACACACACACACACACAGTTACTAAATTGGAGATCATTTGATGCCTCAGAACATGTCCTACCAACCGATCCCTCCTTCTAGACAAGTTGAAACAGAATTTCCTCTTTTCAACAATTCTATTCAGTACCGCGTCATTAGTCACATGATCTACCCGTCTAATCTTCAGCATTCTTCTACAGAACTACATTTCGACAGCTTCTATTCTCTTCTTGTCTAAGCCGTTTACCATCCATGTTTCACTTGCATACATGGTTACACTCAATACAAATACTTTCAGAAAATACTTCCTGACGCTTAAATCTATACTCGATGTTAACATATCTCTCTTCTTCAGAAACATTTTCCTTGCCACAGCCAGTCTACATTTTATATCCTCTCTACTTCGACCATTACCAGTTATTTTGCTACCCAAACAGCAAAACTCATCTAGTACTTTAAGTGTCTCATCTCCTAATCTAATTCCCTCAACTTCACCTGATTCAGAACGACTACATTCCATTATCCTCGTTTTGCTTTTGTTGATTTTCATCTTATATCCTCCTTTCAAGACATTATCCGCTCCGTTCAACTGCTCTTCCTGGTTCTTTGCTGTCTTTGTCAGAATTACAAAGTCATCAGCAAACGTCAAGGTTTTTATTTCTTCTCCTTGGATTTTAATTCCTACTCCAACTTTTTCTTTTGTTTTCTTTACTGTTTGCTCAATGTAGAGATTGAATAACATCAGGAATAGGCTACAACCCTGTCTCATTCCCTTCCCAACCACTGCTTCCCTTTCATGCCCCTCGACGCTTATAGCTGCCTTCTGGTTTCTGTACAAATTGTAAATAGCCTTTCGCTCCCAGTATTTAACCTCTACCACCTTCAGAATTCGAAAGAGAGTATTCCAGTCAACATTGTCAAAAGATTTCTCTAAGTCTACAAATGCTAGAAACGTAGGTTTGCCTTTCCTTAATCTATCTTCTAAGATACGTTGTAGGGTCAATATTGCCTCACTGTTCCAACATTTCTACGGAATCCAAACTGATCTTCCCCAAGGTTGACTTCTACCAGTTTTTCCATTCGCGTGTAAAGAATTCGCGTCAGTATTTTGCAACCTTGTCTTATTAAACTGATAGTTCGTTATATTTAAAATCTGTCAACACCTGATTTCCTTGGGACTGGAATTATTATATTTTTCTTGAAGTCTAAGAGTATTTCGCATGGCTCATACACCTTGCTCACCAGACGGTGGAGTTTTTTCTGGGCTGGCTCTCCCAGGCTATCACCAGTTCTAATGGAATTTTGTCAGCTCTCGGGGCCTTGTTTCGTCTTAGATCTCTTAGTGCTCTGTCAGACTCTTCACGCAGTATCAAATCTCCCATTTCATCTTCACCTGTGTCCTCTTCCGTTTTCATAATATTGCCCTCAAGTACATTGCCCATGTATAGATCCTCTATATACTCCTTCACCTTTCTGCCTTCCCTTCTATGCCTAGAACTGGTTTTCCATCCGAGCTCTTGATATTTATACAAGCGGTTCTCTTTTCTCCCAGGGTCGATTTAATTTTCATGTAGGCAGTATCTATCGTACCCCTAGTGATATATGCCTCTGCATACTTACATTTGTCTTCTAGTCATCCCTGCTTAGTCATTTAGCACTTCCTGTCGATCTCTTTTTCCAGACTTTTTATTCCTTTTTGCCAGCTTCATTTACTGCATTTTTATATTTCCTCCTTTCATCAGTTAAATACAATGTCTCTTCTGTTACCCAAGTATTTCTATTAGCCCTCGACTTTTTACCTACTTGATCCTCCGCTGCCTTCACTATTTAATCCCTCGGATCTACCCTGTCTTCTTCTACTGTATTTCTTTCCCTGTTCTTGTCTGTCGTTCCCTAATGCTATCTCTGAAATTCTCTACAACCTCTGGTGCTTTCTGTTTATCAAGGTCCCATCTCCTTAAATTCCAACCTCTTTGCAGGTCTTTCAGTTTTAATCTACAGTTCATAACCAATAGATAGTGGTCAGAATCCACATCTTCCTCTGGAAGTCTTGTAATGTAAAACCTGGTTCCTAAATCTCTGTCTCGCCATTATATAATGTATCTGAAACCTTCCAGTGTCTCCAGGCCTCTTCCACGTATACAACCTTCTTTCGTGATTCTTACACCAAGTGTTTGCGATGATTAAGTTACGCTCTGTTCAGAATTCTACCAGGCAGTTTCCTCTTTCATTCATTAACCCCATTCCATATTCACCTAGTATTTTTCCCCCTCTTCCTTTTCGTGCTATCGAATTCCAGGCCATCATGACTATTAAATTTTCGTCTCCTTTCACTATCTGAATAATTTTTGATGTCCGGAAGAACATACAATATCCATATCCGTATATAGTTCTGGCAATACCGGCCATTACCTTCTTCGTGTGTGCGGATGCACACATATTAATCGAACTCTTACGAAACTTCGTAAGAATGGCTTCCTCGAGTAATGAGTGTGTTGGGTAAGGGGCACTACGAGTGTAGTGTGTGGACATATAAGGTGAGAATGTAGGGTCTCGCGGGAAGGGTGCGCGAGATAGTCCCTGCAGTCGCACTTTGTGCCGTCTGTGACTCAGATACCTGCACGGTAGCTCAGCATGTTCGGTCTGAGACCTATCGTCTCTCTGTAATAAGAAAACTGAGTGAAAAGATCAACAACGAACTTCAATGGATGCCATGTGACGTCCGCTTCGACCAAATGCAAAAGAAAGTAAATAAAAAATTGGATGTGTAATTTTAACTCTAACCATTGTTTTCCATCCGAGGTAGATGGCACTGTAATCGACGAATATCAAGCATGCAGTTTTTGTAATCAAGAAACGATGCATTTGATTCAACATTTCATTTACGATGTAAATGCAAAACTTTGTGTTCTATCGGTTATTATTTGTGTTAGAAATTTAATTTAGTGTTGCAAATTTTACTGTCAGGTACAATGTGGTTAGCCATTTTACTGTCTGGTTGAACATTATGTGCTGCGTGATTCAGGAAAAACGACGTGGATTCAATAGTTTTCTCTTAGCATCTGGATGCTTGATGTCGGTGAGGCCGCGTTCCTTTCACCATTGGACTGCTTGATTTCGGTGAGTGCCCACGGCAGGTGCGACTCTGTCACTTCGTGGACATTTTACCTTCTTACCATAGTTGCGGTTTGTACGGCGCCGGTATTAGCGTAGCGGCCAGTGCGACAGTTACGGCGGTTGGACGGAAACACGCACCTAAATGAGTCACTGCGATGATAGGGTTCGAGGGCGGATACTGAAACCACTCCGATGGTTATGATTTGTACTGTAGAATCAGATTTGCAATACTAATGTAAATTTCGAACGTAATTATCAATCGTTGGAACACGAAGGTCAAAAAAAAAAAATTATTCAAATGGCTCTGAGCACTATGGGACTTAACTTCTGAGGTCATCAGTCGCCTAGAACTAAGAACTACTTAAACCTAACTAACCTAAGGACATCACACACATCCATGCCCAAGGCAGGATTTGAACCTGCGACCGTAGCGATCGCGCGGTTCCAGACTGTAGCGCCTAGAGAACACAAAGGTTTACATTTATGTTGTAAGTGGAATGTAGAATCAGATGCTCCGATTCTTAATTGCAGAAACAGACATACTTAATATTGTTCGATTTCAGTGGCATCGCCACAAATGTCAAACACTGGTTTGAGTAATCTGTACATGTTTCTGGTGCAGAATCAGAGTTTGCAATAAAATGGAGGTTTAAACTTGAAAAACACAAAGTTGCTCCTGCCCACTCAGAAGCATGGTTAGGACGTGCCCAGTTATAGCAAAGATTGCTGTCTACATTACTGTTATTAACTTTTCACCCAAAACTTTTCGTGCGATGCGTCGTTTTCGAGATATTTAGTTATCTCAATTATCTATGTGAAGTATTGCTGAATTACAAGAGCATATCCCATCTGTGTTTCCAGTATAGATCTTCAATATGTCAAGATGTTAGATTTCTGGGTATATTGAGAGATGGATACAACTGAACGTAAGTGAAATCGAAGTACTGTTGAAATTGGACATGTTAGTCAAAATGCTCTGATTTCTATAACCTCCACTCAATACCAAGCCCACCACAGTTAAACCGGCATCTGTTGCTTGTAAAGTATGTCATAGGCTTAAGGGAACGCGAAATCAACTGTTAGCGTGGAGTCACTCCACAAAACATTTCACTGTATGACTCCAGTCTGCACCACACCTACTAATTCCTAGCAAAGGCACTACCCAGGTGTGCGTCCCCCTCCCCTCTCTCTCTCTGTCTCTCTCTCTCTCTGTCTCTCTCTTTCTATTTTTGTGTGTGTGTGTGTGTGTGTGTGTGTGTGTGTGTGTGTGTACGTGATTCACTCACTTGCGCACCCTCCCATACACACACTCTCTCTCTCTCTCTCTCTCACACACACACACACACAGACAGATGCTATGCGCACGTGCGCTTGTACTAACTCCAGTTGCGGGGAGCAGGACGAGGTAGTTACGGAGGCCAGTTTAATCTCGGTAATGGTGGCGCAAGGCGGGCCCTCGAACAACAACGGGGCATCGCAATGGGCTGGTAGCAAACGGCGCGGGGGCATGCAGACAGGTAACGGGTAGGCCGCCCCTGACAGCGACTCAGCCACAAGCCTGCCGCGTGTGGAGGGATGCCTAATTTTAGGGACTGCAGGGGCGGCGTGGCGCTGGCTCGACAAGTCTGTGGGCCAGAGGAGCTGTTGTGAGGCCCGGCGGCCTGCACCGCGAGATAGCGCCGGAGTCGGATTAGCGCAGATAGCCGGCTGCCGCATAAACAGCAGCACCAAGCGCTGCACACCTGCCGGGTATGATGTGCTGATCTGGCAGCGGGGGTGTTGCAAGAACCACGTGCTGAGTGGCTAAGTAATAGCAACGTCGACTAAACCCTTTTCATGTACTACCAACAGCGGAATGGACTCGCCACTACATACCGGGTGATAAAAAAGTCAGTATAAATTTGAAAACTGAATAAATCACGGAATAATGTAGATAGAGAGATACAAATTGACACACATGCTTGGAATGACATGGGGTTTTATTAGAACCCAAAAAATACAAAAGTTAAAAAACTGCCCGACAGATGGCAGCAATAATTAGCATAAGAAAGTAAGACAAAGGAAAGATGATGTTCTTTACAAGAAATGCTCAATATGTCCACCATCATTTCTCAACAATAGCTGAAATCGATGAATAATGTTGTGAACAGTACTGTAAAGCATGTCCGGAGTTGTGGTGAGGCATTGGTGTCGGATGTTGTCTTTCAGCATCCCCAGAGATGTCGGTCGATCACGATATACTTGCGACTTCAGGTAACCCCAAAGCCAATAATCGCACGGAATAAGGTCTGAGGCCCTGGGAGGCCAAGTATGACGAAAGTGGTGGCCAAGCACACGACCATCACCAAACGACGGGTGCAAGAGATCTTTCACGCGTGTAGCAATAATTTCTTTTGGTTCTAATAAAACCCCTTGTAACTCCAAGCATGTGTGTCAATTTTTACCTCTCTATCTACATTTTTCCGTGGTTTATTAAGTTTTCAAATTTATACTGACTTTTTGATCACCCGGTACTTCAAAGACAAATCGAAAGGAAATTCACCTGGCCTGCTCACCTTTGTCCAACACAGTCAGCAGCTGAATACATTGACTCATCGTTGATATAGCCAATAAGAGACGTGTTGACTAACTATGTTATAACTCTTTCCCTTTCGTATACTCCCACAATACCATATGAAATAAATACAGGATGCACAACAGACCACTCCTCCTCTCGCATCCAAACCTATAGTGCAGCAGAATAGAGAAGCTTCACTTTTGTGACGTGTTCAGCTACTGAACCGAAGTTAAATAACGTTTTATTATTTGTTTGTATAACATTTGCAGTTTTCTATTACCTCTGTGACTGCCACTTTGTCAGTGACGTCTGTTCAGCTTGATGCAAAGTGAGCGAATCCATCTGTGTGCTATCTTCGAATCGTGTAATTTCTGTTAGATCTTCCCTCCTACGCTAAGTGTGTGCTCAAATTGTGAGGATGAGTGAACTGCTCGAAGTTTGCGTCAAAATCTCAATCTGCGTGGCTTTTGTAGGCTTAACATACCACAGCCATAAGGCGAGGATGTGAATTACAGTTATATCGGCTTCACTATACCTCTCTGAAATCAAAGTCTGAAAGTTCTCTGCCATGTGGGGATGACTCAGTAGTAATGTAAAATACGGTTTTGTGTCATATTCCAGTTTTTATATCTAATTCAGTGAAAGCCTCATACACTTCTTGTATGTTTCTAGTAGAGAGTGAGAGACAGATTCCCTAGAAGCGTAACAGTCTTTTCTTTCTCGTGCATGCTCTGGCTTTCGTGTTGGTGAAAGATGTCACGTTAGCTGTGGCTTAGCAAGAAAACTGGTTTTGCTGTTGATCACAACGTGTGAGTATTGTCAAGTAGGTTATCTTAGGCACTGAGACTAGTGAGTTAGAGCGGAACAAAGCTTTATGGCCACAGACCGGTGGATAAACTCTGGTTGAGCCACTTGACTCGGAGATGCTGCCTGTGATAGACCTCGTTGCCATTGCTGGATTACTTGCGTGATACGTAGCTTATGCGATACAGCAAGAATTTACTTTACGTCACCTAGGCAGTACATGTCTCATTTTAATTTAATCTCTCAAATCAGTTCCATAAATTTATTCATTAAAATGGTAGTTAAAATCTTTTACGGTCTAAGGCTTCTTCAAATCCCATTTAGTCGCAGCGAAGTAGTTAGATTCATCATTACTTTGCTTGCTTGTTTATTACATAAATGCTTTTATTGTGATATATTCCTACAACGTTTGGTAACTGAGCGTAACAAGATATTGTTTACAATTTTTTGATACGTTTCTTTGAGTGAGTTCACAAGTATTATTGCTGTCGCTACTCGGCTGTGTATTTAGTAGCTGTTTGGAAATGTGATGTGCTGAAGTGTGTACTGCGGTCGTAGTTTCGTGGAGAGAACTGTTTCATTAAATTCGAAATTTTGCGTATCACGAGAACATAAGTCACCCACAAGTACCTCGATTTATCAGTTAGTAATTAATAAGGCCACAATTCATGTGTATTTTCCGAAATAAGAATGCTTTCTCACACGACGTCGGAATATATTGTTATCTGAGTCAGTTTCGAAGTATTTCCACGTCGTTAACCATGGTAGGCATAGAACTTTGTGGATAATATGTGCAGAATGGGAGAGTCTGATGTGTCCCCGTATAGCATTATCTATAGACCAATCTATTGCGTAAATTATGTTGATAATTCGACTTTTTGAATACACAATACAAGTGAAAGAGGGACTTTGGGAGGCAGAGGTAGACAGTGTGATAGATGTGATTAATACGTGCGCCTATAAAGTAATTCGTATATTAATTTTATTGCCTGTGTATAATGATCTCTTATTTTCCTTTTCGTCTGTTTTATAGCGAGTATTCTAGATTTAAGTACTGCCTATGTTCATAGCTATGAATCGTTTTCGTAAAAATGAACACTCCGTCCAAAGATTAATCCACGATGCTAGCAAGAGGATTAGTAAGATAATACTTAGATTCAATAACGCAAGGTCTCAGTAACCACGTGGTCTGTGCCATGGTAGGCCAGAGCGCAATTACTGCTTACAATTATCGCTTTCCCAGTTTATGTTTCTTTATGAAGCGGATTGCAGTCAAGGTGACATGTAGTTGGAAAATTTTCTACTATCTGACATAGCTACTAAAATGATGGTGAGATACAGAACAATGAACACGTATCAATGTATGAATTGTATTAATAAAAGGAAATTAATTTGGTTACTTTTAACATTCATTGTAGTCCGATTTATAATCGTTTTCAAACCATTGCGCTTTTACATAAATTATCAGTCCATTGTCTTTGTCCACTCGACATTAGTCACGTGAGCTTATAATCACTTTCAGTCAGATGCTTTTATGCAGTATCAATCAAACGTCTGACTATAGTCAACATAAATGAGATATGCGTGTTTACCAATGTTAATCAATTGCACTTGAAGAAGATTCACTACGTTTAAATAAGGATTAACCAATCACAGCCCTTCACACACACACACACACACACACACACACACACACACACACATATAGCCTCTCAAAACTGATATAACAAACTTTCACGTTGAAGAAGGAGAAAGTAAGGGTAAACATTCTACAAGACGAAAGTGAAGAAGAAGTTTTTAATGAGGCATGAGGACGATTATACGAAACTTCCTGGTAGATTGAAACTGTATGCCAAAACATTACTTAATCTTGGGACTTTTGCCTTTTGGGGTTGTGTATTCTAGAGAGTGAGCAACGCATGCACTATTTACGACCGTTCTAACAACTTCACTTCGGCCTGTACCTCGTTTCACGTCTTTCAACGTTCACAGAAGTTCTCTGTATACCTAGCGGAACTAGGAGTCCTGGAACAAAGGATACTGCAGAAAATTGGTTTAGTCTTAGCCTGTGGGTTGGTTCCAGAGTGAGTTTTCAGTCTCCAATGGAGTGTGTGGTGATACGAAACTTTCTGGCAGATTAATATTATTTGCCGTACTGCGAAACTGACTCTGGCCGCAGGTCCGGTCCGAATACCAGCCAGGTGGTAAGTTTGAAGAAAAGTATTAGAAACTGTGTTGTCGTCTATCACAGTACGGCATAATTTCCCAGTTTCCTGCAGTGTATGTGATTTGCTGATCTTCTCTGTGCGTGCTGTTTCTGCTATGATTGTAATACACATACGCTTTCTTTCCACAGTAATTAGTGATTAGTACTATTTGGCAATGGATGACAATCTGTCCATTGGCAAAAGATTCCAAGTCCCCATTAGGATCTACGAGAGAGGACTACCAAGGGAGAGGTGACCATCAGAAGAAGATTGAATAATCAGCGAAAGGATAACGTTCTACGTGCCGCCGTGAGTAATGATAGAAGCCTGAACTTGGTAGGGAAGCTAGAATCTCTGAAAGTGGAAATTGAAAGGTTCAGTCTAGATACAGTGGGGGGTCAACGAATTGAAATGGGAAAAAGACAAGGATTTCAGGTCAGATGAATATAGGGGAGTATCAACACTATCAGAAAATGGTATTACGTGGGTAGGATTATTTATGAGTAGGAAGGTAGGGGCGAGAGTGTGTTACTGTGAAAAGCTAAGTTATATGGTTGTTCTCATCAGAATTGACAGCAGATCAACACCGGCAACGATAATTCAGCTTTGGATGCCGACGTCGCAAGCTGAAGATTAAGAGAGGAGAAGGAGGAGATTAGCGTTTGACGTCCCGTCGACAACGAGGTCATTAGAGATAGAGCGCATGCTCGGATTACAGAAATCTGGGGAAGGGAGTAGGACATGTCCTCTCGAAGGAACCATCCCGGCGTTATCCTGAAGTGATTTAGAGAAGTCACGGAATGAAAAACTAAATCAGGACGGGTTTGAACTGTCCTCCCCCCCTACAGGAGTCCAGTGTGCTAATAACAGCGCCACCTCACTCGGTAAGATGAACAGAAGGAGAACGTATATGAGGACATTGAATGGGTAGTTTATTGTTTAAAGGTCGATGAAAATCTAATACTCATGGAATATGGATGTAGGGGAAGGAGTAGGTGAAAAAGTTATAAGAAAATATGGGCTCAGTACTAGGAACGAGAGAGGAGGAAGAGTAATTGTTCTTTAATAAATTTCACCTACTAATACCAAATACTCTGTTAGAGAACCACAAGAGTAGGAAGTATACTTGGAAAAGGCTGGAAGACCCGAGGAGATTTCTGTTAGACTATGTTATTGTCAGACATAGATTCCGAAATCAAATATTGGATTGTAAGGTGTAAGAACGAACAGATACATCTCAATGTAGTAGTGATGAAGAGTACGCTGATGTTTAAGAGATTAATCAGTTTAATCAATACGAAAAGAAGTGGTATACGGAAATACTCAGGAATGACGAGATAGTTGAAGGTCTGTAAGGCTATAGATACAGTAATAAGGAATAGCTCAGTAGGCAGTAAAGTTCAAGATTAATGTACATCTCTAAAAAGGGCAATCTCAGCAGATGCAAAGAGAAACGCATTACAAAGACGGTAGCCGAGGAGAAACCATGGGTAACAGAAGAAATATTTCAGGTGATCGATGAAAGAAGGAAGTGCAGAAACGTTCAGGGAAATTCAGGATTACATTTACATAAGTCACTGAGGAATGAAATGCTTAGGAAGTGCAGGGAAGCTAAGACGAAATGACTGCATGAAAAATGTTAAGAAAATTCCGAAGACTGCAAGAGCTGATAAGTGCGAGAGTAATCGCACAGTAAGCTTAACAGCTGATGGATCTAAGTTGCTGGCAAGCATAATATACAGAAGAATCAGGATTACAGTTACATAAGTCACTGAGGAATGAAATGATTAGGAAGTGCAGGGAAGCTAAGACGAAATGACTGCATGAAAAATGTTAAGAAAATTCCGAAGACTGCAAGAGCTGATAAGTGCGAGAGTAATCGCACAGTAAGCTTAACAGCTCATGTATCCAAGTTGCTGGCAAGCATAATATACAGAAGAATGGAAAAGATAATTGAGGATGTGTTAGATGACGATCAGCTTGGTTTAAAGAAAGGTAAAGGCACCAGAGAGACAATTCCCACGTTGCCGTTGATAATGGAAGCAAGACTGAAGAAAAATTAAGACACGTTCATAGGATTAGTCGACCTGTAAAAAGCGTTCGACAACGTAGAATGGTGTAAGACGTTAGATATTATGAGAAAAACCCGGGTAAGCTACAGGGAGAGACGTGTAGAAAGCAATACGTAAAAGAGCGAAGAAGAAATAAAATGAGAATGGACGACCATGAAAGGAGTCCTCAGATTAAAAAGGGGTCAGACAGGAGTATAGTCTTTTGTCGCTACTGTTCAAACTGTACATCGAAGAAGCAATGCTGGAAATAAAAGAAAGGTTCAGGAGCAGAATTGTAATTCATCTTGAAACGATATCAATGACACGTTTCGCTGATGACATTGCTATTAAATACGAAGGAGAATTACATGACCAGGTGAATGGAATGAGCAATCTAATAGTGCAGAATTTGAACTGAGAGTGAATCGAATGAAGATGAAAGTAATGAGAAGTACAGAAATGAGATCAGCGAGAAACTTAATATGAGGATTGATGGTCACGAAGTAGATGAAGTTAAAGATGACTACTACGTTGGCAGCAAAATAACCAATGAAGGACTGAGCATGAGACCATCAAAATCTGTTTAAAACTGGCAAAAAGGGCATTCCTGAGTAAGAGAAGTCTACTCATACCAACTATAGGCCTTAGTTTGAGGACGAAATCGCTGGAATATGCGTTTTGTCCAGAGCAACATATTGTACTGAAACACGAACTGTGGGTAAACCGGAACAGCAGAGAATTGAAGCATTTGAGATGTGGTGCTACAGACGAATTTTGAAAATTAGATTGACTGATAAGGCAGCAAATGAACAGTTTATGTGCAGAATGAGAGAGGAAAGTAATGTGTGAAACACTGACAAGGAGAAAGGAAAGGATGATAGGATATCTGTTAACAGATGAGGGAGTGAGTTCCATGGTAGTGGAAAGAGCTGAAGAGGGCAAAAACTGTAGAGAGAGATTGTAATACATCCAGCAAATAATAGAGGACGTAGGTAGAAAGAGCTGCTCTGACAAGAAGATGTCGTGATCGGCCACGTCATACCAGTCACAAGACTGATGACACCCCCCCCCCCCCCCCAAAAAAAAAAAAAAAAAAACAGTAGAGTGTGACTTGCTATTGAGATGGATGTTCTGCGGATAATGTTATGTTTACGTGTTATATTATTCGTGATATGTTTTCACAAGCCGACATTTCATTCACCAAGAAGATTTATATTTTGTGTGTACTTTTCAAACCCATTTTGTGGGGCAGGACTTTCTATGACTGTGCTGCGAGTACAACGTAAATCGTATAACATTAATCTGATTGTTCTGTGTAAAACCATTGTGCCTTTTGGGACAAGGATACTGAAATTAAAATAATGTCTCATCTCCTTATCGCTGTTTCATTCCTTTCGTCAGTTTCAGAGGTTCCATGCACTCATTAAACCATCACCTCTCATTTTCATCAAATTTATTAATGTTTTATGTCATTGCACAGCGGTAATAGATCGAATGAGGTTATTCTAATGAGAGTATTTATACTGAGAGCTCAAAGTACTTTTCACTTGATTCCTATGCATGTTCGGAACTGTATAGTTTCCTCTGTTACTTCCCTGCGTGGCCAGAGCGAGACGAGCACCTGTGGACGTAGCACAAAGTGTTTCCGGTGGGAGGCTGCACTTCTGTCAATACTGAGAGGGTCGTAAAACAATGGGCTTGAGATACTGGGGACGACTGACTTTGTTCGAAAAAAAATGGTTCAAATGCCTCTGAGCACTATGGGACTTAACTTCTGAGGTCATCAGTCCCCTAGAACTTAGAACTACTTAAATCTAACTAACCTAAGAACATCACACACATCCATGCTCAAGGCATGATTCGAACCTGCGACAATAGCGGTCGCGCCGTTTCAGACTGTATCGCCCAGAATCGCTCGGCCACCCCAGCTGGCCACTTTGGTCGATTTTCGCCTATTTTAATCAGGGCGAAAGACATGTGAGCCGCTGAATGTCGCGCGCAGTTTATGTGTTTACCATTCCGGTGCGTCTGGAATGAAGACTGCTGGCGCCAACTGACTGCATTGTCCTCATGATTTGAGAATACTTGTGGAACATGCCCTGCTGTGCACGACTGTTTGGCGCTTGATGACCAGCGGTCTAGGCATGATGTTTTCATGGTCGGTCAAACAGCAAGTTCAATGCACCCAGCTGAATAGCAGAGGCATGATTGGTCAACTTAAACTAAGGCTAGTTGACGTCATAAAGCCCTGCTCGAAATTGGAGGGAACGGTATCAATTGGGGCAGATGATGTTCTAAGACACTGTGGAGGAATTATGGAATCAGCACTGAATGCTGATTTCCGAATTTAGAGGGTAGGGGGAGGATGATTAACGTTGCCTTCACTCTTGCGCTGGGTGGGCGTAGGACATTTGTGATCTGATCTTTGTCGGAGTTGGACAGTCTTGTGACTTAGTAGCCATTTCTCCTTCGAGCAATTATTTGAAGATTTATTAACATTAGTAAACTATTTTCAGATTACGTGAGGTATGTGTGCTCAGGACCCTGTGGCCGACAGCTTTTTTGTCATCTACTTATTATGTTCCATAACACGGTTACATTACAAGGTAACAATCAATAGAAGATCCTCTGGGATGGCAAAAGAATTTTTATTGCATTCCATTTGCCTGTTTGTGATTAGTCACTCATGAGTTAATTAAAATCTCGGAATAAAATTATTTCCGCTGGGTTATATAGACTTGTAAGGAAGTAATCCTCAATTAAGGTAATTCCTCATGAAACCTTGATGTCCACTGAGGACCCGAGATTTCAGTGACATTAATTACGGGCTGCCTACTTGTGTTGGGAAGAGCCAGAAGCATTTGGTTCATGTAGGTACCTCAGCCAGCAAAACTAGCATCATGGAGCCGTAACAATCTATCATTTCGTTCATGATGGGACGGTAAGTCCAGAGAGACGTCGTTCTTTTAAGATCCCTTATTTTTGGCATTGTACCAGCGAAAGGTTTGTTACAGCAGAAAACGTCTCTGTTGCGGCGTTCGACCTCAGAGACCAGAAGCAGCCGCGGGAAATTACTGTATGCTTTTGGGAAATGACACGAAATCCATGATAAGCACGTCGACTTCAGCCAGAGAGAGAGAAAGGAAGCAACAGCCGCAGGTTGAAATTGTTACAGGATACCACAAGGTACGCAGTAACAACTTTTTCACATGAATAGCTTTCTTCGCCAATCGGTAGAATGTAAGTGAACACAAATATATACAATGATAATATTTCTGCCAAGCCAGACAATGGCAAACTTGGCTAAAGTTGGACGGTCATCGACGGATAATGAAGTGTGGTTAACCGTTCCGGATCTCGCAAGGCCTAACTACCTCAGCGGGAGACCGTGACACGTTTCATAAAATCCGGTGAGCGGACATAGCTCCGACCGCCGTTATGGCGAGTTTTGAAACGTGTAGGAATAAATCTTTACGCCAAGCGACTACTTACTATAGAAGTAATACTCTTGGCGAGCAACATACACTCCTGGAAATGGAAAAAAGAACACATTGACACCGGTGTGTCAGACCCACCATACTTGCTCCGGACACTGCGAGAGGGCTGTACAAGCAATGATCACACGCACGGCACAGCGGACACACCAGGAACCGCGGTGTTGGCCGTCGAATGGCGCTAGCTGCGCAGCATTTGTGCACCGCCGCCGTCAATGTCAGCCAGTTTGCCGTGGCATACGGAGCTCCATCGCAGTGTTTAACACTGGTAGCATGCCGCGACAGCGTGGACGTGAACCGTATGTGCAGTTGACGGACTTTGAGCGAGGGCGTATAGTGGGCATGCGGGAGGCCGGGTGGACGTACCGCCGAATTGCTCAACACGTGGGGCGTGAGGTCTCCACAGTACATCGATGTTGTCGCCAGTGGTCGGCGGAAGGTGCACGTGCCCGTCGACCTGGGACTGGACCGCAGCGACGCACGGATGCACGCCAAGACCGTAGGATCCTACGCAGTGCCGTAGGTGACCGCACCGCCACTTCCCAGCAAATTAGGGACACAGTTGCTCCTGGGGTATCGGCGAGGACCATTCGCAACCGTCTCCATGAAGCTGGGCTACGGCCCGCACACCGTTAGGCCGTCTTCCGCTCACGCCCCAACATCGTGCAGCCCGCCTCCAGTGGTGTCGCGACAGGCGTGTATGGAGGGACGAATGGAGACGTGTCGTCTTCAGCGATGAGAGTCGCTTCTGCCTTGGTGCCAATGATGGTCGTATGCGTGTTTGGCGCCGTGCAGGTGAGCGCCACAATCAGGGTTGCATACGACCGAGGCACACAGGGCCAACACCCGGCATCATGGTGTGGGGAGCGATCACCTGCACTGGCCGTACACCACTGGTGATCGTCGAGGGGACACTGAATGGTGCACGGTACATCCAAACCGTCATCGAACCCATCGTTCTACCATTCCTAGACCGGCAAAGGAACTTGCTGTTCCAACAGTACAATGCACGTCCGCATGTATCCCGTGCCACCCAACGTGCTCTAGAAGGTGTAAGTCAACTACCCTGGCCAGCAAGATCTCCGGATCTGTCCCCCATTGAGCATGTTTGGGACTGGATGAAGCGTCGTCTCACGCGGTCTGCACGTCCAGCACGAACGCTGGTCCAACTGAGGCGCCAGGTGGAAATGGCATGGCAAGCCGTTCCACAGGACTACATCCAGCATCTCTACGATTGTCTCCATGGGAGAATAGCAGCCTGCATTGCTGCGAAAGGTGGATATACACTGTACTAGTGCCGACATTGTGCATGCTCTGTTGCCTGTGTCTATGTGCCTGTGGTTCTGTCAGTGTGATCATGTGATGTATCTGACCCCAGGAATGTGTCAATAAACTTTCCCCTTCCTGGGACAATGAATTCACGGTGTTCTTATTTCAATTTCCAGGAGTGTAGAAACGAAATAAACCTACCACAATCCGTCTCAGTAGATGGTGAATTAATCACATATAGGAAGAAAAATTGTTAACTGGCAGTACATAATGATGGGAGGGAGTTTGTTTAGTGGTGGGGCTTTCACGAACGTCGATAGCCTCAACTTCAGCTGAGCGGTTACAAATCTGCGAATCTCATATCTTTCGAATTCCAGCGAGCCTCGATCTACATACTGATGTACCTCTACTAAGGCAGGGCGTCTCTTGCTCACTTAGGTTCTAAGTGTTGAAGAAGTTGAGACTGACGCACATCAGATTGAGCGCTAAACTCCATAAGTGAATTATGCTCTGTGGAAGCCGATCAACAGTGACAGCGTGTTTGAACTAAGTTATTGTTAATGTTTAATTACGTTCGAGGTGTTTTGAGGTGAATGTAGGGACCGTAACGTGTTTGTCATGAAACAGCCAGTCACTCTCACATATGTACCAATCTGCGTACTACGTTTTAAACGTAATCCCGACGATCTGTTCAACGTAAATTTGTGTATTTATTTATCTTGAATAGTAAGTCAAACGTTTCGCTTGGTAAAAAAATGCTTACTTTTAATTACATATTTAATAAGTGCTTGAAAATTAGTTGGTACTAACTTAGCGCACGCTGTTTTGATTGCGTAGACAGTAGTTCCTGAACATTAATTTTCTTTAATCGAATTTTTGTGTTATTTACTAATTGCAACACGTTCAAAATTTTTCACGCTAACTGAAGTAATAGAAGAATATTCTTTTCCAAATGCACTCCTGGCAAAAAGCGATTCTGATAGCTTGAATCCGAAGTTTTTCTATATCATGGCTTTGCATTCTATAGAAAATTTCATCCCCGAATACACATTGTTTTACACCAACCGAGAATGACATACCTATTTTTGTAGTTTTAACTTCAAAATTTTTCTGTTCTAACGAAATATATTCTTAAAAATTGTCATCCTCTGTATCATCCCCTTAGGATTTGAATTTCCAAAAACAGTTAAATACGTAGATTTCTTTATTACTAACAGAGAAGTAAACGCAAAGATTCATAGATATAGCTTTGCAAATGCTTTCATAAAGAAATAATCGTGAAACATTTCGTCCCATGCCACACTCCCATATGAGGCGGAATGTCACAAAAAATTTAACCACTTATTTTTAATTGTAACCAAGATGTCAAATAGCAATTTTCATAGATATAGCGTTAAAATGATTTAGTAGTTCTTTAATAACGTTTTATTTTCAAAATTCTTTCACCCATTAATTCACCCCCTTGGTGGTTGAATTTCCAAAAATAGTGAATCATTCCGTTTTTATTTCCGATTGAGAAACCAAATACCAATTTTCATAGTTCCACATTCAAAATTGTCTTAGTGAAATATTTTCAAAAAGTATTTCATCAACTGTCCTACATCCATACAGGTTGAGTATCCAAAAAGTGTAGAACACTTTTTTTTCATTTGTAATCGAGGAGCCAAATACCAATTTTCAAAGACTTAGCGCCAAAAACGTTTTCAGAATGGAATATATTCACAAAACCTTTCAACCGCTCTTTCACCCACTTAGAAGCTGATCTTCCTAAAACATTGAAATGTATGTTCCTTTAATTTGTAAGGGAGAAGCCAAATTAAAATTTTCATAGATTACACATAAAAAAATGCTTGAATGATGAAATATTTCTAGAAACACTTCATCCAAAATTTCACCCTCAAGGAGGTTGAGTTTTCAAAACCACTGAAACACAACTTTTTTATTTCGAACCGAGAAGCCAAATTCAAATGTTCCTAATTTTATCTAGAAAAATTCTTTCATAATGAAATAGTTTCGTAAATTATTTGATCCACCATTGCACCCTCGTAGCAGCTGAATTTCAGAATACAATGTAACACCCACTTTTTTAGTTTGTAACCAAGAAGTGAAATACGTATGTTTGGAGACGTAGCAGTACAAATACTTCATTAGGTCTTGAATAATGCTTTGTTTTAAAATGAAACTTTCGCCCAC
Organism: Schistocerca serialis cubense; assembly: GCF_023864345.2. Taxonomy (NCBI): domain Eukaryota; kingdom Metazoa; phylum Arthropoda; class Insecta; order Orthoptera; family Acrididae; genus Schistocerca; species Schistocerca serialis. The sequence continues at coordinate 618,234,631 of NC_064641.1, forward strand.
TATGCCACCCCCCTCCCCCCCAGGAGTTAACTAAAAATTTTCATTGATTAAGCTTCAAAATTACTTCCATAATAAAATATTTCTAAACACAGTTTCGTCCTAAATTTCACCATCATGCTGAAACAAATATTTCTTTATTTCTGACCGAAAAACCCAATACAAATTTTCGTTGCTCTAGCTGCAGAATTGCCTTAAGAGAGACATATTTTCATAAACCGTTTCATCCGATGTTCGTGGTAGAATTACGGGAAAATCCCACCTTAATCGACGCCTACAATATAAAATCAACATCAGCTTCCAATTTTAAGTTCCTATCCTTGGTCGTTTGGGCTGAGCGATGATGAATCAGTTAGGAAAATGCTAAGCGTAGTTGCGGTCGTTTTGAAAAATGATAGCATAAATAGATCTGCTAGGGCAAGTAACTTACAGCAGTAATTACTTCAGGTGAAATACCTGGAATTCGCACTAGACGAAATACGAAGGATTTTCTTAATTTGGAAGCTAATTGAAAAGTGACGATAAATTTTGGTTTTCTGATGCAGAATAAGGAAATCAGATGACGACATTACGTCGTGGGATGCATGACTATCTACATTACAAGCCATGGGCACAGCGAAACGCCAGATTGGAGAGCATCTGAGACGTTGAGAGAGAGACAAAGACGTCGCGGGTGCGAAGGATGTTCTAAGCAGCAATAGACTAGTGAATTTTTCCTCATAAGGCTTCCTCGGTGTAACTGAGTTTTATCAGCAACTGCATCAGTAATTTGTTGCAGATACTTTGTGTATAATTTGGGCGAATAAAAACGTTCATTATCAATGATTCTTCAATCAGAGAAAATCGAGAAACCCAACTGAGCATTCTCTCTTCCCTTTCAGAATGTACATATCAATATCATCATCACAATATGTATTTGATTATTGTCTGAACGCATGTATGTTTGTTTCATGGGTTGATTGACTTACGGATGTAATTCAATGGTATCAAGCGTCAGCCCTAAACTGACAACTGATTAAAAGTACTTGTATTCTTACGGATTTATTTTTGAGAAACTCACATTATTATTTTAAGAATTTCACAGCTTGCCTAAATTCCTTCATAGGGAAGCACCACTGATACTAACATAGTGGACTTTCTACTTATTATTAATGTTCTTCTGTGCGACTTCATGAAGAACCTTCAACATTTTAAGTTTTAGTATAATAGCAACAATCTTGATATGGCAATAACTTTTCCACAGAACTTGTTGTTGACTCTCTCCGGTGGTTAAAACTGTAACATTAAACTACTTCCTACATTAACGTGCTGCATTGTAGCATATTTCGACATATTTTATATCCATTACATCATTATACCAATTCTTTTGTAAAATAAATTATAGCTAATCAGAGATGGGAAATTCACGTCACAGTTGCAAGGTAATTTACTTCACCAGGTAACACTGTTGTCCAGACGTGAAGGAAACAAGAAAATCTTGCTCTTTTTGCCAGCACTGGCTGTAAGCATAGCAGAGAGGAATGCGTGTCTAGGTTCCATCGGCTCTCCCGTCGAAATGGCTGCCTCATGATCGCGCCGATAGATGTCATTCTGCGAAGAAGAGGAAGAGAGTTCTGATGCTACGTTCGTTAGAGGGCAACAGCGCTAGGCCACGAAGTGGCCCTCCATTTTCAGTAGCGAACTCTTACCACTCAAAGAAATAACAGCCGATAAAAATTTCGCTAAGCTATTCCGACAGAATCTGACTGGCAGCATCCGTTCTTATTTGTATCAGTATTCGGTACAATATCGTAGGTACAATTTGCGTAATTTTTTACCTCATACAATTTACGTAATTACGTATCATATGCACAAGGCCGCTTATTACAACTACAATGCAATCGGTGAAATGATTACATAAATCTAGCGTAGGCAGGTGCTAGATTAATATTTATAGAAACAGTCCGAAAGGGAGGAGCTTGTAACCTACGAAGTACGTAGGTTTCAGAAACCTCGTTTAACAAATCCTTGGTTATCGCAGCTCTGTCTCATGCAGTCCTATGAAAAATATTTCAAGAACATGTGTCCATATTGTCATAGATTTACTTAGTCAATGACTGAGTGCCCCTGGAAACCTTTTAATGTGACATTGAAAACAGTGGTACTATCATGGACTCAGTCTTTCGTTTGTTCTTTGCTGACAGGGTATTTTGTTGTGACTAGCCAGCACAGAATGTCTATCCTAATGTTTATTGACTAGAACCAAGGCATTTAGTCCAACACATAGGTACCCATTCTATGTGCACCAGTGTTTGGAGCCTCCATTCGTTTTTCGCATAGGTGGTTGTATCATACATTCTGACTAACCCCATACAGATTATTCCTTGATTATTTCTCTTATTGACGTGCTTTTTCTGGTGGATTTGACTGTTTCACTCGTTGATTCCAAAGTTTTTACAGATCTAATGCACATTCACTAACTTAAATAGTACTATGTCTTTAGAATGATCTAACGGATAACGACTTTTGTTTCAGTTTCCGATTTCTCCTACGTGCTGCATGTGTTTTTGGATGATTCTGATTAAAAAAAATTCTCTTCATCCGGCTTTTAAAATGCTGCGACTATCATTGACTTAGTTTTACATTTTCTTTGACGGCAGATTTTTGTGGTGCCTATGTATAACAGAACCCCTTTCCTAGCACATGCGTTTTATTGACCGAGGTTATATATGACTTTTTACGTGTTTGGTGTGTAATGTATTTTCCTCTTTACACTCCTGTGTTTAATCGTAATGCTATTGGCCTTTGTGCATTGTATTTAGTTCTGAAAGTTTTTGGCTTAGTGTGTCCCTGTATAAGGGCTTGTTACCGCTTATGGGTAGCTATTTTCTATTAAGAAAGTTTTCTTGTCCCTTACGGATTTTGCTTATTATTGCTACTACAAATCTACACTACGGTACTTGCTGTTTGTACACCTTTGTTTAGATGTTCCATTCATTTCTCTCACCGATATGTGGTTTACAATTTATGTTTTACTTAACAGCCTATCTATTTATATACAGATTACTTTTCAGTTATTTCTCCAACCTATGTGGTTTTGTAATCGAGCTGGTACCTTATGCACTTTATGATTCTAAGGGTTATTCGTTTTAGTTGTACATTTCTTTCATAATGAGCATCAAGATTTTTTAAAAAAATTTATGTTATTAGTTCTACAATGTTTATATTTCAGTAAGTCGGTTCCTCTTTTAAAACAGATAACCTATTCTGACTTGGCTTATATGTCACTTATAGCCGAGTACATTTGATTAGGTCTCAATGGTCGTTTACTGCTCCTTGCGCATAGTGATGAAGACATGCATTTTGTCTTGGTACCCAGCTATACACTGGGATTTAATTTTTAATTCGGTACGCTTTGCTGGTTTCCTTTAACAAACATAGCGTACATCCCGTTCGATTTTGTGTTCCTTCATGGCATTCCTGACTTCTATTAAATTAAGCCGTCATATTAATGTTTCTGGCTCGTAGTTATCCCCTTACAATATTTTTCACTGGTGCCCACTAAGTTTGTTTTCAGTTTAAGGAAGTTCCTTTCTTTTACTTGGGGCTTCTCCTTTAAATCCCTGCTGTATTAAGTATCATTTTTTCTCAGTTATTTTGGGGTACAGATTCATTTTATGACCAAACATTCACGCTTATTCCGTTGCTATTATGGTTTGTAGATTCGTGTTTAAGACTTGACATGTATCCTATTTTAGTTATGGATTAGATATTAATTTCTAACCGCATTTATGGGTATTCAGAACTAATTCATATGTCGTTTTCCTTATATTTGTAAAATATTTAGTCCTCCACATGAATTATAGAGCTCTTTTATGACAATATAATTACCATTTCGGTAGTTGTAAGACTTCCTGATGGTTTTACGTGTTTTATGATAATATCCCGAAACTCGCGATTTTTATTAAAATAGTTACTGCAGGTACTAAGACTTTAACGTATGGTATTTTGTTATATTGTTACTACTTAATACAAATGTGAGCTTGCGTCTTAGTGACTAAGATACCTACATTCTTGTACTACCTTTAGGACTTGCTTTTCATTTTCCTTTACAAATTATTTTGTGTATAAGGTGTCTTAACGATATTTAGGACGTATTTCATGCTATGGAAAGATTTTACGTCTTGCCAGTTTACTGTATGCCTTCTTCCTACCTCCCACCCCCTCTGCCCGCCCCCAGATTTGTATCACCAACAAGATTAGTTTTCGTATTTCCTAGATTCTTCTATGTCTATGTTTATTTTGTCAGATGTTCCGTTCTTGTTTAACACTAAGGCTCACTATCTTTACACAAACGCTTGTATTGTACCATCAATGTCCTTGACTAATACGCATAGCGTATGGTTTGTTTTAGGTGGTTTTGAGCAACACGGCGGAAGGCCCTCCACATTCTCTCTTCCCTTTCTTTTCCAAAATTTCCATTCTGTAAACCGCGTATATAGTGACTTAGGGTCCTTCATGGATTCATTTCCCTCATGTGTCAGTATATGTCAAATAATAACACCTAATTTGTTGGCGTCTGCCTATGTATACACGTATCATATTAAAATTGACATATTTCTCATGTTTACTCTTCCTGTTCCATACAACGTTTGAATTTCCTTTTTCCTTTTTCGATCCCTTCCCGGGCTGTTACCGTAATATAAAAGATTATTCATTATTAGGAACAAGCTTAACACATACCTATTCACTCTGTACTGAGATATTCAACCTTATAGACTTTTAAGGCCTTAATCTTCACCTCGTCTTAGTACAGTCTCCCTCACACAATAATTGATGTTCTTTGTTTGATGGGACACTTTTTTTTCTAATAGACCTAAGTTTTGATATATTTTTCATGAACGGTTACCAGTTATATGTTGGGTAGCCCGTACAACATTATACATCATGTTGGCGTATAACATTAATTTAGAGAGTTTTATTTCCTTCTAGAAATATTTTTTTTATTTTTACCTGCACCTCCAAGATATCAACAGCTTCCACATTCTAATTTAAGAAAAAAGAAAAGACACTGCACTCTTTTATATGTCTATATGTTTTCTCTAACTTTTCATGACTAATTTCCTGATGAATCATTATACTGAGACCAGGTGTGCTTAAATATTTATTGTCTGTTACCATTTCATACGGTAGATTTTGTACATTACTTCACTAATTTTTGCTACAGTTCTCTAATATTGTTTTATTAATGCCGACAAGTATTTGATTTTCCGTTTATATTACCCCTTGCCGTTTGCACATCTAACTCTATACATTTGTTCATGTGTATGTTTTACACGTTAACAACATTTATTAAGTTTAGTTTGTCGTTATTATATCATGGTCACTTGTGTGTCAGACTTATACCACAGGTATATTGTACATTCGTTGATTTCTGACGTACAGGGCCTCGAAGGTAATGCTAATGAAGAATCTAAATAAATAATAACATTTTTAAGAAAGAACTATGGGTGGTGGTTTACTTTTTCTACGACTTAGTGATCAGCTGCAGTCCCACATCCACATCCACATCCATATGTTGGATCTACAAAACTCCAGCTGGAGAGACCAAAACAGTGCCACATTCGCAAATATCCGATAGTCCACGAGTGTTCACGTATCAGACAACTACAATGTTTGCAAAACATAAGAATGAAAATAATTTTCGACTATTGTGTCATTGCGTACTAACATGGATAGAAGAAACTTGAACCATATATGAAACCACTCCCACAGTTTAGTACACGAGGTAACTGACAGAAGCACCAGAAATACGCAATCAGTCGAAACGAAATTACATTTTTACTGAAGGACAATTGTTAAACTGAAGCAACTGTCGCTTATAACGAACCTTTGCACGTTACAACAATCGAGACCCGGTTCTCAATCGGATCTGTGCCCACCGCAGACTGCAGTGCATGTTTTGCACTGTGCTCCCATGCTGGCCGCAAGGCTGGTAACGAGTTCTTATAGCAGGGTACTGGTGCATGTGGTCGTTCTGAAACATGTCTCCCCAATTTCTCCTACACGTACTCGATAAGATTTAAGTCGGGAAAACGGGCAGATCAGTCCATTCGATGAATATCCTCTCGTCCCAAGAGCTGCTCCACCAGCGTTGTTCGAAGCGGTCGCACATTGTCAACCATAAAAATGAAGTCAAAGCCGAATGCACCACTGAAAAGAAAGATATGGGAAAGGAGAACGATGTTAAAATAACGTTAACTAGTACTTCTACCACATTCATCAATTTCGAGATCAGTACGCCTATGCAAAATTTTGCCTCCCCACATTATAACTGGCGAAACGCTAAAACGATCTCTTTCGACAACATTCCTGGGTGCATTACGTCTTCCCCCATCTCGCCATATGAGCGTACCTCCGGATTGCTTCTCAGACTGAATGAGCTGTCATCCGAGAAGACAACGCGGCCATAAACCTCGTTGGTGCTGTCCTTAAATTATTGTTACCTTTATACAAGCTGCTGTGTGGTTGAGAAAAGAACACGACGTAGGGGATACCGACGCACGTTTACTCATAGGGTCACCTTTACGCAGAGTAATTTTCTGGGGTAAAGTTTTCATAGACAGCTGCTGAAGATGGAAGATCAGTTTAAAAATTGTGCAAATGGCTCTGAGCACTATGGGACTTAACAGCAGAGGTCATCAGTCCCCTAGAACTTAGAACTACTTAAACCTAACTAACCTAAGGACATCACAAACATCCATGCCCGAGGCAGGATTGGAACCTGCGACCGTAGCGGTCGCGCAGTTCCAGATGGTAGCGCCTAGAACCGCCCGGCCACTCCGGCCAGCGGGAAGATCAGTACTGTCATCTACTGGGGGCTGTCAAAGTTAACGGCAGCAGCTGATTGCATGTCTTAGCCCTAATAACATACATGTGTTTTTGAGTAAGGTGAGTAAATTTCGTTACTCAAATATCGAAGCTCGTAGGGAGCATAACTTTTGGGATTGAGAAAAGACAAATACATGTTCTTTCACATTACATTATTCTGAATTACTAGGTACATTTGTACAATTTGAAAGCCTTAAAGCTACTATTGTACTTTCGAAAATATTTCAAACATACTAATGGATCACAGTTATGTTGGAACACATTGATGTTTGTTTTTGCATTGACTTCCTAACAGATACCACAATCAACAAAAATTGAAGACAACAACAGTTGCAAACAAAACTTACAACCACGAAGCAACAGGAGAATAAAGGATAGAAATTGCTAGAAAAGCTGTTTGAACCTAATGAACCTTAAGCGGAAAGAAGTAATTCCACGAGAGCAAGGACTGATAAAGGCAAGAAACAGCTGAAAGCAACAATGAAGGAAGATGTGGATGGAAGTACTTCTGAAGTCATCATTAGTTTTGTGCCCAAAGGCGGGTTTTCACTAACCCTCCACGCTCTCCTCTTTTCTGCCATCCTCTTCAGGTCCACGTAGCTTCTGCTTCCCTTTATGTCCTCTCTCCTGCTTACTCTTAATCTACCCTCGCAAACTCTTAATTACAAGACGTCTGTTAGCAAACACTCCCGTCCCAACGAACTCATAATTCAGTTTTTCTTCCTTAGTGTTATAACTTTATTCTTACAAAATGAAACGACACAACCTATCAAAAAGAAATCAAGGATGGGTCCAGTTCCTCAGATATAAGAGGTTGGTTCACGACGATTGTGCCACAAGAATGTCATTAGCCTATCGTATTATTCAATTATAATTCCACTCCTGAACTTTCTTTTATTTGCATCACAGCTTCTTTGACATACAGGCTGAACAGCAGGGGGTAAAGACTGCAACCCTGTCTTACACCATTTTTAATCCGAGCACTTCGTCCTTGGTCGTACACGCATGTTACCTTCTAGCCTCTTGTACGTATTGTATATTACCTCTGTCTCCCTATAGCTTACCACTATTTTTCTCAGAATTTCGAACATCTTGCACCATTTTACATTGTCGAACGATTTTTCCATGTCGACAAATACTATCAAAATATCTTGATTTGTCTTTGGTCTTGCTTCCATTATCTACCACAACGTCAGAATTGCCTCTCTGTTGCCTTTACCTTTCCTAAACCCAAAATGATCCTCAACTAACACATCCTCAATTTGCTTTCCAAATCTTTTGTATATTATTACTATCAGCAGTTTAAATGTATCAGCTATTACGCTGATTCTGCTATAATTCCCGCTCTTATCAGCTCCTATAGTCTTCGGAATTGTTTGGTTAATATTTTCCCGAAAGTCAGATGGTATGTCGGCAGACTCATGCATTCTACACACCAATGTGAACAGTCGTTTTGTTCCACTTCCCTCTATGATTTTAGCAATGCTAATGGAATGTTTTCCATACCTTCTGCCTTATTTGGTCTTACGTCCTCCAAATCTCTATTACATATTCTGATTCTAATACTGGACCACTATCTCTTCGAAATAGACTCCTGTTTCTGCTTCCATCACATCAGTCAATTCCTCCTCCTCATAGAGGACATCAATGTCGTCTTTCCATCCATCCGCTCTCTCCTCTGCATGTAACAGGGGAATTCCCGTTGAACTCTTGTTGTGACCATCCTTGCTTTTAATTTCAACGAAGTTTATTTTGGCTTTTCTATATGCCGAATCAGTCCTCCCAACAATGATTTCTTTTTCTATATCTTCATTCTTGCAGCCATGTCGTCTCAGCTTTAATACACTTCCTATTTATTTATTTCTCAGCGACTTTTGTTTCTGTGTTTCCATGAACATTTTTGTACTTCCTTCTTCCATCGATCAACTGAAGTATTTCTTCTGTTAGTCATGGTCTCTTTACAGTTACATTCTTTGTACGTAAGTTTTTCTTCCCGACTTCTGTGATTGCTCTTCCATTCCTCTTCAACTGTCCTGCCTACTGAGCTACTTCTTATTGCTATATCTATTGTCTTAGAGAACTCCAAGTGTATCTCGTCATTCCTTAGTACTTCCGTACGCAGCTTTTTTTCGTATTGATTCCAAATCCCAGATGGCACTTCGAGCGGATAGAGTAACACTAGAGATCTGAAAAGCTAGTGTACATTTCATACGACCTCAGTCAGCACACCATGTACTGTTTGTGATCCGTCTCTCAGAGACGGAATAAGTTTCTAGTTACTCAATGGTTTGCATCACGCTTCACCTAGCCATAGTTTGACTTTCTAGAGAAATAATTTCCAGTGTATATCTTAGGAGTTAGGTTTCACGAGTGATACTGCTAAGTGCTTGATGTCGAGATGTATTGCGTAAATAGTGTCATATTCTGGCAAACCATGTAAGAACACATGTGCTCTTGTAATCCCAGAGTCTGGAGATGTGTGTAGAAAGAAAGTAAGCAGAAGCAGTGACGCCTTTTTGCCGACGGGAAGCAACCCAGCCTTTGTACAACAGTCTACACGGTATATGTACGAGTGTCTGGTGGTCGCTACTACATATCCTATCGTGAATAAGGTGTAGTAGATTCAGCACATCGATAGCCATGAGTGAAATGAAAGACTTTTTTTATGTGGAAAATTATATGTGCTATAGATACTGAGGCTCATTCCAGAACCATAGTCGTAAAGAGAAGACGTATCCGGAACATTGCTCTGTGTCAGACTACAGCAGGAATTCTAATATTTCATTGTAGTTACACTGATAAATATGTGTCTGGTTCCCAATAGTCTTGTGACTCTGGTCTTACATTTGCCACAGACGGCCCCTGCCAGGCAGACGACACTCAAGATTCCCCTGTGTACCATATAACATACACAAGCACTTGCACGCGCAACCAAGAGGAAAACAATTCTTCAAAATAAACAGAACTTGCTAGAGATTAATACAAACCTATTTCTGCAGAGGTCGCCTCACAGACACAGGGGAAGTTGGAGTACTCCGACCATCTCCGTCGGCTTTATAAGGCCAGCGCAGCGGCAGTACAGTTAGTTCCTCGCTGAGCTAGGACCAGCTCCGACGGACCTCACCGACGCTCTTGATGAATGGTCGTCTACATGTTATTTGTTTTCCTTGTGTGTATATAGTGATTGTTCGAGAAGTGTAGTTCAGTTTCAATAAACGACATTATACTGAGTGTTCTACAATACTGAGTATAGTGGAACGAACCGACGACCATCATGGTTACGACAGCAGCACCTATGGAATGGCAACAGTTCTTTCAAGGACTTCTGCACAAGTTTTTGGTAACTCAGACACAACTGATCGCCGAAATTCGAAGCCTCCACCGCCCCACGACGCCACCGCCGTTCCAAGTATTCAACGATGAAGTTGGAGAATGGGAACCATACGAACGACATCTCCAGCAACACTTCACAATTCGTGAAGTCACCCAAGAAGACAGGCAGTGCGCTTTTTTCTTGTCATGGAACCAATGGAACATGTATGTCCTGCTCGCGAAACTACAGCCGCTGGACGCCGACTCCCTCACCTTCACCGCAATCTGTGCGACGTTAAATGCCTACTACAAACGCCGATTTCATGTCCTCGCAACCCGCGTCGAGATCTACCAATGCCGGAAGAAACCCCAGCAGACCTATCGCCAGTGGGCCGCAGAGATGCAAGGTCTCAGCAGAAAATGTAAGTTTCACACACATCTATCCAAGGAATCATACGCTGATGACATGGTGCGTGACCATTTGATACAGGCAGCGCCAGTCACCGCTTTCCGCCATGACGCCCTCAAGTTAGAAGACGCGTCCCTCGAGCAGGTCATAGAACTCGCCTATAAGTCCGAAATTTCTACCGCCGCCAATCGTCGACTGGAATCTTGGGCAGATGTAGCAGCAATCCGTGACGACACAACAACGCACACCAAAGACGTCGCATCAATCCAGGGCTTAACGCCGCGCTCCTCCGCCGCCGCGGTCGGAGACCGCCTCCACAAAAGACGCCGAATCGCACCATCCCGGCCGGAGCCAGACGCCAATGCAGAAACAACACAACCAGCAACGTCGTCGTGGGGATCGTCTCTGCCTGCCCTTCTGCCCCACCTTCTATTCAACACGTGATAGAGAAGATTGCCCAGATCGCTGGGCGCATTGCACACACTGTGGCAGTGAAGGCCATTTAGCGTCCGTTTGTCGCACAAAAACACGTACTCCAGCAACCGCGAGCCAGGCCATATCCAGACAGCTGGAACAACACCCCAATGGACTTCAACCAGGTAGACAACTCATCGACAAAAATTTTTTTTATAGACGTAACTATCAATGACAAGCCTCTGCGTCTGCAAGTGGACACAGGCTCAGCAGTATCCTTGATTAATTACACTTCGTATGCCAACATCGGTTCACCACCCCTCTCTGCAGCCCCTAAGCACCTACTAGCGTACAATAAGCAAGAGTTAGATCTCCTAGGACAATTCCTGGCTCAACTCAAGTACAAATCGGTTCACCATCCTGTCACATTTCTGGTTGTCAACAATTCCCCCACAGCAGACTTATTTGGACTGGACGCCCTCTGCTTATTCGGATTTTCCATTGTGGACGATGTTCACCTAGTGTCTCAGCACGTTCCTTTTCCTGAAGTTGATCCACTCTGTCATGAATTCCAGGACCTTTTTCACTGGGCATAGGCTGCGCCAAAGACTTTGAGGACTCCCGCCAACTCCGTCCCGCTGCCCGGCCCTGCTACTTCCGGGCACGCCAGGTACCAGGGGCACTACAACAGCCGCTCAAAGAAGAACTCCAACGTCTTCAAGATGAGGGGGTTCTCCAGCCCGTGCGGTTCAGCTTATGGTCCATGCCTTTAGTCATCGTGCAGAAGCCAGGCCGCCGCCTTCGCCTCTGCAGTGACTTAAGTCTACAGTCAACCCACAGCTTCTCGTTGACGACTATCCCCTTCCGTGACTGGAAGATCTTTTTCGCAAATTGGCAGGGGGCTCCTGCTTTACCAAAATCGACCTAGCAGAAGCATATCTCCAACTCCCTCTTGATCTTTCCTCCTGACAATACACTATTATAAATCATCCTTTCTGCCCCTTCCAACTGGAACTGGGTAACCTCTTTTGATGCTAGTCAGTTGTTAGGATGAGCGTTACTGCAAAGGGCATTTGATTCTAAGCCATTATGTCAGAGTGAAAAACACTATATAGATTACTTTTTCTCTCTTAACCACATGTGGGCAGGGTGGGTTCTTCCTTGGCTGGGATATGAGGTAGAATGAAACAGCATTTTTACATAAGATAACTTTGATTGAAAGATTTGTACAGTGCTTTCCTTACTTGAATGTTATGGCTGGGAGAGCGGCAGCTATGTCGTTTGCGAAGCCTCTGCTGCATGAGTGGCGGCGTCTGATTACGCCTGACGGTGTGTATCTCGTGTCGCCGTTTCGCCCAGTTGACTGGAGACGCGCATCATGCGGAGGTCCGTTTAGTTAATGAGAACGAAGTCGTGAGTCGGATGATGATACCTTGGATGTGGCGTCTATGCAGCTGCGTGTGACAGTGTTGTGCATCGACCAGCGGAGTAGTGCGGTAGGGGATGGCCAGTGTCCCGGACTCAAACAACGAACTCCAGCTTGCCCGTCTTCGGCTGTCAGATCTTCCTCACCAGCTCACAGGTGACTGCTGATGTGAGGCCGTCTCCTTCCTGTTCTCACGAGTCACCCGGGTACGTAAAAATCAGTCTTCGAATACCTTCTAACTTCTGTCTTCTGGCGGCGAGGCTGCTGCTTGCTATTCCATTACAGCGGCAGACTTGGTGCTTCTGTGTATGATGTAGTCTCTTCCTGCATGACGGTCTTCAGTACCGAAACTGAATTGGAAACTACTACTCCTGTCGGGCCCACTGCGACTCACATATTTATTTACTTCAGTTCACTGGAGGTGAACGACTTCACGGTCATTGCCTTTTCTTTCACGTTGAAAAGCTTCTCGAAGAATCTTCTTAACGTCGGTAATTGGCTCTGGGAATGTAGGCAGGGGCCTTTGATCACATGTGACAATTGAGAAACACATGAGCCGGTCGGGCGATGCCCTGATGGCTGAATCGACAGCTTCCGCTTATGTGGGGAGGGCGATGGCTTCTCCTGAACGTGCTGACTTCACGGTCATTGCCTCTTCTGCTCTGCCCACTGTTTGCCAGTGTGTAACTCTTCTAAACTAAACTTTTTTATTTACTTTCTAATATCTACTTCACTTTACATTGATTTCACTAATTGATTTACCTATCTTAATTACCACTCAACACAACTAAACCGACTCATGTTCGATTTAGCTAGTGCTCCTGCAATCGTTCAAACATACCTTGAACAATTTCTCACTGACATCCCAGGGTCCTCCTCTGGGGTCCTCCTCCGAAGAGCACATAGCCAACCTCCGACTCCTCTTCCTCCGCCTCCTAACTGCAGGTCTGATATGTAACATTTCTAAATGTTCCTTTTTCCAACAATCTATTTCCCAGAACGGCATTTCTCCATCTTTCTCTTATATCGACGCCATTAACAACCTGCCCCGTCCCCGTGACCTTCTTCAGTTGAAATCCTTGATTTTATTGATTATTACAGCATCATATTTGTTAGCAAAGAAATTAAATTCATCCTTAATATCTTAGTGCTTAAGCGTCGTAAAATTATGTGCATTTTCGTCATATTTGTCCGTCGCTCCCATCTTTCCATATTCAAATCTAACACCGTCGGTTTGAGTATATTGGGTGCGCCACTTGCACATCCGACCAAAGTACGGCCTAGTCAGAAGAACACGACGGCGTATCCAACGCCTCGGACGTGCACGGCGATTCCGGCCCATCGTCTTCATCCGACGATATGCAAATAGTCTCCGCTTCGGCCTCCACGTCCGACGTGTCCGACGCCATCTCCTCCTTAACATTTAAACAATGGATTATTTGGCAGTCGGCGTGTATAACGTTCAGTCGTGATATGAGAGCTTCGTCATAATATTAAAGTCATTGGACACAAATATTACAAGTCCTCTATGCTTAATAACCATACCCGGCTTGTTTTTGACATTAACAGTGACAGGACGTCCTTCAACAATACGCTTCAAAGTACAAGCAAAAGGACGCCAACGCAACCAGTCAAACTCTTCAAACAATATAACATTGTGTATGCGAGGATCGTAACCACCGAAACCGAATTCTGAACAAAACGGCATATATACATGTTGCTTACGTGACAGAATTTTTTCAATTAAGGTGGATTTGCCAATAAATTTCGTATTACAGGAAATTCGTTCCTTCTGCAGGTCAAGTGTTAGCACCCCTGTACCACCTCTATCGCAAAAATGTCCCATTCTGTTGGACCTCAGTCTGCGAGACCGCCTTCCATACCCTCAAACAGCAGCTCCAATCCGCTGTATGTCTCATGCCTTATGATCCAAATCTTTCTTTGATATTTGCTACGGATGCCTCTGAGTATGATGTGGGCGCCGTCCTGTCTCACAATTTGCCGGATGGCACAGAGTGCCCCATAGCATACATCTCAAAAGCTCTCTCCACAGCACAAATCAAATATTCCCAAATCGAGAAAGAAGCACTTGCCATGATTTTTCCCTGTTCCAAGTTCTATATCTTTCTCTATGGCAAGTCCTTTCACATTATTACTGACCACAAACCGCTCCTCTCTTCATTTGCGCCTAACGCGCGATTACCGACCAAAACATCCCAACGTCTCCAGCGTTGGGCGTTGTTCCTATCCCAATTTCGCTACACCATGCATTTCCGTACCACCTCCAAGCACGCCAATGCGGATGCCTCGTCTCGTCAACCGCAAGGTCTGGACCTTTCTTTTGACCAATTGGACCTCCTCGGTTTTCAGATTGATGATGACGTTCAAGAGGCCCTGAAGGCATTTCCCGTTACAGCTGTCAAAGTAGCTGCAGCCACTGCAGCAGATTCCCTACTCCAAGTCGTCCAATACTGCGTTCTGCATGGTTGTCCATCCTCGCCACCTCCTCAGGGTCAACGCCACCTTCGGTTGTACTATTCCATCAGACATCAGCTTTCGGTGGTGTACGGAGTCCTCCTTCGCTTAGATTCAGCAGAACTGAGGGTCATCGTTCCGAGATACCTGCAGCCGACGATCCTCCACATTCTTCACCAAGGGCATTGGGGGATCGTTTGCACCAAATCCATCGCTAGAAGGCATTTTTTTTTATTGGCCTCATGTCTGACATCACAGAGATGGTGCAGCGCTGTACCGTCTGTGCCCAACAATTGCCCCGTTCCCCTAAAGTTCCTTCCCTGGCCTATGCCAAACGGACCCTGGGAATGCATCCACCTTGACTTCACGGGACCATTTCTGGGCCACCAATGGCTCCTAGTCACGGATGCATTTTCCCATTTCCCATGCATTGTTCGGTGTTCAGCAATCACCACACACATTACCTTATCAGCCCTCGCAAAAATATTTTGCTTGGAAGGATTACCAAAAGCGATAGTCACAGGCAATGGACCACAATTTTGAAGCCAGGAGTTCTTCTCCTTTGGCACCGACAATGGCATCCAGCATCATCTTACCCCGCTCTTCCATCCCCAATCCAATGGGGAAGCGGAATGCCTGGTCAGAACTTTCAAGACACAAACGCTCAAATATACCAGAGACCACTCCCTTGAAGATGCTCTGATTCTATTCCTCAGATCCTATCGAGCCACTCCGATAGAGGACAAAAGCCCAGCATAAACACTCCAGGGCCGCCAACCCAGGACCCTCCTACATCTTCTCTTTCCCTCTCCGAGAATTCAGATTCCTCCTGGACAGTCCCAGTTCTTCCCTGGCTCCTTAGTCTGGACCTGAGGTTTTGGCACTAATGAAGGTTGGCTGCCCGCTGTCATCCAGCGTTCCCAGGGTCGCCAACTTTTTGATGTCATCTTGGATGGCCCCATAGTCTGTCACTATCGATATCAATTGCGTCCTCACTACTCTGCGCCACCTGCACCGCACCCTACGATGTGGACAAGCGCCACCTCTACAACCCATTCCGGACCACCTACACAGACACCTTCACTAATGCCATCTCATCGTTGCATGGGTGACGTTTCAGGGCATCAGAAGCCGCCACCAGCACCACCAACACAGCAACCACAGCTGACGGACCAGCTGCCCGGCCCCTCTTCAGCGCCTCCCCAACAGCCAATAGTCACCGATGAAGACAAACCAATGACACTGGTCCCACCCATGCCGACGTCACAACCAGTACCCCTGCCAGCCTGCATCGCAGGACGTACAGCACCATACTCTCCAAGAGGCAGCGTCAACAGCCTCCTCCAGGGAGCCGGAGCCGCAGATCTCCACGACGTAGCAGCTATCGATCATTGGCGCAGCTCCCCCCCCCCCCTTACCCGGAAGGGAGGTATGTTACATCTGCCACAGACGGCCCCTGCCAGGCAGACTACACTCAAAACACCCCTGTGTACTATATAACATACACAAGCACTTGCAGGCGCAACCAAGAGGAAAACAATTCTTCAAAATAAACGGTACTTGCTAGAGACTAATGCGAAACGTTTTCTGCAGAGGTCGCCTCACAGACACAGGGAAAGTTGGAGTACTCCGCCGACCTCCGCCGACCTCCGCCGACCTCCGCCGACCTCCGCCGGCTTCATAAGGCAAGCGCAGCAGCAGTACAGTCAGTTCCTCCCTGAGCTAGGACCAGCTCCGACGGACCTGACCGACGCTCTTGACGAATAGTCGTCTACATGTTATTTGTTTTCTTTGTGTGTTTATAGTGATTGTTCGAGAAGTGTAGTTCAGTTTCAGTAAATGACATTATACTGAGTGTTCTACAATACTGAGCATTCTTCATCTGGAGATGGCCACAGTTCCCATAGGAGCAAGGAAGCAGGTCAGGTTCGGATACAGTAGTGCCTTCGTTCCGAGATGGGACTTGCCCATCCCTTGTACATCAGTTCAGAGTGTTCAAGAAAGGATATGGCTTATGACGATTTGGGTTGCAGCTTCCCCTGGGTGGGTGAATTGTGAACTAATACCCAGTTTCCATTGAGATTCCTTTTGGCCCGTTTGTGTTGCATGTGTACTATGTGGTACTTTGAGAAGATTCAATACGAAGAGTGTTCGTGCTGGGAGTATTGATAGCGTTCTCCCAGGATGTGGGGTCGTCCACCACCGGCTGGCCTCTCTCTGGCTGACACACTCTACAGCAACTGGGGTCACGGGCCACGTTTATCGTGGTAGTTTCCTCCGTCGACGCCGCACAGTAGCAAAGTGAATATGTGGCAAGTATTTGAAATGCTCTAGATCACTTTTGCTGGACTTAACTGTAAGTCCAATATGGAACTCTGTAAAAAATACTTTTTTGACGCTGAAAGTCTCATCTGCAGAAAAAAAGGGTGGACAGTGCTTCCACACCGGCAGCATTAGTAATTTGGCGAGTAAATTCAGTAAGAGTTAATCAGAATGCTCCAATCATCCACAAGACGTCCTTTGTGTTGGGGCATAGGAGCCTCTAAGTAACAGTGAGAACATTTGTGTTTCTGAGATGTTTGTTGAAAGCAGGACTTAACGATTTCCATGATGGGTAACGCACAATGAACGGGGTGCATCATTAAGAGCATCAGAAAGAATGTGATATATGTTATTAAGGGCTATTTTTGTAAGCAGGTCAAGTTTTGACATGAATTTTCATTCAGACACGTTGAGACAGGAAAGCTCTTGCAAAAGCGATTGTTAACTATTTCTGCAGCACTTTACAATTTCAGAGAGGTCAACTTGGCTCTTATTTAGATAGCCATGTGAGGTGCATATAACACTGAGAACCTTTTAGATCATGATTTGCCACGAGAAAATTTCACAGCGATGTGCCAGCCCTGCTTGGCAGGGAAATGTGTGCATGTCTAGATGCATCTCATACGTCCCGTTAGGATCGCTGGGAACAGTGCACCCTGAGCTATTCTGGGAAGCACTGGAACAGATTTCTATAGCATGAGCTGTGGCGTCAGTATCGAAAGGTATAGAGGTTTCACACCAGCAACAGCAAACACGCACATGCAACCCAGAGGGTGACTTGGCTCTCATTTACGTAGACATGTGACATAAATATAACACTCGAAGAACGCTAACTGTATACCTAAAAATAGACATGATTTTCACCTGCTTGCTTTAGGTAGCAGTGTCGTGAGAGCAATGGTTCGCACTCCGGCGCCAGCTTCCATCTGGTGGTGGCTCGTGTGGCGTCTCGCATGTCCCGTTAGGACCGCTAGGAACAATGCACCCTGAGCTATTCTGGGAAGCACTGGAACAGATTTATATAGTGCTGGACCCGCAATTCTGAGTCACCGTGCCAGCAAAGGTGCCTAGGTGAACACGGATTTCGACAGGAATTCCTCAGGTGTAAAGAATGGAAGGGATACCGCCTCCTCATCTTTGTGGGACCGGAACTGATACCTGCACATGGTTCGGCAGCGCTCGATGTAATTACTTCTCACAAGACCTGCATCTTTCCAAACAGCAGAGAATTATGAACAAGAGAAATCCAAGTCTTACAAACTGAGTCTTTTATTAAAAAAAAAAAAGAAAAAAACTATATACACCAAAATTTCCTGTTATGAGATCCTTCCTCTTCACCAAAGTGTCACCAATTTCCATATATTCGATATGCGCCATATGCAGTTCGCATTCTTGCCATTCATTACTTGATGTCGTGTAATAGTGGTAGTGGCATCTCGATTTCTTCTTGAGTTAATGCTGCCACTGAGTACTAGTATTGTTTGGCTACGAGTGGCAGCAGCTGTGAATATCAGTAGCCAGTACTGTGGTACTATCTTAGTGTGTGTCAGGCAGTTAGGTTTCGGATGAAGCAGTGAGGAGGTCTGCAGCGTAGAGGCAGGCTGGGACCACTAGCGGCGTGCAGGCACTGTCCGACCGAGCAGCTGTAGCCGACGACAGAAGCCAGAACGTTTGAAGTTTAGTGAACCGTGTCCAGTACTGAAACCTCCACTGTTTGAGATCTCGCTGTTATTTGTGTGTTGCTGTTCCCAGGGTCGGTGAGGTCAACAGCAACAAGTGGAGTCGGTCTGGTTGGCAGAAGCTATTAGCTGCCTTCTACTCCTTGATGTTAGTTTGTATTTAGTATTATTCTTATTAGTGAAGTGCAACCAACAGTATTTTCTGCCTTGTGGCCGCTAACGCCCCAGTTACCTGCAATGGGGGTTAGCGTTCCTCGTTCTGTTGATGTTGTCTGACACAGCTTGTAGTTCGATGGCCTCTTGAATTGTACCGTGCATATGTTTTAGGGAGGTTTACCTTGGTTCTAGTGTTTCCTTCGGCCTTGGGTGTGTTTTGAAGACGTGGTGCAGTCCGTCTCTTCGCCCTTGCCTAAAAATATTCCATTGTGATCGGACGTTAGGCGGATTGGTTAGTCGGTTGGTCAGCACTTAAGCTACCCCTAGTGTGAGTTGCCATCCTGTTATGTGAGTACAACTCTTGTCTGCCTGTCTCATCGCTTACACAGCTGCAGTCATCTTCCTCAGGTCAATCCAGGGAGCACTGTCTGTGGATCACTCCATCTCATTTGCACAAGTAGTCATAATTGTTTAAAATTTGCTGTGATGTTTTAACATGTTATTGTCTTCCCCCCTTGTAAATCCGGCCTTAAGCCCTTGTTTGTTTGTAACCCTGTTTGTGGCCATCAGCCAACAAATAATTTTCAGTCCTGCTTTAGTGAGGCCTTCAGCCATCACTAAAGCTTGTTACAAGTTATTAAGATTATTAGAAAGGGTTTCAATATTTTTAAAGTGTAATTGTCCAACTTATTTGTAATTCAAGCCTTCAGCCCTTGTGTATTCTGAAATTGCTTGTGGCCTTCCGGCTACGAATAGTTTCCAACCCTCTTGATCAGGCCTTCAGCTGTTGATTGTGTGTAACATTGTTTGTGGCCTTCAGTCGATCAATAATTTGCAATTTTTATTAATAAGGCCTTCAGCTTTTACTATAGCTTGTTACTGTTTTGATTCTTAAGAAGAAAAGATCTTAGTATTTGTTAATGTGTAACTGCCTTCCTCACTTGTAATTCAGGCCTTCAGCCATTGTGTATTCCGAAATTGCTGCTGGCCTTCAGCTGTTAATTGTTTGTAACATTGCTTATGGCTTTCAGCTGACAATAGTTTCACTTAAGTCTTGATAAGACCTTCAGCTGTCGCTATAACTTGTTACAGTTATTAAGATTGTTAAAAGCGCTTTTAGTATTTTTAACATGTAATGGTCCACCTTATTGGTAATTCAGGCCTTCAGGCGTTGTGTATTGAAATTCCTTCTAGCCTTGAGCTGACGAATAATTTTGAACCTTCTGAATCATTCCTTGTGGCCTTCAGCCAACAATAACTTGCAACTCTTCTAATAAGGTTTTCAGCCACTAGTGTAGTGAAATCTTTAAAAATGATTGCTGTGTGTTTTGTTTTTTAAAAATAAAGTGTATGTGTTTTATGTGCAACCAATGGTAACTGATTAGGCCCTGTCCACACCTTCCCTGGTTTCCCTAAGTACCGCATCTCACCATACACAACCTTCAATCCTCTAATTTGTTTAAATAAACAATTTCTGTACATCGTCTAAATTGTTTAAACAATATTCCATACACAGCAATCGATTTCCAAATTCTTTACGTAAATAAATAAACTATTTTCTATACACTGCCATAAATAACTAAACAATATTCTATACAGTGTCGAAATTGTTTAAACAATATTCCATACTACTGCAATCGAATTCCCTCCAAATGACCGATCAACTGAGCATTTTCCCCGCCAATTTCCTGAAGGGAGCGTGGGAGGGGAGGGCGTTTATCAGAGGGGGAGAGGTTAATTAATTGAAAAACCTAGTTAAGTTGTCAGTCAAATTGATAAGAGTGATAGTGGCTATTCCAGTAATTCAGGCCTGAAAGTGTACCTGTAGCAGTGAGGGAGAGGTTTCCTGAGGGGAGGAGAGGAGTGGGAGGGGTTGGGGGAGCAACAGGTTAAGGACCTGTCAATCAAAGGAGAACAATAGGTTAAGTACCTGTCAGTCAAAGGAGAACAATAGGCTTGTCCCTGTATGCATACATGCCCCTCATGTAGGCAACCGATACCAGCGCATTGCACCAAAAACTGCTTTGGTCGTCTACTAATGTTGAGAGTGTGTGCCATTGCCGTCAGCTAGTCGATACATCAAATGGGTAACTGTCATCTCTGCATTTGTATACACCGTCATTGCACGATCCGAATCTGTGATCGACTCCAAATAGTATTTGCAACATTCATACTGATCGCTCGAACAATTGATATTACTTATAAACAAGCAGTGACGTACGTGGCATGGTAACATGACATGTAAAACAATTGCGGTGCAGAATATAATCAAACATCACCACGAGTGCATATTCTTCATGATTTTAACCCTATTTTCTTGTATCTGTCTGGAGATAATGAATTGGAGGAAATGAGTTGTAACATGGAAACAAAGTTCACATAACATAATTCTTTCTTCTGCCTGTGAGGAATGTGTCCTACAATTTGTCGCATACATTTTTGCGTGATTCTCATTAACGTTTAAAAACCTCCGAAGTAACGTAGACGATACTAAGAAAGCAATTTAATATAAGAAACAAGGGGTCACAAATGTCGCAAAATACCCAAAAAGTGAATGACATATGTTGAACATGTGAGCTCACCAGAAGACGTACATCGTGATACGTGCAGCGGTTGAGCTTCTCTGTCGTACCTGATAATCCAGAACCAAGTCAAGTTTTCAGGTCGGTGTGGCATTGGGCCTGCATGCACGACCTCAGCTTGTGGATCTCAGGGTTCAAATCGTACCTCTGGCAGGAAGTATTCTCTCAGTTACGATATACAGTTACGTGTTTACATTGAGATAAGATTTAATATTTTATTCATCGGCCTCTTGATTTGCACTGGTTTATTGCAAATTACAGTACAACAAAAACCTACCGTAATGCGTAACAAGTAACTGAGTATAAGCTTCCGAATTGGGCCATTACCAGCAAATAACCTGCGTTTTGTTTGCTATATAACATCTGTAAACAAAAGAAGAAGCGAAAAGCGGAAGGAAAAACAAAATAAGAACAGGTTTTACTTGGTCACACTGAGGACAATGATTTTGTGACTTCTGTATTTACAATAGAACAGATTTGCAAATGGAGTTACAAATTTCCACGGTTTTCTAGAAAGCAAGTATTGCATCACTCTCCAAGCTAAATCGCTGCTCATGCGGGGAGGTACATAGTCTGGTGACGTCACCTGTACAACATTTCTCATCAATGTTTGGAATATTTTCCGACATTTGCAATATTTTCGTTAATTTTAGTTATGAACCAAAACTAAAGAGATTGGGACCGAATAGAATGCGTTAAAGAAGATAATTAAATTTTATTTTCACATGACTGCAGGTCGTTTCCTGTGTGAAATTTTCTAAAAATTGGTCCTGCACATAGAGAAACTTCACATTCTGCACACCAGTAAGAGGTCTCTTTGAGAAGGCCTCTCCCTTCCTCCTTCGTCACCTTGTTTCTTGTAGGGAACATAAGCAGTGAGGCACGCAATGTCAAAAAGCAGGAAACATCTTTTGATAAATTTTCAGCTTGTATGCTTGTAATTCCTGACGATACATAGTTTTCTCAAGATGCCATCCTTCGAATTTCTCTCCTACAATGTCTCTCTTGTTTGTTTACGACGTTACGTATACGTCCATTTACATTAGCCAATTTTTCATTTTATGTTTCGCACCATTGTGCCGACAACTTTGGTATTCTTACTCATTAGTTTGTTAATCTAATGTGGGCTAGTGTACCAGCTGTAGCGGTAAATATAATAACCTTTTCCGATCAAATAATGAGTAAGCTCCAAAACAATCTGGGAAGTTAATTTCCCTTCGGGATAATGACTGCTGCAATGTAAGTACTTTGAAGTATAAATAATGAACAATATTTGGCTGACAAGAGTCTCTGTCTAGAGGATGAACCATTAAGTAATATAATGGCCAGTACAAAAATAGTAATACGCCGATAACGTTATTCCTGTTAAAGGATGATTGAGACAGTGACTGTACGCAATGAGAAGGTATCAGACTCTTTCCAACTCAGGAAAAGATTGTTACTGAGATTAAACGATAGCCGAACAAGCATTAATCGAACAAAGCTTCTCTTGGTAATCAAGTAAACTGTAATTACATTAAAAAAAACTTTCACCAGCCTAATTAGTCACAGTTGCACTAGCAACTTAACTATGAGGGTTAACTTTACTTGATTCTGAACATCTGTTTTGTTAATAATATATACAGGACACTAGCACAATTTAGCTAGTAATGTCTCAGTCAACTAACTTAACTACACTGGAGAAGTATTAACGTGTTTAGGCAACAACTGGCTCTCAATAACACTTACTACCTGTACATTAGAGAAGGAAGATGATGATAATTACAAGTAGATGATTACTAATGGTGCAGCAGTACTAAGATGGACAAGAAGTCCTTTTGTAAGTATAATTATAGGGAATTACTACTATTGAAATAATTATGAAGTAATAGTACCTTTTACACTGAATAATCACACCTTATATTATTAGCTCAAATGGAATATGTGGCACATGGATCTAATAGAGTTTGTTTATGTTTGATAGCTGTTACTGTAGTATGATATTTAAATTTGACTCAACACTTAGCATGGCGACCCAGAAAATAATTTATCGTTAGATTTAGAGCATGGCTGGACACTTCAGTCGCTACAGAAAAAGGGAAACACTGTTAACAACATAACACATGAAATTTTAAACACTATTATTCCAATTAAATGAGACTTGTAACTGAACACTTTATTTGTCGATTCATGAAAACTACGTTGAGTATTTCAAAATTTATGTTCACTAAATAACTATGTACTTTACAACTCGATATAGTTTGTTAACGTTTGTTAATGGAAAAAATTGCTTTTCAATTCACTAAAACAGGATAATCAGGTTCATCATGACATTTGGGATAGGACCGTGTCTAGGTAAATGACTAAGACTAAAATACGGTTTCTCACCAGTAAATTTGCGGAACACGAAAATACTATTGAAAACGAAACCACGTAAATGGTCCATGAAATGTTACAGTAATCAACTTATAACTTTGGCTCAAGGTGGTGTCAGCGTCGATCTCATGTGCTATTCAAAAAAGGGTGCAAAAATATACATATCTCTTTCTGTGCAACAAGCTCTGAAATATCTCATTGGTGTCAGATATTCATAGTGCAGAACTAACCAAAGCATGACATCAATAATAAGCCGCTCTACTTCTGCATCCGAGGCTTTATTACGCACTGAAGAGCAAAGGAAACTAGTAAACATGCCTAATACCGTGCAGGGCCCCAGCGAGCAAACGGAAGTGTATCAACGCGACGTGTTACTGACTCGATAATGTCTGAAGTATAACTGGAGGGAACTGACACCATGAACCCTCCACAGCTGTCCATAAATCCGTTAGAATGCGACGGGGTGGAGATCTCTTCTGAACAGCACTTTGCATGGCATTCCAGATATGCTACATAATGTTCGTGTCTAGGGAATTTGGTGGCCAGCAGAAGCATTTAAATTCAGCAGAGAGTTCCTGGAGTCACACTATAGCAATGCTGGACGTGTGGGGTGTCGCGTTGTCCTGCTGGAATTGCCCAAGTCCGTCGGAATGCGCAATGGAGATGAATGGATGCAGGTCTTCAGAAAGGGTGCTTAAGTACATGTCACCTGTCAGAGCCGTACGTAGACGTATCAGGGGTCCCACATCACTCCAACTCCACACGCCCCACAACATTACAGAGCCTCCACCACCTTGAACAGTCCCCTGCTGACCTGTAGGGTCCATCGATTCATGGGATTGGCTCCATACCCGTATACATCCATCCGCTCGAATTAATTGGAAACGAGACTCGTCCGACAAGGCAACGTGTTTCCAGTCATTAACAGTCCAGTGTCGCTGCTGACTGGCCGAGGCGAACCGTAAAGTCTTGTGTCGTGCAGTCATCAAGGGTAGACGAGCGGGCTTTGAAGTCCGATAGCCCATACCGGTGGTGTTTCTTTGAATGGTTCGCTCGCTGACACTTGTTGATGGCCCAGCATTGAAAACTGCAGCAATTTGCGGAGGGGTAGCACTTCTGTCATGATGAACGATTCTCTTCAGTCGTCGGTGGTGCTGTTCTTGCAGGACGTTTTTCCAGTCGCAGCGATGTTGGAGATTTGACGTTTTACTGGATTCCTGATATTCACGGTACACTCGTGAAATGTTACGAAGAAATCCCCACTTAATTGCCACCTCGGAGATGCTGTACTCCATTGCTCGTGCGTTGACTATAATATCATGTTTAAACTCATTTAAATCTTGATAATCTGCCACTGTAGCAGCAGTAACCGCCTAACAACTGCGCCAGACACTTGTTATCTTATATAGGTAGCCGACCACAGCGCCTTATTCTGCCTCTGCGTATGAATACGCATGCCTATACGTTTGTTTGGCGCTTCCGTGTATATTCTTGCAGTTCTTCTCGCTCCTTTCAGCTCAAAGATATAGACTCTTTGCCTGCTAGCCACCGACTGACTCATGCAGAACAGATGCCCTGCAGTTACGCCGTCAGATTCACCTTCTCTGTTTCCGCCTAGCCGTTTCGTTGTGGAGTGACTTCCCTCTTATATGATTACAAATCTACTTTTCCCATTCGTGAACCAGTAAAATATAATGACATATTTCTTTTGTAGCACATTTCTTTCGACATTACATTTATAGATTATTTACAATGATTTAAAATACCATAAATAATCAGTGGAATATTTACGGAGAGCATAGTTATTCACGAATCACATTAAGTAAAAACAGACAAAGAATTCAGACAATACCATTATAGGTAATATCAATAATAGTGTTACACTCATGTTATAACGTCTGCCAACCTGATGCTCCTCGTTCCCAGTAGCTGCAAGCCACAGTATGATGAAGGCAGATACATTTACTCAATCCTCTCACAACTAGAATGCACATTTAATGGGCTAAATTTTGAAAGAATATAAACCCAGGTTGTAAGAAAATTGTATGGCAAAAATTGCAGGACAAATTACTAACATGTAGACGAAGAAAATATGTTACATGAAAAGGACCTGGAAACGCATTTTTCCATGTTGCACCTCATTTTATTCATCACAATCAAGGGAAACACCCACGCACAGAATGAACCTGCATATCACATGCATTTCCTCCTCACAGGAGATGTTCAATATGCCCTCTGTGGGCATTGGTACATGTATAAACCTGCCGTCGTAGATAATCTCGGATGTGCTGATGTATCCTTGGAGTACTGCATATAGTTTTGCAGCCTTCAGTAACAAGGGCACGGCGACTTTCAACATCTTGCAGTGGGACTCCATACACAAGAGCTCCAAATGCCCCCATAAACAGAAGTCCGTTGGATTCAGATCTGGAGAAATGGAGCCTAGATCTGTCTCTACCCATCCCATCTGTCACCGAATCTGTTATTTAGTTGCCGGTGGACGTTAACACAAAACTTAGGAGGTGCTCCATCGTGCGTGAAGTACATGTTTTGTTGCACAGCTTAGGGGCATCTGCTAACAGATGAAGCAATTATTGTCTACGAAATTATAATATTCATTCGTTGAGCAGGGGTGGAATTTTGTGGGGCACTATCAAAAAGTCACCAACAACACTGTCCCAAACATTGACAAAAAAGTTTGTTGAGGACTTGCTTCAACTGTTGTGTGAGGATTGACATCTGGCCACACATGCAGATTGTGAAAATTTGCGATCTGATCTCGCAGAATTTTGGAGAAAATTATTTGTAACATGGAAGCAAAGCATTTCCATACCCATGTTCAGATATCATTGAGCCGTGGCGGGATCGGTGCCAGTAGTATCCTGACATGAGTACGATCGATTTCCTAGTGCAGAGGTTTGAATTGGGCCGGCTCGGGATATAAGCGAGTGCCGACCGCGAGTAAAGGGGAACAACACTTTGAGATCAGAAGGCGGCGGTAATCACATGGTTATACTGGAGGCGGCGGGAGTTGGCCGACGCTGTGCATTCTCCGGCAACTTTGTGAGCTGAGGATGTGCCCGCTTCCTTGGAGGGACTCGTTGTTAAGGTCTAGCGAGGTGATGGTCTGACATCAGACACCCAGTTAAGGACTCTAATTACTAAGAGCGCTTAGATAACTGTGATTGTGTTCGCTCTTGGTACAGTAAGATGTTGCCGGACGCGTGATTTTATGTGTATTCTATGACATTTGATGTCTTTTACGAAACGTGTGCTCTGCTTCCGCATAATATTGGTGTATTTGCAGAATGTTAGTTCATTAGCTATTATTAGCAAGTGTTTAATTTGCTTACGATATCAGTTAATCCATGTAAATATGTCCTCTGCGGGCAATCTGAGTTTTTATTTCTAAAGGCTACCGTGTTGAGCTTTGCAGGCCCAGTATGTGTGTCATGAAGTTCTAGTGAGTGTCGGTTCTCGTGAGCCAGTTCATTTCCCACTCTTAGCGTTAGTTTATCAGGTATTGTTTCACTTAAAGTAAGGACTTACGACTGAAATTAGTTGTTTTTTACCCTTGATTTTATAGTCTTAATTTACTGGTCAATCTTGAATGTTAAAGTTAAGTTTTTTGGCCACCTGTTGTTGGGTGTGGTCGTTGTTTCAGTGAGCTGAGGCAGCGGGCAACCGAAGCGCAGAGGTTCCCTTTAGATAACAAGAGTGGCTTACGGGAGGTGGACTTTGCCTGAGCTCGTGTGTTGATCATCGATAGCGTTTGCTGGGTTCACATTTCGGTGGCCTCCTCGATGTGGGGTTGCAAACGGAGCCACGCCTTGGTTCGAAGTTAAGTATTATCACCCTCAGTCGGTTCCACTGTTCGTGGTTAAACTTCGGCCTTACAAGCTTGGGCCTTACTTCTGTTGTTACACATTTATGATTGTACAGAGTTGTAACGTTCTATGCCCTAAAAGCCCATCTTACAAGCCAATGGGCATTTGAATAATTTCGTGGTTCGCTCTGCATGGTTCTCTAGCCTATTAATTTTCGAGGTTACCCAAGTTACGTTTCAATAAATATCTTCTAAGTATTCGTGCTAAAATTGAGGCTGTGTGTCCACTGTTATTTTACATGTAATGTTAAATTATTGGAATTGAAAGGGTCCTAAATAAAGTGTCTTAACTAGAGTTGATTTATTAAAGTTATGGTCAGATTCAGCCTTAGTGGCTTCTGTCAATTTTCATACGAGATCATTGCTATTGGTTTATTAGTTTATTAATGAATTAATGCAATGAAAGAGTTCCTTAAATATTTTGCGTGAGTGGCGTTTTTCAATGTTTATGGGAGATCCTTGGCTAATGATTTATTAACTTCCTTATAATTTTATGTAATGAGTCTTTCGTAAGTAATCTAGCGTGAGTGGCGTCTGCCAATTTTTATGTGAGATTGTTTTTGGTAGTTAATAAACACATTGGAATTTAAATGTCCACTTTATTGGGTCAGCCGTTCCACTCCCTTTAGATTTAAAGGTTAATCAAAGCAGGTCTTAAGTAGAAACGTACCAATCATAATTTCATCTATGTGTGAGGAGTATGTCTTGTCATTTGCCGTATACATTCATGTTATATCGTGTTTATTTCAGATTGGTAAGAAAAAAATCTGTTTGTATCGTCCAAATAACCACCTGTCAATTGCAACAAAATTCATTTCTGTTAACTATAAATTGCAGCCATTATAAGTGTATTAACCAGCTTGGAATGTGGTACAGGTATGGGAAAAGCTACTTTCTGACATTGGCAGGAGAGAAGCACCATTTTCTAACAGGCAGGGATCAGCCAGTAAGATGTAACAAACCGCTTTTGTTTCAGCCATGAACGACAACTCGTTCTTGTCTCAACATTCGTACTTTCGTCTGATCTGTAGGTGGAATACAATAGATCTGGTCCCACTGGTTATGGCAGTACTTACTGAGGCTGCAGGAATTTTAGGGTGTTCTGTACTGGGAGAAGTGGTGTGAAAGGAAGTGGAGCTGCTGGCCACTGGCAGGTGGGGACAGGAGGCAGTTGCCATTCGTGTAATGTCACATGTGTCACCACTACCAGGCATTTGGGCTTAACTTTTGCTTTGGGTTGCGGAGGTGGTGGCAGTACTTGTAGGGTGGGGGTAGGGCACATAGTGACAGGCTTGGGTATCGTGCCCAATCTGTGTCCAGCCAGTACAGAGTAGTGGAATGACCCAATTGTATTTCTTGTTCGTGGACAGTGACTGTGGTAGACCAGTCGTACTTTCACAGAGACCACAGCCTTGTGGTATGGTGCACGCATACCTAGTCTAGTACAATGTCACTGCGGCTTGGGATGGAGGGGTCAGCTGTGGAAGCTACACTGTAGGCAGTGTGGAAGGCCCTTGCCGCCAGCCTGGATCTTGACACGAACAGCATAAATCGACAGACCCTAGCATTAGGGGTAATTGCTTAAACTTTGGACTGCTGAGCTATCAACATTTTGAAACGTAGGGGAAGTTTGCTCTGATTTGTAACTGACGTCAATTCAGTGCTACTTAAATTTTAATTGAATTGAAATGGAGATCGACGGTCGAATTCATCTGAATTGAAACTGAATTGAATTAGAATTCAAACTTAATTGATATCAAATTGAACTAAAATATAACTGAAATAGAATGGAATTAAATACGAACTGAAACTCAACTGAATTCATTCACAAGTCAAACTGACTAGTATGTGTTGGGTTACAACATGTTCATGTAGCCAACAAGCTCAGACTTGCCCCCATTGTGTAATGGACAGGCGTAGACGTAAAATGAAAAAAAAAAAAAAACGAATTTTGTCCTGGTTGTAAACAGCAGACAGGCTTGAATCTGCATTGGGGGAAAGCATCACTCGCTTTTATGTGAGACAACGCCTTTTTTGATAGAACAAATACAGGAAGGAAAGAGAGTTGATCTTGGGAGACAATGGCATTTGTCCCAGAATGACAGGCTTCACCAGAGGAAAAAATATTTTTTGTATGACAGGCAAGCTAGGACCTACAGGGGAACTCATATCCTTCATCTCATGTGAGTGATGTCATCGGAAAACCAAGGAAATTAGGAAACAATGCTGAATGCACCAGTATTCCAGTTCAGCCATCATGAATTCCCGCAGAAAATTGCGCCATCTTGTATTTCCCTCCAGTTCTTACTTAGGACATGATACCTGCTTCCAGAGTGACATCATGGCACACTGCACTCCACATTTAATTTTCCTCAAGATTTTGAGTTTACCACCAACTCAGGGACATGAAGGACGGTGTGACAATATCCTTTGTTACAGAACTGGAATCCCCCTGGGGAGGGCGTGACATTGGTAAGCAATACCCTTTGTAGTCAAACAATGGACGACGAGGAGAGGACAGTGAAAACCACTTAAGAGATCAATTTGGGCTTTAAGTAACAATAAACCTAAATCACTGAACAATGAGAGGATTAGAGAAACATAACCCTTGGTTCTAGGACTCTAGGTCTGCTACCTAAGTGACTTCCAACATCAATCCGTATGATCAGGTAGCATTCTAACCACACTGTCTCTGATAGAGGTATTAATCAGCGTGATACCATTATCTGCCAAACAAGTTTTTCATATGAGATACCCACAGCTGTTTTTGTGAAGGGTTTCAATAGAGACAGGATATATCTGTCTGAAGAACGAATAACTGTATTTGTTCAATGAAAGAACTTTCTAGACCACACTCTATTTACCACTTAGATTGTAAACGCAGACTGCAAAAATCAGTTTCACAAGGAAGGAAAATGTGATTGGAGAAAACAACGAAATTTTCTACTGAATAGTACCACGTAAAAGTTTCAAATGCCAGTCCCTAAATCTTTATTCACATTGTGACTTGTAAATTAAAACAACCTCTATCATGATATTTCCGCCATCTGACTGTAGTAACTACTTTACCTTCCATTGCTATAATGATTTCGGCCTTAAACCATAATCAATCATAAAAATGTTGGGTATAATTAGACCTAACGAAGTCTAATTGTAGTCATGATTGTTTTTTCTGAAATTGGCTCAAAAAGCATTATTGACATTTGATTTGAACGGTGAATTCATTTGTGCTTTATCTCTTTCGCCCGACAGCAAGGTCTATATCCTGAGATGTCTACTTTCAACAGGGGACCATCACATGGGAATTGATGGTAGGTCTGAAATATATATCATTCACCAGGCCACTATAAGACTTATAATAGTGCTGTGCAAACAACTCTACCTCGCTTACACCGTTCTTTAGTGACCTGGCTGTTTATTGTATTCCAAGAGAATTACGTTTCGAATTTCTGCGTTACTAATAACCTGTTTGACCCCACACTGTCAGGATTATTCTCTTGGTGTATTCTGCAATTTTCGACGACCCAGAACGAACTGGAACTGTTACATGTCACGTGATTACAGTGTATTCATATTTTGTGTCTAACACAGTGTGTGTGGCACCTTAACAGGTGTGACATTGGCGACACATACACAAACAGCGTGTGTGCGTGTGAGCACAACAGACTAAGTTCAGTGATCAAGGATCTAGGACTCATGTAACTGAGGGAACCAGCACAACAGAAAAACTTCAAATGAAACACGAGACACAATAAAAAGAATAGCGAAAGCAATACCTACAACTTCAAAAGCAATGTCAAGCACGACAAGGAAAACTACAAAAACAAATTCTGGAAGGAAACAGTAGCAAACGCTTCCACTACAGCAGCTTATCGAATCAAAACAGAACCCACCACCATCATTCACCTTAGTCTCACCCAGAAGATAAGCAGATTCACTTCAAGGCACGTAGTATAACCGATGTTGTAAACAGCGTAGTTTTAGAAACCCCCAATATTGTTTACTCCCTAAAAATTACTATCTGTCGATAAGCCAGTGTGCTTGGAGCTTTGTGGAATCTCTAGTGTAGCCTTGAAGAGTTGTGAGCAGCCGATAAATGTTTTAGCATCTAAGATTACATTTTTTTGCTGCCGTAAGAAGCTGCACCAGTCACATGCTCCATGGGCAACTGATTTCAAGGGGCTGGCGCGTAAGTGTCGATTTTTGAGTGGTTATCAAAACTGTACTCAATACTGTGCCGAATCGTAAGTGCGACAAGTAACAACTTAGTATTCACTCGAAAATGAAGTTTGAGCATAGACTTTGAGATTAAAAAACCCCACTCTCTAAGAAGTTTTACATCCTTCTGAAATGTCAGGGTAGCACAACACTATTTTGAGGAAAGAAACGTATAAGTTATAAGAAGCTTAAAATATTGAAATTAGTGCAGTAAAAATCTGATGAAAGTGATACCGTAATACAGCATTCCCATTCACATCACTACACTCTTGAACGGAGCTCATGAAGTTCGTCATCCGAAACGAGATTCAAACCGGGTCGTCCATATAGGGACAAAGTCCAAATAACTAATCAGCAGCGACACATATTCAACCCATATATTTCACATAGTCCCGCTACAGCCCAAGTTCGCTGTAACAACAGCAGGAATCGATATCCAGGGTTCCCAGTTTGTTTAGCCAAACAGAAACGGATTCAGTGTCCATATATGGGAAGTGTGCATATATGGAAAAGCGCTGTGTGCAGGGCTGTAAACAAGAAGATGTAAAGGAAGTCTGCAAATGTTGCAATGCGTTATACCGACAACGCCGACACAGCATACGAGTAAACATCTTAGAATCACAGTTGATGCAGAGCTACTGCAGAGTGTTTCCCTCCCATTAACGATTAACAGATAATTAATTTCTTGTTGACACGGGTTCACCAGTTTCTATTATATACTCCGAAATCATTGTCCACATTGGCTCTCTGTATCCTCAGCCGACATTATAAAGGTTACAATCCTACAGAAAACACCGCATACTTTGCGTGTTAAATGTACAGTAGCGGCGTTGTACACAAAAATCAGCCGGACAGTTACTTTCTCAGTTGTCCAGGCACATCGGGCAATAGAACATTTTCGGGGTGGGCTCCTTGAATCATTTGGTTTTAAAACAGTATACAACATCAACATTGCAACAGCAGTTGTACCATTCAATCGTTTCGATCTGCTATTCAACGAATTTTCATACTAATTTTCACCACGCTGTACGTATGCAAATAATTATGTAGTTCACATTCAGAAAACAGCTCCTGTAGCACCTCACTACTTCAGAGTTATAGTGTTGCCAGTAGCATAGCGAGATTCCTTCAGCTGTGAACCAGATCGTCTGATGCTACAGATATCCTCGCAGCCGGCACTTCCAGTACTTTACCATTACCACTGATAGTGTTGCGAAAAGCAAATGGCTCTCTACGACTTTGCGGAGCCCATCCCATTCCAAGACCAAAACAGATCGTGAAAAGACTATCATGTGGACAGTATGTCAATATGTACGAAGCTTATTTACATTTGCCGCTAGATGAAGAGTCCTGCCAATTCACGGTCGTCAACATCTCGTTTGGATTGAACTGATATATGAGGCTCCCTTTTGGATTTGGTAGCACACCACTAATTTCCTAACGTGTCTAGGGGCAGATGATTCCAAACATTCCGAACGCAGTTATGATGACGGTATAATAACTTGAGCTACATCGTGGCAACACCTTACGAACTTATGTTTGTTGTTTCAAACACTGTAACAGAATTAATGCAAACTAGGAAATCAGAGTACTAATGGGAAAGATTTACTCGATTCAGCAATTTGTGGAGGCTATTGAATACATCCAAATGCCTACGAACTTAGCAAACCCTCAGTTATTTCTAGGCAAAATAAATTCTACTCGCAAAATGACTAGTGACGTAGGTTTACTTTAATGAGTCTACGTTCGTTGCCTCCCATGTGTCGAGCATATTTAAGTTTCTAATCAACTATTCGAGGTCCACGCATCTCTTGAAATTTGCCTTTTGGTGTTCTTTGTTAATAACAGAGTTGAAATCCCCAACAAATACGAGTCTGCTCCATGTACCTGGTAAAGCAGACATAATTTCTTGTTTGAAAAATTCAGCCGTCACTTTTTACGATTGCTTCCACGTGGGAAATACACATTCACAAATATTTTATCTTTTTTGTGCTAATATTCCCCTACTGTTGAATAGCCTCACAGTTTCAGCCACTTGAATGCCTTCTTTAGTTAATATCACCGTACCTGCAGTTTCAGATCTGTTGAGAACTACGTTGTATCCTGAAGTCTAATATAGACTGTTGGTTTCGACTTCTTAGAGTAATGCTATATCTATTTCGGCCGCACGTGAGAACCGTTTCAGGCAGGTTATTCTCAACTTCGTTGATATTCTGCTGACATTTAAAGTACTAATTTTATAATATTGATAGGTCGTAAATGTCTTTCCTGGATGTGAATTAATTATTCTTAGTTCCCGTTCTATATTTGTTGTTCCTGAACGTGTAAAGGGTTTGGATTTTAGACTGAGATGTAGATTAGGCTTCGCTCTCTTTTCCTATACTACTTCTTGGTTCTGCTTGACCCCACAATTCTGACCTTCGGTGTTTCCTTTCCTCCCTTATGACTGTCCACAGGCAATTTATGTTCGGCATGGAACATCAGCTCAGCTAAACATCGTTACATCTTCAATGTCACCGTTCCGTAGGACACTAATTAAAGGTGTTGTGGACTCTTTGTTTCCATCGTTTCGCCTGGTTCGTTACAATTGGTAGGAATTTTCTCTTAGACGTTTCAGTCGAAACTTGACCCAGGAGACTCAGTCACGTCTATCTGTGATTGTTCTATTGTTTCTGATCGTGAATCCGCAGATGCTCCCGCTCGATGTATCACCGATTTAGCTTCAAGAATTGGCTCCGAAGCATCGCCCTTCACGGCATCATGATCGACCTTCATCGGGGACGTTTCTGAATTTGTTGTTGGAAAATGAGCGAAAGCGATTGCTCTGTTTGAGTATCAGATTGCTTATCACTTGTTGCATCAACAATTCTAGTATCAGCTGTACAATCTTCAGCTGTGCTATTGGCATGTGTGTGACTGTCAAGTAATTGGTCAGAATGCCCCGTTTTTAAATCGGTTTTACTCTTTCCCCGTACCCCTAAAGGCGGAGAGACACGTTCGTCTGATACTTTT
This sequence comes from Schistocerca serialis cubense, assembly GCF_023864345.2. Classification (NCBI taxonomy): domain Eukaryota; kingdom Metazoa; phylum Arthropoda; class Insecta; order Orthoptera; family Acrididae; genus Schistocerca; species Schistocerca serialis. The sequence goes on from NC_064641.1 coordinate 618,269,744, forward strand.
TTTTTTTTGAGTAAACAGTCTTCTGACAGGTTTGATGAGGCACTCCACGAATTCCTCTCTTGTGCAACATCTTCATCTCACAGTAGCAATTGCAACCTACGTACTCAATTAATTGCTAGAGGTATTCCAATCTCTGTGTTCCTCTACAGGTTTTGCCCTCTACAACTCCCTCTAACACCATGGAAGTCATTCCTTCATGTCCAAACAGATGTCCTATCATCCTGTCCCTTCTCCTTGCCAGTATTTCCCACATATTCCTTTCCTCTCCGACTCAGCGGAGAACCACCTCATACCTTACCTTATCAATCCACTTAATGTTCGTCTGTAGCAATGTCATCAGCGAATCCTATCATTCATATCCATTCATTTGAATTTTAATCTCACTCGTGAACCTTTCGATTATTTCAATCATTGGTCCCTCAAAAATGGTTCAAATGTCCCTGAGCACTATGGGACTTAACTTCTAAGGTCATCAGTCCCCTAGAACTTAGAACTACTTAAACCTAACTAACCTAAGGACATCACACACATCCATGACCAAGGCAGGATTCGAACCTGCGACCGTAGCTGTCGCGCTGATCCAGACTGTAGCGCCTAGAACTCCTCGGGCACAATGGCCGGTACCTCGATTTACAGTTTGAAGAGTAGGAGCGAAATACTTCATCCCTGTCTTACACCCTTTCTAAACCGAGCACTTCGTTCTTGGTCGTTCACTCTTACGATCCCTCATTTTGTCTTGTATATGTTGTATATTACCGGTATCTCAATGTAGGTTACCCCTATTTTTCTCCGAATTTCGACCATCTTGTACCACTTTACACTCCCAAGCAATTTTTCCATGTCGATAAATAGTATGATCTTCATTTTTCTTTAGTCTTGCTTCCATTGGCAACCACAACGTCAGAATTGCCTCTCTGGTACCTTTAGCTTTCCTAAAGCCAAACTGATCGTCATCCAGCACACCTTCAATTTACTTTTCCATTCTTCTGTACATATTCTTGTCAGAAACTTGGATGCATGAGCTGTTAAGCTGATTGTGCGATAAATCACCATGTACAACTTTTACCAGACGATACTTTTACATCCAGTCACATGTACAGCAGTAACCACTACAAGGACACTGCTCGCTGATTCTGAGCCAACAACCAAACGCTGTTTTTTTTTCATATTTGGGATTATGTTGCGTCGCATATTTTACTTTTTTGGGAGCCTGTCGCTCACATTCAGAATCTGATTTCGAACTCACATGTAAACAAACGCAAGACTCCATTACCCTGCACAAGCCATTTGGTAACAGTGACAACTGTCCCGAGCCTTGCATGCACTCTGTTGCCCGTATGTTTCTTTGCAGAATCGGAAGAAATTTGAATACATCAGTTCGACAGTATGTATTTCGTGACCTTGTGGACCCTGTGGCCAAACAGGTTGTAGTAGTAGAGCGTTAGTCATTGTTAAAGCCATGTTTTGTTGTGGTGGAAGTGATACGTGTTACGTAGCAACATATACTATCGCCAAAAGAAGATTGAAAAATTTAGGAACATTTACACAAAATGCTAGGAAGATCGGAAAAATTCGGAACATTTACCCAAAATTGTTTATTCTGCGGAAAAATTCAGCAAATCGGAAGTTCTTTCCGAATTTCGTATGACCTGACAACACTGGTTTGCATTTCTCTACTAGAACACGTCTACCTTGCAACTTTCTGCACCCCCTAAATCCGACTGTGAGAGACGAAATTCGTTGTCTGTCCTTTCTTTTATTCAATAACCATGACCTCGATATTGATACTCGCACTTATTAATACGATTATTATAGACAGATGATTTAAGTTTTAAATTTCTAGTCAGTATATAGTTTACAGAGTTAAAAATCATCGCCTTTCCATTAAGCCTGGACTCTGAAAATTATTCAAAACTACTTTCTCTTTTGAAAATGGAACACACGGTATTCTCTCATGTGGATCTTGGCCTTCCGTGATTTCTTGCTCTTATGGGGGACACGATATTACAGTACACGGTCAACATTATTAATATCCCTTATCGCTCCCCTTCGTGGATCATTTAACCTTACACGTTACCTGCGACGTTCTTCTCCTATCTCGCGTGGTCTTTAAACCTTATAGGATAACATCGTTAATGTATTTGGAATTTCTTCCACGCGCTTTCATCGCTATTAAATTATCACCCAGTAACTGTACCGACTCTCCTGAGTTGAGTGGGAGTCCGATTTCCGATTTTTAGATACTACAGTTCCCTCACCCGGTACGATTGTTGTTATAATACGCTCTAGTAGTTAAAGTCAGTCGTTTCTACACATGAATATTGCAAATCAATATTAGTATTGTCAATAAAACAACCATTACCTTCCCTTTAATTAATTCCAATTCACCGCTCAAAGTTTTAATTTATATTCATGCTGGTGTTCCTCGAAACATTTAGATATATACAAAAGTGTCAGGAAGTTGATTCCGTTAGGATTCCTGTATATGTTGTTCATAATTATCAAAATATTCACTTATAATATATTTCAGTGTTTCACATTTTCGACCTATACTTTTAATGTTATTTTCCAACCAACGTTCTCATATATAATATTCTCTTATACAATTTCAACTTTTTCATTTGGACTGTCATATTTGTCCATATCAAAACTTACATATTTAACTGTTCGCTTTCGGCCGAATTACTCTTTCGCGTGATACTTGGATTTCAATAACATCTGCCAGAATATCCAGCAATTTAATCTCTTCAATCTCATAATTTAGATAAGTTTGCAGCCGTAGTTTTATAACTCGGAAAACACTAAGCTGTTAATGAAATCTGCTACCTAAGTCAATCTTCCGCTGATCAAATTTACGTCATAAATGCTATATAAATTACATTGCAGCCTTATCTCTACATTTCTCTCTAACTGTATTGACCGCATTTTACACGTTTACCACTACGCACAGTCTTATATTCTCAGACTTAACTAAAACGTAAATATTCCTCCGTCACACGCCAGTTAATTCCGGAACGGCCCACCAGATATATGTTGTACTTGTACCAGTTGATGACACGTCTGTAATCTTATGGCAGAAACATATCTTAAAATATGTCAACTTGTAAGGCACCCTCTACATACTTTGGGTCGGGAATTACTGGGAAAAACGAGAATTCTACATAAATACTCTGATATTATTCATAATTTTTTTAAAGAGGAACTTTATTTTCTGAAACAATGATTAACTATGTTTCAGGGTCACAGGACATACGGGAACAGACAAGTTGTGACATTTAATATATCTGGCCACAAAAAACATTTTACATTGCGGACATATCGTCTCCTTTACTTGAAATCGATGAATCAAAATAAATATCAGTAAGCGTCAACTTGATAAAGAATCCAGTTGCTATGAGGCACTAACCAAATACGTTGTTGTCGTAATCAATCCGAAGACTGGTCAGATGCGGTACTCGACACAGTTCTTTCCCGTGGGCGCCTCTTCTCATCTGCGTAGCTGCTGCAGCCTTCATCCGTTTGAACAGGCCTCCTGTGATCAATATTTCATGTTCCTCTACACGTCACTCCTGCACGCTTCCTTCAAATATTAAACTGACGAAACCTTGTTGTCTCAGAAAGTAAGGTATCACACGATGCCCTCTTTCAGCCAAGTTGTGCCACAAATTTCTATTTTCCTCAATTCGATACAGTTATTTCACATACCTATGCAAGTGTCAATGTTCACGTATAGTGCAGTATTCCGAAACCTTCTATTCTCTTCTTCTCTGATCTGCTTACCGACCACATATCACTTCTGTATAAGACTATTATTAATACTAACAATTCCAGTGATAACTTGCTGACATAAATTAAAGTCGACATCAATAATTTCTTTTTCGTAGAAACGGACTCCTTGTCATTGATAACGTGCGTTTTAGTGCACTCTACTTCGGTCATCGACAGTTAGTTTGCTGCCTGAATAGTAAAACTCAGTGACCCACTTTCAGTGTCTCATTTCCTAACTTCTTTCTATCATCTCGCCTGATTTCACTCGACTATATTCCATTACAATTGTTTTACTTTTGTTGATATGATTGTCATAATACTTTTTAAGACACTGTCTATTCTGCATTACTTCCGTTCCACGTCCTGAGGCGTCTGTGACAGATTTACAGTGTCATTAGTGAACATCGACATTTTTATTACTTCTCCCTGAACTTTAATTCCATTTCCTAATACTTCTTCTGTTTCTTGTACTGGATGTTCAACTTGAAGATTGAATAAAACTGAGGAGATCCTACAATCCTTCTTCACTCTCTTCTCAATTACTGCTTACTTTTTATGCCTATGATTCTTGCAATGGCAGCCTTGTTTCTGTAGGTAACCTTTCGCTTCCTGTATTTTACACCTTCCCAGTTTCGATTAGTGTATTCCTGCCAACATCTTGAATAGATTTCTATAAATCTACACATGCTTTAGACGTAGGTTTAACTTTCTTCAGACAAATACAAATTGAGGGTCAATACGGCCTCCCATAGACATATTTCTCTGGAACACAAATTGTTTTCCTCGAAGTCAGTTTCTATCAATTTTTCTATTCTTTTTTAAACATTTCATTTTATATCTTGCAACCATAACTTACGAAACAGATAGTTCGTTAATATTCACATCTGTCAGCTAAGTTTTTCGTCTTTCATTGAATCACACGAAGCATTTCGGTTCCTGTGTGTCAACGTTTGTGACGGAGGGAATGACTAGCAGTGGTACATGGTACACTCCGCCACGCACCGTACGGTGGCTTGCCGAGTATATATGTATATGTATATATGTATACAGTATATACACATATACATATATATATATATATATATATATATATATATATATATATATATATAATGTATGCAAATAATATAGGTGTAAATCGTTTTAACATTCTATTTACTTCCGCTCTTAAGTAAAGTGAAATGTATGTTCCTGTTATGAGAAAGTTAGGTAGTCTGTTATATATTTCGGTATTGAAATGCGGAAAATATGTCGAGGATACGTGGATAAACAATAAAAAACTTACCGAACAAGCAAGGAAGAACTTTTTTAACCTCTTCTCGCTAGATGACTTTGGTTTATCCTTTCTGTCATCGCCCACCTCGCCACTCAAGGGCCACATTTCCTAATAATTTTGAAAACAGTACACAGACGAGGATTAACATGATATGATCAAAGATTCAGTCTATTACGTAGAGTCAGAGGTCTGAGAGTTAACTACACTACTGGCCATTAAAATTGCTACACCACGAAGATGACGTGCTACAGACGCGAAATTTAACCGACAGGAAGAAGATGATGTGATATGCAAATGATTAGCTTTTCAGAACATTCACACAAGGTTGGCGCTGGTGGCGACACCTACAATGTGCTGACATGAGGAACTTTTCCCACCGATTTCTCATACACAAACAGCAGTCGACCGACGTTGCCTGGTGAAACGTTGTTGTGATGCCTCGTGTAAGGAGGATAAATGCTTACCATCACGTTTCCGACTTTGACAAAGGTCGGATTGTAGCCTATCGAGATTGCGGTTTATCGAATCGTGACATTGCTGTTCGCGTTGGTCGAGATCCAATGATTAGCAGAATATGGAATCGGCGGGTTCAGGAGGGTAATACGGAACACCGTGCTGGATCTCAACGGCCTCGTATCAGTAGCAGTCGAGATGACAGGCATCTTATCCGCATGGCTGTAACGGATCGTGCAGCCCCGTCTAGATCACTAAGTCAACAGACGGGGACGTTTGCAAGACAACAACCATCTGCGCGAACAGTTCGAAGACGTTTGCAGCAGCATGGACTATCAGCTCGGAGACCATAGCTGCAGTTACCCTTGACGCTGCATCACAGACGGGAGCGCCTGCGATGGTGTACTAAACGACGAACCTGGGTGCACGAAAGACAAAACGCCATTTTTTCGGATGAATCCAGGTTCTATTTACAGCATCACGATGGTCGCATCCGCGTTTTGCGACATCGCGGTGAACGCACATTGGAAGCGTCTATTCGTGATCGCCATACTGGCGTATCATCCGGAGTGATGGTCTGGGGTGTAATTGGTTACACGTCTCGGTCACCTCTTGTTCGCATTGACGGCATTTTGAACAGTGGACGTTACATTTCAGATGTGTTACGACCCGTGGCTCTAACCTTCATTCGATCCCTGCGAAACCCTACATTTCAGCAGGATAATACACGACCGCATGTTGTCGGTCCTGAACGAGCCTTTCTGGATACAGAAAATATTCGACTACTGCCCTGGCCAGCACATTCTCCAGATCTCTCTCCAATTGGAAACGTCTGGTCAATGGTGGCCGAGCAACTGTCTTGTCACAATAAGCCATTAACTACTCTTGATGAACTGTGGTATCGTGTTGAAGCTGCATGGGCAGCTGCACCTGTACACGCCATCCAAGCTCTGATTGACTCAATGCCCAGGCGTATCAAGCCGTTATTACGGCCAGATGTGGTTGTTCTGGGTACTTTCTCAGGATCTATTCACCCAAACTGCGTGAAATTGTAATCACATGTCAGTTGTAGTATAATATATTTGTCCTATGAATACACGTCTATCATCTGAAATGTCTTCTTGGTGTAGCAATTTTAATGGCCAGTAGTGTAAACTGATACAAGCAAGGAATAAATGGTTAGACACTGGACTCGCATTCGGGAGGACGACGGTTCAACCCCGCGTCCGGCCATCCTGATTTAGGTTTTACGTGATTTCCCTAAATCACTCCAGGCAAATGTCGGGATGGTTCCTATGAAAGGGCACGGCCGACTTCCTTCCCCTTCTTGCCTAATCCAATGAGACCGATAACCTCGCTGTCTGGTCTCCTTCCCAAAACAACCCAACCCAAGGAATAAATTTTAATTGCATTCTATTGGTTCATAATCCTAGACCGTATATGTAATTATCGGCGCCTTCTGGTCCTCTTGATGTTAGTCAGGTTTTGCGAATGTAGCAGGAACGCATATGTTTACAGAATTATCGTAATCAGCGCTCCTACGTGCAACGACGAAAGTAAGGCGGGAATAAGGAACTCTCATTGTAAAGCACCTTCCACAAACAAATAATTATTGAAGGTTGATCTTTTTTAGGATCAATCTGAATCTCTGAAATCCTCTCAACCGAGTTGGTTAGTTTAGTCAATAACAAAGCTTGACTATATTATTGAATAAGTCTCTATCGGTGTTGGTGTCATAAGTTTTCGAGCACTATGTCAGTCCGACTTTAGGATAAAATACGGATTTTTGGATACGTCCATGAAGTGTGCTCGGATGGCCAAAAGCGCTTCAGGCGGAAGCCATAAGGTGGCAAACTGTATACTTGTGGCGGTACCACATTCTCAGTTGATGAATACATTTCAGCGTTTAATATGGTTAGAAATCATTAGCACTGTCTGTTCTTTAGGACTTGCATGCATGTGCCAAGGTGCATTGCATCGACTGTTACAGATACTGTAAAATACAGACTCTACACTAATGAAAGTATTTGTATGGAGTGTAGCCATGTATGGAAGTGAAACATGGACGATAAATAGTTTGGACAAGAAGAGAATAGAAGCTTGTGAAATGTGGTGCTACAGAAGAATGCTGAAGATTAGATGGGTAGATCACATAACTAATGATGAAGTATTGAATAGGATTGGGGAGAAGAGAAGTTTGTGGCACAACTTGACCAGAAGAAGGGATCGGTTGGTAGGACATGTTCTGAGGCATCAAGGGATCACCAATTTAGTATTGGAGGGCAGCGTGGAGGGTAAAAATCATAGGGGGAGACCAAGAGATGAATACACTAAGCAGATTCAGAAGGATGTAAGTTGCAGTAGGTACTGGGAGATGAAGAAGCTTGCACAGGATAGAGTAGCATGGAGAGCTGCATCAAACCAGTCTCAGGACTGAAAACCACAACAACAACAACACTAATGTATTTCATGCCAAAGCCAACACAACACGACGAGAAATTACGTAAGTCTATCTTTGTGTGGGAATCATATAACTGTGCGAGTTATATGGGAATCAGAAACTGGGGCACAAGGAAGTCTGTGTCTGCCAATGAAGCATGCGCATATATCCGAAGCAGTTGAAGTGGATGCTTGGGTAAAGAGGTCGAGTCTTTGTCCAGCATCTATTTTCGTTTGTTTCCAGATGAAGTATTTCTCCCGGACACATATGGGTGGACTAGGATACATATGGAAGTATACAGGCAACTTTTGACTCAATTAGCGTGTGAGATTGGGATAGAAGGGTAATCGATAATGCTGATGGGTACCCTGCACCATGCACCGTACAACCGTTAGCATTGTATTCGTTTTAGATGTAGGATGTTTGTAGGTGACGGAGGTGTCTGCAGGTAGACCTGTGGTGGAGTTAGTTGCCGACTTGAACGTGCCTAAATCTATTGCACATTAACAGGGCTATCAATATCGTACATTGTCATCGGAAGCGTTAACTGCCTTAAAATGCCTAGTAGTAAGCCTGTGGAGTAAGCTGAAGTAGAAGGCATATGTCAGGTTCGGGTTTATTGAAAGGAATCTTAAAGAAAGAAACCCAAACATTAGGAACATACAAGTCGATCAGCTACAGCAGATAAGTACGTGAAAGCAGATAAGTATGTGAAAAGGGAAACTAACAGGGATTTGTATAACGTTTATTGAAAGAAAAAAAGGGAAACCGCAGGAACTTAGTTAAACATTAGTGACTGAGGAACAATCGAAAGATAGACTAATTATTTGTATTAATGAATTTGTCAATCATAACGGAACAGCACAAGTGCTAGGACATCTATAACTGGAGCAGGGCCTCTGTGTCAAGAAATTCAGCCACAAGGAACCTTCGTTTGTAAGAGAAGTCAGATCTTTGCGTTATACGTATTTCTATAGCCTCAGATAGATGTAAATATGAAACCTAGTCCTGAAGGATGTCTTCTCGCAAACAAACCACCATAGTTTGTGTCTTACTGGCATCTTCTTCAGATAGTACAATACTACGATGTTTACTACAGTGACACAAATAGTTAGGGACTGAATAGCTGGGTGTGAACACAGGAAAATCATGGGTGTGTACAGTCGCATCTCAGGGCCACCAACAAGGAGCAAACAGTCGACTGAGCCAGCAACGTGTTGCTGCAGTGACCACCATCAAGAAGATGTCGCTGCTCTTCACCACAAGAATACGAGCCAGCCAGCCGGAAGATGTCCCCATAATCAAGCTCTGGCCTTACACTCACGCCATCTGAACTGTTGTTATGTCAAGGCACAGCACGTTTATATATACTGTTAAAAAATGGCTCTAAGCACTATGGAACTTAACATCTGAGGTCATCAGTCCCCTAGACTTAGAACTACTTAAACTTAACTAACCTAAGGACATCACACACATCCATGCCCGAGGCACGATTCGAACCTGCGACCGTAACAGCAGCGCGGGTCCAGACTAAAGTGCCTAGAACCGCTAGGCTACAGCGGCCGGCTTGTATATACTGTATTTAGGCACATTATTGCGGCAGTCATGTATGTTCTACATTTGTTTCTGTCATATTTGACGAACATATTTTTTCATCCATTGACGTATATTGTTCCTGGCCAGTGAATATGGTTGTAATAACTGAAACCGGTAGAGAATAAACACACAATTGTACAGCTGGTGGTTCTTGTTTTGCATGTTGCTCTTTGAGTAAACAAATCTGTCTTAGGAGAGCTTTTAACCAACCAGATCACACTATTTTCTGCGGCCTAATTCATCGCTTATGCAAACATTATACTGTGACTGCTACGGAGGCTGTGTTCTTTATCTGTTTTTGTGTCGCTCTGGTTGTATTCTCTGAGTTACGTTAAGGTCCTTCTTGTTTGTTATACACTATAGAGAAACTACGGAAGCACGTCATAATTAACAAATTACCTGAGATGAGTAGGCAGAAACATTAAAGCTGAAAGAGAATCTTACTAATGTGGCTGTGGCGGTGGTTATGTGCAATAATCTATACGACAATGAAAGCTCACTTCAGTAATCATAGACAATAACTCTTACTTGATAGCGAGAGTCCTCGTTTCTTATGCTGCTCAGCTTTTTTCCTGGCTACGGACCATAATTTCAGTAAGAGTTATTGACTATGAAAAAAGAGAGACTGAGGAGTACCAGCTTTCCATGTAGCATCTACAGTTAGTGTCAGGAGAGACAATGGCCGTTTCATCATCAAAAGAAAAACTCATTTGATTTAAAATAATTTGTGGTAAGCACAAAGAAATTAAAACATGTTGGCCGAACCGAAATTTGGACCTTGATCCTCTCGGATAGATATATTCTAATATAATAAACTGTCTGAGAAATAAACTGAAGTGCCAAGACGAAGAATAGGAAACGGAAGTCTACCTCGCGGGTTGACTGAGTACGGAATATTATTACAATAATTACGATATCGACTCAGATATAAAGAAATTAAGAGCACAAACCCAGGTTGCATCTCCTCTGGCCTGGATGCATGCATATTCGGCTGGAAAGAGCGATAAATAGCATTTGCATCCTCTAGTGAACATACTGTCCCATAGCAGTTAATACTAGCTCGTGAATACCTCTTTACTGGCACTGGCACGGAGTCGACGTCCGAGCTGGTCACGCACATGTTCTTCCGGGCATATATCTGGGAAACTTTCTGGCCGTGGGGGAATCTAAACGTTACGTAGATGGTTCATAGAAACAGGTGCCACTTGTGAACGAATACTGTCCTGTTGAACTTCGGCATCATGTTATTGTCGCGTGAGAGGTAACACATGAAGACACACGATCTGCGTGCTATATGTTGTGCCACCTGATTTCCATCAAGGACGATCAGCTTGATTTGATGCCATCCTAGATGATTTCCTACACCATGAGGCCAGAAGTACCATAACTGTGCTTCACCTGTGCAATGGAAGAATAGTACCTCTCCGCAGGTCACCACTGTAGTCAACGACGGTGGTCGTCAGTAGTAGTTCAAAACCTCGATTCACCGCTGAACACAATGCGACACGACCCATCAGTCCTTGCCTGCCGGTCACAGTACCATTCCGTTCGCGTTGTGCTGTTAACGGAGGCCTACATACTAGACGGAAATTTCCTAATTTGACTGCTGTGCGGAGACAGCAAAGATCCCACTGGTTTGTTCTGGGATGGCAAGCGCAGATATGAAGGAGTCTCGTTGTGTTTCGTGCACAATACGACGATCTTCCATTGTGATTGTCATACGTGGTTGACCGGAAACATGAAGACGCTTATGCCTGCCCTCATGCCCTCATGCATTCCAGCATGAGCCGCTGGAACTTCTGAATGCCCCACAAGTCTGGATATTGTTCGACGGAATGAAGGAAGGAAGATTGGGTTCAACGTCCCGTTGATATCAAGGTCATTAGAGACGGTGCACAAACTCGGATTGTGTCAAGGATGAAGAAGGAAATCGACTGTGCCCTTTCAAAGGAAGCATCCAAGCATTTGGCTGCAGGGATTTAGGGAAAACATGGAAATGTTAACAAGCGAGGTGTCGCAGTGGTTAAGTCGTTGAACTCACATTCGAGTGGACGATGATTCAAAATCCACGTTCGGCCATCGTGATTTTGGTTTTCGTTATTTCCCTAAATCGCTTCAGGCAAATGCCGTGTGGCTCCTTTGGAAGGGCACGGCCGACTTCCTTCGCGGTCCTTCCGTAATCCGATGCGACCGATGACTTCAGTCTTTGGTCCCCTCTCCAAATCAACCAACCAACCAACCAACGGAAATGATAAATCCGGATGGCCGGGCGCTGATTTGAACCGTTGTCCTCCCTAATCGATATTGTACGATTTGGCGAGCTAGTCAAATGAAGACTCAAAATGATGCCACTTTCAAATTCTGAGTTGCTGCTGTCCGCAGCTCGTGGTCTTGCGGTAGCATTCTCGCTTCCCACGCACGCGGTCCCGGGTTCGATTCCCGGCGGAGTCAGGGTTTTTCCGTTCCTCGAGGTGACTTGGTGTTGTTGTGTCGTCTTCATCATAATCATTCATCCCCATTACGGTCGGAGGAAGGCAAGGCGAACCACTTCCGCTAGGACCTTGCCTAGTACGTCGGAGCAGGTCTCCTGCATCGTCCCCTACGCTCCTCGGAGTATGGGACATCATCATCATCAGTTGCTGCTAGCGCTCTCTCCAACGAGTACAAGACATCTCTGTGTGCATGTCAGTGACTATTCAACATTCGAATTTGTTCACGCCCCTTATATACTCTACCAGTGCTGAAAACAACAGTAAACACGACCAACACTAATGCGGTCAAAGAAAAGTGCAAATCTAATAAATTACGTACACACCATGGTGTGTACGTGTGCGAAGTTACACTGACATCTGACTACGTCTTTTGTTCATCCTTTGTCAGTGTAGTCTGAACAAAATGTGGAAGTTATATCATGTGACGACATTTGCAGAAGGAATTAGAAAAATTCGCAGATACGCGTTTCTGATGTGCTGGCATCGCTAAGATGATCCTCATTGTAACATAAGCCCTGATGAAGAAGCTGTGGCATCATACTGTAAATAGGCTACGTAAATACACTATTGAGAAGACAGTAGACCGTTTTTACTATTTTTTCAGTCTATTACACTGACTCCCTCCTCCGACATTAGACACAATGGCTGCAATGAATGCTGAAGGCGCATTAGAGTTTACGGCTGAGACAGTGGAAAACAATGAACTACAGTCGGCTGACGTGAAATGAAGTCCCATTTGACACCAATAACTATTCCAAATTTTGTCGGGCCTTGAAAATAATTTTGTTTCTTAGCTCCTGTCTGACCCATGAGCAAATTCACATTTTTCTGTTCACCGAAGGGACAAAATTATTTTGAGTTGATCTATGATTCTATGACACCGAAGTGCTTACACTTCGTTAATCCGACAGCCTATTCGATTTGGGGCCGGCACACCTACCCCTTCGTGAGGCAGTGCTTTAAAACATTCAGCTATCTGGGCTGGTGGCTTGTAGAACCTGCACAAGTCTTGAATATTAGCTACGGATATGGTAATGACTTCTGAGAACGTCTCCAGCGCCAGGAGAGGAAACGTTTGCCCTCCCTTCCTCCCTCCACCAAAACTTGTTTTAGTCAACCACCCTGAACACCCAAAAAACAGAAACCACAATAAACATGGTTTTATTTAGTGTATGTTTACTGACACAATGTGCAGTATCGATATCAGCAGCAGCTGAACACTTCAATGCACGCATATCAATTTTACGTTTCACATTAAACTTGTCTATAGATAACGATTTCTCTTTGTCTGTCGAAGAACTCAGTAAGATTTTGCTCCCAAGTAATTTCGGAAATACCATTCAACTGATGAGTAATACTGGGACCTATTGCGGAAACAGTAATATCTGTTCGTATAACAGGAACCGTTCGTGAAACGACAGTAAAAGGAAAGGGTTTCAGTTAAATGTGGTCGTTCATCTTCTTTTATTGCAGGCGCTTACTGTTACACCCAGAATGGGGCCAGCAGAGACGAAGCGCTTTTGCTCAGATTGGATGGCATTGCGAGAATTAATTGGCTGTTGTCTATTGTCCGTGAAACAGTCGTTTGTACGATTCTAGCAGTGGCGCAGAACAATTCTCTACTGTCGGGTTTCATAGCTACAGTTCACATTACGAAGAAAAGATGACGTTTTTACTAGTGTTCCGTGTGATCCAAAGGCAGTATACTGTTGTACTTAAATAATAACAGTTTTCTTGACGGGGCAAGCAAGTGCCGAATGAATACTTTGTGATGTTGCAGAGCATAGATAATCGTTTTAATCACACTATTTCGGCTTTTGCTGATGGTATTTACATCCTTCGCGATATCTGTCTGATGTCCATTAGGTCTCAGTATTGGGCATGTTTAAGTGCTCAATTTCGTTTCCTCAGAGGCTATAAAATGTACATGGTTAACTTTCAAATTTAAGCATATTAACAGCCCCACAGAATCAGCTTGCTGAGATTACTGTTATTTTCTTCCTTTTCTTGTGCCGTTCGCCCCGATTCTGCATAGGGGCGGCGTGGTTATCAACGGATTTGACGCAATTAATTTCAGAGGTGACCAGATGTCCTTTCTTCACGACCTCCTTATCACACTTGACGTAATGCACATGCCCCATCACACTACGTGTAGTCGTATGCATGTAAAATTGTACGGAAGTTCTCCAAACATTTGCGAGTCGCGTTACTGAGGCGGAACTTGGATACCAGACAGGAAAACGGCCTAAAAATCACATTCAGGCTGGCTGGCACTCCGCCTCTCTTCGTTAATCCGCCAGCCGAGTTGGGGACGGCACACCTACCCTTTCGGAAGGCAGTGCTTTAGTACGTTTAGCTGTCTGGGCGGGTGGCTTGTAGAAATTGTACAAGACGTGAATATTAGCTACGGATATGTTTGTGACTTCTGAGAATGTCTCCAGCGCTAAGAGAGGAAACGTCTGCCCCCTTTGCCTCCTCCAAAATTTGTTTTAGTCAACTACCCCTAACACTCAAGGAACAGAAATCACAATAAAAATGGTTTTATTTAGTGTACGTTTACTGACACAGTGTGCAGTATCGATATCAGCAGCAGCTGAACACTCCAATGCATGCATATCGATTTTATGCTGCACAGTAGACTTGCTACTGACTGAAAAGTTAATATTGTCGACGAAGACAATTATTGATCAGTAACAGAATATTGGTGCCAGCAACAACAAAATCTACGTGTGTGCTCCAGAAGCCAATGGGGTAGTGTATATTGGAGGGAGCATGAGGTTTTCATACAGCCTGAAGCGATACAAAGAACCGTTTTTGTTGTACCTTATATACACTTGCTTGCTTGTTCGGTACCATTTCATGTTGCAGTTAAATGAACGAAGGTATGCGTAATAAGTCTGATATTAGGAATGGGTCATTATCGCTATCTGACAGTTATTACCGATTTGAAAAGAAATTCTGTTCCTGTTAGTAAAATGTGACCGTCAGCCGACATCTGCAACACGGCTTAGACACGCCAGCACACAGGGAAAACATATCACGTATAGTCGATTTACAACGTGTGCTTAAGCGTCGGTTGTGCTGTAATGTGTCGCATCTTCATGATCCACAAGCTGTCACAAAGTCTCCCTCGAATAGCGGTATTCTAAACTTAACCAACCAGATTTCATTAGAGCAACATGGTCTTTCTTTTAAGTTCCCCGAGTACCAAAGATTAATATTTGTTACGGATGATGCCAACCTGTTACGATCCTAGTAGAGGTTATACGAATTTGGTGGAAGTTTGATAAACTGAATAGTCACGAAACAATGGAAAAACATTCCACAGATGATCCCATTACCATTTTGGCTGCCTTTTCCTTCACAGGTGCAATGCCTTACCGAGATTATTTCAATAAAATCAATTATTATTTCGTCTTTCTAACTTCTGTTTTTACTTGTTCGTCTTTACGAGTATATCGCTTCTAGACATAATCGTCAAGTATTTAAACTGTGTGCGGCGCTCCAGTTTACTTCGTTTTACTTCCTTCTTAGCTGCTGATGTTAACTCTGTATTTATCCACATTTAATAAGATGTAGCTTTCTTCACATCAAGAGGAAGCAATGTCTCATCTCTCGACATGTCCTCACTGTTGTCCGGCGACGGTACTTGTGGTAGACAACAGATTGCACCAAGCAATATCATAGTGCTCTTGAACTTATCTGGTTGATGGCTTATATTTAATGAAAACATCAATGATTCTGTGACGCTTCCCTGGAGCTCATCAGGATACTTTTTCTTGAACATCTCCATCCAATGTAATGTACTACCTTCAGTTATTAAAAAAATATTGTTCGATCTACTTACAATAACGTAGCTTTGAAGCTACCTTCGTTGTGAATTAACCATAAACTGAATGTATGCTGTTATTACATTGGTTTGTCGGCAAGCAGAGTAAACTAAAGTCAACGGCCTTGCAGCATTGGTAACACAGAATCCCGCCAGTTCACCGAAGATAATCGCTGTCGGGCTGGGCTAGTACTCTTGGACAGTCTGCCGAGCGCTGTTGCCAAGCGGGGTGCACTCAGCCCTTGTGAGGCAAACTGAGGAGCTACTTGATCGAGAACTAGTGGCTCCGGTCTCGTAAACTGATATACGGCCGGGAGAGCGGTGTGCTGACCACAGGGCCCTCCATCTCCGCGTCCAGTGACGCCTATGGGTTGAGGGTGACACAGCGGCCGGTCGGTACCATTGGGACTTCCAAGGCCTGTTCGGAGGGACTTCAGTTTACACGTAACTAAAGCGTCATTTAAGATAAAAGTGAAGACACTGCACTTGATAATGGCCTAAGGTCAAAATTGCAACAGTGGAAATAAAAAGTTTAACAGTCACTAGCGTAACATGATGTCTTTCAAAGAAGAGACAATTACTTGTTAGGATAAGAGAGAGGAGCTTTGTTGCCCTGGTGCAGTCAGGGAATGTTAATGTCATGAACTGCGGTCATGGGTGCAGGCTACAGCCTATACAAGCCGAATTCTGTGGTTCATCTCTCTCCACGTGAATAATCTGAAAACATACAGCATACAGCGGTCAGAAAGGCGGTCAATTTCGGTATGAAATTTCATATACAGTTTTGTATGTACATTGATGCAACATACTGCCGATCACGTGGAAAAATAATAGCCAAACTATCAGAGTCATAAAAATTCCCATTCATGTTAGAGTAATTAATTTTTGATCTGTAAGAAATGGACAAGTAGGGCTGTACAGTGGCATTGTTGGAACAAAAATTACACTGATTCCTCTAACGTAAAGCCTCGAGACGATATTCATGAACATTTCTATAAGCCCAGCATGTTTGTACTCGAGTGAAGTATTGTGTTGCATATAGGTAACTGTAGAGCAGAGGATGTAAGCTTATGTTATTTATACATCGCTTTGAACTAAGTTGTTCTAGAGATTCTTTTGTGTTTTTAATAACAATAATTTATAGAAGCATTTAGAATCTTGATTGAATAGTGGAGTGGCGGAAAGCTCTGTAGTAGGTGCAATACTGTGTATCCTAGTATTGCTTACATTGAATTTATTGTCAGAGTCCGAATTTACATATGCTACAGTTCCAATGACTGTACAGCATCTTTGATGTGCAATGTTCTTTTGATTGATTTGCACATTAACTTTTCGCAACTAGATTAGTTTTACGATATTCTATAACGTTTGGCCAGGCAGATATGTGTATAGGACAGCAGTGGGCACAGTGCAGTGCATACGGTAGTATTAGTTCGATTGACGCACCGTATGGATATTAATGTCACTGCTAGTTTAAAAAACTGAGCAGCATGCTTGTGGCTGACATTGTCTGAATCGTGACATAATCTCGAAAAGTGTATAAAGACAAAATACTAAGCGTTCGCGTTTAGTGGTCGAAAGTATACATCGCTTGCTTCTTCCTAATTACTGACGTTATATTTGCATCTACAACGTGCTATCGACGAATAACTGCTTTTTTCGCAACACATGGCTCTCAGTATGGAGTGGAAATGACTACAGCTCACGAATAGTTAGCTCAGTCCGAAGTACCAATCGTTACAGTTCCGGAAATACTGCCACTAGGGTGAGAGAAACTCCCTCACTTTGAAAATCATTTATTTAGTTCAAGAAATTCACAGCGTCCCCTGTGAAAGTAAATTTTACTTTGTTCGGATTTCTATGCTCCCCATTCGTAACTTCAGAAGAAAATCTCACAAACGCTCTTAACAAGGGTGCATTTTGTCAGAATTTACTGTCAAGATAGTCGTCAGTGCATCAACGCTGAGTCATCGTTCCTTCATAAATTTACCTTACCCTATGTTAGAACCCCCCCATGAACCATGGACCTTGCCGTTGGTGGGGAGGCTTGCGTGCCTCAGCGATACAGATGGCCGTACCGTAGGTGCAACCACAACGGAGGGGTATCTGTTGAGAGGCCAGACAAACGTGTGGTTCCTGAAGAGGGGCAGCAGCCTTTTCAGTTGCAAGGGCCACAGTCTGGAGGATTGACTGATCTGGCCTTGTAACAATAACGAAAACGGCCTTGCTGTGCTGGTACTGCGAACGGCTGAAAGCAAGGGGAAACTACAGCCGTAATTTTTCCCGAGGGCATGCAGCTTTACTGTATGATTACATGATGATGGCGTCCTCTTGGGTAAAATATTCCGGAGGTAAAATAGTCCCCCATTCGGATCTCCGGGCGGGGACTACTCAGGAGGATGTCGTTATCAGGAGAAAGAAAACTGGCGTTCTACGGATCGGAGCGTGGAATGTCAGATCCCTTAATCGGGCAGGTAGGTTAGAAAATTTAAAAAGGGAAATGGATAGGTTGAAGTTAGATATAGTGGGAATTAGTGAAGTTCGGTGGCAGGAGGAACAAGACTTCTGGTCAGGTGACTACAGGGTTATAAACACAAAATCAAATAGGGGGAATGCAGGAGTAGGTTTAATAATGAATAGGAAAATAGGAATGCGGGTAAGCTACTACAAACAGCATAGTGAACGCATTATTGTGGCCAAGATAGATACGAGGCCCACACCTACTACAGTAGTACAAGTTTATATGCCAACTAGCTCTGCAGATGACGAAGAAATTGAAGAAATGTATGATGAAATAAAAGAAATTATTCAGATTGTGAAGGGAGACGAAAATTTAATAGTCATGGGTGACTGGAATTCGAGTGTAGGAAAAGGGAGAGAAGGAAACATAGTAGGTGAATATGGATTGGGGGACAGAAATGAAAGAGGAAGCCGCCTGGTAGAATTTTGCACAGAGCACAACATAATCATAACTAACACTTGGTTTAAGAATCATGAAAGAAGGTTGTATACATGGAAGAACCCTGGAGATACTAGAAGGTATCAGATAGATTATATAATGGTAAGACAGAGATTTAGGAACCAGGTTTTAAATTGTAAGACATTTCCAGGGGCAGATGTGGACTCTGACCACAATCTATTGGTTATGACCTGTAGATTAAAACTGAAGAAACTGCAAAAAGGTGGGAATTTAAGGAGATGGGACCTGGATAAACTGAAAGAACCAGAGGTTGTAGAGAGTTTCAGGGAGAGCATAAGGGAACAATCGACAGGAATGGGGGAAAGAAATACAGTAGAAGAAGATTGGGTAGCTCTGAGGGATGAAGTAGTGAAGGCAGCAGAGGATCAAGTAGGTAAAAAGACGAGGGCTAATAGAAACCCTTGGGTAACAGAAGAAATACTGAATTTAATTGATGAAAGGAGAAAATATAAAAATGCAGTAAATGAAGCAGGCAAAAAGGAATACAAACGTCTCAGAAATGAGATCGACAGGAAGTGCAAAATGGCTAAGCAGGGATGGCTAGAGGAAAAATGTAAGGATGTAGAGGCTTGTCTCACTAGGGGTAAGATAGATACTGCCTACAGGAAAATTAAAGAGACCTTTGGAGAAAAGAGAACCACTTGTATGAATATCAAGAGCTCAGATGGAAACCCGGTTCTAAGCAAAGAAGGGAAAGCAGAAAGGTGGAAGGAGTATATAGAGGGTTTATACAAGGGCGATGTACTTGATAATATTATGGAAATGGACGAGGATGTAGATGAAGATGAAATGGGAGATAAGATACTGCGTGAAGAGTTTGACAGAGCACTGAAAGACCTGAGTCGAAACAAGGCCCCGGGAGTAGACAACATTCCATTAGAACTACTGATGGCCTTGGGAGAGCCAGTCATGACAAAACTCTACCATCTGGTGAGCAAGATGTATGAGACAGGCGAAATACCCACAGACTTCAAGAAGAATATAATAATTCCAATCCCAAAGAAAGCAGGTGTTGACAGATGTGAAAATTACCGAACTATCAGTTTAATAAGTCACAGCTGCAAAATACTAACGCGAATTCTTTACAGACGAATGGATAAACTGGTAGAAGCGGACCTCGGGGAAGATCAGTTTGGATTCCGCAGAAATGTTGGAACACGTGAGGCAATACTAACCTTACGACTTATCTTAGAAGAAAGATTAAGAAAAGGCAAACCTACGTTTCTAGCATTTGTAGACTTAGAGAAAGCTTTTGACGACGTTAACTGGAATACTCTCTTTCAAATTCTGAAGGTGGCAGGGGTGAAATACAGGGAGCGAAAGGCTATTTACAATTTGTACAGAAACCAAATGGCAGTTATAAGAGTCGAGGGGCATGAAAGGGAAGCAGTGGTTGGGAAGGGAGTAAGACAGGGTTGTAGCCTCTCCCCGATGTTATTCAATCTGTATATTGAGCAAGCAGTAAAGGAAACAAAAGAAAAGTTCGGAGTAGGTATTAAAGTCCATGGAGAAGAAATAAAAACTTTGAGGTTCGCTGATGACATTGTAATTCTGTCAGAGACAGCAAAGGACTTGGAAGAGCAGTTGAACGGAATGGACAGTGTCTTGAAAGGAGGATATAAGATGAACATCAACAAAAGCAAAACGAGGATAATGGAATGTAGTCAAATTAAATCGGTTGATGCTGAGGGGATTAGATTAGGAAATGAGACACTTAAAGTAGTAAAGGAGTTTTGCTATTTAGGGAGTAAAATAACTGATGATGGTCGAAGTAGAGAGGATATAAAATGTAGACTGGCAATGGCAAGGAAATCGTTTCTGAAGAAAAGGAATTTGTTAACATCGAGTATAGATTTAAGTGTCAGGAAGTCGTTTCTGAAAGTATTTGTATGGAGTGTAGCCATGTATGGAAGTGAAACATGGACGATAACCAGTTTGGACAAGAAGAGAATAGAAGCTTTCGAAATGTGGTGCTACAGAAGAATGCTGAAGATAAGGTGGGTAGATCACGTAACTAATGAGGAGGTATTGAATAGGATTGGGGAGAAGAGAAGTTTGTGGCACAACTTGACTAGAAGAAGGGATCGGTTGGTAGGACATGTTTTGAGGCATCAAGGGATCACAAATTTAGCATTGGAGGGCAGCGTGGAGGGTAAAAATCGTAGAGGGAGACCAAGAGATGAATATACTAAGCAGATTCAGAAGGATGTAGGCTGCAGTAGGTACTGGGAGATGAAGAAGCTTGCACAGGATAGAGTAGCATGGAGAGCTGCATCAAACCAGTCTCAGGACTGAAGACCACAACAACAACAACATGTTAGAATCTACGCAAAATGTTAGCATTCAAATGGATGATAATATCCAACACACGCACAAAATATTTCCACTACCGTCAACGCCTTGCCTTTATCAATCTTCCTGAAAATGTTCCAAACTATGTGGCTAACCATATCTGTGATGTCCGATGACACACCCGCTTACTGATTACATTATATACAATCCAGTTAGTTCAGTTAGTAAAGCTGCAACGTTTTCCCTCGGCCAGTAGAAAAAATGAAGGCTTCGTTGCGAGAGATCGTGGACTATTCCCGCTTCAGGTCCTGTACTTCCATAAGGTTCTGATAGGTTGCGGCGCTATCGTAGCCTCCAAAATGGCGTCTGAAACACTGGTGCGTTCCAAGCAGAGAGTTGTCATCGAGGTTTTTATGAAGGAAACCAGAGCACCGCAGGTATTCATAGGCGCTTGCAGAATGTCTACACCAGCCGCTGTGGCCGATTGGTTCTAGGCGCTTCAGTCTGGAACCATGCTGCTGCTACGGTCACAGGTTCGAATCCTGCCTCGGGAGTGGAAGTGTGTATTGTCCTTAGGTTAGATAGGTTTAAGTAGTTAGAAGTGTATGTGACTGATGACCTCAGATGTTATGTCCCATAGTGCTTAGAGCCATATGAGCCATTTAGAATGTCTACGTAGATATGCCAGGGATCAAAAGCACAGTGAGTCCTTTGGTGAGGCGTCTGTCATCATTCTCAAAAAGGTTGTGCAAACCTGTTCGATCAACCATGTACTGGCCGGCCGCACACGCATGTGATTCCTGCAGTGTTTGAGCGTGCAGCCTCTCTCATTCGAGGTGGTCGGTGGACTGCGATCAGATACTTCGCTGTTTAACTGGACATGTTTGTTAGCAGTGCTGAGACACTCGTCCACCAGCTGGGATATTCAAAGATGTGTGCCCTCTGCGTTCCACACCACCTAACAGAAGATCATAAAAAGCAACGATGGACCATCTATGAGGAATTTTTGTCGATTATCGTCACAGGCGATGAAACATGGGTTCCTCACTTCGAACCGGAAACAAAATGGCAATCATCATATCCTCCATGGTAATGCGAGGTCTCACGCAAGTCTCCACACCCGAAAGGAGCTTACAACACTTCGTAGGACTTTTCTTCCCTGTCCACCCCACAGTCCAGATCTCGCACCTACCATCTGTTTGGGCCAACGAAAAATGGACCCCACAGAAAGCATGAAAAAGATGATGGGGAGGCTATTGTTGTTTCTCTGCCTCGTGATGACTGGGTGTTGTGTGATGTCCTTAGGTTAGTTAGGTTTAAGTAGTTCTACGTTCTAGGGGACTAGTGACCATAGATATTAAGTCCCACAGTGCTGAGAGCCATTTGAACCATTTTTTGAGGTATTGTTGCAGCAATATGTTGGCTCCAACAACGACCAATAGAGTATTATCACACGAGCATACATGGCCTCAGAATAATGTGGTAAGATGACGTCGCACTGAGCATAGCCGGCCGACGTGGCCGAACGGTTCCAGTCGCTACGGTCTGGAAACGCACGACCCCTAGTGTCTTAGGCTCGAATGCTGCCTCGGGAATGGATGTGTGTGATGTCCTTAGGTTAGTTAGGTTTAAGTAGTTCTAAATTATAGGGGACTGATGACCTCAGATGTTTAGTCTCATAGCGTTCAGACCCATTTGAATGATTTTTGAACGGAGAATATATTGAAAAATACGGTTTTGTACCCTAAACATTGGGATATAATATGGTGTATTAGAATTCAAGATAAAAATAACTTGCTTTCAGAGAAAACGTGTTGCATTACTTGTTGAACATCCCTCATACAGCTGTCAGTAGAGTGCGACATGAACATTGGGTTAGGTTTATAGGTATAGGTATATTGATTATTGGTACCTTAATAAGTACCCTTACATTTTCTGCATGTAACAGTCTTCCCATAAAAAACGTCACATTACTTGCTTCCTCATGTTTTCTCAACGGTAGTAACTGCTCCTCAAAGCAAACTACGCCTTTCAGTATACCCTGTCTGTTCTGCCTCCTCATGCCCACACTTCACTATCTGACATGCTCTTCAGGAGAAAATGGACGTTAAATACTTGTGTATGGCACACACACTCGGAAGTACCAGACAATTTAAAATCATACTACTCGGAGTTTCTGTAATCAATAGTCTACAAATGAAAGAAATACTAACGTAACATTGTGCAGTATAGTCCTCAGTCACCAACAGAAATATCTTCGCTTATATCCCTACCACGCTGTATTGGATCTGTACATTTGTATTGCTCTAGCAACATTGGCATCAATTACTACCCAGAAAACATTTGACACGGCAGCCATAAAACCATCGTTAGCCTATGTTCGTTCTCCAGTGCTGCAGAAACCTATGACTTTTTAGAACCAAAGACAGCTGGAAACATCCAAGCGTTTCCATATCTTCATTAGAGCTCTATTTAATGTGAACGTATATCATGATACTTGGTGCATATTTGGCAATGGACTGTGTCATCGAAGAACATGAATCATTGATGCATCAAAGTGGTTCCATATTCAGCAAATGAGCACTGTGGAGCAGGTGCAAGTATCCTCAATCTCTGCTCTTTGCATTGCTATAATGGAGGTGATTGCGTTGTCTCCTTCCAATGTGTTAAGTGTCAAGTGTGTGACTGCGGCATCCCGTTGACTGTGATAAGTTCGTGTACACTGCAGTGTCATTTTTGTGCTGTTATGTATGAAAGGAAATAACAGGTGAAACATGGGACCGCAAGGAGCCTACACTTCACAAACACCAGGAAGGCTACCACTATCCGACAGAAAGAGTGTCAAATGCCCTTACTTCATAAGACACTGCGGAGAGATATAGAATTTAATCCAGAACATTCGCGCAAATGCAGGTGGCCAGGAACTCTACGTCACCATTTCAACCAACTCCACCCCAATTCCCTCCCTCCATCCTTGTCGCCCATACATATGCAGTGAAAATTTATCACCATCAAAACTCGAACCGGTTTACCTCCTCGTCATGCGCCACCATACAGGTGTGCGTTAGCGATCTTATCTACGGAAACGGCTATTGACACATAAGCAGCATAAATTTAGAAAATATCGCTCTTTAGAATTACAACTGGCTCTTCACTCACACGAAACGACAAGTGCTATTGACGGGGGACCTCAAATTCATTCCACAGTCCTAGGTTTCCATAAAGATTTTGACGCAGTTCCTCACAACTACTTTCTAATTAACTTTAGCGTGGCTGACGAATATCGTATCAGATGTGTGGATGGATTAGTGATTTCCTGTCAGAGAGGTCGTAGTTCTTAATACTTAACGAGATTTAATCTCGTGAAACCTAAGTCGTGTATTGAAGTGTTGCTGTTCTTAACATTCATAAACGTTTTAGGAGACTATTTGATCCGCTCTCTTAGACATTTTATAGATAATGCTACCGTTTATTTTCTAGTTAATAAATGAAGAGATCAAATTGAGTTTCAAAGTGATTTACACAAAATACGTGCATGGCGTTAAAAGTAGCACTTCACAATGAGCTTCGTGAGTTTCTACACATGCGTACGGGAAACTGTCCGTTAAATTTCGGTTACATATGGAATTACACAAACTTGAAGGCTGTCGATTCAACTAAATATCTAAGGAATACAATTACGAAGAATTTAAAGTGGGACCATCACACAGAAGATGTTGTGAGGAAGGCCAATCAGAGACTTCGTTTTACCACGGAGAACTTCAAAAACGCTAAAGGGGCTGCCTATACCATGCTTTTCCACTTTCTTTTGGAGCATAGCAGCGCGGTACGAGAACCTTACCAAACAGGATTGACATAGGACGTCAAATACAAAGAACGGAGCTGGTTTTGTATTTTCATGAAACCGGGATGGGAGTGTCATGGATATTATAAGCGATTTGGTGTGGCAATCGTTACAGGAAAGGCGATTTTCGTTGCCCCTAGATCTTATCACGATGTTAGAATCACTAACCTCCGCCTCCATATGACGTAACATCGTGGTGACTCCCACCTATATGGGATGAAGTAATCAACTGGATAAAATAGAAATCAGTGCCCGCATAGATTGGTGCTTTTTTGAACCCTCCGCAAACACTTACATGGAATTGCAGAGTTATCACGTAGATTTAGATGTAAATGAGTCGTTGTAGGACAGCGGAACCGCAGTCCATTTTCTGGTCCGCTACACACCGTGTGCATTGTTGTACTGTTTGAAATAACTACGGTCGTTGACCTCATTCACTGTATGACGACTGGGAAGTGGTGGGAATGGAGCAGTTATTTTTATGCCGAGGGAGCTCTGGGGATGGAAGAAAATCGCTAATCAGCTAGTAGGAGTTTAAAGAGCCTGATCCATTGGCAATTTAATGCCAACGGCGAAGAAAAACTTGTATTTGATGGGATGCGCATAAGCTGCGACGGAAATATAAAACAAGAAGGCTCCATTCAGAAAAGTACGATTATTAAATATCTTATGTCTACATAGTCACGAGGGGTACTTAAATGCATCATCACTAGACAGTTACCTTCACACAAAGTCAGTCATGATGTATTTCATTCATCAATATAAGAAGACATACTGTTGCATGCTACTTCAGGTGAGAAGGGCATGATGTTTCTGCCGAGGCCCTCCCACTTGACATAGCAACAACACTAACCATAATTTCTACATTACATTTCGTTTCAACAATCTTTCCATTACTTTGTTCTAAATTACTAATGCCTATTATTCGAGCCCTCTTTTCCTTCAACTGCTTTAGTTTTCTTTGCATGTTACGTATTATTATTGTTGTTGTTTAATTTCTCAAAATTATTTTTTTCAGTAATGTCGAACAGTTTAATATCACACGTGAAATTGTAAATCGTACGACCTCCTTTTTAAGGGTTAGTAGATGTTTAAATATGCGATAAATGAAATTAAATATCATCATCATCTTCAGACTCTCACTTCATCAAGACATCGGGCAGCAGGCGATGTATTTTCTAATAGATCTATTGCAATGAGATGATTCATCTGACCAGGGAGTGACGTGACACACCACTCACTTACCAAACAAAGCTTTGTAGTGCATCACAGAACTACAGTCAGAAGCCCATGTGGAATAATTAATGTCCAATATTTATCTTACATCTAGGCCGAGTGCTTTCAGTGGCGTACGAATTCGTAATGAATTTGTGAATCTTAATATATGTGGCTGATGTAACAGTATGAAGTCCGGAGACCAGCAGTCATGAATATGGCCGTTAGGACAGTAAAGATACTAGATAATTTCACACACAGTATAGTATAGGAAGAGGACCACTAATCGTCGATGTTCTGTCACAGCTTGTGCTACATTCATAGTGACATCATTGGAATCATTAAATCATAATTTACTTTCCTCTTACACCTATTTTTTGAATAGATTAATTCAGTTCCTACATCGTTACTTTGACATACAGGTTAAGCAACATTGATGACAAATACGAATGCAGCTTTACTGATTTCTGTTAATATCGCCGCTTTCTCGTCTTTATCTGCTGTTCAGCAACAATTGTCGAAATTTTACATATATCCTAGTTCAGCTTTATTTGTCGGAAGTTCCATGTACATCCTTATATGGCAGGAAAGTATCCCAATTTGCAATTATTTTTATTTTCATTGCTGGAAGGTTAATTGGAATCATTTCTTTGATAAGTTATCGTTTGGTGAAACCTTTGTTACCTTAGTCCCTTATCCTTTAATGTTGCATTATTATCACGTGTATTCACATTATTAGTATACAAGCATGATGTGTGAGACTAATCGCCCATCAGTTATAACATTAATTCCCTCTTGCCTACCGCCTGTCCTGAAAATTTTTATGATACGCTCAAGTAATCGTCAGGATTATAAAACTGCTAAAATATATGAATTCATTTATTAGTTCACCTATCATAGAAATAAAAATTTTGAAAAATTGTGACAAATGAGTCTTTGGTACATGATTGTCTTTATCGGAAATATCCTTAAGACAAGGAACACTACGGAAAGTATAAAAAAAATAAAATTAATAGCCATATTTAAATTGAGTGTTTCATGGCATGAAGATTAATTTTGATACGTGTAGCGTGTCTACAACAAAAAACCAAAGATATGTAGAAAGTAAAATCTAAACTGTATTAGAATCATAGTTTGTGACGTATTATCTCAATGTGCCCGATGACTGCATGTTGAGAACAGACATAGTAAAAATAAGTGTACGTACCACAACACATTTACCGATTTGCTGCAGCGCAACAGTGTACCGGAGAGACATTAAAGGCATTTGTATCGCAGTGCCTGGAGAGGGACAGTGGCGCTGGGGTGGCTGCGGGTAGTTCCCCAAGGAGCAGTTTGGCCGCCAGTCTCCCTCCCCTCTCTCGTTCCTTTCCTTCCCCCCTGCAGGCAGCCGCAGGACGGGCCAGTATTTAACCCTAGCGCCCGAGGGCTTTGCCGACAACCTCTCAAGTTATGATCCCCGGCCGGCCTCGCTCGCCGCGGGCCAAGGAGTGTCCGTTGCAGCCAGACAACGTACCGTGCGACGCTGGGCAGCCTACCCTGGTAGCACAAGGCGCCAGGAATAACTCCTGGCCATTTACAGTGCGGACGTGAAGTCACGTGAGGAAGAGCAACAATACTTAAAAACTGACAAACCAGAACACGTCGGAGAAAAATCTAAGTAATTAGTTTTTAATAAATTGGGCTTCCATTCACCAAGTACAGCATTCCAGTTACTGACACGTCATCCTGATACCAGTTTCAAGAACTTTTCAAACATGACATTGCACGGATTTCTTCATGCATCATCATTTTTTCTAAGTGGACAATAAATCGATCTGCCCTCTATACTGCTTCTTGGTCTTAACAAAAACATCCAGTCTTTTATATGAAACACTCATTTTAACATGGATTCAAAACCACAGGAATTTTCGGCATTCATCACAATAAAAATGTGACAGTGATTAAGAGAGGAGAAAGTACTTACAGAAACGTTAGGAGAAAGTTTTATGCGCCGACTACGGCCTAATACCCCTGAAGTTTTAAGTGATGTCAGTACCAGCCGTGAAAGCTTAGCTTGTATGATAGATTGTTGGCTTTTTCGACCGACTTGCTGTGGTCCTCTTTTGGATGGTTAACTGCCCATTACGATGCTGGGAAACGGCGGCAATCAATACAGCTTATAGTTGTCTCGGAATGCATAAATATAGGTTCCGTGTGGTCTTCAATGGGAATCTTATTGTTCTAGCGTAACCACAAGCGCCGGAACGAAGATAGAGTACACAAGACTAGAGAAGACGGTGAGGAAACGTCGGCCTATGGTGCGGGGAATTGGACCGTGCCGCGCCAAGAGCGACACCTGGAAGAAGTGAATACAAGCGCCGCACCTGCCAGCCTCGGCGGCTCGGAGTACTGACATGAGCAGAACGTATTTGCAGAGTGTGCTACAAGACCTAGATGTGATCCTTATCACTTACTTGTCTGGACTTTGTCTATAACAATTACTATGGCTGTTTGCATGTTACCTGCAACGACGAGTAACTCCAAAGTTAATTGTTGTCAATTGCTTTATAGAAATAAAACTACTAATATTATTTCTTTTAATTGTTGTATAGCATTCCGAGATTGCAGAATCCTTTAGGTACCCTACAAGTGACGAGTGGCCAAGATCCCACACTTACAGACTTCTTAGTGCATAATAGCTGACAATTCAGATAACGGTGTTGGAGATCGATAACGATTAAGCATCGTTTTCTCCAGAGTAGACCACAAATGGTCAGTAACACTGAGATCTAGTGGCTGTTGTGGGCAGGGAAGATGCGAAAATTCATCACCGTGTTCACAAAACCAGGCCTAGCTGATGCGAGCTGTGTGACCAGAGGCACTGTCGCCTTGGAATATAGCATCACGATTGTGCAACAATACTTGTACAATGGGATAGATCTAACCAGCCAAAATTGTCAGATAATCCTTGGCAGCATTGAGATCTTGCAGAGTGAGCAAGGGGTCCATGGAGTACCACAATATGGGTACCCAAATCAACACCGAATCCCCACCATGTTTCACTTTTGCGACGTAAACTCCGCCAGATGTTGAAAATTATGGATAACAATATTCATCCGAGCATATGACTTCCCTTTTTTGCTCTATGCTCCAGGTTTTATGACTTCGGGACAGTGGTTTCATGTATGGGCTTTTTCGGAACTGATGGGTGATTTTTGAACTTCGACCCACCACTCAGTTCCCTGTTCGTGGATCTCCCTTCGTGTTATTTTGGAGTGACAGGATTCTCAAGTGCAACATTGAGTTCTGCAGTGATTTTTACAGATGGCATCTTATTTTTCGTCAGAATCTTCTCATGTGACCGTCTGCATGATGACTCAACCCTAACTGTCGTCCGCGTCTTGGCTGAGGGGACGATGTATTTCTCCGCTTTCGCTGTATGCGATGAAATTCTTCCATGTGGTGCCTCTTGAAACAGCAACACTTTGGCTGCCGTGGCTGCGGAAGCGCCACATCACGAGCACCAGAAGTTTTATGACGTTCAAATTCAAGTAACTCTGATGTAACTCATTCATAACTACACAGAGAACTGTTGTGGCATCGGGCGACACTTGCAACACAATGACATTGCAAAGGTGTTGTTTGTAGTCAAATACAACGGCGCAATCTGCAGGCCTGACTAGCGTCTGAATTTATGACCAACACACATTTCTCCTGGTGTCTCCATATTTTTGTCCAATCCCTGTACGTTCGTGGTTTGACGAACACTCAGCCGTACTGTCACACAGCGACTGGTTGCGTAAATTTCTCGATCTTAATCCCATACAAAAAAAATGTTCAAAAGTGTGTGACATCTTATGGGACTTACCTGCTAAGGTCATCAGTCCCTAAGCTTACACACCACATAACCTAAATTATCCTAAGGACAAACACACACCCATGCCCGAGGGAGGACTCGAATCTCCGCCTGGACCAGCCGCACAAATGTGTGTAGGGGACATAAATGCTTATTTTTCTGTTCATAACTGAAGACGGAATAGTGAACAACATTACACCAGAATGACATTTTCACTCTGCAGCGGAGTGTGCGCTAATATGAAACTCTAGTCTCGGTCCGGCACGCAGTTTTAATCTGCCAGGAAGTGTCAACATTAGATCAGTATTTACGTCACTTGCAGACTAATATACACTCCTGGAAATTGAAATAAGAACACCGTGAATTCATTGTCCCAGGAAGGGGAAACTTTATTGACACATTCCTGGGGTCAGATACATCACATGATCACACTGACAGAACCACAGGCACATAGACACAGGCAACAGAGCATGCACAATGTCGGCACTAGTACAGTGTACATCCACCTTTCGCAGCAATGCAGGCTGCTATTCTCCCATGGAGACGATCGTAGAGATGCTGGATGTAGTCCTGTGGAACGGCTTGCCATGCCATTTCCACCTGGCGCCTCAGTTGGACCAGCGTTCGTGCTGGACGTGCAGACCGCGTGAGACGACGCTTCATCCAGTCCCAAACATGCTCAATGGGGGACAGATCCGGAGATCTTGCTGGCCAGGGTAGTTGACTTACACCTTCTAGAGCACGTTGGGTGGCACGGGATACATGCGGACGTGCATTGTCCTGTTGGAACAGCAAGATCCCTTGCAGGTCTAGGAATGGTAGAACGATGGGTTCGATGACGGTTTGGATGTACCGTGCACTATTCAGTGTCCCCTCGACGATCACCAGTGGTGTACGGCCAGTGTAGGAGATCGCTCCCCACACCATGATGCCGGGTGTTGATCCTGTGTGCCTCGGTCGTATGCAGTCCTGATTGTGGCGCTCACCTGCACGGCGCCAAACACGCATACGACCATCATTGGCACCAAGGCAGAAGCGACTCTCATCGCTGAAGACGCCTCCATTCACGCCTGTCGCGACACCACTGGAGGCGGGCTGCACGATGTTGGGGCGTGAGCGGAAGACGGCCTAACGGTGTGCGGGACCGTAGCCCAGCTTCATGGAGACGGTTGCGAATGGTCCTCGCCGATACCCCAGGAGCAACAGTGTCCCTAATTTGCTGGGAAGTGGCGGTGCGGTCCCCTACGGCACTGCGTAGGATCCTACGGTCTTGGCGTGCATCCGTGCGTCGCTGCGGTCCGGTCCCTGGTCGACGGGCACGTGCACCTTCCGCCGACCACTGGCGACAACATCGATGTACTGTGGAGACCTCACGCCCCACGTGTTGAGCAATTCGGCGGTACGTCCACCCGGCCTCCCGCATGCCCACTATACGCCCTCGCTCAAAGTCCGTCAACTGCACATACGGTTCACGTCCACGCTGTCGCGGCATGCTACCAGTGTTAAAGACTGCGATGGAGCTCCGTATGCCACGGCAAACTGGCTGACACTGACGGCGGCGGTGCACAAATGCTGCGCAGCTAGCGCCATTCGACGGCCAACACCGCGGTTCCTGGTGTGTCCGCTGTGCCGTGCGTGTGATCATAGCTTGTACAGCCCTCTCGCAGTGTCCGGAGCAAGTATGGTGGGTCTGACACACCGGTGTCTATGTGTTCTTTTTTCCATTTCCAGGAGTGTATATAGCTATTACAAGTCGTATGTTTTTTGGATGGATAGTACCACTAAATAAATGTGGCAAGTGTAAGCTATTAACGCATATTTTCTTCTGTGCATCAGGTCAGATGTTAAAAAGTATGGACACGTGGATGCAACATAACATTTTTAGTCTATACTGGCAGTGGTAGTACACTAGTGGTGCTGTTTGGACCTTGCCAGAAACATGAGGTAGTAAGTTATGTGACGCCTTGGTGCAAGACCATCGATGCAGAGGAAAGACAACCACTGATTTGTCTACATATGAAGCACTACACACAAAAATAGCTGAACTTATACCCATTACACCCTGTATGTATAGAACTCCTTGGAACAGGAGATGAAATGCTGTATTTAACATTCCCAAATACCTGTAGCTATGCAGGATCTAATCATGAATGAGTGGTTGCACATGGAAATAACATACTCTCTTCCTCTCCGAACTAAGGCCGTTGTCAAGGTTGTAAATGGTATTACACGTCTCACAAAATGTTAAATGGTTCAAATGGCTCTGAGCACTATGGGACTCAACTGCTGTGGTCATAAGTCCCCTAGAACTTAGAACTACTTAAACCTAACTAACCTAAGGACAGCACACAACACCCAGCCATCACGAGGCAGAGAAAATCCCTGACCCCGCCGGGAATCGAACCCGGGAACCCGGGCGTGGGAAGCGAGAACGCTACCGCACGACCACGAGATGCGGGCACACAAAATGTTACAAACTTCTTTTTTTGTACAGTGTCCTTACTGGAGACGAAGCGTTAGCATAAGGATATTTGTATTACTTTGCTGGGGAGTCTTACAAAATAACACTGATTTCATCTGTAGCAAAGGAGCTTGTATACGGCATCAC
Organism: Schistocerca serialis cubense; assembly: GCF_023864345.2. NCBI lineage: Eukaryota > Metazoa > Arthropoda > Insecta > Orthoptera > Acrididae > Schistocerca > Schistocerca serialis. The sequence goes on from NC_064641.1 coordinate 618,302,375, forward strand.
TGGGTCATTGTGAGCCAGGGCGCGCAGGGCCACAGTCGTGCTGCTGCCGTGGCAGCCCAGGCCGGCAGAGATAAGACGCTGACGACCAGTATGGGGTGGTAGCGGCGCCATCGACCGCCATACGCCGGGCGACAGCTGCGGCTGCAGCCGGCCTTAACGGCCACCCATCGATCCCCGGGCAGGCCTGGTGTTTATCTGCCGGCCTGGTAATCCACTACAGGGCGCCGCGACGCGACAGAAAGGCGGTCCTCGCCGTGCTGCCGGCCCGGTGGACATCAGTCGCACGACTCGCCTCTGCTCCGTCTGTGCATGGACCCTCCTAGGCGGATGGACGGCCTGACGGAGAAGAGATGTTTTTCTAGCGGCTCGCTCACAGGATACGAAACAAAAAGAGCATGGGAGAATCACTGACAGATCCATACATATGTACATGAAATGTATTCGCAGTTGCGAATATGGGCAACCATCAGCTGTTTAATAGAAGGACGACAGTGAAATTTTGTGCCGAACTGGAACTCAAACCCGCTAATCGCGAGTAGTCGCCTTATCTTTAGGCTATCTGAACACTTTTCATGGTCAGATCCAAATTTCCACACACCGTCAAGCATATATCTGCAACCTGTACCCATTATGTATGTTTCTTGTATAGGGCAAATGCATTCATGTCCGAAGGAACGTTCCAGAGTACCTGTAAACGTCCCATAATAGCAGTTGCAGCCTATGTCCTCAATTACTTGCTGAATGTATTCGCATTTAAGGCGACAGGACCTGCATAAATTGAAAGGACCAGAGATTGTAGAGAGTTCCAGAGGGAACATTAGGGAGCGATTGAAGACAACAGGGGAAAGGAATGCAACCGTGGAAGAATGGGTAGCTTTGAGAGATGAAATTGTGAAGACGGCAGGGGATCAAGTAGATAAAAAGACGAGGGCTAATAGAAATCCTTAGGCAACACAATAAATAGTGAATTTAACTGATGAAAGGAGAAAATATGAAAATGCAGTAAATGAAGTGGGAGAAAGGGAATACAATCATCTAAAAATGAGATTGACAGGAAGTTCAAACTGGCTAAGAAGGAAAGGCTAGAACTTAGATGTAAGGACTCAGAAGTAGGTATCACTAGAGACTTCAGGATAAAAGAGAACCACCTGCGTGAATATCAAGAGCTCAGATAAATAACAAGTACTATGCAAAGAAGGGAAAACAGAAAGGTGAAAGAATTATACTGAGGGTCTGTACAAGGGAGATGAAGATGTCATGGGAGATATGATACTGCCAGAAAAATTTGACAGAGCTCAGAAAGATCGAAATCGAAGCAAGACCCCGGGAATAGACAACATTCCGGGTACTACTGATAGCTTTGGGAGGGCCAGAGATGACAAAACTTTCCATCTGCTGAGCAAGATGTGTGAGACAGTTTGGGGTTGGGTTGTTTTGGGGAAGGAGACAAGACAGCGAGGTCATCGGACTCATCGGATTAGGGAAGGATGTCGGCCGTGCCCTGGCAAATGAACATTCCCGGCATTTGCCTGGAGCGATTTAGGGAAATCACGGAAAACCTAAATCAGGATGGCCGGACGCGGGATTGAACCGTCGTCCTCCCGAATGCCAGTCCAGTGTCTAACCACCGCGCCACCTCGCTCGGTATGAGACAGGTAAAATACCGTTAGACTTCAAGAAGAATGTAATAATTCTAATTCCCACAAAACCACGTGCTATCAGGTGTGAAAATTACTGAACTCTTATTTTAATAAGTCACTGTAGGAAAATACTAATACGAATTCCTTACAGAAGAATGGAAAGACCTCGGAGAAGATCAGTTTGCATTCCGAAGAAATGAAAGAAAACGCGAGACAGCACAGACTTTACAACTTCTCATAGAAGATAGGTTAAGGAAAGTCAAACCATTGTATATATCATTTTTAGATTTAGAAAAAGCTTTTGACAATGTTGAGTGGAACAGTCTCTTTCAGATTCTAAAGGTGACAGGAGTAATATACAAGGAGTGAAAGGATATTTACAATTGGTGCAGAAATCAGACTGCAGTTATAAAAATCGCGGGGCATGAAAGCGAAGCAGTGGTTGAGAATTGAGTGAGTTGTAGCATATCCCCCACGTTATTCAATCTGTATATTGAGCAAGCAGTAAAGAGAACAGAAGAAAAAATAGGAGTAGGAGTTAAAGTTCAGGAAGAAGAAATAAAATATTTGAGGTTCACCGATATCATTCTAATTCTATCAGAGATAGCAAAGTACTCTAAAGAACAACTGAATGGAAAGAACAGTGTCTTGAAAGGAGGATGTAAGATGAATATGAAAAAAGAAAAACTAGAATAATGGAATGTAGTCAAATTAAATCAGGTGATGCTGAGAAAATTAGAGACACCTAAAGTAAGAGAGACACCTAAAGTAATAGATGAGTTTTGCTATTTGGTCGAAGTAGAGAGGATATAAAATGTAAACTGGCAATGGCATAAAAAGCATTTCTGAAGAAGAAATATTTGTTAATATCGAGTATGGATTTAAGTGTTAGGAAAACTTTTATGAAAGTGTTTGGCTGGATTGTAGCAATGTACGGTAGTGAAACATAGACGGTAAACAGTTTAGAGAAGGAAAGAATCGAAGCTTTTGAAATGTGGTGTTACAGAAGAATGCTGAAGTTTAAATGGACAGATCACGTAGCTAGCGAGGAGGTACTCAATAGAACTGGAGAGAAAAGAAATTTGTGGCACAACAGAACTAAAAGAAGGGACTGGAGGGAAGCGTGGGAGGTGGTGGTGGGGGGGGGGGGGAATAGTTGTAAAAATTCGTAGACACCAAGAGATGAATACAGTAGGCATATTCAGAAGGAAGTGGGCTCCAGTAGTCACTCTGACATGGAGAAGTTTGCATAGAATAGAGCAGCTCTGAGAGCTGCTTGAAACCAGTCTTCGGACTGAAGACTACAACAATCCAATCGCTGTCTTCCGCTACAGTTTTTACCCTCTGCAGCTCCCTCTCTTAGCATGGAAGTTATTCCCAGATGTCTTAACATGTGTCCTATCATTCTGCCCGTTCTTATTGTGAGTATTTTCCATATACTCCTTTCCTCTCAGTTTCTGCACAGAACCTCCTCATTCCTTACGTAGTCAGTCCACGTAATTTTCAACAGTCGTCTATAGCACCATATCTCCAATGCTGCCATTTTCTCCTGTCCCAGTTTTTCCACAGTCTGTCTTATTACCTTACAATGCTGTGCTCAAAACGAACATTCTCAGAAATATCTTCCTCAGATTAAATCCTATGTTTGACAGTAGTAAACTGCTCTTGGCCATTAATGCCCATTTTGCCAGTCTAGTCCGCTCTTGATCTCGTCCTTGCTCTGTCCGTCATGGACTATTTTGCTGCATAGATACCATAATTCGTTAACGTCATCTGCTTCGTGACCATCAGTCCTACTGTTAAGTTTCTGCTATTTTTGATTATTTTCGTCTTTCTTCGATTTACTCTCAATCAGCAGATCTTGTAATTCTTCTTCACTTTCACTGAGGATAGCAATGTCATTGTAAAATCTTATCAATGACATTCTTTCACCTTGAATTTTATTGTATCAGATATATACGAGGGTTATTCGGAAAGTAAGGAACGATCGGTCACGAAATGGAAACCACACTGAAAATCCGATGAAGTTCTGCACAGGTGTGTTGGGCAGTGTCTCTAGTATGCCCGTCGGTCGCATTACTTCCTTTTTAGTTCTGAGCGCCCACGGAGCACAGAAAGATACCTAGAACTATACTGTCTGGTGAGAAATTTCGCCTGTAGCTTTGCAGCCAACATTACATAGCTGTCGTGCGTTTTCTTCCACTAGACAATTCTCAGCCGCATTCTGCAGGGGCAATGAAGTTACTCCCGCATCGTTTTCAATTTGAAATGTTGAATTACCCACAATACACCCCTTAATGGTCTCCCTCTGAGTTTCATCTAGGCTTACATGAACCGCTGGCTATGAAGACAACATTTTGGCACAGACAATGAGCTGTAGGCTAGCGTAGAGAATTAGCGGAAGCACTGGCGGCTGCCTTCTATAATGAGGGTATTGGAAAGTTGGTACAACGCTATGACACACGTCTAAGTCAGATTGGCGAGTATGGACTTAAGTAGCTGGAAGTTGTAGCAAACAGTTGATTTTCACTTTGGTTTTCATTAAGCGGCCTTTCGTTCCTTACTTTCCGAATAGCCATCGTATATTACAAGTGAACCTGTCAATGCTTTGCAACTGCTGATATGAATGGATTTTGGATCTACGTCCTAATCTCCTTCTCCCCACACCCTGTGTCTATCTCCTTCCCCCGCCACCTCTCTGACCATCTCCTCTTCCACTCCCTCCCTCTTCTCTGACGTTTACCCTTGTTTAATGTTATTGCAAATGAAACTTGATAGGTATTCGAGTTCGGTTGGGATCAATAGCACATACGATACGAGAGAGATCTCAGAAGGTGCTGGATTTTGTGAGGACAGCAGCTGTAATAACAATATTTCGCGGAGTTTTAGTCTGTGAATGGGTAGGGCTACAAAGTTAACCATAAATACAATGTTCCTGTTGTCTCTTAAAGCGGACTGCAAGGAAAGAAACAAAGCTGCGTATTGTTGTGTGTACGATTATTATTTGAAGTTATATAGAAAGAGAAATAATGTGAGAAGAGATTCGTGCAATATATTTAAAACAGTACATCAACCTCTGCCTTGTAATCACTTTAAGAAAAAACTTCTATTTACTTGTTTAAAAAACATTGTGTTTACTTATGTAAGTATATAGTCTATGCCTCCCTGAATGTCCAGTAGTAACTCATGTATAAATATGAAGTATGCTAGCAAGAACATTTTCACAGTTACCTTAATAATGTTTCTCCTTTATATATATTAAACATACCCGTTATGAAACGCCTGGTTAAATCTGCTGGACAGTACAGGTAGTTGGAAAAGTGAAATGGGGCCAAAATTGAGCTGCTGTCACTAACAATCGAACACAAATAACATTATTTAGTTTCCCAAACATTACAGTCAAATTTCCGACCTTAATTATCGACTGAATATGTCACACAATCCTATAGCTTAAGGGCACAACCTCATTAATTTTTAAAACGGCTGAAGGCCCATAATTGAAAACACAACGACAATAAATTTTCAAAAGGCACGAAGCGCAAGGTTTTATCCTTAAATAATATTTCAAATGAGGCAGAAGGCCCAAACAACCTAAGACTTAGCAAGTAAGGAATTTTAATTTTAAGATGGCTGAAATTTCGCTGGTGCACTTGGACCTCAAATAACCAAAATACAGTTAAACTCTACCTGATGGTGGCCAAACTTTCACCAACTCGAACACTCGTTGTTGGTCATGAGAATGCGCCCAACAGCCAACTATGAAAACCAACGGCATAATGTGATCAGACTGGCTTCGGTAATTAATCACCACTTAACTTTGATGTCTTGGTTTGGTGAGCGATGAACCTCGTAGCAATCGGAACAGCTCCCACACACTCTGACACTTCATAGAGACCGCCAGCGGGTCTGGCCCACTGCATCGCATGGAGATTTCCTAGTTGACCCACAACAACCGACTGACTGCCACACTTCAGCATAGAGACAGCACTAAAATAACTGAGCAGTCTACATCACAAGCTACACAAAGTATCACGAACACTTGCATGAATGACTAGACAATACTAGCGGCAACGACTGTGCAATACCGAGCGGGGTGGCGCAGTGGTTAGCACACTGGACTCGCATTCGGGAGGACGACGGTTCAATCCCGCGTCCGGCCATCCTGATTTAGGTTTTCCGTGATTTCCCTAAATCACTCCAGGCAAATGCCGGGATGGTTCCTCTGAAAGGGCACGGCCGACTTCCTTCCCCATTCCTTCCCTAATCCGATGAGACCGATGACCACGCTGTCTGGTCTCCTTCCCCAAACCAACCAACCAACCGACTGTGCAATAACGAGGACGAATCACGAGTCTGCACACGCAGGCAATCCATAAGCGATCGCTGGCCAACATACAAGTCATCCGACAAGCCAACCGACCGACGACCAACGAAGGTGGTCCGCACTAAAGTGATGTGTATTGGCAACTGTCGGGCGAGTCATAACTGTCCGGACCTCACTGCAGCTGCACCCCAACTGAACAGGCGCGTCCTAAGTCAAACACTGCCAGGTCCGAACTGCACTACTAGCGCCTCCCAACTCACTGGCAGATCCGAACTAACTCCGAACACACAACAGCCGGGAAGTAATAGTCAGCAAAGATAATACGCCAGGGCTTATATCGGTAAGCGTCGATGCTCCCGCTGACGGGCAGGCAAGGTGGCAACTAAGTGACACCAATAATTGAAATTAACATAACGAACTGGCAGTACAGTAAGAACAGGATGTCAAATGAGATATGGGACGAATATGAGCCACGCACGGTTCAACCTCAAACTCCAACCCGAGGGTCATATTCCGAAATGAAATGGCTAGCATCTCCTAATGAAAGCGAGTCAATGGCCGAGAAAAGTCGCAAGTGAAACACTCGCTTGCTACCGCCCCTGCATAGGGAACACGCCCACTGGCCACCGGACATCCCTGCACCAGGAAGGGACCGACCTAAGCCCCGCAAGACGTGCAGTTCAAAACCATTTCTAAGTCAACACCGAAAATAGCGTGATACCCGTTCGTACTTCAACACTGCAGAGGAAACATGGCAATAGGCAGCCCGACATCGCTACACTGAAGAAGGCAGCGAGCTAAGGCTCACAACATGACGAAGTTGAAGGAACTATTCGAAGAGCTATCAGAACCTTAAGACCAGAAGATGATGTCTTGAACTAATGCACTAACAGTGCCTGCACCCTATCCAATTGACTGCCTGTAGGCTGCGTTCTTTACAAAACACATTAGTCTCTTCAAGGCCTCTGACAGCCTTAAGCAAAATTTCAATTGCTGCTTCTGTCTCACCCACCACCGCCAATGTGACGTGAATTGTGGAAAGTGGCCAAATATGAGCGGCTGTCAGTTACACTCTAACACATATAACTTTATTTAGTTGCCCAAACATTACAGCGCAAATTTTCGACCTGAACTATCGACTTAATGTGCCACAAAACCTTATTTCTTAAGGGCACAACCACATTAATTTTAAAACGGCTGAAGTCCCACAATTTAAAACAAAATTACAATAAATTTTCATAAAGTAGAAAGCGCAAGGTTTTATCCTTAAATAATATTTTAAATGGGGCTGAAGGCCCAAACAGTCTAAGACTTCACAAGTAAGGAATTTTAAATATAAGACAGCTGAAGGCCCATGATTGAAAAACAACAATACAATGAATTTTCAAAAGGCAGAAGGGCCAAAGCTTTACCCAAGAAATATTCCAGATGATGCTTAAGTCCCAAACAGCGCAAAAGTTCAGAAGTAAGGATCTTTTAGTTTTAAAGTTGCTGAAGCCCATTATTTAAAACCCAACTAAAAGCATACAAATTCAGACCATCTGGTATGAGCCATTAAAATACACAATCAAACACCAATAAGAACAGGCAGTAAAGCCAGCAGCCTCAGAAGTATCTGGGGGTCGGTCTGCAAATGAGATTCGCTAAGGAAGACAGGTAGTCGGCCCAACTATATTCTATCTTTCGGCAACCCAACCAAGAGACAGTCAACAGACCCACCGACAAGATGACTTGGTTTCCACACGACCAGTACACAAGGAAATACAAAGCCAAAACGTAAAAGGCGTAGCAGCCCACAACCAAGTAAGCATAAGGTGTCAAAACTACAAACACATATTGGACAGCGGCAACTCGGTGAGGAAAGGACACTGCCTGAATTTTACGTCAGCAGCAAAGGCAGGTAACCAGAACGCTAACGGTCATATGACAGAAAATTCTGCGGGTGCACTTCGACTTCAAATAACCAAAATACAGTTCACTGGATGGTGGCCAAACTTTCACCAACTCCAACACTCATTGTTCATGGGCACACCCCCTACAGTCAACCACGGAAACCAATGGCATAATGTGATCAGACTCGCTTCGGTAATTAATCACCACTTAACTTTGATGTCTTGGTTCGGTGAGCCACGAATCTCGTAGCAATCGGAGCAGCTCCCACACACTCCGACACTGCATAGAGACCGCCAGTCGGCCCGGCCGACTGCGCCGCGTGGAGATTTCCTGGCTGATCCACACCATCCGACCGGCTGCCACACTTCAGCATAGAGACAGCACTAAAATAACTGAGCGGTCGACATCAGAGGCTACGCACAGTTTCACGAACACTTGCTCAAAGGACTAGACAATACTAATGGCAGTGGCTGTGCAATAACAAGGACGAATCATGAGTCGGCAAATACAGGCCACCCATAAGCGATCGGTGGTCAACATACGCATCGTCCGACAAGGCGACCGACCGACGACCAACGAAGGTGGTCCGCACTCAAATGACATGTATTGGCAACTGTCGGGCGAGTCATGACTGTCCGGACCTCACTGCAGCTGCACCCCAACTGAACGTCTGGCGCGTCCTAAGTCAAACACTGCCAGGTCCGAACTGCACTGCTAGCGCCTCCCGACTCACTGGCAGATCCGAACTAACTCCGAACACACAACAACCGTGAAGTAATAGCAGTCAGCAAAGATAATACGCCAGGGCTTGGTTCAAATGGCTCTGAGCACTATGGGACTTAACTTCTGTGGTCATCAGTCCCCTAGAACTTAGAACTAGTTAAACCTAACTAACCTAAGGACATCACACACATCCATGCCCGAAGCAGGATTCGAACCTGCGACCGTGGCGGTCACACGGTTCCAGACTGAAGCGCCTTTAACTGCACGGCCACACCGGCCGGCACGCCAGGGTTTATATCGATAAGCACCGCTGCTGCCGCTCACGGACAGGCAAGGTGGCAACTAAGTGACACCAGTAATTGAAATTAACATAACGAGGTGATAGAACAGTAAAAACAGGATATCGGTAATTAAATCCCCAGTCAACTTTGATATCTTGGTTTTATTTTATTTATTTATTTATTGTTCCGTGGAACCAAATTAAGGAGAAGTCTCCATGGTCATGGAACGAGTCAATACATGAAATTATAACACGATAGTAGAAACAGATAAAATGAAATATAAGAAACGTATTCAGGCGACAATTCGTAAGTTTAAATAAAGAAAATCAACAATGTAACACTGGAATTTGCTTAATTTATCAGCACTTCCAGGAGCTCCTCGACAGAATAGAAGGAGTGAGCCATGAGGAAACTCTTCAGTTTGGACTTAAAAGTGTTTGGGCTACTGCTAAGATTTTTGAGTTCTTGTGGTAGCTTATTGAAAATGGATGCAGCAGAATAGTGCACTCCTTTCTGCACAAGTGTCAAGGAAGTGCATTCCGCATGCAGATTTGATTTCTGTCTAGTATTAACTTAGTGAAACCTGCTAACCCTTGGGAATAAGCTAATATTGCTAACAACAAACGACATTAAAGAAAATATATACTGTGAGGGCAATGTCAGAATTCCCAGACTATTGAATAGGGGTCGACAAGAGGTTCTCGCACTTACACCACATATAGCACGAACAGCCCGTTTTTGAGCCGAAAAAACACTTTTTGAATCAGAAGAATTACCCCAAGAAATAATACCATATGACATAAGCGTATGAAAATATGCGAAGTAGACTACTTTTCGTGTTGAACTGTCACTTATTTCAGATACTGTTCTAATGAATTCAGCACTTAGTTTCTGAACAAGATCCTGAAGATGGGCTTTCCACAACAGCTTACTATCTATCCGAATGTCTAGGAACTTGAACTGTTCCGTCTCGCTTATAATATGCCCATTCTGTCTGATCAAAATATCGATTCTTGTTGAATTGTGAGTTAGAAACTGTAAAAACTGAGTCTTGCTGTGATTTAGCATTAAATTATTTTCTACAAGCCACAAACTTGTTTCATTAACTACATTATTTGCTACTGTTTCAATATTACACACGAGATCCTTCACTACCAAGCTGGTGTCATCAGCAAACACAAATATTTTTCAATCACCTGTAATACTAGAAGGCATATAATTTACATAAATTACATACCGACCCTTGGGGAACGCCCCACTTAACAGTGCCTCATTGGGACTGAACATCACTACCACTCTCAATATTGCGGAGAATTACCTTCTGCTTTCTGTTCTTAAAGTAAGAGGCGAACCGATTATAAGCTACCCCCCTTACTCCATAATGGTCCAATTTCTGCAGTAATATTTTGTGGTCAACACAGTCAAAAGCCTTTGTTAAATCAAAGAAAACACCTAGCGTTCGCTACCTTTTATTTAATCCGTCCAAAACCTCACAGAGAAAACAGAATATAGGATTTTCAGTTGTTAAACCATTTCTAAAACCAAACTGTACATTTGACAGCAAATTATGTGAATTTAAACGCTCTAGTAACCTTGTATATACAACCTTCTCGATAACTTTAGCAAACACCGATGGCGTAGAAATAGGTCTATAATTGTCAACATTTTCCCTGTCTCCCTTTTTATAAAGTGGCTTCACTACCGAGTACTTTAATCGGTCAGGCAACCGACCACTCCTAAAGGAAAAGTTACAGATATGGTTAAGTACTGGGCTAACATACATTGAACAATACTTCAGTATTCTGCTAGATGCCCCGTCATATCCATGAGAGTTCTTGGTCTTTAGTGATTTAATTATTAACTCAATCTCCTTCTTGTCAGTATCATTGAGGAGCATTTCAGGTAACAGTATCGGAACGCTTTTTCCTACAAGCGCTATATGATTCTCTGTTGGGACTAGGTTTCTATTTAGTTCACCTGCTGTATTCAGAAAGTGATTATTAGATACTGTACATATATGCGACTTATCAGTAACACGGACATTCCCACTACGCACTGATTCTATATTCTCGACCCGTCTCTGCAGACCAGCCACTTCCTTTACGACTGATCATATGGTTTTAATTTTATCCTTACCACATACTTTTTGCCTTCCTAATAACTTTTTTAAGCACCTTACAATACTGTTTGTAATGGGCTGCTGCATTTAGGTTTTGACTGTTTCGAGCGTTTTGATATAATTGCCTCTTTGTTCTACAGGATATTCTTATCCCTCTAGTCAGCCACCCAGGTCCGGTGAGCCACGCACCTCGTAGCAATCGGAACAGCTCCCACACACTCCGACGCTGCATGGGGACCGCCAAGCCATGCATGGCCCACATTCATTATACGTATTAAAGATAATAATATAGCATTATGTAAAAATTTGAAGAAAGTGACAAGAATGTTTCGATGTTTAAGGTAATACCTCTAAACAACGACATGTTTTATGTAGTAGTATAGAAAAGATATTTATTATTATTATTGTTATTATCGTTAATAGTATAACACGTGGGTAGCATTAGAGAAATAATCGAGGTGCCTACTTGAGATGACATTCTCTCAGGAGCAGTCATATTTCTTGCATCATATCACTGTGCATTATCTTCCTATCACTGGAAAATATTTTTGCTTTCTTGAGTCAGCCGGAGTGGCCGAGCGGTTCTAGGCGCTACAGTCTGGAACCGCGCGACCGCTACGTTCGCAGGTTCGAATGCTGCCTCGTGTATGGATGTGTGTGATGTCCTTAGGTTAGTTAGGTTTAAGTAGGTCTAAGTTCTAGGGGACTGATGACCTTGGACGTTAAGTCCCATAGTGCTCAGAGCCATTTGGGCCATTTCTCTTGAATTTCTTTAGGCTCACTTTCCATTTGAGCCCTTCTTATCTGAATATTTGACTGTCATGTATATTTGACCTTGTTATGCCAGCATCCATGAGGTATTTTCTGACTTCTCGCTTCATGTTCTTAAGGCTTCCTGTCTCCCCCAAGACCTGTTTAGTTTGTCGGATGCTAGGCAACCTGTCGTAGTGGCCCCTAATCAGTTAGAGGACCCGCGCAACAGACAAGGAAGGTGGGCTGCCGACCTCCCTTCAAGAGCTCAGTTCAAATCGTCGTCATGGCTGTAAACATAAACAGATTTTCCGAATAAACACGGCACTACTTCGAGGAAAGCCATGTCACAAACATCCACCAATTGGACCTAATGTGACTACATGCTGCACTCTGCCGAATCGGCGCCACGAAAGTCAGACCAGCAGTGTCTACCTACAGCTAGGACAGTTCCGGCCAATACCTAAGCCGGCTGTAGCCTAGTAGCCACTTGCTGTAGCCTTCAGTAGAAGTTATATTTTGTAATCGTGTAGAGTAGCATTTTCGTTATTATTTTCTTTTCATTGTCTTGTACTCTGATCTGGATCTTGCCACCACAAGAATTGTTGTGCTTCTTGTTGTTCCTTCATTTTGAAATTAGTGCACTCCACGAAGGCGTTATAGCTAAAATAAAGTATTTTCACACTCGATCGTTAGTTCTTTCTTGCCGACAGCAGTACACTACACAATCTCTTGGTAAGCCCATAAAATTTCAGTCGATGTTTCTTCATGTACTGTGTTAGGTATCTGTTTGGTCTCTTGTCTACTCAGCAGTCTATAGCATTCTTGTACCATTTTCGGCCCTAAAACTTTTCTTATAATTCTTCACTGTAGTTTCCTAATATTTTCTAGTGTACCATTCCGATCCAAGATCAACATTTCTAAATTTTGTGATTCCTGGCTTGAAGACAGTGTTCTACTGTCTCAATTTTACATCACACGATAGACATGATTCATTGTAGATGTCTCCAGTCTTCAGATTTATCTGCTCATGAGCTTCTTTTCCTATCGCAGTTTGCTGCGTCTCCCCGAGACAATTGAATTTGTGAACCCTCTTCTCCCACTAACTTAGCATTGATCTCTTTTAGTGGACCTTTCTGACCTCCATTCATTCTGGTTTGTCGACCTTTATTAGCCTTCCCTTTCAGGACCTCTGTTTACTTCCCTGAAGTATCTGCTTTATCTGCGAGTAGCGCAAGGTTACCTGCAAATGCCGGATACGTAATATTTATTCCCATGGTTTTCCTTCCTTACCTGTCCGGTTTATAAAGTCCCTCTATTTTCAGTTCTTTGTCCCATTCCCTGACAACTTCCTCTAGTGGTACATTTAGTAATGGTGGTGAACTAACATCGCTGCATCTCAACACACCAGTTATAATGTCAGAGAACACTGGTAGCCCTCCCAAGACTATACGTTTACATTTGGTGTTGGTTAGCGTCTGCTTGATGGTGTTCACTGTCTTCCCGTCGAGGGCGCTCTCCTGCACTTCTTGAATAAGTGATGCTCTATCTACAGAGTCTTATCCCTGTCTTTTTAATTCTGCAAAGATACTCACGGTCTCATTGCTTATCAGCGCTTCATATCATAGGACTGTCTTTAAACTGATTATCTTATATCTTTTCAGCATGGTATATATATGGTCTGAAGCCTGGTGGACATTCTGTCTCGATTTCTACTTACAACTGTGTTCTATGTAGCACCACTATAATACAATTTTGTATCTCTATCTACATCTACACAAATACTCCGAAATCCACCGTACAGTGAGTGGCGGAGGATACGCCGTACTACCACTATTCGTTTCCTTTCATGTTCCACTCGCAAACAGAGAGAGGGAAAAACGACTAACTATGTGACTCCGTATGAGCTCTCTCGAGTGGTATATTCGTGGTAGTTACTCGCAATGTATGCTGAAGCTAGCAGAATCATACAGGACGTTACTATTGCTGTAGCCGAACATTGCGGGTTCCTTTTTCCTACGCGTTCCAATTAACTTGGATTTTTTCTACATTTAGAGCAAGCTGTCATCCATCACAACAATTACAAATTTGGTCAATGCCATCTTGAATACTTACCGCCGAGGACAACATGCTGTGTCCTATTGTTAAGAAATCGTCAACACTCTTATCTTCGAACCTATTCCAAATGCTCGTATCTTCTTTAACAGCCTCCACTGGGGCTTTATGTCAAACGCTTTCTAGAAATCTAGATATATGAAATCTGCCTCTTACCAAATGGCTTTGAGCAATATGGGAATAAACATCTGAGGTCATCAGTCCCATAGAACTTAGAACTACTTAAACCTAACTAAGCACATAACACACATCCATGCCCGAGACAGGATTCGGACCTGCGACCGTAGCGGTCGCACTGTTCCAGACTGAAGTGCCTAGAAACGCTAGGCCACACCGGCCGGCTGCCTCTTGCACTTCATCCATAGTGCGCAGTATATCATATGAGAGAAGGGGAAGCTAATTTTCGCATCTGTGATGCTTTCTAAAATCATGCTGATTCGTAGACATAACATTCTCAGTCTCAAGGAAATTTGTTATACTCGAATTAATAATACGTTCACGCATTCTGTAGAAAACCAACGTAAGGGATAATGGTCTGTAATTTTTCGCTTCCGTTATTTGACCTTCTTATAATTACACAGGAGTCAACTGTGCTCTTCTCCAGCCACTTGGGACTTTGCACGGGACGAGAAACTCGAGATAAATGCAAGTTATAAGGGGACAATGCTGTAGGCTATTCTGTGGAAAACTGAATTGGGGTTGTATGTGACAGATAGTAGCGATATTCCTCTGTAATCTATCTCATTTCTTATGGAGAGGGTGTTAAACAATGCACTTCCAGTCTTCTAGTATTACCTCAGTCTCCTACATGTTTGTGCGATATTTTCTACTTCTCTGATGGTAGCCTAGTTTCCTTTTGCATTTCTGCTGCGACGTCATCTTCTCCTTTGGTTTTACCGTGTTTCAGTTTCATGATCTGTGCCTTGATCGTTAAATCGTCTGGTGCTTTTGACTTACCACATTTCTTGGTGTCTTCGCTCATTCGAAATCTCTCACAAGTGCAGGATAGTCTAATAGTTCAATGAATGTTTCGTCAGTGCCTCTTTGTTGTTCAGTTCCATTTGTCGATTATTATTATTATTATCTTCGATTAGTTCCGGATTGATGAGCGTGTGCGCTTGAACCACTCTCAGTTTTACTCCTTTTTTCTCCTCCTTCCCAAAACCTCCTCTTTAATTCACTCTCTTCATATCTTCCCTGTCGTTCCTTTGCTGGAGTGTTGTTCAGTTTTTTTACTTCTGATTGTGTTTCTGAATTCTTCTCTCTCTGAGTTTCTACTTCTCGGATTTTCGTTCGTTCCAGCTCTTCTTCTGTTACTTTCAGCCAACGGACCTTTAATTTATTTATGTTAACGTTATGAAAAATTGTTTTACTGAATGTTTTATCATCCATCCCACATTGGTATCCGTAAAAATGTAGGCGACTTCTCCTGAATGTATCTGTGCTGTTGTCTATGTTTCCATCATTCTTCTGTAGGCCATTTGAACCAAGTTCCATCTCGGGAAGAGGTGTGGATTTGTCTAAGAATTTACCATCCTTGTTTCTGGCTGTTATGAAGTTTCGTTTTTCCTGTAATTACTGTTATTCTTGCTGTGAGATTTATCCATACTATGTTTTCAGTGGGAGTTTTCCTATTGATTATGTGTCCATTTACTAAGTTTTCTCCTTAGGAAATGAGTCCAGTTTTACGGGAGATTTCGTGCAGTTTATCTAGTACTAGTTCGGCGTCATCTTTGTTGACAATCTGCTTGTTTGCATCAATCTCGATTCCCTCCGTCCCTGATAGTGTCTAACACTAGCAGTGAAGGGTGAAGCTTTGACTATGTCAGCCATTAGTGCTGATAAAACTTCAGAAAAATCGTCAAACAAACGTCGAACAAAGACTCTGAGGCAGAAGCCCAACGGGAAATTTGTGAACAATTTGCCACGAAAGCCTCAACTATGTTTTTCATCTCTGTTGTTATATCCAGGCCACTCCCAAACACGAAGCACTTCACAGTGATTATTTTTTCCTTTCTCCTCTCCATTTAAGATACCTTTGACGTGTTTTCCCATTCTACGATTATTTTTCCAACTACGTTGGTGAAAAAAAGTGGCTATAAGGCATCTCCATATCGGACACGTAGGTGATTTTCGAATGAAATGAGATTTCTATATGATTTTCAATTTTTAATTAGTTCTCGATAATGGTTCCTGGATGACGATCCTTGTATTTCTACCGCATTATACTATTTCTTGGCTAGTAATCATGTTTTGGCAGCAGAGACGTAACCTTCGTTCAAATTCACAAATATGACTGTAGTATCCGGTATCGTCTGATGTGTAGTACAGGTTTGAGGTTCCAGATCTGCTCAATATAGAATATCTGTTTCCTGAATCCAACCTGATACCCGCCAACCTGTGGATCTGCTTGCAGCTCGGGTCTGTCCACAAAGCTTGCACATAATTTTATACGTTACTGGAAGGAACGATATCTCTTTGTAAATGTTCAAACCTCCTCTTTCTCTTTCTTATGGTGGGGGTGTATCAAGACTCCCTTCCTTTCTTCTCGGATTTTCTCTGTTTTTTAGCCTTGATATTGTGGCAATTTTTGGTTTTATGCTTTTATGATTGAAATGCAATAATTTCACAGTATTTCTATCGCCACAGGCGCTCTATTTTCAGTGATTTGGTTATATTCATTATATCTTGGCGTAAGGGTGCAAGCGGATCAGGATTTGACGCTGGCTTTCAAATAGGAATTGTCCAGTTGCGCTTTGCAACTGACGAGTGTATGCAACTGACGAGTGTACTTAAATATTTGGCAAGAATCTGTCAACCATTTTTGTATCAGTTTTGAGGGATCCATCAAGTCTTTGAATGCACAGTTTAAGAGGCTCTTGCCAGATAAATTTCCTGTAAGGGGCCTTAAAATTGCGAGTGTTGTTATTGATAAAGCCATTTTGTAATTCGTTCTGCCACATGTTGTCGTATTTGCGTTTCATGGAATCATTTTTGGGCCGTTTTTTTTATCTCTATGAATTCTTGCCTCTCTTCTGTTGTTTTATGACCGCTGAAATTATCTCATGGTCTAATCCTATTTTCGACAACTTGATCATATGTAATGTTCCACCACTCTTCTGGAGGTGACCTAATTTTATGTTTCCTTCCGTTTCTCTGTAAGTTTTGTGTATTTCATGGTATCCAGCCTACTCATCTTTTAACGATGTTTTACGGTCGCTGGTTCGAATCCTGCCTCGGGCATGGCTGTGTGTGATGTCCTTGGGTTGGTTAGGTTTAAATAGTTCTAAGTTCTAGGCGACTGATAGCCTCAGAAGTTAAGTCGCATGGTGCTCAGAGCCATTTGAACCGTTTTAACAATGTTTATTTTGTTGAGGTACAGGTTTTCGGGATCAGTCCGGACAATCTGGACTACTTTTGTCCATTTTCTGTTGGGTTGTAATTTTACCTTTATTTCAAGTAGATGGTGTTCTGACTCGGAGAACCGTTATCCTGACTTATGAGGACTTCTTTCGTGTTCCATTTAGAGACACCAGCATGTTCAGCCGTGAACTCTCCGAGCGTTTTACTGAAGAATTTACGTGTCTTTAATTTCTACGTGAGCTTGCAGAATTATTTTGACATCATTCTAACATTAAAATTTTGGTAGAATTTTATTGTTTCTGCTGTGAACGCTGTACGATCTGATGATTAGCCTGTGCTCCCGTTCTGTGTTTTAGATCTGTACTGATCTGCACTGCAGGTTTTCGTTTATACTTGAAGAACATTTCCTGAAGTTTTATGCCGAACCTGTCAAGCGAATTCGTTAAGTGTTTTAGCTTCCCTGGTTTCATAACAGTGTTTACGTTGAGCAGCTTTCCTTTTATTCTGCCATTGTCGTATTAGGTTTACGATTACTTCTTGGTGATTTAAAAAGGAGAAGACGTCGTTTTAAAACTCGATTGTTGAGATCCAGCTGACCAACAGCGGCTGGATATTAGATCAGACGCTGATGGATCTTTTGATAGTGTTTGGTTTGCACTGAGTATTTCATTTCCCAAGTACCACCCATAGACGGGAGGCACTATGATATCCGCCACCCGGGAAGCTGCCTTCACACGTGATAAATTTGTAGTTTGTGGGCACCACTGCATTAGAAATATAACTATAACCACATTTTTTTCCCTACGCTGTATACTGAAAATTGCACTATTAAAATACAGCGATATAGTCTGGCAGAACGATATCTTTTTCATACGCACATAGACACACACACAAACGCACACACCCACACACACACACATACACAGCTGGTTCGTAGATCTGCAGTACCTTTTGAGGGTCGCTTGTAAAGATTTATGTGAAGTCCTGATCGGCGATAGAGATGGATTCGACAGGCACCACGACCAAGCGAGAATGGCAGAAGAGGCATCCCAGCTTCCACCCCATAAATGAAAAGTATAAATGCCCAAATCCACTAGGATTTTTTCAACTATCAAGTCGTAAACATGTGATCCCGAGTAGAAAATCGCCACAACAGTAATTTTATATTTAATACTTGAATAAGAATAGTGGAACTATTGAAAATAATTCCACTTCCACTGAGATCAATGTCTAGACCGCATTTTCTTGGTCACCGGGATCTGGTGGGCCAGAAACATTATGTGTAGAACAGTCAGAGATTCTCTGAAAATGTACGACCAAACAGAAAAACACTGTGCACAAACACGGTCTCCAAAGTGAGTGAACCAAAATAACTCACAAGCATTGTGAGTAAACTCCACACAAAAATCTTTCCTCTTCAAGTAATTCGATTTACCAACGATAATAATTTTGATTCATAAATCTTCAGAATCTAAAATGCCAAAAGTGCCATCCAGCTAAACAAGGAAGCAAAACCATTTTGCATAGCTTTTGTTGTGCAGAAATCCATTATAGATCTAGTAATAAAATTCTACTCAACATCAGAATTTCAGCCAAATCTTGAAACAATGCGTACATTCTGATAAACACACATACTCACAAAAATGACCAGAAGAGAAAAGATGCACATGCAATAGATAACATCCAGCAGCTGCAAGACGAAATCAAAAATAAAATCCCTGAACATGTCTTGAAACTTTTACTAGGAGATTTTAATGAACAATTGGCAAAGAGTAAAATTTCCGGATAACAGTTACCATTGGTAAGGTGCAAAATGGAGTAAAGAAAAACAGTGTGAGACTAATAAACTTAGAGATAATTTTGATCTTAAAATCATGTCCACGCAATTATTTAATCTCTACTGTCCACTTTAGGTGTCTTCTCATTTATCACGTTCTTATATGCAATAAGACAACCAAAGAAAAACTCAACGTATGAGCAAAGACTCAATATTTGGAGCCTGGCCACCAGCTCCCGCATACAAGAACGAGACTTCAACCCAAATCATTAAAAAAAAGAATAGAACACTCAAAATTGATCCATGATAAATGAGAATCGGCTACAGAGAGGTTCTTCAGGAAATTTGGCAATCAAATAACATGAATTGGAAGAAACGTGCAACAAGTATTGAAAAACACTATGAGATAGCATAAACCTCGAAGAAAGAAAAAAAAAAAAAAAGGAAATGGTATATTGCCCATGTTCAGGCAATAGGAGAGGGAATATAGTCGTCGAAACCTTTCAGTAGCAGCAAAGCCCCAGAAAATTAGCAGGAATTGTTAAAGCTATAGGGAAGATCGACCAACACAGTGCGGAGAGAGAAGCGAAGGTATGATATACTGGCTTAAAGACAATGAACAAGGCTTTATCAAGGACAACACTAGAAACACTTACAAAACTTTTGGAGAGAACTTAATAGAGTGTCAGCCACCTAACCTGTGCCTCCGCTGACCCGATGAATCACTGGAAACGAACTCGAAAAATAAGTGTCAAATTATTTGATTTGTTTTTTAGATCATTTTAACTGTCTACATCCGAGTATTCCATTTGCTATAGAAATTGAAAGTGATTGTGAACTTCCATTTCTTGATGTTTTAGTTCAAAGAAATGACGATGGGACTTTTGTACATAGTGTATATCGGAAGCCTACTCATAATGACCGCTATCTACATGCGAGCAGCTATCATCCACCACACCAACGTAGTGGAGTTTTGCGGATTCTGGTGAAAAGAGCTTATGCCATTTCTGACGAGGAAGATTTGAAAGAAGAGCTTGATCATTTGAAGATTATTTTTAAACAGAATGGATATACGGAACAACAAATTTGCCGTGCTCTTCAGTTTGGTCCGTCATGCGAGCCAATAAAGGATCCTAAATTTCAAGAATTTTAAGAAGATATGATTTTAAGTGTTTTTCGCCGGTGGCCAAGACTAGAGCACTTCTTGGATCAGTTAAAGATAACTTGGATTTGAGGAAGACCGGGGTTTATGGAATTCTATGTCACTGTGGAAAGAAGTATATTGGTCAAACTATTCGAACTATTCAGGACCAGTGTGTGGAACATCATCGGCACACTAGGTTGTTACAGCCTGAGAAGTCGGCAGTGACGGAGCGGAACATTGCCTTAACAAAGGACACAGGATGATGTATGACAAGACACAATTGATCGGTCCTGCTTCTCGCTATTGGGAATGTGTTCTTAAAGAATCGACTGAAATTAGATGATCAAGTAATATTATTAACAGGGTAAAGGTTTCCCTGTAAGTAAGATATGGAATCCGATTTTGTCCGACATTAAACAACAACGGTCTTCTTCTCCATCATTGGATTCTTCTAACTAGTTCCGTTGCGATTTATCGTTTTTGCCGTCTTCTCCCACCTTCGCGCTGCGTGTCTACTTGCCGCCAGGAGGCGCAGCCCATCATCTCGCGCATGCGCGGTGCTCTGTCCGTGGTGTATAAAGGTTTCCGGCGTTGTGGCTGCAATTCAGTTCCGGCGAGGCAGCGCACGAGCGTTAACTCACCTGAAGATGGCAACTAGCTGGTCCGCCGAACTATTGTATCTGGACGACGACATGATCCGGCTGCAAACCCGTGAAGAATATCAGCAGTTATTACGCCGGGAAAGTCTACGAAATCATATGTAGGGGAATGAAAGTGACGGTAATACCACATACAAAATTAAAAGTTTGGCACACTGACAAAGATCTGTTGAGTGGAAATGTCCATTAATTAATCCTGTTCACAAAAATAAGTCAAAAATGATGGGATTTCACAGATTACATTGTGTGCAAAGTCATTTGAAAGCACTGTTAAGCCGACTGAAAGAAAGGGCAGACCCATTAACAGAATTTAGGCAGGATATCACGAAAGGCAATGTTTAGAATAGAAATGCAACCTAAAAGCAATTTTGTAAATAAGATGTGCAAATACTGCGGGAACATTTCACTTCCAAAGGCTTGTGATTGGGTAGATGGCCCGTAATTATTCCATGTTTCAGGGACAGGGAAACAAAACCAATTATACAATAAATACTAAAGGGTACAGCATACAAAGTTTAATTCGCGGTAGAACAGGGGCATTCCAAATCCACATAAGTGTTCGCCAAGGAGATGGCGTCTCCCTTCTTACATCTCACAAAATTATGCAAAAAATTGCTAGACCATCGGAAAAGGAAATAAAGTGAATGCCACTCGGGATTATAAATAGAAGAGAATCCATGTACATCTACATCCATATAAATACTCCACAATCAACCCAACGGTGCGTAGCGGAGAGTACCTAGTACCAGCACTAGTTATTTCCTTTCCCATTCCCTTCGAAAATAGAGAGACGGAAAAACGACTATCTGTATGCCACCGTACGAACAATAATTTCTCGTCTCTTATCTTCATGGTCGTTATGAGCAATGCACGAATGTTGGAGGCAGCAGAATCATTCTGCAGTCAGCTTAAAATGCCGGTCCGCTAAATTTTCTCTATGGTGTTCCTCGGAAGGAATGTCTCCTTCACTCCGGGAATTCCCAATTGAATTCCTGTAGCATGTCCTTCCAAACTTGGGTGTTGTTCAAACACACCAGTAACAAAACTAATAGCTCGCATCTCTGAACTGCTTCGATGTCTTCTTTTAACCCCAAACACTCGAGCAGCACTCAAGAATAGGTCACACTAGTGTCCTATATGCGGTATTATTCACAAATAAACTACACAGAATTCTTCCAATAAACAGAAGTGAACCACTCGTCTTCTCTACCGCAACCTCAAATGAGCGTTCCATTTCTTATCGCTTTACAACGTTGTGCTCAGAAATTTAAACGACATGGCTTTGTCAGGCAGGACACCACTAATGCTATATCCGAACATTACGGGTTTGTTTTCCTACTCATCCACATTAACTTACTTTTTTCTATTTTTAGAGCTACTTGTCATTCATCACACCCCCAAGAAATTTGGCGTGCATCTTCTTGTTTCCTCCTACAGTCACTCAACTTCGACACCTTATCGTACACCACAGCATCATCAACAAACAACCGCAGATTGATGCGCACCCTGTCCGCGAGATCATTTACGTCCACAGAGAATAATGAAATGATCTTGTGGCATTTATGGCCGGGAGGCTCCATCTCGGCAAGTTCGGACGCCGATTTGAATCTCATATTTCAAGTGGCGCTACACTGAGTGACTTGAATGTCGGTGATGGTGAAATAATGATGAGGACAACGCCCAGTCCACGAACGGAGAAGGTCTCCAACACGCCCGGGAAACGAACCAGGGCTCGCTGCATCGTACCATTCAGCTAAACAGGCGGGGGCACAAAATAATATCGTGATATCACAGTTCCTTGTGGCCCTCCTGACGATATCATTGTTTCTGATGAACACTTGTTGTAAAGGACAGCTTAATGGCCACTAACCTTAAGAAGACTTAGAGTCACTCATATGTCTGTGAACCTATGTCAAATGCTCGTACCAACTCCCTGCAATGGGGCACCGTTCAAATTCTTTCCGGAAACCTAGAAATACGGAATCTACCTACTGCCCTTCATCCATAGTCAAGGGTACATCATGTCAGAAAAGGGCAAGCTAAGTTTCGCACAAGCAATGCCTTCTAAAGCCATGCTGATTCGAGGACTTATTCTTGGTTTCAAGAAAGTTTATTATATTCCAACTGAGAATGCGTTCAAGGATTCTGCAGCAAACCGATGTTAAGGGTATTGGCGTGTAATTTTATGGGTCTGGTCTTTTGCCCTTCTTATGTACAGGAGTCTCCTGTACTTTTTTCCAGTCGCTTAAGAATTTGCGCTGGGCCAGAAATTCGCGATTAATGCAAGTCAGTTAAGGAACCATTGTTGTAGAGTACCCTTTGAAAAATCGCATTGGGATTCCATCCGGACGAAGTGACATATTTGCTTTCAACTATTTCACTTCTTCATCAACCCCAGAAATGATCATAACTGTGTCGTCCGTAGGAGAGTCTGATCGATGGTCAAACGATGGTTTGTTTGTAAGTTTCTCTTACGTGAAAGTTTGATGTTGGAGACCTCGGCTTTCGGTTTGCTGTCTTCAAACAGCCTGGTCAACAAGTGATAGGATGGAAGCATTACACCCACTTAGCGAGGTTAAGTAGGGCCAGAATATTCTCGGCTTCGCTGCCAGAATTTTTGTCATGGCATGACGGTGGTAGCTGTTGTATGTCTCACGCATAGATTTTTCACTGAGGCATGAATCTCTACTAAACTTTACCTGTCGTCATTTATGTGTTTTCTCTGGAACCGACAGTGCAGCAGCCTTTGCTTCCTCAGCATTTTTGAATCTCGTTACTAAACTATGGTGCATTTTTTCCGTTCTTAATCCACTACCTAAGAATATTATTCTCCGTACAATGATTTACAATCTGCTTATACTTTGCCCTTAATTCTTTTACGTCGATCTTAATGGAACTAAGTGATGTCAGACAACTGTTTAAGTGAGATGCTAACAACGTTTATCTGCCCTTTCTAGCAGAAACTCTTTCATAACCTCGTTAACTGATTTATTAACTTTTACTTATTTATTAACGTTACTGGCAACAGTGACGTCACGGTCGCTAATCCCCGTCTCTCTTTTGATTTCGTCGATAAGGTCAGATATATTTGTAGCTACAACGTATAAGATATTTACATTGCGTGTAGACTGCCGAACTAGCTGTTGAAGACAATTTTCAGAAAAAGTTTTCAAAAGTACTTCGCACGACTGTCTACCTCTTGCAGCGAATCCATAGCCATTACAGTCTATACTTGGTAGGTAAACTTGCCTACAACTAGTATTGCATGATAAGGATATTTACGAGCTACTGACCATAGACTTTCCTTGAATGACTCTGGAACTGTCACCACAGAATAAGTTGGCCAGTAAAAACATTCGGCAATTACCTTGGTTTCAGCTTGACTTGTTTTACGCGACCAGACAACTTCAGTGTTGCAGTCAACTTTTATCTCACTAGAGACAACATTTTTATCAACTACAATTAACACTCCCCAGCCTATGGCCTCTAGTTTATCTTTACGATATAGGTTCCAAGACTCGCCAAGTATCTCAGAGTTTTCCACATCGGGTTTCAGCCAGCTCTCGGTTCCGAAAATAATTTGAGCCCGACAACTTCCCTGGAGGACAGTAAATTCCGCAACTTTGTTACGAATACTTCGACGATTTACTGATAAAATTTCGACAGTCGCATTGTCTTTGCTCTGAACGAGGTCTGACTACACCTGCCACGTATTGACTGGCGAGTGTTCATCAGAGTACGTCAAACTCCCACCTATCCCGAAAAACCCTCTTGTACTCTCCACAAGTACTCTGCTGAGTAGCCGGTTCCTTTGTATATCGTACCCCTGCCCTATCAAGGGGAGTCCTACAAGTGAACTTCTTGACTTTGTCAGATTATCTCGCTATTCTGACAAACAGAAGACGAGAAGCGAAATTCTCCCTTGACATGCTTCACGAAATACCATAGAAATCTGGTCTAAAAGTCTCCTACGAGACAACTCAATACATGCAGAGGAAGTCTGCAAATAAACTCCACAATATAAACTGGTACGGTGAAACGTCAAAAGTAACTCACTTTTAATATCTAGGGGGGATCTTCCAAACATCACGACTGAAACTGAGAAAGAATCTGAAATTTCAAAATGTGTGTAAGCGCACAAGGAGTATATCTATGTCAACGGAAAACGAAGACATTAGAACATGTCAGTTCTATGGGGAGAATTGTATGCTGCAGAAACTACAGAGATTCGCGGTCGAACAAAAGTAAGAGAATTTGAAAAGTACGCAAGGAAAATATCTAGGAAAATACTCGAACCAGGTTTTTGTGAAGGAGTTTAGATGAAAAGCCTATCAAGAGACTTTCACAAACACACAGAAGCGGTGACCTTCAGGAAAAAAAGTAGGATAAAATTTTATGGCGATATCGACAGGAAGACATGTCCAAGCTCATAAGGCAAATATAGTAGAAACAAAACAAATTGTGTCATTGAATTAAAAGAAGTTATTAATTAAGTGGGAGCCACAAAAGATAACTTACGTAATTGAGAAGATTTCAGAAGCATGTTAAAAAAATACATGTAACAAAAGCACATAGAAAAGAGAACAGGAAATAAATGGTCAGAAAAACACAGCAGAAAATAAAGTGAGCAGACTTTATCAAATGTCAGTTTGGTATGGCTTAACTGGATTGGTTGCCTCACATGGGAAAGGCTGCCCTATGTAAAGCAAGGGGGATCTACCAAGTCACAAGCACTTGGGGACACTTGGGTGAAACACAGGCTTTCCTATTATAAACAGATATATTTGCTGATGAATGACTGTTTTCTTGAAAACTCAGGAATAGAGACAAACACTTGAACCAATACATGTTTATGCACAATCCGCTGCCAGAACAATGAACAGCGTGAGAACAGGATGGGAGTTCACGGTTACACGTAAGCTGAAGTAAGATAATACAAAGACTGGGAGACGCGATCAGGCAGCGTCAATTGTTTATTGGGTAGGATTGCAAACTGGGGATATCTCTGACAGAGATATGATGGAAATTTTAGTACCTTGCAAGACAGTATGTGGGAGAGGCTATGGACAACAGTGATACGCAGGAGAAGCCAGGAGCTAGTCTGTCAGATAATCATTCGGTTAGTAAGTGAGCAATGGGGAAACAGCAATCAGTAGTCAACAAGCAGACAGAAATGCGACCCGGAGCAGACTGTCACAGAATTCAGAAGTTGCCTTATGGAGGCGTGCCATCGACTCAGACTTTGAATCAGGTCACTACAGTCATTCCATTGTTTATTGTTACTTGCTGACGTATTTATTTTCCTTTTGATGAGAAATGGAATTTCTTGTTGTCTAGTACTTAGATCATTAAGCACCCAACTGCGCTCTCCGAGTTACTTAACACTGAAGTTAGCCAATCAGGTCGATGCACGTGCAGATTGAAACGGCATGTCAAATGTGTTCTTCGTATGTTTTCCTAAAACCGAACAGGTGAGCGATACTAAACTTTGTCGTGCGATGGTAGTAAGGATGGAACTCAAACCAAAGACTGGGCCGTCACAAGCGCTATCAGCACCATTATGAGAAGACTGACGGTAATTGCATTTGGCGGGCCGCTTGAATTTGCTCTGAACAGCCTGCTTGCCAAGCTTTGCAAATCACCCTGCAACAACGTTACAAGCTTTTGAGACAGTATCTTACCACTCTGTATTTGATGTGCAAAACTTAAAGACGAAACTAACTGCCACGTGATATTTCAGTGCCCAGCAACGTAACTCGATGGAACATGGACTACGGATGGAAAGAACTGCTACAGTACGTTCACTGAATGTAATACGCAGTGAAACAAACAGAGATGACACTTTTATACAAAGACAATAATTCCTCTGAAGTCACCACAAGTTATGATGGTCCCCTTAGGCACTACAAAGGCGGGACATAGTTGTTAAGGGGTTGGTAATCACCACGGACGGCAGTGCATCTCTGCAACAAGTTCCCATGCTGGTGTGACGTTGCTGAAACCTCATGTCTCACATTGAATTACTGTAAAGATTTTCAGCAGTGCGACATTACTTTAACTATTTGCAAATATTGGGACTCAGTATATTATGACAGTCGCGACATGCGGGGAGACCACACTGATGATGTACAGTTTGTGCTTAAATATCACGCTGCAGTGGAGCATATCGAAGTTTCTATGACTCTTATTAACAGAATATTGTAGCCCATCCGATTTTTTCAAAATCGTTTGCGTTATATCAGGTCAACGGGTACGCTGGCATTCGTTATGTCCAGATGCAGCAACCGATCAGACCAGCGGTATTTTCTCTATGAAGTATGAAAAATGATCGGATATTCAGGGAGTTCTTGCTCTTACTTGAAAGGCAAGTAACAAAAGAAACCCAATATTATACCTTCCGAACAACCACTGCCACCATTTCTGTTTCTTCCCTGAAAAATATGTAAATCAGAATTGATTTAAGGATGGACTCGACAAAATATATAGCATAAATAACTCTTATGTAGCTATCATTTAAGGATTACACTGCTTACATTCTATTAGCTTGCGTTTCCGGGAACTAGAGACAAGTTAGTAAGAACATGACAAACGGCTACTATATCTTCAACTTCTTCCGTGGACTTACATTCACCACCGCTACAGTATCTTTAAATGTCTACGTATCAAATATTTTCTTTGGATCTTTGAAAAGCATTGTTTTCCAAAAGATAGTTTCGTTATATTAGAAACGAAATTATTTTCTCTTAGTATACATTATACATCATCAATTAAATGAGGAAAAACTGGACAAAAGAAAATAATGTTTCATTGTAGACAAGGTTAGTAAGGAGTTCTTTCTGTAGGAAGTTCGATCTTCGACCAGACGTTAACTAGTTAAGCCCCATCTTATTGTATTATTTGCTTCTGTGAAAGCCTACGCGTTATGCAGGTCTTTGAGTCACTCACGTCCTTCATGAAAGTATTTACTAAGGCTAACGAAGGCGATGTTGGCCTGATGTACTCGACGATGCCCTTTAGCTACACCGTCTAAAGGATCGTCCTAAGAAATATAAAATTAAGATCAGCCTGAAGATGCTTAAATAAGTTGAAACGCGTAGTTGATAAATTATAAAAAGCTAAAATTGCAACTAACACTGTTTTCAACTAATACTATTGAACACTGGTTTGCTGATTCATGCCACACATGGACCGGAAGAAGATCTTTTTTAAGTTTTTTATTTGAAGATGTGGTTTAAGCAGCTGTTTGTGGGATAGTATTATCCATTGGAAGAAACACCAAATATTTCCCGTAGAAATAAGTATCCTACCTAATAACATAATTCTTACCAGCTTGAATTCTCTAATTATTCATCACAAGTTTTTAAACAGATATTCTTTAATATTCGTTCAGAGTTTCGAGTTCTTTTTTGTAATATATAAACGTGTTCAAACTGTTGCACGCTGGGAAGCAACTGTTTTGCTGGATTAATGTAGCGGAGCGTTATTTGCTGTTCTCTTCGTACGTTGTCCATTTTTGTATTGAGTAAAAGAACCAATAGTATAACATAGCTCTACCTTGTTTGCTTTGTTTCTCGTCGGCAACAGAAAAGAATTCAATACTGCTGAACTTCTGACATAGAAACGTAGAATAGAAGTAGTGCTCTAAAATTGCCGAATAAAATACAAAATTTTATTGTTGTATGAAGGAATAAAACGATGCTACTTCTGTGTGAGCGAACTCTCTTTAAAATTGGACTGTCCGTTGTTTCCCGTGCCTCGCGAGATAAGAACGGGGCGGGCGGGAGCAAGCACTCATTTCCCCGGGATTACGCAATCTCTCGGTCGCCCGACATCTTCTCCCGGCGCTGCTTTTATCGTACGAGCGGAGAGATACGCTTTAGGATAAAAGCAGCCGAGTACCGAAACGTCATATTCAGATGATGGATGCGGCTGTGTCTGAGGCGCGTTCTCCGCTGTTGACGCAACGTGCCGCTCTGCAGGCAGATGAGAAATGTGCGCGCAAGGTCTGTGTCACAGGGCTCAGTGGAACAACGCTGTGCGTGTACCACTTCACCAGGACCATATGTAGCAATCGACTCTACCAGGCACACATTATCTACAGATTGTATTCTCAGTTAAAGAAGTTGGAAGTCAACCCTACTGCCCTGTGTTGCTATTAGTGCATTTTTAGGCATCGGTAAATTCAGTCTAAGCTAACTTACAGCAATGGCGAGGAGGGATTAATTGAACTGATCAGGTGTCTTAATTGTGTATGACACACGTGTCGTTTTATGCAAACCACGTTGTACCTGTGATTATTCTGTATTTTTCTGACATAAATTTCATTGTTCTGCTACAAATTCTGACCTATACTCCTGAATAGTCACCGTTCAATGCTTCGTTCACGCCGGGATTATCCTCTGTATATCCCTGTCAGTAACCTGTGTCAATCTCATATACGTTAACGTTACCTGTATCTTTAAGATGAAATTGTATATCCGCGCCAACTCACAACATTGTTTCCTACGAATTGCTGCATTCGTCATATATCTCCATGCAATGTGCATTCAGTACTAAGTTACAAATTAACTTAAAGAACATGCAAGTAAAGAAACTGACTGCATCTTCCACCCACGCCCGGATCTACGATATTTTCGAACCGGGGCAAGAACTTGATAGTAGCAACCCCCCCCCCTCCCCCATTGAGTGTTTGAGATATGTAGACAAAAATTTTAAAAAAATTAATGTTTCACAAATATGTACATTTTGTAGCATATATATTTCTGCAGAATTTGGTAAATAAAACATATATGTTCAAAGATATGTAAGGCATCGTATATGGTCTTAAGTGTGCCAAAGTGCAGTACCACACCTCTTCACAAAGCATTCTTATGCCGCACGTCACTGTATTTCTCTCTGTGGAATTCAAACGTGTATATTTTGTAATGTAAACCGTCAAACATATATTCAGGACAGTAGAAACTAAATGTTCTGTGGTGCCTCTCCTGCTCCTAGTTCGCCAGACTGAGATGTTACCCCCCTTAAAAACAACTCACAATTAATATTGCGTGGGATAATTTTGATTGGGAGAAAAAGAACTCTTCAGAAAAATTTCAGTCCCTATTACATATTATCTAATGACTTTTTCTTCTGTGTGACATAAATTAAAATGTAGAAGCAGTAAACACAAGAGACAAGGCAAGCGAGTAGACATTTCTTCAATCATTAGGGCCCAGCATTTTTCTCTCTATAATCTTGCTACAGCTTTACATGGGGTGTTTTCCTTTCGCGAAACAATCTATTACCTCATCTAAGTTCGTCAAAATTTTTGCTACACGACAAATCAAAATGTCGTTGTCTAATACTGAAAAAGCTGTTAATACGAATAGTACCAAAGACTCGTGTGGTTTCTCGATTTGATTACATCTATTATGTCAATTAGCTTCTATTCTCTTCTTCTCCAAACTATTTATCGTCCATGTTTTACTTCCATACATGGCTACACTCCATACAAATACTTTCAGAAACGACTTCCTGACACGTAAATCTATACTCTATGTTAACAAATTTCTCTTCTTCAGAAACGCTTTCCTTGCCATTGCCAGTCTACATTGTATATCCTCTCTACTTCGGCCATCATCAGTTACGTTGCTCCCCAAATAGCAAAACTCCTATACTACTTTAAGTGTCTCGTTTCCCAATCTAATTCCCACTGCATCAACCTACTTAATTCGACTACATTCCATGATCTTCGTTTTGCTTTTGTTGATGTTCATCTTATATTCTCCTTTCAAGACACTGTCCATTCCGTTCAGCTGCTCTTCTAGGTCCTTTGCTGTCTCTGACAGAATTACAATGTCATCGGCGAACTTCAAAGTTATTATTTCTTCTCCATGGATTTTAATACCTACTTTGAATTTTTCTTTTGTATTATTTACAGCTTGCACAATATACAGATTGAATAACATCGGGGAGAGGCTACAAGCCTGTCTCACTCCTTTCCCAACCACTGCTTCCCTTTCATGCTCCCGACTCTTATAACTGCCATCTGGTTTCTGTACAAATTGTAAATAGCCTTTCGCTCCCTGCATTTTACTCTTGTCACCGTTAGAATTTGAAAGAGAATATTCCAGTTAACATTGTCAAAAGCTTTCTCTAAGTCTACGAATGCTAGAAACGTAGGTTTGCCTTTCTTTAATCTTTCTTCTAAGATAAGTCGTAGGGTCAGTATTGCCTCACGTGTTCCAATATTTCTACGAAATCCAAACTGATCTTTCTCGAGGTCGGCCTCTACCAGTTTTTCTATTCGTCTGTAAATAGTTCACGTTAGTATTTTGCAGCTGTGACTTAATAAACTGATAGTTCGGTAATTTTCACGTCTGTCAACACCTGCTTTCTTTGTGATTGGAATTATTATATTCTTCTTGAAGTCCGAGGGTATTTCACCTGTCTCATACATCTTGCTCACCAGATGGTAGAGTTTTGTCAGGACTTGCTCTCCCATGCTGTCAGTAGTTCTAGTGGAATATTGTCTAATCCCGGGGCCTTGTTTCGACTCAGGTCTTTCAGTGCTCTGTCAAACTCTTCACGCAGTATCATATCTCCCATTTCATCTTCATCTACATGCTCTTCCATTTTCCATAATATTGTACTCAAGTACATCACCCTTGTATAGACCCTCTATATACTCCTTCCACCTTTCTGCTTTCCCTTCTTCGTAAGAACTGGGTTTCCATCTGAGCTCTTGATATTGATACAAGTGGTTCTCTGTTCTCCAAAGGTGTCTTTAATTTTCTGAAGGCATTAACTATCTTACCACTAGTGCGATAACCCACTACATAATTACGTTTGTCCTCTAGCCATTCCTGTTTAGCCATTTTGCACTTACTGTCGATATCATTTTTGAGAAATTTTTATTCCTTTTTGCCTGCTTCATTAACTG
Source organism: Schistocerca serialis cubense (assembly GCF_023864345.2). Classification (NCBI taxonomy): domain Eukaryota; kingdom Metazoa; phylum Arthropoda; class Insecta; order Orthoptera; family Acrididae; genus Schistocerca; species Schistocerca serialis. The sequence continues at coordinate 618,334,084 of NC_064641.1, forward strand.
CATTTTTATATTTTCTCCTTTCATCAATTGAATTCGATATTTCTTCTGTTACCCAAGGATTTCTATTAGCTCTCGTCTTTTTACCTACTTGATCCTCTGCTGCCTTCTACTTCATCTCTCAAAGCTACCCGTTCTTCTTCTACTGTATTTCTTTCTCCCATTCCTGCCAATTGTTCCCTTATGCTCTCCATGAAATTCTGATACAAGCTCTGGTTTAGTCAGTTTATCCAGGTCCCATCTCCTTAAATTCGAACCTTTTTGCCGTTTCTTCAGTTTTAATCTACAGTTCATAACCGATATATTGTGGTCAGAATCCACATCTGCCCCTGAAAATGTCTTACAATTTAAAACCTGGTTCCTAAATGTATCTGATACCTTTTAGTATCTCCAGGCTTCTTCCATGTATACAACCTTCTTTCATGAGTCTTGAACCAAGTGTTAGCTATGGCAAAAATATAAAAAATGCAAAATATATTTAGAACCGCAGATAAAACTTTCTTGGAGCCGTTTCTAAGAGAGGGTCTCCAGTCTTTCAAAACTAGATCAGATGCGGCTTAAATTGAAAGAAATGATAGTGAAGGTAATTGACAGATGTATACTGTGCCGTGAGGCTTAGCGCCCTTTGAATTCCTGGGGTCTGCCTGTGCTGGTTTGTTCGCTTCTGAGATGTTCTTGTTCTGGTGGAGGGGCTATTCTCGCGGCGGCAGCTCCGTTTCAGTGATAGTGACCGAGAGCAGGCACCATTGGCAGCACGGCGGATGGAGTGATCGATGCAAGGAAGTCTTGTGGAGCGGCTCTGGCAGGACGAAATTGGCAGCGTGAGTTAGTGCGCGGCCGCCAGAACGAACAGGAGGAGGTTCCATCACTTTTCAAAAATGGAGGCCCATGAGTGTTTGCATTTAGTTGAAGGGGGTCATCGCCCGCCCTGGATGTTTTTCCACTACTTGGTCAGCTTTAACTTCTGTTATTTGATAGAGTGCCAGTATAGTGCTGTGATCCCGGACACGAATTTTGAACCTAGTTACGAAAATATGGCTTACGGCTTAGCTGTTTGCTTACCTGAAATTCCGAAATAATTATCCTTGATAGTGTCGGCTTGGTGGCAGTTCATATTTATTTAATTTATCTGAAGCCCGCCACTTCCCCCAGTCTTCTAGTCTGGATACTTCTTGACGTCTTCGAGTTATCGAGTTAATGGGGGTGTACCCTTGATCCCTTTTCTTGAACTGTGGAAGTTACTGTCTTCTCCGGAGATGATCAGATTTGTGCGGCTGTCTGGTTTAACCTTTAAGTCCATCGGCCACCTCTTCAGCTGTTCTGGGTATCCGTAACGTATCTCTTGTGTTTTAGTTCGATACTCTTTCCACATCCCAGAGACTCCTCTCCAAGTGATCCATGGAAAACGATTAATGCTATGTAATGTAATGTAACGGCCGTGTGGGGGTAGCGATCATTGGCTGCTGCCCGTTGCCTTTTGAATCCACGGTAGCTCGGTGCTTCCATATTGACTATGGTTTCACAAAGGCTCTGAGCACTATGCGACTTAACTTCTGAGGTCATCAGTCCCCTAGAACTTAGAACTACCTAACTAACCTAAGGAGATCACACAGACCCATGCTCGAGGCAGGATTTGAGCCTGTGACCGTAGCGGTTGTGCGTTTCCAGACTGTAGCGCCTAGAACCGTTCGGCCACCCCGGCCTTCCGTTTCACAAAGGCACTTTGCTATTTCGTTCAGGACTTATATTTCCATGTCGGACGTATTTATTAAAACTACATCTGGGCAAGTGGCATGAATTCGAATGTTAACATACGCGTTATTGTGTTCTAGTTCTGCCGGAGTAAGAGCCACGCCTTGAAGAAGACGACGCTGGTTTGACGGGGTGGAGGGGCGTTTAGACTTGTGACAATCGGGGGACGAAGGCTCTGCAAAAGGCTCTCTGAATCAAGATTTACGTAAAGCAGTGCATATGTATTTCAAAAACTGAATTGAAACCATATTTTGGGGGTGCTCCTCAAATGGTTGTTTTTCTCAGATGGTTAATACCTTAATAATTTCCCTGTTGTTTGTTTAACTGAAATAAATTGTAAGATTTTATTAAGTTTGGTGAAATTACTGTGACGTTAATATTTTAAAGCAATAAAGCATAACTAGAAGCTTGTTCGTCTTCCTTAAGCCTTTAAACAAATCCTGTTTCTCATTTAACTGAGAGATAAATGTAACATTTTAATAAATACTCTGAACTCGTTGGGAGTGTAATATCTTAAAGGATTTGATACATATTTGCTAAGTTGAGATGAAAACACATTTTTCGAGAGTCTTTAAAATTGGTGTTATTTTTTCCTCTCCTATTTGGTTAACACTTCCTTTAACGGTTGGGTAATTACACACCTTTCTCAAGTGCTTGAGCAGACCTGTAGTTTAGGCTACGTTCTTTTTTATTTAAATCATGTAATTATATTTCTTGAAACACCGGAAATATTTTCTTATTGAAAAATGTTGTGCCTCGTTCAAATAAAGAGGAAACTAAGGGGTGTAAAATATTTTCACTTGATCTTGCCTAGCGTTTCCGCTTTCCCGTGGCCTTATTTCTAAAACTGTTTTACGTTTCGATTGACCATTACTGACAGATGGAACTGATCCCCCATCGCTCACAAAATAGATCGGAACACTGTTGCAGAAGGAACGAAAAAAGCATGTCAAATGTGAAACAGCGCCAAATCCCCAATATCGTCGATGCTTTAATCAGTTTGACACTTACTATGGACATCAGTGTGAGATGTGTTTAACAGATTCCACAATGAAATTCTGTCCCGAAATCTGACAGAAAATCCTGAGAGATTCTCATCGTGTGTAAATTACACCAGCGACAAGACATACTCACTGCAAAATAGCAATATCATTGTTACAGATGGCAGTACCATTAAAGCTTAGTTACTGAACACAGTTTCGCAAAATTACTTCAGCAAATTAGTACAACTGTCAATATTAGTAACTTAGAAGCAGACGCCCTAGGTATAGAAAAGCGGCTTAAGTCAGTTGATAAAAGCAAGTATCCCCTTGAAGACTATGTACCGGTTTAATCCTCTCAGAGTTGTTGATATAATAGTTCCACATTTAGCAATCAACCACAACCGCTCGCTCAAACACACATCCACACCTAAAGAGAGGAAAGCTGCGCAGGTCAGACCAGCACCCAAGAAAGGAAATAGGGTTAATACACTGAACTACAGGTATTTAGAATACATACCTTGTTCCAACATTATGAATAAACTCGAAGAAAACGAACTATTGACACATAGCCAACACGGATTCAGAAAATATCGTTCTCATGAAACACAGCTACCTCTTTAGTCACACGAAGTAATGGGTGCTATCAACAAGGGAACTCAGAATGATTCCATATTTCTCGATTTCCAACAGCTTTTCGACACCGTTTCTCACAAACAATTCTAATGAATATGCGTATCATCTCAGTTGTGCTACTGTGTTCGTGATTACCTGTCAGACAGTTCATAGTAATTAACAACGAGCCAACGAGGAAAACAGATGTGAAAGAGTTAAAGACCCTTGATATTCTTAATCCATGTAAACGATTTAGTGAACAATCTGAGCAGCTCTCTTAGATTGTTTACCGATGATAACGTCATTTACCTGCTGCCTAGTAAAGTCATTAGAAGATTGAAACCAACCGAAAGATTATTTAGAGACCGCATCTGAATGGTACAAAATCATGGTATCTAACTCAATAACGAAAAGTGTAAAGTCATCCACATGAGTACTTAAAGGAGTCTGCTATATTTCGATTCGACGACAGTAGAACTGGCTATGGGCACTCTAGCACACTTTGTTTACGTTTGTGACGTCAGTTGATCCAGGTTGGCGATTAAGCGAACCCTCCCATGTCTTTCTGCCTCCCCTTCCCCCTCTAGCTATTCACAGCGTGGTATCAAAATGAAGCACCCAATTACGAAATAGTCGTCCAGAGCTGACTGAACCGCAACTATTGTGACAAAATATTTGCTAATGCTACAGTATTTTCAAAAGTAATGTAAGCTACTTCACTTTAACTGTGTGATTTGGCGATATTCAGCTTGCGCGCTGGCACACACACACACACACACACACACACACACACACACACACACACACACACAAAATGGGAACACGTGCCCACGCTCAAATTTATCTTAATGCCCAGGGTTGTTTTGACATTTGTTTACCTTAAGATTCACGTAAAGCGTCAACTGCGCCCATGGAAAGTTGAATGAAGCCTCAAACAATTATTTTTCACATATAAACTGTTGCCACGTGACACAAGGCAGGCAGGCAAACAGGGAGTGACAAGGATGAACTCTCTGACTAGACATTTGCCAGCCAGAGCATATCTGAGAATAGCACGGGTGCATTTTTATCAAGTCTGCAATGTATAACATGCTTGGAGATAGGAAAATTACTGACTCGCTAAGTACTTTTGTTTTTTCCAATAGGTCTCATATACAGTGATCGTCATATTACAGGCAGGCCGCATTGCAAAACACGTGTGGACACTACCGTTTTAAGTGTACTTATCGAACAGAATACACAATTTTATTACCACGTCTAAATCTCTTCTGATACCAAAGTTACTTAAACATTATAGTACCCCTTCAAGTTCATTAACTCGAGTATATGTGATGCTTGCAAAATATCATAAAATTATTTACACGTCTAACGTATCTGCAAAAATAATCAACAACGCTGTAAAGTACAATGTGTGCGTCAAATAGGTGTCAAATACATGATTGGGAACTATAACATACGTAGCTCAATACTATTTGCATGCCTAAACATATGTGACCTGCTGAACAGGCAGGTAATCTTATTACGGAAAATGAGAACGAGTATAAAATAAACGCATCATAAATTGTTGATAATCAGCGTTTGCATATGCAGTGTAACTAACGATTTAGTAACATATAGTTGTCGAAAGTAATTTTTATTTAAATACCATTCTGCAAAACTTCAAAAACGTGAAATAAAGTCAACTGCTGCCATAAGCTCGTGTTGATTGTCATCACCAACAGGGAGCGGCATTCGTATTTCGATCTGCGTACAGTGCTAGTCTTAAGACAAAACATACGCTCAAAGTAATTATTTCCGATATCTGTGGAATTAGTCAAGGATCACAATGTTGCTTAGTAGTCTGAAAATTTCTGTAAAAATACGTCATCAATGGAACAACGTGCAACGTTTACGTCTACTATCACAGTTTTATTTTCCATACACATACATTTCCGCCAGAATGTTGCCTAAAACATGATTGTGAACTCTATAGTAAGTAACGAAATGCTCTTTCCAATCCTAAACAGTCACAAATAACGTGCTAAGCTACGAGCTGATTTTCTGTGCAGGACCTAAAACACTGCCGACCACTTTCAAATTAAGTTCCTTAATGCAATTTCCATCCCCAAACTCAGCTATCTGCATAGTTACAAAAAACAGGTACTATTCAAAGTAAGGCCTAAAAGATCAAAACTAAACTGACCAGACAAAAATACTTCGAAAACACAAAAACAAATAGGCGTTCGGGATATAATTATTCAGGCATTCTCTAAGTGTGACATCCTCAAATTAAATATTTCTAGTATTAGAGCGATATCTGAATGCATAAAGGGTTTTCGATCTGATGCTGTGTGCTGTCGTCATATGACGTCTTTCACTACCAATTTTGGGGGATTCAGGGTAATGTGTGACAAGAAAACTACGGTTAACGTTGTTTATGGACTATTGTGGCTTTCATTGCAAATGATTCAGTCCTACAATACCAATTTCCAACATAGGTTGCGATTATTAACTAACTATGGCCCCAAGGGTCACGGAAACGTATATAGAATGTACTTCTTGTAATCAGTTACACTACTGGCCATTAAAATTGCTGCACCACGAAGATGACGTGCTACAGACGCGAAATGCGTGGTATGCAAATGATTAGCTTTTCAGAGCACTCACGCCTGCGATGGTGTATTCAACGACGAACCTGGGTGCACGAATGGCAAAACGTCATTTTTTCGGATAAATCTAGGTTCTGTTTACAGCATCATGATGGTCGCATCCGCGTTTGGCGACATCGCGGTGAACGCACATTGGAAGCGTGTATTCGTCATCGCCAGACTGGCTTATCACCAGGCGTGATTCTAAGGGGTGCCATTGGTTACACGTCTCGGTCATCTCTTGTTTGTATTGACGGCACTTTGAACAGTGGACGTTACATTTCAGATGTGTTGCGAACCGGGGCTCTACCCCTCATTTGATCCCTGCGAAACCCTACATTTCTGCAGGATAATGCACGGCCGCATGTTGCAGGTCTTGTACGGGCCTTTCTGGATACAGAAAATGTTCGACTGCTGCCCTGGCCGGCACATTCTCCAGATCTCTCACCAACTGAAAACGTCTGGTCAATGGTGGTCGAGCAACTGGCTCGTCACAATACGCCAGTCAGTACTCTTGATGAACTGTGGTATCTTGTTGAAACTGCATGGGCAGCTGTACCTGTACGCGCCATCCAAGCTCTGTTTGACTCATTGCCCAGGCGTATCAGGGCCGGAATAAGGTGGTTGTTCTGGGTACTGATTTCTCCGGATCTATGCACCCAAATTGCGTGATAATGTAATTACATGTCAGTTCTAGTATAATATATTTGTCCATTGAATACCCGTTTATCATCTGCATTTCTTCTTGGTGTAGCAATTTGAATGGCCAGTAGTGTATTAAATAACACCAACATCAAATAAAATACGTTATGTAAAAAGACACATTCGCCCTGAAAGCCAAAAGGCAAAAAAGTTGAGCAAAGATCACATTAGGAATGATGGAAGGAAGAAGGTGTTTTGATGATTATATGTGATGGGGACTTAATCTGCTTACTGTTCGTAATACACCATGAGAACTTCTTGTTTATTTACACACACCACTGTCAGAGACAACGAAAAATATGAAACACCTCCAACAAAGATGACGCAAGACTGAAGTACAAAGAAACACCTATAGGTTTCACGCAAGTGTAGTTACATATCTCTAAATTTCAAAACCTCCACAAAACGAATTTGTAAGATTTCGAACAGGAAATATGGTTTACAGCATTGAATGGTCAAATTGAATAACTTCACAGGAATATGGTCTGTATTATGGACATGAATTTTCGAATTTAATATTTATACATGTAAATTGTCTGAATAACTTATTAAAATAGACATATGTCGCTTATTGTCACTGCTTAAATATATTAAAGTGTAGTACATGACGGCAGTGGAATTATTGTATCATGCACTAATTTCATGTAAATAAATAATAAATTGGTTTTAAGAAACCAACACATCGCCATTTTTGCAGGTCCAAGTTGTACCCAAAGGTCCACTGAGAATTACCAAATTAAAAAATGGGAACATTTTATGCTCTCAGAAAGCAATTCATGGACAAATCTCGGAAACTTTAGCAACATGTTCAGAATACAAAACTTGTCAAATGGAGGATTACGGTCAGTGGAAAAAACTAGTCAATGGAGAGTTATGGTTTTGGAAAGAATGATGGTGAATGACGATAGAGATGATTGATGGAGAGTACGATTGTCTATGGTGAATGATGGTCACGGAGAAATTAAGGCCAATGTTCATAAATTCATTTAATAATGTCTACTTGTATCGTTTCTCGTGTACATATTTACTGTAGCCTTCTGATGATGAGCATTGTCTCCAAAAACGGTTTAATGTTTAATAAATTTAGTGCGTGGGAATTGTTTCCAACTCATCTCCGCATTTTTGCTTATTTCTTCTTTCACTCATTACACATTGACATGGCTCCAATCTCTATTTACTGAGGAAATAAATATAATATAATAAGGGAATAAACGTCTGAAGGTGATTCCTTATAGGAAAACCAACTAAACAATTAGTATCAACATTATTCGAAAATGAACAGTGCGTCTGCAGTACATTACTACCGACACATTATGTTATACGTTACACGGTTAAAAAAATCACATTATGTTATACGTTACACGATTTAAAAAAATGTTCAAAGTATCTGACATGGGATACAATCGAATCATTTTCACGTCGCAACATGAGCTGCCTCACACTTTCCACGTTTCAGTCCAGTCCGTAGCCATAGCGCCATAGGCAACACGCACACACTGTCCAAGGGCTTACATATCCCTAACTGGTGCAGCATACACAATCCGTTCAAATAACCTAATTGGTAAAAGTTAAGACAATGTCAGTCTTGTGATCGCGTTGGTCAGGTATAAGGGTTTAGTCATTTAGTGGGTCAGGTCCTGCTCAAAACTGACAAGCAAGAGGGCTGGTGCTAAGCCATGCACCAGTCACATTAACGTACCTGATGTGGGTGGCACAATCTGCAGGAAAGTGGCTAAATGTTGTGCAAGACTTTCACATACGGGCGTGCATTAATGTGTTGGAGCAAAACAAATAATCCACGTACTTGGAGCTTTAATCAGGTTAACCTTAATATCATTAAACAATTGTTTCACATTTATTAGATGAACATCCCGTGTTAGCTGAGGTTCTACATCTTTGTAAAAGGACTCGTGAAAATAGAAATGCTGTAAAATGAATGCTAAGGCACCGTTTGTGCTGTTTACTAGGGAAAGTGGTAAGGTGATGTGACCTCTTGTCTATCTGCTTATACTTGGCTGTAAACAAACATCATCTCCGCCGGCTGCCGGGATGAATAAAAGATTATCGTGCTTCGACACAACTGAAATTGCAGAACCTAAACCAACGAGAATGAGTAAATGTGCAACAATTAAATAATATATTAATGCCATTTGCTTGTAAACAAATATATCAGCTTATTACAGATTCACGTTTATTTTCGGACATGTCTTGATTCGAACTTTCTCGTTCTCGTTCTCGTGTTAGGTATCAGTTTTCAAAGATTTACGTAATTACATCCACAGTATATTAAGGACAACAACGAAACAAAACGCAACAACTATCGTGAAAATGGCTGGGTGTTGTGGGCTGTCCTTAGGTTAGTTAGGTTTCAGTAGTTCTAAGTTCTAGGGGACTGATGACCATAGATGTTAAGTCCCATAGTGCTCAGAGCCATTTGAACCATTTGAACCAAGAATGATATGCACATAAACGGCAGGGGAAACTGAAGATCTCTTAGATGGTGACCAGTTTTACTTCAGGAAAGGTAAACGCACTAGAGAGGCATTTCTCACATTGTGTTTTTAATGCAACAAAGACAAAAGAGAAATCATACCACTTACCGGATTTGTCGACCTATAAAAACCGTTCGTTAATGAAGAACGGTGCTAATTGTTCGAAATTCTGGGGAAAATGTGTAAGCTAGACGGGATGACGGGTAATACACAGTATGTACAATAACGAGGAGGAACAATAAGAATGAAGGACAAAGAACGAAGTGCGCGGATTAATGGATGTAACCCAGGAGTGCAGTTTGTCACCTCTACTACTCAATATACACATCGAAGAAATAATACTGGAAGTAAAAGAAAGCTTCAGGGCTGGAACTAAAATTCAGCGTGAAAGGATATCAGTCATAAAATTCAGCGATGACATTAATGTCTTTGCTGAAAGTAAGAAAGAATTACAGGACATCCTTAACAGAATGAAATAAACATAGATTGAGAATAAACTGAAGAATGTTCGAAGCCATGAGCAGTAGCATAAATGAGAATAGCCACAAACACCAATATTAAATTCGACGATGTGAGTAATATATACTACGCAAAATAACCCATGACGAACAAAACAAGGAGAATTTACGAAGCAGATTAGCTCAAGGAAAGGGTTTCGCAGGTTCGAATAATGCCTCGGTCATGGATGTGTGTGATGTCCTTAGGTTAGTTAGGTTTAAGTAGTTCTAAGTTCTAGGGGAGTGATGACCTCAGAAGTTAAGTCCCATAGTGCTCAGAACCATTTGAACCATTTTTGAAAGAGGTTTATCATGTATATTAAAAGTATACAAGTGTCAAACATTAGTCGTAATGTGATGAAGAAATTTCAGAGAATGTGTGGTCGGAACACAGCATCATATGAAAGTGAATAACGAGCTGTGAGGAAAAAAGAAAATAAGGGAATCGAAGTGATTGAGATGTTGAGCTACAGAAGGACAAATAAAATGAGAAATTAGCACGTTACATGCCGTATTCTCGAGAGGTTTAGCAAATGGAAAACTTTGACAGGAAGAAGAGTCGCACTGACATGACATGTGTTAAGATATCAGGGAATAACTTCCCATGGTAATACAGCAGTGTTTCCCAACCAGGGGGTAATATAATCACCCTGACTGGTGTAGTGAAGTTTTCTGAGGGGTTAAAAGAAAAGTGTTCGACTGTCTATCGATAACGAAACAATTATTTTTAAAAGATCATTAGTATGATCACTATTCCGTAAGACTGTAATACTGATTACATAAGTAAGCTTTCACTACATACCTTTTCGAAAACTAGCATTAACACGTGACAATATGACGGACGTTACGCTTGTGAAACGCATCTATGAATACCACATTCCTGATCTGCTACGCGCACTATGCATATTTTGTTTGTACATGCTTAACCCTAGCATTACCAACGTATTTTTTGTTACATGTAATACCAACCGGGGGGGGGGGGGGGCCTCAAAGGCCCATAAAGAATACCACAATTTATTTTATCATAAATCAGGTTTATTTACTTCTGATACCTCTAATAACAATTCAAATTGCTTAGACATTGTTTTTGTATACTGGATAATAAAAGATGTTATTATAATAGGAATAAAATGAACAAATCACGAGATTCAGTTTATATATTTTTTGGAATAATGTTTCAAAATGGTGTTTTCTTATAAAAACGACTTTTTTAATTCGATACACTACATGAAGCAAACAAAATTTACTGTCTCATTCTGCAACACATTTTTCACACAACACTGTCTTCCTGCAGTGTTTCCCACAGACGTGTTTGTGGCACTGAGAGCAGGTAACAGTTGACTTTCCCAGCTTGTTGTACTTGATCTTTTTAGATGCAGCTTCTTGGCAGCATAGGTGGCACCGTCCACGTGTTCCTGGTTCTGCTGTTGAGGATGATGGTTCTACAGAGCAGCTGAGCTTCCGTTGTGTGATGCTTTCCATTGCCATTATTACTGGCTTCTGAAGTCCATACAAATTTTGTGCCCGTTTATCTACTTGAGATCTTATTAGTTCGAGACCTAAGTTTGTGATAAAAACTCTTCTGCGGTTTAGCAAATTCTTTTTCCAATTCGGAAAGTTGAGGAGGAAGAGTGAATATGCATTTATTGCTGCTCTGTCAATGAGTGTGTAGAAGAGGGACAAAGGCCATCTTCTTGTTCCTCTCTTTGTGCTGTAGTGTCTTGCCATCTGGTCTATGGTGTCCACGCCTCCCTTTGTAGAATTATAAAAAAGATTTATGTTAGTCTTTTTTGAGTCTTCATTCAACACCCCTTCTGAGTGATAAGTTGAAAGCATCAACAGCAGTCGTTTTGGCTTCTCGCGGACTAGCGTTGATGCAAGAGTAACTGGTGGCCTCTGTGTCTGAGGGTCAGTATAAGCAAAGATGGAAGAGTGTAAACTGCGGCCAGTTGTAGTCTTCAGCTCTTCAGGTATGTGTCGTCTGTTAGACTGTAGGGTGCCAACAAGTGTGAGGTGAAAATCATTCCATAGAGTCTCAGCAAGCTCCACTGAAGTATAGTACCGATCTGTGGTAACATTACGGCCTGATTTTTCAATAGGTTTTATGAGTCTCTTTACAATTTCCATCGGTCCATTTGAATGCTGTGTATTTCCTGACTTGCCTGTATAGATGTCCATGCTGATCACATATCTAGTCTCAGAATCAGACAGCATTCGAATTAGAATGCCGTATTTTCCAGGTTTTTCTTTTAGAAACACCTTGAATGGACAGCGACCACGGAACAAAGACAACATCTCATCCACTGTTGTGTGTAGACCAGGAATGAAATACAATGGAAGTGAAGAATTGAAGCTTTCAAAAATTTCCCTCATTGGAGCAAACTTGTCAGTCTGGCGACGAATTTCTCTTGTGTTCTTATCATCAAACCTCAATATTTTAGTCAATTCGAAAAATCGGGTCCGACTCATTGATCCATAGTAGACTTGTCGGCCCTGAAGCAAAAACCATAAATCTTGGACAGGTATCTTATTGTCATGATTTGAACCCATGATTAGCAAGAGTCCTATATAACAAAATAACTCATCTTCATCTGTGTGCTGAATACCTAGTCGAGAAGCCTCTTCATTTGAGTGTAGTTTTATTAGATTCATAATTTGAGGTGTAAAAAAGAGCTCTATAGCCTCTTTCGGAGACGCAATTCTTCCTTGTTGTCCTAGCCCCATTCTTTCTCGCACTATATTTTGTACAGAACGCCGATATTGTCGAGATGGCTTCGTAATATACTCTCGTCCACTTTTTGCAATGAATTTATCACATTCCGTATCATTATCATCTCGTGGATTGGCTTCAACCTCATCTTCATTCTCAGACGATGAATCAGTTCTAATTTCTTCCACATCATCATCCACTTCACTTTCCTCTAAATCTGATTCGTTCAAAACTTCTGCTAGCACTCTTTCAATGGAACTATCACGTAAACGATGTCTACTCATGTTGCTGGTTCAACAGCAGCAGAAACACTGAAAATAACAATGGTCCGCTTCATAATAATATGTCTGAAGGCAACAAGGCCAAAATTCGTTTCATGGTAAGAATTTGAAACGAGAGACTCAACTTCGTAAATCTTTCCTTGCTATTACCAACGGGTGGGCTTCTAAGGCCCACAGAGAATTAAATCAAGTAAATGAATTTTAATTACATTTTTATTCCGAAATTCTGTAATGACTCAATAGTACATTCAATAACGAAAAATTACCTTTGCTTTCAAGTTCATATATCAAAGGGTGTGGATACAACATAGAAAAACTGAGTCAGTGGGCCTACGAGGCCCCCCCGTTGGTAATGCTAGGGTTAAATATCTCTTGAAAATGCCGTCTCCGGGTTGTGGGTAGTTCCCGCTATGGATTAGATATTGCCTCAGTATTCAGTTCATAACAGACAAATGAACCAACTAACTGAGAGTACAGCACAACTATCACTATGTAATGGTTACTACATTGCTGTAGGGCTCGTACAGAATTGTTATTATCATTATTATTGTTATTATTATTATTATTGGTGGCAGTGCTCAGACACAATTAATTGACAAACTGAAGTCTCCCGGCCGGCCGGTGTGGCCGTGCGGTTCTAGGCGCTTCAGTCTGGAACCGCGTGACCGCTACGGTCGCAGGTTCGAATCCTGCCTCGGGCATGGATGTGTGTGATGTCCTTAGGTTAGTTAGGTTTAAGTAGTTCTAAATTCTAGGGGACTGATGACCTCAGATGTTAAGTCCCATAGTGCTCAGAGCCATTTGAACCATTTTTTGAAGTCTCCCAGTTCTTTCAAGCTAAGGAACAAGGAAGTCAGGAAACATGTACTTCACAAACAGTAAGTATAGTACACAATTATTAGTTGGTTGTTGCTAGATGTGGGTACAGGGTGTGGGTGAAGCAAGTGGTCTTGGGAAGAGGGCTGATCGGTGGAAGAATGTCTTGCCACAAATGTCTATACTCAATGTGATCAGTTACGTTTCTTTTCTGCTAAAGAGTAGGAGGTAGCACTCATGATCCACTGAGAATTGCGTAATAATTTTATAAACAAAGACTGCTAGAAATAAACGTATTAGTTGTCTCATTCATTGAGTAGTTTTGGTTTAATAAAACGCTGACAAAAACTAAACACCATTTACCATTTGTCAATATAAAAATAAGTGTTCAAACGGCAATACCTTTCGTCTCTAAGTTTATCTAGACACTAATGTTGGCGATAGTGCAGATAACGGTGGCGGTACTAGATAGTAATGTCTAGAAGTAGGGGGGGAATGGCAATAGAATGGCCGCGAACCATTATACTAGAGGGAGCTGTAAAATGCAAAAGCTGTACAGGATGGCAGAGAATGGAATATATCCAACAAACAATTGAGGATATTCGGAATACTGCCACTCTGAAATGAAGTTTTGGTAAAGGAGAGGAAGATACCGTGTAAAGCATAATGCAGCACACAGTTGTGTTTGTTTCAACTTGACGCAACTAAAGATCTCGAAAACGACGGCTCGTACGAAAAAAAAGTTCCTTGTGCAATGTTAATATTGTATGTATTGTATTGTATGTTAACCGGGGACCTAAAAACGACGGAGAAGCTCCATCCCCGCCACTACCGCAGTGGCCCACAACCCCACGATGACTACCACAGTCACATCACTCCTCCGCCGCCCCACACTGAACCCAGGGTTATTGTGCGGTTCGGCTCCCGGTGGACCATCCAGGGAACGTCTCACTCCAGATGAGTGTAACCCCTATGTTTGCATGGTAGAGTAATGGTGGTGTACGCGTACGTGGAGAACTTTTTTGCTCAGCAATAGCCGACATAGTGCAGCTGATGCGGAATAAGAGAAACCAGCCCGCATTCGCCAAGGCAGATGGAAAACTGCCTAAAAACCATCCACAGAGTGACCGGTTCACCGGACCTCGACACAAATCCGCCGGGCCGAGTCGTGCTGGGGACCAGATCCTCCTTCCCACCAGGAAAACCGTGCGTTAGATCGCTCGGCTAATAGGCCGAGCAATGTTAATACTGGTAAAGGGGACATCTGTCTATGCTACAGCCGTCCACCTCCTGCGTGGCGGGGTTCAGTGGGAAACTCTTATTTTTATTACATACTGGGACTCTACTCCAAAAAGTAAGTACGCTTTACCAAACCATCACTTTCCGTTGGTAAAAGATGGTGCTGTAATAGACAAATACGAAGTCTGCCTGTTTTTGCAGTTACGGAGCGACGCGTTTACGACATACACTGAAGCGCATATTCAAATACAAAGAAATGTAAACAGCAGAATACGGCTCTACAGTTGGCAACACCTATACAAGACAACAAGCGTCTGATGCAGTTGTTAGATCGGTTACTGCAACTAGAATGGCAGGTTATCTAGATTTAAGTGCTTTTGAAGGTCGTGTTACAGTTGGGGCACAACCGATGGGACACAGCATCTCCAAGGGAGCGATGAAATGGGGATTTTTTCGTACGACCATTTCAACAGTGTTCCGCGAGTATCAGGAATCCGGTAAAACATAAATCTCGGACATTGCTGAGGGCCGAAAATGATCCTGAAGGAACGAGAGCAACAACAACTAAAGAGAATCGTTCAGCGTGACAGAAGTGCTACCCTTCCGCAAATTGCTGCAGATTTCAATGCTGGGCTATCAACAACGTCTCAGCGTGCGAACCATTCAACGAAACATCATCGATATGGCGTTTTGGAGCCATAGGGTCTCTCGTGTACCTTTGATGACTTCACGGCACAAAGCTTTATGCCGCGCCTAGGCCCGTCAACACAGACATTCGACTGTTGATGACTGGAAACATGTTGCCTGGTAGAACAAGTCCCGTTTCAAAATGTATCGAGTGGATGAACGTGTACGGATATGAAGACAGACTCATGAACCCATGGACCACGCATGTCAGCTGTTCAAACTGGTCGAGACTCGGTAATGGTGTGGGGTGTGTGCAGTTGAAGTGATATGGGACACCTGATACGTCTAGATACGACTCTGACAGGTGACACTTACGTAAGCATACTGTCTTCAAAGTGTGGGAAATCTTATGGGACTTAACTGCTAAGGTCATCAGTTCCTAAGCTTACACACTACTTAACCTAAATTATCCGAAGGTCAAACACACACACCCATGTCCGAGGGAGGGCTCGAACCTCTGCATACTGTCTGATCAGCTGCATCCATTCATGTCTGTTGTGCGCTCCCACAAACTTGGGCAATTGCAGCAGGACAATGCGACACCTCACACGTCCACAATTGCTACAGAGCGGCTTCAGGAACACTCTTCTTAGTTTAAACACTTCCGCTGGCCACCAAACTGCCCAACACGACCATTACTGAGCATATCTGGGATGGCTAGCAACATGCTGTTCAGAAGAGGTCTCCACCACCTCGTACTCTTAGGGATTTATGGAGAGCCTTGCAGGATTCATGGTGTCAGTTCCTTCCAGCACTACTTCGGACATTAATCGAGTCGATGCCACGTCGTGTTGCGGCACTCCTGCGAGCTCGCGGGGGCCCTACACGATATTAGGCAGGTGTACGAGTTTCATTCTGTCTTCAGTATATATGTAGTCTTCTCATGATTGATACTACTGTTCATTCGTTACTTGAGTGTAGCAGATGTGACTGTACAGTACGCTTCTGGCAAATAAGCTACTTGTATCATAACGTTGTTTTCTGTTCCCTGCCCGGTTGACTGTGATGAGTCCCCGATGATCGAAACGATTGATTTCAGTCGCTGCCCTCGAATCCAATCTCCGTAACTCTCGCACTGGCAGCTACGCGGCTAACGGCGGAATACAGACCACAACAATTGTAACGAGAGAAAATGTCCATGAAGTGATATTGATAAGCGCACCTGTCATGGATACTCACCGAACTCAAGCACCCCAGTGGTGAGACTCAAGGGGACCCACCGAAATAAAGCTCCTCAATAAGGAGAGGCAAAGGGCATTTCCAACGACAAGCACCCAAATGGTGAGAGGTAAGGGGACTCATCGGAATCAAGCGGCCTGACGATAATAGAAAACCATTATATCCACCTCGTTGTTCCTGGATCACGCTAAATGTAATTTTCAACCAGACATTGAAACGGCTAACCATATTGTACTGTACAATCAAATTTGAATACAAAAATATATTTCGAACGTAAGTATCAGCCGTTGGTACACAGAAGTTTACTTTTACGCGAATAGGAAACAATGTCTTGGTGAACAGTACGTATTTTTTGACGTAGAATCCGTATGTGCCATAAAAACGAGGGATTCTCATTTGAGAATACAAAGCTGACCTCACCGACGCTGGATATGTTGTTTGCGAGACATTTGTTTGTCTCAAGTTAAAATAAACGCCCATTATACTGATAGTGGGAAATTCGTCTGGTAGTTTACGGTGCTACTCATCTGAGCGAGTCTTGCAATTGCCCCGCTTTTCTTTATCGTTTTCCGAAGGCTGCGAAGAGTGAAGCGCCAGCCAGCATCGGCATCAGCTCAGCCGTCGCCGGTCGGGACTCGTTAATAGGACCGGCGGGAGACAAGGTCGGTGGCACCGGCGGAGAGGCTGCAGGTTGCAGAAACAAAGCACGCCCGAGAACAATGGGGGGCGACGCGAACAATGCGCGATGGGCGGCGGAGCGCGGCAAGAGACGCCACGAGCCCAGCTGCGCCTGGGTAAGGCGCCCCCCTTTAAAATTCCTTGTGTCTGCTGCTGCGCGCGGGGCGGGAGCGCGCATTTACCTGTATTAAAAATCTTGGCTGCGGGGCAGAGCCGTGCGGTCGTGTTCTAGGGAGGGACGGGAGAGACGTAGGGAGCGACTTCTCCCAGACGCCTCTTGACGCCGGAATCCGCGGACCGGGAGATGAACATCGCGTCACCCGCCCAAAGCGCCGCTTACGATATTAAAATTTCAGAATTCATCTGCAGCGACATCCGTCGCCGCATCTGGTGCCGTAGCTGCTATTGCGTTAGTCCCTTCTTTCGGCGTCCTTGCGCGGGAACCACCGTATGGATCACCACAGGGGAGCTGATAGACGCGCGATGTAAAGGAAACTGGTTCGACTGTAATGCCGTTCGCAAAAGGGTATCAGTGCAGCTAAAATGTAGAAGCGATATACGGAGATCAGACAGCACTTTTCAGACGGACTGGGAATATTCAGTACTTGAGCTTGAACACGCTTGTACTAGGACTGTCATTCTGACAGTGACGATTGAATGATCCCTTCGTGCATAGATACGCTACTGGACTGAGTATGTACAATGCAAGCTGTCTTGTAATACCTACTATGTCACTGTTGCATTTGTACTCGTTATTATTCCATTGTTATATTTACCATAAAATCACATCCTAATTAAATTTTTTTTCATTTGTATCAAATTTCTCTGTAACTTGGAGTGTGTCAATGACTGGGACCGATAGTGGAGATTAATTTCGTAAAAGCAGCTAAAATGGTGTTTTAGCTTAAAGAACGAGGGGCGTTCAACACGTAATGCTGCAAATTTTCTTTTCTCGGTCAAATTTGATTGAAAAAATGCGGAATTTGTTTTGGTACATAGTAGGATATTCCTGCTTCAGCCCATACAGTTTCATGAATTTCGGATATGTGGCGGCTCTCTGCGTAGCCATTAAAATGATATCTGTAACGTGGGTGTGATCCAAACAGAGAGCGGTCGTTGAGTTTCATTTGGCGGAAAATCAGAACATCGGAGAAAATATCAGGAGTTTGCAGAATGTCTCCAGGAGCCTGGCAGTGAACAAAAGCACGGCGAGTCGTTGGTCTGGGCGACTTTTATCATCAGAACAAGGTCGCGCTAACCTGTCCGGTCTCCTACGTGCCGTCTGGCCACATAAGCTGTGATTCCTTCAATGTTGGAACGTCCAAACACTCTAACTCGAGATCACCACAAAAACGCAAAGGAGCCTCTCTTTCCCTATGGCAGCCCAAGGCCTCACACAGTCTGCGCATACAAGAAGAGCACACAAACTTCAGTGAACTGTTCTTCCTCATCCACTCTCCAGCCCGGATCTTACACCTTCCGACTTCAATCTCTTTGGCCCTCCACACTCCACAGAAAGCTGTACGTGGATGATGGGGAGATTACTGCTGCATCAAGACGTTCACTTCGACGTCTACCAGTAGAGCAGTAGCATGCGGGCACACAGGTGTTGCCAGTAAGTTGGCGTAAGCCCATTGCATTGAACGGAGATTGAAAAACAGGATTTTGGAAGCAGAATAGTGATGAATAATATGGTGTATTGGAATCATGAATAAAATCAACCTATTTACAGAAAAAAAGTATTGCATTACTTTTCCAAGTCTCCTCGTAATAGCAACTGTGTAAGCACAACGCAGAACATGTATAAAATTATTTCCATGCATGTAAATATAGATTATCGGCAACTCGTAAGAGACAGTGATGTAAAGTTCCGCGTTCTGGCCCTAGACGGGCCAACCTGGCCCGAACGGCCGCCGTGCCATCCTCTGCCATTTGCCTCACTGGATGTAGTTCGATGGGACATGTGGGTAGTACACAGGTGTCTTTATCGTTGTCGGGTTTCTTGACCTTGGAAAGGCTGCTAACTGATCGATTAGCTCCTCAGTTAGCCTCACGAGGGTGAGTGCACCCCGTACCACTCATCCCACCACGGAAAGATAACCAGCAGTCCAGAGATTCGAACTTGGTCCTCTTCACAGCAGTCAGCCGCGCTGAAAATTCAGCTACGGAGGCGAGAGGTATCACTACTAACCACCGCTTTCAGTAAACACAGTTGGTAGACAACTTGAAAGGTAACTCATTACAACCCAGTAGGGACTGCTCTATATCAGGAGATATGCTACATGTAGTGAATCTCACTAGGAAATCTTTGTTGACCAATCACACTGTGAACTAACAAGCTGATGCCTAAAATACAGAGCTAGGGGCAAGGTCTTCCACCATCGTCTAGGAAATCTTGGTGAAACAATTACTCCGTGAACAAACAAGATGATCCAAAAAATATAGAGTTAGGACCAAGGTTTTCCTGATATTTGCTGATACTTGGTGCCGTGTAGCAGATAACATTATTTTACTGAAAAATTACTCTTTGACACAGAGAAATAATCATCTATCAGAGGTAAGTATGATCTCTGATAGTTTGCAAATCTCTTTGTTGAAGGAACGTAGCACATAAATCGTAGAGAACACCACGATAATATAAAAATTAGTACACCTGGTAGGACAACGTCCATTTTGATCCGACAACGGCATATGCCACATGGGGCATAGTAAATGTACTGATTACGGTTTCAATTTCGTGCCTCCAATAGACAGCGTAGAGCCATAGCTAACGGATCACAATTTTTGCCTACACTTTCATGGGAAATGCTCGCAACCAGGAAGCTCAGTGTGGTGCTAACGTGCGAAGCAAACAAGCAACCATGCTACGGAGGCACTCTAATGCTTTGTACAGCCAAGTTAGCGAGTTTCAAAAGGGTCAAATTGAGGTCTTCCGAGGGACGGGGTGGTCCTTCCGGAGAAATGCCACACAGGTTGAACGCGCTGCGTCAATTACGTAAGAACGCTTGTATAACTGGTCATGTGAAAATTCTCACACTCGTAGACGAAATTCTTGGCGTCCACTCAGCACAGACTCCCGCCAGGATCGTCGTATTTTAAGGACAACGGTGACAGATCCTACAGCTACCGCAGCATATATAAAAGGTCTTGGGAGCCCAGACGTATCAACACGAACTGTCACTAACCGGTTATTAGCAAAGGGTCTGTGGGCACGCACAGCTCTTATGAAACGTCCCCTTTGAACAATTGTACAAGATTGTGCTTAAACTGACACACAATATTTTGTTAGCGCAACGCAATCTGACTTTCAAAATTCCCTACAAAAGAATGGCCCTGACTAACATTAAACTATACCTTTCACAAATCACTTACCTCACAAAAATCTTCGCTGCTCAAGCTACTGCAATACAGCGAGCGCCACTACTGCCAGCTAAATAACAGATTCAAACTATGGAAGGCACTAACTACTGATAGGGATAGTTAGCAAATGAAAGATATTAATAGAGAACAAACAATGTATTTACCTTGATATCATCATATATAAATATAGTAGTTCATGACAAATTTCAAAACTCCGCCATTTCTCTCCCCACATCCACCACTGCTGGCGGCTCACCTCCAACTGCGCAACGCTACGCGCTGTTCACATCCAGCTGCCTAACACTACAATGGCGAGTATTACAACAATGCAAAGCAGCCACAGACTGCACACAGCACAGCCAGTGATTTTCATACAGAGGTGGAGTTACCAATAAAAAAACCTAAACAGCCTACTTACATAGCCCCCATGCTCCCCACAAAAAATTTTACAAATTGGATTGGGCAGTGGCCAATACAGATTTGAAAAAATTTTTTCATAATTACAATAACAAAGAAATCAAATGCACACACTTATTGATACAATGTTGGTCAAAAGCTAAAAATTTCTCACAGTCCATAAAGACAGTCCACATTGTTCATCACAGTAAAAATGCAGAGTTTTTCTCAAAGTCTGAGCAGTAAAAGAAAATGCACACAGAAGTAGTGGATTTCCATGCAGTCTTGAAGAAGTAGTGTTGTCCTTCCAACGGAAAGACAGTGCTGACTCTTGACATGCAGACAGGTAATGGGCCACAACATAGCAAACCCACAGCAGAGTCATTCGACGTTTTGAAGAATATTGGTAGGTAGGTCATCACAGAACAGACCCACTGTAGTCCTGGTAGAGATTACGGTATTGGTGGGCCACCAGAGGTGCAGACCCACTGCAGGCCTTGTAGAAATAATGGTACTGGTGAGTCAGCAAAGGTGTAGACCCACTGTAGTCCTTGTAGAAATTGCCAGCAGCCATCTGTTGCGACTGTGCAGGTGCACAATCACCATCGAAGAGTCTTGCAGAGAATACAGCAAGTCCATAAACCACCACTTGTGCACTCACAAAGTTTTTGGAATTGTCCTTAGAACCAGCAATGCTGTTATCCAGTCCCTTGCTGAATTATTAACACACGTGCAAACACTAACAGTCCCTACTTCTCACATGTTGTCCATATACTATGACCAACAGAAACGTGTGCAGTGAAATGTGACGTACAAGTTAATAATAAGATGAACTGGTGTCAATTACAATTTTACAAATTTACAACATGAAAATACAATTACAAAGGTACAAAATACATCATTAAAGAACATAACAATACAGATAATATTTGTAGTAAAACAGGCGTTACAAAAGAATAGAAATAGACATATACGTCAGTGTTACAGGAATTATGACATGAGTACATACATAAAAGATCAGAATAACTTTCGAAACATCAACTTCACACATGAGCATTAACACAAAACAGAATAAATAATGTCTAAACATCTTTACAACGTAAATAACACATTATTAATGCCAATTGTATTTGAGGATAACAGTATTCCTCATCATAGTGAATGTAACTTAGTATTAGAAGAGAAAAAAGTTCTATGAAACAGTACACAGAGACAGGAAGAAAACAAATACACAAGGGTACACAAACATATAGTGGGATAACACAAAAGAGAAAGGACAGGGTTTGTTTTACTGCAGTATTTTGCATGGAGATCTCCCTTTGTTCATCATTATTCCCAAAAAGTCCTATCTAAGCCTGCTTTCTGTATTCTGTTCATATTTCTTTCAAAATAATTATTTCTGATTGTACAATACTCATTTGGGCCCAAATCTTTTTCATATAACTTCGCAATGCATTCTTTACCTATTCTCCATAGTCAGTTTCTTATATAGTCTACCCCCTCTTAAGCTAACTTAAATCTACCGAGCTCAGATGCTAAACTAAGGGATGAGGCAATGCAGCAGCACATAAAACAATTAATATAAACAGCAATGAAAAAAAATGGAAAATCGCAAAGCAAGCTACAGTAAATCTAAATTACCAAGCAATTCAACATTGCAACTAATATGAGCCAATGTGCAGCAAAAATAAAAATAAATGAGTAGTATAAACTAACCTCTGTGTCATCTGGTATCTCTCAGAAAGCACTTTAAATTCAGAATGTATTTTCAAATAAACCAAAATGTTGCATTAAAATCTCATTAGCAGTACTGGTAAATGTTCTAAGTATGTGAGCCTTATAGTCGTTACGTAATCGTGCAACAAACAAGCAAGAATGTACACACACAATAACGCTGTGACGTCTGTTCACTATAACAATGCATTCGTCATTTCTGTTTAAATAAGTTCTCTTGGTTCTTGATTGGATATTTAACTTCAAACATTGTTGTATGTTAACAGATTCTAAGTCTGACAAAGCATATTAGTAATGTGAAGCGAAAAGTTATATGGCAAAGACAAAGTTAAAAAGCAGATTATCTTTCAATAAGCGGTTTTACGTGTGAAGTGTGGTGCAATCCCTTACTCTTCGTAGTACTCAGAGTTTGAACTTGAATGCAATTGTCAGGCGATATACGTCGGTGAAGAATACTGGAATTTTTCTCAAGGTTAGCGTCTATGTTATTTTTCTCTGAGCCAGCCGGCGCACGCGGCTGCCTGCGGTGCGAGTCATTGTCTGTCTCTTTGTTGGCGCGCGTTGTTATTGGGATTAGGAGACCTAACTTCTACAAATTCACGTTGTCGAAAGTGTCCTGCTCTGTTTGAATCCCGCCAGTTCTGATGCAATTCAGGTCTGTCGTTACGATCATATCGTCTGTCGTCATGTCGGTAGATTCCGTAGTTTCTTCCTTGTCCGTCACGTGGTGGAGAGTTTCTCCCTGAATCGTAACTGTGCGCCGAACTGTTGCGTCTGAAGTTATTCTGCCTCCCTTAATAATAATTGTTTTGGTTCCCATATTGTCTGTTTCTCTGATTGTCTCTGTGATAGTCATTACTATGGAAATGCGATCTTTCTCTGTAACTATTATTACTCTGCCAGTGGTTGTCATATGGGTGGTGTCTGTTTTGGTCACGATTTGCGTTGTAAGAATAGCCTTTTCGTGTCCAGTTATTGTTTCTGTCATCACGGAATTGTGACGTATGTGACCTGTAATTGTTGTGTTCCTAGTTTCGCATTCCGCGATTGTCAGTGTCAATTTCTAATTCTTGTAAGAGTCCCTGAAATGCTTCAATGTCGTCTTTGCAACGTCCTGCCAAAA
Organism: Schistocerca serialis cubense; assembly: GCF_023864345.2. Lineage (NCBI taxonomy): Eukaryota > Metazoa > Arthropoda > Insecta > Orthoptera > Acrididae > Schistocerca > Schistocerca serialis. The sequence goes on from NC_064641.1 coordinate 618,357,949, forward strand.
TAATATGTCGTAAGTGTTCAGGCAGTTTGATTAAGCAAATGCGGATGAGTTCTGAGGGGCTGTATGGGTTTGAAAGATACTGATTCTTATGCAACATGTCTTCAAAATATTTCATAAGACTGGAAAATTCAGATTGTTCGAAACGTTTCATCATTATGATGCTATGTTTTACTCGGTCTTGTGTGGCTTGAGACCAATATGCTGAGAGGAAGGCATGGTAAAACTCTCCTTCACTGTGGCAATCGTGAATTACCGATCGCATTCTTACAGCTGGTTCATTCTCCAAGTAGCCACACATAAATTCTAATCTGTGTTCCAACGACCAGTTGGGAGGAAAACAATGAGAGAATTGATGGAGCCATGCTTGTGGATGAATGTCGTTTCCAGAATTTTTAAATGTTTTGAATTTACGTGTAGTAATGAACAGCTTATAGTCAAAATCATCATGTCGGCGAGTCGCATATCGGTCATTGTTAGGTAGTGTCGGCCGTTCCATCTCAAAATTCGGTGCACATTGCCAATTTCTTTCATAACTTCCGAAATGCCCTGTGTTATTATTTTGCGGCTTTTCCGTATTTCTAAGTACCTCTTCCCGTGATGGAGCGCCAGTGTCCTCTGAAATACGTAATTCTTGTATTACCTGTGTCAGCTGATCTTGTACTTCCCGGATTTCTCTTTGGTGTTGTGTATTAATTTGATTCTGATTTTGTTTGAATTTCCTAATTTGTTCGTACTCTTCTGTGTCATTAAAGACTACCGGTCTTGCGTCAATCAGATTATCATCTATCTTCGTAGATAAATTAGTGAACTGATCCAAAAGTTCGGCTACTTTCTCCGATAGTGTACTTATTTCCTCAGTGTGTTTTTCTGAACCAAGTTTCAGAGTATCTACTGTGTCCTTAAAGTTTTCCTGAGTTTTTGCAAGTTACGTAACCGAATCGGTAGATGCAACTGAGTCAAATTTAGCTTGCAAGGTCTCATGATTTTCATGAACAATAATTTGCAGTTCTTTTATGGCTGCTTTGTGATTCTGTAATGCATTTTCATGCCGCGAAAAAATAGGTTGAAAATGCTCACAAATTTGAGTTTTTACGTCATTACAGACTTTTTGACATTTCGATTCAATGTTATGTAACTCAGTAGTTAAATCTTCACGCGTTTGTTCAAGAGTTTGTTCCAATGAGTCTAACTTTTGAAGCTGTTGTTGTGTTTGTCTCTGATTTTGTTCCATTGTGTCTAACTTTTTGAGATTTTGTTCCACTGTGTCTAACTGTTGCTGTGTTTGTCTCTGGTGCTGTTCCATTGTGTCTAACTTTTCAAGCTTTTGTCCCATTTGTTGCATTAATTGTAATAACAATGCACTGGTGTCTGAAACATGTTCCTTAGTGCTTTTCGGCAGTGAAGTTGCACCGGCAACATTCACATTTTGACAAGCAGAAAATGTTTCTTGACTCATTTGAGAAAACGGTGAGAACCCAAAACCTGAGTCTGCAGTATTTGCAATATTGTGTTCTGTCATTCCCGATTCCTGAGGCGAGCTGTTGCCGACCAATCGATCGATAACGCTTCCCTGTTCACTACCTGTTTCACTGTCTACACCATTGTTTGCCGCCCGCTCCATTTCCCTATGCGCAATTACCAAATTACTACTTTGAACATTAGTTAATTCATTACTCTGCAGCGCTAACACACTGCCTTCGTCTTCACTGTCATTTCTCAGTTTACTTTGGAGCCTAGTATTACGTTTTTCACACGCCATAATTGTCACAATATTTCACACGATAACACAGAAAAACACAATTTGAAGATCAAAAATAAGAGAACACATTAAAATAGCACTGAAAATAATATCTAGTTAATTGCAGCTGCGAAATACTTGGTGCAAATCTACATGCATGCCACAACTGTTTTACTGTACAACAATGAGAGTCTGCAACTACAAAGGAGATTTTCTCTACAATTACGCGCTAGCAATAAACAAAATCTACACTAATTACACAAACTACAACAAAAAATCAGAAGATTCCAGTGAGGTATCCTCGGCTAAGGGTCGACATATGAAACGTCCCCTTTGAACAATTGTACAAGATTGTGCTTAAACTGACACACAATATTTTGTTAGCGCAACGCAATCTGACTTTCAAAATTCCCTACAAAAGAATGGCCCTGACTAACATTAAACTATACCTTTTACAAATCACTTACCTCACAAAAATCTTCGCTGCTCAAGCTACTGCAATACAGCGAGCGCCACTACTGCCAGCTAAATAAAAGATTCAAACTATGGAAGGCACTAACTACTGATAGGGATAGTTAGCAAATGAAAGATATTAATAGAGAACAAACAATGTATTTACCTTGATATCATCATATATAAATATAGTAGTTCATGACAAATTTCAAAACTCCGCCATTTCTCTCCCCACATCCACCACTGCTGGCGGCTCACCTCCAACTGCGCAACGCTACGTGCTGTTCACATCCAGCTGCCTAACACTACAATGGCGAGTATTACAACAATGCAAAGCAGCCACAGACTGCACACAGCACAGCCAGTGAATTTCATACAGAGGTGGCGTTACCAATAAAAAAACCTAAACAGCCTACTTACACTCTGAGCCTCCACTCACGCCACAGCATCGACTTGCGCCGCATGACTGGTGCCGTCGGTGGATCACTGGGGAGATGTAATGGTTTTATGTAGTCTTCAGAGATGAAAGCAACTCTGTCTGTACACAAGAGACGGTGGTTCACGTGTATGACGTTTACCTGTGAGCGCTGTGTGGTAAGGTGCATCCGCCCAAGACGTAGTAGCCCTCACGCAGGCCTTATGGCCTGGGATACAACAAGCTAGAGCTCTCGTTCTCATTTGGTGTTTCTGGAAGGAACGCTAACCAGCGCTCGGTCACGCAGAATGTTTTCAAATTCGTTCTTTTATTGTTCTTCCAACACGAAAGTGATGTGTTGTTCCAACAGGATAATGCTCGCCCAAACCCTGCCCGTCAAACTCAAAATGCTCTGCAATATGTGCAGCAACTTTTCTGGCCAGCAGATCTCCGTACTTGCCTCCAACCAAGCAAGTGTGGGATGTGATGGGACAAGAAGGGACTCTTCTGACTCGTCAACCAACAACTTTTACAGAACTACGTAAACAGGTCGAGCGGGCGTGGTATGACGTATCCCAGGAGAGTAATCGCCACCTGTGATAGACTTCATGCCAGAGTCAGTGCCTGGACTGCCTTCCGTGGAGACTACTCCTCGTATTAATATGAGTGTTTCAGTATGGGTCAATGCATGATACCTCCGAAATGATTCTGCTATTGATACGTAAATGCAATCGTTTCATGTACTCCATATGTAATGTTGCCACAATAGATCTTGAGGGAACTGAAAAACTCTGAAACTACGTACAATTTTTTTTTTCCGGCGGTGTATACGTTTTGAGGACCGCAGTCATAAGAATGTTTTTAAATGATAACACTGAAGCCATTACACTGTAGGGTTTCTTACTAATTCCACTGCCGCACTACCGTATTTGAAGCATTATCAAGTGGGACCTGGGGAAGATGGCTGCTTAATAAATCGTCTTGAAGTTACGCATTGCAATATTTTGACAGCAACTTGTTATGCGACATGTATCAGTTTTCAGATAACTAACGGTGAGCAGCTAGGTGACATTTTTCGACAACCGCCGACATTTCGAAAGATGACACCCCGTTATTTTCAGGGATACAAAATAGTTCAAATGGCTCTGAGCACTAAGGGACTTAACATCTGAGGTCATCAGTCCCCTAGAACTTAGAACTACTTAAACCTAACTAACCTAACTACATCACACACACCCATGCCCGAGGCAGGATTCGAACCTGCGACCGTAGCAATCTCGCAGTTCCGGGCTGAACGCCTAAAACGGCTCGAGCACAGCGGCCGGCTCAGGGAAACACTGTAGCAAGTAACAGCTGCAAAAAGGAATGTAATACCTTGGTTTGCACAGCAGTTCCGGAGATGTAACACTCACACACACACACACACACACACACACACACACACACACACACACACACACTATAAATACTAGAGCCATTGCACAACCAAAGGCGATCGACGTCAGAAGTTATCAATAGTGAAAATTAGACAACGGGTTTGATAGCTTTAACTTCGTCCCTGTGTTTTTTGACTAGAGAGATAGCAGGATGCCACGCATCTATATTTACAAAGTTACTTGCTAATTTAATTTCAACCGCTTCCTTGAAGGCACTATCGCAATAGCTGTAAGTGCCAAAATGCCAAAACACTCCGTTTTTATACTTTATAGAAGGACCGGTAACAAGACACTGTTATGTAATGCTCGGCTGTTGTAAGCATGTGTGACGCTTATTCTCAATACTCCGGTACTCCACAGTCCTGATAGTACGACCAACAAATGAGATGTCTCAATTGCAACGAATGCGATAGACACCAGCCTTATTCAAAGAAGGATCATCCTTATAGGAACCTAAAAGGATCCAAATCTTATATGGTGGGCGGAAAACACATTTCACATCATATTTCCGCAACGATGTTGGAAATGCTTCCTGCGTAAGGCACCTTTCGTCAGAATAGCTATACTGAAATACAGGTCAGACGTGCGTTATGTTATCAGCCAACAGTGCAAACACCGCTATGACAACAAAATCTACTGCTTTTGTGCTTTACTTAGGGAGCATTTCCAATAATATGGGTCGCATTTTTCCGAAATATGATGTGAAATACGTTTTTCGACCTTCGTGTGACCTAAGGAACCTTTAGGCTTGGTTTGCATAACGCAGGTGTCTCTAGTATTTGTTACAGTTATGACGTGTCGTATATTGATCTGACTGTCAACGCTTTTGAAGCCGGCCGCGGTGGTCTCGCGGTTCTAGGCGCGCAGTCCGGAACCGTGCGACTGCTACGGTCGCAGGTTCGAATCCTGCCTCGGGCATGGATGTGTGTGATGTCCTTAGGCTAGTTAGGTTTAAGTAGTTCTAAGTTCTAGGGGACTGATGACCACAGCAGTTGAGTCCGTTAGTGCTCAGAGCCATTTGAATTTGAACGCTTTTGAGAACCGGTGTTCTGAGCATAGGTGACACACAAACTTACAAAAGCCGAGCAATTCGGATAATGCGTAACATTGTCTTCACACCAGTCATACTACGGGAAATAACAACACGGAGGTTCTGTCATGCGCCGGCCGCAGTGGCCGTGCTGTTCTAGGCGCTACAGTCTGGAGCCGAGCGAGCGCTACGGTCGCAGGTTCGAATCCTGCCTCGGGCATGGATGTGTGTGATGTCCTTAGGTTAGTTAGGTTTAATTAGTTCTAAGTTCTAGGCGACTGAAGTTCAGTCGCATAGTGCTCAGAGCCATTTGAACCATTTTGTTCTGTCATGCACTTTTAGCTATTGGTATACCGTCGTGAAGAAACATTTGAAACTGCTTTAAAAATAACCCTGTTAGTGGAGAGGGAGGTTTTTGCTTAAACTCTGCATGCTCTCTTGCTCTTTTCCTTGTCAAAAAACAGAGGAGCTGAGTGAATTCTCTATCACCCGTTGTTTAGTAATTTTCACTATCGATAACTTCTGGCGTCGGCCATATTTAGTTGAGTTGGCCAACTAACGTTGGCCATGTTAGTAGTTTTAGTGAGGGCCACACTTGTGGCGCTAGTGTATGTAATGCTTGTGTTTGTGTGTCTTTTTGTGTCTGTGTGTGTTATCTTTCCAGAATTGCTCAGCAAACTGAGGTTTTAGTTTTCCTTGCATAGCACATAGATCTGCAACTTCATATTCAAAATGACAGGGTGGTCACGTTTCCAAGTACCGGCGGTTGTCGACCACACCACCCGGCTTCATTCCCGTAGGTTATTTGATATTAGAAACTCAGGTCTCACATACAGTGAAATCTTTTCCGGTTACCGTCGATAACGGCTCAAAAGCCTAAATAGCGATTGAGCAAATAATATGTTTAAAAGAAAATAAATAAAAATTGAACGTTCTTGACAAAATAAAACTTTCTACTGGCCAGGACTGAAGGCTTTGGACCTTTGCTGTACGCGGGATTGTGATCTATGCACTGAATTACCCTAGCACGACTCACGACCCGTTGTCACCAAATTCATACAGGTTGTGCTCATTACCTTGGAGCACCAGCAGCGTCACAGCCGGGGGAGCTGTTTCCAGAATAAATTTCCACTCTCCTGGGAATCCATTCGCTGAACTGAGACCTCCTGTCAGATTTAAACAATAAGCCAGACCGGTACCCGAACGTGTGTCTCTGGCGATGAGATGTAATACTGTCGGAAGTAGGACCGCAAGGGTGGTTCGGTACTCGTGTTTGGATAGCTCAGTCGGTAGAGCACTGGCTCGCAAAAGACAGTGTTCCAGATGTCCATGTCCGAAATACACTTTTAAACTGACCGGTGGCACCAAATCAGAGCTCATCCGGGAAAAAAACGTAATGTAATCTTTGACTTTTACAGATTTCTTCCATCGTTTTCACTATTATCATCAGCTGTATGATTTCCACAGCTGTACAAAAGCCTACTGTATATCTGCCCACGTGTTAGTGACTTCAGCTATACGTTTTCATGTGGCGCCTGCGTGTTTTCGAATGTCGTCTTCTGATCTTGCGGGGGCTATCTTCTTATCTCTTGGAACTAACAAACACTTTCGTTCGTCCACGTATTATGCATTCGTCTAGCTGTGAATCCCACCCCCTCCATTTCCTTCTCACTTCGGTCTTAATTACCTTGTCATCTCCAGTCTATTTCCCGAGTTATGTATTTGTTTCTCAATCGCTCCCAATAAATTACAAATACATATCTGTCATTTGTTCGTTGAATAATTCTCAGTTTTTAACTAGTTTTTACGTGGAAAGTCAAAACTGATTATACGAAATGGAGTAAACTCTCACAGTCATTGACACCGGAAGCTTACATTTGAAACTCCTATTTAATTTAGAAGTAGCATTTCAAACCGTGTTTTCTTTTCTGTTTATTTCTCATCCTGTCCGTCCAATAATTGTTTTCTTATTTATTAAATATAAAATCTCATCCAGTGACTGTATGATCTAATCGTTACTGTACTTTTGGCACCACCTATTTTATTTCCGGTATGACTCAATTTGAAACTGGCCTACATCGTCACCAAAGATTATCTACACTAGAGGGAAAGGATACAACATTACCATGAAAACAAAGATGGTTCAGAAAAGTTCGATAACACACTTTCCTTATTCGTTTTCCCAGTATATGTGTGTGAAAACTTCCTGCAGGACTGATGAAGATAGTTTTGATGATATGTAAACTACTTGCCTAACCTTTTCCAATTAAGAATTTGTCACTGTTGTGAAGTCTGGAGGGAGCCTCAGTATGCATGTGTATGTTCTTCATTATATTAACAGACAATGGTGAACCAAATCATTGTGAGCACATGCTTAACAGCGTGTTGGTCCATCTTTGTTATGTAATACAGCGGCGACTCATGGTGGCATGCTATGGACAGGTCCCTGATGGGTTTACGGAGAGAAGAGGCACCACATGTCTACGCACAGGTCACGCAGTTACTGTAAATTACGGGAAGATGGTTTGTAGGTGCAGAGCAGGCGCCTGACGGCATCCCAGGCGTGTTGCATGGAATTCAGATCAGGCCGTATTTGGGTGCCAAGACATTAAAGAGTTCCCAATCGTGTCTCTCAGTACACTGTAGCACCATTCTGGCTTTGTAATACGGACATTCATCCTGCTGTAAGATGTCGTCGTCCTCAAGAAGGACAGCAAGCAGTAATCATAATTAGGGGTGGCACTGAATGTAACAACAGGATCGATTTACCAATTTCTGAATACAAGCAGGATGTTCGGCGGAATGAGGTAAGAATTGTAAACCGTGTTGTCACACACGTCATCAACAATGTATCAAACTGAATATTCCATTAGCGTAATGCAATACGCCACACTGCAGTCCACGCCTTACACTACTTGGAAAATATACGGAATCTTGAAGTCTGTCCATTTCTCTCGTTAGTCATCTATAAAGCATGTTTGGGATGTGATGCGAAGACGTACACTTACGTACCAGCTTCTAGGCAGCAGCCTTCACTAACTAACACATTTTGTGGTCCAGACATGGTAAGAAATTCTTCAAGATAACATTTGAACACTGTACGTTGCTACCACGATGAATAGAACAGTGTATTTGTACTGTAGTGTTATAATAATGATACTGGTCACAATTCCGAAGCGAATGATGATCCAATCGTACACCATTCGCTATTTGAAGAACATCTCCAAAGTCGTTGATCGATATCAGGCTGGTGTTTCATGGAGTAACATTTTCCATTTACGTCAGTACATCACAATTACTAACAATACCTGTAACACTCAGGGAGCAGCAAGTGGCTGAGGCAGAAGCAGCAACAGAGAAAAGTAACCGATTTTTTGCCTCTTACGAGATCCTAATCAGAAGCGATTTGTATAATTTCATCTGTGTGCTTTGATAGTTTAGTTTCTTGAGTTTCTGCGTGTTAATTTAATATCTAATACACACAGTTCCAGCGTTTTCGATTGCGTCGGAAAGTAAACCGATTTTGTGACTATTACAAGTTCCTAATCACGATCGAATTATTTAGTCTCACCTGAGTGCTTCGGGAGTTCGGTTTTCGAATCGCTGCGTATTAGTCTAATTTATTAGACGCAGTTCTCGAGTTAGGGTCAACAGCAGAGTTCTGCAGCACTTGTCGGTAATCCATTTGTCTGGGTAGTGTAATTTTCCATGGTCTTTAGTATGGTTAGGGACTGTGATTGTTGTGTGTGAATGCGAGCCGAATTGGTGACACTTCGCTCTGTGTTCCAGTCTGTGATGACTTTGGTTACACGTCTTGAAGCTGCAATGGATGGGCACCTCTGTTGTCGCCCACATGTGGGGATAAAATGTACGTCCAGCACGTCAGAGTCTTCCGATAGGTCCTTACCGGTGCCCAGACCAGTTACTGCTCGCACTGAGGTTGACCCCACACCTGCGGTCGAGTGAGAGGCGTGGCAGGTAGCGAAAGACTTCCCAGGGGCTGCACGTAAGGCCTCCCTGGATAAATGACAAACAGTTTCCATGCGCTGTCTGTGGCTGCCACTGTCGCTAAGTCAGATGCATTAGCCTGTCCTGTTTCATAAGAAACTTCTCAGCCTTCATCACCTGGGCAGTCACAGAGGGAGGGATTTTTGGTAGTTGGATGGTCCACAGTTAGGCGGGTTATTGGGCCCCTTAGGGACATGGCTGCCAGTAAGGGGGAAAGAAGCCAATGTGCACTCTATGCGCATATGGGGTGGAGTCATTCCAGATGTGGAACAGGTCCTTTTAGATGCCATGAAGAGCACAGGGTTCAGCTAATTTCAGATGGAGGCTCACGTCGGTACCAATAATGTGTGTCGCTTTGGATCGGAAGACATTCTCTCTGTATCGAGCGGTTAGCAGAAGTTGTAACGGCTGCCAGTCTCGCTTGCGAGATGAAATCAAAGCTCTCCATTTGTAGCATAGTCGACAGGACCGATGGCGGACTTCTGGTAGAAAGCCAAGTGTGGGGTGTGAATTAGAGGCTCAGACGGTTCTGCGACCGTGTGGGCTGCAGATTCCTCGACTTACGCCATACGATGATTGGGTTTCGGGTTCCGCTGAATAGGTCAGGACTCCACTACACGCAGAAGGTGGGTACACGGGTAGCAGAGGCTGTGTGGCGTGGATAGGGCGAGTTTTAGGTCAGAGGGTCTCGGGAAAACACAAAAAGGGCTTTAGTCACAAAGCGTGCAGGCCAAACATAGGAAGAACATAGATAAGGGAACAATCGGGATAGCAGTTGTAAAGTGTCGTAGCTGTATTGGCAAAGTACCAGAGCTCCAAGCGCTAATAGGAAACACTGATGCTCAAATCGTTAAAGGGATTGAAAGCTGGCTGAAGCGGGAGATAAAATCAGCTGAAATTTTTGCGAAGAACCTAACGGTGTTCCGAAAGGATAAGCTAAATACAGTTAGCAATGGTGTTTGTTGCTATTAGTAGTCTAGCTTGTGGCCTAATTAAAGTAGATAGTTCCTGTGGGTTAGTATGGGCAGAGATCATTCCTTGCAACCGGAATTAAATAATAATGGGATCCTTTTATAGACCTCCCAATTCAGATGATACAAATACTGAAAGGTTCAAATAAAACGTAAGTTTGATTTCAATCACTCACCCGACACATGCAGTTATAGATGGTTATGACTTTCATTCATAAAATATCATCCGAATTTGTGCTAAATATATTGTCTGAAAATTATTTCGAGCAGTTAGTTCATGAGCAGACGGGAATAGTAAATGGTTGTGAAAACACATTTGAACTCTTAGCAACAAATAATCCTGAGCTGATAATGAGCATCAAAACGGATACTGGGATTAGTGAACGCAGGGTTGTCGCAGCGAGATTGAATGTCGTAAACCCTAAAACCTCTAAAAACGAACGAAAAATATATCTATTAAAAAAAGCAGATAAAAGCTGATTTGACGCCTTCCTGAGAGACAATTTCCACTCCTTCCAAATTAACAATGTAAGTGTAGACCAGATATGTCTTTAATTCAAAGAAATAGCAGCAATTAAGAGATTTATCCCAAATAAATTAACAAACGAGGAAGCTGATCCTCCTTGATGTAAAAAAAGGGTCAGAATACTGTTCAGAAACAACGAAAAATACTTGCCAAATTCAAACGGACGCAACATCTCCAAGATTGACGATCTTTTTCAGAAGCTCGAAATATAGTACTGAATTCAATGAGAGATTCTTGTAACTTTTTCCATAACGAAACTTTTTCTCGAAACCTGGGAGAATCCGGAGAGATTCTGGTTGCATGTGAAGTATGCTAGCGGCAAGACACAGTCAATGCCTTCCCTGCGTGATAGCAATGAAAATACTATCGGCGAAAGTGTTGCCAAAGCGGAGTTACTAAACACAGCCCCCCGAAATTCCTTCACAAAAGAAGACGAAGTAAACACTTCAGAATTCGGATCAAGAACAGTTGCCAACAAGAGTAACGTAGAAATAAATACACCCAGAGGAGTGAAACAATGTAAATAACTTAACAAAAGCAAGTCTTCCGGTCCAGACTGTATAACAGTTAGGTTCCTTTCAGGGTATGTTGATACGATAGCTCCATACTTAAGAATCACATGCAACCGTTGGCCCGACTGGGAAGCTGCACAGGTCACACCAATATTCAAGAAAAGTAGTAGGAGTAATCCACTAAATTACAAGGTCACGTCATTAACGTCGATATGCAGCAGGATTTTGGAACATATATTGTGTTCAAACACTATGCATCACCTTAAAGTGAAGATCTATTGACAGACAGTCAACACGGGTTTAGAAAATATCGTTCTTGTGAAATACAACTAGCCCTTTACTCACACGAAGTGTTAATTGCTATTGACACGGGATTTCAGATCGATTCCGTATTTCTGGATTTCCGGAAAGCTTTGACACTGTACCACACAATCGGCTTGTAGTGAAGTTGCGTGCTTATGGAATATCGCCTCAATTATGTGACTGCATTCGTGTTTTCCTGTCAGAGAGGTCACAGTTCGTAGTAATTGGCGGAAAGTCATCGAGTAAAACACAAGTGATTTCTGGTATTCCCCAAGGTAGTGTCATAGGCCCTTTGCTGTTCCTCATCTATATGAACGGTATAGGATACAACCTGAGCAGCAGTCTAAGGTTGCCTTCAGATGGCGCTGTCGTTTTTCGACTAGTGAGGTCACCAAAAGATAAAAGAGAAGAAGAAGATAGCAAAATGATTCATAAACTGTATCTGTATGGTTCGAAAACTGGCAGTTGACCCTAAATAATGAAAAGTGTGAGGTAATCCACATGAGTGCTAAAAGGAATCCGTTTAGCTTGGGTTAAACGATAAATCAGTAAAATCCAAAGGCAGTAAATTCAACTAAATACCTAGGAATTACAGTTATGAACAACTTAAATTGGAAGGAACAAATGGATAATGTTGTGGGGAAGGCTAATCAAAAACTATTTTTTAATGGCAGGACACTTCGAAAATGTAACAGGTCTACTAAATAGACAATGTACACTACGTTTGTCCATACTTTTTTACAGCGCAGCTGTGCGGTCTGGGATACTTACTAGATAGGATTAACGGAGTACACAGAGAAAGTTCAAAGAAGAGCAGCACGTTTTGCATTTTTTTGAAATACGGGAGAGAGTGTCACTGAAATTATACAGGATTTTGTGTTGACATCATTAAGACATAAACTTTTTTTTGTTGTGGCGGAATCTTCTCATGAGATTTCAGTCACTAACTTCCTCATATGACTACGAAAATATTTTGTTGACGGCGACATACATAGGGAAATCAGATCTCGCACCGAAAGGTATACGTATGTACGAGATTTGAATAATAGAGAGTTATTGTGATAGTGGTTCGATGAACCCTCTGCCATGCCTTAAATATGATTGGCAGAGTATGCATAGATATGTAGATGTAGATTCTTGACAGCAATGATATTACTTCTATTTGGAAATGGTATTGTAACCAAAGAAAGACTTGAATGAATACCTCCATATTAAAGAAGCTTGTCTGATGAATTTTATTCAGGATAATCAATAGTTTAAGAATAGTTTTAGAAACTCAATAGTTTCAGTTTACTCAATAGTTTCAGAACTGATAATGGAGTTAGCAAATTGCAGGTCCGGAAATTTTTGGTATCAACAAAGTGCCGCTATATTCTAAATTTCTCATCGTAAATACGTGTAATTTCTTTTGCATGAAAGCGGTGGTGCATGAAATTCTGTGTGAACGCTGTCGACAAACAATAAAACTCCACTGCACTAATATTGCAGACAATCACTAAGCGGAGGATAGAGCATTGACGGAAACACACATTAGATACAGTACGAATAGCGAATTGAGATGCTAATTTTTATTTCCGTTGCGTTCTGCTCACCGACACGAAGCAGCTGTTTGTCAAAATCCTCTCCGTATAATTTATTCGATTTGATTAGGGACGGCACTTTTTTCCTCCCTGGCCCCACTTTGCCGCCAGCATTGTCCATTATTCACGGATTCCCTCTCTGCTCTGAAATTGCCCTCCGGAGCTATCCTCAAACTGCTCTAATTACTTTCACAATTTAAAATTAAATTGAATGCTTTTGTCCGGAATTCTTTTCATACGTCTTTTTTAGCAGCCCTTCTGCAGCTCGAACTCAATTCAACTTCTACAGCGATTTCTGTCCAGAGGTTAAATAGCCTTTCTAACGAAAACACCACAATTAGTTTCTAGAAGACTGAAAGCAGATTATAAACCAATAAGAATTCCAGACCTCAGATTGTGAGTAACCATTACCAAATGTCCTTAAAGTTATAATAAGGTGAAACTGCTAATTAGTAAAACATGTTACCGCTGGAGGCGAATATGCGTGGTAGACTGAGGGTTGCCGCTGCTGATTGCAATAGGCACACTGATGTTGTTGTTTCAGGGAATTCTGCCAGCTTGTCATTCTGCGTGTCTGCAACATCAGTTTTCCGCCGTCCGCTAAGCTTGTTATCGCAGCGATGCAAATCTGTGCTGTTTTTGACATTGATCTTTGGCGTAATACCGTTCGCAACTCACCACGCACGTCAAACGAGACAGCAACGATGCTTATTTATCGCTCCGATTTCGCGGTAATTTACAGCATCTATCTGTAATTACGTTGAAACTGAACTTCCAACCTAGGCTTGGAAGGGGAAATAACTTGATTCCGACTTCCATATGAATCAATCATCATGTTATCCGAAGGTCTAAGTAATTATTTGCAGTTACTAAATAACTTGCACGAAATTTGCATTCTCATCCTACCACTCTGATCGAAAAGCCTTATGCCACATGCACATATTCCAGAAACAGAAACAAAATTCCTGTACTTGCGAGACATCAGTAAAAATTGATTGAAAACAGAGAAGAGTACAGTTGGTGACAAATTGTTTTGACAAGAGTAATATCGTCTCACAAAGCAGAGTAACTTTCTTAAGTTTAAATCGTGCTACCTCGGAAGCGATTTCAAAAATTCGTACTTAACGTAGTGACTTCATGCGTTGGATAATAATAAACTCAGTGTTGCAAAACGAGAAAGTATTTCTTAACGTCGAAATGCTAATAAGGAATTAAATTAGGAAATGGCTTAGCACTTACTGTTTTCTAGGAAAGTAGTAACAAACCAATTTTTAAATTTAAAATCCACGTTGTATGTTCTGACTCTTAAACCAATTGTGGTTTAACGGTGGTGAAACCAGTTCTACATCCAGAGAGGCAGTCCACTTAAGTCGTTGAACACGGCCTTTTAAATGTATTATTCCATATAAATGTGGAGAACTCTTCCACATGCAGGAAGCTTAATTAGCACTAGAAAAAGTATCCTTCTTACTTTAGTTCGTAGGATGTATTAATCTAATGGACTTAAAAGACATCATCTGTTTCCACAAATTAACACTAATACTATAACAAAATGTCACGAATAAACAGGTTAAAGAAGTCTTGGAATTTTTGTTTCTAGTGTTCTGCACATATACTGGTTTCTGTCCGAAATGAAATCTTGTCTAAATGGCACTAGCTCTATGGAGCATCACTCTAATCAATATGAATATCTATGTCCACCAGCATGTAATTTGAGGCAGTGTACAGTGTACATCCTAACAATTAATAGCTTAATTTATACTGTTTGTAATTACTGAGAATAAATATTATTTACTTACAGTTTTTTTACAACACACTTCGTTTTCATAAAGCACTTATAAAAAGTAACAGAGGAGAAGCAAATGTATAAAATATAGTCATACACTCCGCAGTAGAGACTGTCCTGATTATCAAGTTTGTGCTGATTCTTCAGCAGTTAGTTATTATACGAAACGTATTTTTTTAAAAGTTGTATGTTATACGCTTGTAAAAAAGTGGGCTGATGCTTCAGATGTGAATGCAGTATTTACGAAAGAATGAATTCACCGTAAATGTATCTTTTCTTCACCTTGCATTTCCTACCTATAGGAAAAGAGAACTTTCGGGGGTCAAAACTATGTCTCTATTAATTATGTTTAACTGACACCCAATTATCTTCCCCGACTTCCCTTAGCTGCATGCAATTACAGCTATTGTAAGGAACTGTAGTCGTAACTTATCTGACAGTTTTTTCTTGTTCAAAACCTGCATATACTGCGCAAGGAAAGAGATTGATGAAAACAATCAAAGTACTTTCAAAGACTGTTGTGAAATGTTATGGAGTAACTCATTCACAATTCTCAGTATGTGGCACCGAAATCATCAGTTTTTAGACTACACCTAAGATTCGTTGCGTCTGGACATCCACTTCAGTCATTTGAAAATATTCTATACTCAACCTCTAGATATTATGCATCCATTTCAGCGACACCCGTTAATATCAAGCCATATTACCGAGTGTGCAACCTAACACAACGGTTTATTTTCGGTGTAGCAGTTCACTTATTCAGCTCCACTTCAGGTGGAATTTGAGTACGTACGACAACCAATGTATGTTGTCAATAATGGCACTAATGGATTTTGACATTTTCTCTTAGACAGTTCGAAGTGTCACAGTAATGTGCTAAAACGTTTTACGGTTCTTTGTTGTCACTCTTGAAAGACACTTTTTTGGCTAAGTTTGTTGTGATTTATTTTAATTTATTGTAATTGATTTTATATCTGTCTTTAAAGTAAGGTTATTACTTTAATTCAGTTGTTTTTAACGTTTATCAGCACTCGAAATTAAGAACACAGTGGCGAAACGTAGACTGAGCGGATATTACCCACTAACGAATGTAACTTCTCTGTTTCACAGATCATGAGTAAGGAAGTGTCCTCTGGTACTAATTAGAAAAGATGCGGAATATCCTTGGCTGTCTCTAGTTTCTGTTTTGACTTTCTCTCTAATCTCATTAACTCAAAAAAACTTTAGTAATGACATATAGTTTCTCCACAATATTAAAAATTTGTCAATAAACATTTTGTGTCTGAAGGAACGTTAGTTGTCCGTTTGTTTCGTTATCATCATCATCATCATCATCACAGTCATTATTATCATCGTCATCATCGTTAATGTTCTGCCCTACGGCAGATCTTCACATGCAGTCCTGTCATTTGCTACCCTCATCGTTTTATTGTAATTGTCTTCTATTCTTATATTATTCACCATCTGGAATTTTCTACGTCCTCCTCTTCCTCCTCCTCCTTTTCTTCTTCTTCTTCTTCTTCTCATATTCATGGTTCTTTACATAGCATCCATCAGTATATAATCACTTCTCTTGCAATCTGCAAGCTGATTGTGTTCTTCCTCCCAGTCACCTTTATCACACTTACTAGAACTTTTCTGCATGAGGAATCAAACTGATGGCTCCTAATTCCTCACATTTTGTGGTGCTGTTTTTCTTCTCAATCGATATCATTACTGTCGAGAGAAAGTCGTCCGGTCGCTTACCTTTTTCAAATATTTTGTTACATAGGTAAGTGAACTCTTCCACACCACTACTCCTATGACTCTTAAGCAACTCTGCTGATAACCAGTCATTTCCACTTGTTTAATGTTTCTCCATCTCCCTTAAAGCCATTTCTACTTCTTCTCCAAGATGCAACGTCCTTTGTTCTCCTCTGTAACTCTCGTCTTCTCTTCCATCACAATACCGTTTTGTTTTTGATCAGCTTTGTATAGGGGCTCTACATATTCTTGCCAACTTCGCAACACTTCCTCTAGTTTATGAACCTTTGTACCATCATCTCTTCCTATTTCCATACTTGTCCTGCTTTTCTTTGCTTCAAACACTAGGCCAGCAACTAATATATATATATATATATATATATATATATATATATATATATTCCTTTCCAGCTTCTCTGTTTCTTTACATCTCTGTTTCATTCATAGCTTCGTTGTCTGTTGTGCGTTCAGCTTCTTCTACATTCATTTCTCTTCCTCAGTTTCCACTGTCTTCCAGTTCCATCTATCATCATCTTACCATGTTTTGCAACTCAGCATCCTCACTTTCTTCCTCCAGGCTTTCTAGGTCAAATTCCTCTCTTGGTTATCCTCCTTTCACTCTCTTCAGGCTCATTTGCAATTCCACCCTTATCAAGCTATGGTCGTAATCTATGTCTCTTCAAGGTTACGCTCTGGAATTCCCTAGGCAGTTTTTGTAACTATTATGAACAACGGCGTATCTGTTGTCATTCAACCTAGATATTCAAGTAGATCTTCATTTTCTGTTATGTTCAAACAAAGTGTTTCCGTTCACAAGAGAATTTTTTTCTGCAGAAATTAATCAACCAATCACCGGTGCCAGTTTCTGTTTACCAGTCCAAATCTTCTAACCACTCCTTCTTTTCCTTCTCCTAGCACAGCTTCAAATTAGCTGTTATGACGATGCAGCGGTTTCTTTACCCTTCAAACATCATTTACAATTCTCTAATATTCCTCTACTTCCCCATCGGTTTGTTGACACGTTGCCATGTATATCCTCCTTAAATGAAGCCTTCACGGGTTGTCAGCTGAGCAGCGTCGTCGTCTCGTAGCAGCGTTTCGAATGTATGCGTATCCATCATCTTCGCCTGAAAATGATGAAGACGCATTCCATCGAAACGTTGCTACGAGACGACGACGCTGCTCGGCTGACAACCCGTGAAGACTTCATACATGAAATTCCCCGAGAAAGCCTGCACTCACATGTATCCTTCTTATTATCTCTTAAAATCATCATCACCAGTCATTCATACGCTGAAAAGCCAAAGAAGCTGGTACACCTTCCTAATATCGTGTAGGCCTCCCGCGATCAAGCAGAAGTGCCGCGAAATGACGTGGCATGGACTCTGCTAATGTCTGACGTACTGCTGGAGGTAACAGACACCATGACTCCTGCAGTGCTGCCCATAAATCCGTAACAATACGAAGGGTTGGAGATCTCTTCTGAACAGCACGTTGTAAGACATCCCAGATATGCAAAATAATTTTATGTCTGGTGAGTTTGGTGGCCAGAGGAAGTGTGTAAACTCAGTTGAGTGTTCATGGAACCAATCTGTAGCAATTATGGACGTGTGAGGTGTCGCATGGTCCTGCTGGAATTGCCCAAGTCCGTCGGAACGCACAATGGACAAGAATGGATGCAGGTGATCAGACAGGATGCGTAAGTACGTGTCACCTGTCAGAGTCGTATCTACACATATCAGGGTTCCCATACTACTCCAACTGCACACGCCCTACACCTTTACAGACCCTCCACCAGCTTGAACAGTGCCCTGCTGACAAGCAGGGTCCTTTGATTCATTGCGTTGTCACCATATCTGTACACGTCCATCCGCTCGATACAATTTGAAACGAGACTTGTCCGACCAGGAAACATGTTTCCGGTAACCCAACAGCCCAATGTCGGGCTTGACGGACCCGGGCGATGCGTCATGATTTGTGTCGTGCAGTCATCAAGGGTATACGAGTGGGCCCTTGGCTCCGAAAGCCCATATCGATGACGTTTCGTTGAATGTTTCCTACGCTGACGTTTGTTGATGGCCCAGCATTGAAATCTGCAGCCGTTAACGGAAGGGCTGCACTTCTATCACGTTGAATGATTCTCTTCAGTCGTCATTGGTCCCGTTCTTGCAGGATCTTTTTCCGGCCGCAGCGATGTCGTAGATTTTGTTTTACCCGATTCCTGATGTTCACGGTACATTCGTGAAATGGTCGTACGGGGAAGTCCCCACTTCATCCCTACTTCGGATATGCTGTGTCCCATCACTCGTGGACCGACAATAACACCACGTTCAAACTCACAATTTGATAACCTGCCATTGTAGCAGCAGTAACCGATCTAACAACTGCGCCAGACGCTTGTTTTATACAGGCGTTGCCGACCGCAGCGCAGTTTTACGACTATTTACATATCTCTGTAATTGAATACGCATGCCTATACTAGATTCTTTGGTGCTTCAGTTTATATGTACACCACTATCAATACATTCTTCATCAGCGTTTTTCCTATGAGAACTGACAGACTACAGCTGTCACTCATCTTCCATCCTGAGTAAAGCAGTTTGTGTTTTCCAGTATCCAACTCTCCCTTACTCCCCCGTCTTACTTCACACACCCCTGAAATGTGCAGTCTATTCTTCATCATTTCCTGTATGTCATTTTCCAGCTTGCAAGTCCAAAATAGTATGAACGCATTCTGTGTTCCAACTGCTAGTCCCTTTACTCTTGCTATTCCGTTTGTCCTTTCCTTTCTTATCGTTCTCCATCTCTTTAGTATTTGTATTTAAGTTTCCTTTAATTTACGTCCATGGTCACAAACTTTATGTTAACAGATTACCGGTTTCGGTCTTTAATGACCATCATCAGATCTGCGGCAAAAATGGGAAAAAACGTAAATACACTCGCAAACTGTATACAGCTTAAGAAAAATGCATTTGCCATAATGAAAAGTAGTACTGACAAAATTTACATTTGTGCGCTTTAAATATGAAGAGGTATACCTGTTGCATAAAAACAAAGTCCTAATGTACTGCAGTCATAGTGGCATCGTGAAATGTTAAATGTGGAATCAGCACCAGCATCGTCAAATACATATAAATAACATCACATGCATGAATCATGTTATCAGTAGTGCTACTGTTTAAAACAAACTGCCGCACATTAGCCACAAGATGTTTCTGTTGTAAGTTCACCAGATGTCGCTAATGTCGGCAGACACTAGTTTTCAATAATTAATTGAAACAGCGAAAATAAAGGGCGATACAATAGTTGAAGTCTGTAATAAGCTTATAACGTATAAAAGGCATCACAGTAATAAAAAGCAATAAAAAGGAGAACACGACAAAAATAATACTGTTAAAAAGAGGAAGATCTGATGATGGTCATTAAAGACCGAAACCGGTAATCAGTTAACATAAAGTTTGTGACCATAGACATAAATTAAATGAAACTTATTACAAAAACGGGTCACTGTTTTTTCGCAACGATGTCGCAGCTTGTGAAATCTTTTGTATTTGATCTAATTATAGTCCTCTCCCGGAGATCCGACATAGGGACAGTTATTCCTCCGATTTCGTTTACAAAGAAAGCTATACCAATTGTTTCCTGGCGAAAATAATGTGTTAGTGTCCCGTTCCTTTCCACGTAGACAGATGGTTGTTCGGCTGAATTCAAGTACTCACTATGACACTGTTTCTAGACGCCGTTCTGAGAACATTTACTACAGTTCCCTCTTCTGCTCTACATGCCGTACCAATATCTATCTTCTCTGCCGCTTCCGAGGTTAGAGATGAAAAAGACCTCGAAACCTAATACCGATGGGGTCGAAGAAACGACAGTTGGTGAAAGGAGGCCGATAGGAAGGAAAACACAAATAAGTGGAAGAAATGTCAGACTTAGTTAAGACCCATGTGGTTGCCGCCCACACACTCCCGAGAAAGGAACTCCGTACGTTTACTACTCTTGGTCTGGTCTCTCGCATAGTGACCAATCTGGCATGGGTGACCCTTCCGGGAGCATAGCTCCTGCCACCATACCTCAGTGGATTATCGAGGTACACAAAACCTCCCCCCCCCCCTCCCCAGCCCCCATCTCTAATGTTAATTTGTAGTCCATGGAGAGGTCAGTTTCTTTGAACCTAGTCGAAATTTAATCGAAGTATATGAATTCCAGACATAATATTATTTACTATGTTGCTTAATTCTTCTAAGAGCCGTCTACCAAAATGAGAGACGTTAAGGAAGTGTTGGTATGGTTCTATCCATTCAGTCTCTTGTCTCACTAAAGGTAAAGATTCTCCAATTCGCTTCCCACAACACAGACATTTTTCTATTCCTCATTTAATTTGTTTGCATATGAAGCAACTGAAACACCTACCAAAGCCATGTACGAAATTAGTCGTAGTGTAAACAACGTAGGGCAGCTCTCATTCCTAAATGAGAGTATAAACATCATGGAAAGTGGCTTTGAGTGCTTATGCCCTTTACAGTGCAACGCGAATTACACTTGTTCAAGAAAATTTGTAATATGAAGTTCGAATCAAATGGAACTTTCCTCTATTGCCAGAAGTTGTAGCCTAACGCTAATGATAACAAGTAATCGCTTGTATATAGTTTTAAATCATGCCGTTATTATACCAATTAATTAATATTTGGTATATTAATTTCGTACTCAACCCTTTACTCAGTCTACCTACTGTGGTCGGAATACGAAAAGATCGGGAACGACTCGACTACATTAGAAACTGCCCAAATACCGTCAACAGCGAGTGTCTGAAAGTTAATCGAAAGACAACTAACTTTAATGAAACTTCTCTGCAGGCTGCCAAGCAACATTTTGTTCAGCGTCCTGTCAAGGGGTCACACGCGAGGACGGGCGCGTTGGTTTAACGCCTCACTGAATCGGCTCGGTCTCAGTTCTTGCTCGCAGCGAACCTAAGGAAGGCCATCGAGCAGCAGCAAGTGGCGGTTACGTGGGTCTCCACTGCTGCAAGCACCTACCGCAATCGGGCAGCATCGTTGACGGACGTCTGCAATGGCAAACTCGCTTGGCTGGGAAGCACGGGACTCGAGTCTCAAGACGGCCATGGTTCCTCTTCCTGCTGTTTGTTCCCAGAGGATACACACGCAGAGTGGAGCAGAGGAAGCCCATCGACTTTTTTGTTGGATGTCTAATTCTGTGCTGTGGCGTGTTTGTATTCTGTAGTTCACCTGACCCACTGCTGTTGACAGCAAAGCAGCAGTAGGGACACATTAAAGACGTTTGTGGAACAGTAAAGTGAATATTCATCATGGAACGAATGACAATCGCGAGGAATGATTGGATCCGCATCATCACGTTACTCACAGGAGGCATGCCACATCACAGTTGTACTCAGGAATCAGTGTGATAAATGTACAGACATGGAATCGATTTCTATTGACAGGTAATGCTGAGGAATTACACAGCACAGACCGTCCACGCTGTGCAGGTGCAAAGAATGATCGAGACCTACGAGTTTTGAATTAAAGGAAACATGGGCTGAGTGCTTCAGAACGGAATTCGACGTTCAAAGAGGCTGCAGGGCATCATGCATCGCATTTAACTGTTAGGAGACAATTGTATGATGCGAATCTCCACACCCGACGAGAAAGGCGAGCACCATGTCGAACAACATAACACGATCGACACCGTTACATATGAGCAAGAAATCAATCTGAATGGACGCCCTAGGATTGGCGCCGCGTGATGTTTACAGATGACACTCGGATCAGTTTGTACACTGATAATAGCAGAAAATATGTTTGGAGACAGCCCAGTATCTCACTGCTTTACGGTACACGCACAAAATTCTGCAGACTATAGTGGAAGCGTATCGCCAACATTTTCGTGGTAATTTATTCTTGATAATGATAACAAAAGGAATGAGGAGGCTCTGCGTAGAATCGGAGAGGAAAGGAATACTTGGAAAACAGTGACAAGAAGAAGGGACAGGACAACAGGACATCTGTTAAGATTTCAGGGAATAACTTCCGTAGTACTAGAGGGAGGCGTAGAGCGTAACAACTCCAGTGGAAGACAGAGATTGAAATACATCCAGAAAATAATTGAGGACTCAGACTGCAAGTGCTACTCTGAAATGAAGACGATGGCACATGAGTGGAATTCATTCGTGGTGGGCCGCATCAAACCAGTCAGAAGAATGAAGACACAAAAAAAGTGCTCGTAGTATTACTGTTGTGAACACTCGAAGACGTTCCTTCAGCATGCGACGGCCAAAAGAGTGGGGTAGACCTCCTGTTCCCCAGACATGAATCCAATCGAATTTGTATGGGATCGATTGAAACGAGCTTTTTTTGGAGTCGACAACGACCACGTATTCTGTGCAACCTACGTAGAGTCGTCATTAATGATTGGGACAATTTGGACAAAGGCCTGCTTGATGATCTAATCGACTGTATGCCACACGGATTCAAGCCTGCATCTGAACAATAGGACATGCCACCGCGCACTGAGACTGCTCAGGAGTGCACTACAAAGACCCTCTACCCCCACCCAAGGGCAAGGGGACGATTACACAAAGCTGTTTTATGTGATATTTAAATAGTACTAATAAATAAATACGTATGACTCAGAGCCTATTTTTGTTTCTTGTGCAATTACTTTCGAAATAAGTCGATGATGCCAAACTTTTGAGGTTTTGTTGATGTGTGCATATATAATAAGGAGGAGTGCGCGTAATTTACGCATGTTACTTTTTTAATGATAAATTATAGGGAGTTTTTCTCTTATTGGCGAGTGACGTAATGTGAGGAATATAAAACAAAATTTAAATCGAAACAGGACATGAGAGACTTACTTCACAGGCAGTTTATTTTCATCGTTTCCGTTTTTAGCACATGTGAGGTTTAACTTCCCAACATATATTGGGATTTTGGCTTAGAGCATGTGGCACCTATACAACTGATATTTGAACATTCCCCCTTGCATTTGCCAATTCTCGACTATAGGGACATGAGACATCGACGATTAATGCGTGTACATGATCGTCATAAAACCCCGAAGGTCCTCTTCGACGAGGGGACTGTTGGCCTCAGAAGTTAAGTCCCATAGTGCTCAGAGCCATTTGAACCTCCTGTACGTGGATTGTCACTAACATTCCTCGTTAAAATAAGTGGTTTCATCCTCATATATGGCGCAATTATTTCTGGCTGCATCCGCTGCTGTGACCCTTGTTTTGAAATCGAAGAGAAGAAAATGTCGAAAATGTTCATATTTCTCAATGTGGCACCTCATTTTCTAGCGCCCGCAGATCCTCTCACTATCTCCAAATGACAAAATGTAAACTCAAAAAGCAATAGTGAACTACAAATAAAAAATTGCAATGGGTAAACAAAACCATAGCTACCAGAATACCAACATGGAAAGAAATTACGCTACGATCTTATGCACCAACCTAAAATTATTGCTTGCTTGTATTGCATCTGTAATTAACATTGTTGAAGGTTTCGGTTCCAAATGAACCATCTTCAAGTATGGTTAAAACGGATACCGAAGTAACCCGTCAAATTCAGCAAAATATTATACACTACTGGCCATTAAAATTGCTACAGTAAGAAGAAATGCAGATGATAAGTGGATATTCATTGGACAAATATATTATACTAGAACTGACATGTGATTACATTTTCACGAAATTTGAGTGAATAGATCCTGAGATATCAGTACCCAGAACAACCACCTCTGGCCGTAATAACGGCCTTGGTACGCCAGGGCATTGAGTCAAACAGATCTTGGATGGGGTGTACAGGTACAGCTGCCCATGCAGCTTCAACACGATACCACAGTTCAGCAAGAGTAGTGACTGGCGTATTGTGACGTGCCAGTTGCTAGGCCACCATTGACCACACATTTTCAATTGGTGAGAGATCTGGAGAATGTGCTGACCAGGGCAGCAGTCGAACATTTTCTGTATTCAGAAAGGTCCGTACAGTACCTGCAACATGCGGTAGTGCATATCCTGCTGAAATGTGGGGTCTCGCAGGGATCGAATGAAGGGTAGAGCCACGGGTCGTAGCACATCTGAAATGTAACGTCCACTGTTCAAAGTGCCGTCAATGCGAACAAGAGGTGACCGAGACGTGTAATCAATGGCACCCCATACCAACACGCCGGGTGATACGCCAGTATGGCGATGACGAATACTCGCTTCCAATGTGCGTTCACCGCGATGTCGCCAAACACGGATGCGACCATCATGATGCTGTAAACAGAACGTGGATTCATCAGAAAAATGACGTTTTGCCACTCGTGGACCTAGGTTCGTCTTTGAGTACACTAGCGCAGGCGCTCCTGTCTGTGATGCAGCGTCAAGGGTAACCACTGCTATGGTTTCCGAGCTGATAGTCCATGCTGCTGCAAACGTCGTCGAACTGTTCGTGCAGATAATTGTTGTCTTGCATACCTCCCCATCTGTTGACTAAGGGATCGAGACGTGGCTGCACGATCCTTTACAGCGATGCGGATAAGATGCCTGTCATCTCGACTGATACGAGGCCGTTGGGATCCAGCACGGCGTTCGTATTACCCTCCTGAACCCACCGATTCCATTTTCTGCTAACAGTCATTGGATCTCGACCAACGCGAGCAGCAATGTCGCGATACGATAAACCGCAATCGCGATAGGCTACAATGCGACCTTTATCAAAGTCGGAAACGTGATGGTACGCATTTCTTCTCCTTACACGAGGCATCACAACAACGTTTCACCAGGCAAGGCCGATCAAC
The DNA here is from genome assembly GCF_023864345.2 of Schistocerca serialis cubense. Classification (NCBI taxonomy): domain Eukaryota; kingdom Metazoa; phylum Arthropoda; class Insecta; order Orthoptera; family Acrididae; genus Schistocerca; species Schistocerca serialis. The sequence goes on from NC_064641.1 coordinate 618,383,252, forward strand.
TGCTGTTTGTGTATGAGAAATCGGTTGGAGACTCTCCTCATGTCAGCACGTTGTAGGTGTCGCCACCGGCGCCTACCTTGTGTGAATACTCTGAGAAGCTATTCGTTTGCATATCACAGTATCTTCTTCCTGTCGGTTAAATTTCGTGTCTGTAGCACATCTTCATGGTGTTGCAATTTTAATGGCCAGTAGTGTATACTGCGTCACAGGACAATACAATCGCTGTTTGACTATATAGTCCCATGACGTAGCGTGCTGTCGAAATTGATAGGATACTCCTGTATTGCACATAATCTGATTAGAACTTGAGTCAGGTGTAATCGAAAGCTTCCACAATTTTAAATGGGAAAGCAGTCCGAACGGCCAATAAAAATCTGTTGTGCAATTGATAATGGATTAACTTCAGAAGGACACTACGTCATCTTTTGCTAACGGAATTCTGATTACCTCAGTTTTGCGACTGATTACGTCCCAAAAGCAAGGGACAATATTGTGGACGCTTCCCCCTGTACGAGCCGGTGGTGACGCGCTGCGCCGCTAACCCAGTTGCGCTGCAGCAGAGCCCGCTGCGACTTGTAAGTGCTGCGGCCGCTGCAGGGCGCGGGTTCGCCACGGCCGGTAATGGCATTGTCGTGTACTACACTGGGGCACGCTGATCGCCCGCTGCCAATCGATTGCCTGTATCAGGAGGATGGATATTGAAATTACAGCGCACATCACTCCGGGCAGAGAGCGCTGTGACCGAAAGGTGAAGCGAGCACGATCGACAGCCAGCCAACACAATTACGGCTTCCCCGTTAGCGTGATGGAACTAAAGTGCCCTAATGTTATCGCAGTCTGCCGTGTCAGAGGAAAGTATGGTGCGCACGCTGGTCTATTGTGCCTTTCAGGAATCTGCGCAGCCGCAGTGCCAATGTAAGTGAACCTTTAGAAGGCACGTATTTCAAGCATGCATGCAAGCTCACTTTCAGGTACGATCACTGGTGGACTCACACATACACATACACGTAGTCACTGACGAGCATACCAGCGGTCAGTCACACAGAAACACGTATACACAGTTTAATGCCGGCCTTTGTGGCCGAGCGGTTGTAGGCGCTTCAGTCTGGAAACGCGCGGGAGCTACGGTCGCAGGTTCTAATCCTGCCTCGGGCATGGATGTGTGTGATGTCCTTAGGTTAGTTAGGTTTAAGTCGTTCTAAGTTCTAGGGGACTGATGACCTCAGATGTTAAGTCCGAAAGTGCTCAGAGCCTTTTGCGCCAGCCACAGTTTAATACACAGAGTGAACCACCTAAAACTTTTACTGTAAATATTGCGGAACTGTGATTTTCACGGAATAGGACTCATATTCTTAGCCAATCAACAGATTGTAGTAATACTTAGAAACTGTATTTTCTATGCAAACGTACACTATTTTAAATGGAAGAGTGACTATTGACATTAACAAATTAGAGGTAGGGTAAATTAGAATGTCAGTGTTGTTTGTTGCTGGGATATCGTATCTTGAAACATTTCCATACCAATACTGGTTCCTTCCAATCAACTTGTGTACTTGCTATGTACGATTGTGTTATGTTTGCTTTCAGTGTCCACGTGTGTTCCTTGAGTGCAGTGCGACCTTGCAGTCAGTGTGTTACAGTCGAAACAGTACACCGTGAGTGGGCTATGGGATTTACCAAAGCAGAAAAAGCCGACTTCTTCATGGTGTATGGAGAGTGTAAGAAGAATGCAATTCGTTCTTGTGCTGTGTATGCCGCAAGATATCACAACAGACTTTAACAATCTCATTACTTATCAATCTCGTCAACCAGTCACGGAAAATGTTTGTGTAGCACAACGATAACATAAAAGAAGAAACAAGTGACGACAGAGGAGGAGAAAATTAATGTTCTAGCGGCTGTTGCAGTTATCAAGAGCTGCATGGAAACGATTATGAGAATCGTGTTACCCTCTGTACGTAGGTATTAAAACAGGATATTCCAGATGTATCACGTTTCTTCTTTAGTGAGAAGCCCCTACCAGTCATCGTCCGGTAAACAATCCCAGGTGGCTTCGTCAGGTGCAACGTCAGTAACCATGGAGTGTAAACGTGTGGAGTGGGGTAGTGAACCATCAGCACATATGGCCTTTTTTCATAGGAGGAATACTGAATGCGCACAAGTGACCCAGCTTCCTCGCATACCATCTTCCATGGATGCTAGAAGTCGTTCCTCTGCAGACTAGGAGGAACCTGCGGTACCAATATGAATGACGTTCAGCACATAGATCATGAAGTACGACAGCACGTCTTCACAAATTATTTCCAATAGTTGGATTTGACGCAGAGGACCTTTACTGACTCTGTAGAAAGCCTAAAGATGCTGCCTAAAAGAACGTACCAACTTTTTTGCATCCTGCCCGCTCGTCAAATATCAGGCGCCTTGGAAGCTAATTTCTTGTATCGCTAGACAGAAATTCAAGCAAATCGAATTAATGGAGTTTATTACAGTAAGTTAAATTGAGAATCTTGAATTTTGCTTATTCACAAAGGTGATTCGCAAGCAAATAGCGACATACAAATAGTCAAAGTCCTTCGGTATATAAAATTTCAATGCAAGCAAAACAATACAGCTCATAAGTCACTGCTGTAGCGTTTGTATGACGGTTCGTCTCCTACTCCGGCCGCGGCTAGGGGCGCGGTGCTGATATTCGTGTAGCTGCCGCTCCTGGCTTGGTGTCGTCCTAGTCAGCGTACTATTGGCTGACGTCATCTCACAGCCCTCTCTGCTCTTCGTTCTTCATCGTCGTGCCGGTAATTTGCGTTACTCCGGAACTCCAACTACACCCGACGGTATCAACGACATATTACTGCAGAATGCTCGGGCATCTCTACCGAAATACTAGCACGTGTGCTGCTGTCGTTGATTACCAAACTGGAAGCGTGTATTGCCGCTGCCGGTGGTCATTTTGAACATAGCCTGTGATGGTCAGTTGTCTCGTTAGTGGTCAGAATGCACAAATTAGTTTATGAAGTTGTTTTGTTTCATAGTGTGTGCTACCGCAGGTATTGTACAACTGCCAGTGTGGGAACTTTTCAAAATACGATATCTCGTAAACAACTCGTACTAGAATCCTGCAACGAACGCCACTGATATTCTAATTTACCTAACTTTGTTAATGTCAACAGGCATTGTTCCATTTAAACCGTATTTCGGCGCAAGAAACACACTTTCTATGTATTATTAAAATCCGTTGGCTAACTAACAATACGAGCCCCTGACTACCAAACGATTGTGTAAAAACCGAATATCAATAGCATGTTCCATTTCCGAAATATTTGCAGTGCACATTTTTTGTTTCACCCTGTATACACGTTTGCAGCGAGACATCGTCCTCCCACTAAAAACATACAAAGAAGCGAAAAATACACACGATCATGCATACACAAAAATGCACAATACTGTTGTAGTATCAGCCGCCAAATGTGGCGTGATGACGCCAAATTTATTGGATGGGGTGGCAGGAGATGCTTATTAAAGCTCGGCGAGAACTTTCCAAATGATTTATTTGTTTCCACTACAATTCACCGTTTACCTTTGTCCGCCTCACAGGCCCCAGCGGCCTTCTCAATGCAATGCTGTGTCGTGCCGGCCTTGTTCGCCAGCTGTAGAGTTCCAGTTACGTCAGGATGGCTGCACCAGCAGCCGACTCAGCGACCTTTGACCGCGTTGTCTCTTTGCGCTGCTGTGCCAGGAGCTGTAGGGCAGCTCCGCTGCTGCTTCTTCCTCGGCTGTCGTAATTGGGAACTTGGCGGCAGGGACTGCCCGCTATCCGACGTCCGAATCTGTGGCCCCTCGCCTCGGAAGCCGCCGGCGTGTGTCGGGAGCCGAGACGATTGCCGGTGGTAGCTAGCCGAAGTGTGGCTCACCCTGGCTGGCTGCAGACCCCGCGTCGGCCTCAGAGAGTCGAACCAACGACCCGCCGTGGAATGGGATGCTGACGCCCCATCTGCTGCTGCGTGTAGCCCAGTGGTGTGACGCACCCCTCTGTCCAGGAGATCTGCCACACTTGAATCAATCTCGTTAGAAAACAACACCTATTTGTACTAGGCTGCACGCCTCTGTTTCACTAACGCATCGCTCCGAGTCACGCACGCGCTAGACCCCGGCTGCGCCAGTGGGCCCATTCTGCCTATAGCTTGCACCATGCGAACCGCTGCATTTACTCTATTCAGCGGTTCGACGGCCCTGTGGCCTCCATTCAACTTCGCAACCACTGGTCAGCGCAACTTACTGCAATCCGGCCCATACCTGGCACCAACTCATGCTCCGAATATCGCACAAAACTAACCTTCCCTATCCTAAGCGGTGGTGCCGCTACAATACTATGCCACAACACTTACAGTCGTGTATTATGCGTCCTTCATCACACCACATGTAGGCGCTATTACCTCCTAACGTTTACACAATTGAACATACACACACACACACACACACACACACACACACACACACACACACACACACACAGACAGACACACACACACACACACACACACACACACACACACACACACACACACACACAGACACACACACACACACAATACAGGGCATACATAGAGATACACATATGTGCGCGGGCGTGTGCATGTTCACGCACCCTTACACGCGACATGCAGACACATATGTTTTCACTCGATTCACAGCGTTGGTTCGTCTGTCAAGAGCATTGGTGTTACGAAAAGAGTTAATGCTTTTAGATGATGTCACGAATCTCAGATCTAAATTATGTGGATGGTACTTGAAATTCTTAAATACTTTGATATAAGTAATGAATGGCATGAAGTATTAGTTAATTATTGAAAGAAAATGTGTAGCCTTAAGCTCTTTGTGAACTGATGACCGCGAGAATACAATGGTTAATGAAATACACTCCTGGAAATGGAAAAAAGAACACATTGACGCCGGTGTGTCAGACCCACCATACTTGCTCCGGACACTGCGAGAGGGCTGTACAAGCAATGATCACACGCACGGCACAGCGGACACACCAGGAACCGCGGTGTTGGCCGTCGAATGGCGCTAGCTGCGCAGCATTTGTGCACCGCCGCCGTCAGTGTCAGCCAGTTTGCCGTGGCATACGGAGCTCCATCGCGGTCTTTAACACTGGTAGCATGCCGCGACAGCGTGGACGTGAACCGTATGTGCAGTTGACGGACTTTGAGCGAGGGCGTATAGTGGGCATGCGGGAGGCCGGGTGGACGTACCGCCGAATTGCTCAACACGTGGGGCGTGAGGTCTCCACAGTACATCGATGTTGTCGCCAGTGGTCGGCGGAAGGTGCACATGCCTGTCGACCTGGGACCGGACCGCAGCGACGCACGGATGCACGCCAAGACCGTAGGATCCTACGCAGTGCCGTAGGGGACCGCACCGCCACTTCCCAGCAAATTAGGGACACTGTTGCTCCTGGGGTATCGGCGAGGACCATTCGCAACTGTCTCCATGAAGCTGGGCTACGGTCCCGCACACCGTAAGGCCGTCTTCCGCTCACGCCCCAACATCGTGCAGCCCGCCTCCAGTGGTGTCGCGACAGGCGTGAATGGAGGGACGAATGGAGACGTGTCGTCTTCAGCGATGAGAGTCGCTTCTGCCTTGGTGCCAATGATGGTCGTATGCGTGTTTGGCGCCGTGCAGGTGAGCGCCACAATCAGGACTGCATACGACCGAGGCACACAGGGCCAACACGCGGCATCATGGTGTGGGGAGCGATCTCCTACACTGGCCGTACACCACTGGTGATCGTCGAGGGGACACTGAATAGTGCACGGTACATTCAAACCGTCATAAAACCCATCGTTCTACCATTCCTAGACCGGCAAGGGAACTTGCTGTTCCAACAGGACAGTGCACGTCCGCATGTATCCCGTGCCACCCAACGTGCTCTAGAAGGTGTAAGTCAACTACCCTGGCCAACAAGATCTCCGGATCTGTCCCCCATTGAGCATGTTTGGGACTGGATGAAGCGTCGTCTCACGCGGTCTGCACGTCCAGCACGAACGCTGGTCCAACTGAGGCGCCAGGTGGAAATGGCATGGCAAGCCGTTCCACAGGACTACATCCAGCATCTCTACGATCGTCTCCATGGGAGAATAGCATCCTGCATTGCTGCGAAAGGTGGATATACATTGTACTAGTGCCGACATTGTGCATGCTCTGTTGCCTGTGTCTATGTGCCTGTGGTTCTGTCAGTGTGATCATGTGATGTATCTGACCCCAGGAATGTGTCAATAAAGTTTCCCCTTCCTGGGACAATGAATTCACGGTGTTCTTATTTCAATTTCCAGGAGTGTATTTTAGAACTCTCTGATACGCGCCAACTGTCTGATTTACAACGAGACAGGGTCCTTTCCAGCTGCAGATCGCTTGAAATTTGTTATAAATATGGAGTTATCGATAAGCACAGAGAAAACAAAATTACGGATGGGAGAAAGACCGCACTTTGTACAAGGCACGGCACTATTATTGGCGATTTCGACAAATGAAATAATTTTTCCTCAAACAGGGCTCGATCCGAAACTGCAGGCAATGATTAATACGACCCCACGTTTGCTCATTATGGGTAAGAAAATCGTGAGAAAAAAATCTGCGGAATTATATGCTCACCTCATTTTTACTGTACACTGTTATTCTCTTGCCCTGTATACATCGCGAATGAAAATAATTTGGTCCACAGTTCGGACATCTCATAAATAATTACAGTTCCTTTTATCAAATTAAGAAGGTAGCGATTATGGGACACATCTTTCATGCAAGACCACTAACCAGAGAGAGTCGTTGTTTGTCTCTTTTCCATTTTAAAACTCACGGCATCAAAGAACTGGTGCTGAGAAATTACAACACAGTGTACTTTCACAGACAGTAGACGCTGTTGTCTCTGACGTATCGAGTACAGGAAAAGTATTTAAAGGTACACTATAGAACGACTGTTCAAAAATGGTTCAAATGGCTCTGAGCACTATGGTACTTAACATCCGTGGCCATCAGTCCCCTAGGACTTAGAACTACGTAAACTTAACTAACCTAAGGACATCACACACATCCATGCCCGAGGCAGGATTCGAACCTGCGGCCGTAGTAGAGAACGACTGTTGTAATGGGGTAGTTGATAATTTTATTTTGTACAACAGCAGCCGGCATGTTGACCAAGATATGCATTTTTATATCGAACCAGCCAAGTCTATTGCTGCAAGTGAAAACGTCAAAACAGTTAAAATAAACCTCATCCGTGAAAAATACAGTTGGTAAGAAGTTTGTTATCGTAATACTGCGCTCGATAATCCAATAGGAGAACTGCACTCTCGAACGAACATATTTGGTCCTACTTGTCGCACCTTTTGCTTACAACACAAGCCTAATTGCTATTCCTCCATACTCTCCACACCGCTTTCTTTAGAGTTTTCATCTGACGGTCATATGTCCGATCTGTAAAAATCTTAATAAATTAGTTTCTCGTCTGGGTGCATGTGATTAGAACAATTCATAAAAATAGTTGCTGCTCTATCCTGATCCGGCGACTTGCCATAACACTTTTTTTTTCCCCTATTGGAAATGTCCACCCACTCAGATGGCACACCTGCCCTGTTAGAAAACGAGGAGATTTCCATGAATGGTGAAGCTACGCCACCAAGGATACTGCGGGTTCTCAACGAAATTTGCCAAATGCTGAGGACGCAAAGGCTCTTTCACTCTCGGTTAAAAAGAGAGCGTGCAGATGACGACAGGCAGAGGTAGGTACAGATTCGTCTGTCTGTGTAAAGATCTACGTGTTGAGCAGGCAACAACTATCACCGTCCTTCTTTGCCAAATGATCTAGTGGAGATCCTTAAAAAAATTAAAGCCCTATGTAAAATCGCAAAGCGGATCGAAGGCTTCCATCCAACCCACTGCCTTGTATGGCAGTTGAAGACACAAAACTGATAGAAAAAGTTTTAAATACCGCGTTCAAGAAATCGTTCACGCAGGAAAATCGTACAAACATTCCGTCGTTTGACCATCGCACAGAGTCCCGTAGCGACCATATGGTAATAAGCACCACTGAGGTTAATGAAAAAGTGAAAGATCTGAAAACAAATAAGTCACTTTGTGCACAAGAAGGGTAAAAAAATGGAACCGCAAACCTACAGACCAAGATCCTTAAAAAAGGTTTGCTGCAGAGTTCTAAAACACATCCTGAGTTCGAATATATTTAGTTTTCTAGAGACTGAAAGGCTTATCTTGAAAAATCAGCAATGTTTTACAAAGTGAATCTCAGCTCGCCCTTCTCTTACGTGATACACTGAGACCTACGCGTGAAGAGTAATAGGCAGATTCCATACTTCCACATTTCCGAAAAGCATTTGACATGGTTCTCCACTGCAGACTGGTAACAGAGGTAACAGAATACGGAATCGGTTCCCAGATATTTGTGTTGCTCGAAGACTGATTAAGTAATACAGAAGAACTCAGAATGCTGTTCCCGATAGTGAGTGTTCATCAGGGACTAGGGTATCGTCAGCGGTGCTCCAGAGAAGTGTGGTTATTTTCCGCAGACGTAAATTATACGGCGGACAAGGTGGGCAGCAGCCGGCGGTTTTTTACTGATGATGCTGTGGTGTTCGGAAAAGTGTCGTCGTTGAGCGACTGTAGTATGGCACACGACGACTGCTACAAATTTCCTACTAGGTGTGATGAATGTCAGCTAGCTAGCTATAATTGTAGAAAAATATGAGTTAAATAGGATGAGTAGGAAAAGCAAATCGGCAATGTTCGGGTACGGCTTGATACAGCCACATTGAGTAAATGTCTGGGAGTAACGTTGCAGAGCTATATGAGATGGAACTAGCACGTGAGGACTGTGGTAGGGAAGGCGAATGAACGGCTTCGGTTAATTAGGAGAACTTTAGGAAAGTATGGGTCATCGGTAAAAGAGACAAGGTAAAGATCGCTAGTGCGGTCTGTTCTTGCGTATTGCTTGAGTTTTTGGGATCCACATGAAGTTGGGTTAAAGCAAGACATCGAGGCAATCCAGAGGGCGGCTGCTGTATTCGTTTGTTGTTCGAACAACACATAATTTCTTCAAAGATGTTTCAGGAACCCAAATGAGAATCCCTGGAGGGAAGGTGACGTTCTTTTCGAGGAACACCTATTGAGAACATTTTAAAAAAGCACTCCGTCTTCAGGCCACGAGTGGCCTACTGGGATCATCCGACCGCTGTGTCATCCTCAATGGAGGAAGCAGATAGGAGGGGCGTGGGGTCAACACACCGCTCTCCCGGTCGTTATGATGGTATTCTTGACCGAACCTGCTACTATTCGGTCGAGTAGCTCCTCGATCGGCATCACGAGGCTGAATGCACCCCGAAAAATGGCAACAGCGCATGGCGGCCTCGATGGTCACCCATCCAAGTGCCGACCCCGCTCGTCAACGCTTAACTTCGGCGATATCACGGGAACCGGTGTAACCACTGCGGCAAGGCCGTTATTGAGAATATTTGGAAAAACGAAATTTGAAGCTGACTGCAGAACGATCCTAGTGCACCGGTTGGGGTGACCGAGCGGTTCTAGGCACTACAGTGTGGAACCACGCGACCGCTACGGTCGCAGGTTCGAATCCTTCCTAGGGCATGGATGTGTGTGATGTCCTTAGGTTAATTAGGTTTAAGTAGTTCTAAGTTCTAGGGGACTGATGACCTCAGAAGTTAAGTCCCATAGTGCTCAGAGCCATTTGAACCATTTTATCCTGGTGCCGTCAACATATATTTCATTTAAGGACCACGAAGACAAGAAGATATGAGAAATTAGTGGTCCTATGGAGACATACACATGCTGTTTTCTCTCTCTCTCTCTCTGTCTGCTAATCTTACAGGAAAGGAAACGACGAGCAGTGATTCAAGATACTCCCTGACACGCACCGTACGGTGGTTTGCGGAGTACGTACGTACATGTAGATACATAACTACATAGTATAAAAAGTCGCTCTAACCGTTATAAAAGGTGCATCAAGGTTTTTCTGGTTCCATATAGCTGCACTGACAAGTGATATGTAGGAAGTACAGTAAGAAAACGTCTACGAGTACATTCGTAGGAATTGATTATATACACCACGAAATGGGAATATGTCTACCGTTTGAAGCTTTGGAACTGTTTCTTTGGATATTTAGTGGACCTAAGTCCCACTTTGGTCCCACGAGTCTCCAAGGAACGTTGAACAATATAACAATTCTGTGGGCTGATATTCTTTCACATTTCGCAGAAAAGTTCTTAATGTCGTTTTTCTTTGACTCTAGGTCACACTAAGATAATGTCCAAGTGCCCATCCTTTTAGAAAAACTGAGGTGAAATCGACCTTCAGTCAGCTGGAAATATATTGGCACTTTCCTCGAGTAAGAGAACGATACATATAAGTTATCAGGAACTTTTTTGTCCTATCGAGAGGCTTACCCTAGGGAGCGATCCTTAGCCTCTTATCATACATATTTTACTGTGCGATCTCGAAGAGTTTCTTTCCTCCTAACGCTAAAATACTGCAGTGTGTTGATCATATACCCTTACAGTCATCTTGTTCAGCGGGGGATTCTTCAGTCGGCTGTCAGATTGAGGCCGTAATAGAGGTGTACGCAAATGGCCTTGATACCTCTTTCGTGAAATCTTCGGTTCTTATTTTTTCAAGATGTCTTTAGTCCCATAATGAAGTTTAAGTAAGAAATTATTCATTCTGTGTTAAACGAATAAATTTTTCTTATTTATGATTACAGAAGCATTCTTGGTTCCATAGAGAGCAGGAACTGGAGAAAACACAGCAGTAAATTTGCCATCGAGATATCCCACCAAGCAGCGGAATGTTTTCGAGAAATGAATCTATTTATGTGCTTGGAATAAAGGAAGACGCAAGCATTCTGTATAACGAAACAGTAGATTAGAGGGCAAAATAAACTGCTGTGTCTGGAGTTTTCCTTGATATCCAGTTACCTCTCACCGATTTGAAACATCATGTAAAGATCAAACATGCATCCCACTGGGAAGAGGACTGAAAAACATCAAACGCAAATAAAGAGAAACTATTACGATCGAGTTCAGTCTCACATTCTTCATTTGCCTTGGTGCTCAATATCTCACCACAACGCAGAGATGCTTCTGCTATCATTCAGATAAGATTCAATCACTTCAGCTCCCCTCGCATTTTTATAGCCTGAAACTAAGAAAATCATATACAAGTGACTGCAATAATTACATTTTGGAGGTATTTGTCGTTTAATTTTCGCTTTTTCAAAGTTCCAGTAATATAAAGAACAATTTTTCACAGGACCGAGATAACTTATAGTACAATTGCATGCAAGCATTATTGGTCTTTTAGTAACGAACGATAAGCAATTATTAGATGTGAGACAATATGTATTTTACTTAGCAATTTGAAAATCTGATGAGAGACCTGTAAGAAGGGTTAATCGCTATTTGTAGTGGTTAGTTAAAAATTGTGTCTCGAACGTTTGCGACTCCACCCAACTGTCAAGACGTTTCTTTAAACATTCGTCGTCTTTTAAATTTTCCATTTACTAATAGTGCATAAACATTTTTCAGTTATTGTAATGTAATATGTTTATTTAGACATTTAAGAAACGTTAGTTTGTGTTGCCGTTGATGGTCAATTTAATTGCTGAAGAGGATAAATCGTCTAATTTTTGATGGGTAGATGCTGTACTCATGCAGAAGATCAAATGAAAAGAAATCTCATGGTCAAGATAATAAATGACTATTGATGGATCTTCTCTCACACTATCGAAGACCATCTCAGATTCTCTTGTGGCTTAAGCGACGGACTTTATTGTTTCTTCCACCGGAGCAGGTTCTTTTCAGTCACCATAAAGCCTGGTGAGAGTAATTCTGGGTGGTTTCTGAAGTGGAAACCACAGTTTCGTACCGATTCTTCTATTTTCCAAAGAGAAAGTGCATTAAAAATCTGATTGGGTTTACTGTGAGTGGCAGAAGTTTATCCTGACGCATGTATCAATATCCTCCGTTCCTTTAGAGAATGTACGTGGAAAAATCGACTATCGGTGAATTTCCGTGTTCCCTTTTTCGTCTTGTGAAGTTACATGTTGTTTTATTCTTTTTAGGAAGTGCGCTGTCATTACTTTTGCAGTAACATACTCCGTGATGCAAAAACGTCTCTCACGTATCGCGTATCAACGCAGTTTGAAGAGAATCTTTGCAACATTTTCCACTTACTAAAGTAAACCGTGACGAAATGTCCCACTGTTGTTCAGAATATTTCAGTGTCATCTAGTAGCCTAATAGTATCCGGTAATAGTTCCTAGATTGATCGATTGCTTTGTAAGCTACTCCTTTTGTAGGTTAATCACATTTCCATGGTATTGTTCCCACGTATCTCAGCCAAGAATCTGATTTTCCTACAACTAGTGTTATGTACTCATTCCACATTGGGTTATTCATGGCTGTAACTACTAGCTACCTTCCAGTTGTTACTATCCCCAGTGACTTATCGTCAGTAATGTAATCGAACACTAGCATATCTTTTAGTTTATTTACAAGCAGTTCGTTAGATGCTTTGTCAGCAAGCAATTCATAATCCATCTGTGTTGAAATTGATGAATTTGATAGAGACAACACGGGAATCCACACAGAAATAATCTGACTCTGTTCGATCACATTCCACACCGTTTCGAGTTCTAAATCAGAACTGACTTCTTGGTTTCAGAGAACATGTTCAGTTCTACAGGGTGGTCAGAAACAGTCTGAAACGCTTGTAAGATTGTTGCAGGTTACTGTGTTGAGAAATAACTGTTAAGCAAAAAATTCCTTACTTTGCTCCGTTTCCCAGTTAATTAACGTTGAAGTTAACCAAACAGGCCATTGCGCGTGCATATTCAAGCAGCCCACTATATACAATTAGTGGTAGTTGCTCTCATAGCGTAGATGATAGCGCACGAGACTGCTCAACCTTTGGGTGGATTTCCATCCTTACTACCATCCGATATCCAATATCTGTATCGGTCTCTTGTTCGCTTATAGGGAACCAACCAAGAACATGTTTGGGGACACTGTCTCCGGTGGGCCACTTGAATTTTCTAAAGCAAAGCCCTCATTGGCTAACTTCAGTGCTAATTAACTCGGAAACAACGCAACGTATCTAAGATTTTTCTTAACAGTCTACCTTGAAACTTCCTTAAGAGCTTTTCAGATTGTTTCTGACCACCCTGTATAATCCAGATAATTTGTGCATTGTCGTGTACTTATTCAGTGCAAGGAATGTTGATGTTGGCTTTGTGTATTCTTACCGGTCTTGAAATTATCTCAGATCTTAATCTAATAAGCCTGCTAAGAAAAGGAACATGCATTGGCCATCAAAATTTATAACCTTTTCTGAACTGATATCACCAACAGTTCAGCCAGCTCGAACGAAAGTGTCAAGCGGGTTACAATCGCTTCTGCAGCGAGCGGACTCTATATTCCTGAAGTATGCTGGGAAAACTTATATCACAGCGTTGATGGTTATTCGTTAAAGAACGAGTATTAAGCACGCTCCCATTCGACGGGGACTCTCTATCTCGGGTGCACCGGGATTAGTTGCGGCCTCGTGTGAGGGCCGACAAGGGCCGGCAGCGGTTGTCGGAGCGACAGGCGATATTTATCACCGCACGTCGCGTCATGTCGGCGGCCGTTGATTAGCTGGTAATTGCGAACAGGCGCCGTAAGGTTGGCAACACTGCGCGCAGGCACCGGTCACGGACCGCATTAATCACCAGGGGCACGTCTTGTGCGGCTATCTGCTCTTTGCCCTGCCTCACGATTAATGACTGCACGGGCGGGGTCGGCCTCTGACCAGCGTCCTCCAACAGTTTCCTAGAGGTAGTCGTCTCAGAACTAGCGATTCACTGTGAGTGACATCTAGGGCATGGTGATACCCTTGTGTTCAAGCACAGTAAATGGTTTTGTGGAAAGAGCGACTATCGGTAAGCCTCTGTATTAGCTTTACCTAGAAATGGAATTAATGGTCCAGCTAACACGCACGAAAACAAACTAAATATGCAGATAGGGGAGCCACATAGGACAGCTATATACGAGGAGTGTGAAAAAAATAATGAGACTAGCTACTCTGTGAGGGATATCGCAACGCCGTGTTATCGTACTGGTGTTCATCCCTTCTAGATGCTAAGTCCAAGTATCAGTCCCGTTTAACCATCGCTTGATTTCTGAGAGCGCCATCAACGAAGCTGTGTATTACGAAACTGGAACAGTGAAATTTAGAGTAACGGTGTGCCTTCAGGTTTTGTGATAAACATTGGGAATCCGCAAGTGTGATTTTGAAAAGTTGAAGCAGGCCTACGGGAAATGGTCCTTATCAAGAGGACAAGTTTTTTGCTGGCACAAGTCACTTTTGGAAGGAAGAGAACTGAAGATGAACCTCGCTCAGGCGGTCCTTCAACTTCAAAAACCGTCAAAAACATCGAACGTGTGCGTGCTCTTTTAAGAAGAGCTCAGCATTTGACAATAAGGATTATGAGTGACCTGATAAACTTAAACACTCCCATCGTGGATCGCCGTGGAAAATCTCACAACTGAGCAAAAGGGCAATCGAAGAAACGTGCCTGTTCATCTTCTTGAGAGGATTGCTTTATTGCCAATGACCACGAATGGTTTAGTAATGTGTAGTCGTGTGATCACAGGTTAGGAAATCTGGATTTTGGAGTACAATCCTGAGGAAGCAGTAAAGTGAGGAGTGGCACATGGGGACATCTCATAAAAATATCCGCTCCTACAGGATAAAGTGTCACCCAAGTGTTTCACAAAGATCTCCTTCAAAGGGTCGGGTATGTGACTCGAGACTGCAGACAAGTGGACTCTGCATCATGACGACCCCACATGTCACAGTCACTTCGTCTTCAGGCCACGAGTGGCCTACCTGGACCATCCGACCGCCGTGTCATCCTCGGTGGAGGATGCGGATAGGAGGGGCGTGGGATCAGCACACCGCTCTACCGGGCGTAAGATGGTATTCTTGAAGGAAGCCGCTACTATTCGGTCGAGTAGCTCCTCAATTGGCATTACGAGGCTGAGTGCACCCCGAAAAAAGCGCATGGCGGCCTAGATGGTCACCCATCCAAGTGCCGACCACACCCGACAGCGCTTAATTTCGGTGATCTCACGGGAACCGGTGTATCCACTGCGGCAAGGCCGTTGCCTTCACATGTCACACGGCCACTTTAATAGCGGAATTTTTCACCTCAAAAGGCATTCTTATTGTTCCACAACTCCCCTATATTCAGCGAAAGGAGTTTGTATGGAGCAGCTGGACGAAAGACGAAAGACATTACAAAATTATGCCATTGCATAGTTTTGTGGTACGACGTATGACTGGCTACGAAATCTGATGCACGTGAAGAACTGTCGCCAGGGGCCGAGGAGTGCCCTTTTTAGAGATTCGGGGTTTTGGCGATGAAGTAAAAACATTTGGATATTAGGATTCGAGGAGTTGAGATTCAGTTGGAACAACGTGTGTGTGTGTGTGTGTGTGTGTGTGTGTGTGTGAATTCCTAAGGGACCAAACTGCTGAGGTCATCTCTCCCTAGGCTTACACATTACTTAAAGTAACTTAAACTAACTTATGCCCAAAGCAACACACACAACCATGCCCGAGGGAAGACTCCAGCCTCCGGTTGGAGGGGCCGTGCAATCCGTGATTTGTCGCCTCCAATCGCGCGGCCAGGTGGAATGTTCAGGGTCAGATTTCGGATCTTCTAAACCAGAGATGTACGGACTCAGAGTACACCCCTCCCTGGTAGACATGGAGCGATCCCTCACGTTATGCCACGACATTTCGACGCCGACCATCGATGAGTATCCTTAGATTATATTGCAGCACCAGCACTATAGGGACAGATAGGAGCAATAGCATGTTAACGTCGACGAATGAAATATCCTCTCATACGGTCGCTATGCCTCAGTAAAGTGTTTGGCTTCATTCTCTCTCAGCCTCATGCCTTACAATGAGTGAATAGATACCACTTACCTTACCGATTTAATAACAGTGATAGCAAATCTTCGTAACCAAATTGCCACCCCCAAACCGTTTAAGAACCTTGACAACTGCTAATTACCATCGTTAATGTGACTATCTACGAGCAATGTGAATGGAAAGTATTAGAAATGAATGTTTAATTCCTGCGAGATTTAGCAGGTCGTTTGAGAATAAATTATGAATCCAGTTTGCTCAGTAACTTTACTTTCAGTCAGTTAATTCTACGTCCAGAGATAGGAGTAATAAACAGTTCTGTGAAACTCACTCAGGATACAGTGATCAGAGCGCCATAATAGATGTTTTTATTACATTCCGTTGCGTGTCTTTATTAATCAGTAGTGTCTGCAATAGAGAGAACTGTTCCAGTAACTGTACCGGTCAGCTGATCCTTAAAGAGGTATGGTCTCGCAAAGTTCAGTGCAGTTAAGCGAACCTTATACATAAATGTTGCAAATTATTTCTGTTTGATGATGCATGTATACAGTTACCTAAGAATCATCAGATGCACTACACTACTCTGAACATTTACATACTTCGTGACCATTTATTTAGTGCCTTTTAAATGAAAATATATGTAAAAAATTTTCGGCTCATTCCACATTCATGACTATCATTTCACATGGGATCTACGGAAGGTTACATCCTTCTTTGTAAATTATTATTGTGTATTTTTGATATGTGTAACGTAGAATCTCCTCACTACGGATCTTCTGCAATGAAAAGTACTCTAATGTAAAATGTGCCACATTAGTTCCGCATACCTTGACACCCGAACAGAAACAAAGAAAAGGGATAAATAAGCTTAAAACAAAGTATTTGTGCCAATTGAACACACATGAGCTTTATGGTAGACGGGCAAATAAATATAGCAATTTTTTTTAAAACTAGTTGTGTACCTCATCTTTCAAAATGAGACAAATACAAAATTTTCAATTAGAATTGACTACAATGGGAGCAATTTTACATGTTACATTTGCAAATAAATATAGCAATTTTTTAAAACTAGTGGTGTACCACATCTTTCAAAATGAGACACATACAAAATTTTCAAGAATCGGACTCTACAATTAATCAGGTAGCGATGAAATTAGAATTGACTACAATGGGAGCTATTTTAGATTTGTGTTAAGAATGTCTCAGGCATATTACCAAGGATTGTGATACATGTTACCAACACAGGCCAAAATAACAGACGCCAGCTACACAAAGCTACAGGCGAAAACACAAAGTAAAATTTGAGTGACAGCGGCTCAGCAAAAGACCTGGGGTTTGATCGTTTGCAAAATTTAAGGATATGGAAAATAAAGTGCTCACCATTGCTTCTGTGCCAAACCTGCGTAAAATAAGGAATGCTGTCAGGATCGCATCCACCAACTACGGCAGCAGAAATGAGAACGATGCCAACTCAAGACGCAACCATGACCGCGGAGATACAGAAAAGCTGTGATTCTACGAACAGTGTAGGAATGATCTTCACTGTATACGATCGCCAACCACAACATGTGTGGTATACTTTCGATTTGCCAAAATTCTAAGCAAAGGTGGATGTTCCACGAACATTTCGATAAAGCGTAAAATATGTAAGGGTGAAAAAGAATTTGAACTGTAGTGGTTTTTTTCTCTCCATACAATCTCTTATAAAACATCAGTTATTCAATGGAAACTGGCTTTTTGAGTATGTTCGTAATTGAAAATAAGAAGGCGAGGATTTCTTCATAGAAACGGCGCTTACATGTCTGTTAGTTAGCATAAATTTGATGACCTTTTTAAGTAACGTAGGTGTTCGAACTGAATCTTCGTAGAATTGTTATCACGTTATGTTTAACAATTTGCATCAGCTGGTACTCGAAACTAAAAGCAATACGCACCAGCGAGCATTCTGCTACACGACCTGTAGAGAAAAATCAAACTTCATTTGGCTTTCTTCAAGAATTTTTGACAGTTATATCGAACTGCTTTGGAGGATTAATATCTGAGTTAAGGACTTCATGTACCATAAATGTAAAAAAATCACAAAAACCTGATTGTCGTTTAATCTTTTTGCTAGGCAATGGCCATAGGAACGACAACGAGGGCGACCAGGGGCAAAGTTACTCGCGGTGGACGGAGAAAGATGATAAAACCAGCAGACTAGAACATGCAAAGACGGCACTCCTATCTACATGAAGCCTGCTAGTATCAAATGTGCCTGGTAGTTGCGCCTAAATATGCACCGGCAAATGTTGTTAAATAGAAGGAGTAAAACATCATTCACCATTAAAACGGGCAACACCTTTACTTCACACTCAGAGATAAAAGTTATTTACAATAGTCATGGAATTTAACTGCAAAATTTCAATTTTATTTTACTGTCCAAGAAAACAGTGACTAGACTCAAATTTTAGCAGCTTGAAATTATATCATCAACGTTTGAACTGTCCAAATGAACAACAGATGGCCTCAAATTTATAACAACTCGAAATAACATAAACCATAACTTCAACGCTAGTAAAACAACAGCATCATAAATTAACAGCAGTAAGCAATCAAAATATTAACTCTTGTTGAAAATCAGCCTTTCAGATACCAACAAATGAAAGAACCATAGAAACACTCATAAAATTACAAGACTTTTACCATTAAAAAACACGTAACTCCTTCTTTGGCCGCGAGTCCAGGGCAGGAAAAAATGCTAATTTGCGGAATACACGCAATCCGAGCTGTCTGGAATGATAGCTGACCAGCCTAATGCATTTTCTGCCTGTGCGAACATACAAGGTGATGGTCTAAACAGGCCAGTAGCACTTAACGTCGGCTGTGATTGCAAAACAGAATCCAGTCCTGAGATACGTCAAAAAACAGCGACATTATAACCTTTATCAAGCCTTTAAATCATATATTTACACTGATCAGGTCAACATTATCACCACACAGCTACTAGCGATATAAGCCCATACAAGCGATAGCAGCATCCCCTGGCTAGGAATGACTGTTAGTGAAACACACGCCCTGTACATATAGTAACAGTGAGTGTATCAACCGTGTTTACAAATGGTCCAGAAGTTCGGCACGAGCGTTTCGAAAACTGCACGAGGAGTTCTGTGGTGCGTGGCTAAACGAAGGTGAAACCACGGCCAGACGTTGTGGGGGTTATCGGCCACCCTCATTACAGGTATCTGACGTCGTAGGCTGATCAGACGTAACAAAATGGCTCAAGCACTATAGGACTTAACATTTCAGGTAATCAGTCCCCTAGACTTAGAACTACTTAAACCTAACTTAACCTAAGGACATCACACACATCCATGCCCGAGGCAGGATTCGAACCTGCGACCGTAGCAGCAGCGCGGTTCCGAACTGAAGCGCCTAGAACCGCTCGGGCACGGCGGCTGGCTAGAATGGTAACACGACAGCTGGTGTACTGTGGTGAAATTAAGATCAGATTTTAATCCTGGGCAGATTACAAATGTGTGTGGACACAAAGTGCACCGAACACTCCCAATGATGCGCCTTCACAGCCGACGACCCATGTGGCAATGTTAACACTACGACATCGGCACCTACGATTGAAATAGGCACGTGACCATCGGCACTGGACGTTGGCGCAGAGCCAGAACGTTGCATGGTCTGATGAATCCCAGTACCTTCATCGTCATGCCGACAGGAGGACGCGAATCCTTCGTCTTCCAGAGTAACAGCTGCTTGATAGCTGTGTAATCTCCCCCTCACTTATCGACCTTAATGACAATGAAAAATTAAACTGCGTGCACCTAATGGAAATTTGGGAAAAGCAATCGTCACCGAAGTTCATTTGTAGGTAATGAGGGGGAAAAGGGTTACATCTAAATGAAAAGAAAAATGCAAATGAAACTGGTGAAAATTAATTTTGAAAAGGGGTAAAGTTAACAAAGAAGGTAAATGTGCGGTCGTTACGTTAACAATTAACTGGAGTTAATTAGATATTTGAGATCTGGTGAAAATTACGGTCGCCAGTCCTATGGACAACTACTATAATAACTGAAAATGAAAGATTAATGCACATATAATTAGCACTAAAAGCGTGGCAACTAAAGGTTGACACGTGTTGTGTGAAAACTGAATGTTTGTCAGAAGTAATAAATTTCGCTACACTCTGACTTCATTTAACAAAAGAATTAACAAAACCGGAAAATTGAAAGTTAATTTACTAACTGAAATTAGTAGTGAGCTTTGTTTCTGAAGCACTACGAAATTCAGTAAAATAAGGTTAGTCTTGGGCAACCTCAACAATCATTTCGAAAGCTACTTGAGTCTACGCAATTTAGAAATAAGAGATTTAACTTCGAACTTGAATTAAATGATTCTGAACAATTAACAATAATAAAATTTAGTACGTACCAAGCTGAGCTGCAGTCACAGGTAAGCTAAAATATGGTAACAAAACTCGCACTCTTAATTACTGCTTGTGTAATCTACATATTGTAGTCAGCTATGATTACTTTAACTGATGTTTGAAATTAAAGCAGTGAAATGGAATGATATTACTTTAAAGCTGGCGTATGAATTTCAACGACACTCGGGTTCATTCCAGAAAAGGAAGGGACCCTACTTGGTAATGCAATTGGGACAATGAGCAACAAAGGTTCATGCTAAGTTGCTGTATTTTTGTGATGCAACAATTTTAAAAGTTTGAAAAGCTGAGGTCTGCCAAACAGTTCTAAAACTTTACGTGCTTCCAGTCTTTCTCGTTGGTTGATTGAAGGTATGAAGCCGTCGATCGAGGAGGTGGTGACAGTCACTCATTGTCGGCCGACGCTGTTGCAGAAGCTGGATGTTGGCGCGTCTCCTTCTCGACACTGTCACCAGGCGAAACGGGCTCTTGATGTGCGCCAGCTAATGCTTCCCGTCCGCGACACCGTGTCAGAAACTATCATAGCAAGTCCAGCGCAATTACATGCTGCCAAACCCCAAAAACGTGGCAACTCGCGGGAGCGTCACACAACACACCTGCTCCACCGCCCTACCCCAGCCAGACTCTGCTCTGCCCTCCCTCCACGCGGCAGAGTTAACACTACCAAAGATCCTAAACACTTTGGTTCTCCACACGACCTATCGATGTAGACGTTCGGTGGTATAGTTTTCCCTAGGCCAGACCCAGCGTAAAAATACAAATAATATTTACAAAACAAACCAATTATACATCGACATAAATGCATAAATAGTAAAAAAATTACAATATATAAAGACACCGAAATATTATATCTTCAGGTAATATAATGAGGGGAAAAAATTTACAGTACAATAGATGGAAATAGGAGGA
Source organism: Schistocerca serialis cubense (assembly GCF_023864345.2). Taxonomy (NCBI): domain Eukaryota; kingdom Metazoa; phylum Arthropoda; class Insecta; order Orthoptera; family Acrididae; genus Schistocerca; species Schistocerca serialis. Next base: position 618,404,590 of record NC_064641.1, read on the forward strand.
TATGCATTTCCGGCGTCACAGCTGCACTGTAGGACGGAGACAAACTGGGAGCGGCTTCATGATGAACATACGCGTGGGCCTCCATGAATTCAGTGTAGCTCGTGCGAGGCACCATGGCGACCAAGGAGTCTCATACACTGGTTGCAGACCCCTCCATGACGATCACGTTTCCCGATGGCAGTGCGCATTTTCCGATTAGATAAAGAGCCATTTTACAAGGCCATGAGAGCGATGGAGTGGTTAGAGGAACACAGTGGTAAGTTTCAGTTGATGGGCTGCACCCCAAAATCACCAGATCTGGTTCAGATCGAACATATGTGTTTCAACGTGCTGTCAAAACTCGATGCGCTCCTCCCCAGGATTTACAGGAATCAGGGGACTTGTGTGAGTAGATGTGGTGCCAACTCTCTCCAGCGACCAGCCAAGGCCTCATTGCGTCCATACCAAGACACGTCACCGCTGTTATCCTTACCAGAAGTGGACATACCGGCTGTTCAGTAGGTGGTCATAAAGTCCTGGCTGATAGCTGTGAGACCAGATGCTCCTGTAGTGCAGACTATTAGTTAACTACACTGATGAGCCAAAAACATTATGACTATCTGTTTCATAGCAGTTTTGTCCGTCTTTGGAGTAAAATACATCACTGATTCTGCGTATCATGGATCCGACAGTTTGTTGGTAGTTTTGCGGAGGTATGTGACAGTAGATGTATACGCACAGGTCATAAAATTCACGTTAATAACGGCCCGCCGATTTGCGTACGTGGTGATGGCGCCCGATAGCGACCCAGATGGGTTCCATAGGGTTGACATCAAACGAAAAATGTCCCAGAGACATGACCTTGAGGTCACTATAATGCTTTTCAGACTACTGTAGGACGGTTCTGGCTCGAAGACTCGGATTATTATCCTCCTGAAAGATGACATCGCCGTCGGGAAAGACATCCCGCATGAAGGGATGCAAGTAGTTCGGCGCTGTCAGTGTATCTTCGACTACTACCACAGCTCCCATGCCAAGAGAATGTCTCCCGCAGCATAATACAGCTCCCACCAAGCCTTCGTCCGTGGTGCGCTGCTAGTTTCGAGCCGCCGTTCATCTGACTGCGTTTGCGGAGACGACCATCGACCTAGTATGGCAAAAACGTTATTCACTCCAAGAGCCGACACGTTTCCACTGCAATTGTAACTGACGTTGTCGTTGAGTCGACATGCACTTAGAGGTGGTCTGCTGCGGAGCTCCATGTTCAACAATGTGCTATGAACGAAGTGGTCCGAAACACTTGTGCGTGCACCAGCAATGTACTCTTTCGACAGAGATGCCACAGATCAACATCTATCCTACTTTACACAGCAGACAAGCCTCCAAACTTCACGGTCTGTGAATAGTAGTGGACGCTCAATCATTTAGCACCTAAAGGTAGTCTCACTGTCCTTCTACCTCTGTCCGTAGTTGTTCTCGAAAGTAGCACGTGAACATTCGACCAGCCTCGCCGTCTCCGAGATACGCGTTCACAGTCTCCGCGTAATAATAATCTACCCTTTGCCAAAGTCGCTATCTCAATGAATTTCCCCATTTGCAGCACATAACTTCCTTAGGCTGATCCCCGTCCGTGTTTCCTCATCTTAAAACTTTCGTTACTGCGCCACGTGCCTGCAACGCCAACAGCCGTCGTCCACCGTCGCGGTGGCCAATGCTCATAATGTTTTGGCTGATCAGTACATAATAATTATTCAGTTTTAGATTCGATACGAAATAGAGAGTAGAAGGGGCAGGTTCAAAAACGTCAATTACAGCAAGCTACAATCAACGGAAGTGAAGTTACTTTAAAATTTACTCCTTAACTTTGATCACTGCTTTGACTATCGATAAATCAGTAGGATTGGCCCAAATGAAACTGCAAGTCGAATCATCTATTAATGACACTTGTCAGGACATAATATATACCAGTGAGAGCGATTTCATATAATAGATAATTATGCACCCTGTGAGTGCTTTCTAATCAAAAGGTAGATACTCAAACACCAGTAATAATCTTAGCGCTACGAGCTAGTATTAATCTACAGACGAGCACAAACATTGAAATTAAAATAAGCGGCATTTAAGCAGCGAAGGACACATACTCTAAGATGCGTGCTATTTTTAATACCAAAATTGCTTACTGTTTCCAAGCCGCTTTCCTTCACCCAGTACACGGGCGGGAAAAAAATGCAAATGTCCAAAGCGTCAGACGCCGCATTTGGACCGTGCCCCAGCACGTAACAATTCAAACACACTAAAGTATTAGGGAAAAAGGAAAATTGTAGCACACAGTTTATACTCAGTATGAGGAGGTAACATGTAATACATCGAGGCTCTAAACTTATTTAATACCGTTCGAAATCATACAATGAACGGTGCACAAGTAAAACCAGAAAAAGTAGCATAGTGTGGAGTGGGAGATTAGCACCAACAATCCGCCAGCTTCGCAAAAGGAAACACTTTACTTTCCAGCTAGCCAGGAAGTAAATCATTGACCAAGACGAAGGCGGAACCAAACCGTGTTTCACAACATGGCAATGCTCAAGAAGACGCTACGGCAGGAGGACCATGAGCCCAGGCAAATCATATTAAGGCCGAGAAAATGCCAAACCCAAATGCCCGGCCGTACAGAAAAGCACTCTGTGCGTCTATTCATTTCGCCCGTACTCGCCCGAACACTCCTGCCGCTGCTGAAGGCCACATAGCGAACTCGAACAGCGGACATCAAAGAAGGCGAATCCTATCGAGAATAAAATCAACACGAGCCGCCATGGTTCATCAAACATAAACCTGAGAAAGAAATTTTTAAGGACCTATTTCTGGAGTACAGCATTGTGTGGAAGAGAGTAAAACTGTGTAAAAGACATAAAGGAATAGACCCGAAACGGCTGAGGTGTGGTCATACAAACGGTTGCTCGACCTTAGGTAGAATGCTCAGATAAGAAATTATGTTGTCCACCTCAGCACTGGCGAGGAAAGGAATTTGTCGAATTCGGCGACATCTAAAAGGAAGAGCATGAAACGATATGAGTGAAGACAACATGGCATTTTTTCCTACATCCACTAAGACATTAATACATTTCTTTCCCGTTTCTACACTCTACGTATCAGAAAACGACTGCTGAATGTTCCGTAGTAGGTCTCAAAGAAAACATCATAATCGCGACTTCCTGTATTGCAAATGTTCACTCTCCAGAATACCAAAATCTGTAAACAGAAATATTAGCTGTGTTTCTAAGCGGTGCAGAATTCAACCTCTTAACAAGCTAGATTCTGCTCAGAGCATGCTGATTTTATCTTTAACTTCAGTCAAAGTAGTCTCTTTGCAAACACGGTCATCCAGAATCCGAATGTAAACGTAAGCATTCAGCAAAAAAAAAAAAAAAAAAAAAAAAAAAAAGTTTCTCTGTAATATACTAAGCAAAAATCATTTTTTTGCGAATAAAGATGTCTAGATCAATTATTATAATCGTATTTTCATATATTACGACGTTTCGGCTACTACCTTCTTAGGGCGACCGTTCGCAGGCGTGCCCATCAAAAGCCTGGCCGCAACGTGAGCATTTCCAGTGCCGTTCAGTTTACAAGTTGCTTCACCATTTACATTTCTTTCAGTTTACATACATTTTAAGCGTCTTTCCAACACACAACTCCTGATGACTCTATAAATTTTCTGCGGTTAATATTTGAGTATCATGTTTAATTTATTAAAATTCCGTTCTGCTGTATAAAAATGAATATGAAGTATTTATTTGACAGTATAAGATAAGAAAATTACCTGTGACAGAAAATATTTTCGGTTTCATGTTTTATAAATACACATTCATACTTTGTCGGTGAAGAGTACTAAAAACAGAACGTATTTGGCTAGAAACAGGATAGGCAACGAAGGAGATGCCAAAAATACTGACCCCCAGAACATGCAATAAAATAAAGGGAAACGCGTCTGTGCTAGATAAGAGTTTTATTAGAACACAATATATATTCCAAATTACTGGTAAAACTGTGGTTGCGGAAAAGAGGTCGAAAAATTGAAAAAGAAAACTAATAACTCAAATAGGTAGTCCTTGTAATGACGATGGTTGTCACTATTTGGCCTTTATTTACTGCAAACACACTTGTGATAACGTTTCTACCGCTGCATATTGTAAGGAGTGTGTCAGAAATCTCCATTACATTGATTAAATATTACAGCGAGCATCGAAAACAATATAGCCAACTTAAGGCTATTCTTTGCAGTGCATAAGATTCTGCGATTGTCTACGGAAGCAAATAAGCACTCAGATGTCGATAGTAACAATCTGAGGGCGAAACATGGGAGCGCGATTCTAAGCATTGTCGTGAGACGCGGTCTGGCTGCGAGAGCAAAATTTCATTGGTGCTGGTGGAGAGCTCGCAGACAGGAGATGTCTCACGCTACCCTCACGTCGGTGTTGGCAGACCTTACCAAACTCGACTCCTGATTTAATATATATGGCCAGGAGAGATGTAAATGGCTTAACTACGGTTGAAGATTGAATTCAAGGTAAAATTCGAAAGCATAGCGTAAAGCGCAATTGCAGGGCTAGGCTCGTTATTGTTAGTCCGAGTTTACAATATTCCTATGTTTTGCTTGTCAGTTAAAAAAGCCTCCTTATCCTCCAAATAATAACAATTATTCTCCACACCTAATCCATAAATATGCCGAGGTTATAAAATGTTAATATAACTTTGATGCTAAAATAATTTGTTAATCTGACACTCAGCCATTATTGATAGTTATAAGGTTATTGTCAGGCATTTCACTATTATTAATACTTGTCAAACTATTATTGGTCATGATGATTTCTGAAGTTTTTAAATAGAGTTAATTTATGAAATTCCTTCCTACAAGTTATACAGTAGGTAAACAGGACTCAAGCAAACTCCTATTTATTGAATACATTTTTAGTAACAATAAGCTTCAGCCACTGCTGCTGCGTGCTGCTGCGAATTGCTGTAAACCACTTCGAGACAGGTAGTCATCTAAAGAGGTGAGTGCAAAACTTAGGGCCAAAGAAGAGATACTGACACACCACAACATTTAATGTATTCTAATCCAGTAAATTCCGTAACAGAAGCAACATTCTGTATCACTGCTAAATTCTTATTCAAATACGCAGTCAGATAGCTTAGGTACTCATTGATACAGGCTCATTTGTTCCTGTAGTTTTTTCATATTCAAACATGCACTTAGATAGCTTATTCAATTGTTGGTTTTAAGTTTTTCATGTAACGATCTGTTGAGGGCTTAATGACAGTGAAACCGACACTCATACAACACGCAAACAGTGCTATGCAGGCTACATTCCGAATACTGACAGCTCAAGTTCCTTATGCAGTCCACTTTCACAGACGAATATAGGATTTATTTGTTGCAGGTACGTTACAAGATGCACTGAATATATCTTTTGATTGGCTGTTTCTTCTATAGCAGGTTTTTACTCACCTGACTCTCAACTAAAGGGCGGTTGCACATCTCAGCGTTAGTGTTGACAACACAGTCTGAAATAACGGAACAAAATCAGTATCATCAAGCGCCATTTGTTCATTATTCACCGAGCTGCAGCGAAAGAAGTCATCCATGAATAAAAGTTTATGTTCGAAAATAGTTATACTTCTCTCCCATTAGGCTACAGGTTAAGTCGATTTTCGCACAACCTCTTGAATTAACCTGCACGTAGCAGTTAATCAGGTCTTCCGTTGTACCTAGGTTTTCTAACACGTGCTAGTGGGGAGTAACTCGACCATATGTTCGCTAACTGAAACCACTTAGGTGGAAGACATTATTGTCAAGAAGACAAAAGGTGGTGGCATTAAATTTCTTAGTGCAAATGGGTCCGATTTATTTTACTTTTCGTCAGATGAACGAAACATTTACTTTTAGATCCATTTTTCAAATATCACAATTACTTACCACACAAAATAACTTCGCGATAATGCAATGATTAGTTAAGGGTGTAACATGCAATAAATGTAAATATAAGCAAAAAAGAAAGACAGGTAGAAAAATATACAGAAATAGAAAGAGTGTGGTAGGATGGGTAAAGAAGGAGAGGAGACGAACATATTCGCTCCCAGAGCAAGTGATTCTGCTCCTACAACAACATTTACACTCCTCAATCAACGTTATGGTGCGCTGATGGGGGTACCTCCGGCACCATTCCGATAGTAAGATTTCGTATGAGTTCTATATTTTTCGGCCAGAAATTATTAGACTGGAATTAATAAGCAGCATGTCTGTTCTCATAATATTTATTCTCAAACTGCGACCAGATAAGTTTCCAAGATATACCAAGACTCTCTTGTAGAGTTTGACAGTATAGTTCAATAATCATTTTCATGACGCCTTTGAGCCTATAGAACTAACCCACGACTAAACTCATCGCTTTTCTTCATTCCTCAAAACTAATCCTACATAGTAAGTGTCCTAGATAGACGATCAGTACTCAAGAATCGATCTAATGGGCGTCTTTAAGGTACATAAGTTGTGGATGAACTACTTTTACTTTGACCTCTTCCAATGGACAAGTCCACTTTTCTGATAGGTAGTTTCGTGTTTTCGCTCAAATTTAAATCATTTCGTTCACATACTCCCAGATATTATATGGTTGCGATATTAAATAGTGTTTTCATATTTGTCTGGTAATCGTACAATCAAATAAACCATATTAATGGCCGTTACGTCACATCTTTTTACATTGAGAGAACCAGTCCTTGCATCAAGTGTCGATCGTCCTCAGGTCTTCTGAAATTCTATAGAGATATCTGGCACTGCGACGTTCCTGTATACAACCGAATCATAGACGAACAACGTCGTGTAATGTCCGCCAACTAATGGTTCTTATCTGCTAAATGAAGCGTAGTCGATAGACAACAGTAAAAACCACTATCTCTAAATCCTGTGACTTTAAGCATGTCACTATTGAAAAATTGTAATTTGTACAGCAGTACGCGGTACGTGGCAGATAAATTGCTAAGATAAATTTTTGCATTCTTGTTCACTGTCCAGGAGATGTGTAATAGCTTTGACAAATGTATGCGCTTAACCGTGTGTGAGATGTATGGCCATAATCCGCGGGAGCTACGCCCAGCACACGTTAAACCGTTGTTATGGACTGTTATGGGAAGAGGCAGTAGGTCTAAATTTATCGACGCCATGTAAATCGCATGTATAACGGCAACAGTTTTATTATTCTCGACATGTTGGTACAGCTGTGGAACGTTTTACTAATGTTACGAATATCTGGGAAAGGAAATAGACGCTTCCTCATTGCAATGCATGCATCTGGGAAAAAAAAAAAAAAAAACCTGAGCGACTGTTTCGGTTATCGTTTTGAATTTTAGTAATAAGTTATTATTTTCCTGATTCTAAGATGAAATAAGTCTCTGATGGACTGAAATGTGACCTTAATTGAAAACAATTGTGGACTCAACATCGTGTCTGTTTGCAAGTATTGGTAAGGTAGTTCAGTATTCATTTCTAAGTCTGTGGACGTCAAATGCTTCCAGGTATTTGGGTTTATGGTTCGTGTGACATGGGGGTAGGATGGGGTAAAACTGCGGATGGAGGGAAAACTGAGAAAGAGATGGCAGAAAGTCTACGTCAAACAGAAAGAGGAATCGTGCTTTAGGTCTGTTTCTTTCTCTTGTAAGTGTACGAGATTGCAAAATGTCCTATTATAACAAAAAAGTGTTCTGGGCAGAGTTAACTATGTAAAAGGAAGGAACTAGATTTTCGACTTATTTGGCAGCGTCAAAGACATTTTAATCGAAACGTAGTGACAATTTCGAGCTTTCTTACTGTCTAGTGTTAGTACCCGTTCCCTATAAAGTAATCCATCATGTCAAGTAATGTAACATAACACATAATGTCCAGGAGTACACCTAGCCCCAGAACTTTTATTCCACCACAAAAAATCTTTGTTAGCTGTTACATACATATTCTAGAGCCATATGATGGTTACGTGTGGTTTACTGCAGCTGGCGAACCTTCTGGAGTTTGAACACATGATTAGGGACTTTAGCCTATAAATATGAAGACGCAGGTGCGTAGAAACATTGAAGCTAAGACGCTCATTGCGCTCGTGAAGTAGGTTAACTGATAAAAAAAATGCTAATATATAAAGATGTTTTGATTTAAATGCCTGTGAAGCTTCCAGATAAGTATAAAAAGCTACTTCACACCTTTTACATTACTAACTCTGCTCAGAACTTATTCGCCTTTTTGGTGCTATGATAGAAGCCTTTTTCAGTCTAATTCCCAACTTTTACGGTATCATAATTTTGATATTAAAGAGCCATAGCTTGGCAACCAATGTAGAATTTTGTTAACTCGGGTGACGAATGATCCCGTGTAGGTTTTTCTATTGCCTTTAGAACCATTTTGTTTATATAGTGGGTGGCAACGGATACAGCTTTCATAAAATAAGAGGACTACCACTAATTACATATATTTGTCTACCTTCTTACAAAATTTGAACCAAATCGCACAGATTTTATACATACAAGAGACACCCTTGATATCTCGAAAAACACTATTTTTTGCACATAAAAACTGAATGAAGCTAGACTTTTGTAAGAGAGTTGTCAATTTTATCGTAAAAATGCAATATTTATTTATCTGATTCACTTTAAACCATTTCCGCACATTCAGTTCAGGTAAGAACGAATTTAACTTGCTATATTTGGCTCGACTTTAAACCATTGTATCTCAAAAACGGATAAAAATCGTTTTGAGTTTATCCATTTGCCTTCCCCAGAGTAAATTTGGAACCGAATCTTTCAAATTTACAGTATAGATGTAGCCCGCTTCAAAAATCTGCCATAAAATAGTGTTCCTTGCACGTATCTGCATGTAAAGCATCAGCGGTGCACATGCAAATGGTGCCTTTAGCTGAGCATTAATTTCAGGCCAATTAACACCTATTGCAAGAGGAATTAATCAATTCGCACAATCTGCCTGGATACCAGCTCCGGTTTCTCTTCCAAACCTTGCTTCATGTACTGTAACATAGCTACAATAAGACAGATGTTCGAATAGCTATACAAATCGTCCTTGGTCCGGGCTAGCCCAGAAACTTTCTACCCCGCGTTCCAAGCTCAAATATGAACTGACTACCAATTCACCCCACCAACGCACAATTCTGTCCGCGGCATTCTCAAACATATTTGTTACAGAACTTCCGCTCTGTAACGATAACGTAAGGGGTGAGAAGACAGTTAATTTTCTCGAATTCATCTTGCCTGGCAAAATAAGGTCCTCGTGGCACTCACATCTGACAAGACGTCCTTTGTCACATTACGTGTATATAAAGATGCTCAGTAGTGACTGATAGGACGATTGTGAATAAGCCCCAGCTGAATAAATAGCCGTGCATCGACTGAGGCTAGCAAGAATGTAAGCAATTGCCTTGACGGCGGAAGAGGAAATTTTCGAACGATTAACAGGACGGAAGTAGTTGCCCTACGACCCCACGGTTCTCCAGCAGTTTTAGTAGTGGAGGGTTCTGTGTCCCCATACCTAACAATATGAATAATGGAAGTCTTATACAACGATCTACCCTGTGTGGTACCCATCAATAGAAGTTGACTGTCGCTTCGCTTCAGGAGGCACGCAGACCTACGGATTATGGATGACTATACCTGGTTGCTAAAGGGAGTTGCAGCCATCCGATACCCAGACCAATGGCGCATTTACAACATCCTTGACGATGACTACCACTAGATGAAGGCCACGAATTAAAAAGGTCGCTTTTTTGAAACTACCTACTCGCTGGACACGGGGAACTGGAGGAAACGAAAATGCTAAATATCTCAGTATGAACGTTACAGAAGCCACGTTCTTCATACATGCATACTTTAGATTCAGAGAAAAACGTAGAATCTTCAAAGGAAAATCTGTAACAAAAGTCTGATGGAATCTTTGGCAGCCCGACGCAGCATTTTGTGTAAATAAGGAAATACCTCAATGGACTTAAAACGTCTCCCACAGAAAGATCGACCGTTCTGACACTAAAATGTGCAAACGAGAGATATGCCTAACTCAACACAAACGCATCTATTGACAAAGACAACCGAAGAAATCCTGAGAAGGTGGTAGCATGTGCGATCAATTAGAGAGTGAACTACAGAAAACTCCAGGCTACATTGTAAAAAAAAAATAACGGGCGATTTCAGATCACAATTTTGAAAAACTGTTTCTGGAAATAGTGGGCTCCTACACTGTTCAAAACGGAACAAATACAGTTGATAAAAAGACTCATAGAACTGTACGAAACGTTCGACGTTTCCGGAAAAAAGAAAATGTGGAGACCTACTCAAGGACCTTGGTGGTTATCAGCTGGACCAGAATGCCTTCTCATCAGGAAATAGTAGAGAAATTGTGACTATAACTGATCAGAAACGAGTTATTCTAGACTCGAATCACATTTTGACCAACGTAAAATACGGGCCCATTCCATTAAACACGAGAAGTCTGCAATTGTATGGAATAATAAAGGTAAACAGTAGAAAGCTACCAGAAAACAGAATGACTTTGAAGGGCTGCTGTGAGGTGGGACGACTTGGATTGATATACGGCGGAATCTGGTCGATACAGCCAAGGAAACTACACCACCACAACGAACGCGCAAACTTCAATGGTGGGCTAGATATTGTTAATAGGAAACTGACAAGGGAGCAAGTGCCAATAGATAAGGCATGCAGAGAAAAGAGAAGACAAATGGAAACATGTGAAAGAAGCGCATAAACAGATGGCGAAGATCGTACAACAGGCGAATTGAAATCAAATAGCCAAATAAATTTAAGGGGAGACGGTGGAAGTCTTGCACTGATAATTTTGTAAATACATATCTTTGCCATTTTTTGTTCAATCTCATTGAAATTGTGCACAGTTACGTGTAGAGATCAAATATGATTTTTTTAAATTCAGAATTTTTAATGACAATCTAATGCAGTGGGATAATTTTGAATTTCTTATTGCATTATTATTTTAAGGTGCACTTTGTCATAAGTTCGAGACAAATTTGGCAAATTTTTTAATGGTAAAATAATCTACACTACTAGGTGTACAATTAAGTGCAGTAACTTTTTGGTAAATTAATGCTACTATTTTCTGTGATATTTTGGAGTCACACAGTTTTTACAAGCAAACTTTTCAATATATTATCAACTACAAAACTGTGTATAATATCTCGATTAAAATTTTGTTCCACTTAAATATTGCTTCAAAGTAAAAGAATAAGTGTGCCAAATTTCATTGCAGTCCTTCGTGTAGTTTCTGATATAAGTGTTCCTGAAAGCAGAGAACCTTAATCTGCAGAAACATCATTTTAAAGTTTTGATGAAATGTAAAAAAAATAAATAAATTAATCTGCCATACCGTAGCTAAGACTGCCCATATCCATATTCCATTTCTTTCTCGTCATCCTCTACAGGTCTTTTGGCTTCTCTGCTCCTTTGCATAGGAATTTTTGTATGTTCTGGACTGAAGTCTCCGCCTTCGCGATTCTTTGCTTATCGATGATCTGCAGTATCTGCTCAGTGAAGACTCTAGGTGTAAAGTCAAACTTGCTGAGGATGTGAAGTCTTGCCACATTCCCATCATTAAACACTGATACAGCTTCCAAAGCAGAAATATTCACCATGAAATTGGAAAAAAACACAGTCTTTGGACATATTTTCCAAATAAGAGCATTGAAACATTCATTTGGGTTCTGTATTTTCCCATGCAGACATTTTTCTAGCAGTTCTGGTGAAGCCAGTGCTCTAGAAGTTGGTTTAATGGCCATTGAAACCTCATAAGGAAGGTTATTTTTATGGGTATAAGCATCCACACTGTCCTTACTTTTCAAAAATTTGCACCATTCATTAGAACAGAGGCCATGTTGAGGTGTAGTGTCTGTCGACAAGTAATGAAACCAAATGGCCCATACTGCTTTCCTCATACTGTCCAAGCTTGTGAGGTTACGTCTAATTGCAACACCATAATAGGCTTGTAGGCTGCCAATTCTCTTCTTTGTTAGTCTGTTTTTACCTCCCAGTGGCTTCCCATCCTCTAGTAGCTTGCCTTTATTGTCTGCAACAAGTCTTTGGAGTCGTCCACCCATCCTCTTCTGAATATAGCCTAAGCACTCCAGTTTCTCAATAGTGCAATCTTTTCCACAGGGCTGACTTTCAACAACATTCTTGACAGCACTAGAGTCTCCATCTCCTAAATACTGTGCGTATCTTACTCCATACTTTTGCAAAGATCTATGGAAAATGAATTTCATACCTGCAGCTTCCATCCCACCACTGGAGCCTGCATAATTTCTGCTACAAATAGCTTTATGGGCTTCTTGCAATTTTCTAGGTTCATAGGCCAAAATCTGCAATAAAATTTTTCCTCCATTTGATACAGTGAAAAGTGGACCTGGCGCATTACACTGCTTAGTGTTTCAATTTTTTATACCATTTGTAGTTCGAATTTCAAAGAAAAAATTTGGGATGATAATCTCAATTAAATTTACTATTAAATAAGCAAATAATAATAATTTAGAAATTGTTCATTATTTCTGCCACCATTTCCCCTTAAAGCATTGGGATAGAAGTTAAGAAGAACGATAGAAGGATCTCCTACAGCACTGTCAAGTATTACTTAAATTTGTATCAATCACCAGGCAAGGGTTTTCGAAGGAATGACTGGAAAATGCCAATAAATATGGAGGAAACTTGGAGTACTTGGCTGGATGTTTAGAGGATTTGCTAAATTCTGATAAATGTGAACGTAAATAATCAGGAATAATTCCAAAGTAAAGGAACAGAACTGTGTAACAAAGCCGCATGGGAAAATCAGTCAAAGCTGATATTCTAATAAATGGTCGTAAAATCTCTATTAATTATTTAAAACAAGAAAAGTAGAATAACTGGGAATCTCAATTAATCTTCGATGATTAGAAGACAGCTGTAATTCATACTTTACATATGGAAGATGACGGAATGGGTCCTAATAACTACAGCAGAATTAGGTTCATACCTGTAACACAAAAAATTTTAGTGAAGCCACTACAGAATAGGCTAGATGAGCAAATATATCATCAGATTGTGGAATATCAAGAAGACTTTTAAATATATTGTGAGGAAGAGATCTGGAACCGGAAAGGAGTGCTGGAAACTATTTCCGAAAAGGTGTAGTAGACTTGATAGAAAACATTATTCGGTTGAAAGAGAAGAGTTGTTTGGCAGACTGATTGAATTCAGAGTGGACACCAGGCATTAACGGGAATCCGTTCCAAGATAATATTTATCTGGTAATATGTGGAGTTTATGAGATGTCAGTCTTATTAACATTACTTCAAGCAATTTCCTCATTACGTTCTCATCGAATATATCGATATCAAATAGAAATATGCAGCAGGAGTTCAGTAGGAATCAGTGTGGAGAAGGTGAGTGGTCAAAGGAAGAGGGAGAAATCATGGGTCAAATTTAGCAGTTAAGTAGTAGCAAGGAAACAGAAGTAAAATCATGGATAGTATACAATATGACACCATGATTTCCTGTTGAACACAATGATAAAAGCCGGGGTGTATAACCTCATCTTAACGCAGAGTGATTTTGGTTAAGGTGCCGACTACTAGTGTACTATTATCTCCTCCTATTTTCTTCTGTTATACTTACACCTTCCATGGTGATTATTACTGTTTTCCATGTAATATTGTTAAGGGATCTACTTTTACGATCGAACAATGACAAGGTCAATTTGATGAAGCATTATTTGAACACAAGCACTAAAAGAGGTCAATTACTTTTCGAAATCGATATAATTAGACTGTGTAGGAGAAAAAGTTCCCTCTTTGCTAGGATCGGCTTCTACTCTTCGTAAAATTCAACTACCCTTCTGAGCAAGCTAACCCTCTCACCATACTGAATGGATTTTGTGTGACTAATGAAATGCTTTACTTCTGTAACTCTTATACATACAATATTTCGCCCACAGTATGTGAAAGGATCGTATCAAATTACATGAGAGCTTAAGCCCTGATCTGTTTAGTAATAAAGACATAAAGTCGCCCAGCTGTTAGAACGACTGGTATTCTCTACGACTGCAGGTAACAACCATTTAACTACCAATTACTTTTTCATATTAACAGTATGAAACGATGTATCAGAAAGTCTACCAGAGCGGGCTCTTGGGGACTGTAACTTCGTAATAATTTAACACTTATAGCAATAGTAATAGGAATAGAGAGTGTCGAAAAGATGAATTAGCTAGTAATCAGCTCCGGAAGATGAACGTTTATTATCTTATTACATGGAACTCCCTATCCACTCCGAAGAGGTTCCTTACACCACAAAGAAAAGTATGTTTACTAATGTCTCTTGCACAAATCGTTCTTCATCTTATTAATTATTCAATTAATATATCCAATCAATTAAATAATCAGCTTGATGGTATGCAAGGTAATAAAAGGAATATGATTGATCCACCTCGAATAATCAACCACATAAAGGGAGGAGAAAACTGGGATGATCACTCAAAGCAAAACCGGATCATTTCAATAAAACCTGAGACAGGGAACGATTATCATATTATAGGCATTCGTTATACCATAAGCTGTGTAGTTATTATCGTGTAACTGAAGAGGGAAGCTACAGAAAGACAAGGAAGGGACAGAGCCTTCCATGAAATAAAACACATAAACATTGTAAAAACAAATTTACTGACAGTCATAAGCATTCATTTATGGATCCACAACACTCAGTGAATTGTGGTCTTTCTATCACAAAATAATTTTGCTCCTAAAACTCAGATTCGAAAACACTTAAAGGACAGTGCCACACAATGGATGGGTCCAAACTAAAGGACGTATGACGTGGAAACAAGAAATAAAATGACCCTGCTTGAATATAAAGAGGAAAATCCGCTGAAGGAGATAAGACGAAAGAATAATCAATGGAAATTTGGACTACAAGGAAACAGTACAGAGGGCCATCACTCTTCATGCATAAAGTAAAAGTCGCATGATTAATATTTTTCCAGAATTTTTAATCTTTTTACTTTCTTTTTTTAAAAAAGCTATAATTAAATTCTTGTCATGGAATGAATTTGAAAATATTATTACAGTGTCCTAAGAAGGTTAGAAGACCACTAACTACTACCATTAATTTATGGTACTAGATGTAAATATTAAGAGAGTTTTGAATTTTGGGCACCCAAAGTTATCATATAAAATCAGAATGTAATCGCTGAATCTTATATTTGTTAGTTACATTGAGACAAAAACGTGTTTCTAACAGCTCCTGAAAATTTCATAGCATTAGCACACATGCTTTTTCAGAAAAGACTTCTAATAACGCAGAAAATGTAAAAGCGAGAAGATGGGGTTTTTCAGATACTCCTACCTCAGTTTTAAAATACTCCATAATGATGCTCCTCATCCTCCAGTTTCTCATCCCTTCACTTAGAATCTGTCTGGCCTGTGTTTCTAGGAGAGACAGTGATCTGTCAGCTTTCTTGGCCTTGTTCCCGTCTCTACTTCACTGTATTAAGAAAAGCTATTAAGAAGTTCATAAGTAGGTGCATTATATTTGGGATTGGCACATCTGATCATAAAATTAAAACAATTTGGAATATTGTTAAAAGAGAAACAGGGCTACCGAGAGCACAGGAAGACTATATTTCTATCACACTCAATGAAAAGTTTCTTAACAAAAAGGCAGAAGTAAAAAACTCTTTTAATAATCATTTTTAAGTGTTGTAGAGAAAATATGCTCAAGTTGCTCAGTAGAAAGGGCAAGCCTGTATATGGAAAGGCAATATCTATGGAATTTGATGAAATTGAAATCAACCCACATCTCCAACTGAAATTAGGAGAATAATAAATTCACTCAAAAGTAAAACCTCACATGGAATTGATGGCATTTCCAAAAGAGTACTGAAAGCTTGTTCCCAACAGGTAGGTAGGATTGTCTGCAACAGGGTATTTTTCCAAACAGACTCAAATACAATATTGTTAAACCATTCCATAGAAATGGGGATGGATTAGATCCTAACAACTACCATCCAATCTCACTTCTGACAGCTTTATCAAAAAGTCTTGAAAAAGCAATGTTTTTTAGGGTAGCATTACACACTTGTAAAAATGAAGTACTAACAAGGTTTCAACAGTAAATGCTATATTTGCTTTCACTGATCAAATATTAAATGCTTTGAACAACCTAAAAGCACCGATTGAAATATTTTATGACCTCTCAACAAATGTGTGAATCATGAAAATCTTCAGGATAAACTTAACTGTTGTGGTATGAGTTGGACAGTGCACAAGTGGTTTAATTCATATTTAACTAGAAGAATGCAGAAGGTTGAAATTGTCAGAACAGATAGTCTGTAAAAATGAGGAGAGTCCTCTAACTAGGGAGGCAGCAAGACTGGTCTCCCAAAGGCTTTAGTCTTGACTCCCTTATTGTTCTTAATATATATTAATGAGTTGCTCCCCTGTATTCATGAACATTCAAAGCTGGTTCATTTTATTGATGATACAAGTATATTAATCACACCCAAGTAAAAAGAATCATCTGAGGAAATTGTAAATAATGTCTTTCAGAAAATTATTAAATAGTTCTTTCCAAATGCACTCACTAAAATCTGGGGAAACACAGTACATGCAATTCTGTACTGTAAATGGCATAACACCATTGATAAATATATACTTTGAACAGAAGTCTGTTGCTAAGGCAGAATATTCAAAATTTCTGTTTGTGTGTGTGTGTGTGTGTGTGTGTGTGTGTGTGTGTGTGTGTGTGTGTGGTGTGTGTGTGTGTGTGTGTGCATTGACTGGAAATTTAATTAGAAGAAACATATGATGATATGCTCACTCACGTAAGCAAGTTTTGGTCATAAACATATCAGGAAATTAGCTTACTACGCCTATTTTTATTTATTGTCTTCATATGGGCTCATATTTTGGGGTAACTCATGATTCAGAGAAAAAGTACTCATTCCACAAAGGCGTGTAATCAGAGTAAGATCTAGAGCATACCCAAGATTACCGTGCAGACATTTATTTAAGGAACTCGGAATATTCACAGCAGCTTCACAATACATATATTCACTTATAAAATTTGTTATTAATAACCCATTCCAGTTCACAAATAATAGTGAAGCGCATATCTACAATACTAGAAGAAAGGATGATCTTCACTATTCTGGTTTAAATCTGACTGCCACAAAAGGGGTGAATTACGCCGCCATAAAAATCGTTGGTGATTAGCGAAATAGCGTTAAAAGTTTGATAGATAGCCAACCAACATTTAAAAACAAATTAAAAGAATTTCTGAATGACAGCTCCTTCTACTCAATAGGCGAATTTTTAGATATGATGCAGTAACTGTAAAACAAAAGAATTATGTTGTGTAAAGAAACCTTACGTTAAACTGATATATTCCACATCATTACGAAATGTCGTATTCATGGTCTAGGAAACAGTATTGTAGTGTAATAGTGTAAAATTCATTGGTTGTGAACAGATCTGGATCTATAACAACTCTCTTCAACACTTCAATTCTGCCATTATTTCCGTCATTAAAACATAAAACTGCATCATAGATGCCTATTTGGAGTACTTAAAGTCCACAGAATGTCCTTCTTGAGGATCCAAACCAAATTCAATTATTGAGGATTTTATTTGCATTCTGTGTCTTCCCATGGAGACAGTTTCCCAGTAAACCAGGCTTTGGAAGAAACCTGAATGTGGGCTGAACTACGTTCAGAACAGAGTCTGGTAATGACTGTTTCTATGAATACGTATAATTTCTTATGTTTTACTTACAACAGTCACCTTTCTGACACAAATTACGCATTGGTATTTCGTCAGTGGTTAGTTTGTGCAAAAAACTGCCCCCACAACACGTCTCATTGTCTCTGAACTGTTGGTGTTTTTCCTGATCCTTTTTCCATAAGATAACTGAAGAGAATCTATATCTTTCAGAGTAAGCCTGTCTTCTCTTCCTAGTGGTTTTCCATCTCCAAGCACTCCACCGTACTTATATGTATTGTCGAAACGTGTGGGGTGACAACTATTGAACAATATGAAAAAGAACGTATATTACTTACAAACTGTGGCGTGTACACACTTTATTTAATATGTGAACGTCACTACAGATACTCAGATTTATGTTATAACATGTTCGATATGATTGTCATCATTGGCGATGATGTGTAAAATTCTGCATGAGCCGCTGAAGTGCCGAAAAATCGATGCTGCCGATGACCTCCTCAATGGCTGTTTTCAGTTCGGAGATGGGTCTGGGGTTATTGCCGTACACCCTATCTTTAATATAGTCCCACAAAAGGATACGCATGTGTTCAGATCCGGAGAATATGGCGGTCAATCGAGGACCATGCCAGTGGCCTCTGAGTAGCTCAGAGAAGTATTCCTTCAGGATATCACTCTCCTGCTTCGATTTTCTATTCATTTCCTATTCATTTCCTGCACAACAGTTTTTGCTCTCATTGGCGATAGACATACAGAGATTGTACAATAACGATTATATGTTGAGATAGTTTACCCATAAACAGTGTAGTTTGTTCCACTGTTGTATGGGTGAAATGAAAGTGATGGAGAAGGATTCAGAATCGGGTCCAAGGAACAACCAAGATGATGACAGTATACAATTATGTTCTTCATATATAAAATGATACTTCGCATTTGACAAGAGAGGAGAGATAATGAGGACATGATTGACTAAGAAACCGATACATTAAACACAGTGTGGGAAAAATCACACCACCTATTGTAAGATTTCTTTGTCATAATCTCCCTCACGTCCAATGCTCACGCATAGCCAAACAATGACTGTGCAACGCTTATGATGCAGAGTGTGCACAACGTAATATAGTTTTGCCAACGCAAATTAAATATAATACAGCGACGAAATCTTTGTAACAGAGAACCGTTCTTAGAAGGTTTCTCAATTATCTTTCTTTTCTTTCAGGACGTCAGCTAGCACGGATATAAGTTTATTGTACTGCAACACTTCTGTGAATAATACTGTCGCATTTAATGTGAACGTAGTTCTGTTTCACTAATGAAGCAGCCTATTATTCCTTTCATATTAATTGACGTACGGCAGTGCTTTTTGACCATTTTAACTGAGTTGCAGGCGATTCGTTTGGTAACCTGCGATCTAGCTCCACTAGTGCTGTGTCGTTAGCTGTTAAGGGTGAAACTGGACTTTCATTACAAAAGCCGATATTTTATACAAAATATTTTATACGTGTGTGAATATAAATCTCTTACACAGTCAAGCTTCATCAAGCACATCGACGACCGATATCAACTATGACCCATACGTTTTCTTGGCAACTAAGAGTTCAGAAGTAATTTATCAGAAGACTTATGAAAGCACATTCCTTTCAGTAGCTCAATGAATGCAAAAGATAAATAAATTTCATTCCATCAGTGTTGAAATGAATCATTTGGTTTAATGCGTGAAAATAGGTGAAACATTAAAAACCTAAGTACTTTACTTTGTAGCACGGAAGGGTATACTTCACGATCCACTCGTACTTAGTTCGAGCACAGGGAAGACTGACGTGAACAAACGAGCGAATGTTACCCACATATTGGATTAGATTTAAGTGATTATTTTTAGAGATTAATGACCATCTTCTTACCACTTTTATTGTTTTTCTTTTATTTCTTATTCCTTTAGAAACAAATTTGAGTTTCGAAATTTGGAAATTTATGGTGATTTCTATGGGACCAAACTGCTGAGGTCATCGGTCCCTCCTACACATTACGCTAAGGACAACACACACACACCAATGCCCGAGGGAGGACTCGAACCTCCGACTGAGGGAGCCGCGCGAACCGTGGCTAGACCGCACGGCTACCCCGCGCGGCTAACTTGAATTTCGTTGCTAAGCTACGGTTTCTCTGGGGTCTTCGTAGGTGTCCACCTTGTGACACCTCGGACATGGTTTAAGCGAACGTGCAGCTCACGCTAGGAAACTGCTGTGAGGTTGACAGTCAACCAAACAGTCCGTCTCGGTTGTGGTCTGATCTGCTGAGCAGTGCAGGTCTCCTCGCAGCGTTTGGATGGCGAATGTTTACGTTAAATAACGTGCCTAGTCTTGCTGGTAAGCCGCCGCCTCCCTCTCCTCTTGCAGTGGGGGGTCGGACTTTGGAGTTCGACGAGGCCTGCTGCCTGCTGTCTTCGTTGATGGACGTGGTCGCGTGCACCGTGTTTAATTGTGCTATACCTGACGCAGAAATAATGGTGAGCACCATACGTTGTGTGAAGTGTGCGCCGCGGTTCGTGCTTTTACTACTGAGTTGTTTTTGGTGTTCTTGTCGTAAGCCGTTCTGGCTTGTAATACTGGCTGTTATTTTGCCCAATACCTTAACGTGGATCAGCAGCCGGGTAAGCGGTGTGTGCCCAGGTTGAACGTTGATTCGGTTGTGGGAGTTGTAAGGTTTGCATTTTATCCCATTCTTTTCTTTTGTCTGCATTAATGGTGCATGTATCTTTAATATCTTCTCTGTGGGTTCTTGCCCACTCGTCGCTAATAGGATGCCTAGGGGATGCAGCGTTCTAGGAATGCTATACAACAATTTCAAACAAATAACAATAGTAGTCTTATTTCTAGAAAGCAATTGACAATCCTTAACTCTGGAGATTTACAAATAGTAGTCGTAACGAGGGGCGACTTACAATGTAATTTAGAGTCCTTGATATGTGAAATGTTCAGGCAAGTTGACACACGCCACTGACAACTAACTGATCTGCGCGGCCGAGGCTAGCAGGAGCGGCATTTATATTTTCTTCTTCCAGGTTTGCTCAAGCGCGGCGCGATCCAATTCCGTGCACCACTGGCCGCCGTTTCCTCACCGACTTCTCTCCTCTTGCGTTCCGCATCTTCGTCCCGGCGCTTGTGGTTACGCCAGAAAATTCTCATTCTCACTTAACTTTAAGTACTTATGAGTCAAATAAACTTAGTTATTGGCTTTGGCACCCGACTCAGGATGAATTCAGCCATGTGCACGTTGTAATTAATTTGGTGATGTAAATATTTCTATTTCAACCTTAAGTAGTGTGGACCATACGGTCTCAGTTGTCTCACCTGATTGTCAGTTCCAAGGTTGGAGGTCTGGTGCCACTTGCCATTTTTTCCTTATGGAAATTTAATATATATTTTATGCGGGTGTTTTTAGAGTCTGTACTGAATCTAGCAACTGTTCAGGGCATGGGCAGAGCTCAGGCCGGTTATCGTGCATAGGGTAATGCATGTGATTCAGCGGCTTTATTTGGTATGAATTTGTCATTGGTTGCTGTTGTGAATAGCTACGTATCCTTACGTATGCTTATCGATTTCCTAATTGTCCCTCTCTTGCTTTAAAGTCAGTATTCTGCTATCTTGAACGATTTTTTTTTCTAATTTTTAAAGCGTTGCGCCTAATTTTGTTGTTGTACCAATGATATTCCGGGAAGCAAAGTACTTGTTAAGCATCTTCAGTGCCTATGGGGGCGATTTTGGTAAAGTCTGTGAAGTTCTAAATCTTTGTTTTTTTTCCTTTATAAATGAAAGAAAAGTAATTCTCTGAAATATTTAATTTGCAGCAATTTTAAGTTTTGCTACCTGTTTATGGTATCCTTGAACTCAGTTTTCTGTTATTGTGCTGAAGTTGGCCTCTGTGATAAATTGGTCGTCTTTGTACAAAATTTGACCCCTGTGGAAAATAAATATATTGAAAGTGATTTTTTCGTTATTTCTCAGAACATTACCACTCTCAGATCCAAGCTCCCTTCACGTTTGTTTCATTCATTTCCTGTCGATTTCGAAACAATTATGGTTTCACCATCAGCAACCTAACTCTTTGATCGATGGTTGAAACTGGGGTCTCTTGACTGATTGTGAACTGTGTTTGGTGTCCAAAGTTTTGTCTTAGTCTTGTTATCTTAGTGCTGGAAGGAGAGAAAGTGGCCGACTCACGCTTCGCACTTACATTTCCGACGAGTACTTATATTTCTTGACTGCGCATAACTGAGGAGCACTTCTTGTATGTGATGGGCGTAGTCTCCGCCAGTGGGTCCAAACAAAAATCTTCAAAACAGGAACTACTTGAATCATTAAACAGAGATGTGAGAGCTATTCCATGAATCTAAGAGCGCTGTAGACAAAGGCGCTCATGTTGACGCCTTGTTCCCTGACATCCGGAAAGCGTGGTGTACAATTCCGCACTGTCCTTTAACGCAGAAAAATATACAATTAACGAGTATCTTATCGTGGAGAGGACTCGGGTCTTCCTGGAAGATATAACGTAAAACTTTTTTTTTTTTAACCAGACTGTGTCAAAAGATGTGAAACTAATTTCTGGAAGACAATTCCACTTAGGCTGTATTGTACTCACAGTCATACATTACACACCATCAGTTGACTTCAGTGATGTGACGTTTCCAAATGCTTGCACATATCCTCCAAAGTTAAACAGCTGAATGTGCAAATCACTGAAATCAGCTGACCGTGAGAAGTAAATGACTTATCATAATGCAGACAAATTGGAAATGAAATGTCCTTTAATAAATTTGTGACTGTGGACCCGATATTACAAAACATACTGTAATTTCGAGAGTGTCCGAGTGGAGTTCTATAGAACGGCGACTGTTTACAAAATAAATAAATGACCTAATGTGTAACGTCGGAACTTCTAAAAGACTGTTAGCAGACGTTGTTCTCTATAGAACGGTTGTAGAGATAGAGGACTATAGTGAAAGGCAGGAAGAACTCGGGCGGGTCAGAGATTGGTTCAGAGTTTGGGAGGTGCCCTTAACGTAAATGCGTGTAGAGCATTGCCCAAAAATATGTGCAGAGATCCACTAAGTTCGATTATACTGAACACCTTCACGAACTTAACTTTTCTAGTGATGAAACGGTGTAAACAGTGGTGAAATTTTGGCTCGTCAACAAAGTCAAACATTCTGCAGTGACAGTAGTAACAAACTGGTCTCTCTTTAGGAGTAATACGTTCGTCTCCATGGCAAGTATGTTGAGAAATAAATGGAGAATAAAGATGTAGAATGTCAATAATGTTTTTTTTTCTTCATTTAAGAAGCTGCCAGAAATTAAACATAAAAATTGGGAACATTACTTTTCAGCACGCTCTCGCACTATTAGCGAAAAGTCACAAGAAACCGAACTGATATAAAAAAGTAGCTTTCTAAACATATGTAAGACTGATTTTTTAACATGGTTCATCAGCCTACGACCTATTTGTGGGTTGGAATCTCTTACGAGCAGCGACGTGCTTCGTCATGGGTTTGTCTAGTAAACGGAAAGCACTGCGGAAATGTTCAACGAACCTCAGTGGCATACGCTCCAAAAGAGGCATTTTGTACGACGGAGACGTTTGCTGTTATACAGGGAGTAAATTTTAAGTTGACAAACCAGAATAACATGAAAAAAAGCTTAACTCCGAAAAATGTGCAGAATCCAAAGTTGATTATTTTCGAGGGGGACATCTGCTGGTGCTAAAACTAGCTCGCCACCCCAGCCCCCTGGGGGTGGAGCGGGAGGCAACTTTAAAATTTCAAGTAGGAACCCCCTTTTTATTGCAAAATCAGATTCTACATAAAAAAATTCCTAAATTTTGTCTTAAACCTTTGTTTTGATTCTTGGTAGTTGGCGCTGTAATTCATGTTCTCATTTTTGCGTGGAAAATGGTTACGGATATATAAAAAATATTTATTTACTTCGTAAATTTTGATCAGCTAAAACTAAAACTCTCCCTCTCTCCCCATTGTGTGGGTTTAAGAGAGAGGAATTAGGATTTTACAACTGTTGACCCAAATATTAATTTTTCCGCACATTCAGATAAGTTTTGTCGTTTCGTGGTCATGAGCCCACAGAACTTTCAATTATCAAACAAATCATCTGACTAGGTAACTAGTTTCAGCGAATCAAAATTTACGAAGTAAATAAGTATTTTTTATTTATTTGTAACCATTTTCCATGCAAAATTTTTAAGACAAGATATACGTCGCTTTTAATATAGAATCTGATTCTGGAATGAAAAATGGGGGTTCCCATTTGAAATTGTAAAGTTGCCTACCGCCCCACCCCCATGGGGTTGGGGTGGCGGGCTAATTTTAGCACCAGCAGATGTTCTCCTCGAGAATAATCAACTTTGGATTCTACACATTTCTTCGTGTGTAGCTTATTTTTCGAGTTATTCTCGTTTGTCAACTTAAAATTTACACCCTGTAGTTCGGAGTGCGTACATTCCAAAAGGACTCGATCAAAATACTACTTCCTTATTAGGTCGACGTTTTGATTCTTAAAAACTCTTGTACATCGTTTATTTTTCAGTTTCAGTTGCACGTATTTTACGTATGAATCATTTTTCAGATCTATAAACTGGGTGGTTATAATTACAGCGCACGTACTCTGATGTCCAACGTAGGCTAAAATTATTGTACAACAGCGAAACTTGTTAGATATTCTAATACTTTAAAACCGACCGATCTACACTGGAAAAACGTTTACCAATATTGGCGACTAGGTGCAAATCTGGCGCTGTACAGCATCTCTTTGGCGACTCTGGTGTTCACATTGAACAAACTGTGTAGACGGCAGTTAATAACAGGATCAATATCATGCCTCTCTCACTTGTCTGACATTTCTGCCCAAGTACCACTCCAAATCCATCATATATGGAAAACCTTCTGTATGTCTGTCTTACCTTCACAGTGTCAGATTTGCTCCTGGTAGCCAAAATTAAAACTGAAATTTTTCCAGTGTAAATCGGTTCGGCATTAATGCGTTAGAATATCTACCAAGTACCGCTGGCATGTGGTAATTACAGCCGACACTGGACCTCTGTGAGTAGCGGCACTTTAATTAAGGCTACCCAGTAATTACACATGCAGCATCCCGTACAGGAAATTGTAAGGAGTGTGTCAGAACTGTCCATTACATTGAAAACAATACAGCCAACTTAACGCTACTTTTGCACTGTGTTAGCACTCAGATGTCGATAGTAACAATCTGATCGCGAAAGATGGGAACACAATTCTAAGCATTGTTGTGAGACGAGGTCTGTTTGCGAGAGTGGAAGTAGTAATGTCGTTCGAGAGCTCGGAGACAGAAGACGTGTCATGCGACCCTCACGGCTGTGATGGCGATATTACCACAATCAAGGCATGATTTCACTTATATACCCAGGAGAGATTTAGATGGCTTAACTGCGGTTGAATATGAAACTTCAGGTAAAATTCGCAACCATAGCGCAAAAGCAATTGCAGGGTTAGGCTCGTAATTGTTAGTCCGAGTTTGCAATAATCCCATGTTTTGCTTGTATGTTAAAGAAGCCTCGTTATCCTCCAAATAATAATCATTATTCTTCACATGTAATTAATACAGGGTGTTTCAAAAATGACCGGTATATTTGAAACGGCAATAAACTAAACGAGCAGCGATAGAAATACACCGTATGTTGCAATATGCTTGGGACAACAGTACATTTTCAGGCGGACAAACTTTCGAAATTACAGTAGTTACAATTTTCAACAACAGATGGCGCTGCAAGTGATGTGAAAGATATAGAAGACAACGCTGTCTGTGGGTGCGACATTCTGTACATCATCTTTCTGCTGTAAGCGTGTGCTGTTCACAACGTGCAAGTGTGCTGTAGACAACATGGTTCATTCCTTAGAACAGAGGATTTTTCTGGTGTTGGAATTCCACCGCCTAGAACACAGTGTTGTTGCAACAAGACGAAGTTTTCAATGGAGGTTTAATGTAACCAAAGGACCGAAAAGCGATACAATAAAGGATCTGTTTGAAAAATTTCAATGGACTGGGAACGTGACGGATGAACGTGCTGGAAAGGTTGGGCGACCGCGTACGGCAACCACAGAGGGCAACGCGCAGCTAGTGCAGCAGGTGATCCCACAGCGGCCTCGGGTTTCCATTCGCCGTGTTGCAGCTGCGGTCCAAATGACGCCAACGACCACGTATCGTCTCATGCGCCAGAGTTTACACCTCTATCCATACAAAATTCAAACGCGGCAACCCCTCAGCGCCACTACCATTGCTGCACGAGAGACATTCGCTAACGATATAGTGCACCGGATTGATAATGGCGATATGCATGTGGGCAGCATTTGGTTTACTGACGAAGCTTATTTTTACCTGGACGGCTTCGTCAATAAACAGAACTGGCGCATATGGGGAACCGAAAAGCCCCATGTTGCAGTCCCATTGTCCCTGCATCCTCAAAAAGTACTGGTCTGGGCCGCCATTTCTTCCAAAGGAATCATTGGCCCATTTTTCAGATCCGAAACGATTACTGCATCACGCTATCTGGACATTCTTCGTGAATTTGTGGCGGTACAAACTGCCTTAGACGACACTGCGAACACCTCGTGGTTTATGCAAGATGGTGCCCGGCCACATCGCACGGCCGACGTCTTTAATTTCCTGAATGAATATTTCGATGATCGTGTGATTGCTTTGGGCTATCCACATCATACAGGAGGCGGCGTGGATTGGCCTCCCTATTCGCCAGACATGAACCCCTGTGACTTCTTTCTGTGGGGACACTTGAAAGACCATGTGTACCGCCAGAATCCAGAAACAATTGAACAGCTGAAGCAGTACATGTCATCTGCATGTGAAGCCATTCCGCCAGACACGTTGTCAAAGGTTTCGGGTAATTTCATTCAGAGACTACGCCATATTATTGCTACGCATGGTGGATATGTGGAAAATATCGTACTATAGAGTTTCCCAGACCGCAGCGCCATCTGTTGTTGAAAATTGTAACTACTGTAATCTCGAAAGTTTGTCTGCCTGAAAATGTACTGTTGTCCCAAGCATACTGCAACAAACGGTGTATTTCTATCGCTGCTCGTTTAGTTTTTATTGCCGTTTCAAATATACCGGTCATTTTTGAAACACCCTGTAAATAAACGCTGTAGTTACTAAATGTTAAAGTAACTATGAAACTGAAATAATTTGTTAATCTTGTATTTGTTAATCTGGCAGTCAGCCATTGTTTATACCTACATCATTGTAATTGTCATTGTCCATTATTGGTTACAAATAATGAAGACTGTGAAGTTTTAAATAGACTTAATTTATGAAATCCCTTCACACAAGTTACTTAGTAGTTAACAGGATCCAAACAAACTCTCTTTTATTAAATTCGTTCTTAGTAACAATCAGCTTCAGCCGCTGCTGCTGCATGCTACTGGGAAATGCTATAAACCACAGATAGTCATCTGAAGAGGTGAGTGCAAAACGTAGGGTTAAAGCACAGACACTGAAACCATAATTTGTCATGTACCATAATCAAGTACATTCCATTGCACAAGCCAGATTCTGTATCCCTTGTAAATGCTTGTTGAAAAATGTAGTGCTGGCAGCTGTCTGCGAGCGGTTCTAGGCGCTTCAGTCCGGAACCGCGCTGCTGCTACGGTCTCAGGTTCGAATCCTGCATCGGGCATGGATGTGTGTGATGTCCTTACGTTAGTAGGTTTAAGTAGTTCTAGGTCTAGGGGCTGATGACTTCAGATGTTAAGTTCCAAAGTGCTTAGAGCCATTTGAACCATTTTAATTTGAAAAATGTTGTCAGATAACTTAGGTATTCATTGTTACAGGTTCATTTGTACCTGTAGCATTTCATATTCAAATACACTTTGAAATAGCTTATCCAAATGTTAGTTTTAAGTTTTTCATGTAACGACTTGTTGAGGGCTTAAATGACAGTGAAACTGACACCTCCAACACGCACAGAGTGTTATGCTGTCTAGATTTCGATTACTGATAGGTCAGGTTGTTTATCGAGTTAATTTTCACTGACGAACATAAGCAATATTGGTTGCATATACGTTACAAAGTACTATCCAAATGTTCGGATACATCCACGTAGTGTTTCTTGTTCTACTGCTTAGATGTGGTGACGATCCAAGGCAATCAAAAATAGTCATACAGTTAAAAAAATGTGCAAATGAGACTGAGCAATAAACGATACACAATTTTTTTCTGAAAATTGCTTCCCCCCCATAAGCGGGTGATCGAAAAGTCACTATAATTTTGAAAACTGAATAAATTACGGAATAATGTAGATAGGGAGGTACAAATTGACACACATGCTTGGAATGACATGGGGTTCATTAGAACCAAAAAAATAGAAAAATTCAAAAAATGTCCGACAGATGGCCCTTCATCTGATTAGAATAGCCATAGTTAGCATAACAAAGTAAGACAATGCAAAGATGATGTTCTTCACAGGAAATGCTCACTATGTCCACCAACATTCCTCAACAATAACTGTAGTCGAGGAATACTGTTGTGACCAGCACTGTAAAGCATGTCCGGAGCTATGGTGAGGCACTGGCGTCGGATGTTGTCTTTCAGCATCCCTAGAGATGTCGGTCGATCACGATACACTTGCGACTTCAGGTAACCCCAAAGCCAATAATTGCATGGATTGAGGTCTGAGGACCTGGGAGGCCAAGCATAACGAAAGTGGCCGCTGAGCTCACGATCATCACCAAATGACGCGCATCTGTCGGACATTTTCTGAACTTAGTTTTTTTTTAATTTTTTGTTTTTTGTTTTTTTTGTTTTAATAAAACATGTGTGTCAATTTTTACCTCCATATCCACATTATTCCGTGGTTTCTAAAGTTTTCAAATTTATTCTGACTTTTTGATCACCCGGTATGTCTCACGCAATGTCGGCGATGAGAAAAACAGAGGAACTAGAGCTAATGCGCGCTGGGTTGTAGAGTATAGACATAAATGTGGAGTCTCAACACGCAACATATAGCGATGTCCTGGTTGAAATAAGAACGCAGTTAACAATTATTTGCAAAATTTTTCTTAAACTATAGTGGTTTGAAACATACTGTAAAGATAGAGAAATATACCGTCCTGTTCGAGAGACTATATCGTCCGCCAGTCCCGCTGGCTGCAGTAGCTAAACCAGCCGATGCTACCCTCTAGGGCCAGAGCGCCGCTCCTTGCCGGCCGCCGGTCGCAGAGCGATGTCCGCAGCCCCCGCGCGGCGGTCATTAGGCGCCGGCTCCGGGAGCGTCGAGCCTGGGGACCATTAGCCGACAACCGCTACGCCTCGCAAACAGCCGGGACTGCGCAGCGCCGCGCCGCACAGTGCCGCCAAACGGCGACTAATCGGTGGTCCACCGCCGCCTGAGGGCGCTACATCGCACTCTCTTACTAGGGCTGCAACAGGCCCTATGCATTCCTTGGCGAAAAACATGTTTCTATTCTAACTAAACATTTAGTACTCTCGTTCTTTGCAGTTTGTGCCACACTCGGGCAGTTACTGATGCTAGTACTTCACTACTCCTTTGAATAAAGAATTAGTTCGGCCCCTGAGCACCCCTAACAACTGAAACAGGCGGCACCTAGATGTCTACATATGATATACACTGTTGTTGTTGTTGTTGTTGTGCTCTTCAGTCCTGAGACTGGTTTGATGCAGCTCTCCATGCTACTCTATCCTGTGCAAGCTTCTTCATCTCCCAGTACCTACTGCAACCTACATCCTTCTGAATATGCTTAGTGTATTGATCTCTTGGTCTCCCTCTACGATTTTTACCCACCACGCTGCCCTCCAATGCTAAATTTGTGATCCCTTGATGCCTCAAAACATGTCCTACCAACCGACCCCTACTTCTAGTCAAGTTGTGCCACAAACTTCTCTTCTCCCCAATCCTATTCAATACCTCCTCATTAGTTATGAGATCTACCCACCTTATCTTCAGCATTCTTCTGTAGCACCACATTTCGAAAGCTTCTATTCTCTTCTTGTCCAAACTGGTTATCGTCCATGTTTAACTTCCATACATGGCTACACTCCATACAAATACTTTCAGAAACGACTTCCTGACACTTAAATCTATACTCGATGTGAACAAATTTCTCTTCTTCAGAAACGATTTCCTTGCCATTGCCAGTCTACATTTTATATCCTCTCTACTTCGACCATCATCAGTTATTTTCCTCCCTAAATAGCAAAACTCCTTTACTACTTTAAGTGTCTCATTTCCTAATCTAATCCCCTCAGCATCATCCGGTTTAATTTGAAAACATTCCATTATCCTCGTTTTGCTTTTGTTGATGTTCATCTTATATCCTCCTTTCAAGACACTGTCCATTCCGTTCAACTGCTCTTCCAAGTCCTTTGCTGTCTCTGACAGAATTACAATGTCATCGGCGAACCTCAACGTTTTTACTTCTTCTCCATGAATTTTAATACCTACTCCGAATTTTTCTTTTGTTTCCTTCACTGCTTGCTCAATATACAGATTGAATAACATCGGGGAGAGGCTACAACCCTGTCTCAATCCTTTCCCAACCACTGCTTCCCTTTCGTGCCCATCGACTCTTGTAACTGCCATCTGGTTTCTGTACATGTTGTAAATAGCCTTTCGCTCCCTGTATTTTACCCCTGCCACCTTCAGAATTTGAAAGAGAGTATTCCAGTTAACGTTGTCAAAAGCTTTCTCTAAGTCTACAAATACTAGAAACGTAGGTTTGCCTTTTCTTAATCTTTCTTCTAAGATAAGTCGTAAGGTTAGTATTGCCTCACGTGTTCCAACATTTCTACGGAATCCAAACTGATCTTCCCCGAAGTCCGCTTCTACCAGTTTTTCCATTCGTCTGTAATGATATACACTACTGCCCATTAAAATTGCTACACCCAGAAGAAATGCCGATGATAAACGGGTATTCATTGGATAAATATATTATACTAGAACTGACATGTGATTACATTTTCATGCAATTTGGGTGCATAGATCCTGAGAAATCAGTACCCAGAACAACCACCTCTGGCCGTAATAACGGCCTTGATACGCCTGGGCATTGAGTCAAACAGAGCCTGGATGGCGTGTACAGGTACAGCTGCCCATGCAGTTTCAATACGATACCACAGTTTATCAAGAATGGTGACTGGCGTATTGTGACGAGCCAGTTGCTCGGTCACCATTGACCAGACGTTTTCAATTGGTGAGAGATCTAGAGTAGGTGCTGCCCAGGGCAGCAGTCGGACATTTTCTGTATCCAGAAAGGCCGGTACAAGACCTGCAACATACGGTCGTGCATTATCCTGCTGAAATGTAGGGTTTCGCAGGGATCGAATGAAGAGTGGAGCCACGGGTCGTAACACATCTGAAATGTAACGTCCACTGTTCAAAGTGCCGTCAGTGCGACAAGATGTGACCGAGTCGTGTAACCAATCGCACCCCGTACCATTACGCCGGGTGATACTACAGTATGGCGATGACGAATACACGCTTCCAATGTGCGTTCGCCGCGATGTCGCCAAACACGGATGCGACTATCATGATGCTGTAAACACAACCTGGATTCATCCGAAAAAATGACGTTTTGCCATTCGCGCAACCAGGTTCGTCGTTGAGTACACCATCGCAGGCGCTCCTGTCTGTGATGCAGCGTCAAGGGTAACCGCAGCCATGCACTCAGAGCTGATAGTCCATGCTGCTGGAAACGTCGTCGAACTGTTTGTGCAGATGGTTGTTGTCTTGCAAACGTCCCCATGTGTTGACTCAGCGATCGAGACGTGGCTGCACGATCCGTTACAGCCATGCAGATAAGATGCCTGTCATCTCGACTGCTAGTGATACGAGGCCTTTGGGATTCATCACGGCGTTCTGTATTACCCTCCTAAACCCATCGATTTCATATTCTGCTAACAGTCATTGGATCTCGATCAACGCGAGCAGTAATATCGCGATACGATACGAGGCCGTTGGGATTTATCACGGCGTTCTGTATTACCCTCCTAAACCCATCGATTTCATATTCTGCTAACAGTCATTGGATCTCGATCAACGCGAGCAGCAATATCGCGATACGATAAACCGCAATCGCGATAGGCTACAATCCGACATTTATCAAAGTGGGAAACATGATGGCACGCATTTTCTCCTCCTTACACGACGCATCAGAACAACGTTTGACCAGGCAACGCCGGTCAACTGGTGTTTGTGTATGAGAAATCGGTTGGAAACTTTCCTCATGTCAGCACGTTGTAGGTGTCGCCACCGGCGCCAACCTTGTTTGAATGCTCTGAAAAGCTAATCATTTGCATATCACAGCATCTTCTTCCTGTCGGTTAAATTTCGCGTCTGTAGCACGTCATCTTCGTGGTGTAGCAGTTTTAATGCCCAGTAGTGTATGATCAAAGTATTTTGATATCCATGTAATGCAGAATTGACCACTAAGCATTATGAGGATCGGAGCGCTGGGATTTCTGGCCAAGATCGCTGATTTGAGCATTTTTTAGCATTAGCATTTCAGGAATACGGAACCATCACATCTCGACAAATCCACCGAAATCACGACATGATCACTCTAGGAAGTTTGACATCATGACCTCCCGAAGGTTATCGCATGCCAGCTCAGCTCCCAACTTCAAGATATTTTTAATTTACTTGCTTGTGTTCTAACATCTGCTCTCTGTACTTTGTCCAGTTTGAAGCTGTGCCAGTAGCAGAAACGATCAGCTGTGAAAAAGAAGACTATCAGTAAGTATTTTTCAGTTCAATATTGTTAGAACAATATCGTTATTATTTAAAAAAATAAATCTCCCGTGAAAAGAGTAGCTGACATTATACTACACCCATGCAAGAAAGATAATTATTCCATGTGTATTTTACACACGGAATGACCTACTTATATTGTGATAAATTAAGAACGATATCGGATTGCTTGCTAATACTTAGATTTTGTTGATATTTTTACAGCGCATGATATGGTGGTAGCCTAACTGCTGCACCAGGACAGGCAGATGTTTCCACCTGAATCACAATACCACAGCAGCCACTGTCCATGGGATTTCTTCCTTAACTTTTGGATCTAGTGTCGTTTGACTATACCATAAGACAATGACAGCAGCTACAGGATCCTGAGTTTGAGCTATGCGCTGGCAGAATGTTACTATTCACCAATATATACAATTTAAGTGCGAGTGGATCCAAACAAGTGAATGTAGCACCAGAAAAACTTTGTGACTTTGCCTAGGTAATTAAGATAGAGAAAGTTCAACATCTTGGTTCTTGAGTGCAGTGTGTGAGGTACAAGTGGGAATATCTCCGTAGTACATTGAGTTCTTAGAGAGAAAGATGACGATTGGATATAGCCCATCGGATACTCCTATTAACATTAACATGTTAAAGAATGACGCATCAGTAGTCAGTTTGTATTGAAAGGCAGTCCTAGAGTTAAAATCTGAAGGTGGAGTCATATATATTAAACATTCAAGTCACTGCTCCAAGTGAAATTCACTTGGAGCAGTGTATAAGTGACTATGTTCATCCAGCACCACAATATACACCTGAAACCTTATAAGCACACATTCTAAATCTTGTGGAGGCTATAGGTAATTCCACCTTTAGGTCTGAATATGATTCAGGAAAAGTCAAGACATATAGAAAAGAACTATTTCGACAACACATTACAAATTAGTGTCTGTATATGTTTCCATCCTACAGCAACATTAATCGTGAGAGGATCAAGGTGTTTTATAAATAATAACAATGGTATAAGAAATTCTGGTTTATTATAATTATCAAAAGATTTTTAAACCTATTTACAATATTTTAATAATTATTCTTTTTATTAAAAGAGATTGATTACGTGCAGAGATATATAACACTAATACTAAGACGGAATAAGAACGATTTTATACACTGAAGCGCAAAGAAGCTGTTATAGACATGCGTAATCAACTACAGAGATATGTAAACAGGCAGATATGGTGATGCAATCGGCAACGCCTATATAAGACAACAAGGGTCTAGTGTAGTTATTAGATCGGTTATTGCTGCTACAATGGCAGATTATCAAGATTTAAGTGAGTCTGAACGCGGTGTTACAGTCGGCACACGAGCGATGGGACACAGCATCTCCGAGGTAGCGATGAAGTGGGGATTTTCCCGTACGATCATTTCACGATAGTGCCTTGAATGAATCCGGTAAAACATCAAATCTCCCACATAGCTAAGGCCGGAAAAAGATCCTTCAATAACGCGACCAACGACGACTGAAGAGAATCTTTTAACTTGACAGAAGTGCACCTCTTCCGCAGATTTCTGCGTAATTAAATGCTGGGCCATCAAGATGTATAGATATGTAGTACATGTTTCAATTGTTATGGTATAAAAACATACCCTTACATTAATTCTGTATACATATGGTACAATTTTATTAATTATTACAGCATCATATTTGTTAGCAAAGAATTTAAACTCATCTGTAATATCATAGTGCTTAAGGGTACTAAAATTATGAGCATTTTCGTCATATTTGTCGGTGGCCCCCATCTTTCCATATTCAAATCTGATACCATCAGTTTGGGTATATTCGGTCCGCCACTTGCACATTCGACCAAAATACGGCCTAGTCAGAAGAACACGACGGCGTATCCAACGCCTCGGACGTGCATGGCGATTCCGGCCCATCATCTTCATCCGACGATATGCAAATAGTCTCCGCTTCGGCCTCCACGTCCGACGTGTCCGACGCCATTTCCTCCTTAACATTTAAACAGTGAATTATATGGCAGTCGGCGTGTACAACATTTAATCGGGAAATAAGAGCTTCGTCACCAATATTAAAGCCATTGGACACAAA
Source organism: Schistocerca serialis cubense (assembly GCF_023864345.2). Classification (NCBI taxonomy): domain Eukaryota; kingdom Metazoa; phylum Arthropoda; class Insecta; order Orthoptera; family Acrididae; genus Schistocerca; species Schistocerca serialis. Next base: position 618,439,294 of record NC_064641.1, read on the forward strand.
TATTACAAGTCCTCTATGTTTAATAACCACTGACTTACACGTCAGTGGTTATCATATCACTTCAGCACGACTTCAATAAATTTGAAGTCAAATAAACATATCATCTAAAAAGCACTTGACTAAAAATTTGACGTCTTCTTTCGTCATACAATTATTTCAGGAACTGTAATAGCACCAAACTTTCGTCACTCTAACAACTTAATAATTTACGCAGTGTAAAATCGAACTCCGTTCTCACAATCATCAGTATTTCACTTAGCTCTAAGATTGCGAAATCAGGTTGCTTACATCGACTCTGTGTTTATTTAAAATGGAAGAAGCTTCGGGAAAGTCTATCTTCATGTTATTTTTCCTCAGTTGATTACATTTTGTTCCTTTGTATTGATCTCCCTCAATTTTCTGTGGTTTTCTGGTCCCGAAAATGTTTCGAGAAAGTCACTCGTTAAATGTGTTGAGCAATGCAGTTGACGGATGGTCGAAATCCACCCGAAATACAGCATGTGCCGATATATATTAATTGTGTATCTACATATGAGTCGTCATTGAGATGCAGTGCGGTTGGCACATGTTGGAATTCGTGTTTTAGGACCTAGTATTGAAGGCTTAAACAACTACTACAATCGTGTGTTATATGCCTTTTCAAGGTACGTGGAGTAATAAATTGTCGATAATAAATTGACAATGTCGTATGCCATCGCCACGTTACTAGCTTTCTAAAATACCGTTCACAGTTGGTCATTAATTACTGGCGCCAGTGTGTGACTTACCGCTAAAACCCATGTCACACAGCACTGTTTACCGTGTAAGCAACTTCCACGTGTACGGAGGCGTGAAATTCTGTCAACAGTTAGCGTTGAGTCTACTCGAATATGTCAACAGGTTACAAATAGCTGCTGCAGTGAGGGCGAAATACCTTCAGAGAATGTAAACAAGTGATTTATTGAAGCTATCGATAGTTATTTGGTATTGAAGAAAGAACTTAATTTTCAACAAATTGTTAGTCCCCAGAATATAATATATTTATTACTCTGCTACTGATTATACAGAATCAACAGAAAATTGCTTGTGTCTGCATTCGTCATATTTTATACGATCACTATGAGTTAATCACATTCAGCATTTTGTCACTGAGATGTACAATCTCTTTTATGCATTCATGACCCAGTGAACCCCCTTATAAATTGTTAAAACTACCACTTAATCTGTTGTGTCATTTCCTAATACTGATAAAACATAACCATTGCATGCCTTTCACAAGACTATTATTGCCAGTAACCCTTTCTTTCTTTAATTATTTTTACCGTTACCCTGAAAAGAAGTGTCACCAAAGATTAAGATTACTACACCAATTCATACTATTTTTCCGACTCTGAAGTATACATACGTTCCTTGCCTGTTCAACACACCACTGTCAGTGTTCAGATTTACTCTAATTTAGTACTTCCATTTGATAACGTGATGGAGTTTACCAACCTCAATAAGATACAACAAATATTTGATCAATAAAAATGCCTTTCTCTGTAAAGTATTATACATTACAAAATACATAAGCCGTAATGAACAAGGCAAGATAACTGCTTCTATAGTGTATCTGACTCACTCACAATTTGCCCTTCTTTATTTGCTTACCATTCGCCAAGCTACTTTCACGTCACCGAAGAACTGCTTGTGGTCCTATGTGGTTAGCTGTTCCTTCTTCTGAGTTTCTCAGAAACACTTCATCCGTCCTCCTATTAGGCGTGGAATATGTGCTTCATCCTCCTACAGAAAGTTCTAGGCTTCTGATCCACGTATTTCCACACTCCTAACAAAACTTCACACAAAATATTTTTCATGTACAATGAGAGATATATATTCTAACACAGGGGTCTCTCTTACATCTCCTAACAGAAAAATTAAGACTTTTCAAAAATATGTTCTTTCTGGGCCCGACTAGTTTGTATCCACCTGACAGTATGTTAAAAATCTTCTTATTTTCTATCCATGCACGTCTGTAATGTACCATTTATTTTCATGAAGCACATTTCAGCTATTTTCTGTAGTAATGATTTTATGTCCGATGTGTCCTGTACTACAAAAGCCTTGTAAATCCGTTCAGTGAAAGGAAATACCACCTTGAAGACCTAGCGATTCTTCAGTGCCAGAGACAGGAATAATTTCTGATATTTTGATAAAATTATCAACATTTGGTGTTACTGATTTTTCCGGAAATCTGCAAATGATTGCTAAAAATGAGTCCGACAGCCCTTTGCTATATAGATATACATTAATCACTTACTATGTTGGTCGTCCACGTCATCATCCACCGCGAAATTCGTAGAGAATGAGAGTCCTTCTCAAGTAATCCCAGTTAACCTCATTGACTTCATACTTTGCCCTTAAGCGTACGCTTTCTGTCGTATCTTGGACTTCCTTCTCAGTGTTGATCTCGTGTATAATGCTGCGATCATTCCACGTCACTCCACTTTCCACCTCCCAACCTTCGACAGGAGGTGCTGCTGTCATTTTTGGTAGAGTGACGTCTATGTTTGAAGTTGCTCCTACTCAGCTTTCCTAGATGGGCGGAGGGTGTTCAGTAGCACAAGGATGAGTTCCACGATGGTTTATTCTAATTTTCTTCCACGGCTATCGATTCAGTGGCAATAGCACAACACTAATTTTGCGTTTCCATCTAAGCTCCACATCTAAGATGTACACAAGTGGCCTAGTTTGTCGTAGGTAAACAGTATCTTTCAATCTTAGTAGGTAATAGTCGGTCCGCACGCTAAACTGTAAATACATGGAAACCAGTATGTGAATCTCCTTTACCGTTAACATTTCATGACAGAGTTTTGAGTAACATTGTGATACTTTTGAGTCTGTAGCGGACTTGATAAATACACTGGTGTGCAGAACTTAAGGTCAAAAGCTCAATGAAATATAGACCATACAGAAAGAACTGCTACAGTTTAGTACAGTAGATAACTGAAAGCAATAAGCAGGGAGACGAACGGAAATGACATTTTTATTCAAAGAAAATAAATGGACTGAAGTCACCGCGATTCTTGATGGTCCCCTGGACATCACAAAAAGGGGAACATGGATGGTAACAGAAGGTATGATCACCATGGTGGCATTGGATGCTCTGCAATGTGTTTCCAAGGTGACAGTTGTTGCGGTAGAATGTTCCATTCCTCCACCAAAGCGATCTGCTGTCTTTGGTGTATGTGGACGTGTTTCTGTACGCCTCCGAACGCATCGCAGACGTGCTTTATGGGATTTAAGTCCGGAGGACGGGCAGCTTAATAGTCAACGAATATCCTCTCATTCCATGAGCATTTCCATCCGTGCAGTTCGATGCTGTCGCTGATTGTCATCTATACAACTGACGTCAGGGCCGAACGAACCCTTGAGTAGACGCACTGGTGAGGGAATCGTAACACTGATTACAATAAAAGAAATGTGGTTAAAATATTTCAACAACCGCTGTTGTAATAAAATTTTGAAGTTGTAAAGGGACATTATGGACACCCTGTACACTGTGTTCGAACATTATGGATTACCTCGAAGAAAACGGCGAATTGACACACAGTCAACACCGATTTAGGAAACATCGTTCTTGTTAAACACAACTAGCTCTTTACTCACATGAAGTGTTGAGTGCTATTGACAAGGGATTTCAGATTTGTTCCGTATTTCTGGATTTCCGGAAGGCTTTTGACACTGTACCACACAAGCGGCCTGTAGTGAAATTGCGCGCTTATAGAATATCGTCTCAGTTATGTGACTGGATTCGTGATTTCCTGTCCTAGAGGTCACAGTGCGTAGCAACTGACGAAAATTCATCGAGTAAAACAGAAGTGACTTCTGGCGTTGCCCAAGATAGTGATATAAGCCCTTTTCTGTTCTTCATAAACGATTTGAGAGACAATCTGAGCAACCCTCTTAGGTTGTTGGCAGATGACACTGTCATTTATCGACCGTTAAAGTCATCAGAAGACCAAAACAAACTGCAAAGCGATTTTTTTTAATATCTGTATGGTGCAATAATAGGCAGTTGACCTTAAATATCGAAACGTGTGATGTCGTCCACATCAGTGCTAAAAGGAATTCGTTAAACTTCGGTTACATGATAAATCAGTCAAATCTAAAGGCCGTAAATTCAACTACATACCTAGAAATTACAATTACGAACAACTTAAGTTGGAAGGAACACATAGAAAATGTTGTGGGGAAGGCTAACCAAAGACAAGGTTTATTGGCAGGATACTTAGAAAAAGTGACAGACCTACTACGGAGACTGTCTACACTACGCTAGTCCGTCCTCTCTTAGAATAACGCTGCGCAGTGTGGGATCCTTACCAGATAGGACTGACGGAGTACATCGAAAATGTTCAAAGAAAGGCAGCACGTTTTGTATTATCGCGAAATATGGGAGAGATTATCACTGAAATGATGCAGAATTTGGGTTGGGCGTCATTAAAACAAAGGCGTTTTTCGTCGCGACGGAATCTCTTCACGAGATTCCAATCACCTACTTTCTCCTACGAATACGAGAATATTTTGTTGACATCAACCTATATAGGGAGAAACGATCACCACGATAAAATAAGGGAAATTAGAGCTCGTACGGAAAGATATAGTTATACTTTCATTCCGCGCGTTATATGAGATAGGAATAATACAGAATTGTGAAGATGGTTTGATGAACACTCTGCCAGGCGCTTAAATGTGATTTGCAGGATATGCATGTAGATGTAGGTGTAGGTACCGATTTTGATGTTAAACTTGGGGAATCTACAAGTGTGACTCTTGAAAAGTTGAAACACGCCTTTGGGGAACACTCCTTATCACGACCACAAGTTGTTCGCTGTTTGAAATCATTTTTAGAAGGGCGAAAAAAAAAAAAAGGTTCAAATGGCTCTGAGCACTATAGAACTTAACTTCTGAGGTCATCAGTCCCCTATAACTTAGAACTACTTAAACCCAACTAACCCGCCGGCCGGAGTGGCCGAGCGGTTCTAAGCGCTACAGTCTGGAACCGCGCGATCACTACGGTCGCAGGTTGGAATCCTGCCTCGGGCATGGCTGTATGTGATGTCCTTAGGTTAGTTAGGTTTAAGTAGTTCTAAGTTCTAGGGGACTGATGACCTCAGAAGTCCCATAGTGCTCAGAGCCAGCCCAACTAACCTAAGGACATCACACACATCCATGCCCGAGGCAGGATTCGAGCAGGATTCGAACCTGCGACCGTAGCGGTCGTGCGCGAAAAAAAAAATGGTTCAAATGGCTCTGAGCACTATGGGACAACTTCTGAGGTCATCAGTCCCCTATAACGTAGAACTACTTAACCCAACTAACCTAAGGACATCACACACATCCATGTCCGAGGAAGGATTCGAACCTGCGACCGTAGCGGTCGTGCGTGAAAACAAAAAAGGTTCAAATGGCTCTGAGCACTATGGGACTTAACTTCTCAGGTCATGAGTCCCCTAAAACTTAGAACTACTTAAACCCAACTAACCTAAGGACATCACACACATCTATGCCCGAGGCAGGATTCGAACCTGCGACCGTAGCGGTCGTGCGCGAAAAAAAAAAATGGTTCAAATGGCTCTGAGCACTATGAGACTTAACTTCTGAGGTCATCAGTCCCCTATAACGTAGAACTACTTAAACCCAACTAACCTAAGGACATCACACACATCCATGTCCGAGGCAGGATTCGAACCTGCGACCGTAGCGGTCGTGCGGTTCCAGACTGTAGCGCCTAGAACGGCTCGGCCACCCCGGCCGGCTTTAGTAGGGCGAGAACACGTAAAAAATCCGCCTCGTTCAGGGACACTGTGAACTTCAAAAACCGACGAAAACGTCGAACGTGTGCGTGCTCTTGTGAAATCAGACCGACGTTTAACAGTAAGGATGACCAGTTACGTGGAAAACTGAAACACATCCTCCGCACATTAAATTCTTACCAACGTTTTGCACATGCGAAATGTTTTTGCCAGAATGGTACCGAAAGTCTTAGCAGAAAAAGAATCCAAGAAACTTGTTCGTTGCCCCTCTTGAGAGGACTCACACTAGTAACGAATGATTGAGTCCTATGATCACAGGTGATAACTCTTGGATTTTAGTCTATGATCCGGAGACAAAGCGGTAAAGAGAGAAGTTAACACTGAGACATATCCTCGACGGAAAGAAACCTCCAATGACCAAACATCGAAACAGTGCTGATTTGCTTTTTCTGCCGTAGGGGTGTCGCGCAGGACAAACTGTCAACCAAGCGTTTTACAAAGATATCCTCGAAAGACTCAGGGAAAGGACGATTCGACTGAGACAGGACATGGCAGACAAGTGGATGCAGCATCCTTACGACGCCGCATGTGACATGGCCACCACCATCACGGAATTTTTGACCTCAAGAGGCATTCTTGTTGGTCCACAGCCAATGAATATGAATCCTTGTAAATTCAAAGGAATGTAATCGATATATTATAGGCCCTTCCAGCCGAAATCATTCAGCGCTGCTACCAAAACTGGGAACAACGACTCCACCGTTGTATAGCTAACAAAGGGAACTACATTGAAGAGGACAATATTGCCATTCGAAAAAAATAAAATAAAAATAAAAACTCTGACCGAAAAAAAAAAATCATAAAAAATCAGTCCAATTTCTTTTGACATACGTCCCCATACGGCAACAGCTCATCCTCTGTACTTCTCTGTTGGCATCACGCATGACAGATAGCGTTCTCCATTCGCTCACCAGATCCAAACGCTTCCTCTGGACTGCGACTAGGTACAGCGTGATCTATCATTACTAATTAGTCGTTTTCCGTTATCCACCACCCACTGTCGATACTCTTTACTCTACCTGAAGCGCTGCTTATCATTGACATCACATATTTGTGGCTTACAAAGAGCTACTGTATCATTATGTCCTTTTCTTCTTGGCTTCCTGCCCACAACCATTATGCAAATTGCATTGTAGATGGCACTTTGGATCTCACGAGTTTTTCCTGTGACAGACTTCGTGCAATATTTACAGCCACACTACGCAGTGGTCGGCGCTACATTCCCGCCACTGCATGAGGTCTACCTGGTCTTGGTTTAGCTGTTGCTTCGCGCTTCTACTTCATAATCACGCCACCAGTAATCGACATGGGCAGCTTTAGAAGGCCTGAAATGAGTATCATAGGTTTGTTTCTGACGTATCCACGTTCGATGTCACTGTGCCTTTCTGACGGACCAAGTAGGTTGTTATTGCTTCTCGACTGACAACCCCGCTCGCTTTAAGAGATCGGACTCCTTTGAATAAAAATTTTTCAAAATTCTAATTACAAATGAGTTAGTGTGTTAAACATCTGATGCTAAGCAGTTAAAAGAGAAAAAGCTTACAAAATGTTTGAAATTATGTTTAAAGTTAGTTGGAGGGGCCACTAAGAGCTCCCATTATCAAACACTTGATGAGTATATTCTGGGTAATTTTCGCTTTGGTGTAAGCAAAAGCTAGTTTTTCACGCGTTTCAGTATTTATGACGTCATATTACACAACTCTCTCTCGTACAATGATTTAATTTTGTAGCTACATTGAGTGCTGTATGAGGACGCTGTTTGCAAAAAGTATTGTGAATGTAATTAATATTAATTAAGACGCCAGGCTTGATGCGGCAGTTTACTGCATGAACAGCGAAATAGTAGTAGATGGTAAACTTTTATCCTTTCGTCATTTTGTGGGGGATGTTAGCAATGTTCGTAATGGTTTGAAACAATGTTTAAAGACCGTTTCGAGTCACTAAGTCCTCTCATTCTAACATTCTGCATGAATATAATGTGCTTACCTGCGCACTCTGAGTTACGCTAACTCAAGTCATTTTGTCAGTTCATAACTGTAATATTTTACTTGTGGTGCTGTATTGCACATTATACCCATTAAGAGGGATAGGACGCCAAACAGGCCGACTTGGAGCAGGAAAGGCACCATAGGACATTTTAATTTCCACTGTGCCTCGCTGGATTAGCCGAACGGTCAAAGGCGTTGCAGTCTTGGACTGTGCAGGGGTTCTAGTCCTCCCTCGGGCATGGAAGTGTGTGTTTGTCCTTAGGATAATTTTCGGTTAAGCAGTTTGTAAGCTTAGGGACTAATGAACTTAGCAGTTAAGTCCCATAAGATTTCACACACACAATTTCCACTATCTATACTTTTACAAACAAATTCATAAAACTTGGTCAGCATGACAAAGAAGGATTCTGGATTCACACTCACGGCAGTGGAAGTTCAAAAACATAACAAAACAATTTCCTTACACGGGAAATTTCATCATTTTTTCATTTAGTATTGGCTGAATTTGTTGCTAAAGGTACACTTTTCTTCATAAGTAAGAGAGATTTTTCGATGACTGTTGCACAGCATACAAAAAATGCTTACAGGAGTATAAAAACTCTACAGCTTATATATGAAGATAGTAACTGTTCCAGAAAGAACAGATACCATTGATGACCGTGCAGCTTCTCTAGAATAAATGATCATTAATTGAAACCCTCAGCTGCCGACAGGTGTTATTGATATACATTTTTACCTGTCCCCATCGAGGTATGTCTATCGGTACTGCTCAGCCATTGTCACGGTCTTACACACGAGCAAACGCGCCGTCTCAGCTATTTACACTCACAGCCCACCTCCGATCCAACTCCAACTGCCGTCACTCCACCCGCACCACAAGACCAAAAATAATATTTTTGCGCCAACCGTCCTGACCTCTCGTGGCCGCCGATTCGCCATAGATATTCAAACCTACCGCTATATCGATACTAACTTCCAAAGACATCGATATATCTGGCACACGGGTCGCTGTTGTTCTTTGATTTTGTTGATGGATCATCCACTGCATCCATTAGGTCTGAAGGTAGTACACAGCTTCGGAAGTTCCTACATTACATTGCCAACGTCACTCATCAGTGACCCAGCGGTAAGAGTACGTAAGATCGAATTCTTCTGCTATAAGACCCGGTGGTACTGATATTTCCGGCATCCATTGGAGCTAGAGGACGTCATGCGGACTTTGTGACAAAGCGTTACATCAGGCGAACTGCAGACTTTGCAAAGTTACGAGCACTTTTGGTGGAAAAAAAAACTCAAGTGCAGTTCTTGGAAGGAAAAACCCGCCACTGCCGCTTTTGTGGTCCTGAAAGGGAACAGAGGGAGCTTAAATGCCTCCACCATCGAGGCACTGACACCCCGCGGCATCATATCCAACGGTTAGCGATGAAGCCCTGCTTTCCGTTGACGAAGAAAGTTCGCTGGACACTGCCTAAATAAAAACGCACAAATCACAGGATAGTCTTTGAATTCTGAATTTTCAGTTTACTTTGTAAATAGCCAACGAGATCCATTGTTACAGAATGTAATCTGGGGAGGCCTTTCTTCTTGTACAGTCGCCAACTGATAAAATACTAGTATTTAACATGTGACGGCTCCTGACTGGTCAACACAACCTATGGTTGGGTGAGTCTGTCGGGAGAAGAATGCTTGGCAACACTAGTTACTGGAATCTCGAGATGAGCATACTTGCAGAGAGACGACGCCAAGTTTGAATCCTGCAATTCACTGGTGGGATGCAGCAGATACAACACGTTGCTCATTAGAGGTCGTGTCTTCCCCTCAACCATCCGTTTATGTCATAGCTAACTATTAAAGGAAAGTGTCAGCCTAGGATACGATTTGCGATTATTCATAGCCATGCAATAGTCTAGCTACATTAACTGATCAAAGATACATTTGCCGTATGTATCTTGAGTGACTAGAATGTTACGTGTGATTCCATAAGGCATTGCAAATAGGGCATGTTTACAGAAAAAGCATCTAGTTAACACGTAGTCATTTCGGGTAGTTATCTGCTGATGTTGTACACCTGCTACAGTCACAGACGTGTCGGTGTTGGTTGTTTGGGTTGAAAATAGTGTTGCTAGGGCAATGTAAAGCAGATCTCGTAATGTTGAATTTCAAAGGTGATGGAATTCCCCTCGCATTAGCACTGCTATGTCACGGATTTCCACCTTATTCCTTTATATTTGAATTTCCAAGACGAAGATAGTGACATAAAGGACACAAACACTTTCCATCTTTCCACCATAACTTTCACGCCAAGAAAGGATCTAGCCGCTGTTTTCTACTTCGGTGCTGACGTTGAGAAATTGTTTGTGGGATTTCATTTTCTCATCATGAGAACCAATGTCCGAGTATCGTCGTACCAGCGAAGGCAGAACTTTGGTCGTAGTAACTTCTAGTAAGTACTGTTACTTGAAATGCTTCCATCATGAGGACCACTGCACTGTACGTCTGCTCAAAGAATTTTCTTTTTCACTCGAAAAAATAGTCAAGCATTGTGGCGGAAGGCCACTTAGGCTCTGTGCAACTCGTTCTTCTAGAGCGTTCACAATCGCTTCCACTGGATATGTTGCCAACAGCGAAGTCACTACACACCTAACCGTAAGCCCGTGGACGAAATGGACTTTTGCCCTGAAAATGCGATGAAATGAGCTGAACCCCTTACATGTGACGGTGTTCTGCGCACATCCATTTATCGTCAGCGTTCGTGAACAAGACTCTTTACGTACAATAAGGGGCATTTTCGGAGTTATTATTTTTTAATACACTTATAGGATATAACAGAGACAAAGGCTATACGTGAAGTCAAAAATAATTTCATTTCTTAAAGTAAATTAACCTGCACTAGAAATATTTTCCTTTTTGTCAAAATCGCTCAAAATTCTCACTGGCATCTAATACAGAGCAACAAACAGCAGTGCATACACCGATTTGTACAAAATGGTAACTGTAGATATAGTAGTAGCAATACAATTCTACTTACATTATGTGCTTCTGCAGCAATGACATGTAAGTGAGATAATATGGCAGTACCTGAAGCTGTCCTATAATACAGTACACAGTGCGTTACGTACGTTACAGCCATCATACGCTAGGCAGTGACAATTCTTTATAACGTTTGATATAACTGTCATATAGAATAAATATGGTACTGACACGTCAAGGAGTCTACTTTAACTGCCTTACGTTATTTCTAAGATCATTTTTATACATAATCTGTGACATGCAGTCATACACGTACATTACAATTTCTTGACAATTCGTATATGGTGGTGGAATATACAAAAGGCATAAAATTGCAAAATAATCAGATAAACACGTCAAGTTTGACAATTTTAAATTCGGGATATACGCTCCAAACGAAAATGATTCGGTTAAATCACTTGAAATTTTGTATGTATAGTTTATTCCTTAACTCTCTTCGACGTCTGGTTATTTTGCCATACGGGTGTATGATTCAATTTCTTGTAGAATATTTAATAATCTGTCTTCCTCTGCTTTTTGGAAACTGTAGATGTTTTAGTCAATATCATTTGCAGAAGGCTTGTATTCCTTTAAATGAGCACTAAATGCTGAGGAACTGGCATCATAACGTTTGTATGTTCTCTACATCTCATTTTGAGGTTTCCCGTTGTTCACCCAACTTACGAGCTAATAAGGCTATTCCATTGGTTTAAACTATACTGAGAGCAATTTATAAAGTTTATTTGAAAATAAATGTCAAGTTGGTATTGTAGTTAAACTTTCCAACATTATATTACTTTTCTGAGCAACAGCCAGACCTTGATATATGAAAAATGTAGCTATAGGTTCCGTTGTCAATTGTAAGTGCTGCCATTTAAATAAAAATTTTTTAAACAGCTTATCTAATAGTAGTCTCCTAGACTACACGTATCCTTTTGGGGGTGTCCGGATACTTTTGATCATATAGTGTATTTTCTTTTCTGACTCTGGAATAATTATTACGTGTAGCCATATTGTATGCACCTCACGTCTAGAGGAGTTCGTGTAGTACGACAGTAGACATTCTCTTGTAGCCGCAGAAAAATTTAAAATTACAGCTTTTCATGATGCATCGAACATGCAACCACAGAAGTTACAAATAATGGAAGGTGGGGGACGTGGCTGGGCCTGGAGGAGTTTACCTCCCTGGCGTTTGTCATTCTCCAGTCTTCGCCGTTCCCGCTCAAAGTTCTGAAGAGCATTTGAGATAGTTGAGCGCTATCGACTGCGATCTTCTGCTGTGGGGAACCAGTTACTTGGATCGATGTTTAAGGTTTTTAGATTTTTCTTATACTGATCCTTATGGCGTTTGAGAGGGGCGCCTCGCGGCCTTTTACATGTGCTCACTTGACTGTACAGCATTAGACTTGGAAGTCTGTCATCTCTCATCCGCTAGACATGCCCAACCCATCTAAGTTGGTGTCCAGTAATAAGAGCTTCTATACAATTCATTTTGCTTTCTCAAGAACGGTGGTATTCGATATAAAGTCATTCCATTTCATGTTCATGATGTATCTTACCTTCTGTTGGTTGAAGCGTGCTAGTTTCTTCAGATCGAGGTGATAAAATGTCCAGGTTTCGCAACCGTAGAGCAGCGTTGAGATGACAACAGCTTTATACACCATCAGTTTGGTGTATAGTGTTAGGTCTTCATTCAGGAAGACACGTTTTCTGAGACGACCAAGCGCTACATTGGCAGCACGTATTCCGTTCTCCACGTCTTTTTCGGATGAGCAATTCCAATGTAAAAAAAAGTCGTAGACAGACTCTAATAAACATATATATTGATATGACCCACTGACGCAAATACAAGCATTGCACTTAATCAACTGATAACAGTACCACCTAGCAGAGAAGTTGGTGGCAAAGTATGGTTAAATTGTTGGATATGTACAGTTTATGGGACAGGTAGTCACGGCTTAGTCACGGCTTGGTTGTTAAACTCAAAGTCACTCAAATAAGTGTTGAACAAATATACTAGACATGGAAGCGAACGAGGAAAAGGGTGCCAATTGACGTTGTGGCAGCAGTAGGAGGGATGTCATTAGTTGAGCGCCAGCACGGAAGACTCAGAAACTCGGAATTTGTCATGCTTTAGAACTATAATGGTAATATTTGTTAATCAAGGTGTCGCAACGAACAACCAGTGCAGTGTTACAATGATTTTCTTGTTGAGAAAAAACAGACTTCTATAAACTTCTGAGGTTTCGGCACTCAGGTATGATGATACAAAATGGCGCAAATGTTTGGTCCAAAAAAATGTGGCCTGGGAACGAGTGTATTTGTAGTGGAAACGTGTACTTGGTTCTTCACGGAGATCTGTATATAAACCGCAAAATGCACTACTCGTTCTGGGTGTCCCTTAAAACGTCAGCTCGTAATGGAAAAGTCTACAATCAAAATTTTAATTACATTTTCAATTTCCTACAGAAATTTTGTTTCAACAGAAACCGCCGTCTTGGCGATAATTAGTAATTTTTTATGGAGTTAGGTAACGAATCGCTAAATTCAGGGAAAAATATGTCTGTTCCCATGAATCATCATTATTTATTATCTCTCGGTTGACCGCGTATCACACACAAAATGGATAGACGAATTTTCCGACTCCTAAATTACTTGAGATTTTAAATTGAACTTTTAGCCACAAGTCTGCCATTTTCTTTAATCCAATTAATCCTAAAGTTTTCTCAGCATCACGTCAGGGCGTGGCTTCACAAAGCGAGGATCGATTCTTTCAGTATTTTGGAAATTTAGAATGTTTTGTTAAGGGCTTATGGGACCAAACTGCAGAGGTCATCGGTCCCTAAGCTTACGCACTACCTAATCTAACTTTAACTTAAGGACAACACACACACACACACACCAATGCCCGAGGGAGGACTGGAACCAACGACGATGGAGCCGCCCGGACCGTGATGGTTCAAATGGCTCTGAACACTGTGGGACTTAAAATCTGAGGTCATCAGTCCCCTAGAACTTAGAACTACTTAAACCTAACTAACCTAAGGACATCACACGCATCCATGCCCGAGGCAGGATTCGAACCTGCGACCGTAGCAGTCGCGCGGCTCCAGACTAAAGCACCTAGAACTGCTCGGTCACAGCGGCCGGCCCGGAACGTGACAAGACGCCCTAGACTGCACGGCTACCCCACGCGACTTTCAGTCTTTGTCTAGTAATGTTTATGATCTGTTCTATTGCCCTCGGTATCAACAAGATATTCCGGTCTTACTTTCTTCTAACTTTGGCGTGAATACTTGTCAGCCTTTGAACCATCACGGAGTACGTAACTGCAACTTGCGTATGGTCAGTTCTACAGGAGGAGGGGAGGGTCTGGAGGGAACGCATAGGGACAGGTAGGAGTTGGGAGGGATAAGGGGAGGGGATGAGGCAAGCCCCTCGAGCAGGCACGGCGCAGCGCTGCGTGGCGTCCTGAGGAGTAAGGACTCGGCTAATCCTGCGCGGTCAGGCAGAGCTCCTCGGCGGCGGCCGCGAGGGACCTACAGACGGCCCGCTGCTCCTGCTGCTGCTGTCACGACGCCGGCATTAGGCCCCCAGGCACGCGGCCATTAGGCTGCGCAAACAGCGCGCGCGCGCCGCGCCCTGGACTGAGCTGAGCTGAGTGGCTAATCGACCACGGCGGCCTTCCCGCTGGGATGCCGAGTGACTGCCTCGAGCTTCGCCGCTGCTCCAGTCTGGCACTGCAGGTGTACGATTTTCTGAGCGCGCGCGGAAAATTGTGCATGAGGGGTCAAATGCAGAGCAGGATTCATTTCTGTGGGACTTTCAGTTTTTCTACAGCAGCTACAGTTCCGCTTGCAGCTTTTTTTTCTTGCGGAACCCCAGTAAACTAGGAATGTTGCACATTTCTGAAAATAAGGTCCAGATCTGACAATATTATCGAAGAGGAGGATGCGTCACTCTACCACCCACTCCGAACATTTGAAAGGGTACAGTACTGCCCGACATTGAAAATAGATACAACATTCTTCGTTATTCTTGTCAGAACAACATATTTTTTGTAATAATAACTCAATTTCACTTAATACACCGAAGCCGGATACCAGTGTAGGAAAGAATGACAATTTATTTATTTAATTGATCACATGTGCACTCCCACAAAATAAATCCAATTTGGTGAGATCTGCGAAATGAATGAATGTATGGTGGTCTGCTAACCACAGATAGTGAATGTGCAATATATGATCATCTTTGAGACGGTCCTTTGGTCACCTTTGGAGGAACCAAAGAGATGAAATTTACCTGAGCTTTGAGCGCCTGAAATGTGGCTGACCAATACGGTAGCATGGTGCTCCCCCACCTTGGCGGAGGTGCGAGATCGGCCATGTTTCAGATCTCTGCCGCTGGATCTAGTGTTGGTAAGACCTGTCTTAGGTGTGCTCCGTAAAGGCAAAAGAATGGAGACATGGTATGCTTGTGAAATACTTACGAGTAGTTTGGAATAATAATTTCTCTATTTCAGGATCTTTTGTGGGAGAATTAATTGTCAGGCAGGTAATATTAAGGGGATCGTAGTAATCTTCGGAAGTGACCAACGGTCACAATGAAACCACGTGTAGCAATAAGTTGAAATACTTCCGAGTGCTTAAGTTCAGCTGAATTACTAGCATGTGTACTATAAGTTGGAAATATTTAAGAAATGGCGTGTGCAGGACTTGAAATTAGAGACGAGTATTTCCACGTGGTGAGTACTGTGTGAGTCTCAATCTGTGTATGAGACAAAGGATAAAGAGAAGTACTCGTCCATGGTATCAGTTGAGGACTCGCGTGTGTGATGAATATGTTCTTAATATTACTTTGCGTGTTATGTTTCCGTGTGACGCTTGACTCAAACTATAATACTCTGAGAGAGAAGCAAGGTGAGTCAGCCGTCTATCCAGCAACGTCACTTGGCTTGCATTGCACAGGAATACGTGCATATATCCTCCAGAGTTCATAGTAGGAAAGAAAAGTTACGAAGTGGGGCAGTGTCGTGTGGAACTGGGATAAATACTAATTGAAGTGAGAAAGCTGAAAGTGATGTGATTATAACGTTGTGACTATTCTTTGTATTGTATGCTGCCAGTGTGATGTATTTCATGAAATTTAAGTATGTGTGGTTGGCACGGGAGAGTAACAAGATAGTTTCAGAGGCAGTGGGTTATGCATGTTCCTTTTTGTACCACTCGGTCTGGAGGAAATTTTCGTGATGATGGGTGTGAGAGTCGAAGTGTGAGACATAGCAAAAGATCCACCATCCTATCCAGAAAGTGCACTGTAGCGTTAAATAATTACGAGACCATAAGATAGAGAATCACCAATGTAAAGCCATGCCCACTGGTCGGAATTTCTCATGTGTTAATTTTTGTAAGTTATAGAATTTGTGTGTTTAGGTTATAGAATTTATCGGAATAAAAAAGATAGTGAAAAGAAAAAGATTGGTGGTCTTTTCCTTCGAATTGTATGTTGTCATGATACCCAGGATTTATAATGTGTGCGCCATTCATATTCAGTGCGATGGCCACGTGTTGATCAAAGCCGTTAAATAAGAAAGAAAATGTGGTATTGCCAGTGCGTAGTTAACAGTCAGAGTTGTGTAAATCACTAATAGTCAGATGTGCGTTTCCTTTTCCTTTGCGTAATATTCAAACAGGAGAATAACTTGTAACTTAATTGTGAGTACTAGAGTTCATGTTACTCGATAAATAAGAATGAGTCCACTCGCTTGGCAGACCACTCATCTTGCAGGCCCGACTGCTTGATGCCAAAGTATGAGCAAGGCATGTGGGAGCCTCTCACATTGAAAAGGGTAAAAAACAAAATAATTGATAAACTCAGTCGGACGGGTGGCCGAGCGGTGTTAGGCGCTACAGTCTGGAACCCCGTGACCGCTACGGTCGCGGTTCGAATCCTGCCGGGGGCATGGATGTTTGTGATGTCGTAAGGTTAGTTAGGTTTAAGTAGTTCTAAGTTCTAAGGGACTGATGACCTCAGAAGTTAAGTCCCATAGTGCTCAGAGCCATATGAGTAACTCAATTTAGGAACAGTAGGTATAGATCAAAAGTCAAGTTCTGCAACATTTCTGTGAGTTGTATGCTGCCATAGACGTAGACGAAAACCTCGAACCAGTTTTTCTGGACGATATTGACGATGTGCTAGCAGAAGCAGACAACGTTTCGGCCAGCGTAAAGTTTGCAGAGGACGGAATATATTACGAATTCGAACATAAAACATTGGCAAACAATCTAAACAAGAACCCTAAAAAGTTTTGGTCATATGTAAAATCGGTAAGCGGATCTAAATCCCCTATTCAGTCACTCGTTGACCACGATGGCACCGAAACAGAGGACGACCGAAGAAAGGCAGAAATACTGAATTCAGTGTTCCGAAACTGTTTCACTGCGGAAAATCGTAACACGGTCCCTGACTTCAGCCGTCGCACGGACGCCAAAATGGAAAATATTGAAATAAACGATATCGGAATTGAAAAACAACTGCTATCACTTAGTAGCGGAAAAGCATCCGGACCAGACGAGATACCCTTAAGATTCTACAGTGATTATGCTAAAGAACTTGCCCCCTTTCTATCAGCAATTTATCGTAGATCGCTGGAAGAACGTAAAGTACCTAGCGACTGGAAGAAAGCGCAGGTCGTTCCCATTTTCAAGAAGGGTCATAAATCAGATGCGAATAATTATAGGCCTATTTCGCTTACGTCAATCTGTTGTAGAATAATGGAACATGTTTTGTGTTCTCGTATTATGACGTTCTTAGATAATACAAATCTCCTTCATCATAACCAACATGGATTCCGCAAACAGAGATCATGTGAAACTCAGCTCGCCCTATTTGCCCAAGAAATTCACAGTGCCGTAGACACTGGCGAGCAGATTGATGCCGTATTCCTGGACTTCAGGAAGGCATTTGATACGGTTCCGCACTTACGTTTAGTAAAAAAAATACGAGCTTACGGAATATCGGACCAGGTTTGTGACTGGATTCAGGATTTCCTAGAACAAAGAACACAACATGTCATTCTTAACGGTTCAAAATCTGCAGATGTAGAGGTAATTTCGGGAGTACCGCAGGGAAGCGTGATAGGACCTTTATTGTTTACAATATACATAAATGACTTAGTTGACAACATCGGTAGCTCCGTGAGGCTATTTGCAGATGACACGGTTGTCTACAAGAAAGTAGCAACATCAGAAGACTCGTACGTACTCCAGGAGGACCTGCAGAGGATTAATGCATGGTGCGACAGCTGGCAGCTTTCCCTAAACGTAGATAAATGTAATATAATGCGCATACATAGGGGCAGAAATCCATTCCAGTACGATTATGCCATAGGTGGTAAATCATTGGAAGCGGTAACGACCGTAAAATACTTAGGAGTCACTATCCGGAGCGATCTGAAGTGGAATGATCACATAAAACAAATAGTGGGAAAAGCAGGCGCCAGGTTGAGATTCATAGGAAGAATTCTAAGAAAATGTGACTCATCGACGAAAGAAGTAGCTTACAAAACGCTTGTTCGTCCGATTCTTGAGTATTGCTCATCAGTATGGGACCCTTACCAGGTTGGATTAATAGAAGAGATAGACATGATCCAGCGAAAAGCAGCGCGATTCGTCATGGGGACATTTAGTCAGCGCGAGAGCGTTACGGAGATGCTGAACAAGCTCCAGTGGCGGACACTTCAAGAAAGGCGTTACGCAATACGGAGAGGTTTATTATCGAAATTACGAGAGAGCACATTCCGGGAAGAGATGGGCAACATATTACTACCGCCCACATATATCTCGCGTAATGATCACAACGAAAAGATCCGAGAAATTAGAGCAAATACGGAGACTTACAAGCAGTCGTTCTTCCCACGCACAATTCGTGAATGGAACAGGGAAGGGGGGATCAGATAGTGGTACAATAAGTACCCTCCGCCACACACCGTAAGGTGGCTCGCGGAGTATAGATGTAGATGTAGATGTAGATATTAAATGTTACTGAGAAGCCGGAAAGGACAGTTACCAGGAACACTTGGCATACCAGATGAATTTATCTCATTTGTTGGGAAACATTGAATGTAGAGCGAATTAATATATTCAATACTGCATGAAATATCCAACAGGTTCCTACAAACTTCCACAATGGACTCAAAGGATTGATACCTGAGAAACGCCCGCCAACAAGCATCGAATCCCTTAGACCGATAACCTTGATGATCGCGAACTACAGAACACTAGCTCCAGCACTAAAGGCAAGATTTAGGGACATAATGAGAAACGTGATAGGAGATTACCAGACGTGAGCAGTTCCTTAACGCAGTATAACCGACATTGTGGGTGATTACCGTGACATGACAGTCATCACGGATATCTGTAGAATAAGGGGTTCTGTAATACTTACTGATTGCTCGAAAGCTTCCGACCGGATCTCCCACAGTTTTCTTTTGAAAGCAAATTCTATCAACTTGTCAGATTCATTTTGCAAGCAGCTCAGTCCAAAATCATGGTCGATTGGTAACTATCTGTGCCATTCGCTAGAAAGCGGTCAGTCCGTCATGGTTGCCCCCTATCAATTGCCCTATCCACAATTGCGGTCGAGTCTCTCGTAAGGAAGCTGAACACATCACATACAGGCTTGACCTAAGAAATAAAATCGTATGCCGATCATTTTCAGATCGTCTGAGCATATTTGTGTCGACAGGAGATAGCACACGCAAAACATTTACTGAAAAAAGGTACAAAGTCAAGACCTAGATCTGGTGTCAGATGTATAAAGGATTCAGACTACCAACTGGCGATCGATGCTGAACAAAGTTAGGGCCATCATACAACTATATTCCAACCGAAATCTTCATATGATCCATGGAGTAAAACTTGTGAACGCGCTGATCTTATAGAAAGTTTATTCCGTTTTGCCAATACCAGCGCCAAAAGCCAAAAGTCTACTATCAGCGATTGCATACATCCTATGCCGTGGGAATATTTTAAAGGTAAAATACGGGACACTAATGTTACCGTTTGAAGAAGATGGGATCGGATTAATAGATACTGACGACAAGTGCGAACCGTGACTAGTGCACAGTCTCCTGCAAAGATCTAAATTCAGCCTACCAGCCAGCCAGAAAGCTGAGTAGCACCGGTCAGTAATGGCAAAATACATTCAGAGCACATCTGTCTTCGAGGCCTCATAGTCGAGAACAGCGACGTAGCCCAGGAAGAGAAAATGTACAATGCAAAGTAACAGTATCAACATATTAAGGAACATTCAATTCATAACGGAATGCAAACTAAATATTGTCATGTCAATTGGCCTAGGGTGTGGGAGAAAATACAGCAAACGGCTTACATCAGAACTTAGAACAGAATGGTAAGAAGTTGTTAACGAAACGATTCTAGTGCGCCCAAAGCTACTATGTCCATCTTACGGACTAACCGAATTCTGATAGGCGTAATAAAGAGGATACACTTACATACCGGTTTACACGTAACCAAGCACGCGAAACGTTATACATATCGCTGCATAAAGTCCCATTCCTCGCACATCCTCTTTACCACGCCGTGTTCCGGTGCCTTGGTGCTGCGACGCAATTCGCCCTCGAAGGCGTGCTCTCCACGTTTTTAACCATCATCCTACGACGGAAAAATGCATTTTGATCGTATGGGCCAACCTCCGATGGCTATCTGGAACTAAGATCCGCCGCGCGGGATTAGACAAGCGGTCTGAGGCGCGGCAGTCATGGACTGTGCGGCTGGTCCCGGCGGAGGTTCGAGTCCTCCCTCGGGCTTGGGTGTCTGTGTTTGTCCTTAGGATAATTTAGGTTAAGTAGTCGGTAACCTTAGGGACTGATGACCTTAGCAGTTAAGTTCCATAAGATTTCACACAAATTTGAATATTTGGTTTTTGACTAAGATCCATTCTCCAATTTCCTGCCTGACAGTACTAGACTATGTCACAGTGGCTCCTATTGATATCTCCAACATTTTGGGCCGCCATTTTGAAGAGATTGTGAACCACTCCTACTATCATCCTGCCTTCCTCCATCGGAAATGAGCGGAGGAGGCTCGGGCGATACCCTTCTCTTCTCAGAATGGTGAGTGGTACAGTGCCGCTTTTATTATCAGGGAGCCAGATCGTGCTCTCACTGCATCCCGATCCTTCCCCCCATGGTCAGACGAGGTTCACGTTCAGATGTTGCAGCACTTTTCTCTTGCGGGCAAGCACTTTCTCCTTTATACATACAACCGCACCTGGACAGAGGGCACGTACCCCAGACGCTGTCGTGAAGCCACTGTCATACCCATACCTAATTCCGGTAAGGACAAACACCTTCCTTCTAGCTACGGCCCCATTTCTCTCACCATCTGTATTTGCAAGGTAATGGAACGTATGATTCATGCCCAGCTTGTATGGTGGCTCGAGTATCGCCATTTACTAACCACTACAGAGTGTGCACTTCGAGCGCGCCGTGCTGCAGTTGACCATCTCATCACTTTGTCTACTCATGTCATGAATGGTATTCTGCAGAAGTCCCAGACTGTGGCCATATATTTAGATTTGCAGAAAGTCTACGATACCTACTGGAGGACTGGTATCCTCTGTACATGTGAGGCTTCCGTGGTCGCATGCCCCGATTCCTCGACAAAATTTTAAAAGAACGAGTTTCCAACGTACGTGAGGGTTCTGCCTTGTCGGACATCTTTATATAGGATAATGGTGCGCCTCAGGGTTCCGTCCTGACCGTCGTGCTCTTTCCTTTCGCCATTAATCCGATAATGACCTGTTTCCCGCCGGGCACTTCCGGCTCCCTTTTCGGTGACGATTTTGCCATCTATTGCAGTTCGGACTTGTGTCATTGAGCGGCGACTTCAGTGACGTCTCGATCGACATACTCATGGAGCATCAACAATGGCTTTCGTTTATCCACTGACGAAACGATTTGTATGAAATTCTGGCGGCGTAATTGGTTTCTTCCACCATCTTTACATCTTGGGCCTTTTGCTCTTCCGTTCGTTGGAACTACGAAATTCCAGGGGCTCATACTCGATAGGAAACTTTCTTGGTACTTCCACGTGTCTTACCTGCAGTCCACTATATGCAGTCCTTCAGTGTCGTATATTTCCTGTGGAGCAGATCGAACTAACCTCCTCCGTTTGTACCGGTCCCTTGTCCTTTGGAAACTAAGCTATGGATGTTTCGTTAATGCATCTCCACGTCGGTCCCTCTTACGCCGTCCCAGCACTACCCACCATCGTGGCATCCGTTTGTGCACTCGCGCATTTTACACTAGCCTGAGAGTCAGTAAGCAGAAGCTGCCGAACTACAGCTGTCATACCGCCGTGACTTTCTCCTCAGCAGATACGCATTCCGTTTGTCTGCACGCGTGGCCTCCTTCTTCGATGACTCCTTTTATCGCCAGTATGGGGCGCGTCCCTCTTCTCTGTAACCTCCCGGAGTTCGCTTTCGGCTCTTGTTCCGGAAGATTAACTATACGCTACCTGCCATTTTCACAACGGGTGTGAACCCTTCCCTGCCTTGGTTTCGTACGGCGGCCAGTGTTCATCTTGACCTTCATTCGCTTTGTAAGGACGCCATTCCAACCTCGCTCTGTTGCCTTCAGTTTCACGACCTTGACACGGAACTTCGCGACAGTATCTTTGTCAACACTGATGGCTCTCGGACTAACTGCGGCGTTGGGTGTGCCTTCGTCATTGGCACCGACGTTTCTCCGTATCGGCTTCTGCAACACCGAACAGTTTTTACAGCAGAATTCTTCACCCTGTATCATGCCACGCAGTACATTCACCGTCATCTGCTCCGACTGTCTCAGTGTCCTTCAAAGCGTCTGTGCGCTGTACACCGCCCATCCCTTAGTGCAACGGGTCCAGGAAAGCTGTCATTTTCTCACTCTTGATGGAGCCACTGCGATGTTTATGTGGGTTCCTGGTTACATCGATCTGAGTGGAGAAGGGGCCGGTGATGCTTCTTCCAAGGCTGCAGTCCTCGTACCTCAACCCGCCAGTTCCTACATTCCGTCCGATAATATATGTGTTGCCGTCTGTCAGCAGGTGGTGTCACTTTGGCATCACCACTGGTCCTCCCTTAATGGGAAAGAGCTCCCGGTTATTAATCCTCTCCCAGCGTTTTGGACGACGTCTTTCTGTCCCTCTCGCCGCGAGGAGATAATTTTAGCTAGGTTTCGTATCGGGAAATGTGTTTTTAGCTACATCAATCTGTTAAGTGGTGCTCTCCCATCACTTTGTGCTCATTGCGTTCAAACTTTGACGTTCCGCCGTTTCCTGAAGGAAGGCGGTATTTTTAACCATTTACGTTCTCGTCTGTGTTTTCCGTCTGAGTTATTGGTTGTTTTAGCTAACGAGGTCCGAGCTGTCGACTGAGTTTTACTTTTTATCCATTGTAGCAATATGGTGAAAGATATTTAATTTTTATTTCATGAGCCCCGTTTGTCTATGGCGTATTTTATAATTTCCTGTTTTTCGCTGTCTTCTCTTCCATCGATTGGAATTAACGTGTAGTCGATTTTAACTCCTGTCTCTGTCTTCGTATTCTACAGTTCTGACATAGGAGCGTATGACCCTAGTTGTTTTTTCGCCCTAAAGCAAAACAAAACAAAACAACCACGCGAAATCTTGGAATGGACTCAACAAAATCATGCATCACTATTGCGGGCGGCACCGGAGTATGTCAAGCTACAAAAAGTAATGAAGACAGACTAAAAGCGATACCCCGACGCCTATCTGGTCAATTCTTGCACTGCATGACATCAGAAGCACCGAGTTTAACGGAATTAAACGGGCAACATTGGACCATGAAATCCAGAACAAGCGAGCCTATCGAAACAGTTATGCAAATACGCAAGAGCGTGGTATCCCTGCACCTGAGATATTGAGACCAGTGTATACATTGCTTCGTACTCTCCTTTTACTTTATAATAAGATTAATACACTCAGGCATTATGTTATTTGTATTTGAAATGCACCTTACGATCCCGAAGTCGGATACAGATAGTCGAAAGAAAATATTCTGTAACTAAGGAGAAGAAATTTATTTAATTTATTTCTCTAATTTTCGTGACAAAGAAACAAGAACCTCAGTTTCTGTAGTGATTGCATTTAGGCAAAATATCAAATTTATTCGCATTTGTGAAGAAGAATACGTTTCATTTCTAGAGGAAAAATCGACGTGAAGGATTTCAGGAGATTTCTTTACATTTTAAGGATGAAGGAATATACAACCATCAAAAGGGACCTTACTACATTATTACTTTTCTCTTTTAGTTCCACGAAATGGAAAATTTTCCCTATCGTTTACTTCACAATTAAGAAGAAACTTAATTTAAGTAAACAACGAAGGATAAACAGGTTGCCACATCACATGAAACACTTACGTTAGTTAATTTCAAAAATGGTTCAAATGGCTCTGTGCACTATGCGACTTAACTTCTGAGGTCATCAGTCGCCTAGAACTTAGAACTAATTAAACCTAACTAACCTAAGGACATCACACACATCCATGCCCGAGGCAGGACTCGAACCTGCGACCGTAGCGGTCACTCGGCTCCAGACTGTAGCGCTCAGAACCGCACGGCCACTCCGGCCGGCTTAGTTAAATTCTTTCGTTTTCGGGAGCATGATTATATTTTAACAGACAAGATAAAAGCCAGACAGAGAAGGCAACTAAATGTGAACAAATGGAAAGGATATAAGGAGAGGGAAGGAGTTTAAAAAGAAAGCGTATAGCGTCTTTCACTACTAATCAAAACATCTCGAGACCGGGGTTCGCACCTCCGAACTGCACCAATACTGCATAAAATTCAACAACAATGGCGGGTGAAGACTTCCTGCACAATAAAGGGCAAATGAGTGCACAGTGGTTCAGGGCACCCTTTGGCCTTTGAAGTGGCAAACTGCTCCCCAAGAGGTGGAATAATCAGCAATGAACAACGACATGAGGATGCAGAAGGCAATGGAAAACATTGCATTAAAGACACATAGCATGTATCCACAAGACATGTGGCCTATAATTGAAAAGAGAGCAGAACATGTAAACTGTAATTGAAAAAGTTCCATGATGATCTTTCCACTGGCAAAAGAATTCGGACTCGTCCCTGGGGTGGGCACTGCAGAGTGGGAGGTGACCACGAGAAGAAGACTGAATAGCTAAAGATGGTATAACATTCTACGAGTCAGAGAATGGAATTTCAGAAGTTTGAACGTAATAGGGAAGCCTGAAAATCTGAAAAGGAAAATAGAAAGGCTCAGTACATATATATTGGGGTACAACGAAGTGAAATGGAAAGAAGATTAGGACATACGGTCAGACAATATGAAGTATTGTCAAAAACAGCAGAAAATGTTAAAATCGGGGCAGGCTTCGTTACGAGTAGGAAGGTAGGGCAGATAGTTAGTTACTGTGAACAATCCAATGAGAAGGGCCTTCTCAGGATGTGGATACTGCAATAATAAACATTATAGTGAGCAGTTCAGCTCAAGAGGAGTTGATATATCTAGAAAGGGCAGTGACCAATCTTGGACAGACAGACTCTAGTACAACGATGGTGATTGCGAAGAAATTCACTTGATCGACGAAGAAAGGAAGTAAAATAATATTCAGTGAAATACTGCAGTATAACAATGTAAATCGCTTAGGAAATACAGGACAGGCAAGGGGAAAGGATGCAAGGAAAATGTTGAGAAATCGAAAATGAAATTATGTTCAGGAGGACTGATTCAGCATTTAGAAAAGTCAAAACAGCCATCGGTTAAATTAAAAACAAGGGTGATAACATTAAGAGTGAAATAGGAATTCCACTGTTAAACTCTGATGAAAGAGCAGGTTAGTGGGTAGAGTACACTGAAGGCCTCTATGACGGGGAAGACTTGTTGATTACGTGTTAGCAGTTAGAGATGACATAGCGCATCCGGTATCAACGTCTGATTTTAAATGAGCTCTGGAAGATCTGAGATTAAATGAGGCAGAAGGAATAGATAACGTTCCATCAAAATTAATAAATTTATTAGTAAAATTTGCAACCAAACGATTGTTCAAGCTGGCTCTTAGCATCTCCATTTGACTTCTTGCGGAGTGGTTGACCCAATCACGGAAGAATAGGTCTGACGAATTTCAAATATGCGTGCCTCTTGAACAGCAGCTCCTTTTTCTTACCCTCTCATGAAATGTGGCGAGATTTTTTGTATCCAGCATCAGAAACGGCTCGATTATGGTCTGATATTAAGTTCTCTCCCATGCTAATATGTATGTCATCCCTTCTCAGTAATGATCCACCAGTTTTACGTAATTCAGCCTTGATGATAAGTATATTTTTATAACTTAGGTGGAAGCTTACATCAGTGTAGGTGAGGTAGCTTTACTTATGAGAGTTGGTAGCACGGAGAATTTTACCTTTATTTTGAAGATCTTCTAATATGTAACGCCTTTCACGTGGTTTTACCTTAAAAATAGATTATAAAATCCTATCATTCCTCGGCATCTTACATCATAAATGATTAAATAATCTCCATTGACATTTACCGGTGAATCACCAATCATCCACACTCTTTCTCTTAGTTCAAATCTGATACCATATACTGTATCACCTGTTATGTCTTTTGGTTCAACGGTGTTGATCCTCTGTCTCTTCTCCTCCATCATCATCCTCCATACTGCATATATCTTATTTTTCTGCTTTCTTAAATACATTTTTTTTTGTTTCCCCTTGGTCTGTCTTCTTTCGGTATAAGCATCCCAAACTCACACGCCGTTGAGAAACGAGTTTAAAAACATTTTACAGTACAGACCCTGGAGCTTCGGCTAGTCTTTCTTGAAACAATGATAGCTTTCTGCGGGTATCTTCACAGGTTTCAACATCTGTTTCTTAAGACTACTCCTTCGTCCAGTCGAATTGGGAGATATGCAAACAACTGCAGTGCTCAGTCACATCTGAAACGATTACGAGCAAATGTTTCAATTTCCACCACTCCTTACAGCGTCAGGCGTGAAGTGTTACTCGGTCAAATTTAGTATTCACTCCCCAGAGGGATGTTAGATACCGGAGAGGGAAAGCTGCATTCACCCCGTAGCATATTATAATTCATTCCTACAGAGCATTTTCATTCAGACATACTTGTCTGCTGTAGAGCCAAAGCTTTAGTACATGTAACGAAATTTTTTCGCCGATGGCAAAGTTTTCGACGTCAGCTGTATAAGGAATAGATATACAACGTAATTGTAACAAATGAAAATTTGTACTAAACTCATATTTCCCGCTCATCAAGAGCAATTACCTTAACCACTTCGGCTGTCCATGCGTACTTCCAAGGCCGATGCAAATATCCATATGTCACACACAACGTCTATGTTCCCTGATTCTCGCACATTATGTAATTCCCGTAACATGGAGAATGAGACTACAAGGTATTCAGTCAGTGTTATTATCTTCGTTTCTGCCTGTTGAGGCTTATATGGATTTATTTGTATTATGTCTGTTCCTTCGGATATACATGTCTGAGGGAACAGACATTGCTGACGTGCCGCGGCTGTAGTAAATATTACGAAATTTATTCACTGATGGCAAATTTTTTGACTACGTGTAGATATACTACTTATTTGTGACACAGACGGGGACTCGAACCCGGATTCCCCGCTTCTCAGTACCTAATAAAGCTGACGTCAAAAAATTCCCCAACAACGAATAAACTTTGTAACATATTGTAATGTTATTGCCTGGACGCGTTGTGCGTTAACATCTAGATGTCAACCGTTATGCGTTAGGCTACACGTGCTTTTTGCAATCAATCGCATTGGTGTTTCTTTGTGACGAGAAGGAAAGTCACATTTTCTTCCTAAGCTCGACCCAATTCGTTTACACTCTTCAGTCTGCCTCACTGCGTGCTAGTCGGTATTACATATTTCTTAGCAACTTTCCTAATCAATAAACCTGCAGCAACAGACTGTTTTGCCTTTTTCAAATCTTCTGCACTTAGTTCACTACCCATCTGAAACCAAGAAATTGGGGTTAATGCCAACTTTCACTCAATAACAAGTAAGTGTTACAAAAGTACGGCTTACATAGTTGTTCTATATAGTCTATAGTCTGAGACAACTGATCTGTGCTACAACTTTCACAAAAAAGTGTTTCAAATGGCTCTGAGCACTATGGGACTTAACATCTGAGGTCATCAGTCCCCTAGAACTTAGAACTACTTAAACCTAACTAACCTAAGGACATCACACACATCCATGCCCGAGGCAGAATTCGAACCTGCGATCGTAGCAGTCGCGCGGTTCCGGACTGAAGCGCCTAGAACCGCTCGGCCACATCGGCCGGCTCAACTTTTACACTATAGAATTTCAAACAACAACTGATATGATACCTCTCACTCTCCCTCTTAAATACTGAAAGCGTTTGTGCTCTTCGTCGCTAATGACATTGCGGGTGACATTATTTTTCCAAATACGCCACTACCTTATGTAACTTTCTTGATATCACAACAAATGTATGCAGTCATTGTCTCTCTCGGATTTCATGTGGCTTATGTAAATAGTGAACTTTTGAAACTGGGTTCAGCCCACTGACCACGACATTTTTTTAAAAGAATGCACATACACATACGGGAGTTTGTGAGAGGGGAATACCCTCTGGAAATCTCGTTCGATAATAAAAATAAATAGTGACATTTCAAAACTGGTTTATTTTTTAACGTGGAATGTCTAATTTGCTTCTAGAAAGAGAGGCTGGAGGCTACTGCAATTGCGAGATAATTTGCATCAAAACTGTGGGAACAACTCTCAACAGGTCTCTTTCTTGTATCAGCTTGCTTAGGTACATCTGTTTCTTTACGCTCTGAAACTAGCGCTTCTCGGAATCTGACTGCACGATCTCTAATTCGGCAAACGAGATAAATCTCTGCTGACTCAGAAGGGAGGCGAGTGTATAAAAAGAAAAGCATCAACTCGCAGAAGTCATTCCTGCTGGGTATTCAGAGCTGTGAACATGTACCGCGACACTCAGCGTTTGTTGAGAGAAGAAGTATTTCTTAGAAATCCGATCGAGCAGATGCAAGGAGAAATGGAGTCTGTTTTCCAGACATTTTTCTCATTTGTGCATGCATGCTTATTCCGATGTTCCAGTACCTACACTACGATTGTTCGAGCATCTAGGAAAATGATGTGCAAGAAGAATCTGCATAGCATCAACTAATCCTTATAGACATCGTCATCATCGTCATTAGTGTCACCTTGAGACCAATTAATGCAACACTTTATACATAATTTTAAATGATGAGTGAGTCGTTTACGAAACATTTTAAAACGAGTGATAGTAGTCCAGAAATGTAAAATTGCTCCTTACCACTCCCAAACCAGATTCCTACGACCTCAAAAGGGCCCGTAAGAGTTCAGCTTTTAGAAATTGAATATTTAATGTCATAATAGTCAATTATAACATGTTAGAAGATCCCAAACAATGACCTGCCGTATGTCTCTAGTTTTTCGTAAAAGAGTGCAACAGCTGAAACGCACAGTTAAGATGGACGTCTCACTAACCTCTAGTTTCCTTTTGCGCAAATCACGTGAGATTAGGGGAATGTATATGAACACAAAGAACACACCTCTGTAGCCCTCTGATGTCGTCAGAGAATGGATTACGAATGGGTAACTCTGGTATGTATGATAGAAGATAAAAATTCCGAGTTGTATTGCTGAATATTACGAGACATCTCTGTAGCAGGCATGCGAATCTATTAATGTGGAAGGGTGCTAATAATACAAATGTACGTAATTTTTATTCCATGAAAAACTTTTCGAAGCACTTGTAGAGTAGCATTAACGATCATCATCATTCAAATGTTGTAGGCGAACTCCGCCTGTCTTGTTCTTATTATAAGGAAATGTGACATGCACGCCATCAGTCTTCTGACTGAGATGCTGCATCTCAAATTCTTAGATTCTCTGTGAAACTTTTGTATGTTAGAACATAGTATGGGAAAAATTTTTATAATATAAGATTTTATACTTACATGCTCTACTGAAAGACCACAAACTGTTGAGGATCGACAGCTGCACGAAAGTATTTGAAATTAATTCACTGGCTTCAAATTCCTTGACATCAGCTGTATTCGGTATAGTTGTAACCAATGACATACGACAATTTGTCCCGGCGAGGACTCCTATTTAGTGTGAACGTTTGCCCAGTCTATTTGGGATATCAGTGCATGCTCCCTGCACTGACCTAAGCTTCCGTATGTCACAATGACTACATCCTTATATCGTGACCTATAACATTCATTATCCACAGCTCGCAACATTCCTCGGATTCCGGTAACAGGGAAACTGAGACAATGAGTAATATTTCTTATATTTTCCAACAACATGGATCAGAAACAAAAAAAAATTCATTTTTTAAAGTTTTTGGTATGCTGAAGACGTAATACCATTTATGTCTGGTACAAACTGTCGTCATACGGACAAACGCAAAAAATTTCACAGATTTTCGCACTGAGGTTGTCACGTGATGTTATCGAAAAAAGCCTTACACATGTGTTCATCGAAATATTCTATCACGATTAAAAATTCATTACGGAGACGTGGAAATTATTCCAGAGGAAAACAACGTAGACCTCCAGGACAGTTATTGCGTAAAGGAATTTCTCCTTTGAGTGGCAATTAAGTTGCAGATCAAACAGTACCATCAGCGCATGCAGAGGTACACTTTTAACTGAAACAGCAAACTGTCTCGAAAAGAGGGCAAAAACAGATAAGTTTGGCTGTGATATCATGACGTTCAGAAATCTATCCTCTTCATTCTTTCAATGCCACAATGACTTCCTCAAGTCTCGTGTTTGCTTTAATACCAGTGAGCTTATTGAATTGTTCGGTGTTTTTAGTAGAATTTGTGCCTTCCACAATGCGATTTTCTTGTTAAATGCATACCAGTCCAATCAGATATAATTTTTTTCTCACCTTGCTATGTCTTACAGTGGGTAGCGTCCACTCATCCGTAAAACTCAATGTCCGCGATCCATTCTGGAGGTACTAATTTAGGTTCTTGCACTTCTTTTCCTTCAATTCTACATTAGCGGAATTTTAACCGAAAGTTAGTTCCAGGCATGCACACTGACTTAACAAACGTACTTTGCAGTGATATATAGAGTCTCTATGCTCTTCGTTCAATTCCATCGAAAACTGTTAACAACTGTCAGTGTGACGTTGCATGTGATTTCAGAAAATTTACTATTCGTATCACATATTTCACCATGTGCTCCACGACAGCAAATTAAGTACAAAGTGCGTCTTGACGTGCAGAACAATGAATACCGTACAAATCGTCTGGGGATCGTTGAGAATTTTGTTCCTTCATCGTCAACTAAACCTCTAAATTCTTTCTGCATGGTGATGTATTGTTATTCTATAGCAAATTGGACTGCATAGTAAATACTGGAAATACTTATCCTTCTCTTTCTTTCCCAGTCATTTTAAAGGCTTGTGACGATAGATTACTAGACCGCTCCTTCATATGCAAACAGCCACTATATCTGTTACCTTCTTTTTCTCGTATACCACAAACAAATACCGAAGGGTATATACCGCTGACGCCACGATTCTGCCGTTATGAAGAACGTCGCCGACAGATAAATGTCGCTCCGCAGCACTAAACGAAATTTTGCTCTGTAGCGAGTACTTCGAAGAAGAGACGAACAAAGCCGAGGCGGATTGATCCTTGGCTGGCACGCGGCTCGCACTTCAGGCTCGCATGCAGCGTGGCACGTCGTCACCAACTCTGATGCAGACAGTGTGACATACCGGAGTTTCGGTCGATTTGAGGAGACTGTATGGATAGCTGAACTGATTATGGTAACCTCTCATGCTAAGCGGGAAATCCAGGTTGGAGTGCCGATCTTGCACAAATTTTTATGTGTCACTACTGGATAGTGGGTTTAGACGTAACACAGCTTACGTCAAGGAATTACGCAGTCAGCGAACTAATTCAGAAATAAAATTTATCTCTGTCCTTTTTGTGTTAACATTCATTTTTGTCATGCCCCTAGTCAGTCGGTAGTCTGTTTCCATACAACAATAGCGAGTGTCTGCGTCTCAGCTGCGCTGTGTCGTATCAGGAGAGCTGGGACGTATGGAGATATCTCTATGGCTGCACTGAGTTTTTCTCTGTTTCGCAACCACGAAAGTATGTTGCACCGACATGCCTTAGAGTGAATGACGAAAACGCGCGAGAGACTGCAGCATTTATACATTTTTGCGAAGAGTTATGAGAAAAGGCATTTAATAATGAGACAGGTGGATAGATTTGGACAAAAACGTATGTGAAACGAGAGTTAGTGAGGTAACATTTTAAATGATATGACAAGACAATGCAGACAGTAATTTCTTGACAAAGTTGTAGCAATTTCTGGGAAAGTAGACAACAACTGGTCATTGAATGCACTTGTGTTAAGAAATTTAGTGTATTCCATATGATATACAGTGTGTGTGTGTGTGTGTGTGTGTGTGTGTGTGTGTGTGTGTGTGTGTACGTGTGTGTTTGTTTTTATGCATGTAATGCATGTCTCTGACAGATATTTTGAGCCAGAGACACGTTCGTTTAGGCAAATAATGAATAATTTTGACATTGAGATTACTTTAATATGTAGCGTGGAACCATTTTTATGCTAGAAACAGGTAATATCTTTGCCTTTCAAGAAAATAATTAGTACCTACGACTTTCAGGTGGAGGTTAAGTAATTCTCTTTACAGTGTATGTGATGTATCATTTTGTATATGATGTATCATTTTAATATTACGCTCTGACTGGCTGGAAACAGGAAGGTTTCTAAATTTTCACAGATCTTGAATCTTTAGTCCGTGCTATGGCTTACTGGAGATAATGAAGGAAAGGAGAGGATGGGGGCAGACGGCTTTTGTTTTTTCATTAACGCAATTGGGTTCTCTTGTAATACAACGTTATTTTGGTTGGAAAGATGAGAAAGAAAGGGTATAAATCACACAATTGTTCTCCTTTCCATCATCTTGAATTCTGAATACTACACTATGATTGGCAGACTGGAAGAGAATCGAACCATTTGAGATGTGGTGCTACTGCAAAATGCTGAAAATTAGGTGGAGTGATAAATAAATAAAGAATATGGAATTTGTCCGCAGAATCGGCAAAGAAAGGAACATATTGAAGACACTGTCATGAAGAAGAGATTGGATGATAGGGCTTTTGTTACGACATGGAGAAATAACCTCTATGTCACAGAAGGGATGTATACAGGGTACAAACTGTAAGGGAAGACAGAGATTAGAATACATCCAATAAATAAATAAATAAAATCCAATAAATGGATAAATAGCACATTCTTTAATTAAGTAAGTGAAAGTGCTGTTCTGAGATGAATAGGTTAGCTTAGGAGAAGCATTCATAGTGAGCCACAGTAAACCATCATAAAACTGGTAACTATATATATATATATATATATATATATATATATATATATATATATATATATATACAGAGAGAGAGAGAGAGAGAGAAGGCCGATGGTTGTAGGGAGGGGGAGCGGGAGAGGCTTTTAAATTATCCTTTAACACATTTGAGCTATTTCCGTCATCTATGATTGACTCAAGCCAAGGACAGGGCAGCAGAGAGGGAGGTTGCGTGTCCTCTGACTGATAACGTCACTGCTAACCGTTATTACGTGATTTGGTCTTCAACCTCGGAGTGACTGAGCTGCCATTCTAAAACGTTGAGTATATTCGGCATGTCACTACTAATGGTAACAAATAACAGTTGCATAATTAAAGCAAGATTAATTAGAAATTCATAGGTTGGTCAACTGATGTAGTGTCGTGAAATTGTCTGTGACTCTCACAATCGGTGATGCAATGGATGTAGAAGCTGTTTGAGAATTGTATTATATATTAAGATACGTGTTTTTTATGTGGCTACAGAAACTGTATGTTACTCTTTTCCTGCAACATCTTAGCAAGTGGAGAGTGTGTGATGCATTTGAGACGGGTCGCGGCTGTCCAACGTCAGGTCACAAACTGTTTCTCCAATGCTATTTATCGTAATTTTTATAACGGTAGGTTAGGATAACTGGGATCGGTTTAAACGGAGTAAATTTAACAGATTCACTTGTTCATTCTAATGTACGAACCTTATAAAACACAGAAATGTTTATTAAGGATATAAAGAAAATTCAGAAGTTGCTCTGAATTTGTATATATTGAATCTTGTTTAGGAGTCTGAAATTAATATTTGTTAGAGGAACAGGTAACATTTTTATAATACAGTGTGGCCTATAGGGGTGTTCTTTGGGGTCGTTGGACAAAGATAAAGTCAAAGTTTATCACAGTATTCATGCCTGCTCTGCTTATCCCATTATCATTTCCTTCTCACGCTACAGTAAGAAGTGTCTGCAAATGAGTGGAATTCAAGATCATCACTGAAAGAAGCAACACCAGGACATGCAGTTTCTCTTTGTAATTGACATGCTGAATAATTAATCCGAATTCAATTGGTATATGAAACAGAGCAGTTGTTGACGTTTTCGATTGTAATTTTAGTGGATAATATTACCATGGTTCTAATTACGATACTGATCTTTGTATCTCACGAGATATTGGTAAAATTATCCAACGCTGCGATATCGAATTCTATTCATGTTATTAAATCTCAAGACATTCCTTTATGTATAATCTTTGGTATGTGCCAGTGCTGAAATATACGGTCAATGTCCTACAGCTCCATGCATTATATTACACAAAAATTATTTGACCTGCATTTCAACAACAGCCTAGATGTCGGATAGTTTGATGTCAGTTGAGGACGTGTAGAGCACAGCGTGATGTTTATGTTGTTGTTGAAGAAGACGAGGAGAGTAGGAAGAGAACGAACCCAGTTTTGGAAAATACCATATTCCCTCGGAATAGCGTCCAAATGGCTACTGAGCTTAACACTGACTAAAGAGGCGCCAGCAGATGTCTTATTAGCTCCCAGTCCATGATACCCAACCCAGGATTTGGCAAAAGTATGACTGCCTGGAGTTTTTCGCCACTCCATCTCCTTCCCATTGCTGGGAAAATGCTGGTGATGAAGGTTTATCCAGCCGGCCGTGGTGGTCGAGTGGTTCTAGACGCTTCATTTCGGAACCGCGCGACTGATACGGCCGCAGGTTCGAATCCTGTCTCGGGCATGGATGTGTGTGATGTCCTTATGTTAGTTAGGTTGAAGTAGTTCTAAGTTCTAGGGGACTGATGACCTCAGATGTTAAGTCCCATAGTGCTCAGAGCCATTTGAACCATTTTTAAGATTTCTCCATGTATTCAAATCAACGATCTCAAGACCGAGTTCCTCATTGTACTTGTGTTGGCTTGTCCGCCACGGACATACGAATATGGTGAAGTACATCTTACATTTTTGAGCATCTGTGTAGATGATGTGTGACCTATGTAATGTAAAACTGAGATAATATAACGGCTGGATGCTAATAGAGTGGCGTTGACTCAAAGATGAAGCATTGGACAACCATGGCGTGTAGCGTACAAGGATAAGCTATGTAATATATTAAAGACTGTTACAGCTGAAGATTGCCAACGAGGAGACGCAGGCCATCAGCAGGGGTAATTGTGCGAACAGATGCCGGAAGGACCGCTACAATTGGACAGCTATCGGGCAGTAAGTTACGACCGGTCAGGTTTAACGGCCTGGAAATAATTCGGAGGGAAGGGTCCCTGCCAGCGGTCACAAAGCCAAGGAGCGCTGTGTCCACGCTAGAGGCGCAGTCACCGTAATTGCGAGTTATCCTAGAACGGATCGAGACTTTAAATATGAGTACAAATGAATGTTGCTCTGGAGTTTGAGGAAACTGGTAAAATAATCATAATTGAAGAAATGGCAGACAGTGTTGAATTAACGCAAGCGCAGCAACTTTTTAGGTGTTTCAGTTCAGGTAATTTTTTTTCTGCTGTGTATAACCTCCTATGACAGCCTGTATATTACAAACTAGACACTTATGTACTTTTGTCTTAATAGGTTGAACTATTTTACAGCAAGTTTGGCGGGTGTGCTTCTATTTCATCAGTAACTGCTTTTGATGCCGCAATAAAAATATTTATATCAATTTTCGGTGGTCACAAGAAAAAAAAAGAAAAGAAATATCTTTGCAGTCTGTATCACACACGTAGGAAATTTCCTTAAGTTTTCTTGTACGCCGACAGGATAAAATATCATTTTAGTTTAACGAGCACTCGTCCTATGAACAATCTGTTAGATTACAAGTACAGACTTCTTCCTCCTCACGGAGATCATTTGCTTCAACGTGGGGCCACATTTAACTCTTGAAAACTACTTTGCTTCGGCTTCACATGCCTCCTACCTTGCAGATTTCTGTTGGGTCACAATGTGACACATTCATTCTACACCTTCTGTGAGCCCAAAAGTTTTTGAATGCTAAATTTATACTCCGTCCTATTTCGTTAACGATATGGAGTTACTGTTAAGTACCTTCATATAGAATTCTATTTAGCAATATCATAATACTCTTAGATTTTAAGTGTAGAATCATATGAAGGTACGAAGTTTTTAAATATAGCAAGAAAGCAGAGAACTTTTTCTGGGTATTCAAGATGGTTTAACGTTATTTTGAATTTCGGTGCAAATACTATGGGATGTTGTTTGTCAATAAAGGATTCCCCTTGTTTTTTGTATAGCTTGTACGGACCTCAACATATTTATGGTATTACGAAGAAATAATTCACTTATTAACCGTTGTATGTCTGTAATAATCCCTTCATTTAGTGGTACAGCTAAATTGACTTTTCCCCGCCTATCACGATTATATAATGTTTCCCATTAACTTTGTAATGCAGGAAAATGTCTGCATGAAGCGAGTGTGGAAGGGCTAGAATTGTGACATTCCGAGCGTCGGGTACGTCCTTTCGGAGAACTCCCACACAAGTTGGATGTGCTGTGTCACTTGTGCCAAATTGCTGGTGTGCGTTCTCACGCTCGTGGACGAGTTTCTGGGCGTCCACACGGCACAGACGCCAGCCAGGATCACGTTTTGTAAGGGCAACAGTGATACATCGTACGGCTACCACAGCACAGATATGAGGTCTCGTGAGCTCATACGTGTCACCACGAACTGTTGCGAACTGGTTATTAGCAGTGGGACTGTGGGCAAGCACATCTCCAGCCCGTCTTCCACTCACCCCACAGCACTGACGTGCACGGAAAGACTGGTGCCGTCAGAGGATCAATTGGAATGACGTGCCGTGATATTCAGCGAAGAAAGCAGATTCTGCCTCATGCAAATGATGAAGGCTCACCACGTAGTAATACGGATGCGCAGCATGGGTCGAAAAAGGCACCTCAGGACTGCATGTGCTGTTGATCTATATATGTAACCATTTCATCTATTCCATATGCACTGTGGCTACTATAAATCTTGAATGAATTTGATACCTCTAAAAGCGTGCACTTCTTTTGTTTTCCAGTTGGGCATATCTGTATGACGTTCGCGCAACACATACCCACATATAATTAACATGTGGCCCTCAGCTAATTAATTTTTGAAAGAGTAAAGCATGTCTATAAAGGAATGTACACGCACCTTGTGGCTTCTCTACAATTATAAGTCAAGACTTGTTGACATGTTCAACATATACTGCAGAGATGTGAGGTGCGCATGTATCAGATTGCTGCCAGAGGGAGGCAACTGGGTACTAGTGGATAGACAAGGAAAGTTAGAGAAGGGGCAATCTGTAAATCTGAAGAAGGAAATGTGTGATGTATTTAACAGTTATCAACATTGAAAAATAAATTCTCTGTGATACAGCAAGATCTACAGGTAGCTGTCCTGTTACCTATGGAACTGAAAAATGACGCAGAATGTCTTTGGTATTTTAGACGAAATGGAGAAGTATGATTACTTAACACCGAATATCGAGTTTTGTGTGCTAGAAAGCTAACAAGAAAAAACTAATGTTATTGTGAGCAACGATAAGAAAGTGGAGTAGACAGAATGCGAAATCACAAGCAGAGGAGTGAACAGTGATATCGTAACCATGTCATCAGTTCTGAAAAGTTCCTTGATCTATGCCTGTGAGAAACTTTTACATCTTCCTTGCCGAAAGTAATTGGTATTACGAGACTGGAAACAACGATTTACAACTACAGAATGGCTTATGTGTTTTATCCCGTTGAAGACTGTGTGAGTCAATTGAATATCAAAAACCATATCCACGACGGACTGCATTTTGCTCTGAGTAGATCTCCCATATGTGATGTAAACTACTGGATAGGTTGCAAAAGGTTAAAAAAAAAAAGACATGCAAACCAGAGCAGTTGGTGAAACGAACTGCTCTGAAAGAAAAATGTAATTTGATAGTGGAATAAAAAGCGAGATTAACAAATCTGTTGAACACTGTTCCGTGAGGTTTCGGGAATGCCGCCGGATAAGGTCGACTTCCAAACACAGTGTTTCGGATGAGAATCATTCACCCATCTTCAAGTGAATATTTTGCACTGGAGATTGCTAGTCCACATCGCTACCTTTATCGTGTCGTTGGTCATAAATTGTTTTATTTCTGAGGAAATGAAATAAATCTTCAGGTCCCATTAGTTAACCAGCTGACAGCTACCATCACGATTCATAAGGGTTTGCGTTAAATTTATCTCCACCGTATCCGTAATAAACAAATCCCAGAAGAATCTCGTCGATGCGAAGATTTCCGTGGCAGAATAATCCATGGAATGTCCTGTGGAGATACATTGCTCAGCCATGGCTGACTTACAGGGCTGCGGAAGGCGAGTGCGTTGATCATGTTCAATGTCTCTTTTACGCAGTGTGCGCCACTACCATGCCACATCGGCAACGTATTCTGTAGAGTCCAGCCTTCCCCAATCCCACATCGTCCTTTGCCGAAAAGAGAAAAGCACACGTCGTGTAGTGGGCGGTAAATTACTTTGGCATTTTTTTTTCTAAACGTTCTGCCTAATTTCGACAAAATGATGCCGACGCAAGGGAGGAACACCCTGGACTTGAACCGCTCCATCTACTCTTGTTCTTGTGGGTGGTCACACTTCTTCTTTCTTAGGCTTTAAGGAGAGAGCACTTGATTCGGCAGAGCTGGACGTCTTGGGCAGACAAAAATTGGATGGATCACTGGGGCATTCCGTTTACCGGAAGCCCATACATACAAAACTATATTTACACGAGTACAGCTGCCACCTCCCACCATAAACTATAGAAATCCTTCGAACTTTGGCGCAATGGGCACATGATGTGTGAGATGGAGACAGCCTTGCAAAGGAGCTGGAACACCTACAATCAATGTTCAAAGATAATGGATGTTCTCCACATCAGATAAGCACAGCTTTAAGGAGTAAGACACATGTCCGCCAACAAGGTCAAGAGGAGAAGGGCCAATTCATGTCCAGAGGGCTTACCCCGAACCTCGACATTTCGTCGAAATTAGGCAAAATCTTAATAAAAACCATGTCGAAGTAATTTTCCGCCCACTTAAGAGAATGGTGTGTACTTCTCGTTTCGGCAAAGGACGGAGCTACGGAAGACTAGGATCTACAGAAGACTTTGCAAGTGTGGCAAAACCTACATTGGTCAGACAACGCAGACAGTGCGTGAAAGATGCATTGATCATGATCACAACACTCATCTTTTGCAGCCCAGTTCGTAAGCCATAGCTGAGCTTTGTATCCACACAGGATATTCCAGAGATTACCTTACCACAGATCGTTTGTAAGTCAGTTATTACGGAGTCAATAGAAATACGTTTAGCGCAAGGCGCAACATCTTACGAATCGTGATGGCTTCTTTCAGCTGGATAAGACGTGGGAAACGGTGATTTCTTTGATTCCGTCAGAAATAAAACGTTTTGTTACCAATGACACGGCTAGTGACATTTAATTTTGTTTTTTAACATCTGAATTTTAAACTCTGCTAGTGTGTATTCCGACAGAGAACGCGTATGTTGTGTTACACTACGCATGTACCTGCGTGTCATAGGTGGAGCAATTGGAGCAATGTTGTAATAGGGCCCGTAACTCGACAGAGGTCGCTCATGTAGCGGATGCCTTTGTGCATGCATCTTCGCACCAGACTAAAAATAAAAAAAAAATGTAAAGGTAGCGAAGTGAACTAGCAATCTCCAGTGCAAAACACTCACTTGAAGATGGCAGAATGGTTGTGGCAATATGTCAACGTTGTCCGGCTTCAGTCCCGAAACTTAATGGAATACTTCTTTCGCTGGGAACATTTCAAGTATTGCTTTGAAAGCTTTACATGGGAAAATCTGGATACTACTGAGTAATTCCGTCCGTAAATAACAACTAAAAGTGGCCGGACATTGGAATGACCGTAAAATACAATGGACCGAGACACGTTTACTACACTATGGGACGTTAAAAAACTGTTTATAAAACTCTATTCCAGTTTTGATCTGCATAGAAAGTGTGATTACGTTGTAACTAAATATGGCTGTCTCAACATTTTGCTTCTAACAACATAAAACTGGTAAAATTAGGTTAAAATACGCAGATTCCTCTATGATAAAGAGTTGGCAACGTATACACAAGAAGATGGGAAACGTCTATGACAGAAGAAAATGAAGCAGACGCCATGCTCAGTAAGTGTTAACGAAACAAAGTGTCATATTAGGTACTTTTCGTAGATATACTATCGTATTACGAAAATATAAAGCTTAAGTGATACACCACGTTAATGGTCTCTCCAAAAGTCAGTATTCTGAGTGTGGTTTACTGTGCTAAAGAGTCAGAAATAATGAAATCGATAGATAAACCTGGTATAGGTCTCATCTTGTAGTTAGTTCTTGATATCATTTGGTAGACGAGTACGAAAACGAAAGGAGATAAGCTATAACTTCTTAGACCTTGGCACCTTCATTTCGGCGGATAGATATCACTATCATCTACAGTATGGCCACCATAGGCCGTATCTGTTCAAACATGAAGTTTCCTCGGATCTTTCGTGAAGTACGGCAAATATAAAGCCAGCCAGAAATGTCAGTTATTTTTATCAGCTTATAACATGATGCATTATCTTCTTTCTCTCCTTAAAATGTTGCTTAGTATGGTGAAGTATTATTTGAAAACTTCTAAATCGTCAATAGATGGACATGCAATCCTTGTATCACCAGTAGCATAGCCTGGAGTAGGCCTAAGGTCGAAGTAATTAAAAGCTTTATTAGCCAGTCAACAACGCTATTTATGTTTATCTGGTGTAAGACATGGTGATTATCTTCTTCAGCCGAAAATAGTACTTGCCAAGGTGAAGCGTTACTACTTTCATAGCATTTTACGAAAAAGTAGTATATAATAGAAACATGCATTTTAAGTGATACACTGCATTAAAGATTCCCCAATCTTGGGAATTATGGGTAATATATATATATATATATATATATATATATATATATATATATATATATATATATATATACATGGTGTTTCAAAAATGACCGGTATATTTGAAATGGCAATAAAAACTAAACGAGCAGCGATAGAAATACACCGTTTGTTGCAATATGCTTGGGACAACAGTACATTTTCAGGCAGACAAACTTTCGAAATTACAGTAGTTACAATTTTAGAAGTTCCCGTTACAAACACCTAATTCTTGTAGAGGGCGATGCGTACATGATGTTTAGAAAAAGAACCAATGTCCGGAAACGTACCGTTTCCGTTCTACGACGATTTCAATTCAGATGATTCAGATGTTTAAGTCGCTCACTCCTGCTTGAGGAACTGAATTAGGCTTGACACAGTGCAATTATTAGGTAACCAATCGAGAGGAAACATAACAGACATCCGTCTCTCACCTAAGCAATTTATCTGTATTAATACTTAAACATAACGTTCTGTATGTACAGTACACTGAGTTTTCGTTTCTTCTGGAATAATGTAAACACGTAACATTTACGTGTAATAGAACAAATATGCTTAAGTGATAAATGGATGTTTAGTTATGTTTCCATTCGAGGTATTACTAATAATTGTACTACGCCCCGCCTAATCCATTTCATCAAGCAGAAGTGGATGAGTTACATATCTGAATTGAAACTGTTATGGAACTGAAATGATACGTTTCCAGACATGGGTTCCTGTTCAGAGTAGTACGTCCGCAGTCCGCCTCTACAAATGGTGCAAGTTTGTAGCGGGAATTTCCGATATTCCTGTATACATCTGTGTGTGTGTGTGTGTGTGTGTGTGTTGGCCTCGGCGCTCACTGATTCTCCAGGCTGGTCTATTAAAAGAAGCTAAGTTTCAACAAGGCGAATCACAATGTTCGAGGTTTCTACGTGCTATAGTATCTTGCAACAACTGGAGATTAACAACTTTGATAGTTTTATGCAGCCGTTATTTTATGCTTTGTAAAAAGTGAACTGACATGCGCTCTTTTCTTTTACCCGGAACTACTGGTTGCGTGGGTATTCTCAGTAAATATGAGGAGAGCAGATAATTCCGC
Source organism: Schistocerca serialis cubense (assembly GCF_023864345.2). NCBI lineage: Eukaryota > Metazoa > Arthropoda > Insecta > Orthoptera > Acrididae > Schistocerca > Schistocerca serialis. The sequence goes on from NC_064641.1 coordinate 618,481,690, forward strand.
AGCGTATTTCATATGAAGTACAATAAAATCTAGGTCTCATCGTGATGCTTCGTTTGCCTTTTTAAAACCAGGGATGCTTATTTTAATACCTCCCATTGGTCATTCTGCGCTGTGTGGGATGATCATAATCTCACCCAAAATACGATTTTATTACGGAATTAAATTTTTCGGCTTCCTGTCCACTGTCTTCTCCTTCAACAGTAAACTGATCCGCTAGAGACTGGATGTACAGTTTTGTCCCGTTTATGTTCTTTGCGGACCACCAGAAGCTATTCGAATTCTTTTACAGATGATTCGTCAGGACGTGGCTGGAAAATCTTGTATGCTGCTCTCATAACTCTTCTTACGGACGTGTTAATGGACTTTTAGTCTTTATCAGTTCATCTATATCCTGTTTTGAGGATGTAATGTAGCAGTCTTTCACTGTTACCTTTAAACCAAAGTACTCCTTTGATTTATCTAGAACGCGATTTGTGAACCTGTGCTTTAATCACAGCACTTCTGTATTTGTCGACTGTGTGCTAACTGATGTCAGTTCAGATTGGTTATATGTGACGGCGAATTTCTTCAGCCTTTGTTTATTACATTTTTTTCTCTCTTTCTTTGCGTTTGCTGACCATCGTTCCTGTAGTTACAACATAATCGTTAATCCCCGTATTCTGAGGACACTCGAGAAGAGGATATTTGAGGCTTAGAGGTCTAAGGTTATTCTGTGATCATGCGTTCAGTGTTATCCCACGTAACTATTTATCCTTACCACAGGTAAAATCCGAGTAATTACCCTAATGGCCTCAATGCTAATTTAAAGTCGTCCATTCTGCTACTGTATGCTTTAGATAAGATGCCTCTTGAAATTTTGGTTTTACCAAGAATCTATTTGATTAACGATTAATCCGAGTTCTCCGACGCTCTTTTCAATTGTTAACAGTAGGATTTATTTAGAACTTCGATGTAGACAATGTTTCTTCTCGTTGCCATGAAAAATCCATCTGTTATGAGTCTAATGTACCACTGCGATATACATTTGCATGTTGAGTGATCACGAAACTCTGCCATAGCCCGTCCCAAGCCTGGCAGAGAAAGGCGAGGAGAGAGGAGTAATACCTCGTTGAAAACCTTCTATTCAAATGGCACGTATGTTGCTACTTCGTGAGGGTCTCTTCGCCGTCTACGGTGATGACTTCAACGACAACGAAGACGGACATGGAGACCATGGGAACGGCGAAGCGCCGGCCGGCGTGGCCGTGCGGTTCTAAGCGCGTCAGTTTGGAACCGCGTGACCGCTACGGTCGCAGGTTCGAATCCTGCCTCGGGCATGGATGTGTGTGATGTCCTTAGGTTAGTTAGGTTTAAGTAGTTCTAAGTTCTAGGGGACTGAAGACCTCAGTAGTTAAGTCCCATAGTGCTCAGAGACCCAACGGCGAAGCTGGCGCATGAGCCAATCCTGTGTTTTTGCCCCTACGGCAAAAGGGACGGAAGAGAAACCTCTTTTTTGTGGTCCTCAACGATCGTGGAGACGGATAAGGTCATGGACTGGCTGTGAAGGCGTAACTTAGTGGCATTTCAAGCATGTTGCAGTCTGATGCTGTTGCGGTCGTAGTGTTTGGGTCAGTCCTTGCAATCTGAGATCCACTTTGAACAACATCCCGCCTGTGGCACTTCTTACTACTGCCAGAGATTCAACTCATGTCCAGTGGCAATGGGATGGTGGAGGTAGGTTTTCGGGTGAAACTGGAAGCCTCTATTTCGGACCTGCACATGACAACGATTTGTGATGGTCGTCCTTCTGAGACCTCGTGAGCTCTCAAGAACTCCGTCATGCGTCTGTGTTTGGGGAAGTCTCTTTAGGACCACTGCTGCCCACCCTGAAGGGGAAGGCCCTAGAAAATGTGGCTAAACGTCGACAGCCACGCACTCAGCCAGCTGAAAGGCCGCACCCATCTGGTGAGACTTCATGAACTGGAAAAGCGAAGATTACCAAACCCATAATGATAGGAACGTGGTACGTTCGAAACCTAACTTGATTTGGAAGAAAATAACAGGTCTGAGAGAAGAACAACGTTTGTCATCCAGAGACTTCGTCGAATGAACATTGATACTGCTGCCTTAAGTGAAATAAGATTATCCAGAGGAGGTATGACTACAAAGTCCAGTTCAGGTTACTCGATATTCTGGAAGGGAGGAGATAAGGGAGAGCGCCGCATTCATGATGCTAGATCCGCTGTGAAGACCACATTGTTGAGTGATCATCAGCTAACTCCAACTTCTGTCTGCGAAAGAATTATGTCCAACCGAATCCCGCCGTCTAGCGGTAAATTTATGATTCTCATCTCTTTATTTGCTCCCACCTCAAATGCTTATGTAGAAACTGAAGATCAGTTCTATAACCTGCTGAGCAAAATCATCACCAAAGTGCCACCTCGATAGGAGCTCTTATTACGTGGCGACTGCAGAGCCAGAACTGGTGAAGGTCATCATCTATGGAGCAACGTGATGGGGAACAAGTACTTGGCAACTGCAGCGCTAATAGTCTACCGGTCCTTGGTTAATGTGCTGAATATGAGCTCTTTATTTCCAACATCCAGTTCCACCTGCATAACGGCTACAAGACCACTAGGATGCATGTCCGCTCGAGGCACTGACACGTCCTTGACTATTTAATGACCAGGGAGAGTGATACAGAGGATGTTGTTGTAACCAGGAGAAATCTCGACGACTACTGGACACATCGTTGAGGATCAGTGGACAAAATTCAAAACCATCGTACAATATGCGTTAGATAAGTATGTGGCAAGCAAGATCGTAAGAGATGGAAAAGAGCCACCGTGGTACAACAACCGAGTTAGAAAATTGCTGCGGAAGCAAAGGGAACTTCACAGCCAACATAAACATAGCCAAAGCTTGCAGCCAAAAAATAAAAATAAAAATAAAATTACGCGGAGCGAAATGTAGTGTGAGGAGGGCTATGCGAGAGGCGTTCAATGAATTCGAAAGTAAAGTTCTATGTACCGACTTGGCAGAAAATCCTAAGAAATTTTGGTCTTATGTCAAAGCGGTAGGTGGATCAAAACAAAATGTCCAGAAACTCTGTGACCAAAACTGTACTGAAACAGACGATGGCAGACTAAAGGCCGAAATACTAAATGTCTTTTTCCAAAGCTGTTTCACAGAGGAAGACTACACTGTAGTTCCTCCTCTAGACTGTCGCACAAATGACAAAATAGTAGATATAGAAATAGACGACAGAGGGATAGAGAAACAATTAAAATCGCTCAAAAGTGGAAAGGCCGCTGGACCTGATGGAATACCAGTTCGATTTTACACAGACTACGCGAAGGAACTTGCCCCTCTTCTTGCAGCAGTGTACCGTAGGTCTCTAGAAGAGCGTAGCGTTCCAAAGGATTGGAAAAGGGCACAGGTCATCTCCGTTTTCAAGAAGGGACGTCGAACAGATGTGCACAACTATAGACCTATATCTCTAACGTCTATCAGTTGTAGAATTTAGGAGCACGTATTATGTTCGAGTATAATGACTTTTCTGGAGACTAGAAATCTACTCTGTAGGAATCAGCATGGGTTTCGAAAAAGACGGTCGTGTGAAACCCAGCTCGCGCTATTCGTCCACGAGACTGAGAGGGCCATAGACACGGGTTCACAGGTAGATGCCGTGTTTCTTGACTTCCGCAAGGCGTTCGATACATTTCCCACAGTCGTTTAATGAACAAAGTAAGACCATATGGACTATCAGACCAATTGTATGATTGCATTGAAAAGTTCCTAGATAACAGAACGCAGAATGTCATTCTCAATGGAGAGAAGTCTTCCGAAGTAAGAGTGATTTCAGGTGTGCCGCAGGGGAGTGTCATAGGACCGTTGCTGTTCACAATATCCATAAATGACCTTGTGGATGACATCGGAAGTTTACTGAGGCTTTTTGCAGATGATGCTGTGGTGTATCGAGAGGTTGTAACAATGGAAAATTGTACTGAAATGCAGGAAGATCTGCAGCGAATTGACGCATGGTGCAGGGAATGGCAAGTGAATCTCAATGTAGACATGTGTAATGTGCTGCGAATACATAGAAAGATAGGTCCCTTATCATTTAGCTAAAAAATAGCAGGTCAGCAACTGGAAGCAGTTAGTTTCATAAATTATCTGGGAGTACGCATTAGGAGTGATTTAAAATGGAATGATCATATAAAGTTGATCGTCGGTAAAGCAGATGCCAGACTGAGATTCATTGGAAGAATCCTAAGAAAATGCAATCCGAAAACAAAGGAAGTAGGTTACAGTACGCTTGTTCGCCCACTGCTTGAATACTACTCAGCTGTGTGATCCGTACCAGATAGAGAAGATCCAACGGAGAGCAGCGCGCTTCGTTACAGGATCATTTAGTAATCGCGAAAGCGTTACGGAGATGATAGATAAACTCCAGTGGAAGACTCTGCAGGAGAGTCGCTCAGTAGCTCGGTACGGGCTTTTGTTAAAGTTTCGAGAACATACCGTCACCGAAGAGTCAAGCACTATATTGCTCCCTCCAACGTATATCTCGCGAAGAGACCATGAGGACAAAATGAGAGAGATTACAGCCCACAGAGAAGCGTACCGACAATCCTTCTTTCCACGAACAATACGAGACTGGAATAGAAGGGAGAACCGATAGAGGTACTCAAGGTACCCTCCGCCACACACCGTCAGGTGGCTTGTGGAGTATGGATGTAGATGTAGATGTAGATCGTAAGCTCCTTTTCTGCGGTTGAGGGTCTCAGTTTATTGCAAACCAAAACCATTCACCCACAGAGTGCCGAGACGGAAATTCGATACTTCTACAATTCAAATTAAATCCGTTGCTGCAGACTGCAGAAACGTAATCTCACACAAGCTTGCTAGTCCTCCAGTTAGCTCTAATAGTGCAAATCAGGAGTGTGCCACACTTAAGAAGGTCATCACTGAATTAGCTAAAGAAGCAATTGTTAGAACTCTGTTACTAATTAAACAATCCAGTTACCGAAAGTTGATTGAAACTGCGGTAACAGCCGTACTAGTAGCGAGCTTACAAGTTGTTCACTTACAGCAGCCAACTCCTCCGTTAATATCTGACCCTAGCGGCTACCTGTAACCATATTCGCTCATGAAATTTGTACATGGCCAAACTTCATGAAAAAATAAAAACAAGTAAATAAAATAATGGAACTAAATACAGTAGCAGACTAATTGCGGGTTTCTTCCATAGACAAGCTCCCTACGCAGTAACATAAGTGAAAGGTAAACCAATACACTTGCTTCCCTTTGGGCATAAAACTATACACTTGTTATTCTTCAGGCAATTAACATAGTAGTTCAATATTTGTTAGATGACAATACATTATTCCTTCGTCTAAAGTTACTATTTATTTCCTGTTATTGGCCAATTTCGTTTGTTTTTCCACTTTCAATTTGTAGAGGCGAAGAACGAGCCGTAATTACATACAACATTACCAAGTAAAATGAAATAAAACACGGTAAAATTCGAGGAAGTGGCGGTCACATCAGAAAATGAATAAATCAAAGACTTTTACTGGCACGAGCGTGATCTAAAAAGCATTCGAGGCTCCAGCAAAGGATAGGCACCTATGCATACAGTTTAATAACTATACGACAACAGCAGCTGAAACTGGAATAGACAGATCGACTCAGTTACCATGAAAAGCAACTTAGTAAAAGGTAAGGCGTGATTCTCGCTGGCGACAACACAGGAACTCCTGTTACAAAAGCAGTAAGTGAAAGGATGACAGGCCGAACGTAGATGACCACCTAGAATGCAGCGAGCTGACCTGCATTTAACTGTAACACAGCAACGATTTTGAGTAACATAGATTAAACAACTATTTACAAGGTGTCCAGAGGTATGTGCCAACATATGTACAAGCTGTAGTCAAGCGAGTCTCGTTTATTTCAGGCCAGTGATCTGTAAGTGCGCAGTGAGTACCCGAAACCGTCCTACCCCTTCCGCTGCTACAGACGTGCTCTCTGCACTCCGTGCTGACAGCAGCTGTGTTGCACCTGCACCGCTCGCCAAATGCTGCTGCTTGTGCTGAAAGACAGCACTCTGCCCGCTACGAAGTACTTGTCATCCAATTACAAGAAAACTATTCAATGAAAAAAATTGGTTGTAGCACTTATTACTGCCTGATATATTCGCTAGACAAAGGACTGAATTTCTTTTCGTTATTTGTCATACTTACTGCAGTGTATCATATTAAGTAAAACATTTCTCAATATTTTGAAGAGTTTGGAGAGGTAAAAACGCATAATATAAACTTCCCGTATGGTTTATTTATGCTCATACTTTGTTGTATATAAAGTATAAATAGAATATTGAAATTTTATTTAAAATTGAGAGCACAAAGATAACTCATTTCATTCTAAAGTCATTGATTTTTATTTCCCGTGCATGATCACATTCAGTGACTCCAGTTCTGTACATATGGAATTGCCAGCCACTACGCAGCCGTAGAGATAGATCATATGACTTATGAGGAGATACTGATCAGAACTGGAGCGAAAAGAAACTTTTGGAACAATTTGACATAAAGTACGTTTCAGCTGCAAGGACACACTCTTAGACATTCTGGGTTCAGCAGTTTACTATTGAAGAGACGTTTGAGGGGTAAAACGTGTATAGAGATGGAGGCCAAGATGTGAGTACAATAAGCAGATTCAAAAGGAGGTAGGTTGTAGTAGCCATTCGAAGATGAAAAGCTTTGCACAAGATAGAGCAGCATGGAGAGCTGCAACAAACCAGCCTTCGGATTGAAGACCACCACCACAACAACAACAATTTCACTTTAATGTAGACGTGAACGACAACATTAGCTTAATGTGCACTCAGATGCTGGTGTTCTTAGCTGTTAGACGATTGCCAGTGTTATGACAGTAGACTCGTACTGGGCGGGGTATCAGTTGCAGTTATTATTTTTAAAATGGTTTTACACCAATTTTAGGCATATCAGATTGCCGTAGGCATTATGTTTGCGGGCGATATACGGATAAATGGATAGCCTGGTGGTTTGTTCTCACGGATGTCAACTAGGTTTCACTGCCTTAGTGCAATGGTAAAATCGTCTCTTCTAATTTTATATTTTTAATATAAATACAGAAAACTGCATCCAGTCGCTTTTTTATTTCACAAACCGGCTTTCTAACCTTTTCAGGATCATCTCCACGTGCGACACAGAAGATCATATGACTATTTCGTAGCGTAATGTTGGCGCTGGCTCCGTGACAAGGAAACGGAAAATGATGTAATTTATCAGTATGATTGAAGTTTATATTTATTATTGTGTACAAAGGGCCGTATTGGATTTGGTGCGTTACTGAAAACAATTCAATGGTGGCTAGATCAAATTAAGTGAGACGACAATGGTACTTATCAAGTAGATGCTAGAGTTTCCTGGACAATGGGTAAGCTGACGACCCAAAAACCTACGGCTTTCTCAAGAGCATGATTCGTTTCCATTGTTCCTATCCATGCCCCTCTCCCCTCCCATTTCCTGTTCAACCACTTATGGTGAATTGATGTTGAGCCTTTAAATAATCAGCTAACGGATCTCAAAAAGTACTACTTCGACATTAATATAGGACGTTTTCGGTTACTAGCCCGAGAAACTACTCGAAGACCACGGGAGTATTGTCAATGGAACTGTAATCAGTGAACCTAGTGATACCGAACACTGTGGATTCAATACTAATGTGTCATGTTATGTTATCCTTATATGGCATCCTTTTCTTCGTCTAGCACTTATGGATTCTAAATAGACGGCCGTTGTGACCGAGCGGCTCTAGGCGCTTCAGTCCGGAACGGCGCTGCTGCTACGGTCGCAGGTTCGAATCCTGGCTCGGGCATGGATGTGTGTGATGTCCTTAGGTTAAGTTAGGTTTAATTAGTTCTAAGTCTACAGGGCTGATGACCTCAGATGTTAAGTTCCATAGTGCTTAGAGCCATTTTAACCATTTGTTTCTAAATGTGGTCTTATCCTTACAGTATGTTCTCCATGTAGTTATTTATATATTCAACAAGTGATGTACAACCTGCTCCACCTGTTCCAGAGCTAAGTTTATTTTTACATATATCTTTCTTTTCACGCTTCAGCGCACCCCGCAAATCCTAAGGTTGTAGCAGATTTGTAATCATTGTTGCCCGTTTCGCCCAGGTAGCTGGGAATGTGTGTAGCACGTCTCGTTGGACTTATTGCAGGTTTTACAAATTAGACAACCCTCTCCCTGGTGTGTTTTAGTTTGTGTTATCACGGGACTAATTTGGTTTTGTAAAAACTAGCTCATAGGAGTATGAAGTGTGGTTAAGATCCTTGCAGATATTTGAAAGACAAACATTGTAACGTCTTCTCCAGAAACATTACATATAGTCCCTCCTACGTTACATGATACAGCAATTCATTATTCGCGTTTCCATTTCATGGCGTATTTCTTGGCTCAACTCGCCAGCAAACTGAGATGTAGAACTTGTTTATTTCGTTATAAGTTAACTGAAAGACGCAGACACACTGTGTTTTGCATCTCTCCAAAAGAATTTGTTGATGCGCATTTGTCATCCGACACAAGCTCTCAATCACAGTTATAGTGTTTGTATTCCGTGCTTCCAAATTTCGATTCTTTCCCTATCCTATGTTTTCAAAAGTGAGTAAATATGTGTGTTAATTTTTTTTTTATTTCATTAATAGTTAGTATGGCAGCACCTTGCTGTCTGTAATAGCCACAGTGTGGCCCATTTGCAGTAAGGTGTCCAGGGAAGCCAAAGCGGTTCGTGGCCCATATGTAGTCATCTGACCATAACTAGTTTAGTGGCGGAAGGGACACCTCAGTTACTTCTGGCCACTTGGAGCATTTCGTTGCTCTGAGACCGTACTTGAACTTTTAATATTGAGAGTTTGGTGAGCGTGATTCGCATATTTAAGTCATATTAGGGACATCGGCTTCAAATGATGCGTTTAAGTCTTCAGGCTATATTAAGTACTTAAATTGATTTACTTTTACAGTTTTAGTTTCAGTATTACGTTTCAAAGTGCATTCAGACAAGGCAATATATTTATTTACAGGTTTTATTAAGTTTATTCTGCTACTGTTTTCTACCAGGAATCGTGGTGTGGTCATGTGTTGTACCAGGAAGTACTGAGATTTCGACATAATGTTTCCCGTTAGTGTGAATCGTTGTGTGATTGTGCTCTCGTAGTCAAGTATTTTAATTCCTTGTTGTAATTTAATTTCTTTTTTGTTTCTTAGCATTTTCGTAACTTTGACTTCTGTTTCACACCACGTAGGAGTCAATTCTTTCCACGCATCTTCAGCGTTCTCCGATCTTATTTCTTATCATCAACTCGCATGATATTAGATACTCAATGTGATTCGCCGATTTCTCGTGCCTTTTTATAGCGTTAAATTCAGATATCGATGATTTGATTTGTGCTTATCGACCACGCGCTCAGACGAATGAGTTGAGCCATCACCTCTTCGTATTCATCGCCTCATCGTTTCCACTGCATCTCACTTCATTTCCTAATCGTCGGGCGTAGCTACTTAATTTGTTCGTAAATATTCAGTGTGAGTGTCCCACGTCTTGACTCTTGCGTGCAAGTTGTCCTCTTTTTGTCTAGCTCTGCTTTGTGTGAGGATACTCTGTGTAACTTATTTTTATTTAATTTCCACGTTACTATATCGGAAGACACGAATCTCTTGATGAGTAGTTACGTGGTGAAGAACTGACTTCATCTGACTGTTTGTTCTTGATTCTCTCATTTGCGTGCGTGAATTCATCATTTCCTTGCTATAAATTTGTGTCCTCATCACATCTTTTGGTATCCGGCGTATTGTTTGTTGAAAACGATGTCAGTATTTAAGTACAGATAGCGGTGAACTTTAATTCAACTTTATCTCTTATTCAGTGTTTAAATTTCTTATATAAAAATAAATTCAGTTTAAGTTTTAATGACACTTTATTACGCAAACGGATCTCTTCATATTAATACTAATGCGTCGAACCTGCCGATTCTGAAGTGCATTTTTTACTGGCCTAATATTTTCTTGTTTTTCAGTGAGAGTTTGTTGTATAATGACGACAGTTAACATCTTGTTGCTTTTCATTCAGAAAGAGCATGCCACATGAATGTGCATCAAAGTTAACAACTGATTCTTTTGTTATAATTATTCGTAAATTTTTCCATCTCATTTGGGTGGCGAACCTGAATAATTGAGGCACAGAGAACCATAAGGGCACGAAGCACATAAACAAAGTTTTGTGCAAAACAGAGGCTTGTGAAAACGAAATTTACAGAAAAAACACCAGCCTCATAGGTCGGAATTGTTTCTTAGTCAAGTCTCGATATATTTTCCCTCCTATTAAAACATAATTTATCCACTTTATATTCCCAAATATTAATTACTATTTCAGACTATATTTATTATAAATGTTGATTCACAAAACTGCCATGTACGCGTTTAATGGCTGGCTCTGAGCACTATGGGACTCAACTGCTGAGGTCATTAGTCCCCTAGAACTTAGAACTAGTTAAACCTAACTAAGCTAAGAACATCACAAACATCCATGCCCGAGGCAGGATTCGAACCTGCGAGCGTAGCGGTCTTGCGGTTCCAGACTGCAGCGCCTTTAACTGCACGGCCACTTCGGCCGGCTGTACGGGTTTAGGGTAGTGACAATAGTGTCTTTTAATAGTACTTCAGTTCGTAATTAATGTGAAAGAAGAATTAGAATGTAAAAAGCAGATACCGAATACACCCCACACACAACGAAGACCTATTCCAACACGTCTTAGTCCTCGCTACTAACTCTTTCATTAAGCATATTCTGAGGCTTCAGTTCCAGATAAAACTGTAAATACACCTCCGATTATGAATTATTATTGCTACGTGCATGATCTAGACACTAAATTATGTGGTCAATCCTAGATAGTAACTGAGCATAGCACAGCAACAAAATTATGCTTCGTACTTTCGGCCCATGTGGAAATGAGTATCCGAGAAATTGGTGAGACAGCTTCTCGTAATTGTTCATATATGTAGTGTGGGATAAGGTCTAGGTAAAGCTCGTTCACCATAAGATCAGCAGATGTCAGGAGCATGCAAGCATGCTAAAATCTCAAAATCGATGAGTTGATGAAATACGGAGTATCTGAGCAGACATAATTCCCCGGTTTCTCAAATAGTAAACAGAAGTTCACATAATCCACTCACATAACCTATTCTTACGTTCCCCTGGGTATGATCTTAATCTAATCAAGTTCACGGAATTAATTTAACAATATACCAAAACAGACATCCTGTGTAATACAGTAGATCAGTTAAAACAAAAATGTACATTACTAGATTGACGTGAAGAATGTTAATTTTGTACTATGTTAAAGATATATCTGTCAAAATTCACTAGTGTGTTTCCCTTAAAATAATTTAAATCAGCGTGAATATGTCTCGAGAAGTATACTAAGAACGTCATTTCAGGTACAAACACCTCATACTTGTAACTGTGGCACTTTGCTTAATGATAACTAAGGTTGAAGCGAGTGTGAAAAGATAGGTAGTTGCTCCGTTTGCCATAACGGCGGCGGAGCTCTTCCCGTGCAACACGGCCAACAGCCGGAAACCTCTTACTCTCGTAAAAGCCTCTCAGGTGCTTTATTTAACGCGAAATGCAGATGCGCCGCTTCCGTCAAATTTATCTTATGTAAATTGGAGTGTAATCCATGAAATTAAGTGACGAGCGCGCGGGCACTGGTGCTCCTGTCCGCCACCAGGGTGCACTGCGGTTTAGTCGTAAGCCGGCGCCGCGTCCCATCATTACGTCACGCGCGGACCCCATTACGCGACGAGCCGTAACTGTTTTTGCCGGTCGTTTAAACGCAAACGGCGAGGAATAACGCGCGGCGCACCCATCGTGCCGGCTCGCCCGCCCCCGCGGCCACGTTGAATAAATTCGAGCACTTTATAAATTCCTATCTCCCGCCGTATACGTCGCTGTTCCTCATGTGACGCGCGGCTCAACGGGCGTTCGCTTCGCTCCATTTCGCCGCGCGCTATACTTCGCCCCTGGCGGCTGATGTATTGTTTCCCGATGCTGTGCGGCTCCACCCATCGCTGCTGCGCTGTCTACGACCGCCTAGCGAGAGTCTTGATTTAGAACTTACGACTCCTACAAAGAAAGCCGTAGTGCCTCACCGCATATTTAACTTTTTCTTCTGTGTGCCTTCAGGATCTCCGTAGTTCATGCTACAGCAAAACGGCTGTGCAATAATATTTCGTCAAGCACTCCTCGAAAAATGTGGAGCAGGAACGGGCGACTGTAGCAGAGATTGTGGATTTTAGGACGTGTGTGTGAAGGAAATACGTGGTGGGCCTTAATTCGGCTGTCACAAGCAGTCCAAAGACTTTGTTCTTTCACTTAGCGCAGTGTTAGTCAGTTGTGAACTTAACTTGCGCGTAGTACCCGTAAGTCAATTGGCACTAGCAGTTTAAAGGTAACCTAATTAGTTTGCTGTTGTCTGAGCAACAATAAACAGAAATACACACACACAAAAAATGGCTCTGAGCACTATGGGACTTAACATCTATGGTCATCAGTCCCCTAGAACTTAGAACTACTTAAACCTAACTAACCTAAGGACAGCACACAACGCCCAGTCATCACGAGGCAGAGAAAATCCCTGACCCCGCCGGGAATCCAACCCGGGAACCCGGGCGTGGGAAGCGAGAATGCTACCGCACGACCACGAGCTGCGGACTACACACACACACACACACACACACACACACACACACACACACACACACACACACACGAGCTGCGGACTACACACACACACACACACACACACACACACACACACACACACACAAAACATCTGAAACAAGAGCTTCCACAACAAACGTATGGCACATACTCCTCTACAGCAACATTTTAAAAAACAAGGACTAAAAATTGCCTGCAGGACAGACAATTCTATATAGAAGAAAATGAGGGCACCTAACATTAACACAATCACAACAATACCGGAGTCTAGCAACTCATGTGTCAAGACTGCAACTCAGTTTATCAGCATAGGAAACATACCCAACCGTTTCGACACCTCTAACGACCTGTTCAGCAGAACGAAATTTTGAGAAACCGTGAAGTTAAATTGCGTGAAACCAATGGCCAAAGTTCCGAGCGGATCATTAAACACATGCAAGCCTTTGACACATATGTATGTGACAAGTTCTTCCTATCAGGGCATACGTGTCAAAGGCTTGAACGTAGCATATCTGCTCGAAACATTGGGCATTGCTTTCTCGCAATATAACTTAACGATTTCTCCAAATTTCTTATATACAGTTGCTGAGAGACAGCCATGTTTGAAATTTTAACTCATTTTATATTGGACAAACACGTAGAAATTTCGGTACACTGAACGGCTCTTCCGAGTAACAGCAGTCTTTCCCCATTTGCAGATCATTTTATCGACAAGAAACACAAACCATTAGACAGACACAGACCTAAATGTTACTAAATACAACAACAGCCCTCCACAGAGATTTATGATAGAAAATGATTGCTACATATAAAGAGCCATACTGGAAAGAAAAGAAGTGATGAACGAATACACGGCGGTATTACCAATGGAACCCTGTTCTCATCTCTGACGTATTATCAGAAGGTCAAGGCACATAACACAAAGACACACACACCAATACACATATATATATAAAGAAACAAAAACCTACCCAGCCTTACGTCATCACAAAATTAAAATTCCCACCCTAAACACCCAGAATAAGGTGGCGGAACAAGTGAATATCACACAAGCAATGAAACAATGTGCGTTACGAAGCTCGGTGAAACACCCTCCAGAAGCACGAAGAAGAGAGATCTACCAAAAGTAAGTACACACATTCACATACATAGTCTCCTCCCCCTGCCCAACTTAACAAAGCCTAATCACAATCACGATTCGTTTCAACATTTTTTTCGAAAAATAGTACTGCAATCTAAAAAACGCCCGTCAAATAGTATAATAGCAAATGTTGGTTTACAAAACAACATACTACTATGATATTAGTGCTCTAGGGAAAAAAATCAATGTTGTATGAATCCTAGATAACAAAACACTGATGAACGCTTATTAATTGCAGATGACGTATCGTAAGGCAAAAGCTATAATGGTTGGAAAAATCAAACAGACTTATGAACACCAGTATCTAACAATAAGTTATATATTTATTCTTCATGTTAATATTTATGTCAGTACTTATAGTAATGTAAATACCTTAATTTCAAATACAGGTAAATATCATAATGCGTTTGGCAGAGCGGGGTAGCCGTGCGGTCTTAGGAGTCTTTTCACGGTACGCGCGGCTCCACCCCGTCGGAGGTTCGAGTCCTCCCTCGGGGATGGGTGTGTGTGTGTTGTCCTTAGCGTGAGTTAAGTTAGATTAAGTAGTGCGTAAGCCTAGGAACCGATGACCTCAGCGGTTTGGTCCCATAGTCCTTACCACATATTTCCAATTTCATAATGCGTAAATTCTTTGTATTTCTTCAACCGGTATTGAAAAAGCTCACTAAAGATACAAAAACTTCTCCGAAACATGTATGGTTAGCGAAACTAGAAAAACTGTGTTTCCTCAACTCAGAACTAAATTTCCTTATTACAATGAATAGAATGTTAACTGCTGTGCAGTGTGGATTTAGTTTGGCCAAGATATAATAAACATGGTCATAATTACAATGTTTGTGACGTGTCTTTGGAATGTTATCCAATCATTCTGCTTCTACCTCAACAAGGGTTTTGGCAGAGTAAGTTTAAGATTTGAAGATACTGTGTAGGTAGCGGAGCTTCCTCTTTCAGAGAGGCCAAGTCTGTTACTACAGAACAAAACCTTAATGTTGTCGCGCAACGTTTTTGGCAGTCACTGGCTAAATCTCAAAGAAAGGCGTCCAAGGTGTGTGGAGTGGGAAGAAAAAGTGTAGTGAAGGATTCAGAAGAAGCTGAAATTGAGACCATATCGGCCTACTATAATTCAGTACCAAATGAAGATAATCACATCAGGTATTACCCACAATTCAACAAGAAGTAGATCCTAAGTTTTACAAAACCATTCTTGGGAGCGACGAAGAGGCTTTGAAGGTGAGTGACAGAGTGAACAAACACAACTGAGTCTGCTGCGATTCCACCAATCCCCATGTGGCGATGGAGAGAGAGAGTCAAGCTCTCCTGGCGTGACTGATGGGCAAGGATTTTTAGCAGTGAACTAATCGAGCCTTATTTCTTTAACGGTACAGTCAATTCCGTAAATCACCTAGATATGCTTTAAGAAGTGTTGTTGGAACTGGAAGATAGTCCACTTCTTCAACATGTACAGCTTGTTAAGGAAAAGTTGATATGGTAACTAGATGGAGTTATTGTGAGAGATTTTCCAAACCAAAAGTGAATAACAGGGTGCCACTGAATGGCCTCCGCGATGCCCAGGAATCACACCAATGTATTTTTCAGTCTGAGCTATACTAAAGTGTAAGCGTAATTCCGTCAGGATCCGTAATGATGCTTGAAATTTTCTCGAGGTAAAGAGTATATCATGAAGTTTCTGAATTTCAGGCGGATGACGTCGACTTCTTCGGCTGATAACCATTCAGGGGAGTGTTTAGCACTAGAGATTGCCAGTTCACATTGCTAACTTCATAAAAAAAAAAAAAAAATTGGTGACGAGGCGCATTCGCTACATGAGTGACTTCTGCGGAGATCGCGCCCTTTACGAATATTGCTCCATCTACGACGCACAGGTGCATGCTTAATGGTGACATTACACGCGACATCTCTGTCGAAATGCCGGCTTGCGGAGTTAAAATTCAAATGTCAAATTAACAGTATTCAGACGTGTGACTAGTTGTAAATGTTTGCTATGTGTAAATATTAAAAAAATCCCCGTGACCCATGCC
Organism: Schistocerca serialis cubense; assembly: GCF_023864345.2. Taxonomy (NCBI): domain Eukaryota; kingdom Metazoa; phylum Arthropoda; class Insecta; order Orthoptera; family Acrididae; genus Schistocerca; species Schistocerca serialis. Next base: position 618,497,663 of record NC_064641.1, read on the forward strand.
TTATCCAGTTGACAGCCATTTCAACTAGCAATCTGACATGAAGATGACTGAATGGTCGTTAGTCTAAATATCTTAGCATAAAGTCGACGTCATCCGGCTGCAATCCCAAAACGTCATGGAAGATTAGTGATGTTTAGCATTTGAAGGAATGAATCCAATCAGAATTTTGAAAGCTGCAGTCCAGGTAGGTTAGCGACATGATTTATAAATCAGTGCCGGCCGGTGTGGCCGTGCGGTTAAAGGCGCTTCAGTCTGGAACCGCGTGACCGCTCCGGTCGCAGGTTCGAATCCTGCCTCGGACATGGATGTGTGTGATCTACTTAGGTTAGTTAGGTTTAATTAGTTCTGAGTTCTAGGCGACTGATGACCTCAGAAGTTAAGTCGCATAGTGCTCAGAGCCATTTGAGCCATAAAAATCAGTGTTGGAAAGTTACAATGTTTGTTCAGAGCTGCGTGGGAATCAATATGAACATCTTCTGCAGTTTCACTTAACTATACATATATCTCGATCTTCATAATAATTTGTATTTACATTTGTTTATTGATATTGCAACAAACGCGTTTTTGGCTACCTACTTAAACCTGTACAGTAATGAGAATTGGTGATACCATGTAAATCTAGAACAAAGTACGCAACCATTATTGTTTCGCTGTATGGTGAATAAGCTCTAATTTCTTGAATTCATATTCATATCGTGAGATGTAAGTAGGAGGAAGTAATATGTGGTCCGACTCTGCCCGGGAAGTGAGCCGCGCCGTTTAGCCGCGCGGTCTGCGGGGGCCTTGTGTCACGGTTCACTCCGTTCCCCTCGTCGGAGATTCCAGAGCTCCCTCAAACATGGGTTTCTGTGATATCTAGAGCGTAGGTTAGTTTGACTTGGATGAAGTAGTGTGGGGACCGATTACCTCAGCAGTTTGCTCCCATTCCACAAATTTCTAAATTTTCTTGGGAAGTTGTTGTTGTTGTTGTGGTCTTCAGTCCTGAGACTGGTTTGATGCAGCTCTCCATGCTACTCTATCCTGTGCAAGCTTTTTCATCTCCCAGTACCTACTGCAACCTACATCCTTCTGAATCTGCTTAGTGTATTCATCTCTTGGTCTCCCTCTACGATTTTTACCCTCCACGCTGCCCTCCAATACTAAATTGGTGATCCCTTGATGCCTCAGAACATGTCCTACCAACCGATCCCTTCTTCTGGTCAAGTTGTGCCACAAACTTCTCTTCTCCCCAATCCTATTCAATACTTCCTCATTAGTTACGTGATCTACCCATCTAATCTTCAGCATTCTTCTGTAGCACCACATTTCGAAAGCTTCTATTCTCTTCTTGTCCAAACTATTTATCGTCCATGTTTCACTTCCATACATGGCTACACTCCATACGAATACTTTCAGAAATGACTTCCTGACACTTAAATCAATACTGGATGTTAACAAATTTCTCTTCTTCAGAAACGCTTTCCTTGCCATTGCCAGCCTACATTTTATATCCTCTCTACTTCGACCATCATCAGTTATTTTGCTCCCCAAATAGCAAAACACCTTTACTACTTTAAGTGCCTCATTTCCTAATCTAATTCCCTAAGCATCACCCGACTTAATTAGACTACATTCCATTATCCTTGTTTTGCTTTTGTTGATGTTCATCTTATATCCTCCTTTCAAGACACTGTCCATTCCATTCAACTGCTCTTCCAAGTCCTTTGCTGTCTCTGACAGAATTACAATGTCATCGGCGAACCTCAAGGTTTTTATTTCTTCTCCATGAATTGGGAAGTGCTCACTGTAAATCTCTCCGTGATACACAACATCCTTCTTGTAGCGTCTACCACTGCGATTTGTTGAGCATCTCGATTAACGCTCTCGCGCCATTTAACGATTCCATGACAACACATGCCGCACCTGGTTGTGTATTCTGTTTGTTATCAGTAGGGTGGTTGCACAGTAGTGAATATCATTCCCGATGTACGGGCAATAGGTCAGTTGCCACAGTCAGTACGAACCGCCAATCCTCTGCAGGTCATTCTACAAATCGATACTGTCTTCTGCGGTGAAGCTTTCTTATAGACAACTGCATCATCTGCGAATTGTGTTAAAGAGATTCCGACGCTTTCCACTAGATCATTTATACTCACTGTAAGCAACAACGATCCCATCAGCATCCTTGGGGTACTCCGGAAGTTACTTTTACATCTGTCGTGTTGACTTCTATTTGGAAGGAAGTCTTGAATCCAGTCGCTAATTTCGTCCGGTACTCGGTGAGCTTTCATCTCTCTTCTCTTAATGGCAATGCGGGGCTGTCACAAATGCCTTCCTGAAGTAGAGCAGCAGAGCGTCAACTTGTCTACAGTGCTATGAATCTCATGGAAGAGCAGTTTCGCAAGATCTTTATTTGCATAATCCATGTTGACTTTTACAGAGGAGATTTTCTTTCTCCAAATGCGTCATAATTTCTCAGTGAGATTTCAAACCCAACAGGAATTGCACTTGTTAGAGAAAATCGATACTCCTCAACTACCTTCTGACCAAACGTTGTGAATCGAACTACATGCAATAGACAGTTAGAGTCAGTTACCTCGCTAAGCGTCGTTGCCAAGAGCCGTACATAACGATCAAGTGGGCAAACCAACACGGACACTGGACAGTAGCGGAATGGAGGCATGCGATGCAATACGACGAGCTATGAATTTAACTTTTTTAAAAATGCTGCAAAGGGCCGAGTGCACAGGCTCCCAACAGGGCGTTTGATCAACAGAGTATGGAGGGCGTAGTTCAGGCCGGAGATGATTCTGGGATGATGTCATAATCATTCCATCTAGGGTTGGGCCTTTTAGATCGTTCTTTCTACTCCGAAACTGGTCAATCCCTCTCCTCATTTGTCTCCTTAAAGATATTTTGCCTCTTGGTTTATATTGCTTTATGGCTCTACTGATTCTTGTATCTGGCATACATATAACAAAATTATATCAGTTAAGACGGAAAGAACATAAATACTACAATGAAATTTTCACTCTACAGTGGATTGTGCGCTGATATGAAACTTCCTGGCAGATTAAAACTATGTTCAAAAAAATGGTTCAAATGGCTCTGAGCACTATGGGACTTAACTTCTGAGGTCATCAGCCCCCTAGAACTTAGAACTACTTAAACCTAACCAACCTAAGGATATCACACACATCCATGCCCGAGGCAGGATTCGAACCCGCGACCGTAGCGATCGCGAGGTTCCGGACTGTAGCGCCTAGAACCGCTCGGCCACCCCGACCGGCTAAAACTATGTGCCGGACCATGACTCGAACTCGGGAAATTTGCCCTTCGCGGGCAAGTGGTCTACCAACTGAGCTACCAAGCACGACTCACGCCCCGTCCTCACAGCCTTAATTCCGCCAGTACCTCGTCTCCTACCTTTCAAACTTCAAAGAAGCTCTCCTGCGAACCTTGCAGAACTAGCACTCGTGGAAGAAATGATATTGCGGAGACATGGCTTAGCCACAGCCTGGGGGATGTTTCTAGAATGAAATTTTCACTCTACAGCGGAGTGTGCGCTGATATGAAACTTCCTGGCAGATTAAAACCGCGTGCCCGACCGAGACTCGAAGTCGGGGAAGTTTCATATCAGCGAACACTCCACTGTAAAGTGAAAATTTCATTTTGCAAACATCCCCCAGGCTGTGGCTAAGCCATGTCTCCGCAATATCCTTTCTTCCAGGAGTGCTAGTTCTCCAAGGTTCGCAGGAGAGCTTCTGTGAAGATTGGAAGGCAGGAGATGAGGTACTGGCGGAACTAAGGCTGTGAGGACGGGCCGTGAGTCTTGCTTGGGTAGCTCAGTTGGTAGACCACTTGCCCGCGAGAGGCAAAGGTCCCGATTTCGAGTCTCGGTCCGGCACACAGTTTTAATCAGCCAGGAAGTTTCATATCAGCGCACACCCCACTGTAGAGTGACAATTTCATTCTAGTCTTTATATTCTCTCCGTCTTAACTGATATAATTTTATTGTGTCAGTTACATTTTGTATATTCAGCTCATCTCAAAGGTCATTGCTTCTCTTTTTATCCGTCAAAGAATATCCAGTCACGTACCTACGGAAATTTATTTCACATGCTTCTCTCCTCTTCTCGTCTACCTTCTTAAGAGTCCAGTTTTCACGATCGTATAGCAATGCAGGAGTAGCTGTAATGTTATAGAGCTGCAGTAGAGTATTTCGGTAGACTTTCTTTCCCAGTGTTCTGAGTAATGTTACACTGAATTTCTTAAGTAGGTCTAACCTATTTTGTATATCTTTGGTTGCACTGCACCGTAAATAATTTAAGGCATTAACTTGAGTATGATCTGCATGTAAGTTTCAGTCTCAACTCGCATGGGCTGGTGCCCTAAAAGATAATTGATTTTGCCTTTGCGATGAAGGCGTCCAGATTGTATTCGCTGGCTCCTTTACTTAAATTAGAGACAGCTTCTTACTAAACATTTCCATTCTGCCTAAAAATGACCTTGTCGTCATCAAAAAGTAGTGTACTAACGTACACATCGTTAATTTCAAAATGATTTATCATCTGTACCCGAGTTTTGGTTACATCGTCGATATAGGTATTAAAAAAAGATGGGGTGAGAGGGGCACCCTTCTCTAATTCCTTGGTATATTGCAGCGATATTATGTTCGCTGCTTGCTATTTTTATTTGTGTTTTGTTATTCATATATGAACCCTGTAATGCTTTTATACAATGAGATGTAGGCCATCTATTTCGTGAAATTTCTCTTTTCTTAGTCAATGTAGGCAACAAAAGTTGGTAAATTGAGTACATAGTGTTTGTCTATTAGTTGTGTCGTGCGAAGACACAGTCCGAGCATGATCCGCCTTTTCGAAAACCATGTTAGGAAATATAGTTTCAGCGATTGTCGACAGTCTTTTTGTTAAAATTCTATTACACAACTTATAACATGAATTCGGAATGCTAATACCTCTGTAGTACCGTAATCCATGTCTGTTTCCGTCTGAGGTGGTTGTTGTGTTTATCGTACCATGAAACTGGCACACTCATTAAAGTTGCCTTCAAAATTCTCCATGTCCAAATGTTGCCCTTTCTTCTTCATACTCATGACTATGTCAGGACATTTTCGTCTTAGAAAATTGCAATAGTCATGGTCACCGCTCTGCATGCACACGTTCCTGGATTGACGAACCCTCACGTACTGCACACATAACGACTCGGCTAAAATATCACCCGATCACGCTTAGAAAATTTTTCGCCCTCCTTCGAACAGCAGGTGAGACATGAGGTCAACATCAACTTAATTTAGTAGCACTACTGAAATTAATTATCAGTGAGTAGCGACAGATGATTATGGCATATCGGCAGGAGCTTTTCGAATCTCTCCTCCTCCGAATTACAGCCAATATTAGGGCTGTAGGTGGTGATACACGCTATTAGTCCGATGTCTCGTGGCCTGTCGGACTGTTTGCACACTGTGATTATGAGCAGTCAGCAAAGCTGGCTCCATGGGGAAGCCGGCTTAAGGAGGTAAGGCACGGCTGTTGTGTTTATTGCGTGTCTGTTGCAAGTAGCGGCATGCGCCAAAAACCGCTACTTCCAAAGAACTATGTTGGTGTTGTTGTTGTTGTTGTTGTTGTGGTCTTCAGTACTGAAACTGGTTTGATGCAGCTCTCCATGATACTCTATCCTGTGCAAGCTCCTTCATCTCCCAGTACCTACTGCAACCTACATCCTTCTGAGTCTGCTTGGTGTATTCATCTCTTGGTCTCCCTCTACGATTTTTACCCTCCACGCTGCCCTCCAATACTAAATTTGTGATCCCTTGATGCCTCAGAAAATGTCTACCAAGCGATCATTTCTTCTAGTCAAGTTGTGCCACAAACTCCTCTTCTCCCCAATTCTGTTCAATACTTCCTCATTAGTTATGTGATCTACCCATCTAATTTTCAGCATTGTTCTGTAGCAACACATTTCGAAAGCTTCTATTCTCTTCTTGTTCGAACTATTTATCGTCCATGTTTCACTTCCATACATGGCTACACTCCATACAAGTACTTTCAGGAACGACTTCCTGACTTCCTGACACTTAAATCTATACTCTATGTTAACAATTTTCTCTTCTTCAGAAACGCTTTCCTTGCCATTGCCAGTCTACATTTTATATCCTCTCTATTTCTACCATCATCAGTGATTTTTCTCCCCAAACAGCACAACTTCTTTACTACTTTAAGCGTCTCATTTCCTAATCTAATTCCATCAGCATCACCCAACTTATTCGACTACATTTCATTACCCTCGTTTTGCTTTTGTTGATGTTCATCTTATATCCTCTTTTCAAGACACTGTCCATTCCGTTCAACTGCTCTTCCAAGTCCTTCGCTGTCTCTGACAGAATTACAATGTCATCGGCGAACCTCAAAGTTTTTATTTCTTCTTCACAGATTTTAATAACTACTCCGAATTTTTCTATTGTTTCCTTCATTGCTTGCTCAATATACAGAATGAATAACATCGGGGAGAGGCTACAACACTGCCTCACTCCCTTCTCAACCACTGATTCCCTTTTATGCCCCTCACCTCTCATAACTGCCATTTGGTTTCTATAAAAATTGTAAATTGTCTTTCGCTCCCTGTATTTTACCCCTGCCACCTTCAGAATTTGAAAGAGAGTCTTCCAGTCAATCCAATCTCCTTAAATTCCCACATTTTTGCAGCCTCTCAGGTTTTAATTTGCAGTTTATAACCAATAGCTGCGGTCAGAGTCGACTTCTGCCCCTGGAAATGTCTTACAATTTAAAACCTGGTTCCTAAATCTCTGTCTTACCATTATATAATCTGTCTGAAACCTGTCAGAGTCTCCAGGCTTCTTCCATGTATGCAACCTTCTTTTATGGTTCTTGAACCAAGTGTTAGCTATCATTAAGTTGTGCTCTGTGCATAATTCTACCAGGCGGCTCCTCTTTCATTTCTTACCCCCAATCCATATTCACCTACTACGTTTCCTTCTCTCCCTTTTCCTACTGCCGAATTCCAGTCACCCATGACTATTAAATTTTCGTCTCCCTTCACTACCTGAATAATTTATTTTATCTCATCATACATTTCTTCAATTTCTTCATCATCTGCAGGGCTAGTTGGCATATAAACTTGTACTGCTGCAGTAGGCGTCGGCTTCGTGTCTATCTTGGCCACAATAATGCGTTCACTATGCTGTTTGTAGTAGCTAACCCCCACTCCTATTTTTTTATTCATTATTAAACCTACTCCGACATTACCCCTATTTGATTTTGTATTTATAACCTTGTATTCGCCTGACCAAAAGTCTTGTACCTCCTGCCACCGAACTTCACTAATTCCCACTGTATCTAACATTATCCTATCCATTTCGCTTTTTAAATTTTCTAACCTACCTGCCCGATTAAGGGATCTGACATTCCACGCTCCGATCCGTAGAACGCCAGTTTTCTTTCTCCTGATAACGACGTCCTCCTGAGTAGTCCCCGCCCGGAGATGCGAATGCGGGACTATTTTACCTCCGGAATATTTTACCCAAGAGGACGCCATCATCATTAAATGATACAATAAAGCTGCATGACCTCGGGAAAAATTATGGCTGTAGTTTCCCCTTGCTTTCAGCCGTTCGCAGTACCAGCACAGCAAGGCCGTTTTGGTTAGTGTTACAAGGCCAGATCAGTCAATCATCCAGACTGTTGCCCCTGCAACTATTGAAAAGGCTGCTGCCCCTCTTCAGGAACCACATGTTTGTCTGGCCTCTCAAAAGATACCCCTCCGTTGTGGTTGCACCTACGGTACGGCTATCTGTATCGCTGAGGCACGCAAGCCTCCCCACCAACGGCAAGGTCCATCGTTCGTGGGGGGCCAAACAACTACTCGCATTAGAAATAAATGCTCTCCGCAGATATTAGCGATCTATCAATTTGCGAAACTGATCTTACTGGATGTTTCTGACTTTTTCTTGGGGGAAAAAAAACAGGGTAGCAGCACTGATTCAAAAGGAGTCAAATAATAATAATTTTGCTTGCGTTTTTTATCACACTGTGCATTAATCGCCTATCCAACGTGAACAATTTCGTTGAAATGGGTGAGAAGCGATTGAAACGGGTTTGCAATACGTCTCCCGTTCAAGAAGATAGTTAAATTAAATCACCAACTTAATATTCTCGGTCTCGATTATAAGCATATTTTATATGATAAAAAACACATCTATATAATCTTAGAACTGTTATTTTACAAATGGAAATGATTCTTACTCACAGTACCATAAGACGAATAAAGCAACATATCCTTCTAATAAACAAGTAAAGGTTTGACTCAGGACAGGGTTCCTCCAGTATCCAATTTGTTTCCTGTGCTCTTGTTATAAATTATTGAAACAATCAATTAGCCAACATTTTTAGGCTTATGTCATTACTACATATAATTCTAGATAGATGTATGACTACTTGAAGACCTATATTACAAAGCTCACATTTTAATGATTTCCTGACAAAATTTTTTTCGAAATTTCTTGGCTTTGTAAACCACAAATTATTTCTTGAAATAACCCAATACTAACTCAGAGAGAGACTGTTACGTATAGAAATAACAGAATGACGAATGTCTTACAAAATATTCTCCTCTACGTATCTGAAAAAAATGACATGTTTGGGGCAAAAAGCAAAGTAAAGTAGAAAACTGAATTAATGGAGTGTGGAGAGAACGTAGGTAACTACAAAATACCTAAATGGAATGAAGATAACTAATGAAACACACCTAATTTTGAACAGAAAATAAAATTGCTGTTTTATTTTCTGTATTCAATTCGCTACTTTGCAGTGTTAATCATTAGATAAAGTCTTCACATTTTTTTAATGACTCTATTGTGGCAAACCTATGGATATGTAAGCAGGTACGTCGATTGCTTTCCTTCTATTGACTCCTCATAATAAAAATTTTATATGGATGGTAAGAGCGCGCCCGCATAGCACACGGATGTGGTGCGGAAAACCCAATTTTATCACCTCGTGAAAGGCTATAGGAGGGAAGAAATACAGCGGCCCCATCTCCGCGGATGACATGCTATCAACCAGCGTAGCAGTCTCGGTTTAAATGTATAGATCTTTTTATAGCTTTCATGTTGTATTGCACCTGCTCCACAGTTTTTTCGCAGATTATCTTTATATACAGGGTGTTACAAATAGGTACGGCCAAACTTTCAGGACACATTCCTCACACACAAATAAAGAAAAGATGTTATGTGGACATGTGTCCGGAAACGCTTAATTTCCATGCTAGAGCTCATTTTAGTTTCGTTTCACCTACGCTCAATGGAGCACGTTATCATGATTTCATACGGGATATTCTACCTGTGCTGCTACAACATGTGCCTTTACAAGTACGACACAACATGTGGTTCATGCACGATGGAGCTCCTGCACATTTCAGTCCAAGTGTTCGTACGCTTCTCAACAACAGATTCGGTGACCGATGGATTGGTAGAGGCGGACCAATTCCATGGCCTCCACGCTCTGCTGACCTCAACCCTCTTGACTTTCATTTATTGGGGCATTTGAAAGCTTTTGTCTACTCAACCCCGGTACCGAATGTAGAGACTCTTCGTGCTCGTATTGTGGACGGCTGTGATGCAATACGCCATTCTCCAGGGCTGCATTAGCGCATCAAGGATTCCATGCGACGCAGGGTGGATGCATGTATCCTCACTAACGGAGGACATTTTGAACATTTCCTGTAACAAAGTGTTTGAAGTCACGCTGGTACGTTCTGTTGCTGTGTGTATCCATTCCATGATTAATGTGATTTGAAGAGAAGTAATAAAATGAGCTCTAACATGGAAAGTAAGCGTTTCCGGACACATGTCCACATAACATATTTTCTTTCTTTGTGTGTGAGGAATGTTTACTGAAAGTTTGGCCGTACCTTTTTGCAACACCCTGTATATCGCTCTTCTTTTCTCTTTATGCCTGTATAGTATCCTCACACACACACACAAACACATACACACACACACACACACACACACACACACACACACAGAGAGAGAGAGAGAGAGAGAGAGAGATCGGCAATTGTTTTACGTGTTGCAGAAGGTGTAGCGATAAAAAAAATAAAAATAAAAAAAAAGTTAACGAATCGTTGAGAAGAGTAAATGTATTTATCTGATATAAAGAAGTCAGCGAAATAGAGGGTCTCGGTTTGAGTGACTAATGATACTTTGTGAGATGTATGGCAATGTAATATTAGAAGCCACCAATCACTGTTTGTACGTCTCAATAAATTAACTGATTGTGTACGTACTTGGAAGCAGTGAAGGAAGCGCAAATTGAATCATGTGTAGGCGTACATCTTGAGGGGTAAAGACTGGAGACTCCACTAATGCGTCATGTTTAGTGTGACAGTATAGGTCCTAATGTAAATGTCTATAAGAAAATAGTTTATGTTCGAAAGTCGTACAATGGATTAGAAAATCAAATGACGTTGTACATGGTTGCGAAAGTAGGAAGCTGGTGTCTACGGGCAGAATAGAAAATGTAATCTGTTGTAAGGATTAAAAGCTACATAGAATCTACTTGAAGCACACGATGCTTCCATGACTACTCAACGGTTAGTAAAAATAGCAGAAGTCACACCACTATCAGACGATAAAGGAAGACGACGACTTATAAAGATATTAAAAGGGAAAACGCTTCCCACTTTTCTGCAAAATTATATTTATTTGGCTACCGGCTTGGCAGGCAATTTTCAGGTGACAACTGTATGTCATAAACAGAGATAAACGAGTTTTGGTTCTTATACCGATGATATTTGTACAGAGTATACAGAAGTGACTGAGTGTTTTCATAGGAAAGCATGACATTTTTCACATAGAAATCATTACATTAAACAAAAAGAGGATAAAAAAAATTTTTATGGTTAAATACATTTAACAGTTGAAGAGAAACAAAATCAGTTTAGAGCCTGAATCAAGTTGTTAAATGTATCTCAACATATAAACTTTGATATCCCTCCTTTTTAGCTAATGTAATTATTTATATGTGAGAAAAAATATAACGTTTCCTATATACTAGATTCAAACTGCCAATTGACGTTTTTTCTCATCGGTTGTTAAATTGTATCTGCACATAAAAATTATGTTTACTGTCTTCTTTACATAATGTAATTATTTCCATGTTAGCAAAAATGCAGTTTTATCCTACGTAAACACCCCGTCATTTTAGAATATTTTGTAGAAATAATATCTGTTAAGTCGCACTTCATGATTATCAGTGTTTGCGACGTTCACGTCACCTGAAGATGGCCGGAGAAGCTGAAAGTCGGATGGTAACCAAATGGTTCAAATGGCTCTGAGCACTATGGGATTTAACATCTGAGGTCATCAGTCCCCTAGAACTTGGAACTACTTAAACCTAACTAACCTAAGGCCGTCGCACACATCCATGCCCGAGGCAGGATTGGAACCTGCGACCCTAGCGGTCTCTCGGTTCCAGACTGAAGCGTCCATAACTGCTCGACCACAACTGCCGGCGATGGTAACCAAGTGAATACCAATTTGCAGTACATTAGGAATTATTTTCCTTTCTAATAGTATTATCATGTTCTGCCATGCAGCGACGGAAAATTCAGTTAGTGTTATGAACTGTAAAGACCTCAGACTTTGAAGAGACAGCCCTGCACGTATGGCTATGGACGCTTCAGTAAGCACTTTTTCAGTAAACGCTATTTTACTGAATCACCTAGCACCGTAAGCTACTGTATACGACCGGACTTCCGGAAGTGCATGCTTGAGTCTGTCGATGTTACGCTTTATACGACCGTCGTTGGTCTGACACGCGGCAGGGTAAACAGACTGCTTTGGAATGACTGCCGATCAGGTCCTGGCTGTCAACAGTTCGAAAGGACCAGGGTCTGCTTTAGGATTCGTGGTGGATACTCTGTATTTGAAAGACGCAGCTCTCGGTGGAGACACATCCCGCTTTGACTGCTTATCGCACGACACTCTGGCACGTAGGGAGAGCACGGCTATTACAGTTTTCTGCATTAACCACAAGGCATTCTAATTCTGATAGTTGTTTCACGCATAATAATTCCATACATTTTATTGACACACCACGTGGAACAATGTTCGAAGTTTGTGAATCTGGATGAGCTTCTATAGCGGAGTGGACGAGGCTTTGAACTCAATTTTTCATCATGCAGACTTGTTGGTGGAAAGCGAGCCAATTTCTTTAGTGGCTTTGTTCAAATGCCGTGGAAGATGTTTTTGGATAGTTATCGTTCTTTCTGAAACTGAAGACCATGCATTTAAGAATACAGTTGTTTCCTTACCCCTTGCACTAATCTTTCATGAAATGCGTACTCGGTTGCTTCCTAATACCTCCATTGCTAGTATGCTTTAGCGCCCTCTTAGTGGATCAACTGCACTGACGTTTCACGAGTCAACCGTACGTGTCACTCTTTTTTGTAAAATATTAGTGACTAAATATAGCGAGGCTACGACACCCTTCTTCCAGGTGTAAGAGATTTTACATGCTGTTTATTTCCCTCCTCACCAGTTATAAGCAGATCTCAGGCATTCATTGACCTACAACTGGCGCTGTTATACATATGACGAGACATCATACCTTCGTAACTGCGCAGAAAACTCTTTAGATCGCCTACAGTTTTCATCCTCACAAGATAAGCCACAAATATTGCATCCACCGGACACATTCAGTACACGTCTTTGAGTGAAAATCAAGTCCCCACTTTTCTAGTGATGAATCACACTGAACAGCCCTAGAAAAAGGAACACCTGTGTAATATAGTGGTGGACCCCCGCGAGCACGCAGAAGTGCCACAACATCATGGACTCGACTAATGTCTAAATTGGTGCTGGAGGGAATTGACACCATGAATCCTGCAGGGCTGTCCATAAATCCGTAAGAGTACGAGGGGGCGAAGTTCTCTTCTTAACAGCGGGTTACAAGGCATATATGCTAAATAATGTTCATAACTGGGGAGTTCGTTGGCCAGAGGAAGTGTTTAAACTCAGAAGAGTGTTCCTGAGTCCACTCTAGAGCAATTCTGGGCATGTGGGGCGTCGCTCGAATTGCGCAAGTCAGTCGGAATGCACAATGGACATGAACGGATTCAGGTGATCAGACAGGATGCTTACGTACATGTCACCTGTCAGAGTCGCATCTAGCCTTATCAGGGGTTCCTTATCACTCCAACTGAACACGCCATTACAGAGTCTATGTTAGTGTAGATGGATTCGTGAGGTTGTCTGCATACCCGTAACGTCCATATGCTCGACATATAATCTGAAACGACACCCTTCCGACCATACTACGTGTTTCCATTCATCAACAGCCCAATGTCGGTGTTAACGGGCTCAGGTGAGGCGTAAAGCTTTATGACGTACCGGCTGCGAATGCTCATATCGATGATGTTTCGTTGAATGGTTCGCACGCTGACACTTGTTGATGGCACAGCATTGAAAGCCGCAGCAATTTGCGTTAGGGTGAAACTTCTGTCACGTTGAAAGATTCTCTTCAGTCGTCGTTAGCCCCGTTCTAGCAGGATCTTTTCCTGACGCGGCCATGTCGGAGATTCCATGTTTTACCGGATTCCTGATATTCACAATAAACTTGTGAAATGGTCATACGGGAAATGGTTTAAATGGTTCTAAGCACTATGGGACTTAACATCTGAGTCATCAGTGCCCTAGACTAGGATCTACTTAAACCTAACAAACCTAAGGACTTCACACATATCCATGCCCGAGGCAGGATTCGAACATGCGACCGTAGCAGCAGCGCGGTTCCGGTCTGAAGCAGCTGTGCCCCATCGCTCGTGCGCCGACTATAACACAACGTTCAAACGCACTTAAACCTTGAAACCCTGGCATTATAGTTGAAGTAACCGATCTAATAACTGCGCCAGACACTTGTCTTGCCAACAGCGGCTCCGTATTCTGCCTATATACATATCTGTGTATTTGAATACGTATGCCTATACTAATTTCTTCGGCGCTGTTGTGTAATATGCTGCCGGCCGAAGTGGCCGTGCGGTTAAAGGCGCTGCAATCTGGAACCGCGAGACCGCTACGGTAGCAGGTTCGAATCCTGCCTCGGGCATGGATGTTTGTGATGTCCTTAGGTTAGTTAGGTTTAACTAGTTCTAAGTTCTAGGGGACTAATGACCTCAGCAGTTGAGTCCCATAGTGCTCAGAGCCATTTGAACCATTTTGTAATATGCTTGTTTCTTGAAGTCAATGATGAGTCCTTTTTGTTTGCTTTCCAGTATAAATTTGCCCGTTATACTGAATGCATTCGCATATACATCCAACGGATGATTAATATAAGCCTAATCATTCTTGCATGTAGTAAAGTGAGATGAACCTGATCAGTCACCACGCGAGATGAGGCAGCTGGATAAAAATGAAAGTTACCTGTCCAGGGTGGAGGAAAATTACATGTGCACCTACAAAAATTTACTATAGTATTAACCAGAGCTGAATTAAGGAAACTAACATCTAATTTATGAAAACCTACGTCAAATAGACCCTGAAAAATGGATAAGAAGCTCTTGATACCTAGTAAGCTCTTTCATCTCATCTGACCATATGTGATTTCGTCTTGGGGCGTCATGTGGAACTTCTCGTGTACGATACATCTGGCGTAAGTGAAGTGGATATCCGGCAAGGACTGCTTGCTGCTGGCAAGAATTGCTGTTGCTCGTTTTATTGGTCGAATAACACCAAGATTGACAGAAGGCGTTCGTCAACACTTTCTGCGAAAATGCGATGCCCGCATAGAAACTCAAGGACGCCACTTTGAACGACGGTTTTAAATGGTCATGCAAGTGGCCTTGATAAATGGAACTGTTGCAATATCTACTTTGACATTTACAACTTTCACCAAAGTGAAGGTGAGGCTGTAATCGTCACTTTCTCACTTGTAACATTCGACCTATTCGCTTTCTCTCACTGTCACTATGTCACTCTAATTCATTTTTTCATAGTCCCTAAATTTAGCAACATCACCATACCCTTCACGTAGTAGAATCACTAAGATTGAAGACAAAATGAGATATGCCATCACTTTCCTGTGTAACTGCAAATAAACTATATTTCGTTTGTAGCAAGGAATAGTAACTGCGTGAAGGTTATACTACTGAAATAGAAACATAGGCCACATCATTATCCAAGAAAGGAAAATAGGAAAAAGCCACTGAATTACAGAGGTGTATCACTACTGTCGATTTTCAGTACTATATTGGAAAATATGCTTTGTTTGAACATTATGAATTTCCTCGAAGGTAACGGTCTATTGAGACATCTTCACCACGGATTCTTGTAAAACACAACGAGCCCTTTATTTGCAGGAAGTAATGAGTACTATCGACAGGAGATCTCAAATTGATTTTACAGTTATAGATTCCCAGAAGACTGTTGGCACCCTTCCTCACAAGAGATTTCTAATGCAATTGCGTTCCTACGGAGTACCGCTTCAGCTGTGTTACTGGATTCATAAATTCCTCTCAGGAAGGCCACAGTACGTAATAATCGATGGAAATAAATCATCGAAAACAGAATTAATATCGGGTGCTCCCCAAGGAAGTGCTGTAGGCCCTCTGCTGTTCCTGATCTATATAAACGATACAGCAGCCCTCTTAGGTTGTTTGCAGATGATACTACCATTTACCCCCCCCCCACCCCCCTCCCGGTCAAGTAATCAGACGATCAAAACGAAATGCCAGATGACTTAGACATGATATATGTATGGTGCGAGAAGTATCAATTTTTTGGTAATTCAGCTAAATAGCATGGAGTTACAATTTCGAACAAGTAAAATTGGAGTCATCGCATAGGTAAAGTGGGGAAAGCAAACCAAAGATTACGTTTTATTGTCAGAACACTAGAACGATGCAATAGCTCTAATAAAGAGACTGCTTACACTATGCTTGTCCACTCTCTTCTGGAGTACTGCTGTGCGTAATGGGATCTTTATCAGGCGGGATTCACGGATGTCATCGTAAGAATTCAAAGGAATTCTGCTCGTTTCGTATTATCACAAAATAGGGGAGACAGTGTCGCGCATACGATAAGCGAATTGGTTGCGAGGGGTTGCTGCGAGATCTTTACACGACATGTCAGTCAGCAACTTTCTGCTCTCACTGTGAAAATATTTCAATGTCGCCAACAGCAAGAAATCATCATCATAGTGAAACAAGAGATACCAGAGCACGTAGAAAGTGATTTAAGTGTGCGTTTTCCCCATATGCTGTTAGAGTGTGCAACGGTAGAGAAATCAAGACACAGAGGAATTAAAGATGTGGTCACTAATTTCAATAAGTGGAAAAAGTTGAAAATTTGCGCTTGACTGGGATTCTAACAGGGATCTCTTGCTTAGCAGACAAATGCGCTGACGTCTGCGCCATCTGGACACAGTGGCCATGGTAACTGCACGGACCACTGTAAGAAGTCTCCCGTCGGACCCAAATAATCAACTTACCCACACCGTACTTATGTAGTACCCCTTGCGCTCTATCCTCATTACTCCCAGCATCTCGCCGATTCCTATAACAGTTTGAGCCTGCTGTGTATCAGCACTGAAGGGATTATTGGCCATCCATGCATGAATTGTATATTTGGTGTCTTTTCTTCCGGACATGTGGGAAAGGACAGACACAACAGTCGTGTTGTTGTTGTTGTTGTTGTTGTTGTTGTGGTCTACACACCAAAGACTACTAAATTGAGGCAGCTCTCCAAGCTACTCTATTCTGTGCAAGCCTCTTAATCTCCGAACAGTTACTGCAACCTACATCCTTTTGAATCTTCTTAGTGTATTCGTTCTTGGACTCCCTCTACGCTTTTTAACCTCCGTCTTCCTACAGTACGAAACTGGTGATCCTTGGTGCCTCAGAATGTGTCCTACCAACAAGTCCCTTCTTCTAGTCGAATTATGCTACAAATTCCTCTTCTCCCCAATCCTGTTCAGTACGGTCTTATTAGTTAGATGATCTACTCATCTAATCTTCAGCATTCTTCTGTTGCACAGTTTTTCAAAAGCTTCTGTTCTCTTCTTGTCTAAACAGTTTATATTCATGTTTCACTTTCATACATGGCTACACTCCATACAAATACTTTCAGAAAAGATTTCCTGACAATTAAATCTACACTCAATGTTAACAAATTTCTCTTCTTCAGAAACCCTTTTCTTGCCATCGCCAGTCTACATTTTGTGTCCTCTCTGCTTCGAACATCATCTTCTACTTTGCTCCGAAAATAGCAAAACTCATCTAGTACTTCAAGTGCCTTATTTCCTAATCTCATTCACTCGACATCACCTGATATAATTCGACTACATTCCATTATCCTCCTTTCGCTTTTGTTGATGTACATATTATATCCTCCTTTCAAGACACTCTCCATTCCGTTCAACTTCTCTCCAAGTCCTTTGCTGTCTCTGAGAGCATTATGATGCTATCGGCAAACCTCAATGTTTTATTTCTTCTCCCTGGACTTTAATACCTACTCCAAAGTTTTCTTTTGTTTCCTTTATTGCTTACTCCAAAGTTTTCTTTTGTTTCCTTTATTGCTTACTCAATATACAGACTGAATAAATTAGGGATAGGCTAGAACCCTGTCTCACTCCCTTCTCAACCACTGCTTCCCTTCCGAGCCCATCGACTATTATCATTGCCATCTGGTTTTCTGTAAAATTTGTAAATAGTTTTTCACATCCTGTATTTTGCTCCTGTCACCTTTACAACTTAGAATATTCCAGTCGACCTTGTCAAAGCTTTCTCTAAGTCCACAAATCCTAGAAACGTTGATTTGCTTTTCCTTAATCTATCTTCCAAGGCAAGTCGAAGGGTCAGTATTGCCTACCATGTTCAAACATTTCTATGGAATCTAAACTGATCTTCCCCGAGGTAGACTTCTACCAGTTTTTTCATTCTTCTGTAAAGAATTCGCGTTAGTATTTTGCAGCCGTGACTTATCAAACTGATAATTCGGTATTTTTCACAACTGTCAGCACCTGCTTTCCTTGTAATTGATATTATTACATTCTTCTTGAAGAACTGAGGGTATTTCACCAGACCATACGTCTTGCCCACAAAATGGAAGAACTTTGTCGTGACTGGCTCTCCTAAGGCTATCAGTAGAATGTTGTCTATTCCCGGAGCCTTGTTTCGACTTGAGGTCTTTCTATTCTCTGTCAAACTCTTTACGCAGTTTCATATCTCCCTTCTCATCTTCATCTATGTCCTCTTCCACTTCCATAATATTTCCCTCAAGAACATCTACTTTGTATAGATCCTTTATATACTCCTTTTAAGTTTCTGATTTCCTTTCTTTGCTTACACACATTCGCATACCATATTCGTACGGTAGGGGAAAAGTATGATGGTGGTTCGAAGTACCTTCGGCCAGGCCACGTAAGTGTGAACTGCGGGGCTGTGATGTAAACGTAGAAAAAAACGCATTACGTAATCTTAATAATTAGAAATTTTTTTACTTGCGTTGAGGATGTGTTGTAACACAAAAAGCATCCGAAAACTTGCTTGTGTAATGACATGTTCGTTAACTGTAGTGAATCCACAGCAAAGTATTAGTTGGTAACGCTGAAGGAAACAACGGCAGAGAGCGGCCCTGAGCATCGTGTTGTGGGCCCGGTGCTCCTCCGCTGCAGCCACTTCGCTCAGCCGGGGCCAGCAGGCTGCATCTCCGGCGCCTTGCCTGCTCTCGTAGGCGTCCCGCCCCGTCCCGTCCGACTTAATTAGCGGGCTCGGCAGGGGGCGTGGGTGGCGGACTAGCTGTAGCCAGCTGTAGCTAGCTGCAGCGCCGCGCCGCGCGCCCCGTTATTGGGGATTTACCCCTCCCCACCGTGCCGAACCCGGGGAAGATTTCGCTGGGGAGTTGGCTTTCAACAGTCAACAGCCGCTCCCCCGCCACATAATGCTCCGGCTTATAGACTCCGCCTGAGATTAATTTTTTGTCTGTTTTCTTTCCTTTCCCCCCCTAAAGTGTGGCGCGCATTAGACAGAGAGAGACGGAAGGACAGAAGGAGG
Source organism: Schistocerca serialis cubense (assembly GCF_023864345.2). Taxonomy (NCBI): domain Eukaryota; kingdom Metazoa; phylum Arthropoda; class Insecta; order Orthoptera; family Acrididae; genus Schistocerca; species Schistocerca serialis. The sequence goes on from NC_064641.1 coordinate 618,516,731, forward strand.
GAGGAGGGAAGAGGGAGAGAGAGGGGAATGATTGGTATCAACAATGTACTGCATTAGCATAACAAGGTTCTAAGAATTAAATATAGATCAATTCTATTTGAATTTGATTACCTAACTGAAGCTTAATTTCTATAATATGAGATATGGGATTCAGGAGAAGATGAAATACGTAAAGCGATGCTCAATAGTGTGAACCGAATTACGTCACATGTTTCAGGAAGGGAGGGCATTTTCCAGGTACAAGACGTTAATGTCTTGCATTACGTTAGGACAAAAAGCCCTCGTACGGTGCATATGAGAATAAACTTTCAAGTTATATCTTAAATACATCAACACACATACTTGCAGTGCTTTTATCAAGGCGACCTGAAAGTAATTGATCTGTGTTAATGTGGAGTTCTGTATGCACGTCACGCACACAGCTGCTAGTCATCCGAAACTAAATTTGTAATACCACAGACTTCAGAGAGTAACTACACTGATTAGCTTAGTCATGTACAACCAGAAAGAGCGAGTAACGTAGAAATTAGCAGAAAAGTGTTAATATGGTTTCTGTAACGTACAACCGATATCCTAGAGCGCTTATCAGTTACATACTGGCAAATTACAGAGCATTACTATAAGTAACAATATCTACTCTGTACATAGTGCCTATGTTTGTAATCAAGCGTTGGATTTACGACCGATTACCAGAAAACAGGTCACAATCAAAATATCGATCTCTCTCTCTCTCAAACACACACACACACACACACACACACACACACACACACACACTCACTCTCTCTTTCCCTTGCGTAGCACATGTAGCCGAAATAACATAAACATTCACCTCGTCGTGTATGAATAAACTAGTCAAAAGCCATGTTGCATCTGGGATGTGATACATCAACTAGTACGTATTTTAGTGTGTAGAATTCGAATATACCTTTCCGAATATACCTTTCAAAATGTTCTAGTACGTCCCATATTTGAGATTTTAAAGGTTTTTTATTCTTCGTATTCAGTATTACGCATTTTGCTGTTCTTCTGTTTTGATGTTTAATAGTTTGTTTTTGATTTGCAGAGGAGGGCTAGAAGATGTACAAATCGTCAGTAAATGGTTGGTGTGGTAATCCAGTGGTGTGAAAGAGATCCTCAGTGAGTGATTCCTGTGAAAGATAGTGCAAACTTTTTGTGTTTAAAACTTACACTAAGAAAAATGGTAACTAGTAAATCTCGTTGATGTCTAAATCACCCCAACAACTCTTGTTACGTGGGTGGCAAATTCACTCCAAAAGTCCAAAGAAAACCCGTCTCTGATTTGGTTAAGAAAGCATATAAATTGTATTTTGATTGTCCTGCACGCCATTTGCCTGCGTAACCTGTGCTACAACCTTAACCGAGTGGTTGAAAGAAAACGCCGAGCCATGCCATTCGCTGTTCCCATGGTGTGGTGTGAGCCTAAATATCATTATTCAGACTTTTACTTCTGTCTTACAAATATTTCGAGAGATTCAAGCAAACCTATATATATATATATATATATATATATATATATATAAATAAATAAATAAAGTATCCAAATGAATCTTCAGTGCATTTGCCTGTGCCCTATGATGACGGGTTGCATGTTCCTGTCTGTAATTTGAAAGCCACGGATCCAGACACCATATCAAGTCAATCATAAAATATTGAACATGTAGAAGAGTACTGCAGTCAATATTACGACACTTCACCTCAGGTCTTCAGTCAAAAGGAATTAACGATTTGGTTGGCGATCTAAAACTTTCGAAACAGCAAGCTGAACTTTTGGGGTCGAGACTGCAACAACGGAACCTTCTAGCACCAGAGACAAAAATTTCCTGTTCCATATCAAGAGATGCTTCCTTCGCTCAATATTTCGATATGCAGAATTCAATGTGTGTATATAGAGATGTCAAGGGTCTGATAATACAGGTAGGTGTACAACGCAATCCACACGAGTGACGATTATTTATTGACTCCAGTAAAACCAGCTTGAAAGCAGTACTACTGCACAATGGCTTACGCAGTAGACATGAAAGAAAGTTATGAAACTATAGCTTTGCTGCTAGAGGCAATCAAATATAAGGATCATGAATGACAGCTTTGCTGTGATATAAAAGTTGTTGCACTCCTTACAGGTTTACTGGCTGGATTCACGAAATACTGCCACTTTTGGTGCCTTTGGGACAGCCGTGACACCAAGAACCACTATACAGTCAAGGAATGGCCTATAAGGAAGTCACATGTTCCTGTAAGTGTGAACAATACCCCATTAGTTGAACAAGATAAAATTATTTTGCCTCCCCCTCATATCAAGTTTAGCCTTATCAAGAATTTTGTAAAAGCTCTGGATGAAGTAGATGAGGCCTTCAATCACTTAAAAGAAAAGTTTCTCAAATTAAGTGAAGCAAAGCTGAAAGAGGGTATATTTGTTGGACCACAAATAACAAAATTGCTCAAAGATCCAACCTTTGATACTAAACTCACAGATATCCAATTAGCTGCTAAGTCTTCTTTTAAAACAATACTGAAGGACTTTTTGGGTATCAGAAAAGACAAAAAATATGTTACCATTGTGAATGATCTATTGGAAAACTATAAGAACATTTATTCCCGAAAAATTTTGGAGCCGTAAGCGATGAGCATGGTGAACGCTTTCACCAAGACATTCTTACCACGGAACTCACCGTTAGCAAGGTCATTGGAACCTTTCGATGATGGTTGACTACTGCTTGGTCTTGTTAGAGAGAATGATGAAATGGCAAGCAAAAAAGAGCTCCATCGTCGCATTTTTCGAAAACCAAAGACGATTAAATGTGAAAATATCTTCTGAACTAATCTGGACCTTTTATTGGCATCATGCCCATATATACATACAAAATAATATTGATTTCAAACGTTCTGAACGTCTATTTTTGTTTGACTTAATTGTGTCAATTTTCTTTATTACCATTTTTTATTCTGCTGCATATATAGGGAATGTGACGTCATAGAGAAAAACTGATTTTACCAGTGTATTCAGCACCCCAAAATTCGGTAAATCGACCCATTTGCAATCCAGATGCAGAAAAAAGTTTAAATTAATTAACTTGTGATATTAACGAACATCTGTGTGTAGCATGTCGCAATGATTTTTTGTGGTAATCTAACTCTGAGATCGAAATTTCTCCGAAAACATCCTTGACTCATGTGACCCATGGAGTGCTGATGTGCATAGTATACGTAGCCACTAGAGGATTATTCTGTTAACGGCTGTACTATTACTTAATCGCAACTTTAACATACATATCATTACGCTGTAAAAGAAATATGTTGTTGTAATGGATTTTTGCTTTCCATGAAAACTAATACCAAAATAGCATCTTAATGAAATTTTGGTACCCCAAAGGACCAAAATAAATGGCAAAGATATTGTAATATATTACAAATATTACTGTGGATGATGCAATGAATTTTATTTCTATTTTTCTTTTCTTAGTGGCATTTTTTAAGAGTAACAAAGTAATCAAAGCAGTTCCTCGTCTTTTGACTACTGAAATAAAATTCTGCTGACCTGTACAAGCCTATGCTCCGTTCTAACAGTTTTTCCTGCTTGTAGTTCAGAATCATTCTCAGTCAATAGACACCAAAATGTGTATAAGGACCTTCGACGGTCTCACTGTATGGTACCTACAATTTAAAATTCTAGTCCTTGATCGTTCCTCACGTAACGACATTGTCGTATCCTGGAGGAGCTCTTTTAGCTATCAACTTAAATACTTACATTTTACTTGCTTTTATCCACTGCTTGGTGGCACAACTTTGCTTCTCCTATTTATAACCAGGATTTGGAAGACAAGTAGGTCGTACCGAGCTGTTGGAGTACAACGAACGATAGAGGTAACGCCTAATCACAGCAGCGATAGAAGTGTGTACACCGAAGAGTAGAAGGAGCTGGCAGAAATGTTATGATCGGTCTACGAAGTATTAGCTCCGTATGTATATACAGCCTTCGACATTTGGTCAAGATGAATATTCAAAGAGCTGAGGAGGCATGCAGAAAAGCAATCTCTATCTGCGATCAGAGGTAAGCATGCCAGTTGTCAGTTCACTTGGGCTACGGCCGAAAATAGTACTTCGTAGAATCCCGTAAGCTCTCTCTCCGTAGCTCATACGTCTATCGGAGTCTCAGGCGAACAGCCAGTGGACCTCCTAGGTCGCAGCTGCTGTCTCTGTTAATAAGCGGACGATAGTACTCAGTAACGATCGTTGCCACATAACTTGAAAACTGTTTCATGAAAATCTAATAACTCAACCGAAATTAGTACTATTTTCATGTTTCTACATATTATTGGATTCGCAGACAACCGCTGCCAAATGTCCACATTTTTTTAGAAGCAAAAAACACCGCTCTGGTTATATAAATCTTTTTAAGCAAGTTTTACGGGGCTTATTTTGTACTCTCAGCACCAAAAATTCTTTTTCTTTTGTTTTACGGACAGCCTCTTTTTTATTTGTTTGACACACGCTTCTAGCGGGTTGTAATTTATCAGTGATGTGAAGGACGTGAAGAGCCTTCAGGAAATCGTAAAATAATGTTACAGACACAAGTACCTAAAATAGAGAACTCTTCTATTCCATATAACAATATTTACTAATCCAGCGTAAAAAGAAAAATTGTAAAATACTTCCTTTCTAATCCATGTTTATATCATCTGAGAATGCGCCTACGCTGGCGACCGGTCAAGGTTTCAATAAAGGCCTTTATACAGCCAGAGCCATGTTTTTACTTCTTATAAAGATATTTGCAACTTGTTTACAGGCACTTTATTAAGCAAGGCCATGTAAATATATATCTGTTATCTGTGTGGTGCCACAGTTAAACTTAGCAAGCATAACGCAAAACAAACTTTTGAGTATCAGACGTGAATGACTGAGACTGATTATGACTACTCAGTCCTATAAAAGGTAAGTGAACCATATAGTACACATATGTCTAATGTAAATCACATTACAGGATATTTCGATAAACTGTTGCGCTCTAGTCATATGTTCTCAGAAATTTCCTCCTCAAATTAAGGCCTATGGTACATACTACGTGATTGCTTTTGCTCAGAAGTGCTCTTTTTGCTTGTAGTAGACTGATTTATGTCTTCCTTTCTTCGTCTGTCATGTGTTACTATACTTTCAAGATAACGAAATTCCTCGCGTACTTCGTTGTGCGTAGGTTTGAAGTTAAGCGTATTCGTAACCTTATTTCTAACACTTCTCATAAGTGCACTTTTCTGTTTCTTTGGTTAACTGTCAGCCTGTAATGTGAGCACTATTGGACTATATATGCTACTCAACAGAATTGGCAGTTCTTACTTCTGAGGAGAGAAGCGTCATAGCAAGTCGTATCATTGATATCCTTTCACCATGGCCTTTAATCCTACTCTGTAACCTTTCTTTCAATTTCAGCATTACTTTGTTGATGTATAGACTGAAGGGTAGACAATACAGGCTACATCTCAGGCTTGCACCTTTGTAACCTGAGCACCTCGTTCCTTGTCTTCCATTGCATGTGTTATACTGCACCAAACCTCATCTCTCTTCCAAACCTGTTTGAACGCATCCCAGAGACATTTACTGGCGCGTTGCCGACTCTATTCTCTTCCAAAATGGTCATCAGCTGTCAACAAATGATGCACTCGTCGGAGGTTATAATCCGACGCCGCTTTACCTGTGTAAACCACATTACCAGTGTAAACAACAAATGGAAGATACTTATTTGTGGTGAAATATACAGCATAAATCAGAAAAATTGCCAGATTCGCGTTTCTGATGTAACTCTGAAATGGAAGCCTTTATATAAAACTGATGCCCTCGTGATAACACTGTTGTTGTTGTGGTCTTCAGTCCTGAGACTGGTTTGATGGAGCTCTCCATCCTACTCTATCCTGTGCAAGCTTCTTGATCTCCCAGTACTTACTGCAACCTACATCCTTCTGAATCTGCTTAATGTATTCATCTCTTGGTCTCCCTCTACGATTTTTACCCTCCACGCTGCACTCCAATGCTAAATTTGTGATCCCTTGATGCCTCAGAACATGTCCTACCAACCGATCCCTTCTTTTAGTCAAGTTGTGCCACAAACTCGTCTTCTCCCCAATTCTATTCAATACCTCCTCATTAGTTATGTGATCTACACATCTAATCTTCAGCATTCTTCTGTAGCACCACATTTCGAAAGCTTCTATTCTCTTCTTGTCCAAACTATTTATCGTCCATGTTTCACTTCCTTACATGGCTACACTCCATACAAATACTTTCAGAAAAGACTTCCTAACACTTAAATCTATACTCGATGTTAACAAATTTCTCTTCTTCAGAAACGATTTCCTCGCCATTGCCAATCTACATTTTATATCCTCTCTACTTCGACCATCATCAGTAATTTTACTCCCTAAATAGCAAAACTCCTTTACTACTTTAAGTGTCTCATTTCCTAATCTAATTCCCTCAGCTTCACCCGATTTAATTTGACTACATTCCATTATCCTCGTATTGGTTTTATTGATGTTTATCTTATATCCTCCTTTCAAGACACTGTCCATTCCGTTCAACTGCTCTTCCAAGTCCTTTGCTGTCTCTGACAGAATTGCAATGTCATCGGCGAACCTCAAAGTTTTTATTTCTTCTCCACGAATTTTAATACCTACTCCAAATTTTTCGTTTGTTTCCTTTACTGCTTGCTCAATATACAGATTGAATAACATCGCCGGCCGGAGTGGCCGAGCGGTTAAAGGCGCTACAGTCTGGAACCGCACGACCGCTACGGTCGCAGGTTCGAATCCTGCTTCGGGCATGGATGTGTGTGATGTCCTTAGGTTGGTTAGGTTTAAGTAGTTCTACGTTCTAGGGGACTTATGACCACAGCAGTTGAGTCCCATAGTGCTCAGAGCCATTTTTGAATAACATCGGGAATAGGCGATAACCCTGCCTCACTCCCTTCCCAACCACTGCTTCCCTTTCATGCCCCTCGATTCTTATAACTACCATCTGGTTTCTGTACAAATTGTAAACAGCCTTACGCTCCCTGTATTTTACCCCTGCCACCTTCAGAATTTGAAAGAGAGTATTCCAGCTAACCTTGTCAAAAGGTTTCTCTAAGTCTACAAATGCTAGAAACGTAGGTTTCTTCTAAGATAAGTTGTAAGGTAAGTATTGCCTCATGTGTTCCAACATTTCTACGGAATCCAAACTGATCTTCCCCGAGGTCCGCTTCCACCAGTTTTTCCATTCGTCTGTAAAGAATTCGCATTAGTATTTTGCAGCTGTGACTTATTAAACTGATGGATCGGTAATTTTCACATCTGTCAACACCTGCTTTCTTTGGGATTGGAATTATTATATTCTTCTTGAAGTCTGAGGGTATTTCGTCTGTCTCGTACATCTTGCTCACCAGATTGTAGAGTTTTGTCAGGACTGGCTCTCCCAAGCCCGTCAGTAGTTCTAATGGAATGTTGTCTACTCCCGGCGCCTTGTTTCGACTCAGGTATTTCAGTGCTCTGTCAAACACTTCACGCAGTATCTTATCTCCCATTTTGTCTTCATCTACATTCTCTTCCATTTCCATAATATTGTCCTCAAGTACATCGCCCTTGTATAAACCCCCTATATACTCCTTCCACCTTTCCGCCTTCCCTTCTTTGCTTAGAACTGGGTTTGCATCTGAGCACTTGATATTCATACAAGTGGTTCTCTTCCGTCCAAAGGTCTCTCTAATTTTCCTGTAGGCAGTATCTATCTTACCCCTAGTGAGATAAGCCTCTACATCCTTACATTTGTCCTCTAGCCATCCCTGCTCAGCAATTTTGCACTTCCTGTCGATCTCATTTTTGAAACGTTTGTATTCCTTTTTGCCTGCTTCATTTACTGTATTTTTATATTTTCTCCTTTCATCAATTACATTCAATATTTCTTCTGTTGCCCAAGGATTTCTACTAGCCCTCGTCTTTTTACCAACTTGATCGTCTGCTGCCTTCACTACTTCATCCCTCAGAGCTACCCATTCTTCTTCTACTGCATTTCTTCCCCCATTCTAGTCAATCGTTCCCTAATGCTCTCCCTGAACCTCTCTGCAACGTCTGGTTCTTTCAGTTTGTCCAGGTCCCATTTCCTTAAATTAGCACCTTTTTGTAATTTCTTCAGTTTTAATCTACAGTTCATAACCAATAGATTTTGGTCAGAGTCCACATCTGCCCCTGGAAATGTCTTACAATTTAAAATTTGATTACTAAATCTCTGTCTTACCATTATATAATCTATCTGATACCTTTTAGTATCTCCAGGATTCTTCCATGTATACAACCTTCTTTTATGATTCTTGAACCAAGTATTAGCTATGATTAAGTTATGCTCTGTGCAAAATTCTACCAGACGGCTTCCTCTTTCATTTCTTCCCCCCAATCCATATTCACCTACTACGCTTCTTTCTCTCCCTTTTCCTACTGACGAATTCCAGTCACCCATGACTCTTAAATTTTCGTCTCCCTTCACTACCTGAATAATTTCTTTTATCTCTACATACATTTCATCAATTTCTTCAACATCTGCAAAGCTAGTTGGCATATAAACTTGTACTACTGTAGTAGGCGTGGGCTTCGTGTCTATCTTGGCCACAATAATGCGTTCACTATGCTGTTTGTAGTAACTTACCAGCACTCCTATTTTTTTATTCATTATTAAACCTACTCCTGCATTACCCCTATTTGATTTTGTATTTATAACCCTGTAATCACCTGACCAAATGTCTTGTTCCTCCTGCCACCGAATTTCACTAATTCCCACTATATCTAACTTCAACCTATCCATTTCCCTTTTTAAATTTTCTAACCTACCTGCCCGATTAAGGGATCTGACATTCCACCCTCCAATCCGTAGAACGCCAGTTGTCTTTCTCCTGATAACGACGTCCTCTTGAGTAGTCCCCGTCCGGAAATTCGAATGGGGGACTATTTTACCTCCGAATATTTTACCCAAGAGGACGCCATCATCATTTAATCATACAGTAAAGTTGCATGCCCTCGGGAAAAATTACGGCTGTAGTTTCCCCTTGCTTTCAGCCGTTCGCAGTACCAGCACAGCAAGGCCGTTTTGGTTAATGTTACGAGACCAGATCAGTTAATCATCCAGACTGTTGCCCCTGCAACTACTGAAAAGGCTGCTGCCCCTCTTCAGGAACCACACGATTGTCTGGCCTCTCAACAGATACCCCTCCGTTGTGGTTGCACCTACGGTACGGCCATCTGTATCGCTGGGGCACGCTGGCCTCCCCACCAACGGCAAGGTCCATGGTTCATGGGGGGATAACACTATCACTTTTAAACGTACACTGAGAAAATTCAAAACGCTGACTGGAAATACTTTAGATGAAACCTACAAGCTTTTTCCCCATGGCTGTCCACAGATAAGCATACTACACATATAATGAACTCTCTTCCTCCTCCCCCTCTTTATGTGCGCCTCTTTCTCTCTTTGTCTATCCACATCATTCTCCAAACTCTGTTTATCTCCTTCTCCCCCATTCTGTCGTCGGCCAGAGTGGCCAAGCGGTTCTAGGCGCTGCAGTCTGGAACCGCGCGACCGCTATGGTCGCAGGTTCGAATCCTGCCTCGGGCATGGATGTGTGTGATGTCCTTAGGTTTCAGTAGTTCTAAGTTCTAGGGGACTGATGACCTCAGAAGTTAAGTCCCATAGTGCTCAGAGCTATTTGAACCATTTCAACCCATTCTTTCTCTTGTTTTCCTCCTTCCCCCTTTCTGGTTCACTTCCTCCAAACCCCATCGCTGACCATATTTTTCTCCCTCATCCCTGCGACCATTTCCTCATCCCCACCCCACATTCCATCTCTACCTGCCATTTTTCCTTTCCCACATGACCATGACACCTTGATGCATTCCACCTGCCCCATACATCTCCCCATCCTTCTCTTTCACTGTCGTTCTCCTGCTCCTCCTCTTTCTGCCCACCCCACCCCTATCATCCTTTCTGCAGCAATGATCATCGGCATATGCAACCTCTGAAATACAGTTCACTAAAGCAGGCCGATCAGGTCGGTAAAGCAGGCCGATACTACTGTAACATGACAGGCTTGTCATGCAGGGCAGCCTATATGTTGAGGCCTGGAAAACCGTTGCTCGCTCCTGACATGTAGGCTGTCTAGCAAAGCAGCTTGGTCTGGTTCGCCGATGCTGTTCACACAGGCCTGTCGTTCATGGCAGTCTGTACCCCAGAGGCCAGAAGAAAACACGTTTTTTTCCAGTATGTCCACGCCTATTGCAGCTAGGGGGTTATAAAAGTGCTGACTCTCGAAATGCCTGCTGTTCCTGTGGGTAAATTTGGTGGAATCTAGATCCAGGGTTTTGGAAGGAAATCCAAGAAATACACACTTGGATTGTGTCATATACACTGAGGCGCCAAAAACACTGGTATAGGCATGCCTATTCAAATAGAGAGCTATGTCAACAGGCAGAATATCGCGCTTGGGCCGGCAGCCCCTACATAAGACAACAAGCGTCTGGTGCAGTTTCTAGATCGGTTACTGAAGCTATCATGGCAGGTTATCAAAATTTAAGTGAATTTGAACGTGGTGTTATACTCGACACATGACCGATGGGACACATCATCTCCGAGGTAGCTGTGAAGTGGGGATTATCACGTACGACTATTTTAGAAGTGTACTGTGAATATCAAGAATGCGGTAAGACATCAAAGCTCCGATATCGCAGCGACCGAAAAAGGATCCTGCAAGAATGGGACCAACGACGAGTGAAGAGAATCGTTCATCATGACAGAAGCGCAATCCTTCATCAAATTGCAGCAGATTTCAGTGCAAGACCATCAGCAGGCGTCAGCGTGTGAACCATTCAACGAAACATCATCGATATGGGCTGTCGAAGCTGAAGGCCCATTCGTGTACCCTTGAAGACTGCATGGCACAAAGCCTTACGTCTCGCCTGGGCCCGTAAACACTGACATTGGGTTGTTGATGACTGGAAACCTGTTGCCTCGTCGGTCGAGTCTCGTTTCAAATGGTATCGAGCGGATGGACGAGAACGTGTATGGAGACAACTGCATGAATCCATGGGCCCTGAATGTCAGCTGGGGACTGTTCAAGCTGGTGGAGGTTCTGTAAGGGTGGGGGCGTGTAGCAGCTGGAGTGATATGGGACCCCTGATACCTCTAGGTATGACTGTAACAGGTGAGACATACGTAAGCATCGTATCTGATCACCTGTATCCTTTCATGTAGTTTGCGCATTCCGAAGGACTTGGGAAATTCCAGCAGGACAATGCGACACCCGATACTTGGAGAATTGTTACAGACTGGTTCCAGAACACTCTTCCGAGTTTAAACACTTCCTTGGCCATCTGACTCCACAGACACGACCATTATTTAGCATATATGGGATGCCTTGTAACGTGCCGTTCAGAACAGATCTCCACCCACTCGTACTCTTACCTATTTATGGACAACCTTGCAGGATTCATGGTGTCAGTTTCCTAAATGGCTCTGAGCACTATGGGACTTAACATCTATGGTCATCAGTCCCCTAGAACTTAGAACTACTTAAACCTAACTAACCTAAGGACAGCACACAACACCCAGCCATGTCAGTTCCATCCAGCGCTAATTCAGACATTAGTCGAGTCCATGCCACGTCGCTCTGCGGAAATTCTCCATGCTCGCGAGGAACCTACACGATTTTATGCAGGTGTACCAGTTTCTTTGGCTCTTTAGTGTATATATAACAATCTCACTTTGGTGGAGAATAGCTTGTATGGCTACAATGGAATTACTAAAGCTAGACAATTGCACTACTAGATCCTCCGTAATCACGTGAAGGGGCGGTGAGTAACGAAATTTGTAGCAGTGCACGTCTCCTTCAAACAAATCCCGGAGCGGACTCACAGTAATAACGGCGAGCGGCCCTTTCCCGTAATGAATGCGTTTAACAGGCGGCGGCGCGTCTTGCGGCCGGGTCGCGCTCTCGCTAATTAATTCCCGCTTGCAGCGCGAGTCCGCCGTCTGATTATGCGGAGCGAGATGAATGCCGCGGTCGTCCGCCCGGCGGTCTCGAGAGCGCGGCCCGGCGGATTACTGGCGGCGCGCACGCCGTCTCATTTCCATCCGGGGCCGGGCACTGCACCGGTCGGCTTAGCCACCAGACCTCCCTGCCATCGTCCCTTCAGCATTGGAGAGCGGAAGCCGAAGGGCGGTTGCAGCACAAGTGTGTCTCACATCGAAATCTCCCGTCCAAAACTATTATAAAGGCACCCTGCAGCAGTAGCGTAGTGCCAGCAGTCTTATTACATAGTGAAGTTGCCCAATACCATGGTTAAGCCAAGGAATACCAAGGCATTTTCCTTAAGGTGCAGTAACAAGGAAGGGCAAAGTGCCTGCCGGTGTGGCCGAGCGGTTCTGCCGGCACGGTTTGCTCAGCGTGATCGGTCAGAGGGTTAGCTGCTCTGTGTAATAAAAAATCTGAGTTAACAGATCAACCACGACCTAAAAAAGTGTCTCACGACGTCCGCTCCGATCAGATGCAGCGAATGAAAACGAAGAAAATGAAGAACAAAGAAAAAAAAAGCGGTTCTAGGTGATTCAGTCAGGAACAGCGCGAAAGCTACGGTCGCAAGCTCGAATCCTGCCTCGGACATGGTAGTGTGTGATGTCCTTAGATTAGTTAGGTTTAAGTAGTTCTAAGTTCTAGGGGAATGTTGACCTCAGATGTTAACTCCCATTGTGCTCAGAGCCATTTTAACAATTAACAGGAACAAAATTTCTTAATGGTTATTGAATTATATTAACAACTTACTTTTCATAGAAGTAATTATGTACAGTTAGGGTACAGAAACAGTCCCTTATTTGCAGCTTCAACGAATTTTCAGTAACGCATACTACCGACTTCATGACCACCACAGAAAATTGAATTGCAAGTTTCGTTCGCTTTTGTTGACTTTTGCTCTCAATATACCTTTTAAAGAGATATTGAGTCTAAATAAGGCCCTGAACCTGGAAATTTTGGATACGACATTCATTGGGGAAAGTGACATCACGTACTGAGACTTAAATTTCTTCTTAAGTTCAACTGAAAAATTTAAAACTTATAAGGAATCTGGTAGGAGACGTCATTAAAAACCGCAAATGCTACTTTTCAAATTTTTGAAATATAATCTGAGTATGTAGATTACAGTATTTTCGGAAGTTGGGTGTAAAGTACCGTTCTCACCTTTCGCGCACCTAATACAAACGCACACATGGCTCTAGGCACTATGGGACAACATCTGAGGTCATCAATCCCCTAGAACTTAGAACTACTTAAACCTAACTAACCTAAGGAGATCACACTCATCCATGCCAGAGGCAGGATTCAAACGTGCGACCGTAGCGGTCGCGCGATTCCAGGCTGAAGCGCCTAGAACCGCTCGGCCACACCGACCGGCACACTCTTCATATTGCGAGGCTTAATTTCACTGAGACGGACTTAGGCAGCGATAGCTATCTCTTATGTATTTTCTTCTTCTTGTTCCGTGAGTCGTAGAGCTGTCGCTCGCATCTATGTCGCCAAACGCCTAGATCTCGCCAGTCTTCGTCGTCCTTTTCTATTCCTCTTCTCTCCATCTCTCAAAATAATAGGAACAAAAGTAGAGACCAGCCATTCATCGGAAGTGTTCAAATTGTAGGCCATTCTGTAATAGACGCGGCTGATAACGCTGACCCATGGAACCCAACATATTCCTTATCGTTAGAATTGCTATTCGGGCACATTCACTTTCAACGGCTCCTTTCAGGTCCTTGATTGTAACTGATGTTCTGCTATAGACATTGTGCTTCACATGACCCCTTAGGGGAAAAAAACATAGCTGTCAAATCTGGTGATCTCATTGTATTTTCTTCATCCTGTTCTTCTGTCCGGTAGGTATTCGTTAAGGTAGGCCTTACGTCACAATGGTAGCGAGGATTTGCTCCATCTTCCTGGATGTACCATTCTCCATCCTGAAAAATCTCTTCTATGCGTGGCATGTCGCATTTCTGTAGTAAGTTCACGTAATTTTCACCAGCTATTGTATGCTCAAAAAAGGAACGTCCAATCAAAGCAAATGCTGAAAAACCACGTCTCAATACAACTCCTAATAGAGTGACATGGTCTTCCACTCTCACGAGAGGGTTCTCAGCTGCCTAGTAACTCCGACAGTATCGATTATTGACCCATTCATCTCAAAAGGGTCTCATCATTTCCTGTCCGCATCTTAGAAAATTCAATTCTGCGGTCATGCACATCCTCCTTCAGAACGTGGAGGTGTAAAAGTTTTCCATTGGATACGCTTAAAAATGCGACGGATGCTAGTTCTGGGAACTGTCTCACGGGCCGCTTGCCGCACATATTTTCTTGGAGATCGCTTACTTCTGCTCCTCTTGTGCGGCTTGTGAATGACCGTGACGTTCGAGATTGATTTTTGTGAGCTCTCTGGACAGTTAGTTGTTCCTTAACTTTATCTCGCAGACGATTCATTTTGTATCGTGTTGCTGCGTTCCGCAAGGTAGTGTTATAGCCCTTTTCCTTTGGGAAGCAATTCGAGCAGCCGTCTTAGGTTGTTTGGAGATGACGATGTCGTTTATCGAGTACTTAAGTCATCACATTATCAAATTAAACCGCAAAATGATTTATAAAAGATACCTGTATGGTGCGAAAATTGACATTTGACCCTAAATAAGGCAAAGTGTGAGGTCATTCACATGAATGCTAACAGAAATCCGATAAACTTCGGTTAGACGATAAATCAGTCAAATCTAAAGACCGTGAATTCAACTACATACCTAGGAATTACAAACAACTTAAATTGGAAGGAGCACATAGAAAATGCTGTGGGGAAGGCTAACCATAGATTGCGTTTTATTGGGAGGACACACAGAAAATATATCAGATCTAATAAGGAAAGTGCTTACACTATGCTTGTCCGTCCTCTTTTAGAATACTGCTGGGTGGTGTGGGATACTTTCCAGATAGGATTGACGGAGTACATCAATAAAGTTAAAGAAGGGCAGCACGTTTTGTATTGTCGAGAAATAGGGGAGAGAGTGTCACTGAAATTATACAGGAACTGGGAAAGAAATAATTAGAACAAAGGCGTTTTTCGTTGCGGAGCAATCTTCTCACAAAATTTCAATCGCCAACTTTCTCCTCCGAATACGAAAATATCTTGTTGTCGCCGACCTACGTAGGGAGAAACAATCACAATGATAAAATAAGGGAAAAAAAGAGCTCACACGAAATGATATACATGTTTGCTCTTTCCGCACTCTACGTGAGATTCTACTGGAATCACTTCCCTATTCTCTCATGCGGTGGACCTCTCTGACGAGGCTTCCCCCATGACAAGACCTGCAGTAAGGCAGAACACAAAGTTTTTATGTGACATTGGAATAACAGAGAATTGTGAAGGTGGTTCGATGAACCCTCTGACAGGCGCTTAAATGTGATTTCCAGAGTGTCCATGTAGATCTCCTTGAAGCTTCATTGTACAGGGTCGTTGCACTTTACTTACGTTCTCAGTCTTCAGTCAGCAGTGCAGAGAGACCTTCCTTTGGTCAATGTTCAGCCTGTGTTTTGCCATGTTTCAAGCAGCCAAAAAGAAATAAAAAAGTTGTATTTATGAGTTGAAAAAGATCGTATACATTACTGTTTTTATCTCCGTATTCACCAACTGGGATTACGCAACAATTTCACTTAATTGTTTACTTTCTGGTGTTCAACAGAGTTGTTGTATTCATGTTATGAACAAAATTTCAACGACCTGTCCAGTCCTCTTCTTCAAGTGCAGTGATTTTTGCTATTTTGTTTACTCGCTGCCTAGACACCAGACAGACTGTGTCTGTCTGTGATTGAATGATAGTTCGACTCTCGACGTACACTACACCCTTTGATGCTCTATTGTCTTTAGTGCCCGCACTGACATTCCATAAAATGCACGTTCACTCTGCGTTTCTCAGCTCTGGTGGATGTGATGGGGGACGAGTCTTAATAAAATGAGTGCCGTCCCCCAACCTTTGTTTACGTTGAAACCTGCGTCACTGTTTATTAGGTTTTCTAACAGCTCTGTTTCGAATAAACTCCCAAATTACGCTGCCCTGGAAACTTGGCATTTGCATCACGACACATGTGTCCCCATTTTCAATTTCATGATCATATTCGAGCAGTGGTGGGCGACATCTAATTGTTGTTGTTGTTGTGGTCTTCAGTCCTGAGACTGGTTTGATGCAGCTCTCCATGCTACTCTATCCTGTGCAAGCTTCTTCATCTCCCAGTACCTACTGCAACCTACATCCTTCTGAATCTGTTTAGTGTATTCATCTCTCGGTCTCCCTCTACGATTTTTACCCTCCACGCTGCCCTCCAATACTAAATTGGTGATCCCTTGATGCCTCAGAACATGTCCTACCAACCGATCCCTTCTTCTAGTCAAGTTGTGCCACAAAATTCTCTTCTCCCCAATCCTATTCAATACCTCCTCATTAGTTACGTGATCTACCCACCTTATCTTCAGCATTCTTCTGTAGCACCACATTTCGAAAGCTTCTGTTCTCTTCTAGTCCAAACTAGTTTTCGTCCATGTTTCACTTCCGTACATGGCTACACTCCATACAAATACTTTCAGAAACGACTTCCTGACACTTAAATCTATACTCGATGTTAACAAATTTCTCTTCTTCAGAAACGATTTCCTTGCCATTGCCAGTCTACATTTTATATCCTCTCTACTTCGACCATCATCAGTTACTTTACTCCCTAAATAGCAAAACTCCTTTACTACTTTAAGTGTCTCATTTCCTAATCTAATTCCCTCAGCATCACCCGATTTAATTTGACTACATTCCATTATCCTCGTTTTGCTTTTGTTGATGTTCATCTTATATCCTACTTTCAAGACACTGTACATTCCGTTCAACTGCTCTTCCAAGTCCTTTGCTGTCTCTGACAGAATTACAATGCCATCGGCGAACCTCAAAGTTTTTACTTCTTCTCCATGAACTTTAATACCTACTCCGAATTTTTCTTTTGTTTCCTTTACTGCTTGCTCAATATACAGATTGAATAACATCGGGGAGAGGCTACAACCCTGTCTCACTCCTTTCCCAACCACTGCTTCCCTTTCATGCCCCTCGACTCTTATAACTGCCATCTGATTTCTGTACAAATTGTAAATAGCCTTTCGCTCCCTGTATTTTATACCTGCCACCTTCAGAATTTGAAAGAGAGTATTCCAGTTAACATTGTCAAAAGCTTTCTCTAAGTCTACAAATGATAGAAACGTAGGTTTGCCTTTTCTTAATCTTTCTTCTAAGATAAGTCTAAGGTTAGTATTGCCTCAGGTGTTCCAACATTTCTACAGAATCCAAACTGATCTTCCCCGAGGTCAAATGTAAGGATGTAGAGGCTTCAATTAACTAGGTTAATTTAGTAGAGTGTGTCGTTCACGTCTCTTGCAGCTTTTCTGCACGGTTCTCTTAGTTTGTCCGATGTAAGACTAGTCAAATTCGTCCTTTCATTTTATCCGTATATTGTTTCGCACCGAAACTCAATGCAAGTGGGACTGTAAGTGTTTTCTAACTCCCATAGCCTTGCGGCTATGGGAGTTAGAATATACTAACATTGCCGAACTACTTTCGTTGCTCTCGTAACATTAAATAAAATGCAAAATAGGACGATTAAAATTACTTCATAGTTGACGTCTGTCACATGCGCCACAAAGTTGCCACATCGGATGCCAGCTATCTCAAGGTTTTAGGCGACACAGCCGGTCGGGGTGACCGAGCTGTTCCAGTCGCTGCAGTCTGGAACCGCCCGACCACTACGGTCGCAAGTTCGAATCCTGCCTAGGGCATGGATGTGTGTGATGTCCTTAGGATAGTTAGGTTTAAGTAGTTCTAAGTTCTATGGGACTAATGACCTCAGAAGTTAAGTCCCATAGTGCTCGGAGACATTTTTTTTAGGCGAAACACAAACATGGAGGGTTACTTCACATACGCTGTTAACGTGTCACGCGAGGTACGTCGGCATTGCGACATGTTCTTTAGACAGCTGATTTTAAGTGACTAATGAGAGAAATGCGACAGACAACGCGTTTCGTGGCCTTGGGCTTATCACAACCCCGTGATGTGCAACGTATCTGAGAAAATGGCGGCAAGTAATCTGCAACACAACCAAAATCACGACAGATTTGTTCACGAGGATTAAAGCAAATCTCTGTGAGAAAACTAAAGGCAGAAAAAATTCACATTCAGAGCTGAAAGCGAAGTGTAATTTGTCGCTGTCACTGACTACCTGAGAGTATTCCTACACTGATCGCACGAGCTACCACATCATCAACCGAAGAGCAGATCTCGCTAGGACTCGGTTACAATTTATAGGGGACACAAGCAGACTCTAAGAGAAAAAAGAATGAAGAAAATTAAGAGAAAATAAAATAGTCAATAGAATGACGAAAATTACGTGGCAAAGAAATATCAGTAACAAAATATATTAAACAATTAAAGTGAACAAAATAATAATCAAAATTATTATTAGATTTAAAAGATATTTCGTTACTTTTGACGAAATTCGAACCTACAACATTCTAGACGCCACAGCGCTGCGTTACGGTGTTATATTGAAAGGCACCCACATGCCTTGCTCGTACTGTGGCATCACGCAGTCAGGACTAAAAGATGAGTGGTCTGCCCAGCGAGTCGATTTATTCTTATCTCTCGTGTAACATCAGTGACTGGTTATGAGCTCTAGTATTAACAATTAAGCTACAAATTATTCTCCTGTTCCAATACTACGCAACGGAGACGGATAATGCCCATCTGACTATTGGGAATTTACACAACTTTGATTGTTCACTACGCTCTGGCAATACCACATTTTCTTTCTCACCCAACGGCTTTGATCAACACGTGGCCATCGCACTGAATATGAATGGCGCACACATTATAAATTCTGGATATCATGTCTACACACTATTCGAAGAACAAGGCCACCAATCTTTTCTTTTCACTATCTTTTTAATTTCGATGAATTCTATTATGATTCAAAGATAACCTGAACACACCATTACATTTTATACAACAATTACACATGAGAAACTCCACCCACTGCGCATGGCTTTACATTGGTGATTCATTATCTTATGGTCTCGTAACGTTACAGTGCATTTTCTGGATAGGATGGTGGATCTTTTGCTACATCTCACACTTCGACTCTCATACCCATCATCACGAGAATTTACTGCAGACCGAGGGGTACAAAAAGCAACATGCATAACCCACTGCCTCTGAACCTATCTTGCTACTCTCCCATGCAAACCACACATACTTAAATGACATGAAATACATCACACCAGCAACATGGAATACATCACAAAGAATAGTCTCAATGTTAGAATCACTTCTCTTTCAGCTTCCCCATTTCAATTTGTATTCATACCAGTTTCACACGACACTGCCCCACTTCGTAACTTTTATTTTCTACTACGAATTCTGGAGGACATATGCCCATCTTCCTGTGCAATGCAAGCCAAGTGGTGTTGCTGGATAGACGGCTGACTCACCTTCTTCTCTCTCAGACTATTAGAATTTGAATCTATCGTCACACGGAAATATAACACGCAAAGTAATATTATCATCTTATTCGTCACACACGCGAGTCCTCAACTGATACCTTGGACGAGAACTTCTCTTTATCCTTTGTCTCATACACAGATTAGGACTCACACAGTATTCATCACGTGGAAGTGCTCGTCTCTAAATTCAAGTCCTGCACACGCCATTTCTTAAATATTTCCAACTTATAGTACACTCGTCAGTAATTCAGCTTAACTTTAGCACTCGGAAGTATTTCAACTTAGTACTAGCACTAGCAAGTATTTAAACTTATTGCTACACGTGGTTTCATTGTGACCGTTGGCCACTTCCGAAGATTACTACGATCCCTTAATATTACCTGCCTGTCATTTAATTCTCCCCCCCCCCCCCCCCAAAAGTTCCTGAAATAGAGAAATAATTATTTCAAACTACTCTTAAGTTATTTCAGATGCGTACAAATCTGTTCACTCTTTTGTCTTTACGGAGCACATCTAAGACAGGTCTTACCAACACAAGATCCAGCGCCAGGGTGCTGAAACATGGTCGTTCTTCAGGTCATCTCGCACCTCCACTGAGGTGGGGGAGCACCATGCTACCGTATTGGTCAGCCACATTTCAGGCGCTGAAAGCTCAG
The DNA here is from genome assembly GCF_023864345.2 of Schistocerca serialis cubense. Taxonomy (NCBI): domain Eukaryota; kingdom Metazoa; phylum Arthropoda; class Insecta; order Orthoptera; family Acrididae; genus Schistocerca; species Schistocerca serialis. Next base: position 618,537,021 of record NC_064641.1, read on the forward strand.
GTAAATTTCATCTGTTTTGGTTCCACCAAATATGACCAAATGACCGTCTCAAAAATGAACATATATTGTACATTGACCATCTGCTGTTAGCAGACGACCATACATTCATTCATTTCACAGATCTCACCTAATTGGAGGTAGGGGTTTATTTTGTGGGAGTGCACATGTGATCAATTAAATAAATAAATTGTCCTTCTTTCCTACACTGGTATTCAGCTTCGTTGTATTAAGTGAAATTGAATTATTATTACAAAAAATATGTTGTTCTGACAAGAATACCGAAGAGTACTTATTTTCAATGTCGGGCGGTACTGTACCCTTTCACCCATGCAGAAAAAAGTGGCATGGTACTATCCTTGCAAGGCGAGGTTAGTTCCGAACATTTAAAAAAAAAATATTCGAACAAACGTAGCAAGTCATCGTAATTACCAGGAGGAGACTTTAGCCCCTGGTGACCTCAAATAGACGACCAACTGCTGTTACTTTACCAAATTCACGGTTACACCATGTCTCTCCAATGCACCGAGCAATGTGCTTAACGTTCTATTGTGGTCTTCTCAGTTTCTTTCTGCTATCAGAACATCATCCACGTACTCTGTTACCGTATCTTTTATTTCATTAGGACTGACAGTATTTAACACTCTGATAAATGCCGGAATTAATACGATTTCCCGTAGAACAAGAAAACTGTGTATTATCTACACCCCCTCTCTAACTCCACCTGCCAGGAGCTCATTCTCAAATTAACTGAGCTGAGAACTCTGATCCCGTGAAACCTTTGTAACAATTCGTCAAGTGTCAGTGGCCGATCTGTCTCTGGCGCTGTTATCTTATTAATCCTTCTTGCGTCCAAAACTAGTCTAATTGACCCATCCTTTTTTTTTAACACAGACTAAGGGACTGTTGTACCGACTGGATGCTGGTTCGATAATCCCTTGTTGTAGCATGCTTTCAATCTCAGCTTGTACTCTTTCTTTGTACACAACAGGTATCAGGTACACTTGGGCCCTAAACTATTTATGAGGATTGACCTTGAATCTATACACAAAATTTCTTATTGTACTCTCATCATGTTTAAATACCTTCCTGTTCTCGTATAAAATTTTCTGCAATTCACCGTAGACCGTGGTCCCTCGTAAATGCCAGATTTTCTACCTGATCTCCTCCTCCAAACATTTATGAATTTCCTTCTTCTCTTGTTCGAACCCCTTATCCGCGCCTGTCTACCGGACTTTACCGCAAGACATAATGCTAAGTGTGTGTTATGATTAGCACACAAGCAATCGTCGAATCTTAATGTAATTTCCTCCGAATCTTGTTTCAACTCCATCGAACCATTTCTCATGTTAACGACTGCTTTATATTGGGTCGAAAAATTTACGCCTGATATCCCTTCAACAGTTAGCGACGACACAATTATGAACACTGTACTGAACCTCTTCGCCTGGCACACAAAGTCTACCTGCGCTTGTAACTTGACCTCAATTCCCTTTCGTGTAACTGCCCCTCTCACTGTTGTCCTTTGCAATCGCAACGTTGGCCATGGTTTTGTAAGACTACAACACTTAAACGCATCTTCCCTCAAAACACTCATTACACTGCCTGTGTCGATGACACACGGGACGATTACATTATTTATTTCTACGCTAATTATTGGGTGGACTTCACTCCCCACATCTCCTAACTCCTCTAACAGATTCTCTCTTAGTTTACCGTAATCGATATACCTAATATTTACATCATTAATAATTCTGTCTTGTACCCCTCTATCATGTAGTCACCTTCTTGTCCCTCCGTCATTGTGGCAGTGATTGTCCTGTCGTGGACCCAATGACTGTCTATACTCTCTTCGCCCATCACTTTCATTTTCCCTTCTTCTTCCATCTCTCCCACAGCTTCTATATTCCCGGTTTGACGGTCGATATCCCCATGAATTCTGCCTCCTATTTCCTCGCCATCTTCCATTTCCGTCATTCCTCTGATTCCATGCTCTACCGTCATTCTGACAGTTTCTGCCGTTCCTATCCTCGACTCTGTCTGACCTATGACTCGTTTCTCCGTTCACGATGTCACTCTCATTACCCAGTTCCTGTAATAAGTGCTGAAATGATGCAGAATCGTCTAAGCCTCTACCTGCTATCGCTATATCTCTGCGCAATTTCACTGGATAATTAGTTATACAGACCCTAATGAGCTCCCCAGGTTCGTATGGCACATCCAAATACCTATTTCGCATTTCCTGATAGCACGCCACTGGATCATTTATACCACCTTCGTTACAATGTCGCATCATCAATATGCTTTGCTTAACCTGGTTACTTACTTTACGACCAGAATTCATTTGAAAACTTGTCACAAAATTTCTTGTAGCTACTACGGTCTTTAAAAACTTCCCGCATTTTCGCTCTAGCCTCGTCCCTCAAATGGTTACATACAGACTTCATTTTGAGGAGCAGTCCCCACGATGATAGTAATGAATCTTGACATTGAGGTCCGCAGCTCGTGGTCGCGCGGCAGCGTTCTCGCTTCCCGCACCCGGGTTCCCGGGTTCGATTCCCGGCGGGGTCAGGGATTTTCTCTGCCTCGTGATGACTGGGTGTTGTGTGATGTCCTTAGGTTAGTTAGGTTTAAGTAGTTCTAAGTTATAGGGGACTGACTACCATAGATGTTAAGTCCCATAGTGCTCAGAGCCACTTGAACCACTTGAAATTGAGACAGCCACAGGCATGGATGTTGGTAGTTATCCGGATCCTGAAAGCAAGTGTACGTTTGTACCAACACGAAGTGCCTCCTACATTCTTCTTCTGCATTTATGTTTTCCGACCTTGAACTATACCCAGTTGGGCTTTTTCCGACACATCCGATCTTCTAACTCTTTCATCTTCCTCTTTCTGCCTACTTTCTTTTTTGGAATTTGTCTCACTCTCCCTCTGCAAACTACCTGGTGGCGTGTCACCTTCGCTACTGCACGCTAATTGTAGCTGTGCTAGTTCTTCCCTATGTTTCCTATTTATTTCTAATTGCGCCTCTTTAAACTGTAATAGTGATTGTATCTCCTCCTGGTCGGAATACACCTCTCGCTGCGTACTGTCAGAGCCTGTCTCGCCACTTATACTGATCTTTTCTGCATCTGCACTAATATTATTCATTCTGACCACTACCTCCGCAGCTTCATCCGTGTGTCTATTTAGCGCCACATCCTGCCGGGTGAATTGAGCTCCCACGCTGTCCAATGCCCCTTGTTTATCTGCAAGTAAGTCCTCCACTACCTCTTTGATTTGCTCATCTGGCAACACGTCCCTACATTCTGTAATATCACTCTCTATTGCAATTACTCGTACCTCCATATTATTGGCTTTTTCTTTCACGGTGTCACATACTTGCTTCAACGCACCCAGATTCTTCTCCCCATCATCTATCAGATTATTAACCGCGGACAGGTGCTCATCGACAACTGAGTGTAGCTTCCTCATTGCCTCTTTGTTTCCCTTATCCATTGCTTCCAATCTTTCCTTACTATATTTATCCATCGCTTCCAATCTTTCCTTATTATCTTTATCCATCGCTTCCAATCTTTTCTTATTCTCCCTATCTCTATTATCTCTATCCATACTCTGTAAAAACTGCAATTGCACATTGTCATTTGCTACTTTCGGTGTGCTCACCTCGTTCGCCTGAGCTTCGCTAAGGGTAGCTACACTTTCACCGCATACCTGATCTAGTCCCGTCTCGCCCGCGTCGTCGGTATAAACCCCCGATTGTGGGCAAAGTCCGCCACCTAACGGATCACCTACCCGCAGTCCGCTGACCAATTCCGCCCCTTCTGAATGTTTGCCGTTCTCGCTCATTAACCCAGGGTCGACACCTGCTTCTTGCTCCACTATGCCTCCTGCTACGTTCACCCAAGAATCAGTCTTCTCCATGGTGAATACACTTTTCAATTGTGACCTAGTTACTATTGACATTACGCAAAAATAATTTATACAACGATCTTCCAGCCTTGGACGACATAGCAATCAATTACATGAAAAAATAAAAGATCCCCACCAATCAAAAAGAAACTGCAAAAAAAAAATTTAACTTCTTAGCGCTATCAAAATATACCCAAAAAGCTTGACAAATCACATAAAAAAAATCTTAACAGCAAACCCTAATAGCACAATCCTGCCAGGGTCGAAATTATGAGAGGCACTCACAAGCCTTGCTCATACTGTGGCATCAAGCAATCAGGACTGCAAGATGAGTGGTCTGCCAAGCGAGTCGATTTATTCTTATCTCTCGAGTAACATCAATGACTGATTATGAGCTCTAGTATCAACAATTAAGCTACAAATTATTCTCCTGTTTGAATATTACCCAACGGAGACGGATAATGCACATCTGACTATTGGGAATTTACACAACTCTGATTGTTCACTACACTCTGGCAATACCACATTTTCTTTCTCACCCTACGGCTTTGATCAACACGTGGCCTTCGCACTGAATATGAATGGCGCACACATTATAAATTCTGGATATCATGTCTACACACTATTCGAAGAACAAGGCCACCAATCTTTTCTTTTCACTATCTTTTTAATTTCGATGAATTCTATTATGATTCAAAGATGACCTGAACACACCATTACATTTTATACAACAATTACACATGAGAAACTCCACCCACTGCGCAAGGCTTTACATTGGTGATTCATTATCTTATGGTCTCGTAACTATCTAAGGCTACAGTGCATTTTCTGGATAGGATGGTGGATCTTTTGCTATATCTCACACTTCGACTCTCATACCCATCATCACGAAAATTTACTCCAGACCGAGGGGTACAAAAAGCAACATGTATAACTCACTGCCTCTGAACCTATCTTGCTACTCTCCCATGCAAACCACACATACTTAAATGACATTAAATACATCACACTAGCAACATAGAATACATCACAAAGAATAGTCTCAATGTTAGAATCACTTCACTTTCAGCTTCCCCATTTCAATTTGTATTCATACCAGTTTCACACGACACTGCCCCACTTCGTAACTTTTATTTCCTAATACGAACTCTGGAGGATATATGCCCGTCTTCCTGTGCAGTGCAAGCCAAGTTGCGTTGCTGGATAAACAGCTGACTCACCATGCTTCTCTCTCAGAGTATTAGAGTTTGGATCTAGCGTCACACGAAAACATAACATGCAAAGAAATATTATGATCATATTCGTCACACACGCGAGTCCTCAACTGATACCTTGGACGAGAACTTCTCCTTATCCTTTGTCTCATATAGAGATTGATACTCACACAGTATTCATCATGTGGAAGTGCTCGTCTCTAATTTCAAGTCCTGCACACGCCATTTCTTAAATATTTCCAACTTATAGTACACTCGCCAATAATTCAGCTTAACTTTAGCACTCGGAAGTATTTCAACTTAGTACTAGCACTAGCATGTATTTAAACTTACTGCTACACGTGGTTTCACTGTGACCGTTGGTCACTTCCGAAGATTACTACGATACCCTTAGTACTAGCTGCCTGCCATTTAATTCTCCCTCAAAAAGTTCCTGAAATAGAGAAATAATTATTCCAAACTACTCTTAAGTATTTCACATGCATAAAAATCTCTCCACTCTTTTGTCGCTACGGAGCACATCTAAGACAGGTCTTACCAACCCAAGATCCAGCGCCAGAGTGCTGAAACATGGTCGTTCCTCAGGTCACCTTGCACCTCTACCGTGGTGGGGGAGCACCATGCTACCATATTGGTCAGCCACATTTCAGGCGCTGAAAGCTCAGGTAAATTTCATCCCTTCGGTTCCACCGAAGGTGATCAAAGGACCGTCTCAAAGATGATCATATATTGTACATTCACTATCTGCGGTTAGCAGACGACCATACATTCATTCATTTCACAGATCTCACCTAATTGGATGTAGGGATTTATTTTGTGGGAGTGCACATGTGATCAATTAAATAAATAAATTGTCCTTCTTTCCTACACTGGTATTCAGCTTCGTTGTATTAAGTGAAATTGAGTTATTATTACAAAAAATATGTTGTTCTGGCAAGAATACCGAAGAATGTTATACCTATTTTCAATGTCGGGTGGTACTGTACCCTTTCAGTATTTGTGACTGTGATGATCCCGTCGCGTGGATGAATTGCAGCTTTCACAAATTAGGCTTCACGCCGCGTCGTGCGTATCTTTTTCTAATGTAAACCAATCTCCGAAGTTACGATAATCGTATATGTGATGCTATGTCTCAGCTTGTGAGGAGGTGTCCAGTAGTGTTTGATTAGTGCTATCTACTTAATACCTGTATTTCATTAACACCATTGTGTGTGTATGTGTGTATCCCTGTGTTTTGTTTGTGTGTGTTTTGACGCGGTTATCACGTATGATGAAATGCGAGCTAAAAGTCCCAGAGGCCAAGCACATCAGAAAAGAACGCCGGACAAAGAATTGGAAGTAAAGTGACTAATTGTCGTGGCAGCTTGGCAACGGTGAATGGTTCGTGCGATATGTTGAGCGCTTTGTTTGGAAGAAGCCAGCCCAATCAGCCTCAACGTGTGAAGTCAACTATCAAATAATTTTAATCGAACTATATATAGGATGTCAAGGAAATACACTCAAACTAAATACTGCTGACCACTCGTAATAAACTGGATAGTTTCAATAGTTGCAAGTGACATCTCACAGCAAAAGCTCTCCTCAGTGAAATAAATACCGACCAGTTGGCCTAACGGTGGTCGATTACAATCAATGGTGAACGCGTCGTTCGCACTCGATTCCCTGTATACTTTATTGTAACATGTTGTATCAGATTTTTTCGGTATTGTCATACTATTTCAGCCGTTATCTCGCCGTCTGACGTAATAACAAGAGTTCCTTAACCATGGAAACCTAACGCTAGAGTCCATAACTGAAGCTGCTACTGATGTGTAGTCTTTGGGCCCACTAGCTTTTTTCCAGATCAGGCCACGAGGTGGTGTGATAATGCAGCATCGCACGGGCACGATTACCTACCTAACTGGCAGGCCGACACCAGTGTAGATCACGAGGTCAGAAATCTCAACACCTGCCACCATTGACCATACAATGGGACAAGGACAACGCATGTAGTGACCACAGAGGGCATAAGCACTCTCAGCGGGACGGCGTGTAAATCAATCCAGGGTCAGGGATTTTCTCTGCCGCGTGATGACTGGGTGTTGTGTGATGTCCTTAGGTCAGTTAGGTTTAAGTAGTCCTAAGTTCTAGGGGACTGATGACCATAGCAGTCCCATAGTGCTCAGAGCCATTTGAACCATTTGTAAATCAATCACACACACACCCTGCGCTCACACTTCCTTCGCAGCGTACCTGCCGCACAATAAGTGCCAATGGATCGGCGTGCGGGCAACCCGCCAGACCACGACTCCCCTGCCTAAGCTACAGACTGGTAGAGCGACCTCTGGGCAACCTTGAGTCTCCTATCGATGACGACAGATTCCATTACGGCCTACACAACAGCGGGCCCTTGCTGAAGCAACAAATATGACATGAGTATTAACTAATCATGTTTTATCTGCATCAAACGGCGTCCCACAGTTCCTCCGGTCACATGGCCTGGCAAAAAAAAAAAAGAAAAAAGTATTCAGTTATAAACAGTTTACTTACATTTTTCCATTTGCCTCCTTTTCATTTCTCTGCCCTTTATATGTGTTATACAGGGTGCTACAAAAAGGTACGGCCAAACTTTCGGGAAACATTCCTCACACACAAATAAAGAAAAGAGGTTATGTGGACATGTGTCCGGAAACGCTTACTTTCCACGTTAGAGCTCATTTTAGTGTAGTCAATATGTACTGTACTTCCTCGATTTACCGCCAGTTGGCCCGATTGAAGGAAGGTAATGTTGACTTCGGTGATTGTGTTGACATGCGACTCATTGCTCTACAGTACTAGCATCAAGCACATCAGTACGCAGCATCAACAGGTTAGTGTTCATCACGAACGTGGTTTTGCAGTCAGTGCAATGTTTACAAATGGGGAGTTGGCAGATGCCCGTTTGATGTATGGATTAGCACGGGGCAATAGCCGTGGCGCGGTACGTTTGTATCGATTTCCAGAACGAAGGTGACCCGACAGGAAGACGTTCGAAGCAATTGATCGGCGTCGTAGGGAGCACGGAACATTCCAGCCTATGACTCGCGACTGGAGAAGACCTAAAACGACGAGGACACCTGCAATGGACGAGGCAATTCTTCGTGCAGTTGACGATAACCCTAATGTCAGCGAAAGAGAAGTTGCTGCTGTACAAGGTAACGTTGACCACGTCACTGTATGCAGAGTTCTACGGGAGAACCAGTTGTTTCCGTACCATGTGCAGCGTGTGCAGGCACTATCAGCAGCTGATTGGCCTCCACGGGTACACTTCTGCGTATGGTTCATCCAACAATGTGTCAAACCTCATTTCAGTGCAAATGTTCTGTTGCTGTGTGTTTCCATTCCATGACTAATGTGATTTGAAGAGAAGTAATAAAATGAGCTCTAACATGGAAAGTAAGCGTTTCCGGATACATGTCCACATAACATATTTTCTTTCTTTGTGTGTGAGGAATGTTTCCTGAAAGTTTGGCCGTACCTTTTTGTTACACCCTGTATAATTATGAGTGTGAAGAAAGGTAACACAAATCTGCATTTTTTTGGTATGTTCCAAATTAGTTGGTGATATGAACTGTTATTTCGGAAAGTCTTTTATCGCAGTCTCCGTGGAACGTAATTTATCTATGAAAAGATAGCTACTCACTTCAGAAATCTGTTGCTTCTCTGATGAACTGACACCAGTGCATTTCTGTAGGTAACGAATAATTCTGTGCTCTGAACCAGTAGTTAATTCAGAATCTTCTGTCTTAAACATACTAATAAGATCACATGCATTTACAATTACTCTAATGTCACGTAAAATACTGGTTCAACAACACCAACTCGACTGGCAAAAGTTTCAGGGACATTTTCTGAGCACAGGCTATTCGCGGTCTCTGGTTCCTTGTCACAGAATAATAATGTTTGTATAATATTTTCTATTTGTTACTCTAGTAAATATACTTTTAAGACAATGTAAATTATGTAGTATGTAAGTACCAAACAGTACAACACAAAGTACAGAGCTATACAGCAACACTTAGTCAAAAGTTGCTGTCGCTGTGCGTGCATCTGGACATTGCGTTATTGACCGCCCTTGCACTGCACTCTGTGAACTCATATACGAGTATTAGCGAATTCATCATTCGTAAACCTAGCCTACCGTCATGTCACGGACTGCGCGGCCCTTCCCGCTGGAGGTTCGAGTCCTCCCTCGGGTATGGGTGTGTGTGCTGTTCTTAGCGTACGGTAGTTTAAGTAGTATATAAGTCTAGGGAACGATGCCCTTTTCAGTTTGGTCCCTTAGGAATTCACACATATTTGAACATTTGAACCCAGCCTAATAATGTGTATGACTGTAAATGTAAACCTAGCACTGCCGGAAAAAAGAGACAGAAACGAATAGTATTCATTTCAAGCTTGAGTGCAAATAGCAATATGCGCACGGCGCAGTAGTGAGTGAATGGTGTAAGTTTGTTCGAAAATAAGACGCCACTCAAGCCGTCGATATTTGCATTGTCATGCAGATACTTTCAGTGGAACGTAGGTAGAAAAATATAAGTGTAGTGAAACGGCATACATTTTCTCTGTAACTAACTACCGGAGGCCACTGGCACCTCATTAGTATAGTATTCAGGTTATAACTCTGAAAAATCTCTGAGATTTTGCAGTAGTTCGAGGACAGACCGTATAGCGTTGTTGTAAATTTTCATTATCTTAGGTGTAAAGTATGGCTTTGGTGTTGGTAGTGAGTAAAGCAGTAGACTCTGGCCATGGAGATCCCGAGTTCAATCCACAAGGCACTGCGGGGATATTTTGTCTTTCTGCTCCATTGAGAATGGCGCCGGGTTCACACAGCCTCCTATCAAATGAATTTCGCGGCTCTCTCCCCGCGGTAAAAGGTGTTGGGGGCGACGGACCCATAAACTCCTCCCCTTCCAGCGCCGGGGTGAACTGAAAGGCTGAGCTGTACCTGCAGTCAAACAGATACTCATGACAAGGGCTTGGGCTTTACCTTCTAAGCATGAAGTATTTACACATACAACCTAAGTACAGATTTTTAGGCTTCACAAACATCGTAAATCACTCAATGATTTTCTTAAAATTTGTGACACATAAACAATCGTGTTACAAAGGAACCGATTTATAATTTAATTGACTTGACTGACATTTTGTTCAATTTAAGAGCTGATGACAATTTTTATCACCAGAGATGAAGGTAAGTTGGTAATGAGACCAAAACTAGCCATTAGAAGTTGTATAAGTGTACTTGAAGAAGAAGAAAAAAGCGACTGAAAACCGGATGCTCACTGTGGTCTCCGCAAAATACGCATCCTCTCTTCTCGTGAGATACGAAAGGATCATCTATCGTTACGTAGTCAAATTGAGTGCTTGGCGAGAAGATAAATAGCACCAAAATGTTAATAAACATTGTGTATACCCTTCCGAAACGCGCTTTATAGCAATGAAAGCAATACTAGCGTCCTTTACTGCATCTCAACACTTGTAGAAAAACGGTGACGTGATGTACGTAATTTATAAAATATTTGTTTATTCGTTAGTCTGGAAATTAAACACTTTACTCTCTACAGCAGCTCCCCCATACACACCTCTGGTTGCGGGTGCCTTGAATGAACGAATGCAGTGAAATATATGAAATACAAAATGTAATAAACATTAGTGCTATTAATTTAAACACATTCATGAAACGAACAATTAAATCCAGATTTTAAACACGCTCCTATTACTATTCCATCCAAGACAAAGTCACTCGGTGACTAACTCAGCAGTCCTTGGCAAGTTACGGTTTACTTTCTGTATGGTTCGGTTAAGCCGGAATTGACCGCTCACGTGCGTCGTATTTCACGCTATGCAGAGCCCTTTTCGAAGAAGGCGAAGGCGCAACTGAACTCTGTTTATCGAAGCGCTTTCCACAGAAATTTATATCCTATTTGGCACTTCGCCGCCGAAGTGTGCGCGTGCCGAGCCTGCTCGATTGGTTGCCTAAACGTAGGGCGTTGTCCCGCTTCCTGGACAAAAAGCCTCGCTACGCCTAGCGCGCAAAGTGGTACAAGCGATTCTTATTTTCTGGCATATCACGATGACTGCCTGTCGAACACATAATTTCATTTGAATCAGAATTTTATTTTTTTGCAGCAGAAGCACTAAAAATGTTAAGATTATCCGGAATAATTATTTCTCTTAGATGTGATCAAGCAAAGCAGGGACAACATACTGTTACCGGAATATTTGTTCAAACATAAACAGAATCCAGATTGCCGCTACAGTAAGCTTTGAATGTGAAAGGGAGGTAGAAGTTGAGATGGAAGTAACGCAGGGCTGTAGCTTATTCCAGATGTTATACAGTTTGAGTATTGAGGAAAGAGCAAAGAAAAGCAAGGAGAAAATTAGAAAGAGAGTAGAAGTTGATGGAGAAAAAATAAATAAACTATGCTTTGTCAGTCAGATTTAAACACTATCAGTGACGGCAAAGATCATGGGAAATCAGGTAAACGGAATGAATAGTGACTTGAAAAAACGTTTTGCGTATGAACACAGGTAAAATAGGTATCATGTACAATATTCGAATTAAATGAGTCGACGCTTACGGAATCCGATTAGAAAAAGGAGTCGCTAAAGTAGTCAACAGTGGTTGCAGTTTGGGCAGAACAATAACCGGCTGTCGAGACATTATTGAATGCAGACTTAGCTATTACACGATAAGTACTTTTAAAATAAATGTTAGGTAGTCTTTCTTGAAGGCATTTCTCTGGATGTTATACGGAAGTGAAACGTGGACGATAAGCAATTCAAATAAGAAGCTAGTAGAACCTCTCGAAATTCTGCACAGATGGGTAACATATTTATATTCCAATCGTTCGTTTAATGGTGTGAATCGTACTGACAAAATTTCAAATGAACACTGCTCACTGAATAACTGGTGTGCGTTTTCCGTGAGTTTATTTTGTTTACTGTCAACTCCAGCACATAGACGAGTTACATTACCTCTGTTACCAGGGCTGTCTGGAATTACTGGAGTTTCAAAGTCAATTGTATGTCACGTTTTAAAAATTGTCATGTTTCCGAGAATGGTACACTGTGATACGTTTATTTACAGGTCTTGGAGAGAAGATATAAATTACAGAATAAAACAGTAATTAGTGTCATTTAAAAAAGACGTTTTGCAGCTCATGTCTTCGTAACGAATTAAAGTACAAGAGGGGCAGTCATGTATACTAATGTTCCCCTGGTAGATAAATAACATTTGCTTCGTACAATTTTATTTTTCTTCCGAACAAAAACCTATTTCAGTTGGTCAAGAGAAATGAGACAACCTCTATAGAGGGTAGTGACCGCCATTACGTACCTTCGAATTTGATCCATGCTTCATTCGTAGGGACGCTCAGGCTCATATCATATGAATGTTTAGCGCTTCAGTTAATTGAAACTTTCTTAGTAAGACTCATTCTGCCAAAGAGCTACAGATCTGAGTTTACAGCTGAGTAACTAGTACCGTTAACAGACATATTGGAGATCACAGTGTTAGTGTTATTTGGCACGTCCGATGCAGCTCGGTATGAAACGTGTAGTTTTCACTAAATCGAGGAATTCGACATGATTAGAGCAGATTGTAAGTATTTCTTTACTGTGATCAAAACACTTTACAATTACTCTACAGCTCTAAACCAATTCTATGTGCTTGATCTTCAGTCAGGTTTGGTGTAGCTCTTTATACCAGCCTATCCTTTGTCAAATCTCCTCAACTCCACATGACTATGGAAATATACGTGCATTAGATGTTTACTGTTGCCAGCACTTGGTCTTTCTCTGCACCTCTTCCCCCATCGACCCCCTTCCCCCCCCCTTAAAAAAGAAATGTACATCCTTCGATTACCTTATTAGCTATGCCTTGACGCTTCGAGACGCGTACCATGTAAGAAAAATTAGGACATCACAACCGAGGTAATCTTTTCCACAGTTATTTCCTGTATCGTGGTAATGTTGGTACACGACATTCCGAAATGAGGGAAGACATTTTATAGTCTCGTTTAAGAGACGTGATTCTCGCTCGCCACGTCAAATTAGTGGCTGCGCTTGTTTGTTGTTCACAGTAATTGCTTCATGTAGTGCTACACCTTGGTCGGTACCGTGGTACATAGGACAGTCACAAAATTCCTCGGAATCTTTTTTAGATGTAGAAATGACACGTTCGGTCTTCGTCAGCAATAAAAAGGCTCACCCGTAGCTAATGCGGCAACAACGCTATCAGCGTATCCTGTCGTGCATGTGCCAGTTGACCTACCTAATTACAAAATGTAGAGAAAGGAACTGAATCACTTAATCATCGTTCATATCTTTCAAACTCGTAACCGAAATATGTACATATGGTAAGACACCTTACTCAAGGTCAACATCAGTTTGGTAATACCATGTGAGCTAAGGGAAGTACACTCGTATGGTTAATAATGCAAACCCTTACCTGAACTTTTAAAAACTTGCTACCAGGCACAGTTATTTGTCAGCCGAGTTTAAAACGGCCCTGCCGATGTGCAAGAAGGACGCTTTGCAGTACTGAGCAAGAAAGGGGCAGTATGTGAATAAAAATCATACAAACTGTTGCAGCGATTTATTGACTTTTCGATAAATCGTATAAGTTATATTGTTGTCGGTGGTACGTTGAGCTAAATATCGATATTTCCGAGATAGTAGATACTAGATGATTCGAAGATCAAAAGACCTCGGAATGGATCAATGTAATGAAAAACTTACTGTGCAAGGCAGGAAGAAAAAATAAACGAAATAGAAGCTGTAAGTAGGCTGTCTAGGTTTTTATATTGGTAACGCCACGTAGCGCTCTGTATGAAAATCACTGGCTGTGCTGTGTGTGCAGTCTCTGGCTGGGTGGCATTGTTGTAATATTCGCCATTGTAGTGTTGGGCTGTTGGCTGTTAACAGCGCGTAGCGTTGCGCAGTTGGAGGTGAGCCGCCAGCAGTGGTGGATGTGGGGAGTGAGATGGCGGAGTTTTGAAATTTGTAAGACTGGATGTCATGAACTGCTATATATATTATGACTATTAAGGTAAATACATTGTTTGTTCTCTATTAAAATCTTTAATTTGCTAACTATACCTATCAGTAGTGCCTTCAGTAGTTTGAATCTTTTATTTAGCTGACAGTAGTAGCGCTCGCTGTATTGCTGTAGCTAGAGTAAATTGCGTTGCGCTAAAAGTATTGGGTGTCAGTTTAAGCACAGTCCTGTATAATTGTTCAAAGGGGTCGTTTCAAAGCAAAATTCTGAAATAGAACGATGTAAAAAGGAAGTTCAAAAGTGGAACTGTATTTTACTAACAGTTGTATTTCCTTATAAAGGAAAGCTGAAGGTAATAAACAACTGAATCTAAAATCAAAGGAAGTTGTTTGTACCTGGTTTTTTTTTCAACTTCTTTATTTTAAATTTCAGAGGAAAAACACAAACAAATTTCCAAAAATATTAAGAAAACTTCATTTCTATTTTTCAGAATAAGTAGGTTTTTTCCTGTTGAGTTATTTCTCGCTTGCATGGCCAAACCCACTTTCCATTGCGACTAAATCAGAAAATTTCTAAAACTCGCACTCTTTAAAAGTACTTTTCATTTTTTGCGTAAGTCTAATTGTTCCCTGATATGGAAGAGAGATTTACACAATTTCTATGATAAATCATTATTAACAATAACAACTGAACTGCAGGGGTAAGGCAAAAATATGGAAACATCGCGAAAAGTGCATGTTTGAATATAAGTGCAGATGCTAGCCACCAATCAGGTTGCGTTGTTGTGTTTGACCACGAACGGCACTTCAGTTGTTCAGTCTTCTATGTACTTGCAAGTCTTGCAAGTGTTAGTCGTGGTCAGAACAGTATTCAGACTATTTATGAATTCGTTATGTTGTAGCCAAGTGAATTCGGAAGTGGAAAAATTTTTGTTGTTTTTTTGGTGATGGGCGGGAAGGAGGGCGGGGGGTAGGAGTTCGGGGTGCGGGGAAGTTCCGTAACAAAGTTGGCGAAGTGTTTGGTGTTTCAAGAGACGCCATATCTAAGATGTATACCACATGCAGGGACAGTGAAGAACATCATCCGCTAAGTCGCGAGGCCGACGAAAAGGCGTGTGTTGAGTGAGCGTGGCACACGAGGACTGAACAGGATTGTGACGAAAAAGAGGAAGGTGACAGTTGGAAAAGTCACTGAGAAAGTGAATGTTGCACTCGCGAAACCTGTCAGTACCAAAATAGCACGAAAGAAACTCCATAAGGAAATGAAGGGCGAGAGCGAATTCCAGATACATTCATCAATGACGAAAATACCCGTACGGAATTTTGCACAGTCGTTTTAAACATAGTCACTGCCTCGCTGACAAACAGAAATTTTGCGAAATGAAGGCAGCTGTCTAAAGGTCAATGAGAGATTCTTTTAACGAATTTGAGAGCAAAATTTTATCTGAAAATTCTGAAAATAAGCCCAAAAAGTTTTGGATCTAATTAAAATCTATTAACGCTGCAAATAATTCAATACCTTCTCTTGCTGACAGTCGGGTAATGTGACGGATGATGTTGAACAGAAGACCGAAATTCTAAACCTAGCTTTCAAAAACTCGTTTACGGTAGAGGACTGCAGCACCATTCCCCATTTCAATTATCGAACAAACGCAAGGATGGCTGACATAGTGTTTAGTGTACACGCGATTGTAAAACAGTTAAAATCCTTAGACGCTAGGAAGGCACTGACCTGGACGGTATCCCCGTAAGATTTTATGTTTATTATGCTACAAATATAGCACCATTCTTATCCATCGTCTATCAGAGATCATTGGAACAGCGGAAAGTTCCAAGAGACTGGAAGAAGGCCCAGGTCATAAAAATCTATAAAAAGGGTAGAAAATCTGATGCACATAATTAGCAGATGTAGATTACGGTCGAGTTCAATTCCCAAGAATAAACATGGAGGGCGTTCGGTGCCGATTTGGTCTACAATATCAGATTAATCCGTAGACCCCAAGGTTACTCTACACATCCGAGGATTATGTGACCCTTTTAGCTCATTAGGTCAATCCCATGGTACGATAATTGTTCCCCAGTGGTCCAAGATGGCAGGCCCTCTTTTTCACCCTCCTCGCGGCGGCCAGGACTCTCTACAGAAGACAGGAGAAACTGCCACATCTGCCATGACCATCAAAGTAACCAGATCGCAATATTATTGAGCCTTTGTCGTTAATTTTGCATGTAAGGGTGCGTGATCGCAACCCACCACCATCATCGTCACCTGAACGTGCCACTATCTTGCCAGAAGAAAGAATTGTGTTCAGCATGATAATGTGTTGTATTTTTCTTACTTACTTTTTCCTGTACTGCAAAAAAAAAAAAAAAAAAAAAAAAGAAGAAGAAAAAAAAAAGCTTTGAGCACTATGGGACTTAACATCTGAGCTCATCAGTCCCCTAGAACTTTGAACTACTTAAACCTAACTAACCTAAGGACATCACACACATCCATGTCCGAGGCAGGATTCGAACCTGCGACCGTAGCGGTCGCACGGTTCCAGACTGAAGCGCCTAGAATCGCTGGGCCACAACGGCCGGCCTCCTGTACTGCCCCTGTATGTTTACTTCCAGTATTACTGAACAGTACAGCAACAGAAATAGCAATGACAACAGATTGCACATACTCTTTTTCTATTTTCTGCAGGAGTGTTGTTAGAAGTAGGGTACACATACCTGACTCATCTCCACGCTCTGTGAAAAGCACTTACAGGAATTGACAAGCAGAGGAATTTTCAACTAAGACAATGTTCTGAGCCAGGACAAACGCTCTTACATTCTCTATATTGTGTTACGTGTGAGCTACTTGTGATGTTTTCCCGCTCAAGGCAACGTAAATTGCTAGTGGCAGTGTGCACGAAACCGTCTGGTGAGTCACACTTTGCTATATAAGTGACTTAGGACGAGCTAAATACAACGCTGAGAGATATCGTTCACACTCATACACTGTGGTAAGACGTTCGGCGTAGAAGAAGTGGTTCCGGACGTTGCTGAAAGGAAGAGAGTAGATATCATTGTGAGTTAACAAGCATTGCGCTCTCACGGCTGAAAGTGTCAGCCTACAGGAATTGTGAAACGAACCCTGTCGTCCAGGACCGTGTGCTACAGAGGGTGCAGATTCACCACGAGATGGAAACACTCACAGTCCTCTATTGTCAGTTGAGGCCTAAGCGCTGTAGTGTGCGAGTGAGATAGACGAGAGCCTACGTCATAGGTTGGTTAGTTATGTTGGGGAAGGAGACCAGACAGCGAGGTCATCGGTCTCATCGGATTAGGGAAGGACAGGGAAGGAAGTCGGCCGTGCCCTTTGAAAGGAACCATCCCGGCATTTGCCTGGAGCGATTTAGGGAAATCACTCTACGTCATAGGAAAACCCAGTAGAAGGGGTTTGTGTATAGGGAGACGGATCATTGTTAAATATGGCGGACATAAGGTTGGCCACAAAGGGAAACATTTATGGAAACAATTTAATTCTATAGTAATGCCCGGCCGGAGTGGCCGAGTGGTTCTAGGCGCTACAATCTGGAACCGCGCGACCTCTATAGTCGCAGGTTCGAATCTTGCCTCGGGCATGGATGTGTGTGATGTCCTTCGGTTAGTTGGGTTTAAGTAGTTCTAAGTTCTAGGGGACTGATGACCTCAGAAGTTAAGTCCCATAGTGCTAAGAGCCATTTGAACCTTTTTTTTTTTTGTAGTAATGCTGGGAAACAAGCCACGGTAATTTTAATCTACCATCCTTCATAAATTTTCATGTTGATCCCAATAAAACTTGAATATTGATCATATCTATAATAGTCTAGGATTTACTGTTAAAGTGAAATTCACAAGTCTTGTAACAAAGACCTGAATGCTAAAATCTGAACGCTTTAGTCGATCACAACGATCGACATTTCATATACAAGCGCTTCATTAAAACGACAAGCATTGTAAATATCAACACTGTACCTTCATTTGTTTAAAAGATACCGTAAATTTAAATTAACAGTATTTTCAGTTGAGCATCAGATAATCATTTCCTCCACACAAAACACATTGAACGATGACAGCATAACACCTTAATGAATCATTAGGTATTAGAATAATTGTAAGGTTTAGTGCATAATAGTCACTTTTGTTCCTTATTTATTTATCAGAATCACTGGCAGTGACATTCAAAGTTAAGAAGGAAATTGTATTGGTTTTATGTACGAGGCGTGGTTTTTAAGTAAGTACCATTTTGAAATTAAAAAAAGACGTGCTAAGATATCTCAATAATTTTATTTTTACATGAAAGCCTGTACCGTCACCTACGCACTGACGCCTTTACAGCCTGATTCTTCCTTGTTTACGTTGTGTACTGAGTGTTTAAGATGCCTCCGATAGTCGTGAGTCCCGCCGATTGTCAAGTGCGGGCAGTTATAAGATTTCTTAGTGCTAAAGGCCTAAAGACGGTCGATATTCATCGTGAGATCCGTGCAGTTTACGGATAAAACATTATGAGTGATGGAATGGTAAGAAAGTGGATGAGAGCATTGTCCATGATGAACAACGGACAGGGCGTTCTTCTGTCGTTAGCGAAAGTTTGGTGTAGGAAGTAGACAATGAGGGGAGAGAAAACAGACGCTTTACGATTTCCTCCTTGCGGGATGACTTTCCTAATGTTTCTCGTAGTGTTTTGTATGGCACTGTTACCGAGCACTTGATTTACCGAAAATTGATCGCACGTTGGGTACCGAATATGTTGACGGATGTGCACAAAACCAAACATTTAGACAGTGCATTGACTTTCCTTGAGCGCTACCACAACGACGGTGATGATTTTTTAAGCGAAACTGTTACCGGCGATGGCCGGTCGCAGTGGCCGAACGGTTATAGGCGCTACAATTTGGAACCGCGCGACGGCTACGGTCGCAGGTTCGATTCCTGCCTCGGGCATGGATGTGTATGACGTCCTTAGGTTAGTTAGGTTTAAGTAGTTCTAAGTTCTAGGGGACTGATGACCTCAGAAGTTAAGTCCCATAGTGCTCAGAGCCAGAGCAGTGGTTAACAAGGTAGGCGGCAAACTCTATGAGGAGAGTAGTCAAAAGCTGGTACAACGTTATGACAAGTGCCTAAATATCTTAGCACGTCTTTTTTTAATTTCAAAACGGTACTTGCTTAAAAACCACGCCTCGTAAAAGAATTTGTTGTTGTTGTTGTGGTCTTCAGTCCTGAGACTAGTTTGATGCAGCTCTCCATGCTACTCTATCCTGTGCAAGCTTCTTCATCTCCCAGTACTTACTGCAACCTACATCCTTCTGAATCCGCTTAGGGTATTCATCACTTAGACTCCTCCTACAATTTTTATCCTACCCACTGCCCTCCAATGCTAAATTTGTCATCCCCTGATGCCTCAGAACATGTCCTGCCAACCGATCCCTTCTTCTAGTCAAGTTGTGAGACAAACTCCTCTTCTCCCCAATTCTATTCATTACCTCCTCATTAGTTAGGTGATCTACCCATCTAATCTTCGGCATCCTTCTGTAGCACCACATTTCGGAAGCTTCTATTCTCTTCTCGTCTAAACTATTTATCGTCCATGTTTCACTTCCATACATGGCTACACTCCATACAAATACTTTCAGAAATGACTTCCTGACAATTAAATCAAACAAATTTCTCTTCTTCAGAAACGCTTTCCTTGCCATTGCCAGTCTACATTTTATATCCTCTCTACATCGACCATCATCAGTTATTTTGCTCCCGAAATAGCATAACCCCTTTACCACTTTAAGTGTCTCATTTCCTAATCGAATTCCATCAGCATCACCTGATTTAATTAGACTACATTCCATTATCCTCGTTTTGCTTTTGTAGATGTTCATCTTATATCCTCCTTTCAAGACACTGTCCATTCCGTTCAACTGCTCTTTTCTAAGTCCCTTCCTGTCTCTGACAGAATTACAATGTCATCGGCGAACCTCAAAGTTTTTATTTCTGCTCCACGGATTTTAATACCTACTCCGAACTTTTCTTTTGTTTCCTTTACTGCTTGCTCAATATACAGATTGAATAACATCGGGGAGAGGCTACAACCCTGTCTCACTCCTTTCCCAACCACTGCTTCCCTTTCATGCCCCTCGACTCTTATAACTGCCATCTGATTTCTGTACAAATTGTAAATAGCCTTTCGCTCCCTGTATTTTATACCTGCCACCTTCAGAATTTGAAAGAGAGTATTCCAGTCAACATTGTCAAAAGCTTTCTCCAAGGCTACAAATGCTAGAAACGTAGGTTTACCTTTCCTTAATCTTTCTTCTAAGATAAGTCGTAAGGTTAGTATTGCCTCACGTGTTCCAACATTTCTACGGAATCCAAACTAATCTTCCACGAGGTCGGCTTCTACCAGTAATTCCATTCGTCTGTAAAGAATTCGTGTTAGTACTTTGCAGCCGTGGCTTATTACACTGATAGTTCGGTAATTTTCGCATCTGTCAACACCTGCTTTCTGTGGGATTGGAATTATTATATTTTTCTTAAAGTCTGGGGGTATTTCGCCTGTCTCATACATCTTGCTCACCAGATGGTAGAGTTTTGTCAGGATTGGCTCTCCCAAGGCCGTCAGTAGTCCTAATGGAATGTTGTCTACTCCCGGGGCCTTGTTTCGACTCAGGTCTTTCAGAGCTCTGTCAAAATCTTCACGCAGTATCGTATCTCCCATTTCATCTTCATCTACATCTTCTTCCATTTCCATATTATTGTCCTCAAGTACATCACCCTTGTATAGACCCCTCTTTATACTCCTTCCACCTTTTTGTTTTCCCTCCTTTCCTAAAAACTGTGTTTCCATCTGAGGTCTTGATATTCATACAAGTGGCTCTCTTTACTCCAAAGGTCTCTTTAATTTTCCTGTAGGCGGTATCTATCTTGCCCCTAGTGAGATAAGCCTCAACGTCCTTACATTTGTCCTCTAGTCATCCCTGCTTAGCCATTTTGCACTTCCTGTCGATCTCATTTTTGAGACGTTGGTATTCCTTTTTGCCTGTTTCATTTACTGCATTTTTATATTTTCTCCTTTAATCAATTAAATTTAATATTTCTTCTGTTGCCCAAGGATTTCTACTAACCCTCGTCTTTTAACCAACTTGATCCTCAGCTGCCTTCACTACTTCATCCCTCAGAGCTACCCATTCCTCTGCTACTGTATTTCTTTCCTCCATTCCTGTCAATCGTTGCCTTATGCTCTCTCTGAAACTCTGTACAACCTCTGGTTCTTTCAGTTTATCCAGGTCCCATCTCCTTAAATTCCCACCTTTTTGCAGTTTCTTCAGTTTTAATCTACAGTTCATAACCAATATATTGTGGTCAGAGTCCACATCTGCCCCTGGAAATGTCTTACAATTTAAAACCTGGTTCCTAAATCTCTCTCTCACCATTATATAACCTATCTGATACCTACTAGTACCTCCAGGATTCTTCCATGTATACAACCTTCTTTTATGATTATAGAACCAAGTGTTAGCTATGATTAAGTTATGCTCTGCGCAAAATTCTACCAGACGGCTTCCTCTTTCATTTCTTAACCCCAGTCCATATTCACCTACTATGTTTCCTTCTCTCCCTTTTCCTTCTCTCGAATTCCAGTCACCCATGACTATTAAATTTTCGTGTCCCTTCACTACCTGAATAATTTCTTTTATCTCATCATACATTTCATCAATTTCTTCATCCGTTGCAGAGCTAGGGTTGGCATATAAACTTGTACTGTTGTAGTAGGCATTGGCTTCGTGTCTATCTTAGCCACAATAATTCGTTCACTATGTTGTTTGAAGTAGCTTACCCGCACTCCTATTTTTTTATTCATTATTAAACTTACTCCTGTATTACCCCTATTTGATTTTGTATTTATAACCCTGTAATCACCTGACCAAAAGTCTTGTTCCTCCTGCCACCGAACTTCACTAATTCCCACTATATCTAACTTTAACCTACCCATTTCCATTTTTAAATTTTCTAACCTACCTGCCCGATTATGGGACCTGACATTCCACGCTCCGATGCGTAGAACGCCAGTTTTCTTTCTCCTGATAACGACGTCCTCCTTGGTAGTCCCCGCCCAGAGATCCGAATGGGGGACTATTTTACCTCCGGAATATTTTACCCAAGAGGGCGCCATCATCATTTAACCATACAGTAAAGCTGCATGCCCATGGGAAAAATTACGGCTGTAGTTTCCCCTTACTTTCAGCCGTTCGCAGTACCAGCACAGCAAGAGCGTTTTGGGTAGTGTTACAAGGCCAGATTAGTCAATCATCCAGACTGTTGCTCCTGCAACTACTGAAAAGGCTGCTGCCCCTCTTCAGGAACCAGATGTTTGTGTGGCCTCTCAACAGATACCCCTTCGTTGTGGTTGCACCTACGGTACGGCCATCTGTATCTCTGTGGCACGCAAGCCTCCCCACCAACGGCAAGGTCCATGGCTCATGGAATTTAACGTTTATTATGTAATGGATATTATTGTTACTTTATTTATAATGGGGAAGTGGTCAAGGTCTATTTAAATATGTTAAAATGTAAAATAATGTAGAATAAACTGTAGCCAATCAGATGGATGGATTCAGGAACCGTAATCGTGGGCAAATATACACAGTGATACGTTCACTACCTACGAAATATTTTCATGCAGTTACCAGAATACGTTCTTGAGTGAAGCGAAGCAAACGCGACTCTATAATTTGTTTCTGAACGAACGGCTCACCTTCCAAATGCCTTTTCACGAATTTTATGTTCGCCTCGTCGGACATTTCCCTTACAAAAACCATCCTTGCATGCTGCTATAAAATATAATTCTAAATACGATCACTTTCGCTGTTACTTTTCTTTATCAATAAACATTATTCTTACCAAATCGCAACTGTGTGGCCTACATCATTTGTGGGTCGGTAATTTAGTTGCCGACATCATTGTTACTGTTACTATATATTACATTAACTTTGTTTCATACAATTTCGCAAACTTTCCATCAATCAGACAATTTAACCAAAGGGTCACAAGTCTCTAATTTATGGCGTGTAGACGAGTTTCAGCCTAGACATTTCGACGAAGAGGAACCGCATGTGAGCTCGAATATCTTTGGGACGTTAGCTCGCAATTGGAGGCTTTCCCAGGATAGGAATTTGGAAAATGTTAGTAAAGGGATAAGAATCTTGCAAAGTGTTGGAACAGGATTGGATTTTGGAAAGTGGTTGTTACGGAATATGAACACTGGAAAGCTTAGAACTGGATTTGAATTCTGAAAAGTGTTCCCAAAAGCACTGTCTGGACTTCAATAGGCAGGACCTCTCACAAAAGTTACATGTGATTGGTTCAGCACTGAATATTAGGTTTGCTTAATAGTTGTGAAATTACAATTGTAATTCTCACAGTTGACGACATTTGGTGACCTAGGTCCCAAGTCTGTGGCGGTTTAGGCAGTTTGTGTGGGGGCTCTGAACTACGAATTTTGCAACAGTTGTGTGCACCGAATTTTAGCAGTAGTTGGGAGTGATAAAAAGGTAACGCGGAAGAAGAGGCGACATCGAAGTCCAAATAGCAGCGGCATCTTCAAAGGCGATTCATCGCGCAGCGGCGGTTACAATACCACTGCAGAGGCTACTAGATCTTCAGCGTCGGCTTCAACTGCAACATCGGCAGCAATAAAATGGCAGAAGGATCCAGCACAACAAAACTAAGTACCTGCGCTGACCGCGAAATTATGTACGATTCTGTAGTTCAATCGCCAATTACAGACGTCGCTAATATTTACCTCTTGGCCAGGTTGTGTGGGTCCGAAAATGCTAGCGAGCCGCTTAGCACGAAATCGAGGCGCGAGAACGTAATCGGCGGTGAATTTAGTAGGGCAAATAGTCCGAAATCAGGAAACGGAGATGAATTTGGGGGAGATATGATGTAGCAATTAATGCAAATGATAAGAAGATTGGGATCGAAAATTGATTCTATTAAAACCGATTTGGGATCCAAAATGGATTCTGTTCGATATGGTTGACCTTAATTTAAAAATTGATTCGGTTCAATCCGAAATAGCTTCGGTTGTGACAGACGAAGTAGGTTAAAGGGCCAGTCGAATCGAGTAATTGATAGACGGAAAATTAAAAACCATTCGAAAAGCAATGCGCAAAAGTTTCTGATGAAGTTGGGATACTTGACTCTAAGGTACATCAATCTGAGAAAAATTTCAGTGATAAGGTGAAGAATTTGCAGACAGATCTTGGAACCAACGTAAGAAATTGTATGAGTAGGCAAGATGCTCTAATGGCTGAGACGACAGGGGCTATTAGCAACTTATCCGTTCGGACAGGTAATGGGGAGAAAGAAGTAGATAAAATAAAATAACAAGTAGAATCTGGCAATAAAACTGGAAATAGTGAAGTTAAAAAGCAAATCTATGAAATAAAAAGGAAATTTAATTCTTTATCTGCACATCAAACCTCTACAGCGATCAGTGTTCCGTGAAGGAACTCAGGATCGGTCAAATGTTTTGGAGACAACGAGGAATATCACCCATTATATTTTATATCAGCATGCAAGGATGGTTTTATAAGGGAAATGTCCGACGAGGCGAAGATAAAATTCGTGAAAAGGCATTAGGAAGGTGAGCCGTAATCGTGGGCAAATATACACAGTGATACGTTCACTACCTACGAAATATCTGCGTGCAGTTACCTGAATAAGTTCTTGAGTGAAGCGAAGCAAACGCGACCCTATAATTTGTTTCTGAACGAACCAACATTTAAATACGGGAACGGGTCGATGCGAGAATTTTGTAAACGTGAAATTGCGAGATTAGTGCATGTGGAACGTCAATTGGGAGTTCTTGTTGAAATTACGACGTTGAAAAGGCGGTTACCGGAAAATTTGCAGTGGGGGCTAGTGCACAGCCCTAGCAACTCAACTGACGAATTTTTGGACTTTGTAGAAAAATTAGTATAGCTGCTGAAACTTAAACCGCTAAGTAAGCAGACAAATAGTTTTTAGAGAGGAAATCATAACTACAGTCAGCGTGATTACTATGAAAGACACCCAGGAAGCTATCAACGGAACGCAAACAGCAGTTTTGATAAAGGAAACGGTACCAGGAACACATCCAACTATAAATTGTAAAGGGGTAATGGGAACGGATGCTTTCGTGACGGGACCGACACCAAGAACGTAAATTTGAGGGACCAGCACCTGGCAAAATGAACCATCGTAGTGGGAGATCGGAAAACTAAGTTTCACCGCATCTCAGGTCAGGAGATGGCAAAATAAACCGGCGATGAATAGGACGCAAGTAAACGGAAATGTGACAAGTGTTAATAAATCGGCAGGAAGGCGTCAGAACATTGAAATGAAATTAGTAAGAGATGAGAATCAAATAGATAAATTTTCGCCGGCAGCGGTGGTCTAGCGGTTCTAGGCGCTCAGTCCGGAGCCGCGCGACTGCTACGGTCGCAGGTTCGAATCCTGCCTCGGGCATGGATGTGTGTGATGTCGTTGGGTTAGTTAGGTTTAAGTAGTTCTAAGTTCTACGGGACTGATGACCATAGATGTTAAGTCCCACAGTGCTCAGAGCCGTTTTTTTTCGATAAATTTTCTAATGGGATTGTAAGTAAAAGGCGTAATCCTAAGATAATGAAAGATAACGATAAAGCCGATGACAACGATTTAGGGCGAAATGATTTGTTTTATGAATGTGAAACAAAAGAGTGTGTGAATGTTAATTCAATGAAAGATTCTATGTGACAAAAGGAGGCTGAGGTGGATCTAAATTTGGTGGAGTTAGATGGTATAGAAAATTCTAAAGAGGTCCTTACCAGCGGTAACGATTATAGTGATGAAGGTGATGATTGGTTCAAATGGCTCTGAGCACTATGGACTTAACCTCTAAGGTCATCAGTCCCCTAGGGACATCACACACACTCATGCCCGAGGCAGGATTCTAACCTGCGGACGTAGCGGTCGCGCGGTTCCAGACTGTAGCGCCGAGAACCGCTCTGCCACCCTGGCCGGCGAAGGTGATGATGTTTCAAGTGATATTGTGATGGCGAATGTTGTTATGGAGGTTAATAAAGGCAGCGTAACATTAGTCTCGTCAGCTGTTGATGAATTTGTGTGTGTATTGGAGGATATTGGTGAATTATTTTTGGAGGAAGGTAGTAATGATGTTTTATGTGCTACCGTTAAGAATGTTGAATCTGCTGGTATTAATACTTCAGAGGAAGGAATCTGTGCGTATCTTTCTACTAATGGAGGTGAACCCGAAAGTCTGGATGGATCTGTGGCTATTGAATGTTTGTTTGAGAATGAATGTGGACCTGAATTTGATGTGCGATCTGCAACTAATGTGGCGCAGGAGCGTGTAGGAGAGGGAAAGGTATTATGCTCAGGTTTAAATCAAAACGCAGCGGAATTTAATGGTATTGTTGAGTCTCAAATCACACGACTCTGTAGCTACAATTTATGTGATGTAACGGCAGAGGATGGTGAAACTGTGAACGGTTCTTTTATGGGTAATTTGTCGACGGAGGTAAATGAGGTTTTACGTAGCCAGTTGTATGCAGTACCAGCGGCTGTTGAAAGAGCTGTTTGTGAAGGTGTTTGTAATGACTTGGAAGTACAAAGCAATGTTTTATTTCGTGATAATGATGTTGTAGCTAACAATTTCGGCAATTTTAAGGGAGAATACAGTGAGTGTGACTCTAATACAATAAATGATATTTGGACAGAACGATATCTTATGGAGGAATGTGATTTTACTGTACCTGATTGGCGATGGTACGGTACGAAATTTAGGGGTGGATCTAACAGGATATCTGTACTCTAGAGATGGAAGAGAAATGTAGTAAAGTAGGTTAAGAAACAACTGTATCTATGTTTAGATTATAAGATTATGTGGAGGGATAATTTACAATGTTTTATTTCAGGATTTACTGTAGCTTGTTTGTTGTTTTGACGCCTAATGGTTTCTCCATGCAATTATAAAGAGATAGTTTAGATGCACATTTTGGTGCGAAGAGGTCGGAGAACTTAATTATTTAGTGAACGCTATCAAGTCAATAATCAGTGCACAGTATGAATATAAATTAGGGCTTGGTGATATACAGAGGGGTCCAAAAAATGTATCGATTGTTTATAAGTCTATAACTGGCAAACTAATTGACGAAATTGTCTCATCTTTGGTAGTGTAATAGTTTGTAGTTCCGGCAAACGTCACACAAGCGTTGTAGTGCGTTGTTTTGTTTTGTCAGATGATAGTCGCCACATAGTCAGTGTTTTGTTCTTAGTTGCACCTAGTTACTCGAGTAAACATGGCTGGCGCAAGGCTTACATACGATGAGTTCTGGAAGCTTCAGACATCCATTTTACCTGCCATCCGAGATTTGTATGGAGACGGAAGAGTTTACTTTCAACAAGACGGTGCCCCAGCCCACTAACAAAATCGTGTTAGGGCGTATCTCGACGAAAATCTACCAGGAAGATGGATAGGCCGTAGAGGTGCTGTGGAGTATCCACTACGTTCCCCAGACCTAACTCCTCTGGACTTTTACCTGTGGGGAACTCTAAAGGACGTCGTTCATCGACAAAAGCCACGCACATTGGATGAACTTCGAGAATCCATCGTCCAGTCATGTGCAAATATCCAACTGAACACGTTGCAGTCAGTAGTTAGTTTCTGCAGTTCGGCGGTATCGTTTGTGTGTGGAAGTTAATGGTAACCATTTCGAACAATTACAGTGATATCTTTAAGTTGGACTTTAAGCTACGCTTTCACCAAAAATGAGACAACTCCGACAATTAGTTTGCAAGTTATGGACTTTTAAACAGTGGATACATTTTTTTGGACTCCTCTGTATAAGGGATTTATTTATCTGTATGTTTGCGTTAGGCTTAATTTTTGGGTGATTTTACGTTTGTTGTAATTTCGAAATTATTAGTTAAGGTCATGACAATTAGGTTGCATGGAGGTTGGCGACATTGTAAAAACGAAATTTAATAATACTTACTAGAAAGACAGATGAATGTTTATATGCTTATCTGAGAATATTTTGGGGTGTTGTATGGAGTAACGGTTTGTGTATGCAGCTTCACTGCACGGAATTAAAGGAGGGGTGCGATTTGTTCATATTTGTTGTTAGTTTTGAGTCTAAGGGTGTTATTTAAATTAAAGGAAAATATTAATGTGGCGATGAAATCAGTTGGGAATCCGTCACAAGATGAATGTCTATAGTGGGACTTGAATAACATGTCAGAATCTTTCAAGAATTTACGAGCATCTTGCAAATGATGTAAATAAATTGTTTACTGTGTAGTTTAGATCTGTTTGTATCGAGTCCACTGGGGGAAGCGTTCACTGCTGATCCTGGGTAATTTTGGAAAGCGTTAGTTTTCTGGTATCTACACCCGATTCTAATCTCAACAGATTTGTTCACGAAAAACATTGGCGATGCAATGCAGAGCAAATTCTGAGAGGTACTCATCTCCAAATCTGTGTAGCGACACTGGAGATTTCGTTGCGGCGAAAAAGTTCTGTGAAAGTGAGCGCAGTGTCACTGATATTTCTGCGGCATTTCAGTAGACAGTCGATTTTGATAAATGTATAGTTTTATTTGGTATTTAATTAATATGCCGCAATTCATAATTTCTGTTAGATATAAGTTTCTATAAATTTAAACGATGCTGCATCAACACCACTACAAATAATGAAACTATAAGTCTGACACTTAGGATACTTACGTTATTGTATTATGAATTTTTATCTTGCAAATTTGGGTGCTACTTCATGACATAAATGGCACGCCAACATGTTATGAAGTCTAGGTGCGAGCATTGTGCTTTCATTTTAAAGTGTGGCCGAAAGAGTCAGCCTACAGGAATTGTGAAACGAACCCTGTCGTCCAGGACGCTGTGCCACAAAGGGCGCAGATTCATCACGAGATGGGGAAACTCACAGGCGTCTATTGTCTATTGAGGCCTAAGTGCCGTAACGTGCGAGTGAGACAGATGAGAACCTACATCATAGGGAAACCCAGTAGAAAGCGTTCATGGCCAGGGAGATGTAGCAGTGTTAAATATGGCGGACCTAAGATTGGCCATAAAGAGAAACATTTATGGAAACAATTTAATTCTGTAGAAATACAGGGAATGTAGCCACAGTAGCTTTAATCTACCATCCTTCCCTTATTTCCATGGTGATCCCAATAAAACATGAACATTGATCATATCTACAATAGTTTAGGATTTACTGTTAAAGTGAAAGTCACAAGTTTTGTAACAAAGACCTGAAAGCTAAAATCTGAACGCTTTAGTCGGCCTTAATGATCGACATTTCACAGAGAAGCGCATCATTAAAATGACAAGGGTTGTAAATATTAACTCCGTATCTATGTCAAATGGATATGCGCTGGAATGTAACAGTAATTCTAAATACGATCACTTTCGCTATTAGTTTTCTTTATTAATAAACATTATTCTCACCAAATCGCAACTGTGTGGCCTACATCACTTACGGGTCGTCAATTTAGTTCCAGAGATTATTATTACTGTTCCTATATGTTGCATTAACTTTGTTTCATACAATTTCGCAAACTTGCCATCAATCAGACAATTTAACCAAAGGGTTACAAGTGTCTAATTTAGGACGTGTCATGCGACCATGCGATTCAACCCCTAGACGAGTTTAAGTTGAGACATTTTGACAAAGAGGGACCGCATGTGTGCCCGAACATCTTTGGGATGGAAGCTTGCAACGTGCTGTCTAACTGGTCATTTGAAGCCTTATCTAAAGTGAGCACATTGCCTTTTATACATAGACAATAACTGTGCAAAAATAACAATCAGCGGAGATTATGCGAGAAAGCCTCAAATTGTACAAGTCCACATTGGAAAAAGCTGAAGAGAAGAGACTGATCACTTTCGCAGGTTAGAGAAGAGTCTTGACTATATTGTCCATATTCTTGCGAAGACGCTAGGGCTAGCGCAGGAAGAGGCAATACGTTCGGCTCTGAGGTAAATACTTAGGTTGATTATTCCCAATGGCCTCTAAAAAACAGCCAATACTGCACCTTTCTTGCTTAAGGACATCCTGAGAACAACATAAACAGACATCCCTTAAAAACTGCATTGAATATAACAGGGAACCCCCTGAATGTGACGTCATAAAACATTTGCGGCATTCGACGTCGAACATATTGTCCATCATGCAACCTCACTACAGGCAACAAGTGTTAGCCTGCTTGGTCGACGAGTAAATCACAACATTGTTACAGTGATAGCGGTGTTGATGCCAAACAGAACAAAATGTCAATGACAAACAAAGTAAACGTTGCATTATATATACAAAAATAGTTGCCGAACTTGTCATCAGAAAGGAGCCAAGGAATTTCGCAGAGTGAGGAGGTGAGAAAGAAGAGAAGAGAAAGAAGAGGCAGATGAAATATTAGTGTTTCTGCAAGTTGAGTCAGTGAAATGTTTGATTTCGTATACGCTTGAATATGTAGACAACGTACAAGAGGACAATGAAGACCATACGTGCTTAACAAGTGAAAGTAGAATTGTAACAGGTGTAGAGGCATGTAGTTCATCATTCTTCTCGGACAGGGAAGCAGAAATCCCGTTTCGTAGTCCAAGGATCGGGTACTAAACACAATTACGTACACGGAAGATCGTCTGCAGCATAAAAAAACAGTTATGAACCAATTTCGAATAAGTCCACAGCAATATGACCGTGTAGCAAAACAACAAAAAATACAGATAATCAATTAAGGACAATGCGCGCTTGTTTCAAAACTTTGTGTTTGCGCGTTTTAGGGATGTTAGATACAATTTACAGGATGTGCATGGCAGTTACCTAACACGTTACACACATCAAACTGCGCACCATAGATTACAATGATTTCAAGTGGAGCAGTAGATGGTTGAATAACATTGAACAGTTCTACAGAAGAGGAAGACATAAGATGACGAAATTTAAAACAAAGTGACAATTTGACGATACACAGGAAACTGTTGAATCAGCCCGAAAATTTGTAGATAAAATAAACAAAGTTATTGCATCGTTCAGTAAGCAACTGGTTTTCAAATCCGATTAATCATGATTTTAAGAGGAAATGCATATGAAAGGAATCCAGCAAATTAGGGGTACCAAGAGAGTTCTATCAAGGTCAACTAATGTCAATGCCTAACGCAATCGTATACTATTATGCTGACTGTTAAACTGATGGTAAATTGGTTGAAAAGTTACTCATTGTGCTGCGAGATGTTGGAGGTGCACCTTCTAGTGTGCGTGATCTTGCAAGAGGAGTAGGAATATTTGCGTCACAGCAGGCAAGAGTGGAAAATTGAGCGTAAGAGAACTACAACTACGGCATGAGCACTGCTTTTGGGCAATAGTTGGACAAAATGATTTGCTTCTTCTTCATTCCTGGTCTCTGTATGAAACCAAAACTCCTTTAGTGCAAACTATCTCTTCTGAAGTAGGTGTGACATAGCAGTTCATAGCACCTGGAACACTATAAATTCCGAATCGGGATGTTTATTTTTTCCGTGTCTACAAAACATATTTATACGCCTCACGGGATAGCCAGTTTCACGACAAACTCCACGACAAACTGTTTCGCTTTAGGCTGCATGCCATCACATTCCATCACCAAGTTACACCAATGTAATTCTACATGCATTCTTTTAAGAGTGGATGCGGGGCTGTGTGCGCACCATTTTCATTCGGTGTTCTTGGTGCAAGTTAATGGTTTGCTTAGAGATTTCTTCAATGTCGACAATGTACATTTTATGTAGTGTAATACATACATCCCATAGAAGTTTGTTTATTGGTCCTCCTGAACATCCATTTCCTGTCCCCCTCCTGATGAACACGGTGAGTCATTAGCAGCTAACATGCCTCCTGTCATAACTGTTAACACAACACTGTCAAATGAGACTCTCTAAATTGCGAACCTGCACTCGAGGATTTCTTTGTCAGTATCTTTCGACCAAGATACGTAGATATTAAACAGATCAACATGGTGTCCTTTTTCTTTCCATGAATTTTCTGAAGGGTATGGTGTAGCCCCTCTCTGGTGAGGGACTCTTCACATCAGTGTAAAATTTACAATCAGCTACCTCAGTAATACGTTGGATATATTCCCATTTCCTTATATATATACCATTTTTACCATTTACAGCTTACTTCAGTTACTCAGTTATTCCTTGATGCCTTAACACATGCCCTGTAATCTTGTTCCTCTTCTCTACGATTCTTCAGAGAACGTCTTCATATATTATCTCACCATTCACCTGCTTTTCAATCCCTATGCATAGATTCTCTTCTTTTCCAGCCTTACCACAATCCTTGATTAACTCCATACAGTACTGCGCTTCAAATGTGCATTCTCAAAAATTTATTCCGCAAACCGAAGATAGTATTTGATACTAGTAGACTTCTGCTGGCCTAGAATTCCAGGATGAGATGGTCTGCTCTTTATGTCCTCCTTCTTTACTCTACACATGTTATTTTTATCGGAGGTAGCAGAACTACTTCAGTTTGTCTACTGATGTTCAGTTGAGTTCCGATGTCCAGTTCACCGCCAATCGCGTTTCTGCTACCCCTCTTTACTTTTGTTCTTCATTTGTTTATCCTCAATCCATTGTCTGTACTCATTAGACAGTTCATTCCATTCGACAGGTCTTGTAGTCCTTCTCTACCTTCACCAATGATACCAATGTTCTCAGCAGATCTTACCATTGATATCTTTCATTACGAATTTTAATCCTAGCTTGTACCTTTCTTATATTTGCGTCATTGCTTATTCGATGCGTAGTCTGAGCAGTACTGGCAAAAGAAACCATCGCTGTCACTTACCTTCTCTAATCCGAGAGCTTCATTCTTACCTTCAGCTCCAATTATTTCTCCTCTTTGTTCTTAAACATTTGTATTTGACAAATAGCTTACAAATATTTCCCTGGAATTTAGAACATCTAGGACAACGTTTCATTCTCGAACAGTTGTTGTAATTAGAAAAATCTTATGAAATTGTCTTCATTTCTCTTAAGTGTTCCTCCAGTTGTCAACCGCAACGTCAGCAGTGCTTCTCCGGGGCCTTTCTTTTCCGAAATCCAAGCTGATCGTCGTCTAATACACTTTTACCTTCTCCTGTACACTCGTCTTGTCGGCAACTTAGATGCATTAGCTGTTAAGCTGACTGGGTGTTATTAGCCCTTGCCGTCTTCAGAATTTATGTTTTCTCCGGACTCATAGATCTTAGAAAGCAACTTGAAGTCCTTCGTTTACCACTTTCTCAAATGATTTTAGGAACGTCGTAATATTATTCCCTCTGTGTATAGCTTCGGCCTTATTTTACTCCTCAAGTCTCACAAAGCTCTCTGAAGCTCGATCGAATTCTGCATCCCTTACGTCTCCCACGTAGAGTCCCATTTCTTCTCCTACGTCGAAAGAACAGCGGCTAGTATATAGATTTCAACAACATATTAATCCTAGATAAGAAATGCAACATTATGAGCAGGAAAGTCACATAAATTTCAAAGGACGAAAGTAATTTCAATGCGATGATGACTGGAGGCTTCCAGTTTCGTGGCTTCCCATCATCAAGGAAGTAGATGTTCATAAGGGAACCGTAAGAGCTTCCTGTCACCGGTTTGATTCTTTCTAAAAGGTGTGTAGAGCACGACTGGGCGTCGTGATATATTTTGTAGGGTCACTAACGTTCCAGCACTCGCTAGCTGAACGGGCAAACGCTTGGTTGCTTGTGTATGAGTATCCTGAATCGAATACAGCCACCGGTACGGGCAGCATCAAACCAGTCTCAGGACTAAAGACCACAACAACAACAACATTTTCAAAGTCAATTTCGAGGACGCCGCTGAGGGTTGTGTATTTCTGTTTACAGATGTTGAAGACCTAATTGTAGGCTAAACGCCCACTCAGCATGAATGAAGTCGCTGAAAAGAGACTCATACGGTCTCCTTGCCAACGACAGTGAGCGAGGAATACAAACAACTTCTAGGCATGACAAAATATTTCGATAAACATAAACATTTGTCTATACCTTTCGCTACACCCGTCATATACGATGCCCTACCAGCAATACCAGGAAAAATTTCACCCAGTAACTCTACTTCTTCGGAACAAGCATTGGAAACTCTTTTATAAGTGAACTGGACACTATTCTTTGTCATTGTCTGGTTTATCGGGAGCACTGTGGCATCCTGAAGACGACTGCAGCACAGGTGTTCGAAAGTCAGCTGTGTTAGGCGAAACTGACGAGGAACATTATGTGACCTAACAACCAAGAAAAACTTACTTTCTGTGACAACGGACACGGAAGCCTGCAGTGTTACAAAAGATTCCTATATTTGCTATTCGTCTTGTGTACTATCGAAATTTGAGGCATCAGTGGTTCGTTAAGTACGGGAATATCATACAGGGTGGAGTACGACAACCTGGCCGTGATTACTATTGTTTCGAAGCTGTTGGGAATACATTTTATATTGTCTGTATGAAAGACATTGCGACAGAATTTAGAAGTAATGAATAGATGTCTCAGACATATGTATTCTATTCAAGAAAGAGGCGTACGTGTCTACCGGTTCATTTAAGAAATAGCGTAACTTTTGTGCAACGAAGTTTCCTGGCATTTCCATGCATGCAAAGACAAAGTGGTGTACTACAGGCTCAGTTGCAAACGCAAAAATGAATCGTGCCTCGTCCGTTCGTAGAACGGCTCTGATCATGGGCAATGAGCACGAATGCTCCAGAGTTCAAAGAAGTCGACACGCAAATTGTCAGAGCATATACGGATGAAGCCCTATAAAATGACACGTGTCCATGAAGTGAAGGTGGAAGATAAGGCAAACATGTGAATAACTGTGCGTGAATATGTCAAACAACTGAGGAAGGGATGTTGAACCTGCTGCTGTATTCCGTGAGTAATGAAGCGTGGTTCCATCTGACAGGGCATCTGAACTCCGGAAACACCAGATACTGGTCAGCAAACGGTCCCTATACACCTATACAGTTAATAAGGAACTTCTTCACGGTGAAAAATCGGCATGCGGTTTACCATGTCAGCAAGTCGGATTGTGGGTGTCATTTTTTTTTAAGCAAGAGTAAACACTACTGTGTACTGCGAACCTTTAAGGAATTTTCCCCTCATGA
Source organism: Schistocerca serialis cubense (assembly GCF_023864345.2). Taxonomy (NCBI): domain Eukaryota; kingdom Metazoa; phylum Arthropoda; class Insecta; order Orthoptera; family Acrididae; genus Schistocerca; species Schistocerca serialis. The sequence goes on from NC_064641.1 coordinate 618,572,372, forward strand.
ACGTACGTATGCTGTCTTCGGACGGCCTGTCATACTTCACGCGAGCCTATTTCATGAATCATGAAAGATCCACAGAACGAAGGACTGTCAGCTAAGGACTGTCGCTGGTGCGTTTGCTGCATCTAAGCAGTAGTGACTTTTATCTGGGGCAGTACAAAGGGAAAAGTGTGCTAAAATAACCAGTAATGTTAGGAGTCTCGAATGAAAATATTCAAAATGTAATTTTTGAGAACTGATTAGGCAGAGTCGCAATAACTGTGTATTAACATGTTAGGCCGCACAAAAAGGTGTTTTGGGACGCTAGGTCACCTTCAGCACCTAAAGTAATGTAATGTACACAGAGGTTACAAAAAGTAATGGGATACCTCCTAGTATAGTGGGAGACCCCATTTTTCCCAGCGAAGTGAAGCAATTGAATGTAGTATGGACTCGAAAAGTCGTTGAAACTTCCGTGCAGAAATAGTGAGCCGTGCTGCCTCTATACACGACGATAATATGGAAGTATTGCCGGGGTAAGATTCGTGCACGAACTGACCTCTCGATTATGTTCCATAAATTTTCGATGGGCGGCTAAATCATTCGCTCGAACTGCCCAAAATGTTGTTCAACCCTATCGCGAACAATTATGGACTGGTGATATGATACACAGTCATTCGCAAAAAAAAATTTCAACGTTGTTTGGGAACGTGACCTCCATTAATGACTGCTAATGCTTTCCAAGTAGTCTAACACAACCATTTCCACTCAAGTGATGGATTCAGTTGGACCAGAGGACGCCATTTTGGAGCCACCAGAAGCTTGCACAGTGCCTTGTTGACAACCAGGGTCCATGGCTTCGTGGGTCTGCGCGACACTCGAACACTTCCATCAGCTCATACCAGCTGACATCGGAACTCTTCTGACCAGACCACGGTTTTTCGGTCGTCTGGGGTGCTGTCGGTTGTTAAGTAAAGGCCTTCGACCACTGCGTAGTCCGTGGTGAGAGGTAATGCCTGAAACCTGGTATTCTCAGCAAACTCTTGACACTGTAAATCTCAAGCATTGTATTCCTTACCGATTTCCGAAACAAAATGTCCTATATATCAAGCTCCAGCTATCACTGCACGTTCAACGTCTGTTAATTCCCGTCTTCCTACCGTAATCACATCGTAATCATTTTTAATATGAATCAGCTGAGTACTAATGACAGCTTCACCAATGTACTGCCCTTTTATACCTTGCACATGCGATGCTACCGCCATCTGTATATGGACATATCGCTCTCCCATGAGATTTTGTCACCTCAGTGTAAAAAACCAGAGGAATTCAGGAAATATAGATCCTTGCATTAGCGTATTTGCTATTTCTTTACCGCCGGCCGGAGTGGCCGTGCGGTTCTAGGCGCTACAGTCTGGAACCGAGCGACCGCTACGGTCGCAGGTTCGAATCCCGCCTCGGGCATGTATGTGTGTGATGTCCTTAGGTTAGTTAGGTTTAATTAGTTCTAAGTTCTGGGCGACTGATGACCTCAGAAGTTAAGGCGCATAGTGCTCAGAGCTATTTGAACCATCCATTCCTTTATTATCTAATAACTGCATGTTTTTCTATTTGGTGTTGTATCTGCTCATGTCGGCCAATAATTCGTGGGCAACTGAGCAGTCTGTACTCCGGGCCGGCTTTTTGTTTGCCATCCTGTACTTTGTGGGTTGGAGGGAGACTGAACAAATCACGGATCCAGACACGTGACGTAATAAAATGAAACACCTACAGCTTTCGTTCTGATGTCATTTTATTTTATTACAACCAGTTTCTGTAACAGTACACCATCTTCAGGCCTTAACGTTGAGAGGGTGAACTCCAATCGTATATACGATCCCATCAGCGGCCGACGTCTATGAACTGGCTTCCACAAACTACTGTAAAAGCGATGTTGTGTGTGCAACTGAGAGTAGGTATTTCTATTGCACAATGTAGATGTAGACCACTGATGGGATCGTTTATACGGGTGCAATTCACACCTCGAAAATGATGTACTGAGTCACCGAAACTGGTTGTAATATAATAAAATAACATCGAAATGACGGCTACGGGTATTCCATATTGTTACGTAAGTGAAACGACGAAGCCTAGCAGACAATCACTTCCTGTCTTATGAGGGTGAGGCACTTCAGATGGAGAGCCTGTCCCGTGTAGCTCGCTGCTACCTCGCCTCCTCGCCACCAGCACGCCAGGGCGTACAGCGTTGGCTACGGCCCAGCTACAGACCCTGAATGCGCCTCTCTCCCTCCCTCCGACCCTGCCACCTGCCGCATAATCCCGTTCCAGAGTCGGAGATGTGCCTCGCTCGCTCCTGTGCCGGCCTCCTCGCGTATTTATCGCTTTCAGATAAGGATATCTCCGTCCGCCGGCTTATTTACCCATAAACCATAACGGCGGATTCTCATAATGCGAACAGATGGTCGGCGAGCTGCCGCTGATCCGGCGGCCTAACTGCCCTATAAATACCGACAACTTAGTGTGCCGTCTGCAGGGCCCCGCCGCATGCTCTCCCAGGCCTTCGATACATTTATTACCTTTCCCTCCGCAAGGTTCTCTGCAGCTCTCCGGATAGCACATTCTGCAGTCAGAATTCCAGGGAGGCCCTTATTTTCTTCGCAAACAATGCCACACGCTCCGGCAAGTAATAAACACACTGCTGTTGCTGAAGGCAATTGGACCGTTATTTTTCTACCACGCCTAGTGAAAGTAAACGCAAAAGAGAAAAGAGTGACTCCGATGGAATATTGTGTTTCAAGCAGTGTTAACCCGTGATACCTATACCATGAGCTCTCGTAATCCCGTCCCGTCGTAACACAATACCTTCAGACTTCGTATAAGGGGATAGGAAACACTTTCATAAAATGGACGACGGTATATCACAGTATCTGTTACTATACTTGACTTATGTCGACAGCACATGCACGTAGGGTCTTTATCTCTAAACTTGGCGTGTTAATATTTACTGTTTCCAGCGGCTGTAACAAATGAAGTTCTTTGTTGCAAGAGATCTCGTGTAACCTACTTTCACTGACAAAAACTAGTAATTTTGTGACATTTTTGGAAACAAGAAAAATGGCAGCCTCAGTCGTAAGAGGTTTGAAATAATTTATTACAGCTAATCGATTACGATCGCTGTGGGACCATCTTCGGTGGTAAAAAGTTAAGACATAAAATCAGACATGAGAACAATGTTATAAAATAAAGGTGTAAATCACATGGAGTAGATTGCCGTTACAATGTACAGTACATACCAAATATTAAAGTCTAGAACAGTCGTGTAACAAAGGCGCGTATTACAACTTCATCATGGTATCAGTACAGAAGTACATAGCAGTTAACGAACAAATTTTGGACTTAAATTGCAGCTTAAATTACAGACAGCTAAGCCGTATTGGGACTCCATACAAAATTAGAAACACTATCTTTGTAACTCGAAATATCAGGAATATAAATCATACAGAAGTACAGCAAGGAGAGAAATTACATCCTCTGATGTCCTCTGACGTCCTCTGACGTACCCTTAGTAAATCAATCAATAGGCATTAACAAGTCGACATGACTATAGTTCAGTCAATAACTGAAGAAATCCCAAAAGTAATAACAGTTTGTACACTACCATTTCATATTAATATTTATTTTTGTTTCATCTGTGGATGACAACTTCTAAACCAAACGAGTGAAGTGCCCGACTACGGTACGCTTCATAGAAAAATACCATAAATGTACGTAATTACATGAAATAAACGCATCATGGGGACGAGTAATCACATAGTTTGATGTTATGGAACATCTAGAAGAATATTTAAATGAAAATTGTTATAAATGAAGCTTAATACATCATTATAATATGCGTACTCGTATCGTGAGTAATGGATCTCTGTGCATTCCAATCCTTATGATATTTTTTCAGTCTCAGACTACTTGAATCACTTGATCATGAATCTGCACTGAGTGACTCGTGGACATTCATTTAATGCCCTTTTTATATGTTGGTAGAACCTTTGGTCAATTTTCGCTGTTATCTAAAAAAAATCTACGCTAATTGTTCATGAAAGCTACAACATTACAATTGGAAATACAGCACACACGTAGGATACGGGAAAAGGTTTCGAAACCAGTCATAATAGTACTTAGTACACTAGCTCCAACATATTAACGATAACGTACTGTATCGTAATAAACTGCAGCACCAACATAATGTAGAGCAAATGATATTACAGTACATAAGAGGCGTATGGAATTTCAGAATATGTTGATTATAGCTTTCAGAGGGCTACAAGATCAGCAACTGCACATCAAAGTAAAATTTAAAAATAAAAGCCCTCTATGGGTTCTAATTTAGTTCAGATCACACTATAAATGTATTGGTTTTTTACCTAAATTTCCATACAAATCCTGTCTCGCTACGTATCTTTACTTTGGAAGCAAAACTGATTTCACAACGCACATATGAAATTCGTGTAAATGAACACCTTTGAAAAACTACAAAATTTGTGTAATATAATAGTTTCTGCTACCTGAAACTACGTTATTACATGCCACTCATCAGTTTGTTATTGGTCCCACAATATTGTATCTATTAACGTACTTCCAGCTACTAGGTATCGCGGCAGCTAATAACGCCAACTGTTCAACACACATGATGGCCACTACTACTGTGATCTCTGCCATGGCCGATTTTGCTAGGATGGCATGACATCTTTCTCGAGTTTACGGAAATATGTGGTTCCGGACGGTCTTCGACGGAAAACTGGATAGAATGGAAGCAGCTTTTCTGAAACGTATAAATAAATTTGCTGACAATCGCCAGTTTTCATTCAAAAATCACCGCAACGTCTGATAAATAATGGTAGGAGACGATCAGTTGTTACACTGAAAAGACACACAGAACAGTTAGATATGCTAAGATATCACAAAAGTATTATTTAGTAATTAATATCTCCTCATTGTAACTCAGCAAAAAGACACTTTTTTCCTCATAAAGCAGCTCCTCTAACGCTTAGAAACTACTCGCACAATAACAATAACTTGCGAAATCAGGATCTCACATTCTTGATTCGATCTGTTTCACTGACAGTTAGCACCTGAGTCGTAATAACCCTCGTTTCCATCAGTCTGGTGTCCATAAAATTTGCAGTAATCCTTATTTTTCATCTCCTTTCATTTCTCTTCAACAGCGAGTTTCCAATATGTTGGACATATGAATCTGAGCATAACCCCCATAACACAGAAAATGTAAGAGTAAAACTCATACATACATATAAATTTACGTATTCCAAATAACATGAACCATATTAATTAAATTATCACGACAAGAGAAATTCCGTCTGAACACCCTGATTATTTACAGACCTCTAGCGTGATGAACATGAAGTAAGACAACAGCTTTGGCTGTATTGGAGTAAATAGTTGGAATTTCGACATAAGTTGCGACAAGAAGTGTCCTTTATTAATTGGTGGTGACTAGTTTCGTACATTGTATCCATTCTCAAAGCAATCGTCTTCGTAAATAGATGAAATACAATCATGTACCCATGTTTGGAACACCTACAGCAAGCAATTAAAACCTCAATGCAGATTGTTTAACGCAAACTGAGCAAATAGGAGAGAACAGTACAAAGAGAGATCTCAAATTCGTTACGAAGACGAATGGATTGATAATGGACACAACGTCCGAAACTAGTCACCACCAATAAATAAAGGATACTCCATTTATTTGAACCTTGACGACTATTTGATGCAATTATATGAATACGAAGAGGAGAACTGCGCAGACGCTCAGTACAATAGTAAAAAGGTACCTGCAAAATGTAAAATTACGCGAGACCACTGAATGGAAATACTGCACTCCAAAATGCAAACGTTGTGTGGTCAGTATAATACGATTGTAAAATGTACAAATAGAATTCTTCCAGAAACAGAAGAAAAGTGCTGTCGTCAGGAGTGCCAAAAGCAAGTGTCATAGGTCTGCTTTTATTCCCTGTGTACATAAATGGTTTGACAGACAGGGTGGGCAGCAATCTGTGATTGTCTGCTGACCATGCTGTGTTGTACAGTAAGATGTATAAGTTGGGTAAAGGTAGGAGGGCACAAGATGACTTAGACAAAATTTTCAGTCAGTGTGATGAATGTCAAGTAGCACTAAATGTAAAAAAATGTACGTTATGCGGATGAGTACGAAAACAAACCTATAATATTCGGGTACAGCATTAGTAATGTTCTACTTGACATAGACACGTAGTTTAAATATCTAGATGTAGCGTTGTAAATTCATGTGAAATAGAACAAGTATGTGAAGATTGTGATAAGGAAGGCTAATGGTCAACTTTGGTTTATTGGGAGAATTCTAGGAAAGTGTGGTTCATCTGTATAGAAGACAGCATATGGGTCGTTAGCGCGACCTGTTCTTGAATACTGCTGGATTGTTTGGGATTCGTACCAGATCGGATTAGGTAAAGACGTCGCAGCAGTTCAGAGGCGGGCAGCTAAATTTGTTACTGGTAGATTGGGACGACATAGATGTGTTAAGGACATGCTTCAGGAATTCAAATGGAAATGCCTGGAGGGGAGGTGACATTCTTTTCGAGTAACACTACTGAGAAAATTTAGAGATCCAACATCTGATGATCACTGCAGAACGATTCTACAGCCTCCAAACTACTTTGCGGGTAAGGACGACCAAGATAGATTAGGGCTCTTATGGAGGAATACAGACAGTCGTTTCTTCCTTGCCCTAATTGCAAGTGGAACAGGAAAGGAAATGATTAGTAGTGGTACAGGGTACCCTCTGCCACGCACCATGCGGTGGAATGTGGACGATTTATGTAAATGTAGACGTGGATGTTTTACTGTTGTTATCAGATATTCTAATGGATGTGGGTCCTCCGGAACATCAAACGGCATAAATCAGTAGAGAAACCTTTTTAAAAAGTAGAAATTTGGAAATGTATCAAATCAGAAAGGTTCAAGAAAGTAGAACAAGAATCAAGGACATTAACACATAAAATAATATGTAGAAAAGAAAACGCCACATTATATATCCTTCGAAAAGTGTATTCAAAAATTGAAATTAGTCTTCCCTCTCCGAGAAAAAGTGGTGGCCATGTGAGTCATCTTCCCCTGCCCCCTTCCCAAAAAAAGAAAAACATTTCAATGAAAGTGTTTATAGAAAACTGCAACCCACGTTCCGGTTTCTTGCCCACAGTGTCCTAATTAACTGTGGAGAGCATTTCATCATTCATCTACATAAGCAGCAGGAACTAAGTAAGCCGAGCAGGAAAGGGAAAGAAAACTTCCACTCCTCCTCCCCGGCACACAGCCGATCATTGTTTACTACTACACATGACACATGTGTGTGATCTACCGAAGATCAAATTTATACATGAGCTGTCTAAGATAACCACGAGCTACTTTGATCGCACAGTTTATCTGCACCATATGTGCGTTTCATGAATGTATCATGATCATAACTGCAATGTCAACTAGACTGCCATCAAGAAGAGCGTTCTATAGACGATATCCGATACTCTGTTGTTCGGCGGGTTGCCACTCGTCTTCGCCCTCGCCGTTGACTGTCGTCTGTAACACTGCTCGTACTCCTTGCGTAGCACTCACTAGCCGTGAGTCTGACATTTATGAACCCTCGATACGCTAAGCACCCTTTTTCCGTTCGCGGGAGCATTATAGAGTCGCTACGGCGATTCGAATACGTAAGAAGCAGGCATGCGCGTAGGTAGTTGTCTGCAGCAAGTACTATTGGTCGAATCGTAAAGCCGGGGATCGATGACAGTAACAGCTAAAGAGGTTATGGAGAGGAACAACGGTTATCAATTCATAGACTGACATGGTACCTACAGCTTTTTCAAGCCAGTTTTACAGTTAACCTCCCGCTACGATAAAACATCGCTCAGTAAATGAAGAAGTTCATCTATATTAGGTGGTGAACGGACAATTAACTTTCAGGAGGTTCTTGCCTATCTTGAACGAGAGGTTTACTTTTCCTTCCATTGCTGAGCGTAAAATGGAATACATGAATAACAGCAGCAGAGTATCACATCTTCGCCTTCGAGGACGCTGCCTGCGGACAGTGGGGTTGGTCTTGAAATTATGATCACACATCAGCCTAATAAACTGTGACGTGGGTAGCTGATGCCAATCTTCGACGGAGCAGTTGAAGATCTCTGACAGATTCGCTCATGAGATACGTTACGCAGTCCCAAAACACCATCGAGAAACCAAATATCGACTGCCGGACGCGGACGTCAATCGCCATCCACTCCCACCGGGATTCAAATGTCTTACCACTGTGCCACCCTGCTATGCGAAGGCACTTAAGTGTAATAGCATCTCAATAATGTTATATGAAACACAATTTCGTCCTTCGTGGAGGCAGGGGCTTTCTCTCTGTACTAAACCAGCTGTAGTATCTACCTATTTTCATCACAGTGTGATAACCTTCAGTACGATCCGTTTTATTTCGGAGAATGTGAGTTTCCATCAAATTAAGAAGTATTTAAATTACTCACCGCAGTTCATTCTGCCTCACTAAAAAGTGATGCACTCAGATGACATAGTCGAATATCAGTGCGAGTTCTAGACGTAGACGTCATCGGTGGGCATGTAAATGAGTGGAGATTTATTTGGCTGCGAAAGGTGGAAGGACAATCAGAATGCGTTAGTGTTTTTGGTATATAGTGTTGTTATGAGGCCTGGTGGTGAATATAAGGGGCGATAAAAGCGTCAGGTATTGAGTGATCGCTGAATGACAATGAGATGCTACTTACTCGTGTTTAACAGCATTATCAGTAGCTGACAGAGCTCGAATGTGGTCTCGTTGTGGGTTTACATTTGGCCAGACAGTCGAAAAGGGAAATATCTAGATTTTTCAAGCATTCGATTTTGACATTCGCCCGATGTTTCGAGCACATGGGAATGTGAGGTCAGGCATACTCACTGTCAAGTTTCCGGTCCGCTATGTCTAATCACCATAAGCGACGATCGCCGTATTTTGCTCCAAGCACATCTAATACCTTCACATGTTCTCCTCTCTATCGAGAATATGGACTTCCTGTAACACCTCATGTCTACCTGTACCACTTGTTGCAGACTGCTAGCACACTGTCTAGAGAATTGTCTTCACACGCGCTGACTTCTGTTAACAACACAAATTAAATTGTTGCGTTTGTAGTGCTATCGTAACTCAAAAGCATGGACTGCTGTTGAAATGCTTCGCATTGTGTTCAGCGACGAATCGCAGTCCCGCACTACCCTGGATTAACATTGATGACCAGTATGGTGTGACCTCCAGAAGCGGCACCTTAACGATGTTTCGTGGAGAAATAGCGGTGTTATGCCTGGGGCCATTATGCTGGGAGTCATCCTGTGGGACTTGAAATGACGGCTGCACAGTGGTACGTCACGGACATCCTTTATTCTAATGCGTCTCCTTTCATGCTACAGTATCGTGCTACCACTTTTCCAGGTGACAATGCTCGTCCCAGGCGCGGAAGATGTCTCTATGAACTGTCGGTGAGATGTTGTGGAACTCTCAATGCCAGCGAGGTTTGCCCTGACACCGACATAATCCAGATTTCTGCATTATCCCAGTTCGAATGTTGAGGATACCAAGTAGCGGGCACAAAAGTTGTGGGGTGGCTTGTGTCAGGAGAGGATACAACGCCTTAATGACACCCCATACGAATCAGCTCATGCATCTAGGCCAGATGGGTCATACTACCAAGTTCTTTGCAAATGTATCACGATTCCATTATCTCTGTAATAAAATAATGTACCCACTCAAATAGAGAAGATTCATATCTTCCCTTCAAGATGCTTCACGTTTTTTGTCAGATGGAGTGTGTCATCATCATCATCAGCCAATTCAATCATTACATGTTGTAGCCTCTTCGAGTCGTGGATTCAGGTAGGCTTTCAGTTGTCTTCTCCAAGTGGGACGGTCTTGGGCAGTTGTCTGCCAGGTGTTACCAGCGATCTTCTTGATATCTTTGTCCCATCTGTCTGGTGGTCTTCCTCTAGGGCCCCGGTGATCCCTCGGACTCCACTCCAGTACTAGCTTTGTCCATCTGTTGTCTTTTCTTCTTGGAACGTGGCCAGCCAACTGCCATTTCAAGGAACCTACTCTCTCTAAGACGTCATTAACCTTCGTCACAGACCGGATGTCATCTGCCCTTTTCCTACCCTTTCTTGTATAGCCCAGCATTGATCTCTCCATGGCTCTCTGTGCTGTCCTAATTTTCCCTTTTGTAAATGAGTTCAGTGTCCATGTCTCGCAGCCATATGTCATCACAGGAAGAATGCATTGATCAAATACTGCTTTCTTCAGATTTACTGGCATTTTTGATCTGAATATTGTTGAATTCATCCCAAAGGCTTGCCAGCCAAGCTTGATGCGTCGATAGATTTCTGGCCTTATGTCTCCCTTCATATTTATAATCTGGCCAAGGTAGACATATTCATGGAATGTTTACAAGCACACATGTTGGTAATACTGTAGCTTGTCGACATGATACGGCCTTATGTGAACATAGGTCTTGCGTAAAGATGCCTTGCAGGACACAGTAGTGCACAGTGGTGTCCTCCGGCGACGGGCCGCGGCACCTCGCCGCCCGGACCCCCGCAGCCCTCTTGTAATTTACCACCGGAAGTGCCCCGCCGGGACCGCCCGCTCCTAACGAGTCGGTCCGACAGCGCGTACAGTAAACACGTCCTCCCCGCCCTGACAGCCGCTAGACGCAGAGCGGTCCTACCGACGACACGCTCTGCTCCATTTTCTACTAACAGTGCTCTAACGTCTGGCAGCAGTCCTCTAATTCTACACCAGCGGCAATAAAATCTCAGCAGTGGAGACGAGGGCGTTCTATACTAAGAATTAACCTGAATGAAGATACGTGGCACAGTAATGCACTGGCTAAATTACACACACATGTATCATATTTCTACGTGTTACCACCAGCTTGTAGCATTAGCGGTAAATGGTGCTTTTAAAGCGTCATTTCACTGCAAGGTGCGACTTCAGAAGAAAGAGTGAGTCAATGGAAATCTATATGGAAATGGGTCACAGAATGGTCTTCAAATGTATGCTCATGGGGAGACAAGTTGACAAGAAATTAAAACCGACCTGCTTGGTGCAGCTCTTCGATGAAGCATGTTTATAGACTTGGATCAGGATACAAAAAAACAACGTATAAATACATATTTCTTTTCCAGTTTTTCTTAACCTAACAGAATATGAAAGTAAATCTGCTATAAGACCGAAAATTGGTTTCGACACCGCAGTGCTTAGCTAGGCATGACCCAACTGGAGATACTAAGCCTTTTCTTCCCTCCAATATATTAGCCCTCTTATCCTGTCAGTTGCAGTGGACATAAGGTTAAGCCATCAGAATGGTAACAAAGGCTGTCAGATGCGAATGATAAAACTTGTAGTACTAACCACTGAAACACTAGGGACCCCTAATCTAATCTACCTACCTGACTAAGAGATCAAGTTTTCTACACATTGGTTCAATTTAGTTTTCCTTGATAGTAACATGCACCTGAATAGTCCTCATCTGGAGATTCAAATATATTTTACCCAAGAGAATATCATCAGCATTAAGCCATAAATTAGTGCATGCCAGTGATAAAAATAACAGCTGTAGTTTTCCCGTGGGTTTCAACCGTTTGCGGTCCCAACATACAAAAACCTAGTTCAACTGTTTGCAGTCCCAAAACACAAAAACCTAGTTCAGTCTGTCCAGGAGCGAAATATTGTGCACCGGTTTCATTCAACAATACTCACAGTAGTCACATCAATGTTAGTTAGTTTTTATAACGTTCATAAATAATGTGAACGATTCTTTTATCAATGGTTCAAATGGCTCTCAGCACTATGGGACTTAACGTCTGAGGTCATCAGTCCTCTAGAACTTAGAACTACTCAAATCTAACTAACCGAAATACATCACACACATCCATGTCCGAGATAGGATTCGAAACTGCGATCGTAGCGGTGGCGCGGTTATGGACTGAAGCGCCTAGAACCGCAAGGCCACCGTGGTCGGCGATTATTTTATCGAAATGATGTGTAAAGAGTCAGTTTAAAGGACACATATAAGTGATTAGGGTAAACGTTAAAGAACACAGTACATATTTTAGTCCTCACATGCAGCTGCACTTTAAAATAAGTTCCTTTTTAACTTTTATCTTTCTTTCTTTTGTACTCACTACCAGTTTTAAACAGAAATTTGTCAACTGTATAGAAGGAGTCGTCCGACAGAAATGTCTTTAAGTTAGAACAACTAAACTAAACTCCATCCGAACAGACCTTGGACGGCCCGACGGTACCAACCGGCCGTCGTGTCATCTTCATCCCACAGGTGTCACTGGATGCGGATATGGAGGGGCATGTGCTCAGCACTCCGCTCCCACAGCCGTATGTAAGTTTACGAGACTGGAGCCGCTACTTCTTAATCAAGTAGCTCCTCAGTTTGCCTCACAAGGACTGAGTGCACCCCACTTTACAACAGCGCTCGGCAGACCGGATGGTCACCCGTCCAAGTGCTAGCCCAGCCCGACAGCTCTTAGCTTCTGACGTGAATCGGTGTCACTACTACGGCAAGGCCGTTGGCCTTTAAGTTAGATGAAACACTTACTTTCCTCCCAGTCAGACATTTTATGTTATTGGGCAAATGAACAAAAACTTTTATTTCTGTAACAAAATCAAACTATGTGCCTTATAGCAGGGGCAATAAAGGCGACTTCAACACACTGGGTACCCACACTGAGCAGTATAGCTCCTACCCATCTGCAACAAGGGGAATCCCTCACTAGAACACACAAAAAGATCAGGAACAGCTCTCTTTTGCAAACCCACCAAGACTTACCTAAAAGTGAGAGAACCAGACTGCGCTCTACACATCCACCACCAAGTAGTACAACAATTGTGGATGAAAATGGAGTCAGCCTAACTGATAGAGAGAAATTAGAGAGGTCCAAAAAGGCACGTTGCCTTTCATAATATGCCTTGACTTGCCACCACATCACCTAGATTCGACACGCCTTGCAAAATTTAGTCTCTCATAACTACAATCCGAACAAAATGTAGATGTTCTGCCTCGCTGAACAGATGGCAGAAAACGCATACTTCCCAGTGATACTGAGGAGCTGCCAGAAAACCATCAAATAGTTGAATATCACCTGTAGTGCTGACCCCTCAGAATTCCTGGATGCTACGGAAAAGAAGGTAGACTATATCAGTAAAATGGATACTAGGCTGTAGCTGTGTTTCCATACATTTTGTGGTTCTATACTTTTATATATTTTGATAGTTACTGTTTTTATACGATCTCTATGTTTTATATGCATAGTTAACGCTGGTATTGTACACTACTTATATTTAATTACATCATCTGATGTACTACGCTACATGCTAAGTAAATATCTAATGATATGAATGAAATCACACACAACACTAGCCTGTTTTCATTCATAGTGTATAAAATATTCTACCAACAACCGACGGAACAGCCAATCAAAGCAAATAAATAATGGCTATGTTAGCTAATACTGCAAGACCAGATAAGCCAGTCATCCATCCCAATTCCCTACAAGTACTATAAACCTTTTCTGGAACCATAACTTAGCCTAGCCTCTCCACACATGCCACTGTGACGTCATTAAACCTACGGTACGGGTGCATCTATAATTGACGCACGCAGGTCACCCCACCGGCCTTCGGTTCACGTTCCGTGTTTCGTTCCTCACATATAGCTTAACTCTGCGATGAATGTAGCTGCGTAGTTGGTGCAAGCGTAACAGAACTGATCCTGTGTTTAGGAAGTAAGTTTGTTATTGTTTTCTGCAACCAGTGATCACCGAGCCGAATATAAAAAAAAGTTCTCATAGAATATGACACAAAACTGGCGATTGCTTCTTTATATCAAAGTGATAGCGGTTCACAAAAACAGTGTGGACACCATTTACAAAAATTGGTTTGAATAGAAGACTTTTTCCAGCGTGTGCCGTTAGAATATTGAACTACGAGAGGATTTCATTGGATTTCAATGATACCTGACTGATATATGAACAAATAATATCACAGTTGCCAGAAAATCTGATCATTACTACGTGGTGCGAAAACGATGAGGGAAAGCGCTATTTATTCTCATATATTATCGTATCCTGCAAATGTCATCTAAAATTGGTGAACATCTGCTTTCCTTCGTATATGTTGAAAATTAGATGCTTCGCGTAGATAAGAAGTTATATGCCGGTTGGAATTACCTAATTTAGTGCTTATGAAAATTATATGCGAATTATGCAAAATGTTCCTACACAAGATGCATGAAAGAAATAACGTATATAGTGACACAATTAACAGGCGTAGAAAATATCTAAATGAAGCTCAATAGCTCGTACACCAACTCTTGTTTTAAAAACATGTGAGCGTTTGGTTCAAATGGCTCAAATGGCCCTGAGCACTATGGGACTTAACTTCTAAGGTCATAATTCCCCAACAACTTAGAACTACTTAAATCTATCTAACCTAAGGACGTCACACATATCCATGCCCGAGGCAGGATTCGAACCTGCGACGGTAGCGGTTGCGAGGTTCCATACTGTAGCGCCTAGAACCGCTCGGCCACCCCGGCCGGCTGTGAGTGTTTGACGCTCGTCTTGACCTCTGCATTTCATATCATTAAATATAGTGCATGGCCACTGCGAACAACGTAAGCTCTTCACAATGAGCCAGACACTCTGTAAACGCAGCTAGTTATGTTTGTTATTTGAGGGTTGTCTAACAGCAGGAAAAAAATGGTTCAAATGGCTCTGAGCACTATGGGACTTAACTGCTGTGGTCATTAGTCCTCTAGAACTTGGAACTACTTAAACCTAACTAACCTAAGGACATCACACACATCCATGCCCGAGGTAGGATTCGAACCTGCGACCGTGGCGGTCGCGCTAAAAGCAGGAATCTAGAAGGACATTAGGGATCTCGACACGTAAGTTAAAAGGGATACGTAACATTTATTTAATCTAATAAAATGAACAACTGACAACGAATAATACAGAGGATAGTGCAGAAAATTGTAGCAATGTAATACAAAATGCCTCTAAACACCGTGGAACTCACGTTTAACTGGAAGACTGCAGGAAACATTAATGAATAAATCCTCCACATATGGGAGTTCGCCAAAGCAACATGAATTAGACAAATATTCAATATAGATAATAACTGTGTTTTCAAGATGCATTGTTGTTGTTGTTGTTGTGGTCTTCAGTCCAGAGACTGGTTTGATGCAGCTTTCCATGCTACTCTATACTGTGCAAGCTTCTTCATCTCCCAGTACCTACTGCAACCTACATCCTTCTGAATCTGTTTAGTGTATTCATCTCTTGGTCTACCACTACGATTTTTACCCTCCACGCTTCCTTCCAATACTAAACTGGTGATCCCTTGATAGACTATGCCCTACCAACCGATCCCTTCTTCTAGTCAAGTTGTGCTACAAACTCCTCTTCTCTCTAATTCTATTCAATACCTTCTCATTAGTTTTGTGGTCTACCCATCTAATCTTGAGCATTCTTCTGTAACAACACATTTCGGAAGCTTCTATTCTCTTCTCGTCTAAACTATTTATCGTCCACGTTTCACTTCCATACAAGGCTACACTCCATACAAATACTTTCAGAAACGACTTCCTGACACTTAAACCTATACTCGATATTAACAAATTTCTCTTCTTCAGAAATGCTTTCCTTGCCATTGCCAGTCTACATTTTATATCCTCTCTACTTCGACCATCATCAGTAATTTTGCTCCCCAAATATTAAAACTTATTTACTACTTTAAGTGTCTCATTTCCTAATCTAATTCCCTTAGCATCACACGACTTGATTCGACTACATTCCATTATCCCCGTTTTTCTTTTGTTGATGTTCATCTTATATCCTCCTTTCAAGACACTGTCTATTAAGCTCAGCTGCTCTTCCAGGTCCTCTGTTGTCTCTGACAGAATTACAATGTCATCGGCGAGCCTCAAAGTTTTTATTTCTTCTCCATGGATTTTAATTCCTACTCTGAATTTTTCTTTTGTTTCCTTCACTGCTTGCACAATATACAGATTGAATAACATCGGGAATAGGCGATAACCCTGCCTCACTCCCTTCCCAACCACTGCTTCCCTTTCATGCCCCTCGACTCTTATAACTGCCATCTGGTTTCTGTACAAATTGTAAATAGCCTTTCGTTCCCTGTATTTTACCCCTGCCACCCTCAGAATTTGAAAGAGATTATTCCAGTCAATGTTGTCAAAAGCTTTCTGTAAGTCTACAGATGCTAGAAACGTAGGTTTTCCTTTCCTTCATCTATTTTCTAAAATACGTCGCAGGGTCAGTATTGCCTCACGCGTTCCAACATTTCTACGAAATCCAAACTGATCTTCCCAGAGGTCGCCTTCTACCAGTTTTTCCATTCGTCTGTATGCATAACGTTACGAATTAAATACACGTTGTTTAGTCGAGATATTGTGCCACTGCACGAGTGAAATTTACATTCTTGAAGTAAAGCGAGAGATCACTGGTCATCATCAGTCGAGAGCCGGGAAGAGAATTATCTCCGATAACTTTTCTGAGCTTCCACAATTCCCAAGTTCCGCTTCGAGAGGATACTGAAAGCTACTGCCTAACAGATGAATGAATATTCCTCTTTTCAACGTAAAAAGTCATGTGGAATCAGCACAACCATCCCAATCAAATCTTGCAATCAGAATCACTGTTATTCTTGATGTTAGCACTGGTTTCAAAGGGTCTCTCCCCATTAGTCAGCAGCGTCTACATCGCCTCTGGTGGAGGGGGCGTTACTTTGGACTGGTCAGTTCTCAATTTTGGAGGAAAACGACGAAATTTGTCTGTACAGGGAAGCCCCTTAAGGCGGCACCTATCCGTTGCGCGTACAAAAAGGCAATTTTCACTCACCTGGGAAAGCTGTGGTGACCAGCGGCACGTGTCTATGACAAGAGGATTAGCACCAGGAATGTACGCAATAAGCATTTCGGAATAGACGGCCAGTTTCCTCTAAACCTGCTTGAGACCCAGGCGACACTCATTCCCAGCTTTTGAGACATCCTGAAAAGCCTTTTTCAGAACCTAAGGGTATGCCAAGCCCTCCTGGCCAATTCCTTTCAGACGAGAAGTTCAATACTTGCCACTCCCAACAAAACGTACCGAGCTCACACAGTTAATTCTCACGCAAACATCACAGAGCTGAAACAGAATCACAAAACTATATGTGACGGTTATGTTACAGTGTATCTGGTCATCGACTAGTCTGTCCTACCACTGAACTACTGTTGGTCGCACAGAAAATTCATTGGTTGTCTCACTCACGACAGCGGCACTTTAGAACGACTTTCATTCGAAAAATATTTTCAGATATATTGCAGCAGTACTTTAATCTGCACGAGAATACATAGGGACTCATATCTCACAGTTTTAACTAACGAGGAGATGGATTTAAGAACTGCTAATTTGGAACGTGAAACTGTTCATAAACCACTGTTCGCAGCAGCGACTGGGTTGGCTGGTAGTGATACCCTCATTTGAGAGTGCTACAGCCACTAACAGCTCCCTGTCGCGTATTCCTGGTGTCGACTTGCTCCGTTACGCAACTGAGTCACAGCCGGTGGCTAACGAGGCCCACAGGCGCAGATTCTCGTTCTTTACCTCGCTCTCCTTACGTAACGTAAATTAGCTCCTGATAAGGCTCCCTCAGAACAAAAGGTATATTATGTTACTGGAAACGGCAAACGGCAGCTCTCTACATGCTGAAGGGTTGCCTCTTTATTTAGTAGCAAGCAGAGGAAGGAGGCTATTTCTGACGTAAATGATCTGCAGGATCGATTAGGCTTGCTCGTGAAATATACGTAATATTTCCTTTTGGCGTCGTAGTCCAATTGTGTAAATTTCCAAACGCTGTGTAAGGTAGCAGATTTTGCACCTTACATGATGCTAAATCAGTACTAATACACCGAATAAAAATTGATAATTGGCCCACCGGTAGGAGAGAATAGACACAGAAAAGGAAGTTGTGTGTGTCATGTCAAACTAACGAGATGGCCGCAGAGGCTGGAACATGACTGGAACCCTTAAGGAAGGTGTTTATGTCATGTCAAACCAACGGGATGGCCGCAGCCGGACCCCTTTGTCGGCTGGCACTTCAGACCACCCAAGATGTTGGGAGAGGCTGGGCCATCACAACAAGAAGTGAGAAGGAGCTATATGCGAAAGAGAGAAAGACGACTTCGCTCCACAGTGGAAAATTTGCGGAAGACTGTGACGGGATTGGCGCAGAGCGCGTAGAGATACATATTAAAAGTTTGGCGACAACAGTAACCGTAGGAGAATTCTGTGTCGTGGTTGGGTACAAACGCGCACGGATAC
The DNA here is from genome assembly GCF_023864345.2 of Schistocerca serialis cubense. Classification (NCBI taxonomy): domain Eukaryota; kingdom Metazoa; phylum Arthropoda; class Insecta; order Orthoptera; family Acrididae; genus Schistocerca; species Schistocerca serialis. The sequence continues at coordinate 618,590,834 of NC_064641.1, forward strand.
ATGGTAGTCTGCGTCGTGACTGGCTACCAGCGCGCACGGATCCATGCGGCGAAGAACGGCCAGGTTTGCAAAAACTCTGAAGGGGGACTCTGGGGTCGGCAGTGGACTAGAGCAGTCGCGGTGTCTGGCTGCCCTGCTTGGAGAGCGTGGAGAGAATTAGGTTGGAGAAATTACCGGCATTGAGTCCAGTGGTTACTCTCCAAGTCTGAATAGTGTAGAGCATACGACTCCACACACATAGCATTATCTGTTCCTCTGAGGAGAGAAACAGATATGTACTAACCTGTGGTGTTCATATGCAATCTGAAGTGTACCTTTGCTGACGCGCACTTGAGTCGACCAACTACTCTTGGCATATGTGCAAGTAGCTTGAGGATTGACTAGTGACGGACTCCGCAACTGAACACTGACGTACAGGAGTTTACGGACACAAACCACGTCCACGTTGGAGATTAAAGCCAAGCTCGCTCACGGGAAAGACGGCATGACGACGTTGGCTGGACCGACCGTCGTAATCCTCACGGAGAATTACGGTGACATTAGCAATCATCAGCCAAAGTAGGGCACTGCAATTCTAAATGAGTTCGTCTTCCGCTAGCTCTTTGACTGGCGTTCTCTGAGTCTGTGTTCGTTCAGGCAGAACTCCAATAGAGTCACTTGCGGGTTCAGTGTTGATTTAAGTATTTAGTAGTTAGAAAAAGAGGATGCATTGTGCCAATGATAGGCTAGTTAAGTTAGCGAGTGTATTGGATTGTCACGTTTGGCTAGAAGTATTGCTCATCCTGTTTTCTGAATAAAATCTTAATTGGGTATCATATGCTAATCACCGCATTATTTATTTCGTAGCTAGCAATCACCATATTTTTGTTTAATAATTAGAGTGTAATGATAATTTCGATGCAAATGATGCTGGGAGCATAACCACGCGTTTAAACAGAGCCAACTTAAGTCAGATAGTAACTCATGGTCGACTAAGACTACCAATAGATATTTTTCAATATACCGATAATTTTACAATAAACTCCCCGTACGTTGCAGCTGAAACGAAATCCTAAATGGTATTTCAATATCTTCGTGATTATAGCTGCAAATCACGGTAGGACACATCGTCTCCGAGTCTTGCCTTCAGAGAGTGTACATGCCCACCGATTTTTAATGTGCCAACATCTCAGTGTGCGGAGTGGGACTGTAACCTAACATGAAGAAGTTAATGAGTGTTGAATGGCGTATCTCATTTATTGTCATCTACATGAGTATATGTGAGATCCTGGTATTACTAACTCAGTTTCCGATTTTAACAAGATAGTAATGTATTGTTCGACAGCATTTTGGGAATAAGTAATAAACTCCGTAAGCCTTGACTCGCAGTTAATCAGCATCAGTAGTAAATTCAGCTATGCGGAATAAGACCAAATTTCACGACTAGTAGTTATCAAGTATTGTTTCCACTTTAATATTGATCATTTTTGTGTTGGAGTGGTTCCATGATATTTTTCTAGCTGAGTACACAGCGAGGCTCCTTCGTGTACTAGCAGTAGTGAGAGTTTTACGAGAGTTGGTTACCAGCCATCTGCTCAACCCCCTTTCTAGGAAGACGAGGATTTTCTAATGTTATTCCCTCAGCCGATATGATCTGGTTTTTAACGGCGCCGGAAAACTAGCCTTACATCCTTCTCCCGTTGACTACATAACGTACAGCCACTGTATGCCATCCCTTGAAGGTACGTCACGCTACTCATGTCTGCTTCGACATGGGAGTAGGGTTTGTTCGCAGAGCTGTCATGGACTATTCAAGGTCTGATTGATTCGTCAAATTTCAGTGGCCGTTTCTCAGAGTTTTGATTCTGAACAGGTACCGAGAGCCTGAACAGGCTCGGAAATGTTTGGCCAAATTTTGACCATGGGAGATGGAGAACAAAAGGGAAAAATACCCTCAGCACTCGAAACCTAAAGAAAAGGAGAGACACCCTGAAGCCTCGAAACCTAATACTAAGGGGGTCGGAAAAACAGGCGTTATTCGAGGAGGCCTACTGAAAGAAAAAGCAGAAGAAACCCGACACAGGTAAGTGGAAGAGTAATGTCAGACTTAGCTAAGGGCCTATGTCGTTCCATCCACATACTCCCAAGAAGGAAGCCTCCTAGGGGACTACACTTTGTCCGGAATCTCGCAAACTAACCAGTCTTGCATGGGACCTGCAGCCAACATAGCTCAGTGGCTCACTGCACAGAACTCTCCCTACCAACGTCAAAGTGAAAGAACACGTTAGAACCAAAACAGTGGTAGACCAAAAGATTTTAGGGCAAAAAACCACTTCATTTATGTAAGATGTGAAGCGACTTGCAGCTCAGTGAATTTAGCCGGGTATGTGGAAAAATTAACAGGAACGTTAAAAACAAATCTAGGAAAGGTAGTCAATTTAAACTCTACAAAACAGCTGCAGTCTCCATACTACTCTATGGGAGCGACACCTGAGCGGTTATTAAATAACAGGAAAGCCGTATTAAGGCACAGGAAATGAAACTTCTGAGACGATTTAAAAGTTTCACAATAGGCAGACTAAGGAATCACGATATTAGAGAAGAATTCAAAATTTGTAATTAAAATGATAAAATTATAGAGTAAAGGAGAAAATGGAACGAACACCTAGAAAGAATGGAGAGTGACAGACTCCCTTTAAAGGCTAGAAAACGTAAATGCTAAGGAAGAAAAGATAAAGGAAAAACCCGGCAACAATGGGTACCATAACACGCAATTTCGCCTAATACCTTAAGGGAAGAAGAAGAAGCCGCAGGGTACCCAGCGAGCAGAGTATCCGGCGACGTCTGGGTACATATTTATTCCAGTGCTCTATTAATTCATATTCTCCTTCCCCTGTCTCTCCTTGTCCATCTCTTCTTCCTTCACCCTTTTATTCAATTACTCTCTCTCTCTCTCTCTCTCTCTCTCTCTCTCTCTCTCTCTCTCTCCCTGCCCACCTCCGACTTCCTGTCCATCTGCTCAATGCCCCCTTTTTGGCCACCTGTTCTTTCCCCACTTCTCTCTTTGTCTCCACCTTCCCTTCCCAAAATAGCCATCTCCTCGTCCTCCCCCTTATCTCCTCTTTCCACCCCCCCCCCCCTCTTATCCCACGACGTTATCAACCCAACAGAAGGTTGCTGGTTCTTATAACCACTGTATCTCTTTCCAGATAGTAAGTAATATATTTACCAAGTATGGTCGAAATCGATCCAGCTGTTTACGTAGAGCATTTCACCTATGGTTTTGTCCATATATGCACGTGTGACATACATTCCACACATGCACAACATATTTCACACCTATTTCTACACATATTCCACTAGTATCTCTAGTGTATTTCACCATCCAGTTTCGTTTTCACACAGCTCAATGCTTATCACACCATATCTCATAAACTATGCGTTGTTCAATGATATAATTAGGCAGGTACGGGCAGTGGCATACACGGATAGCGCCTGCGAAACATGTTGCGAATGGATGTAGTACTAAAAAAGTAATAAATGAAAACTTCATAAATCAAGCGGCAGTATTTGTTCATAACGTCATATGTCCTGAAATATGTGTCGTACAGTTCAGTCGTATCCGTGAATACTGTCTGCGATGTTTTCTCGAATACAGTTGGTAACGAAAAAGTAATAAATTAAAACCACATATCTGATACGGCAGTTCTGCATGATCAGCCAGAGTGTAGTAAGCGATTAAATGTTTTTCCTCTCATAAGTTTGAGGGGGTGGTCAGCGAGAAAAGATTTCGTAAACATTTGAAATTATGCGTTAAATTTGTTACATGATTCAACCTCAAATGTTTAATGATTGAATTGTGGGTATTAGCGCATCATTTGCTACACTTCTTTTCCTCCAACATTCAGACTCCTTTGATAGATAGGTGGTTCTCACAGCCACAGTGACTCTTTCCAGACAGTAAGTGATAAGTGTACAAAGTTTGTTTTAAATCGGTCCAGTGGTTTAGGAGAAAATGTGGAAGATACTTACATACATACACATTTTTATAATATGTATAGATTAAATCACTGCACCATTTTCTGACGGTTAGGTGACCGTTATTTATCTATTGTACATAATGTTGGTACGCTCTTTGATCCCCTCACAGTGTTACATACTAAATTCCTGGGTAAATGCTATATCTCCATTCAAAGGATTTCGCTAAGAATAACTTCTTTTCATGCAAATATTCATTGTCATTTTTAGTTGTATATTTATTATTTTCTTTGAGAGAGACACAAATAATTTCACCTAAAATCAGTCACCACTGTCGATCATCAGAACAATTGAAAACAATATGACAAGAAATATTAAACGTACATTGCAATTTTTTCGTTATGTTTTTTGGAAGGAGGCATATACCTTATATGCACGATACCATAGTACACAAGAAGCCAATGACAATTATCGTAATTTGATGTACCAGACTCATAGCAATTACCTGGAAGGAAGAGAGGTAGTTTCGTTAGCTGGTAAAAATGGAAAATTATTGATAGGTAAATTAAGTACCATCTCACAGTATTAACACACGTGAAACTTACTCTTCTTTCAGTCATGCCTGTAACTACTTTTCCAACCAGAAAGCAGGACTGAGTTTCCAGTATAGATTTACTGGACTTGTGTGTTTGTTGTGCGATCACACACTCCTATAAATTTTTAAGTGACATCACATTTTTCGACGACTGAGCTATTTATTTCAAGGCCAACTATTGTGATTTCTACAAGACAGCAGTAGTTAGCACTAATAAAAGTCATATATTCATTAAATTTATTAAGGTCGATGAAAGTTGCCTTTTCAGAACTTTTTTTGTGTTATTAGAATTAAGACTGCTTTGATGTGGCCCGCCACAAATTCCTCTCTTGTGCCAGCCTCTTCATTTCAGAGTAGCACTTGCAATCAGCGTCTTCACTTATTTGCTGGATGTATTCCATCTATGTTATCCTCTACAGTTTTTCCCTCTACAGACGCCTCCCCCTCTAGTATCGTGACAGTCGTTCTCTGGTGTCTTAAAAGAAGTCCTATCATCCTGTCCCTTCTCCCTATCAGTGTTTTCCACATATTCCTTTCCTCTCCGATTCCGCGCAGAGCCTCCTCATTCCTTACCTTATCAGTCCACCAAATTTTCAAAATTATTCTGTAGCACCACATTTCAAATGCTTCCATTCTCTTCTGTTCCTGTTTTCCCACAGTCCGTGTTTCATTACCATACAATACTGTGCTCCAGACGTACATTCCAAGAAATTTCTTCCTCAAAACAAAGCCTATGTTTGAGACTAGTAGATATCTCTTCAAAAGGAATGCCTTTTCTTGCAAATGCTAGTCTGCTTTTGATGTCCTCCTTGCTCCGTCCGTCATTGGTTATTTCACTGTCTACATATCAGAATTCCTTAACTTCATGTACATTGTGATCATCAATCCTGATGTTAAGTTTCTTGCTCTTCTCATTTCTGAACACTCTCACTACCTTCGTCTTTCCTCGATTTAGTCTCAGTCTATATTCTGTACCCATAGACTGTTCATTTCCTTTTGCAGATCCTGCAATTTTTCTTTCACTCAGGATAGCATGTCATCAGCGTGTCGTATCATTGACACCTCTTCACCTTGAATTTTAATCCCATCCCTGAACCTTTATTTTATTTCCATCAGTGCTTCTTTAATGTACGGATTGACCAGTAGGGGCGAAAGACTACATCCCTGTCTTACACCATTTTTAATCCCAGCACTTCTTTCCTCGTTGTCCACTCTTATAATACTCTTTTGGTCATGTACATATCGCACATTGGAGAGCCAAAGAAACTGGTACACCTGCCTCATATCGTGTAGGTGCCTTGCAAAAGTGCCTCGGCACGACGTGGAATGGACTCGACTAATGTTTGAAGTAGTGCTAGAGGGAAATAACATCATGAATCCTTCAGAGTAAGAGTACGAGGGGACGGAGATCTCTTCTAAATAGCACGTTGCTAAGTATCCCAGAATGTTCATATCTGGGGAGCTTGGTGACCAGTGAAAGGGTTTAAACTGGGATGAGTGTTCCTGGAGCCATTCTGTAGCAATTTTGGCGTGTGGCGTGTCACATTGTCCTGCTGGGATTTCCCAAGTCCGTCGGAATGCACAATGGACATGAATGGATGCTGGTGATCAAACAGGATGATTACGTACGTGTCACCTGTCAGGGTCGTATCTAGACTCATCAGAGATCCCTTATCACTCCAATTGCAGACACCCCACCAATCACAGGGCCTCCAACAGCTTGAACAGTCCCCTGTTGACGCGCAGGGTCCATGGGCTCATGAGGTTATCTCCACACCCGTACACGTCCATTCACGCGATAGAATTTGAAACGAGACTCCTCCGTCCAGGCAACATGTTTCCAGTCATCAACAGTCCAGTGACGGTGTTGACGTGCAGTCATCAAGGGTACACGAGTGGGCCTTCGCCTCCGGAAGCCTATACCGACGATGTTTCGTTGAATGTTTCGCACGCTGACACTTGCTGGTGGCCCAGCATTGGAATCTGTAGCAGCTGCGGAAGGTTTGCACTTATGTCACGGTGTACGATTCGCTTTAGTCGTCGTTCGCGCCGTTCTTGCAGGATCCTTTTCCAGCCACAGCGATGTCGGAGATTTGATGTTTTACGGAGTTCCTGGTATTCAAGGTACACTCGTGCAATGGTCGTTCGGGGAAATCCCCACTTCATCGCTACCTTGGAGATGCTGTGTCCCACCGCTCGTGCACCGATTATAACACACGTTAAAATCCACTTAAATCTTGATAACCTGACAATGTAGCAGCTGTGACCGATTTAACAACTGCGCCAGGCATTTGTTGTCTTATGTGGGCGTTTCCGACCACAGCGTCGTATTATGCCCGTTTACATATCTATGTATTTAAATACGCATGTCTGTACCACTTTCTTTGACGCTTCAGTGTATATTACACCACTATCCCTAGAGATTACCCCTATTTTCTCAGAATTTCGAACATTTTGCACCAGTTTACATTTTCGAACTCTTTTTCCAGGTCTAGAAGTTCTATGAACGTTTCTTGATGTTTCTTTAGTCCTGCCTCCGTTATCAACCACGACGTCAGAATTGCCTTCCTGATGCCTTTACCTTTCCTAAGGCTAAACTCATCGTCATCTAATATATCCTCAATTTTCTTTTCCATACTTCTTTATATTATTCTCGTCAGTAACTTGGATGCGTAAGATCTTAAGCTGATTGTTGGATAATTATCGCACTTGTCAGCCCTTGCAGTCTTCGGAATTGTCTGGAGAATATTTTTCCGAAAGTCAGATGGTATGTCACCAGACTCATACATTCTACAAATCAAGATGAATAGGCGTTTTGTTGCCACTTTCCTCAATGACTTTAAAAATTCTGATGATACGTTTTCTATCCCTCCTGCCTTACTTGATCTTAAGTCCCTCAAATGTCTTTTAAATTCTAATTCCAACACTGGATCCCCTATCCCTTCTAAATCGACTGCTGTCTCTTCTAAATCACATCAGACAAATCGTCCCCCTCATAGAGGTCTTCAATGTACTCTTCCCACCTACATGCTCTCTCCTCTGCGTTTCACAGTGGTATGTCCATTGAACTCTTAGTTTTACCACCCTTACTTTTAATTTCACCGTAGGTGTTTTGGCATTCTGTACGTTGAGTCTGTCCATCCGACAATAATTTCCTTTTCATTTCTTCGTATTCCTCCTGCAAGAATTATACCCTAAATTCCCTGCACTTGCTGTTTATTTCATTCTTTCATCTATGAACTGAAATATTTCTTCTGGTACCCTTGGTTTCTTCGCAGTTACCTTCTTTGCAACTACGTTTTACTTTCCAAGTTCAGTGATTGCCCTTTTCAGAGACTTCCGTTCCTCTTCAACTGTACTGCATTCTGAGCTATTCCTTACTGGCGTATCTATTGCCTCAGTGAACTTCAAGCGTATCTCGTCATTCCTTACAATTTCTGTATCCCACTTCATTGAGTATTTATTATTTCTGACTTATCTCTTATACTACAAAGTTCTCTTCATCACTATTACATTATGATCCGGGTGTATATATGCTCCTGGGTACTCCTTACAATCCAGTACCTGATTTCGGAATCTGTCTGACCATGACGCAATCTAACTGAAATCTTCCCGTATCACACCGCGTTTTCCAAGTACACCTCTTCCTCATGTGATTCATGAACAGAGTATTCACGACTACTAGCTGAAATATGTTACAGAACTTAAATAACCTCTCTCCTCTCTGATTCATTGTCCGAAGTCCATTTCTCCGTAACTGTTTCATCTATTCTAGAACACTAGAGAACAACACAAGTGCATACACTAATTATGTGGATTCTGACTGGTAATGAGACAACTGACCATCACAGGTTTTCTTAATATGATCACGACTGCTGCTCAGGTGTTAGCATTTCAGCGGAGATGTCCGAGGAGGCTGCAGTAATACGTCGTTGCATATCATCGATTGTAGTTGGTATGTCCTTGTAGACAGCGACATTCAGTTTTCGCCACACAAAAAAAGTGTAGACCCGTCAAATCCGGCCAAGGTGCAGGTTCTCCGCATCCAGTCCAACGATCTGGAAACAGTTCGTGAAGCCATGCAGCAGTACTTCGTCCACTGTGAGCTGGACAGCCATCATGTTGATACCACAGGTTCATACTAGTCTGCAGAGCAGGTTCTATCATCCGTTGAAGATGGTATGTTAGGAGCAGACTCCTGTGCGCGTTCAATCTTCTGTCTATGAAAAATGGGACTATGAGCTGATGGTTCACACATATGTACACTCCATGGATGCTGGAGTTCCACCTGACGAAGCCTACTAGGTGGACAGCAGACCTAATGGCATTTTTCGGCACTTTTCCTGGTTATGATTGGCAAATGTGGCTTCTTCACTAAACCTGATGCGTGATACGACTGAAGTATCCTGTCTTAGTGACCATGCACGGAAGTTAAAATGATTCTCATAATCGTTTCCAATCAGCTATTGATCCAGAGAGATGTGATACGCATGAAACCTATGTCTATCGAGAATGTATAAGACACTTTCTTGACACATGCCACTTCCTCGTGCGCCCGCGTGGGAGCTAATGTGCGGATAATTTGCAGCAGCAGCAAGAACATTAATTTCCCCCTCTTCTGTCGACACTTGCTCCGTTCTGTTACGTTGTCTAGGTGTTACATTATCACTTTCACGTAACTGGTTGAAGAAGCTTGTAAATAATTGCCGAAATGGTTGAGGTCTATTGGAATATCTTGCCGTATACAACGAACAAGAACGAACTGTAGTCTTCCTACGCTCTCCACACACCATGAGCATCTCGGTTTTTCATGCATTGGTAAATTCCATCGTCCGCTCATCACCTACTGCTTGGAATGTCACACTCTAACTGACTATAAAGTCGCAACCCACTCAACGAACACACAGGCTCACATTAAGCAAATATAACACCATCGTTCCCAGCATCTAGGCAGGCTGAATGACACACACAAGTAGCGGCGCAGAAACTTCTCAAATTACGGTATCTCCTAAATGACTCGCATTAGAATGCTGCAACAACTACCATTAGCGTTCTAATTTACCCAACTTTTAGTTTGTTAACGTCAGTAGACTTCGTTGTTTTAAAGAAAAAGTACGTTTACACAAAAAATACACTTATTAAATTTTACTGCAATCTGTTTATGGTCTAAGAGGACGACCCCCTGACTACTAATCCAATCCGTCAACAGCGCTTTCCATTACCGCAATATTTTCAATGCAAGTTTTAGGTGATTAACCTAGTATAAAATGAAGTAAGGACTGGACCAGTTGCATAGGACCGAATACTCTCGCACGAAATGTTCAAATTCCAATACCTTTCATGTTTAGCTTTCTAGTGCTTTCAAAAAAGAACCTGTTTTAGCCTCAAAACCGAGAGACATTAGTTGATGTGCTTTCTGCAATTCCGCGTACTAATCTGCTGCTGATGATACATTTGTCCACAAAAATGCGAAGAAAACTGAACGGCTTCATTCAAAAAATATTTGCTATCCTCTAGAGGTAAAATGTACATTACAAAAATCAGCTGCTAAAACATTATTACAGTTTTTCACCGTCCCCTCTCACCCTGCTCCTTGTACATACCACCATATTCTTGCCATCTGCTTAGTAATCCAGTGCCTTTCCTACAACAATATATTTCCACATTCACTGAACTGACTTTTCTCAGACGGCCGCGGTGGCCGAGCGGTTCTAGGCGCTTCAGTCCGGAACCGCGCGACTGCTACGGTCGCAGGTTCGAATCCTGCCTCGGGCATGGATGTGTGTGATGTCCTTAGGTTAGTTAGGTTTAAGTAGTTCTAAGTTCTAGGCGACTGATGACCTCAGCTGTTAAGTCCCATAGTGCTCAGAGCCATTTGCACCATTTGACTTTTCTCATGGGCACCATCTTTTAGGATACCAATGTGCATGTATCATTCTCTTAGTATTTCACTTTCATTATTTCAAAGTATGCATTACTTCCTACACGTAAACTTCAAAGGCAGAATAGAAAGCTACATTTTCTCTCTAACCCTTTTACGTCTGTATCATTTGCTTACAGCTCTGTCTCATCGGTATCAGACGTGACGTATTTCCTTATTTAAATAGTAAATCACGATTGTGAAGACACCAGATGATTTAATATTTACTATCTGTTATGAATACTGTAACCTGTCCGAAATTAATTAACTAATTTCGGAGAGTGAAAAGCGCTGGAATTCGTATTTTTAAGATTTATGACATTATCATCACGAACTACAGTGGTTGTAACAGGCATCATGGAATCGTTTCCCTTCCAGTGCTGGCTGTGCTTACAAAGCTCGGCACACGCCGTATAGCTTACTGTACTGATCCTGACCCAGAGGTCAGTTTCCGTCACACGGGCAGGAGTAATTCACTTCGCCTCTAGATTAATCACTGTGATTATGATGAAGCCATTATCATCATGCTACTGAATTAGTGGAAATCGGGGGACATTGCAACAGCGGGAAAATAAGAGTCGTAAATAGACTCCAATAAACACTTACATCGAATGAAAATATTAATTAATGTTGAAAGAAGCTCACTTGATCAATAACTGTGGTACTGCTGAAATAACTGGCAAAGCGTGCTTAAAAATCAACTTTTACATATTATCGAACTTCCCTCTCTTGTCGTTCAGCGGCTGGTTCCGGCCGAGATTCGAGTCCTCCCTCGGGCATGGGTGTGTGTGTTTGTCCTTAGGATAGTTTAGGTTAAGTAGTGTGTGAGCTTAGGGACTGATGACCTTAGCAGTTAAGTCCCATAATATTTCACACACATTTGAACATTCTTCTCGTTCAGCAGCGGCAAATCTATAGGGGAAATATTGGAATACACGACCAAATTAAAGCGAGTGAGAGAGAGAGAAACATATCGACAAATGTTTTTACGACAGCCACAGAATATTTATTGTTATCTTAACAGCGTAATGGATGGCTTTAGGCTCTGTTGTTGTTATGATTTCGAGCTACCTTTGTAATATCTGTTTATAGAGTTGTCACAACTAGCGAGCGCTGTCTACCAAAAACATCTGAGGCTTCATCATTCAGGAATACTGTCTGAATATGATGCCTAAAATGTAGATACAGATTCTCCGGATATTGACTATACATTTGCGGAAGTGCGTTTGGAGTGGCCCACAATGTGAGAGCCACAGTTCGCCTTGGGTGGTATTTGAAAAACTGCTTCCTGAGATAACAGCCAACAGACCAATGTCAGTATGTGAAGGCATTCAAGTTCATACAATGACTCGATTGTAATGACAATCGACGTTTTAACAATAATGTGTGCCTTCTCAATGGAAAAATGTATAGATTCATAGTAATCAGGAGAAAATACGTCTATATGTACACATCACAATTAACTATTTCTCGTTTCTTCGCCACCCTTGTTTCTCACGTAAAATTGGTGTCAGTATTTCTGAATTAATCAAATGAAACTCTGTGGTTCCCGAGACCTTTTCTGGTCTCACATATCATTTATGAATTCATTTCTTGCTTCCAATGATTAAATTTTCTTGTTACAGTTTTATCGTCGTCAGTTAAGAGTGTAATAGCAACGTCTCAATAATTAATACAAAATGACAAAAAATATTTGTCAGAACTTTCAGCTCAGCAGGATAAATTCAAAATTTGGAAATATCCGAAATAAATTAGTCAGTTCATTTACTCCATTATGCTGGAGAGTCTCTACAGTAGTACGTTTGGGCACAGGTGTTAAGGCGCTGGAATCACTTTCAGCAGGAGCGAGGTTAAAATCGCCGTTCGGCCAGATTTAGATATTTCGTAGTTTACTTATAGCAGTTACATCACTGCCAGACTGCGGTCCAAATCTAGATACGGGACTTTCAGAGATGGTATTTATGCATTTGTGACATTCAGATAAGTTTTGCGGAGTGCTGAAAAGGTAACACGTTATTGACTCAACTCTGATTTGATACATATTCTGTATACATCGTATACTTCCCATGAGGGTAAGAACTTCGTACCACGAAGCTAACTCTCAGCCATATCAGTTTGAGAGGTATTGTATTGCAGATAAATGACGTTCTTGGTTTTTCCTAGCATATCACATGAAGGTGTTCTCAAAGGGGACACTGCCTTACCGAAGGCACTTTCACTACAGGAGGTAAGTTGAATTTCAGGACTTTTAAGGCTGTAGTGTAGCCGCCCTTGAGAACAGATCTTTAAAGAGGAGGCGGAAAAGAAGTTTCCCATAACTTACGGAAGAGTCTTAGATGGTATGAATGCAACCGTCCTAGTGAAGTTAACTCTATGCCTGCCAGGCTCAGATCAGTCTACGTGCTACAGTCATTCCAATGAGGGGGCTCAGGAAGGATGGAGCGCCGAGCCAGCAGAATTGGTCGTTGCTGATTCCCTTCCCTACAGCTATCTTTTCTTGCCTCCAGGTGTTAATCACATAAATCGTAAAATTATTATTTCTTTCAGTCACTGTGTTGTTGATGTATAAATAAATACCATCGACCGTTATTTTTTAAAACTCTGTTCAGGTTACTAGTTTCAACTTCTTGAGTACCTGTTGCACGTTTGGGAAGCACACACTATTCGAAAAACTTCTACGGAATGGTTACTACAGTGGTTCCTGTATTACATATACGTAAGACTGGAATACACCTGACGTTCGATGTACGAGGGCCTGAAGTAGACGCTAGTAGGCGGTGGAACTATTAGCCCAAATGAAGTTTTCGAAAATAAAGACTGATGGTATATATTTCTACAAAAGTTCTACCGGCCGCAGCTTCTCTTTCCCTATCTTTGTAATGCATTTACGATTACTAAATGTATATTATAGCAGCGTGATGACATGACGATGGAACGAGTATCAGACCACAAATAAAATAAACTTTAAAGTAACGTAAATTAGATTAAAAACACATTGTGTGGCATACCTAGTAACACTGATTAAGGCCCTTTGGGGCAGTGGCCAAAATTCCTTAGTATTGTACATCATGATGCAGTTACGAAGCCCGAGGTAATTTACGAGAGTAAACAACATCCTGATTATAGTTTCCGCGCAAGCTTTTCTCTGTGTCAAATAAACACATAGATGAACAATTTGCTCCCTTTTGAGCACTGGCTTCTTCAGTGAATAATCATGACACCGAAAGCAAACAGCGATTAATAATAACGCGACCCCACAACCACGGTGTCTCGTCCTCGCGGAGGACCTTGCACCATTATATAATGTTAACAGAGATATATATGGGGCAAGCCTTACGGAAAATGTTTTATGCATGGCTGGAGTATCAGGCGGAAGACATTAGAATTCCGGGAAGAGCCTCCAAGTTCCTGCGCCTGGTGAGAACAGCCCTATTAAAGGCCCTAACGGCAAATCCGGCCCAGGCACACTTAAAGCGGCGTCCACCGCAGATAACCAGAAAATATGTCCGTACATCCGAACAGCATTTTAATATTTTTATCGCCTGCTCATAAATAATACAAGAGAGGTCTTACTTTCTTTCCTAATGAAGATCACGACTGAATCACAGATTAGTTATTTACATTAACAGTCAGATATGCATACCAGACGAAAGTGTGGAATGCTAGGCAAGAAACTGGCTATAGAATCATCACATACGCATTCATTGTGAGGGTTGTTCGGAATTTAAGATCCGATCTGTCGCGAAATAAAAACCCCTGCGAAAATCAAATACGTTTAATTTGCAACAGTTAGCTACCTCTTCCAGCTACTTCTCGACATAGTCGCCGCTCCAACTTATATCAGCTGCAGCGCTGTACCAAGTTTCCAGTACCTTCGTCATAGGAGACACCCGTCTCTACGTTCCTCCAATTCTCTGCACAGGTCTAGAACTCGTTTTCTGTGACAAAATGTTGTCGTCTTAACCAGCAGTTCATGTGAGCAGAGATGAAGCTGAATGGGAGGCAATTATAGGTTGTATTGTGGGTGATCAAATGCTTCCCACCGGAAACGCTGCAGGAGAATGTTCATTGCCACTGCAGATTGCATCTGAGAATTGTCATGAAGACGTAAATGTATAACAGTTATGTTATGTGGGCCGCATCACTTCAGGCGAAATTTCTCACCAACAACTCATACTTAGGGGGGACACTGTTTACAAGGGTTGTCCAGAAAGTAATGCATGGTATCTTTTTTCTCAGTCGAAAACAATGCTACGAATGCAAAACGTTACGTATGTATTATTTGAGGTTTCCTGAGAGAGCGCGCCAAGTTTCCGTCACTTCCGACAGATAGCATAGCTGCAGGACAGTTTCAAATTGGCGTCTGTAGGTGATGTACGTTACAAGGAACGTGCCATCGTTGAATCTCTCACTGCAGAGAAAGAAACTGTATGGAATATTCACAAACGCTTGTGCAAAGTCTGTGGACAGAAGAGCAGTTAGTCGCTGGGCACGGGGGTGAGGTCATCAGAAGGCGGTGCGGCGGAGCTCCACGATTTGCAGCAGTCGGGAAGACCATCAACGGTTGTCTCACCTGACATGTAGCAGTGAGGTGATGTCATTCGAAAGAACGGATGCATTACGGCTCGGCAGTTGGCGCTCATCTGTCAATCAGATGATCACCAGAACGAGGATTGTATCGACATGGCTTATACGCCATTGTTTCACACTGGAGGAAGGCCACAGAATGGGGTGTAGATTACGTGAAAAAACGGGGTGGGCAGATAAAACACCATTCTTTCCTGTGTGTAATTCTCATTATGTTCAATAAAGAGTTGTTGAAGAAAAATATGCGGTTCATTGCTTTCTGGGCAACCCTCGTATTTAGGCACCTTTACGTGGTCACTGTGGGCTCAGAACAGAAAGGAGCGACCTGATGCTATCAACCAGCATACTAGAGACACTGTCCAACATATTTGTGCAAAGCTTCATTGGACTTTCACTGTGGTTTCCATTTCGCACCCGATCGTATGATGCGTCCCGAATATCCCTCGTGTACTCTCCAGAGGTTCGTTTCTCAGTTTTATAAATACATCATACAATTGAAAACTTGCTTCCGCTGTGAGTATTCCTGTCTTTCCACATTCAGTTCCCTATTATGTATGACGATGTAGAACCTCATATTAGGATTGTTTATTCAAACATGGGCGACATTAGTTTAGAAAATTATTTTCACATATGAAATAACACATGCTTTTGTTGTGCTCTTCAGTCTGAAGATTCGTTTTGTGCAGTTCTTCAAGTTAATCTGTCCTGTGCAAACCTCTTCCTTTCCGAATAACTACTGCAACCTACAACCTTCTGAAACTGCTTACTGTATTTATCTCTTGGTCTCCCTCCACGATTTATACGCCCCACACTTGCCTCCAGTACGTAACTAATGATCCATTGGCGTCTGCGAATGTATTCTATCATCCGACCCCATCTTTTGGTCAAGTTATTCCACAAATTTATTGTGTCCCCGATTATGTTCAGTACCTCCTCACTACTTACGCGATCTACTCAATTAATCTTCATCATTCTCTTATAGCACCAGAGTTCAAGTCCACCCATTGTCTTCTTGTCTGATCGACAATTATTTTTCAGTATAGCATGGTTTTAGTCATAACTGGAGTCATTTTATCCCAATAATACCTTCCAAATGAGAAATTTGTTTACATGCTCAATTTATAATCAATCTGCATTAGCACTACTTCCGAATATTATCACAATTTTTAACCAATCAACAATTTTAAGTGTCACAGATCTGAAAAAGGTATTGTGAATGAGGAATGAACCATTGTCTTAGGCTGAGTCGCTATCACTTCCGTCTTGCACGTCGAGCGACCAACTTTCTCTTACTTCGGCCAAAGCCACAGCGCAGTGTGTGTTGAATTTGTGTGTATTCAGTTTTTTTGTGTCTATCGGCTGGTGTCGTGTCATTCATCACTAGCGGAATTTTTGTTTGTTGCTTCTTTGGCGTCGATTTTCTCCGCCCGCGCAATGATGTCAGTCGCATCTCCCAATAATATTCCTCGTCGGGGTGTTGTTAGTTTTAGTTTTGACATGTTTAACAATGCCCTTTAGACAATCACTCGATACGATTCGAGTCATATCTCATCAGGTAAATAGTGCTTATTCTTATTCTGATTTGTAAGCATTTTGTGTGAAGTTTCAAGATCCCTTGCAAGGAGACAATCTTCTCTCTCGGGTTGGTACTCAGGTGATGTTTACACACAGTGATGGTTCCGTTAGTCTTGTCCTTCCTCCAAATACGTCGATTGAGTTTCCGGTTGGAGTTTAAAGTATTCCACCCTAAGCAGACTATTCATTTCTTAAGTTGTTGTTGCCTCCTTTTGGAATCGTTCTGCATATTCGGCAGGAACTCTGGCTTGCACAAGATCGTTTGTGGTGCTACAATGGTATCAGAAGCGTAGAAAAGAGTGTTCAAAGGGAAACTCTCCCACACCTGAATGTTTATGGTTACCACACTCATTCACATATAGAGCGCAAGAAGGAAACTGCTTAGTTTGTAATGAAAGTGACCACCTCAGATCCAATTGTGCGCGCCATGTTACGGTTTTAAAGTCTTCCTGTGAAAAACATTGTCCGTTAGCATTAGCTGAATTAGTGTCATCGCAATCAGCTGTCAGTACTTCTCTAGCTTTAGAGGACGTTAGGGAGACATAACCCCCAACTCCGCGGGACTTTCCGCCGTTACCGGCACGTTTAGATGCGAAACCTGCTACCATTAATGCGGCGGCATTCTAGACACAATTTGAACGCTTATGGACTAAGGATGGAGAAGAATTTTAAGTGACTCCTCCCCAGCCTCACCTCTCCAAGAAGGTGACGATGGAGGGTGATTCTTGCAGTGGTGATGGTGTCAATACTGATGATAATTACGATGACGAGATTGGTTCTGTTGATTTTTATATATTGCATCTGCGTCATCTCCTCCGCCCGTAGAAATTTCCGATGGGTTATGATGACTTAACGGTGACTTCGTTCTGCTTTTACAGCGTTCTAGTGCAATACCAACCCTGCTTCGTTCTGATACGGTGTGGCAACAGGTTACTGTCCTTGTGAACTAAACGATATGATGACGTCGTTGAGTCCACAGGATACCTGGATCTGCACATATCCCACGTTAGTTCGGTTGACGTATTTTACAGCTACTTCTAGTAGTCTACTGGACTCTTTTCCTCTGCATTCCAATATAGCCAGCTTTTGTAAATCTATGTTGTTCCTGCCAGCTTCGATGACCAACTGTGCTGTTTCAGTGACTCTTAATCATATGCCGCAGCGGGTAGCACTTCCTCGCCCTTTATAGGAGCTAAGTGTTGTACATCTGGCGACCCCTGCCTGGATGATGTAAGCGCTGCCGTGTGCAGTGTGGCACCTGGCAAGCCGTCTCGAAGAGCCGTTGTCTCTCAGTTATGGAACGGCGGGTTGCCATTACCAGACTTCGGCTTCGCACTGCACTCATGCGCTTTAGCGTCGGTAAAGCGGCTGAAATGAGCCGGACTCAGGAATTATGCTGTCCTTCGTGATCTTTATGACATTGCTCGAGGCATCCCTTTGAGAGCTATGGATGTTCACCTTGTGAGGGGGAAGCTCGTACAACTCAAAGATTTGCAATTAGATTGTTTTCGTTTGCATTACCAGCAACGTTTGCTTCTACAGGATGGGTTGCCTTCTCTGTACCATCCAATTCGGCTTCGATCATCTAATCCGGCTTCGAACGCGATCCGATCTGAAAAGAGGTGTCTCACTACAATTAGTTCTAAAGTTGAAAATAAGTGGTCATCCCAAACCGATGTGGTGCGCGAACTTTCCCGGTATTTATCCGATCTTTCTGCTGGAGTGGAATAAGACAGTATACTGTCGATTTTCCTTCCCTCCTTTAAAGTGTTCTTACGCCATTTCTCTATGGAGAGTTTTTGGAAGCTTTTCACCGTGATTAGGTGTCAGACATTGTAAATCGCTCTCCTTTTCGCAAATTGCCGGGTTAGGATGGTCTTCCCAAACAATTTTAAGCTAGATTTTGGTCTCTGATAGGAGATGCAATAACACCTATCATGAATGAAGTGGTGTAAGGGAAACACGTACCGCCCTCCTTTAATGTCGGTGAAATTAATTAACAAAAAGGCGAAACTTCTGTCTGTGTATCAAGTGAAACCAATAACGCTACTCAGTTTTAATTATGAAGTCGTAGCGCGGCCGATAAATAGCCGTTTCTAGGTTTTTCTTGCTGACACTGACGCACGTTATCAGAGTTGTCTTCCGGATCGTACTCTCCTGACTCCCGTTGCTGAATATCGTGATCTCCTCTAGGCTGCTTCCGTTGTTCCTCTCACAGGAGCTTTACTTTTTATTAATTTTAATCATGCTTTCGACCGAGTTAAGATTTATGTTGCGAGTGTTGAAGCCAGTTGGTTTAATTGATGTAGCAAGACGGATATTACCTCTGTAATTCCTGGCATTCAGGGACCTACTGAGTTGAATGGTCGTCCTAGTGTCTCAATAGAAGTGCGTCGAGGAGTCCTGCTGGGGAGTCCCCTAGCTATGTAGTTATTTTTGCTACTTCTAGAACTGTTATTGCGGTCCGTAGGCGCTCTATTATATCATTGGTCGCCACTGGGAGACAGGTTCAACGTCCACACGTATGCTGATAACGTTATGGTACTTCTCCGTACTCATGACAACATACCGGCGTTCGACAACGTTTTGGATGGGTTTTGTCGTCTTCCTGGACCACAGGTTAACGACTGGAAATGTCGTTTACTCAATTTGTGGAGATCTGAAGCGGTTGAGATTTCAATCACTGTGGCGGTCAACCGCTACCGTTCACTGGGTGTTATTATTGATCGTTGTCCGATGAAGATTGCTGCGTTGAATTGTAAGTCCGTCAGAGACAGGACTCATGGAACGATTCTTGGAGGTTCGGATCTCGGAAACGTACGTGTTGAGTAAGCCCTATTTTGTTACACAAGTTTCTTCCCATCCTTCGATGATATCCCGAAAGCTACAACGATTATCGGGCAAGTTTAGCTGGCGGAACTCTGTTTTTCGAGTCCACTACAAGGTTATAGAGAGATCCGGACTGATGTGAGGTTCGGACCTCCTTGTTGTTCGGACCAAACCTTCTGTTTTATTTCTTCAATGCACTATTTTAACGTCTATTCGCTCCGACAGTCACTTACGTTTGGCCTATTCACCTATCTCCGATATGCGAGCTTAACCTCTCTAGTAGAACTTTGTATAATAAATAATAAATTAAGAGATATTCGAGAATATATATTGACGTTAGTTATTTGGTAGTTGATATTATTTCCCAGTAGCATCTGTCTGTAAAAATTCTGTTATGCTGCTGGACGTTTCCAAATCGCATTCCCTCTGTCGAGCTCCTGTCGCCAGCTATAGATTGGAAAGTTGTTTGGTCCAAAGTCAGCCTACCTATTTTTCTGTTATAAGTAGCGTCCTCGTGGTACCAAGTTTTTCATAACCTGCCCGCACCAACATTCGACTTTTCGCGTTGGCCTTAGTGAGACAGACCGATACAGTCGTCGCCATGAAACGGATATATTTTCTTGTAGGTTGGTCTCCTGCGGACACAGACACATTATTTGGCTCCGCCGACAATTAGCCTTTCCTGCCAGGACGACGGAAACGGCAGCTACAGCGAGATTCTCGTACGTTCCGGTTCAGCCTTCTTTCCCAGAACATATGCAACAGGGAGTGCCTACACCTGTATCAGAATAATAAAGTCGTTGAAAGGGCAGTCACCATAAACATTGAGAATCACAAAAAGAATATGGTCTTCGATATCTATTCATTCTTATAATATTGCATTTCTAGTACAAATGCCTGTTATCACAGTTGCGAATGATGTCAGGCAACAAGTAAGTGTTCACTTTAAACCACCTCAAATGACGCTAGCTGCAATTACATTATTGATTGGTTTTAGGCTTCTGATATTCTGTAGAATTCTTTATATGAAAGCATTAATGACAAAATCTTGAAAGGACTTTCAACATTTAACAACATGGTGAGATTATCTTTCCTTGAGATAATGTACTTATCGTCGAAAATGTACCTTTCCTTTGAGTAGGACAGTGACGTTACAGCTCACTGGAAAATGTCATTTGCTATTCTTCGACGAAACTGTAAATTCTCGTCGAAATCTGAAATCTTACTGATTGCAATTACTCACTCCCTATAGATCGGCCGGAACCAGGCGATGCCATGACAGCGTTCATAACGACAACTGGATGTAGGAATTCATTATATACATTTGAAAAGAGCACAGATCTTTTGTCAAATAAGCGTGACCGTATGTGCAGGTTCGTACCACCAACCCAGTTTGCATTTATCCGAAAGTTCAATGGGACACCGTAGTACTTCGTATTATTGAGTCTAGATTGCACCAAAATCAAACAAGTACCTTTTTAAATTATAAACGAACTTCTATTTTCCAGACGTAATTTCCGTACAAAATTCTGAAAAGTATCAAGTTATTTGTTGAGTATTAATGACAAACGTTCACTAGATCAAAAATTTCGCGATGGTGGCTTGCCACCATTCTATATTTTGTCGCTCACTTTGAACTACTTCGCGTGTCTACAGTGCTATTTTGTAAACGTCTCTGCGGCAATGTCTCTTCATACTTCTAAAGACGCCTATTACTTTCTCGCCTAAAGCCGTTTGCGCTTCACAGCTGAAAGGCGCCAAAAGCGTTGCCAGGTGTAAGGTATTTTGGTTCAAATGGCTCGGAGCACTATGGGACTTAACATCTGAGTTTATCAGTCCCCTAGGACTTAGAACTACTTAAACCTAACTAACGTAAGGACATCACACACATCCATGCCCGAGGCAGGATTCGAACCTGCGACCGTAGTGGTCGCGCGGTTCCAGACTGTAGCGCCTAGAACCGTTCGGCCACCCTGGCCGGCTGTAAGGTATTTTCTTAGGCTGACTGGACTGTAGGAGTGTCTTAGTAGTAAAGAATAAACGTATCAGTACGTGATCCACGATGTGGCATTTTTCACGAATTTCAGTTTTAACGACGTCATCTCTCTTGCATTTTGTGCCACACAACGATATATCTGTGCAGGTACATTCAGTGGCGTATGTGTATATTGTCTGTGAAATATGTTGCGAGTAGAATTCGTAGCAAAGGAGTAACAACATTAACCGTCGTGCATCATACGGAAGTTTTTTACTCAACTTATTAGAACTCCAGTGATTGTTGCCTGACAGTAAGGGATACGTGTATGAAGTTTGGTTGAAATCGGTCCAGTGGTGTAGAAGGAGGCTTGGGACATACACAAACATGGGTCATAGATCTCGTTCTGTGTATTCTGAGTTACATATGTAGTACGATGACACGCTATAGCTTCCACCGTATAATTTGTTTTTCCTTGTAGTACGTTCATTTAACATGATAATTCCTCTGAAGTCAGCAGTGAAACTGCGCAGAAAAGTGATAGACCTATTACCGTGATTGTTATAGCTAGTAGAATACCATGCTGATGATCGAGAGACCGTGGCTGCCACAGAGAACTTTTTTTTTCAGGAAGATGGTTATGTTCTAACTCTGAATACTTCCTGAACACCCACAACGTGTTTAAATAAACAATGGACGACGTCAGTATTTTGAAGAGTCCGATGTCAGTTTCAGAGCAAATATTAATTAAGAAAAAGATTCTGTGATTTCACCTATTATTACTCAACAGATGAATATGAATCACAAAAAGTAATAGCAATTAATTTTATGATAAAAACTGATTTGGAGGACTTGTCTGCTAATTAGCTGCTTGTTAATTTGCTAGAACAACAATCATGGTGGACATTCAGCGAAGTGTACATATCCGAGTACGGCTAGCAAGTATACTAGTTGATCGGGTAACGGCATCTTTCACTGTAGAAACGTCTATAGACTGTGTTAAATGTTTGTGTCGACAGGTAAACAGAATGTTTGCTTTGTTTGGCCCATAAATGTACGGTACAGCGTATTCTGTTATCCCTGTTCTTTGTTAGGAGACTGGAATTCTGCAAGTGAATGACTAACTTGCAACAAAGCACGGGCCTCTTTGCTAAATACTGAACAACTGTTTCAAATGCACCAATCGATGCTTAATTACAGCATGTTTGCCTTGTGCGGAGAGCCGTACGGCTCACGTGACACGGTGTAGCGTAGCTGCCTATCGGTGTGCACGGCATTCGACCTCGCTCATAAATTCACCAACTACTCGGCTCTCTCGTCTCCTCGTCTCTCTGACATCAAAATCCACTTGCGGCAGATTCCAGTTCAGTTTTGCAGTGCAACGAATTGTTTCTACCGCGAATAGTTTATTTTCAGACATTCCTCCGCACGGATTTTAAATATGATTATACGTGGTTTTTTGGTTTTTCTTTTTGCTTTACCTTTATGCTGTAATTTTGCTGTTACTTTGACCACTCGACGGTGATACGAGTCTTTTATGACTAAAGAATGACAGACCATGTGTCTGTAAATTAGTTAGTAGTTGACTTTATGTAAATGATATCTGGAGACAAAGTTCTCGAAAATAGCCACAAGTTACAATTTGTATTTTTTATTGACCGTTTCGCCCTTCAAATTTACAAGAGCATCATCAGAATATACAGTTAAAAGTTGGCAGACAGCATTAAAGATTGCCTTTAAAGTTGGCTGACAGCTATAAATATTAATCTGGTTGTTTTATAGTACTTAAACTTCCGTTTTAAGTGCAGTATTACATGATGACATGAACAATTGCAGTGCTGTCGTGTCAAATTCATCACTTAATACTCCACTTTTAACGGAAGTTTAAGGATCACAGTACAACCAGATTAATCTTTATAGCTGTCAGCCAACTTTAAAGGCAATCTTCAATGCTGTCTGCCAACTTTAAACTGTATATTCTGATGAAGCTCCTGTACATTTGTAGAGCGAAAGCGGTCAACAATAAATACAAAGTCCCACTTGCGGCTCTTTCCGAAAACTTAACTTTAGCTGTCGCTCCCCCTGCTGGCAACGCCTGCTCTTGGTGGTACATCTGGAGATTGTTAGGGTTCAAGATTAACGCAGAAAGATGGCCTGTTCTGAATGATAATCATGCTGGACTCACTAAACAAAAATCATTTAGGAGTACTAAACCATTCGTAAGCGCTACACCCAATTTATCTGACAAAGCAGCATACGTCATGCCGTCAGAGATTTCTGCTCACCAGTGCTGATCGTTTCCATGTACCTGATGATCTAAATGCATGATCGTCTTACTGTTGTAAGGTGTGCCATATTCCTTCAGTATTTAACTCCGATTACGGATTTCCAGCAATCAGCGTTACAGGTGAGGCAGACATCTTTCCCGTTCTAACTCGAGCGTGATGAACCCTTTATTACAGAGATACGTCATGATATATAATCTGAAACGCCATGATCTGTTGGAAGACTCCGTCAGTAAGGGGGACTCAATTGTCTTGATAGTTTAACAAGCTGTAATCACGGCTATTGCATTATTATGCCTTAACAGTTATCACGTGTTGCATTGACAATGTTGTAAGAGAATGACTTTGGAAAACGTGTATCTGATAGTATACAGTTCAGCGATACAGACTCTTACAAGTGGAACTATTTCATAAAAAAATAATTAGATGTCGTCAGTCAATCTGGTGCTGTTACAAATATACTTTACCCCATTGCGTCTCTTAATACTGGAGTAAGGTGTCGTCGTCGTCCCCCCGCTCCCTCTCCCCCTGCCCCACGCCACCCGGTCTTTTCTTCCCGAAACGGTTTAAGAAATTCAAATTAAGTTAAAAGTACGTAAATGATTAATCAGAAATTTCTTGCTCTACGGAAATTTGCAAAATTCAGTGCCACTTCATTACTGCGCATCAGACAATTACACCATTTGTGGGTGAGTTTGTTGCAGGAATATGAGAGAATATCTGGGTCGCGCTTTCTTCGTAACATTGGCTACATCAAGCATCGAGAGGGAGCTGGCTGAAAATAAGAAAAAATGTAAATTTTGAATATGGCTTCAGGAGTGTGAAAACCCCAATAAAACATGTGATGGCCGAAGATATTATGAGTTCGTTACAGACCTCAGTGAACTAGGGAGAGTAGTTGAATGGAATCGATATTGTATTGAAAAGACTAACACATGAATTTAAACAAACATAAAACGAATGTAATGGAATGCAGTATAGTCAAATCACATGATGCTTAGGGAGAGCGGGAAAAAGAGATAATAAAAGCAGTAGATAAATTTTGTTACTTAGACAGCAAAGTAGCTGATGAAGACGGATGTAAAAGTGATGCGAAGTGCAGACTAACAATAGGATGGAAAGAGTTTCTGAAAACTGTAAGTTGTTAACATCAAATACAACTAGAAAAGAAATTTGTGGCACAACTTGACTAAAAGACGAGGCCCCTTGACAGCGGAATTGTAAAACTACAGCAGACTACCATAGCAAGTCATAAGTAAGATTACGATAGTTTTTCCACTAACCTTACCAAGTTAAAATGGTAACTGCATTAGGTGTGTTTGATCCCTATCGGGAATTAGGTCATTTTGATATCTTCCCTGCGTATGCGATCAGTGACTTACTAAGTTCTCCTATAAACCGAAAGCGGCGAATCGTCTAGAAAAAGAGTGAGCGCACGTAAAGAACTTAGTAATCTTAGGAAAATTTCTGTTCTACGTAGTTATCTTCCTGTCTGTTACTAAGAAATTGACAGTATTTACAGCAAAATGCAAATTGTTAATGTTTAGATCAGATGTTATTTCAAAATTTTTGTTTTCTTACGTGAAACAGGGGAATGTTGTAGTAAAAATAAAAAAATACAGATTTATCGTATAAATGTAGAAAACGCGAACTCCTCCAGAAAAAAACGAATTAAAGAAAAAAAATAATGCACAACAAAAACATATCAAACAACGCTTTATTACTCCTCGAGCTTATATAAAAAATATTTCTGTTATTTATAAACAACTTTTGAAGTTATCAGTAGTAAAAGAAAACTCTGATCTTCGATTATGATGAAGAACATTCTATTGAGTATAATAAACAACATTAATTACATAGTTTTTTATGTTTTTACATGTAAACTGAGCCCACATCAAAAACATGTGCTTTAGTTACCTAAAAGAGCACATTTTAAGCCATCACCTAATTTTATTACTTTCAAAATATAATTTATATTATGTGAAAATATAAAATACACAATGGACTTACACAAACGATTTGCTGTTCTAATTACATGCAAAACAAACAAATAAAATACAAAGAGAAATATTCGTTTCCCAGTCTCTCTCACAAATTTATTTGTGTTTTTTCCTGCCAATGTTACCAATACTACCCATAATCCTACCATTTACTACGTCATTTATGTAGTGTACTTAAACTACAGAGCTGTAGTTTTGGCAGAGCCCAACTCTAGTTGATAGGAAACGTTCTGAGACATCGAATGACCGCCAATTTAACTTTGGGGGGCGAAGGGTAGTGGGGGTAAAAATCGTAGAGGGAGACCAAGACATCACTACTGTAATAAGATTCAGAAGGATATAGTTTGCAATAGCTATTCGAAGATGAGGAACTAGCTCAGGATAGAGTACCAGGGACAGCTGGATGAAACAGATATAAACACACATGTTGGGCAACGTTTTCTGAACATTTTTGTCTGGTATGTACCCTTATACAAAAGTACAACGAAACGTGGTGGATAAACAGTTCAGCCAAGATAGTAGTCTTTAATATGCAGTGCTACAAAATAACGTTGGAGATTTGGTGGAGGTATGATATAATTATTAAAGAGCTACTGACGGAACCGCAGAGAAGAAAACTTTACGGAGCATTCTAGAAAGGTGAAGATTAAATGAGAGACTGAAAAATCCGTGGCCTGACTGGAATTTTCAAGAGTGACCTGTCGGTTTCCAGGCTACACTAAGGTGACAAATCAGGGACTAGCGATATGCGTGTATACAGACGGCAGTTGTGCTATGAACACAAGGTAAACAAGGGCAGTGCACTGGCGGTGCAATCATTTGTACTCTGGTGACCCATGCTGAAAGGTTTCCGACGTGATTATGACCGCATGGCGGGAATTAAGAAACTCTGAATCCGAAATGTTAGTTGGGCTTAGACGCTTGGGAGATTCCAGTTCGGAAATCGTTAGGGAATTCAATATTCCAATATCCACAGTGACAAGAATGTGCCGAGAATACCAAATTTCAGTTATTATCTGTACCACGGACAAAGCAGTGGCCGACTGTCACCGTTTAAGGGGAGACATAGGCAAAATTGGTCAAAAATGATTTAAAAAATGCCACCAGATACTTCTGTAGCATGTTAGAAATACTTTCTCCAATTCGTCTGACAAAGAGAGCCACACTTTGCAAATATATTATGACAAAGCAATGAGGCAAAACACTGGAGATTTGAAAACAATACAGAAGGCAGTCTAGGCAATAGTTATTCACAAATTGTTAACTAATGAGAAGCCGGTACATGAATTGTGTGATATATCCTGGCGCAAATATAAGCAGGTAAAAGCAGAAAACAAAATCTATTCACATAAATATAGTCTTCCTGAAGCAGTCTTAAACACCATAAAGCTAACATTCCAGTTCCTAGCTCATCCAGATTTGTTAAAGAAAGATACCTATGGTGGAACACAAAACACGATTGAGAGCTTCAACAGTTTTCATTTGGAAGAGATGCCCAAAAACAACATTTAGCTCATCTACTGTTGTTACAATTGCCACATACGATGCATGGTTCAAATGGCTCTGAGCACTATGGGACTTAACTCCTCAGGTCATCAGTCCCCTAGAACTTAGAGCTACTTAAACCTAACTAACCTAAGGACATCACACACATCCACGCCCGAGGCAGGATTCGAACCTGCGACCGTAGCGGTCGCGCGGTTCCAGACTGTAGCGCCTAGAACCGCTCGGCCACTTCGGCCGGCACATATGATTCCTGTCTGGTGTTTAGTGATGGTAACATTGGAAGAACAAGGACCCTTACTGGATTAGGATTTGTTGCAAGTTGCTTCACAGAGAAGCTATTGAAGAAGACAGATACTGCGTGTGTTGCACGTTCTAAACTGTATGTGAAGGATATAGCTAAAAGGGCACACCAGAAACATCAGATAAAAAGGAAACCGGTACACGAAGAGCAAGAACACCAAATGTATGGTTTTGGTCAACATTAAGGTACTAGTTTATGGTGTAAATCTTTACATAATCTTTTCCGTGCATTTCCCTGAACTTTCATTTTTCGGTGTATAAGGAACATTTTTCGCTAAACCATTGGAGATACTGCAGACTTTCTTCATAGTACAACAGAATGTGATGCAAATTTTTTCTAAGTGTATTTCTGTCAAAATTATTTACTTTTCTGTGAAATTCAAATTGCTTTGTTTCAAACTCATAATTTCTCAAAATAAATTGTAAGCGCTTTAAAACTGATATTAAAAAACTGTTCCACACGTTTGCTTATCTGATTACTAAGGATTACCTACCGCAATATGAAAGTTGTAAGTGAAGCAATTTTTGTGAAAGTGTTCCTTATGTGATAGCATGTGTTGCGAAAATTTCCAACAGTGACATGATCAAATTTTATGAGAAAAAAATTTGAAAAAATTCCAGAATGTCGCCCACAGCACAATTACCAGGCGTCCAAAATTTGGTTCTATTGCCTTTCAAACATCAAAACTGTGATAGATTAATATGTAAACACGTCCATTTTCTCCTACGATCCCCCTTAACCACCGAGGGCAGTGGCGTTTGAGTAGAGTTTTTAATAGTAACAGACAAGCGACACTGCGTCAAATAACCGAAAAACTCAGTGTGAGACGTACGACAAACCCATCCGTCGTGGCTGTGTGGTGAAATATGGGATTAATAGTCTACAGCAGCAGACGACCAATGCGAGTGCCTTTGCTAACAGCACGACATCGCCTGTAGCGCCTCTCCTGGGCTCGTAACCATATCGGTTGGACCCTAGACGACTAGAAAACCGTGACGTGGTCAGATGAGTCCCGATTTCAGCTGGTAAGAGCATATAGTATGGTTCGAGCGTGGCCCAGACTCTACGAAGCCATGGGGCGAAGTTGTCAAGAAGGTACTGTGGAAGCTGGTGGTGACTCCACAATGGCGTAGACTGTGTACATGGGACGGACTGGGTCCTCTGGTTCAACTGACCCGATGATTGACTGGAAATGGTTATATTCGGCTACTTGCAGACCATTTGCAGCCACTGAAGGACATCAGGCTTCTAAACAAAGGCGGATTTTTTTACAGATGACAGTGTGCCACGTCACCGGGCCACCGTTGTTCGCGGTTAGGTCGAAGAATATTCTGGAAAATTCGAATGAATCGCTTGGCTACCCAGATCGCCCGATATGAATCTCATCGAATATTTAGGGGACATAATCGAGAGGTCAGTTCGCACACAAACGCGTGCACCGGTAGAACTTTCTCAATTTTGGACGGTTATAGAGGCAGCATTTCTTAATACTAGGCAGGGCAGTTCCAACGACTTGAGTCCATGGAAAGTCGAGTTGCTTCACTACACCGGACAGAGAGAGGTCCGACACGATATTACGAGGTATCCCATAGCTTTTCCCATCTCAATGTATATCGTAAAAGTTATTTCTCTGTGACGAGTTCTGTATATACATTTCTTAGTGAACCCTCTGGTTTCCCATCATTTCTATCTACATTGCTATCTTTTTAACATTTTTTCGCATATTGCAGGAAGAAATTAGTTTTGAGTGTCTAAAGTAAGTAATTTCACAAACTTTTTATTCTAATAAGTAATAATAGATACGTATTTAACATCATCACAGATAAGTGATGTGCTATTTCCTTACGTAAAGTTACTACTGTAGCTCAAACAATAAATGTTCAAATAGTTAGAGGGAAATACTTTTATTACCGGATAAGATTCATTCTTTCCCGAATGTATAAAATTTTTGCCCGTTGCCTCTGTCACACTAGTCAACATAATGTTTGTTAACTCACAGATTACGGGCAAACCTCAGGATGTTACATACTCAGATCGTGAAAACGCTTTCAACAACTTCCCCCGTGCTACTACTTCTAAATCTATTCTCCTAAGCTACGAACAATGGAATGTGCTTTGAGGACGCCCTTTTAGACTCCGTGATTTTTCTGTGTTACTATGCACCTACGCAAAATGCGGGCTGATGAGTTGGCATCACTTCGCTTTCCATTAGCCAGGTCTACTGTTTAATGAGCCTGCCCATCGATCATTCTCTCATATCAGCCCTTTATGACAAATTCATGCCGCTGAATATGCCGAACTATATCTGAATGATTTATCAGATGTGAACTGTCTGCCTGTCAATAGCCAGTTGACATTTCTTCCTTTCATTTGGCGTAAAATTCCACAAACATATATTACACTCTCCCGTGCTCTTGTCACAAAATGGAACGGTTCTTCGAAATACAACAGTATACTGCAGTTAGCACCAGCGGTTTAGGTAGTAGGCTGAGGTAGCCCAGTCTACATTTCGTTGCACGTTCTCTGTAACTCTTATTAACGAGATACACTGCATAAGAATGTACTCTACAATTTAATCTTGTTCTAAGCATATGAGGATATACTTTCACGTAAGTAATTCACTGCGAGAGCAGAGAATTTCTGTACTGATTTAGTAACGATTGAGGACATCACTTATACAAACCCGCCGACAGTGCGCGAAATGGTACTGAACGCGTTACCAGGCAACTGTTTACAGCAAATATTCTTACAGATCATAAGCGAAAAGGAAGCGCTGAAAATTATTTAACTAGAAACGTGTTTGTCATTTGCCTGCAGGTCCCATGTTATGGATGGTTATTTATAAGGGCTACGCCATTGCGCCCAAGACGTTTTCATAGAGGTGATTGTGGTGCATTCAAGGGACCAGTACGGGGCGGAGTGGAAGAGGTGTAAGAATCTTCTGAAACCAGATAGTAGAACAAGTAACAGGAGCAGGACAGTCAGACAACGGGTACGTGTAAGTAACTTACCTGAAGTAGAGGTTGAAACAGTTACATTATTTTTTTACACTATTGTCACGTTACCATAGTTTCTATCATACTATTAACAGTTATTATTAAGATATGTAAAGTACCATTTTCCTAATTCTCTATGTGTATCTTTCATGGAGTGACGGAATGTATAGGGTAGGTGGGGGTAAGAGTGCGAGCGCTGGAAGGGTACGCATAAACCTTTCAGGTCGCTAAAGCATAAGTTCACCGTTCTCCACCAGGCAGCGTATACGACATCACTCCTCAGTTCTGTTCTGGAACCTCGTGGCTCTCGGACACTTGCAGCTGAACAAAATGTAATGAGTTACTTTTGTACATTTTCGATTTAAAATTTGTTTAGTTTTGATTCAGTGTTAAGCGAACCCAAATCCACTTTAAATTAAATAATCTCAGTACCAGAACTTTAGTTGCGTGTGTTATCTATAGATTTCCGAAAAAGAAAATAGCGGAATGGGCTTAAAGTACGAAATCTAAGGAGACAGACGTTCGCTGTACTTACTATTATCTAGTCAAGAAACTAATTTGAACTTTTACCCCGTAAGTTGTATTTTGACTTGTGTTGTCGCTTCTAGCGCATTCAAGCAAATGTTTTAGTGTTTAGTTACCTTAGATACCTCACTATTGACCTTAGACAACTTAAATCAATTATTTCTATAGTTCTTCTGTCACTGGGTAGTAGTTTTCCCATACATACCTATCCCTCAGATACACTTCTAATATAACCACGTCCTCCATAATGGCATTTTTTCTCTCAAACCCGTCGACAACATTAACTCGACATACATTTCTACATCTACGTGATTACTCTGCTATTCACAATAAAGTGCCTGACAGAGGGTTCAATGAACCACCTTCAAGCTGTCTCTCTACGGTTTCACTCTCGAACGGCGAGCGGGAAAAACGAGCACTTAAATCTTTCTGTGCGAGCCCTGTTTTCTCTTATTTTATCGTGATGATCATTTGTCCTTATGTAGGTGGGTGCCAACAGAATGTTTTCGCAATCGGAGGAGAAAACTGCCACTCTAATTCACGTACCAAGTCCGTGACACTATCTCCCTTACTTCGCGATAACATAAAACGAGCTGCTCTTCTTTGTACTTTTCTATGCCATCCGTCAGTCCCATCTGATGCGGATCCCACACTGCATAGCAGTACTCCAGAACCGGGCGGACAAGCGTGGTGTAAGCAGTCTCTTTAGTATACCTGTTGCACCTTCTAAGTGTTCTGTCGGTAAATCGCAGTCTTTGGTTAGCTGTACCCACAACATGATCTATGTGATCGTTCCAATTTAGGGTATTTGTAATTGTAATGCCTAAGTACGAGGGGCGTTCAGAAAGTAAGCTCCGATCGGTCGCGAAATGGAAACGACTATGAAAATCCGATAAAGCTTTGCACAGATGTGTTGGGTAGTGTCTCTAGTATAACCCCAGTTAGCATCACGTCGCTCTTCTCATTTCTGAGCTCGCAGTGAGTGCGTAAAGATGTCTAGAAAATAGTGTCTGCCGCCAAGTACGAGGGCCTGGTGAGAAATTTCGCCTGAAGCTATGCAGCTAACATTACATAACTGTCGTGCTGTTTCGTCTTCACGACAATTCTCAGCCGCATTCTGCAGGGGCAATGAAGATGCTCCTGCATCGTTTTCAAAGGGAAATGTTAGATTACCCACAATACAGTCCGCAATTGTCTCCCCCTGAGTTTCATCTCTGGTCACATGAACCGCTGTCTTTGAAGACAAGATTTTGACACAGACAACGAGGTGTAGGCCAGCGTGGAGAATTGGCGGAAAGCACTGGCGGCTGCCTTCTATGATGAGGCTATTGAAAAGTTGGTACAACGCTACGACAAAAGTCTAAGTCACAACGGCGACTACGTAGAGAAGTAGCTGAAAGGTGTAGCTAATTGTTACAAGTAAAACATTTCTGATGTTGACTGTGGTTTCAATTTGGCAATCAATCGGAGCTTACTTTCTGAACAGGCCTCGTATTTAGTTGAATTTACAGCTTTCATATTTGTGTGACTTATCGCGTAATCGAAATTTAGCGGATTTCGTTTAGTACTCATGTGAATAACTTCACACTTTTCCTTATTCAGGGTCAATTGCCACTTTTTGCATCCTACAAATATCTTAGCTACCTTATCATCATACTGTTGGCCTTGTTGAAAATAGGAGCTCAATAGGGCAAGCATACGGAGCTATAGTGTTTTCAGACATTGGCTTAGGAAAACTCGTAAAACTGGCAAAGGCAGTGAGCACCTCGGTCGATTCACAGAAACTTTTCCATTGGAGGCAGCATATACAATAGTGAAGCCCTGCTTTTTCCTTGGTCTCAGATCATGACGACATTTACTTATTGAATTCATCCAAAAATAAAGAGTCCCTAATTGGTTTTTCCATGTATTCATTTGTAACCTTTTTATTTTCTTCGGTTGGGGGTGGCAGTACTCTACAAGCCACCTGACGATGTGGGACGGTGAGTACTGCTGGTACCACTAAATGACTCCAACTTCCCTGTTCCACTTACGAATGGAGCGTGGAAAGAATGATTTTCGTTAAGCCTCTATATGAGCTCTAATTTCTCGAATGTCCTCGTTGTGGTCATGTCACGAGACGTATGTGGGACGGAGTAATACATTGTCCGACTCTCCCCGGTGATACTGTCGGCACAATGTGGTGCTCAACGCTCTTTTGTAGCGCCTGTCACTGGGATTTCTTGAACATTTCTGTAACACTCTTCCACCGAGAAAACGATCCTGTGACGAAACGCGCTGCTTGTCGTTGGGTATTCTCTATCTGTTTTATCAGTCCTACATGGTAAGGGTCCCAGAGCGATGAACAATAAAATCAGTCAAACAATCGTCTTGTAATCCACTCCTCCCGTAGACGAGTCTCGTACATTACCTTAAGATTCTTGTTAAGTTTGTCTTAAGTGGTCATTCCACTGAAGATCACAGTTCTTATATTCTACACAATGGATTCATTCTCCTGTTATAACCAAGTCCATCTTGCCTCTGCACCGAAGTGACACCCTTTCCGTTCACCTTCCAAGTTTCGCGAGGTTGAATTTTATTTCTTCTAAGAACTAACGTCCAGTTATTTAAGATTCCATATTCTTCCGGTTGAAATTAAAGTTTGTGTACAGCTGGACACCTCTGATTTTTGTAATTAAATCGTTAGGTGTCTTTGTAAGAAACCTGCGAACCAGTCACGTCCAGCACATCCACTAAGTTTAGAAGTTTGAAGACACGTAATAGAATCTGCCGTGCACAGACCACAAGCTAAAGTCTTGGTTTCTTTTGGCGTTAAACCGTAGCAAACATCGATTGCTTGAGGAACATACAACTTTAATTTCTTCTCATCGTCAGTAGAAAAAAAGTTCTCGATTTGGAAACGGTGGTAGGATGTCGAACTATATTTTCATCGTTAATTTCATCTTGTGGAATGTTCTATAATGTATTCGTAAGGTTCGACAACTGATCTAACTATCAGATGCAGCTTTAAGTGCAAATCCCTCCTTTCTTATCGTCCTCGCTGCTGCACACGTGATGCCTGGAGAAATTTCTCCTCTGTTCCTGTTTTTATGATTTCTCAAAATCTTTACATGAAACTAACGAAAAGGCTGCCGGGATAGATTGTCACATGCGACGGCCATTACCGAAACTTTTGTGCCAACCAACCTTCGAGCAGACATTTCAGACAATAACCGAAAGAGATAAACATATCTTTGATACAGAAAATGATGCAGAGATGTAGACTTCATTGAATGCAGAGTGAAACATTTGACTTAATTATTCCAATAAATGGATACTTACAGCTAGAAAACCAGGAAGACACTAACAAATTCGGGAAGCTATACACAGGAACTGAAACCTGAGTTCGCAATAATCAGAATATTGTAATCGTTCTGTGGTATGAGTTGTGGAAACATCAGCAATTGAGATCTGAAACTTATAACAACTAATCTGACTGACAATGTATCCCTGTCACTCCTGCCCGTTAGTAATAACGTAATGTTAATGGTTAGCGTAAAAGATGGGAAATTAAAGTATAAAGCTACTAGCTCCACTGAGCTTTATAACACTTTGGCACCATTTCACTATAAACCGTCCCGCAACATCGTGCGTGTGCATTGTTTAAAGGCGCGCCAGCAGGTTTCATATGGTAATATCGGCAGAGTGGCAGTGGCCGCGCCGTAATCAAATGCCAGCGCCCGCCGGCAGGTTAGCACGGGGTGCTGCGGAGGGCAGCGCGTAAATAAAGCAACCGGTAAAACACCCCTCCTGATGCTGCCACCGCCGCTAATGTATTTCGGCCATTTATGTCTGTTTTCGCAGATCTGCATATTCAGCGTTAAAACTGTTACATACCGATATTAATGGAATGATTATGCTGTGAATTTGCGGCAAATGTGCGAAGCGTGGGCACCAACGTTCTCTTCATTTTTGAGCGTTGCTTTGTGTTTCCCCGTTGATACAGTTACCGAAAGAGCTAAACATAATTTATAGTCTACTGATTTTACAAATAAAGAAAGGTCAAACCTAATGGAACTGGTTTTCAAAAATTACTGGGAGTAGAGTTTTGTAGAGTACTGATGGACTTGGATCGAAAGAAGATCACACTAGTAGACGGCGTCACCCCAAAATTATTGAGAACCTTGAAAGAGACAGCCATGTAGACATGCCACGTGGTATGCAAAATATGTGAGACAGGCAAAATACCCTCAATCATCGAGAATGAAATCACACCGTTTCCAAAGAAGGTAGAAACCGACATCTGTGAATATTACCAAACTATAAGTATGTTAAATCGTGGTTGTAGTATATCATTTACTGAAAAACGGAAATTCTGGTAGTAACAATCTTGGGGAAGATCGGTTTGTGGTCCGGGTTCATGCAGGAACAATAGAGGCCATTCTGACATCACGATAAAGCTTGAGAAAAGACAAATCTACGTTTATAGCCAGTTAGATTTATAGAAATACCTTTACGACATTGTTTAGAACACACGTTTTGAAATTATGGAAGTAACAGGGATAAAATGCATGAAGCGGAAGGATATCTTCAAATTCATAAGACTGATCGGAAAATACTAGGTGAGAAACGAGTGGGACCGGGTGAAAGTCTATCCCCGATGTTATTCAGCTTCTGTATTGAGCTAGCCGTAAAGAAAACCAAGGAGAAATGTCAGGCCGAACTAATGTTCAGCGAACATAACTAAAAACTTGGAGGGCTGTCGATGACATGGTAATTCTGTCAAAGACAGAGAAATAAGCGGAAGATCAGTTGAACGCAATATATGTTTTCAGAAGAGGTTGCCAGATAAACATCAAGAAAGTAAAAGGCATAAGTAATGCAAGCGTGTCGCTTCAAATCAGGCAGTGCTGAATTAGATGAGGAAATGAAAGCTAAAAGTAGAAGATGACTGACGATGGCAAAAGCAGAGTAAATATAAATCATAGTTTGGTGATAGGAAGGAAAACATTTCTCAAAAATTAAAAAGTTCTTAATGTATCTGTTCGGATTATAGCCTCTTACAAAAATGAAACATGGACGATAAACGGTTAATACAACAGAAAATTTGTAATTGTGATTCTATAAAACGTTGTGAAATATGTGGATACGTCGAATATCTACTGACGATGTACTAAATAATTGGAGACTCAAATTTTGGTACAGCATGACTGAAAGTAGGGCTTGTTCGACACGACACATTCTCTGGGAACAAGAGCTGATCACTGAAATTCATTAAAACTGTCTTGCTCGCATTAGATGTTTATTTTTCTTGGCAACCTGTTTCGGTCTACGATTTTACCATCTTCAGGCCGTAGACATTATAATGGAGGCTGGTGCCGGTGGACAGGGACAGCTATGGAACACTGCGGGCATTGAATTTCAATATTTAACATCGATTGCTGTTTACTCCCCATCTAAAGAATGCTTTCAAAATTTTTAAAAGAAGCAATCAGTTTGGTAATGGAGGGATATGTGTGCGTTTGTGAAGAGGGGTATTGTAGAATATAGAGGGAAACGAAAGATTGTCTACATTAAGTAGGTTTAAATAGTGGCAGTTATACAGAAATGAGAATGGTTTCACCAAACCAGTCTTAGAGCTCAGGACTACAGCAACAACAAGGTATTACTTGTAATTTCAGTTTATTTTACAAACTTCAAACGAAGGTAATGAGTACCTCTTGTTGTCATAGTCATTTATTATAACACCTTGTAGACCAGAGTTGTCATATTGCACAGAGGTAATACGTTCGTCAAGAAACTGTTTAACTAACGCGATACAATGTCTTGAGAGACAGCGGCAGATATTACGAGATACTTTAGCAGACGACAGATGTGCGTTTGATTCCCAGATGGCGCTGTAACGTTTTACCTTGGGCGAAGATGGCGACACTGACCCACTCAAACAAC
This sequence comes from Schistocerca serialis cubense, assembly GCF_023864345.2. NCBI lineage: Eukaryota > Metazoa > Arthropoda > Insecta > Orthoptera > Acrididae > Schistocerca > Schistocerca serialis. Next base: position 618,627,813 of record NC_064641.1, read on the forward strand.
AAGATATTTCAGTGCATCGACCTCGTATTATTGTTTATGTATGGAAATATAACTAGCTAACAACATTATTCAACGTTTTGTTTGATTTATAGCGTTAACAGATCGCCTCAAACATACACATGATGCCATGGACCCGCTACCCTAGACATCAAAAGACTTCATGTAAGTGTATTCAGAGTACGAGGGACTTTGGGAATCTACGTTATTAGTGTGGACTCGAATTAATGCCACTTACAGTAAATTATAAGTAGCTTTGAGCAAAGAATTTAATTCGGGCACTTCAGAAGACGGATCATTGTTTTCATGGATGTCACGAAAAACAATAGCTTCTCAGCATGATGATGCAGATAGACATGTCCCATAGGTACAGGCCACATTGTAAGGTATTATTTATTTATTTACTCTTTTGAAACAGTCATTTTTATGATATAATCATAAGCAGTTTCGGCCACTAAATGCCAAGTTTATTTGATGACGTATCAAATGCCGCCTACTGCATCGGGAGCTGGCCTTTGAAGGCCAAAACCCGGTTATGATTTGTGATAAAAAGTGTGTCAATAATTAAAAAATAAGACCTTACAACACGTCAGTTACCGTCTCCACAGATGAAATGTTTTTTTTTTTTTTTTTCAAAACAGGCCATATTTCTAAGGGCACATACTCATGTACCCAAAATTAGATCTAAATTCTTGTGAGATAAAAAGCTGACTGTCTACACTATGATTCTGAGGATTTGTACTGAAATCAACTTCCATGCACCGAACTTACCAGAAATGATACACACTATACAAAAAACAGTGGATGGTTGTGGAGTTTCATCTGGCGACCCCAGAGACACTGCGCTCTATGCCACGCTGTATACACCAGTGGTCGAAGCATACGTCACTCTCCTCGAGAAATAGCCACGCCTGTTGGATCCTCACGTTCTAGTCGTGTAATTAGTTCTCTTCATCTTCATGAGCATTACCCAACCCAACGAAGCTTCGTGATCGTCGAGTGGGTAATCAGTTTCCTTGGACCTCCCATCGTCGATCTGTGCCTCTGGACTGTACTAGGGCTTCATAAGGACACAGACGACGCTCTGTGCTTTCATATTCTTGATGGAAGATCATAATCCTCGACTTCATACGTGGTGTCCGACAAACGACGAAGGATAAGATACAGCCCAGACTGACGCTTTAGTAAGTTTTCGAATTGTACCACTTTTCGGGCACCGTTAAAAGTCCCTTCCAAGTCTCCTGGGCTGTTCTCTTCTTGGCGTTGTTGGAGTAATAGCGCTCTCGATCTTTCTCCTGAGCAACCGGCGTCGGTATGCGAGGCACATGGCTTGTTTCTTCGGTCCCGGTGACAAGGTGTTTCACGTAGTCATCCTGAGTATCAACTGGTTGAAACGGCAGTAGTATATCCATTGTTGTTTCAGCCTATCTACCGTGAAGCAGAAAGAATAGTGTGAGTCCTGCAGTGTCTTGCTTTGCTGTGTAGTATATGATGTTACGATGGGCCGTATTGTGTTACAATTTCTGTATTAGACATCAGCGTATATCGGGGAGCTTATACGTCTTGTTAAAGGTGGATCGAACTTCAGCTCCTTTCTCCGTCACCAGCCCAAAGCGCCAGGAGGAGTGGACTTGACCAAACGTGGCTTACGATGCAGCCGTCAAACGACAGATCAGCACGCGACCGTCGTAGGTGCAACCAATTCCCCCCCCCCCCCCAAGTACAAGGGCCCTAAGAATCGCAGACATCTGGAGCACGGAGAACAAGAAGATAGATACTTGCGCCGTGGATGACCTAGACGCGTTGTACACTACTGTAGAGAAAGAATGCTAGTTTTTGACGACTAGTACGCGATAAGACTTCAATTATCACTACAGTTCTATTCACGCCAGTCAACTACATTCGATTTTAGCACACTTGACCTGCAGTTAGGACGATAGTTCAAATGTGCGTCGCGCCACCGAAACTTACGTTTCCCGTGATTTCCGTAAGTCACATAAGGCAAATGGGGCGGTGGTTCCTATGAAAGGGCAGGGCCGTTGCCTTCCTGTTCTTGGACCAGTCCGAGGGTGTGCTTCGTCTCCAATTAACTCGATATTGATGGGATGTTAGACCCAAATCTCTCTTACTTCCTTCCTGCATGTGAGTATAGTCGATCTGTGACACGAAATCCATAGTGGTGCTCTCTACGAAGTCGTTCGCCTAGATCTGTAGCCGTTCCCCGTCGCTGCACGTAGGTGCTAGATGCCCTTCTAGCTGCTGACATGAGAAAAACCGATCGAGGTGTCCATCTATGGAGGTGATGCCGCCACAAATGAAAATCCTCCACGGTCGACAGCGACCAAGATGTCCGAAAATCTCATCGACACCATTACCAACAGTCAACTTGCGTGAGTGCTGTCCACTCAGTTCCTTCCTTTTCCGTAATAGCAGATGCTTGACTATGTCCTCTGTGTTCTGCTGAAAGTCGCCAATGGAAGTATGTCCTGGTGACAGCAATATTTACTGCCACATTACTGTCAAAGACAGAAGATTGTACTCCGGATATATAGTTTCAACATAATTTCGTCATAATGTTAGTCTTGGGTGAGATTTCCTGCAGACATCACAAATAATCTGTGTCACAACTTGTAAACATATAGTCAGGCTGCGGAAGATCAGCCCCCAAGACTGAGGTAGTTATTTGAATAAGTACACATAACGAAGATTGCTTGACGAGTTTATTTGCCGCTGAAGAATTATCCCGCCTTTACCAGCGAGACGAGTTCTAGTCGTCAATCGTGATGTTCAGTAGCATAGTGAAGCTTCTATCTACTGCAAAAAGATAATGAGGTTCATAAAAGATGTCAAAATGCCAATGACGATCCTATGCATTGTTGTTGCCCAAATAGAACTTTGGATCACTAACTGTCCGAGTAACCATAATACATCCCTAAAAGTATGTGCGTTGGTACAGAAAACACAGCCCAGGGGGGACATATCAGTATGATTGATGAAAAATCGTGCTCCACTACCGCTATAGACAACACTGTGGAGGAAGCTTTTATGGAACTGCGAGCAGCTTCTTTCCTGACCAAGAAAAAAGTCAACTGGACAGAAGACATATCAAGTGGTTCATGATAAAACACCATATCAACAATGGATCATCCGCCACTTACCTGCGCTCATACAGAGTTTTACCAGCGAATTGGAGATGATCTGGGAGGAGGTGCAGAGGATGCTGCAAGATGATATTATTGAATCCAGAGAGGTATTGGTCTTCTCCCGTGGCCATAGTGAAGAAGGACGGGACACCACATCCCTGTGTCACTACTGACAACTAAATAAATTCATGGGAAAACATGTCTAACCATTTGTGTGCTTTGGTGACACCCCAGACTGCTTGGAAAGGATAAAGTATTTCTCAAACATACGCAAACAGGCCACTGGCAAATCGAAGTCGACGAGGCTAACTGGGATCTGACGGTCTCAACTGGTAAAACTCTAGGGCTACGCCAGCCTGCTTGAACACCTTGAATGAACGACGTGTCTTATGTATCTGGATCTTTCGAAGACATTCGAAGAGCGTCTCAGCCGCCTGTCTCCTCCAAGAATACTCCAGAATCCGGAAATCTGCCTCTTCGTTGCTCCCAAAAAACAAAATCTTTGAACACATATTGAATGGCGATGGACACTGTCCCGATCCGGAGGAAATAAGAGCAGCCACAGATTATCTGACACCTCCTCAGCACATTCATGTGAAGTTTTCTCTGAATGTGTTCAATACTAACGGCGATTGATAAAGAACTTCTGAAACAATGAACATCCCTTGAGAGGACGCCAAATTTTTCATGAGTGAGAAAAAAAAAAAAAGATTTTTCCTTGTTCTTAAGCATACTCTGACAACTTCTTCTTTTGTAGAACTGCATGACGAGAAAGCTAAGGCAAAAGTTAACACCGGAGCGAGTGGTTTTGGAATAGTAACAGTTCTAGTACAAATTCCTTAAAGTATTGAATAGGCGACAGCTTACGATTCCAGAGGACTCTCCAATTTCAAGACAAACCACCCCACAATTGAGACAGGATGCCTTGCAGTTGTTTGGCCCATCAACAAGATCTGGAAGAATTTATTTGCTAAGAGATTCACTGTTCTGGCAGGCCACCATTGTCTATGCTGAATGGTTAGCCTGAAGGATAGGTCGGTTTGATTGATGAGATGGGCAATGAGGCTTCCGGAGTTTGACGTCACAGTGGTGCACAAAAGCAGTTGTAAAGGACGCCAACTGCCTTTGAAGAAATCCTTTGACGGAACATAACAACGTGAACAATATCTCAGTCCGTGAATTAAATGACATTGCCGCTAAAGGGGAAGATCAAGCACTGCTGAAAACCACGGAAGTCTTAAAGAACGAGAAATCCATTTAATAAATGGAGCACTTCATAACTGGGTCTATGACTCTATTCGGCATGACGGTTCAGTATCTGGTCGCCAGGGATTCGAGAAGACTAGACAGAATGAGACGCAGGTATCACTGGTCAGCGCTCCATCGTTCCATTAGACGTGACGTGAGCTGCTGTGTGGAATATAGCTGATGGATTCATTTGCCGCAATTGCCTCCAGAGCACCGGGTATCAACCCTGTAAGCAGTAGTGCCACTCCACCGAACTGGAGTCAACCACTTTGAGAGGTTTCCCGACTCGAAAACAGGAAGCAATGGATGGTTGTCCGCACCTGCTATGCTACCACCAAACCTATGCTGGTTTCTGAAGCACCTGAAATAACAAAGTTCCTTGTAGAAGATGTTATTGGGCAACACGGAACACCTGATGCGGTGATAACTGATCATTGAAAAGTTTTCCATTCAAGATTAGTATCAGAGGTAGTTTCTGGTTGAGGCATCACCCACAGCATGGCAACTGCCTATCACCCATAGAAGAATGGCCTCAGAGAACACGATGGCTGATGTGCTCTAGACGTATTTTGATGTCAGACAGGAAGACTGTAATACAATATCGATGAGACGATACTCAAGATGACGATGTGGAGCGTGGAACACCTCACTATGTACATAAGCCAACTACAGATTCTAAAAATGAGTGAGGGATGTTTCAAACTGGAGTGCTAACAGTAGATCGGATTAAGCATTATTAGGTAACCAGAGGCAGTTAACTGTTTTAAGTGCCAGCATCAATCAGCACTTACTCAAGTTTTCTGTGTGTCACAATAGAATGTAGTTTTTAACGTTATACGAATGTATTCCAATGTTTTATGGTGAACAAACGTTTTCGTAGTAGAAGTACAGGCAAAAGAGAATATGGCGATTAAGAGTTCCTTGAAATTCTGTTGATGCCATCACGTGTTTGAAATGCCAAGTCTACTGCAACATAGACTATCAGTCGCTTGTGCAAGGACTTCTGTGCTGAAATTGCACAATTCTAAGCACATATAAAATTAATGTGACGTTATTGCCGTCGCTTTGGGGACAGGTCAGCGTAGCATTCCCGTGCGGCTCTCCCAATGCGTTTTCTGAACCCATACACACGATGCATGTAGGCAACACTTCATTAGCACATCAGTCCATACTGCTATGTATCGCTGTTGAAGCACAACTATCATTGCAGGAAGAAGAAATCCAAGACAGAACAGAGCAATAGTAAATACAAGACTGGGGGCGAAGGTTTGTTACCAACAGTAAGCACAGTGAGTTAACGAGACAAGTCTGTTTCTAAATAAAACTCGCAGTTCATACGGCTGACGTTTCCAGTGCAGTAGAGATACAAAAGTAAATGGACGTGAGAAAGCATACAAATTATTATTACTAAGTAATGACCCGCCGGAGACAGTGTGCTCCTGATATCAGAATATTCATAAAAATAACTCTGAACAACCTCAGAAATTTTGTCGTCGACGTCGGATTCCCCCCTGTACATCGAACGTTCCAGTACAACAAAGACCACAAAATTTGACAGAGTGCAGTAATGCAATAAGCACCTACGTGTACAAAAACATGTTTGAAGTTCAGTTGCTTTTATTTCAAACCCAAGTATCGACCGGTTTCAGTAGTGGACCACCCTCACGAAGAAGGGTTAAAATGGTTCAAGCCACAAGATTGTATTTGCCGTTACCAGATACGTAGAGCTTGTCATGAATATCAATATACGACACAGGACTCTTAGAAGCGAACATATTAATACCAAGTGTACTCAGAGAAGTATTTCAATAAATGTAATGTTGACTCAAACCATTTTAACACTTATTCGTGCAGATGGTCCACGACTGAATCCGTTCGATGTTTGGGTTTAAAATGAAAGCAACTGCCGGTCAAACATGCATTTTATACATTACTTGACGGCTGCTGATAGCCAATTCCAAAAATGTTTGACGATCTACGTGCTTGCACCACAGCTGATTTTTTGTATAAACGTTGTGAATCACAACGGTAAACTCCAGTTTAAAAAATGAACGCAAAAGTTCCGTCTGGTTACCAGCTGAAATATCGAGGCCAGAAGTTAATATCACCCGGCTGCAGTCACGCAAAATTTTTAATAATGTTAGATACGTTGCTATCCACTGAAGTTGCAACAGTAGTAAGTGTAGCAAATAATGAAATTCTACTTAGTGTGCGTGTGCAGTCTACTAGGCAGAATGTGGGATTTAATTTGCAGATGATTTGAGCGTGTACCGGGCTCTAAATATAATACACAGAACTGCCATCTTGGCGGCACCAAAGGCTGTATTCGGTGAACGTCGAGTCGAACCATGGGCGCTATTAGGTTGAGCATCGAGTCAAACTGAGCTTGGATGACAGATGTGGATACGTTATTCAATGTAGCTTCAGCTCCATACCAAAACTCAGTAATCTTAATGGCTAGTGAGCGATGGTGTGCCTGTCTCTCAGCCAGAATTTTTGCAGTGGGAGAGACATCTGGATAACGTGTTGACAAGGATTGAAGTCAGCACAGCGACGCAAAAGGCATGAAATCCGTCTGTTAAATACGTCTCTCATGCTACAAATCACTCCGCGACCTGCGATTCACATGCATGATGCAGTCTACATTTCAACATGCTTTCATTATCATTACAGTCTCATGTTTGATTGTGAAACATAGCTGCAAGCCATATTCTGGAGGTAGAGCCATACCAACGAGTCAGGTCTTCAGGCATTTAAATCCAAGTTACATGACCCTCGTGCTAGCGGACAAAGCACTCCTTCTTCCTTCCTCGCTACACTGTGAGATGGAGACGCTTTTTGGACCTTGCTACAAATCGACGACTCACTAATATTTGACGTCTTTGAGACGGCCATCACACAACTGCAGCGTTAAGAAATTTTTGCCAGAATGTTGCGTGCTTGCATTGCATTTTAATGATTACATTTTGTATGATTTTTGTGGTTCAGTGGTATAGCCTACATGCTTTCGGACGGAGCCCGTATCCAAATATTCGAGGACCATTACCGATCTTTCATTAAGTCATCCATGGGTGTAGTCGACTGTTATGTCACTTTTCCACTCATTTAATAATTTTGCGCGGATTTGAAAATGTATTTAGTTCTTTACTGTTTTTGTGAATTTGCGGTATTTGGAGGACCAAGTGGTCCGATTGTTGACATTTGTATCTACAGGAATCTCCATGTTCATTTTCAATAATAACTGAAAGTAAAATCTCTAAACCATTATTTTCTCCTGCCATTATTTTTTAAGTTTACGAATTATTAGTGTCAGTGGCATATGTGTTCGATTAGCCTTAGTTCTTGGTAGTAGTGGGTGTGAGGAGAATTTCCTACAAACTATCTGACACTATAAACTGCATTCAAAAACATTGTTCAAATGGCTCTGAGCACTATGGGACTTAACAGCCATGGTCATCAGTCCCCTAGAACTTAGAACTACTTAAACCAAACTAACCTAAGGACAGCACACAACACCCAGTCATCACGAGGCAGAGAAAATCCCTGACCCCGCCGGGAACCGAACCCAGGAACCCGGGCGTGGGAAGCGAGAGCACGACCACGAGTTGCGGACAAACTGCATTCAGGATACCAATTATTTCCTTGTTTTACAGACGATTTACATCACAATTAAGGAAATTCTCGACTTGCAGAGAAATTTGTGACACATTTTGCAGCCATATAGATTTCGAGACCCTACATTTCAGCTATTTATTCTCTTGTAATTAGAGTTTAGGCCAGACCAAAATCAGCCCCATCAGCAAGCATATGCATTGTACTACAACCATTGAAGAACTTTTACATAATTTTGTCTTGAGTTAACACATGTTGAGAGCCCCGTTACATATCCCGTTGGGCTACGAAAATTCGCTCCCTACTACGTAGTTCATTAACGGCAGCTGTTGTTTTTTAATCCGTGGCACTAATTTTATAAAAAGAGGGAATAACTTACATGGATTATTTTGTAGCTAAAACTCCGTTAGTAGCGAAGGCTCTGAAAGACAAGATCATGGAGAGCTTTAAGATAGGACATAAGCACTGGCTTTAGCCATTTCGCTGCTGCAGGAGTTTGTACATGTCCTGCTGCACCATTCCCAGGTGCTGAGAACGTGCTCTTGAATTTTCCTACAGTGCTACTGAAGTATATAAGGCTCCTGAGCCGCCGACCTTTGATTTCTGCGGACAAATTACTTCCATTCCTATGTGAATAAAAAAAGTTTCGAACGTTTATCCTACCAAAAAAAAAAAAAAAGAGAGAGAGAGAGAGAAAATCGTTTAAAAATCATGAACTGCGTATGTAATATGGCGATTCTTAAGAGCAGATAATTACAAATGCGTAGCGACGTAAATGCGTGCGGTGTGCTTGACTGTTCATCGGACATACAAATCAATAACACGAGAACGAAATGCCATTTCGCTCTCAATGTTTAGATAAAATTTCGATATATTACCTACATTTCATATACTGCTGTGTATCAGTAAAATCGACCTTATTTCAACTTTACAAATCTATTTTCACCTCTGCAAACTCTTTAAAATTTCGTGCAGTGCTTTACATAATTCGATGCAGCACGGCAGCTATGACGAAGAACGAAAGGATGTCAATCCTTTATCGAGCGAAGACATCATACTAAATGGTCTGTGAAAATCAGGTTTTTTCAGCTAACAGTTTTCTCAAAATAGGATGAGAAGTATTTCATAGCACCCGGAACGCTGACTCTCAGACCAGGTAACAGCATTAAGCGAGCATTACAGCCATAAAAAATCCACACTCAGCAGGGAATGCTGAGAGCACGTCTGGAGCAGCGAAAGAAATGCAACACCAGCTGTCGAAATTTCTGAATATTCGAATCAGTCAGTCACGCCCATTTCTTTCACGTAATGAGTTGGGGTCGGCCAACGGCCTTGCTGCAGTCGTAACACCGGTTCCCGTCAGATCACCGAAGGTAAGAGCTGTCGCGCTGGGCTAGCACTCGGATGGGTGACCATCCGGTCTGCCGAGCGTTGTTGGCAAGTTTGGTGCACTCAGCCCTTGTGAGGCAAACGGAGGAGCTACTTGATTGAGAAGTAGCGGCTCCGGTCTCGGTAACTGACATACGGCCGGGAGAGCGGTGTGCTGACCACATGCCCCTCCATATCCGCATCCAGTGACGCCTGTGCGCTGAGGTTGACACGGCGGCCGGTCGGTCCCGTTGGGCCTTCTTGGCCTGTTCGGGAGGAGTTTAGTTTCAATTTAATGATTTGGGGTCAAACGATGACGATCAATGCAAACTGGAAGTGTTCGTTCTCCCCAAAGCCTTCATAAATGGATATGTCAAACATAATGCGGCTTATAGAACCAAGGTATTTTTCGGAAAGACAGGTCCAGTGTTATTGTTTGATGCACCACTGTAAGGGCAGATTTGTCTACTGACACACGAAGAGCAGATGCTACTACGGTAGCCTTGCTACGGTACGTCGTAGCAGTGTACATGTACAAACTTTTTTTTCTGCAAACCAGCCCATTTCGTTACGCGAGGTATGTGACGGCACAGTACAGTCCTGTGCTATCGAGTTTCTTCTTTGGCGCTATGGCGTGAGTTCCTCAAGTTTCGGAATGGCGTATGACCTTGCTGAACCCATCGATTCCATTTTAGCACAACACTCGTATGATCCCGACCAACACGAGCAGCATCATCGGAGGACTATAAACAGGCCACATTCCTGCTGACAGATTCTGACGTAAGCTTCTTGTACAGGGTGAAACACAATCTTCCAACCAACAAGTAACATATAAATGCAGTTTTAGAATGAGAAATGTGCTGCATGATCTTCCCTCACAGGCAGACTGTAGATGGTGTTAATCCTAACTGCTTTGTGCTAATATGATGCTAATGGGACGATAGTTGCATGTCGCCTTCAGGTTGTTCCTACTTTTATGGTAAATGGCCAGTAGTGAAACTGGCATTGAAGGAGCAGCAATGAATCATCAGTTGGTAATTATGACACAGCCAATAAGCAACAATAATGCATAGTGGTGATAGCGTTTGGCGACGGCGAGCCGGGGATGACCCAGTTCTATCGCGGCAGCCTGGAGCAGCTCACGGCCGCCGCCAATCGATACCCGGAGGTGGTGGGCCGACTTGTGACTTAGCGCTGACCAACAAACACTCCAGCTCCAGAACCCGGCCTCGAGTGGAGAGGGTACGGCCGCGAGAGCCGCTCCAGATAGAGGCCGGCGCAGCCCTCGAGGCTGCAATGACACTCTGGCCGATGCTTTCTGCCAGCAGGTAGCGGGAAACCTTGTCGGCCGAAACACTTGGCCTCTGCAAGACGCGAGAGCAGAGAAAACACTCGGCACAAAGCGAAAAGCCAACTCGTAAAGAGGGAGTATTTTCCGCCGTCTATCCTACCACACACAGTGAACCAGACAGCATTAAGCCGTCTGGTAACCCCTATACTGCATCGGAAACAAAGTTCGCTGTTGTGAAAAGTAGATTTTCACGGCGTAATAAATGCTGATGCGCTTCATGGGTGTGCAGACGGAAATACGGCTACTCGTTGACATCATTAATAGAGATAAAGGTTTTCCGTTAAGCAAGATATGGAAACCTATTTTGTCGGATACAACCGGCTGTATCTTAATTCGCGATTCATTGCCTTTGTTAGTTTCTACCGCCGGCGGCACTGCAATTCTTGGCTTCACAGAGTGCAGCTCTTTTGCTTCTCTTGCACCGGCAGTGGCCTGTTCCTGGGATATAACGCAGCCGCCGCATATGATGTTACCTCAGGTCCGGCGTGACTGTGCATTTGCAATATCACAGGAAGATGGTGGCCGGCTGGACCGTCGCAGTATCGTGTCTTATCTGGATGCATACCCATGATGAACACCAGCAAAAAAATTTTCATTAGTTGTCTTAACTGCCCTGTTAGTAACATAAATTCAGCGAATGATTCTCTTTCAGAAAAGAACGAGGTGAAGAAAGGGCACTGGAGTCACATTTTGGAGGACGGCGGTGTAATTCTCTGTCCAGCCACCAAGATCAGTTTTTCCAACATTCTCTATATCATCTACGGCATATGTTGTGATGGTTGATTTAAAACACACATGGTCGTCTTTCATCTTCGTTCTGAGTGGTGATCCGTCTGCATTTACCTCTTCATCGATGGGATCCTATTTTTTTCCTTCTTTATGGAAAATGTCCTGACAACATTCATGAACAAAGTACAAAACGACTTTATTGCGATAATTACATTCAGTGCTATTAATTAAAACTTTTTCACTCTGTACAACAACTTTTCCATCCTCATACGCACAAGGTACAAATAAATGAATATGGTCTCTTCACAGTTCCTTGTATCTATTAGCTTTTCGAAGAACTACGTTTATTTGGATCTGAATGGCAAAAAGCAGGTAATCTAGTGATTAATTTTATGCCTGATGCATTTCGTTTTTATTATCATCACAAGACTCTGAATAGCCATCGGCGTCATATTTAAAAGACTTACTATTATTTACGTCTGATGAAAGCCGTGGGAATTTGCGTCTTACCCTGCGGTGAATTTTTCGTTACTCATGAGGACTCAGTACAGCGTCCGTATCTCTGATGGACTGTCTGGTAACTACATAAACTTCTTGTTCACATATATAACCAAACGAAATCTTTGCAGTATTACAGAGGGAAAGGATAAAAAGAATGAGATTTGCATAGGACTTATTGAAACAATATCTGTGTAGTGCATCAGAGCTTCATGTAGGAAGCAAACATAGACGCTGATTAAACTAAAGACTGGTATGCATAGTTGCATAACCGACCAAACGACCAATATCCTAGTAAATGCAAACTAATAGCCAGTGTGAGAACACCTGTGTTCACCACTGGCGGTACATTGAAGATGGTGAGCACTGGACTACAAATATTTCAAATTTTTCATAAAGTGCGAATTTACTGGGAACAGTACTTTGTATGCCCTGAGTGAGTTTCGTACCTACGTTATATGGAAGCGCATAAAACCCATACGTCACATGTATCTTACATGCTCTAAATAAAAACTAAGATTTTACAGCCCCCATCTTTTCATATTTAGATTGACACAGTATATAACTATCACAAAAAAGTTCCTACGGCTCCGCAACTCTCCCTTCAGATACTTTTAACTTACTAAAAATTGTTTACCTACTTGTTACTCACGTTGACAATTTGTGACTATTACTCTTAGGAGAGTATCACGTACTCAGTTAAGCGGTGGTACCGTAGAGAGAAACCAGACGAATTTTACACACCCATGTCACTAACTCTGTTAGTCAGTCTAGCTATTATCGTAAAGAAAATGGCAGTCGTAATACTTGCGCGGGCCATTCATGAATCGTTAACTAGAAAATGAAGTCTATGTTAAATGGTCGTTGATAAACTTATATATAGCTTTTTTCCTTACTCACATCGATTAACTATCTCCCGACATAATATAGGTGTAGGCCGTAATTTTTTAACAACCATCCATACAAACGAAATTAACTTCTGACATCAATTTTCTGAGAGTACTGTAATGTTATTCACATGTGTGAACCACAATACAGTGAGAGGCAGCTAAGATAGACACTGAAAATATGTCAACAACGAGTTTAAATGGAAGGGAAAGAAACTTCCTGGCAGATTAAAACTGTGTGCCGGGCCGAGACTCGAACTACGGAAGTTTGCCTTTCGCGGGCAAGTGCTCTACCAACTGAGCTACCCAAGCACGACTCACGACCCGTCCTCACCGCTTTACTTCTGCCAGTAAATCTCATTCTGGAAACATCCCCCAGGCTGTGGCTAAGCCATGTCTCCGCAATATCCTTTCTTTCAGGAGTGCTAGTTCTGCAAGGTTCGCAGGAGAAATCTGTAAAGTTTGGAAGGTAGGAGACGAGGTCCTGGCAGATGTAAAGCGGTGAGGATGGGGCGTCAGTCGTGCTTGGGTAGCTCAGTTGGTAGAGCACTTGCCCGCGAAAGGCAAAGGTCCCGAATTCGAGTCTCGGTCCGGCACACAGTTTAAATCTGCCAGGAAATTTCATATCAGCGCACACTCCGCTGCAGAGTGAAAATCTCATTCTAGAAGGGAAAGAGTCTACCCCCTTACACAAAAATTAAGCAAACCACTAAATAAGGAACGGTACTGCATTTACCTAAGCGCGCGGAACCCGTAAGTCTGTGTTCCGTTGTTGCAGCTATAAATAACTTCCCCGTGTAGCTGTTTCGACTTTTACAATGAATTAGAATCTCTGCCATATGAATATCAGTTCAGTTTTAGGAAAGCTAAGGATACCAGAAAGGCAGTTCTTGTGACTGATAATGGGAGCAAGACTTGAGAAAAACTAAGATTCGTCAACCTAGAAAAAGCGGTTGGCATTGTAAGTTGGTGCAAGGTGTTCGAGACGCACAAGAACCAACAGGTAAATTAAAATCTGAAGACCAAGATCGAAATTCTCGCATTATAAAGAGCGTAGGAAGGGATTGAGACTATCACCTTACTGTTAATCGAAGAATCAATTCCTAAAATAAATAAAGGTTCTATAGCTGGATTAAAATTAAGGATGCAAAACTATCAAAAATAATACTGATGATGACATCGCCACGCTCAATGAATGTGGGGATGATCTGGAGAACATGCTGAACGGAGTGATCATCCGATGAATGTGTAAGGCAGTATAGAATTAATAAATACAGTGATCAGTTTCTGAGTGAGTTACAAAAGAAGTCTACCAGCATCAAATATCGGCCTTAATTTTAATATACGTGTGGAGCACACATTTGTGTGGTAGTGAAGCATGGACTATGGGGAAGAAAAGATGAGAAACAAGCGTTTGGGATGTGGGGCTACAGAAGTATATTGAAAATAATGTGGATTGTTAAGCAATGAAGAGGTTGTCCGCACAATCGGAGAAGAGAGGAATATATGGAAAACATTGACCATAAAGGATGGGACAAGTGTTAAGACATCGAGGAATGACTCCAATGGCATTTGAGGAATTAGTTGAGGGTAACAACGGCAGAGAAAGACAGAGTTTGGAATGTATCCAATGGAAAACTGAGGACATTGGTTGCAGATACCACTCCTGAGGTGAAGAGCTTGCACAGGAGAGAAATTCATGACAGGCTACATCAAACCTGCTGGAAGTCTGATAACAAGACAAAAAAGGAATATTTGAATGTGATAAACATGTTGCGATTTTCATTTATGGTGAATGTCAGCCAATCCTATGAGCAGCGGAGCGGATGTAGTGATCTGATAAAACATATCGCGATTCTACCAAGCCGTCACACTCTGTCGTTGGAAACATTATGAAAAATATAAAAACTGGGACTGTAAAAAATAAAATAGGCCAACGTAAAAAAACAGCATCTGATGAGAGAAATGTAATTAAAATTTCTGCTGCGATACCTCACGGCAGTGAGGTTCAAAATCAGTCTCAGTTCTCTGAATGGCGCCTACCAAAACTGCAAAGTGATGTGACGTTTCTGCTCAAGGTTTTGTTTACGAATGAACATCTACCGAACGATGGGCAAATGAGGCTTCAGAATATGCAACACTGATCAACTGGAAATACACACCAGATAAGGATAAACAAAGTCTGCCAAAGTTTGGAGCAGGGTTTTCAAGAATCGCACTTTTTCTGCCTGTTTTATTGATGGTACCCTCCGTTGATCCAAATTAACCAATGTTGTGCCACAGTTATAGGAAGAAATCTCAATGGGCGGACGTAAGTCAGTTCACACAGTATCAACAAGACTTACGTTCCACACATTCCTCAAATAATTGTGCCTTACTTAATATAACACTTAGAGAATTTTGGGATCGGTTTGAGCCGTGTTGCGGCTCGCGTTCATGCTGTTGGTAGGTAGGCATCATGTAATAGGGATAGTGGCCTCTCGTTTTCTTCTTGTGTTTACTGGCGCCACTACATTTGCTAGCGTTGTCTGTCCACAAGTGGCAGCAGCAGCGGTTATTGATATCTAGTAAGGTGGTACTATCTATGGAAGGAAATCAAGTGGTTTTCTGTGTCGGGGAGTTCGGTTGGAATGGAGCAGCAGTGAGGTCCAGCAGCGCGAAGGCATGCCGGGGCCGCTGGCACCATGCAGGCACTGCCGGATAGAGGGACTGCAGTTGTGAGGGCCACAACCTCGTTGTCCACAGGACCCAGGACGTTTCAGATAAGTGAACATAACCCAGAAGTCAAACCTCCACTATTTTGAGATCACACCATTTGTTCATGCGTTGCTGCTCGCAGGGTCGCTGAAACGAAGAGCAACGAGTGGACTGTTTGGAGTTGGCGAAAGTAATCTGCTATCCTCCACTTCATATTATTAATCACTGAATTCCTTGTGTTATTATTGGTGAAGTTCAACCAGTGGTATTTTTCTGCCTAGTGGCTTCTAACGCCCCAGTTACCTGCCCTGGAGGTTAGCGTATTTTCGTCGTAGTCTACCTTTCCTTGCCTTGCCGCTGCTGTCAGGTTCTTAAGAATTTGCTATTCAGGCCTTCAGCTGTCAAATTATTCTTTGAGTTGGGGCCCTCAGCTGAAAAATAATTTGAATTTCTGATCGGTAAGGCCTTCAGCCATGAGTGCAACTTTCTTAAGAATTTATTTAATTATACATTGTGTATTAACAGTCATATTTGATAACTGTTCCTTATTGTCAACTGTATTTGCAATTGTTTCCAAATAAAGTGTACGTGATTTAAAAAAAAAATAACAACCAACGATTCCATCCACAGCGAATCCTGCCTTTCCCTGAGTACCAGGTCTCACTGTCATTTGTGGAACACAAAATTACGTACACGCAAAGTAGTCTTACATTTTCCAGATATTTGGCTGCAGGAGAAATTAAGACAAGAGATTAGAAAAACACATAAATTAGTGTAAAACAAGCAAAGTCGAGACGAATTTCAGCATCGGGTATAGTTTGTCCTGAATCAGTTTAAATCTTGTGTGAGTGCTAAGGGTCAACACTTTGAGACCTTGATATGACGTAATAATGAACACACTAATCCGACCTAACCCATGTGTTTGTTCATATCTTGTGCAGTAGAGCAGACATGCTACGGACCTTTTGGCCTGACGGCGGAACAATGCCATCCGGCATTATTTACTTGTTAAGATTTGATAAAATTCCACAGATGTTATTTCGTTGAATCCCTGTTTAAAGGAAATTTCCAGGGCCACAGAAAGGTATATAGTTCCACTTAAGGAGAGTCGTTGTCACCACTTAATAACTATAAATTTTATTAATTATCTTCATATGTCAGAAGCTCTGGAGGTATTTTGGGTGACTTCCCTTAGATATCTCATTGTAAATTTCTCTCATAATATATAAACTACCGGGAGTGCATTTGAGACAGAATTCGATGTTTTGAAAAATTTGCAATTAATATTCCGAATTTAAAGAAAATTTTTTCACTCAAGAGGCCCCAGGTCTCCAACTCAAAAAATTAAGTTGAAATTAATTCAAGACACACACATCCTTTAAATCACCATATCCCCCTTCTCACAAATTCTACAGAAGGTAATTAATTATTTGTGCCTTGACGAGCAATGTCTTTTACTTTCATGAGTACTAAGAAAACGCTGCAGAGAAGACAAGCAAAACCTTATTAATTTGCTGTGGTTGGTTGGTTGGTTGTTTTGGGGAAGGAGACCAGACAGCGAGGTCATCAGTCTCATCGGATTAGGGAAGGACGAGGAAGGAAGTCCGCCATGCCCTCTGAAAGGAACCATCCCGGCATTTGCCTGGAGCGATTTAGGGAAATCACGGAAAAACTAAATCAGGATGGCCGGACGCGGTATTGAACCGGCGTCCTCCCGAATGCGAGTCCAGTGTCTAACCAATGCGCCACCTCGCTCGGTTATTATTAATTCGCTATCTGAAGATTAGTTCCGTTCCGCGGACAGTTTAGACCCGCACTGTCATCTTAGAGCTGGAACTGTTAGAGTGGGAGTTTTGCTGTCGCTCTAATATGAATTGCCCATTGTGCACAGCAAATTATGCTCCAGCCTTCCTTCGTGTTTAACATACCAGTTAAACAGGGAACCGGTGGCTCATAGCAACGATCAACGCACGCCACTGGCAAACAGAATTAACGACAGCTATCCGGAAATGTAAACTGCATTTCTTACATTGGTTGGCTTCCAACAATTAAACCTACGAATGATTGTTTAGGTAAAAGATGATATATATTTCGATGCTTAGGTTAGTAGTCCAAAAGGAAGTCAATAGTTGCTTTTACTGAAAATGAAATATACCTGAACATTTCTCTGTTCCTAACGATTATTACAGGCATTTTTGGCGTTCTTCTCTAACGATGAGAAAGGTAATATATTTTGTTCTTCATACATGACGAAAGCCTTCTGGACATACAAGGCGAATAAAAAGTGCGAATACGCTATTAAAAATTATCGACAGTTTTCTAATACCTGACAATAGTGTTTAAAGTTGATGAAAAACGGAAACGAAATTTGAATGTATTATTTGTAAGTCTTTGTCTGTAGATCCAATTCGGAGTATTTTCGACATGTGGTCCCTGCCCTGTTCTGACTTAATCATATGGTGTATGTCCGCGCCGTCTGGGTTTTAATTTCCCATTATATCGAAATACTGATGGCAGAGTTATTTAGTTTCATCATCTAACAAATTTAACATCCATAAATACGATATACGTGGAAAATACCCTTCAAAATGAAAACCACCAAATTTCTCCCGAATATACGCTGGGTATCGGTAGAAGGTATCTGTGATTGTAGTGGGAGTGATGATGTCGCATTCGAAACGTGTGTGCAACAAAATTCGCAAAACTTTTTTTCATCATCACGAAAACACCACAATCAAGCATGGAGCCCAAAATCACAATTTCATTAGAACAATTTATAATAACACCTATGAATACAATTACTTAAAATATAAAAATAGCACCACATATAAAGGGGAGTCACCTAACGTTACCGCTGGATATACTTCGTAAACCACATCAAATACTGACGAACCGATTCCACAGACCGAACGTGAGGAGAGGGGCTAGTGTAACTGTGTAATTCAAACCATACAAAAATGCACGGAAGTGTGTTATTTAACACAAACCTACGTTTTTTTTAATTGAACCCCGTTAGTTTTGTTAGCACATCTGAACGTATAAACAAATACGTAATCAGTGCCGTTTGTTGCACTGTAAAATGTTAATTACATCCGGAGATATTGTGACCTAAAGTTGACGCTCGAAACCTCCGACGTTCAGTTGCGTGTTGTAACAAACACGGGCGACGGTCGGTGAGCAGCATCTGCAGGGACATGTTTACGATGACGAGCGTGTTTACGAGTGTGGCTGTAGTGCACTGTTGTGGTTTGGTCTAGCTGTCGCAGTGCCCGCATGTAGCGCTTGCTGCTATCGTTATTCTGCATTCGTCTCCGCACGCAGACCAACTGTAGTACACCGTGTTACCAGACGTCTGTGATAGTGTAGTGTTGTAGGAACTGTGACCATGGTGTATTCGAACTCTGAAAAGGCTGAGTGTCGACGAAATGCAGCTGAAGCCTGCAGGGTGTATGCAGAACGGTATCCGGACAGAGAGCATCCAACGCGCCGCATATTGCAAAACATCTACCGCCAACTGTATGCAACAGGTATGGTCGTAGCACGCAAACGGTTCCGTAACAGGCCCGTCACAGGAGAAGCGGGTGCAGTTGGTATGTTAGCTGCTGTTGCCATGAACCCACACATGAGTACACGGGACATTGCGAGAGCCGGTGGACTGAGTCAAAGTAGTGTCATGCGCATACTGCATCGTCACCGCTTTCACCCGTTTCATGTGTCGCTACATCAGCAATTACATGGTGATGACTTTAATCATCGAGTGCAATTCTGTCAATGGGCATTACCAGAGAATGCGTTGCAGTTCTACCTGTTTACCGATGAAGCGGGTTTCACAAACCACGGGGCAGTGAATCTACGGAACATGCATTACTGGTCCGTGGACAATCCTCGCTGGCTCAGACAAGTAGAGCGACAGCGACCGTGGACTGTAAATGTATGGTGCGGAATGATTGGTGACCACCTCATTGGTCCTCACTTCATTGCAGGGGCACAAACAGCTGCAACATACATCGCGTTTCTACAGAATGATCTGCCAACGTTGCTCGAAAATGTCCCACTGGAAACGCGTCGACGTATGTGGTATCAGAATGATGGTGCACCTGCACATTCCGCAATTAACACTAGGCTGACCCTTGACAGGATGTTCGACGGGCGTTTCATGGGACGTGGAGGACGCATAAATTTGCCAGCCCGTTCTCCTGATCTTACACCTCTGGACTTCTTTCTGTGGGGTACGTTAAAGGAGAATGTGTACCGTGATGTGCCTACAACCCCAGAGGATATGAAACAACGTATTGTGGCAGAGTGCGGCGACATTACACCAGATGTACTGCGGCGTGTACGACATTCATTACGCCAGAGATTGCAATTGTGTGCAGCAAATGATGGCCACCACATTGAACATCTATTGGCCTGACATGTCGGGACACACACTATTGCACTCCGTAATTGAAAACGGAAACCACGTGAGTACGTGTACCTCACCCCTCATGGTAATGTGCATGTGCTTCAGTGAAAAAGACCAATAAAAAGGTGTTAGCGTGTGGACGTAATGTGCTGTTCCAGTCTCTTCTGTACCTAAGGTCCATCACCGTTCCCTTTGGATCCCTACGTAATTCGGTGCTCTCCGATACACACGATCGAACAGCGGAGGAGTGGTACTCAGGCGTCAACTTTAGGTTACAATATCTCCGGATGTAATTAACATTTTACAATGCAACAAACGGCACTGATTACGTATTTGTTTGTATGTTCAGATGTGCTAACAAAACTATAACGGGGTTCCATTTAAAAAAAACGTAGGTTTGAGTTAAAAAACATACTTCCGTGCATTTTTTTATGGTTTGTATTAACCAATTACACTAGCCCCTCTCCTCACGTTCGGTCTGTGGAATCGATTCGTCAGTATTTGATGTGGTTTACGAAATATATCCAGCGGTAATGTTATGTGACTCACCCTGTATATTGGCATACAGAATAATAATCTTTCGCTAAGAAAGATAAACTGCAAGAACAGAATAAATGGAAATAGCCTATCATCCACGTTTCAGTAATAACATCAACAGTAAGAAAAATTCTCATACAGTTTGAATTTCAGGCTAGCAGCTATAGCAAATGAGTTTCGGATCGGCCCAATAAGTGTGATACTACACTAGTTTGAATGAGGGGTCCAGTAAAATATATAATAATGAAATGAATCCCAAAAAGACGATAAACATTCTTTCTTTCTTAAAAAAAAGAAAAAGAGGAAGAGGAAAAATGAAAAAGTGAAGATAAATAACTCACAGCCAGTAATAGGCCACACAAGATAAGGTCTCTTATGTCAACTAATAACGAATTTGTAGTAAATACATTCACTTTATTTCATCAGACAACGGCATCTGTAGCCCAGTGCAGCTTGGCACGGTACAGTTTCTAGTGATCCGAATGTCCCATATAATTCGAATAGAAGAGTTACGACCACAGTTCGAAATCATACCTTGTGTCCCACTTCATGCCGGGTCTGCACATACAGGAAATGGTACCCATGCGGTGGAGGTGGTCTGATGTCAGCTTGTTGACAACTACAAAGAAACTAAGAGAGTCCCAGAAGGCAGCACCCCAAAGCAGCCACGGAGCGCCCACTCCGCTGTTGTTGGCCGAGGTCACCACTACCTTGGCAACGCGTAGTGACAGCGCTGAAGTGTTTGGGTGCGTAAGCAAACCAGCTCCGTACCGTGATGGAACTGAACCGTCACATTATCAATCAACTGGTAGTATCCAGAGTGATAATTCCTTTCTATATGACAAAAACACAGCCCTTTCTTTGCTGTTTTTTTTTTTCAGAGACAGCGATACATCTAAGATCGTTAATGTACACAAGTGTCATTACGACCATTAGGAATAAGTAGCATGGCAATAAGAAACTTCTTTAAATTTTCAATCAAATTTTCCGGCAAAGTAGGCTGTGAAACTCCTAACAATCGCTCCGTATAATTAAGACTCAGATCAACTAAAGCCTATGGCATAGGAGAGTTCCAGACACAAGCTGCTCATATGGCCTAGAATCTTGGTTTAGTGATATTCATTATAACCAAAACGCGTTACCTCCAGTGGAAAGGGCGTACATTGCTACTTGGACCCTTAACTTTTATTTTTATTTCAGTGACAATCGCTGTAGTTCCAATATTGTGCCAAAATATCTTAGAACATCGTTTATGTGCGTTTCTATGAACCTATCCAAAACTGTTCACCAAAGCGTTGTATAACTTACTTGCGGTTCTAGGCGCTCAGTCCGGAACCGCGCCACTGTTACGGTCGCAGGTTCGAATCCTGCCTCGTGCATGGATGTTTGTGATGTCCTTAGGTTAGTTAGGTTTAAGTAGTTCTAAGTTCTAGGGGACTGATGACCTTAGAAGTTAAGTCTCATAGTGCTCAGAGCCATTTGAACCATAACTTACTTGCCTTACAGCCTGCCTAACGCTCACAGGAGAAAGAGGAAAGTAATCGAGGCAAAAACAATCCTGTCCCTGGAAATCGGAGAAGCCGACTATCACAGCCAGTCCTCGTCCCTTCGTAAGATTGAAACTACTCGTCTCCTTCCGCAAACCTACTATACATTAATCCTAAATTTTCTCAGTCCATCGCAGTTCCAGGAAAGTTACGTTTTCGGTCTTTAACTTAATCTATGTCGCTTTTAGAGACTTATTTTTTTCCTTTGAATGACAGCCATTTCTATTCTGTCGTTTCCTACTGGTTATGGCTACTGGAAGGACCTCCTGTTTCTGTTATTTAGGTCGTGGGGTCAAAACGTTTCTAGTTATATCATGAAAATTGCTGTAACTTTTATGTCAGCTTAGAAGACTTTTCCTCCATTCGCGTCTTACTGAATACCATTTCGAATATAGGAGGACTACGTAAAACACAGGATGACTACAGTAATGAAGAGTAGCAGAAATGATATGAAGTATACAATGAAAATAAAAATTTGTAACCACCAAATAGTGAAAGTGTTGGCATTCTGCCCCCTTGAAAACGAAATAACACGTAATGTGCAAAGTAGAGCGGACTTAAAAACCAGCCTAGGGCATACAAAGAAGGAAATGCTGGGCAAAGGAAGAGTACTAGTGTCAAACATAGATTTTAATTTGAGAAAGAAATTCCCGAGAATGTACATTTGGATACAGCATTGTACGGAAGAGAATAAGGGTTTGTGGGAAAACCGGAGTAAAATCGAAGGGTTGACAGCTTTGCTGTACAAATTGGAGGTGGACTAATGAGAATGGAGGAGGTTTTCCTCAGAATCGGTGAGAACAGGAACATGTGGTAATCATTGAGTAGAAGAAGAGACAGAATAAAATAACATACATCAAGACTTCAGCGAATACCTTCCATGGCACTACTGGGAGCTGTAGACCGTAAAAATCTTAGGAAAGCTAGAAATTGTAATACATCGATGCAAATAACTGAATATGTCAGGTGCTAGTGCTACCTGGACAAGAAACAGTTTACATAGAAGAGAAATCTAGTCAATAGACTGATGACATGAAAGGGGAACGTCTTGGACAGAAGTGAGTTTGTCCAGTCGTCCGATATTAAGGAGAAAAGTGTATACGAGCTATTGTTTGACGGACTTCAATACAACTGATAATTTAGTTGAAACGAAATCCACAGCCACAAGTTTTCTGAGTGGCAGTTTGCCACAACGGAGTTGGTATCTCAGATTTTGGACTCGAATTTTTTAAAGAACTTAAGTATAACTGCTTGTGACATATTACATACAAATATTTAAGTTAAACCAGGTAACATTGTTTCGTCTAAAATTCGTTCATGTCATTATTTCAACAATGAAAAACTAAATTTTGACTGTAACCCAACTATAACTGTTTTTTGGCTACACTATACAGAGTGGTCCACTGATCGTAACCGAGCCAAATATCTCACGAAATAAGCGTCAAACTAAAAAACTACAAAGAACGAAACTTGTCTAGCTTGAAGGGGGAAACCAGATGGCGCTATGGTTGGCCCGTTAGATGGCGCTGCTATAGGTCAAACGGATATCAACTGCGTTTTTTAAAATAGGAACCCCCATTTTATTACATATTCGTGTAGTACGTAAAGAAATATGAATGTTTTAGTTGGACCACTTTTTTCGCTTTGTGATAGATGGCGCTGTAATAGTCACAAACATATGGCTCACAATTTTAGACGAACAGTTGGTAACAGGTAGGTTTTTTAAATTAAAATACAGAACGTAGGTACGTTTGAACATTTTATTTCGGTTATTCCAATGCGAGACATGTACCTTTGTGAACTTATCATTTCGGAGAATGCATGCTGTTACAGTGGGATTACCTGTAAATACCACATTAATGTACTAAATGCTCAAAATGATGTACGTCAACCTCAGTGCATTTGTCAATACGTGTAACGACATTCCTCTCAACAGCGAGCAGTTCGCCTTCCGTAATGTTCGCACATGCATTGACGCATGTTGTCAGGCGCTGTCGGTGTAGCACAATAGCAAAGATCCTTCATCTTTCCCCACAGAAAAAAATCCGGGGACGTCAGATCCGGTGAACGTGCGGGCCATGCATGGTATGGTGCCTCGAAGACCAATCCACCAGTTATTAAATATGCTACTCAATACAGCTTCAACCGCACGCGAGCTGTAAGCCGGACATCCATCATGGTGGACGTACATCGCCATTCTGTCATGCAGTGAAACATCTTGTAGTAACATCGGCAGAACATTACGTAGGAAATCAGCATACATTGCACCATTTATATTGCCATCGATAAAATGGGGCTTATTATCCTTCCCCCATAATGCCGTACCATACATTAATCCTCCAAGGACGCTGATGTTCCACTTGTCGCAGCCATCGTGGATTTTCCGTTGCCCAGTAGTGCATATTATGCCGGTTTACGTTACCGCTGTTGGTGAATGACGCTTCGTCGCTAAATAGAACGCGTGCAAAAAATCTGTCATCGTCGCGTAATTCTCTTGTGCCCGGTGGCAGAACTGTACACGACGTTCAAAGTCGTCGCCATGCACTTCCTGGTGCATAGAAATATGGTATAGGTGCAATCGATGTTGATGTAGCATTCTCAAAACCGACGTTTTTGAGATTACCGACTCTCGCGCAGTTTGTCTGCTACTGGTGTGCGGATTAGCCGCGACAGCAGCTAAAACACCTACTTTGGCATCATCATTTGTTGCAGGTCGTGGTTGACGTTTCACCTGTGGCTGAACACTTCCTGTTCCCTTAAATAACGTAACTATCCGGCGAACGGTCCGGACACTTGGATGATGTCGTCCAGGATACAAAGCAGCATACACAGCACACGCCCGTTGGGCATTTTGATCACAATAGCCATACATCAACACGATATCGACCTTTTCCGCAATTGGTAAACGGTCCATTTTCACATGGGTAATGTATCACGAAGCAAATACCGTCCGCACGTACTTATACGTTTGTGACTATTACAGCGCCATCTATCACAAAGCGGAAAAAGTGGTCCAACTAAAACATTCATATTTCTTTACGTACTACACGAGTGTGTAATAAAAAATGAGGGTTCCTATTTAAAAAAACGCAGTTGATATCCGTTTGACCTATGGCAGTGCCGTCTAGCGGGCCAACCATAGCGCCATCTAGTTTGCCCCTTCAAGTTAGACGAGTTTCGTTCTTTGTAGTTTTTTCGTTTGATGTTTATTTCGTGAGATATTTGGCCCGGTCACTATCAATGGACCAACCTGTATTGTTGAAAATGCCTACACACCCGAAACTGTACAATAATGAAGAATATAATCTAAAAGGATATTTTAATCCAAGTTACTGCAACATGCATGTCATATAATCGATACAGCTACACTAGCGTTCTATGTGTGTCCTTACTTTTGATCTCGCCGAACACTACCCAGCTCTGCGTGCGACACTCACAGCGGCAGCGCCTGCAGAGGGCGTGCGAGGCAGGAGGCTGGGGGTGTGCATTTTGCAGGTAGGCCGCCGCGCCGCTGCCTTTTTAATAAGTGAACACCCCCCCAGGACTCATTCATTGGAGCGGCGGTAATCGCTGCCCAGAGACACGCCATCCGCAAGGTATAGCACGTCATGTAGGCCTCCACTGCGGCGTTGAGCTTCCTCTCTACGTTTGTTTTGTATAGGACAATAATTAAATTAAATTCCCATTGACTGTAAACTCGGTATACCATTACCATTCACATATAGGGTGTGGGTCAGGTTTTTTTTATTTTTCTTTTTTTTTATGGAACAGTATACCGTTTATAACTGGATTCAGATAGCTCTTGAGAAGACAATTAAAGTTTCTTAATGTTGGCGTCGGAACCTGTCGTAAAAAATCGATAAATGTATTAGAGCAGTGTGGTAGGTAACTGCATTTGTGGTACGAATACTGGCAAGCAGACGTGTCGGACAAGGCTGCATAGTTTTATACCGGTAAAATCGGCCCTCGCTACGAGAATAATGCTTTATTTCCCCTTGAACCAACTTAAGAACTATATGCAGGTTAAGCTATGAATTTTGTATATGGGAATATGACGTAGGCTAGAATCTAGCGTATCGCAAACGGCTTAGGAAAACTGCTTCACGTTTTATGTGAGCAGAAACAGAGAAACGCACTGTTCATTCTTCAAAAATGAAGAGGTTCTACATACTTCAAAAAACAATTACTGTATTAAATATTGAAATATGTAAATGACAGAGCTAGATTGGACCAGTCTTTTTCTGTACATGGCTGTGACATCGTAGAGGTAAAATAGAAGCTGTCGGTCAATTTTGCCTACCTACACTGCCCTGACTTGTATCATATGGGTTACATTCGTTGAACTGAACACTACATTAAAATACTTTGGAGACTACTTGCGCACCGCAAAACAAATATTCTTCTGAATGAAACATCGTGTCATGCTGAACATATGCGCTTAATGAGAGTGGTACCAGATACGAGCAATACGCGCTGTCGATTTATTTGACATTGCAGTGCAATTTCGTACACACATAAATGACATAATTTACTAACAATGATTTGGTACTCATCCAAAGCATATAACATAAATCTTGTCTTCCACAAATATAACGTTTTTCCTTTACTTAAGTACTTGTTCAAACTGTTGACCATGGACTGAAAGGCACACTTGCAATCGCTGTTCGAAAGAGCGATGAACAGATCAAATTATGGTGGAACATATGGTAGAGCATGCACTGGCAGTTCGACCACACATATCGCCTGGCGTAGTACGTCATTGACTGTATTTTTCTGTGCTCCCAAAGAAAGAAAGCAAAAGGAATCAAATCGGGTAACGTCGTAGGCCGTTTAACAGCAGAAATCGTCGTATCCAACGTTCAGGAAAGCTCTCATTCAGAGTTTCCATTGTAACACGCGACGAGTGAGCTGGACAACCTTTGTGTTGCAGCCGCAGGCACTGTCGAATACTTCTAGAATATCTTCTAGAGCAACCGGCATAATGTTCGTCAGAAAGTGTGCTTACGAATGCCCATTTAGACCACCTGAGATGAAGTGAGGTCCGACAGTGTAATTTCTTATGATACCACACTATACGTTTACGCTACACGGCCGTTGATGCTGCACCTGATGAAGTCACTGTGGATTTTCGTCTAGCCAGTTGCGCACGTTACGCAGATTCACACTAGCACGGTTAGTAAACGTTGCTTGATGGGTAGAGAGCAAACGTCGAATAAATGTAGGGTCGTCTCTCACTCACTGTAGGACAAACCGACAAAAATCTGTACAGCGTTCGAAATCACGGTCGTCTGCCTGACGTGGTGATAGATGATACGGATGGAAAACATGTCGATGCAGGATGCGAGTGACACTCATCTGTCTGATTCCACATTCCTTGGCAATATGTCTCGTATCTCTATGCGCATTCATTAGCGTCATAATCACAACAGCTTCTTAGTGTTTTCTGTTAGTGTTTTCTTGTCGTCTTTTGATGTTGAAGCAGCATGTTTGCACTAGCGTTTTAATAATGGCCTGGCGATCCGCATAGCCCTATACCGCTGTACTGCTTTGATGACATTTCTGTTACATTCACCGTATGAAAGTAATGTATCCAACTTCTCCTCATTGGTGTACATACCTGCACCCAACAAATGTTGAAGCAGAAATTAACAGCCTGCAGTGTAGAGAAGTAAACAGGCAAATGTTCAAAAAATGGCTCTGGGCACTATGGGACTTAACTTCTGAGGTCATCAGTCCCCTAGAACTTAGAAATACTTAAACCTAAGTATCCGAAGGTCATCACACACATCCATGCCCAAGGCAGGATTCGAACCAGCGACCGAAGCGGTCACGAGGTTCCAGACTGTAGCGCCTAGAACCGCTTGGCCACCCCGACCGGCTAGGCAAATGTGTTGACATTCTGATACAGCGTAGCACGAGAGCTCTGCTTGGAGGTATTTGCACCGCTTAAATCGTAGAACAAATTGAAATTTGTGGTAAGGTCTTATGGGACGAAATAGCCGAGGTCATCGGTCCGTAAGCTTACACAGTACTTTATCTAAGTTAAACTAACTTACTCTAAGGACGACACACACACATCCATGCCCGAGGGAGGGCTCGAACTTCCGACGGGTGGAGCCAATTGTAGGACATTACCCGACTTTTTTGCGCCAGGTTTCGACGTCGACATTAACAGACGCTACATCATTCTACTTGTCTTCTCAAGAGCTATCGACTGCAGTAACAAAATGTAGACGGTTCCATTTAAAAAACGTACTTGGACTGAAAACACTAACCAACCAAGAAAAATACGGCCCCTCGACGCTCTAGAATTTGACGAAAACCGCGTTTCCATAAGTGTAACAGTTCACGAAATGAAATGAATTTTACGTCTAACTCAACTTGTATATGTAGGGCGAATCACCTAAAACTTTTATCGCAAATATTGTGGAAATGGAAAGAGTTATTGATGTGCGACTTTCACTGAATAGATTGGTAGTCAGAGGTTCTTATTGTTAGCCAATAAACGTACTGTAATAATACTTAGAAAGTTTTTTTTTGCAAACATACACTTTTCTAAATGGAACAATACCTACTGACATCAAAAAACTAAAAGCAGGGTAAATTAGAACGTCAGTGGTGTACGTTGCAGGAGTCTAGTGCGAGTCGTTTACGAGACGTCGTATATTGAAAACTTTCCGCAACGACATTTGTCTGTGCCATTCAACCTGTGGAGCTGTTAGGTACGATGTCGTTACGTTTGTTTACAGTGTGCTTGTGTGTTCCTTGAGTGCATTGTGACTGCTTAGCGATTTAATGTGTGACAGCGAAAGCAGTAGGTCGTGAGTGGACGATGGGATTAACCAATGCAGAAAAAGCTGACATGCTCATGGTGTGTGGAGAGTGAAGGAAGAATGCAGTTCGTTTTTGCACTTTGTGTGCGACGAGATACAATAGCAGTTAACTACCTCTACAGGTATGTACCAGCCACTTCAGTTACATGTAAGAGGTATTCTAACACCTTGACAACGTAAGAGAAGGAAACAAGTAACAACAGAACAAGGGAACATTAATGTTATTGCTGCTGTTGAAGTTTATCCACACCACAGCTCCCGCACAATCGCACGAGGAAGTGGCATGAGTGTCTTACACATTCTCCTTCGACGTAGGTTCCTTCCGTACCACATCTCTCTCCATCAAGGGCTGCATGGAAACGATTCTGAAAACTGCGTTAACTCCTGTACACGGGCAGTAAGACAGGATATTCCAGATGTGTCATGTATCTTGTTTAGTAATGAAGCCACATTTACCCATCATGGCCAAGTAAACCACCAAAACATGCAGTGTTTGTCTGTTCACGATCACATTACCTTCGGCAGGTGGAACATAAGCGTCCACGGAGTATAAACGTGTGGTGTGGGATAGTAAAACATCAGCTCAAAGGCTCGTTTTTCATAGACGGAACAATCAACGCGCACAACTAGCGCAGCCTCTATCTTTCGCGGATGGTATAAGACGCACTGACTACTACAATATGTCTTCACGAATTGTTAACGGCCGGCCGCGGTGGCCGAGCGGTTATAGGCGCTTCAATCCGCAACCGCGCGACTGCTACGGTCACACGTTCGAATCCTGGCACGAGCATGGATGTGTGTGATATCCTTAGGTTAGTTAGGTTTAAGTAATTATAAGTCCTAGGGTACTGATGACCTCATATGTTAAGTCCCATAGTGCTCAGAGCCATTTGCACCAATTGTTTACGAATAGTTGGACTGGACGCAGAGGACATATATCTTGGCGCCTTTTCCCCCTGATTTGTCGCCTGAAGACTTTTTTCCGTGAGGAAACCTGAAAGAAGCTGTTTAAAACGGCATATCAACTGGATGATATTCAACGACGTATAACTATAGACTGCCAGGAAACGTCCGCTGAATTGCCAGCAGTCGTTCCATATTTGTCAGCAAGTGTGAGCTCCCGCTGCTGGTGGTCATTTCGAGCACAACTTGTGATGGTCAGATGTCTCTTTACAGGTCAGAGTACACATAAGTATTGCATTCTCTTGTGTTGTTCTGGAGTGTGTGCTGCGTAGGTATTATACAAGTGTTGGTATGGGAACATTTCAAAATATGATATCTCTTAAACGACTCGCATTAGAATCCAGCAACAAACGCGACTGATATTCTAATTTACCCTGCTTTTAGGCGTTAGTATCAATAGGAATTCTTCCACTTACAAAATAATATACACTTTCTAAGTATTATTACAATCTGTCGTTTGGCTAACATTATGAGCCTCTGAGTACCAATTCATTCTGTGAAAACTGCACATCCATAGCACTTTCCATTTCTGCCATGTCTGCAGTGCACATGTGCGCTTTACTCCAAACAGTGCGAGGAGCTGCAAGCGCCGGCTGTTGTGGCCCAGCGGTTCTAGGCGCTTCAGTCATGAATCACGCCGCTGCTACGGTCGCAGGTTCGCATCCTGCCTCGGGCATGGAAATGTGTGATGTCCTTAGGTTAGTTAGGTTTAAGTAGTTCTAAGTCTTGGGGACTGATGACCTCAGATGCCCATAGTGCTTAGAGCCATTTGAACTATGTCTGGTCCCGTTTCACTGCAAGCTCGTCGCATTCTCCATCGACCTAGGAGGTTACATCCATATCACATCTCTCTCCATCAAGGGCTGCATGGAATCGATTGTGAGAACTGCGTTAACTCCTGTAGATAGGCAGTAATACAGGATATTCAAGATGTGTCATGTATCTTGTTTAGCGATGAAGCTCCATTTACCCATCATGGCCAGGCAAACCGCAGAAACATTCAGTGTATATTACAAAGTGTATATTACAAAGTTAATAAAGTCCACCATAGGTGTTGTTGCATGTGCATTTATTACAGCACACTCTGTTTCGTACTGCAGTTCAACAAGACACAGATGTAAGAATGAAATCTAGTAAAATGTGTATATCATGTCTGATATGTTCCTCACTTCGAAAATTCACCAGCAGTCTTCGTAACTGGTATTATGACTGGTAGCGTATGTCAAAAAGTTCCAAATCGCCACGCGATAAGCTAAGGTGCACATGCAGTAACGCGATGAGCACACTTATTCACATCGCTGGCCGTTTTCACAGGCACAGTCGGAGACACATGCATGAAACGTAGCAAAGTACTACGCCATGCTGGTCTTGCCTGGCAGGGCCGCTCAACCAAAGAAAAGCACACGTAAACGTCCGACTTGATATCTGTCGATTGCGATACATCGTCTACAGGACATCACAGACGTTTCAGACAAAGCTAATGACTTTAAGTGTATTCTAATAGATACAGGAACGTCTCCATGTGAGCCGTTCCATTGATCTTAGAAGGCAACCTTCGGGTTTGCTACTATACCTAATGACACAAATGTTCGGTATGACTATGCATGGAGAGAAAGAGAGAAAAATTGGACGACAGTGCGTGATATTGAATGTTTTTTTCATTATAAAATTGATAACTATGTACTCTGAGTAGCTTTTCTGTCCCCACTGTTGTCTGCTAGTATAAATGTGTGCTTTGTCTACGGCTGGTACTTTAGGTTTCCTTTGTTGCCTTCAGGTTTCCTTGATTGTTAAGGGCAGTTTAGTCAAACTTTGTGTAGAGCTTTGAACGCGGCTACGTTGGTTCAGAGAGGCATTAGTGGCACTGGACAGTATCTGTTGTGAGGTTGGTACAGATAAAAAACTATTACGGCCTGTGAGCGCTCCCAAGTGGCTGTGTAGACCCCGGCGACGAGGTAGGTTTGGGTTACTCTTCCCTAGGACACCGGTGAGTAAGGTTGCTCTGAGTAGAATCGCTAGTTGCTAATCTGAAATGTGTTGTTGTTGTTGTGGTCACAACAACAACAACACATGTGTAAGAGTTACCTTTGTTTGAGTTTCCGGTAGTTACTCTGGTGTGTGACACTGATAATCATGCTGCACCAATTATTTCAGTCAGCGAATGCTATTAATTTCATTACTATTCAGTTTATCGCTGATATGTTTTGTGCAACCGCAGATTGACGTGGATGAGCGATATCGCCACGTGATGTACAGTTTCAGTTAGTTTCGTGTATTATGTACGAATGTGTCGTGTGCTTTGTGGAATGCTTGCGTTAATTTTTATTTAATTCACAATCCAATTTATGTTTCATTCACACGGACTTAGTAGCCTGTACTCTGCTGCACCACGTGCATCTCTATGAAAACCATGAGGCTCCGTTTCAGCTTGACAGTCTCAGTTTCATAGAAGAGTAGATGTGTTCAAGTTTCGTAAATTCATTTACAAAATTTCTGAGCTGTATGGAATTTCAGGAGTGGGCTTATTTCTGTGATGATCGTTAAAGCCAGTCGCGCTCTGACCCAGTCAGCTTACATTTGGAATAAGCAAGCTTACTTCTAAATTCTGCCTTTAGTTGTGTGAGTTATCAGTGTGAGCGTGACTTACGTGATCGTGATAAATCGTAACCAATAATTTGGTAGATTTACCCCATACGTATCGTTCCAATTGTTGCATTGTATAACGTACCATGTGTCGAGATTCACTCAACAGCATGCCAAGTAACTGGATTTAAGTTAACAACTGGGTGCGTGCGCTACTTTTAATGAGGAAATAAATTTAAATTATTGCTAAATTCGTTGCTCTTACGTCTCACAGCACCATTCCGCTCCGTGGTGAGGATTCTCAAAATCAGTCACTTCGGACCTCCCCTTAAATATGTTTCAATGAAATTTACCATGATTGTTGTATATCTAACATATGGATTGGCATTTTATTACATCATCCAATGATCTGTGAGGTGACGTCTTTTTATCGGTGTGATTACCTAATATTAAAAAAATTTGGTCCATTAATCATAAATTTGTGTTTGTTACTTGATGGAGGCAAGTGAACTTAGGCTTTGCTTGCCTAGTCATCCTTGGGATTTAGGATGTTAGAAAAGAGATTTCACGAAGTTGATCCTCGCACTAGCAAAAGGCGACAGTTATCTTTCAATAAAAGTAGATGTAAACTCTGCCTACAACTAAAATGCAAAATTATTTATTACTGCACTTACGCCATGAATGTTGAAAGGAACGAACTACATAGATGTCAATGAAGTGTAAAAGACATCTCACAGTTATTCTAACAGAATCTGCATTGTAACAAAAGTGAAACAGAATTGTTATTCACAGCACAAGAGGAACGATGACCAATGTTTACAAATAATCGTATTGTCATTAAACACGTAAAACAATAAATAACAGTGATTATACAAACGATGGTGTCAGATAGATATAAAAAACGGAGATAACTAAAAGGCGTGTCTCCATTACATATGTGCAACGTTTTAATAACCCAATTATACATGTTAAGTCCTCATGTTAATAATAAATGGAAAGAGTCCCATGCTTCCTGACAGAGGGGCAACGATGCGGGAGACCCGCACCGCTGTAGTAGGCTAGGTTCTAGTGGACGTGGTTTGCCGCCTCAGGGCAGGTGAAAATCCCTGACCACGCAGGGAATCGAATCCGGGACCCCGTGCTCTGGATGCGAGAACGCTACCGTCAGACCACGAGCGGCGGACTTAATAATAAAAGTATATCAAAGTCAGCCGTGTATAATATAAATGAAATAATAATTATGATCACAAAGTATGATTGTGACTGACAAATAAAAAATTAATACATCGTATTGTAACTACATGTGTATAATAGTTGAATTAATAAACTTGACAGGTTTAGTCGCCTGTTTTAAATAAGAATAAAATCGAGCTATGTTAGAATTTCTGGATGTTTAAATCAAGGACGTTAAATAATCATAATTAGGTAAACTTTACTTCAAATAGTGCCAGAAACTGCAAGCGTAATTACGACTCTAATAAAACCAGCGGGGGACCAGAATACTACGGTAATACGAATGGACGTGAATGGGTTTGATTGTACCTCATTAACTTACCTGTTGATTACAAAGAAAAATAACTACAAACATCATATCACCGATACTTGCTAATAAAAGAAGGTAAAATTTCCCAAATTCAATTTGGCTATAATTAAAAAACAAAAGCGAATCTGCTAAATATGTAAAAGTGCAGTAATAAGACTGCTACGTGGATTAAAATGTATGAAATATACAAAACATAAAGGTTTGTGTATATATTACATAACCAGAGGCCACGTGCCTAAATACCGAAAACCCCCCTGTACATTAAAAGTAGCATTTTTGCATTTCATCAGACACCAACAAAAGCTCTATTTTCCATTTTTGGAAAACATTTTACTGCAGGCCATTGACACAGGAACAAACTTTTTGTCCATTTAAGAGGGAATCAACAGATAAATTTCAGACAAAAGTGCGCTACGTCTGTATGCTGTTCAGGAACTGCAAAAATAGGTCAGTGGAGTCATACAATTCGTTTCTGAAAGTCGGTGCTCAAGATGTCATAAGGAGGTTTACGACTGTGAGTTGATTGTAAAGCCACGGTAAGCCCACAAACTGTAGTGGATTCAGTTCCTCTCCTACGATTGCAGCAAAAAGATTGGGACAGAAAAGGTTATATTCCAAAATTGATTTACTTCAGGATACCTACGGTTACCACTGGTTGGGCAGTCCAAGCAATAATTTGTGATCAATACTCACCTGGTATTGTTCAAGTTCCAAATACTACTTTCTGAAGCCGCTTCAGCTCTGGATATATTTCAACATTTCCTTGAACAATTAACAGCAAATGTCCTTTCATGCAAACAATATTGCTGTCACGGGCCACGTCAGCTGAACATGTGAGAAATTTAGACCGTGCTTGATGTGGCTGTCTTAAACTATAACAAGGAATAGTGCTCCTTCTTCCACAAAGAAGATGAATATTTATGAAATGATGTAAATGTACGGAGTACTTATCCTGCTCATTCCCACGTACTTGCAATTAAATATTTGCTGGTGTCTCATAATATCAAGTACCTACGGGCCAACGTAACGTACTACATGTAGTTGATTGCAAACGCTGCGTGAATTTCTGCTTCGCTGGACCGGTAGCGCCAGGAAGGTGTTCCCTTTGTGTTGTCCCAAGGCCGTCAAGACTCGTTTCAGCGGTTAAAGGACGCAATGTTAGTTCTTCATTGTCTGATTCATTTTATCCATTTACACATGTCTTAACTGTGGATTCATCATCATATGGAGTTGAAGATTTGCTTTCCCACAGGACTGGTTAATTTGATTTTACCCCAAAAATCAGAACAAAACCAGCAGTGCAATTATAGTCAACCTGATAAAAAAGGGGCCACCATTGTCTGTGATCTTACCAAGTTCCACCATTATTTGTACAGTTGAAAGTTCTGTCAGCCTACAGATGATCGGACTCCAATGGCTTTGATCTGTCCTTCCAAATATGTCCCACCGTTGACATCTCAAACATTTTACGCGTTTGTCTGTTTTATTGTCTAATTATCAACATATGTTGTTGTGCAGGCCCACTGCACAGCTTTAACACTAGGACCGCCGAGTGGTCAATTTGACCACTTTTTATATTTTAACATGTTATTATTCGGTCAATTTTTAATCTATGCTGTTGTGAGTTAATGACTTTTCCTAAATGTTTATGTAGATCGTATAAATAGTCCAATATTTATTTTATCTTCATTAGCTTTCTTTGAATCACCACTTATACTTAAAACCGCCGAGTGGTCACTTTGACCACATTCCATATATATTTGAAAACAGATTATTTAAATATTGTTGTGCGTCACTCCCCAGATTTATTCTTAGCACTCGTCAAGAATGTACCAAATACGTTGGTTACTGAAGTTTATTTGCATTGTTTGAATTTAAAAGCTCAACAATGCAATATGTCATTTATTGTTTGCTATTGGGTTTCACATAAACAAAACTGATTACTTGAGTACTGGTCCCAGAGCAGTAGACATGGCTCAGATGTCAGAGCGATACAAACCACGGCCACGGCCATTTTGTATGAACCGGATGCTGAAAATGATCCTGAAGTTGTGGACCTTGTGGAAGATTCTGCAGATGAAGATTACCAACCTGTCGCTAATGTGGAGAGTGACAGCTCCGAGACTGAAGATGAAGGTAATTTACATACACTTATATTGTTATTATTATTATTATTATTATTATATTGTTACTGTATGAATAATGAACACTATTATAACAGAGCTGACACTTCTACTGCTACTTCTGTTACTGCTATTTTATTGTGTGGTATGTTATCTTTACAATGAGTTGTAGCTTTCTAATTGTCTCTTTCCTCACGCAGTTGCTGTACCAGGACCAAACAGTAATATAAACAATGCTAGAAAAGGACCTACCCTTGGTAAAAAAAAAAAAAAAAAACTGCACCTGTTGTAAGTGGACCAATACAGAATCGACGTAGAAGAGAAGAACGAAGTGAGGGTTCACTTCCAGAACCTGGCTCAAAACTCCTGGGGAAGGACTGGGTCACGGGGTGGACTGTAGCAGACTTCGGTGTTACTACTCCAGGGAGGATAGGTCAACAGAATATATTGAAAGAAACACGGGGACCTACTCCACACGCAAAGCGGCACGTCTCAAATTACAATGTTTCGAGTGCCTGGCGCCTTTTAGTTGATCAATCAATGTTGAAACACATAAAGAAATGCACAGGAGCAGAGGCACAACGGCTTCTTGGAAATGATTCCCGGAGTTTGCATTTAGAAGAATTAGATGCATTTGTTGCTTTATTATATGTTCGTGGTGCACTAGGTGCCAGATGTATTGAAGTAGATGAGTTGTGGTCGAAAAAGTGGGGAGCCCCATTTTTCACTGACACAATGATCAGAAACAAGTTTCGAGAAATTTTGAAATATCTGCGTTTTGATGAAAAAAATACACTGTCGGAACCTTTGAAAAGTAACAAATTTGCTCTTACATCAACTACTTGAAACCATTTTATAGAAAACTGTCAGCTGAATTACATACCTGGATCAAATGTCACTGTGGACGAACAACTTTTCCCCAGCAGAACCAGGTGACCGTATTTGCAATATATGTCGAATAAGCCTGATAAATTCGGAATCAAATTATGGCTTATAGCGGATGTAGAAGGAAAATATCTTTGTAATGGGTTCCCTCATGTAGGAAAGAAAGAACTGAGGGTACCTAATGGGAAACTTCCAGAACAAGTAGTAATTAAGTTGGTAGCTCCATATTGCAATAAGGGGGGAAATGTGATTACTGATTAATTTTTTAATACGGTCACACTTGGGGAGAGGGAAAAATGGAAAACTAGTCTTGTCGGCACTATCAACCGTGCAAGAAAATAAATTCCGAAGCCTATAAAAAAATGAAAACTCCTCTTTGTACGTCTGTTCTCTTGAAAAGGAAAGGTGGTACTCTGACTGTTTGCCAAGAGAAAAAGAACAAAAATGTTCTTCCGTATAGCACCATGCACACAGATGTTGAAATACAAAATAATTCGGAAAACCTTCCCGAAAAAGTGAGCTCCTACAATAGCACAAAATTTGCTGTAGGTGTCTTGGACCAGATGACGAGGAAATATTCTGTCCGCTCTGGTACTCGTCGATGGCCTGTACACGTATTTCACAATATCCTTGATTTAGCAGCCATCAACGCATGGATCATTTTCAAGCTAGTGACAGGGATAAAAATAAGTAGGAGGAATTTCATACTAAATCTAGCAGAAGAATTACTTAGAGCCTATATGGAAACCAGAAATCGGGAAAGGATGCCAAAGGATGGAAAATAAAGAAGAAAAGGACGATGGTGATGAAGGAAGAGAAGAAGCGGAAATTCCTGCGAAAGTAGACAACTATGCCAAACGAGGAAATGCAGAAACAAGGCAAATGAAGTATGCAGTAAATGCAAGAGATATGTTTGTGGGCCGTGTACATATAAAGTAATAAAGACAGTAGTTTGTAATGTTTGTAAGTAGGATTAGGTACTATACATGGTCATATTTTAAGATCGGTCTTTCTCATAACATATTCATGGGTAGTTACTTTCTCCAGTAAGATTAATTTCTACTAATTTTAAAACTACTGCAATACAGTTAGTATGGTTGCAGATATACACTCCTGGAAATTGAAATAAGAACACCGTGAATTCATTGTCCCAGGAAAAGGAAACTTTATTGACACATTCCTGGGGTCAGATACATCACATGATCACACTGACAGAACCACAGGCACATAGACACAGGCAACAGAGCATGCACAATGTCGGCACTAGTACAGTGTATATCCACCTTTCGCAGCAATGCAGGCTGCTATTCTCCCATGGAGACGATCGTAGAGATGCTGGATGTAGTCCTGTGGAACGGCTTGCCATGCCATTTCCACCTGGCGCCTCAGTTGGACCAGCGTTCGTGCTGGGCGTGCAGACCGCGTGAGACGACGCTTCATCCAGTCCCAAACATGCTCAATGGGGGACAGATCCGGAGATCTTGCTGGCCAGGGTAGTTGACTTACACCTTCTAGAGCACGTTGGGTGGCACGGGATACATGCGGACGTGCACTGTCCTGTTGGAACAGCAAGTTCCCTTGCCGGTCTAGGAATGGTAGAACGATGGGTTCGATGACGGTTTGGATGTACCGTGCACTATTCAGTGTCCCCTCGACGATCACCAGTGGCGTACGGCCAGTGTAGGAGATCGCTCCCCACACCATGATGCCGGGTGTTGGCCCTGTGTGCCTCGGTCGTATGCAGTCTTGATTGTGGCGCTCACCTGCACGGCGCCAAACACGCATACGACCATCATTGGCACCAAGGCAGAAGCGACTCTCATCGCTGAAGACGACACTTCTCCATTCGTCCCTCCATTCACGCCTGTCGCGACACCACTGGAGGCGGGCTGCACGATGTTGGGGCGTGAGCGGAAGACGGCCTAACGGTGTGCGGGACCGTAGCCCAGCTTCATGGAGACGGTTGCGAATGGTCCTCGCCGATACCCCAGGAGCAACAGTGTCCCTAATTTGCTGGGAAGTGGCGGTGCGGTCCCCTACGGCACTGCGTAGGATCCTACGGTCTTGGCGTGCATCCGTGCGTCGCTGCGGTCCGGTCCCAGTTCGACGGGCACGTGCACCTTCCGCCGACCACTGGCGACAACATCGATGTACTGTGGAGACCTCACGCCCCACGTGTTGAGCAATTCGGCGGTACGTCCACCCGGCCTCCCGCATGCCCACTATACGCCCTCGCTCAAAGTCCGTCAACTGCACATACGGTTCACGTCCACGCTGTCGCGGCATGCTACCAGTGTTAAAGACTGCGATGGAGCTCCGTATGCCACGGCATACTGGCTGACACTGACGGCGGCGGTGCACAAATGCTGCGCAGCTAGCGCCATTCGACGGCCAACACCGCGGTTCCTGGTGTGTCCGCTGTACCGTGCGTGTGATCATTGCTTGTACAGCCCTCTCGCAGTGTCCGGAGCAAGTATGGTGGGTCTGACACACCGGTGTCAATGTGTTCTTTAATATTAGTGATATTATGTTCCCATTGTTGTTGTAAAATACAATGATACTGCTATTAAACGTAATTAAAGTGACACATTGTTATCAAGGTCATTAATATTTACATTAAACAGCACAGTGTGTACTTACAAAGAAAGTGGTCACTTTGACCACATCGGCGGTTCTAGGTATAGTACTAGTTCCGGCGGTTCTAGTGTTAAAACACTGACTTGTTGTCTTGGTTACCGGTCAGTACCGAAACTGCATTTGATTTTTGTGAGGAATCCTATTATCAAACTGATAATCAAGATATTGAAATTCTTCCAAAATGTCCTTTCGACTTTCGGTGATCCACTGTTTGTAATTCCTCACGCTCTCTAGAGGGAAGTTTTGTCTTTGTTGCATCAAGGTCATTGGAGCGTAGTTTGCACAAAGGAACTCGCTCGATGTTATTTTATTTGGCAGGGGATGGACACCCAAATTCAGCAACAATGTCTCGTTTTCATGTTAGAAAGGAGTATCACTCCTCTTTGACGTAGCCCTTTTCCCAGTCCATCCGCACCATGGTAAAGTATACAAAGGGTTTCGTAAGTCCATTCCCGAACGCGCGGTAGTTGTTAGTGGTACTTAAGTACCAGAAATTTCCTTTAGTAGCCCCCATGATATCCACCATTACTGCTAGTACTGTATCGGCTTTCTCTTCTATTTTTTGTCCCTAAGGTCTTCCTGAGGTCCTTGTCTCAGACGAAGGACAACAATTTGACTCAAGCTATTTTTCACAGCATGCGCCATGTTATTACTTCGCGTTTCACACTCAGTCCTACGGTGAAGCTGTAGGATTCGTACTATCGTTCAAAAGTCAACTGGAGGGACACAGTTTTTCCCACAGACGAGAAAAATCCTGAAAGGTTTTTCTTCCCTCCTATCCTTCCTGGCAACTTGAAAGAAGCTGGTCGACGAATTATTAAACGCTCGTCGTCTGCATACCCTGTTACATATTCTGCGACCTCCCTAGAAACAGTTCGTTCCACCGTGTCCGACACAGTTTGAGCCACAGAACTAAGTTTTGGCAAGAAGCACCGTTGACAACGGGGAATAATCACACAAGTATTCGAGCGTTCATCATACGTCCTTCAACGTTCCTCTGCGTTGCAGGAGAACCAGTTGCAGCGCCCTTATGTCAGCACTTCTGCAGCAAAATTTTTGCCCACAGACCCAGCATGCTGCTGGGGTCCGCAAAAGCAGATATCTCAGCCTCCGTGGAGGAGCCTCCCCCACACAGTAGTCACGAGTTCCGACTGCTGTCTGCGTGACCACAGCGTCTTTGTCCTTGGGAAACGGGGTTGTACCCTGTTGCCCGTTTTT
The DNA here is from genome assembly GCF_023864345.2 of Schistocerca serialis cubense. Classification (NCBI taxonomy): domain Eukaryota; kingdom Metazoa; phylum Arthropoda; class Insecta; order Orthoptera; family Acrididae; genus Schistocerca; species Schistocerca serialis. The sequence continues at coordinate 618,668,617 of NC_064641.1, forward strand.
CGGTCGCTGACTGCGGTGGATACCATGGGGCGGACAGAGAGATGTCATGGGTCATCGTAATAAAATAAATTTGTGCTGTGACTTACGTCTAAAAACAGTGCCAAAATAAATATTTCAATTATGTAGTGTCTCACAACAGCTCCGCCATTGTATCAAAGATGCAAACAACTTATTTGGACCCTAAACTTGGTGTGGTGGCTGTTGTAAACAACAACGAGACAAAGCCCCACACCTGCAGAAGACGTCACTGGACATCGGTTCCTGGTTAACCATTGCTCCCTCTCCCTCCAAATACGCCAAGAGCCACACCAGCGGCGAACAATAAACACAAGGTACTATGGTAATTTACCTTACAATATTTTGTTTTTAAGTAACAATTTCCTTTGTGTACATACGCCTGAATATGAGCAGAACATGCTCGCAATGAGTTGCTATATGTCAAATTAAATATAAAGCAAATAAAAGTGACTGGTAGCAGAAAATACAGCTAAGTAATTGTTTGACAGCGGCAGAACTGTCTCCGTGGCACATCAAGGTTCATTGTTGTCTCACATTTCCACTAACAGTGCAAGGATTGATGCAGCATTGTTCCTCTTCAAATAGAAGCAACGTGTTACTATATGAGACTCCACTTTATCAGTGGGCTGTGTTTTATTTTGCGAGATCACCTTCTTTAGAGCAGACTATGGCTAATTTTTACACCATTTAAGTGGCAAATGAGCGATTTAGATGGGATCTGGGAGTATGGTTTTTTTCACAATCATTTGGTTTTTCTCTGGCTCTTCTTCTTGACTATAGGAAAGCTTTAAACTCCATGTTGATTGAAGGAAAATTTGCATTTGCATTCAACTAAGATTTTAAAACACGTTTTAATATCACATGAAACTGTACCATTAGAGTGAGTTACAAAACACAACAAAGCGTACTAAAATTGTATTGGTCTGTACATTCTGGGCTCGTCAGCATAGACAAACACAACTCAAAGCACACAATTTAAATAGTTGCATGAAACTGTACCATTAGAGTGAGTTACAAAACACAACAAAGCGTACTAAAATTGTATTGGTCTGTACATTCTGGGCTCGTCAGCATAGACAAACACAAGTCAAAGCACACAATTTAATAGTTGCATGAAACTGTACTATTAGAGTGAGTTACAAAACACAACAAAGCGTACTAAAATTGTATTGGTCTGTACATTCTGGGCTCGTCAGCATAGACAAACACAAGTCAAAGCACACAATTTAAATAGTTGGGAGCGCTTTTGCAGCATACCTTGACATCAGCGAAGTGTCGAATCTTCAGAAGAATGAAGGAAGCTGTTCAAACTAATGCACAATTTGATTTACAAAGGACGAATCAGAAAGTTTCAGTTACAATCAATGTGCCACCGACCGAACTGAGGAGAGGAACAGCGAACTTCTATACAGTTCTGTAGTTTGCTAACTGTATGAAATAATGTAATTTCGCACTACAGATATCGTGAAGTTTGACCTGTAAGTACGTAACAGGAACGCTATTTATATTGTTCTTGTGAGAAAAAGAAATTACGAAAAAAACTGACATGAAGATCTTTATTTAAATGTATTTTTGCGTCAAACTTTACACACATGTAATTACATACTTTTCGTAGCAATAAATCACAAATTGTCATATCTGCTTACGAAGTACAAGTGCATCCAGAGATTAGATCTCCAGTGACATGCATGAGGCACGCCTCTAAATTTTTATGCGTTTGTGCTTTCCGAAATCTTTATATTTCTGAATATCTTCGGCTATTAATGCTATTAAAATGATGTCGTATATACATTTAAGATATGATGCGAAACTGTTCCCCGTACAGTCGAGATTATCTAAAACGTCTACCTTACTGCATTTTCGTTTACGTCCGTCCTACTCTTAAATGCGTTACATATGCATAGCAGTAAAATACACACGAGCCGTGAATGTTTATTTATTATGTGAGGGCATGTACATGCTGAGTATTCGAAATGCTCCGCCAGGTACCTTACACCAATGCATAGAATGTCTTAGGAAAGAACAGTTTAACGGTTGAATTGCAAAAACTTACTAAAGGTGCAACAACTGATTACTGCAAATTGTGCACGTGTGAACTCGTAGAAAGAAATGTGATCTTAAAAACAATGCTTAAAAATAAATAAATAATCATTGCACTGCTGTGAAACCTTTTTCATGAGATAGCTGAAGGAAACTTAAGAATGAGTAAATAACCGATCCTAAGGGAACTCTTGCACTGTCTGTTTGCACAAATAGGCCTACTGCTATAATAGCAACAGCTCATCTGGGGGCGCTGATACTGACACTATCCTATATATTCACATTAACAACGCTCTATCAATTCACTTCAGCGAGGGTTTTCGCAAAGATATAGGTGATGGGCTTTTCAGTTTGCTTATTTAGGTTTCAATAAACATTAGCGAATGGGAATGTTTAGGGATAGTTAATCAGTACTACTGTCAGAACAACGGAAATTAAACGAATTTTAAGATGCTGAATGCTATTCTCGAAGTACGAGCCGTCTTCTAAGTTACAGTAACTATCATATGGATTACATTCTTCCACCTTGCTCTGTAAGGAAAATGGGACGCATTCAGTCTTATGTAGGTGAATCGGTCTCACTACAACGCACAGATGATATGATTTTGGTGAAGCAGTACTAAAGAAAGGTTTCGTGGAGGTAGATTAGTGTCTTAATTAACATGTGTAGTGACGCATATCACCCGCTTTGAACTTTTAAACATGCATGTCCATTGTTTCCATATTGTCAAGCATATGTAACTCAAATAATATGATACATTCACAGTTAATCGTTTGAATTATTCTAATGTCCAGCAGATTCCTAATTAAGAAAATACGGAGTATAATTATCGCAAAAATAAAACTGTCCAGTAATACATATTTATTTCTGCTTGTTTAGGGCATTTGAAGACACATTTAGCTTATTGAGGTGCCAACACTGGCTGTGGCAGTTTATCTTTGCTTGCATAGGTTGGTGGCGTTACGGTACTGTGGCGAGGGGATTTCAGTGTATACCAGGACGGTACACACGTAAATGTAAACAAGTAATGAAATAATTACCTATTTTATTTTTTAAAGCTGATAATTGAAATCTAATGACTACTTTCCCACGTACTTTTAAGAGGTATACGTTACCCTAACTCAGTCACGTAACCGTATACCACTAATGATGAAGTGTTTATCCACGAGGGCAAACGTCATAGAGGGAAATATTTCCTTGCTCTGTTGTGTAACAGTTTGCAAACCTAAATTTCAGAAAATCCAGAAAGTTAAAACTAATTATTAGGTTCAATAAGGTCTGAGAAAAGAATCGTCGTAGTTACCACCGATTTAGCACGTTGGTGGTCATATTAAGATTATAGTCTGAAATATCGGAGCCGTAGCTCCGAATGGCAGCGCAAATATTAAAATCTTAATTTAATTGAGGCACTCTTAAAGCATTTAGCGCTTAACACGTGAAATTGATTCCTTAATACTATCAGTCAATACGCGGCAGTATTGGGGAAACAAATCTTCCCCTGACATCGATTTATATTCTGTCCTAAATAAAAAATAAAAAGTGGAAACGTAAGCAATTGAAGATTGGTCTTGAAAGTTACATTTTATCTTTTGGAGAGGATAGTTTCGTTTTAAGAAGAATGTATGTAAAAATTACAGATGCAAAGTCTTGCGTGTTTATTCAGAACGCATTGCAGGGCCTAAAAATCCTGTCTCGACTCGATACCTGAATCAGATCAGACGATTATGCCGATTATAGTGAAACTTATAATAATTTCCTTCAAAAACTTTTTAAATAACTGTACAGGCTTCTTTAGGAATTACTGTTTTCAAATAGTTGTTGTCCAGTTGGAGACTTCAATTTTGCCATGTTAAAAAAGAATTATCTATCGGACGATGTATCTGTTTCTGTTATGAAACTAAAGCTGACACCTATAAATTCCAACATCCTCTACACGGATAGTGGCTGCTTTTATCGCAACACTCAAGAAAGGATTTACTAGTTAAAGTACTATTGATGTTCTTTTTAGTATTTCCTACTATTGGACAGTTAGAGAGTGTGCAGTGGGATTCGTGAAGTATTTGAAACATCACATTAAGGAGACGTGTTGCTTGTGTTAATAAATAGTGCACGGTCTAGGAGGTTAGACGGTACCCCAAATTAATCTGCATTCTGCAGTTAGTCAAGGTAGGTATAAAGCGTGGAAAGTAGAATTCAGACTCAAGTGTAGGAAATTAGGTGAGATAAGCTGTTAAACTTAAGTTTCGAGACTCGTCATGAGGTGTTCACCATGGAAGCGCCGACAGAAATTTACCAGTGAAACAGAAAAATCAAAGTCGTGGAATGTGACAAGGTATTATCTCTTTAAAGATATACAGCTAAGAAAACTACTTACGAAACCATTGAATGGTAAGAATCTCGTGTCAAGTTATGTGTTCATACCCACAACCATTAGAGATGCCATAAGCAGAAGCATAGCGATACGATTATTTGCTATACGTCCGTGCAGCGACCTACATCTAAACTGTCAGTTGTTCCAGTGGAGCTGATAGTTAGGCAACAGGCAACGCCAGGCGCAACTGTTTCTGTGCGTAGCGACCGTCCGATACCGCCGACAGGAGTATTAGCGCTATCGTGGCGCTGTTCCAGAACGTGAAATTCGGAAGATCGTTGCCACAGGTAGCAGCGCGGTGGGCCGCAAACGCGCCCTCGCGCCGTCAGGCGCACACACTGCCGTATCGCTGCGGCACAATCAGCGTGCGGCTCGATGGACGGCTGGAGGCCATCTGGGTCGACAGCCGGCCGCCGGGCATTAGTGTCATTCAAGCTGAAATACTGTGGCGCTAGTTGAATGGTGTTAATTTACCGGAGTGGTGCGGGAGCGCTGTGCGTCCGCGTGCAGACGGGGCCTTTCTGTCCCCGCTATGTCACTTAACTGCTCTCTCTCTCTCTCTCCCTCTCTCTCTCCCCATCCTAGCAACACTTTGCTCTCTCTGTTTCTGTTTCTCTGAAATGCAGCCAAACAAACAAGCACCCACTCACTCTCTTCCTCTCACTCTCACTCTCTCTCTCTCTCTCTCTCTCTCTCACTCTCTCTCTCTCTCTCCTTCTCTCTCTCTGTCTTACACAGATACACAAACACACACACACACACACACACACACACACACACACACATCCATAACGTTATCCAAAATCTTTATAATAACCCCACTCTTTGAGATGTTCCCCGCCATTAAATTAGTTCCCTCTGCCTCACATTTTTCTCCCTGCTAGACTTCATGCCTCTAAATCTTCGTAATCGTGTGAAAATTATTCTTTACACTATTTCTTGTATTTGTATTCTGGTAATGCATGTGAAACATGGTACGCAGTACCAGCCTCAGGTTGTCTGTGGAAGGGTGGCCAGGACCTAAGGGAGATTGAACATCGTTGGTGTTTTGCACTTTTACTTTAGATTTATCTAACATCTATTGGGAAAACGTTTCCATTGGAGACGGCTTCTAAGAAATGGAATAATTTAAAATCATAAATCTCTACCAGATTTATTGACAGCAAGCAGACCATTGTGGCCGAGAGGTTCTAGGCCCTTCAGTCTGGAACCGCGCGACTGCTACGGTCGTAGGTTCGAATCCTGCCTCGGGCTTGGATGTGTGGGATGTCCTTAGGGTAGTTAGGTTTAAGTAGTTCTAAGTTCTAGGGGACTGATGACCTCAGAAGTTAAGTCCCATATTGATCAGAGCCATTTGTACCATTTTTCATTAACAGCAAATTGATTGTATACAATAACCAAAAATGAAGCAGCACAACAAAAGAACTAAACGTTATGTCTTGAAAGGAAGTTTAATATTCACGATACGTCGCAAGTAAGCACCATATAACAAAATTATTGTAACGCCGGACAGTGGAGGTGCGCGAAGTGAGCAAGAGAAATAACGAGACCAAATTCATGTAAAATATTGTGAATTATAAAAATAGTCAGTGGGAACCATAGTGAAACTAACAGGCCTCAAAGCCCCCTGTTTTTGGCCAGTTCAGAAACCAACAGTGCGTAAAGGTGTAATACTTATAATACTCTATTCACGTGCCACACTTGCCGGTTTCTCATACGCAAACAGCAGTTGACCGGCGTTGCCAGGTGAAACGTTGTTGTGATGCCTCGTGTAAGGAGGAGAAATGCGTACCATCAAGTTTCCGACTTTGATAATGGTCGGATTGTATCCTATCGCGATTGCTCTTTATCGTATCGCGACATTGGTGCTCGCGTTCGTCGAGATCCAATGACTGTTAGCAGAATATGGAATCGGTGGGTTGAGAAAGGTAATACGGAACGCCGTGCTGGATCCCATCGGCCACGGATCACTAGCAGTCGAGATGACAGGCATCTTATCCGCTTGCCTCCAACTGATCGTGCAACCACGTCTCGATTCCTGGGTCAACAGATGGGGACGTTTGCAAGAGAACAACCATCTGCACGAACAGTTCGACGACGTTTGCAGCAGCATGGATTATCAGCTCGGAGACCACGGCTGCGGTTACCCTTGACGCTGCATCACAGAGCGCCTGCGATGGTGTACTCAACTACGAACCTGGGTGCACAAATGGCAAAACGTCATATTTTTTGATGAATCCAGGTTCTGTTTACAGCATCATGATGGTCGCATCTGTGTTTGGCGTCATCGCGGTGAACGCACATTGGAAGCGTGTATTCGTCATCGCCATACTGGCGTACCACCCGGCGTGATGGTATGGGGTGCCATTGGTTACACGTCTCGGTCACGTCTTGTTCGAATTGGCGGCACTTTGAACAGTGGACGTTACATTTCAGATGTGTTAAGACCCGTGGCTCCACCCTTCATTCGATCCCTGCAAAACCCTTCATTTCAGTGGGCTAATGCACGACCGCATATTACAGGTCCTGTACGGGCTTTTTTGGATACAGAAAATTTTCGGCTGCGGCCCTGGGCAGCACGTTCTCCATATCTCCAGATCTCTACATTTCTTCTTGGTGTAGCAATTTTAATGGCTAGTAGTGTAGTTCCCTGTGCCTCACATGTTTCTCCCTGATAGATTTCATGCCTCTAATTCTTCGTAATCGTGTCAAGATTGTTCTTTACACTATTTCTTATACTTGTATTCTAATAATGCATGTGAAACTTGGTATAGAGTACCCACCTCAGAATGTTTGTGGTAGGGAGGCCAGGGTCTAAAGGAGGTTGAACATCGTTGGTGTTTTGAACTTTCTCTTTAGATTTATTTAACATCTAATGGAAAAACGTTTCCATTCGTGACGACATGTAAGAAATAGAATAATTAAAATCATAAAACTGTACCAGATTGGTTAACAGCAAACAGATTGTATACAATAAGCAAACGTGTAGCAGCACAACAAAAGACCTAAACATTATGTCTCGAGAGGAAGTTTAATATTTACGATACGTCGCAAGTAAGCACCATATAAGAAAATTATTGTACCGTCGGATAGGGGAGGTGCGTGAGATGAGCAAGAGAAATAACCAGACAAAATTGATATAAAATATTGTGTCCTGAATTATAAAAATAGTCAGTGGGAACTACAGTGAAATTAAGAGACCTCAAAGCTCCTAGTGTTTGGCCAGTTCAGAAACCAACAGTGCGTACAAGGTGTAATACTTATACGTATTCAGTTGGCAGAGCCACACTTGCATAAACACATCTAAGAAAATTAATGTAGCAAGTGTTCAACTGCCGAATTAGCTGTTTAACACTTCAACAGTTTACATGACATAGAAATAAAATCATTAATAGAAGAGCTGCAGTGAGAGCGCAGTGTTTAAGACACAAACGTGCTATACGATGCTGTCTTGGCAAGGTGTAGTCGGCTCGGAAACTTTAAGTGGTGCAAGAGAACCTGTACTCGACCGGCCGTTCGGTTGAGAGCGGACTTGGCTCCGCTTTCGGACACTGCGTTTGCCCTGTCAACCATTCAAATATCATCCGAGACCCACCAAAAGAAACGCAAGTGGTAGCCCAATTGACAGAGAAATACAGAACAAACTCCACCGCACGACAGTCAAAGTTAAAGCAACAAGAAAAACAAAGAAATAATTTTTCAGTGAGTTAATGGAATCAAATAAATGAAACTTGTAAGGCGGTCAAAATCTTAACCGATCAGGAAGTGGGACTGGCAACCAAAAGTTGTACCACACTCGCGCCTCGTGGGCGAGGGCTAAACAAGTAAACGTCGCGAGGAGAGGAGCACTAAACCCCAGTCTAACACATTCGGCTGGCTAATAAAGCCATGACTAACGCAGATAGAACGTAACCTTATGAATCACATTACAGCCACGTGTGACACAGCAGTTACAAACGCAAATTGAAGTCCTCACAGATAGAGACTTAATACTTTAAGTTAAAAGGAGTAACCCGTACATACAATAAAAAAACACAGTCAAAGTTGGTATTATATACACCTTATAAGACAACACACGAAATTGTGCGCTCTCGTAATAGCACATACAGGAAATGGCATATGAAATTAACCCACGTAATATGCACATGCGGGCCCCCATATTTCCGATGTCTTACAGTAACCAACTGAGGACTTGTGCCGAACTTTGCAAAGAAGACTCAGATAAGAGCTTTAAATATAGAAAAAAATTCAATTGTTTACAGAAGTGCACACACAACTTCCTTGCCTAGAGACAGAAGTACGATATGGAACAGGACATGAACCTCGAACACACAATCAGAAAACTACCGAACTAAACAGTCACAGAACTGGTACAGGAAATGACATACTACGGTTCCTGCCCATGCTCAGTTCACACGCATCCAAGGAGGAAAGCGTGGAACCGACACACAACTTCAGTACAGCGGCGGTCCGCCGTCCGCCTCCAGCTCCGGTCGGCCGCTGAAGCACAGGACACGTTGCTTCCCTCGGTCTGCACCGATCTTGTCCAAAGGTCTGCAGCCGGCCTCAACCGAAGCAATAATGATTCCCAATTCAGGAATGTTCCTGAGGGTCTGTACTTGCTATCGCTGCTACGCTCAGAGCCGGCGACAGCTACCGAAATTATACCAGCCATCAACTGCCGGCACACTACTAGCCTCGCCGCAAGGTTCCAACGCAGCTACCTTACTTATGTTTTTCCCGTTTGCCTTTGCATGTAATCCAGAATATAGGAATATGTAGCACTTCTCCGACGGACTAGTTATTCGACGGTGCTGTCTCATTAACGTAACCACCGCCTCGTATTGCTGAAACGGAGCGATACTCTGACGTCTGGCTTTTGGGCCAAATATGGTAGCATTTCCGGAACAGTTAAGTTTGTAAACAGCTCGCGTGCTGCCGTGGTTTAAGTACACCGTTCGTGGCAACACGGCGCTACCCAAAACAGACGCCCAGAAAACAATGTTTCACCACGGAGCGTAGATGACCATGTCCGCCCCCGGTAGCTGAGTGCTCAGCACGACAGAATGTCAATCCTGAGGGCCCGGGTTAGACTCCCGGCTGGGTCGTAGATATTCTCCGCTCAGGCAATGGGCGTTGTACTGTCCTAATCATCATCATTTTATCCCCATCGACGCGCAAGTCGCCGAAGTGGTGTCAAATCGAAAGACTTGCACCCGGCGAACGGTCTACCCAACGGGAGGCCCAAGTCACACAACATTTACATTTATAGATGACCGTGGTGAACGACATCTGCGGAGACGTGTCATGCAATTCTTGAGCAGCTGATTGCCCAGATGAATCGTGGGGGTACCAAGAGTGTCTCCTCAACGAGTATCCAACCAATATTCCTCTGTATGGGCCTTCGCAGCAGACACTTGGTTTACGCACCCTAACTGACAGTGGTTCATCGCCGACGAAGGCTGGAATTTGCACCCCAGTAACGCCACTGGATGTCCACTAAGTGGCGATAGGTAGCCTTTTCAGATGAATCAAGTTTTGTTGTATAGAACATACGGCCGTTTGAGTGGACCCGGAGGGATCCAGGCCGAGAGAGAGAGCTTTACGATCCGCAGAATGTTTTCATGACATTCCCTGGGTGATCTGGTCGTTCTGGAAAGCACTATGGATCAAAGAATTTATGCGTCTATCATTGGGGACATACACGCATCTTGTCCTCCTCGGCACGATGACATCTACCAGCACAACAATGCAACGTGTCACACAACTCCCAGTGTAAGGGGTTGTTGGAAGAGAACCAGAATAAATTTGCCGTACACGCCTGCCCAAACTCCCAGGATTTAAACTCAATCGGGGACCTGCGGGTCAGCTCGATCGGGTTGTTCCCGTCGGGTATCCTCAACCACCAAACGTAGAAAAGCTGGACAAAGCACCGGTGTCAGCATGGCTCCACATCCCGTCGGTGCTTTGAGCAACCTCACTGACTCTTCCAGCACGTCCGCACTGTACAAGGTGGTTATTTAGGAATTGACTGGTAATCTCATTAATTTGACTGGACCGTGGATTATAGATACCATTATGTACTCCACTGCAATCCAGACACAGTTACAGTTTGTTTCTTTCTTTGGTAAGTAAATATTTGTGGTCTGTTACGACATATAATGGCAGCCAAATAAAAGTGAGATAGATAGAAAAAAGGAAGTAAACTATTTATTATTCCAGAAGTAATCGCCATAACCCAATGACAGTCAGTAGAATATGGAATAGGTGGGTATCAGGATGGTAATACGGAACGCCGTGCTGGATCCCAACGGCCTCGTATTACTAGCACTCGAGATGACAGACATCTCATCCGCATGGATGTAACGAATCGTGCAACCACGTCTCGATCCCTGAGTCAACAGATGGGGACGATTTGAAGACAACAACCATCTGCACGAACAGTTTGACGACGTTTACAGCAGAATGGACTATCAGCTCGGAGACCATGGCTGTGGTTACCCTTGACTCTGCATCACAGACAGGAGCGCCTGCGATGTTGTACTCAACAACGAACCTGGGTGCACGGATGGCAAAACGTCATTTTTTCCGATGAATCCAGGTTGTGTTTACAGCATCATGATGGTCGCATCTGTGTCTGGCAACATCGCGGTGAACGCACATTGGAAGCGTGTATTCGTCATCGTCATACTCGCGTATCACCCGCGTAATGGTATGGGGTGCCATTGGTTACACGTCTCGGTCACCTCTTGTTCCCATTGACGGCCCTTTGAACAGTGGACGTTTCATTTCAGATGTGTTACGACCCGTGGCTCTACCCTTCATTCGATCCCTGCCAAACCCTACGTTTCAGCAGGATAATGCACGACCACATGTTACAGATCCTGTACGGGCCTTTCTGGATACAGAAAATGTTCGTCTGCTGCCCTAGCCAGCACATTCTCCAGATCTCTCACCAACTGAAAACGTCTGGTCAATGGTGGCCGAGCAACTGGCTCGTCACAATACACCGGTCACTACTCTTGATGAACTGTGGTATCGTGTTGAAGCTGCATTGGCCGCTGTATCTGTACGCGCCATCCAAGCTCTGTTTCACTCAGTGCCCAGGGGTATCAAGGCCGTTATTAGGGCCAGAGGTGGTTGTTTTGGGTACTGATTTCTAAGGATCTATGCACTCAAATTGCGTGAAAATGTAATCACATGTCAGTTCTAGTATAATATATTTGTCGAATAAATACCCATTTATCACCTGCATTTCTCCTTGCTGTAGAAATTTTAGTGGCTGGTAGTGTATATTACTCAGTTGACATACGAAAACAAGTTGACGTTAGAAATCACTGAGAACACCGGTTGGTGGTTCATATAGCTGTACACACCGGTACTTCTAATGCCGAGCAAGAACTCCTCTTGCACTGATGCATGCCTGTATTCGTCGTGGCGTACTATCCACATGTTCATCAACTCAGTGTTCGTGCAGATTGTGCCAACCCTCAACGGCGATTCGGGTTTCGATCTGTTGTTAGCCTCTTGCAATGACAACACAATATTCATCACCTTCTTTCATATTTGCAGACATTAGTGACATCCGGCGCTCAGTTTCACTTGAGAAAGGGGTGCTCGATACTCGTCAGAGAGTTTAAACTGATCGGTCTGAGAGTAACCCTCTAAATGAGGTTTTATGAGCACTGTAGTCCACAAGGTATCCGGAGGTTTTGTCCAAAAAATCTTGTTTCCAGCAGAAGCAAGGGTACGTAGAATCCGAAGCCTGCAACGTATTTAGATGGGGCCTTATCTTGTAACACCCCAGTAGCAGTGCTCCATCTTTCTTAGGCTGAGATAAATGCATTTTGAGGGGTCGCGGAGGCCGGAGAGTAGACATCTATACAGCACCAAGCCCTGTAGCTTCTTGAACACGTCCGTAGAGGTCATGACTTAAGAGAGCGTTCAAGTGGCGACGGAATAGCCCAGAGCCCACAGGGGTATGTGGCAGCGCTCAAGTTCTCCAGGATTATTATGACCATTGTGTCCGGTGGGAATCGACCTTAAAACTGAGTTCTAAATTTTACTAATAATGAGTAACATACAGAAAAGGAACATATAACACTATGGCGTCCCCTTCAAAAGACTATATCGCTAGGAAGTTTGTCTCAAGTGATGGACCTTCGGTACAACGGTGTGCATACCACATGGAACACTGGTACCATGATACGACACAGCGGAGAAAAATGTGCTGCGTTAGGAGGACGTCACACTAAACTCTTCTGCGATCAAGAAAAGAAAAAAAAAACAGAATCGTGCAAAATTACGAATGATAGAGGTGTGGAGGGTGCCTAGTGGTGAATAAACTTATATAAATTTATACAATATACATAATGTATTTATATAATATAATTGGGAACAAGAGATCAGCAACACTGGAGTTGTCATAATATTAGAGATATAGGTGTCCCAAAAGTAGTCGAAATAAACAGAACAAGTGATCGTACCTTCTCCGCAATACTAGTTATGGAGTAACAATTTAACAAAAGGAGACTTGCTGCTGGGAGCCGCAGTAAGCCCAAGTAAGTAGTAAACACACTTCGCAAGAAGAAACAACGTCGCGCCACTTATGAAAGTGGGCCAACTGTAACACAAATAGATTAAATATTTTATGGGCTGCAACACACATTGACTTCACCAAATGGGATACTCAGGACAGAAAAGAAACAATCTAAATTAGGAATTAGGCATGAATTACGCTTTGGGAAGGGAATTAATTCCACGAAAAGGAATTAACGACTGCCTTTCCAAAGACTCCAAAGATTCTCTTCAAGGGAGATTAGCTCAAATTTGAACCGTTCTTTGTAATTAACACAAAAAGCTTATTACATAACAGCAAAGAAGTCCTTTAGAAAATTTGCATCCCATATGGTGAAACAACCACACCAAACACGCCATGTGGAGAAAGAAACGCCTATTCGAAGTGTCGTAAGAACTCGTTAGGTGGTAGATAGGGCATCTTACAATCAGATTAAGAAAATATCGGGGAGAATGTCTGCTATCAAGCCCAAGAATCCTGAGATCAAGCTGTAAAAGTTGTCTGAAAAAGTTGAGGATATTGAAATGTACTTTAGAATTACAAAGTACATCAAAGAAATCAAAGACACTCTACTAACAGGTGGAAGCTGTCGGTGAGACTTGCTAGTAAAGTTGTTTAACAGCGTCAAGATAAGCGAGCACATGCCTCAAACTCACTTGGAAGTCTACTAATTGCCATTCTCCGAAAAATAAAACAATTAAAAAATGAGACCTTACTGTGGAAAAATTCTCACACCCTTCATTTGGGAATGTGTCCCTGAAGGCCGCCTACTCAGCTTATCCTACGAATAGAAAATCTGTTTCGATTCACAGAGTGAAATGAAACTACAGGTCTTTTCATGCCATATGAGTAGTTATTGAAAAATTTCAATAAAAGAAGGTAAAAAGGAACACCTTGGGGTTTATTATATATCGAGATACTGCTTTTGACCAAATACCATGAACAATATTACGGCAAGCCCTACGAGCAAGTAATGTTTTTGTCTACTGTACACGACTTATTATGAATTGCACAACAACATACAAATTTGCGTGAAAGGTCCACCTGGCATACCAAAAAATTATAATGTAGGTCTTAATCACTTGAAGTGTCTTATTCTTCTATGTTATAATAAATACTCTAACTGCACATGTACGGAAACCAACACTGTGAAATCTTCTGCTTCCTCAGAATGTAACCATTACGTATTTGACGTCCAGGATAATAAAGAGAACCTTGAGGAATAGAGGAGAGCACTTGAAACAAGTGGTCCACGAGTTAGTAGAACAGTGACCGAATCCATAATGTGCATCTTCAGTCCCCAGTTGCATAAACCACAGATATAAAGCTTTATAATGTTACATTTCAAAGAGTTAAAAATTTTAGTACTGGGGATCAGTAATATCAGAGGAAAAATCAACAAAAACCGACAAATAGAATAACATGTCATTGAATATTTTCTGGAAAGTAAAGAAAGAACTTATGAAACAACTGTAAGATATAAAATTCATTCTTCAGTTTTACCATAACTGATTATAGCTCCAAAATTTATGTTTCGTTAGTGGTAAACTCTATAAATGCAATATTTTCAGTCTACATATAAGGAGAGAGTTCTACGATATGGAAGTTGTGATGTCTGCATAATCTTGTTAAAATAGTATATATCAAAAGTATCATTTTTGAGTAATAGGCACAGCACTTAATGTTCAGTTAAACAGGTGTGCATCAATAAACTTGAGTTGAAGAAGAAGCTCACTTCATCTTCCAGCAAATACCCTAATGAACATATTGTACAAAGTAGTACAGAAAAGACCACAAAATGTTACAACTCTCCATTTTAGATAATCTCACAATATAATACGAAATGCAAAATAGGTCAGTCAAGTCATATGCCTCTTTATTAAATTTATTACAACCATGAAATATAAAGTTGTCTCCTGAAATTCACATTCCTCAGACTCATTTCAGACACAGTGCAGAAATCATCAACATGACAACAGACCAAACTTGTACTCCAACAAATAGCAGCAACTCACCTTAGTCAATTCTCAAAATAATTTAAGTGTACTGTCCCAAATAAAAGCAAACAAAATTACAAGACAGATCTCAAATAAATCCCTAACACACTAACATCTGTATCTCTTCATAATTATTATGAATTTTGTATAATATTTCACAATACTTGATCTGAATATCTTCAATAACCCTCAAATACATTTCACAATACCATAAATCTCAAGCTATAATAAATCTCGTTACAATACCACAAAATACTTCTCCGTAGCTTCTGCAAATCTCAGTAGTACTTTAAGTAGCATAATTCTCTGAATCTAGTTTACATACCTCAATCATGTCAAAACAGCATATACCTTGAGCAAAGAAACAACAGATCGTTAAAATATCATGCTGTGCTCATACCCTTTTGACCTGACAACCATCTTCCTTTATTCAACCTTTATCTCACAATGAAACCACAACATAACACAGTTTATATAGCTTGCAAAATATTTATTTCCCTTTTCCTGGAACATTTTTTTCACTCATTCGGATTTCAGATGTTTCATAGTGTTAACAGCAGCTCACTAAAATCACAAAACAGTAAAATATTTCTGGTCTCACTTCTCCTTATTTAAGAGCCCAAATTTATTTTGCACTTTGTACATAAGTGTTCCCTGATTTTAAGTTTCTTCATCAACACCCTTTAGTTATTTCAACACATCCACATATGAAATGCTAATTCTTTGCTTATGCAATACTGATCATAAGTAAATTTAGTTTCAGAATAGCATGAAAATCTTTCCATTCTCTGCTTTATGGACTTTTTAAAGTTTTAGACGCAGTAGATATTCGAAACACACAAAATAGTTTTAATAATCTCCAAAAGTATTCCCAATGTAAACAGTAATAATTATTTCTTTCCATTCCCCAGATCGTTTTCGGTTTCAGGATATTCCTTCCTAACAGATTGAGATTATCATAAGACTTCTGTATAATTACTATATGGTTTCTGTATTAATATTATAGATAACAGATTCACAGTGGATGGCATTTGTAAAACAATGAAGGGATGAAAAGGTGGAAAATATGCAGTATGGAAAACTACATGTAATGGAAAAGCATCAGAGCCCTGGGCTTGGCACACAAATGTCACAAAAAGGATTTGTGACCACCTGATGGCACTATTATTATAACTCTTCAACATCACTTTCATGACTGTTTCGAGCACTCTTTTCAGCTCATTACATCCACAACACACTGCCAAGAAAAATACCTAAACTCACTTTTAAATAAGTTTAATGCAAATCTACGCCAAAACATATTACTAGGAAAACTGCTTGCATAAAGTTCTTTCCTATGCACCTTGTAAGTTTGTCAAACTACTTCTGGAATGATAATGCTCACAGAAACTTAATAGAGGTAATGTCCTATTATTTTAAAGCTTAGGCCAAGCAAATGAGTAGCCATGGCTGCTTCTACAAAGGTTTTTAATATGAAGGTTGACTTTTCATTTATGTGTGTTTCCAAATATTGTTCTTTTGAGTCACTTGTAAGAGCACACTCAACTTTCTCTGCATTCCCTTATAAATAGATTTATAGTTGGTGTGGTAATGTCTATACAAGCTTCCTTTGTAATAAGTACATGTAGATTTCTCTCTGTCTCAATACCATTGTCTGAAGTTTCAGCATTTTGCAGTACTGGTAAGGTTATGGGTCATGTATTTGTATCAACACAAGTTTCCATAACTGTATGCTCCTCCTTAACAACTACACAGCGGATTTTACTGTTAGTGTTCTTTACCTGATTATCCAAAGGATTTGATTTGATACATTATAAATGGTTTTTGAAATAATCCAAAGGATTATTTAAGTATGAAAGTTGAGTACCAACACTTTTTGATTGATTACCATGTCCCATCAATTTTGTTTTAACCACTTGACTGTTCTTTTTTATTTTAGATTTTAAAAAGTCGGTTTTAGGTCTTGTATTCCTTGCATTTCACCGTTATTGCCTTAGACAATCGCCCTGATCTGGTATTCTTTAAACTTGCTTGAATTCAAACTAGAATCATTTTACCTCCCCCACTTACTGAGAGTTCCTTTGTTATTTTTATTTTTTATACGATGGAAACCAAACAAACCATGAAACATCTACTTTATATCCTTTTCCTAAAAATATATATTGTAGCTTCTGACGTCTCATGTGACAATCTTCTGCTTGATTCTTTCTTTTCAATCATTGTTAAAGTAATGTGTAAGTTCGTACGATCTCGAATGTATCCATCATCACATTTTTTTTCTGCTGCTTTCGTTGGTTACTTAATATTTGTTTCCCATACATTCATTTCTCAAAAACAAAGACTGCATTAATACTTCAGTCAATAAATATTCACATCAATGCTGGACCCCGATGTATTAAGCTTCCCCTTAAGTTTTACTGTAGCAAGTCAAGGTCCTCAAATATATTGTTTGTTAATGATAAACACTATTAATGCAATATTTTAGTCAGTGTTTAAGGAGAGTAGGGGAGTAGGAGACAAATCTATGACGATGCGAAAATGTAGTTGGCGTCAGTGTCTACGAGTCGCGATGTCTGCATAATTATGTAAATCAAAATGGCGCCTGCATTTTTAAACGAAATAGCCAGACGTAACTTATATTCACATATCTGCCATTTATTTACTCTTCAAGCACCGCTTACAGCCAGTGAAGTTCGCAAAATTGCTACAAGGCATAATGTGTATTTGCTCATTGAAGACTAGCAAAGAGATCCTTGACTAAGTGACTCTCTTGTCACCAAAACCACAAGGTGTATCACTTATGCTTTGTTCAAGAAGCTCCTAGAACAATCAGTGACTAAAATTAATAACTTATAAACATCCGTTTTCTAAGATTTAACATGGTTCCCGATTGCTAGTTGTAATTTTCACAGGTAAATTCTTTGAAAGCATTAAAAAATGAATCATGTATACAAGGATGTCAAAGGGAATTGAATATTTCTAAAATTGTTTCTTTTATGTCACATCATTAATTTAGTATAATGTCAATCAATACATTAATAAAAGCTTAAATTAGTAGTGACATTTATCTTGAATAAGTACTAATGTTGTGATTAAATGGCTTTAATATTATGTTAAGGAGAACTAATTTTCATGATGTAGCCCGTAGGTGTATGACACTATCGATCGAGTGCTAATACACATTTGAAATGATCAGCAACATGAATGCTTTACAGACGAAATTAGGTGTCAATAAGGCTTAAAAAGAGTACTGTCGTAGATTTCCGTAATTAACAGATATTCTCTCAGATATCTATTACAGATGTCAGCGCTGTTGTACAATTTTGAAGTCACGCATGTTACAATGAGCAGGAGAGGAAATATTGAAAGACAAATTTCCCAACAAATTCATTTGAGGTAGTGTTAAAGTCGTTACCATAAACGATAAGGTCTTAGAAATCAGGCTGAGGTACAGTGGCTTAACACGAAGACCTGATGACCATGTTGAGAGCAAGTGTCTTTCTGTGGCTACGAAGGGCAGAAGGATGAAAGACCTGAGACCTGTTGCTTAAAGAATATCCAAAATAGTACTGGTGTTGCTGATTAAGGTTTTAAGGATACTGAGCTTTTAATGGCATGAGCCTGTTATTAATTCCCCCCTCCTCCCCCCCCACCCCCCTACCCAGGACGGAATGTGTCCATTCCATGTGTCTGCGTATAGAGAAAATCCTATGCGCAAGTGTGACACCGTTATCAAGAAATTTGCTTAGCGTGTGTCTGAGCCGGCACATGGGAACCAGCCCGATATCACTCAGTTGGATGTAGGAAACCGCCTAAAAACCACTTCCATGCTGGCTGGCTCTTCAGGCCCCAAAGTGATTTGAAGGAGCTAAGCTTTAGTGAAGATAATGTTTACTAACGGGATAGATGCGCAAAGTTGACGCAGCGTTATGTGAAAAGTGGAGGACAAGGAAAAGCTAAAATAAATTTTCGAATTTCAAATATGGATTCGACCATACACGATGTATGGGAGGTTATGTTGATATAAGAACATTCAAACGATAACACATTGCATTTCAGTGCTTGCATAGTGTTAAGAATCGGACACACAAATATAGAAAAACACATGAAAATAATATAGAAGACAGAAACTAGACCAGTAAAGGTAATTTATGCGAAGCGAAACGCTTTTGGTCTAAAAAACTTTATACAGTCGCAAAAGACGTAGTGAAATGTGGTGAAAGGAAGAATAGTAACAAGCAACATGCAGGGAAAATATAGTAACTAGAAGTTAATAATGATGCAGTCTCCGAGTCCGTCAAGTGACACATAAACACTCTAATTTTGCTACATGAGGTTTGAAAGTTAATATTTGTTTCCCTGTCGTCATGTTTCCTAAGTTATGGGAACGATATTTTGAGTAAAATTTCAAACGAGCGAAACGAGATCGAAAATTATATTCTAGTGAGTGCGAGTACGAACTGGAAACATCAGGACTGAAATAATTGTGTTATAAACAGTAATTGCATTTAAACAATGTTTTTGAATTATTGAATAACGCTACAAGCAGTCTATTGAATCCTCTTCTTCTTTAATTTATATGAATAATAATTTAGCCGCATTTAAATCGAGCAGAGTGATGGGATACGTGCTAGGCACACAGTGACAACTCGTGATCTACCCGTGTTCATCTGATTTACACTGACGTGACAAAAGTCTTGGGATAGCGATATGCAAATATATCGATGGCAGTAGTATTGTGTACACAAGGAACAAAGGTTCAGTGTATTTGCAGAGCTCTCATTTGAACTCACGTGATTAATGTGGCAGCACGACAGGAATTAACAGATTTTGAAGGCGGAATCGTAGTTGGAGCTGCGTGCATGGGGGAATTCTATTATGAAAACCCTTAGACAATTCACTAATCCGGGATCCATAGCGTCATGAGTATGCCGAGAACAACGAATTTCATATATTTCCGCTCACCACGGACAACGCAGTGGTCTTCACTTGACACCCGATAGCAGCGGCTTGTGCGTAGAGGCGTCAGTGCTAACAGACAAGCAACACTTCATGGTATAACCGCATAAGTAAATGTGGGTCGTACGTGTAACCAATCCGTGAGGAGAGTGCGGGGAACTTTAGCGTTAATGGACTATGGTAGCAGAAGACCGAAGCGACTGCCTTTGCTAAGAACACTATATCGCCTGCAGCACGTCTCCTAGGCTCGTGAACATGTCGTTTGGACTCTAGACGCCTGGAAAACCGTGACCTGGGCAGATGAGTCCCCATTTCAGTTCGCAAGAGCTGGTGCTAGGGTTCGAAACACCACGATGCCCTTGACCCAGTTGTCAACCAGGCAGTGTGCAAGCTGTTAGTGGCTCCATAATGGTGTGTGCTGTGTGTACATGATAGGCTCCTCGTTTATGTTAGGCTCTTGGAGACCATTTGCAGCCATTTGTGGACTTCATCTTCCCAAAGAACGAGGATTTTTGTGGATGACAATGCTCCATATCACTGAGCTACAGTTGTTCTCAGTTGGTTTGAAGAAGATTCTGAACTATTCGAGCGAATGCTTTGGACACCCAGATCGCTCGACATGAATCCCATCTAATATTTACAAGACATATTCGAGAGGTAATTTCGAGAAAAGAAATAGAGCACAAGAAACAATTTCGCAGTTAGAATCGGCTGTAGAGGTAGCGTAGCTAATTGTGTCTGCAGAGGACTAAAAATGACTTATTGAATCCATGCCACGTCGAGTTGCTACACTATGTCGGGCAAAGGAGGTCCGACAAGGTATTAGGAGGTATCCCGTGACTTTTGCACCTTACTGTATTTCATCTCTCCAACCAGATTATACATGTGTGCCTATAGTTAATTTACAGTCGTTAAAGTCCATTGAAACATAGGAAGGCTAGGCACGGAAGCTTAAATGGGGTACAGAGAATAAATCTTAGGATAATTTGTTATTTTATGGAACGTAGAGCTCGGTATGTCGTAATGACTAGTACTGGTGCTGAACAAATCATTGTAGTCACATGACGACACCTAGAGGGTCGCTGGTAGCGCCAGCAGCCGGTGTGGTGTCGTGGTGGTGTGGTAGTGGTTGTTGTGGTGGTGGCGCCTGTGGCGGCAGAAGCGGCGCTGCGCTGACGAGGGCTGCCGGCCGCCGTCTGCATGTCGGTCACGCGCGCGTCCGCTGCCAACACATGTCCATTAGGCATCATATGCTGACGGCGACGGAATACCAACAGCAGAAACACCAAGAGCCGCCCCGGCACGTGATTTCTGTCCAGGAGCACCGCCGAGGGGACCCGCTCCACACCAAGACCTTTCGCCTGTGACAAGAGGGCTCTGGGACGGACGTGTAGCGTGAAGGATGGGACAGACAGTGACAAAGAGTACAGCGCCTCGCTGCTCGTCAATCTTATGCATGCCAATGTTGTGGCAGCCTCAGAATTAGAGTCGACGGCTTGCATGCTTAAGATGGCTGTGAACACACTACTCTAAACTGGAAAAAGCAGTGAAAAGACCAACCAGAGCTTCTTAACGTGTATTGCACTGCTTCTAAGATGTATAATTTTACTCTGGCAATAAACATTTTAACGGTTTATCCTTTTCATATTCGTCGAATGGGTTTGACCAAAATTATGGGCCATGTCTACAGGTTGATTCATCTGCCCATACATGTCTCATTTTAAGCCACCTGCAACGTTGTATCTTGCCTTCATCAATGACGCGAGAGATTTTCATATTCTCTCTCTCATTACGCGCTATGTATTAATCCTACAGATAAAATGAACAGGAAATTTTATAGGACATTTAATGTAGCTAAATTTTGTATCGGAACACGCATTCGCTAGAGGCCGCTGTTTTTGAATTATTTAAGAAAAAGTACAAAAGCAACCTTCAAAACGCACCCACATTCGCTCACTAAGTTTTACGTGTCACGATGTCTAGCACGTTTTTCGTGGCACTCGCTCCTACCACTGCACAAATATTTGTGACTGCACGAATTATTTTCCATGTTCGACAACTTTTGGTCTACATTGACTGTTCTAAATAAATCACCAGTTTAGTGGAGCAGATACAAATTGTAAAACAGACGTTGTCGTAAATTTTGTCTATCTTAACAGCACAAAATAAACATCTACAAAGTTTTTTCGTTATTAAATCTGAATAAGAAGCTATTTTGCTTGTAAGTTGAGTTTCGATGGAATTTTCAAAGTAATAGTTTTAAAACAACGTGTACGAAAGCTGTTTCCCTTTTATTGCCCTCAAGGACACGTTTAAATTACTGACGTAACGGAATAGACGAATTAGCTAGTGGCGTAATAGCCCAATCAACAGAGACCAAAAAGGTCGACTATCGGAAATAGTTCATGTAATCGGAAATTTTTGTTCATAGATAGGAGGAAGCGAAGCCACAAGAAACATACTAGAAATTCTGACTGGCGGAGGATGAATGTCGGGGTGGCGGTTCGTTTCAAGGACACTTTTTTACGCTTTTCCTGCATAACGCGAAAACTGGGGCCTTCAGCTAATATGTATCCAAGAAAAAAATTTAACTACACGAAATTTCCTGCAAAAAGGGTCTGTTTATTTTTTTTCTGTAGGACTAGCAGTTGAGCATGTTGTTTGTGAAAGCCGTGTATAACACTGAGGGCTGCGTAAGATGACATCCGCAGGGGCAACTGAATCGCCCTGCATATTGTGACTTTCGAGAGCAATGCTGTTCTGCACATTTTTACTGCAAGAAAAGCTATTAGAACACACGAAAATATCAATTTACTACGTTCCTGAGAGATCATTGAGATAAGACCATTCCAGCTGCCGTCCGGAGTGGCCGAGCGGTTCTAGGCACTACAGTCTGGAACCGCGTGACCACTATGGTCGCAGGTTCGAATCCTGCTTCGGGTATGGATGTGTGTGATGTCCTTTGGTTTGTTAGGTTTAAGTAGTTCTAAGTTCTAGGGAACTGATGACCTCAGAAGAAGTCCCATAATTCTCAGAGCCATTTGAACCATACTTTTCAGTTGTTGCTTTGACAGAAAGAATTTCTAAATGACAGTCACAATCGTGTTATTTATTTTGTCACCAACCGGTTTCAACCCGCGATGGGGACATCTTCAGGTCAATTTCCACCTTTCGTTCGCTCGATGGAGTTGTCACCCTGCCTGTTCACGGTTGGTAACTATGGTTCAAAAATGGTTCAATTGGCTCTGAGCACTGACTTAACTTATGAGGTCATAAGTCCCCTAGAACTTAGAACTGCCTAAACCTATTTAACCCAAGGACATCACACACATCCATGCCTCAGACAGGATTCGAACCTGCGACCTTAGCGGTCGTGCGGTTGCGAATTGTAGTGCCTAGAACCGCTCGGCCACCTCGGACGGCGGCAACTACGGCATAGTTACCAACTGTGCACAGGCAGGGTGACAACTCGAGTGAGCGACCAAATGGCGTAAATTGCCCTGAAGGTGACCCCATCGCGGTTCTAAACTGGTTGGCGACAAAACAGATAACGCGAATGTGACTGTCATTTTGATTGACTGATTATAAGTAAACCAAGCGTCTGTAATATTAATGTAGCAGTAGAATTCCTATCAGGATCAGTACCACAGGTGTTGGTTTTCTTATCTTCATTAGCGTACATCTCACTTTCTTCATTAATGATTCATTTCAGACGTGACTGTAGATAAAAAGCACTTTGGGTATGTAAAGTAGAAGTTACGTCAGGTCCCTTAACTTTGCAACCTTGAGTTATATACATTACTGAACCAAAGCATTATAACTGTGGGCCATGGTGACATCTAACGCCACCTAGTGGCAGGTGACACAATTGGAAAACTACGCAAGCAGAGCAGTGACAAATGAGGAAACATTGCTACGACATTACAGAAAGGAAACGGGGAAATCCACCGACATACGCGACTGACAGAAGGCAGATTACTAAATTGTTGAGGTTCTCGTGGCCGCTTGTTGGGCCATTACCTGTTACCTTCTGTCTCAGGATCTTCAGCCAACGTTTCCTCAACGATTTTCCTCACGTTTCCCCAGCACGAGTGGTTCGTATTATCAAGGGTTCACCCTCCATTAGCACGTATTCCTTCTTCGTTGTGCCACTCGACAGATATGAAATTCTAATTTAGAGCTTCTTCATCATGGTCGACGTCAGATGCCCATTCTGTCTCTTTAAGTGTCCAGCCAATTTTTTCTGGATTTTGCTACATATCTAATACCTAAAGACGTACAATATAAGGTTTGTTTCGGTAGTCTCGAATCTGGCTTTCTTTTTGGATGTTCTAGCCAGAGTTTTCGGTTAGACATGGTGTTCTCATACGTAGCGTTCTACTCTTATGTTTTTACTTCTTAGTCTGTTAATCTTGTGCATTCTTGCATTTTATAGCTGAACAAGTTCATTCCCAGTAATATTGTGAGGGCAGCTGATACCTTATAAAACTTGACTTTTCTATTTTTCCCAACTTTTTTCCTACTGCCTTGTTCCACGTGTAGTTTGATATCTCTGCAGTTTGGTAAAAATGTCGAGATTATTTTGGTAGCTTTAATATTTTCCAGATAACTGAAGGGACTAACTTGTTCAGTTGTTTTGTTTCTGGTTTCTGGTTCAAATCTTAGTCCATGGCAGTTTCGATTCTAATACATTACGTAATCAATGCAGGATTTCGCTTTTCTGAAACCATTTGGTTCTTCTAATAATACACTCCTGGAAATTGAAATAAGAACACCGTGAATTCATTGTCCCAGGAAGGGGAAACTTTATTGACACATTCCTGGGGTCAGATACATCACATGATCACACTGACAGAACCACAGGCACATAGACACAGGCAACAGAGCATGCACAATGTCGGCACTAGTACAGTGTATATCCACCTTTCGCAGCAATGCAGGCTGCTATTCTCCCATGGAGACGATCGTAGAGATGCTGGATGTAGTCCTGTGGAACGGCTTGCCATGCCATTTCCACCTGGCGCCTCAGTTTTACTAGCGTTCGTGCTGGACGTGCAGACCGCGTGCGACGACGCTTCATCCAGTCCCAAACATGCTCAATGGGGGACAGATCCGGAGATCTTGCTGGCCAGGGTAGTTGACTTACACCTTCTAGAGCACGTTGGGTGGCACGGGATACATGCGGACGTGCACTGTCCTGTTGGAACAGCAAGTTCCCTTGCCGGTCTAGGAATGGTAGAACGATGGGTTCGATGACGGTTTGGATGTACCGTGCACTATTCAGTGTCCCCTCGACGATCACCAGTGGTGTACGGCCAGTGTAGGAGATCGCTCCCCACACCATGATGCCGGGTGTTGGCCCTGTGTGCCTCGGTCGTATGCAGTCCTGATTGTGGCGCTCACCTGCACGGCGCCAAACACGCATTCGACCATCATTGGCACCAAGGCAGAAGCGACTCTCATCGCTGAAGACGACACGACTCCATTCGTCCCTCCATTCACGCCTGTCGCGACACCACTGGAGGCGGGCTGCACGATGTTGGGGCGTGAGCGGAAGACGGCCTAACGGTGTGCGGGACCGTAGCCCAGCTTCATGGAGACGGTTGCGAATGGTCCTCGCCGATACCCCAGGAGCAACAGTGTCCCTAATTTGCTGGGAAGTGGCGGTGCGGTCCCCTATGGCACTGCGTAGGATCCTACGGTCTTGGCGTGCATCCGTGCGTCGCTGCGGTCCGGTCCCAGGTCGACGGGCACGTGCACCTTCCGCCGACCACTGGCGACAACATCGATGTACTGTGGAGACCTCACGCCCCACGTGTTGAGCAATTCGGCGGTACGTCCACCCGGCCTCCCGCATGCCCACTATACGCCCTCGCTCAAAGTCCGTCAACTGCACATACGGTTCACGTCCACGCTGTCGCGGCATGCTACCAGTGTTAAAGACTGCGATGGAGCTCCGTATGCCACGGCAAACTGGCTGACACTGACGGCGGCGGTGCACAAATGCTGCGCAGCTAGCGCCATTCGACGGCCAACACCGCGGTTCCTGGTGTGTCCGCTGTGCGGTGCGTGTGATCATTGCTTGTACAGCCCTCTCGCAGTGTCCGGAGCAAGTATGGTGGGTCTGACACACCGGTGTCAATGTGTTCTTTTTTCCATTTCCAGGAGTGTAGATTTGTAAAAGTTGTTCTAATTTTTTGGCATGTATCTTATACGCCATCGCCACTAATGCCATACCACGATCATTACTGCAATCTTGTCACCTACCTTTTACAAAGATTGATATGATATCTGCAACTGCCAACGTTTTTGGAATTTAGCGTCTTTTCCGAGACATTTTTTTATAAATGAAACCCTCTAAGCTTTAAAAGTAGTTCCCCATATTACAGTATATTGATAATTTTTACTTATGGACCGTCTGACAGCAACTGAATGAAACACAATTTTAGTGCCATACGCGTTTCGCCTTTATTTTCTGCAAGGCATCATCAGTGGCAGGTTGTGTGGGCAATGTCTTACATATTACGCTCCTGTTGCATTTTATGTGTTGTTCTTCTTCTTATGAACGCCAATTTGCGGTTTTTTTCCACATTCGACAGCACTGTGAACTGAACGCTTGTTTTAATGCAATGTTTTGGTTTCTGTTCCCCATATTTCAGTAACTCTGGAGCTTGTTCCGTTATGTCCAATTGTTTTACGGTTTTTTCTTTTGTTCAGTGACTCATTTATTTTTGGATCGATATGAGATCGCTTTAATATGGCTTGTCCATTTTCCAAAGGGGTAGGGGAGGCGTCCTCTACTAAAGCTTGGTTTTCGTTACACCAGAATTGTTTATAATGTTATCTTGACTTGTCTGCTGGTATTGTACTTCATTTTTTGTCTCATTATCAGTTTTATGTAAATGATTTATCATTTAGTAATAAGTAGACCATCTTCGGTGGATATCGGGTTCAATGCTGCTCGCAAAATTATTCTTCATTTGTTAGCCTTACTTTGTTCCTTTTCTCTTTATATTATTATTTCACACGTTCTGTTTTGACCTGAAAATACATCGGGTATGGTCACTTCCTTCCCTTAATATTAGTTCTATATTCTTATACCTTCTCATTTCTTCCCTTATTACTTTTTCCCAGTGAGTCATTTGCGCCCTGTTCGTTACATGGCTTTATATTTTCATGTTCTGTTTCTAAATTATAATTTGTATCTGTCTGGTTTAAGCAAAGATTTAATCTGCTCTGTTATACAAATTTAATGGCATCATCGTGTAAACCTTCTTCGTCTGCTGTCTCAAGTCTTTTGTTTTCTTCTAACTACCAAGCATTGTTAGTTTTGCTACTACTAAGTAATAGCCCAACTAAAACTCTGAATACATTCTCGATATGTTTGCGTATTTTATTGTTCACAATCACATAATCAGTTTTTGATCCCTGGCGCCTCACGCTCCAAGTGTATATATGTATATGTATATCAAGTGTATATGATTATCCTAAAAAAAAACAATAAAAAATTTTCAGTCCAGTTCTTGAGGCATAATGTATAAGAGAATGTCCGTTATCATTTTTATGATGTTCGCCGGTAGGTCCCAGTGTTAGAGGCACTGTGTTGTTTCCTATTGTGCTATTCAAATCTCTGCACGTTAATGCGTGGTCCTTTTTGTTGCATTTATCTAATTTTCTTTGTAAGACTTCATAATATGCTTTAGTCTCTGTTTTTCCATCATTAGGAGCGCAAACCACGGTCACTGGTAAATGGTCTAGAGTTATTATGAATCTCGATGCTATGATTAACTTCAGAACTGATGCGTGTACTTTGCTCATAGAGGAGCTGCTCGACCGATTCCTCTGTCAAATTCTAATTTTCCGACAACTTCCAAGAAGATTAGCGGAAGCCGTATCACATATTCCTCAGCACACCAACGTAAGTTGGTGAATGCCTCGTATCTCAGGTACATATACTTGTTTTATCTATAGTAAAAACCTTACTGGCTATCGGACAATCATAAATGTGTGTTAACAGAGATAATGCGGCTTAAGATACCAGATACGACATCATTTCCGAGTAAGTTTACTCATTTCTGGATTTCACTTACTTTTATTTCAGCTTCATCAGATATAGTCTACGACAATCGATCAACTATGTGTAGCAAGTAATCACATAATGTACCCACAAAAAATTATATTGTTGAGTTTGTGGGACTATGTAACGAAATACAAGTATCTGATTATGAATCTATATTTTATCCCCTAAGGGGATTAGTTTGTAATTTACTATTTCTAAATATTTATATTTCTGTATACTCTGTATTCACTTTTGAGTTAATGCTGACTGGTCTGGAACAGATTTTTTCATGTTGAAACCAGTACCTATGTTTGAAGTTCATCACATCAAAAATGTATGGTTAAAATATTAATGTATATGAAAAGTCTTGTAGCACTCTGTATGTTCTAATCACAAATTTTATAACATACCTAAGTCGTTAATCTGTACTGATATGTAGGTGTCAGAAGGAGATGCTGTAGTTGCTTCTAATCTGTTACAAATAAATTAAAACAGAGTTGAGTGGGACAAAAGTAGTAAATTAATTGTACCTTGTTATCCATAATAAACTATTTCACACATGGTATTCACAATTTCCTGCACTGTGGAAGCAATGGAAATGATAGAGGTCCGATTATGGACGTAAAATGTAATATAGTATAGGATGAGTGTAGTTAAATAAATTATAACAAATTTCTTGGCTCTTACCTGGATGCCGTGGCTGAAATACAAGCATCCCACTGAGATGTAGTACGGCACGTGCACTTGAGGGCGAACGAGGGCGGTTAGTCCGTAGTCACCTCATAATAGGACTGGCGCAGGCCGCACAGCCAGAGCTGTAATAGCGGCGTGGGAGCGCGCCTGATGCGGACGATGCGGCCAGTGGCGCGCAGTGGCGCTCGAGTGGTCTGCGGGCTGCGGTCGCGCGCACTGCGGGCGGGTCGGCACACAGGCGCGCGGCGGCGACCGTGCAGGGAGACCCACTGCACAACAGGGTGCGCTACATACACACCACAGGAGGATCGTTCTAGTAAACTATTAAGACACAAAGTTTACATATTTCGAGCTCCCGAACGCTTCCGGATTTCGTACTACAAAAAACTACAGTACAACAGAAATTAACGTATACGAAAATTGAAACTCCAGGAATGGTGAATGTGACTGAAATTAACAGTTTCATCCTTTATTTTTGCTTCACTTTTCTGATGCAATCATTCCTCAAGCTATTCGTCACTACTATTGTCTCTTGTTAATTTTATATTTTGGTGATCGTGATTTGCAGTGTCAAGGTTGACAGACTCTGCCTTGGCATCTCATTCTCCATATGAACGTCTTTTTTTTTAAAGTATTGTACTCTTTTTGACGACGACTGTGAGTTAAAATAAGCCGCAAATGGCTTAACGAAATAAATTAACAGTGCTGAATATCCACAAATTTGTGGTTCCCATTTATAGGACAGATGAATTTTGTACCATAGACGTCGTACAAGATTAAGTACAAGTCTTTAAAAACTCTATCAAACATGAATATTGACTTCCAGAATTCACGACAGTCCGTGTCTGGTGCTATAAAAAACTCAGGAAGTCGTTTAGAGGAACCTAAGAGGACTTCTTTCAGCTTGCGCAAGAAAAATTAGTCTATGACTGGAGGCTTTTTGCTGATACCAAAACGTCTAGTCTTCATGATGGTCTCAGCTACTGAAGAAGAGAGTACACATGTTTCGCCGGCCGGTGTGGCCGTGCGGTTCTAGGCGCTTCAGTCTGGAACCGCTTGACCGCTACGGTCGCAGGTTCGAATCCTGCCTTGGGCATGGATGTGTATGATGTACTTAGGTTAATTAGGTTTAAGTAGTTCTAATTTCTAGTGGAATGATGACCACAGATGTTAAGTCCCATAGTGCTCAGAGCCATTTGAACCATTTACACATGTTTCTTGAGCTACACTGCATCCATCTAAAGCTACTCATTGACTGTTAGAACCCATACAGCAACTAAATTGCAGGGATATTATTTCCTATGATTCACCATCAATTCCAAATAGTTGAATCCCATGTCTAGAAAGAAAATTCTAGCCCTAAATGCTAGTTCAATGGATGTAGACTGCGTAGTTAGAGATAAAACAATGGCGTGAACCTTCAAAGGACGTTCCACCCACTTTGGATTGTGTTTTGTTGGAATCATAACGATTTGTCAGCCCTTTTAATGCATTAACCTCAGCGAGACAAGTGTATCTAATCTGGTGTTAGTCCTGACGAGGTAAAACATTACTTCTATTCCTACGGCAAACGAAGTTAAACAGCAACGAAAGAAAGCCGTCGGATCGGTTCTGATAACTGGCTGTTCTTACAAAATAATGTTACCGAATAGTGGTACTCAAGAAAAAAGTTTCTACTAGTCCTCCCACTCTATGACAAATAAAATGAAGTTTGAAAAGAATGGGAAATCTCATCCTAAAAAGTGAAGGTTGAGGGAAATAAATGAAGAAGAAGAAGTAAAAATATAAACTGTCGAAAAACATAGAAGATATTTCAGATGTCAAACACAGAGAAACAGACTGCGCCACTCGTTGATGAAGACGTGAGTGATTTAGACTTCCCCACTGGAAAAAACAAGCCAGTTACTGATGACACAGAATGCGTCTTTTTATGAATGAAAATTTTCTGGCAACGTGCACAGACAATTGTGCATTATGTGCGTCATGTGTAATATGTGGGCACACAGAATGTGCAGGATTGATAAAAGGTTTCATATACAGACTTTTTTCAAATAAATAGAGTGTTTACTATTATGTAACCGCATTTACATTTACAAATAGTTTATTTTATACTAAGTTTTTTTTGCATTCATTCTACTGAGTTTTTTCAGTGACAGCTAAATATCTTTAGGACTAGCCAAAATTTAGACCAAATCTCTGAGTCAACTGCACAATATTGTTATTTAAATCCTAAGAAATAAGAAATAGTAAGAGGATATTACATTTAATCTTAATGGTATTCAGTAAGACGCTTCGAAGTGTCCTTTACTGCAACATTCTTTAATTTATTTTGAATAGAAAGTAATGTCTTATAAAAGTAAATGATACCCCAGATTTAGAGCACTTACTGTATTCTTCGGTATTCGCCTCTTAGCTTCCATTGAATGTCTCACCCAGCGAAAATCCCCCGCGGCTGGGAAAAAGAGCAGTTCACTCCCACATACAAGAAGGACAAAAGAACAAACTCGCAAATCTGAAATTTCCTTGATACAGGGAAGGTTCTCTCCCGAATCAGAATTGATTTAGAAAGCATCACTCTTACAGAATTCAGCTTGTTCTTTTCTCGCAGAACATCCTGTGAACCATCGATGAAGAGCAAAGACAGATACCACACCCTTTACTTTCCGGAAAGTGTTTGACACAGAGTCATAGTGCAAAATATTATCCAAGATCCGAGTGTATAAAATACGTTGCTTTTATCAGATATGGGCGACTCGAAGACTTTTTAATTAACAGAACGACGTATGCCGTCCTGGAAGGCGAGTTTCGTAGGAGACCAAAGTATTTTCAACGTTTCCTCCACTCTTGTTCTGTACCTACATTGTAATTGCTGGGAGTGGACGCTGGGTGGGGGAACTGGGTTGTTATCACAAGTCAGCAGTAAACCACCGTACTCAGAGTAATAATTGTGCGATGAGAAGAGCTCTGGTAGTTGTCTGACGTATAGACTTAAAAACATCTTTATTAGAACACACACTTATTACTCAAAATCTGCAACAGTCGATAATAATTGGCAACCAATGCTGTACAATCACAATAAAGTCATGAGATGTTCAATTGACTCTTTTATTAGAACATGTTACTTGTTTCGGGATTACACCCGTCTTCAACTCCTTCCTAGCCATCTAGGCGTACAGACTTGACAACTCAAAGAAAGTGTCCAATAACATATGACTATAACTGCGATACATGCAGTCTTCAAGACTTTATTGCGTTTGTAGAGCATTGGTTGCCAATTATTAATATAAAAATGATCGCATGCCTCAGGCCGGACTTTATGTCCTATACATCAAGCAGTCGATAAGATGCTCCCTCTATAGTCGTTCATAATTGTGAAAGTGTTTCCGCCGTACGATTTGTGCTTGAACTGACCTCTCGATCACGTCCCACAAGTGTTCGACCTAATTTATATCGGCAGTTCTGGATGTCCAAACCTTTCCTCTAATTGTCCAGAATGTTCTTCAAACCAATGGCGAGCAATTGTGGGTGGGCCGTGAATGGTTCGTGTTCCCGCCATCATGCATTTCACATACTGTTTTTAACGTACTTCCACCTCACTACGTTAGCTTAAATTATTACTGTCACTTGCTGCTTTGCCTGACCGTGAGCGGCGTTAGCAGCGCGTATCGATATATCGCCCCTCGTAGTATCTTTCCTCGACTGCTATTACTTCGCGGTCGTTGTCTGTCGTAAGTCAGTACTGATAGCAAGTTTCGGTGGTGAGTTGACGCTGCCTGCCAGTTGGAACGCGTCTGGAGCGCAGTCCGGACCTGCCAGTCGGGGAGTTGTAATGCGACACTAGTGGAGCAGTGACGTATGCGTCGACATGGCTGGCCCGACCATTGCCACCACGCATCACTTTAGCCGGGCCACGGTCTTGGTGGATCGTGCAACCGGACGACACGTTTTGACTCTCCGATCGTTCATGAGTCGGCTGTGTGTGTGTGTGTGTGTGTGTGTGTGTGTGTGTGTGCATCGACTCCCGATTTGTCTTCGTGCGTGCTTAGTGACAGTTGGGTGTTCTTCAGGTCTTCGTGGAAGTGTTAGTCAGGTTGTGTGTGTATTTGGATTTAGTTCCACTGATGAGTATTTTAGATGTTGTCGGCATGCTGCGGGAGTCGGTCGGTGCATACATCATTGCGGATTATCATGTTCGTAACCTTTTGTGTTGGATTTCTCATGTACTGATTGATGGCAAGCAAGTCGTTGTGTATGTCAGTCCGTGGCTGTCCCCTGGTTGGGTTCCGATGGATCAAGTGTAGTTGGGCTCACCACCTGTCTCGCCTAAGTTAACGAGGGCAGACCGATCCACTGGAGTCTCCTGAGTGTGTTTCTCTTAATTATCCTTTTGTCAGCCTTAATGTTGTTGTAATTTAACTGTATTTTAGATTTTTAATTTGGAAAGGTTAGGTGTGGGCCTTCAGCCCTGGAAACATGTTCTCAGAGTTTCCTTCAAGTCCAAACATTATCGTCTTGGCTCTTGAACGGTTATTGTAATTTCCTCCGAAAGACCGTTGGTGTTGCAAAAAGGAAACTTTTAAACTTAATGTACTGTTTTACCGATTGTTGCAATATATATTTCCTTAATTTGCAGAATTTAACTTAAGGCCTTCAGCCATCTTAGTGCGTTTGTTTATCTCTTTATGTGCACCTTGTGGGCCAACAGCCCTGTCAGAACCTTAAAACATTGTAGCCTTCTGTCTTCAGTAATGATCATAGTATATTG
This sequence comes from Schistocerca serialis cubense, assembly GCF_023864345.2. NCBI lineage: Eukaryota > Metazoa > Arthropoda > Insecta > Orthoptera > Acrididae > Schistocerca > Schistocerca serialis. Next base: position 618,702,098 of record NC_064641.1, read on the forward strand.
GGAATTTTGAAGATTTAATCCGGCGGCCTTCATCTCATATATGTATATGATTTATCTTATTCGTAAATTTAACTGTGTTTCATGTCTTTTCAAAATTGAACTTATTCTAAAGCATCTATTTGGAGGCCTTCAGCCGCGAAGCAAATTCTTTCAGAGATGTATTTGTGAACTAAATGATAATAGATTACAATTGTGAAATGAATCCGACCGCAACTCCCTTGGCTCTTTCCACAATCATAATTACCTGTTGGCCCTGCGTGATTTAGCGGGAGTTTCAGTGGCCTAGTGACATAGCGCACTGTCATCCATAAAAATTCCATCGTCGTTGGGAACACGACGTCCATGAATGGCTGCAAATGGATTCAGTTGGTTCAGTTGGACCAGAGACCCAATTTGTTTCACGTAAAAACAGCACACGCCGCTGTGGAGCTATCTCCAGCTTGCACGGTGCGTTGTTGACAACTTCGGCCCATGGCTTCGTGACGTCCGGGCCACAGTCGAGCCCTACCATCAGTCCTTACTAAGTGCAATCGGGAATTATCTGATCAGGCCATGGTTTTCCACTAGAGTGCAACCGAAATGGCCACTAGCCCAGGAGAAGCGCTGCAGGCGATGTCGCGCTGACAGAAAAACCACTGGCGTCAGTCGTCTGCTGCCACATCCCATTAACGCCAAATTTCTGTTGTTCTCCTAACGGGTACGTTTCTTGTACGTCACACACTGATTTTTCTGGTTATTTCAAGCAAAACTGCTTGTCTGTTAGCACTGACGACTCTCCTGAACCACTGCTGCTCTGGGTTGTTAAGTGAAGGCCGTCAGCGACTGAATTGTCCTTTGTGAGAGGTAAATACCTGAAGTCTGATATTCTCGGCACACTCCTGACACTGTGGATCACAAAGTACTTCATTCCTAACAACTTCCGAAACTGAGTTTCCCCTTTTGTCACCTCAGTGTAATTCTGCGGGTTGCATACTTCAAAAGTCAAAACGCCGCTGTTACGTGGTGTTAACGGGCTTCTTTCGTTGCCGCTGCATTTTCGCGTGTATGACGTGTGTGAAAACTGTGCGTTGAGGTCGTTTAGTACTTGTTGACTTGCTCTCTCTTGCTGCAGTGCAGGGGAGTGTTAGGCTAGTCGTGAATTATTTTTAGTACGGAAAATATGTGCAGGATCTTGCTGCTGTAAAGTAGCACTGACAGGTGAAATGAACGAGTGCCGTTTAATGAATCAGTGTATTTTGAGAATTGGGGGATGTAAGACGAAAATTAATAGCTGTAAAATATACAATTTCAGTGTGTTCCATTAGAGGAAAATGATATATGAAATACGCTTCATGCTGTAGTACAAACTATGTACGGAAATCTTACAATTTTTTTCCAGTATAAACCAAATGCACTATAACGGGCATAATCGTCTTAAGAGATTGAGCAGCGTTATTTATATATACGATAATTCTCCTTCATAGTACTCTGGTACGTGGCTCTGAATAGACAAGATGGGATGCTGATGCAACTATCTAGATCTGAGGATGATCAAGAGTGATCGGAAAGTGCAATCTAATCAAAAATGTGCAACTGAGCTACAACAATAAATGAGGATTACCTAATACACAAACAAACTTATTGTATTCTTATTTGTTCCATCTCCATCATCAGCTAAAATTTGTGCTGCATCAAACGGAGTAACTGGGCACAGGGCAACATCACTGTTAGACACCTGCGATAAAACAGCGCAATAGTTCTCCATTTATTTGGTCAGGGTAAATTGCGTTTACTGACTAACTGCAAGTTGTGTAGCTTATTATTCATTTCTGTAATTTATTTCAGTAATTAATCGCACTTTAGATATTGCGCATCATTCTCATGTCATGACATCTTCTGCTGTTGGTACACACTCAGTATCGTTTCTGAAGTATGTTATGTCAGCGTAATTGTTGAAAGTCTCTGAATAGCTGTTAAATGTTAAATATTAAAATAATCTTGTAGCAGTGATCTAAAATGTTGTATCTATATCAATGTGTGTATAAAGAGAACAATATTCACTGATAAACGACCAGTCATTATATTGTTATGTAATGATCGTCATGCCCAGTGGTTGCTCCTGTTATTTAGACAGGTTGGACATTTTGTGAAATTTCAACTTGCACTTGAGAATAGTTGTAAATCTGAAAACAAGACTCTGCGAAAGAAAGAAATAGTCATTTTTATTCTAACTGCGCAAATTTTTTCAAAAACGGTCGCGTATGTAACAGGAATTCGTGGCGGGCCGCAACAAACCAGTAAGAAGATTGATGAGCCAAAAAAAAAAAAAAGAAAAGTGGCGGGGACTCGTGATTATACTTCCGAATTCGTGTTCTCGCTTTCTTTTCTGAGCGGGTCGAGTCCACTCGTACCCGACAACACACTCAACGACGAGTGGGCTGCAGCCGAGACTCTCGAGTCGAGACTACAGGCACACAGAGGCGGCGCATTCCGAGATGACACAACAAGACTCACTGGCGAATTAAGGCCAGTATACTTTCTTCTATGACCCCTAATGATCACAACATTGGTCCCAGCACGAACGCCAGCGCCGCACCTAGCAGCGGCAGTTTGGAGGTAATCTCTTAACCCAAGTATACTAGAGAATGCTTACACTGTCATAAGTCCTCCCCATCCCCCCCCCCCCTTTCCACAATACTGGTAGATGGCAGACTGCACTATCTTCGATCAGAAATGAATATTTATCAGAATTTAGCCTGTCCTCATTTGCTAATGCATTGGTTTCTGTAACATAAGTCACAACAGAACAATGGCTCACGCGTGAAGGAAAGAGGTCATCCATGGCGCAGTGGTTCCGCCTTTCTGCTGCAAAACTATTACACCTCTGGTTCCTCTGTTCGGCTGAGACATGTGTTAATCCCCACAGCGCCTGGGACACTGTACTTTCCTAGTTATTAGGAAGCCCCTGATGTAACTACATCTGATACGCTCCATTCTGACCCGCTTCCACGGCCTCTTCCATTAGCTGTGGCAGTCTCGTTGTTTTATTTATTTGACTCATCAATCTTCTAATTGGCTTCATGCGACCGTCCAGGAATTTCTGTACTGTACCAACCTTTCCATTTCAGTTTAGGACTTGCAACCCACGTGACAAATTATTTGCTGGATGTATTCCAATCTCTGTATTAGTCTACAGTTTTCAACCCATATAGCTTCCTCTAGTAAGATGGAAGCTATTCCGTGATGTCTTAACAGAGGTCCTCTCCTCTCGGAGCTCCTTCTTGTCAGTGTCTTCCATAAATTCCTTTCCTTCCCAATTCTGCTGAGTCCCTCCTCATTCCTTACCATAACAGTCCACCTGATTTATAACTTCTTCTGTAGCACCACATCTCAAGTGCTTCTATTCAATTCTGTTCCTGTTTTCTCTCAGTCAATGTCTCACTGTTACACGATGCTGTGCTCCAAACGTACATTCTCAGAATTTTTTTCCTCAAATTAAGACCTATGTTTGATACTAGTAGACTTTCCTTGACTAGGAATGGCTTTTTCTCCACTGGTAGTCTGCTTTCTATGTCCTACTTGCTCCCGTCATGCGTCAGTTTACTGCCTAGGCCGAAAAAATTCTTAACTTCATCTACTTCACGATCATTAATTATGACGTTATGTTTGTGGTTGTTTTCATTTACGTTAGTTCTCTTTACATTATTCTTTCTTCAATTTGCTCTCAAAACGTATTTTGTACTCATTAGAGTATTAATTCGAATTAACAGATCCTGTAATTCATCTTCACTTTCAATGAGTATTGCAATGTCAGAAGCGCATTTTAATACCAATATCCTTGCACCTTGAATTTTTATCTCACTCTTTAGTGTTTCTTTTATTATTGTCATTGCTTTTCAACATATAGACTGAATAGCAGGGTCAAAAGACTCTATCTGGCTTACACCCGTTTCAATCCGTTCACTGCCTTCTTGGTGAACGACTCATTGTTTTCTCTTTGTACTTGTACATATTTTACATTACCAGTCTTTCACTACATCTTAGGCTATTTTTCTCAGGGTTTCCAACATCTTACACCATTTTACATCGCGGAACGATTTTTACAGGTCGACAGACCTTGTGAATGTGTCTTTATTTTTTTTCATTCTTGCACCTATTATTAACAGCACGTGAGAAATGCCTCGCTGGTTCCTTTAGCTTTCCTAAAGCCAAACGGATCGCCTTCTAACAGGTCCTAAGTTTTCTTTTCCATACTTCTGTACCTTGTCAGCAACTTGAATGCATGAATTATTAAGCTGATGCGATAATTTTCACATTAACGGCTATTGCTATCTTGGGAATTGTCCGGATGAAGTTTTTTCGAAAGTCTGATGGTATGCCGGCAGTCTCATACGTTCTACACACCGAGGCGAATAGTTGTTTGGTTGCCACTTACCATAATGATTTTAGAAATTTCGATGGAATGTTACCTACCCCGTCTGCCTTATTTGATTTTAAGTCTTGCAAAGCTCTTATAAGTTCTGATTGTAACACAGGATCCCGTATCCGTTCCTTGTCCATTCCTTTTTCTTATTCTATGACGTCATCAGCTAAGTCCTCCACCTCTAGACGCTCTCTGTGCCCTCTTTCCACATCCCCTTTCCCTCCTCGGCGTTTAACAGTGAAATTCCCACTCCACTCTTAATGTTACCGTCCTTGCTTTTATATTCACCGAAGGCAGTTTTGACTTTTCTATAAGCTGGGTCAGCACTTCCTAAATGATTTCTGTTTCGATTCTTCACTTTTTGCTCATAAGCATTTCGCCTTAGCTTCCTTGAACTTCCTATTTACTTCATTCGTAAGTGACTTGCATTTTGTGTTTCAGAATTTCCCTGAACAGTTTTGCACTCCCTTCTTTTGTCGATCATGTGAAATATTTCTTCTGTTACCAGTGGTTTCCCTGCAGTTACCTTCTTTCTATCTACATTTCTTCTACTGAAGTGTCCAGTCAGCTCTTCACCATGGCAGTATCCATAGTCTCACAGAACTTCGAGAGTAACTCCTTATTCCTTAGTACTTCCGTATCCCACCAAATTTTGCTCTGAGTCCATATCTGCTCGTGGGTATACTTTGCAATTCAATATCTGAGTTCGGAATTTCTCTCTGACCATAATTCAACCTAACTGAAATCTTCTTGTATCTTCCGGCCTTTTCCAAGGATACCTCCTCCGTTTGTGTTTCCTGAACAAAGTATCCGGTACTACTGACTGACTTCGTGTCTCTTTCCTACTACCAAGCTCATATTCGCACGTAATCCTTTCTTCCACTCCCTCCCCTCCAACAGCATCCCAGTGTCCCACGACTATTAGATTTACATCTCTCTTTACGTACTGAATTACCCATTCAGTATCCCTTCTTTTTCCATTCATCATCTCCTTGCGACGTCGTCAGGTATTCTTGAACTGTTGTTGTCGGTGTTGATTTGCGTCGATTCTGATGAGAACAAACCTGTCACTGAACTTCCTACATGTAACGAATTTTACTCCCACAACATCATTTTCTGCTGCTGTTGATATTATCCTATACTAGTCTGCCCAGTAATCCCTGTCTTTTCACTTCACTGACTCCCATGATATCAAGACAGAGCCTTAGCATTTACCGATTTTCTAGCTTTCCTACACGTTGAAACTTACGACATTGGACACCCCAACTCGTAGAACGTTATTCTTTCGTTGGTTATCCATTGTTTTACCCTTCGCAATCCCCTCCCGCGGTTCCTAGTGGGGGACTAGTCCGGAATCTTTTGCCGGGGTAGATATCATCATGACACTTTTTTCATTTAGGTTCACATGTCCGCCGGCCGGAGTGGCCGAATGGTTCTAGGCGCTACAGTCTGGAACCGCGCGACCGCTACGGTTGCGTGTTCGAATCCTGCCTCGGGCATGGATGTGTGTGATATCCTTCGGTTAGTTAGGTTTAAGTAGTTCTAAGTTCTAGGGGACTGATGACCACAACAGTTAAGTCCCATAGTGCTCAGAGCCATTTGAACCATCCACATGTCCTATGGTTGTATGTTGTGTGTCTTGAATGCATTGGTTTCCATTGCATGTGCATCCTCATACCGGTGATCATAGCTGATTCTTCCGACTTTTAGGGGCTGTTTACCACCCCACGAGCATGAGAATTTCCTGAATCTCTGCTCGCTCCTCTGCCCTCTTTGACAGGGCAGTAAGACCGTTGGCAGAGTGATGGTGACTTCTTATGGAAGAAATATCCGGGCTCCATAGAAGATGATTTTCATTCAACATTTAAGCTCTAACAAAGCTTAACCTCGAAAACCTTTGACCCAAATCCCAAACATTCTCCCAAGTTGATAGGCTCCACAAGATTATAATTTTATTTATTTATTTTTTTACACAATTGGAATTAGTAACTGATACAAAAACAAGATAAACTAAAGTAACTTTATGTATTACTTGTGCTGCTTCAGGTGAAATAGGAAGGTGAAACTTGAATTTTCTTGTTCACTGCCGTTGGCGTTTCCTATCTCCAACATGACGTCCAAAATATCTGCAACAGACTCAAGCTGCATTGCCAGTGTCTCAATGAATGTAACTTCTATGTTTCAGCCAAGTCTTTTCTTCCTCAGTGCTTGCAATTCCAGCCATTCTGTCTTCGATGTGATGCTGCACGGAGCGTCACAATGAGCCTGGCACTACCCAACTAGAGGAATTTACGAAAACACTGGGCAAATAATTTTACAATGAACGTACCCTACCTTGGTGTGAATTGAGAAGCGTTGTGAGCATTCTGTAGGTACCCCCAGTAATCAAGCTCCACCTTTCGCTCTCGCCGAAGAGGCAGTTATTGGTAATTCTCGTGAACCACATAAGCTAATGGTGTTTTACAAGATGACTGTAATATTCATACGGACACAAGATGGTCCGAAGTTGAATCACGTCATGTGTGGCATGGAGGTAACAAGCTAAGATCTGTGTCCGTCGCCTAACGCCGGACAACTACACATACGTGAAGCGATGTTCAGCAGTGTCCAGGAGGCGACAGTCAGGGCAAAGTAGACAGTCAGTCAATCCGATAGCGTGGAGCATGTATCTCGTCGCATAATTTTTGTTGGTGACATGATGCAACGTCACGTGCACGATGGTTAGCAGAAAGTAGTGGTGTATCGTTTTCTACATTCGTGGCCAATTGACAGTTGTGTACTTGCTTTCTACCACGCCACACGGAACTGGTCGCAGAGAGGTGGTCTAAAAGTATTTTGCATTTGGCGGGCCCATTTCTCGCAAATCCGAGATTAAATAGCTGTATTTCAGAATGAATGTCAATACGTGGGAGAGCTGTGTCATGAAGTGCGCCACCGACACCGGCGTGAAGGGAGAGACCGGCATCAGGACGTCCAGTAGACGATCCGTGAGGGAGGTGGATTGATTGCTCTACCGTTTCCACATATTTTTCATATATAAAGCAGTTGTTCGTGCCCAGACTTTAACCAGTTCTAGCGCTCCATCGCTGGGGGGAGGGAGGAGGGAAAAACAGAACATCATAATGTAGTTTAAATATGTGTCCTGTCGATAGGAAATAACCGAAGGTCGGCTGAAGTGTGCAACATCTCACCGCCAGTGGTGGAAGGACTATGCCACGTGATTAAGTTTTGATATCACGTAGAGGTTCACTTATTCCTCACGTGGCAGTTGGTACAAGTCCCACATGTTCTGGAACACCATCACGCATACAAGCTGTAGTAACCGTCATTAGATAGTCTCTGCCGTTCCGCGCACGTCCTTCTTAAAAATGACTCCCAAAACTCTCATTTCAGTAAGCGGCGTGAGGTGGGCGACAGCGCCGATCCCGAGACCGCATCCGTTATCCAGTGTCACCGACTTATTGATGTTTAGAAGACTCCCCGCGGTCTGCCCATATCGCCCGATCCAGTTTAGTAAGCTGTAGACTTCATAGATGGAATGAATCATCAGTACCAGGTTATCAGCATACGCCCTATAATAGAAGGTGACGTCCTGCAGGGTGATGCCGGACAGCCTGTCGTTGAGAACCCGGAGGATTAGCTGGGGCACGCCTGCATAAAGGTAGGGCAACCTCATCAATGAGACCTCTCAATGGATGTTGGGCGCACTGGCCTATACTTAAGATCTGGCTGCTGCCAGAAGGCGCCGCAGGGTATCGTCAAGCCTCGGGTAAAATTCCAAACGGTCCATCGCCTGCTGGGGGAGGTTATGGTGCTCTCTATCGAAGGCCCAACAGAAATCAATGGATACGATGGCCACTCTCAGATTACACGCCCAGGCGATCGCTATGAAGTCCCAGAAGTCCCTAGTTTCCAGTTGTATGTGGGCATCTCACGACAGCGACGCCTGTTCTGGAGCGAGGATCATTGGCAACATCTTCATATCGCAACCTGCAAAAACCCTGGCGAAAATCTTATATTCAGCGTTCAACGTTCTGAGTGGCCATAGTCACCGACAGATTGCCTTCCTATTGACTTGTGTACTGTTATCAGAAGTCATTCGACGAAGGTAGGCGGTATTGTGCAGTCTGGGGAAATGAGTTCTCGGAACATTGGGACTACATGGCGCCACGAAAATACCAGGAAATTCGACTGGTAATCCGCAGACAGTCTGACCTACACCTGTTCCGGGCTGTGATTTCGAATGACAGCACCAACATTCTCGTGGTTATGCTACGCACACTGAATGTGCTTTTGTACGTCATTCTGATGATTCGATCTATTGTGCTACTATTCGTGAACAGCATTCCAGGGTGTTGTTTTCCAAGAGGACAACGCTGCCCCACATACCGCTATTGTAACTCAACATGCTGTACAGAATGTCTACATGCTGCCTTGGCCTGTTCGCTCACCAGATCTGTCTCCAATAGAACACATATGGGACATTATCGAACGACAATTCCAGTACCATTCATAAACAGCATTAAACGTCCCTGTACTGACAGACGAAGTGCAGCAGGTATACCACAAACTGACATCCGGCATCTTTACAATACAATTCATGCATCTTTGTGCATTCAACGTTCCGGTGGTTTCAGCGGTTAATAACGTACCAGCATTTCCCAACTGCCATGGGCTTTACCCGTTCTTATATTAAGCTGTAATATTGCAATGATAATCACTTAAATTTTTTACCTAGACAATTCCATTACTCTACGTTCATTTCTTTTTGGTGTTGCGATTTTTTCCATCACTGTAGCTACAAGTTTCTGAAATGTGTGTTTACGTTTATTGTCTGTAGACTAGGTGCCGTGAATTTCTGTTGTCTGTACCATTAGTGATTAGCTCATGGAGCCTCTTCTTGGTAGAGATGGCTCATGTTGTGATTTTATTCATTTATTATTCTATTTTACCATGGGTGCCCTATTATAATGTACTAAGGTCTGAAACTACAAAGACTGTGATTTCTGTTCAGTCGTTGTTGGATGCTACGTGCTTTTGTATCACAAGGGATGAATCACATTTCAGTTCAATGTGTTATTATTGGCTAGGATAAGTTTCATATCAGATACTGATTTTTGTAGGATGCCCATTTTTACATAAGAACTATTTGTAAGCATAAAACTGTTGATGCATTATGAACCGTCAATTATTTCTATTAATGTCATTGCGTTTGTCTGCTAATATAAATAAACGTTACCGTTAAATTGCCACAAGCTTGAGTCACTCCGAACCGCAAACCCCATTTCACCGCAAACCTGCACTACAAGCGCAGCGCTTTATTATTTGATTGAATCTATTCTGAACGTAGCCACTTAAATACCTAACAGAACACGAATGGTTCCGTTAATAAAACGATATGTTGTAGTGATCTGAAATTTGTACTTTAAGTTAGTGCCCCATGTATGGAAGGAATAAAGTAAAGTTGATTATTATTCTTATTAATAACATAATAACCGCAGTGTGAACGTTTTGCAATTTATATATGCAATAATCGATGGCTACTCACTTTCAGTCCCCACTGCAAAACATAATTGTCAAATTAATAAGTTTTATCACCACAATATAAATCAAGGAAATAATAAAATTACACCCATTATATTCACGAGAATCTTGCAGAATCGCTCCCAGGATTTATTTATAGCTGCTCTGAAATAATCAGAGCGTTGATTGGCAGACTATAGTGATGGTGCTTACACACACGTCATTTACCAAGTTGTGCGTAGATGAGTTTTAGTGCTAGACTCTTGGTGGCGTTGGCCCATCGTCTGTATTCTCAAGTGATGGTTTCTGTTTGCAGAATTTTGCGGTTGTGATCGATGTGGGACATTGGCAGGAGGATAACGGGTGTGAGTCTCGCTGGCTACATTATGTGATCTTCCAGAGAAATAGTATTACTTCAGGCCTAGAAACGAAAAGTCCTTTGTAGCGGCTGATATCGATAAGTCCTAAAGTAGGAGGGCCATGCACCTGGAGTTCTCAAAATTTTTTTCTGCTTTTGTGAATGTATGGTATTGGCCAGCTCCGATTATCTTTCCCGCCAATCAAACTTCCGTTGGTATTCACCGTTACTTCCTCTTTTGCTACGATAAAAAGAAACAAACTATTGTCAAGAAAATTCCTCTCTGAAAGCATTCGCTTGCTACGTAATAACTTTTAAGATCCATAAAAGAATTTTAAGATCGAATCGAATTTGACAATGAAGACGATACTAGCATCGGTAAGGAAACAGAAAGCATTAAAACTGTCGAAACGAGGCGAACTTTAACTTCAGACAAGAGCATCTTAATTACAGTCGGAACTACCCTCCCTTCAAGTACTAAATTTCTCTGAAGAGTAAGAGAAATGTCATACCGCATCATAGTCACTACTGACGTAATTAGCTGAGAGTGCTCCTACACGAAAGTAAAGTAGACTAATCCCTGCGGGGAGGGGCACGTGGCATTCATGAACAGTGCCCATAATTATTTAATATTTCACTCAAATTTCTCAATAAAAGAAACGAAATTCTAAGGTTACGGTTGATGTTTTAGCGTACCCTTGTAACAGTATTAAGACCTGAGCCTCGTGACCACTGTAGTGGACAGATAACGTACCGTAAGATCATGTGAATAATTAAACAAAAATTGCACAATAAATAATTTGTGAGGTACATGAATTTAAAAAGTGGTCCCCAGTCATAGACAAAATGTGTGAACCATGCATCATAAAGATATAAAGAATAGGGTTTCATCTATATATGGAATGAAACGATACCACTGACGCACCAGGTTGAAGATAACCGTTTGGTAAGACACTGTGTCATACTGAGTGAAGAAGTCCGACAGGAGTCGTCGACTTTAAGCACCGGAAGTGTAATAATCTCACGAAGGGAGATCACGATTACAGGGCGGTTGCTCGAGTGTCTCCCACTTCGTTTGGCGCTACTTCGGCGTTTCGAAAATTGCGATGTGGAAGCAGGAACCCTTGGCACATCATTCTAGAATGATCATTTTCGGCAGGCACATACGTTCTTCATTCTCCGATGGAGGTCTACCGGTGTTTGTCCCTCGGCAGTGCGTTGGTCTGTTTGGACGCATTTGGTAATAATCTTAATAACGTCACCATAGTTTATGTTTCCGCATTTACCGCACGCACGTAGCGAAGACAAGAATGCCACGCTTATCACTTGCCTACTTGTCGGTGCTCACACAACCACATCAGAGACGCGCAACTACGTACATCTGCTGCAGCAATGCCCTCAAAATAAAACTTTTTGATTGGCCATTGTAAACAGCATACATGATAATACCCTGGCAACTGGAGGAAATAGAAAGGAAATGATGATAGTGATGTACTGTTAGTTAAGTTCACGTCAACCGCCAGTTATTGCTGAATTAGGTAACAGATTAAAGGAAATACACAGAAAAGTACATATGAGCATCAGTTCTATAACCTAAGAGCATGTTGAGTCGAACAAGCTCAGTGCGCAAATTCATAACAGTACGACACTAACCCGAAACAAACGACTTCCCTCTGAGAGAGTCTCAAAAGAGCTAAAGCATTGTCTGCTAGAAGCATAGACAAAGCCGAAGTGAACCCTCTACGGAGCTCAAAAACGAAGTGTCTTTATGCTCTTCTTCACTATATCATGCTGATTCTGCTACCATTGGATTCTCGTTAGCGAGTTGCTGTGGACCCTCTGAGTTCTGTCCAAAGAAAAATTAATAAAAGTATTAGCACTTTCCCTTCTGTTAAATAATCTTCTACGGTTGACCAGTAACATCACATTTCTCTCTTATAATGTGACAGAAAGCAGGATCTCGGTCCCACCCTGACGATAGTGTCATGGTCAGGCCAATGCAGCAGATACACATAGACATCGACGAGTTCTCGTCCCTGCTACAAAAATAGCTTTGGTGATCCAACACTGGGGTTCCTTGCGGAATTTAGCAACAAATTACTGTTGACCACCTTTAAGTGCAGCAGGTTGCTCTGTCTCATGTTTTACCATGCCCTTGCAGATCTCTATCTTTTTAGCAACGACTTTTCTTGCTGCTTCTCGCAGTGCGAGTTCAGCTTCCTGTCCGCTACTGTGGACGACACTGAGGCGCTGGTCTCCCTTCCAAACAGTGCCTGATCTCCAATGCATCCTTCCAGGGACCCTGTCTTTTAGCGAGAAACAGTTTTACGACCCACCGATATTCCATTCATGTGGCCCCTGCAATCTAACAGTCAGCCAGTGGACTAATCTCACTGAAAAATTGCACATAGCTTTCACCGCTGTATGGAAATGAATAAAAGAAAATCTTCCCGGATCTTATTCTTTTCTTCAGCCTCGGATGGGACACGATCTTAAAACCACACTGAAAATCTAATCAAGTGAAGCAATGAGCAAATGTCTTGTGTATTTGCTCAAGTATGTCCATTTACGTCGTCGCATTTTTCACTTCTGAGCGCACAGAGAACACGTAAAGTTTCCTAGAAAACGGTGGGTCCTGACACGTGTGAAGTCCTGCTGAGAGGTCTCATGCAGCCCATACGACATAACTGTCTTGCATTCCCTTCTTCATAAAAATTCATGGCTGTAAATTGCAGGGGCAAGGAAGGCGGTCCTGCAGCGTTTGCAGTGGGAGGGGTTTGAGCACCCGCCTTACAGCCCGGACTTGGCTTCATCTGAGGGGTGATACCCCTCCTCTCACATGAGCCGCTATGACAACATCATTTTGACACAGTGAGTGAGTGCAAACCAACGTAGACCAACATAGGGAATTGGCAGAAATCACAGGCAGCTGCTTTCTATGATGAGGATATTGGAAAGCTGATACAAGAGTCTAAATCGGAACAGTGACTGTGTGGAGGATCAGGTGCAGGTGCATCTAAATATTGCAAATAAAAAATTTCTGATTTCTCTGTAGTTTCCATTTGTGACCAGTCGACGATTGAAAAAAAAACACTCGATTTAAATTCACTACCTCTGTTGTTTGTTTCAGTTTCATGCATACATATCTCGTAATTCGAAATTTGTCTTGTAAGAATAGGTATGCAAGAGAAAGAGATAGTTTTGAGTAACTCAACGAAAGCATCTCTGTACCAGTTTCGCCATCAGGGGAAGACAAGAATAACGAAGTTGCTAGTCAATTCGTGCTGTAAGACAAGGGAAGCAGGTTAGAGACAGACGATTTGTATGAATGTCTGCAATACACTGTTTAAAACTTTAATGTCTTTCACTAAAATGTCGAAGTTAGTAAGTTTAACTTGTGGCCCGAGCTCGATCTTACGAGCAGTTCTTGACTGAAGGCCTAGGGAATTGTACCAATTACAGTACCTCAACAACCACCTATTTCAGCAAGTAAATGAGCGTCCAAGACCGACATCCCCTTTGGGTCGCGAGGACACACACTAATTGCATATATGCAATGCTAAAGGATACACTTGTTTGACAGTGTCTAAATCATCATCCACGCCCTGCGACGCAACCGGATTTCAATCTGCTAATAACGGATGATTCCGTAATCGCTGAGTATAATCTCAGTAGAATCCAACGCCTACTACTGCGACTTTAACAGAAGTACAGGAAATGTATTCGCAGTTGCCAATACGGGCAACCATCAGCTGTATAATGGAATGACGACGATGAAAATTTGCGCCGGACCGGGAATCAAACCTACATTTCCCTGCTGTCGCTAGAGGTCACCTTTCCATATGCCTATCCGAGCGCGACTCACAACCAGAGCCAAACTGCTTCATGCCGTCAGCCATGTGCCGGTACACTACAACATGTATTCGTACATCCATTATGTACATTCCCGTACAGAGGAGATACGTTACTTGAAAGTCACTTGCCGGTTGAAGGCGGATAAATGCGATATAGTGTAGTGACTGTGTTATTCCGAGTTACGATGCAATGTTCATTCGGACAAGCATTTACGTCTGAGGAAACACTGCATCATAATTCTGAATACTGCAATATCGTAGTTGACAGAAATAGTAAACATTGTCAAGAGCTTCCTCCAATTCACAACTGCCATGAGAAGCACCAACGTCAACCTGCAGAGTCACTAACCAGCTCAAAATCCGCCAGCCTGAGCTGCGCTGCAGTTAAACTCACATTAATGTGCAACAAGCTTAATCTGCAGCAGCATCAGTCACGTCAACAGCTGCCTGACTACTCTTTGCAGCACTTAAAACCCACGAAAATTCAAACAACAACTGCAACGACTTAAATGAATTCAATAGCTGCCCAGCTGATGTAAGCAGCATCTAAAACCACTGGTAAATTTAAGCAACAAACTGGCACGTAGCTAATGAATACGCTGATTGTCCAGATGATCTGTGCAGCACTTACAAGCACATGAAAATTTATTTACAACTGCAGCGATTCAGACCAATTCAATAACTCGCCGGCTAGTCACTCCAACACTTAAAACCGCATTAACATCTGAACATAAGTCCAAAGTCACTCAAGACGACAGTGGAAAAATTGCATTCAAGAAAAGGAAAAGCCACCACAACAAACTCGAGGTCACAGACTGAATAACTCTTCCGCCTCCTTGGGCGCCTCCGGAGCTCCACACGTCCACTCCTGCTCCACAGATCGAACCAATTTCTGTTTCGAACTAAACCTCTATCCGATCAAGCCAAAAGGCGAGAGATGCGCTCGCTGCAAGTGCCGTACTGCACGAACTTCTGATCATTGAGAATTCTATTTTGCATTCAGAACGAGTTGGCAACCAGTCTCTATTCATGAAACGATATCGCATTAGGATTTTCTTGCAGATAGAAATGGAGCAGTTGTGCTATATTCTCTGCAGTATAATCTGCAATAATAAAATTTGGTTACTCTGAGACGTCGAGAATTATAATCTAGGAATTCTGTTTCGAACTAAACCTCTATCCGATCAAGCCAAAAGGCGAGAGATGCGCTCGCTGCAAGTGCCGTACTGAAGTAATTGAAAGAAAAATACGAGTATATTACAGTAAACTACCTACTTGAATAAAAGTAAATGCTCCTTCTCTTAGCCAAGGACGTTACAAAGACCATCCACCAAGTCCCTGATGCTCTATCATATCTCTATATTGAAGTGCAGCGCAACGTAGGAATTCTAGCGATTCGTAGGGCTGAGACAGCACGTCGCTGCGGTATATCTTGTACCTACAAGCAACATGTCCAGTGAACGTGTCCATCTATGAGGTCCGCATTCGAAAACATTTTTTTCTGGCGGTCTCTACTTCTGCGACGGCCGACAGTACGTACTGAGTATATGTCTGGTCATTAACACGTCCTGACATACAAAAGAAAGCTCCTGACGACTGTGGCTTACGTCTTGAGACTTTGTAACTGAAAATTTCGTGTTTGACACATTCTTATAATTCCTTTTGATGTTACGAGCGCGTCCTGAAAAGTAGTGCCTCCTACTTTTTATGTGTAAACTCCCAAGACTTCTTAAGCAGAACAAACGCGATTGACATTCTACATCTTTATTCTTCATGTCTACATGCAGCCCTCCGCCGTTTCGAGTTTCGAATGCGAAGAGTTCCGCCACATACGGAGCATTCTCTCCTTGAGCATGACAATGCGAGAACACACACAATCTTTGTGACACCTGCAACAATCCGAAGCGTTGGATTCACTGTCATGGATCATTCTCCGTACAGTCCCGACTTGAGCACATCCGACTTTCTTCTCTTTCCAGAACTTAAAGAATACCTTCGAGTGCTTCACTTTGATATGAAGCGGCGCAAGCAGAAGTAAGATTGTCGCTCTGTCAACAAAGTCAAATATTCTACAGTGCAGGTTTTAAAAATCCAGTATGTCTTTGGGAGAAATGTGATCGTCGGTAGGGAGACTATGTTTAGAAATAGGTTTTCAGACACGAAGAACAGATATGGAGAATGCTAGTAAACTTTCTTTGAGTTAATAATCTCTAGTAGTTTTCACATAAAAATTTCGGGGGCATTACTTTCCAGCACTCCCTCGTAGTCACGTCACAGTACTCCGTAATTAAATACAAACAGGGTATTGTGAGACGCAGCTTTCGATGTGACATAGTGTTAACAGAATGATCTCACCTTAAAAACAGAAATACTTGTTGAAGTTTGTGTGTAATGTCTAGAATATGGTGCAAATACTCGTTGCTTTAGAAGCATAGTGTCGTGCCTTCGTTCAAATGGCTCTGAGCACTAAGGGACTCAACTGCCTTACGATATTATGAGATAGAAATCACATGTTATGTGAACTACATGAGGGCAGCGTGGAGGGTAAAAATCGTAGAGGGAGACCAAGAGACGAATACACTAAACAGATTCAGAAGTATGTAGGTTGCAGTAAGTACTGGGAGGTGAAGAAGCTTGCACAGGATAGAGTAGCATGGAGAGCTGTATCATACCCGTTATAAAGGCACATTTGCATGCCGTGCGTGAGTTTCCTCGGAAACGCGAAATCTTAATTAAATAATTAATCTCTGACAAATAAATAAAGCCTATGGCACAGAACTGCAGCGCTGTGTCGCTGATAAAACAAAACACAATTAGGATACTCTTATGTTTCATTAAGAAGAAAGAGGTCAGGTACAACAACTGGTGCGGGAAGCACGTATATTTTATTAACTGGCACACCGCCATATTTGAAGTTATATAAGAACACTGCGAGTTGCAATCTTACTAGGCACTCGATTCTGTAAAGAATTTATATTTATGAAAGTAAGTAGAATTATTTAGCTGTAGGCTTATTCGTTGAATATATCTGATATAACTAACTGTGTAAACTTTTTATGTTTAGTAGACAGTCACCTCTGTACGACGTATTGACATGGCTGGCTAATTATTCTAATATTGAGATTTTGATTTTGAGTCTGCATCTAGCGCAGCAGTCTTTGGAAACTATTTAAATACGAAGTCCGATTATTTGAATCACATTTCACGGTCAACTACGAATAACATTGCATTTACGAAAAAGCCATTGTCAAGCGTCTGATACCAAATAATTAAACGTCCACGTTCCAGATTAGCAAATATGAATTACAACCAATCACTATCATACATAATTAATATTTTATTTTATTTTATTTTATTTATTTTATACCGTCTCAGGACTGAAGACAACAACAACAACAACAACAGCGTGAACTACATTGGGCTTAACTTTCACAGTTTTACTCTTCCCTTCAACCTGGAAGAACATCTCACTGAAAAAAATTTATAATTGTGTGTCCATAATGGACAGCAGATCAGAACAGTTCATCCCTTTTCTTATTTTTTTATATTAAAACTACTAAAAATAGTTTTCAAATGGTAATAAGTATTGTATTACATTTTTAGTTCCGACAATTAACCTGACATTATTGAAAAATTAAAATATGAGTTAATGTTGGAATGGAAATTTACAAACAACCCCTTTAAAATATTATTCCCTTTGGCTCTACATTGTTACTACCTCGCCAGGCCACACAATTTTAAAAAGATAACTGTTCATCATCTGCTGCAATTTAGGCCAAGATGACTGTCTTGGCCCATTCTCACCCTTAATGTGCCGTAATTTCGCAGAGTTTGTGCGGATGCGGCCACTACAGTTTTACGACGGTGGCTGTAACGGGAGAACAGGCTGATAAATCATCCCAAATGGTTGTGCCGTAGTTGCCGTACACAAAGGGAAGAAAAAGGTCAGCTTTACGAATAATAAATGTTGCCATAAATGAAACAGGAGTCTTCCATTAGGAGTGTTGTATTATCGTATTGGCTCGTCATTATAAATACAACTGATTGGTTAAGCGTAGCTCAACGTAACCATTCTTTCAAGAACGTACTAGGTCTCTTTTAGTTTCATAATCCTGTTACCATTGTTCACAGTGGAATCAAATATTATTTTATAATGCCTTGGATAAAAAAGTCTCTAATACAGAAGTGCAACACATATAGTATCGATAGTATTTTCCTGATTCCTTTGTCATCTATCGCCCAAAGTATGAGGCTCACTAAACTCTGTGCCTCGAAGTATCACTCTAGTGTTCACGCAGACTCTCTTATTTGAATTTCTGTTCCCGACACGGATGCGTGACTTCATCATGAAGAAACGAAAAGTCCTCTAATCATTACAACTTGTTCAAATGTTAATCATAGAATCAATTCAGCATAGTAGCACAACTCTTTTCATCGACTACACAGCATGGTGGCTCATATCGAAGTTCTATCATTGCGGCAGCTCTAATATTGTATCTTTACATACCTGCGTTATGCTTTCCTGTTTACTTCACCAGCGGTATAATTATTCGACATGCTGTCGCCATACCCACTATAAACAGCCGTACTCCATATACGAAGCCAATAATAATGTTTATTAATAATACTCGTCCAACAACTTCCTCATAAACGATATGGAGACTTAAGATCTGCTTGTGCAGCCATTCATTACTTATGAGTGTATAACATGTTAACTACTCATAATAGTTCCCTACGCTAGAACTAAACGTTCTAGGCGAGTAGCTTTTAGTGCTGGTAAAGTATTCATCTTGATGGGTTTTCTATTGAGCAACAAAAGATGAGATGCTCATCAAGCCATTTTACAGAAAGTGAGGTCATTCAGTGTTTGTGCCTCTGTAGACATCAAATTTATCACTAAGTCTGAGAGTCAAATGACAAGACTGACTGGAGGTGTTCGTTGTCATCTGACCATCAAGTGAACTAGTGTCGCTCCCAGGCTACAAGATTTAAAACAGATCATGGCCTGAGCTGATTAAACAATATTATGGACCTCAGGAATCCAGCTGATTCGTTTACATTTTATCCATGTGTGATAAGCTGCAGAATTATAAGACACAAATGTACACTATCGGATTTGGGAGGCAATTAAATAAAATGAGATGGCAGATAAGATAAACTCTACGTGTGCGTGGTTTACGGATATTTATTCTGTGAATATTTCAATACATGATCATGATAGGGGTAATTGTGCACGTTATGTCATTTTTATACATACTTAGGATCATCGTGTGTTCAAATCTAGTTTGATCTTGGTATTTGGCATACAAATGGAACTGTTCAGTTGTGATTAATAAAGTACTTATTTAACGTAAAATTTCGGTGAAAATATTATTCTTCGAACTTATCTAGTCCATGCTGTCCAACCTTAAGAAGGCAAATGGTAGATAACTGGATAATCGGTAGGGCGCTAAAGACTCTATGACTAAATAGAATTATTATAAGAATGTATGTTTTGTGCAGAGGAACAGAGCAGGGGGGAAATTCATTTAAAACTAAAACTAAAAACCAAGTAACTGAAAATTAAGGCATCTCAAACTGAGTAGAAAAACAAGCATTCTATGAATTGTATTACGTTAGAGTATATACACCAACTTACATAATAATAATATATGTGAATGCGAAAATAAGACAAGAAGCTCGTCTTCAGTGGGAAACATCGGAAATAATAACTATAGACTCAAATCATATTTTAGAACAATCTGGTGATAACATTAACATGCATGTGTTTAATTATACGTTTCTGGAAGAAAACGAATGGATAATATAATAAAAGACGAAATGACCTAATAATTTTTAAACTAATAAACAGTGATTTCAGGTGTGTCGCAGGGGAGTGTCATAGTACCGTTGCTATTCACAATATACATAACTGACCTTGTGGATGACATCGTAAGTTCACTGAGGCTTTTTGCAGATGATGCTGTGGTGTATCGAGAGGTTGTAACAATGGAAAATTGTACTGAAATGCAGGAGGATCTGCAGCGAATTGACGCATGGTGCAGGGAATGGCAATTCAATCTCAATGTAGACACGTGTAATGTGCTGAGAATACATAGAAAGATAGTTCCCTTATTATTTAGCTACAAAATAGCTGGTCAGCAACTGGAAGCAGTTAATTCCATAAATTATCTAGGAGTACGCATTAGGAGTGATTTAAAATGGAATGATCATATAAAGTTGATTGTCGGTAAAGCAGATGCCAGACTGAGATTCATTGGAAGAATCCTAAGGAACTGCAATCCGAAAACAAAGGAAGTAGGTTACAGTACGCTTGTTCGCCCACTGCTTGAATACTGATCAACAGTGTGGGATCCGTACCAGATAGGGCTGATAGAAGAGATAGAGAACATCCAACGGAGAGCAGCGCGCTTCGTTACAGCATCATTTGGTAATTGCTAAAGCGCTACGGAGATGATAGATAAACTCCAGTGGAAGACTCTGCACGAGAGACGCTCAGTAGCTCGGTACGGGCTTATGTTAAAGTTTCGAGAATATACCTTCACCGAAGAGTCAAGCAGTATATTGCTCCCTCCTACATATATCTCGCGAAGAGACCATGAGGATAAAATCACAGAGATTAGAGCCCACACAGAAGCATACCGACAATCCTTCTTTCCACGAACAATACGAGACTGGAATAGAAAGGGAGAACCGATAGAGGTACTCAGGGTACCCTCTGCCATACACCGTCAGGTGGCTTGCGGAGTATGGATGTGGATGTAGATGTAGATGCCTGAAAGAAAGAGAAAGCTTGCTCGGACGCCAGTGTAACTTCAAAAGTGCGTACATCATCATCGGATAAGCAAATGATTAAATTTGCACTTTTCTATCGCAGGCAGAACGACCACCAGAGTTAATTTGTGTTGTTCGTGTTTAGTGTTCTTACAAGAGCTGATAGGGTATCTAAGGGAAGTAAGCAGCGTCAGATGTTCAGCGGTCACCTTGAAGGACACGGAGATGCCGCGTATTCGAGTGAGACAGCGTTATCAGCACCTTTCAGGGTTTGAAAGGGGCCTTATAAGGTGCTCCATTTGGCTAGATGAAGGAATCATGCTGTATTCCGATTTGTGGGGAATTCATATGTGAGAGTGACATGATGTTGACTGTATGGAAACTGGAAGGTGGGCATACTCGTCGTCAAGGTTCTAATAGACCACGTTTGACCACCACACAGGAGGAATGCAGTATTTTGCACCAAGTATAGCTAACCTCTTCACATCGGTGCCCGCCATCCGAGAACATGTGAAGGACTTGACACGATATTCTGTCATCCCATACCACTGGTTGGAGACTAACAGCAGCCGAACTACTTTGCTAAATAGATTAATATTCCATGGATCAATCACTCGATTAATCGTGAAGAAAGTCATTTTATACCCACATTGCAAATTATTTTGTAAATATGCTTACACGCTAACCATTTACAAACTTCTTGTTAGTCATTATTATTATTAATATTATCATTTCTTTCCTTTCTCAACGTTATGTCTGGTTAAAAATGGAAAGTGACGAGTACCTTGACCAAGCGTGACTTCCTTTTAACTGTACGGTATATGTTACATTGCATTTAGGAACTTTCGGGTAATTGAACATGTATCAATAATTACAGATTTCTGTAGTTGTATATATACGTTTGGATGTAGCTGTATTGCGTTGATGTAGTGGTGGATATTGTGTGGTTTGACTCCTGTAGTTGATAGTATAATTGGTATAATGTCAATTTTATCCTGATGCCACATTTCCTTGACTTCCTCAGCCACTTGGATGTATTTTTCAATTTTTTCTCCTGTTATCTCCTGTATATTTGTTGTATTGGATACGGAAATTTCGATTAATTGTGTTAATTTCTTCATTTTATTGCTCAGTATGATGTCAGGTTTGTTATGTGGTGTTGTTTTATCTGTTATAATGGTTCTGTTCCAGTATAATTTGTATTCATCATTCTCCAGTACATTTTGTGATGCATACTTGTATGTGGGAACGTGTACTATTATTATTATTATTATTATTATTATGAAATGTACAGAGGTGAGACACTAATTCCCTCTCACCAAATTTTAGCTATTACAATAACAGAAATTTTCTACGTAATATAATGAGTTGTCAACGAGAAATTTTTCGGTTTGTTTCCAAGTTAAATTTTGCTGTCTGTCGTGCATTTTATGTCGCTACGTAAACGATCAAAAATTTAGTTCCAGCATTATGTATCCCTTTTCGTGCTGAAAAGAATGTGAAGTAACGAATGTCATTTTTGCTTCTGGAAACTAATTATGCACGTATTTATTCCTTTTGAACTGCAGTGGATTATTTACAACGAACTTCATGAGGAGGTAAACGTATTACTAAATAGTATTAAAATTGCTAACTCCTTGGGCAGATGTCTCCAAGATGATCGTGAGTCATAAGCACAAATTATTCTTACAACACGTTTTTGAGCAATGAAGTGTTTCTTTTTAAGTGATGGGCTACCCCATAATATCATTCCGTATACGATACTGGTGAATGAAAATATGCAATAAAGGTCAACCTTCTGATTTGTCTTTCTCCAATATTTGCAGTGATTCTAAGTGCAAATGTGGCTGAACTAAGTTGTCCGGGGAGATTCAAAATGAATTTCTTCCTGCTTAAGTTCTCATCAATATGGACCGCTATGAATATTGAGTCCCGACACTATTAATGACAGAAAATGACCACCATTTGTAACAATTATTGGTGTAGTACCACTAGACGTGTTGAACGTAATTTATTGTCTCTTTTTAAAACTGAGGGTGAGGCCAGTCGGAGAAAACCAGTCACTAATACTTTCGCTACATGTTTGCCTGGACTAATTACAGTGCTCGTGTCATCTGCAGGAACAACTAATTCTGCTTGTCGCATATTAGGCGGAAAGTGAATTACATATATCAGGAACACTAGTGCGCCTACGATTGAGCCATGAAGAACCCTATACGTGACTTCTACCCAGTCAGAAGAACCTCCCCTAATTACATAGGTTGAATTACACTCCTGGAAATTGAAATAACAACACCGTGAATTCATTGTCCCAGGAAGGGGAAACTTTATTGACACATTCCTGGGGTCAGATACATCACATGATCACACTGACAGAACCACAGGCACATAGACACAGAGCATGCACAATGTCGGCACTAGTACAGTGTATATCCACTTTTCGCAGCAATGCAGGCTGCTATTCTCCCATGGAGACGATCGTAGAGATGCTGGATGTAGTCCTGTGGAACGGTTTGCCATGCCATTTCCACCTGGCGCCTCAGTTGGACCAGCGTTCGTGCTGGACGTGCAGACCGCGTGAGACGACGCTTCATCCAGTCCCAAACATGCTCAATGGGGGACAGATCCGGAGATCTTGCTGGCCAGGGTAGTTGACTTACACCTTCTAGAGCACGTTGGGTGGCACGGGATACATGCGGACGTGCATTGTCCTGTTGGAACAGCAAGTTCCCTTGCCGGTCTAGGAATGGTAGAACGATGGGTTCGATGACGGTTTGGATGTACCGTGCACTATTCAGTGTCCCCTCGACGATCACCAGTGGTGTACGGCCAGTGTAGGAGATCGCTCCCCACACCATGATGCCGGGTGTTGGCCCTGTGTGCCTCGGTCGTATGCAGTCCTGATTGTGGCGCTCACCTGCACGGCGCCAAACACGCATACGACCATCATTGGCACCAAGGCAGAAGCGACTCTCATCGCTGAAGACGACACGTCTCCATTCGTCCCTCCATTCACGCTTGTCGCGACACCACTGGAGGCGGGCTGCACGATGTTGGGGCGTGAGCGGAAGACGGCCTAACGGTGTGCGGGACCGTAGCCCAGCTTCATGGAGACGGTTGCGAATGGTCCTCGCCGATACCCCAGGAGCAACAGTGTCCCTAATTTGCTGGGAAGTGGCGGTGCGGTCCCCTACGGCACTGCGTAGGATCCTCCGGTCTTGGCGTGCATCCGTGCGTCGCTGCGGTCCGGTCCCAGGTCGACGGGCACGTGCACCTTCCGCCGACCACTGGCGACAACATCGATGTACTGTGGAGACCTCACGCCCCACGTGTTGAGCAATTCGGCGGTACGTCCACCCGGCCTCCCGCATGACCACTATACGCCCTCGCTCAAAGTCCGTCAACTGCACATACGGTTCACGTCCACGCTGTCGCGGCATGCTACCAGTGTTAAAGACTGCGATGGAGCTCCGTATGCCACGGCAAACTGGCTGACACTGACGGCGGCGGTGCACAAATGCTGCGCAGCTAGCGCCATTCGACGGCCAACACCGCGGTTCCTGGTGTGTCCGCTGTGCCGTGCGTGCGATCATTGCTTGTACAGCCCTCTCGCAGTGTCCGGAGCAAGTATGGTGGGTCTGACACACCGGTGTCAATGTGTTCTTTTTTCCATTTCCAGGAGTGTACTAAGCACAACTTTCAACATTCTTTGTGTTAGATTTATCATTATCCGTTGGTTGTTTATAACACCAATCCAATGACACATCAATGTATGTAGGAGAATACTGTGGTTCATACAGTGAGATGCCGTGTGTAGATGAGTACTGCAGTAGTGTGTGTCCTGGTGGAGAATGTGCTGACACAGCACTTCCTCGTTCATGGAGACAATTCCGCATGTCGTGTTCTGCTATTGGCAGCATCAGCATAGCCAAGGTCATTCCAGGAATCATGGTACCCTGCCACGTGCTGCCGTCAAAGAGGGGAAGGCTTCCTCCACTACACCTGCACTCCAGAAAATTTATCGTCATGCATCCACCGCCCATGCCGAGCTACCCCTCACTATAACTATACTTGAATTACTGATTTCAAAAATTCGTTTAACAATTGGTTCACCAGTCACATCAGTAACTTTGATTTCAAACTATAAATCACTCGCTATGGAACACTGGGGCAGTTAGACAGCATATTTCTCTATAAATAATTAAAAACCAACATTCACTCATAAAATAAAAGTAACGAAATAGGAATTCGTATTTGTTGAAAACGAGTTTCTTACCTTAAATACTACCTCAGAAAACGTAAATAAAAGCAAGTTTTCTTTCAGATTCTGTTTGCTCCTGTTACCAGCACTGTAGAGAACAACTGCTTAGCACCACCAGCAGATGGCGGCATTTGTAAAACGAAAAAGTTCGTTATTTGCGCAACGATTCCGTACGACCATCAATTGATTTCTGCATGGTTGAAAAACGCAACAAAGTCGTAAATTACTATTTTCCACATCTAAGTAGTTGAGTAATTCTAAAATATCTGCAAAACAAGTCAGCAAAGTGAACAATGTGATTTATACTTAGGTAGTTGTGGAGAAGACCCACCTTTAGACCACGATATCATACTGCCACCAGTATATTTCTGCAGGCTTGAAAAATGCAATACAGTTGTAAATTTACTATTATTAAACATGAAAGAGCTGTAAAAACTTTTAAATTGTCTGAAAAATATATATTCCAGCATTTAAAAATTTCTCGAACACCGTTTTACGGCGGACAAAGATAACGCATCGTGTTATTCACTAGAAATCTTATAAACAGAGCTATTCATTCCCAGTTGTTGCTATTATTCTTTTCTGAAGGCTACACAAATAACAGCAGTCTGTACTCGTAAGGCTACCTAATGACCTGATAGACTGTATTTGTCCGATAGCATTGCTCACAATATTCTAAAAATTACATCACTATCACTAAACGAGCGATGTTCGTGTAAATAAACGCATAAAGTATGCATTCAATCTGTGCAGCTGCATTTCCAGAAATCATGGCTCACGAAAGAACTCGTAAAATCACGCAATCGACTGTAACATCACAAACGCACACGCAACACAGTTTCCTTATTAGAGAAGAGAGGAAAGAATAAGGTGACTTAATCACCAAAAATACTACTTATACGACAGAAGAATGTGTCCTACATCTTTTAAACACACGACGAAACACAGTAACAGAGAGAAATCTGATATTTCCAAAGGCAATGTCAGTGTCGACGTCTCGGAAAAACTTTTGAAGTATAAATTAAATATCGCCACATCTAAATTGCCTGTTTAACTCACCAAAATTCTTATTTATCGTAATATGAAGAGAATCGCTAAGAAAAATCGATTTCATATGGCTAGCAAAAACGAAGAGCCCTCTAGATATGTCCAATTCCTAACGCACGACTTCGCACGACCACATTCCACTGCTATGAAAGCTAAACAAATACCACAAGATGTATTAACATGATGCTATTCTCTGTCATATGCCAACAAGCTGACACAGTGGTAACACCAGTTCCCATCAGTTTACTGAAGTTAAGGGCTATCTGGCTTGGCTAAAACTTGGATGGGTGACCTTCAGAGTCTGCCGAGCCTTGTTGGCGACTGGGGTGTTGTTGGCAAGCGGGGTACACTCAGCCCTTTTGAGGACAATTGAGGAGTTACCAGACTGAGAAGTTGTGACTGGTCATGAAAACTGGCAATTGCTTGGAGAGCAGTGCGCTGCTTACCGAGGAATGTTTAGATAGAGTTTTTCTATTCTCGGTTATGAATATATATATATATATATATATATATATATATATATATATATATATATATATATATATATATATAGATGTAGATGAGTTCAAAAAATTTGTATATCGCAACTAGAAATGGCTTTGGAGAGTCTGTCAGCTCATGGTGCTGCTTCAGTTGGGATGAACGCACAATCTCATGTTCTCAACCACATCGCCTATGTTACGACTTCCAAGAAGCAAAGCTCAAACAGAATGGTTGTAAATACTAGGGGGTGTGGCAATTTAAAACTGCAATTTAACAGCATGCAAATGCCGGTCTACAGAGAAAAAATATCAGTGCCAAGATATATGAAAAGCAGAGGTGAAATAATATGAATACAGTTGTAATAACAAAGCAGTTGCTCATATACATAAACAGTCTTGCACGGGAATCAAACACACGATCCATTCTGCAATTGTCTACAGTAAGGTAATATCATGTTATTTCACCAAGGAAGATTTGAAAAGTCTGCTGTAGTCACATATCTGGATACTTTATAAAATGCAGTTGGGACAGAGTAGAGTGAAGCACACAGTAAATACTTTTAAATGGTGTTGCACATGGTTAAAGCATGTTATCCATCCTGCTCTGAGCTATAACATTCAATTGCACCCTTTATTTGAATTCGGAAAGCAGTGTTTCTCTATCCAATACATTCGAGCGGCAAGTAGAGATCCGGTGGTAAGAACATAACAACCGTTCGCAGGATTTAAAACTGATGGAATTCCAGCTTGCAACGGCCAGCGCTCCATAACAGACTGCTGTCATGCTGAAGTGTTGAGCCTCTCTACATATAGATAAAACTGTCCAACTGTGTGTGGTGTTCTGTAATTCGCATACTGCACTAACATGTCCCCTAAGCACGTTTAGTGTGTTACGTAGATGAAAGAAAAGAATATCGGAAATCTAAGACGCCGAAGTCATATAGGAGGTCACCACGCTTTTAACTACCCCGTTTCACCTCCCTTTCAAAGTCATACAACCACGGACATCCCACACACATAGCTCATCATAACTGGGAGACCTTTTAGTAGTGAATAAGAAAGCATAATACACTGCCAGAAAAATGTAGTAATGCAAGTGGAAAGACTATTCGAGTTTGATCTCATGATGGCAATGCCACATTGGGGTCAGTACATGTATTGATAATGGATTCCACGTCCTCCATCAATATAAAGCGTAGTGGTGCAGATACAAGAGCGCCATTTGTGTCTACCCACGAATAGGTATTACTCACAGCCAGAGTGCACAGTGTGGAGCAAACGTGTGAATCAAGGAGGCGACCATGTCATAGAGATGGACTCATGCGTCCCACAATCAACACAGCGAGTATGAGAGGGTTCAAATTGTGGCTTCCCTAATGGTGGTATGCTTCTTTCAGTGGACTCCCCGAAGTGGCCGTGCGGTTAAAGGCGCTGCAGTCTGGAACCGCAAGACCGCTACGGTCGCAGGTTCGAATCCTGCCTCGGGCATGGATGTTTGTGATGTTCTTAGGTTAGTTAGGTTTAACTAGTTCTAAGTTCTAGGGGACTAATGACCTCAGCAGTTGAGTCCCAAAGTGCTCAGAGCCATTTGAACCAACCAGTGGACTCCCACACAAGTTGGACGTGCTTTGTTAGCTGTACATCGAAGTTAGTATTAGTGGTCACGTGAACATCATCCACTAGCAGATGAGGTTCTGAGCGTCCACACAGCACAGACATATGCCAGGATCGTGTTATTGTAAGGTCGTCGGTGTCAGATCATACAGCCACCACAGCACAGATAAGAGGGTTGTGCTCATAAGCCCTCTTATCTATGATGCGGTACATGTCAACACGAACTCTTGCTAACCGGTTATTAGTAGTGTGACTGTAGGCACACACATCTCTAGCCCTTCTTCTTCTCACGCTAAAGCAGTGTTTTTCAAGCTTTTGAATGCGCGAACCTTTTCCAAGCAAAAAAATTCTGGCGACCACCAGAACCCAAGTACCCTAATAAACGTATGTCAGCGATTACAAAGGCAACAGATTGAATTGTCTTTCCATTGATACAATACTGATCGAGAAATCAAGTGCATTGTGAAAAGAGGTCGCAGTGCTCTGCGGGCAGAGATATGATTATATTCTTTGCCGCGGTAGAGGCGTGGGGGAGAGAAGGGGTCAGCGGAGGCATAGTCGCGCGTTTTCGGTCACTACAATCAGTTGTCTGAGTACGCCAGCAAGTACGGATGTAATTATTCTC
This sequence comes from Schistocerca serialis cubense, assembly GCF_023864345.2. Lineage (NCBI taxonomy): Eukaryota > Metazoa > Arthropoda > Insecta > Orthoptera > Acrididae > Schistocerca > Schistocerca serialis. Next base: position 618,731,038 of record NC_064641.1, read on the forward strand.
TTCGCGCTTCGCTCCGAGCGAACATAAAATTGACAAGTTGCTTAAAATGTCTGTGCAGCCCTCCATGTCTGGTACAAGTGGCAGTGGCGCAAGCAAATCAAAATTTAAAAAAAAAAACAACTTTATGACGACAGTTATCTGAAGTATGGTTGTACTTTCATGAACAATAAATCTCAATGTGTAACTTGCGGTGAAGTATTGTCACGTAGGAATATGAAATCATCAAAACCTCTGTGTCACCCACAACTAAACATTCCAAGGAAGCTGATAAACCGTTGGATTTCTTCGAAAGGAAACTGAAAACACTTAAAAAGCAGCTATGGATCCGGTAATAAAGTAGTAATGTTACTTGTTGATTTAAAACAGTGTTAATGTTTCTGATATTTTTATTAGTTTCCTGCTTTAACAATATTTTTCTCTGATTTTAGGTATCCAGTGACAACGAGATAGCTTTACTAGCTAGACCACGAGTCAAATTCAGAATCGCTAAAGCAAAGAAGCCGCATACAGATGCAGAGAATCTTATTTTGCCAGCGGTCCTGGATATGGTTGAAATTATGGTTCAAATGGCTCTGAGCACTATGGGACTTAACTTCTGAGGTCATCAGTCCCCAAGAACTTAGAACTACTTAAACATTACTAACCTAAAGACATCACACCCATCCATGCCCGAGGCAGGATTCGAACCTGCGACCGTAGCGGTTGCGCGGTTCCAGACTTTAGCTCCTAGAACCGCTCGGCCACCAAGGGCGGCTTGAAATTATGTTAGGTAAGCAAGAGACAAACAAGCTAAAAAGCATACCACTTTCTGATATTACCACTGAACGCAGTATAAACGATATGGCCAGTGACATTCGAGAACAGTTAGTCGAAAAATTATAGAGGAGACCACATTTTGCTTTGCATTTTGATGAATCTACTGATGTTTCAGATTGTACTCAATTTATAGTAGTTGTGCGCTTTCAAGAAGATGAAAGTATCATGGAAGACATTTTAATTGGTAAACCACTCCCTGTGAACACTACTAGCCAAAGTTTGTATGACATGTTTTTAGAAAGCACTCACAACTACGTGATTGATTGGACAAAATGTACCGCCATTTGTAGTAATGGTGATAAATCCATAAATGCCGGTAAATGTGGCCTCGTCGCGAAATTAAGATTAATAATTTTTCGTGAACAAACTGCTTTCTTCTTCGACAAGCTCTGGCAACTTGTGATTTAAAGGATGTGCTTAAAGAGGTGATCAAAGTTGCAAACTCTATTAAAGGTAAAGCGTTGCAAACTCGACTGTTTAGGATCATTTGTGAAGACATGGGTTCGCTCCATCAAAATCTCCTTTATCACACATTGGTCTGGTGGCTTTCCAAAGTAAAGTAATATTTTAAACAAGAGGCTACAGGGGAAAGAAGAAAACATTATAACAGCTAAAGAAAAATCAAAGGATTCCTCGCTAAACTTAGTTTGTGGTAAACGTATTTAGAAAAGATGATGTTTCAGTCTTTCCCTTCTATTCAGACGATCTGAGCACGATGACGAAAGAAACACTTACAGATTTAGGAGCTGACGGGATGCTTAAAATGGAATTTAATTGGAAAAAGATTGACATCTTCTGGAAGAAGAGAAAAGAAGAAGATCAACAGCTGGCAAAGGAAGCTTTTTTTTTGTAGTCTGTGACCTATAACCCTTACTTACTTTCATCTAGCTAAGTGCCACCTGTGGCAGATGCCGTTGGTGTCGCCCTATGAATAGAAACTATTCAAAACAATAAAATCTTCATACTTGTCAAGTATGCTTTTTAATAATACAGATGACAGACATTAGTCATCAGGCATCAAACAGCAGTTGTGCAGATAAAGCGCTGTGCATTTGCGTATAATCGCTGGGTCGTACCATTGTTGTTATTGACTTTACTTTTGATGGCATGGCTTATGTTGCGTGGGAAAGAAATGACAGTGAAATAACAGAAAACACGGAAAGAAAAAAGAGCGTAATGTTTTACATCAATGTTATTATTATTATTATTACGACGGATAAACTACATCAAACGCTCCGACAAAAACAATGCTGCCGGCAATGCAGTAATTCAGCTGTACTGTTAGCGACACTCCTCCCGTTGCAATTATTGCAACTGATACCTCCGCTTGGGTCTAATCAACGATGTTGCCAAATTCTCTGTGACAGTGTTGCAAGCAAGACTCATGTCACTTCATGGCCTTGAAATACCTGTATAGGAATTCCATTTTAGATATGTCGTCACTAACCACACAAATTCAATAAAGCTATGCATTAACCAATATGTAGCCAGATCTTTCATTCAGCTAGCCGTCTTCTGTGTTTATGACTCATTTTGAAGAGAACGTAAAAAGAAGTGTATTTAGACGACTTCTTGTAAAAAAGGATGTACATTTTATAAACTCTTTTAGTATTTTTTTTGGAATGGAATGCCTTATCCTTGCTTTACGTGAATTCCAGCAGAAAAATATGTATCGCATAGCGAGTGTCTCGCAATGCAGGTAAGACTCAGAAGTGAATTATCCTCATTAAACGAGATGCCACTGTATAGTCAATTTGTAAACAAGAAGACCTTTTTTTGCATTTCTCACTGTTACTTTTGAAACTTTTTCATTTAGATATCGAATCGGTTCCAGAAAACAGTTTTCGAGTTTGCGTTTATTTATCGTTAACAAGGCGTATTTATTATAAAACAATCTACACTATGTCTAATTCAAAATTAATGGTAAACAAGGACCTACACAATTTTAATGAAAAATAAATACCATTTTCCATTGGCCTATGTTTTTGTATTACAGAACCCCTAGTTTTGAGACATGTAGTAGGATGGTTATTACATTTACTTTCATTTAGTTTCAAAAAGAAGACAACATTTCATTTTAATTAATTGTGAGTATATGTAGTATATGTTTCTACAAATGATGGTACTAGATTTTTGTAAGATGTTTTTCAACTCTTTTATAAAGTACTATAAAAAAACGATGATTCACTTTACGGCAATCACTACAATTAACTACATGGAAGAAATGAAAAATTAACCATGTGACCAGCAACGACGATTTTGTGGGAATCCGGATGAAGCCACAGAACTAGGAGAATAGAAATAACGTCAACTTGCAGTGTATGAATTAAAGTCTGAGTTGAGCTCAGGAAACCTAGACACGCTCGGTATAAACTGCTGTACTTCGTGCCTTGTCTCACTGCTGCCAGTCCCAGCAATCTGCGTATATGCTGAATGCTGTTAAACACTTTCTTTTGCCGTTCTTGCAACAGGAAGGTGGTGTGTTGTTCCAACAGGATAATACTTGGCCACACACTGCCTGTGAAACTTAAGGAGTTCTAGAAGACGTGCAGCAACTTCCCTGGTGAGCACGATCACCGGACTTGCTTCCAATCGAGCACGTGTGGGATATGAAGCAACAAGAAGTGATTCGTAGGACTGGTCAACCAACAACTCTTACATAACTACTTCTTCGAGGATACGTGGTATAACGTATTCCAGGACGGTATTTGTCATCTGTGTGATCGACTGGATGCCATGTTAGCACCTGCATTATCGCCCAAGGAGGCAACAAAATGTACTACTATGGCTGCTTCAGCATGGATCGATGATTTGTACCTTCAGAATCTACTGTGCTACTCATCTGTAAATGTAATTATTTCAAGTACTGTTGCAAAAATAAATCTTGAGAGAAATGGAAACCTTTAAAAGGAAGTGCTAATTCTTTTCCAACAATGTAAATCCTCTGAGTTTAATAATTCTTGGTTATTCTTTACACACGTTAAAAAACTCGCTCTTTGTTTTTATTCGATCTAGTTTTAATAACATCCAGCTTAATTTTTAACTTATAATATAAATCTAAACTGCACTCTTCTAATTTTTTCTCCACCCAGTAATTAGAAAAACACCAAGAAAACATGTTCTCAAATTGCAATAAATATCTAAGTTCCTTCCGATAAATCATCTCTTTTATGGCTTTGACAATTACCTCTGTTCCTACGAGCAGATCTTCTAGGCAAGAGTATTCGGTAATTTTAATTTTATCTCTTATTTCCTCCATAACACTATTGTTAAAGCTCTGAACATCTTCCTGGTTGTGAGCTACCTGCCTTACTGCTGCATATTCTTGTGAAATTTCCATATAGAACAGTATGTTTACGGCTTTAGCAAAAGAGTGGCCACTAATTGTTTTATTCCGTTTATCTTAAGCTCAGAAAACATTTTTTCTGTTGCTAATTGCACAATACCCAGTCCAGTACACTTAGATTCAACATAACCATTTTTTGTAAGCTGATACAGGTTGAAATGGAGCTTTTTAAGCTAATCCAGGTTCAAATGGAGCTCTGTAAACAGATTTTTTGTGTGACCTTTGCTGCAAGTTAACCATACTTTTCTATGTATTTTTCAGCATTTTGTTGCTCTTCTTTTATTTTAACTTACTTCGACACACGGTGCTGGAATCCTGACTCTGGCCTAAAAAACGTAACCTAAGGAATCTAGCTTTGTGTGATGGAGGCCCCGTACATTTTCTGCAAGAAGCAGCCTTCCTCTACAATTTAGGTGTTGGGCGCGTGTAATATATCTACATCACACAACTGTAGCTGCAGGTACTTCACTTATACGAGATTTCATTTCAATCAGCAGCAACCTGCTGAAGCTATTGTTCACACGGCTCACAAGAGCATGAACCCAGAGCTGGTCATGGCGCTGTAGGACTTTCACTCACCTCACATCCCAAGCGTACTCTGCCATTAAACTACAACACAAATAACTCGGTTTGGAAAGATCTGGAAACTTGAAGCGAAAGCTAGGACTGGTGATGAAAGGCGTCACGTGGTGTTCAGCGAAGAAACATTGTTCTGCACTACTCCGGATTACCGTCGTCATCGATTTTGGCAGCGATCTGTGGAGAGGTCCCACACTTATTTTGAAGACGCAAAGTATTATTGTTTCTGACGTCGTGATATGGGGAACTATCTGGTATGACTTCAGATCACAGCTGGTAGTGTATGAGGCACTTTTAATCAAACTACACTATACGGCTCAAGAGACAATTTCAAGTCTGAAACATCTGTCATATATATATGCAATCTGAAGTGGTGAATAAAAATTTATCCCAAGGCCGGTATTCATATCCTGCCTTCTTACATATTTTTATTCGTCGCTTCAGTCTGCATTTATACGTCATTAATGAGGAGGCTCCGACAGTACAGCAGTCACAGACACATGTGCCATCATGTGTTACTCCCAATGTGCCATCATCTTCATACCATTTTCAACATGACAATGTCCGTCTACACATGGCACTTGTCTCTATGAGCCGCCTGCCCTATGCTGAGGTTCCCCCCGTGCCCAGCTAGATCCCTAGGTATGCCCTCGATGGAACATTCATGGGACAAGCTCTCATCTCGACTCAATCCTTATTCAATTATTCACCGCATCAAAGACCAGTTAGAACAGTTCTTTGCCAGCTTTTCCCAAGAGAGGATAGAATGTCTTTATGACACAGCTCCCAATGGAATGAGTGTGTGCATACCAGTCAGAGGGGTTCCACTGATAACTGGGCTCATTCTGCGACATCCTTTTCTTTTTTTAATTTAACTCGATATTCTAATCTGCTTCTGTCACCAAATACTGCAAGGTACTATGAAATAAGTGGTAGAGGGTACATCCCATTGTACCAGGAATTACGGCGTTATCCCCCTCCATTCAAGTGTGGGGTGCGGGAAGAACAATGTTTAAATGCCTCTTAGCATGCTGTTATTAATATAACCTTTGCCTCACGATCGCTATGGGAGCGATATGTAGGGATCTGAAGTATATTTTTACAGTCATCATTCAAACTCGGTTCCTGAGACTTATCAAGTAGGCATTCTCTGTGTAGGTTACGTCTGTTTGCAGGAGTCCGCCAGATCAGTTCGTTAAAGATCCCTGTGACACTCTCCCATGGGTCAAACAATTCTGTGACAATTCATACTGCCATTCTCTGTATACTTTCGGTACCCTCTATCACACATACCTGATACATGTCCAAAGCACTTGAGCAATATTCTAAGTTGGGTAGCATGAGTGGTGTGTAAGCAATCTTCTTTGTAGACAGATTGCTTTTCTCCTGTATTCGACCAACATACTGAAGTCTGCTACCTGTTTTACCCACGACTGATACAAAGTGATCGTTCCATTTCATATCCCTACGAAGTGCTATACACAAATGTTTGTATGATTTTACAGCTTCAAGTTGCGACTCACTGATGTTATAGTCATAGATCACTACCAACTATTTTCTTTCATTTTGTGAACTGCTAGGAGAATAATTTTGCATTTCTTAACATTTAAAGCAAGTTACCAATCCTTGCACCATTTCGAATTCTTATCATTATCTAACTGATTATTTTGGCACTATTTTTCGAAATGTACCTCATTATAGGTAATTGTGTCATCTGCGAAAAGTCTGACGTTGCTATTAACATTGTGCACAAAGTCATTAACATACAATACGAACAGCGTCCCGCCCCTGTAGCTGAGCGGTCAGCGCGACAGAACGTCAAACCTCAGGACCCGAGTTCGATTCCCGGATGGGTCTGGGTGTTGTGTTGTCCTAATCATCATCATTTCATCCCCATCGACGTGCAAGTCGCCGAAGTGGCGTAAATCGAAAAACGTGGACCAGGCGAACGGTCTACCCGACAGAAGGGCCTAGTCACACTACATTTTAATATGAACAGCAAGTGCTCAACACATTTCTCTGGAGTACACGCGAAGTTACGTCGACATTTGTCGATGAATCTCCATACAAGGTAAATCACTGCGACCTTTCTACCAGAAAATCATCAGTCCAGTCACAAATATCCCTTGATACCCCTAGTAGTAGTTTTGTTAATAAGTATGCTTTTGCAAAGCCAGAAATACTGCGTCTTTTCACTATGGCATGTGAGAAAGAAGCGAGTTGGGTTTCACATCACAGATGTTTTTGAAATTCACGGGGGTTGCCAAGAATCCCTGTTCGAGATACCGAGCCGCGCGGAGTGACCGCGCGGTTTGAGGCGCTATGTCACGGATTCGAGTCCTCCCACTGGCATGTGAGTATGTGTGTGTGTCTGTGTGTGTGTGTGTGTATGTGTGTGTGTGTGTGTGTGTGTTTGTGTTCTTCTTAGAATAAGTTAGTTTAAGTAGTGTGATGACGTTGGCAGCTTGGTCCCTTCGGAATTCACACAGATTCGAAGATTTTTGAGACACCGCATTATGTTTGAGCTGAAAATATGTTCGATGTTAACTATATTGGACCGTAGTTTGTTTGACACTTCAGCCACCCTTCTTGTAGGCGATTGGACTTGGCTTTCTTCCAGCTGCTGGGCACGGTTTTTCGTTCGATGGATCTGTGCTAGATTATACTTAACAGAGGGACTGACTCAGCTGCAAACTGACTATACAATCTGATATGGATTCCATCGAGTTCTGGGGCTTTGTTCAGCTTCTAGAATTTCAGCTGTTTCTCAAGGCCACTGACATTATGAACCGGGTGGTTATAATTAAATTATCCCTATTTAACACGTTATAGCATGGAAACTAATAACTGTACAAGTACCAGACTCGGTAGCATTAATGGCAACGACGTGGTAAGGAGAAATAATACAGAATCAGTTCAATGGAAACACTTTTAATGTGCTGCTATGGCACATCATACCATTACTATTAATAACGATCAAATTATCAGCCAATAGTTTCCAAATGCTTGGTCAGCACGATCATCTGATCTGGCTCCCTGTGGTTTTTGGTTGTGACGCTATCTGAAGGACAGGGTTTACCAGGGAACATTCACACTTGCACTGATCTGCAGCGCAGCATATCAAGATAGGTAGCCAGCATTCCTGCAGATATGCTTCATTCTGCTGTTCAGAACGCAATCCTGCGCTTTCACACGCTTGTGGACACTGATGGGCGCCATATTGAGCCCCTTCAGTAGTAGTAATGGTACCGGTGTGTAGTAGTTCAAATGTTTCAAATGGGTCTGAGCACTATGGGACTTAACATCAGAGGTCATCAGTCCCATAGCACTTAGAATTACTTAAACCTAACTAACCTAAGGACATCACACACATCCATGCCCGAGGCAGGATTCGAAGCTGCGACCGTACCGGTCACGCGGTTCCAGACAGTAGCGCCTAGAACCGTTCGGCCACTCCGGACGGCAATTAGGAAGGGAGTCAAAAAAAGCAAAGGAGAAATGGCTGACAGAAAAGGGTGACAAGACAAAGAAATTACAGAAAGAAGGAAAATATGATTTGATGTACAAAGAAGCAATGGATTTGACATTCAGGGAAAAGAGAAACAACGATGGACTAAGGGAAGTAGAGGCAGCAGACGGTAAAAGGGTGCGTGAATCCCAAGAAATAATGAGAAGATGGGAAGAATATATATAATGGCTATATGCTGCAGACAGCTGACAAAATGAAGACCTTGAGATAGAAGAAGAAGATAAAGTTGCAGATGATGACAAAGGAAATGCAATACTAACTAGTGAGATTGAATAATCTATGAAGGATATGAAAAATGTAAAGGCAATAGGAATTGATGAGATTCCTGCGGAGCTGTTAAAGTCATTGGAGAAAGAAGGGAAACGGGAGTTGATTGAACTACGTAATCAATTATACATGACAGGAAAATGGCCAAAGGACTTTACTGAAAGTATCTTAATACCTATAGAAAAGAAAAAGAACAGCAAAAAGTGTGAGGAACATAGAACAGTGAGCCTGATATCGCATGCATCCAAAGTCTTGCTGAGGATGATCAACAGAAGGCTATATGGAAATCCGAATTGCGTAATAGGAGATGAACAATTTGGTTTCAGGCGAGGAGTGGGAACTAGAGATGCCATTGGGGTACTGAGAGTGATAGGGGAGAGGTACATGGAGAAGAAAAGGAAGTTCTATATTGTGTTCATTGATCTTGAGAAAGCTTTTGACTGTGTCAGACGGGACAAACTGATAGAAATCCTAAGGAAACATGGAGTTGAGTGGAGGGATAGACGGCTAATTAGAAATTTATATTTGAACCAGAAAGCAAGAGTAAGAATAGGAGGTGTGATGAGTGAAGAAATTGAACTGGGAAGAGGTGTAAGACAAGGTTGTTGTTTATCACCAACACTGTTCAATACACATCAGGAGGAAATGATTAGTGAAGATTTTGATGGAAGGAGAGGAGTTTGTATAGGGGGTCGGACAGTGGAGTGTATAAGATTTGCAGACGACATGGTTGTGATGGCAGAGAGTGCAAGAGAGATGGAACAAATGTTAGACGATCTAAACACAAAGTTAGAAGAATATGGAATGAAGATTAAAAAGAAGCAAACGAAAAGCATAGTAATTGGAGGACAGGGGAGAAAATACCATATGAAAATAGGGGGAGAGGAAATAGAGCAAGTCAGTAACTTCAGTTACTTGGAAGGGTAATAATGGATGATATGTATTGCTCAACAGAAATTAGGAAAGGAATTGCAATGGAAAAAGAAGGATTCAAGAATAAACAGAAATTACTTTGTGGACCACTAAACAAAGGTCTGAGAAAGACACTTGCCCAATGTTACATCTGGAGTGTTGAGCTATATGGTGCGGAGACCTAGATATTGAGGAAGGAAGATGAGAGAAGATTGGAGGCACTAGACATGTGGATACGGTGAAGAATGGAAAAAGTGAAATGGGAAGACCGAGCAAGGAATGAAGATGTATGACAAGACCTGCCGTAAGGCAGAATACCATACTACTACTACTATTAGTACTTTCCTCATCTTTTCAGTGGTACAAGAATTAAATTCCAGAATGAGATTTTCACTCTGCAGCGGAGTGTGCGCTGATATGAAACTTCCTGTCAGATTAAAAGTGTGTGCCCGACCGAGACTCGAACTCGGGACCTTTGCCTTTCGCGGGCAAGTGCTCTACCATCTGAGCTACCGAAGCACGACTCACGCCCGGTAACTATATGTTCTTGTTACACCCATCACTAACAAAACAGTAACTGACTCAATTAATTATTGTCGTAGCGCTTGCCGCTTCAATTCCTATCTCCATTTCCCAGTAGCCTATCCTTTCTATATACGCTTTAACTTTCCCCAGTAATCTCACCATTGTCAACTTTGGGTTTTAAACAGCTTTCTGTTCCTAGTATTGAGCTAGCGTCACTGTCTTTAGGAATGCTTCAAATTCTGACACCTTGTTGCGAATGCTTCGGTAGTTAACCAAATGGATTTTAATATTCTCAACCGCGAGGCGCGTGGACCTTACAAAGATAGGTCCGAGTTTTCTACGGCCGTCGATATCTGGAATGGACTGGCAGCTGCCAAATCTAAAAAGCCCTTATGTGTGCCTTACAACAAGCTACCTGGGTGGCTGCCTCTGCTGAGAAGTGCACACTTGACCAATTCAGTGTCACCCTACAGTTCCCAACACTAAGGCGCAAGTCTAAGAAGTCACAACGCAGCTAGTCACAGAAACATCTCTGAAATGACATCACATACCTACTCAACAAAGGAAGTTACAATACGTGTGTTCCAACCATTTTGGGTGCTTCACTGTTTCTGTTAGGCATTGTACAGAACGTGACACTCATAAATCACTTGCGAATTTGACGTGATCATAATTTCGTAAGTTCGAGTAAAAGTAGATATATAAGCTGAAAGATACAAACCTAAGAGAGGAAAATCAGCAATGGGAGTGTAATTCATTGAAGTTAATGGAGCAGTGGCAATAATGCTCATTTATGGATATCTTACGTACATTTGATTCCTCCAGTGTATTATACAATAAAATGTTTGGTAGGAAAAACTCTTGATGAAAATATGTGAACCTGATTATCCGCTTTCAGTATTACTTTTACCTTTCCTTTCCTTTTACTAATATTTGTAAATAGAACGAAATCTGATATTTGAAAGTATCATTATTTCCTGAAATTTTATATTTTGTTTTAAATGTAAAAATTCTGAATTGTGTTTTTCATCTTTTTTACTGCTTTCAGTACTTTCACGTTACACAGTCATTAGTTTCGGGACATCGAGTAATTGACACAGAGAATCAACTTCGTTATTTAATTATAGTTAATTAGGTATACTTATAAGTGCACAGCTGTGGTTAAGTTACTTTAATTTCCCTTTTTATTTCTCTTACAAACTGCAGTCATTATGAAGACCAAAACGAGACATTACAGTCAATTGTAGATATGTGAACATCTACAGGACAAATGCACAGAAACATACTTAATTTATACTTCTCTGTATAAGTGTACCAATTTGGTCTTTTTTCACATTCACAGTTGTTTTCCAGCTATTATCGTAGTTGACATGTGGACACGCATTTAGATGAACAGTGTTAGCCGGTCGCTAGTGGCCGTGCGGTTCTAGGAGCTTCAGTCTGGAACAGCGTGACCACAACGGTCAAAGGTTCGAATCCTGCCTCGGGCATGGACGTGTGTGATGTCCTTCGGTTAGTTAGGTTTAAGTAGTTCTAAGTTCTAGGGGACTGATGACCTCAGATGTTAAGTCCCATAGTGCTCAGAGCCATTTGAACCATTTGAACAGTTTTAAAGAGTCATCTAAGATAAAGTATGTGATAAATAGATTTCACTGCGCATTTTCATAACCATTCTTGAATGATAAATAACAGAGTACCATTTCACTGTCTTTACTTCGAGGATTACGAGAGTGAAAATTCGTGAAAACATCAATACAATATTTCAGTATCGAAAATTTAATTTCGAAAGGACGAGAGTGGCTCTTGAAATCTGGAGTCTTGTGCAGCGTCAACGCGTGTAGTGGGGTGTGGAACAGCAAACATGGCAGACTCATTAACATGCGTCAAGCATGCTCATCATAATATCGTCGATATCCAGCAGTGTAGACTGCCATTGCAGCACATTATTACAGCGGCATCGCGCAGTACGTATTACGTGCTGTCATTAGTCTCTCACTTTTTGGAAGGGAGTGAGAGAGTGAGAGAAAGAGAGAGAGAGCATGCATGAATGCTACGTACAGATGCTGCAGCCAGTACTACGTCTTTGGACCTACAACGGAATAATATTAATTTTGAAATAAATTTCTTTAGAATTGATATTATCCTTATAAGACACTTTCCATACATCAAACGGCACTATGGGAATAGCTATTATGGACACCATGATAATAGTAAAATAGCCAAATGTATTTTTGTGACCACTCTTTTTAATGCTGAATTTCAAAAATATGATCATAAAATTCAATAACGGGAACAGACACAAGACAATGTACTGAGTAAATTTAAGTGTGTTGTACTAAGTTCCTATTCAACTTGGCAAACTGAAGCTGATTCGGTCTATTGTAGGGTGTTGTTCCCTTAATTGAATCTCATGATGATATTTTCGAAACATGTCATTAAAAAGAGTGGTCGCACAAATACCTACGCCTATTTTACTATTATCTTAGCGCCCATAACAGCTATTCCCACACTCCTATCTAGTATCAACAAAGCCGCACAGCTCATTCGCGATTTTACATCGCAAACGCAAGTTCTATTTGTCTGTTAACTGTTGCTCGTGAAACTATTCTTTCTATTTCAATCCACTTTTCAACTAAAACTGGTTTGGGTCGTTGTAATTAGGTAATTCTTGGATACTTTGAAGCCGAAGATATTTACCTTGCTAAATGTCCTAAACGTACTTGTAAACAAAACCATTAAGTGAGAGTGAATTTGAAATGCAGTGGATACGTATTTAGAAATGATAACTGCATCAAAACAGAGATAAGTCTTCAGAATTTAAATACGAAGTGTTTTAAAATCTTTTCCTTTATGTTGGAGTAGTTTTCCGGTGTTACGGGTATATAATCACTGGACACCTGTTTATCGTTGACATTACACGCACTTGTGAAAGTGAGAAATTCTCACCGACTTGTGAAGAGGTATCCTTGGAAAAATATATCTCACAGTTAATCATTTCCGTTTGGAATACTTTCTAGTTACTCCGTTGCTGAAGTAGCACTGAAGAACAATAATAGTAGCATATCAGTTGAAAATTACTTTTGTTGAGTTTCCCAAGAAACTGTTTATTATGTGAGGTTTTTTTCAAAAGACTCACTTTAAAGCAGTTTAAGGCGTATAGCACATCAGCTTGTAGAAATGAGAGTGTGAAAATATTTTTATTACTAAGTAGAACATTTTCCCTATTGTCACCTGATCAGAAATAATTCTTAGTGTTGGCCAATAAATCCAAAACAACGACGTCAACGTGTTATATGGTGGTGTAAGGTATTTATTGATTTAGCACAAACGTAAACATCTGTCGTAAGAATTCAAGTATCTCATTGATATTACTCGCACATTGGAAGATACACAGAACAACGCCTGAGGAACTAAAGAAAACTCCAGGCCAGCAGATAAATCCTCGCCTGGTATCCATGACAATCAATATTAAGTATATGATCGAAATGATCAGGTCCTTGGTTGCTATTTGGCTTAGATTATGTTCGGATCTCTAGTATGCTGCTATGAGTAGAGTGGGCGAGAATTTTCTGTACTCTATACCGGTTCAAATATTTACGTCAGTCGCTTTAATGCGTGGCATTACAAATAAACCATGCTCCGCGCTTGATTTCAATGTTTGGAAAGAAATAAAATGTAGTGCGCTAAATATTATCTACAATCTACCTAATCAAACGAGCTTCGGTATGATACGTTTTCTATACTACAAGAGCTCATTCTCGAATGAAAACTGAATGTCCGCAAGTAAGTTAATCTTCCTGTAGAACACTTCATGCAGTCACCTGTTGCCATGGTATCTTTTCCTGAGTCTTCCTCCACATATTCTCACCTCATGAATGTATCACGTTCCGTAATTAAAATTCCAGTTTCAAAACGCTGTAGAAAGAGAACCACTGCTCATAATGACGACACATTTGAACAGCATGTTGTTGACCCAGGGGAAACTTCGTGAAACAAAATAGCGGAACGGAAATTCGACCAATAGATGGCAGTGTAAGGGCCAGAATAGGCACATCAACAGACGCGTGGCAAGCGGGTGTTCTTCAGCTTGCGTTCGAAACTCTCAATATGACTGTCTCCATGAATAATCTAGCACAGTTGCTAAGACTCTCTTACAAGAAAGTTGACTGTCCGTCAGTAGCAATGCAGAAATTTCGGGCACTCAAGGGTACGAAAAAAAGCATTGGTCCGATGTCTCCTAAGAATTTGGATAAACGATTACAAAATTCGAGAAGACAGTTTCTTTTTAAGTGAAATGTGACAGAGGAAGGAAAGAAGTTCATTCGATATCTGTCGGAAGTGAGGCCACAGCATACAGCATACAGTGGTATGCAAACATGCTGTGCATGGCGAATACCGCGAACATTGGACATGCCTGGGAGCACTGTGCATAAAATCATACTGAATATCCGGAACTGCTATCCATGCAAAATTACCCGTGATAAGGGGTTGCTTCCTGCTGACTTACAAGAAAGACAAACTTTTGCTCTGGAGCTTCTTGCTCGCATGGATGTAGACAATAGAATGGCCATGGGAACATTCAGTCAAACTGAAGATGAATTATAGCATCTCTTGAATAGTACTATGAGCCTATTTTAAATAGTAAGAACAGTCTAATGAGTACAGAATATGGATTGACAATAAACCGGAAAAGGGAAAAGAAGTGAGAAATAGCAGAAATGAAAACAGCGAAGCCCATTTCCATCTCCGAGGACATGTCACTATATGGAATTGCACAATACGGGAAACAGGAAGTCCGCATGCACATCAACTGGTACCACTTCATTTTGCAATGGTGTCAGTTATGTGGCTGGACGTGTTGATCCCGTCATGCGACAGTTTGAAGACTGTTAGAATCCGATGTCATTTTGTTTTTATAAAAAGAAACCACTTTCCCATCTGTTGTGCTACGGTCTTATCTTGATGGATGAGATAACCGAACAAGCAGTGCAGCAACTGTTGATTCCGGACTTGTGCAGTCAGGCACCCTGGACAGTACGGATGGTGTGACGTGTGACTGAAACCATAGCCGTCGAATTGAAATTCATCTGCCGTTTGTAGACGATCCAGTTTACATTATCATGCGTACACCTCCATCTGTTGGTCTCACTTCTGCTGCTTATCATTTCTTTTGTCTTTTTTCAGTTCACCCTCAACCCATATTCTGTATTCATTTGAGTCATACCATCTTTCAACACATGCTCAGTTACACTGGGGATAGCGGCGTCATAAGGCAATCCCATCACTGTTGTCCTTACACCAAGAATTTTAATCCCAATATAGTAACTTTCATTGTTTCTTCGAAGAGTAGATGAGAAAGACTCCATTGCTGTCTTGCGCACTTTTTTAATCTAAACACTTCGTTTTTGGTCTTCAAAACTTATTTTCACAAGTATATTTCCATCTCTTCTGATACTTGACTGGAGTATTGGCTTCAACTAGTTGAAACTTATCGCAGAACGCAGTTAGTCTTTCTTCTCTCCCATTCCTGCTATGAACCCCATGTTCACCTCTAACCCTTTATTCTACATCTTCCTTTACAGTTGCATTACTATCATCTAAGATTATTACGTTTTAATTCCCCTCTACATACTGAATCGGCCATGCTGAATCATCGTATGCTTCCTGACTCCAGCTTCATCTTCTTCTTGTGACGTTGGCATGTTTACCTGAACTATTATTGGCCGGCCGTTGTGGCCGAGCGGTTCTAGGCGCTTCAGTCTGGAACCGCGTGACCGCTACGGCCGCAGGTTTGAATCCTGCCTCGGGCATGGGTGTGTGTGATGTCCTTGTGTTAGTTAGGTTCAAGTAGTTCTACGTTCTAGGGAACTGATGACCTCAGATGTTAAGTCCCATAGTGCTGAGAGCCATTTGAACCATTTGAACTATTATTGTCGGAGTTGGTTTGTTGCATCACCGAACTGCTCACAGTAACTTATTGTCTACGAACGCCTCTGTCCACGAAGAACCCTACTCCTGTTATACCATTTTCTGAGGCTTTTGTTATTACCCTCTATTCGCCTTACGAGAAATCACTATCTTCTTTGCACTTAATTTCCGTCACACTCACTAGATATAGTTTAAGCCTTTTGATTTTTCTTTTCAGATTTTATAGCTCCCCTGCCAAGCTCAAGCTTTTGACATTCCTCGGTCCAACTCATGGAGTGTTAGTCTCTCGTTCAACATTCCACCTTTTTCTCTTACATAAAACGTATTAGCAGTTGCGAATATGGGCAACCATCAGCTGTATAGTTGAATGACGACGATGAGAACTTATACCACAGTGGGATTTGTACGCGGATTTTCATTTCTTCGCGAGCAGTCGCTATACCGTTAGGCTACTCATGCTCGTGGAAAATGTACAAATATGTGTCGGTTCCTAAGGGGCCAAACTGGTGAGGTCATCGGTCCCTAGACTTATATATTACTTAAACTAACGTACGCTAAGAACAACACACACACCCATACTCGAGGGAGGACTCGAACCTCCTGCGGGAGGCCCCGCGCAGACCGTTACATGGCGCCTAAGCCCCGCGGCCACTCCGCGCTGCTAGGTATCTCGAACAGGGCTCCTTGGCAACCCCCATGGATTTCAAGAACATCGATGATTTGAAACCTAACTCACAACTTTCTCACATAGCATATTGAAAGCTACGGATCAAGGTAAACAGCCAAGCAGATACACGCAGTATTTCTCGCTTTGCAAAAGCATGCTTATTAACAAAATTACTACCTCAGTGGATCAAGGGAAATTTGTGACTGGACTGAAGATTTTTGGTAGAGAGACAGCAGCGATTTATCTTGTATGGAGATTCATCATCAAATGTAGACGTAACTTCGCGTGCACTCCAGAGAAATGTGTTGGTCACTTGCTGTTCATACTGTATATGCGGGAGGAGCCGTGCAGTTCGTGACATAGCACCTCAAACGGGGTGGCCACTCCGTACGGCTATCCGTGTTCATATCTCCCAGTGATACAGGCACTGGAATATCGTATTTATCCTCCACCAACGGGGATGCAACTTCCAGTTACTTTGCGTCATGGGTAGTCAGTCGGCTTTCAGCTCGGCGGGGCGAGCAGTGCTCCTCAGGAGTTTTTTTCCCACTAGTGCGCGTTCGTGCGTCGTTTACTGACTAATACATACAAAAAAAAGTTTTGCCTCACCTCGGTTCCGAGAGTTCCGGAACCTATACAGAAAATTGGAATAGAGATCAACACAAACATCATTTCTGCCCTTTTTATTGCTCATGAAAACGTCACACTCCATGTTGTACCACCATACAGCGACACCTTCAGAGGTGATGGCCCAGATTGCTGTACGCACCGGTATCCAGTAGCACATCCTCTTGCATTGATGCATGCCTGAATTTGTCGTGGCGTACCATCCACAAGTTCATCAACGTACTATTGGTACAGATTGTCCCACTCCCCAATGGCGATTCGGCGTAGATCCCTCGGAGTGGATGGTGGGTCACGGCGGCATCCATAAACAGCCCTTTTCAATCTATCCCTGGCATGCTCCATAGGTTTCCTACCTGGAGAACATGTTGGCCCCTCTAGTCGAGCGATGTCGTTGTCCTGAAAGAAGTCATTCACAAGATGTGCACGATGGGGCAACGAATTGCTGTTAATGAATGCCTTGCCAATATGCTGCCGATGTGGTTGCACTGTCGATCGGACGATGCCAATTCACGTTTTGTACATCCGTTACGGCGCCTTCCATGAGAACCAGCGGCGTACGTTGGCCCTAAATAATGCCACCCGAAAACAGCAGGGACCCTCCCTCCACCTTATTGCACTCGCTGGAGAGTGTGTCTAAGGCGTTCAGCCTGACCGGGTTTCCTCCAAACACGTCTCCGACGATTTTCGGTTTGAAGGCATGCGACACTCATTGGTGAGGAGAACGTGATGCCAGTTTGAGTCGTAACACGACGTCCTGTGGCTGCACGAAAAGCATTATTCAGCATGGTGGCGTTGCTGTCAGGGTTCCTCCGAGCCATAATCTGTAGGTAGCGAGCATCCACTGTAGTAGCAGTCCTTTGGGGGGGCGGGGGGTGGGGGGGGGGAGGGTGAGCAAGGCATGTCATCAACATTTCCTGTCTCTCTGAATCTCCTCTATGTCCGACCAATATCGCTTTGGTTCACTCCGAGACGCCAGGAATGACTCCGCAAACGTCTCTACACGGTTATCTGAAAAGCAATCCACACCGATCATACATGTTTAGGTGGTGCCAGAAACATTCATATCGCGTCAGTAGTATACCGCGACGTAATAGCATTGCAGGTTGCCTGCAAAATACGAGGCGCCCTTGTCTCTGTCGATTTTGATCATCAAGTTTTGGAATGCATGGGCCTCGCTCTAGAGTCTGCACAGGTGGTCTTTCAATTAATCCATGGGGAGCGTCCAAGCATGATGGTGAACGGCTACCAGTCTGGTCACACTGTTGTTGGACGGCCAGAGCGACAAGGATGCCGCTCGTCGGGCGCATTATTTGCGGCAGCGCTCGAACCAGCTTTTCATTGTCTACAACGTTGATTAGAAGGTATCTGCATGCGAGAAGTGACCTTTCGTTGTGGTGCATTCGCCGATGATGTGGTGTTCCTGGCCAGATCAAGGAATGAAATGCACACAGCTACCGCCAGTTTTGGGCGGTCGCTGGTCGCTGGGAGCGTCATCAACATGAAGACAAAATACATCGATGTCGGAGGGGGGATTCCCCAAACAATAGCGGCGCCTTTTAGCAAGGCGCCCATACTCAAATATTTGGTAGTGCTGTTCTATAGTAATGTTCGTTGCACGGCAGCGGCTAGGTACAACCGACTACTACACCAGAGAAGTGGTGTGATACAGGACAACAAATTGCGTCGAATGGACATGCTCCTGCGAACACATTATGTCAGCATCTATCTTGTCTCCAAACTGAACTCTTTTGCGCACGTCCTTCCCTTAACAGTTTAATTCATGTCTATAACCGGACGCGATCGCTTTATTTCAGCACTATGAATCGCACATGGACCTCTGCTCACGCCAATCTGACGGGCACCTTGATAGCTGAAGTGGTACCATGCTCTCTGCTACCACCGGTTGCTTTGGGACACATTCCACTAGCACTCGCCCACATCAGGGAGTTTTGATTGACCTCAGCTACTTACGATCGGACCTTACGTCAACACGGATACCAGCACGAAAGACTATTATCGCCTCTACCAACAGCAGCAACCCAACAATGCGGGTGCATACCGACACCCCGAACTTGGCTGGAAAACGGTGTGGCGAACTTACATACGCCTTTCCTACCTACAACGGTGCGTTCATTGTGGGACTTGGTTGTGAACGGGAAGTTCGCTACCCGTCAGCGGCTACATTTCGTTCATCTGACGGACGACCCTTGTGTCCGAGATGCTGAGTCGTTGATTCGGATGCACACCGGACTTGTGCCGCGACCAGCGACTGGTGGCTACTGCCGCAGCGCACGCTGGCATTAATGATACAGCGAATACCGGAGTCTATCTCCCATGATGATGTATTGGGCCCCGACGGCGTATATTTTCCACAACCAACGCCTTAACTGACTATAAAAGTCATTGCTATTAACTACATATTTCGTGCTGCATAAAAAGTCATACTCGACTTTTGGTTCCTACTGATAGCGACACAAGCAGCTTTTAGCCGGCACCGGAAGTACAGGACCCATTTCGTTAATTGTTTAGGTTTATTATTTGCGAACCCTCCTGCTCATTGGGGGGTCGGCAACAACAACTCGAACGACTTGGGCGTGCTGTGACTATACATGTGGGCGGGCATGCGAATTGCAATTGAGTGATTTCTTGCCGTACCGTGTATGCAGATGTATTTATGGACTGCCACGGTGGTTATGTGGAGTAACTGACACTAGCCGTATTTCGCACTGTTCTATAATTTTTCGGACATCTTTTCTATCTTGAATTGGGGTTTAATTTCAAGATAATTTCTAGCCCCAATTACTTTAATCTCCACCTGATGTGTTGTTAATCTTAAAATTTGCTGGACATTTTTGTGGCCAGTCTGTTCTAAGATAGATCGTCTCTGTTTTATTAAGTTTTATGAAGCTGAATTCAAATTGTTAGCTTTTCGAAACAGTTAAAGCTCTGTCTGAGAGGTTTTTCTTGTAATCAAAGCTGTCAAACGTTTCACCAAATTCGCTTGGTCACAACGAAACATAGCCTTCCATCTCCCATCTTAAATACTGTTAAATACTGATAAATATTTTTCTTAAGTCTGTACACAAGTTACATTAATGGGACCAAACGCAAAGTAAATAATTTAAAAATTCCTTCCACTAATTATTTTCAGTATTCAAGTAATGACTCCATTCACAAAAAGAATGCCAGATTGGTATTGATTATCAAAAATTAACCACATTTCACGCTGAAAACGTTATTCTCCTCGACAAAGGTAATAGAAAGAACTACTTTTCATAAAAGTAAAATGTAGGAAACATTATTGAAAAAACTATAAACCCAGAATAGGAAATGCTCTAAAACTGATGGACAGTAGCCCATAAAATAAAAAAAAAGCATACAAGCCCCCCCCCCCCCCCCCACCTTACGAATTCATCTGTTTCGATAAAATAAACCTATATACAAACATACCAGTAGTTGAGACAACTGAAATTATAAAAGACAGCATCCTCAGGTACAGAAATGCAACCCCTGTTGAAACGTTTAAATTATAAAACACTAAAGCTTAAACTATCACAAAATTACTTTCAATTTGACAAGAAAATATGTACAGAGATAGGTGGGGTATCAATGGGAAAAAAATAAATCACCTTCAATTCTCCATCCCTCAACAAAATTATATGCTGCTATGGGTGTGTAGATGATACATTACTACTAATAAATGGACACAACAACAAGGACATACAAACAATCCAAGAGCAATTAAACAATCTGCATCCAGAAATAAAATTTACAATAGAAAACGAAAATAACAGATCCATCAGTTTCTTAGATCTAAAAGTGGGTAATGATAACAACAACACAAATTTGAAATTTGCAGAAAACCTATAACTATTGACATCACAATAAAAAAAAACAGTTCGTGTCACCCTAGGTCACATAAATATGCATACTTTAAATTAATTATCAACAGCATCATAAATTTATCACTGGGAGAACATATAAACAAGAAATGAAATTACAGCCCTAAAATATATAGTACAAGAAAATAATTTCGAGCCAGATATACTGCTCGAACTCTACCAAGACCATAAAGCAGACAACATACATAAGGATATAACATTGAAAAGAGACAGAAAAACCAGAGCCAAACCGATATACATACCAGCAACATATATAGGCATTACACCGCACGATGTAAACAAATTGTTAAAGAATGTGAAAATACTACTACCACTTCGCTCTACCAATAGCTTACAAACAAAGCTGTGAAAGGAGAAAGTATCTTTCCTGTCTTTTCTGTCTTAAACGTATACAGAATTTCCTTTGATGACTGCAATAGTTTTTGTATTAGACAAACAGGCTGAAGTTTTAGTATAAGATTTAAAGAACACACGAAAGAGTGCATGCAAAATCATCCATCAAGGTTTTACAAACACACAAGAAATAAAAACCATAGAGTGAACACAGACAAGAACGCTTTGAAAGTACTACACAGAATACACAAAGGTCAAACGATGAATATTTTAGAAGAACTAGAAGTTTATACACATACACAGATAGATATTCAAATGATATCTTAATCGATCAAGTGGTTTCCAAACCTAAAAATTGTTTTGGAAACTTAGTAAACATAACAGAAAAAGAAAAGGGATGAACACAACACGATAAAGAAAAATCAATACACAACATTAATATCACACATCTACATAATACGAACTATCTCTGGCAAAATATCTCTGAATATCTAAGACATACTCTACTTGTAAACATAATGCACCAGTGGGCCCATGTAGCATTTGACAACTGGCAAAATATAGCATTAAAATCCCATAGAAGGTAAATAAGTGACCTATATTGGAAACAAAAGAAAAATTTGGACTAGGAATTAAACTCCAGAGAGAAGAAATAAAAATCTTGAGATTTGTCGATGACATTGTAATTTTGACAGAGACAGCAAAGGATTTCGAAGAGCTGCTGAATGGAAAGCATAGTGTCGTCAAAGGAGGAAATAAGATGAATATCAACAAAAGCAAAACAATGATAATGGAATGTAGTCTAATTAAATCAGGTGATGTCGAGGAAATTAGATTAGCAAATGAGACACTTAAAGTAGTAGATGTATTTTGCTATTTAAGCAGTAAAATAAGGGATGATGGTCGAAGTAGAGCGGATAGAAAATGGAGACTGGCAAAATTTCATTCTAAAGTGTTTTATGGACGTCACTTTATCTAGACGTAAGTGTAATATAAAATAAAAATCACATAGTACTATTACATACACGTGGAATAAAATATATAAATGTAATGTCAACAGGAACGTTTGAAAATGACACTAAACTGACGTGAATCTACGCAAAAGCAACAAGAAATGAATTATTTTCAGCTAATTTTGTAAAAGCATAAAGAATATACGATATGACGTCATGCAAGCTGCAGTCCCTACGGAAAAGAAGAGAGTTTTCATAAATTTATAGCTTCACTTTATTCCATGGAATGATTCCTAAATAATTCGAAGAAACGAAATTTTTAATCCTCATCATAATAATATTTGCAGAACATCTCAGCACTAATGGGGTAACTTCATTTTATGTAGATATTTAATATAACTTAGAAGAAAACACAACCACTCATCTGTGCTGAGAAACCGAAGGTCAGACTGTTTATTTTCAAAAACATTGTTTCACATATCACGTATTATGATTTTAGAGTTGTGGACAGTTCATAGCTATTCCGGCTTCAAGGTCGGTCTTCCAGTATTTTTGTATGAAAATTGGCGTTAATTCAGATCCAGAAATACAGGAAACGGTTTCCTTATGTAAAATATATATCTTACTTTAAAAGGAAGATGATTGGTAAATACTAGAATTAACTGGTGAAACCTGGAACCTATCTCCACGATGTGGTGAAAGCCCGAAATTTCTTATTATATGCATAGATTTAGAACTTTAAACCAAGAGATGTTGGTAAATCTTACGATGTACCCATACCAACTGGTAAAACCGTACTAATAAAAAAAATCTGCTTGCGATTTATTGAAATAGTTTGCATTATTGTAAATTTATGAATTTAAACATTCTTGCATTCCATGAGATTACAATGAGCAATATTCCATATTAGCGACGAATGTTACATTGTAAACGTTATTTTGTGTTACAACAAGCCTGACTATAGTGTCACTTCGAATTACATAATATGGAATACGATTTACACAAGCATTTTCTGGTTGAACACCTTTTTAAGAAGTTGCACATTTTGAAACCTTGTACTCCAACAAAACATTGTTTGGCAGCCACTTCCTGTAGACTAATTTCTTCTCTTGCTACTTCTTCGACGTTGATAAAATTTTCATTGCGCAATGTAAATTGGTTAATAGTGTACAATGACTTCAGTTAACCAGCTTGATAAAATTCGTCATCCTGAATATTTATCACTACTGCTATTATCAATTTTGCATAAATTTTTGCCTTGTCTACATTCGGTACTTTAATTCACACATTCTGCCCAACTGAAGGTTTTGGAATTTTGTTATGAGGCTGCTTTCATTTTCTTTGCCTGCAATTGAAGACCTTCTTAGGCAGCTTCTCAGATCCGTTTCACTTTATTAACACAGTTGGAAGTTGTCAGCGTCTCGTCACAACCATCAGCTAATGCCGGTGTCCCATTGTTAACTGTCGTCAAATTCTTTGTCTGTAGTGCTTCCTCACCTGCTGCAGCCGCACTTTCTACCTCAATTCCTTCTGTTCCAGTACTTTATTCACAGGTATGAATTCCTTGGTCGTCACTTTCAATTTCCTTTGAGTCAATGGAAGTAGTGTTTAACAGTGTTTCCAATTCTTCAGTGTCTATATTTGGTACTAAATCACGTGGAACAACTGAGGGCACAATGCCCATTTTCATTGGAACCCCAAACATGGCTTCATGTGGTGAACATCTGATCCCTTCATGATAAGCCCTATTTTTCATTGCTTGCACAAGCCACAGCCCTTCAGATCATTTTGAAGTTTCATTTGTTTCCGTCCTAATTGATAACATAATTTCAATATCTTGATTTGCTCTTTCGACTGATCCCTCAGACTGACTCTGCTTCAGCTTGCCATGGACTATCTTTATATCACTCCACAACCCACACAAACTTTGAATTACTTGGTTACAAAATGCTCTACCATTATCAGAATGAAGTATACTTGGGCACCAAAGGTGACAAAAATGTCCAAAAGACGATATGCCACTTCATCAGCTCTTTTCGAAATTAATGCGTAGAGGATAACAAATTTTGTCTAATGATCTTGGTATACAGGTATGAACTTCGATCTATTGTCTGGGTTTGCCTGCATTTGTCATCGCAAACACATTTCACTGTCTATGAAAGGTTTCACGACTACACCACGTTTCAAAGTTTTTTGCTTTTTCCGGCATGGATTACATAATCTCAAATAAGTAGTGATTGATTCAACAGTCACCTTTTTGATGTACAATTCAGTTCCACAATCATCCGTGTTCAGCTGCCATGGCCAATAGCAATGTGGGTCTCATGTAGTATGTTAAACAACTCATCAAAACAAACATACAAACAAATTTCTCCTATTTCAGCAGACACTGGTGCTACGAGTTTCTCTTCACCTCCGATGTTGAGATCATCATATCGCTTCAAATGTCTGTCGTGAACAGATTTTAGTATTTTTCACTTTACTTCACAGAATATTATATTTCTCAGCAGCTACATAAAAATTGTTGTCCATCTTATTCACTGACGCACTTAAAAGTTCGTAAAATCTGTTACGCATAACATCACATTCACTGTGATGCGAAGCTGCAAAAGAAACATCACTAAATCGAGTCGCAAAAATGACTGTATGGACGATGAATGACACTAACTGAAACTATGTAGGGGTGATCGGACGGAAAACTCATAATTGTCAACATGAAAACTTACCTGGAAACATAATTGGGCAACAATAAATCTTGTCTGAACCAGCACAATGGAGGCAAAAGTCTCCTATCCAGCTTTTTCCAGTTTGTATTGGTAAATTCTAAGGTTTACCAAAGTCTCTTGGTAAAAGTTCGAAATCTATGCATAAAATGATAAAAGGCATTTAAGGAGATGAGATCTGGATAAACTGAAAGAATCGGAAGTTTTTGAGGATTTCAGAGGCACCGCAGAGCTTTGACAAGAACAGGGAAAATGAATACAGTAGAAGAGTGGGTACCTTTGAGAGATGAGAGCACCAAGTGGGTAAAAAGACGAGGGCTTGTAGAAAACCGTTGGTAACACAAGAGATTTTGAATTTAATTACGAAAGGACAAAATATAAAAATTCAGCAAGTGAACCAGGCGAAAGGAAGTCGGAACCTCCAAAACATAGGATTGTTAGGAAGCGAAATATGGCTACATAACAAATGTAAGGCCTTAGGAACATATCACACGGGGAAAGATAGATACCGCTTACAGAAGAAGTACAGAAACCTATGGAGAGAAGAGAACCACCTGTATGAATATCAAGAGCTCAGATGGAAAACCAATCCTAAGCAAAAATGACAAAGGTGAAATGTTGAAGCGTATATAGAGGGTCTATACAATGGAGATGTACAAGAGGACAATATCATAGAAACAGAAGGGGATGTAGATGAATATGAGATGGGAGATATGATACTGTGTGAAGAATTTGACAAAGCACTGAAACACCTCAGTCGAAATAAGCCCCCAAGGAGTAGACAACAATCCATTAGAACCACTGTTGGCCGTGGGAGAGCCAGCCATGAAAAAACCTTTCCATCTGGTAAATAAGATGCATGAGTCACACTAAGTACCCTCAGACTTGAAGAAGAATATAATAATGCAAATTCCAAAAATATGAGGTGCTTGCAGGCGTGGCAATTGCCGAACTGTTAATTTGGCAAGTCATTGTTGAAAAATACTAACGCAAATTTCTTACAGATGGATGGAAAAACTGGTGAAGCTAAACTCGGGGAAGATCAGTTTGGGTTCTGAAGAAATTTAGGCGCAAGCGAAGCAATACTGACCCTACGACTTCTCATACAAGATAGGTTAAGGAAAGGCAAACCTACGTTTATAGCATTCGTTGACTTCGAGAGGGCTTTTGACAATGTTTACTGGAATACTCTCTTTGAAACCCGGTGCACAGCAGGGGTAAAATACAGGGAGTGGGAAGCTATTTGTTAGACGGCAATTATAAGAATTGAGGGGCATGAAAGGGTGTAAGACAGGGTAGTAGCTTATTGCTGATGTTATTCAATCTGTACATTAAGCACGCTGTAAAGGAAACAAAAGTAGGAATTAATATCCATGGTTGCCAAAGACCTTGTAATTCTGTCAGGGTCAGCAAAGGACTTTGTAATCGACAGTGTCTTGAAAGGAGAAGGAGGATATAAGAAGAAGATCAAGAAAAGTAAAATAGGGGTAAGGAAATGTAGTCGAATTAAGTCAGGTGATACTATAGATAAGAAAATAAGACACTTAAAGCAGTGGATGAATTTTGCTATTTTGGCCGCAAAATAAATTATAATGGCAGAGGTAAAGACGATATAAAATGTAGATTGGCAATGGCAAGGTTGATTGGTTTAAAGGTTTGAGAAGGGACCAAACTACGAGGTCATCGGTCCCTGGTTCCTAATAAAACAATGCCACAAGAGTGAGAATAAAACGGACAAAACATTTAACATAAAACGGAAAGAAAGGAAAAGCCACAAGAAAGAAAGGAAAGGCAACGAACACTAAAAGGAACAAAAGAGGACAAGGACACAACAGAGAGACGCTAGAAACGGAAGGTAGTAAAACATGAAAGCAGATTACAGTGGCTGGCCAACCACGAGAATAAAAAGGGAAAACCAGCCACTCTGCAACACATTAAAACCTCCACCCTAAAAGCACTAGGGTGGAGGACACAGAAGGACGAAGGACACGCGCTAAAACCTACATAGAAGTATAAAACCCACTCTCACGGATAAAATGTAAAACTAAAGCTGCTGTGGAGACATTGTCGCCCAACACCGAAGGTAGGCTGCTGGGAAAGTTAAAAGTCTGCCGCAGAGCGGCTAAAAGTGGAAAGTCCAGCAAGAGGTGGACGACTGTCATTTGGGAGCCACAGCGACACAGAGGTGGGTCCTCGCGACGGAGTAGGTAACCATGCATTAGCCACGTTTGGCCAATGCGGAGCCGGCAGAGGACAACTGATTCCCTGCGAGAGGCCTGCATGGAAGACTTCCACACATTCATAGTCTCCTTAATGACACGCAGTTTGTTGTACGTGCTGTTATGCCATTCCGTCTCCCAAAGCCGGAAAACCCTGCGGTGTAAGACAGAACACAGGTCAACTTCGGAGATGCCTATCTCCAGAAGCGGTTTCCGCGTCTTCTGTTTGGCCAGCCTGTCGGCAAGTTCGTTGACGGGGATTCCGACGTGTCCTGGGGTCCACACAAACACCACGGAACGGCGGGATTATTCCAGGGCATAGATGGACTACTGAATGGACGCTACCAGAGGGTGGTGAGGGTAAAACTGTGCATTAGCTTGGAGGCCGCTCAATGACTCAGTACACAGGAGGAATGACTTGCCAGGGCATGAGTGGATGTACTCAAGAGCACGAGATATGGCCGCCAGCTCTGTAGTGAAAACACTGCAGCCAACTGGCAAGGAGTGCTGGTCAATATGTCCTCCATGAACATATGCGAAGCCTACGTGTCCATCAGGCATTGAGCCGTCGGTGTAAACCGCTTCAGAGCTCCGGAACACGTCAAGAATCGAGAGCAAGTGACAGCGGATGGCGGCGGGGTTAACGGAGTCCTTGGAACCATGAAAAAGGCCCAGACGAAGCTACAGCCGAGGTGTACATCATGGAGGCGTACGTGAACGGACCGCAAGTAGAGGTGGTAAAGTACTCCAGTTCGGATAGAACGGACCGCACGTGAACCGCAATCGTTAGCCCCGATCTGGGCCGCCAATGCGGTAATTCGGATACTCAGGGGGACTATGAATGTGTGCTGCGTAACTGGCTAGGAATTACGCACGTCTGATCTGCAGTGGAGGGACACCAGCCTCCACCAGTACGCTGGTCACCGGACTCGTCCTAAATGCTTCTGTCCCTAATCGAACCACACTGTGGTGCACAGGATCAAGTAAATGCAATGCTGAAGGCACTGCCGAACCACAAACCAATGGCAAGAAAAGCGTTTCAGAAGAAGAGAAATTTTTTAATATCGAGTATACATTTTACTGTTGGAAAGTCTTTTATGAAGTATTTGTATGGAGTGAAGTGTAGCTGTATATGGAAACCAAACATGGATGATAAACAGGTTACACAAGACGAGAATAGAAGCATTTGAAGTGTGGTGCTACAAACTGAATGCTGAAGATTAAATGGTTAGATCACGTAAATAATGAGGAGGTACTGAATGGAATTGGAGACAAAAGAAATTTGAGACGTTTATGACATTTAGAGATGGGAAGACGCTCGGAAGGCAACTGAAAGTCGAAAATTTAGTCTCTTCAAGCTGTAACTTTATAATGTAATAATAGTTGTAGTATATGATTTTCAAATTGGCTTATTTCCAACCAAGTCCAAAACATATCATTTAGAGAGCAGCAGACTCTAGGAAGACCAATGAGGTGTAAAAAATTTTTATCTGTTCAAGGCACATAGAAACATACGTCTATGTGATATTTATTCGTCAAATTGGTTTGATTTGATTAAAGTACTAAGTTTAGGACATTTCAGGGACAGAAAATGTTAGGAAAGCAAATGAGGTGTCAATAAGATTATACTTTCTGCACAAAACTTGAAAATAAATAACAAATTGCAATACGTTGCCGAAATATTATATTATTATGTGAAATTATTATATTATTATGTGAAATTATTTGTCTAAAAGTAATAAATAAAGTGAATTGAAGGAACACTTGACGCAGCTATGAAAAATGTACAGCTACTGAGGTGTATCAAATGTCTCTGTTCTGTTTTACTATTTACTTTTAGACAAGTCATTTCGCAAGATGACTTTATTAGTCTACTTATTTCGTTTTTTATTATTCAATTATGTGGAGAGCTTTATCGCATTACTTGTCCTGAAGACTACTATGGTGTTAAGTTATCTCCAGGTTAAACATAATCTATCTGACAATAGCTCGTTATGGAAGAGCAATGTAGCTTCATCTGATTTTCTTTATACTGTTCTCTCTGCGGTTAGGTCGTTCTTGATTTTTGAGCCTCTACACTAATCAGCTTAACAGCTTAACAGCTCATGCATCGAAGCTGCTTGCAAGAATAATATACAGAAGAATGGAAAAGAAAATTGAGAATGCGCTAGGTGACGATCAGTTTGGCTTTAGGAAAAGTAAAGGGACGAGAGAGGCAATTCTGACGTTACGGCTAATAATGGAAGCAAGGCTAAAGAAAAATCAAGACACTTTCATAGGATTTGTAGACCTGGAAAAAGCGTTCGACAATATAAAATGGTGCAAGCTGTTCGAGATTCTGAAAAACGTAGGGGTAAGCTATAGGGAGAGACGGGTCATATACAATATGTACAGCAACCAAGAGGTAATAATAAGAGTGGACGATCAAGAACGAAGTGGTCGTATTAAGAAGGGTGTAAGACAAGGCTGTAGCCTTTCGCCCCTACTCTTCAATCTGTACATCGAGGAAGCAATGATTGAAATAAAAGAAAGGTTCAGGAGTGGAATTAAAATACAAGGTGAAAGGATATCAATGATACGATTCGCTGATGACATTGCTATCCTGAGTGAAAGTGAAGAAGAATTGAATGTCTGCTGAACGGAATGAACAGTCTAATGAGTACACAGTATGGTTTGAGAGTAAATCGGAGAAAGACGAAGGTAATGAGAAGTAGTATAAATGAGAACAGCGAGAAACTTAACATCAGGATTGATGGTCACGAAGTTATTGAAGTTAAGGAATTCTGCTACCTAGGCAGTAAAATAACCAATGACGGACGGAGCAAGGAGGACCTCAAAAGCAGACTCGCTATGGCAAAAAAGGCATTTCTGGCCAAGAGAAGTCTACTAATATCAAATACCGGCCTCAATTTGAGGAAGAAATTTCTGACGATGTACGTCTGGAGTACAGCATTGTATGGTAGTGAAACATGGACTGTGGGAAAGCCGGAACAGAAGAGAATCGAAGCATTTGAGATGTGGTGCTATAGACGAATGTTGAAAATTAGGTGGACTGATAAGGTGAGGCATGAGGAGGTTCTACGCAGAATCGGAGAGGAAAGGAATATGTGGAAAACACTGATAAGGAGAAGGGTTAGGATGATAGGACATCTGCTAAGACATGAGGGAATGACTTCCATGGTACTAGAGGGAGCTGTAGAGGGCAAAAACTGTAGAGGAAGATAGAGATTGGAATACGTGAAGCAAATAATTGAGGACGTAGGTTGCAAGTGCTACTCTGAGATGAAGAGGTTAGCACAAGAAAGGAATTCGTGGCGGGCCGCATCAAACCAGTCAGTAGACCGATGACAAAAAAAAAAAAAAAAGAAAAACATAAACTACGGTGTATTTATTCTTCTTTACATCTGATTTTTATCTGTTGCTAATTGGCATTCCCTGTGCTCTTGACACAGTATTTATTACACTTGCAATGCATGTACCAATATACAGTAGCAGTAAAAAAGGACGGACAGTAATTATGTGACAGGCTTTAATCATGATGAAGAACTATGGTTTTAGACACGTTAAACCGCAGAGCATGAAACAATTAATGTTGCCATTAGGCAAAATTTCCATGTTCTGAAGTATTTTCAAGTGTATTATTGTAAATATTTTATCAACACCAATTTTTATATTAAACACCCTGTCTCATTGTATCGTTAACAGACCATATGTTATAGACTTTGTCTCTCAGCTCTCTAAAGATATATTCGATGAAATATTTTGAATTCAAGACACTTTTTCTAGTTTGTCAGCCTGTGTACAAATCAGGTCCTTGAAGCAACGATGGTAATGACGTCAGTTGCAAAGTTTCACTAACACTGTGATTTCGCGTGATTTCATTTACATTTGGGAATTTCCCCTTTATTCCGTTGTTGCTGGATGTTTTTAACTATACTTGGCTTTTGCCTATTGTCACTAAGAACGTATCTTATTGTTAATCAGTGTTCGATACTCATACTGAAACGGGTATGGTATCACTGGCTGTCATTGATATGTAGATGTTTGTAATAAATCTCGAGCAGGCGCGCTGGGTTACAGAATACTCCATATTTAGTTTTTTTTTTTTTTTTTGCTAGTGGCAACACTCATTTTTGTCAGAAATTACTGCACACTACCTATTCCTCTATTGTTGTCTCGGATACCGGCTGTTGTAGTTAGTTTTACTCTGTTGTTTTCTGGGTACCTCTAGTTAAGTGTATCTGTTAGCAGAATGATAATGGTGTACAAAGTACCCCACGGGCCGGGTTGTGAAAGTAAATACATATTTGGCATTCACGTGCAAACGTACATAGATATTTATGCCAGATCAGTATTTTGGGAAAACTAATTAGTTCGTCAGTTATCAAGGGAAATAGCGCCGGAAAAAACAGCGAAAAGGTGTCAACAGCGAGTCGAGTGAAAATGGAAATGTGGAAGCAGAATATTTCAACCTGAGTAAAGTTAGAAATAAGAATATAGTGAAAGTGTTTTCTGGTCCTAGAAGCAGTGCATATTACCTGAGTAACGAAATTTCTACTTATCATAAAATAACAGACAGTATGACAGATAATATCGCCACCCATACGAATCCACATATACAGAAGAAACGTGAATCAACACAGTACTCTCGTAATGGAGATGGAAAGAAGACATCACGAACTGAAATACTGGCTTAACGGGGAGTTTGTGTCCGATGACATCAAGAAATGACGTCACACTAACGCACTCGAGCTATGGCACTCGGATGGGACGGGAACGTAAGTTCTAAGAGTATGTATAAGTTAATAGATTTTTTTTTTTTGTTTTTACTCCGATGTATGCGATTTGATGACAAGGACACACGTGCTGAAAGAAGAAAAACAGGCAAACTAGTTGTCATTTGTCCTTTCTTGCAACCGTTTGTTCTCAATTAAGGAAATACGTACAACCGCGGCCCCTGTTTGACTATTGATGAGAAACTAGAAACTGGAGACTTTCCATGGGCCCTGTAGTTTCATACAGTATACTCCCAATAACGCAGGAAAGTATGGAGCCAAGGTATTTGAAATGTCCGACTCTAAAACATTATTTTTTCTCTTTTTACAAAGTATACTGTGGAAAACTGGAAGATGGTGCATATCAGACCTCAAACAAGCCAAGCGAAATAGTGATGCGAATGATTCCTGACATCAAAGGTATTATTAGGAATGTCACATCTGGTAACTCACTTGTTACCCTTTGTATCATCCCTCCTAAAGAAGTAGCTTACTTGTATTAGCACACTGAAGAAGAACTAAAGAGTAATAGCAAATGAATTTCATGCAAGCAACAATCGAATACGTAGGTCTTCTGTTTTTTGGATTTCAAAAAGACGTCACTCTCGCATCATATGTACCAGAAAAATCTGTGATCAACGATGCCTGAACTACCAAATTGGACGTTAAAACAAATAAGGCTGAAATAATAATAGACTACAACATGACGGAAGGGGGTGTTGACACCGTGGATCAATTATGTAATGTGTAGAGTGACTCCTGCATAATGAGGCCACGGCCACTGTATGTCTTTTACTCTTTCTTTAATGTAGCAGGAATCAATGCACAGATTTGGCATTCCTCAAATCGAAAAAAACCCACATCATATAACAAGAATGTTTTTTTAATAATTTAGAAATTTCATTGATGAAGTCATTGTGACTAAAAGATGCAAAATAATGGGTATGCCTGGTGAAATGTCAGCATTCTTGATTAAACATCGATAACCATAGGAAAGGAAAGACATATGTCCTTACACTTCTCAAGAATCAGCAAATGGGAAACGGGGAGAGTGTGTAATTTGTGGCCGAGCAAGAGGTGTATTAACAACCATTATATGTGATATGTGCAAAAAGTTTGTCAGAAACATGTGACAGTTGCGATATTAATAATTATCTCCTTGCATCATATTCGCTACAGGGCAAATTGGCACTTCATTGAGGCCGTTTTAGTTGTGAAGTCAGTTTAGGGGTTCAAGGGTTCGTGACAACACTTCTGTTAAATGCGAACACATTTAGGTTAAGCTTTACCGTGACTGTTACTGACATCAAATGAAACAACAAGTTCACTGTTACCAGTCACCGTTTTATTTATTTCCACGACGCGTTTCGAAGGTTTAAACATCCATCATCGGGTGGATTTACATTAGTAAGTATTAGATTTGTGTGTGTGTTGTGTTGCGATTTTTGGAGGAACTTGTGGCACTGCCTAGTGGAGAAAAAAGACACTATTTCAGAATATGGTTTAGGATTACTTTTGACAAAAAATTAAACTGCTATCTAATGGTAAACATTAAATAAGTAAACTAGAGTTCCAGTGGTCACAGGTTCCTTTTGCTGTCGTAACACATCACATGTATACTGCCACATTTGTAAACAAATATGGCGTCTGGAATCAGCTGGGTGCAAGGTTCGTATAGGAGAAGAAAACACATAATCGCACAGTGCATAGAATATACATCGTAACAACATTATTACAGAATAATTGTCTTAAGCATTTGGCGGTGTTTGTATTAAGGTGTCAAATATATGTGTGTGTACTTCAGGTGGTATATAAATCCAATTCTGACAAGTTAAACAGCTAAACATTCGCACTCCTTTATACAATCAGGTGAAATCTTAAAATGACTTAAACTTCACACTTGTTGATACCAATTAGGTGAAATGTTACAGACTTCAATTACAATGATCATATTGGCTACAGCAGTAAAATCATAAATAGATTACACTCTTTGATTGGGATTAATTAACAGATGTGAGGTGAGGGACTGGTGGCAGAAAGAGAGGTAGAGAGAGAGGAAAAGTGTGTGTGTGTGTGAGAGAGAGTGTGTGTGTATGTGTGTGTGTGAGAGAGAGAGAGAGAGACAGAGAGAGAGAGGAAAGAGTGATATTATGAGAGCAAACATTTACATGGCAAGGAGTCTTAAGATTACATGTTGCATATATTAGCTGCCTAAAAGTTGGCGTAATACATTGGTTAATGCTATAAAATATGCAGATAGATATACATTTGTACCAGTAGTTGATGTACATACAGTTTTAAGCTGACAAGGGGTACAAGCTGTTGGTGTGATTAATTACCTGTAAATGAGGTCAATCTCTTGTACTCTTGGCAGCTGTCAATATTTATGGTAAATATTAGGTATGTGTGTGTGTGTGTGTGTGTGTGTGTGTGTGTGTGTGTGTGTGTGTGCATTTTTAAGAGTGTAGGCAGTTGCTGAAAACAGAGATGATACTATTGTAAATATTGTCATTTTTGTCATTTAAGATGGATTCTGGTTGTTTCATTTGGTGTTTGTATAATTGGAGTGTTTCAAGGATGTCTAGTTTTCTGGCTTTTGGTTGGATTTGTAGGATGCTAATACTTGTTTTGTTAACATGGTGTTTTGTTTCAGGTCGGTAGCTGTTGCTGATGTGTGGTATTTTTTGTTTTTTAGTGCTGCCATGTGTTCCTTGAACCTAATCTCAAATGATTTGCCTGTCTGGCCTATGTAGAAGCAGTCACAGTCCTAACATTCAATTTTGTACACACCTGTGTGATGAAGTGGGTTTTGTGTGCCGATGTTGTGGGGTAACTTCTGTCCAATCTTGTTGTCTGTTGTAAAGGATATGCTTATGCCTTTTCGTTTGAAGACATTGGCAATCTGGTATGAAATGTTACCTAGAACGGAGATTGTAAGGAAGATGTTATTTTCTTTTTGTTTTTTGTGTTGTGATTGGTTTGCCATTATTGAGTGTTTTAGGGTGTCTGCTATGGAGCTGTTATAACGATTTTCAATAGCTGTTTGTTTCATTATTTCTATTTCTTGATCACATTTATCTTCTGAGAATGATAGTTGGATAGCTCTAATAATCATGTACCGGAATGCCGCCATTTTGTGTGCTGCGGGATGGCAAGAGGAGTTGTGGATTGTGGTATGTGTTGTGGTAGGCTTCTGATAAATTTCAAACTAATGTCTGTTATTCTTTACTCTAATGGTAAGGTCTAGGAAATTTATACTGTCATCTTCTTGGTGTTCAACTGTGAATTTTATGTTTTCATGGGAGTTGTTGAAAAACTGATTCCACTCACTGATGTCATCTTTAGTGCCTTTGATTAAAATGATGGTATCATCTACATATCTGTAGTAGTAGATTATATTTTTGAGGAGGTGGTGATTGGAATTCAGGATTTTGTCTTCTAGGTTACTTATAAATATTTCTGCTAGCACTCCGGAAAGATTTGAGCCCATTGCCAGACCATCTGTTTGTTTGTAGATTTTATTGTTAAATTTAAAAAGTTGTGTGAAAGTGTGAATTCAAGCAGGTCCATTAGTTCATTAATGTGAGTTGAAGGGGTCTTTTTGTGTTTATGTAGGTTGGCATTAATTATCTATAGTGTGGTATCTATTGGCACCGAGTAATATAGGTTTTGTATGTCAAATGAGGCAAGTGTGCCTTTAGGCAGCTAATATATGCAACATCTAATCTTAAGACTCCATGCCATGTAAATGTTTGCTCTCATATAATCACTCTTTCCGCTCTCTCTCTCTCTCTCTCTCTCTCTCTCTCTCTCTCTGTCTCTCTCTCTCACACACACTCTCACACACACACACTTTTTCTCTCTCTCTACCTCTCCTTCTGCCTCCACTCCCTCACCTCACATCTGTTAATAATCCCAATCAAACAGTGTAATCTATGTATGATTTTACTGCTGTAGCCAATATGATCATTGTAATTAAAGTCTGTGACAATTCACCCAATTGTTATCAACAAGTGTGAAGTTAAAGCCATTTTAACATTTCACCTGATCGTATAAACGAGTACGAATGTTTAGCTGTTTAACCTGTCAGAATTGGATTTATATACCACCTGAAGCACACACACATATATTTGACACCTCAAAACAAACACCGCCAAATGCTTAAAACAATTATTCTGTAATAATGTTGTTACGATGTATATTCTTTGCACTGTGCGATTATGTCTTTTCTTCTGCTATACGAACCTTGCATCCAGCTGATTCCAGACGCCATATTTGTTTACAAATGTGGCAGTATACATGTGATGTGTTATGACAGCAAAAGAACCTGTGACCACTGTAGGTACTCTAGTTTACTTATTTAATGTTTACCATTAGATATCAGTTTAATTTTTTGTCAAAAGTAATCCTAAACCATATTCTGAAATAGTGTCTTGTTTCTCCACTAGGCAGTGCCACAAGTTCCTCCAAAAATCGTAACACAACACACACACAAATGTAATACTAACTAATGTAAATCCACCCGATGATGGAGATTTAAGCCTTCGAAACGCGTCGTGGAAATAAATAAAACGGTGACTGGTAACAGTGAACTTGTTGTTTCATTTAACACATCTGTTTCGAGTCTCTTTCAATTAGACCTTTCGAAATATTTTCAAAACCACATTTGAACTGTACTATTTCATTATTTGTGAAAAACTCGAGTTTTGTTTGCATAATCACATAGATGTAGTAGTAATACTACTCTTTTTCTTTATCTCCGTTAAGAATGAAAGCTTTGAGGTTTTATTTATTAATATCCCATAGCATATGCTCCTCATTACACTTATTGTATTCACTGTTGGCTATAATCTCTATAACATAGTAATCTATGATTTTCTAAACTGTACCAGAAAAGTGATTCTATTCAACGAAAGACTATTTCATCATGTCTGCTGCCCTGTCACCGATAATATTCGCTGTAAAACATTATTTTGTTGAAGTTTTTCTTAAAACCCTATTTTTAATAAGTGGAGCTTACTTTCATTTAACATTAAATAAGTCTGACCCTGTCTCAAAAAACCGTCCTTGCTGCGATGTTTAAACAAGCATACCTGGGAACTTCGACATCTTTCCAATGAAGCTTGTAGAATCTTTACCTACGTCTTTCCCTGAAGCTGTTATCAATTCGTGTGAGGTCATTACGCCATTTTTGTCTTAGTAAACGTTTTGGGCCTCTTTCTGAATTTAAATTCGTGATGCACAATTACGAGTTTTCCCTTGTAAGATCAATCTTCGATGGAGAGAAATTCTGATTAGGCAGTTGTAAGAGTGAATAATGATTAGTTGTAAGTAACGAGTTAACGCATCTGTGAAATATATATAACAGCAGCAGATGTATGTTACTACTAAGTTTATTACTCACCCACTTACATGATAAAAGTGTAATTTAAGACATCACCAAATCGTTGTGTTTTGTTAGGGAGCGAAAGAACTCACTTCATATTGATTTCTTTCGTTTCACCCCTAGGTGACACTACTGATTTCTGCACGTAGGATATTCAGTGCAAAATTGATAAGTTCCAGTAAAAAACGATTTGAACGAAAGTTGTTGAGATGCACAACTACAGCTTAATTGCTACTAGATTCCATAAATTTTTGTACGCAGAGGAGAGCTCTCTTAGTATATTAACCTTCATGTTAATCATTAGAAAAACTGCAGCATACCACGAACTCATTAATGAATTACGTGCTGTTACAATGGTAAGAATCTAAATTATTACTCGAAACTACTAAAACTTGCATATTGTTATCTGTTATGAAAAATAGCAAAAGACGACATCGTTTCTTGTATACTAAGGGGAATATTCCTAATTTAAGTACTCTTCGTCGCAGAATACAGCATTTGTGTAATGGTTCTAGTTAAGGAAGAAGATAATAAAATTCAATAACAGAAGGTTTAAACCGATTTCGTTCTTTCCTTTAGATTTCATTCACTATTTAAGTGGACACTGCGAACGCTGTGCAGGTGTAGATTTTTTTCTGACGACTTTTATCGATAGCTGCGACAAGGACAAAATATTTAATCGGTGTATCAGATACTTCCGTTTAGTCCCTGGTGTGTGTGTGTGTGTGTGTGTGTGTGTGTGTGTGTGTATTTGTGTGTTGTAATTGAAACTCCCAGTCCCCACTAGGATACACAGAAAAGATAGTTACAGAGTTTGTGTTTATTTTAGGTTAACCCACGATGAATAGGCGATATGAGAGCGTGGATGCGGGCAGATGATGAGGTATCAGTTGTGAATAAATTCTTGAAATTACTCCAAACTGGTATTACGGTGTATGCTGGTGCTGCTGTTGGCTATATGCTACGTATTCCCGTTTCAGTACCTGTCTGCCTTCTACAGATGCTAAGCCTTTACAGACTACCACGTTCAGAAATCTGTTACATCTTAACTATCGAAACAGTTTCTGTAATAATCAAAATATCCACGGGTGTGCTGCCGGTCTATAGTGTCCAACGGGCACAATATTTCGGCGATCATACATGTCGCCATCATCAGGTGAACTGACGGACTGTGCTCCTGTGAACGTGCCGGCACGGAGATCCGTACGCTATGGCTGCTCAGATGGAACTGGGTTCGGTCGCGGCGACTGCCGATTTAAATACCCTCCGCCCGCGGCGCGCTCCCTCCGCCGTCCGCGCCCCGCGCCACGGTCGCGCGGTGGAACATATTGCGACGGCGTCTGAGATGACGTCGGTGTGATGGCTCTGTCCGCCGTGGTCGTCACAACTATACGTTTGCTCGATTTACTCTTGATTAACCCAATCGCTGGTTCCCAAGCCTTGCTAAGATTATAGCAACAGTCACGGTTTATGAAGTCGTCATTGGTGCGAATTTCGATGGCCTCTCTAACAACGCTGTCCCAGTATCTCGACGTCTGTACCAGAATCCTCGTGCGGTCATACTCCATGGCGTGATTTTCCGACAAACAATGTTCAGCGACCGCAGACTTGCTCGGATACATCAGTCGAGTGTGCCTCTGGTGTTCACGGCATCGATCCTCGACGGTACGCATCGTCTGACCAATATACGACTTGACACGGAATCTGGTACACGCCGGCCTTCCTCACACCGAGGTCATCTTTGGCACTCCCCACCAGTGCACGAGTTTTATTTGGAGGACAAAACACAGTTCCGACCCGGTGTTTCTTCAGAATGCGGGCGATTTTCCCCGAGAGTGCGCCTGTGTATGGAATAAATGCAGTGCCTACCTCCTCCCTCGTGACTTCATCCATCTCAACAGGTTGTGCTGCAGTGGTTGGGCGGAGAGCACGTTGAATCTGCCACTTTGAGCAGCCATAGCGTACGGATCTCCGTGCCGGCACGTTCACAGGAGCTCAGTCCGACAGTTCACCTGATGATGGCGACATGTATGATCGCCGAAATATTGTGCCCGTTGGACACTATAGACCGGCAGCACACCCGTGGATATTTTGATTATCAAATACGCCGGGAGAAACTCAAGAATCACAGTATCTGTAATAGTCAATGTCAATAAAAATCACAAACAGCCGTGCACTTTAAGATATTATTTTATTTTATTGTGAAGTATACCAGTTTCAGTATTTCATTATGCCATCTTCAGGCCTCATACGTATCTATCCAAATAAACGAATTTGTCGTATAGCGCCATAAATCACTGGATATCTTAAATTTAACTGTATAACAATTTAATTCACGGTATCCAGTGATCTACGGCTCTATACGACAAGTTCCTTTGTTTGGATAGACGTAATGAAATGCTGAAACTCTTAGTCTTCACAATAAAATAAAATAATATCTTAAAGTACACGACGGTTGGCGAATTTTATTGACATTGACAATTACTTAACCAGCCGATGTCTCATGGCCATGATGCACTAACAAAGTTCAAACTTTTGTAATAAGTCAAATGATGCATTTTATTACAGAGATAAAGTGTTTTGTTCAAATAGTGTACATCTACAGATCATTTAATTTGCAGTGCAGTAATTTGCAAGTGTTGTGTTCAGATTTCATGAGTCACAAGCGATTCGTCAAATTTATCATCAGATACATCATTCCGATCATTCCTCCATTTGTTTTCATAGTCATTTGAACCATAGATAAGTTTTCTCATGCTTGTATGATCAACTGTAAAATATGTTATGAATGAAATTGTATCTCTTTGCGATTAAATATGCAGCGTAAACATCTGTTTCACGTGAAAACATACAATGAATTTCCTAATACATATGAGAACCTCTGCTCCCTGTTATAAATGCTGTTAGTGCCGAGCTCTTGATCTCGCTTTATACAAATTACTGCCAGGATGTCTTGAGTACATATGGCGCAAAAGCCGTCAATACACAAACTTGTAGATATGACCTGATCGTAGGAACAGTCTAATTGTCCACATTGATCTTCTAAGCCACGAATGGTGTCTCTTGGTTTGCACACAAAAAACACAGCATTTATATTTTCACCCTCACAACAGGTTCAACGGATTATGTTATTATTAATGACCGATACATTTCAAATGCTCAGTTGTTACGTCCTAATAGTAGCTGAATGAACAATGTCAGTACAGAATAAAAACGATCTAATAACGG
This sequence comes from Schistocerca serialis cubense, assembly GCF_023864345.2. NCBI lineage: Eukaryota > Metazoa > Arthropoda > Insecta > Orthoptera > Acrididae > Schistocerca > Schistocerca serialis. The sequence continues at coordinate 618,771,753 of NC_064641.1, forward strand.
CTACTGTCCGTTGTGTTTAGAGGAAGACTGTTTACTAATTCCAAGTGCGGCCTCAAAAGTTGCAGTGGATTCAAATCGCTGCATGTCCGCGCACTGCGGAATTTTCCATTAGCGAATTAGTGAATCACTGTGTCCTCACCAACCAATTTTTCTGCTATTCGACCCACTGCGATCTTTGACGCATTTCTGATTTCTTCTATAACAATATTTGAAACAAAGCAGGAGCCTTTGAGAGAAGGAGATTTCCTATCGGGTAAAACATGAAGTTACATTCATATTTTACATTCCCGGTATAGTGACAACTGCTTTTAGTGTAAGGAGATGTTAAGTTATGACACGCTATGGAGCGCTGTTCAAACTCACTTCATATCTTTAATGTGTTGCCTTAAGTGGAGTTGGAGGAGTCCTATATCAAGTGTAGTAGACGATAAAGGACGACTCCAGCGTCTTGGAAGCTGTTTGCGGCAGATAAATTGCGTTGCACTGAAAATAAAAAGATGTGATTAGAAAGGATATTTTAACGAAACAGTTTGTTACCATAATGAAGTGCTACATTTCAGTGCCATAAAAGAGTGTTGATAATCTAGATGGAAGTAAAACGTTTGAATGAACGATAACAACTTGCCCAATGGAATAACATCTCACCAGCAACACAAAATAGGTGAGAACTGCTGACGTGAGTTATACAGAAGTTGAGTGAGGTGATGCTATGGTAAGACACTTAACTGGAATTTGGAAGGACAGTGCTTCAAATCTCCTTTCAGCCGTCAGTTAGAAGTCCTCCGTGGTCTCCATAAATCACTTGTGACAAATGCTGGGACGATTAGGTTGGAAAGTACCCGGCCACTTTCCTCCTGGCCTTTCCCTAAGCCGAGCATCTGCTCCTTCCCAATAACCTCGTCGTCGATTGCACAAAAACTCTCGTCGTTCCTTCTTTATTCCTTTTATATGGAAGAGGGAAGTCCAAAGGATTATAATTGGTTGCAAACTCAAGAATCTATTCCTAGAGCGAAATTTGGCTCTGCAGCGGAGTACACATAGATTTGAAACTTCGTGGTAGATTAAAGTAGTGTCCATTATAATTATCCGGGCTGTTGTGCCGTGGTCGGTTGATGAATTCTGTGGTGATTCCCAACGTTTCGTCTCCGACTGTGGGAGACATCTTCAAGGGGGTCCGTAGCTTGATGGAAGGTCCAACACACACACTGGCTCGCTACTGGCTGCCGCTAAATTCCGTGTCCGCGCGCCCCCGCGCCGCGGCGTGACGTCACGTGTTTTGAAAACGTCAGTGCAATTGGACGCTGTCCGTCGCCGTCGATCGCCGTTGCCATCACCCAGTAGTGGACGAGTGGTACACATCTTCTTTAACACCGGCATCCATATACCGTTTAATTTGACGCCCTCCTCCTTTCGGTTGAAATTATTTGGGTGTTTAGCGATTTCGATTGCCTCCCTGTAGAGCCTTTCGTAGTATCCGCTCGTGGCCGCTAGTACTTGCGTCTCCTCGAAACGAATATTGTGGTTCCCTGGCTGGAAAGCATGCTCCGCAACAGCTGATCGTTCCGTTTCTCCTCTTCTACAATTTCCCTTGTGCTAAAATGGTTCAAATGGCTCTGAGCACTATGGGACTTAACATCTGTGGTCATCAGTCCCCTAGAACTTAGAACTACTTAAACCTAACTAACCTAAGGACATCACACACATCCATGCCCGAGGCAGGATTCGAACCTGCGACCGTAGCAGTCGCGCGGTTCCGGACTGAGCGCCTAGAACCGCTAGACCACCGCGGCCGGCTTTCCCTTGTGCTCTTCCAAGCGTTTAGAAACAGTTCTTTTGGTGGTACCCACATAAACATCATCACAGCTGCATGGGATCCTATACACTCCAGATTTTGCCAATGGTTTGCGAGCGTCCTTGGCAGGCCTAAGGTATTCCTGTATCTTCCTGGTGGGCTTGTAAATTACGGTAATATTCCGCTTCGTCAAGATCCTCCCTATTCTATCCGTTACATTTTTAACAAACGGCAGGAAAACCTTAGATTTTGCAGTAGCCTGTACGTCAGTATGATATCTGCGTGGCTGCCTCAACGCACGTTTTATTTCGGCGGACGAATATCCGTTCTTCGTTAGTGCATTGTGGAGATGTTCCATCTCAGCGTCGAGCAACTCAGGTTCACAAATATTTCTAGCTCTGTCCGCTAACTTCTTGATAACACCCCGCTTCTGTTGTGGGTGGTAGTCCAAATCCCGGTGCAAATAACGATCCGTGTGCGTGGGTTTGCGGTACACTGAGTGGCCCAAACTACCATTTTCGTTTCTAAACACAAGCACATCGAGGAAATGTAGGCTGCCGTCTACCTCCTCCTCCATTGTAAACTGAATTCTTGAGTTTATACTGATCAGATGTTCGTGGAACCGGCTTAGTTCCTCCCTACCATGTCTCCACAACACAAACGTGTCATCCACGTATCGGAACCATACATTTGGTTTCTTGCTGGCAGTACCTAAGGCCTGTTCTTCGAATTTCTCCATAAAGAAGTTTGCAATTACGGGACTTAGGGGGCTTCCCATAGCCACGCCATCCGTTTGCTCATAAAACTGTTCATTCCACTTGAAGTATGTGGTCGTCAAACAACACTTAAACAGCTCTAAAATATCGGCAGGAAAAATTCGATCCAGCTGTTCCAATACATCATTAAGTGGAACCATGGTAAACAGCTGACCAATATGTCCTCCAGCTGGACCACTATGCCATTCAATCTGCTGATGAAATGTGTCGAATTCTTTATATACGAGTCCGAACGGCCCACATGTGGTTTTAACAGCGTAGTCAAAAACTTGGCTAACGAGTAGGTGGGCGAACCAATGGCACTTAGTATCGGTCTTAACGGAACATTTTCTTTATGAATTTTGGGCAATCCATAAAGCCTCGGTGGTAGCGCAACCGAACTGCAGAGACCTTTTAACAGGATAATATTAAGTTGTCTCTTCCTCTATGAATAGATGATGAATGCAGCTAGCCGCTAACTTTGTGTAATGTCTTGTCTGTATAGACGTGAATCTGTTGTCTTTAAGACCCTTTCACCTTCACACATAAATCTATACAGTAATGTAAGGGCCTCCCGTGTCTTGGCTGATCCGTGATAAGACAGGCGAAAAGTTAGACTAATGGAGGATTATTAGTATTATCTCTATTTTCATTCGCTCTCTCTCTTTCTCTTCTTTATCTATGTACAGTTTTTAATATAATATTTCATTACGTGAAATCAGCCAAATAGGATCTTTGGTGGAGTCCTTCGTCTTGGTAATCAGCGGCTGGCTTGCTGTAAGAGATCTTTACATTTATTATTACTGTTAAACACTGTATTCAGTCGGGAGAATCAATCGTGTGGACAATTTGTTCCTTTTACGAAAGATTGCGAATTCCAGATGTGTACGAAGCCTTTTTGGACGATTTAACACAGACTCAGTGATTGCAGGCTCTCTTCGACACAGCTGAAACTTCCCCACTAATTATAGGACCAACGTGATCATCAAATGGTTCAGAAAAACTCATTCGTTCATTCACTCCGGAACAAAAAGTCACAAACCTTATTTATGAAGGAAATTGTGCATTAAATCCATCTCCATTACATGTCCAGATCTCCGGTGATTCCACGTCTTAATTATTTTGCGTTTACACTCTCTTTCTATTCAAACAAACCGCTAGTGGCACACAAGTTAATTCGCTCTATTTAGCGAGAAGAAAATCAGAATATGTATCTCTCAGAAATACGTCAATCCCTCAATCCCTACTCCAGAAGCTGTCCTAGTTACCACTCTAACAACCATGGAGAATGCATATATGCATTCTGTTATTTCGAAGAATAAACGCGCTAGAAAATACTTTGGCGTCGTCTAGCTGTCGCCGCATATGTTACGAGAAAATCAGATCAGATACTTTTCCAAAGTGAATGAATGTGGATGGTTTGATTGACAATGATTAATTGGTGCGTGGTAGAGGGTATTTTATGTGGGGACGTTACAACCTTTCTGTACACTATCTTCAATGGAGGACTTTTTTATTAACCGCGACACAGTTCTGAGAACGTTGTTAGCGGGGTCCTTATTCAGCTTCCTATATGCTTGCGGATCCAGTAGATCCGTAATTTTTCTCTGATAGTCGGCCACATCCATAACCACCGTTGCGCTTCCTTTGTCAGCTGGGAGAACCAAAATACTATCGTCGTTATTCAGGAGTTTTAAAGCTCTTCTCTCACCAACAGTTATATTACTTTTCGGCGGTTTTGCATTGGCTAATATTCTCACTGTTTCTATACGGATTTCTTCAGCTGCTACAGAATCTGCCTTGCGAATTCCTGCTTCTACATTGGCTATAATTTCTTCCGTGGGCACAAAACGCGGACTAACAGCCAAGTAGTGTACCGGACCAGGGTTCGAAAGTGGGACTTTTGCATTCGGTCCACTGACCTTTTATTAAACCTCTTCCAAAACAAACAACACTCTTCTTCCAAAGCATATAGGAAACCTGTTCTGAAGCAAGAAAGAAAAGTCCTCTTCTATAAGCAAATAAACATTTTCTTCTAAAATAAACTCCTCTTCTAAAACAAGCATTGCTCCTCTTCTAAAACAAACCAGGTTTACCTTCTTTTCCTAAAGCAGTCACATCTTTCATATCATTGCTTCTTTTGTAATGTGAACAAGACCCTCCTTTAACACAAACCAGGTTTCTCATGTAGAATAACCGAAATTTCTACCATAAGACAACTACATTCCTCTTGCATAATAACAAATTTCCACTTCCAAAACGGTCTTCTACTATGAAATGAACCCTCCCCCTATATATATGATGTCTCACCTAACTCTACTACCTCAAATATCTCTGGAACAACAATAGATATTCTTCAGAAACGGTTTTCCCCAGCATGAACGTACGGCAGGGACTTAGCAAACCAAATACTATGCGAAATTTCAAAACGTAAACAAATGCTATTTTCAATATAAACGTGTGTATTTTTAAATAGACACCCCCATTATTTCGTATGCAGTCAATAGCACGAAAAATCAGAAAAATAATGGCGTTGGTTGCATGACAGTATGTCAAGTAAATCCCGAGAAATTACGAAGCGAAGTTGACGCTTGAAATACATGAGGCGCCCAGTTGGTGCACGTCCCGAGACTCAAGCGTGCACCTCACGCTTCCGGTAATCGTAATGTGGTAGACGTACTACATCAGTGGTGTGTTGATGTATGGTGTGGTGTTGTAGGACAACACATCATTGGCCCATATTTCATTGATGGCACTCCTAAAGGAGGATTTTTTAGCCCCTTCTTGAGCTGTACCTTACTTAAACCGGTCCACCTCCTATAATGTGTCGAACAATGCGGTATCAGAATAAAGGATGTGCTGCGGATACTGTTTATTGTTGCGAAATGACCACTAGAGCCACAATTAGTGGTAATACACTTGGTTTAAAGTTTCTAAACCTCATAAGTTCTGAAATATGTTGCTTGTAAAGGATAGCAACAGCCTCACAGTTTCTGTCGTAATACGTCGGATGTAGTACTATGCTCAGAGCAAGGGTTGCCTGCACTAGCGCCTATATCCTGGAGTAAAGATACCAATATCATCACGGCACGCTCTACCTTCAGTGTACAAGTGTCTCTTAATCTGGTATGCAGAACTGCTCCCATACTGTAAAGTAATTCACATACGTTGCCACATAAGAAACTGTTTTCTTGTGGCTTGCTACATTTGCCGTCATCTAGTTGATATGATGGCCTTCAGTAATGAAGAAAAACTAGCTATTATTTTAATTTGTGGCGAATGTCACAGAAATGCAACCGCAGCTGTGACACTGAATGCTGAACGCTACCCAGATCGGCGGTGTCCGTCACGTCGAACCATTGGCAACATCTGCAAGACACTCACGGAAACGGGAAGCTGGGCTTCCACAAAACGTCGACGTACAACGCCAGCGATTGGCAATGGAAACAAAACTGCTGTTCTGGCTGCTGTAACGCACAGCCCTCAGGTGGGTGTACGAGAAATTGCATGATGTGTAGGAATAAGGCACCGTACTGTCTGCAGAATCTTGCATCGACATCGGTTTCATCCGTTCCGTATCTGACTGCACCAAGAACTGTACGGGAATGACTTTGAATCCCGCATTGCATTCTGTCGTTTTGCACTTCAGCAGTTGCAAAGTAATCCAGAATTCCTAAGCAATACGTTGTTTACGGACGAGGCTTCTTTTACAAATCACGGTACTGTGAATCTGCGGAACATGCAATACTGGACAGTGCAAGCATTCACCAAGTTGCTCATCAACGACAGTGGAGTGCCAGTGTTTGATGCGGAATCGTTGCTAACTGTATTGTAGGTCCCTATTTTTACCGTGGAACATTGAATGGACAGCGATATGCACCATTTCTTCACCCCACACTAGCACTCCTCGTGAGGATCTAGGATTGGAAACTCGTCTCTCAATGTGGTTCCAACATGATGGATGTCCCGCACGCAATGCAAAAGTTGCCAGAGACTTTCTAGATGCGACATTTCCAAATGAGTGGATGGGGTGGGGAGGTACTGTGCGATGGGCAGCACGGTCCCCCGACTTGACGACAGTAGACTTCTTTCTCTGGGGCGCAGTGAGAGATGGAGTGTATCAAGAACCCCCAACGACAGTAGAGGATATGCAACATAATATTACTGCGCCGTGTGTGGCAGTATCTGTAGAAACTCTACAATCTGCGCAACACTCTCTCGTTACACGTCTGCAGACGTGTATTGATGCAAACGGAAGGCGCTTCACACATATGTTGACGTGACACAGTTTCATTGGTCAAGATGTGGGTATATTTTTTATGCTGGATGTGATGCACAACAATACAGTTTCTGTGGGCGACAGGGCACTAATAAATATGTTCAGCAAAGTGAATTCAAATGTGTTATCTCTAATTGTAGCTCTAGTTGTCATTTCGCTAGAATAAACATACATTTACAATTTGAAAAACGTAACTTGGCTTTGGACGTGTTACTTGCGGATTGTGCATACCTTCCCATTGTGTGAGCCCCTGACAAGGGCACCGTGAAGTGCACGCTTCAGTCTCAGGACGTGCACTAGCTGTGCGCTTCATTTATTTCAAGCGTCAACTTCGCTTTGCAATTTGTCGCGATGTAATTGACATATTGCGATGCAACCAACGCCATTATTCTTGTGATTTTTTGTTCTATTGATTGCATACGAAATAATAGGTTGTGTCTATTGAAAAATACGCATGTTTGTGTTGAAAATAGTGTTTGTTTGTGTTTTAAAATTTCGCACAGTATTTGGTTTCCTAAGCCACTGCCGTACGTTAATGCTGGTGAAATCCGTTTTTGAATGTCTATTGATGTTCCAGAGATAGCTGAGGTGTCAGAGTTAGGTGAGAAGACTATATATATATATATATATATATATATATATATATATATATATATATATATATATATATATGTTGTTTGTTGTTGTGGTCTTCAGTCCTGAGACTGGTTTGATGCAGCTCTCCATGCTACTCTATCCTGTGCAAGCTTTTTCATCTCCCAGTACCTACTGCAACCTACATCCTTCTGAATCTGCTTAGTGTAGTCATCTCTTGGTCTCCCCCTACGATTTTTACCCTCCACGCTGCCCTCCAATACTAAATTGGTGATCCCTTGATGCCTCAGAACATGTCCTACCAACCGATCCCTTCTTCTGGTCAAGTTGTGCCACAAACTTCTCTTCTCCCCAATCCTATTCAATACTTCCTCATTAGTTATGTGATCTACCCATCTAATCTTCAGCATTCTTCTGTAGCACCACATTTCGAAAGCTTCTATTCTCTTCTTGTCCAAACTATGTCCATGTTTCACTTCCATACATGGCTACACTCCATACAAATACTTTCAGAAATGACTTCCTGACACTTAAATCAATACTGGATGTTAACAAATTTCTCTTCTTCAGAAACGCTTTCCTTGCCATTGCCAGTCTACATTTTATATCCTCTCTACTTCGACCATCATCAGTTATTTTGCTCCCCAAATAGCAAAACTCCTTTACTACTTTAAGTGCCTCATTTCCTCATCTAATTCCCTCTGCATCACCCGACTTAATTAGACTACATTCCATTATCCTTGTTTTGCTTTTGTTGATGTTCATCTTATATCCTCCTTTCAAGACACTGTCCATTCCATTCAACTGCTCTTCCAAGTCCTTTGCTGTCTCTGACAGAATTACAATGTCATCGGCGAACCTCAAAGTTTTTATTTCTTCTCCATGAATTTTAATACCTACTCCGAATTTTTCTTTTGTTTCCTTTACTGCTTGCTCAATATACAGATTGAACAACATCGGGGACAGGCTACAACCCTGTCTTACTCCCTTCCCAACCACTGCTTCCCTTTCATGTCCCTCGACTCTTATAAATGCCATCTGGTTTCTGTACAAATTGTAAATAGCCTTTCGCTCCCTGTATTTTACCCCTGCCACCTTTAGAATTTGAAAGAGAGTATTCCAGTCAACATTGTCAAAAGCTTTCTCTAAGTCTACAAATGCTAGAAATGTAGGTTTGCCTTTCCTTAATCTTTCTTCTAAGATAAGTCGTAAGGTCAGTATTGCCTCACGTGTTCCAGTGTTTCTACGGAATCCAAACTGATCTTCCCCGAGGTTGGCTTCTACTAGTTTTTCCATTCGTCTGTAAAGAATTCGTGTTAGTATTTTGCAGCTGTGACTTATTAAGCTGATAGTTCGGTAATTTTCACATCTGTCAACACCTGCTTTCTTTGGGATTGGAATTATTATATTCTTCTTGAAGTCTGAGGGTATTTCGCCTGTTTCATACATCTTGCTCACCAAATGGTAGAGTTTTGTCAGGACTGGCTCTCCCACGGCCGTCAGTAGTTCCAATGGAATATTGTCTACTCCGGGGGCCTTGTTTCGACTCAGGTCTTTCAGTGCTCTGTCAAACTCTTCACGCAGTATCGTATCTCCCATTTCATCTTCATCTGCATCCTCTTCCATTTCCATAATATTGTCCTCAAGTACATCACCCTTGTATAGACCCTCTATATACTCCTTCCACCTTTCTGCTTTCCCTTCTTTGCTTAGAACTGGGTTTCCATCTGAGCTCTTGATATTCATACAAGTCGTTCTCTTATCTCCAAAGGTCTCTTTAATTTTCCTGTAGGCGGTATCTATCTTACCCCTAGTGAGATAGGCCTCTACATCCTTACATTTGTCCTCTAGCCATCCCTGCTTAGCCATTTTGCACTTCCTGTCGATCTCATTTTTGAGACGTTTGTATTCCTTTTTGACTGTTTCACTTACTGCATTTTTGTATTTTCTCCTTTCATCAATTAAATTCAATATTTCTTCTGTTACCCAAGGATTTCTACTAGCCCTCGTCTTTTTACCTACTTGATCGTCTGCTGCCTTCACTACTTCATCCCTCAAAGCTACCCATTCTTCTTCTACTGTATTTATTTCCCCCATTCCTGTCAATTGCTCCCTTATGCTCTCCCTGAATCTCTGTACAACCTCTGGTTCTTTTAGTTTATCCAGGTCCCATCTCCTTAAATTCTCACCTTTTTGCAGTTTCTTCAGTTTTAATCTACAGGTCATAACCAATAGATTGTGGTCAGAGTCCACATCTGCCACTGGAAATGTCTTACAATTTAGAACCTGGTTCCTAAATCTCTGTCTTACCATTATATAATCTATCTGATACCTTTTAGTATCTCCAGGGTTCTTCCATGTATACAACCTTCTTTCATGATTCTTAAACCAAGTGTTAGTTATGATTATGTTGTGCTCTGTGCAAAATTCTACCAGGCGGCTTCCTCTTTCATTTCTGTCCCCCAATCCATATTCACCTACTATGTTTCCTTCTCTCCCTTTTCCTACACTCGAATTCCAGTCACCCATGACTATTAAATTTTCGTCTCCCTTCACAATCTGAATAATTTCTTTTATTTCATCATACATTTCTTCAATTTCTTCGTCATCCGCAGAGCTAGTTGGCATATAAACTTGTACTACTGTAGTACGTGTGGGCTTCGTATCTATCTTGGCCACAATAATGCGTTCACTATGCTGTTTGTAGTAGCTTACCCGCATTCCTATTTTCCTATTCATTATTAAACCTACACCTGCATTACCCCTATTTGATTTTGTGTTTATAACCCTGTAGTCACCTGACCAGAAGTCTTGTTCCTCCTGCCACCGAACTTCACTAATTCCCACTATATCTAACTTCAACCTATCCATTTCCCTTTTTAAATTTTCTAACCTACCTGCCCGATTAAGGGATCTGACATTCCACGCTCCGATCCGTAGAACGCCAGTTTTCTTTCTCCTGATAACGACATCCTCTTGAGTAGTCCCCGCCCGGAGATCCGAATGGGGGACTATTTTACCTCCGGAATATTTTACCCAAGAGGACGCCATCATCATGTAATCATACAGTAAAGCTGCATGCCCTCGGGAAAAATTATGGCTGTAGTTTCCCCTTGCTTTCAGCCGTTCGCAGTACCAGCACAGCAAGGCCGTTTTGGTTATTGTTACAAGGCCAGATTAGTCAATCATCCAGACTGTTGCCCTTGCAACTACTGAAAAGGCTGCTGCCCCTCTTCAGGAACCACACGTTTGTCTGGCCTCTCAACAGATACCCCTCCGTTGTGGTTGCACCTACGGTACGGCTATCTGTATCGCTGAGGCACGCAAGCCTCCCCACCAACGGCAAGGTCCATGGTTCATGGGGGGATATATATATATATATATATACACTCCTGGAAATGGAAAAAAGAACACATTGACACTGGTGTGTCAGACCCACCATACTTGCTCCGGACACTGCGAGAGGGCTGTACAAGCAATGATCACACGCACGGCACAGCGGACACACCAGGAACCGCGGTGTTGGCCGTCGAATGGCGCTAGCTGCGCAGCATTTGTGCACCGCCGCCGTCAGTGTCAGCCAGTTTGCCGTGGCATACGGAGCTCCATCGCAGTCTTTAACACTGGTAGCATGCCGCGACAGCGTGGACGTGAACCGTATGTGCAGTTGACGGACTTTGAGCGAGGGCGTATAGTGGGCTTGCGGGAGGCCGGGTGGACGTACCGCCGAATTGCTCAACACGTGGGGCGTGAGCTCCCCACAGTACATCGATGTTGTCGCCAGTGGTCGGCGGAAGGTGCACGTGCCCGTCGACCTGGGACCGGACCGCAGCGACGCACGGATGCACGCCAAGACCGTAGGATCCTACGCAGTGCCGTAGGGGACCGCACCGCCACTTCCCAGCAAATTAGGGACACTGTTGCTCCTGGGGTATCGGCGAGGACCATTCGCAACCGTCTCCATGAAGCTGGGCTACGGTCCCGCACACCGTTAGGCCGTCTTCCGCTCACGCCCCAACATCGTGCAGCCCGCCTCCAGTGGTGTCGCGACAGGTGTGAATGGAGGGACGAATGGAGACGTGTCGTCTTCAGCGATGAGAGTCGCTTCTGCCTTGGTGCCAATGATGGTCGTATGCGTGTTTGGCGCCGTGCAGGTGAGCGCCACAATCAGGACTGCATACGGCCGAGGCACACAGGGCCAACACCCGGCATCATGGTGTGGGGAGCGATCTCCTACACTGGCCGTACACCGCTGGTGATCGTCGAGGGGACACTGAATAGTGCACGGTACATCCAAACCGTCATCGAACCCATCGTTCTACCATTCCTAGACCGGCAAGGGAACTTGCTGTTCCAACAGGACAATGCACGTCCGCATGTATCCCGTGCCACCCAACGTGCTCTAGAAGGTGTAAGTCAACTACCCTGGCCAGCAAGATCTCCGGATCTGTCCCCCATTGAGCATGTTTGGGACTGGATGAAGCGTCGTCTCACGCGGTCTGCACGTCCAGCACGAACGCTGGTCCAACTGAGGCGCCAGGTGGAAATGGCATGGCAAGCCGTTCCACAGGACTACATCCAGCATCTCTACGATCGTCTCCATGGGAGAATAGCAGCCTGCATTGCTGCGAAAGGTGGATATACACTGTACTAGTGCCGACATTGTGCATGCTCTGTTGCCTGTGTCTATGTGCCTGTGGTTCTGTCAGTGTGATCATGTGATGTATCTGACCCCAGGAATGTGTCAATAAAGTTTCCCCTTCCTGGGACAATGAATTCACGGTGTTCTTATTTCAATTTCCAGGAGTGTATATATATATACGAGGGTTGGAACTTGAGTAGTGGCAACTATTTATTTACAACCGATACAAAAGAGTTATATGTTTGCATCTGTTACTGTCCTTCAAAGTAGTCGCCAGCGTTGTGTAGAACCCATTGCCAGCGATGTGGAAGGCGTAGTATACCGTTAGCAGAGCCTGTTCTGTTGATGGTGCGAATGGATCGGTCTAAAGTTATGGTGATTCTCGTGTACGACTGTGATGGTGTTATCCTAACGCCCTACGTTCCTCCACGGCAGACCGTCAGTGCAAAGTATTACTGTTCCTTTTTGGAGTATCATATGCGACCAGCTTTGAGAAGGAAGCGGCGACACTTTCTGCGTAACCCACCCAACATTGTGCACGATAATGTGCGGGCGCATATAGCGCAAGCTGTGGCTGCTCTGTTCGATCGATGGGGCTGGGAAGTACTGTACCGTCTATCATACTCCCCGGACTTAAGTTCATGTGACTTCGTGGCATTCGCTTCAGACCTGTTCCAGAGATTCGACAGGCAGTAGACCGCTCCATTCTCACCATCAACAGAACCGGCTCTGCTGACAGTATACTACGCCTTCCATATCGCTGGCAACGAGTTCTACACAACGCTGGCGACTGCTTCGAAGGACACTAACAGGAGCAAACATGTAACTCTTTTGTATCGGTTGTGAATAAATAGTTGCCACATTTAAGTTCCAACCCTCGTATATAGGACACTCTATTTCGGAAATCGCTAAGAACCGAATGCTATAGATCCATAGTGTCAAGTACAGTACTAAAAAAACTAAACTGACGACATTTTGACCCACTTGCTACGGAAGCCTACGAAGTTATTGTGAATTACCTTAAAGAAAACGGTCTTTTGGCACATAGTCAACACGTATTCAGAAAATATCGTTCTTATGCAACACAACCTGCTCTACATTAGCACGAAGAAATGAGTACTATCAACAGGGGTATTCAAATTGCTTTCATTTTTGGAGATTTCCAGAAGGATTTTGACACCGTTCCCCACAGAAGGCGTCGAATCTAATTGCATGCCTATGGTTTATCGCGTAAGTTGTGCGACTGGATTTGGTTCAAATGGCTCTGAGCACAATGGGACTTAACATTTATGGTCAACAGTCCCCTAGAACTTAGAACTACTTATACCTAACTAACCTAAGGATATCACACAATACCCAGCGACTGGATTCGTGATTTCCCGTAAGAATGATCACAGCACGGTTTAATCAACGGAAAAACCTTCGAATAAAGCAGAAGTGATTTCAGTGTTCCCCAAGGAAGTGTTATAGACCCTCTGCTGTTCCTGATCTATATAAACGATTTAGAAGGCAATCTCAGCAGCCTTCTAAGACTGTTTTCAGATGATGCTATCGTTTACCGTATTGTAATGTCATCACAAGACCAAAACAAATTGCAATCTGATTTAGGCAAGTTATACCATGAGAGAAGTGACAAATGTTTCTGAATGAGAAAATGTGTGAAGTCATCTCCATGAGTTCGAAAATAAATCCGTTAAATTCCGTTCACTAGATAAGTCACACAAATTTAGAGACTGTAAATTCAACTAAATACCTAGAAATTATAATTCCGAACAACTTAAATTGGAACTATCACACAGCTAATACTGTGGGAGAGGGGACCAGAGACAGTACTTTATTGGCAGAACACACAGAAGATGCAACAAATACACTAAACTGCCTAAACTAAGCTTGTTCGTACTCTGCTAGATTACTGCTGTCAGGTATGGGGTCCTGATAAGACTGACAGTAGACTCGGAAAAGTCCACAGAAAGGTGCGACATATGGGAGAGAGTGCCACGAATATGAAAGGCGGATTTGTGTGGCTATCAGTAAAACACGTTTTTCGTTGCGGCAACTTCTTTTCTTGAAATTTCAATCATTTACATTCTCCTCTGAATGTGAAAATATTTTATTGCCCCCCACCCCTCCCCTCTCCCCCCCACCACCCTAAATACGGAGAACTGATAATCGTAGTATCATGAGAGAAATCAAATCTCATACAGAAAGATTTAAGTATTCATTTTTCCCATGCGCTATTAGAGAATGAAAGGATAGAGAAACGAAGATGGTTCGAAAAACACGCTGCCAGCCACTTAAGTGTGAATTGCAGAATCGTGATGTAGATGAAGATGTAGAATGTGCCCGTTGTGGGTTATCCAAAAGTTATGGCCAAAATAATTTAAAAAAAATTGATTCATAAATAATAACTCAGATAGTGGATTTACATTCATGATGATCTCCATAACATCGACATATGATACTTTCAGATTTATGTCGCATTGTGTTAAGAGAGATGTGATGTTCACAAGATGGATTACACTACAATTACTGAGTTTTACATTGTTACATCATTCAGTACCAGTATCTTTACTAAGCAAAGTGTGTTTAAGACACTAGACTCGTTATATAAAGAGAAGGATTACACATCCTCGCACAGTCAAAATAATTACGGTTCCTTGTGGCTTCCCCAACTGATATACATGTATTTTATCTCTGTGAAGTACATGGCAGAGGGTTTTTCTCATTGCACAGCGTATTAGGGTTTCTTCCTGTCCTGTTTGTGTATGAAAGGAGAGTTGGAGGAGGCCATTAAATAAATTCCTCTGTCGGCTTTAGTACATTTGTAAATTCACCACTTATACTGATTCCTGAAACTCTGTAAATCGCCTTTCGTGGGACACTTGACGTCATCTTCCAGCACATGCCAGTTCAGATTTTTCAAATTGTCTTTTACGCTCTCCAGGGTGTAAAACAAACCTGTGACTATTCGTGCTGCCCTCTTTTACATGCGTTCAGCATCGACTGCTAGTCCTGTTACGTATAGGCTCCATAAACTTGAGCAATGTGCTACGATAAGTCACACTAGTATTTTGTTAAGCAATCACATATGCACACGCACTACATTTCCCGAGTTTGCTACTAATTTTTGGGAGCAACTTGAGCCACGTCAAGTTGAAATGTTTTCAGTTTTATCTACTGAATAATGGGGAGTGGCTTCATTAACGTTATTCATGAACCGAAGCCTCCCAACTTTTACTTACAACGGATTATGTAGTCATTCCATTAATGACGCTACAAGTTTTTCTACCCAGGTATTTGCATAAGTTGACTTACTGTACTTCT
Organism: Schistocerca serialis cubense; assembly: GCF_023864345.2. Classification (NCBI taxonomy): domain Eukaryota; kingdom Metazoa; phylum Arthropoda; class Insecta; order Orthoptera; family Acrididae; genus Schistocerca; species Schistocerca serialis. The sequence goes on from NC_064641.1 coordinate 618,787,139, forward strand.
ATCTCTCCGATATTGTTGTAACGCGATGCTACATTTTACATTTATCAACATTTAAAGGAAGTTCCCATTTTAAGCTCGTAGGCTTTCTCGCCCAAAGTCAGCTACAATTTGACTGACTTCGCAGTGGTCCACTTCAGGGCGATTAACTGCTGGATTCCCCTTATATACTGTCTACTGTCTGTTTCGGTTGTTAGGAAGCTACTGACGTCACATTCTATGTTCTAGGTCAATACTGACACAGCCAAGGGGGACATGTAGAAATATCGAGTGTCACGAAGATTATATGGGGTACCAATATCTGCTTCACGTATTACTCGGCCTGGGTGGCTACACAGTGTCTTGTGTTCCACAAATTTCACGCAGCTGATATGGGATCACTAAGCACTTTGTACCGATTTAATGGACTGCTTTGACGTAAAGTCTGCGTTTGCTGACGTGCCTAAAGCTGAAACCATCAACATCCTGCAAGAGAAGTACTGCCAGACACCTGCGACGTGGTGCAATTGTGCTTGTCATCAACATAATTTAGTCGTTGGAGTAAATTTTATGAGCAAACAGGAAGATCGGTAATGGGCTCTCCCAGCCCGTCTCTAGCAGTTGACATAATGATAGAAGCACTCGGAAAGTCAGTGCCAAGTTCCCCACAGCTACGCCCAAGTTATTAACTGACGTACGTGGACGATAAAGTCGTCAAACGATCCTTGGGGAAGCAGGATTACGCGTGTCTCATCAGCACCTCAGTTGCCTTCACAAAACATACATTGGAAGCTAGAAATAGAAAATAGGGGAGAGATTCCATTTTTTTGATGTAGAAGTGTCCAGAACATCTTACGGCAAACTGTTAACGCAGAGTCTGCAGAAAACCAGCTCTCACTAACTTATACCTGCAGGTAGAATCGTATCACCGAGTACCACAAAAGAACGTTGCGCTATGTACACAGACAGACAGAGCTCAGCAGATTAGCGATGCTGTCAGCTTACAATAATAGCAAGGTTCGGACAACATTCGGGTGAATGGATAGAAAAATAGCAACATAGAACGAACTACATGGCAGAGCGAAGATGGACGGAAAAACAGAGCAATCTCTACCTGTTGCCTGCTAACCTAATGTAAAAGGCGTCGATGACCATGTAGGAAAGGTTCTGCAACGCAGAAGAATTAAATCTGTCTGCCAGTGTGCCGCAAATCCGAGATCTGTTGAGGCCCGAGAAGGATAACACAGATGTTCCCGAAACCCCTGGCGTATACGGCCTTCGATTTGAATGTTGTGAAGGCTACATTGGTGAAACCAGGAGACCGGTTAACTGAAACTTTCAATCAAGAAAATAGAATACTAAACACTCGTTCGACCAACATTTGAACATAATCCGGAAAATATCCAAAGAAGATAAAGCCAATTCGTTACAGGTTCATTAAAAAAAATGCGGAGGAGTCATGGAGATTGTCATCTAACTCAAGTGGCACGCGTTGCAAGACAGGCTTTCTGCATTGTGTATGGTCTACTTTTAAGGTTCCAAGAGCGTACATTCCAGATAGAGTCAACCAATATACTGCTGCCTCCTACGTATATCGCGCGAAAAGACGACGAAGATAAAATTAGAGAGATTCAAGCACACACGGTGGATTAGCAGCAATCGCTTTCTCCGAGCACTACACTTGACTGGAAGAGGGAAAGAGGAAATTGTCGCTGTTACACAAACTAGCCTCCGAGACACACCGTTAGGTGGCCTTAGAGTTTAATTGTACACTACTGGCCATTGAAATTGCTACACCAAGAAGAAATGCAGATGATAAACGGGTATTCAATTGACAAATATACAGAATTTTACTAGAACTGACATGTGATTACATTTTCACGCAATTTTCGTGCATAGATCCTGAGAAATCAGTACCTAGAACAACCATCACTGGCCGTAACAACGGCCTTGATACGCCTGGGCATTGAGTCAAACAGAGCTTGGATGGCGTGTACAGGTACAGCTGCCCATGCAGCTTCAACACGATACTACAGTTCATCAAGAGTAGTGACTGGCGTATTGTGAGGAGCCAGTTGCTCGGCCACCATTGACCAGACGTTTTCAATTGGTGAGAAATTTGGAGAATGTGCTGGCCAGGGCAGCAGTCGAACATTTTCTGTATTCAGAAAGGCACGTACAGGACCTGCAACATGCGGTCGTGCATTATCCTGCTGAAATGTAGGGTTTCGCAGGGATCGAATGAAGGGTAGAGCCACGGGTCGTAACACATCTGAAATGTAACGTCCACTGTTCAAAGTGCCGTCAATGTAAACAAGAGGTGACCGAGACGTGTAACCAATGGTACCCCATACCATCTCGCCGGGTGATACGCCAGTGTGGCGGTGACGAATGCACGCTTCCAATGTGCGTTCACCGCGATGTCGCCAAACACGGATGCGACCATCATGATGCTGTAAACAGAACCTGGATTCATCCGGAAAAAAATGATGTTTTGCCATTAGTGCACCCAGGTTCGTCGTTGAGTACACCATTGCAGGCGCTCCGGTCTGTGATGCAGCGTCAAGGATAACCGCAGCCATGGTCTCCGAGCTGATAGTCCATGCTGCTGCACACGTCGTCGAACTGTTCTTGCAGATGGTTATTGTCTGACAAACCTCCCCATCTGTTGATTCAGAGATCGAGACGTGGCTGCACGATCCGTTACAGCCATGCGGATAGGATGCCTGTCATCTCGACTGCTAGTGATACGAGGCCGTTGGGATCCAGCACGACGTTCCGTTTTACCCTCCTGAACCCACCGATTCCATCTTCTACTAACAGTCATTGGATCTCGACCAACGCGAGCAGCAGTGTCGCGATACGATAAACCGCAATCGCGATAGGCTACAATCCGACCTTTATCAAAGTCGGAAACGTGATGGTACGCATTCCTAATCCTTACACGAGGCATCAAAACAACGTTTCACCAGGCAACGCCGGTCAACTGCTGTTTGTGTATGGGAAATCGGTTGGAAACTTTCCTCATGTCAGCACGTTGTAGGTGTCGCCACCGGTGCCAACGTTGTGTGAATGCTGTGAAAAGCTAATCATTTGCATATCACAGCATCTTCTTCCTGTCGGTAAATTTCGCGTCTGTAGCACGCCATCTTCGTGCTGTAGCAATTTTAATGGCCAATAGTGCAGATGTGCACTGGGGAGACGAATGTAATGGGATACTTCTTAACATCGTGTCGGTCCTCCTCTTCCCCGGCGAAATGCAGCAGCTTGACGTTGCATTGACCCTTCAAATCTCTGGAGGTTTCCTGCAGAAATACGGCGCGTTGCTGCCTATATAGCCGATCACAATTGTGAAAGTGTTGCCAGAGCAAGAAATAGTGCACGAGCTGGTCTTGCGATTATGCCGCATAAATGTTCGATGCGATTAATGTCGGGTGAACTGGGTGGCCAAATCATTCGCCCGAACTGTTCAGAATGTTGTTCAAACCAATTGCGGACGATTATGGCCCAGTGGCATGGCGCACTGTCATCCATCAAAACTCCATTACAAATGGAGCAAACGGCCTCCAAGTAGCAGACAGTGATCGGTTCAGTTAGACCAGAGGACCCAGTCTATTCGATGGAAACACAGCCCACACCATTAGGAGTCACCACCAGCTTGTACAGTTCCTTTTCACAACATGGGCCCATCGCTCCGTGGCGTATCCACCATACTCGTAGCCTACCATAATCTTTTAGCAACTGAAATCGGGTCTCATTTGACCAAACCACGATTTTCCGGTAATCTATTGTCCAACTGATATGGTGATGAGCCCAGGAGACACGCTGCAGGCGATGTCGTGCTGTTAGCAAAGTCACTCTCATCGGTCGTTTGCTTCCATACCCCATTAATGCCAATTTTCACAGCACTGAGCTAACGAATACATTCGTCGTAAGTCCGACAATGATTTCTAGAGATATTTCACTCAGTGTCGTTTGTCTGTTAACAATGAAAACTCTACGCAAACGCCGCTACTCTCGATCGTTAAGTGAAGGCAGTCGGTCACAGCGTCGTCCGTGGCGAGAGGCAATGCCTGAAATGTGGTTTACTCGACTCATCTTGGCTACTGTGAATATTGGAGAACTGAATTCTTTAACGGTTTCCGAAATGGAATGTCTCATGCTTCTAGCTTCAACTACAGTCTCGCTTTTAAAAGTCACCTACCGTGCCGTCATAATCACGTCAGAAACCTTATCACATGAATCACCTGAGAGCAAATGACAGCTGCTACCAACCATTGACCTTTTATTCATTGTGTACGCGATACTACCGCCATCTGTATATTCCATGATTTTTGGTACCTCAGCGTAGACGTGCCGGAGCATGAACATCACGTGTGAATGGAGAGAAACTGCAAGTCAACAATACTTAAATATCATCAGGAATGTTGCTGATCTATTAGTATTCAAGAACATCACGAACATCAAGAACATCCCGAACATCAGTTGTGGCTAAGGCAGTGGAAATCGATTTAATCAAACGCCTTAACAGCACATGAGGACAGCTTCAAGTTACAAATTCCTTGTTGCCAGAGATCCAAGTCCACAGGTCCGACTGTGTTGGCCAGCTGTCAACGCCATGAACAAGCTGCGGCAAGAGCACTGCCGTGCAGCATCAACGTCTCGCCGCAGGAAACACTACCACTGGGTAGTTGCCTAGCAATCACGTGCCAGGTTATCACAAGCAACAACTTACCTTGCAGCCACGTATCCATCAATTACTGTCCCAGGCCATGCTAAGACGGGACGTCGGTTGTTCCCTGACAATCGAAATAGACAGTACATAAAGAAAAGCCATCGTCAGAATACAGCAGTTAATAGCCCTTAAGAGGGTCACTGCATAATCCTTCTAAACAACCACACATTATTTTAGTGCTTAATAATGACGAGACTAACACCCAAAACAATTTTGTTCAGCTTTCCAATCCTTTCACAAATTTGAAATATTTACAAAACCTCAAAATATTTGTGCTGCTGTTAATATTGTCTGTATAGGAAGTATAATGTGAACAGGATATGACAAACACTTTTCCACATCTTTGAACACTCTAAGCCATTGCTCCATCCTTAATGACTTCACAACAGATGCGATAATTAGGATGTAGCCTCCCCTCCTTCTTGTCATCTCTGAATGTTATAACGTTCGATCTTCAATTTGCATTTTTTGAACACTACAGAAACGAATTTTATTTTGGACACCAAGGCTCTGTATGGACAAACCCATTCAAAATACGAGTTATGATGTAACCATAAGTTATACACTTTGCTGGGCTTCTGTTCAAACACCAAAAAATAAAAAAAAATATATTCCCAAGATTATTTTAATGCAATGTCTGCATTACTATGTTTCCAAGTTACGTATCCAGGAGTCAACTCTTAATGTAACGAAGGACTTTAAACGTTAGTTGTAGTAAGTTCTGTTCCCCTTCTTGTGAACCTTGTGTACACACACCTTCTGTCGTGGTTTTTGTATCGCATGTGCTCTCCAACTCCACAGCTGAGCTCGTGTTCACCTGTTCCGTCCACTGCAGGCACTGTGTGTGAATCGGGTCACTTTGCTCCTCGTAGCCCCGCGATGGAAGCGCCGGCCCACAATCGGAACGTTGTTAAACGAATAGCTCCATCGACCCGCAGCCGAAACTGCGGCTGCGAATCCACGATTCCATCAGATTCGCTGTCCGCGAACTAATTAATCACCGATACGCTAGGAAATAGGAACCATTTATAACTAAAACTGGCACACGTTCAAATTTCAACTGCCCTAAATCATTCGCAGCGCCGGAGCTTTGGATCCTTTCCTCAATAAATCTACCTCGACTACTTTTTACGGAAGAGGAAGAACACGAGAGCTGCCTATTTAAAACCAACGCTATGGCATTTAGCGTATGCTAGCAGAATACAGTACACTTCGCAGTTTTTTTACGTACACTACAATTACGAATGAAATTTCTAGGAAGATTAATACTGAGTGCTGGTACCTTGCCTTTCGGGGGCAATATTCTAACCGACTGGATCGAGCGAGATGGTGCAGTGGTTACCACAATGGACTCGTTTTCGGGAGTACAGCGGTTCAAGTCCGCATCTGGCCATTCAGGTTTAAGTCAATGTCATCCAGCATTAATAATGTCTGAAAACCGCACACAGAATGTTACACTTGTCAAACTTCTCGATACATTCCGAATACGATCGTAATTTTCCCAATTTCTGTATACGCCTGCTTATGTTTTCTCTACAACTTCTTTTATCTCCTGTTTAATTTTACTCTTATTTGGTATTAAGGCTTTATTCATTGCATTTTTTCCGCTGGTTATGCCGTATGTGATATGATTATAATGTATGAACATCGTGATATTCTTCTTCTATATCATTTGTACTTTTTTATATCTAAGGCGAGAGACAATAACGGGACCGGCTGACTAAACCGGACAATGAAGAGGACAGACAGTTGCTCTGTTGAAGTAATTTCCATGGAACATAACAGAAGGGAAGCCATAGCTCAATGAACCTAGCCCGCAGCTCGTGGTCTCGCGGTCACGTTTTCGATTCCCGAGCACGGGGTCCCGGATTCGATTCCCGGCGGGGTCAGGGATTTTCACCTGCCTCGAGATGGCCGAGTCTTTGTGTTGGCCTCATAATTTCATCATCATTCATGGAAGTGGCGAGTTTGGACTGAGCAAAGGTTGGGAATTTGTACGGGTGCTGATAACCGCGGAGTTGAGCGCCCCACAAACCAAGCATCACCATCAGTGAACCCAAGGTAGTGTTTGAGATTCTTTCGTAATTGTTATTCAGAGCGTTTTTGTGTAAGATACCCTTGTTCCTGGAGGACTGCTGTTCCATATTGCGATTTTCTCCGCTCATATCTATTTTATCTGTCATTTCGTCGGTGGACAGTATGTTGGTATGGTTTAATGCGTCTTTTGCTGGACCAGAAATTGACGCCGGCCGGGGTGGCCGAGCGGTTCTAGGCGCTACAGTCTGGAACCGCGTGACTGCTACGGTCGCAGGTTCGAATCCTGTCTCGGGCGTGGATGTGTGTGATGTCCTTAGGTTAGTTAGGTTTAAGTAGTTCTAAGTTCTAGGGGACTGATGACCTCAGAAGTTACGTCCCGTAGTGCTCAGAGCCATTTGAACCATTTTTTGAACCAGAAATTGACACGAAAGCTATGTCAGGAGCTGGGCTCTTTAGCACATATACACTAAAAATCGTTCATAACCGTCACGGGTGAAGCAGAAATTCCTTGAAAATTTGTCAATGGCACAGCGAAGGGAAGCAGATAAAAAATTCAAATCACTATTAAATTCAGTTACATGCTACAGAGGCGAATAGAAAAGAGAGAGAGAGAAAATTTGAAGAAGTCGTTTCTGCAAAACTTTACGCCTCTTAACTTACGAAACACTTTTTTCCACCCGTTTCGGAAAACAACTGCCACCCTCCCAGGTCGACTGCTTGCTAGGCGCCCCGCAAAGTGCTGCCGAAAAAACGAAAGCCGTGGAAAAAGGATAATTTAGAATAAAACAAGTCAGGCACGGCGGCGGCAATGTGGCGGCGGACGTTTATTGTTTTCCGATGCGCGCACACGGCTAGCGGCTCGCGGCCAGCGTCAGCGAAAAACCGTGGCCCGGCGGGCGGCCTCGCAAACACCCGCTCAAGCACCGGGCCCGCACTGCCGAGGACCCATTCGTGAGGCGATAGTCGCCTGTGAAATTGTCTCTGTCAAGCAATACGTCAGCACAGAGCGAAATGCCAGCAGAAAATTTGTAGTCATTCTCTGAAGCTAGCATACGCTGAGCTGAAAAAACTCATGGGTTAGTGCTATGTACGTTTAGAGATGGCAGTGGTCTCACGTATACGAGGTATTATGGGGCAGTGCGTTGACGGAGCTGTCATTTAAACTGAGGTGATCGGTATGAAAAGGTTTTGGATGTGGTTATGGCCGCACGAAGGGAATTAAACGACTTTGAACGCGGAATGGTAGTTGGACACACATGACATTCAGTTTTAGAGGTCGTTAGAAAATTCAATATTCCGAGATCCACAGTATCAAGAGTGTGCCGAAATAGCAAAATTCAGGCTGTGATTTTTACACGGACAACGCAGTGTCTGTTGGCCTTCACTTAACGACCGAGAGCAGTGGCGTTTCCCTAGAGTTTCCGGTGCCAACAGAAGAGCAACACTGAGTGAAATAACCCTGGAAATCAATATGGGACTTATGACGGAGTTATCGTATCGGATATCCGTTACGACGTTGCTGAGAAATTTGCTTCAATGAGCTATGCCAGTAGACGACCGGCGCTGTGCCTTTGCTGATAGCACATCACTTGTAGCGCCTTTCCTGGACTCATAACCGTATCGGTTGAATCCTAGACTACAGCAAAACCGTAGCCTTGTCAGATGATCATCTGTTTCAGTTGGCAAAAGCTGATGGCAGGAGTCGAGTGTGGTGCAGACCTCACAAAAAAACAAAAAATGGTTCAAATGGTCTGAGCACTATGGGACTTAACATCTGAGGTCATCAGTCGCCTAGAACTTAGAACTATTTAAACCTAACCAACCTAAGGACATCAGACGCATCCATGCCCGAGGCAGGATTCGAACCTGCGACCGTAGCGGTCTCGCGGTTCCAGACTGAAGTGCCTAGAACCGATCGGCCACCGCTGCCGGCACCTCACAAACCCTAAGACGTAAGTAGTGAACAAAATACTGTGAAGCTGGTAGCGGTAATATAACTGTGTGTAATGTGTTTACCTAGAATGGAGGGGTGCCCTGGATTTTCGGCTGCTTGGAAATCATTTTCAGCCATTCATAGTCATCACATTCCCAAACAACGAAGGCAATGTTGTGGATGGCAATGTGCCATTTCACCAGTGCACATTTGTTCGCGATTAGCTGTGGTCTAGGGGTAGCGTCTTTGATTCATAATCAAAACGTCTTCGGCCCCGGGTTCGATCCCCGCCACTGCCTAAATTTTGATAAATAATCAGTATTGGCGGCCGAAGACTTCCGGCATAAGAGGGCGGAGGAGCGGATAGAGGTTCAGGGCACTCTCTTGTCCTAGGGGTGGGTAATTGCCCCTAAAGGAGGAAGAATCAGCAATGATCAACGACATGAGGATGCAGAAGGCAATGGAAACCACTGCATTAAAGACACGTAACGTGTATCCACAGGACATGTGGCCTGTAATTGAAGAAGTGTCATGAAGATCTCTCCATTGGCAAAACATTCCGGAATAGTACCCCATTTGGATCTCCGGAGGGGACTGCCAAGAGGGAGGTTACCATGAGAAAAAGATTGAATAATCAACGAAAGGATAACGTTCTACGAGTCGGGGCGTGGAATGTCAGAAGCTTGAACGTGGTAGGGAAACTAGAAAACCTGAAGAGGGAAATGCAAAGGTTCAATCTAGATATATTAGGGGTCAGTGAAGTGAAGTGGAAGGAAGACAAGGATTTCTGGTCAGATGAGTATCGGGTAATATCAACAGCAGCAGAAAATGGTATAACAGGTGTAGGATTCGTTATGAATAGGAAGGTAGGGCAGAGGGTGTTCTACTGTGAACAGTTCAGTGACAGGAATGTTCTAATCAGAATCGACAGCAGACCAACACCGACAACGATAGTTCAGGTATACATGACGACGTCGCAAGCTGAAGATGAACAGATAGAGAAAGTGTATGAAGATATTGAAATGGTAATGCAGTATGTAAAGGGGGACGAAAATCTAATAGTCATGGGCGACTGGAATGCAGTTGTAGGGGACGGAGTAGAAGAAAAGGTTACAGGAGAATATGGGCTTGGGACGAGGAATGAAAGAGGAGAAAGACTACTTGAGTTCTGCAACAAGTTTCAGCTAGTAATAGCGAATACCCTGTTCAAAAATCACATGAGGAGGAGGTATACTTGGAAAAGGCCGGGAGACACGGGAAGATTTCAATTAGATTACATCATGGTCAGACAGAGATTCCGAAATCAGATACTGGATTGTAAGGCTTACCCAGGAGCAGATATAGACTCAGATCACAATATAGTAGTGATGAAGAGTAGGCTGAAGTTCAAGACATTAGTCGAATCAATGCGCAAAGAAATGGGATACGGAAGTACTAAGGAATGACGAGATACGTTTGAAGTTCTCTAACGCTATAGATACAGCAGTAAGGAATAGCGCAGTAGGCAGTACAGTTAAAGAGGAATGGACATCTCTAAAAAGGGCCATCACAGAAGTTGGGAAGGAAACCATAGGTACAAAGAAGGTAGCTGCGAAGTAACCATGGGTAACAGAAGAAATACTTCAGTTGATTGATGAAAGGAGGAAGTACAAACATGTTCCGGGAAAATCAGCAATACAGAAATACAAGTCGCTGTGGAATGAAATAAATAGGAAGTGCAGGGAAGCTAAGACGAAATGGCTGCAGGAAAAATGTGAAGACATCGAAAAAGATATGATTGTCGGAAGGACAGACTCAGCATACAGGAAAGTCAAAACAACCTTTGGTGACATTAAAAGCAACGGGCGTAACATTAAGAGTGCAACGGGAATTCCACTGTTAAATGCAGAGGAGAGAGCAGATAGGTGGAAAGAATACATTGAAAGCCTCTATGAGGGTAAAGATTTGTCTGATGTGATAGAAGAAGAAACAGGAGTCGATTTAGAAGAGATAGGGGATCCAGTATTAGAATCGGAATTTAAAAGAGCTTTGGAGGACTTACGGTCAAATAAGGCAGAAGGGATAGATAACATTCCATCAGAATTTCTAAAATCATTGGGGGAAGTGGCAACAAAACGACTATTCACGTTGGTGTGTAGAATATATGAGTCTGGCGACAAACCATCTGACTTTCGGAAAGCATCATCCGCACAATTCCGAAGACGGCAAGAGCTGACAAGTGCGAGATTTATCGCACAATCAGCTTAACAGCTAATGCATCGAAGCTGCTTACAAGAATAATATACAGAAGAATGGAAAAGAAAATTGAGAATGCGCTAGGTGACGATCAGTTTGGCTTTAGGAAAAGTAAAGGGACGAGAGAGGCAATTCTGACGTTACGGCTAATAATGGAAGCAAGGCAAAAGAAAAATCAAGACACTTTCATAGGATTTGTCGACCTGGAAAAAGCGTTCGACAATATAAAATGGTGCAAGCTGTTCGAGATTCTGAAAAAAGTAGGGGTAAGCTATAAGGAGAGACGGGTCATATACAATATGTACAACAACCAAGAGGGAATAATAAGAGTGGACGATCAAGAACGAAGTGCTCATATTAAGAAGGGTGTAAGACAAGGCTGTAGCCTTTCGCCCCTACTCTTCAATCTGTACATCGAGGAAGCAATGATAGAAATAAAAGAAAGGTTCAGGAGTGGAATTAAAATACATGGTGAAAGGATATCGATGATACGATTCGCTGATGACATTGCTATCCTGAGTGAAAGTGAAGAAGAATTAAATGATCTGCTGAACGGAATGAACAGTCTAATGAGTACACAGTATGGATTGAGAGTAAATCGGAGAAAGACGAAGGTAATGAGAAGTAGTAGAAATGAGAACAGCGAGAAACTTAACATCAGGATTGATGGTCACGAAGTCAAAGAAGTTCAGGAATTCTGCTACCTAGGCAGTAAAATAACCAATGACGGACGGAGCAATGAGGACATCAAAAGCAGACTCGCTATGGCAAAAAAGGCATTTCTGGCCAAGATAAGTCTACTAATATCAAATACCGGCCTTAATTTGGGGAAGAAATTTCTGACGATGTACGTCTGGAGTACAGCATTGTATGGTAGTGAAACATGGACTGTGGGAAAACCGGAACAGAAGAGAATCGAAGCATTTGAGATGTGGTGTTATAGACGAATGTTGAAAATTAGGTGGACTGATAAGGTGAGGCATGAGGAGGTTCTACGCAGAATCAGAGAGGAAAGGAATATGTGGAAAACACTGATAAGGAGAAGGGACAGGATGATAGGACATCTGCTAAGACATGAGGGAATGACTTCCATGGTACTAGAGGGAGCTGTAGAGGGTAAAAACTGTAGAGGAAGACAGAGATTGGAATACGTCAAGCAAATAATTGAGGACGTAGGTTGCAAGTGCTACTCTGAGATGAAGAGGCTAGCACAGGAAAGGAATTCGTGGCGGGCCGCATCAAACCAGTCAGTAGACTGATGACCAAAAAAAAAAGGTGGAAAAACGTTGTGGACTATTCGAGCGAATTGTTTGGCCACCTAGGTCGTCCTACAGGAATCCCATCGAACATTTATGGGACACAGTAGTGGGGTGAGCTCGTGCAGAAAATCCTGCACCGGCAACACTTCCACAATTAAGGACGGCTATATATGCAGCGTGGCTCAGTTGCAATTACAATCTACGTTATTGTTTTTAAAATAGCTGTATGAGCACTTGTGTTTCAGTCACAGTGCTCCACATTACGAAAAGACTACAGACAGATGGATCCTTTTTCTGTTTCTCCAGTCGGCCTAGAGGAAGTGATGTAGGTGAAAATTCGGATTACAGGCCCAAGCCGGCTAGCCCAGACACTGTGTACAGGTGCGGACAGATGGGAGAGTGGTGACAGAGTCAGCAGAGTTCGCTAAGCTGCGGGGAAAGAGGTCTGAGGTGGCCCCAAGCTACGCCATGGCAAGGGACGTGGCGGAGGAAATGAAACGCCTTAGTTACGTCACTACGACTGCCGTTTACCGAGCAGTGTGTGCGGAGGGAAAACGGGCCTCGAGGTGCTGGCCCTCGGCCCTCGGCTGAATGGGGTGGTGAAAGCAAAACGTACATCACTGCAGAATTATGGGCACAGGGGAGGGGTGATGGAGGAGTAGCGGAAGACTTGGCTCCACTACTGCCAGCTGAGAGTAACATCGTGTGTCTATGCAACGGAGCAGTGGAAACTACTGCTGATTACTTCTGGTCTCTGTTACCCGTAATACACAAATATCATGTGATACTAAAACTATTTGACATCAGACTAAAAACACAAGACAGAATAAAATTATGTCACAGAAATCTAGTGGGGGCAGGCCTCTCTGGCCCTTACGAATGAGCCGTCCCTGATCACAGAAAAGAAAATAAAGACAGATCCATGTTCAAGACGTTCATTGTTCTCTCAGTGTACAGCCACTCATAAAAGTGGAGGCTCTTAGGAGCATCTGCTTGTTTTAATGCGTGAACAACAGACATTTGGTAGGGATGTATGTGCAGGTCCAGATGACGTATATTTCTGCATAATCGACGTGATGTTCTGATCTCTTGCGACAGCCGTGGTGTTGATTTGGTAGCATCCTCAAACATTTTGCGATTAACTAGGGTCACTTTTTCTGGTGTACAGGCACATCTCGGAATTTTTTCTTTTCTTTTTTTGACTTGTTCAAAACAGATAATTTCTGACGCCATTTTCGGACTAGCTGTATGTTACTCTTAGCTGGCACATTGACCCCTTAACCTTCTCACCAAATGACTGACGACACTGTTGCCACGACTTTGTTTCCACGTAACTCCCCATAACGAACACCTGCTTCTCCACTGTGGAGTATCGTCGTCTCACTACGCTCTGAACCCGTGAGGATCATATGGTGGGCGTACACGTGGTGTGGCGCATCACAAGGTGTGGTTATATGTGTACATTCACGCACAATCGTATCCACACGTGCGGTCCACTTTCATTTGCCACATCCTGTATTTCTCACTACTTGTGAATTGAATATTTTAATTGATGAAAGAAAGTGACTGTTACACAGCGGGTAATAAGATGTCTTGATTTGGCACAAGTGGAATACTGAAACCACAGTTCCTTGCATTATTTGCTTCATCTAAAATGTAAATATACTTAAGTTCTACTTTCTACAGGTACCACTTGTTAATGACCATACCGATTTACAACAGTGGACTAATCAAGATTAAATTTAAAGATGGAATAATGATTTCTTTCTCCAAAACATATTGAGTAGCTTCCATTATTTCTCCAAATAAATATTGGTTTTTTGCCGCATAGCATGTAACGACTAGTGAAGAGCACATTGAGCTGTGTCGGCTATCGATGTTGCTCGTGGTTTGATTCTTTGACCGTTACTAGGCAGCGACATCGCGTATGGCTTCACAGAGGTCGTGCCCATCGAGTTCGGAGCATTTTACAGACATACCGGCCTCGCAAACTAGAGTGTTAGCTTGGCGGTCAAGAGGCAAGGTAACGGCTGGGCACAAGAGCCCCGTCTTCAATCCGGGCGGAGAAGCAGTGCGGGCGCCTTCAGAAGAGGATGTGGAGGGGCGGACGACGTTGGCAGTGGCGGCTGGGTGAGCGAGCGGCCAGGAGGTGAAGTGGGCAGCTCTTCATCGGATGAAGACTCGTCGGGTCGTGGGAGGTGACCAGAGGAAAATGATCTACCAGTGGCCTCTTGGGGTACATCCCATTCAACCGAAAGAATTGAATCGGTGAGCTAACTTAAAAAGTAATACAATCCGTTCAGCACTATTTGCCAAATCTTGTTCCTATTAAGAGCAGTCACCAGTTACTTGGTGTTTATTGTTGTCGACAGCCTTGAAAGAAGTGCAGTATTTTTCATGTTATGTGGGTTCCGCTCATTACTTTGTACTTGTCATTGAGGGTTGGCATTGAATGTTTTGACTTATGATTTAAATTGCTCATTTATCAGTGTGTTTACTGTGGTAGATCGGGAGAATAGCAGGTCTTACAACTGGTCTGGACTTGCTTAGTGAGTGCATTTATACCTAAGATTTGCTGAAGCCTTTTCTTATAACTTGTCTTATTTGACACTATATTTTGCGGAAAATTGTTTGATTAAGCTCCCCTCATTAGTACTAACCTCGTAAGTAACTGTATTACCCATGTACCAGGTTTAGAAGGCCTTTCATTAGCTGTTCAAGGTTTCACAGCTACTGCCACAAGTTATAATGACTATTGTTTTAAGTTGGTTTTTAATTATTTAAGGACTGCTTATTGTTGCGAATTATTGCAGGTACAAGCATTATTTCAATTTGTTCTTTTATTTGTAGTATTAAATTGATCCATATTTGGTCTCAACACTTTAGAATATTTCGCCACCAAAGTCAGTTAAAAAGTTATAAACTTTAATCAATATTTTTCATTATTAAAGTCGATTTGTAGAGGACTTTAATAAAATTGCCTGACCTTTGAACCATTACTTATGAACATGAGCAAAATTTGAAAAGTCTGCTTATTATTAGATGGCGTTCGATATTTTAAAGTGAGCACTGATGACGGACCCTATTTTGAAATTTCAACCTTTGAAAAATAATTTATTCTGTTCATGATGAAACTAACAAGACTCATGGATATGTTCTAGTACAGAATATAGATGGTAAAGTGTGTCTTGTAGTGTAAAGTTGAACAAAGCTAAGCAAAGTGATTCCACCACTGAGATGGAGGTGTCAGCAGTGATGTGTGGTATTACGTTATTTACATGACAAAGAACTTAAATTAGTGATGGATCACACAGTTCTCAAATGGCTATTTGAAATAAAGGGATGCTTGCAGCTGGTTAACAACTTGGGCACTCCATTAGAGTGAATTTGATTGTTGTTGTTGTGGTCTTCAGTCCTGAGACTGGTTTGATGCACCTCTCCATGATACTCTCTCCTGTGCAAGCTTATTCATCTCCCAGTACCTACCGCAACCTACATCCTTCTGAATCTGCTTAGTGTATTCATCTCTTGGTCTCCCTCTACTATTTTTACCCTCCACGCTGCCCTCCAATACTAAATTGGTGATCCCTCGATGTCTCAGAACATGTCCTACCAACCGATCCCTTCTTCTAGTCAAGTTGTGCCACAAGCTCCTCTTCTCCCCAATTCTATTCAATACCTCCTCATTAGTTATGGATCAACCCATCTAATCTTCAGCATTCTTCTGTAGCACCACATTTCGAAAGCTTCTATTCTCTTCTTGTCTCAGCTATTTATCATCCTTGTTTCACTTCCATACATGGCTACACTCCATACAAATACTTTCAGAAACGACTTCCTGACACTTAAATCAATACTCGATGTCACCCAATTTCTCTTCTTAAGAAACGCTTTCCTTGCCATTCCCAGTCTACATTTTATATCCTCTCTACTTCGACCATCATCAGTTATTTGGCTCCCCAAATAGCAAAACTCCTTTACTACCTTAAGTGTCTCATTTCCTAATCTAATTCCCTCAGCATCACCCGACTTAATTCGACTACATTCCATTTTCCTCGTTTTGCTTTTGTTGATGTTCATCTTATACCCTCCTTTCAAGACACTGTCCATTCCATTCAACTGCTCTTCCAAGTCCTTCGCTGTCTCTGACAGATTTACAATGTCATCGGCGAATCTCAAAGTTTTTATTTCTTCTCCATGGATTTTAATACCTACTCCGAACTTTTCTTTTGTTTTCTTTATTGCTTGCTCAATATACAGATTGAATAACATCGGGGATAGGCTACAACCCTGTCTCACTCCCTTCCCAACCACTGCTTCCCTTTCATACCCCTCGACTCTTATAACTGCCACCTGCTTTCTGTAAAAATTGTAAATAGCCTTTCAATCTCTCTGTTTTACCCCTGCCACCTTCAGATTTTGAAAGAGAGTATTCCAATCAACATTGTCAAAAGCTTTCTCTAAGTCTACAAATGCTAGAAACGTAGGTTTGCCTTTCCTTAATCTTTCTTCTAAGATAAGTCGTAGGGTTAGTATTGCCTCATGTGTTCCAGCATTTCTACGGAATCCAAACTGATCTTCCCCGAGGTCGGCTTCTATCAGTTTTTCCATTCGTCTGTAAAGAATTCGCGTTAGTATTTTGCAGCTGTGACTTATTAAACTGATAGTTCGGTAATTTTCACATCTGTCAACACCTGCTTTCTTTGGGATTGGAATTATTATATTCTTCTTGAAGTCTGAGGGTATTTCGCCTGTCTCATACATCTTGCTCACCAGATGGTAGAGTTTTGTCAGAACTGGCTCTCGCAAGGTTGTCAGTAGTTCTAATGGAACGTTGTCTACTCTGGGGGCCTTGTTTCGACTCAGATCTTTCAGTGCTCTGTCAAACTCTTCACGCAATATCATATCTCCGATTTCATCTCCATCTACATCCTCTTCCATTTCCATAATATTGTCCTCAAGTACATCGCCCTTGTATAGGCCCTCTATATACTCCTTCCACCTTTCTGCTTTCCCTTCTTTGCTTAGAACTGGGTTTCCATCTGAGCTCCTGATATTCATGCAAGTGGTTCTCCTTTCTCCAAAGGTCTCTTTAATTTTCCTGTAGGCAGTATCAATCTTACCCCTAGTGAGATAAGCCTCTACATCCTTACATTTGTCCTCTAGCCATACCTGCTTAGCCATTTTGCACTTCCTGTCGATCTCATTTTTGAGACGTTTGTATTCCTTTTTGCCTGCTTCCTTTACTGCATTTTTATATTTTCTCCTTTCATCAATTAAATTCAATATTTCTTCTGTTACCCAAGGGTTTCTACTAGCTCTCGTCTTTTTACCTATTTGATCCTCTGCTGTCTTCACTATTTCATCCCTCAAAGCTACCCATTCTTCTTCTACTGTATTTCTTTCCCCCATTCTCATCAATTGTTCCCTTATGCTCTCCCTGAAACTCTGTACAATCTCTGGTTCTTTCAGTTTATCCAGGTCCCATCTCCTTAAATTCCCACCTTTTTGCAGTTTCTTCAGTGTTAATCTACTGGATTTGATTATGAGATAATAAATAAGCCAGAAGAAAAGCATAGTAAAACAGACACTATGAGTAGAAAGACTGCAGTTCTGCAAAGATGGGTAGGAGCAGTGCTGAATAGCGAAAGGCTCAACCTACTGATGCTGAATGTCAAGAATTCAAGTCGCAACCTTAGTTCATGATGCATGATGGCTTGCTGTGCGGAATAACAAAATATGGACTGTGAATGGTAGCTCCTGCAGCTTTCCAGAGTGAAGTCTTTAAAGGTGCTTGTTAGGCCAAGGTGGGTAAAAGAGCAGCTGATAGATGAATTGTCGAAAAATTTTGGTGGACGACTACGAAACGAGATGTTGGGCAATGTATCAGGAACTGCATACGTTGTGCACAACAATCTGTTCTTAGCGACCGACCAATTCCATTACATTGTCTACCAGAAGCATCCAAACCATTTGAAATGCTTGGGGTGGACATTTTAGGTCCATTGAATAAAACACCAGGAGGAGATAAATCCATATTGACAATATTTAACCATTCCACATGTTATATTGTAATGATTCCAAATACTGACCGGAAAGTGAGTGCTGTCGCTGAAGTGTTTGTAAGGAATTGGTCGCTCACATTTGGCATTGTAGGCACGTTAATTACAGAGCAAGATAACAATTTCATGACCAATCTTATGAAGGAAATGTGTCGATTTCTCTGAATTCGCAAGCTGCAAACAAGCCCCTTCCGCCCTCAAGCCAATGGGAGAACAGAGAGAGTTCATCAGAAGATTTCGAAGATTTTGAGCTATTACATAAGCAAAAATGATGAAAATCAGTAGCTGTATTTAAATTTTGTAACCTATTCATGCAGTTCTAAAGTCTGCACGGCTTTCATGATATGAGGTGATATACGGGAAAAAGTGCCATCACTTTTTGAAGCTTAGAAACTGAAGCTTAGATCCAATGTCGAATCAGTAAAACTGTTTATTAAGAAATTACGATACATTTGAAAACAAGTGAAATGCGAAAATGTGAAAGCCTGAGAACGACAAGAACATAAAGGAAAATGTGTAGGAAAGTTACTGCAATACGGGGTTAGCAAATGGGTATTAGTAATGAATCCATACATAGCAAAACGCAAAACGAAAATTCCTGACCCAGTGTCATGCACCATACCAGGTACTGGAAATGACATCACATGTCAGTGTTAAAATACAGATTCCAATTAAGACTTCAATTATTGACGTGGGACGTATTAGGTCTATTAAGGAAGCTGCCCATGCCGTGTCTTAGCTACTGGTAACACCTCCAGTACTGAATGCAAAGCCTCGTGGAACACAGATGAAACAGATGACTTGTGACCAGAGTATATCTAAAATTCCTTACGCCCTTAGGTCACGTCGATAGATAGGGTCTAAGATTGTTATTTGCATGTACTACAAGTCATTCGTTCTTGCACCGATTGTTAGGAAACCATCCAGCATTTCTTTTCATTCTATTTATAATACGTTTCAAAGTGTTTGTTAGTTTTTCATTATCAAGGGATCGACACAATGTTGTTTCGTGTATGGTGCTGTATAGTACTGTCTAGGTAATCTCGCCTTCTGAAGAGAGGGGGGGGGGGGGCGGAGGGGGGTGATGAATGTTCCTTGCTCTCAGGTAACGTATCTGATAGTGAGCTCTAGAAGAGCGTCGAGGTCATGGTAACACTGTATCTCGCCAGGAGGAGCATAAAAATTCCGTAACAGATCCGCCTCTCGAGTGTGGATTACGGTTGCTCCAGGTAACCAGCCGTCCTGCTGACAAACCATCGCTGAGTGCATAGACTTACTTTCAATGCGCAGGTGATTAGAAATGAAGTGCGTAGACTGCAAGACGCATTTGGAGAGTTGCATCAAGAACCACAGAAAGTTGTAATTTTAAACGAAGTACAAGGGGACGACTACAGTTTCCGATTCTCATATGAAAAACTAAGAGAAAAAGTTATGCAGCTTATACGACGAAACATGGTGCATAAGAAGAGGATCTGGTTAGACGTTGGTGGGAAACACCTGAGAACAGTGTTTGGTACAGCTGACAGCGAAGACATCCGGAATTTCAACAACACAATGAGGCGAATTGAGAAGGTGGCCTGAGGCTACCCAGTTGTCGAACTTAGAACGGCCTGTACCAAACAATACCGGAATAGAGCGAGAATTAACTGCCGAACTAGTAGAATACACGATATTGTGCACGCTTGGGAGAGTAGCCTTCGCCAGGTTGCTACGATCATTAACAGATAATCCGAATGATGCAAGGATGGGAGTAACGACGCTACAAGAAGCAGTGCATCACGCTAATCATAGACAGCTAAGTTCTGCATTATTATCACCACAGCAATTCATAACACGCCTACGTAAAGCGCACAAAGAACTTGAAGCAGAACTGCAGCACGCAGCAGAACCAATAGAAGGAAATTTGCGCTATTCTACCGCGAGTCCAGCATTGAAATGTGTTCCGACGGTGCAAGATTACATGTCTTAAACCGATTTTTATTCCCAGCATCAATAGTCAATTCACGCTATCATCCCCATCCAATCAAGTGAGAAACAGCGTAGAAACTGGTACAGGTAGGGACCAAAGATGGATTAATAATTTCAGAGCAAGGAAAAGACTAAGCCTTAATGTCGTTGGAAGACCTACAGCCATAGACAGCATCATAGTATTCCGAAAATAAACGTTACATTTACCAGCGCTGTAGTGGTTCTCATTGTGATTTGCGTAAACTACTTCTGTTTTAAACGAAATTCACTGCACCGCTCCAATTTACCTGTGCATAAACTACCTAATGATTGGTTTGTAAATAAAGCATAGTCGTACTAAAATAATTATGTGTAAACTAACAGATGAATCTATAAGTATAGGAATAACAGGGTTAGTGTTTAAGAAATGACTTCTGCTGAGGCCTACGTTATTGTTTCGATGTATTAACCATCAAAAAAGTGTTAATTAGCTTCATGGTAAGCAAGGAATGATAGGAATTGTACATTGTGCACCTGCTGACGCCTTCTGCTAAGACCTATGTTATCGATTCGATATATCAACCGTTGAAACCCATGTTACTTAGCTGTATGACAAAGAAATAATGACTGTTATTGTACAATGGGTAACTGCAGATGCAAAATATGTATGATGAGTTTATTTAGGGTACTCCATGCTGGAAAATTCGAGACAAGACGCTGTACTCCATGCATGACAGTGAATAGTGGCAAGCAACCACCCTGCACTCGTGATGAGTATTGCCCTTCTCACTCAGCCTCCATCACTGCAGTACACCAAGAGGTAGCTCGACAACGCGCTCCAGCCGACAGTGTTGTTACACCCGGGATGTTTCCCTAGTGGACAATAAAAGTACGTCCAAGTTCTAGCTTTGCAACTCCCGGAAGCCACACAGTGCAAAAAAAGCGCCAACATAGATACCCCACCACTGTTAACAAATTTCTCATTGCTGAGTGCTGATTGCTGACTGCCCAATGTGAAGTCTCAGCCCTTGTCTCATTTACAGCTATCTAGTGAGGAGAGAATCTATGGGAGTTTACCCTCAGCATTCCCAGCCTTCTTCAGTCGTCTATTGAGCCACAAGTCCTGGTGGAAGGACTGTACCACTGTCAGATACAGTGCCAAATTCAAAAGCAGTGCTGATGGGAAATAGAGACTGCCATCACCTTGCAGGCCTGTCCATGGCTTGACCTGCTTGACCAGCATCCTGTATTTCAGGCACCATGCAGATGGATGGCCATTGCTGGTGCTCAACCTGTTCTTGTAACAGACATCGATGTTGCCTGCTCCTGTCCCCTAAATGGGGGCTCAGGACTGACCCCTGAATGGCGAGTACTAAAACTGGACCTGGGAGTGTCCCCCCTGAGTGCAAATCTTCGCCGTCAACGAGGGTACTTTGGCGATCGATACGCAGGGCAGCAGGTTGGCACTGTTCACATGTCAACGGCCGCCTAGTGACACAACCGCCGCCACCCGACGCCTCGCTGTCCGGGCAAAACTGCAAGTCGACCGCATGCTGTCCTCCCCTGCTGACAAGGCTGCCTCTCTGTCATTCTGACCGTGGCATGGCGCCTTCGGAGACGGTCATGTATTACTGCTCAATGAATGTGTTATTGTCAGGAATGTTTTCTTGGAGCTCTTGAGTCTAGCTAGGACCTCACCACCGCATGGTCCCTGGCTCTCTACTGTTGACTGTAGGGGTCTATGACCGAACCCCGCATAGGATTTATCCATATCGCTAGTAATGGGAAAACTAAATCATTAAAAACATATTTTTGCAGTTCATCAGTAGTTTAATTAAAATCGAATACTACTTCAAGTTTGAGAGCTGCCTCTTCTACTTTCTCTTAAACGTTCACATAAATTGGCTCTTTGTAACTTTTTCTCAGAGTGCTCTCTTTCGGTGTTGATCTGTGTACGTACTTCACGGAAATTATTTTATTGCACGATTATCTACGTTGTGGATATCAGTTATTCACTACATTAATGTCGCAGCAAGATCCACACTAAACTCATTCAAATCCTGGAGCGATGGCGTGTATCATAGTAGTTTGCTTAGCTTTCGACTTGTGATGCTAGATGTACTTTAAATGTTTGTTGTTACGCACGTGCTGGTTTATTCTGTTTCTTTGATGCTTGTCATCGAGTTCAATATATAGTTAACAGACGGCACATCGCAGAATGATGTCAAAAGGTTCCAGGAACTGAGTCTTGACTTCTTCTGCAAGTACACACAACTTCTCCTTCTTAACTGTTACTTGATTTTGCTGTGAAACATCCGTTCTGGTAAAACGCTAAGATGATAAACAAGATCTGCACAGTCGATAGACAGAAACCGTTCAATTCACGGCCACTCTAACTAAATATAGGTTTCAACTGTTTTAGCATCACGGTATATTTATTTCTTTTTATTTCACAGCTGCCAGCCGACCATTGTTACTGACGTTGTATATTGTTGTTAGTTTCACCATTGCTACTGGGGTATGAATAATTACTGGTACTTTCCCACAAAGTACGAGGGTTTGGAACTGAAATAGTGGCAGAAATTTTTTCGCAACCGATACAATAGAGTTAAATGTTATCACCTGTTACTGTCCTTCAACGTAGTCACCAGCGTTGTGTAGAACTCGTTGTCAGCGATGTGGAAGCCGTGGTATACCGTTAGCAGAGCCTGTTCTGTGATGGTGCGAATGGAGCGGTCTACTGCCTGTCAAATCTCTGTAACAGGTCTGAAGCGAATCAAATCAAAGTCACAAGGACTTGTCTGGGGAGTATAGTGGATGGTACAGTACTTTTCTGTTCCATCGACCGAACAGACCAGCCACAGCTTGCGCTGTATGCGGCCGCGCATTGTCGTGCAAAATGATGGGTGGGTTGCGCAGCAAGTGTCGCCGCTTCTTTCACAAAGCAGGTCGCAAGTGATGCTCCAAAAACGAACAGTAATACTGTGCATTGACGGTCTGCCGTGGAGGAATGTAAATCGTTAGGATAGCAACATCACAATCGTACCCGAGAAACACAATAACTTTAGACCGCTCCATTTGCACCATCAAAAGAACAGGCTCTGCTAACGGTATACTACCCCTTCCACAACGCTGGCAACGGGTTCTACACAGCGCTGGTGACTACTTTGAAGGACAGTAACAGGTGCAAATATGTAATTCTTTTCTATCGGTTGTGAATAGTTGACACTATTTAAGTTCCAACCACCGTACAGTTTGGTATTTATGACATTGTTGACTTCTCATTAAACAAAAAGAGTGCTGTTTAAAAAGGGAGGAGAAAACCTTGACTATGCCCGTACAAAGTTGGAGGGAAATGTGATTAACCGTGGAATAGAAGGGAAGAGCTGCAAAAGGCTACAACCTCAGAAGAAAGGTGCATTAGAGAGCAACAAACTATGCTTACTTCGCTGCAGTTCATGAACCAAATAAGTATATTTATCTGTTTATGCAGGTGCTGCACTTCACTAGCCTTTCATTACACATTACAAGTGCATAATATTTGTGATGTTTGTGCATGCAATTAATTGTAGATGCTGTTACCTCTGCAGCGGAATGCAGGGTGAAAGCAGTCCGCTTTCGTAATATGTATATTGGCAAGAAGGGTCAGGGTGGCAGGACGTGTGCCGGCCCACTGGCCCACTGGCCGAGCGGTTCTAGGCGCTACAGTCTGGAACCGCGCGACCGCTAGGGTCGCAGGTTCGAATCCTGCCTCGGGCGTGGATGTTTTGTGGTGTCCTTAGGTTAGTTAGGTTTAAGTAGTTCTAAGTTCCGGGGGACTGATGACCTCAGCAGTTAAGTCCCATAGTGCTCAGAGCCATTTTTTTGGCAGGACGTGTGTTGAGACAGATGGGATGTCTGCAGTTGCAAAGAATTTCAATACGATAATAACGAACGAATGATTTGTCTGCTTGCTCTGACATGCCTGCCTTCCAGTCGTGCATTTTCCAACTGCGCTACAGTGCCACCACTGTACTGAGGTGACAAAAATTAAGGGAAAGTCATATGTACATATACATATAGCGGTAGTACCGGGTACACAAAGTATAAAGGAGTAGTTCAGTGGTGGAGCTGTCATTCGTATTCAGGTGATTCATGTAAAATGGTTTCCGATATGATTACGGACGCACGACAGCTAGAAGCATAGGACATTCAGTTTCGGAAATCGTTAGGGAATTCGGCATTCCGAGAGCCACAATATCAAGTGTGTGCCAAGAAGACCACATTTCAGGCATTACCTCTCACCAAGGACAACGCTGTGGCCGAATGACTTCATCCAACGACGGAGAGCAGCGACGTTTGCGTAGAGCTGTCAGTGCTAAGAGACAGGCAACACTGCGCGAAGTAACCGCAGAAGTAAATGTGGGACGTATGACGAACGTATCCGGTAGGACATTGCTGTGAAATTTGGCGTGAATGGGCTATGACAGCAGACGAACGACGGCAGTGGCTTTGCTAACAGCATGACATCGCCTTCCTCGCCTGTCCTGGGCTCGGGACCATATCGGTTGGACCTAAAATGAATGGAAGACCGTGGCTTGGTCAGATGAGCCTCGAGTTAAGTGGGTAAGAGCTCATAGTAGGGTTCGAGTACGGCGCAGACACCACGAGGCCATGTAAACAATTTGCCAACAAAATACTGTGCAAGCTGATGGCGACTACACTATGGTATGGGCTATATTTACGTGATATGGACTGCGTCCTTTTGTCAGACTGAACCGATCATTGACGGCAGCTATGTTCGGCTCGTTGGAGACCGTTTGCAGTCATTCATTGATTTCATGTTTCAAAACAACGATGGAATTTTTATGGGTGACAATGCGCATTGTCACCGGGCCACAATTGTTCGCTATTGGTTTGAAAAACATTCTGGACAATTTTAGTCACAATTACGGACGGCTACAGAGGCAGCGTGGCGAAGTATTTCTGCAGGAGACTTTCAACGACGTAGAACTGCTGCACTACGTCGGGCAAAAGGATATTCGACATCTCAGTGTAATAGAAACTGGGAAATATGCTCCATCCACTGATCAGTCTCATGCTTTTGCAAGTTTGGCATATTTCGTGAAGAAATCTTCTGAAACCGTGCGGTTACTTGTGAATATATACTGTACTTAGCACATACATAGCAACAGCTTGGTTGTAAACCTTTTAGTTACTACTTAGAAAGTTATATGTTCTTCCATGACACGTGGTAATGGCAGAAATGCATAACCCTCTATTCTGCACTTTTATCAACAACAATTAATAATTGCATTCATGTATGGAAATGGTCTGCGGATACGGGAAAAATGTTTAGAAAATATTAGGTTTTTAACTATTAGGTCTACAACTTTGCTTTCGCCGTTTTGCAACAGACGGCACTAGCAGCAAGTGGGGTTCAGGTGGTTGGTCATAGGTGTAATACAATAAGCTTAGTCCTCTGTGAACATAATCATAATAATATTAGTCGATTTGGGATTGCATCATAAGGTTATTCTCGATTAAGTACCCACCCATTTCTCGCCATTTGCGGGAAGTTTTAATTTTCTGCTTTAAAATGAAGAAATCTGTGGCTGTGGCTCTTAAAATTCTGGGTAAGACCATTGTTGAGGGAACTATTAGTGGAAGAACGTGCAGAGAATGTTTTTAACACCTTAAGAACGGTGATTTTGATGTCGAAGACCGGCTTGGTTGGGGAAGACCGAACGTTTTCGTGCCTACTGAAACAGACGAAGACAGTCACAGGACACCATTATCGAAAGCAATTGATGCGTTTGAGCCCAGCACTGAAACACAAACGGCCACGATACAGTGATAGACACGTAAAGATAATTTTGCAGCATGTCGCAAAACCCATCGAAATATACATGGAAACGTTGGATTAGATGTGCTATCCCTCCCGCCGTATTCTCCATACGTTGCTCTCTCTGACTACCACCTTTCTCGATCAGTGGCATACAGTCTGGCTGACCAGCATTTCCGATCATATGAACAAGTGCAAAATTGAATCGATTCATGGATTCCCATAAAACATGCCCAGTTCTTCCGCCAAGGGATTTGTATGCTATCCGAAAGATGGGAGAATGTAGAGGCCAGCGATGAGCAATACTATGAATCATAATTTTTTTGTAAGTTTTTCACAATAAAGCCCTGAACTTCGAGAAAAAACGGCGGAAGCAAAGTCTTAGACGTAGTACATATTTGGAAATTTGGATATCCGCAACTCGAATTTACGTTTTGACATTTATCAATACCTTCTTAGATCTGCGCCTATTGAAGTAAGGAAAACAGTTTGCAGTATTGAACTCTGACTTACTGCAGGGAAGATCCAGTTCGAACTCTGCTTTGCAGATGTGCAAAGCAGCCCACAAGTGTTCAACAGCCGACGACATTACTGAAGCCTCGCTGGGCATTCCGTTAGTGGAGAATCCTGTAACGGGCTTTCAGCATTATCTGGTGTCTTTGTCCTGTACGCTTCGCAGCCACGCAGCCAGTGGACGGAGTGACGTTTTGTGGCCTGCCAGACAGACGTCGCGGTCCCATCGGACACAACGATGGTGCCGATGCAAGACCTGTCCGGTCGGTATGCAGATGTATGCAAATGGCGGACGCGCCGCAATACCGCCGCCGTGTCGGACACGCGGCTACACGCCCAATCTACAGCCTGGACGGCCCCCACCACGCAGTCCCAGCCTCCTACTACGCACCTCCGTCCCTCCTGCCATTGCAGCTATTAACTGATTTCCTAAGAGAATTCACAGGTGTAGGAAGTCATTTTATTTCGAGCAGCCACTGTGACTGGAGTTGATAGTTTGATATTAGAGATGAGATCACGCCTCAGAACATTTACTGTATTGCTGACCTCTACAGGCTGCTTTCACCACATCGGCCTGTTAGCAATACAGCGGGTGTACGCACATCAGTCACGATTTTAAGTTTTATTTACATCGGTTTTATACAGCTGGCGTCCACCGAATCCGGAAATACACTGACGAAAAAAAGTCGCGAAACCAATGGGAGTTGAGTGAAATAAACGACAGTTGGTAGGCGTGTTTGTACATCTGAAAGACGATGTCTATTCAGATTTCACGCCAGGCACGTAAGAGTGGCGCTAGTAGCGGCAGTATGAGGATGCAAATCACGCTGCAACGATAGTTACCTTTAAGAGGGGACATGATGAGTTACTGTTAGTCAAGTATGTCTTAAGGCGACAATGACATGCTATGAACACCTCATTAAGTTTGAACGAGGTCGTATAATAGGACCACAAGAAGCTGGATGTTCCTTCTCCGATACCGCAGAAAGACTTGAGAACTGTAGCCACCGTACATGAGTGCTGGCTCCGTGATCACAACAACGTGTGGTCCCACGAAGGCCGGTCTCCAGACGGCCACGTCGAAGCGCCTGGAGAGGAGACCATCGTGCTCGGTGTATGGCTCTGGCGCATCGTATTGCAACTGCAGGAGCAATTTGAGTGGCAGTTGGCACCTCAGTCACACAAAAAACTTTTACAAATAGGTTAATTCACATTCAGCTTGAGCTAGGCTACCTGTAGCGTTCATTCCACTAACTCCAAACCACCTCCTTTAGCGACTTCAATAGTGAATGCGAGAGCTCACTGGAGGACAGTGTGCAGTTATGTTGCGTGTTCTGATGGAAGTTGGTTCTGAATCGGTAGCAGTGCAAGACACACAGGATCAAGACCCGGAGTTATACTTTGGGGTTCGATTCGTATGAGAACAGGAGGACACTCATGACTATCCCACCCGTCCTGACTGCAAATATATAGGTCAGTCTGGCGATTCGACTCCTTGTGCTGCTATTCATGAAAAACATTCCAGGGTGTGTTTTCCAACAGAATAACGCTAGTCCACGTACCGCTGTTGTAAACCAGCGTGCTCTATAGAGTGTCGACATTTTACCACGGCCTGTTCGATTGACAGATCCGTCACAGCTCGGGCACATATGGGACATCATTGGACGACAACCCTAGCGTTATCCACATCCAGCATTAATCGTCCCTATATTGACCAACCAAGTGCGGCAGGCATGGAACTCCGTCCCACAAGCCGACATCATAACCTGTATAACACAGTGTATGCTCGCTGCATGCTTGCATTCGACATTCTGGCAGCTACACCGGTTATTAACGCAACAGCATTTCACAATTGCAATGGCTTACCTCACACTTCCATTAATCTATTATCTTGCTACGTTAATCACTTACATATGTGGTCTATACAAATGTATTCCCTAAATTTCATTGCCCAACATTATTTTTTTGTGTTTTGATTTTTTTGCATACCTAGAGGGTGTTATCCGACCTGGATGATTCCGCAGTCATGCTTTTTACACTTTTGGCAACTCTCTTTCTGGCGTACTCTATTTTATTATGACAAGCTACCATGGTAGTTTGATTATTAACGTGGATAACTTCCTGAGTGCTTGCACTCCGTAACTGTCCATTTACATTATGAAAATATAACCATTTGATTCGTATTTTTGGCAGATAAAACTGAAGACACGTCTATTCTGATGCGAAAGTAGCAGTTGCAAATAAACCACCTTCATACAGAGAAGCGGCTTTTGCAAACACCTCATCGCTCTTGGCGTTTTTGGCTGTTATTGTTTTTGTGATATTTTAAATGCTTATTGTGTGTTGAGCGTTTTTATAATTACTCTGTGTATGAAATTTCTTTGATAATACAATATTTCAAATTGTTTTTCTCTGTGCGATACTGAATGGAGACTGTAAAATACCAACAATGGACTGAAGAAAAAAAAAGTCATATTTAAGGAAAAATATTGGGTACAAGAGTTTAAAGCAACTTAAAAAGTAAAAAATGAAAAGAATAAATGTTTTGGATATTAATATTATGGATCTTTATTACAATGCAACATAAAAGATCAATATTACGTAGTCCCCTTGTCTATGCATATTACAATTGTTACCATTTGAAATTAATCATTCACGAATGATTCAATTGTTTTTGTATTCAGAATTTCATCGTTTAAACTTTAGGAAATTATTTGTAATAATCTCAAATAATCTCCCAATTAAGTTGTGCTAGATGGATCACTTCGTGTAGCAAGTCTGAAACATGGCCTAGAGCTGAGGCATTATTTCAACAGGTTGGTATCTTCTTACTGAAAAGTTCTGATTCTACATTGTTATTATCTGTGTTCTCTAACTGAGCTGAAATACGTAATTTTACCCAAATAATTGTAAACATTTCTATGGTAAATATACGAAAATCTGTAAAAATGGAATCCGAAATACATGATGATATAGAATCTTGTGCCGAAGCTAGCGAATCGACTAATACGACCATGGAAAATGTTGACGCTTCAGCAAGGAAAATGGAGTGGCAGGCTGAGAGCGAAGAAATTATTTCACCTATTAGACTAGTCTACTCAATATCCATCTATGGTATTATACTGAAGTTTAGAGGCAGAGATAAAAACAAATTTTGAACACTTATAACTACAGGAAGATAAAATGTCGTCTAAACGACAGTATTGTTGACAGATGCAGTAAATTTACCATTTCAGCTGGATGCCTAACAAGTGAACTTTCTCCATTGAAAACCGCCTTCTAGGACATTCTACATCTACATCTACAACTACATTTATACTCCGAAACCACCCATCGGTGTGTGGCGGAGGGCACTTTACGAGCCACTGTCATTACCTCCCTTTCCTGTACCAGTCGCGTATGGTTCGCGGGAAGAACGACTGCCGGAAAACCTACTTGCGCGCTCGAATCTCTCTAATTATACGAGTACATTCGCGATCTCCTCGGGAGGTATAAGTGGGGGGAAGCAATATATTCGATACCTCATCCAGAAAAGCACCCTCTCGAAACCTGGACACCAAGTTACACCACGATGCAGATCGCGTCTCTTGCAGAGTCTGGCACTTGAGTTTGTTAAACATCTATCACCCTTACCAAATAACCCTGTGACGAAACGCGCCGCTCTTCTTTGGATCTTCTCTATCTCCTCCGTCAACCCGACCTGGTACTGTTCCCACAATGATGAGCAATACTCAAGTGTAGGTCGAACGAATGATTTGTAAGCCACCTTGTTGCTGGACTACATCTTCTAAGGACTCTCTGAATGAATCTCAATGAATCTCAATAATTACTTTACGAAAAATTAATTTTATGTGGTCATTGCACTTCAAATCGTTCCGTACTCATACTCCCAGATATTTTACAGAAGTAACTGCTACCAGTGTTTGTTCTGCTATCATATAATCATACAATAAAGGATCGTTCTTTCTATGTATTCGCGGCCGGCCGAAGTGGCCGTGCGGTTAAAGGTGCTGCAGTCTGGAACCGCAAGACCGCTACGGTCGCAGGTTCGAATCCTGCCTCGGGCATGGATGTTTGTGATGTCCTTAGGTTAGTTAGGTTTAACTAGTTCTAAGTTCTAGGGGACTAATAACCTCAGCAGTTGAGTCCCATAGTGCTCAGAGCCATTTGAACCATTCTATGTATTCGCAATACATTACATTTGTCTATGTTAAGGGTCACACAAAAGTTAGCAGTCAAATAAACTTATATGGAAAAATATGTTCTGGAGATAAGTGCAAACGTAGAAAATTTTACTGCCGAACAAGAGGTTAATTTAAAGTAACGGTTCTGATGCACAGACGTAAAGTTTTTCACATGATTTTTCTAAGTAGGTTTCGGATAAGGACAGTTATATCAAACAAAAATTAGATTCAGAATTAGAGCATGTTATACAAGTCTGTTGCAGAACTGTTGTCTCAAAGAGGTGCTGAAGAGGAGTTAATTAAATCAGAATTAAAGCAGATCAAAACTACTTGAAGTAAATATTTGCCCGAGTGGCATGGCAGTGTCGTTTTTTCAAATTAGTGCTATGTTGCAGGAATTTTCAGCTGCCAAGGAAATGTTATATTACATGCCACAACCTCTTACTAGAGTAAGTGGTAACTACAGTAATATGCAGCAGGCGATGTCCGCTGCCAACACAATGGTATATGACATGCCACACTCTCTTACTAGATCAAGTTGCAACTGCAGTAATCTGGATTCATAGGACAGAATGCGTATGGATGAAATATATCATGCTGGTGCTGGATGAAATATATCATGTCTAGCCGTATGTCACACGGGGTAGCAGCAGCCTCTTCATCAAATGTTTTTGTAGAAGGAAATTTATTGAATCACCAATGAAGATGAGTCCTGTCTCTCTTGCCACAAATTCATAAGATATTACCTGACGAAGATGCTAGACAACAATAATTAAAGGGCATCGTGCATCCACAAAGATATCCTTCTGTCGGGGAACAGAAACAACCACTTCACACGCATACTCACCCTCCTTGACAGTCAAAGAAATTATCATGTGTAGAAAAACATCAGTATAGAACGAAGGAAGCCAGGAGTGATGAATAACTCGATACGTTGGAGTAGACTGAGAACAATAGCGCCCAGGAAATAGCTTCAGGCGATACATAGTGCTTGTCAAAAGCACACCATTCTGGCAGTTTGGTAGTTTGAGGAGGTATTCCCGTGTGGTAGAAGGTCACAGGGGATAAATTTGGATGCTAGTAAGGCCGCCATCGTTCTTTGGTGGCGAATGACGTATGAACCTATTGTTCAGTCGCGTACATCCTTTTGTTTGTCTACAGCACCTCAATGTTCAAATTTATGTGAACTCCTAAGGGACCAAGCTGCTTAGGTCATCGGTCCATACACTTACGCACTACTTAAACTAACTTATGCTAAGAACAACACACACACGCACGCCCGAGGGAGGACTCAAACATCCGGCGGCAGGGGCCGCAAGGTAGCACTTGAACACACATTCTTTTGCAGATAGTGTTCAAATGATTTGATGAACTTATTAAAACTTGTGGGAGACCAGATATCGAGATGTATGCATCCTGAAAATAACTTTAATCAGTCTCAGTGCGTACGAGTGGTTCCGCGGCGGCCATGTACCAGGATGGCACCTAAACCCTTCAGTTCAAAAGACGACGCATTACAGACATTATAGAACCAAATTCTGTTGTCCGTAATTCAGTAATTTGTAACTATGTGTACAGAAAAGAACTACTTTTCTTCCAAGGTCAGTGGCATAAGCCTCTCTCCACTACGAGACACATTCTTGGTATCAGATTTTGTTAATGCTTTCCCACGATATTAATATCTTCAAATCCTCATAAGTTTAAAGCTGTTGAGATAACTGGAATTAGCTTTCTTTTCCTGCGAGTGGAATTCCTTGTTTGATATAAATTAGATTATTAGTCAGCGCGTCTGGTCTTTCTGCTACTTGCTCACTGCGTCACAATATTTACAGCTTTGTGCAAATGTATCTGAAAATATTTCACCTTGCTGTTGTTGCACTGTGAGAAGTTCAGTTTTGTCCATGGATTACCTCTCGTCTCGATCTCATCAGCACATGTTACCTCACTTTTTCGTATTATGTGCAGAAAGTCCTAAATATACTGCGAAAATGACTGTATTGGCCGCAAGGCAAATTCATACAATACTCAGATGAAAAATTCTCCGTTATCACACCAGGCATAAATTCCTATTTGCCTGGTAGCAACTGCCCTTAAGAGTATCCGTGCTACCCTAAATTACAGGTTGAAGTGTAGGTAGTTATTAAACGTCTTAGTGACGTGAAACTTACTCAGAAAACATACTGAACCATTCTACCGCAGAAATATTTCATCGTTACGATGAAATCGTTGGAGGCTGTGGAGTATATTGCACACTTAATCAGACGGGACATGCAAGGCTTACAGTCTGTGAGATGTGGTGACGTCTCCTTAGAACTGTATTATTCCCTGCGTTAGTGTTAATTTAGAAACCAACATCAAGGACGGAAACGCAGAACATTTGGACAGCATGACATTTTTTAAAGTGGTAAATAAAAAGCCACTACAGGGGATCAGCGATTAGGATGTCTTGACGTACCTCGGTGGTGCGTGGACTACGTCTGTCAAAATAAAGTGGTGTGTTATTTAGAGATATTGGTTTAACACGGAACCATTACGTAACACGTAACGTTCTTGTTATGAACATAACACGTCATGTTGCTGTTAACCTGATCAGATTAGTGACTTAATTCCTTCTCATATATTAAGGTTTCACACTTATAGCACTTTTAAGTTAGTTTTACGTTTAAAAAATGCCCATTTTCTTAAAATGATAAATAAGGAAAAGTAAACAGGAAAAAATAGTCATGGTTGTCTACGGGCGAGTGTACAAGTGATATATACTGACATAGCGAGATCTGAAGGAGAGCAGTTCATGTAGACAGTACCAGCTAATGGCTTTGAAAAAGTAATGAAGATCTGGTTGGAAAGAAGGATACTTAGCTGTAACGGGATAACGAGTGGGTACGGGACCAAAGGCAACTTTATTGTTTGTTTAGTTAATGTGACATTAACTGTCTTATGAAGTTGGAGTTGTTATTCAGTTCCGTCATATAATGAGGGAGGTTATTCCGGAGTCAGGTTACTGGTACTGGAAGTTCGTCGAGAAAGCGGCTGAGTGGTGGAGTGAGACAGAGAGGCTTATATTCCGATGAGAACGAGTTTTTCTGCTATTTCTTTTCCATGCGAGAGCATTTAAGTCAAGGATAGACATGAGGGACGGTATATTACGGTAGAGCAGACAAAAATGCATGGAAATCTTTGCGTCTGTCTGCGCATAGACTGGACAACTGTGTATTAGATGATCAAATGTAATCCAGTGTTGAATGTCACAGATTAGTGCAGGTTTTCATTGTGTTAAGTTTCAAAAATCAGTATTAAGTGCAGAAAATAGAAACACATAACATTTGTACATATCGTCGATGTAGGGCTAGGGATACGAGATTAGATTAATTGCAGTGAGCACAGAGGCATTTAGGCAATCGCTTCCTAGTGATTTCGGTAGTATGTATGAACGTAAATGTATTTAGGTAGGACATCTGCTCACAGTATCTTGGAAACCGTCGGCAGATACATAAAATCTATTGTAACCTTCGTTGAAATAGATCTATGTGCCACGAAACCCAGTAACATTAGCATCGATCTCTTTCGCTGGGCCGATCCATTGCCCACAAGTTAAGAACATCCGCAGTTACGTCTAAGAATACATTCGGTATCTGTTCTCGCAGTGTAAACATTATACTGTATTTATGTATCAGTGACGGACGATGAGTGAAACCGACTCACACGTGCCGTTTAGCTATTAAAGAAATCTGCTGCAGCAGTAAAGCAGTACATTGTTCCGGTAAACATCAAAGAGTCCTACACATTTCCATTCACTGAGGCACCAGCTGAACGCTGCTTTGAGTCTGGCCAAATTAGTATGCGTGGCTCCACGCAACACGCAGTCAAACAGAGCCAACGTCGTCCATAATTCTACAGCTGACGCCGCTGCAAACAATTTGTGACAGGGCTACCGCTGGCAGCGGGCAAAAGGTTAGGGGAAAAAATGAGCGGCAACCGCGCAGCGCATATCAAAACTGCTGGCACGGTTGTTCATTTAATGATGCGAATTCCGCACCAACTGTCAGCCAGAACTGTCACTGCAGCATGCAAAAGAATAATAAATGTCTCTCCCGTCATTCCTGTGTTTGTTCACCAGCTGTCTGGGAGCTTGCGTTGCTGATTAATAGGAGATTCGGGACTGCAGCGAACCGAACTCAAGTTCACTTGTCTCATTGTTTCCCTCGTAATTTGGAGCGAACATCTCAAGGAAATTTGTAATTAATTGCTGATCATCTCAAGACAATTTGTAATTAAGTGCTGAATTATTCTAGTAATATTTTCTTTAGTTTTATGTTTTGGACTTCATGACACTCAAAATAACAGAAAAGAAATCGTAAAATACGAATTTTGCTGGCCTAAATGTTTCTGGCAGGTGATGGACCCAAGGCCAAAGCTTTACTGCTTCACTCTGATCCCAATTACATATTCGATGCATATTTACAATACTCTAAACTGATAGACTCCCTGAAGGAATGTAAATAGTGTTTACCATCCATCACCACCTAATGTTTTCCAGGCCGAAGTGAAGTCAAAGCTTACGTCGTATTTGCAAACTATAGATGAAACCACAGTTGGAAAAGCGCGAACCTTCACAGACATATTAACTTTACATAAACATAAATTGAATGTAAATGTGCTTAAAATATTTTTTAACACGTTCACATTACTTGCATTTAGATCATTACAGTTGTTTTAATAGAATAACACTAACAGTGAGAATGGCAAACCGATGTTGTAACAATATGAATCATTCACAAATAGGTAAACTGTGGATGCAATAGTAATTAAGATGTGAAGTGTAAAATAATTTCTCAAAGTAATTAACAGTTCAGTGTAGAAAAGAATATTAATCTACTGTGATAGGAAAGTTATTATTGTGGTGGAGATTTTCTGTGTCACGAACTAACACAACCTACTTTCAATGAGAAACGATGAAAGTTGTTATGCTCTCTGTAACTTTCACTGTATGTAATATACAGTATAGATAAAAGAGATCACATCTGTCTGATAAAAGAAACACAAACTGTGAAAATTTTTTACTAAGAGTTGAAAAATGAAAGGAGAACAATTGATTTTGGGATGCGGCAAAGTGAAGATATCAGAATTGATACATGCTTTTAAGAATGGAATGCAATGGCAGTGGCAGTGGTTTGAACATGCAGAAACGGGTGACACGAAGAAGTAGCCAGCAAATTATCAAAGCAGTATTGCTGCAGTGAAATACCAAAACTGTAAAGGAAGACGAGATCTTCCGAAATTTTCATCACAGAAGAGAAGACAGAAGAGATAGAAGGGGCAAGAGACAAGATGCGAAGACCTGAAGATTCAGTAAGGCAGAAGACAATCAAGATGAATATTCACGATATCGAAAGTGCGAGAAAGGATCTGTCGTCGTCACAAGATTTGAGTACATGCGGCACTAACTGAAACGGCATACAGAATGGATAAAGGTGTCATTTTGACTGAGAAAGGTGAGAATTATAAATTCCAGTGGCAGTGTGGACTATGTTACAGAAAGTGATTATTAGTTGAATTCCTTGTTTGAAAAGGTGTGCTGTGAACAGAGTAATTAATTTCAAATTGTTTACTGTGAGTATAAAGCACTCGTTAAATTTTATAGTGAAATATTAATAAACTGACACAATATTAATCCGTTTTGTTG
Organism: Schistocerca serialis cubense; assembly: GCF_023864345.2. Taxonomy (NCBI): domain Eukaryota; kingdom Metazoa; phylum Arthropoda; class Insecta; order Orthoptera; family Acrididae; genus Schistocerca; species Schistocerca serialis. The sequence goes on from NC_064641.1 coordinate 618,823,527, forward strand.
TGCTCAAAGCACCGTCACTTACCAGCCCAGCACATCCCATTCCAATTTCCTTCGTAAAGAGCATCAAAAGGTTTCATCAGTGAAACTTACATAACAAGATGATACATCAGAGTGCAGTGGGAATTAATGACTCTACTTTTTACAGTTATTTATTTTCGATAACAGTAATCGCCATTTTAGCAGCTTCCTGGGGACTGGAGAACATCTGATGCATACAGTTTCTCTTATAGTCACGTCTCAGGTTTGGAACTTAATATATTTCTCTGGCAGTAGACATTATTGCCAAAGCATCAGTAACTATTTACTTTTGAACGAAAATTACATATTGCTTAGTAATTCTTTACGTTAAATATCAACTTCATATAAACTATAAGTGATCGTAAAGTTGAAACCAAGAGAGCTATGTCAGAGTAATTACAATAAACCGAAATATATCCTATTTTATACACAAGTGCATAACTATCTTGCAGTCACATGGTTTGTTCCACTGGTTGATTCGAGCAGTGAAATCCTATTTACTTTGCAGCAGTGTATCACTTAAAATGTTACCATTTACTAAAGTTGCTAACTTTATATGTGTTTTGTAAAGATACATCCAGTTGCACCATTTCAGTCAACAGAAATTAATGCAATTGAACTTGACTGACGCAGTTCCGTGCATTGCAGTCATGAATTTTTCGTAGTCACTTCGGGCAAAGTGTAACTTTCTAATTATCAGTTTTCGAAAATATTGCTCAACAAATTTCAGTAACTCACATCAGTTTATACATTCTTAAATAACGTACGGGAATGCAGCCAGGTGACGTCCTCGACAACCGCCGGTATTTTGACAGGAACACAGCCTGCAATTCATAAGGCAAAACTGCAGCAAATAACCGCAGTGCAAATGAATTTGAAACTTCGGTTTTCAGATAAACTCCATAAAGGTAACACACATACAAACACAAACCGAAAACACTGGCGTCATCACAAGCCAAAGATGACCGACGTCAGTAGTTGTCGATAGCGGAATTAGTAATCGACGAGTAAGGCAGCATAAACTCTGTCCCCCTGTTTTTTGACAAGTGGGACAGCAGGATTCTACGTAGAAAAACCTCCAGCTCTATTTATAAGGTTACCTGCTAATTTAATTTTAACGGGTTCCTTAATAACACTATCCCAATAGCTGGAAGCACATGCCAGAATGTCAGTGTTTTTATATTTCATAGGCTGACCGGTGCCAAGACAGTGTTTCGCAATGGCAGATTTTCTCGCGTGTTGTAAGCATCTGTGCCGCTTGTGCTCGGTACACCGCTCCTCCATAGTCCTGATAGCCTCACCAATACACGACGAGCCACAACTGCATGGAACATGGTAAACATTCGCCTTACGCAAAACAAGACCATCCTTTACGTAACGTAGAGGACCATGATTTTAGATAGTACTTCCGGAAAATACGACCAATCCTGATCGAAGTACTCCCTGCGTAAGGAAACCAGCTGAAGAGTTTGGTGCCACCTCGAGATTATCACGACTCACCCGATACACAGTTGATTCAGTAGCACAACGGACGTCTAATCCATCTTTCATTATAACCATGCTGACGGGAGATGGCTTGGGCTAACTTAGCTAACAAAGTCTCTGGGTCCGACGTGACGTGGGCTCTGCCAACCAAGGTAGGAAGTACCCCTTCACGTTGAGGCGGATGGTCAAAACTATCGGCCTGCAGACACAAGTGTGAGAAGGCTTCCAAGCAGCGGCATGTTCCAACGAGTCACCCACCTTCGTCCTGACCAGCACATCAAGGGAAGACAGTCATCCTTCTCAACTTCATCGCGGAACAAATATTGAGGTGGACTGAATTCAGGAGTTATAAAAAATTCCAATTATCACTCGCATGAGGCCAAATAACGAAAGCATTGTCTTCACACCTGAAAACACGCAGGTTTCAAAGCCGCTGACTCCGAGGCACGTTCCTCGAAATTATCCATAAAGTAAATGGCAATAGTAGGTGACTACGGACTTCCGATCGCAACTATATTTGTCTCCTCGTAGTACCAGTGACTGAATAAAAACTGAGCCGCAGTCAACACATGTCAAAATAGGTTCGTTATCTCAGCACCAAACCTAGCCTCAATCAATCGTAACGAATCAGAAAGAGTAACACGAGTGAAGGGAGATACAACATCGAAACTTACTAGAATATCAGTCATTCAAATGCATTCCCTCAAGTTCATAACATTTTGCTCACACCGACCTACTATAGAGCCCAACAGAGAGGCAAGTTGTTTTGCTACACGATATGTCGGAGCATCAATGTTACTCCATGTCCTTGTGGACCCTCTTGATGCCGTATAACCTAGGTGGAACGCCAAAGTGAGAAGTGAGACTCTTGATAGTCTCCTGGGATAAGGAAACTTTATTCATGAGGCTGTTAGTCTTTGTACACTATTTGTGGAGACAGCACCGATCCTTCGATACGCTGAATCAGACAACAAACGCTGCATCTTTCGAACATAATCCTGGTTGTCCAAAACTACGATAGCATTGCCCTTGTCCGGAAATAAAACAATGTCCGGATCAAGTCTAAGTGAACGTAAAGAAGCCCTCGCCGCCGCTGTGATACAACACTTGGACGTGCATGACTCAGTCAACGCACAACGTACCTCTTTCCTAGTCTCGTCTGCAACATCAGGAAGTGACTTGGAAACAGCCTGCTGAACAGGACTAATAAAACCAACCACTCTCAACAACGTGGGAGTCGGTGCAATATTTAAACCATTGCCTAGCACGGATAAAACGGCGTCATCAAAAGCTTTCTCCTTGAAATTCATCACAGAACGTCGAGATATAGTTCCCACGGGAACGTTTAAACTTTTCCAAATGCAGGGCAGTTGCAGAATGAAATTCCAAATCAGAATGGTGCGAAAAGTAGCTGTTGACCCTAAATTACGAAAAGTATGAGGTCATCCACATGAGTGCTAAAAAGGAACTCGTTAAACTTCGGTTGCACGATAAATTCTAATGAGCTAGCCAAGATTTGTTCAGCTGGTTTGTGAAGATCAACGTATATATAATCTTTTATCGATACCTTAAATTATCCTCAGAAATTTATGTCACGTTTCCTTTAAATATATCCTATCAATTCCACTTCAACTTTTAAGGTTTTTCACCAATTTGCTACATTTTTGTTATTCTACATCTGTTTATTGGATGTCTATAGTATGTTAACCTGACTCATTCCATATTCTTGTTTTTCGTCGCAATATGGGTCCATGGAATTTGAAATAAATAATAAATAACTAAAGGTAAATTTCGTAAGTGTAAATTGACAATGACATCAGTCCAGTGGTTTTCAAGCGTGCTTTTGTAGTGCTACAGTAGTGTTCCAGTACCACTCAGGTGGTCAGTCAGGCTCATTAATATTAAATAAATTATAGGAACATGGTATTTCTAATTAAAATTTTAAACATATGTACATCAGCTAAGTGGGCACTCAGTGAAGTAAATTTTTCCTGTTAATCGAACATAGGTGCAAATAAAGAGTGGTCAGCACACGTAACGTCCTGACAAACTTCTACGAACATAAACCGGGCGGTGGTCCAAGCAAAAACCTCTAGGGCAGTATATTGTGGTGTTTGAAATTATCATTTGAAAATGATGTAATAGCTGCAATGAGACTCGTCGTACGTAAATAAAGAGCTATTAAAAACAGTGTGCAAACTACAAAACACATTGCACATTATTATTCATTATTAAACATTACTATTTCAATATGATATGCAAACACAGTTAATTTTAATTAAAAGTTATAATAATAAAGTTTATTACAATAACCGCATGAATCGCTGTCATTAGTGGTCCCTTTGCACTTGATGAGAGGTTGCCAATGGCGCTAAACTTCTGGTTGCATTATCGTCAACTACAATCTGGATTTCACATAGCTGCATTTTCTCTTGCTATTGTCAGGAACTGTCACATCACGCTAAGCTAGGTAGACGGAAAAATTAAACTGAGAGACTTAACTTTCAGCTGCAGAAAAGTATAGCAGTTCTTCGTTTTAAACCATAAACGTTCATTGCCGTATTATTGTAATGCCTTTTCTCTCGTGTTTGAAGTCAATAAGTTGCTTTACTGACAATCTGATGATATTTTTCCGCGTCTACTGGAGTCAGATGGAGTACCCACTATGGCTTCCCAGCAATACTTCCGTCATGAAATATAGTTTGTATGTATATATTTTTAGCTGAACTGAGATGCAAGCAAAAGTATGTAACAAGTAAGACTATACATTTGTCTTTTTATTTCCGTGAAATTTCTTCAAGATTAAAAAAAAAGTGTTCGAACTCGCGTGGATGCAAGAGTCTATTAAGAGAAATTAGAAACAGGGAAAGTTCGGACACGATTACCTGTCCACTTGTTCAAAAAACAGTTTTAATCTGTTAGGAATTTTTGGAAACGTTTCGAGGCAGATTGAGAGATTCGTCCCGGCTTTATGAAGGTGTAGCAATTTTCACTTTAATAATATTCTTTTTGTTTCCGTGCAGCATTGCGCTGATCTCATTAAATTTTTATAAATATATCTGCTGGATAGGTAACGTCAGTACATTCGAAATTCGTAGAAACTACACTAACGCTTTGCTCGTGATAGCCACGTTAGCTCGTTGTGTAGGAATAGACATTCGAATTCCTCGTCAGTTTCATGGCATATCTTCAGGAAAATACGTTCGTTCAAAGAATACAGTTTTACGTTGCCCATGGCATTAATGTCATTACTTACAACTCCATAATATTTCTCACTCACATTTTTAGCAACGACGTGCTTCTTATGTACAGTGATCATGAGGAACATTATGACCACCTGCCCGATAGCCGTTATGTCCACCTTTGGCACGGGTAACGGCGGCGACGTGTCGAGGCTTAGAAGCAATGCGGCCCTGATGCGTCGCTAGAGGGAGGTGGCACCAAATCTGCACATACAAGTCACCTACTTACTGAAAAGCATTTGGTCCACCACTGGAACGCTGTTCAACAGTGATTCTCCTTGCCATGGACTCAACAAGTACTTGATACGTTTCCAGAGATTTGTAGTACCAAATGCCTGGGCAAAAGTCACTTACTTCCCATAATTTGTGAGATCACTATCATGATCCTCAAACCACTGCAGCACGTTCCTGGCCTTGTGACAAGGACAGTTGTTCTGCTAGAAGATGCCATAGTTGTTGGGGAAGACATCAAGCATAAGGGATTACTGGTGGCCCCTAATCATGTTCACATAGTCCACGACTGCCATGGTGCATTCGATTACCATCGCAGGTCCCATTGACGCACAGGTGAATGTCTTGCATAATACTGCTCCGATCGGTCTGCGTCCGTAGCGCGCTGCATCTTTCGAGGAGCCGTTCCCCTGGATGCAGACGTATCTGGAAACGACTATTAACCTGGTTTCAAAGAAAATGAATTCATCCGACCGAGCGACACGATTCCATTGATTCGCTGTCCAATCTCGATGATCTCTTGGCCACAGTAACCATAACTGACGATGCTGTTGGGTCAACAATGGAAAACAAAGAGGTCCTTTGCTGCGAACACCATGTTCAACTCTGTGCTCTGAACGGTGTGCTCCAAAACACTTGTGCCTGCGCCAGCACTGTACTCAGTAGTCAGATATGCCAAAGATCACTGCCCATCCTGCTTTAAAGAGCGGGAAAGCCTCCGATCCCTATGTTCTCTGATAAGATACGGACGTGATTTCAGCATCTTCAACCACTTTCCATAGATGATCCCGACAGTCACACAGGGTAGCCAACCGGCTTCGCCGTTCTCGAAATGATCGCCCCCAGGCACTGGGCCACGACAATCTGGTTTTTTGTGAATGTGCCTGACGTAGGCAGATTTCCAAATTTGGTACTTAACGTCACTAGAATGACCACCCATTCATCTCTGCTCAAGTCTCACGCTTCTGTGCGTCTCTTACAGCGACACATGTCCTCAGCGCCACCTAGCAAAATACAACGTCGCTGTGGGCAGTGGTCTTAATGTCTATGGAGGGGGGCGATCAGCTCTGACGCCACATTCAATCATATCCTAGATGCGTTCGATGGGTTTCATATCTGGCGAGTTGGGAGCCAGCACATCATTTGAGACTCGCCACTGAGTTCCTAAAACCACTCCCTCTCTCTTGGTCTCCTGAGATGGCGAATTATCTTGTTCAAAAATGGCACTGCTGTCAGGAAACATGTTCGTCATGAAGGGCTGTGCGTGGTCTACAACAGATGTCCTATACTCCTTAGTCGTCATGATACCAAGCAAGAGATCCACTGGACCCATGTATGCCCATATGAATGTTCCCCAGAGTATAATGGAGCCAACGCCAGCTCGTCTCCGTCCGGCGGTAGAGGTGTCAAGGAGCTGTTTCCCTAGAAGACGAAGGGTTCGCATCCTCCCATTTGCATGTTGAAGACGTTATCGGGATTCGTCAGACCACGGACCGCTCTGCTACTGAACCAACGATCAGTGCTGATGGTCACGTGCCAATATCACGCCAATGTCGGGTGTTAACATTGGCATATGCAAGGGTCGTCAGCTGCGGAGACCCATCGTTAGGAGTGTTCGGTGTACAGTGCGTTCAGACATTCTTTTACTCTACCCAGTATTAAAGTCTGATGTTAGTGCAACTGCAATTCGTTGCCTGTTCTGTTTTAACAGTCTGCTCAGCCTACGACGTCCGACGTCGGTAATGAGGGGCGTTCGCCAAACCCCACGACGTCTGGACGTGGTTTCACCGTGGTTTCGCCACGTGATGAAGATACTCCCACAGCACTCCTCAAACATCCACCAAATTTGACAGTTTCTGAAATGCTTGTCCAGAGCCTCTGGGCCATCACAATCTACCCCGGTCAAACTCAGATAGATCGCGCGCCTTCCCCATTCTACGCAAGGAGGGCACGCTCACTGACACTACATCCACCGTACGTGCGTCTGACTAGCATGGGCAATGAATTTAGAAGTGTATTTCGTAAAATGCAGCTTAATCTTTTTCTTGTAGTCACAGAAAGACTTATTGTTGTCATGATTAAGCTTCTGGAATTCTGTTAACCGCTATTGTTACATCTCAGCTTACCGATGAATTTGATGTTTATTTTTCTCACTTCTATATTCGTATCTGTCTATGATGTGTTCTGTTCCAAGTACCTGTTAATCATTTTAACACACCTACTTTACTCACCTCCACTTTACGCAAGTAAATATTTTTGTGTATTTAGAGTTCTTCAGGAACTGAGTTAGAGGATTTGGAAGCGGAATGTTCGATGATGAAACGACCGAACACTACTCTTGTTCTCTCGTTAATGTTTCTCTAATTGAAGCCAGATTTTTTTGCCGATAATTTATTTTACCTAAAAAATGAGATCGACAGGAAGTGCAGAATGGCTAAGAAGCGAAGGCAAGAGAACAAATGCAAGGATGTAGAGGCATGTATTACTAGGGGTAAGACAATTCCAATCCCAAAGAAATATAGTGGTGACGGGTGTGAAAATTACCGAACTATTAGTTTAATAAGTCACGGCTGCAAAATATTGACATCTACGTCTACATGGATACTCTGCAAATCACATTTGAGTGCCTGCCAGAGGGTTCATCGAACCACCTTCACAATTCTCTATTATCCCAATCTCGTATAGCGCGCGGAAAGAATGAACACCTATATCTTTCCGTACGAGCTCTAATTTCCCTTATTTTATCGTGGTGGTCATTTCTCCCTATGTAGGTCGGTGTCAACAAAATATTTTCGCATTCAGAGGAGATTCCGTCGCAACGAAAAACGCCTTTCTTTTAATGATGTCCACCCAAAATCCGGTATTATTTCAGTGACACTCTCTCCCATATTTCGCGATAATACAAAACGTACTACCCTTCTCTGAACTTTATCGATGTACTCCATCAGTCCTATCTGGTAAGGATCCCACACCGCGCAGTAGTATTCTAAAAGAGGACGGACAAGTGTAGTGTAGGCAGTCTCCTTAGTAGATCTGTTACATCTTCTAAGTGTCCTGCCAATAAAACGCAGTCTTTGGTTAGCCTTCCCCACAATATTTTCCATATGTTTCTTCCAATTTAAGTTGTTTGTAACTGTAATTCCTAGGTATTTAGTTGAATTTACGGCCTTTATATTTGACTGATCTATCGTGTAACCGAAATTTAATAGATTACTTTTAGCACTCATGTGAATGACCTCAAATTTTTCGTTATTTAGGGTCACCTGCCATTTTCGCACCATTCAGACGTCTTTTCTGAATGGTTTTGCAATTTGTTTTGATCTTCTGATGACTTTATTAGCCGATAAACGACAGCGTCATCTGCGAACAAACTAATACGGCTGCTCAGATTGTCTCCCAAATCGTTTACATAGATAGAGAACAGCAAAGGATCCATAACACTACCTTGAGTAACGCCGGAATCCATTTCTGGTTTACTCGATGAGTTTCCGTCAATTGCTACGAACTGTGACCTCTCTGACAGGAAGCCACAAATCCAGTTGCATAACTGAGACGGTATTCCATAAGCACGCAATTTAACTATAAGCCGCTTGTGTGGTTCAGTGTCAAAAGCCTTCTGGAAATCCAGAAATACGCAATCGATGTGAAATCCCTTATCAATAGCACTCAACACTTCACGTGAATAAAGAGCTAGTTGTGTTACACAAGAACGATGTTTTCTAAACCCATATGACTTCGTGTCAATAGACCGTTTTCTTCGAGGTAATTCATAATGTTTCAACACAATATATGTTCCAGAATCCTGCTCCATATCGACGTTAACGACATGGGCCTGTAATGAAGTGGGTTACTCCTACTACCTTTCTTGAATACTGGTGTGAACTGTGAACTTTCCAGTCTTTGGGTACGGATCTTTCGTCGAGCGAACGGTTGTATATGATTGTCAGGTATGGAGCTAATGCATCAGCATACTCTGAAAGGAACCTAATTGGTATACAATCTGGACCAGAAGACTTGCTTTTATTAAGTGATTTAAGTTGCTTCACTACTGCAAGTATGTTTACTTCTACGTTACTCATGTTGGACGCTATTCTTGATTCGAATTCTGGAATATTTGCTCCGTCTTCTTTTGTGAAGGCATTTCGGAAGGCTGTGTTTAATAACTCTGCTTTGGCAGCACTGTCTCCGACACTATCTCCATTGCTATCGCGCAGAGAAGGCATTGATAGTTTCTTGCCGATAACATACTTCAAATACGACCGAAATCTCTTTGGATTTTCTACCAGGTTTCGAGACAGTTTCGTTGTGGAAACTGTTATAAACATCAAACATTGAAGTCCACGCTAAATTTCGAGCTTCTGTAAAAGATCGCCAATCTTGGGGATTAGGTGTCTGTTTAAATTTGGCATGTTTGTTTAGTTGTTTCTGCAACAGTGTTCTGACCAGTTTTGTGCACCAAGGAGGAATAGCTCCGTCGTTTGTTAATTTACTTGGTATAAATCTCTCAATTTCGGACTGTACAATATCTCTGAATTCCAGCCATATCTGGTCTACACTTACATCATTAATTTGAAAGGAGGGGACATTGTCCTTCAGGAATCAATCAAGTGAATTTTTATCAGGTTTCTTGAATAGGTATATTTGTCGTTCATTTTTTGGAGAATTTGGGTGTTAGAATATTCAGTCTCGCTACGACAACCCTGTGTTCACTAATCCCTGTATCCGTTTTGATGCTCGTTATTAACTCAGTGTTATTTGTTGCTAAAAGGTCAAACGTGTTTTCACAACCGTTTACTATTCGTGTGAGCTCATGAACTAACTGCTCGAAATAATTTTCAGAGAATGCGCTTAGCACAATTTTGGATGATGTTTTATGTGTTCCTCCGGAATTAAACATGTATTTTCGCCAACGTATCGCGGCTAAATTAAAGTCACCACCAACTATAATCGTATGAGTTGGATACGTGTTTGAAATCAAACTCAAGTTTTCTGTGAACGTTTTAGCAACTGTATCATCTGAGTTGGGAGGTCAGTAAAAAGATCGAATTCTTATTTTATTCCGGTTGCCGACTATGACCTCTACCCATACTATCTCACAGGAACTATCTACTTCAATTTCTTTTGTTTAGCCCATTCTTTCGGAAGACCGTTAGGTTCTTCGCAAAAATTTCGGCTGAGCTTATCTCTGGCTTTAGCCAGCTTTCAGTGCCTATAACGATTTGAGCGTCAGTACTTTCTATTAGCGCTTGGAGCTCTGGAAGTTTCCCAACACAGCTACGACAATTTACAACTGTTATACCGATGGTTCCTGTATCTACGTTCTTCCTGTGTTCAGCCTGCACCTTTTGTGACTGAAGCCCTTCTTGTGTTTTCCCGAGACCCTCTAACCTAAAAAACCGCTCAGTCCACGCCACACAGCCCCTGCTACCCGTGTAGCCACCTCCTGCGTATAGTGGACACCTGAGCTATTCAGCGGAACCCGACACCCAACCACCCTTTGGCGCAAGTCGAGGAATCTGTAGCCTACATGGTTGCAGAACCGTCTGAGCCTCTGAGTCAGACACTCGGTTCTGTACCAGAGGTCCGCAATCGGTCCTGTCGACTATGCTGCCAGAGATCAGCTCTGCTTTCATCTTGCAAGCAAGAACGGCAGCCTTCACCACTTCTGTTAGCCTCTCGAAACTGAGAGAATCTTTTCTGATCCAAAGTGACACACATCATTAGTGTCGACGTGAGCAACCACCTAGAGTTGGCTGCACTCTGTGCTCCTCATGGCATCCGGGAGGACCCGTTCCAATATCGAATGACTCCACCCGGAATGCACACGGAGTGCACATTGATTCTCTTCCCCTTCTTGGCATCCATGCTCCTAACTTTGGAGTTCCGAACTATCAATAATCCCACCGTCCGTGATTGTCCAGAACTTGCAGGATGAGAGGTTTCCTCTGAAGCATAACAGGCGACAGCATCTGGCTCAACGACAGCGTCATTTACAGACAGCGCCTGGAACCTGTTTGTCAGACAAAACGGGGAGGCCTTACGTGCGGCCACCTGGGACCTCTTTCGCCGCCTGCTACACTCGACCACAGGTGAGGGGTTAACCTCAATGCGAGCAGAAACTGTGCTGTCCACCGGTGAGGACCGATCGGAGGACTCGGACGTGCTGTAAGTCCGTCGGGTCCCCATGATCAGCCCACAACAGTGGTGCCCGTCCAAAGCAGCCTCAAGCTGTGTAACCGAAGCCATCACAGCTTGAAGCTGAAAGCGAAGTGTCACCAACTCGGCTCGCATCCACACACAACAGTCGCAGTCCCTGTCACTACTAAAGACCTTGAAGAACTAAACTATGCAGATAAACAAACTATAGGCGCGTGCTGCGCAACTCCACTGTAAAGCCTGACGAAAACACAAGAACTGTGTCTATTAAATTACATTAACATGCAGAGATCGAAAACCCTAACTACCGAAGCACTCAGATGAAATTACATAATTCGCCCCTGATTAGGAACGTGTAATATGTCACAAAATCGATTTACTTTTCGACGCAGACGAAAACTAGATAACTGTGGCCATTATATATTAAATAAACACGCAGAAACACAAGAAATTACACTACTAAAGCATACAGGTGATATTATAAAATTCGCTCCTTGTAAGGAACTCGTAAAAGCTACAAAATCGGTTACTTCCCTGTTGCCGCTTGTGTCTCGGTCGGCTACTGTTGCCTGACTGACTGGCTAGCTGACTCAATGAATTCTTTACAGACGAATGGAAAAAGTGGTAGAAGCCAACCTCGATGAAGATTAATTTGGATTCGGTGGTAATGTTGGAACATGCGAGGCCATACTGACCCAACGACATATCTTAGAAGACAGATTAAGGAAAGGCAAACCTACGTCGCTAGCATTAGAGAAAGCTTTTGACAATGTTGACTGGAATACTCTCTTTCAAATTCTGAAGGTGGTAGGGGTAAAATACAGGCAGCGAAAGGCTCTTTACATTTTTACAGAAACCTGATGGCAGTTATAAGAGTTGAGGGCCATGAAAGGGGTTCAGTGGTTGGGAAGGGAGCCTACCCCTGATTTTTTCAGTCTGTATATTGAACAAGCAGTAAATGAAACAAAAGATAAATTGGGAGTAGGAATTAGAATCCATGGAGAAGAAATAAAAACTTTGAGGTTTGCCGATGACGTTGTAATTCTGTCAGAGACAGCAAAGGACTTGTAAGAGCAGTTGACAGGAACGGGCAATGTCTTGAATGTAGGATATAAGATGATCATCAACAAGAGTAAAACGAGGATAATGGAATGTAGTCGACTTAAATCAGGAAGGAATTAGATTAGGAAATGAGACGAAGTAGTGGAATTTTGCTATTTGGGCAGAAAAATAACTCATGATAGTCGAAGTAGAGAGGATATAAAATGTAGACTGGCAATGGCAAGGAAAGCGTTTCTTAAGAAAAGAAATTTGTTCAAGTCGAGTATAGATTTAAGTGTCAGGAATCCTTTTTGAAAGTATTTTTGCGGAGTGTATCCATGTATGGAAGTGCAATATGGACGATAATTAGTTGAGACAAAAACAGGATAGAAGCTTTCGAAATGTGGTGCTACGGAAGAATGCTGAAGATTAGGTGGGTAGATCACGTAATTAATTAGGAGGTACTATATAGAATTGAAGTGAAGAGGAATTTGTGGCACAACCTGACTGTAAGAAGGGATCCATTGGTAAGACACGATCTGAGGCATCAATGATTCACAAATTTAGTATTGGAGGGAAGCTTGGAGGGTAAAAATCGTAGAGGGAGACCAAGAGATGAATACAATAAGCAGATTCAGAAGGACTTAGGTTACAGCAGTTACTCGAAGATGAAGAAGCTTGCAGAGGATAGAGTATCACGGGGAGGTGCAGCAAACCCGTCTCTGGACTGAAGATCACAACACAACAACAACAATTACATGTGTATAAGTTGTTCTGGACTGATCTGTCATCCGTCATCGAACAATGACGTCAGCCATCATACTCGCTGGCTTCATCCAGCCCCAGATGCAACAATTTTAAACTATATCGAATCTAAGACAATTAAAAATCAAAACACCAGATTGATCATTTTCTTTACTCCACCCGGTGCCTTTTAAAAGAAATCTGACACCGTCATCACTGCAACGTAATTTATCGTTTCAATTTTTAGATTACGTAGATATTCATATTATTCACAATGTTATATAATGTCTCTTATTGAGAAACCTTCACTGGAATGAGAAGTGGACATTTCAACTGGCGCCCAGTGTGGGGGGCGAGATAAGTGATATTATTTGTAATTACAAAAAATGTTCAATGGCTCTGAGCATTATGGGAGTTAACATCTGAGGTCATCAGTCCCCTAGACTTAGAACTGCTTAAACATAACTAACCTAAGGACAGCACACACATCCATGTCCGAGGCAGGATTCGAACCTGCGACCATAGCAGCAGCACGGTTCCTGACTGTAGCGCCTAGATTCGCTCGGCCGCAACGGCCGGCTATGTAATTACAACCCGTGTTGTTTTTCTGTTGCATGTTCGATGACCAATACTGGAAAGAAGTGAAAATGATCATGCAAGGAACGTATTGTATGGGTAACTGAGATAGGGCAAATTTTTACGTCTTGGCTCTCATAAATATTTCTGGAAATTATCGAAGCTGCGATACATCACTGATAAAGATAAGGACACCATAATTCTATCTCTTGCATTGCATTGCACTATTTTTACATCATTGTATTGAGTGATTCATGATTCATATTCAGTTTGAATTTGAAAAATTTTCTTTTTTTTTAAATGACTGAATACATTTTTATGATAAATCATGGACAACATAGCTACTTTGGCACGGTGTGAATTGATTGTCAAACAGCAAAGAGGAAAGAAATTTTTGGAATAGTTTAACCGATGGATAAACGAGAAAAATTCTCCGATTACCGAAAAGTTTGAGACAAAGTTACGTACAGATGTACGATTTGTTTGCCCCCAAGTCTCATTAGAACCAGGTAATTCAAGTGAAACTATACGAGACGAATTAGGTCACATAAAGTGTGTATTAGCGCAGGAGCTTTCCGAGTGGCATAACAGCATGACTAATAGGTCACTGACCTGCATCGTGAGATTATAGAAATGAGAGGCATGGTGCTTAATCCATCGCTCCTACTGGCTCGTACTAGTAAAATGCATGAGACGGTAAATGCATGTAATAGAGACTGTCACAGAAATGGGGCAGGTTATCCCGTTAATGAATATTCATCTGAATCAATCGGGGCAGTACCTACTTTAACCATGGTACTTTTAGAAGGAATTCTTGTAAAGCGTCTCAGATTTCAAGTATTCACACCAGAGAAAAAGTGAACCCATTCTCTTAGAAGGGTACCGCAAAAGACTTGTAATGAGAGACAAAAGACTCAGTTCGTCACTGATTACGTTCAGGGTGAGGCAGTCCACTGGGCGACTGAAACTGCAGAAAACTGCGCTGCATAAGATTATGTGTAGGATGCGTTCCTGGGTAAATCCTGATCAGGGTGTATGTAACAGCGACTCTTTAATAAAGTCTTCAACCCTGAAGTGCATAACGCCAAGCAGGGTAGCTTCGAATTATATTTTGAGCGGTACATCAGCAAAACACGCTATTGGGATTGTCCCGTAGCACACAAGGACGAAATATGAATATTGAAGGCCAGTCTGTCTGTCGTGCACTCGAGAAATTTCTCACTACGCCAGACAACAATCTGGAACACTCCTTGTCAGTCTTTGATGCTACAGACCTCACAGAAGACAATTTTAAAAGTTACAGTAGCAATGGCTACACACAGTCGGTGCATTTCAGTATGTCTGTCAACAATCCCGGCTGAAACGGTAAGAATTGGGGCAATGGGGCAGCGCCACAGTACAGCGCTGCAAACCTAAACAGGAATGTAAACATTTATAATTCACCGTTTCGTTCAAGACAACCTCTTTTAATCGTAATACACAGTAATCATAGTGCATATGAGAGATAGACGAACTCGAGGGTTCGTTTGGCTCTAAGTGCAGAAGGCAATTTCACTTTGCTGCCTCACCCCTTACACAAAAAATTAGTGTTGCACACATCTCTTGTAGGAAGTTTAACATGTTATCATGTGATGTTTACGTTTGTACTGATAACACATATATTTTTAGATTTGCAGAGGCTGGAAATGGTCGTTTTTGTTATTTTCGAAAAGGAACAAAAAGTCACGGCTTTACATAAAATCACATCTGACGGAAGTCCATTTTGTAGGATAATCTGTCTTCCTTAGTTTTGTGTGGAATTAGCTTAGCGCCTGCTACTTTTCTCGCGTAGTGTGTATGGTCTGCACAGATTTTTTGTCTTTCTTTAAACGAATTTTTATGTCGTTGACAAACTGCAACACCTAAGCTTTTCACGCTAATTAACGCCACAGAAACATAATTTTTTTCGAATGTGCTTTGGCAATTGGGGTCTAAGGTTTTCTTAATCACGCCGTTTGCATTCTTGTCGTGACATTCTATAGAAACTTTCATTCCGAAAAATATATTTCTTTTTTGTACAGATTTAGTTTCACCAATTTTTTAATACAACGAAAAAATATTTTAAATTTTTATCCCGTTTTCACTGTCTTGTGGGGTGAATATACAAAAACAATAAAAGAAGTATTTTTTTTATTTTCATAGCTGTAACCATAAAAATACTTTAGTAGTTCTTTAATAATGATTTATTTAAAAAAATTTCAAAACTGCTGAAACATGTATTTCGTTATTTCCGATTGGCAAACCAAATAGCAATTTCCGAAGGGCTTGTTTCAAAATGTCCTTAATAGCGAGATATTTACAATGAACCTTTCATCGTTTCTATCCTTAGAGGTTTCGGCTGAGCGATGATAAGTCAGTGAGTTAGCCAGTCACCTGGGACATTAACTTTTATGTATAGATCATAATCGAAAAATGGATAGTTTGGAGATATAAGTGAGAAACTGCTTAAATTTGGAGTTATTTGAGTTTTGAGTTGTAAAGTCCACCTCCTACTAGATAAGAAACATGAAGTTCGGGTTCTGCACCTCCAAAAACATGTAGCACCGCTGAGAAAAAATTTTATTCAAACTTCTTCAAATGTGTTTTTCTTTTTTTTTTTTTTTTTTTTTTGACGGGGAAAAACCACAACACGACTGGGGTATTCGCCTTTTGCAGACTTTTATTCAATCATTAAAACGTCACTGTGATCTAAAGCAAAGTTCTAATGATCTGGATAATCTGTGCTGTTAAGCGGCATTGTAGCTGTTTGGTATTTTGATGCCTTCCAGGAATATATTTACGTATGTATAGGACGTCTGTGGAGATTCTGAAAATTCTTCAAGGAAACGAAACTCTCGTCCCACAAACTGAGAATGTTACCATAATCTAAAACTTTACACACGTGTGTCGAGGGCTGATTAGCGTTCAGTGCAAGGCACAATATAACAGGGTTGGAGGATTAAATGGAATTGGTAGTACATTTGACAACAAGAGTGGCATTATGATGCTAACCATTACTAGAGCAAACAAAAGCACAGAACGAAAAATGTTGCAGCTAAAGCATGGCACACCGGATCAATAAAATTGCTAGTGGCGGGCGACAAGCTGTGTGGCATTGTTAATGGGAATTATGAGCAGATACCGGCAATTAGTAATATGTACCGTTCGCTGCGTTATCGCTACAATGAACGGCAATTCATCTTTGTGCTCCGAGCGCAGAGGTAAGCCATAGCTATTAAAATGCAGTTTCCAAGCTCGCAAATTAGGCTGACGGCTCTAGTTAAAATACTTTGTCGACAATTAATGTATATTGCACCCGCGAGAATCATCCCGCCACTAATTGTTATTACGGAGCCAAGCAGTATCTCCCGGGCTTCCAGCAGTTTTTCAGTGGATGGACGCTGTTTTCTGTTTCACTGCTATTTACTTAATTTAAGTGTTTGATTAAGAATAACAAGATATTTGATGACAAGGAAGGTAGCTTCCTAAGGAAGTAACCGTAAGCTAACGCATATTTTAAAGGAGACTGGCAATGAAGATATTACCGCTGAACATATATGACAAATATTTTTTACATTTTGAGATGAAATAAGTATTTTTCTGTAGATGGAGATGTAGGTTAACAATAAAGTTTTATTCCAAAACTTAAATTATGCAGCCATACCACGAGTAACAATATTAACCGCCACCCGTTGAATTAAATAAAAGGGTTGCGCCAGTGCTACGTTACGTGGAAAAACTGGCACCCAGTGCCAGAGAATTGACATATCAGGTGACAGTTTAATAGACAGCGACATTCCTCTATCACCGAAATTAAATTATACAACATTCCATTATTATTTAATCCGAGAAGCAATGTCACACAATCGTGTAAAATATCACAGTTTCCGCCCATGCTTGTCCCAAATATACAAGAGCTCCTGTATGTATTTATATGGGTAAAAGAAGATATCTATTATTCCATATACCTTGGAGCCACTATTTTTACTTTACATTAAACACAGTTAATCCTCTAGTACCTCTTATCTTTTACCCGTATATGGGACGTAAAGATGGTTTTACTACGTAGTCGTCTGAAAAGTACTACATCCTATTCTTTTTCAGTCACCCTGATACGTTTTTATAGTGCTGGAAATAAAGTGAGACCCACAGAAGATATATAGGTGGCGAATCGTATGTGTATAACAAAAATAAAGAAAACCGTCTTATGTTTCTCGGAGGTTGCTATAAGAGAACTTCAGATACTCTTCGTACATAAGTATTAAATGTAGTGACTGTACGTAGAGCAATGTAATTGCTGAAATCAGGAAGCACAGGTTTGGGCTCGCGACTAACCAATAGTAACCTTTTTGAAAGAAACAATTTCAGTTCCCAAGCCTAATATTTAAATCAGAGTAGGTACATTTCAATTGACAGGTGGCAAGAAAGTTCTCCACACTAATCTAACGGTTTATTGTATTACTAAGCGACTATACCGGATACCAAACCAGTTGCCTTTCAAGAGAAACAGAAATTGGATTTTTAATACTTCACGGGATTATTGGCCGAATTTATAAATTTAAAATGCTGCGGTAACCTACTAATTAATAGGTATGACCTCATGTTAAAGGTTTAACACAATAAGTCAAGTAGCACTCTTAAAACTGTGTGTTTCTCTTGAGGCAGTGTAACTGATGACGCGAAAATACTCGGACTTCCTTCATCCAGTATCTGAGAACCACAGTACCTAGCTACCTCCAACAAATTTTACACATAATTTGTAACAATTATGAAATTTCCCACTCTGACGCCCCCCCCCCCCCCCACCCTCCTTTCACCTCTCACACACTCACACACACAGAGCAAAGGAAGGAACATGTTTTATCGCTTACAAAATTTTCGCTCTTCATGCAGTAAAATTTCAGCGTCAAACAGGACGTTTTAATTTATTGCTTCTTTATGACCAAGGCTACCCATACCACACTTTGCAAACGTATCCACATGCACCACTGCAAATACTCGCAGAATTATATTATTGTACCACACTAATTCAGAAGATATGATGCCATAAACACTGACAAGGGTGATAAACTTGCTTTTGTTTAAAATACAGTGCATATTACCCAGACTATATGCACCCACTGTTTCATTATGAGAGAACACAGCTACTTCAACTAACTGGAAGCATAATTTCAAACCTTTTATACACTTCCTCGCATTTTCATGGCTAACGTAAAATATGTAACAAATTTCAAGATTTTGAACACGGCTGCGCTGCAACAAAAGTGTGTGCATAAGCTTCAGTGCATTTAAAATAACAGGCAACCAGTTTCACTTTTTTAGAGGTTTTAAGATGAAGCCCTACAGCAGACGGCTACTGCTTTAATATAATGTATTTACATAGTGATTAAGTTGATGACATGTACTAGACAGTGTCAACGATTTCCACATTGACTATAGATAATGTGATTTTACATCTTACATCTTCTTAAGAATATGGTTTTAAAACTGTCGAAACCGTTCAAAAAAAAAAAGAAAAAAAAGACACTGAGCACTATGGGACTTAAATTCTGAGGTCATCAGTCCCCTAGAACTTAGAATTACTTCAACCTAACTAACCTAAGGACATGACACACATGTATGCCCGACGCTGGATTCGAACCTGCGACAATAGCGGTCGCGCGATTCCAGACTGTAGCGCCTACAACCGCTCGGCCACCCAGGCCGGCGTCGAAACCGTATTCAGGGTTTATAGAACCTGTATTTTTCAGCTGCTTGGCTGTTATTCCGAATGCACTGAAACTGTGTAACACATTATCCCTTTCATGAAGTAATCAGGCGTTTTAAGTTGTGTTGTAAGTGGAAAATTGATTCTTCAAAGTACCGTGCGTTCATTGGTCCTCTACTAACTGAGTACATATGGAGATCACTCAAGAAGCATACTGATGACTTCTATCGTACAAGGCATTCAAAGCAGGCTGTGGCATGCAAATGATCATAATTACGGAGGGATAGCGCGTACAGGAATTGAGCAGTGCCCTTGGACGGTCATGTTAGGCGTACTTTAATGAGCTGCCTAGCAGGCTAACGTGATGCAGCGGTACATGCCAGCGATAAACTTTGCGTAAGAGATTTCTGAGCCACTAGACGACCAAAGGGCGCCGCTTGATTAATTCACAGTGTTTGAACAAGTATGAATAGTCCACCTCGTGAATAGGGTTACGGTCTCATGGAACTGGGCGTGTCTAAAACACACGATGCTACCACCGCGACGTCTGAGTGAAAAGCGTATCAGGAGAGATGAACTGTGCTATAAACCATTCAGCGGATATCAGAGGCGACTTTATCATCGAATACGAGATACCTCTTCCACATAGCAGCGACGTGTATGGAAGTGAAACTCGAGTTGGGCTGTACCCTGGGGAAGAGCTGCAGGTGTAGAAATATATCCTTTCGTCTGCTGTGTGGTCGTATTCATTATCACACAGTGCCACAGCTGACAAATCAAATATGGCAGCACTAACTGGCTGCTGAGCAGTCTGCAAATAACGTCTATCGTTTAACTTCAGCATGTGAACGCCCGCTCTAGAGTTGCAAAAGATGCTAAAATCTGCCACAATGCGGAATAGCTGCTTAAAAGATTTATTTACAAAAAGCGACTTCATTTCTCACATGTTGAAGATTAAAGTGCATATATACATTCATTTCTGTGTTCCAGATTTAATAATACAATATATTAAAAGAAAACATTACGTAATTCTCATGTTTCGATCTACACTACTGGCCATTAAAATTGCTACACCAAGAAGAAATGCAGATGATAAACGGGTATTCATTGGACAAATATACTATACTAGAAAAGACATGTGATTACATTTTCACGCAATTTGGGTGCATAGATCTTGATAAATAAGTACTTAGAACAACCAACTCTGGCCGTAATAATGGCCCTGATACGCCTGGACATTGACTCAAACAGAGCTTGGATGGCGTGTACAGGTACAGCTGCCCATGCAGCTTCAACACGATACCACAGTTCATCAAGAGTAGTGACTGGGGTATTGTGACGAGCCAGTTGCTCGGCCACCATTGACCAGACGTTTTCAGTTTCTGAGAGATCTGGAGAATGTGCTGGCCAGGGCAGCAGTCCAACTTTTTCTGTATCCAGAAAGGCTCGTACAGGACCTGCAACATGCGGTCGTGCATTATCCTGCTGAAATGTAGGGTTTCGCAGGGATCGAATGAAGGGTAGAGCCACGGGTCGTAACACATCTGAAATGTAACGTCCACTGTTTAAAGTGCCGTCAATGCGAACAAGAGGTGACCGAGACGTGTAACCAATGGCACTCCATACCATCACGCCGGGTGATACGCCAGTATGGCGATGACGAATACACGCTTCCAATGTGCGTTCACCGCGATGTCGCCGAACACGGATGCGACCATCATGATGCTGTAAACAGAACCTGGATTCATCCGAAAAAATGACGTTTTGCCATTCGTGCACCCAGGTTCGTCGTTCAGCACACCATTGTAGGCGCTCCTGTCTGTGACGCAGCGTCAAGGGTAACCGCAGCCGTCCCCATCTGTTGACTCAGGGATCGAGACGTGGCTGCACGATGCGTTACAGCCATGCGGGTAAGACGCCTGTCATCTCGACTGCTAGTGATACGAGGCCGTTGGGATTCAGCACAGCGTTCCGTATTACCCTCCTGAACCCACCGATTCCATATTCTGCTAACAGTCGTTAGATCTCCACCAACGCGAGCAGCAATGTCGCGATACGATGAACCGCAATCGCGATAGGCTACAATCCGACCTTTATCAAAGTCGGATATGTGATAGAACCCATTCCTCCTCCTTACACGAGGCTTCACAACAACGTTTCACCAGGAAAAGCCGGTCAACGTCTGTTTGTGCATGAGAAATCGGTCGCAAACTTTCCTCATGTCAGCACGTGCTAATCATTTGGATACCACAGCATCTTCTTCCTGTCGGCTAAATTTTGCGTCTGTAGCACGTCATCTTCGTGGTGTAGCAATTTTAATGGCCAGTAGTGTAATAGGATGGGCATTGCTCACGAAACGCGCAATTCTAAACACCACAGCGTGTTCATGCGTCATCTGGGACAAAGATAAAGCAAATTCTTTAGTCTGACTGGCCCACATGTTGCCAAGATAGTTCCGACTATGCTACAGAGGTTTCTCTAGGAAGCCTCTACACATCCTCCATGCTGTCCCTCCCTGGAGATGACTGGGTGTTTGTGTTATGCTCATCATTTCATCAACATTCATGAAAGTGGTGAGATTGGACTGGGAAAAGTTTGGGAATTTGGACGGGCGCTGATGACCGCGCAGTTGAGCGCCCAGCAAACCAAACATCATCGTCATCATCATCCATGCCCTGCCTATCTCTCGCCACGCGATTTCCACATTTCTGGAGCCCCGAAGAAAGACCTTTTGTGGCTGCCGATTTGCTTCAGACGAAGTGATGCACACCTGGGTACAGTCATGATTTCGTAGTGTAACCTCCCCCTCACTTATCGACCTTAATGACAGTGAAAAATTAAATCGCGTGTACCTAATGGAGATTTGGGAAAAGCAATCGTCACCGAAGTTAATCTGTCGGTAAAGAGGGAGGAAAGGGTTACATCTAAATGAAAGGAAAAATGCAAATGAAACTGGTGGAAATTAATTTTGAAAAGGGGTAAAGTTAATGAAGAAAGTAAATGTGCGGCCATTACGTTAACAATTAACTAGCGGTAATTAGATATTTGAGATTTGGGGGAAATTACGGTCGGCAGTCCTAAGGACAATTACTATACTAACTGAAAAAGAAAGGTAATTACACATATAATTAGCACTAGAAGCGTGGCAACTGAAGGTTGACACGTGTAGTGTGAAAACTGAAAGTTTGTCAGAAGTAATAAATTTCGCTACACTCTGACTTAATTTAGCAAAAGAATTAATAAAACTGGAAAATCGAAAGTTAATTTAGTGACTGAAGTTAATAGTGAGCTTTCTTTCTGAAGCACATCGACATTCAGTAAAATAAGGTTAGTCTTGGACTACCTCAACAATCATTTCAAAAGCTACTTGAATCTACGCAATTTAGAAATAAGAGAATTAACTTTGAACTTGAATTAAATGATTCTGAACAATTAACAATAGTAAAATTTAGTACGTACCAAGCTGAGCTGCAGTCACAGGTAACTAAAATACGGTAACAAAACTCGCACTCTTAATTTGTGCTAGTGCAATCTAAATATTGTAGCCAGCTGAACTTTGAAATTGAAGCAGTGAAATCGAATGATGCTGGCGTTTGAATTTCAACGACCCTCGGGCTCATTTCGGAAAAGGAAGGGACCCTGCTTGGCAATGCAATTGGGACAATGAGCAACAAAGGTTCATGCTAAGTTGCTGTAATTTTGCGAGGCAAATGGAACAATTTGAAAAGCTGAGGTCTGCCATACAGTTCTGAAACTTAACGTGCTTTTAGTCTTCCTTGTTGGTTGATTGAAGGTTTGAAGCCGTCGATCGAGGAGGTGGCGACAGTCACTCATTGTCGGCCGTCGCTGTTGCAGAAGCTGGATGTTGGCGCGCCTTCTTCTCGACACGGTCACCAGGCGAAACGGGCTCTTGATGTGCGCCAGCTAATGCTTCCCGTCCGCGACACCATGTCAGAAACTATCATCGCGAATCGAGCGCAATTACATGCTGCCAAACCCCGAAAGCGCGGCAACTCGCGGGAGCCTCACACAACACACCTGCTCCACTCGCTACTCCAGCCAGACCCCTACAGCTCTGCCCGCGCTCCACGCGGCAGAGTTAACACTACCAAAGATCCTACACACTTTGATTCTTCACACGACCTATCGATGTAATCGTTCGATAGCAGTTTTCCCTAGGCAAGACCCAGCGTAAAAATACAAATAATATTTACAAAACTAACCAATTATACATCGACATAAGTGCATAAATATATATATACGAACAGTAACACAATTACAATATATAAAGAGACAGAAATGTCATATCTTGAGGTAACAAAACAAGGAAAAAAAATAATAGTACAATAGATGAAAATAGGAGGATATGCATTTCCGGCGTTACACGTGCCCCACATTGTCTGAGGATGTTCGTGTAACGTAAACAGACTCAGAAAATGTCCAAAAAAAAGAAACAGCGGAAATGCATATGCTCAAAACATCAACAAAATTTAGCATTCGCCTAATTAACCATAAACCAATTTTTAGACAATAATAATTGAGTGGAGACACTCCTAATCTTATTCCACTCTGTCATCTTGATCAAAATAAAACAGGTTGACAACATATTAAAATTCATAGAAAACATAGAAAATGGGTTAGCTATTCCAAAATCGTCAAAATTCGTAACACTATCAAGAAATGGAACACTATTTACAAAATTAATCAGAGTACATGGTCATAAAAACAGGTAGATCAAAATACGCAAATTAATTATTAATTACATAGAATACACATTTTATATAACCTTTTCATAATTAATACTCTCGCCATGAGAGTCCACTTAATGCTAAACAAGAAAATAATATTCAGCAGATCGAAAAAACCATAAATATTGACAGTAGAATTCTTTCAGCTGTCCAGGTAGAAAAAACAATTCCGCCTTCCGTACTCGCAAGTACAAAGAATGCCAACAGCGGCACAAGAGCCGACAGCGGCACAAGAGCCGACAGCGGCTTCGCCTCGCCAGTATTGTTGCGCCCGCGTGTGCGGCACGCTTGATCTCACTCGCCCTTGTGACGGCGTTTCCAGAACGTCCGTTTCACTGAATTCTTTCGGAAAAACTCACTCCCGAATAATCTCAAGGAGTCCATAAACACTATCACAGTGGATAACTCAACACTGTCCATCATCACACGCATGTACTAGCCTGAAACTTAAAACAGCGTCTAAGTACATCGGCAATGACTAGTAAATCACATATTTATGAAATCTTACAGCTATTTACAAAATCATATTTACATTCCTTAATCTACTGTGACTCAGCTGAAAACTTAAACTAGCAGCTTGGATTTTTCAGTTGATTAGATCATGATTAAATTGATTAAAATTAAATTGATTAATCAAAATTAATTACTTATTAATTACAACTTCTTTAATGACCTTGGTCAGTCAAAAGCATGGCAATCTAGCAAATCGTTAAATCTTACACTCTATTTTACATACTGTACAAATTACCCATTCTGTGGTATTAATCAATCCTAGGTTGGTACAATTTCAGGTCTACAATGTTCCGTATACCTAATAGTTATCCAGAGCTTGGATACTCTAAGCAATAAGCATTTGTGTGAGGTATACCAATGACTCTATATGGTCCATTATAAACAAACTTAAATTTAGAGATTTCATTGTCTATCTCGCTCGATTTCTTATGAGCTTTTACAAGTACTAAGTCTCCGATTGCAAACTTAGCAAAACGCGCTTTAGCGTCATGAAGACGTATGCGAGCATCGGCTTTTAGCTTCATTACTTCTCGCAAACGATCTTTTTTCACACCAATACTAATGTTAATTCGTGGAGGGAATTTGATTATCTTTTCCAATTCACTTTCTACACTTTTGTCAATGCCGAAATTCCTCATGTTACGGAAGTTCAAACTCATTCCTACGTCAATAGCATCCGGCCAGTTAACAATGTGTATAGGCTGGTATTGCCTATGCACACCGTCTCCTGCCTCGTCAAAACTAGTACATGTACAAGTGACGTACATGTCAAAGTTTTGCTTTCGCAATTAATCACTGCACGGTACTTCAATAGCCAATCTAACCCGATAATTACTTCCGTAGTCAAGTCTGGCACGACGACAAACTCTTGTTCAAATCGTGCCCCCACATATCTCGAAGTGGACAAAAATCTGTTTTGTGACCGGTTTACTGGCCTTCCCAGTAGCACCGATAATTTTCACTCCTGTTACTGGCATAACTACGATGCCAGGTCTATCTTTCAGTAACTCAAATATTTTCCCAGATACAGCACTCAGTTCTGCACCGGTGTCAATCAACTCGTTTAGTTGTAGGTCGTGCATATTAACAGACACTACTACCCGTCTACACTTGTCCTCGACTGTTTCTTTATTTTCCCACAGTAAATCCTCGTCTATATACAGGTCATTCCAGAAAAAACCATCCGGCTTTGATCCTAAATTCGGCTTATCTGGCGGCCTTTTCAGCCTCTGTTCACATACAGTTTTAATTTCAACACGTTTGTCCTGAGGCTTAGTCTCTAGCTTCGCCTCCAATACCGAAACCTTTTCCTGTAACTCGTCAACTAGTGAGTGTTGCTTTGCTATCAATTCACTAATTGTCACCTTCGTTGATTCCACTTTGGTCAGATTGATCTCATCTGTCAATCTACCTGGAGGAATGTGCCCAGTAGCATCTGAAATTACTTCCTCTGGATCTGCGCAACCCACACTGCTATCGTCTGACTGTATAATGTCAGCTCTAACCTCATACACGCTGTAATCTATGTGCTTTTCTACCAATCGTGTCCGGCTATCACTAAAATTTTCGTAATCTTTCTCCTTAATACTCTCGCAACGTTTAAACTGGAGGTTTGCGTCGGATGGGTCGGCTACTTCTATCACTATAACTTTCGGTAAAGTCTGCCGGTTAGGGCCAGAACTTTCCGTTACTACTTCAACATCTAACTCCTGCGGGACGAAACACGACGAATCTTGCTCGTGCTCCCCATTAACATCAACTATTTCTGGTAAAGTCTGCCGGTTAGGGCCAGAACTTTCCATCACTTCACAAATACTATCTTCCTGTGGGACGAGACGCGGCAAATTCTGCCCGCGCTCTCCATAAATGCTTCTCCCGTACAGGCCCCTATAATCTCTTAGTTCGTCGTATAAGCGACCGAACTGCCTTAACCAGACCTCATCCCTCTCTGCATCCCCTCGCTCAATGATGGACGTGTTATCCGACATCTGATCTTCTCTCAACAATTGCGAATCATTCTTAAACTCAATCTCCAGTTCCGCTGTGGGTATTACAGCTGCCCCTTTATAATCGATTTCCGGAACACTACTTAAATTGTTCTCACTGACAGTGAAGGTATTTTCTACTGCCGTGTATACAGTTGATCTACTACTTGTGGGCGCACTCCTTTCTCCTAACACTGGCACACTCTCCCGCCGTTGATTATTCCACACGGAATTTTCATAACGACGACACCTGGGTTTTCTCCTGTTATTGGGCCGCCAAAATTTCTCCACGCCTGGTCGGCCCTTCACCGGCGCGGCTAATGATTTCCCTGTCTCGTCCCAGCAGATACGCTCCCCAGATGCTGCTGAGGCGGCTGATCACACCCTCTGGCGTTATTACTATTCTGTGAAGCCCGTATCACGTTAGTATGATACTGGTTTCCGTCATTCCTGTTATTATTTGCATTGTACCGATTGTTATTACGGTCCGAACCATTATTGTTATTGCTGTCATGGTTGCGGTATGTATTATTCCCGTGGTTATCGTTGTTGTGGTTGCTGTGGTACCCGTTGTTGTTACCACGGCCTCTGCCACTGTCGCGATTATTGCGCCAATTGTCCTCGTCCTCCACTCTTTCCAGGAATTCATTGATTGTCCTGTAATTGCTTCCTACGTATCGTTTTGTATCATCTGGAAGCTTCTTGTAGAGTTCCCAGACTATTTCGGATTCCGAGCGGCGGTCACGCAAATATTCCAACTTGCGGATGCAGCCCTCACAAAACTCCTTCATCGAACCGCGCGAATTCGCATCGAAAGGCCTCGATACGACAAATTCGCGCCAGACACTTTGCTGTTTTTGCTCTGACCAGTATTCAGCCAGAAACAAATTTTTAAATTCGTCCAAAGTCAGGTTCGTAATGTTGAGGTTTAAGCCCCAACGCTTGGCATCACCAGCCAACACATCAATAATCGCATTAATTTTTCTCTCATCAGTCCATGATCTGGGTAAAACTCTTTCACAATTCTTAATGAAATCCGTCGCGTGTATACCGCCTTTTTTCAAGGGGTCGAACCGCTCCTCTTTCGTCAACAATTCCGAACTATGAGCATGATTGGCACATAGCCCTGTTTTTCGTCAAGTTTCTTTTCTAATTCCGACACTCTCGTAATTACTTGGCAAGTGGTTGTCGCAAGCGTTTCTACTTCCCTTTTTTTCTCTTCGCAGGTATTAGCCTGCTTCGTCACTTTGGTATCTACTTCGGATACTAAAGCCTTTAAAGTTTCCACCTTCTTTTGATCCTCTTTTTTCACTAATTGAATTTGTTCCGTCACCTTATTCTCGATGATCGGAGCAACTGATTCTCCTACACTTTTCTCGGTTCTGCTAATTTCAGAATTAAAACGAGTATTTATGCTCGCAATTTCCGCCTGAACGCCTATCATTTCCTGTTTAAGATTACCGATTTCGGTATTAATTACAACAATATCTTCTTTGATTTTATCAACTTTTGTGTTAACAACTTCAACATTGTTGATAACAACGTTAATAGCTTTGTTCTGATTGTCTAGCATCCGTTCAAATTTTTCAGACTGAGCTTCTTGCTTGGCAGCCTGATCTTCTTGCTTGGCCGATTGACTCTTGATTTCGTTAACCAAAACATTCAATAACTCAGTTAAATTCCCGGAAACTACCGGTTTTACTTCCGCAGCGGCTTCCTCTTTAATTTTCCCCCCGTATTCGTCATCAAGGGATTCAGATTTGATTTTCACGTCCGATTCCGAAACATTTTCTAAAGTTTGGAATTCCATTTCTGCTCTTTGTTGCGTTTCGGCGGTCGCGTCTTTCATGTTCGCCGCCTGCCCCTGAACAATGGGTACCGCGGTGCGCGTTTCCCACTGTTCGACCGATTGTTCTGTATCCAAGTCTACCAAATTTTGGTAATTGTTGCCTTCACTCATTTTAATAATTTTCAATATAAATGCCAAATCTCAAATATAATTAGGATTACTCCCACTACTTATTCTCGCTGACGTAACGGCCTGTATGTAACCAGTACTTCGTTACGAGATTTGCATCATACAAAATTCGTGTCCAGAACAACCTCAAATCCGAAGATTGTCCTGTCACGGTCGCCACGTGTATCCTCCCCCTCACTTATCGACCTTAATGACAGTGAAAAATTAAACCGCGTGTACCTAATGGAGATTTGGGAAAAGCAATCGTCACCGAAGTTAATCTGTCGGTAAAGAGGGAGGAAAGGGTTACATCTAAATGAAAGGAAAAATGCAAATGAAACTGGTGGAAATTAATTTTGAAAAGGGGTAAAGTTAATGAAGAAAGTAAATGTGCGGCCGTTACGTTAACAATTAACTAGCGGTAATTAGATATTTGAGATTTGGGGGAAATTACAGTCGGCAGTCCTAAGGACAATTACTATACTAACTGAAAAAGAAAGGTAATTACACATATAATTAGCACTAGAAGCGTGGCAACTGAAGGTTGACACGTGTAGTGTGAAAACTGAAAGTTTGTCAGAAGTAATAAATTTCGCTACACTCTGACTTAATTTAGCAAAAGAATTAATAAAACTGGAAAATCGAAAGTTAATTTAGTGACTGAAGTTAATAGTGAGCTTTCTTTCTGAAGCACATCGACATTCAGTAAAATAAGGTTAGTCTTGGACTACCTCAACAATCATTTCAAAAGCTACTTGAATCTACGCAATTTAGAAATAAGAGAATTAACTTTGAACTTGAATTAAATGATTCTGAACAATTAACAATAGTAAAATTTAGTACGTACCAAGCTGAGCTGCAGTCACAGGTAACTAAAATACGGTAACAAAACTCGCACTCTTAATTTGTGCTAGTGCAATCTAAATATTGTAGCCAGCTGAACTTTGAAATTGAAGCAGTGAAATCGAATGATGCTGGCGTTTGAATTTCAACGACCCTCGGGCTCATTTCGGAAAAGGAAGGGACCCTGCTTGGCAATGCAATTGGGACAATGAGCAACAAAGGTTCATGCTAAGTTGCTGTAATTTTGCGAGGCAAATGGAACAATTTGAAAAGCTGAGGTCTGCCATACAGTTCTGAAACTTAACGTGCTTTTAGTCTTCCTTGTTGGTTGATTGAAGGTTTGAAGCCGTCGATCGAGGAGGTGGCGACAGTCACTCATTGTCGGCCGTCGCTGTTGCAGAAGCTGGATGTTGGCGCGCCTTCTTCTCGACACCGTCACCAGGCGAAACGGGCTCTTGATGTGCGCCAGCTAATGCTTCCCGTCCGCGACACCATTTCAGAAACTATCATCGCGAATCGAGCGCAATTACATGCTGCCAAACCCTGAAAGCGCGGCAACTCGCGGGAGCCTCACACAACACACCTGCTCCACTCGCTACTCCAGCCAGACCCCTACAGCTCTGCCCGCGCTCCACGCGGCAGAGTTAACACTACCAAAGATCCTACACACTTTGATTCTTCACACGACCTATCGATGTAATCGTTCGATAGCAGTTTTCCCTAGGCAAGACCCAGCGTAAAAATACAAATAATATTTACAAAACTAACCAATTATACATCGACATAAGTGCATAAATATATATATATATACAAACAGTAACAGAATTACAATATATAAAGAGACAGAAATGTCATATCTTGAGGTAACAAAACAAGGAAAAAAAATAGTACAATAGATGGAAATAGGAGGATATGCATTTCCGGCGTTACAGTAGACAACCACAACATTGTTCTATGAAAACACTGGCCGTCTTGTCTCACAGTGGTATAAATGTACCCATATTAACAGCTACGGCGATCACTTTTGAAACAATAGAGAGTTTATTTACATTTTTCTCCATCTATTTTTTATATGATTCCTCCTTATATTTCATCCGTTACTTCAAAAATTCTTTGCATCGTTACGGCTGGACGCCTAATTGCATCACTCTCAATATATATATAAATTTTTTCTTTTAAGAATTTACTTTTATACAAAAGTAGCTTCACCATAGGGAGCTGTTCTTGTGAGTGAGAAGAAGTGTTTTTCTTTCTGTGATGTTTTCAACAGAAGAAAGTTAGCTGCCTTTTGAGGTCTAGCGCTCATTCCACACAAGACTGATAATATTGTGTTCCCTGTTTGCTGAGTGTTCTGATACTTCTGCAGTCCCGTCGCTCGGATGTTCTTGTAATGTCAAGCAGATAATTGTCATATTAGTTCAGTCTATTTGCAACTGAATAAAACAATTTTATGATTTCATACGCGCTTCGCCTTTATTTTTTCCTCTGAATCATCAGTGGCAGCATTTGTACTGCTATTCTACATGAGTGCTCTCTTTACTGCTTTTAAATATATTCCGCTTCCAGTCTTCCGAATTATCACTCACTGTCACTTAAAATATGAAAACACGTTTCCTTCAACATTTTTCTGCGAAGGAAATGCGTGTTCATACTCTCAATGATGTGCGACCGACAATTCGAAAGACTGAAAGCATAACGACAAGTTTGAAAGCAGAAAATTGTGTAATCATGTAGAACAGCAGTTACAGATCTTGCGAACGGTACAGACAAAACATGTACAAGATTATAAAATTTGGTTAGTTGAGTTGTACAGAGAGGGACCTGACGTGATAGTTATAAACAGAATACGAGTGTCCTTTGCCTTTCGTATTGCCAAATTGCTTCTCAGCTGATTTTCAAGTATTTTATACAATTATACAATTGGAGTGGAGTTATTAATCATTACATAAAGGGACTATTGCTCTCTTAAATAATTAGTTATACTTAGCCTAACTATAGTCACCCGCTCAACTGAACATAGATATTCCTAGCGGAAGTTTGTATAAAGTATCTATAATGTGAAATCTATAGACACACTAGTGATAAAGGGATGGGATTATTAGCTGAACCCATTGAAAGTATGATACGATAATTAGAGAGCGATTTCTGTTACAGGTGTAATGTCCTGTCTTAGTTATTTTCTTACTCTAAAATTTCGATCTTCTGCAGTCTACTGTAGTGGACTGTTATTGCTATACTTGCAGTAAAGTTTTAACGGGTAGATATTACATACTTTTTATATTACTTAACCTGAAGTTGCGTCAGGGTCCATGCGTAGTTTAGATTCCATAACCTTGCTGGGTCATCAGGGTGGTTTGGTTGGGTTGTTATTTCAGACCAGACCGAACGTATTATTTCATTATACTGATATAAACACTTTTATTTCCACCTCGCGAAATTCCTGAAGCAGAAATTAGGAAACATTTTCATATACAGTATGTACACTATTCACAGAAGGACTTAATACATAATTCACATTGTTCCACCAGCTTCAAAGTAAAAAGTGTCGTGAAGTTAACATCTAACAACAGAACTGCAAGTGAGCAATTGCACACATCTGGAGCCCACTTAACAGTGCATATGAACTATATCCCCCCCCCCCCCCCCCCATGAACCATGGACTTTGCCGTTGGTGGGGAGGCTTGCGTGCCTCAGCGATACAGACGGCCGTACCGTAGATGCAACCACAACGGAGGGGTATCTGTTGAGAGGCCAAACAAACGTGTGGTTCCTGAAGAGGGGCAGCAGCCTTTTCACTAGTTGCAAGGGCAACAGTCTGGATGATTGACTGATCTGGCCTTGTAACACTAACCAAAACGGCCTTGCTGTGCTGGTACTGCGAACGGCTGAAAGCAAGGGGAAACTAGAGCCGTAATTTTCCCCAAGGGCATGCAGCTTTACTGTATGGTTAAAGGATGATGGATCCTCTAGGGTAAAATATTCCGGAGGTAAAATAGTCCCCCATTCGGATCTCGGGGACTACTCAGGTGGACATCGTTATCAGGAGAAAGAAAACTGGCGTTCTACGGATCGGAGCGTGGAATGTCAAATCCCTTAATCGGGGAGGTAGGTTAGAAAATTCAAAAAGGGAAATTGATAGGTTAAAGTAAGATTTAGTGGGAATTAGTTAAGTTCGGTGGCAGGAGGAACAAGACTTCTGGTCAGGTGAATACAGGGTCATAAATACAAAATCAAATAGAGGTAATGCAGGAGTGGGTTTAATGATGAATAAAAAAATAGGAGTGCCGGTAAGATACTTCCAACAGCATAGAGAACGCATTATTGTGGCTAAGATAGACACGAAGCCCACGCCTACTACAGTAGTACAAGTTTATATGCCAACTGGCTCTGCAGAGGATGAAGAAATTGATGAAATGTATGATGAGATAAAAGAAATTATTCAGGTAGTGAAGGGATACGAAAATTTAATAGTCATGGGTGACTGGTATTCGAGAATAGGAAAAGGGAGAGAAGGAAACATGCTTGGTGAATATGGATTGTGGTTAAGAAGTGAAAGAGGAAGCCGCCTGGTAGAATTTTGCACAGAGCATAACTTAATCATAGCTAACACATTGTTCAAGAATCATAAAAGAAGGTTGTACACATGGAAGAATCCTGGAGATACTAGTAGGTATCAGATAGATTATATAATGGTAAGACAGAGATTTAGGAACCAGGTTTTAAATTGTAAGACATTTCCAGGGGCAGATGTGGACTCTGACCGCAGCTATTGGTTATAAACTGTAGATTAAAACTGAAGAAACTCCAAAAAGGTGGGAATTTACGGAGATAGGACCTGGATAAACTGACTAAACTAGAGGTTGTACAGAGTTTCAGGGAGAGCATAAGAGAACAATTGACAGGAATGAGGGAAAGAAATACAGTAGAAGAAGAATGGGTAGCTCTGAGGGATGAAGTAGTGAAGGCAGCAGAGGATCAAGTAGGTAAAAAGACTAGGGCTAGTAGAAATCCTTGGGTAACAGAAGAAATATTGAATTTAATTGATGAAAGGAGAAAATATAAAAAATTAGTAAAAGAAACAGGCAAAAAGGAACACAAACGTCTCAAAAATGAGATCGACAGGAAGTGCAAAATGGCTAAGCAGGGATGGCTAGAGGACAAATGTAAGGATGTAGAGGCTTATCTCCCTAGGGGCAACATAGATACTGCCTACAGGAAAATTAAAGAGACCTTTGGAGAAAAGAGAGCCACTTGTATGAATATCAAGAGCTCAGATGGAAACCCAGTTTTAAGCAAAGACAGGAAACCAAAAAGGTGGAAGGAGTATATAGAGGGTCTATACAAGGGCGATGTACTTGAGGACAATATTATAGAAATGGAAGAGGATGTAGATGAAGATGAAATGGGAGATACGATACTGCTTGAAGAGTTTGACAGAGCACTCAAAGACCTGAGTCGCAACAAGGCCCCCAGAGTAGACAACGTTCCATTAGAACTACTGACGGCCTTGGGAGAGCTAGTCCTGACAAAACTCTACCATCTGGTGAGCAAGACGTATGAGACAGGCGGAATACCCTCAGACTTCAAGAAGAATATAATAATTCGAATCCCAAAGAAAGCAGGTGTTGACAGATGCGAAAATTACCAAACTATCAGTTTAATGAGTCACAGCTGCAAAATACTAACACAAATTCTTTACAGACGAATGGAAAAACTGGTAGAAGCCGACCTCGGGGAAGAACAGTTTGGATTCCGTTGAAATGTTGGAACGCGTGAGGCAATACTGACCCTACGACTTATCTTAGAAGATAGACATAGAGACAGCTCTTGACAATGTTGACTGGAATACTCTCTTTCAAATTCTGAAGGTGGCAGGGGTAAAATACAGGGAGCGAAAGGCTATTTACAATTTGTACAGAAACCAGATGGCAGTTATAAGAGTCGAGGGGCACAAAAGGGAAGCAGTGGTTGGGAAGGGAGTGAGACTGGGTTGTAGCCTCTCCCCGACGTTATTCAATCTCTTTATTGAGCAAGCAGTAAAGGAAACAGAAGAAAAGTTTAGAGTAGGCATTAAAATCCATGGAGAAGAAACAAAAACTTTGAGGTTCGCCGATATTGTAATTCTGCCAGAGACAGCAAAGGACTTGGAAGAGCAGTTGAACAGAATGGACAGTGTCTTGAAAGAAGGGTATAAGATGAACATCAACAAAAGCAAAACGAGGATAATGGAATGTAGTCGAATTAAGTCTGGTGATGCTGAGGGAATTAGATTAGGAAATGAGACACTTAAAGTAGCAAATGAGTTTTGCTATTTGGGGAGCAAAATAACTGATGATGGTCGAAGTAGAGAGGATATGAAATGTAGACTGGCAACGGCTAGGAAAGCGTTTCTGAAGAAGAGAAATTTGTTAACATTGAGTATAGATTTAAGTGTGAGGAAGTCATTTCTGAAAGTATTTGTATGGAGTGTAGCCATATATGGAAGTGAAACAAGGACGATAAATAGTTTGGACAAGAAGAGAATAGAAGCTTTCGAAATGTGGTGCTACAGAAGAATGCTGAAGATTAGATGGGTAGATCACATAACTAATGAGGACGTATTGAATAAAATTGGGGAGAAGAGCAGTTTGTGGCACAACTTGACTAGAAGAAGGGATCGGTTCGTGGTACATGTTCTGAAGCATCAGTGGATCACAAATTTAGCAAAAAATGGCTCTGAGCACTATGGGACTTAACTGCTACGGTCATCAGTCCCCTAGAACTTAGAACTACTTAAACCTAACTAACATAAGGACAGCACACAACACCCAGCCATCACGAGGCAGAGAGAATCACTGACCCCGCCGGAAATCGAACCCGGGAACCCGGGCGTTGGAAGCGAGAACGCTACCGCACGACCACGAGATGCGGGCCAAATTTAGTATTGGAGGACTGAGTGGAGGGTAAAAATCGTAGAGGGAGACCAAGAGATGAATACACTAAGCAGATTCAGAAGGATGTAGGTTGCAGTAAGGACTAGGAGATGAAGAAGGTTGCACAGGATAGAGTAGCATGGAGAGCTGCATGAAACCAGTCTCTGGACTGAAGACCACAACAACAACAATGAACTACATTTTATTCTAGAAGCATGCATAACATTTGGTGAATCAGATTTATGATACAATCATGTTCAGTTTTAAGGTTTAGGACAGACCGAAATAAAGCTATACTTTTTGTAAGTGAAAAGCTTTTAGAAATCTCTGGAAATGAACGATCTTTGTGGGAACGTGAGAGTAAATTACACATTTTTTTAAAATAGTATTCTAACTCATAAGCTTTAATAATTTAAGTTGGTAAATTACCCAAATGTAATTGGCATCTCTTATGAAAGGTATCTCACAGAATTTATAAAGCTGGAAAAGGTTATATTTTATGCCTTTGCAGAGACAGTTATTGGAAAGCTAATTTTCGTAACGTAATCCATAAGTATGTAAAATTATCAACAAGTATTGGACAAGCTTTAAGGAAAACAGAGCTTTGTCAAAGTGCTAATGCACTGTGTACTAATGGAAAAACATGTATCAGATACTTCATATCACACAATAGGTGCAACTGTATCTGAAATTATAGTTCTACCTTATGTTTCCGCGAACTAAAAAGTTGCATGTAAATTCTGGTGAGGTTGGTTCAGTTTGGTGCTTACGGGCGCTCAACGGCGATGTTATCGGCGTCTTGGACTGTTATACAGGCCAATGTTGTGTAGACGCGTTACATAAAATTGACACGGTGTTTTCGTTAAAATAAGCAGGGTCACATTGGAGCACAGGCAAAGAAGACAATAACATAGCAGTCAATATAAGTGCCTCGAAATGGTTATATCTCTGCGATTTCGTCGGAATCCTTAAGTCAGTGAGATTCTGTTCTGATTTACATAAAAATGAAGCTGTAAATGTATTTCAATGGACGATACATTCCAAGTACTTGGAGTTCACAATTTCACACGAACTGTTATGCTGTAAAAGAAAGCCCTTTTATTACTATATTGAACTGAGCTTCCTTCGTCTGTGACCTATAAGCTATATAGTTGATTTCGATTTCGGTGGGTCCTTCACTCACCTAATTCCCCCTTTCTCAGCGGTACGTGCTTTTGGGAAAGGGTCGCTTCGAGGGGAGGGCAGGAAGAGGCTAATGTTACACAATTTCCCGTCTTCCAAGGTCTTCACTGGAAGGCGATCCGAGGAAGGAGTCAGGTCAGAAGGGAGCCGAGTTAGTGATCTAAGTGCTGGCAGTGATTTAACACCTATTGAATTCTGAGCGAGCGGAGAGCCGTGGCAGGCGCCGACGAAAACAAGCCGAGACGGCAAATCCAATTACGGTGGCAGTCCTGCACGGCAAAGCAGAAGAAGGAGGAGCGGGTGGGAAGGATAGGGAGCAGGAAGGCGAAGAGGACAGGCCTGCAGGCTGCACAAGGAAGGCGCGGAGCCAAGCACTGCTATGCGATGCCGCCGTCCGATTTATTGTGGAAGGGCGCGCCAGGCGTCCCCGTACAGAGAGGCGGTGTGGGGGGGGGGGGGGGGGTAGGAGGGAGAGGAGATGGCACGCTGCCGAGGTCCGCCGTCTGCTGCCGGCAGGTGATTCTCTGCTCGAGGATGGTTAAAAGGACATCCCGGCTTTCGCACTTCTGTTTACGTGATAATTACGAAGCTGGAAAATAACCTTTGCAACATGAGAACGGTAGCGTACGTCAAATTGGAGTGCTCGAACATACAAATGACGCGCATTTCAACAGAACCGCACACAGTAGGTAACAGTAACGCCATCTGTATATCGGATGTAATTGCAGCACAGCGAGTTTGTCGTTAAGAAATCGCTTTGTGAGAAGATAATATAATGCCTCGGGCATGAAGTAGAAACGTCTACCAACATGTGTCACTATTTTGCAGCGACGGTAGTGTATTAAGTTGGTGCTTGAGTTCGTAGAGTTTTCGTTTTGCATGTTGGTACACCGCTTGCTATGGGTCCATTTATCGATTATCTTTTCTTACTTGTAATTAACAGTTGCTATTCGAGTTTATATATTGACATTTGGTCATTTGGAGATACTGAGTGGAGATGGGGATGCTAGAAAATGGAGTGCGAAGTTGAGAATTCGGAACATCTCCTACTTATGCACCTATTTGACTTCAGTAGAAGGGTGACAGCAGCGGAGGCTGCTACAAACATTTGCACCGTATGTGGGTATAATCCCACTGCACAGAACATGACAGGAAAATGGTTTTCTTGCTTTAAGGAATATCTGTGACTCAACACATTCAGTAAGACCTTCAGGGTTTGATAAAGATCGCTTATGCGCATCATCCAGATTTATCCATGTCATTGTGCTTGCTAACTCGTAGGTGTGATGTAGTGTGATCATTTCACCATCGAGCGACACTTGCAGGCAACGGGTATAGGCTGAAAACTCGGTCGTATTGACACCGCATGCTCTAAGCCGAAATCACAAAATTCTGCGAGTGGCCAAATGTGCACCTCTGCTTGCGCATCAACAGTTGGCTCGTGAATATTGCCGACCGTTCCTATCCTGCACCATTACTGGTGACGAGAAACAGAGTATTTATGCGAACATAAGATAAATAAAGGAGTGGCTCAGCCCAAAGAAAGCAGCTAATCCCCGTACAAAGAACTGCGCGCAATCACAGAAGATGTTATGCATCTGGTGGAACAGCAACGGTGTGGCGTACTACGGACTGCTTTTCCTAAGTGTAACTATCATTCCTTACATCTGTTGTCAACAGCTGAGACGTCTTGCAGACGCAGTCAAAAACGACCAGGAAGAAATGCTACTCCAAGACAAAGCCCACGAGTATTCTGCTATACTGCCAAAAACGTTAAACACGAGACGAATTGGGAAGTCAGTTCGCTTCAATCCTATTCACCTGAGCTTCCGCTCTTAGATTTTCTACTTTTCCGCTCTCTATCGAATAGCCTTCAAAGTGCTTCCTTTCCAAATGAAAATGCGCTCCCAAAATGCTCAACGAGTTCTTCGCCTCAAAACCACGTGTTTTCTACATTTGTGGAATCGAAAAGTTACCCCTTTGTTTGCAGACAGTTGTAAATACTCGAGAAAATACTACTGAGGACCAATGTCTCTCTTACATGTATATGTTTAGTTATTACACTTTCGGAAAAGCGCTACAAACTTATACATCAACATTTAGTCTATCGATCCTTTCGTTCCGTGATATTACCGTTAGCATTGGTCAGAATTTCACGATTATCACTGATACAGTTGCTGCATGGATAGGGAAGTGGAGGGTGCTATTAATGTATTTCTAGAGTATCGATGTCTGCAAGGAATGTGTGTAGGAACCTGCTGCCAGATTAAAAACTTGTGCTCGACAGGGACTCGAGCATGGTATCTTGCTTCTTTCGGGCATTGCTCGCACTGACTGATCCATCCACCTTTATCTACGCCAGTGCCTCTCTCCACTTTCCAGACTTCACATACGTCTCCTTACCTTTTTCGTCTAGCTATCTTGAAAGAAAAGATATTATACTGTAAAGACTTGGCTCATTACCGTTTTGCCGAGGAAGCTGTGGTCGTTTTGAGCGCAGGGACTGAGCACGGTGTGTGGGATAGTGATTGGGAGAAACGCCCGGAGTCGATAGGAACACAGTGGTATCTATAACCACATTTATTCGCTAGGTTGAGCATGGAGATTAATAAAGCATCATCAAAGCGTTGTACAGCGTTCAGGCCTCAGCGTCTGCTACGGAGAACCACTTAAGCACCACGTCAGCGAATCGTGACGTCGGAGCTGCAGGTCAGTGTGCCGTGAATTGTGTTGTCACGCAAGCAGCGGTGTGACAACGGACAGACGCCCACTCCAGATAGTCTGCAGTACAGTGTGGTCCTTCCCCTCGGCGCTCTCGTAGGCAGCCCGTTGTGTGACTAGTTGAAGATAGCCGACTGTCTGATCCAGAATATCCATTGTCGTGAAAGATAACTCATGTCACCTACCACTGGTCGACCAGCGCTACAGCTGATGTTCAAGAGTGCGCCACGCCTAGCCGATGTGTAGATGACAGCTAGCAGGTCTTCTAGGAATGATGTTCTGTGGGAGGAGGGCTGGAAGCACACCAGTCTTCTCCTAATCCGTGATGTCCCACTAGATAGCAATGGCAAACCACACCTATAGTTTGCATCAAGCTGGTTGCATCCCAGCGTCATTGTCTGAAAGTGGGTAGAAAGCTGAGCATTATCGATCAGTTCGTCATGGCTTCACTGAAACTCACTATTCTCTTTGGCTCTGGTGACGTGGATCGAATGGCAGCAGCACTAAATGTGAGTTTGAATCTCAAAAGCCGCATTGTTTAAAGAGCCGGGTTCACGCCTATGACATGGTGGCTCTGGCTGCACGAACGAATGTGTCCTATTGGTCTATTGGCTCAGTAATTATTCTCGGCTTCCGAGCTTGGGGTCTTTCTGCAACTGATTTATTCTGGGGAACAACAATCCCCCGAAAAATTCGTGCTAAATTTGCCTCTGATCGACCACTGTAACAGTTTCATACATTTACATATATCATTGTACACTGTGCTCTTATTATCAACTTTTTTGCTCTTGTGTGTTAACCCAAATGGATCTTTCTTTTGTTTTTTAATTCTGTACCATTATTCCCACGTTTTCGTTCACTGAACCCTTCAAAGTTACATCCTGTACTTCCTACTCCAATCCTTACAAGGAATCATAAATTTACAGGTTCTCTTGCTCTACACATTCCAAGTTATGTCAGTTCAGGAACGTGATGTATCGGTTGGTCTGGGGAGTGGATACTTCTAGGTCTGAAACAAAACTACAGTACGTAAATGAGCCCTAAATACTCAATTGACTCATGCTTAACAAAACCACTTCACCTCAACTAGTTCACGTGGATATGGTCAACACAGAGCAGTTCAGTGGGACAAAAAAAATTGCAATACTA
Source organism: Schistocerca serialis cubense (assembly GCF_023864345.2). NCBI lineage: Eukaryota > Metazoa > Arthropoda > Insecta > Orthoptera > Acrididae > Schistocerca > Schistocerca serialis. Next base: position 618,863,755 of record NC_064641.1, read on the forward strand.
GAAAATTTGAGCTAGCCCGTGCGCTATACACATGTGGCAGACACTTGTTCAACACATACATGCGAAGTGGCAAGTACTGCGGTTGAACATCGGCAAAAGAAGTAACTAACGCCGCTACAGGTACACTTCCTTCAGAAGCGGGTTTCTCACCAGCAAAATTCATGTGCATCCACTGCTCCACTCCGTCCGTATAAGCACGGACCCAGCAACACATGTGTTGGAGCTAGAGCATCGTGTTTCTCAGATAAGTGAGCTTGACAGTCCAAGACCCACTCGCAAGAGAGCGCAATGTCGAGAAATTCTCGTCGGTTTACAGCCACAACAATGACCACTTGTGGCTGCTCAGGAACTTCCTTCTCCACCCAGCAGCAAGACGGAATTGACCAAGAGCCAAAGAAGCTCGAAGTTAAGTCACCGCAGCAGGTCGAGCACTCGCCCTCTCGCGAGACGCCAGGACAGAAGTTGCTTAGCAACCGCCAAAGATGTAGCCTAGCGCTACCAATGATGAATCGATAGTACACACAAATCACATGGCAGGTCTGGTGGTTGTAATGCTTATAGTTATGAATTTCGACATCGGTTCTTTTGATATTGCTGAATATGTTGAAACATTTGTCCTCTGGAAATTTCCTCTTACTAAGATGTAATAGTTTATCTAACGAGTGTATCAAGTCAGGATTTAAGGTATCGTCGAGATAGGTTAGATTTTGTGTTGGCATTACTTTCAAGGGTTTCTCTGGCCATTACAAAGCAGAGTGGGCTAGTCTGAGTACAGTCATACCTGTGAGTGTAGCTGAGAGGAGGTAGTATATCCTGGTTCTCTCACAAGTTGTGCCCTACACCAAAGTATCTCTATTATGTAGCTCTAACTTTAACATGAGGTTTCCCTTTCCTATAGCAATGACGATCAAAGTTTCCGCTGCAAAAATTACGTTGATCCAATGTGCTCCTACCTTCTGAAAATAAGGTTGTGTGGCCAATATTTCCCTTTGGTGTTCCGTTTCGTCTGCTTTCCCTAAAAGCAGTTGCACTTTCATGTCCACGTGACATTCTGTACGTTCCTATCTGGAAAAGCATTGATGTCTTCCCTTAGACACTCCTGTAGGTCCCCCAATGCCACAAAAGGTCGAGCTTCTCGATGCCCAGAAATTATTACTACATCTCACATCTTCTGTTGTACCTACTTACTCATTGTCCTTGTAACGGGATATCCTCCTCTAGCAAAACTTCCTCAACAGTAGCTGTCGATATCAGTATTAATTTTCGAATTTTGGACAGATTAATATTATCTCAGTTGCTTCTCTGATAACTTTCACATAATTTTATGAACAATGTGTTATATTTCAGGCTAAAATTAATGAAAAAAATTATAAAATTTTTAGTTTAGATGTTATAATCGATAAGTACCAGTTCTGAATGTGTAGTTAATTTTTTTTAGAAACATTTGAAACTACGAATTATTTGAACACTTAAAATATCTATTATTAATTAACCAAATCCTGTACTGTTTACTATTTTTATTTCTGGATTCATTTAAGAAATAATAATCGAAATTAATAATGTAACAAAAACTAGTAGGTATTCATTTCTTAAGAAAAATTGTAAACCCTTTGGAATATTGATTGTTATTTCCGCAGAGTGAGACAGTCGTAAGCTAGCCTCTGATGTGCTCCAACATATTTTTGTATAATAGATGGGAACAATGTAATTTCGACTTTTTTACTGTGAAAAATCAAAATGCTGGATGATAAACTAATATGTGAGAAATACATTTACATAGGAAGTTCTGCAACAACAATCTTCCAATTTATTTAGCTCAAACAAACCGTGAGGACCTGATGTTACATTTTCAGCTTCAAGAATCAGACCCCTAGACAAGAAGGTCTATAGTCATCTCAACTAGACAAGCTAAGTAAACTTGAAAGTATATTGTAATCTTCGTTCCTCTCAAATCTTCATAAAAGATTTTGCTTTTTAATTACTTGAACTGGGCATTATTTAATGTGAACGATAGATGGATGAAGGAAAAAGAGGGGAGGTTACATCCTCCATCTCACTGGATAAGGGCGAATCGTACAACACAGATAGCTCACTTTCATCCCTAGCACCAACGCACCTGTAATTTGAAAGTGACTTATAGGCCGCTTATTCAACTTTAAATGGTGTTTCACGTACATGGGAATGTTAATTTTGTGGTGGTTACAAGGCATTGTCCTGAAGGGATTTAAATGTAGTCTATTACAAATACGTATTCACAGCCACCAAAGCTGAATTAAAATTTTAACTTCTTTGCTATTTATTTGGGATTGAAATTTATTTGTCTACGGTAATTCATTATCATACACCACCTTTAATGATTTAGCCATCGTACAACACGTTGTTGATTGTTATTTCCGCAGAGTGAGACAGTCGTAAGCTAGCCTCCATGTTCAAATTCAAATAGCTAGCATCCATGTTCAAATTCAAAACCGAGTTCCTTGGGACTAAGTATCATCTGAATACCCTTTAAGCGCAAGTGATTTTTCATCGTTGTTGCGCGTTCTGGAAGTTTAGCTATCACTTTGTTACTTAGAAATGATCAGATCACGTAATCATACTTCAGTTTCGGGGGATGTGTCAGGGGATGGGCCGGCCGGAGTGGCCGAGCGGTTCTAGGCGATACAGTCTGGAACCGCGCCACCGCTGCGGTCGCATGTTCGAATCCTGCCTCGGGCATGGATGTGTGTGATGTCTTTAGGTTAGTTAGGTTTAAGTAGTTCTAAGTTCTAGGGGACTGATGACCACAGCAGTTAAGTCCCATAGTGCTCAGAGCCATTTCAACCATTGTCAGGGGATGAACGGTGCTCATATTCCTGGATGAACATGCGTGGTTAGTTCAATTCGGAAATTTGTGGTGAGGACTATGGGCTCAAACTGCTGAGGTCAAAGGTCCCTAAGCTTACGCACTAATTAATATAACTTAAACTAACTAACGGTAAGGACCACACACACACTCATGCCCGAGGAAGGACTTGAACATCCGACGGGGAAAGCCGCGCGAACCGTGGCAAGGTGCCCAAGACCACGCGGCTACCCTTCGCGGCTGGTTCGTTCAAGATCGAGTGATAGCTTTCAACCTGTACACAACAGTAAACCGCGCTGGAAATAGTATGTCAACATACAACCACACAATCTGGGATACGGACATGAAAATCGTCCGAAGAGTCGACAAGAAGCGGCAACTACGTATGCTGCATCCACTTGAAATACTCGTATACTGCGCCGAACGAAGAGAACCAGACAAGATATTGAACGAGCAGACCGAGTTTCCTTCGGATACCTACGTCTATATATATGGAAACAAAATTCAGACGTTTAATTAGTAATTACCTAAATGGTGTCATTAGAAGAGCTGTCCAAAATAAAGTAAGGACAGAAACGTATCTCAAATTTTACAAAGTTATGTCTCTACCAACATTGATGTGTGGAATCTTCGGTAAAGGGAAAAAAGGTAAAATAACATTACAGACCTCCTTAGGAGGATACACAACGCTGCATCATAAAGGAAATACAGGTATTAGGGAGCAACTGAAATATTTTATGAAAATGAAAAGCTTGAAGGAAATAAGCAAAAATGGATAGCCCATCTGTTGGGAATGGTGTAGTCAAGATTTACACTATACTTTTGGTAATATATTACTCAAGGTAAAAGAATCTTTTTAAGACCAGCAATAAGATTGAAGCCTCAGATGTAGTGTAGAGGGTCGAATGATTAGAGCGATTAAGTTAGTTAAAACGTAAAACATAAAAGAATATTGGCAGCCGGAAGACGTAATGTGTCACATTCTGTTTCGCAGTTCAGTGGTATGATACCGTGACGTAATTGCACCGTCAGAGCACCGAGTTAACGAGTTAAACAACATGAAGGAGAACGCTGCGTCACCGACCAGCGGAGGACGTGACAAGGAGCAGCTCACCGCACGCCAAAATATTACGAGTGGAACCAAACCTAGCCCACAGGGTCCACAACAACTGTATTGCAGTTTGCAGTAAATGTTATTATTCTGTCATCAAAAGCCATCAATGGACATGCTTCTATTGCTCTCTTCCACAGGTCCAGCAGAGAACTCGCATTCGAATCCGACGACATGCAGTGGAGTCCCGCGCCTTCTAACACGGCCTGTGCAACAGGCAGAGCAAGGCCTGTGTCAAGACAGAATGAGGTGAAGAAGATGAAGAAGAACAAGAGAAAGAAGAAGAATAAAACGATGACGTTTTTCCAAAATTTAGGATGCTCAATGTCTCACTGAATTGCCATTCGTGAAAGTTATGTGTTCATAATGTGACTTGCCTTTGGGCTGATGGTGGTCTGCAGCTGGTGTGCTGGCTGTGACGTACGTACACTTACACACACACACACACACACACACACACACACACACAAACACTCACAGAGCCGTGCCTGACGCTCAACTGCAGATGATCGCCTCTTGCGACTACCTTCTTTCGGACAAGGTCGAAATACCCTACAGGTAATTTGTCTCATACAAACAAATTATGTGGTTAATTAAATTGTCACTACAAATGTATCGCCACGTTTTGAGATATTTGACACTGTAAAATTCCATATGTAGATATGTTGCATTCTATGATTATAATACAATATGCTTTTTGATATCGACATTTCGTCGTGATTTTCATTTTGATATGTTTTTAGCTCTTGTAAAATTGTGTAAACCAGGTTCGATTGATGTACTACAACCAAGATTTCCATGCGAACGAAGTCAGCGCTCTGTGATGTGTTACAGTGGGTCTTACTGAAAATTGGTCCACAGTGTCAGTAAAAATTTTCGTTTGTTTCATAAGAAGCTTTGTACTTGTGCTGTAGGGCGTTCCTTACTCCCAACCTCCAGTGTCTAACGCTACAAGAGAGGCTTTGTGCTTCATGGAGCTGTTTACTACAGAATTTCAAGGTAGTTCGTTCCGGGAAGGGTCGGACAACATATTACTTCCTCCTACATATGTCTTCCGAATTGGACGTAACGGCAAAATTCGATAAATTAGAGTTAATACCTGATTTAACGATAATTCTACTTCCTGTCCGTCATTCACTTATAGAGAAAGGGAGGGGGAAAAATAGTGGCACAAAAAGTGCGCCGTCTCACGAAGCATCATGTGTCTTGTCGAGTATTGGAAAATTGGAAATGGGTGGTAAGGTCTTATGGGACCAAACTGCTGAGGTCACTCCAAGCTTAAGCACTACTTAATCTAACTGATACTAACTTACGCTAAAGACAACACACACACCTATTCCCGAGGGAGGACTCGAGCCTCCGACGGGGGGAAGGGGGCAACGCGGACCGTGGCAAGACGTCTCAGACCGCGTGGCTACCCCGCGCGGCTGTCGAGTATTGATATAGATCTAGATGTCTTGTGCTGAGTGATAATGAACAAACAACAAGCAAAACTTTTGTTAGTTATTTATAAACTGGTTGTTCGGAAAGTAAGGTCCGATCACTGTGAAATGAAAGCCACAGTGAAAATCCAATGGAACTTTGCAGAGATGTGACAGGCAGCGTCTCGTTAATACCCGTCGATCGCGTAACGTCTTTCTTTTCAGTTCTGAGTGTACAGTGACAACGTAAAGATGCCTAAAAAATAGTGTCTCCAGCAGAGTATGAGGTCTTATTGAGAGATTTCGCCCGATGTCATGCAGTCCACATAGCAAAACTGTCTTGCGTTTCTTTTTTCATGACAATTCTCGCCGCACCCTGCAGGGTCAATCAAGATGCTCGTGTAGGGTTTTCGATATGGAGGGTTTGATCACCAACAATCCTGCCCATAATTGACTACCCCTGCGTTTCATCTCTGCTCAGATGAACCACTAGCTATGAAGATAACATTTTGGCTCAGAGAACGAGTTGTAGATCAGCGTAGAGAATTGGCAGAAAACACAAGCGACTGCCTTCTCTTATGAGGTCATCGGAAAGTTGGTATAAAGCTACGAAAAATATCTAAACAGAGCGGTGACTTGTAGAGAAGTACCTTGAAGGTATAGGTAACCGTTGCAAATAAAACAGTTCTCATTTTCACGGTGGTTTCCATTTCGCGTCTGATCGGACCTTACTTTACCTCAAACGTAAAATGAAGCCTAGGAAGTGCAACCATGGACAAGTGAAAGACGGAAAAATAGGTTCATATGGGAGAGTAGTGGATTTGAGAATAAGGTGATCAGGACTCGCATTTTCTAAGCAAGAAACGAACTATATGTGAATCTCAACCTGCGTCAGAGGTCTGATCTGATTATCATATGAAAACAGAGTGACACAGAAGATTACTTTCTTCATTATTTCTATTAAATATACCCTTCAATCATTCAAATATAAGGAATGAGTGCAAACAGGTAAATGACGATAATAGTAGTGGGCCAAATTTAATTGATCAATTAATTACCCCAACCCCATATGATGGCATGGGTTTCCCCCAGCTGACAAGTGGTTCCCCCTCCCTTCGAATCTCCCATCCTCCCCCACTCATTCACCACCAGCCCTATTGGTGGGAAATTCGAATTTTGGCAAGAAATTCCAAATGTGATGGAAATTTTAAATGCACATGGAAACTGTCCAACTGCAGGAGAGGAAGCTTAGGTTGGTGTACTTTATTTATTTTGGGTGGGAAACTGAAGTAAATCTAGGTTCTAAGTACATAAGTAATCATACATATCGACCTAATTACACATTTGTATGCATAGTGCCAAAGAAGGAGAGCAATACAGCTCAAAAATTGACGATGTTACACAACTGGTGTTATGCTGCTGGAAAAAAATTCACAATGACACTCCAAACTAGTGGCACACATAGTCAGACTCTACGTAGGATGATCCCTTTGCCTACTTGTGAAATAGAGAGAAAAAGACTGGAGGGGAAGGTGTCTTCATTTTTCGCATGAAATGTGCTCAACTAACAAGGCGATAATGTTGGACAGAGATGATTCTAGTAAGTGTATAACCATAGGCATAAAGGTGAGGACTGGTTCTATAACATTGTACACGAGGAATGGAAGGAGGATGATATATCTACATCTACATGGAGACTCTGCAAATCACGTGCCTGGCAGAGGGTTCATCGAACCACCTTCACAATTCTCCATTATTCCAATCTCGTATAGCGCTCGGAAAGAATGAACATCTGTATCTTTCTGTACGAGCTCTGATTTCCCTCATTTTATCCTGATGATCATTCCTCCCTCTGTAGGTCTGTGACAACAAATTATTTTCGCATTCGGAGGAGAAAGTTGGTGATGGTAATTTCGTGAGAAGATTCCGTAGCAACGAAAAACACCTTTCTTTTAATGATGTCCAGTCCAAATCCTCTATCATTTCTGTGACACTCTCTCTCATATTGCGCGATAATACAAAACGTGCTTCCTTTCTTTGAACTTTTTAGATGTACACCGTCAGTCCTATCTGGTAAGGATCCCACACCACGCAGCAGTATTCTAAAAGAGTACGGACAAACGTAGTGTAGGCAGTCTCCTTAGTAGGTCTGTTACATTTTCTAAGTGTCCTGCCAAGAAAACGCAGTTTTTGGTTAGCCTTCCCCACAACATTTTCTATATGTTCCTTCCAATTGAAGTTGTTCGTAGTTGTAATACCTAGGTATTTAGTTGAATTTACGGCTTTTAGATTAGACTGATTTATCGTGTAACCGAAGTTTAACGAGTTCCTTTTAGCACCCATGTGGATGACCTCATACTTTTCGTAATTTAGGATCAACTGCCACTTTTCGCACCATTCAGATATCTTTTCGAAATCGTTTTGCAATTTGTTTTGATCTTCTGATGACTGTATTAGTCAATAAACGACAGCGTCATCTTCAAACAACCGAAGACGGCTGCTCAGATAGTCTCCGAAATCGTTTATATAGATAAGGAATAGCAAAGAGCACATAACACTACCTTGGGGAACGCCAGAAATCACTTCTGTTTTACTCGATGACTCCTTCAATTACTAGGAACTGTGACTTCTCTGACAGGTAGTCACAAACTCAGTCACACAACTGAGACGATCTATTAACACACGAGTGGTGCCATTAGCCACGAAAATCTTTTGTAAAAGCCATTAATCGATTCGAACAATTTTCCTGGGTGCCAGCTCCGATGCCTCGTTCAAACCTTACTTAACATACTGTAACATAGCTACAGTTGGAGACATGTTCGAATGGCTACACAAAACTTTTGACCCCATATTTTCACCCTGTATTCTTAGCTCCAACAGGAAGCGGTCACGAAGGCCCTCTCCCAACCCCTGCCCAACCAACCCTGAAGCGCTGCAACGATAGCAGTGCTGCTTGTTGACTGCCTCTGCTTCTACGGAGTGTTTACCGACTCGATGCTGATATTAGGCAGAAAATATCTACGAAAGGCGAACTATTAACTCACATCTCGCGGTGTAGTCAAAGATGTCAATGAGGTTCTCTTATCTTTCTGCGTTCAAGGTGGCAGTCAGACCTCCAGATAGTGTTAATGTTTCAGAAGTAAGCTGTAGATTTATTTATGATGATGTAAGAACACCTTGTTCGAAACGTATTTGGTCTGTGCTGACGATAGGAGTCTGAATTGCATAGCATTAGGCTATTCGTGCCTTTCCGCAGTTAATGTTCTTTATTTGTGTTGCCACCTCTTATGCCAATGTTATCTACGTAACTGCTGCAGACCAGTGACTATGCGTCCCATAGAACTTATTAAAAACCAACACATACATTATGAAGAAATGCTACAGTTTTCTGGTACGATCTGTTGCACGTATGACATGATGAGTCATGGTGAAGTAGAGCCACTTTTCTGTTGACAGCTTCTATCAGCACTCCATGTTGTCAAGCTGTGTGCCTACCCGATGTCAAACGATACTAACAAATATGTACTCTGCTGATAACCACGATGCAGGATGCCGCACTTGTTGTGAGTTTTCGGAGGGGGTATCCTCATAACTCCCAGGCTAATACCAGGACGAAGAAGAGGCTATGCCTCTACCATCATCATGATCATCGGAATTTCTTCCTAGTGAGGCGGGTTGGAACTTCGTGAACGACATGCCTCCACGTGACGTTAAATGATCCTCAACTGTCTGGCACCGAAAATAAATATTGTAAACCTGTCGTAAATAAGGAAACAAAGACTTATAGTCTTCTGAGTCAACTTCCAATCTCTAGTACGGTATGTAAAACACCAGATAATCCCTATACAATGCGAAACTTCAACAACAAACCTAAAATAAATTATAATATACTGTATTTCCAAACCAGCATGCACTCTGTTTCAAATAAATATTTATATTTGTATTAATGTGTACTTACGTAAAGATGTATTTTACTCTGTGTGTCATTTTGCTACACTTTTGTTATGACTATACTCGACTGTTAAATATATATGAGTGTAGTCGTCACCTAATACCGCACAACGATTTAACTAATGTGTAACAAAAATCTTTAATGAAGCGCAGGAAAGGATACTGGTTATTTTATATGTTGTGACGAAAGAACTATCAGAAAGCCATGGTGTTATATTCGTGTAATGTAACATTGTTCCTTTACAGGTAACCATGTAATTTCTTTGTGCAAGTGTAAACTTTTATTCAAAAACTCTGTAACCCTCGATTAAACGTACTGCAAAATGTTTATCATTAACGAAAAGATTTCAAAACTATGAATAATAGGTCATGTAGTGTGAAAACAGAAAACATAACTTTTGCTACTAAATGCAGTACGTGTAAGACGTTTCGGATTTATTTCTCGTAAGATCATTTCAGCAGTTCGATATGTCTGTATAGAAATACCAATAATGTTAACTCACGAAACTAAAAATTTTAAAGTAGGTCAAAATGACAATATCGGTATTATTACACCCTATGTTGGTGGAATTGTAACATGTCAGCATCACTTTGACGCTTCCAGGGAAGATAAAAGACTTTTCCTTACGAAATGCTTTTAGTACATTGTCTTCTGCGATTTTTAGCTAGGCAGCTATTTGCATTTTTTATTTTTATGACTACTAGTTGTTTTTCTCTCTGCGGAGAACCAGATAATAACAGAAATTAGTTCTTAGTTCTGGTTCATTAATCGAATAAGCTAGAAGCTTTTTCGGAATGCTCTGATTTGAGCATTCAGCCGCCATTTTATGGAAGTATAGTTTAAAGGAGTATTACTGCTGCATATGAATTATTAGCCATAATAATATTAGAATGTACTGAGTACATGTTGGAGTTTATATCTGCAGAGGTCAAAAAGAATTAAAGAACAAAGCACTACATTCTCCCTTTCGTAACTTAACAATGACTACTAATCCTTTCTCAATGACTACTAATCCTTTAAAAATTTATGTCCGCAGAGATAATTCTCCAACAGTGGCGGAATATCAGAGGTAAGATAATTGTTTTCAAAGCTCCTACGTGGTGCCCAAAAGGACAAAATATTTATTACACCGAATTTACAACTTTATAAAAAAAATTAATTTTTCTCGTCGAGATATGAAACACGGACCTTTTGTCATCACCCTCTATAAGTTATACTAACTTGTTGATTTGCATGTATCAAACACATAACTGCTTCTAGTAGTAATGAGTACTGCAATGTCTTTGGTACTCGAATAGTGGCACGCGTGCGGGTTCATTTTGTCTGTGAGCCGGGAATGTAACGTCAGCTTTGCATGTAAAATCCGTGAGTGACATAGATGAACCACAATGCAATCAGGGGAGTTCATTATGAAAAATATAAACATCACCGAGCATCTTGCGAATAGTCTTTAGCCTACCTCTCGTTTAAAAGTTCGATGTAAATGTTTTGGCTTCTCGCTATTCGATGTTTTAACCACTAAAGACTTAATTAGGTTGCTTCACGACAACCACGTGCGGATATGATGCGGAAATGGTATATGTTACGCAGGCCCAGTATCTTCTTTAACAGTTTCTTCTTTAACAATCTTTAGTCTTTACACTAGTGATGATGTGAATCTAAATACAGAGCTATGCCAAATTATAATTGCCGGTTTATACCTTGTAGGCGTTTGCGAATCCTGTATTTACACTGCAACTAGTTTAACGATCAACTAGGATGTCAATACATTTTCAAACCATGTGGAAGTCTTTGAACTTGTGTTCTTTTTTTAGAATGACTTAAATCTTATCCCACCATATAATTTCCCAGCGCTTGTTGTAACTATGACTGCGGCATCATTTTCTGCTGTTCTTATCACCAACACATGCTTAAACACAGCATGCCTTCAGCTGTTGGTCATGCAGTTTGAAACAGATGCCTTTAATTGATTCTCTCACTCAATTCCTCCTTGATACTTGAGTGGCTGCCTCCATAGCCAAGTGGTCAACGTGACGCACCCTCATGCCGGGGAACTAATTTCAATTCCTGGTAATTCCAGGAGTTTTCCGTTGGCGGGAGAATTGGACTTGGCTTCACGCAGCCTTATAGTGTCTATCGAGTAACGGCGTTGGGTCGACTATCGCGTAGTCTTCAGGGTGTAATCGGATGTAAGGTTAAGTTTAAGATGCTTGAACACACATGTCCAATCAAACTGATAAGTAACATTTCTTACACTCCCTGACCTTCATTTTTCTTAACTTGCGTACTGTATTTCCCATTGCCACGAGCTCTCATTATTGTAACTTATTGAGCAGCCTACGTTGTACGTACTGATACATGAATGTATTGTATTTCAGCGCATGAGTTCGTCACTCTACGAGACAATGACACGTAGGGCACATAGAATGAGAATATCCATTTTACATCACTACAGGAGACGTTTAAGGAGACAAATCACAGTCATTCCTATTAGATTTATGTCTTTTTTTATCCTTTCAGACCCTCTGGCTACAATTGTGTGCATTTACTTTTACTGTGTCTTAGCTGCAACAGAAGTGTTTTTTCCTAATGTAAACCTAAGGTACACATTTGTGAATGCTCAACACATCCATCATGCTCAAGTGCTGTCAGATGTTGGGTGTCACTATGAAAATTTCAGCATGTCAATGTAGCAGTGCGCACCATCTCGTGACCAACAGAATATGTAGATATGGTTGGTTCGCTATATTCCATTGTGTAATTGAATATTGTTATTGTTATTTTGCTTGGTAATTATTTAATGATAATTTTGCTATTTATTACAATAGAGAACATTTCGTTAATACACTCCTGGAAATGGAAAAAAGAACACATTGACACCGGTGTGTCAGACCCACCATACTTGCTCCGGACACTGCGAGAGGGCTGTACAAGCAATGATCACACGCACGGCACAGCGGACACACCAGGAACCGTGCTGTTGGCCGCCGAATGGCGCTAGCTGCGCAGCATTTGTGCACCGCCGCCGTCAGTGTCAGCCAGTTTGCCGTGGCATACGGAGCTCCATCGCAGTCTTTAACACTGGTAGCATGCCACGACAGCGTGGACGTGAACCGTATGTGCAGTTGACGGACTTTGAGCGGGGGCGTATAGTGGGCATGCGGGAGGCCGGGTGGACGTACCGCCGAATTGCTCAACACGTGGGGCGTGAGGTCTCCACAGTACATCGATGTTGTCGCCAGTGGTCGGCGGAAGGTGCACGTGCCCGTCGACCTGCGACCGGACCGCAGCGACGCACGGATGCACGCCAAGACCGTAGGATCCTACGCAGTGCCGTAGGGGACCGCACCGCCACTTCCCAGCAAATTAGGGACACTGTTGCTCCTGGGGTATCGCCGAGGACCATTCGCAACCGTCTCCATGAAGCTGGGCAACGGTCCCGCACACCGTTAGGCCATCTCCCGCTCACGCCCCAACACCGTGCAGCCCGCCTCCAGTGGTGTCGCGACAGGCGTGAATGGAGGGACGAATGGGGACGTGTCGTCTTCAGCGATGAGAGTCACTTCTGCCTTGGTGCCAATGATGGTCGTATGCGTGTTTGGCGCCGTGCAGGTGAGCGCCACAATCAGGACTGCATACGACCGAGGCACACAGGGCCAACACCCGGCATCATGGTGTGGGGAGCGATCTCCTACACTGGCCGTACACCACTGGTGATCGTCGAGGGGACACTGAATAGTGCACGGTACATCCAAACCGTCATCGAACCCATCGTTCTACCATTCCTAGACCGGCAAGGGAACTTGCTGTTCCAACAGGACAATGCAAGTCCGCATGTATCCCGTGCCACCCAACGTGCTCTAGAAGGTGTAAGTCAACTACCCTGGCCAGCAAGATCTCCGGATCTGTCCCCCATTGAGCATGTTTGGGACTGGATGAAGCGTCGTCTCACGCGGTCTGCACGTCCAGCACGAACGCTGGTCCAACTGAGGCACCAGGTGGAAATGGCATGGCAAGCCATTCCACAGGACTACATCCAGCATCTCTACGATCGTCTCCATGGGAGAATAGCAGCCTGCATTGCTGCGAAAGGTGGATATACACTGTACTAGTGCCGACATTGTGCATGCTCTGTTGCCTGTGTCTATGTGCCTGTGGTTCTGTCAGTGTGATCGTGTGATGTATCTGACCCCAGGAATGTGTCAATAAAGTTTCCCCTTCCTGGGACAATGAATTCACGGTGTTCTTATTTCAATTTCCAGGAGTGTAGTTATTTTAGTCCATAAAATGAAGCCAAGTGTACAAGGTATGTTTCGAAAACGAATACATGTTTTTGTACAGATCTTGCATTTAAAATCACTAAAGAATCATCTAAAAACATTACCACATAAATAAAAATTTTCCTTTCCCCAGAAAAATTCAGATCTGAAAGGGTTAAGGAATAAAGTCAGTGCATGTAGAAAATGTTTCCTTCAAGGTCATACTACAATCCAACTTACAGAAAGTGACTAAGATCACCCTTGGAGGTCAGCAAAAGAGCACTTTCAAAGGCGTAATCAACACATAAGAAAGCACAAAATTTATGATTTTCTTATGGCTCAAGGATGGTAAAAGAAGTAGTAAATGTCGCCTTGAGGGCGAAATAGTTATCAAAACTAAAATTTTGTCTATGCAAATGAAAGCAAAAAGTCGGTGTGCATTAAAGGCTTTACTAACAATTAACATTCGTAAAACTGCTTTATTCTGTCTGTACTTACGTAGTCAGTAAATAAATGCAATGAAATTAGCAGCAGGTTGCAGTTTTGGAATTTTATAGTGCCGCTATTCGAAAGTCTCTAATTGTGAAAGTTGAAAGTGCGACAGTCTTTCAGACCAGCAGTAGTACCTAATCTGTCGATGATCACAACAATCATCTTCGATGGAGGGTATCGTTAAAAGCTCAAGCTTTTTCGCAGGTTTGTCTCGGTATGAGGACCGCAACATTTTATAACATAGCAATATCCCGAGAAACAAATTCCCCACTGTAGTATGCAGAATAGAGTATGGGGTGCCACGATATTTATTACGAGACGCCCAAGGAAAGTATCCATACCTCCTCCCGCGAAATCGAGAAGATGGGGGTTTGCAACTGACGTTGAAAAATAATGAGAAATGGCCGAGAGCCGTATTCATACAGAACAGCCGCACTGGACGCCCAAGCAGCGCGAATGGTTGTTTACTGCAGTTCTCGGTGCAGACGGAGTAGAGACTGTATACCGCGTGGGCGGATGGACACGTGGGTGGGCACACGGATTTCGTAACTAAAAAAAGCGGGGTGTTTGCCGTACTCCGCCACGACGACGCCCACTGGACCAGCAAATCAAAGTCGCTCTGGCTGTCTATAGTGCGCATCCTACTCGCCGTCCATCGCTGTGCAGGCACGGATTCCTCATGCTCTTGGGTGGAGCTCTATTTCTGTAAGTTTGTAACTTTCAGGCGAAAAACACAGAACAATCGAATTTTGGAACCCTGTCTACCAAGCTCTACGGACTGCTTTGACATGTAGGTCGCCACAGTCTTTTTATTCAATTGAAAATCAATGTTTCGTCGAAGTTTAGATATGTAGTCTACACGTATCAATAACCACAGACGAAGTACCCTACCAGACATTCAACAAAATGCACTGCAATGTACAACAGGAGGTCATTAAGTAATGCAACACATTTATTTTGGCCGGCCGCGGTGGTCTCGCGGTTAAGGCGCTCAGTCAGGAACCGCGCGACTGCTACGGTCGCAGATTCGAATCCTGCCTCGGGCATGGATGTGTGTGATGTCCTTAGATTAGTTAGGTTTAAGTAGTTCTAAGTTCTAGGGGACTGATGACCACAGAAGTTGAGTCCCATAGTGCTCAGAGCCATCTGAACATTTATTTTCTCGGCCAATCCCGGAATTTGCTGTAGGACTTCAACCCCTATAGCTTCATGAAATTGCGATAGGTGACGGCGCTGTACATAGCATTCAAAATGTTACAGAGGTGGGTCCCCACCAGAGAGCGGTCATTGAATTTCTTTTTGGTGGAAAATCAGAGCATGCAGATATTGATAGACGCTTGTAGAATATCTACGGAGATCTGGCAGGAAACAAAAGCACTGTGAGTCGCTGGGAGAGGCGTCTGTCACCATCGCTATAAGGTCCACAAACTTGTCCGATATCCTGCGTGCCGGCCGGCTCTACACAGCTGTGACTTGCAATGCTGGAACGTGTGGATACTCTCATTTGAGGTGATCGTTACCACAAAAATGCAAACGAACTGCGCCGTCTCCATGATAACGCGAAGCCTCTCACAAGTCTGTGCACCCGAGATGAGCTCACAAAACTTCATTGGACTGTTCTTCATCATCCATCATCATCGGATCTCACGCCTTCCAGCTCCCGTCTGTTTGGCGGAATGAAAGATGCACTCCGCAGCAAGCAGCACGCGGACTAGTGAGGTTACTGATGTGGCAAGACTTTAGCTTCGATCGATGTCGACCAGCCAAGCGGTACAAACCCCTCACATCAAGTTGGCGTAAGGCCTTCGCGTGAATGGAGATTATGTTGAAAAATAAATACGGGGAACTAATATGATGTAACGGAATCCTAGATAAATATAATGTGCTTTAATAAAAGAAGTGTTGCATCGCTAGTACACTGAAGAGCCAAAAAAACTGGTACGTCTGCTTACTATAATGTAGGGCCCTCACTAACTTGCAGAAAGTTCGAAACAAGACATGGCACAACTCTACTAATGCCTGAAGCAGTGCTGGAATGAACTGACACTATGAATCCTGCAGGGCTGTCCACAAATCCGTAAGAGTACGAGGGGTGAATATCCCTTCTGAATGGCACGTTGCAAAGCATCCCAGATATGCTCAATAATGTCCATATCTGGGGAGTTTGGTGGCCGTTGAAAGTGTTTCAACTCAAAAGACTTTTTCGGGAGCCACTTTGTAGCAATTCTCAACGTGTGGGGTGTTGCATTGTCCTGCTGGAATTGCCCAGGTCCAACGGAATGCACAATGGACATGAATGGATGCAGGTGATCAGACAGCGTGCTTACATACGTGTCTCCTGTCAGAGTCGTATCTAGACGTGTTAGGGGTCCATACCACTCCAACTGTACGCGCTCCACACCCTTACAGTGCCTCCACCAGATTGAACAGCCCCTGCTGACATGCAGCGTCAAGTGACATGTTCACAGTCTTCAACAGTCCAGTGTCGGGGTTGACGAGACCAGGCGAGGCCTAAAGTTTTGTGCCATCGAAGCATATCGATGATGTTTCATTGAATGGTTCGCACGCTGGCACATAATGATGGCCCAGCACTGAAATCCGCAAAAATTAGCGGAAGGGTTGAACTTCTGTCAAATTGAACGATTCTCTTCAGTCGTCGTTGGTCCCGTTATTGCAGGATCTTTTTCCGGCCACATCGATGTCGGAGTTTTGATGTTTAACCGGATTCCTGATATTCATGGTAGATTCGTGAAGTGGTCGTATGGTAAAATCCATACTTCATCGCTACCTCGGAGATACTACGTCCCATCGCCCATGCGCTGACTATAACACCACGTTCAAACTCACTTAAATCTTGATAACCTGCCATTGTAACAGCAGTAACGGTCTAACAACTGCGCCAGACACTTGCTGTCTTCTATAGCCGTTGCCGACCGCAGCACGGTATTCTGTCTGTTTACATATGTCTTTATTTGAATACGCACGCCTATTCCAGTTTCTTTGGCGCTTCAGTATAGAACGCCCCTCATATTTTACAGTAGGTTCTCGTGTATTTGAGTGAAAATATGATTTAGCATAGATTTTTACCACAAATAAAGGGGCGGAAGGTTTGACAACTCGACCAGCCAACGATAGGCAGTTATCGGCCCACTTTTCCTTTTCTTTTCACAGTAAAGACTACCCAAAAACGTGCAAGTGCAGTCTAAGTATTGTTGGGGAATACCGCTCACCGTTACCGTAAAGTTATGAGTCTCGTTCTAGCTGGTGAATATTGGCCTGTGGTCCCAAAAAGCGCAGTCATCAACGGGTCTCGAGCAGCAGTCATGTCTCTGTTCTCAAGCACTATCATTCTGGAACCAACGTTCACGGAGGCACATCCAATATGTACCTGTGGTACATCAACGTCACACTCTGCTTGGCCTGCTATGAGTGAATTGAAGGTGTTGTTGACTTGGCAGCCTAGTACGTAAGAGGTGCTGTATAAAAGTTTCGAAATGTATGTGTGGCGGGTGACATCTCGCTGGTAAGGCGAAACGCCAAAGCTTTATACATCCTTTGAGAGTTAGTGGCTCAAGCGGTATTTTGCTAGGATATCTCGTTTTTTTTTGTACATTTTTCCCATTTTCGTGCGTTGCGTGTCTTGTAAAATAGATGATGGATGGCGTCGTTTGTTTCAGACTCGGAAATGCGCTAATAAACACGTAAGATGTTTACGAAAGCGTTTGGGGAAGACGCCTTAGGTCACAGTCAAGGTTACGACAGTTTTAGACGTTTTGAAGATCCGAGGATCCGCATTCAGTCGGCATTATTCCTGAAAATGTCGCTGTTGTTCGGAACACGGTACTGGAAAATCATAGGCAGACAATCCAGGACGTATGCAATGTCTTGTGGCTCTCTTATGGGACGTGTCAGAGGATTTTGTCCGAAGAAAGTGCAGCACGGGCGATTGGTTCCGCCATCATGACAAAACGACGTCATACACTACGTTGATTAGCCAGGAGTTTCCGGCGAAAAACAAAATTACAACTGTTCTTCATCCACGATATTCACATGATCTGGCACCGAGAGACATTTCTCTATTCCTCAGAATAAAACTCAATTTAAGAAGCCGAAGATTTCATGCAGTTGAGGAGAGTCAAACAGTATTGAAATTGGTAGTAGAAAGGCTCACAAAAATGTATTCCATGTAGCTTTCAGATCATGGTAAAACTTCTGGGAGCGGTGCATACACCCGCAAGAGGACTGCTTTGGACGCCATGGTCACAATAAAGTGGAATTTTATTTATTGAAGTATTCCAGGAACTTTTCGGTAACACCTCGTGCGTCATTGCACCCGCTGCTGCCTTTAGAGCAATAGTAATGTATGGCCAATTGGGACTCACAACGCTTTGTTTCTGGACATGTTTCCTTATAGTTTTCTTTTGTGGGCGAGCATTTCTAATAAATTGAT
The DNA here is from genome assembly GCF_023864345.2 of Schistocerca serialis cubense. Classification (NCBI taxonomy): domain Eukaryota; kingdom Metazoa; phylum Arthropoda; class Insecta; order Orthoptera; family Acrididae; genus Schistocerca; species Schistocerca serialis. The sequence goes on from NC_064641.1 coordinate 618,882,282, forward strand.
TAATAAATCAACAACCAATTCCTCTAAGCAAGATTACAGCATGGTACAATCTGTCAGTTTAGTGGGCGTGCCAAAGTAATGGTTTGTGTTCCATCAGAAGACGTCACTCAGTCGCAGCAATTTGGAAAAACCTTCCAGGCAAGCTGCTGCCGCAACAGCGCGAATCTCTCTGCCATACCTGTTGTTGGAACGCACTATTTGGAGCAGCGTACTGAGCTTGTTGAGTGTGTTACCTTATAGTGCTTTCGCAAAATCTTACTGCAAGTTGTTGTTAACAATGTCACAATAGCGTCAGTAGTGTACTCATAGAACACAGCAGAGTTATACTGTCTGTAAGTTTCTACCGAGTGCTAGGATGACTACCGATTATTGCGTGTACGCTACATCTTTTTATAAATGTACTACTGTTTCGGAGTATAGTGTACTGTTCACTTGTGCCGTGGTGCTCAGTGAACAGCGTATGTTACTGTGACTGTTGCAATGTCACGTGAGCATGTGTAACTGAAGCAAAACCTTCCCATATTTTCTGCTTGAGTGATGGTGTCTCGATATGGTTCCCTCTTGCAGTGACTGTGTTTAAAGCCGTGTTTCTTCTCATTAATGTTGTTCTTAAGGTACGTTTACACTGAGATACATGTATCGCGACATGTATGAGCGACATGTCAATTTGACATGTCGCGATACATCACCTCATACAAAAATTCACGGAACTTGTATGCGGACCCTCGAGCTCATACATGTCGCGTATACATTTTGTATATCGCTTTTTGGCCATATACGCGACATGTATGAGCGACATTTGAAGAACTCGCGCATGCGCAGTACTATCATTTCCTGTCGTGTTGTCGCCTGCCGCTTATTTTGACGATTAGCGCATGCGTAGTACCAGGCTCTTTGGCGGCTGTTTGAGTTTTGGAGGTGCCGACTATCGTTTCGACGCTAATGTATCTGCATAGAACACCAAAAAGTGCCATATGCAACATTATTCTTCGTGTTTGCGAGGCTATTGTGCAAGTTTTATGCCAACAAGTGAAGGTAAAAGTTTTATATATATCAGAGTATGTAATACATTCTATAATTTTTTCATGCATCTGGCACGTTTATCAATTTTTTGCTATTATTCCGGCGGCCTCGCTTGATAATGTTGACAACGGATGCCGACAATCGTGTGTGAGACGTTGGCATTAACAATCGCGCGACAATGCAAATGTTTTGTAATGAAATCTTCGTTTCAAGAGGAATCCCCAGTGGCCAAAAAACGGAGTGTTACTGCCAACTGATCCTCTGGTGGAATCGCTTCCCGAAAGTTTGTGTTGGTTTTGGACACAAGAGGAGCCACAAGTGATAACAAACCGCGGAAATCCTCCATACTCATCCTAACATAATTTCTAAAATATGCGCCATCCTTTAGCGTTAATTCGCGAGAAACTCTCTCTGCCACCATCTACGCTTCCTCCGCCTTTTCTTCCTATCATCTTCCAAAAGAGCAAGTGTACCAGCACATAAAAATGTGAAATCTTCCAAATCGTCGTCGAAAGCTATCGCACAGTGATACATATCAACCAGTGTAAACGCACGCTCATACATGTATGAGGTTGATACTTGTCAACTCATACAAGTCGCGATACACGTCGCAAAGTCGCATATACATGTATCTCATACATGTGCCGATACAAATGGCAGTGTAAACGCACCTTTATAAGTCTGTTCGGAGTACAAGGCGTAAATTGTTTTTAGAACTCGTGGAAGCATTTGGTCATTTTATTGTATTTTCAGATTGCTTCGGTATTGCCCGTATCTGATAACATTGTCGGTAGATTATAAATGTCTTACTGTCCAGACTGTGTGTACCATCATACAGAGCAAGCTTTCACGGTTATAGCAAGCTTATATGTTGTGCTCTGGCCTTCGCTCAATAGTTTACTTGAGTCTGTTTTGCATTTTATTGTATTTTATTATATTTTTTACTAATTGTACTTATTTTGGTGGGGAGCCCTATGTAATTTTATCACTTCAGTGCTTTTGAAATTATGTGGGTTATCCCAGCGCTCTCTTACCTTTTTTTTGCCGGCCGTGGTGGCCGAGCGGTTCTAGGCGCTACAGTCTGGAACCGCGAGACCGCTACGGTCGCAGGTTCGAATCCTGCCTCGGACATGGGTGTGTGTGATGTCCTTAGGTTAGTTAGGTTTAAGTAGTTCTAAGTTCTAGGGGACTGATAACCTCAGAAGTCCCATAGTGTTCAGAGCCATTTGAACCATTTTTACCTGTTTTTGAATTTTGTTTGTTTGTTGTAATGTCTTGGAACTTTAGTCCGATTCAAAGACTGTAAGTCTGTTAACACTATTGAATGCTGCAATTTTAAAAATGGTACCATTTTTTAAAAAAAATTGTGGACACTAATTCTACAATTACTTTTTATATTTCATAACATGATCACTCACAGCTAGGGCCATTCCTACCACTCACCGTGCGGCACAGTTGTATCTACAACTGAGTTGATGATTCCGTTTCTCTGCTATATATTTCTGCAACTGACTCAGTCGTTTTCTTTAGGTTTGCATCTACATTTACATGTGCATACACACTCCGCAAATCATGATACGGTCAATGGAGGAGATTTTACCTTGCTCCAATGATATTCCCTATCCCCGTTCGACTCGCAAACTGGACCTACGGTAAGAAGACTGTCTATGTGGCTCCGTACAAGTCCAAATTTTTATTATTCCAGCTGGAACTATAATCGTTCTACGTGAGTCGTAAATTTCGGTTCTCTATACTTTCTCAACAGTGTTCCGCAGAAAGAACACCTTCTGTCCTGGATAGATCTTCACTTGATTTCACAGTTCATTTCCGTAATATTCTCGTGTTGATCGAATCTACAGATAATATTTCGGCAGCATGTCTCTGAGTTGCTTCGATGTCTTCCTTTAACCCAAGGTTGTGGGGATAACTAATACTCGAGTAGTACTCACGAAACGTCCGCACGGGTCTTCTGTAGACGGTCTCCTTAATAGATGAGCTACACTTTGCAAGTTCAGCGTCGTGATGCCAATTGAGGAGCTACTCCACCGAATAGTAGCGGCTTCGGTCAAGAATACCATCATAACGACCGGGAGAGCGGTGTGCTGACCCCACGGCCCTCCTATCCGCATTCTCCATTGAGGATGACACGGCGGTCGGATGGTCCCGATAGGCCACTCGTGGCCTGAAGACGGAGTGCTTTTTTTTACACTTTGCTAGAATTCTCCCAATAAACAAAACTCGAATACACGTTTTTCTTACTGACGATCTAAACTACACTTTTCTTTTTCACGTCGCTTTGCAATTGGACCTAAATATTTAATCGACGTGACTGTGGCAAACAACACACCACTAATACTGTATTTTAACGTCATAGAATTTTTTTCCAATTCATCTGCAGTAGCTTAAATGTTTCTAAATTTGAAGAAAGTTCACATTCATTTACACCAACCACAAATTTTGAGTCATCTTGTATCCGCCGAAAGACAATCAACGATGACCGTTACCTATAGCATCATCGGCAAACAGTTGCCGTTTGCTGTCACACTGTCCGTCAGATCGTTTATGCTGCGAGATTTGTCAGTGTGCGTGTTCACTGCCTTGTTGGAGTCCAGTCAGCGGCTAAGCATAACAGCACTGCCTGCTGGATCAGGAGAAGACTGTTCGGTCTCCGGCCGAAATATGGTGTAGGAAAACTGTATCAACAAATCAGCTAAAGGGCTGGAAGCACAGCATTAATACATTATGTGCTTCTGAGAGATGTACTCTCCCCATTGTTGGTACTGTTGTCAGATGTTGTATGAGCGTGATGGACCACGAGCTGTCATAATCAGTTTTGCATTTGAACATTTGCGTTCCTTGGTAAGAGAATAGAAAGGCATAAGGACCTTCTTGGTGGCCAGTTCTTTCACGTTTCCTGATAGCACTGGTTCTTCTAGTAAAATTCTGAAACGTGTTGTGTCCGAGACAAATGGTTCAAATGGCTCTGAGCACTATGCGACTTAACTTCTGAGGTCATCAGTCGCCTAGAACTTAGAACTAATTAAAGCTAACTAACCTAAGGACATCACACACATCCATGCCCGAGGCAGGATTCGAACCTGCGACCGTAGCAGTCCCGCGGTTCCGGACTGCGCGCCTAGATGTCCGAGACACATCTCGAGACTGTAAAGAATCTTCTTGCAGAACCAGCGCTCTCCACCGGGTTGTTCGAACTATGTGGGAAAATCATTCATGAACAGAAGCTAACGGACACGACTCCAAACGATGATTTTGAGTGTTGCTTGAAAACCTACGCAAAAGGCAGAAAGATTAGCGTTGAACCTCCGGGGCGACAACGAAAACATTACAGACGGAGCACCAGCTCGAAGGGGAGAAGGATGGAGGAGGAAATCGGCTTAGCCTGAAGCTATGTAGGGATATCACGAAAAATATCCACATAATTAATGCAGTTTCAAAGATATTTTTAATAAGTTTGATCCCATCGACTGATTCGACATGTTAATTTTCTACATAAGTGACTGTCGTAGAGAATATGTGAATTATGAAGCAGGTCGGAGTACATGAAGTCGACGTATTTCAAGCTACTTGTCAAAGTGTGCTAACGTCAGTGGACTGAAAGTAACTTCTAGGTTTCCCATATTCACCTATAATTACTTTCATGATCGAATTCCCTATCTCAAACTAAAACATCTGCCCTTCTTCTCATCCGCGACAGGTTTTATCACGAGAACAGAAAATCCCTTCTCTGTGAGTAGAATAGCTGTGTGACCATTGAATTGGAATCTGAAATGCAATGAATTTAAGACACTATGAGCTAGACATCACTGAAATGGTTTCAGGGTATGTGGATCCAGGAGTGAGTCTAGGCTCAGCAGAAAAAGTTCACAAAGTTAACGTAAGCTATTTGCGTAATTCACACGCTAGTAACCTGGTCACATTTAATTGTTCAGTTAAGAGCTTGTTAGATATTTATTAACTTGTTTGGAAGAGCCAATAATTAATTTAAACATAATATAAACATTACGAACCTTTAGATAATTTAACGGTGAATATAAGGTGACTTCACAAAATGATTTAAAGACACAAATGATCAGAGAGCAACCATTAAGATGATTTTAGGTGCCCATGAAATGCGTAAATATTTTACTTAACAGCAACGATAAAAGAAAAGAAACAAAATTAGGTAACAGAGCGGATGGGTAATCAGTAAGCTTAACAACTGACAGAATGCCTTCCGACAGTAAAATTTCGGTTGTGATGGTTTCTGTACAATACCAAAAGACAGGCCAGCAACTGAAGAACAATGCCGAGACCTCATGTCGAAAAACTTCATTCAGACGCTCATATGGACAATGAACATATTTATATTCGGATACAGGTAGAATAAAAAATTATATTTTCGAGTTCTGAAACAGAAGAAACCACAAGACTACCATATATACTATAACATCTTAAAACAATTTCCAATAATTTAAACGATGGCAACAGCTTCGCAGTTTGCCACAATTTAACAATATAAATTAATTTATGAAATCTACATTGAAGCACCAAAGAAACTGATATAGGCATATGTATGCAAATACAGAGATATGTAAACAGGCAGAATACGGCGATGCGGTCAGCAACGCCTGTGTGAGACAAGTGTCTGGCGCAATCGTTAGATCGGTTACTGCTACTACAATGGCAGATTATCAACATGTGAGTTTGAACCTGATGTTATAGTCAGTGAATGAACAATGGGACAGAGCATCTCTGAGGTAGCGATGAAGTGTGTATATTCCCGTACGACCATTTCGCTAGTGTACCGAGAATATCAGGAATCCGATAAAACATCAAATCTCCGACATCGCTGCGGCGGAAAAAGATCATGCAAGAACGGGACTAACGACGACTGAAGAGAATCATTCAACGGACAGAAGTGCTACCCTTCCGCAAATTGCTGCAGATTTCTTTGCTGGGCCCTCAGCAAGTGTCAGCGTGCGAACCATTCAACGAAACATCATCGATTCGGGCTTTCGGAGCCGAAGGCCCACTAGTGTTACCTTGATAACTGCATGACACATGGGCCCGTCAACACTGACATTGGACTGTTGGTGGCTGGAAACATGTTCCCTGGTCGGACAACTCTCGTTTCAAATTGTATCGAGCGGACGGGCGTGTACTGGTATTGAGATATCATCATGAACCCATGGATCCTGCAAGTCAACATTTGACTGTTCAAGGTGGTGGGGACTCTGTAATGGTGTGGAGTGCGTGCATTTCGAGTGGTATGGGTCCCCTAATAAGTCTAGATAGGACTGCGACAGGCGATACATAAGTAAAGATCCTGTCTGATCAACTGCATCCATTCATGTCCATTGTCATTCCGACGGACTTGGGCAATTCCAGCAGGACAATGCGGCGCACCACACGTCCAGAATTGCTACAGAGTGGCTTCAGGAACACTCTTCTGGGTTTACATACTTCCGCTGGCCACCAAACTCCCCAGACATGAACATTATTGTGCGTGTCTGGGATTCCTTGCAGTGTAGTGTACAAAATAGATCTCTGCTTCTTCGTACTCTTACGGATTTATAGACACCCTGCAGGATTCATGGTGTCATTCCCTTCAGGACTACTTCAAACATTAGTCGAGTCCTTGCCACATCGTGTTGCGGCAGTTCTGAGTTCAGAAGCAAGTGTACTAGTTTCTTTGACTCTTCAGTGTGTATTCCAATACTCAGTTAAGTACCAAGCCACTTTCGCCGAGTCGCATACATCGAAACTCAGTAGCAGTTCGTACTCTCAACAAAAGATAGTTTACAGCAATACATTGCCTAGGAGGTACAGTACTTACAAATCAATTTAAATCACATGTACAAGCTATCAGTGGTACTCCCTTCATGTGAATGAAAAGGTAGCAGCAGCCGGCCATGACACAAGCAGCAACAGGGAAGTTACCGATTTTCTGACTCTTTACGACTTCCTTTCTAGGAGCGAATTGTATTGCTTCATCTTTGTGTTCAGTAGTTTAGTTTCTTGAAATTCTGCATGTCAATTTAAAATTTAATAAACACAGTTTTTGCCTTTACGTCAGAAAGAAAACCAATTTTGTGACAAGTTACTAGTTCCTGATCAGGGACGATTATTTAGTCTCATCTAAGTGCTTTGGTGGTTAAGTTTTTCGATCTCTGCGTGTCAATCTAATTTACTAGACATGTTCTTACGTTCTCATCAGTGTCTACAGTAGAGTTCCGTAGTGCATGTCGATAGTCCTTTGGTTTCCTGTGTAGTGAAGTTTTACACTGTCTTTAGTATGGATAGGGACTGTGATTGCTGTGTGTGAATGCGAACCGAGTTAGTGACACTTCTCTCTCAACTCCAGGCTGTGATGGCTTCGGTTAGACAGCTTGTAACTGCAGTGGATGAGCATCACTGTTGTCAGCTGGCCATGGGAGCCAAGAGACGTCTGCCGATTTGCCCGCACCGGTGGCCATCCCAGTTACTGCTCGCATGGTTGACCCCTCACCTGTAATGGAATTGGAGGTGGCGAAAGACTTCCCAGGGGCCAAACATCAGGCCTCCCTAGTTAGTCTGACAAACAAGTTCCAAGTGCTCTCTGTGGCTGACACTCACCCTCAGCCAGATGCAGTCGCTTGTCCTGTTTCAGCGGAAACCTCTCACCATGCAAGATACAGGATATTGCAGAGAGTCAGTTTATAGGTAATTGGCAGCTGCATGTTAGGTGCGCCAGGTGGCCCTTAGGGACATGGCTGCCAAGGAGAATAAGAAAGCCAAAGTGCATACCGGGTGTAGTCATTCCAGACGTGGAACAGGTCTTTCCAGACGCCATGAAGAACACAGGTGCAGCCCACTGCAGGTGGTGGCTCACGTTGGTACCAGTGATGCGTGTCGCTTTGGATCTGAACAGGTTCTTTCCGGTTTCGAGCGGCTAACGTAAGTGGTAAGGACTGCCAGTCTTGCTAGAATGAGATGGAAGCAGAGCTCATCATTGGCAGCATAGTCGACAGTACCGGCTGTGGGCCCCTAGCACAGAGCTGACTGGAGGGTCTGAATCAGAGGCTCAGACGGTTCTGCGACCGTGTACGCTGCAGATTCCTCGACTTGCGCCAAAGAGTGGTGGGGTTTCGGATTCCTATAATAGATCAGGAGTCCACTACATGCAGGAGAGATGGTTGCGGAGGCTGTGTGGCGTGGACTGGGAAGGTTTTAGGTTAAAGGGTGTCGCGGAAATACAAAAAGATCTTCAGTCTTAAAGGGTGCAGAACAAACACAGGACCCATGGGTATAATAGTTATAAATTGTCTTAGCTGTGTTGGGAAGGTACCAGACCTCCAAGTACTAACAGAAAACTCTGATGCTCAAATCTTTGTAGGTATTGAAAGCTGGCTAAAGTCGAAGATAAGTTCAGCCGAAATTTTCGCGAAGTTTCTAACAGTATTCAGAAAGGAAGACTAAACACAGTTCACGGTTTTGTATTTGTTGCCGTTAAAAGTAATTTGCTTGTTGCGAAATCGAATTAGGTATTTCCTGTGAGTTAGTATGGGTAGAGGTCATTCTTGGCAACCGCAATAAAACAGTAACTAGTTTTTTACCGACCTCCCAATTCAGATAATACAACTGCTGAAAGGTTGAAAGAAAACTTGAGTCTAATTTCAAACACGTACCCAAGTAATAGAACTGCAGATGGTGATGACTTCAATTTACCCTCCATATGTTGGCGAAAATATATTTTTAAAGCCAGAGGTACGCAAAAACATAGTCAGATATTGTGCTAAAGGCATTCTCTGAAAATTATTTCGAGTAGTTAATTCATGAGCCCACTCGAATAGCAAACAGTTGTGGAAACATACCTGAGCACTTAGCAACTGAGCTACTAACAACCATCAAAACGAACACCGGGATTAGTGAACATACGGCTGTCGTAGCGAGTGGTGATGTGATGGTTATAAGAAGCGAACACTGGCCAACTCCACGCAATTTTCAATGCTATAGCGGAATCCTTCCTGTGAAGGTGTTAGTTAAACATAACATTTCTTCTCGTCTACAGGTCTGTGGTTACCGTATTCCTATCATGAATAGTGGGCAGGTGGAAAAATGCTTTCTCTGCAGGGAAAGTGACCATCTTAGATCTAACTGCCCTCGGCGCGTATTTCCATTGAAACCCTCGTTTGAACAGCGTAGAAGATTGACGTTAACTGATCTAGCTTCTACTGCTCACGAGGCTGGTACAACGAGTTTCCCGGGTGTAACGGAACAACAGAGGGATGCGCAGTTGACTGCTTCCAACTTTCCGCCTTTACCGCGTTTACCATCGCAACACAGTTCTACAACTGTCGTTGCCGTGCCGGTAGTGTCTACAACGGAACAAAGGAGACGTCGTAAGCAGGATGGTGAGGAGTCGGGTACGTCTACTCCTCACCCACCCATCCCTGACGTAACTTTGTCAGTGGATGACTAGTAGTGCTGAGTCCTCCATTCTTGATGGGGTCGATAGTGCGAAAACAGCTGCTGACTTCTCTAGGGTTTCGCCTGATTTTTCTCCCGCGGTTGAGATGAATTCTCCGGAAACACTAAAGAGTGGGAACGTCGTTGACCCTACCGATGTTCCAGTAATTAAAGAGCAGAAAATTAAGGTGTCCCTAAATTTACGTGTTCCACTGATCACACCCATCCAGGTGACGTCGGAACGACCAGTTATTGTTACTCCAGTGGAGGCGATTGATGGCCTTTACCTGCCAAATCAGATGTTTTACTGCCTGACCCTTCTCTTCTGTGTCGATCTGAGTTCCAAGTATCCCATTCTACGGAGTGGGTTTTTCCGGCTTCTAGTTTGTCGCCTACTCTGGTTAACTTTCAAGAACCGCCAACGTCGCCCACTGCTGATGCTGTATTGCCTCGTAGTTGCCGTAAACAAAATGTCCAACAAAATTGGTTGCGCAACATATTTGTGTTGTAATTTGGTTACAAGGTTTGTATTTGTAAATTGTTATTTATCTTAGGGCTACTAACAGGAAGCCAATGTCTAATATGTATTGATGAAAGCATGAAAAAATGTTCTGATGATAAACGGTAAAAAGTTCGAAACCGGTAACGGTACTTTGTGAATAAAGTAAATTGAAACCAATTAGAGGCTGGTTGCTGTACACCATCAACAGTTTATTTATATAACAGCCTCCGTCTCCAACCATGTCTGCATGTGACAAAATTGAACAGACATAAAGATTCCAGAGGCGGGGGTGGGGGCTCCCATCCTCTGACTCGTCACTGGACTCGGCAGTCTGTTTTGACACTAAATGATGACGTACTTCAGTTGATCAGCACCTCGAATTTCGTTTCTCGTTGTTACGCTAAGCAGTCTTATACGTCTCTCTCTTTGAATTTTAATAGGGTGGAATCAGATCTGCGGCTCTCTTCGTTGCCTCAGTTTATGTGTGATTCCTGTGGGTATATCGTATTTCTACAAGAAGTACAGTTTACACAGTTTCTCTGCCTGGGTTTTGCACTGTGTTTAATGTGGTCCCAGAATGTTTCACGGGGACTGCCTTGTTTTTTAGGGAGTGCCTTTCCATTGAATGGATAGAGTTTCCTGATACTGGCGAAGGAATACGATGTACTTTTCATTGTCTGATCTTGAGTCTCCTTTATGCACTGTCCGGTACAAGACGCACTTTGGACCCCTCCTTATTTTATAAAGAAGAGATGGTTTATTTCTTACTGAAAAGTCTGCAGAAAGTTTTGGTAGGTGGTGATTATACCCGTGTGTTACATCCTGGTAGACCAGTCTCCCAATTACAATTTCTGTCGGGAAATGCAAGACTTAGTTCCCTCCTTGAAACTGCAAGATGTGTGAGTCCTTAAACATCCGACTCTTATCAATTATACCTATTTTACTGCTACTTCAAGCGGTAGGACTGATAGATTTTATTTATCTGGTAGGATGTGTGATAGGATTTTGGCTGTCGATGTCATCTCCTCCAGCTTCACTTACCCATTGTGCAGCGACTGATACCTTAAATCACACGCGACCGTCGGTGAAGTTATTTCGATCGCCTTGGATGCTGAATGTGTCGTATTTGGAGGAACTCTCTCTCATTGAGGTGACGAGGAAAGTGTGGAACCATAGTCTCCTTTCAACTGAGCGATACGACTCTGTTTGTGAAGAATGATGGGTTCAACTTCCAAAGTCGAGGTTCACAAAAACGTTGATACGATTCTGTTGTGATACAGAGAGTGAATTTCGGAGGTAGAATGAATTTTACTACTTCTACATGACCTTCATAAAAGTGCGGATCAGGTTCCGTTACGGACTGCGGACGTCAGGTTTATAAAGGAGCATTTGCTACGGTTGGGCAGTGTCAGATGAGTGGGTTAAGGATGCGATCCAAACCATTTTCTGAGGTAGCAGAATAATTGACTTCTTTATATCATCTCATTAGAGAACAGACTCGTTGTCAGCGCGCGTATAACATGTCTCTTAAGACAGAAGACGGCAATGTTGTTATTGCACAAAAGGAAAAATTGCGTGCTCTGCATTAATTGTGTGTTTAGGTGTATGAAATACCTGTTTCTGTCAGCTGGCTATCCGATTTATTTGTTCATGCTCAAGATCATAGACTTACACCTGCTCATAAAGCTGCGTTTTTAGAACCTTTTCAATGTGAAAATGTCTATTATCTTATTGTCAGATCGCCTTCTCGCAAGTCGCCGGGGTTGGATTGTCCGCCTACGTAGTTTTGCTTGCGTTTTTTACTTTTGTTGGTTACTACATTTACACTGCTTTTGAACGAAGTGTTGAGAGGAGGGTTTGTGCCTGACTCTTTTAAAGTTGGTAAAATGCTTTGATCCCTAAAAGTTCTGGTCAGGCAGCTGGTAAATTTTGTGCAGAAACAGGATTTTCTGATTAATGCACGCGGTCGTCTTAACAACTATAGCTATCCGTGCACTCCCTGTCTAGGAATCACATAATGTGTGAAAACACTATGGGAGGTTAAAGAACAATCCACAAAGGAAAATTTGGATAGTGTCAGAGATGTCAATGCAGTGCAAAGCTGTAGGCCTGGTCGTACTATTCTGACCCCGGTAGCAGATTGTCGTGATATCATATAGATGGCCGTTGTTACTTCTGTTCCTGGTTCTCCGGCATTTTGGGATCCAGTTGTTGCTAGATGCCTTTCATTCACATCCGTTCTGCAGTACTTTTCAGTATAGTTACCTGTTGTAAAGTTTCTAAAGGTGATTTATATTCAGTTATGCAGGTACGATGCTTTAGAGTAGCATGAGTAACTTCCACACTTATTTTCACACTTAAATGTGATGTATTACATACATGATAGACGATGCAATTAAACATAGTTCAGCTACACTTTCTATTTTTAATTATATATAATACGAGTAGTATACAAATATTGATATGTGAATGTATGTGCTAGGCACACCACCGCTCTTGCAGCTTCTGTCACTGAAATTGAAAAACATCAGTGTCATATTTTTGTGCAAATGCTAACTTCCGGTCTTCTCCATGTCTTTCATTAATTCTATCTGGTGAAAGTTACATACTGAGAAGAAATTCTGAAGAATAGGTCTTACAAATGATTGTAAGGTACCCACTTTCGCAGGTTTGTCCCAATCAATAACGAATCATAGTGTTGCATCTACTTTTCCCATAGCTAGTTCCACTATAGATTATTACAGCCGCTTGTAATAGATATCTAATAGTAATCATTAACCTGACGGCCACAACTGTAATAAAACAACAGATTTCCGTCTTATTGGCAGTAGGTTACAGTTGTCTGTGTTTAGGATCATTATTCAGTCGCTGCACTAATCGCACATCTGCGAGCTGCCTTAGGTTTCTTCAACATTACCCAGTAGTTCATTCACACATATTGTGAACAGCATCGGGTCTCTAATGTTATTCAACCTTATGCACACGGACACGATTTGTGTTACACTCTTTCTTTCTACATCTCAAAGATTAACGTAGCTAGTTGAGTTTCATGACACCACTGTTCGCAGAACGGACATATAACTGCAAAAAATGAACAGAAATATATCGTCAAATATTTCACTTACTACACTGCTGGCCATTAAGATTGCAAGTCTAGAAACGGTAGCTGTTAAAGAAGTTTTGTTTATCCAGACTGGCATGGATGGTCGCTCACGCTAGCATCCCATTCGGGGCGTGAGTCCAGGTCAAACATGCTCAGTGGATAAACGACAAAGGCTAGTGTTTCGTCCAGCTGGGATGTGGTGATTTAGTGAATATCGGGCTGATACAGACATCCCATCTCAGTTACAACTACATAGATATTCAGTATTCTACGTCGCGTGGCCAAGGGTACTATGTACACTACTGGTCATTCTCTCTCCTGTTCCTGTGAGGGAAAATCCATTGTCTGTATGCCTCTGTATGAGCCCTAATTTCTCCTACCTTATCTTCTCGGTCCTTACGCGCAATATATGTTGACGGCGGTAGAATCGTTCGGCAGTTAGCTTCAAATACCGGTTCTCTAAATTTTCTCAATAGCATTCCTTGAAGAAATACGCAAATGTTTTCAAAATGTTCACAAACTTTCACAGGGATAACACAAGAGACAGACGGTCGGGGTCCACAAATTCCATGCATGGGGCAAGGGGCTACAACAGAAAGGGCATACTTTCGTCCTCTACAACTAACATTGCCCAACCAGAAAATTAATGTGGTGACCCCATGAAGATACGGGATTAAGGCCAGGAAGAGGAGCAAAAAATTCTTATAGTGTGTACTAGGAGGGATGTTTGATACAATTTGTAGGTATTTTTCGGGTATATAGGATGCAAAATTTGATATGCTAAGTTGAAGTCTCCATCAGAAACAACAACACTAATCCTACTGGGTATCGAGTCCTACAAAGCTTCAGTACCCGATACTGTTACTGTTAGGTGACAACTTTTCCACAGTCAGGCAATGTGTTTCATGTTGTTACATGCACATCTCCATGGAAATTGTAGTCGATTATTTAACACTGTATACCAACTGCAAACATTATTGACTACTACCAGTAACAGCTCACCCCTTTCTTTTAATACGGTGAGGAACCTGTCATTTCTTGCAACCTTGGAGAGCTTTCTCTGGTATGCTTACAATGACCACAGAGACACATAAATACCTTCAGAGCTGAAAGTTGTCCTTCAGACCAGGTAGGGGAAGTAGAATTCACTTCGTTTCACCTCCTCATACAGAAGATTCAGAGGGACGGATATCTTCTGCCATTAAACTGTATTTTGCACGAGACTAGGAGGAATCCTTTTAGGAAAGGTGAAATTTATGCGAGGGTCAGCCTTCAGTGATGGTAGAGCGTGAGGGTCTTCTGTAACCAGCACCCAGAGAAATTTGTACCCAGAAAAGTTGGAGGAAGCGTCCACTAATCCTCCTGTCCCATAGCCATGACTTTCCCGGCAGTTAGAAGAGCCAATGGCCCGCCCCAGCTGGCCCTAAAACCCGTCAGTGCAGACAGTAAGGACAGATAAACAGTCGCCGATGTCCCTCACAATCGAGCAGGGTGGCGGACTAGTCGGGCTGTGAATGGGTTCCTTCGCGTGGCATTCTGATGAAGTGGCCAGCAGATGTTCGAACAAGAACTATAATGCCTTTAATGCCTCAATTTTAATATATTTTTTTAATTTTACGCCGGAGCCAATATTTCTTTTTCCTTGCTTACGTAAATACCTTTAGAAAATAGAAAGGGGAAACATTAAAACCGAATTACAAACACGGATTTTAAAAATTTTACTTCTTCTACTCGACAAAGCATACTTAAAAATAAAATATGGTCTATACCTGTGGATTAGCGTGTGGTTCATATAATGCATATAAGACGCATTGTCCTTCTAATGAAATGGCCGTTTTCCATTTATACAGGGTCGACCAGTAGTTCACAGAGAAACTGTCGGAGTTTGTCTGTGGATTTTTTCCGAGTCTTTTGGTATAAAAGACCCCAGTAATTCTTTACTTGGTAATTACATTTCGTTTACATTATCACCCCTTGTATCAGTAGTGCATTATAACAGTAACTCTATACCTGCATCTATGCTGAGTAAACCTCAGTGAGTGCATGGCAGAGAGTACTTCCCATTGCACAAGTTATGAAGATTTCTTAAATGTTCCATTCTCATATGGAGCGCAGAAAGAATGACTGCTTTAACGCCTCAGTGTGTGCTGCAATTAGTCTAAACTGTCCTCTGTGCCCCTACAGGTCAGATACATAGAAGATTTCAGTATATTCGTAGATTCATCATTCCGAGTTGGTCCTTGAAACTTAGTAACCAGGCTTCCTCGGGATAGTTTGCCTATAATTTCAAACGTTTCCCAGTTCTGTCTCATTATCATCACCATGACACTCTGCCGCTGGTCAGACAGACCTGTGACCAAGAGTACTTCCTTCCTCTTTTCCATTGAATATCCACTGGTAGTCCTACTTGGTACAGGTCCTATACACTTGAGAAGTATTCTAGGAGGGGTCGCATGAGTGTTTTAAATGCAGTCTCGTTTCTACAGTTATTGCATTTCCCTAGTATCTTACCACTGAACGGAAGTCTATCTCCTCATTTACCTACAGCTAATTCTATGTGATCAATTCATTTCATATCCCTGCGAAGTGTAACATCCAGGTACTCGTGTCAGTTGACCGATTCCAGTTGTGTTTCATTGAGATTGTAGACATTGGGTACCACGTTGTTTTTATTTTGTGAAATGCAAAATTTGTAATTTCTGAACGATTAAAACAAATTTTCCAATCTATTCACCACTTTGAAGTTTTAGAAGATTCGACAGAATATTCGTGCAGTTGTTTTTCACATGGTACCTCATTACCGACAACTACATCATCTGCGAAAAGTATCACGTTACTAAAATGTTGTCGGTAAGATCATTACTATACAACATTAACAACGGAGGTCCCAATACATTTCCATGTAGCACTTCCGAAGATTTTCCTACGTTAGTTGATGACTCTCTATCGAAAGTAACGTACTGCTTCCTCTATACCAAACAATGCTCAGTCCAGTTACAAATTTCGCTTGATACCCCACTTTTGATAGTATGCGTAGTTGTGGTACATAGTCAAATGCTTTTCGGAAATGGAGAAAACTACATCTTGTTTTGATCCATGCTGTTCAGGGTACCATGTGAAATCATTACCAGCTGGGTTTGACGTGGTCAATGTTTTCGAAATCCATGCTCTTTGGCACGTACTGCATTACGTCTGAGCTCAGAATGTCTTGTAAAGTTCTACAAAAATGGATCTCAAGGATATTGGATATTAGTTTTATGGTTCTTTTCTGACATGCTTCTTGTATATAGTGCTCTGAGCTTTCTTCCAATCACTGGGCCACCTTTTCCATTCTAGAGATCTAGGATGGATTATGGTTAAAAAGAGCCTAACGCTGACGGAAATCTGGTACAGAATCTGATAGCAGTTCCATGGGCCTAACGCAGATGGAAATCTCGTACAGAATCTGATAATGATTCCATCGGGAGCTGAAGCTTTATCAAATTTTAGCGGGTTCAGCAGTTTCTCAACATCTCTGACACTAACATCTTTATCATTTCTCCTTCCAGTGATGCGAGAATTAAAAAGGAACACTACCCCTCGACAGTTCTGGGTATCGTTGTCGTTATTGCTAAGTGGAAGATAATGATCACTATAAAACTGAATACTAAGTAAGATCCACATTAAAATAACAGAGTATTTATTATAACACAAAATTTTAGGTGACAAAGCATAATGTTTTATCATATTTGGATAGAGTATTCGTGGTAATGTTATCAGTGACAGTGTCACTGAAGGGGTATTATTAAATCAGTTTTTCAGAAATTCCTTCAACAAAGAAAGCGACGCATATAGTCAATAAATCGAATTAAGAACCTTCAAACAACGCAAATCACCTAACAAAGGAAAGCCTTCTGATCTAGATTGTACACCAGTTAGGCTCCTTTCAGAATATGCAGATGCCATAGCTCCGTATTTAGAGATCACGTACAACCGGTCGAAGAAAGATCTGTATCAAAAAGTGAGAGAGTTGCAAAGATCACACCACTACTGAGGAATGTAAATAGGAGTAACCCGCCGAATTACAGACCTATGTCACGGAATTAGATTTGCAGTAGGATTCTGAAACATAACTGTACCGTCTTCGAACGTTATGAATTACCTACAATAAAACGATTCCATATTTATAGGTTTCCAGAAAGCTTCTGAGAACATTTCTCACAAGCGACTTCTAATCAGTTTGCGTGTCTATGGTGTACCGTCTCAGTTGTGCGACTCAATTCCTGATTTCTTGCTATCAAGATTACAGTTCGTAGTAAATGACGGAGACTCATTGAGTAAAATAGAACTGATATCTGATGTTCGACAAGTAAGTTCAAATGGTTCAAACGGCTCTGAGCACTATGAGACTTAAGATCTGAGGTCATCAGTCCCCTAGAACGCAGAACTACTTAAACCTAACTAACCTAAGGACATCACACGCTTCCAAGCCCGAGGCAGGATTCGAACCTGCGATCGTAGCGCTCACGCGGTTCAACACTGAAGCGCCTAGAACCACTCGGCCACAACGGGACAATTAAGTTTCATAAGCCTTATGGTGTTCCTAAACCGTATAGATGATTTAGAAGACATTTTGAACAGCCTTCATAAATTGTTTACAGATGATGCTATCATTTATCGTTTAGTACAGTCTGTACAGTATAAGATTACATTGCAAAATGATCTAGACAAAATATCGGTATGATGCGAAAAGCGGCATTTGTGACCCTAAATAATGAAAAGCGTGAGGTTTTCCGGATGGGTACTAAAAGCAATCTTGTAAATCTCGGTTACACGATAAGTCGCACAAATCCAAATATATTGGGGGACGATTCAAGGGGCATAGTGAACGTTCGGGTGTCCTGTTTCACACATTCGAGTCGTTCAAATATCACGCCGTGACACTGTACAGTGATAAGAGACGGAACGAGCATGTAAGAACTGTGGAAGGGAAAGGGCGAGTGGTCGACTTTGGTTACTTGGGAGAATTTTAGGAAAGAGAGGTTCACCTGTAAAGGAGACCGCATATAGGACCCTGATGCAACCTGTCCTGGAGTACTGCTCGAGTGTTTGGGATCCGTACCAAGTCGGATTGAAGGAAGACAAAGAAGGAATTCACAGACGGGCTGCCAGATTTGTTACCCGTAGGTTGTAACAAGACGTAAGTGTTACGGAGATCCTTCAGGAACTCTAATGGGAATCCCTGGCGGGAAGGTGACATTCTTTCCGAGAATATTAAGAAAGTTTAGAGAACCGGCCTTTGAAGCTGATTCCCCAACGATTCTACTGCCGCCAGCATACATTGCGCGTAAGGATCACGAAGATAAGCTGCGAGAAATTAGGATTCATACGGAGGCATATAGATAGTTGTTTTCCCCTCGCTCTATTTGAAATGGAACAGGAAAGGAAATGAGTAGTAGTGGTCCAGCGTACCCTCCGACACACACCCTGTGTAGATTTAGATGTAGACCAACCGTTCACAAGCCACGTTGGAGGGGTCAACGAAAAGATGGACAAACTAGGCAGAGATATCGAGGAAGAAGATAAATCCGAAGAGAGGACGAAACAGATCATGGAAGATGAAATCATCAATTGAGAGAACGAAATAGGCAAGGCATCTCTAGTGATGAACGATGCAACAGTTAAATTACGAAACGATGTTGATTTACTAAAGAGTTGAATGACGCAGTCATGAATGAATTAGGTAAAATAACAGGCAGACTGTTACATACGCGGCGATCCCATGCTGTCTCCGTGAACGTACAATTAACTGTATCGAAAGGAAGAAAACATTTTGTTTCTATTCAAAAGTACACGCTATTTCTGGGCAGATCTAACAGACTGCATCTCAAAATTTGGATCGAATAGTCCTAGGAAAGACTTCCGAAATCATGTTCTGCTGGTTACAAAACCAGCTTCATTCGTGCTCGTGTACGAGAAGAGGCAGCTGCAACTAGCGTGTGATCGCTGCAAAATTCA
The DNA here is from genome assembly GCF_023864345.2 of Schistocerca serialis cubense. Classification (NCBI taxonomy): domain Eukaryota; kingdom Metazoa; phylum Arthropoda; class Insecta; order Orthoptera; family Acrididae; genus Schistocerca; species Schistocerca serialis. Next base: position 618,901,355 of record NC_064641.1, read on the forward strand.
GGAATTATGAGGAATTTAAGCAACTGTTTCAGCACGAATGTTGGTGAAATGGAAACGGAAGCGTCTCAAGGTAGGCTTTTGATGTTGGAGCCTACTGCAGGATCGCAGTTAAGGTAAGGTTGAAGCCGTTGAGGCAGTATTAGAAGATTGCGATAATGGGTGCATTTGACGAGACGTTGGATAAGTGTACCCTATAAGTATGATTTTCGTGTTATAGTTGATATTTAATGCTAGTAACGAGATACACAAAATACACTCCTGGAAATGGAAAAAAGAACACATTGACACCGGTGTGTCAGACCCACCATACTTGCTCCGGACATTGCGAGAGGGCTGTACAAGCAATGATCACACGCACAGCACAGCGGACACACCAGGAACCGCGGTGTTGGCCGTCGAATGGCGCTAGCTGCGCAGCATTTGTGCACCGCCTCCGTCAGTGTCAGCCAGTTTGCCGTGGCATACGGAGCTCCATCGCAGTCTTTAACACTGGTAGCATGCCGCGACAGCGTGGACGTGAACCGTATGTGCAGTTGACGGACTTTGAGCGAGGGCGTATAGTGGGCATGCGGGAGGCCGGGTGGACGTACCGCCGAATCGCTCAACACGTGGGGATTGAGGTCTCCACAGTACATCGATGTTGTCGCCAATGGTCGGCGGAATGTGCACGTGCCCGTCGACCTGGGACCGGACCGCAGCGACGCACGGATGCACGCCAAGACCGTAGGATCCTACGCAGTGCCGTAGGGGACCGCACCGCCACTTCCCAGCAAATTAGGGACACTGTTGCTCCTGGGGTATCGGCGAGGACCATTCGCAACCGTATCCATGAAGCTGGGCTACGGTCCCGCACACCGTTAGGCCGTCTTCCGCTCACGCCCCAACATCGTGCAGCCCGCCTACAGTGGCGTCGCGACAGGCGTGAATGGAGGGACGAATGGAGACGTGTCGTCTTCAGCGATGAGAGTCGCTTCTGCCTTGGTGCCAATGATGGTCGTATGCGTGTTTGGCGCCGTGCAGGTGAGCGCCACAATCAGGACTGCATACGACCGAGGCACACAGGGCCAACACCCGGCATCATGGCGTGGGGAGCGATCTCCTACACTGGCCGTACACCACTGGTGATCGTCGAGGGGACACTGAATAGTGCACGGTACATCCAAACCGTTATCGAACCCATCGTTCTACCATTCCTAGACCGGCAAGGGAACTTGCTGTTCCAACAGGACAATGCACGTCCGCATGTATCCCGTGCCACCCAACGTGCTCTAGAAGGTGTAAGTCAACTACCCTGGCCAGCAAGATCTCCGGATCTGTCCCCCATTGAGCATGTTTGGGACTGGATGAAGCGTCGTCTCACGCGGTCTGCACGTCCAGCACGAACGCTGGTCCAACTGAGGCGCCAGGTGGAAATGGCATGGCAAGCCGTTCCACAGGACTACATCCAGCATCTCTACGATCGTCTCCATGGGAGAATAGCAGCCTGCATTGCTGCGAAAGGTGGATATACACTGTACTAGTGCCGACATTGTGCATGCTCTGTTGCCTGTGTCTATGTGCCGGTGGTTCTGTCAGTGTGATCATGTGATGTATCTGACCCCAGGAATGTGTCAATAAAGTTTCCCCTTCCTGGGACAATGAATTCACGGTGTTCTTATTTCAATTTCCAGGAGTGTAGTAATTACCGGTAGCAATGAACTCTTGTCTAGTGCATGTCAATCCATAAAAAGAGTTTTCCAGCAATATGAATACCATCCATGGATGCAATGATTTAGTGAACCTAAACAGTAGAGGTAAGACGAGGTCACGTATAGTGGTACAGTAACTAGGATAAGTAAATATTTGCCATTTGTAAAGAATACCGTGCTAAAGGTTTGTGTTTTGCGATGTTGCGAAACATACGTTATGCCGAAGTCTCTTTGTGTGTTTCAGAACAATCTTCCGGGTAGAGATTAAAAGGAATATTGATGATGACAAATAGACAGAAGCATCAGAAGAAGTAAGAGGCAAACCATCACGATAATCGGGGAGTATGTCAACGCACGGTATTATCAGAGTATTTAGCTGTACGGCTTGTCAATTACTTGTTTAAGGTGTGTGCTCAGTTATGCAGAGAGGATTCCATTTAGTATCTATGGATACCTCAGAGAACTAAACTCGCAGTTTCACGTGATCTTCATTAACTGCATGTCCAGTAACTGCTGCCAACAATACTAATTTGCCATCTGTTTTTCTGTGAACGTCATCGATATGATATAAAGTCATGTTTATAATTTTGTCTTTAAATGTGTTAAGAATTTATTAAGAGGCCCGGGAGCAGGAATTTAATTGTTCAACTGTTAGACAGCTTGAGCCAAGTCATGAGTGTAAACATTTCATATATACCTTTAGAGCTTTTGAAAGGCTATGAGCCCTACTAGATTATTATTGTTAATTATTTAGGCTGAAGAGCTCTAATTGGTACCTGTGTTAAACAAGTATATTGCCTACAATGGTTTACAAGTAAATTTGGTTATTGTATGTAATGGATCTTGTGTAAATTTTATTGCTGAAGGTCTGATACTCTCATGAACGCTGTTTGAGGCAGACAGATGACCAGGGAGGCAGGTGACAGTGAAAGCAACACGGTCATGACTGACAGTCGAACAGTGGATGGGCATCCCGCAGAGCGATTTGTGTCCGGGGAACTCTACCGTTCACACCGCAGCGTTAGCTGCTTGAGAGTGCCACTTACCTGATAGCATGTGCCTGCTGCTCCTACACGTGATGACACGCCACGGTGCGACGAGTTCCGTGCCACGGGCGATACCTCACTCATTCGGCCGGGGACCACGTCCAAACAGATTACAGCTTCGTTACCCAACCTAAGACAGCTGCCATGACAACCGTCCATCGGACCATAGGACTACTTTGAAAGCGTCATCCAACCCGAGTCGATAACGTGAATAATCAGACTTTAGTCGGTATGAATCAGTAGCAAACCTGTGAGGGAGCTCTATATAAGGAACTTTCTAAGAACGTTGCGATGAGCACTAGTACATGACAAACGTGTAAACATTACCTGTCTACAAAGGAACATGGTTCCACCCAAATCTTGAGCCATGCATTCGCGTTCCGTGCATATTAGTGTAGCAAACTACATCGTCTTCCTTCATTGCTTATGGAGAAGAATCAACACTTTAATGGGAGTCGCTGCATCATCAAATTATTTGTGAGTCAATAACCGTTTTACGGATGCTCACTGACCAATCAAACACTAATGAAACATTAGAACAGTGAGTGTGTGAACTCTGTTGTGATGTACATTGTTATGAGGAAAGGAACTAATTCTTGTAAAGAGCAGTCTACGGATATGAACTTTGTGATAGTTAGCTTATCAGTTACAGTAAAGGTGTACCACTTAGACAAGCTACTAACTTGAAGTTGTGATTCGTGATATGCTTCGGTGAGAAAATCTACAGAAACTAAACACTAATATTTCAATTTCCTTTCATAAAAACAATCCAAGTAACGTACATTCTATTGCCCAAGAACAGTAAAGTGTTTTATGTTTCTGTTCTGCACTTCAGGGGCCATCTGAAAACTGGCCAGTAAGTCTGACCAACATTTATTCAATAATTTTGATGCACACCATCAGCAGTGCTAGAAAATAGGTTTCATTTGTTGTCTGATATTTTAATTTGATAATTATGCAGTAATCCTGATGTGAACCATCAACGGTGTCATAATTTGTAAGTACTTGTCAATTAATGGTGTTTTTGACGAAGACAGGCTGTAATTGTATTACTTATTTTTTGATTCTCTCTTTGTTTAATGCGGCAGTTGTGTCACTCATTGCCGGAAATGTACAGCACTTCGTTTATTTAGTAACACAAGTGTTTGAAAATGAGAATATATCCATATTTTTACTACTCTTTTTCTATTTACACATGTTGGAAATTATCACGGTTTTATACCTGAGAGAATTTACAATTCTTTGCTTTTACACAATCATACATCAACACTATTGTAATACAATTTACTTTTCTTACGTCTTATTTGTCAGTCCTTTTGTCTGAAGTGAAATACAGACCATGTGTTTCTATAAATGTCAATTTCATAGTGCAGTGTGATGTACTATATAGCTGGGTATGGTTAAGATAGAGTGCATGTTTTGTGCTGTAATATAATAAGTGTGTTTGGAGTAAGTGGACCTTGACAACAATGTCTCCATTAAAGCACTGCCATCATTCATGAGCGTTGTAAGAACATTTCGTATGTGTGTGTAATATTGTAATTGCTGGTGTTTCTCCCTCTTTTCCAAAGAAACATACCCTTGTCCCAGTACAGTGACTAGGTGTGCTTGAGTATTTCCATGTTGTTTACCTTGGCACCACGTTGACCCCTTCACCCACGGCATGATACTCATCATCTAACAATGTTCAAAGGAAAAAATAAAAATAGTACCCACACAACAGTCAAAATGTCCTTGATGTACCTGTTTTGCAGATGAATATTTTCTCAATTTCATTGGAATCCATTTTATTCACATAATGAAGGTGATGTCATGTTGTAGGGAAGCAGCCTACTCACGCTGTAGTAAATTCACATCAGTTTCCATTGTGTGCCAGCCAGTCTGCTGTAACTAGCTCTGACGTCATAAATGTTGCGCAATACCTTAAAAATCAAGCAAATGACCTAAAACTTTTCTAGCATGTCAGGAATAATACTAAATTAATGTGTGTTAAATATCAGTTCGATAACTTCAGCCATTTTCGAAATTTGGACGTTTTTCTAAAAAAATCATTGGCGCAACAGAAAAGAGCTAGAGACTTCAAAATTTATATTTAGATTCATCTTTCATAATGATTTAATAAAAACAGTACTTTGGATTTCACAAATTAAGATTTTAGGGGAAATTCATGATTTTCTGGTTTTCATCTCAAAACTGAAGGAAGCAAGATAGATTAAGTAGGCTAATAAATAAGGCTAGGATGTTTAGATTTAAATAGGTTGGAGGTCCGCTACGACTATGAAGATGTGAAAAGTTTCTTTTGAATACCTATAAAATTATAGCGATAGCGGATCTCAAAAGGGCCAGTTCAGAGCTCATTTACTGCGTGCAGTGTAATTAAATTAATTCTCTCGCCTAAAATATTTAACTTAGCCACGTCAAAATTTTATTATCAATACTTACCTGCGTGCTTCATCGGCCATCAGCAAAAGAAGCTATAATTTATTATGTAACTTGAAGTGGTGCGTTACGAGCCCAGCGGCTAGTGGGGAGAGCCGATTTGATCAGGCGTTCCCTTAGCCGTCCGCACCGCGGCTTTATATATAAGAACGTTGCGCGAGGAAGCAAGGCCCCAGTTCTCTCCAGACACTGAATGACACGCCATCTGTGTCGGGAGTCGCGTCGCATCGGTATCACTGCTACAAACAGCCTCGGGTGCCGTATTAAGTTACTAGAGATATGCGGAACCATGAAATCATTTCAAGTGAAGGGTTAATTCTGGGATGATTTTCATTATCTAGCTTCAGTTTGCGTATTGTCCTATTTTCACGTGCCGTCGCGGGACAGACATTCTACCAATTATTTAGCGTGGCGTTTGATGAAATACTCTCATCAAATTATGGCGAGTATTCTTTTTAACATTTAATTCGGACATTTATAGTTGCATCAGCGCATTAGACTCTGAACTGCTCTGTTAGTTAGGTTGTAGGGATACTTGTGTTTTTTTTCAGTGAATTTCAGAATATACTCAACTATTTTGGAAAACCGTTTTTGATTAGAAATCCCGGACAATCTCCTAATTCCTCAGAGCTATAAGCTGCAGCTATAATGGTATTCTCAGATGAAGTGGGCACTAGGAACTCTAATTACAGGCTTCACGTTTGTTAAATCACTTTCTGGGTGCTAAAAAGTAAATAGAGAGCCAGTGTTGAGAACAGCGAAAGACAGCATTAACAACATTCTAAAAGCCTGAAACTGATTCAACATGCAAACATTTATACAGCAATTAGATTTTTTACCAAATTATTCGCCGCCCCACAATGTGGCATGTTATCCCCAAACTATCATGCAACACGTTTCATAATGATTTATGCACATCCCCATAGTCACTGGAGCCGACCACTTAACACTGCATAACAAACACAGACAGTTTTCAGTAGTACCAGCGACTGCCTAGCTAATTAACTTCTTCTCGTCCCTTCCTTTTATTATGGTGAAGAGCATGTTATTTTCTGTAGCCTTGGAGAGCTTTTTCTGTCTGCATTGCAACATGGGAATTTACTTAGCAGGATCACTAACAGTCATAAATCTGTTCAGACTTGAGAGATGTCCATGAGACCAGGTAGAAGAAGTAGAATTCTCTGTGTTGCATCTTCACAAAGGGACAGGCACAGAGGGCTGGCTATTTGCCATAAATATGTAATTTTCGAGACTTTAGGAGCATTGATTTTAGAAAAGATGAAATCTAAAAACGGTAACTTACGTAAAATACATTTTCCCGTGTGTAAACCCTTTGATTTATCAGATTCAGAATCCTGTCATGGAGTGGGGGAGGTTTTCTTCCTTTCTTCGCATGCCAAAGCAATGTTGGTGCGTATTTATGTAGTGGTATGGTCCTATAATCAGGGATTATTGTGTTAGGCCACTTTTAATTTGTTGATCACCCTAGCCAGAGTAGCATTAATTGATTCCAAATTCGCATGACGGTCATGGGATTCGAACAACATGAACAGGAACATTTTTAAATGATAAACTGCTGTCTCAAAAATCATAATCATTTCACTGTCGAATACCAACATATAGTGGTAGACGTTACTCCTTTTTACACAAAGCATAATACAGTTTTCTCACACTGAACCAACGTTTAGGTCGAGTTTCTGAATCTTTCCTTATACACGCAATGTAAATGTCGTTAGGCGTACACAGTTTGTGCGGTTGCACTTACATGTTAGTAGTTTTCATAGCCGACAAAATTGTGCAAATTTCATGTTTGTTGCATTCCACCTTCGTGGTGTTACGCTTTTAATCTCGAGCAATGTGTTTTTAGTACAACAAAATCTACATCTATAGCTGTAGTAACAATAAAACTGTAAAAGCGTTATGTCTGTTCGTCTGTTTGAATACGCTATTGTCCAAAACACTGAACTGATTTTCGTTGAGCTTAAGAGGTAACTTGAGCGTAGAAAGGGCTAGGTATAAGCTTCATTTCATCAAAATCGGTGCATGAAATCTTAATTTAAAGTTTTAAGAGTATGCTTAGTTTAGTAGTTAGGTTAATAACCTTAGTGACATTTTCATGGCGTAGTGCATAAAAGAACGAATAAATAGTTCTGTTAGTTTTTCCACCTCAGTGACAGAAGTTTGTTCGGAAATTTGCGTCAGTGACAGACATAAGTTCCAAATTCTTATCGTTATCAATACCAAATAACATCGAATTTACTTGGATAGGATGTACAGATTTCCTTATTTCGCATTAATATAAACTGAATTTCGTCTCAAGGTGGAGGCCGGCCGCGGTGGTCTCGCGGTTAAGGCGCTCAGTCCGGAACCGCGCAACTGCTACGGTCGCAGGTTCGAATCCTGCCTCGGGCATGGATGTGTGTGATGTCCTTAGGTTAGTTAGGTTTAAGTAGTTCTAAGTTCTAGGGGACTGATGACCACGGAAGTTAAGTCCCATAGTGCTCAGAGCCATTTGAACAATTTTTTTTTCAAGGTGGATAGACATTATGGCCACAGTAATTTGGAACATACGTGAAGAATGTCTCAGTAATGCACTGTTCTTCTTTGACACGATGTGTGAATTTACGTGAGAGTTAGCTATTATATTTTCATTAGATCTCAGTGCCAATTTTATTTTTATTTAGTGACTATTTCGTGTGTATGGAAATACTCTTTGCTTGTGGTGGATTACTTTCTGCACCAAGAACAAAGGAACTTTCATTGCTGTAGAAGGTAGGAAATTGGCAGTCAGATGCTATTCACAGTGAGTATTTGTGTATTGGATACGGTGGTATAAGCGGGGTAATTGTGTTTTTTGTGTGTGAGTCACCCGCTCCAGAACATCAGAACTGATTTTATGTGTGAAATGCACGCTCAGAATTGGACTTTATCATTAAGGGCACAAAAAAGAAAAACCACAACAACCAGAATATTGTAAGGAATGTGCTGCAGCACTCCATTACACTGAAAACAATGTAGGCAACTTAACATTATTCTTTGCACTGCGTAAGCACCCAGATATCTATAGTAGAAATCTAAGAGCGAAACATGGGAGCGCGATTCTAAGCATTGTTGGGGGACGAGGTCTGTCCGCAAGAGTAGAAGCAGTAGTGTCCGTCGAGAGCCCGGAGACAGAAGACGTGTCACGCTGCCATCACCTAGGTGTTGGCAGATCTTACCAAACTCAAGGCCTGTTTTCATTTATATAGCCAGGAGAGATTTTGATGGCTTAACTACGCTTGAAGATGGAATTCAAGGTAAAATTAGAAAGTATAGCGCAAAAGCAATTGCAGGGTTAAGCTCGTGATTGTTAGTCCGAATGTGCAATTGTCCTATGTTTTGTTTGTAAGTTAAAGAAGTCTCCCTATCCTCCGAATAATAATTATTCTCTATATCTAATTAATAATCTCATTATTATTGTCATTGTCTGTTTTTGCTTTCTGAAGTTTTAAATAAACTGAATTAGTGAAGTCCCTTCTCACAAGTTATTTAGTAGTTAATAGGACCTAAGCAAATTCCATTCTGTTAAATTCATTCTTAGTAACAATAAGCTTTAGCCACTGCTGCTGCATGATACTGCGCATTGCTCTAAACCACATGGAAAAAGACAGTCATCTAATGAGGTGAGTGCAAAACCTAGGGCCAAAACTGAGACGCTGAGACACCACAGCATGTCACCTTCTGTATGACTTGTTAATTCTTCCAGAATGAAATTTTCACTCTGCAGCGGAGTGTGCGCTGATATGAAACTTCCTGGCAGATTAAAACTGTGCCGGACCGAGACTCGAACTCAGGACCTTTGCCTTTCGGGGCATGTGCTCTACCAACTGAGCTTGTTAAAAAACGCAGACAGATAGCTTATCCAAATGTTAGTTTAATTTTTTCATGCAACGATCTGTTGAGGGCTTAAATGACAGTGAACCTAGCACTCATACAACACACACACAGTGTTATGAGGGTTAGATTCCGTTTTCTGATAGCTCAGGTTGTTTACCAAGTCTGTTTTCACAGACGATCATAGGCAAATTAGTTGCATATACGTTAAAATATATTTTCCTCTTTGTGACCCTGTAAATTTGTGACATTTAGCAATACATGACTGAAATAAATAAGTTTTACTTCCTATTATACTTCAATTCTTGCCCTAGATGTATTTCGACGCAGAACAACGTTTCATATCTGAACCGTAATTGAGGATTAGCTTATGAAACTGTTGTAATCTGTACGTTGAGAAGTACAGCGTATGGACATAAAAATCTAAATATAAAACCCAACATGTTAGCATGCCTAATACATTGTAGAACAATCGTTGACATTCGAAACAGCTTCCGGTCATCTCGTAATGGAAAAATGCAGGTCCTGTACAGCATTTAAAGGAATCTTATACTACTCTTTCTACAAAATAATGCCAAGTAGGGGCTACGATGATGCTGGATAGCAATCACACATTCTCTCAAGAATAGACCACAAAAGTTCAGTAACAGTATTTAGTGACTACAGTGGTCACGCAAGATGCGACAATTCATCCACCAGGTGAAGAGGTGCTCCGTCGATTTGGAACACACCATCACGATTGCAGACGAAACACTGCACCATTAGATGATCCTGGTCAGTAAAAAAGGACACATAATCGTTAGCAGTAATGCCACCTTGCAGAGTAAACATGGATCCCATTGCACCGACCACTCGCCATGTTTCAGTCTTGGGACTCAAGCGATGCCGGAGTATAAGAGATGCAGTATAAAACAAGACATACTTCCGTTGCTGCATAGTCCAAGTGTTATGATTTTTGTGCCACGTTAGTTTCCTCAGTGATGAGTGATTTTGGAATTCCAGTTCGCCCTACAATTTCCTGATTACTGGGACCACTTTGTGTTATTTTGGTGCTGTTAGGCTTCACGAGTGCGACATTTACGTCTTCAGTGACTTCTGTAACAGTCATCTTCTTATTTTTCGTCACAGTTCTCTTAAATGGTCTGCGTTCAGGATCTCTAAATACATAGTTTCGCCCGTGTGGTGACTTAGCGGATTATGCTTTCCCGATTTCCCCTTAATGGTACAAAATTTATATACTGTGCCTCTTTAAATAGCAAAAACTTCAGTTTGCCTTGGGTACGGAAACACTCATAATACGAACAATTAACAATTTTCCCACGTTCAAATGCACCGAGCTCCAACGTAAGGCATTCGCAACATCACAGAACACTATTCGCTCGACAGCCGGCACTTTCAGCGTATTGAGGCCATTGAACAGATGCCATTCGTCGCCAAATACAACAGTACACTCTGCAGGCTGGGCTAGCATTTGCATTTATGTTGAAGCATGTATTTCTCGCTGCCTTCCCATACGTTTGTCCGCCCCTGCACGTTGTATACTTGTTAATTGTGTATATGTCATACATTATGTCGATGCGCGAGTTGCAGAAAGAAATTAATGCTAGTTTATAGATCCTATATGATCACCGTTACAATTTTTAAATAAGGAGGAAAGGGTGGTTATGCTGGGTCAGAATAGCATATTACGTAGTATATTACTCGTTTTCATTACCGAACTCAGCTAACAACGGTCTAAAAAATGTATGTAATTATGAGCCTGTTTTTCGCTTGTTAGTCTGCCATCATTCGGAACGAAAGCCTAATTAAACTTAATGCAGCGTCCGTGCGCCAACATAGCGTTTTTTTGCAACAGTGAACATTGCTAAAACAACAGGGAATCCGCATTAAATTTATATGTCGCTCCTCTTTTGCAGGTTCGTAAGTTTCATCTTGATAAGTGTTACACCTAACAGCGGCGTACGTAATCACAATATACACAGACGATAATTTGTCTAACAATAGGTTAACTATTAGTGATTGCGATAGCAAAAACTGACATATACGACAGTCTCCTGTCGAAAGCAAATACAAATTACCTAAATGGACTACAAGTAATTACATTCCGTCTTTATTTAGTTTTCAGGAGGCCAGGGCCAGACTACATCGAATGTCTGTGTCTACATGTCCAATCACAAGCATCTGTACTAACACCAGACACAGTTGTACATTCTTTCTTCTACTTCACTCTCCGAAACTAACTGTCGTTGCATATTTTTTAACAGCCATGTTCTTGGCAGGTGCCACGCAGTACTTGCTTCTCACATATCTGTGTGTCTCTTTTTTATTGACATGGTTTCTGAACAATTTCTCCCCCTTCGTCGATTATTTGATAGTTTCTCTGTCCTCAGTTTCCAGCTTGAATCGGGAAACAACCTATTAACCTCTCATTTCCCAAAATTTTTATTGATTAATATCATCATCTCTTTATCATAACATTTGTCATTCATTCGCTCTAGTTTTGTAAAATTTGTAGCTCCCATTGGTTTAACTTTTCACTACCAGTAGAGTCGGGCATATCTAAACTTGTCTATTGCTTATGTTTCATTATTCGGCATCAAATGTCGTTATTTTTTCCATGTGTTTTATAAACGTTCGTTTTTCTGTGTATTTTTTTATTTTGTACGTCTCCAACTGTACGATTATGACACCCATAGTGTATGTATTGCAGGATGTTAGTGGATTATTTTTCCTTTCCACGCCGATGGTTCCGAGAAACACTGCTAAAACTTTCTTGATTGTCAATAATTTTCCCGTCGTGGAGCATAGGTTCTTTTTAACTTGTTGGCGTAAGTATACTACTTTGTGAGGACTTTCGTTAACCAGCAACTGTCGAAACTGAAAGAGTATCTGTCTTGAGAATCTCGGTATCAGTCATTAGTGCTAGACCTGCACCATATTTGTGTTTCTTTCTACAGTCGGTCTCTGGTTAGTCCAATAAACAAAATAATGTTGCCAGTATTCAAATTAATGTGAAGAAGCAAAGCAATGCAAAAACAAGCAGAAGTACTACACGCTTACCCATGCATAAAGTAGGCCTCGAAGTGTACATGGTGCTCTCTGAAACTGCCGACAGCTAAGCCAGTGGAATCTATACCTTACGACGTAGGGAGAACCAACCGCAGCACCAACCAAGGAGTATCACCACAGCAGCGTCAGAACGACCAGCGAGGCGTCGCAGCCACAGCCTTCGCCTTCAATGACCTTTGCCTCGTCGCACACTATTTTTCTGGGACTGTATTTTTCGGTTAAACCTTGACTCTCTGATTGTATCAAGCAATTATCATCACGCACAACGTCCCATAGGACTTAGACCATCGTAGTTAATAACATAAACTGGCGATGCTTGAACAAGTGTTTCACAGTCTTTCCATTACTTACTACTGCTCTGTCAAGTGGAACTTACGTGAACAATGTCATTTTGTATATCTTCAGACTTTCAAGGAATTGCGTCCTCTTTGACATTTATCTGTAAACAACATTCGTTCCAATGACGTGTTTGTTACATAACGAGGCCATCTACAGTTCAATAATTACATCTTTCACACCAGTTGAACCGTACACCTGCATTCCATACTTTCCCAGAAACTTCCAATATATTTTCAACATAAATCGTCCTACACTCATAATACGTGTACATTTAATGGTATCAACTGGTATCCTTAAGGATATTCTTGTGTACTTACATTCATTTAATGTTTCTGAAATTTTTGTAATACAAATTATTATTTAGCTTACTCTCAGTATAAGATCTGTCTGCCGTATTTCAGACGATAGTTTAAATGGTTTTACATTTTTCAGAAACAACTATATTTGAAATGCACTTCATCTTCTAGTAATGCTTCAGATGCCCTAAACGTTAAGTAAACGAATTTGTCTTCTTACTGGAAACATAGTTCCTGGCGTCTCATTAAAACATAAGGCTTGCTTTTGTAATTGCCTGAGATAAAGCCGGATGAAAAATTCTACTACGGTAAAGCCAAAAAATTTCTAATACAGGACTGCACACTGTTAAGCACTTCATGTCTGAAAATATTTTTTACACATATTGACTGACCCATACATTACTAACAAACATTACCAACGCTGCACCAAAGCTGTGCCCTTCAAATATCTCCAACAAGAAAATGTAACAACTTAATAGGTTCTCATCAGTATTATGAACGATGAAGAAATGGCTGTATAGTGTGTACTGTCACGACATATTTCCTCAGACGTCACAGCTTACCCAGAAAACGTTTTATGCGCAATGCTCAGGTCCGTTGTTTGTAATGCGCCGTTGGCGTCCCTTTAAGGTCGCTGAAGGACGACACCCACGAAGTGGAAAGCTACAAGGTACACCTACTCCCTAATGACCTCATTGTGTAGCAAAATTGCCGCTATAACTCGTGTAAATAGAAGCATTACGTAACATAAGGTGGGATGTTCCACAGGTTAATTATTTCGGAGAATAACCTCGCCGCAACAACACTCCGTGGCTAAAATAAAGCGGAAAATCCCAGAGCGCCCCACGTGGAGCCTGCAAGGTTACTTTCCTTCAGAGCACGAAGTGGCAGACATCAGAGATGAGAAAAACTGTTCTTTTTCAGAGATCGGGTCGCAAATGGTCACTCACTGAAATGAACTAGCTCTTTTTCGTGACTCAGCACCCACCGTTCACTCACAAAAGTTAATAAAAGAAAGGCAACTTTTTTAAAATTCGGGTCACAAAACCTATATTTTTATCTGATTTGGTCCTATTTTAAAAGAACATATAAGGAGGATTAATAGTTTTCAGTTATGTCCCAAGCAATTTTCAGCTAAACAAGTTTTAATTTTCGTCTGCTGTAAAAATTATAAATATTTCAACAAAATCCTAAGTATTTTTAATCAAGTAGAAAAATTTTAAGAATGGAGACTGATCCTTGTTATATTCTGATACTTTTATTGGAAACAATTATAACAACTGTAATTGAAGGATATCTGCAGTCATTTACAGACAGTATTACCATATATGTTCCCATAAAGGAAAAATTAGTCAGTATTATAATTTACAAATAAAATTTGATCCATTTTAGTCAATGTGAGTCTTTTTCTCTTCTTAGTGCACATTTGTCCTGCTTTTGAAAATATTCGTTCAGAGGTCACTGATGTTGCTGTAATGCATAATAGTCTTAGAATCACCAGACACAGCGCTGGCCACGGCAATTTTCTTGTTTCTCACCAGTTTCAGGGATTTCTGTTTCTATGCAAATTTCCCTCCACTAAATATTTGTCAAAAACTTGTTCAAGTGGCTCTGAGCACTATGGGACTTAGCTGCTGAGATCATCAGTCCCCTAGAACTTAGAACTACTTAACCTAACTAACCTAAGGACATCACACACATCCATGCCCGAGGCAGAATTCGAACCTGTGACGTAGCGGCCGCGCGTTTCCAAACTGTAGCGCCTAGAACCGCTCGGCCACCCTGGCCGGCAAATATTTGTCCACTTCGACATTTGTCACACTTTCTTGGTCGTCTCTTGCTTGAATCTGACTAATAATTTCATTGAACTTCTCCCTGATGGAAGAAGTCTCATGTGTCGCAGTGGTAACTGGTCGAGAAACGAGCTCTTTCTTACTTGTTGAACGACCAAAGCTTTCATCTTTCAGTATCCTTCATATAGCAGTCCTGTAATGTTCTGTCGTCTGAAAATCCTTGCCTTTGAATCAGGGGTCCAGTAACATTGCCTGACTAATCAGTTCGTTGCAGGAGATAACTTCAAAGCACTCTGATAACCCTTTAAGCAAATTATCAACAAATGACTACTTCTTGAGGATATTCTTTAAAAAAGTTAAGTTGTCATTCCATTAATCTTGGAAAGATTTTCGTTTTTAAAAGTGATGCGGTTTTCCCTGAGGACCATTATTTGGTTACCTCATCGAAAACATCCTAAATCCTCAATGCCTGTTGCACTACTTCCAAGCTGTACCTTTTTTTAAGGTGATCGACTTTCCACCCAAAATAGCGAGGCAGGAAATTATGAGATCTTTATTTAAAGTAAATCCTTGCAACACTCCGTAAGTAGGGCTTCATGTCGTTGGGGCATCTTGTTTCTGTGCCAGCAGTCGGTTTTTTTTTAAATTTTCGTGTGTTTGCCCAAGTTTGCTTCATACGAAACATAACTCATTTGACCTCGTCAGCGGCTTTCTGTGTAAACATCAGAATTGCATGCTGCGTAGTGAGGTTTAAAGAATGCGCAAAGCGTGGGGTATGTGGAACTTTCAGAAGCATCGCAGTTAATTTCATATTTGACGCACCTTCTGTTATTATGGAAGTGATTTTAAAATTAATGTTGTATTTGGGATGACAGACTTTATCCAGTTTGAGATGTTTTCTGCTTTGTGTCTTTCTTGGAATTGTGAGCAGTCTAAAAACATTTGACCTTATTCCACTCTTCTCATCTATGAAATGTGCAGTGAGTGCATAGACATGTTATTAACACTCGTCCACGCATCAGACGAAAGGCAGATTACCTTTGCGGTGGTCAAATCATTTTTAACTTTATCAAATAACTCATGATGCAAACTGGGTATTAGAGAGTTTGAAAAGTCTTTCAACTTGGTTAATTTTTGGTTGACGTGTCGTGCACATTCACAGCCCTCGTAAAGATATGTGTTTAATAGAATAATAACAATTAATTAAGACAATATCACATAATAATTAAGTAAATTAATATCTATTGTAAGCTATCAATTGAAGGTTTCACATTTTGTGGCATATTTTCTGAAAAAAGAAAACATTTCATAGGTGCGAATTTAAGACTAGAATTTGTTTACGTCGTGATATACTGTAAGTTACACGATTATTTCAATGAAGTTTGTGTTATTAGCGTATTCTTATACGCTATCTATTTGATTCTCTAGTTAGTAGCCAAAGTGAAAAGTTCCTGAAATGTGTGAAAAGTTTGTACAGTGTAGGCTCAGTTCCTTGTTTACTTTTTGTTTCGTCACATAAGCAATACAGTTTACATCGTTTTTGTTTCTCCAGAAGTTTTAAGTTAGTATCCGAACTTTAGGCCTAAACTTTCTAAGAAATTTAATATATTAATTGAGTAGTCTACGAAGTTATACTTGTTTTAACTTAAACTTAAGCTAAAATTTGTTTGCCATGAATGAGAAGCGTATGACTTGCCGTGTGTTCCAAGGTGTGGTGTGAGGGTTGTTGCAGTTTCATTCATGTGGGTGACTCTAGCAGCGTGGGAATTGGGGAAATAAACAAGGCTCAATGGTTGTGTTGGATTTGGTGTAGAGATAGAAAGATAGTGGAACAGGAAGAGAAGATTGCTGCCCTTCAGGCAGAACCAGATACAGCGAAACAAGATCTGGAAGGATTATTGGGGGAGAAAGGAAAAGAGAGGTGGGAAGTGAAAACAGATTATAGAAGAATTTGGAATAGGACGTTGCCCCATCCCCAGTGAAAATATTGAAAAAATAACGCAAATATTAAAAAAATTTAATATGGACGAGAGCTTTTATCTCAATGCGAAATATTATATTGAGTGTGATACTGGACGTACAGGTGGCATAATTTTTCTCATTTGTATTATTATTATGTAAAATGTTAATTTCAATATTTGAGTGCAAAGATTACTAATTATGTACAATATAGTCTACGCAAGTTTAGTGTGAAGAAGAACTGAAGTCACTTTTTTTTTCTCTTATCTGATGTGGTAGAAGACGGACATGTTTCTTAATTGCTGACAAGTGTAAGCTCATTTGTGATATTAATTTAATAATACAATAGTTTAAAGTTATTGTTCACCTTTATTTGTAGGTGAGCCCTGTGTCATATCCGTTTCACTTCAAAATCAGTACCTGAGCAATTTTCACCTCAACAGTTCAGCCGCCGCTGCAACAACAGACGCCATTACTTGGCATTTTTTAATTCACGAATTTAGCGGAAGCGGAGAGATCACCCGCTCAAAACATAACAAATAAGTTTTCCGTAGCTGCCTGACGCAGAGGAAGAAAACATGGTTTTTAAGATTTTTATTTTCAGTTACTCGCCAAGATCCAGAGCCCCGATTCAGACTTAATTAATTGCTAACGGCGGTAATAACAATTCTTTCGCGTGTGTGGGCAGTTGTAAATTATAACAAAGAACTCATGCTTATTAAAAATATCAGCCGAGGTTAATACAAAAATATTATTTCAGTTTTCAATTGAAATGCGATGTGTTTCGAGACGGGGTCATATTAAAGTAACTTTAACGTGAACAAAAAGTTTGATCATCTTTATCTTTATTAATCAGCCAGTTATTAAAAGCATAAACTCAAAAGTATAAATAAAATCTTTGAATAATTTAAATTCAATTCAAAATTAAATCCAAATCACAATCATTAAAATGTCTCTTACCCACACATTTTATCTTTCCACGAGATAGAGCAGTGTTCAAATTTGTAAATAGTAGATTAATTTTGTAGTGCATTTTTCATATGTAAATGTCTTATATTTCACTGTAGTATATTAGAAAAGTTATGCACAAAGAGTTGTGTCATATGATTAATTTCTGTAGAGGTTAAAAATACCATTACCATGAAAGTAATTTCAGTTTTGAAGAAATAGTAAACGTAGGTTAAAGAATATTTTAAAATCTTATTCAAGAATATGCAACAGGGTACAAAGCTGAATGAATTTCTATTAGTGTGCATAAAATGTTTTAATTGTAATAGTAATGAAATTTGTGGAAGAAAATATTGTATATTGTGTTACGATATACTAACAGTCATTCTGACATACAACTCTCTTGCATGTTTTAACAAGTAATACACATTTTATTGCTTTACCGAGGTGGTACCACGAGCAATTAGTTGATAATAGTCAAATTGGGTTAGTCTATCACTCTGCCTAGGTATTCACCCGAGGTTTCCCTCAGCCCATCCAGAATGGGGCGCGAGGAGCCAATATCCCTGGGACTTTATAAATTGTAGGCTAACCCATAATTGAGTGACACCGAGCACCACAAAGGCTGCAACAGTTAAAAGCAAGCAATCAAAGCTACAATATGAACACTGTATAGCAACACAGCCAACACAGTGTTTTAAATTTCATGTTATAAAATGTCAGTTCAATGGCATACTATTTGCATTTGATCATTACTTCTTTTGTATTGTTTTGTTGAGCTACAACATAACTTGTGGTAATCTTTGAGAACGATGATGATGTTTAGTGAGCAGTCTACGTCACGAAGTGTTGAAACTTTTACCAAAAATGTGACTTGAGTAAAGTGTGAAAAACTGCGTGATCGAATAATGTGGACGCAAGGACTGAAATATATATATATATATATATATATATATATATATATATATATATATATATATATATAAACGTAAATATTTAAAAAAACTTAATACAGACGAGAGCTTTTATATCGATCCGAAATATTATACTAAATGTGATACTGGCCGCACAGGAGGAATAATTTTTCTCATTTGTATTATTATTATGTAAAATGTTAATTTCAATAATTTAGTGCAAAGATTAGTAATTATGTACAATATAATCTATGCAAGTTTAGTGTGAAGAAGAACAGCGGTCACTTTTCTTTTCTCTTATCTCATGTCGTAGAGGACGGACATGTTTCTTAATTGCTGACGAATGTATGCTCATTTGCGACATTAATTCAATAATATAATAGTCTAAAGTTATTGTTCACCTTTATTTGTAGAAGGTGGGCCCTGTGTAATGTCCGTTTCCCTTTAAAATCAATATTCTGAGTAATTTTCAGCTCAACAGTTGCAACCGCCGCTGCAACAACAGACGCCATTGCATGGCATTTTTTAATTCACGAATTTAGCGAAAGCGGAGCGATCGCCCGCTCAAAACATAACTTTTTTTTTCCACGGCCACCTGACGCAGCAGAAGAAAACATGGTTTTTAAGATTTTTATGTTCAGTTACTTGCCGAGATCCAGAGCCCTGACTCCGACTTAATTATTTGTTAACGGTGGTAAGAACAATTCTCTCACGTGAGTGGGCAGTTGCATATTATAACAAAGAAGTCATACTTGTTAAAAATATCAGCAAAGGCAAATACAAAAATATTATTTCACTTTTCAGTTTAAATGCAATGTGTTTCAAGAGTGGGTCATATTCAAGCAACTTTAACGTGAACAAAAAGTTTGCTCATCTTAATCTTTATTAATCAACCAGTTATTGAAAGCATAAACTCAAAAGTATAAATAAGCTCTCCAAAATAATTTCAGTTCAATTCAAAATCAAATCCTAATCACAATCATTAAAATGGGTCAAATGGTTCAAATGGCTCTGAGCACTATGGGACTTAACAGCTGTGGTCATCAGTCCCCTAGAACTAAGAACTACTTAAACCCAACTAACCTAAGGACATCACACACATCCATGCCCGAGGCAGGATTCGAACCTGCGACCGTAGCAGTCGCGCGGTTCCGGACTGCGCGCCTAGAACCGCGAGACCACCGCGGCCGGCACAATCATTAAAAAGTCTCGCGCCCACACATTTTATTTTACCACGAGAACGTTGTCAGACTGTGTGATTTTGAATGTGGAAAACAGGTTTGATCTATTGTCACAGTTGGAAATTGATGAGTCACAAATAGATGTAGGAGTAGAGAGGAGACAACAAACTCTCAAAAAGTGTTCGTAAAGTAAGAAGTAGGAAAAAAACTGTGAAGAAGATCAAAGCTTAGTTGTTAGGTAGTTCACATCGTAGAGGTGTTGACCAGCTGTTTCAGGATGAACTAGGGTCAGGTTACCTGGTCACAATTTTTTTAAACCTATTGTAAGTCTGGGTAAGATGGTAGAGGATGTAGGATCACTTTGCAAAGACTTCACAAAGGAAGACACCGTGGTAACAGTGGGTGGGGCGGGCAACAGCACAGATATGTACCCTAATTATTCAATTGAGAGTGACCTGGGTAAGATAGCTTCAGCAACGAGACATACTGGTGTTGGGCTTGTGTGTGTTCTGAGGTGCCATGACCGGCCTCGTTTAAACTCTTCTGTTAGGAAAGTTAATATAGAGGTGGAACGGCTGCTTGGATCACATATGGTGTTTCATATAAATGTGGTTCCTGTTGACTCTATCAGCAGGTGGGATTATACTAGGTTTGGCCTTCACCTCAACAGAAAATGGAAGGGAAAACTCTCTTGGCTAATAGCAAATAACTTATGGGCGAGGGGATTGGGGGGGGGGGGGGGGGGGGAGGGCACTGTCACAAGCGTTAAAGCACCAGTGGTTACAAGAGACAGATCAGCAGCTTTTTAGGGTAGGGAGGGCAGAAACAACAGATTTTCAGAGACATGCTGAAAATGACATTCACACTGATAAAACAGGCAGCCAAAAAACAAATTTTAATGCACACAATTCATGCAGACAGCCTCTGATTGAAACTAGAGATACTCAAAAACTGGCAGGAATATTCGGTTCACCCAGTAGTAATTCAGCCAGTGCAAAAAATCAGTTATTAGTGCAACAGAATATGAAAGTACTAAGAAGTAAGGTTAATGAGTTGCTTAACTGTGTTGAAGAATTAGAGTTGAACCAACCAACTGATATAATCTGCCTCTCTGAACATCATGTGACCACTGGTATAGACATGTTAAATCTTACAGGATTCAAGTTAGCTTCTTACTTCTGTAGAGAAAATATGGAGAAAGGTGGAGTTACCACATTTGTCAAGAGCTGTTTTGATATAGATGTTTACAATACTTCTGACTCAAATGGAAAATACAAAGTATTCATTAATAAAGTTACCTCCACTTTTGCAAGTTGTTTTCCCCTACAGATAACTCAAATCACACAGAGGTCAAACCACAAACTGTGGATTACACAAGGAATGAATATACCATGTAGGACCAAAATGCGACTGAATCTATTATTTATAAACAGAATTACAAAGAATAAAGTAAAATAATGAAGTGAGTTGTCCAGAAATCGAAGCAACTTTATTACGAGAAAAAGATAATGACATCAGGCAATAAAATAAAAACTGTATGGGATATAGTGAAGACAGAGATGGGTGGGGCCAAAAAGGAAGGAATAAATGAGACTTTTGCGACAAGTGCATGTAGTGTTGCAAACCTTTTAAACAAGTACTTCATTTTTATTACTGACAGTTGGGGTGATCAGATTCAGTGAACAGTGCAATTGAGTATCTGAGGCCAGTCTTTACCCGCCTGTTGGCTCTATGGCTTAAACGGACGGCCCAGTACGCTGTTCACATGATCAAACGCCTTTAGGAGGATGTTCATAATGATCGTCTGGGATTTAAGCATTTCACTAGCTATTCTTCCATCCGCCTCGATCGCATTTACATCTCCCGTGATATTGTCAATGGGGTGCTCTTGTTCACGCTAATCGTATGCCTGGACTTTTGGTAGTTCTTGATTTCAGCGAGGCGTTCGATTAGGTCTATCATGACCACCTGGAAAGGATGCTCCACAATATGGAATACCCTGATCAGGGAGTGACATTCGCATGGAGTGACACTATCATGGAGCCTGGGGCTCTTGCCATGCTAACCGCCTTTTCGCAGATACAGGCACGTTAAGAAGTCTAGCAGTTCAGCACAGATACCCTGCGAACTGGCTCACGCTCACATTAGCACAGCGAGCAACCATGTGTCGCTTCAGGGAGACTCATTAACGCGTTTCGAAGCAAATTTATGTTTGAAACTGTTGTATTCTTGAGAACCGACTATGAAATTTTACGTCTCGTTTTTATATCTTGATGATGAAAAGAATGAGGGGCGGGAAGCAGCTAAGTAAGGAACATGACATTTCTTACGACTATTGCCGTTTTAGGACGAAATTTAGATTGACAAATTTATATTTCCTTACAATTTTATTTTAAACGTTAAACATAAAAACCTGGAATGACAATGAACATATTTTGCTTTTCACTAGAGGAGCAATGTCTGCTACCATTTTCCGAATAATCCTAATTCGAAGACAAGCTCTTAAGCTGAAGTCTATCAGTTAGGTCTGAGACCTGGTAGTCAAGGAAGGCGGGATTCGGTTACGATTGTAGACGATGCCGTAATGAATTACTGTTGTTTCCCCTATGCAAATTCCACACGTTTATTTTAAAACGGTAATTTCAGACTCAGCAATAAATAAGGATATCACACGTTATCAATGAAGTTATACACAACTGTGTAATTAATAGTGTTTTCAGCGCGTTACAATTTACCAAATGAGCAAAAAGGCAGACACAGCAAATAATGTTTTCAAAAAGGTAATGTGATCTCAAATTGAATTTTGAGGCAAGTAACCACAGTCACGGCTGAAGGCCATTAACGCCAAGAATGGCAATTATAAAAAAATTTAATAAACATACTGTAAAACAGCAATGTAATAACAAAGTTAACTTAAAAAGACAGGCAAGTAATCACCAAACAGGTGAGACAAAATGATGGTAGACTTGGCAGCACAACCATTTAAACCTGCTGTAACGCCAAGAATGGCAGTTATATAAAAAATGCAAAAAACATACAGTAAAACAGCAAAGGTTAATTTAAAAGGACAAGCAATTGATCATCAAACTCCGCAATAGCTGAGATGTCAGCGTGACGGATTGCTGTCTTACGGGCCCGGGTTCGATTACCGACTGGGTCGAGGAATTTTATCTGCTCAGGGACCGGGTGTTGTCTTCATCATTTCATCCCCATCCGGCGCGCAAGTCGCCGAATGTGGCGTCGAATGTAATAAGACCTGCACCACGGCGGCCGGACCTGCCCCGCAAGGGGCCCCCCGATCAATTACGCCACGCTCATTTCCATCTACCAAACAGGTGAGACAAATGATGGTAAACTTGGCAGCACAATTATCTAAACCTGCTGTAACGCCAAGAACGGCAATTATATAAAAAATTTAGAAACATACAATAGAACAGCAAATACAATAATAAAACACAAAGGCCAGTCACAGACGGTGCACCAGGAATCGACCTCTGAGTAGGTCCGGCAAGAAAACGCATTCGCGGGCAGTGAGAAAGGCAGCCAAGAGTTGCATTCTCTTCACAAGATGGTAAGTCTAACGAATGACTAACGATAATCTTCCTGAGGCTACCTGACGTCCAATAAACCAAATGCAAAAATGTAAAAACACTCCAAATCCAGAACCGGTGACTGGATACCGCCTGCTGAATACTGTGCTTAGAGCGCCTGGAACGAGAAAGGAATCACTACTACCAGAGTAGAAGAACCACCAACCAATCTACAATCAAGAAAACTGTCAAAAATACATGCCTCATCAGACAGCAGTGGCAAGGCGAAGAAACGTACACTGCCGTTACATACACTAGCCACACACCCCCCTCCCTCCCTCCCCCCCCCCCCTTCCCCCCTCCCAGTGCAGGTAACTAGGGCGTTAGCGGCCACGAGGCAGGAAAAATACCGTTGGTTGAACTTAACAAATAGTAATAAACTGAAAGCAATAAATAGTAATTAGTAGTCCAGGAAAGACAATCAGGTCCGCCTTCCCGAAGCACTCCACTCGCTGCTCTTCACCTCGGCAACACTACGAGCGGCAACACAAACCCAAGTCACTGGGGAATCGCAAGATCTCACAGTGGTGGAGGTTTTCCTGCTTGAATCCAAATGCACTCAACTTAAAACTTGCAGGATCCAGTTTACGACGAGGTCGTGCACCCTCATGACCACAGCCCTTCGATGTAGCAGTCCATTTGCCCCGCCAGTGGTCCCGGCGGGTTCTCGTACTGTGCGGACCTGGCTCCCTCTCCGTTCCCAACTGAACTGCCACACACACAACCCGTAAAGACCAATGACGACGCCCCAAAGATAGAGTAACAGTTACTACATACCGATAACTGCCGCTGCTGCCCCTAGTGGACAGGCGATGCTTGCGAAACCTAGTGGCGCCAGAAGACGAACAACCGCAACCATGCCAACTAAACGATACCGTCTGGCCACCGGCAGAGGGCGGAAACCTACAGACAGCACCAACACGAGCCGCAGCACGGCTCAACCATAAGTGAGGCGTCGGGTCAAAGATACTTAAATTGCCCATGCATGCTTTACACGTACCTTTACCGTTTGCAAGAGCATGAATACCATTTTTGCCAACAGCCAGAAGACAATGGAGAACATACTAACCATAATTTCCAATCTGCAACTACACATTACTCTTTATACTCACTGAAAGATAGTTTTGCTACTTCCTATTTACTCAGCGGTATCAGGAATTCGGATATAAATAATAGTTTTGTATTTAACTGTTTGATATATTGTGTAAGAGTTTGCACTCACAAAGTATAATAATATCCCTATCGGAAATAACAATGTTAACAGCTCAGAGGCGACCTCTATGGTAAATTCCAAGTAAAATGATTTCTAATCGTCAGAAGTAAATTGTTCACCTTAACAGCGGAAAATGATCTCGCCACTTACCATGCGGTTTTTATTAACATTACATGCGGCACACAAGCAGCTACTGCCGTGAAATCCAAGCGATCCTGTGGTCGAGTGCTGTAATTAAAACGTTCTGTTACAAATACAAATGATACTTTATCTATTATAAATAAGGACACTTTCGTCATAAATTTAGTTTTTAGTACATGATTTGAAACCTAATAGAGGCAGGTTATTGCTGTCATCTACTTAATGTTTTTACGTCTAATGAGGTTACATGCCAGTTTCCATTTTTCTGAGCCTAATATTTAGCACCTTCAGATTCTTGTAACAACGCCGATTATGACCAAAACATTGCTTTGACCAAGTCGAGACTTGGAAAATTTTGATTGCATATTCTGAACAGTTTTTAGTTTTATAGTCTCATTGTTCAGCACCACCATTTTTTTCATGAGGTCGTATCTTTTTATATATACTAAGATGGTATCTGTTCTTTCGGACATGTCCGAAAGAACAGATCCCATCGGTGACCAAGCAGCTCGTTAGAATGAAATTACAATGAAATGAACAACCTTAGCTGCTTACAGGCGTTGACATACGAATGTAGTGCGGGACAATACGTTGAGAATGTGGGTTTCGCGGGAGGCGTGCCAGATATAAATCCCTGCAGTCGCACTATCTTGTGTGTCCTCGGTGGCTGAGGCGGATAGAGCGTATGCCATGTAAGCAGGAGATCCCGGTTTCGAGTCGCGGTCGGGGCACACATTTTCGTCTGTCCCCGTTGACGTATGTCAACGCCTGTAAGCAGCTAAGGTAGTTCATTTCATTGTAATCGTATCTTTTGCCAAAAATATTCATTTGGCCATTCTAAGACCTGACAGTGTTAACATTAATGTACTGAAACATACTCTGGCGAAGCTTGGAAAAGTTATTTTAATCTTTAATTTCACTCTTAAGTTGTGGTGCAGTCCTTTATATGTTAAGTACCGGCACGTTGGTTAGTTATGATTACGTCGCCCTATTAGTACTGAACTCTTGTAAGCGCCGGCACACTCGCACGCCTTTGTACCTCTTACAATGATACAGCGCTTGTATCATTTCATGCCGAGATACAAAACTGTCGTCTTAGATGCTATTCGTCAGAAATGGTTTAGAAACCCAACAGAAACGCTTGATATCACTGCCTGTCATCTATATACATACATGTGGGATAACCGCAGTCACTTATAACGAATTGTGTTCTGTGAAAAGCTGTGTCAGACTTATAACAGAATATAGCCCGTACTTTCTACTTTGGTAGGTAGTTTAGAATAAACCGAGTCGTTTGGTTTCAGGACTGTAGTGTATCTGAGTCAATGACAGGAAGTGGTGAGATCCTGTCAACACCACTCATTTGTCTTCACAGTAATCATCGCCAGAATCGAAGTGCTACGTCCTCACATCCTCATCTCCGAACAAGGGTATAAAATGAGAATCTTGTGTGCTGCTGACAGAGCCCTGAATATTTTACACATGCAACTGCCATGTAAACTTGTCAAAAAATACCCTGCCACCAACAGAATTCCAACAACAATTCAGACGATTATGATCATGGAAACCTTTTGCAATTACCGTGTCATCGTTTTGTTTTTGATTTCGTAATGTACAAGTATTGGAAAATAATACGAATTAAAGGATGGGTTCTACGTTTTGTGAGACATGAATCGTTCTGCTGTCGGTCAGAAACGTAGATTCTATAAAGTTTATCATTAATATTTCACGAAACCAACATCCACAAGAAGCTGAACTGCTTTGATGCCTTCCGATTGTGCCGTTGTACAGTGTTCCACATTACAGTGTAGTAGATGACTAAACTGTTGTCTGGGTCATCACACGCTTTTTTCTTTCATTTCCTGCGAACATTCAGTGCAAAAACATTTAGGAGATCTTATATCACAACAGTCCTTTCAAATTTTCTCTGCATTCATAGTAACTCTAAGCTCCTATGTAACCATAAAGTGCAATGGTATGTCAGGGCATCTTAACGAATATAGGTGCGACAGTAGAGGAGGAGATCTGGCATTTAAAGTATCATGCAGATTCAATGCAGCGTTCATTGTGGAAGGTATGCCATTATTAAGCGTATTTTCACTTGTACCATCCATAACGTACATAAACACTAAAAGGTGCTGGTTAGTAAAGAGTAATACAGATATCTATCATGGGTAGCGTGTACTTTCATCGAATCGGAATCAGGCCATATCTCTTAAAAACTATCAAACAGACCCCAGAAAAGATCACAAATTGCTGTAGCGTATGTCATCGTACAGCCATGGGAACTATGAAACTAACAAGGAACTGTATTTAGCTCTCATCAAATGTGTATCAGCTGAAAACTGAATATCCGTCTGCAGAGTCCCATGTCATCTACGGGATGTCATAATTGCTACATCGCCTTCCTCTAGTAGAATAGGACCCAATGTTGTTCTGGAGTTAGATTACATTTAAATGTAGAATTGTATTCTCTTATGAGTATGTCTGAAAGCTCTGTTGTCTTATAGGCTGCGCCAGGTGTGTTAGCGTTGCACTGCCTTAGTGGCCAGAAGGCGAGCCCTGCCTGCATTCGTAATTGTATGACGGTCCGCTGGCTGTTCTATATTCGTAAGTGAAAGAAGCCTCTCTATAGCCGTGCACTGTGCTACCTGCGGTATTTGTTCACCAGGGTTTGTCGGCACTTTGACAACAGTTGTTGAGTGTGTTACAGTGCAGTGTGCTCTCTGGAAATATTTGTGGTGACACCAGTCCAGTGGTTCCAGGTAAACCAGCCTGCTGACGGCATCAGGGGTTGGTTGTGGCCAACGCTAAAATTTAAGGCGAGCATGGCAGAGACTCTCCCCTCCTGCCCGAGGCAGGATTCGAACCTGCGACCGTAGCGGTCGTGCTTCCAGACTGTAGCGCCTAGAACCACTCGACCCCTCCGGCCGGCATCATTTTGAATTTATGGTTACTGGTGCGGAGGGGAAAATGCTTAAAATGTAAAGTCAGATATGTCGGGGGAAATAGTTTAAGCATGGGAAAGTATACTTAGGAGAAATGTGGAATCTCAATTTTCGAATTGAAATATACGTTAACGATTTTGAATTTTCCACCAAATTTAACATTAGGGTGACAACATATTAAACTCTCTTTATTTAATATGATGTCACCGGATAGCAAAAAGCTTACATCTTATAAAAGAAGGTTCTGTTTGAGTACTAAAAACTATCTCTCTTACTGACACAGAGCCGTCTTTTATAAGTTGTAAGCTTTTACATATCTGATGATGGTAGTATACCAGACACGGAAATACGTAAAGGAATGTTAATAAGCGATCCAGACGGTCCTTTTCACAGAAATTCACAATGATTGCAGACTCATAAATGAAATTCGTTTCTTCTTTAATAATTATTATGGAAAATATTTAAATGGTGGTATCAGAGGGGAAAGCCTAGGGATATTATAAGTTAACTTACTATTATGAATAGACTCGCACGTCTCTACAGGTTTCTAGCAAATATTTTAAGTAGGTCAGCAGAGTTGTTTCTTCTCTTTGTCCTATAATCTTGGATTATGACGTCATAGAGGTAGTGGTAGTATTTCTTATCTTCACCGCTAATTTATACGAGGTTAGGAACATAAATAGTGGCAACTATTTATTCACAGCAGATACAAAAGAGTTACATGTTTGCATCTATTACTGTCCTTCAGAGTAGTTACCAGCGTTGTATAGAACCCTTTGCCAGCGATGTGGAAGGTGCAGTATACCGTTAGCAGAGCCTGTTCTGTTTATGGTGCGAATGGAGCGGTCTCCTGCCTGACGAATCTCTGGAACAGTCCTAAAGCGAATGCCACGAACTGCTTCCTTCACCTTCGCAATCAGATCAAAGTCACAAGGACTTAAGTCCAGGGAGTGTGGTGGATGGTACAGTACTTCCCAGTCCCATCGACCGCACAGAGCAGCCACAGCTTGCGCTGTATGCGCCCGCGCATTGTCGTGCAAAATGATGGGTGGGTTGCGCAGAAAGTGTCACCGCTTCTTTCGCAAAGCTGTCGCAGGTGATGCTCCGAAAATGAACAGTAACACTGTGAATTTACAATCTGCCGTGGAGGAACGTAATGCGTTAGGATAACACCATCACAGTCGTACACGAGAATCACCATAACAATACCCCACTTTACACAGTGACATCATAGGAGTGGGGGTGAAAATTCTGTATCAAAATTGGGCTATTTGGAATTTCATACCAAGTTTTGAATTTCCTGCCTTTTACACACAGTGTGATTGGCCTATATCAAGGGAGTGGGGAAATCTAAGAACAGAACATGGCTTCGTTGGAGGAGGGGATGGTTGGAGATCTGATGAGTCATCGATTATATCAGCGTTGGCACCCTATGTATATCTACTCATTCCATTACATTTATTCTATTTATTTATTTATTTGTTCACTTATTTATTGCTTATTTAGTTTGATCAACTTCTTGATATCGAAAGAAGAGTCACATTTAAACTATTACCTACTTTCAGTAATATAGTCAAGTTTGGGATGTGTTATTGACGAAAAGCAGAGGAAAACCATTAGTTTCAAGCAGAAAATAGGTCATATCGAATGTGATTCATTTATCCGCATGACAATGTTGAGTCGTCTTAGGTCTTGCTCATAAGACGCTGGACAGTCACTTTGGTCGTGATGAAAGCAGAACCATGGCTCATTTCGTAAAATTACTGTGTCAGTATGCTTGCACTGTGGAAAAGTTTAAGATCTATTACTTTATATTTTGCATTGAATTATCTCCCTCGTGGTAGCCAAGTTTAAGGCATCCAGGGTATTCTGCAATTCTTTGGTTGCTACCCGATTTTCCGCAGTATATTCTCTAAGAGTTTTATCGTCCCCTATGGTGCCATTACTAATCTCATCTCAGACTTCCTCTTTATCCCTGCGGTGTTGTTATCATCCCAGCTAAATCACGCAGTACATTGTCCTCATGTGTCTGAGCTTCCTCTCTTAAGTTGACCTACAATGGTAATCCTATACTCCAGGTATCCGAAATTTGGATTCATATTAGCACTATTAATCTCCTCGAGTTAGTGTAGGCATATTTTGAAACCTTTCGTGAAGATTGTTCCATTTGTCTCCATTATTCTCAGCCATGTCACGAAATTCTCTCTCACAAGCTTCATGTTGACAGGCCAGTTCAATAATTCTCACACTTTCATTCTGTTTCTTTAACTCTCAACTCAGTAATAACGAGGTTGCTAAGACATATTATTACAGACTAACTGACTGGCAGAGCCACTGACTCGAAATTCTTGCAGAAGTTTTTCGTATAGCAGTAGCTTCATAAGTGCGCGAAAGGCAAAACATATAAGGCAAATCCCTGTCGAACACTGAACATGTGATTTATAAACACTCCAGCTGCAATGTACGACCCGTGTTAGGAGCCTCAGAGTCCTAATTACGTATTCCTGACACACGAAAGGTATAGCTGCGTTTTTCCCCTTTTTCCATCAACAAGTGAGACTGCCGTAGCCACGTACCTTAAGGGATTGATACTTGGGAGATTACTGCTCTATTAAAAATATCTGTCTCGGTATAGTCATAGGGTCGAGCCATACACGTCTGCTTTCATGCCCAGCAATAGATTTCCTTGCAATTATTAAGTAACACAATTTCAAGAGTTAAAATATGAGTAATAAGTGAAATAGGGTGACTTTCAGTGAATAACTGATAAAGGTGACAACAAACATTTATGCTGTGTGTACTGATTTATTCAATCAGTCAAAAACATCGAAACTGACAGATGGTGGTCCTACAGAGTATCTTTTAAATTTGTAACAAAATTCACAATGATCCTCCAGTGCAATAAAATTTACATAAATGTGTAAACTGATTGGTAGTAAAATCCCATTAGGCTAATAAAGTATCATTGGTCCATAAATAGAGTATCTCAACCTAAGTCGCACACCACTTGGAGAATTTATAACTATCATCAAAAGTTAAAGTATTTCCGACCGCTTGCCATACAGAAATCAACACTTTACCTACATCCGATACGTCCAGACACCCCACACCTAGTACACACTGTGGCTTCTCTCCGGAGTTCCTAAACATAATTTTAGCAACTGCTCCACGAATTCTTCCTCAGCCCCAGAACCAACCAGAACGCTTGAGCGTCAAACTGCTGCACCCCATGAACACGAGCGATTGTGCACTGTTACTACACACGTTCACTTAAAATTGATGTTTCATGAATCTATTGACACCAAACCCTACATAATTACCTTACAAGGTACTAGCGCGTTCACGCTTATAAGAACTGAAGATGGTAAACATTCGGACTGTATACATACATGTCCTTGGCCTGCTTTATTGAAGTGATGTCTCGCACTCAATCTACTATTGTTGTTGTAGTCTTCAGTCCTGAGACTGGTTTGATGCAGCTCTCCATGCTACTCTATCCTGTGCAAGCCTCTTCATCTCCCAGTACCTACTGCAACCTACATCCTTCTGAATCTGCTCAGTGTATTCATCTCTTGGTCTCACCCTACGATTTTTACCCTCCACGCTGCCCTCCAATACTAAATTGGTGATCCCTTGATGCCTCAGAACATGTCCTACCAACCGATCCCTTCTTCTGGTCAAGTTGTGCCACAAACTTCTCTTCTCCCCGATCCTATTCAATACTTCCTCATTAGTAATGTGATCTACCCATCTAATCTTCAGCATTCTTCTGTAGCACCACATTTCGAAAGCTTCTATTCTCTTCTTGTCCAAACTATTTATCGTCCATGTTTCACTTCCATACATGGCTACACTCCATACAAATACTTTCAGAAATTACTTCCTGACACTTAAATCTATACTCGATGTTAACAAATTTCTCTTCTTCAGAAACGCTTTCCTTGCCATTGCCAGTCTACATTTTATATCCTCTCTACTTCGACCATAATCAGTTATTTTGCTCCCCAAACAGCAAAACTCCCTTACTACTTCAAGTGTCTCATTTCCTAATCTAATTCCCTCAGCATCACCCGACTTAATTCGACTACATTCCAGTATCCTCGTTTTGCTTTTGTTGATGTTCATCTTATATCCTCCTTTCAAGACACTGTCCATTCCATTCAACTGCTCTTCCAAGTCCTTTGCTGTCTCTGACAGAATTACAAAGTCATCGGCGAACCTCAAAGTTTTTATTTCTTCTCCATGGATTTTAATACCTACTCCGAATTTTTCTTTTGTTTCCTTTACTGCTTGCTCAATATACAGATTGAATAACATCGGGGAGAGGGTACAACCCTGTCTTACTCCCTTCCCAACCACTGCTTCCCTTTCATGTCCCTCGACTCTTATAACTGCCATCTGGTTTCTGTACAAATTGTAAATAGCCTTTCGCTCCCTGTATTTTACCCATGCCAGCTTCAGAATTTGAAAGAGAGTATTCCAGTCAACATTGTCAAAAGCTTTCTCTAAGTCTACAAATGCTAGAAACGTAGGTTTACCTTTCCTTAATCTTTCTTCTAAGATAAGTCGTAAGGTCAGTATTGCCTCCCGTGTTCCAGTGTTTCTACGGAATCCAAACTGGTCTTCCCCGAGGTCGGCTTCTACTAGTTTTTCCATTCGTCTGTAAAGAATTCGTGTTAGTATTTTGCTCAATCTACTAATATCATCAAATCATATGCATACTTCACCGTCTTTAAATTAAAATTGTTTTTAATGCTGGCCAGTCTGACTACTCGTTAAATAAATTAGATATTAATTGTCAGTCTTGACAAATACCACAATGTGATGTACACAACACGAGATTTGCTCCACTATGTGACTGTGTGACTGGTGGGTTTGATGATATGAGGTATCTCACTAACAAAAATATAAAATTGGTAATACCCGAACAAATAAAATAGGTATGAATGTGAGACACTGGGAAATGATGGCTGTAGTGCTAGCGTGTATCCCGTAACTTGTTTATTGAGACATCATGCAGCGTTCAGCAGTTATTAATTTTCATACTATAGTGTGATAATGTTCATTTGCTGCTGACATCTAAGTCCAATAGAATTTTATATGTATAGAGTGTTAATATTCCAACAGGCATGTCTCAGTGCTGTGATGATGCTGGTATGTTTGCACTTATGCTACGACGAACCATCGAATTATTACAGAATTAAGAACGTTTGATTATCGACATATTCCAAGCAGTGGCTAACACAGCCTCTACAAACTTTTCCTGCATCGCCACTTTCACGTTGCCGGCCAGTGGCTCACAAGCTCACCTTGGCCGCCAGCTTCTGCGGGAACAGGAGTCGATTACCTGCCTCTGGTCGTGCCTTTACCGGCGCGTGTGAGTCCGTCCTCGAGGACCCCCCTCCCATCGACCCCATCCGATCCTGCGCATGCTGGTCAAGCTCATCTTAAAGTTTAACGTGGCCGAATTTTCGCCAGTATATCGGTCTTACACACTCCATTTAATACACCATTTAGCTACCTAAGTAGACACATCAGTAGCACCAGTTTTGCTTACTAAAAACGAAACATGCTTTGTACTTCTGTCAGAGCAAAAGAGTGAAATAACTTTATAGTGGTGAAGGTAACAACATGAGCATCATAAGGAAGATAGGAACAAAAAAAAAAGACATAGAAACTTAAAATAAATCACACAAGTCTTGCACATTAAGTAAATGCCAGTATAAAGAAGGAACGAAGCAATGATTAGCATTTTCCTTTAAGTCATTCGCATCATGACGTCAATTTTCAATGTAAGCTTGTACTTCTGTTATAAAATACATTCTCTCATTCAACTTTAGTTTGTTGTGTAATCCAACGTTTCATCCTGTAGTCGCACGGCCCATTCACTCTTTTACATTTCACGACAATGATGTTAAGCTGTCGAAGTTCGTGCTAGGAAGCTGTCGTCTTTCTCCTCGGCATCCTGATCCAAATGCTGCACCAACCAAAGTGTCATTTCGTAGCCACCGTCATGACTGAAGATTAAACTGTCGAAGTACGACTCTGCTACAGACTTCCTTCATAATATGCTACAACGAGAACCTACACATCCATCTCTGAACTCCCTCCCCAGTGGAATCCATACATACACAAGCTAAACAGCAATTCTGCATGACTTACGACATTAGCAAAATATTCTTGATTTATAGTATTAGTATTTCCAAAGTTAATTACACATTCCCATTAGAAAACATGGTTTTCATGTTAGAGGAATGCATCAGACAAACAAACAATAATTGTGAACTGTTTTTATAAACTACTTAGCTTTACAACTCTTTAATAAAGTTTCCGAGCAGGTCTCTCCCAATGGATATTCTTTCAACAACTTTAGGCTGTGCTACACAGAACTTAACATTCACTTCAGTTTTTTTACACGCAACTAATTTTTCACTTTTTGACTACCTATAACACTCACAGTTAATCCATCATCAGCTTACAAACATTTGAGTATATAAACAAATCCTTCCAAATTATATATGGCAAATCGAAGCTATTCCCATAAATATGACGATAGAGTTAGGTATTCTCTGCATATAAATTCGAGCTTCACCTACATATCAAACCAGCAGGTATGACAATCTGTCGATCTCCATAAATCAGTTACACCACTTTCCTTGCTACCTCCGGCAACACTTTCGTGAGCCTCCTAATTTCTCTTCGTATTTTATCATACTACCAGTTTTTCATACAGTTACAATTCTGCACATGCCGCTAAAATTCTTACAATGTAGCTCATCAAACACGCGTACACCTGTATTCTTTAATCTACATATACATCACAATTTCGTGCTCCGCAACGTGCAACTGTGCCATCGCTGCCTCTCATAACACTCCTACCTCCAGTGTGAGTACCTTTTAAACTTCAACTTCTTCCGCTTATGCACGTGATCAAATTAGAGGGCTCTTTCTTCATACACTAATTGACTTGTATATTTATACACAAAAAATTTTAAATACTGCTGGGTACCATGTTTCATATTTAGAAGCGGACACTTTCTTACTTCAGAAACGATTTTCATATTTGCACATTGCACATTATTAATTTCATCTTCGTTCGCTCATTTTTCTCTTTACAAATCGCTTGCCATGTCTCTCTCCCGATTTTTTTTTTTCACTGCACATATATTAATTACAGGATATTAGTTAACACCATAATCACACCTTAAAATCTCACTACCCACTTTTTCTCTCCCATTAATAAGCAATAAAATCTACATGCTTTTTAGAACGCCTCTGTTTTCATCCTCTTTCAAGTTACACTCAGAATTTAGGTTTCCATCAAAAGCCGCCGGTTCACCTTCTTGTTTGGCAGTTCACCTACTTGTTTGGTAGTAAATATACTGATTTCTTTATTTATAGTAACGACTGCAGTGGCCGCAACTCCTTCACACTTAATTGCATCACTTAAACATCAACTTCATTTCGATTTAACAACACATTATTCTCTTCCGCCGGCCGGTGTGGCCGTGCGGTTAAAAGCGCTTCAGTCTGGAACCGCGTGACCGCTACGGTCGCAGGTTCGAATCCTGCCTTGGGCATGGATGTGTGTGATGTCCTTAGGTTCGTTAGGTTTAATTAGTTCTAAGTTCTAGGCGACTGATGACCTCAGAAGTTAAGTCGCATAGTGCTCAGAGCCATTTGAGCCATTCTCTTCCGTCGAAACAACATAAGCTTCTCCATAAACACCTTCAACAACATCCGCCGATACATTCTAAATTCATCATAAACATGTTCTCCAGCATTCACCGATACATTATAAAGTTACCCCCACTAAACTAACGTCTATATCAAAAAATTTGCCGCTACTTCGTAGCATCTTATCTGAATTCATAATACAGTCGCTTCCTCCAAGACTGGATCTAACTCTGCCTCTATTTCATCTTCTCTCTATTCAAATTCCCTTGCTACTTTATTATTTTTCCACGAAAAGCAAATATATAACTGCATTAAGAAGGATAACCTCCCAGTTACCACGTTGTCCTCCCACTCATTCTTCACATCCGCCCTCAAATCACGTTTCCATCAATAGCCATCGGTTCACTTCCATCAACAGAGATAGGTGCACAAACTATATCCTGTGAAATATCTAAATCGTTAGCTTCTACGATAGGAACTTTATCATCTAAAACACAATTTTCACTTTATCAATAAATCACCCACTTCCCCCAATACTTCAGAAAAATCACCTCCAGCTGACGAGACCACTGCCATGCTTTCTTCACAGATATCTTCACCTACTTCCACCGATACAAAATAAAATTCGTTTGCTGCTGCTGGACCACCGCTATGCCACCTTCATTGATGCCTTGATCTAAAATTCTTCCACTTACTTACATCACTTAAATTGTTTCTACTATATAGTACCTCTTCGGAATTTTCAATACACCCAACACCAAGTCTCTGCCTCTCCTCCTTTTTAAAACAAAAAGTTCAGACCTCATATCTTCATTATGTAAATCAAAAGCACTTTTATCTACCTTCTGTGTGTTCTCATTTCTGCTACTTCACTTCATACTGCTCCAGGT
Organism: Schistocerca serialis cubense; assembly: GCF_023864345.2. Lineage (NCBI taxonomy): Eukaryota > Metazoa > Arthropoda > Insecta > Orthoptera > Acrididae > Schistocerca > Schistocerca serialis. The sequence continues at coordinate 618,937,359 of NC_064641.1, forward strand.
CTACCTTCCTAATGATATCTTTGTGCCTCATCTATCACATCATTATGCGCAAGCAAATTCCTTCCATTAGACGTCCTTTTCCTAGCTAATTTGTCTTGCCAGCCCCTGACCTAACATGTGCTGAAACTTAATTATCCCATCGCTTTTTCTCAATTTTGCGTTCTGTGATTCGCCGGCCCCCCAGACATCCTCATGCGATCCTCATACCTAAATTTACAACACTTACAATCATGAAAATTCTTCTTGTTATCACCAATGAGATCCCCAGAAAAATACTTTTTTTCTGTTACTTGTTCCCGCTGCATTGCTTCGTTGCTGTCATCGGTCTCAACAATAACTTCGCGTTTTACATTTTTAACGTAAAATTCCACAGCTTTTTCCGTCTTATTATCACTATTTTGATCTCTTGTAATACACGTGACGTCTCACTTCTGTTCCTGCAGCCGTATTTTGCCACAGTTTTTACCCGTTTCATCAATCTCGCATTTCAAAATTTCAGTCAGGACATTCGTTACCTTATCCGACATATTTCGCAGTTTTAATTCCCAGTGTAGCTCGAAATCTCTGCTTGCTGTTCCTGCTGCCCTGCTTCGCCACTGAATTCGTCCTCAACATCACTTTTACTTTCTACTAGTTTAACCTCTAAATCAACTACTGCGTCCCGTAATTCACTGCTTGCCTACTTAGTCAACTTTCAAGTGTATTTTGCTTAGGATAACAGCCTTCCACACTGCTAAATACCTCATCGATTCCACTTCCAGCTAGTTCCTCTACCTTATCCACTTTGTTATCAACATTTTTAATATCAGAACTGATTTCATGATTTGAACTTGCCCCTTCAGAATTGATTCCTGTACACCAATTTTTACTCACAGATACTACTTCCTCCATTTGAGAATTTATCGTTTGAAATATACGAGCTTACTGTTCCTTTGTACCAAAAATACCCTAAAGGAAAAAATTGCTACACCAAAAACTAATTGCTGTTGAGTAATGATATTTTGGGAATATATTTGTCTAGGTAACTTACTTAAGTGATTAAGACTGCAAGACCACAGATTAATATAAGCGTGAGATAAGCAGTAGCAAATGTGAAATGTTGGACCATTAGTAACTAGTGTAGTCGCCAGAATGTACAGTGCAAGCATGCAAACCTGCATATATCATGCTGTACAGGTGTCGACCGTCAATTTGTGGGATGAACTTCGATGCGTGTTGCACTTGGTCAGTCTATACAAAGACGGATAATACTGGTTGTGGATGACACTGGAGCTGTCATCCGATAATGTCCAATACGTGCCCGAGTGAAGACGGATCTGATGTTCGAGCAGGCCAAGGCAACATATCGACATTCTGTACAACTTATTGAGTTAAAACAGCGGTATGTGGGAGAGCGTTATATTGTTGGAAAAGCAACCCCACGAATGCTGTTCTTAATGGCACCACAACAGGTCGTACCACCAAACTGACGCACAAATTGACAGTCAGGGTGCGCGAGATAGCCACGACAGTGCTCCTGCTGTGATTTCAAATCGCACCCCAGACCATAACTCCAGATGTAGGCCCAGTGTGTCGAGCACGCAGATAAGTTCGTTGCAGGCTCTGAAAACTCCTCGTTCTTTATTTGAGCTCTCGCATGACACCACTGCAGTCCCAAACGACGGTGGTTTGGGGTCAATTGAATGTACGCTACAGGGACCCTGGCTCGGAGATTTATTTGAAAAAAGCGACATTTAACAGTTCTTTGTGTCATTGTGGTGCCAATTGCTGCTCATATTGCTACTGAAGATGCAGGAAGATGCACCAGAGCTGTAACAGAAAACGATGAGCTTCCCTCCCGTTAGCAGCACGTGGCCATTTGGACTCCGGTCTTCTTCTTGCGACAGTTGGATGGTTGATTTGAGGGAGGGACCGAACAGAGAGGTCATCAGTCCTTTCAAAGGAACCATCCCGGCATTTGCCTGAAGCGATTTAGGGAAACCTATACCAGTATTGCCGGACATGGGTTTGAACCGTCGTCCTCCCGAATGCGAGTCCAATGTGCTAACCACAACGCCACCTCTCGTACTCCTGCTACAGTACATTATCGTGATCGCCACTGCCAGCAATCATGTACAGTGATTACATTCCTGGCAAGCTTTCTTTCAATATTGCAGGAGGAACATCCAGCTTACCGTAGCCCTGTTACACGACCTCGTTTAAACTCAGTGAAGTGTTGATAACAATGTCTTTATCGCCTCAAATGCATTTTTGATTAACATGAACTCATCACATACAACCTCAAATGTAACTAACGCTCACGACCGTAACAGCGTGTATTTGAAGCAAACCCGATTTGCATCCTCTTAGTAGCAATATAGTCTAATTAAATCAGGTGATGCTGAGTGAATTAGATTAGGAAAGGAGACACTTAAAGTAGTAGATGAGTTTTGCTATTTAGGAAGAAAAATAACTGATGATGGCCGAAGTAGAGAGGATATAAAATGAAGTCAGGCTATGGCAAGGAAAGCGCGTCTGAAGAAGAGAAATTTGTTAACATATAGTTTAGATTTAAGTGTCAGGAAGACTTTCCTAAAAATATTTGTATGGAATGTAAGCATGTACGGATGTGAAACATGGACGATATATAGTTTACACAAGAAGAGAAAACAAACTTTCGAAATGTGGTACTACAGGAGAATGCTGAATATTAGATGAGTAGATCACGTAACTAATGAGGAGGTATTGAACACAAATGGGGAGAAGAGGAATTTGTGACACAACTTGACTAGAAGAAGGAAACTGTTGGTAGGACATGTTTTGAGACATTAAGGAATTTCCAAGTTAGTAATGGAGGGCAGCGTGAAGGGTAAAAATCGTATAGGGAGACCAAGAGATGCATACACTAAGCAGATTCAGAAGGATGTATGGTACATTAGTTACTAGGGGTGAAGAAGCTTGCACAGGACAGAGTAGCATGGAGAACTGCATCAAACCAGTCTCTGGACTGAAGACCACAACAACAACGAAGTAGCAATACTAGTGTCACTCTTATGCGATTGGTGCGAAATTTTAGTAGATATCTTTCAGGTGTAGAAGCACGGTTATCAAGTTCCATATATGTCGCCCAACTTCTTTGTATTCTTTAAGACAGTGTAGCTGTTCGCAATAGTAGTGTTTACTTTTAACTTACTTTACGTGTTGTATGCTATTTTGTCCAGCACATGGAGCATTGTGGTACAGATTTCGCAACTGTGAGGATCAATTGCAGTTTTATTTTAATTTTGAAAACCACGATCGGTTTCGTCATCCAAGGCCGTTATCCAGTTGTTATACGTCAGACGGCCTGAGGCAGTGCAATCGTGTTGTGACTTCTCAAAAAAATAAAAATAAAAAAATGGTTCAAATGGCTCTGAGCACTGTGCGATTTCTGAGGTCATCAGTCCCCTAGAACTTAGAATTACTTAAACCTAACTAACCTAAGGACAACACAAACATCCATTGCCGAGGCAGGATTCGAACCTGCGACCGTAGCGGTCTCGCGGTTCCAGACTGTAGCGCCTCGAACCGCTCGGCTACTCTGGCCGGCTAACTTCTCAGGAAGCCCGGTATATATCTTTGAATAATGGCTTTGGGGACCGAAACCGATCGTGGTTTCTAAAACGAAAAGAAAAGTGAAAATTTTCTCACATTTTGTTCGAAATGTATGTATTCCATTCGTCTTACCTAGTCGTACTTTCTCGTGGTCTTAATCAGACATTAGCATTATGAGGTACGGTCAAGTCCTTCTTTATGGCCATTATCTCGCATGCCTCTACTTTTAAAGGGAGCTGAAATTCAATCGGAAATTTTGCCTAAATGTTTCTGCAGTTCCTCACGATCGTCGACCGACGATACTTTCTTGTGGATATCGTCATCGTCAGAGTACAACCTTATAGTACCACTGATCTTGACTGATAAATTTACGATGCGTACTGAAAAATTTGATCCATTGTTACGATTCCTCCGGCACACCCTACGTACTTACAGTTCTATGCAACTTTCGTCATCTAGTGTAGCGCAGTGGGTTCTATTAGACAAATATTCCTCGAACTAATACTGCATCTGATTGCATCCTGGTCGGTAGTGTACGGTATCAGACAGAGTCGCACGTCCTTCACCAACAAACTTTGAAAACAGTGGTCCTTTTGTCAGTTAGTACTGTGACTTCGTAATTTAGAACTGCCGTGTCGTGTACTCCTAGGCTAGAAAGCCGCTGCGTCGCATTCGGCTGCTGTACAAATGTAGTAGCGGTGTGGAGAAGTAGTGCTGGCAAGTGAAGCGATTACGCCCGCATGCCGTTTGTGGCCGGAACCCCCAGCCACGGCCCTCCGGATGGACCTCCGCTGTGGCTGAGCCCTCAGCCCCGGGGGCACGCCTGCTGGCTGCTGGCGGAACGGGGCGGAGGGGTCACCCTGCGGAATGCAGCCGCCGCTTGTTGCTGGCTCCGCCAGATTTACGGCTCCTGCAGCTGTGCCGCACCGCAGCCAGCGCGCGCTGCAGTCAGCCACCCCTCGCGACTGTCTCGCTCTGCTTAGCGGACGCGCCTAAACCATCGAAGTACAGCTCTCTGGAGGCTGCACTGCATTACGCTGTTAACAACGAAAACTCCACGAGGCATTCCCACTACGCTCACGGTACTTCACATTCAGTCATAAATTTAGGGGTTTCGAAGCATTTTAGCGAAATCAACTCACTACCACTGGTATACAGTCATGGAGAAAAAGTATTCGTACCCCATTGTTTGTGTCGAATAACTTCATTTATTAGAACTTAAGATCACAACTAATGATGTCATTTGCTAAACTAACAGTATGGGGTTCCCTTCCTAATCTGTGCACATAAAAGTGTTGAGTGGTACTTAAGTAAATAAATTAGTGAAATCAAAGTGAACTAGAAATTAGAATATAAATGGAAAACTTGGTTTAGTTTGGAGAGTTACATACTGGCACACAGCGGGCACAACAGCAGAGCAGAAGAGACAATGACCGTGAAGTCAGCAAGTTCCACATAAGCGGGCACTGTCGATTCAGCCGTCAGGGCATCGCCCGACCGGCTCACGTGTTTCTCAGTAGTCACATGCGATCAGAGGCCCCTGCCTACATTCCAAGAGCCAATGACCGAGGTCAAGAAGATTCTTCGAGAAGCTTTTCAACGTGACAGAAGAGGCAATGGCCGCGAAGTCGTTCACCTCCAGTGAACTGAAGTTAATAAATACGCGAGACGCGGTGGGCCCGACAGATGAAGACGGGGACGAAGACGAAGATGGAGACGGGGACGGAGACGAAGATGAGAGACGAAGGAAGAAAAGAAGAGTAGCAGTAGTTTTCAGTCAGTTTCGGTGCTGAAGACCGTCATGCAAGAAGAGACTGCATCATGCACAGACGCACCAAGTCCGCCGCTGTAATGGAACAGCAAGCAGCAGCCGCGGCGCCAGAAGACAGAAGATAAAACGTATTTGAAGTCTGATTTTTACGTACCTGGGTGACTCGTGAGGACGGGAAGGAGACGGCCTCACCTCAGCAGTCACCTGTGAGCTGGGATGAAGACCTGACAGCCGAAGACTGGCAAGCGGGAGTCCGTGGTTCGAGTTCGGGACACTGGCCTTGCCCCGCCACGCCCCTCCGCTGGTCGACGCACAACACACGCGGCCGCTTAGAGAAGAGAAACACTGGGACGCCACATCCAAGGTTTCACCATCCGATGCACGACTTCGCTCGCAATAATTAAATGGGCCACCTCGCGCTGCGCGTCTCCAGTCAACTGGGCGAGACGGCGACACGAGATACACACCGCTACGCGTAATCAGACGCCGCCGCCGCCGCCGCCGCCGCTGCCGCAGCAGAAGACTTCACAAACAACACAGCTGCCGCTCTCCGAACCAGAACATCCCGTAAGATACAGTTGTACAAATCTTCAATAAAAGTTATCTTATGTAAAAATGATGTTTCACTCGACCTCATACCCGAGCCAAGGAAGAACCCACCCTGCCCACATGTTGTTAAGAGAGAAAAGTTAATTTATTTAATATTTTCACCCTGACAGAATGCTTTAGAATGCTCATCCTGACAATTGACAGCATCAAAAGAGAAAACCCAGTTACATTGACTGACAGAAGTGTCACATTTAGTAACACAACTGTTACAAAAGGATTAACTAAATCAGCCTTCTGCAAAAAGTTAATAAAAATTCTGTACCAGCTGGCTTCACACAGTGTGGGAAAAAAGTGTCGGGAGTGAGATGGCGGAGTTTTGAGAGCGGATGATCTGGACGTGTGTCCATCAGAGAGAGTAAATTTGTAAGACTGGACGTCATAAACTGATACATATATTATGACTTTTGAACACTATTAAGGTAAATACAATGTTTGTTCTCTATCAAAATTTTTCATTTGCTAACTATGCCTATCAGTAGTTATGCCTTCAGTTGCTAGAATCTTTTATTCAGCGCACACTGTATTGCAGTAGTTTGGGTAACGAAGATTTTTATAAGTGATTCGTGAAAGTTATTGGTTATTGTTAGTCAGGGCCATTCTTTTGTAGGAAATATTGAGAGTCAGACTGCGTTGCGCTAAAAATATTGTGTGTCAGTTTAGTGATGATCAGAATAAGTAAAGTGAGAAATGTCTGAGTACGTTCAGTTTTGCTCAGCTGTTTGAAAATCAAATAACGTGAGGGGTTTACCAGCACAGTAATTCATTAATTTTTCCAAGGGGACGTTTCAGAAGTATTCATACACTATTAGAGATGTATAGAAACGACTAACGAACCGCTTGTAGCTAAAAACAATTTCAGTGGCAATCTCGTCCTCATGTATGCTGATTCTAATACGCGGTGAATGCAGTGCAACCTCAAAATGGAACGCGAAGGGAGGGAACCAAATATAGAGCAAAGTCAAATAGTTATCTCCCAATATGAGAAGGGAAAATCGTTTTCGGAAACAGCTGATATTAGGTATATTGGAAAAAGCCGGGCAAGTGTGCTGTCGATAATATCACGATATAGAGAAGGAAATATTTATTATTAATAGCGAAACAAGAAGTCGACCACAGAAGCTCAAGCCAAGAGAACGAAATATGTTGATAAGGATGCTCAAAAAAGATCCTAATTGACAGCTTCTGCATTGTCTGCACATGGTAATGATAAGTTCTGGAAGGCAAGAGCTGTCTGCTACATTTTAAGTGCTGCACGCTATGAAGCTAGACAAACATATATCAGCAAGACGAACAAGGAATCGAGACTTGAATCTGTTCGAGAGCGTATAAGCCACGGCACAAGTTTCTAGGACAAGGTACTGTTCACAGATGAAAGTAAATTTAAAATATTTATATGTGATGGCAGAATTTTGGTGGGGAGACGACAAAATACTGAGCTGAATCCCAAACATATTCAACCCACAGTAAATCACGGTGGTAGGCAAATTATGAGTGGGAATGTCCGAGCGGTTCTAGGCGCTTCAGTTCGGAACCGCGGGACTGATAGGGACGCAGATTCGAATCCTCCCTCGGGCATGGATGTGTGTGATGTCCTTTGGTTAGTTAGGTTTACTTAGTTCTAAGATCTATGGGACTGATGATCTCAGATGTTTAGTCCCATAGTGCTCAGAGCCATTTGAGCCATTCATTTGTGGGAATGTATGGCTATATTTGCCGTTGGTCAACTTGTTTTTGTTGCAGGCAAAATGGACAGATTTCAGTATATAAATATCCCAAAGGAAACCCTGCACAAAAAACGGAAGGAAGCGTGATAGCTTGGGTTTAAGCACAGATTACTACTTTCAGAAAGGAAATTACGCTTGTAATACGCCGGAAAGTGTTCGCTTGTAGTTGTACGACATTCTCCATGTTCTCAAGTTTACAGCACAGTGCCCAGACTTTAATCCGATAGAACATCTTTGAGGTACGCTTGAAAGAATGGCCATAAAACATGAAATACGATGTAAGACTGCTCTGGAACCATGTCTACAACAAAATAACAGAATATTACCGTACAGATTACCAAGAAATTGCGTTATTTTATGCCAAAGAGATTAACAGAAATGATACCAAAGAGAAAGAGAGGAAAGGATACAAAGTATTTACGTTGTCATCATATTCATGTGAAATGTAATTTTCTTCGTATGTGTGTGAAGGCAGCTGATACAGAACATTTATTTACTTTTAGCAAAAGGCTAATTTAGGTAAGGAAGGAAACCCCATACTGATAGTTCACCAACTGACATTTTAGGCTGTGATTGTTAGTTCTAATAAATGCAGTTATTCTACATAAACGACGGTAAAGGAATACCTCTTTCCGTGACTGTATTTATAAGTCCTGACAATGCTTATTTTCTCATACATTATTATTACCTGTGACCCGCTTCTCACACCTAGCCAGTAGGGGGATCGTGGGGTACTGGGTGCTAGCAGGTAATTGTGGCTTCAGCTGTTTAAGTACTTAGGAATGCTCGAATCGATTAGAATCCAGTAGCACATCTTCGTGGGCCCGTCGTTACCTTACACGGTTGCTGCTGGTGGTCTGAGTAACAAGACTAAGGCGACGATAAGCGAATGTGTGTTTTGCGTGCTTCTTTTGCAAGAAAATATAATTTCTTGGCATCAGCGAGAGGAGCTAAATTCATGTTTACCTGCGCTTTCTATTCATGTTATACATTTCATGTGTTTTTCGATGTGAGTGTAACGATGGTACTTCTGCGTAGCGGGTAGACGCACCCCTTGGGGTCTCTGTTTCTAACAATTTTTTTTTCCCCAGAATTTATTACCTCTCTTCCTTGCAACAGTATTCCAAGGTGGGAAAAACTCCGGTCCGATTGATAATTATGATTTTTCACAGGAAGAAATTGAATGCTTTATACGCCGAGAAATAAGGAAAAGTGAATTATGGTACCGCTGCAATGCATGTGCTTCACGGGCTCACGGCGATTGCACGGCTTGTTACGATCCCGGAGTTAACGTCCGCGGCTTATGGCTACAAAACTAAAAAAAAGCGTTTATTCATGCATTGCTGAAAAGCAAGGAAATATGTATTCGTGGCTATTATGTGTTAATTCGCGTATCAAGTATTTCGGTGAGAGAGAAATTAAAAGTAGAATAAAGTACTTGAACCGAATGGCTGATTACATATTGATGGCGCCCATTAAACATGCAGAAAGTTTTGCCTATTCTCACCCATTATGCTGTGTAATGGCAGTGAATGTAGTAATTTTTTATATGCTGTTTCTCAAATACTTTTACCAAATTATTTAGTTTCTTCTTTGATTCATATGAAAGATAAACTACCTAAATACTATTCAAGTGTCAAACATACAAGACGTCATCATGAAATTCGTCTGTTTTAAACTTTTCCTTAAGCAGCCCCAATTTCCCCACGTTCTCTACGTATTATATCGTTTTTGGGTAAGAACTACGCTGTGCCATGAGAGAGAAAGTAAATTACTGTGCGACATAACACTGAAACAAGTGAATCAATACCATTAAGTGCAAAGCAAGGGTCACCACAGGGATACTGCTGTGGCCGCACACTTCGGACATCGAAGCGCCTACTCCATCGGCATCCCACTTTACGTTCAACTAACACGGGATTCCTGCATCGCAGGTTATATATTCACCAGGAAAACCTAAGTTGTCTGTGTTGTTAAAACAAAGACATACCGGCAGCCACAACACAACACACCACCAGGTCATCCACCAGTGGCCGCCGGAGACCGCTACCCGTTCGCGGAGCCTACGGAACAGCTTCACCAGAGGTCGCAGCAGCCGAGGAACTACTTTGCTGCGCCAGGCGCGATATCGCAAATAGTTCCGGCGGCTTCATCCGCCAACGGGCTTATAAGGCGGCGCACTACCGGCGGAAGATAGCTCGCCGCGCAGCTTGAAAGGATACAGAGCTGTTGTCCTATATGAAAAGCAAGGGATCGATAAAGTTCGTTAATGTGCTATATCTGCCCTATAGAACTATATGGACCTTTCTAGGTAGACCGACTCTGACCACCTAGTTTGCTCTTCCAACTCAGCACTCTCATGACAGGTGAAAAAGCTCATCGGTAACATTTAATTATATATTAGCAGTGATGGGCAAACAAAGAAATAAGAACTGAAAAAGTTTAGATTCCAGTGGGTTCATCTACATCTACATCTACGTTTACATGCGTTCTCGTTGTTCTCGAGAACCGGCCTCAGTTCTCCTTCTTCGGTTCTTTTTCTAAGTTCTTGATCTTCGGTTCTCTTTTCTCAGCTCCCTTTTCTTAAGTTCTCGCTTCTTAAATTCCGTTTTATGGTTCTTACTACATAGTTTTTGCTTCTCAGTTATCGCTCCTCACTTCTCGGCTGTGCATTCGTTCCGAAGTTGGTGGTGGAGAAACGAGACCAAAGTTTTCTCTTCATAGATACGTACATGTTCCTCCTTTCTTCTACTACAGGAATTCGTACCACAACATTGATTTCTTCATTTCATAAAGAAATTAGAGTCTTGAACTTGAATATGTATTGAAAGAGCGTGATATATTTGCAACAACAATTACGCGAAGCTACAGAACGAAACGTACAATAAATTTTCAAAAATGAATATTGCAAACAATTTGTGAGAGTTATAATGAAGTTGTTTAAGTATAATGATAAGGAAAGTGTTTACAATCTCCATGAGTGCCCCGCAAACACTGGCAAAACACACAAGGGAACGTAATAGCAGGTTGATCACTGTATGTCCAAGCGACCCAAGTCTTTTTGTAGGAGACATCAGCGGTCTCGGGGTTGCATCAGCGATTAGTGTAGCGATGATCGAACGTCCTGAAAAGATACGGATTTTCGTATGGGACGTTTCTAAAAACATCCATTGAAGAGATCACAGTGATTACAGCAACCGCCAGACTGCAATTGGTGTGTATGTGAATACTAGTTCTAATGGACATGCCGCGTAACGTACACACATCAAAAACAGTTTTGAATCACCTCAGTTCCCAGACTCCGGAAGACAGACGTTGACTGTGGATATTGAATCACAGACACAGACCAGAGATATCACTAAACCCGCCATAAGATGTAAACAACCATGCATGTGCAGCGCCTATTAGACAGAGGGGGTCCTACAGCCGATCAGTTCCATTCATTCCAGCAGGAAGGAAGGACACAGCTCGTGTTGTCTGTAGTTCAAGCATGCCTAGACGGTCATTAAAGCGGTTCGATGGCGTCCTTATTGTTACTTAATGCCAGGAAGAGCTCTCAACAACGAAGTGTCCAGGCGTCTCGAAGTGAACCAAAGCGACGTCGCTCGGAGATGAAGGAGATACAGAGAGATAGGAACTGTCGATGGCATGCTTCGCTCAGGCCACCCAAGGGCTACTACTGCAGTGGATGTCCGCTACCTACAGATTATGGCTCGGAGGAACCCTGACAGCAACGCCACCATTTTGAATACTGCTTTTCGTGCTGAAACAGGACGTCGTGTTACGACTCGAACTGTGCACAATAGGCTGTATAATGGGCAACTTCTCTCCCGACGTCCACAGCGAGGTCCATCTTTGCAACCACTACATCATGCAGCGCGGTACAAATGGGCCCAACAAGATGCAAAATGGACCGCTCAGGATTGGCATCACGTTCTCTTCACCGATGAGCGTCGCATATGCCTTCAACCAGACAATCATTGGAGGCCTGTTTGGAGGCAACCCGGTCAGGCTGAACGCCTTAGACACACTGTCCAACGAGTGCCGAGTGCAGCAAGGTGGAGGTTCCGCGGGTTTTGGGGTGGCATTAAGTGGGGCCGACATACGCCGCTTGGGGTCATGAAAGGCGCCGAAACAGCCGTGCGATACGTGAATGCGATCATCCCAACGATTGTACAACTACATCGGGAGCATAATGGCGAGGCATTCGTCTTCATGGACGACAATTCGAGCTACTAGTGCACATCTTGTGAATGAGTTCTTTCAGGATAACAACATCGCTCGACTAGAGTGGCCAGCATGTTCGCCAGACATGAACGCTATCGAACATGTCTGGAATAGATTGAAAAAGGCTGTTTATGGACGACGTGACCCACCAATCACTCTGAGGCATCTACGCCGAATCGACGTTGAACAGTGTGACAATCTGGACCAACAGTGCCTTGATGAACTTGTGGATAGTCTGCCACGACGAATGCAGACGTGCATTAATGCAAGAGAACGTGCTACTGGGTATTAGAGGTACCAGAGTGTACAGCAATGTGGACCACCACCACTGAAGGTCTCGCTGTGTGGTGGGACATCATGCAATGTGGTGTTCATGAGCAATAAAAAGGGCGGAAATGATGTTTATGTTGATCTCTGTTCTAATTTTCTGTACAGGTTCCGGAACTCTCGGAACCAAGGTGATGAAAAGTTTTTGATGTGCGTATAATGTTTAATTTCATTGTGATTATCAGATTCAAGTGAATCTATAGATTTTTTTCAGTTTCTTCCTTATTTATGAGAGGTTTGAAGCAATATTAACGAGACTGCTTACTATCTAATGATAACAGATATGAGTATAAAATTGTCTTATTTGTTCGGGGCGGGAAGTGGAAATAGGACAGGTTTCCATGTATGGAAACAGACTAGTGTCAGAGCCACAATCTTTCGGGATAATGACAGGCGTAAGTCGAATAGAGCATTCCAAAAAATTTTGAAACGAGCAGACCAATATCTCATCTGCTATTAGGAACTCACATACAAGACTTTTTTTTTACTCCAATATCTTGTGGAAATTTCTTCTTTCTACGACACACCTACAAACATAGATGAAAAAAATTTTTATTAACCAGGAACAACTTCCACCGATTTACCCCTAGATTATTTCAGCTTGTCTGGGAAAACCTCAGGAATTTTCTCCAGTTTGTCGAGTGAGAGTGGTTACAGAAGATTAGTAGCGATTTACATCTACATCTTCACGAATACTCTGCAAATCACATTCAAGTGCCTGGCAGAGGGTTCCTCGAACCAGTTTCACAATAATTATGCATTATTCCAGTCTCTTACAGCGTGCGGGAAAAACGAACACGAATATCTTTTCGTGCGAGCTCTGATTTCCCTTATTTTATTGTGATAATTGTTTCTCCCTGTGTAGATCGTCGTCAACAAAATATTTTCGCATTTGGAAGAGAAAATTGGTGACTAAAATTTCGGGAGGAGATATTACCGCAACGAAAAACGCCTTTGTTTTAATGATGTCCACCCAAAATCCAGTATCATTTGAGTGACACTCTCTCCCCTATTTCGCAATAGTACAAAAAGTGCTGCCCTTCTTTGAATTTTTTCGAAGTATTTCGTCAACAATGTCTGGTCCCACATCGCGCGGCAGTATTCTAAAAGAGGACAGACAAGCGTAGTGTAGGTAGTCTCCATAGTAGATCTGTTACATTTCGTAAGTGTCCTGCCAATAAAACGCAGGTTTTGGTTAGCCTTCCCCACAACTTTTTCTATGTGTTCCTTCCAGTTATAGTTGTTCGTAATTGTAATTTGTAGCTATTTAGTAGAATTTATGGCCTTTGGATTTGACTGATTTATCATGTAACCGAAGTTTAACGGATTCCTTGTAGCACTCATTACTTCACACTTTTCGTTATTAGCGTCAATTGCAATGTTCACACCATTCAGATAGCTTTTCTAAATAGTTTTTTATTTTTTTCTGATGACTTTACTAGTCAGTAAACGACAGTATTATCTGAAAACAACCTAAAACGGCTGCTTAGATTGATGTACTGCATGTAAATGACAGTACCCTCATGATTTTTACGATGAAGATCGCGAAATCACTGTCCAGATATATAATTTGTAACATGAAAGACCCATTGGCTTCCACCGTAATTTAGATTTTGCTGAGCACTGCCATCTGTAACTTATCCATACTCACTCTTACTGCATAAAGCAGTGAAAAGAAGAAAAAGGGGCCAGGTGGTCTGCTGTACTTGTCTAGTTCTCAGTTCCGTGTGTACATCCGATCGTCCCCGCAAACGCCCTCGCTCGCCGCCTCGCCGCAGACAGGCAGGAAGCGGCCCAGCCCAGCCCAGCCCAGCCCAGCACGGCACGCACCGTCACGCACTGCGACGCAGGGCCAGCCGCCAGAGACGGTCCTGATTTACGACGGGCCCCCTGGCTGCAGGAATGTGGCGACGCGCCCTGCCGGTCCAATTTGTCTGAATAACAGAAATTATCTCCTTCTAAATAACCCGCACGTGCTGTCGCTGGCAGGACATCTGTTGTTCGCCACGCGGTTGTCTTCCCCCTAACAGGTTATTTTTCTCCTTCCCCCTTCGCCTCGTTTACTACCTCGTTCCTAACTCCTTCCCTCCCTCCCTACAACCACTGTGGGCGTATCCTCTTCTGTGGAGACGGGAGGTATCAAGAATTCGTCATACGACTCTTAAGATCGTGCGTACTTGGGTGTTCCCAGTACTATCTTTTGATATTTCTCTGCTTAAACTGGCAGTTCTACCAGTGAGTTTGGTTTTACAGGTCCTCTAATTTCTGCGTAAGCGTGGTTGAAGAAACACCAAGGTGCTAAAAAAATGACCAAGCCTTCAGACTGATGATGTAAAAACTTAACTGGTCAAAAGTTGCAACCGACGATGAGCAATCATACAGAAATTAAAATATATCCTGGTTATAAAGCATGTAATGGTACTTCAATTACGTAACCATTGCGGCACCTCACCTCAACCTCTCGATACCAGCAATATTCTACTGTGTTTCTGTAAAGTAGTTAACATATTTCTGAGATAACATTCAGATTTGATTTCATTAATGTAGAGGTACTTTGATACATCGATATGTTTATATTGCAATGATATTATTCTTATGTGAATTCTTTCTTTTGTCACTATGATCTTTGACGTACTTGTAACTCTGACTTTTGGACGTGTAAGCGGTTATTAACCCTTTGTTTCCTGACATAATAAAAAATTTACTTTTTAACATTTTCTATGCAGAATTTATGCTATTGTGGCCTCAAATGACGGTAGGGGTTTTTGTAAATTTATTTTTTTTTTTTTTTGCAACTTTTTTCTCTCCTGGTACTCAGAAGTACCGTCAGACTCCATGGACAGAATCACAACATGCGCAGAAAAATGCTCCAATTTTCATAACTTGTACTTCATTCCTCATAAATATTAAATATTTTTACATTAGAAAATTAATTAACAGAAATATGATATTTCTGAATTCTTTT
Organism: Schistocerca serialis cubense; assembly: GCF_023864345.2. Classification (NCBI taxonomy): domain Eukaryota; kingdom Metazoa; phylum Arthropoda; class Insecta; order Orthoptera; family Acrididae; genus Schistocerca; species Schistocerca serialis. Next base: position 618,952,555 of record NC_064641.1, read on the forward strand.
TTTAAATTTCGCATAGATTTATTCTAGAGCAACTTCACAATACATAGTAACTTAGCTATACATTTTTCACAGTATATACATATCACATATTTAGTGATACCTCATGAAATTGTAGGAAACAGTTCTTTTTCTCACTGCAGCACAAATACACTTTACATGTACTACATTGTGAATGTGGTCTCGACTGAAATTTATTTTTCGCACACATTTCACATCGTCCTCTTTTACAACTGAACACTACAAAATGGCTTCCTCGGTTGCCAAGACGTACATCCTTCGGAACAGAAAAGTTATCCTTCCTTCTCTTTGGGAGAGTTATTTCATCTTTACCAGAGTTTCTCTTTTTGAGATTTGGCTCTTGCTGTTCATTCATTAGCCCTAGTGCCACAGCACGCCTGAATTCCAGCAGTGGCAGTGCCCCATGCAGATCACTGAAAATGAGCTGGCCGAAGTGGCCGTGTGGTTAAAGGCGCTGCAGTCTGGAACCGCAAGACCACTACGGTCGCAGGTTCGACTCCTGCCTCGGGCATGGATGTTTGTGATGTCCTTAGGTTAGTTAGGTTTAACTAGTTCTAAGTTCTAGGGGACTAATGACCTCAGCAGTTGAGTCCCATAGTGCTCAGAGCCATTTGAACCATTTTTTTGAACTGAAAATGACGTAAGCATTGACAAAAGCGATTTCTATTGCTCCCCAGAAGAGACGGTGCCACCATTTCCTTGATCGCTTGTCAAGACCATAAGTTGACCGTAATCTGTCTGCATGATCCACACCACCAATGTTTTTATTGTAATCACATACAATAAATGGACATGGTATAGTCATACTAGTTCCATCTTTCTGTTTTCTTGTCACTACGCTCTGTTCAATGCCATGGAAGTTTGACGCAAAATACACTACTTTATTTTCCTTCCATTGAAATACTGTTAGGTCTAAAGATGACTCTCTGTGATTTGATTTAGACGTTTTTCTTTACGTAAATTCCCTGGCAAACCTTTCCTGTTTGTTCTAATTGTTCCACAGGCAAATGTATTTACGGATTTCTGTGTGAGAAAAAGTGGACAGAACAACTAGTGAGAGGTAACGCGTTGTTGCTCCAATAAAGTGTTCGCACAACCTGACGGTACTAATAAGTCCGCCTTATATTTTCCACTTTATCTCATTCACTTGTAACGTAATGCTTCAAACTGTTATAAAAAAACAAAGAAGGTAAGTACGTACAATGGAAAACTCAACGGAAGTTTCAATAAATTGCGAATATATTCAGGCAACACCATGGAAACAAGCACATACAATCTTCTGTTTTCACAGCAGCGCGCGAAAAACAATTTCAAGCTCTGACCGCCAGAGAGGTCTATGTATTACACAATAACATCTATGAAACAGTAGAGCAGAGCTACTGTTACGTACCGACAGGCTCTCAGATCACGAAACTGCACCACGAGAAAATAATGAGAGTCAAAACTTACTGGTACTTAAAGAGAGTTAAGTCTTGGTCGTCATGGTGAAAAGACGCAAATTGTAGTCAGTTTATAAAATGTGAACTTTAACAGTGAGGAAGATATTTTCAAGTATGTTTTATATTGTGAAGTGATGTTTTGTGTATTACGTGATATTGCAACAAAAGTAATAAAAAAGAAGTGTAACTTAAATTCGGAGCGCTGATTCCTTTTTTACATCACCATTGTGCTAACTTGCAAAAGTTTAATCTTCGGGAATGGTTTATGAAACACATCTATAAAACTTTTGAATATCGCAGAATAACACCTAGGCCTCTTTGCATCCGAGCTTGGAATCATCACCACCTAGATTTTCGAGGATTGAGCCATGATTTCACAACGAGACCAGCTTCGGAAACACGAAAAAATGGGTGCCTAGTTTATCCATCATTTCATGAAATGACTTTATTAACTGTGCTCTAATGACACCTGCCACATAATATAACTTTGTTGTTGCCCGAAAATGCAATATTTAGCAGCGTGAGAAACACTACAATCATAATTAAATTTTACCTTTGTTGTGGTAGGGTTGTTAGAAGCACAAACGCACTCATAGAGTGTCGTATGATGTACAGCATGGCGCATGATGAACACTTGTATCTCAGTTGCAGAGTGAAAAAATAAAATGATGGTATGGCATTGTTGACGGGCAAGAACCGTATGGGTTCAGCCGCCTTGTTGAAGCCTTATTTAATGGGACGCAACATTGGGTGACTTGCGCGTTGACGATGATGAGAGGATGATAAGGACAACACAACACCCGGTGCACAGGCGGAGTAAATTTCCAACCCGGCCGGGAACCGAACCCGAACCCGCTGCATGGGAGGCAAGCTAGTTACCACTCAGCTAAGCAGGCGGACAGTTGCGTAGTAGAATTAGATGAGAGAAATCAGTCACCTCCGAGCGTTTTACTCTGTTGGTTAGAGCGTCTAGTATCAGTACGAATGACGCAGTGGGTGGTTCAATATCTTGCTTTCACTGGTGAACATTATTTCAAAAGTAATGAACCTGTTATCACCATGCAACTGCTTTTATGTACATTGTTGAGTGCCGAGAGTAATGTTTCGACACCTGATCGGTACAGAATATTTTCTTCAGGTAACTCTTTTCGAACAACTGTATCATTTATGAAGAAAAAGTCGGCTGATCGTCCTGGTACGGTGCGAACTCCAGACAGAACGTCGACAGAGCAAGAGCGTCTATTCTTGAAAGTCGTCGCTGCTGCGCTAGGTGGCGAGCCCAGAATTCGGGCATGTCTCGTCGCTCGCTACAGCGCATTCTGAAGTATGAGTTACAGTTCCGTAGTTATAAAATTATGACCATATAGAAGCTTCGCAAACGTCATTTCGACCGACCGAGACTGTTTTGTGAGAGAATATTTGATGTTTTTACTGTTGATGATGTTTTGTTAATGGTGAGCCATGACGCTCACTTTAATTTGCACAGTTTTGTAAGTCAGCAACCCTATCGCTAAATTTTCTCCAAACATTTTATCTTGTTTCTATTGGAAGTAAGCGGTCCCATTAAAATGTTTTATGTAATAAAACAGCCCCAACCGCATAAAGACGTTTACTGAATTTATTTACTGCAGACCAGTTTCGACCACTGTCATGGTCATCACCAGATAGTTTAATCTGTGAAGAGAGTAACATGAAAGTACATTTAGGAATGTAAACTACAGGCACAAAAATAAAGATAGCACATCTACAAATATGTAAAAGACAGACGGCTGTACCCAAGGGAGTCTGCTGAAGCTGGCGAAGAGCAGGCGCCACTCTAAGAGGGTTACAAGCACTGCTGCATGACATGCAATTTACATAGCTTACATAGCGAAAGCTTCACGCACCGTCTTCAGCATTACATCATTACGCATTTGTATACATGTTTATTTTTGAGCTTGTTGTTTACATTCATCTAAGTACATTCATGTTAGTCTCTTCACATATTAAGCTGTCAGATGATGACCATAACAGCAGTCGTAAGCCGTCGCCAGTATATAAATAATCATCTTTATGCAGTTGGGACTGTTTTATTATACGAAAATGCCGATCGCTACTGCGCAGTACACAACCAGAACAGTGGCATCATAAACCGCTGTAGGGTGCTAATATGACAGTGTTGCGTGGAGTTTCCAACATGAGGCTTATTGAGCCTTGTTTTTTTCTTAGAAGGTGAGGCCAGTGCAACAGTAAATTCGGAACACTACGTTCCAATGATACGCAATTTTTTTGCGGCCACAACTTGCGGCTTTGAAGATCAACGTGGTAAAAATGTCGTTCCAGCAAAATGGAGCCACTGCCCACATGGCTACTGCGTCCATGGCAGTTCTTCGAGAAATGTTTTATCAACACTTGATCTCAAGTATCGGCGATCTCCGCTGGTGTGCATGCTCACCAGATCTGTGGACTTCTGCTTACGGAGTCATTTGAAACGAAAAGTTTATTACCGCAAACCTCGTTCACTGAACGATCTGAAGATTGAAACTGGTGAAGAAATTGCTGCTGTCCCACAGGACACTTTAACAAAAGTACCGCAGATTATTAAAGAAAGACTTTTAATGTGTGTGGACGAAAAGGACGACATCTTTCTGATGTTATCTTTAAAAATTAGTGGCAATTCTTAAATTGCGTAACTTAAAGGTTGTATTGGTGTAAACACAAAAAGCTGAACAGCCTCAAAATGAGTGTAAGGGCAGGAAAGTGAGAAGGGTTGAATGACTTTGAAAGTAAAATGCCAAATGATTTGATTAAGAATCCTTGAGGAATATTGGTAACATTTAATGTCAGTAAGCACACCAGACCATGAGTTCAGTCACTCAGTTATTGAACTGACGCCGAAACGAAAGACGACAGAGAGAAACCCGAAATACAGAATTCAATCTTCCGAAATTTTTCCGGCGTGGAAGTTCGCGACACATTTCGTCTTTTCACTCATTACACAGAGGAAATGCATCTGGACTGGATGAGTTACGTGTCAGATTCCACAGAGATTAAGCGAAATACTTGCTCCAATTCTAGCAGCTGTTTATCGTAGGTCGCTGGAGCAACGAATGTTACCGTGTAATGGGAGGAAAGTGTAGGAAATGCCCGTCTTAGAGAAGGGATGACAGACAGATGCACATAATTATAGGTCTATAGCACTGTCATTCAATTGTTGTACAGTTATGGACCGTGCTTTTTGCTCACATATTATGACGTGCTTTGGCAAAAAATAATCTCCTTTATCAATGTCAATTTCGTAATAACTTTCAAAATACAGCTCTTTCTTTTCTCCCTTGAAATGTAAAGTGGAAAAAACGCGTGCCTGACTTCCGGATGGCACTCTATTACAATTCTACACTCTAGTTGAGAGAAAATCAGAATAGCAGTAACTCACTTTCCCACCCCATGTCCAATGTGCCCGATTCTTTAAAATATCCAGCTCCCATCTACAAATAATCAATAAACGTCTGATTGCTTACCAAATGAATTAATTTGTTATAAGATGCTAAACGAGCTGACAAGCCTTTCGGCTTTTACACGGTCCAATCACTTTAATCTGATCATAGGTTGTTGCACGTCGACGTGCAACGACCACACACACGGTGTGTGGCAGCACTAGCAGTGGAAGGCATATACTGCATGTCGGAGAGGGGGGGGGGGGAGGAGTGGAGGGAGGGGCGGACGCAGAAAACAGTGCAGTCGTTGACGTTACGCGGAAACGGGATGATTTATCTGAAGTCCAAAGGGCATGATCATTGGCTTTGTGGTCAACGGTGCAAGCATTTCATAACAAACGTGTTTGTAAATTTGTCGCGTTCCGCCGTGGTTAAAGTATACCGCACGTGACAAAATGGCGGCCGGCCGGTGTGGCCGAGCGGTTCTAGGCGCTTCAGTCTGGAACCGTGCGACCGCTACGGTCGCAGGTTCGAATCCTGCCTCGGGCATGGATGTGTGTGATGCCCTTAGGTTAGTTAGGTTTAAGTAGTTCTAAGTTCTAGGGGACTGATGACCTCAGAAGTTAAGTCCCATAGTGCTCAGAGCCATTTTTGAACAAAATGGCGCTTTCCAAATCAGGCGCCGAGGCAACTGTGGTGCGCAATAGCCCACTGATGACAGGGGTAAATGACGGCTGCGGAGATGTGTATGGACGAATAGACCTGCAACTGCTGGGCAACTGACCACCTAGATGAACAAAAGGACTACCAATAGTGTTTCATCAACGATCGATCATCTATACTTGGGGACCATATCCACTCATAAATTCAGTTTGTTTCTCATCGGGAACCAGTTGGTCTGTGCAATCTGTCGCCCAGCTCTCACTGTACGTGCGTGTTTCGTAGTGCACCATGATGAGTTTACCGTATTTCTCTGGCCACCAAACTTCCCGGATTTAAACCCAACCGGAGATGTGTGTGACCACCTCAAAAATACTGTTCGCGCCATGAATCATCAACCGAGGTAACTAGGGCAGCTGGCCACACCACTGGAGTCAGCCTGGCTCCACACCTCTATCGGTACTTTGCAGGACCTGAGTCACTCTCTTCCTCCATGTTTCGCAGCGTTGCGCGCTAATAAAGACTGTTATTCAGGCTTTTCACACTTGGTCAAATTAATATGACTAGATAGTGTATAATGATCTGCCTTCGTGTGGCCGTCCAAAACAAAGATCGCACACCACGGACCCAGATAGGTCAATGAATCTGGCACGTAAGAGATAAATGATGGAGCAGAGTGACCCTCATAAATTAGATCCATGTATTGGTTCTTACAAAAACCATTACCACTTTAATTAATGCTGGGGGTTTATCTATCAACTGAATTAATTGTCCTGTCCCAACTGAATCGTAACTTGTCAGAACCACTCTTTGCAGTAACATACATAAACAACATAGCAATAACAACACATAAACGAGAGTTACAAAATACGAACATGGAAACTTAAATCACAGCTAGAGTGATTTGGCAAAGCCCGCAAAGAACATCATGGACTCAATAGTCGTTCTTGAAAAAGATTTTGCGCCTCAGAAAGATATACTGGACGAACGTTAAAATTTTTAAGATTTTCACCAGCCAGCGCCTAACCAAAGCAGCCACTAGCGTAGTGTCGCAAAAGGCTTGACGAGAGTCAATATTGTAAATATCATGTTCCACAACAGAGGCTATTGTCACAAATCACTCAAACGAAGACGTCAGATCTGCATTGTGACTTCACTGTGGGGGGAACAGCACGTCAGTTTCACAGCACTGCAAGACGCCTTAACAACACGTAAATATGACACAGCAGCACATTTCATCCTGCTTAAATTGCAGAAATCGCCACGCTGAAGAGCTTAAAGGTACAGTTGAGACGTTAAGGAGTAGTGGAGATCAGTGATGAACCCAAAAAATCAGGCCACAGTCAGTTATCCTTGAAAAGACGTAGCGTCATTGCCTCCAGCAGACAGCTATGAATTTTCAGTTGTCTGAACCCTTCTGTATTCCAAATGCAGTGGGCCAGTTTCGAGACAGGACCTGTGATGTGCTGACTGCCACTTGCCAGACAACAACCACTTTCGAGACTATAGCCAGCCTTGTCTGCTGGACTTAGCCATTGTGAGTTGATATGAAACTGTGCAGCCTACTATCACAGACTCCCGGGGGCCATACTAATGATGCTTGGTGCACTATCACACTGTCACTCTAGCAATGAGGCGCGCTACCTATTCCCGTTCGCTAACTTGAATCTGTGTGCTGACACTGGCGTCCACAGCTTTCCTGTGATGTAGAGGCCATGAATAACTTCCCCGCTATTGCCGTCCATTGCAGAGCTGCAGGAAGCTGTTCTAGTCGGCATCGTCTAGCTCTTGGGCATCATCGCCAGACTAACACGCCTGCAGCTAGCAGCTACACTGCAAGACGACGCGCTTGCTGCATTGGCTGCCATGACCACGCCGAAGGCCTCTATCTAGATACTGCTGTGTGGGACACATTCCGTTTTCCGCTATATGTGCTGTTTCCGTTCTATATCTGCTGCTGTCGTGGAGAAAAAGATTCACTTGTAAAACCAAAACTAACAAATGTATAATTCACTAAAGCTACCTCATTAGTGCTCATGGCGCCTTACAGGACCTAATCACCTTTAGCCATCATGCATCTATAAGGATCGCAGCCCACTGACCAACATACACTGAAGTGACAAAAGTCATTGGATACCTCCTAATATGGTCTCGGATCTCCTTTTGCTCGGCATTTGCAGCAGCTCGATATGGCATGGACTTCCCAGGTCTCTGCAAGCCCCTGCAGAAGTACTGAGGCATGCTGCGTCTCCAGCGGTCCTGAATTGCGAAAGCGTTGCCAGTGCATGATTTTGTGCACAAACTGACCTCTCGATTATGTCTCATAAATGTGTAATGGGCTGCACGTCGGGCAATCTGGGTGGCTAAATCATTCGCTCGCACTGTCCAGGAATCTTCTTCAAACCACTCACGAACAACTGCGGCCCAGTGACAGGGGCATTGTCACCCACAGAAATTCCATCGTTGTTTGGCAACATGAAGTCCAATAATGGTAGAAGATGGCCTGCAGGTAGCCGATCACAACCATTTCAAGTCAATGATCGGTTTAGCTGGTGCAGAGGACCCAGCCACTTCCATTTCAATACAGCCCACATCGTTATGGGCCCACCATCAGCTTGCACAGTGCCTTCTTGATTTGATAACCTGTGTCCATGGCTTCGTAGAGTGTGCGCCACACTCGAACTCTACCATCAGTTCTTACCAACGGGTATCTGTATCCATCTGACCAAACCACGGTTTTACTGTCGTCTAGGGTCCAACCGACATGGTCACGAGCCCAGGACAGACGCTACAGGGCATGCCATGTTGTTAGCAAAGGTACTCGCGTTGATCGTCAGCTGCCTTAGCCCATTAACGCCAAATTTCACCACAGTCCTATGAACAAGTTCTTCGTACGTCCCACATTGAATTATTCGGTTATTTCACACTGTTTGCCTGTTAACACTGACAACTCTACGCAAACGTCGCTGTCTCGGCCGTTAAGTGAAGGCTGTCGACCCTGCGTTTTCCGTGGTGAGAGTTAATTCCTGAAAGTCGGTATTCTCGACACACTTTTAATATGGTGGATCAGGGAATATTGAATTCCATCCGCCTTCCATGATACACACACCGATTTGCCACTATGTATGGAGCACTTAACCCTGCTTAACAGTTCCATTCCCAAGCTGACGACCACTGCAGCTAACGTGCAGATATATGTTATTCACTACTGTAACATCCAGTAGTGCCTCAGTTTTGGAATGAAAATTCTTATAAACACCTGCACCATCTCCACAACCACAGCCGGTTACTCAACGATTATGTTGACTTAAATACGAAAAGAAGGCTCTCATAATGATTAATTTCGAAAAAGATTCCTTTAAATTAATGAACAACACAATTTTTGGGAAAACTACGAAAAATGTTAGAGAATACCATGATATCCGTTCACTTTACCGTTGCGAAAGGCATTACGGCGCACAGAGTTATACGGACAGACCAAATTTTAAGTCCAGCAAGATCTTCAATAAAGGAGATGGCTAAGGTTTCGATGCAGTTTACAAAGCCCATCTATCTCGTTATGTATGTACCTGACCTCTCCAAACTCCACACGAGTCGCCTTAATTACGAGCTCGCTAAGAAGTATTCTGCTATTCCAAAGTACTGGCAGTGATTCACATGAAGTAATTAGGAAATGGACATGTCTGGATTCACAGTGGATAATTGTAATGGTGTAACACTACAGAACAATAAGGTTATCAATCAGATGAAAGACGAAGGGAACAGCTTGCATATTGTGGAGTTTCTAGGGTTCCGATCTAAGATGTACAAATACAGTACAGATGCTGGTGCCACCGAAAGACGGCTAAGAGGATGCACAGGCATCCTCAATGTATCTAACAATCGAGTGCTACAAGGATTGTTGCTTAGGTGAAGTTGGTGGTGCTCCACTTAACACTTAAGACACGGGATACGGTGCGTAAAGAAGTCTCGTGTAGTACATACTGTATCGCAATTGAAAGTCGCATCGTCATGTCATAACAACAAGCGATTCGTCTGTGATGATGGGATTGGAACCATACGATTCTCACACTACTGTGAATGTCTATTGGTGGAATGTCTGTTAATGTGGATGAGGTAATTATTTATAAATAGATATAGAAGTGTTTGCGTGAGTGTATGCGGGACAGTAGTATTATGACTCGTGTGTCATAGGTATCTATGAACGTGTGTGTATGTAAATACTTTTTATGCACGCTGTGTGTGTGTGTGTGTGTGTGTGTGTGTGTGTGTGTGTGTGTGTGGTTCGGTGGGTGGATGGGAGGTTGGGTGGATGGGTGAGTGGGTGTGTTCGTGTGTGGTTATCTTCCTGCTGCTGATGTAAATACAATTTTACTATTTTCCCTGTCTCTCTTTCTCATGAATAAGTGTTTTTCATATTTGAGGGATTCTCAATAAACAATTCAACACTTTTTTATGAAAGTAATTTGATTTTATTCAGTAATCCAATACACAATTTTATTCTCCATTCTTTTCGCTACAAAACCGTATTTCTCAACATGACCTCTGTTCATTGCGATGGCTTTACACTACTAACTGCATAGGCCTGTATGGCCACATGGTATCACTTCACTGGTCGACGTCTGAGCCAATGTCTTGCAGCTTCAATAATCTCCCCATCATCCCTGTATTGCTTCTCGTAGTGTACAACCTTCATTAAACCAAACAGATGGAAGTCCGAAAGTGCGATATATGGACTACAGGGTGGATGAGAAAGAACGGTCAGGTGCCGGCGGAGGTTCGAGTCCTCCCTCGGGCATGGGTGTATGTGTTCGTCCTTAGGATAATTTAGGTTAAGTAGTGTGTAATCTTAAGGACTGATGACCTTAGCAGTTAAGTCCCATAAGATTTCACACACATTTGAACACATTTGAAGAACGGTCCAGTGAGCTATTGCGAGCTTCTCTTAGGTACACAGACTTGTGTGAGGCCTTGCGCTGTCATACAGAAAGAGAATTTCGCTTTAATTTTGTGGCGATGAAGAAGCTGAAATCGTTTCTTAAATATCCTGAGGCTAGGACAATACATTTCAGAGTTGATCGTTGCAACATGAGGAAGGACATAACCCCTTCAGTCTCAGATGACTGTCACTATAACTTTGCTGGCAAAGAATGAGGCTTTGAACTTATTCTTCAGTGGACAGATGGTGTGGCTCCACTCCATGGATTGCAGTTTTGTTTACAATTCGAAGTGATGAACTGATGCCTCATCGGCTGTTTCGACGTTTGATAAAAATTTGTCACGATCAGTTTTGTAACGCGAAAGCAATTCCGCACAGATGGTCCTCCATAGTTCATTAAGATCTACCGTTAGGCAGTGAGAAACAACGCGGGCACAAATTTTTGAGTACCCCAATTGGTGGACGAGTGTGCCAGCAGTACCAACAGAGACTTTCAGTTGTGCAGTGAGGTGTCTGAGTGGGAACCATTGATCAGCTCGATTGCGAGTGTCTGCACGTTTCAGCATTGGAGGTGCCACACCTATGTGCAGCCGGTCAGCACATGGGAGATCAGGCAGGTTTGTGTGACCTTGCTACAATGATGACAGAAACCTCACTCAACAACTCATTGTGTTTTTATTCAATACCATGTCTCCACACACAGTTTGTAAGGGTTCTGAATATCTTTAATGCTCTGATTTTCCACCACAATAAACTCAGAGATCTCAGCTTGGATCGCACCTCTCTTACAGACGCCATTTTGAAGCCTACATATAGCGTGACCACTTATCACAATTTAATGAAATTGTAGAGGATGAAGCAGGAATATTCCTTGATGTTCCACAACAAATTCCGGATTTTTTCAACAGAATTTCGCCGAGAAAGAGAATATGTTGTATCACTTGTTGAATGCCTTTCTTATATCCCTGCACACATATTGTAAATAAAAATTTACCAAATATTTATTTTATGTATTAAACAAAAATGATGTGCACGTATTGTAAACTGTTGTTCCTCTTCGTTTATGAAATATCCTCTCTTTATGCCTGTAAATTTTTTTAATGAATGTTAGGAGCAACTAAAGAAAAAAAGCATTTTTAGCGTAACATTTTTTATTGTTTCACATATGTACATACATACTCGTTTACAGTATTGCCCAAACAGTTCACGTTTGTATCCCCTCAGTGTATCCAGCGACCACACTCACTTTTACAGATTGTGGCACGCGTGGAATATGCGTATTAATACACTGGTCTAGCTGGTTGAACTTCACTTTCTTGGCGTGCAAATATGTAATATTTCATGGAATGTTGCTCCAACATATTTCTACAAATGACACAGTCTGTATGACACATTCATTAATGCAGAGTACAGGTGATTCAAATGCAATACACTTGAATGTCTGATATACATTGTTGCACCATCAGCTCTTAACACAAGCATTTCCTCTCCATACATGTCCACTAATGCTGCTTCACCTTCCAACATTTAGGCATTAACTTGTGTAATTAGGTAACTATACTTGTCAATCATTCTTCTATCAATGTGCTCGATCATACCACTCATGTTCTCTAATTGCAGCCATCTATAGCGCACATTAATACCACTTCACTGTACATTCTGTATGTCGATAGGCACTTTAGAGTCCCTGTCTCTCGCCAGTCCCACATTCGCACGATTTGAATCATTTGCTGATAAATTGTACGTACTAGAGAAGATTAGTGGCAGCATTCACTAGATCGAACGCTGGCAGGTCTGTGAGCTCAAATGTAGACTGTTGGTGCTGTCATTGCTGCTGGTCGAACGCCAACAGGTCGGGGAGTTCAGTTGCTTCTGCCACTGCTGCCGTTGTTGTTGGCTGTGTGGGGTCTCGTAGTTCTGCAACAATAATAAAACAATAACATTAGTATTTTTGTAGACACACATAGTAATAAGAGCAGCAACAACAATAATAAGCAAGCATTTACTTTCAAATGCACTCTTCTTCCTATTCTTCCTGGTAGATCGTTGCTACTAAATGTGCTTCATTATGATCATCGCTCGAAGTTCTAAACATAGGTGGCACTGGTAGTGTAAAACGCTGCTCTATGCCGTTGCGAAGCTCTGGAGCCTCACTTGCAGAAAAGGCGACGATACTTAAACACTACTCATCCCTCAAAACACTAGACCACGGGCGAAGAAGAGAATGAGAGGAGATTAGACTAAGAGACCAATTAGAGACCAATTATTAAGTTGTTAACTTATCAGGGGGTCAAGTCGTAAATCAGATAAAAAGCCGCCATCTATGGCACTGTCATCCTATTTGTGTCTCTTGTAGTGTAACTCAATGATTTTTGTTTGAAATATGACCATGTGCAGACTTCGTCAGATACGTCGCTTACCAGAACACTTCAAAATAATTATTTAAATTCTTTTACAAAGTTCTCTATAAAAGATTCTTGAACGAAACTGTAATTAAAACACCTTCAGTTGAGTCGTTTGTGCAAAATTACGTCACTCAGTCCAACTGATTTGCGCAAACTTTTGAAATTTGGCTGTTGTTTGTTTCTTCTTCGAAATTATATTCTTGGAAGTTATCTTATTTTTCCCACCTTAAAATCAGACTATTAAACGTTTAAGATTCAAAAATCGAAATCAAACCCTTCTGAAAATTAATATCTTGGAAAAATTCAGTAATAATTCTTCCTCAATATAACTCTTCATAAATAATTCTCGAGCACGTATTTAAGCTTTAGAGCATACACTGTTTTATTGTCTTCGTATATGCTACATACAAATGTGAACATCAGACTCGACAAAACAGAACTGAACAAAATACAACATGAACTAAACATTCTGTGACGTCATTACAATGGAAAATTACAAATTTTTATTTTTTTGAATGTTGGAGGTTCGACGCAACAACCCGGTCACAGGATCTTCTGCTGCTCTTTGGCCGTTGACCCGTGACTTCTAGTGGCCAGTAATTTTCTTTCTGGTTCCGGCAGTGAAGATGCTGTTTCCGCGAGTTGCACTGCTCTCTCCAAACATGAAACATACAAAACAAAAATACAAAACTTTAAATATTTTACAAACATAACAGAATATTACAAATACATAAACAAAACACCAAATTAAACTTATATTTACCTGCAAACTGAGCTGATCCTTGTGGATGGGTGACGCTTTAATTTAGAGTCCCATTACACTCTGTTGTCTTTCTGCATATGCCGTATTATGCCTCTTCGTCGCCGTAGCGTCGCCTACGGAAAGGTTTCAGTTTCCATTTACAGCGCTTTTTCGTTGCATTTTTGCCTTGAAAATGACGGACTGTTCACCTTGTGACTTACCTGATTTCGTCAAAGACGTCATCCAGTTGCATTACCGTAAGCTATATTGGAATATTGTATACGTCGGAAGAAACTCAAGATTTTGAATAATGAGAGATAAAAATGAGACGATGTGAGAACTAACACAGAGTGAAAGAAGTTACTATAAAGCACAAACAAAATGCCAAAAAGGACAAGTGGTGATTGGTAGTATTACACAACTGGTCTGAAGTTAGGTGTACAAATGGAAAAGCAAGAAAGAGGTGAACTGAAGCTGGATCAAGCATATTAGTTAAACTGTAAGTAAAGACGAATAATAAAGTGAAGAAAATAGAAGATTAATAGGGCGATAGTATTCTTTACTCTTCAAACTGGTGAACGTCTTCGATACCTCATTACATGTTATTTTGGTTTACCAGTGGTAATGAGGGCCTCCACCTCGGCGCTGAACTGGAGTGTTGACCTCCAGCGATCTCCAGTCGACCGGCGAAAGCCGCTTGTGTGCGCTGGCCGCATCTTACGCCCTCGCACTTCTTGCGGCAGTTAGCGCCACACCTGCCGTAATGCCTCGCCCCGTCAGTCGACATTTGAATTTCAAACGCGGTTTTTTCGCAGCGTGGGAACCGGTTACGTTCTCATTTGAATTTCAAATGGATTTACAAGTTACAGAAATATCTCTTATTCGGTTATTGAATACGACGTGCTCAGTGAGAGAAGTCGGCCTGCCGACGAACACAATGGCGTGCTTCCGTTCCAATTATCTCCGTCTTTCGAGTCCCAAAAAACTTCGTCCCGTCCTTCCGTCGGCATAATTGAATAATGACGACGATTAGCTGTGGCTTGCAGATGCTTAAGCAAAGCGAAATTGCAGTCGGTAATCAGTAAGTGCGTGCTATTCATCTTAGCTTTTCCGTGGTTCTACTCACTACAGAGTTTTGCGATCGAAAACTATGTATCATGCAACTACAATGACGCAGTAAGCTTTACAGCGATATATAAATCCAACAGCAGCACATTACACCGAACCGAATGTGGAAGAAATCTCACTTGTTCTTGGCGTAGTCCCCATCTTCAGAAACTTCTATTGGCTTATGTAAGGTATGAGACAAAATTTCCACGTCTCAGCTTCCTCACAGAGCATTATTTGCTCTGAACATTATTCATGGATCTTTCAGTATCCTGCGAGCAACGATTAAAGAGCTTTCGGTTTTCGTAGCTATCTAACACTAATTAGCAGTAATTGTCGTCAAGTCTGTGTGCAAATATTTTTGTGGATGTAAATAAATCGTGTTTCCACTTCTATATACAATGGTGCTAATATCATAACTGATAGTCGTTTATGGAGCAATATAAAATGTCAGTAATTGAACGATCTGTAGAGTTCCTGAAGTTTTCAAATCGTTATATCCTGTCATTATTCCTCTTTATGGTGCTGACTGTGTGTCTCCATGACCAGATATGCTCTCTTAGAATGCGGAGATAGCTGTCAGGAAATTTTCAGATATTAAGCTTCTGCTGAGTGTTGGTGCCCCCAACTTCGGGTGTCATTAATCTGGCATCTTGCGTCGAAGAACTGGGAGTTCAGTTTGAAATATCGGTACCGTCACCTGTGTGTAAGCAACATAGGTGCGCATGCGCGGCTTGCGGACGGGGCGTCCACAAAAATAAAAAGGCAGCACGGGTGCCCACAGTTACTACATGCTAGCAGAAACAAGCAGTTAGCATTTGGCGATATTGAGCAACTGACTAGAAGAAAAATATTGTGGAATTTGGACAAAGTGATCCAGCGGCAAACTCGAGAGCAATGTATTCATGAGATCCGTCGGGAAAACATAACATGTCACAAATTTTATGTGATACTTAGTCAGACTGAAAATTGAACTGCGCGTTTCATAAAATCAAATTTGACACGAAAAGTTTTTCGTGTGATAAAGACCAGGAAATTGTTTAGGTCAAAAATACGTAAAAAAATTTTAATGATAATTATGAACTGAAGAAATCGGTCATAACTAATAATTCAGAAATACATATCTACAGAATACATTATGCGCCTATACAATAATCAGTAAAATGGCGTGTTTTACCTTCATTATGTCAACTGCATAATTTGCGTCCCTTATAATGCCCTACGTGCGGTCTGTAAAGGAGAAATTTACATTCAGATGTAGTGTCCCACAGCTCTCATATATTTGAAATATGTCACATTATCGCCTTAAGATGCTGATAAAATTGTTTATACAACCATTTTCAGTCATCTGACCATCATCAGGTTCATAGAATTATTCACAGCATCACGTTACACGAAATATAAAATCGTTATCGTCAGGTAATGAGACCATGAATAATTCACTATCATCATATCGTAATATAAGTTAGGTTAGGTTAGGTTAGGTTAGGATGTCGTCAGTCTATGAAAACTGTACTAGAGAGTGTACAGCTTCATATTAAAATGGTATTCGGCGTCAACGCCGTGAACTGATTTAAACCACGCAGGGGCGACTGCGGAAAAGTACTTTCGATTGTCGATATTCCATATTGTGAGGGTATAGGAAGATTTCATTGGCTGCCACTCCTAAAATTTTATAATATGTAAGTCGTAGTAACGTCGGTATTTTTGTGCTAGTGATCCATTTCAGTAGGACGAGCAAGTTATCAAAAAGGGCTAAAGAAAGCACTATAAGAGTCCATAAACACAAATACAAGAATTACCAGCCTTGCTCATCATGAACAGTGAACAGAATTACTTCATATCTTAATATGACTGTGAAAAACAAATGAGAAATGTCACTTGCTGGGAAAAAATTGTGACTTTACTCTGCACAGACGCAAACACCACTACTATTGCCAAACAATGAAATCATCAGTTACACAATCATACCAAAACGGTTAATTTGCCTATTTAACACCAAAATAATTACTCTATTACTTTCTATGTATTGTGCTGGAACGACTGATGGAGTGCTAACTGTTACTGTCAATGACTAACAATCGAATTATTTATTTATTTTATTTATGCATTTATTTTACCTGGCAAGATTAGGGCCTTCAGGCCCTCTCTTACACCTAACCAGGCATACTCAGATTCAACAAATTTCAGTGTCTACAGAAAATTAGGACATATAACATGTTAAACAGTATTAATGTTAACGAAAAAAATAGAGATTATAAAAGTAGTACAATGATAATTATAACAATCAAAAAATAATTATAACAATCAAGAATAATAAAAATAATAATAATAATGATAATAATAATAATAATAATGACTATGTATATGAAAGTAAACATATTTTTCTTTTAAGAGTGTCAGTCCTATTGCTAGTTGGGAATTTTCTCGTTATATTCTTGCAGCTTGTGAGTTATTCTCATCAAGCAGAGACATAAGACGATGGAATGGGGTGAAAGAGATATAGAAGAGGTAGATAGGTTAGAGGAAGAGAAATAGAATGGTAAAATTCGAAGCTATGATGGAGAGGAGAAAGAAAAAGATGAGGGGGGGCACAACAATGGTGGCTATACCGTCCCTAATATGTAAGTCTTAAGTTCCCTCTTGAATGTTGAGTGGTTTTGGATAAGACGCAGATCACAGGGGAGCGCGTTCCATAGTCGTATGGCTGAGATGGAGAATGACACGGAGAAAGATTTTGTGTTATGTAAAGGTACAGCCAAGATGCTAGACGTATCCGATCTGGTATTGCGGTTGTGGAATGATGATAGGTGTTTAATGTGAGAAGATAAGTATTGGGGGCGCCAGTGGCTAAGAAATCGATGAAGTAAGCACATCGTGTGGAGATCGCGTGCCTTATGTGGGCGTATCCAACCTAGCTGGGAGTATGAAGGACTGATATGATCATACAACCGTATGTTGCATACGTATCTAACACAAGCATTCATCACTAGCTCGAGGCATCTCGAATTTTCATTATTTGTGCCATGTTGAACTACATCACAGTAGTAAAGATTAGGCAAGACTAGTGTTTGGACTAATTTTTGTTTAACATGGGTTGGAAATATTTTTCTAAATTTTTGAATTGCATGTAGGGAGGAGAGCGATTTCCGGCAAGCTGTGACTGTTTGTTCTTCCCAGTTTAGGTGTTCATCCAAGATTATTCCAAGGTCTTTTACTGTTTTTTGGTATGGTAGTTGGGTACCATTGAGGAGTATTTGAGGGACTGTTTCGCGAAAGTACCGACTGATTAACTTTGGATGAGATATAAGTATGACCTGGGATTTCTTGGGGTTTAGTTTCAGACCTAGGTTCTGTGCCCATCGAGAAACAGAGCAAAGATCTGCGTTCATACTCGCTACTGCGTCAGCAATGTTCTTGGGGCTTGCACTTATGTACAGTTGGATGTCGTCGGCATATAGATGGTAGTTTCAGGAGTGAATCACTGAAGAAATATCATTAATGTACAGTGAGAAGAGTAATGGACCAAGGACGGAGCCTTGGGGAACTCCAGAGCGCACGTTTTTCCATGATGACTTTTCCGACCCACAAATGACTTGTTGACTTCTGTTTTTGAGGTAGCTGTCGAACCAGTGTATTGCGCTGTTTGAGAAATTCAGCTGCTTCATTTTAATTAGTAATATATCAAAGTCAACAGTATCAAAAGCCTTGCTAAAGTCAAGCAGTGTTAGGATGGTAGCTTCACGTCTGTCCATAGCATGTTTAATGTCATCAGTTACTTTGATTAATGCAGTTGCTGTACTATGGTGCTTTCGAAAGCCTGACTGATATTTGTCGTGGATGTTATGAGTTTTGAGGTAATCTGTCAGCTGTTCATGGACGATGTGTTCTAGGGCTTTCGATATTGCAGGAAGTATGCTGATCGGCCTGTAGTCACCTGGCGACTTAGGGTTGTCAGTCTTGGGTATAGGTTGAATTAAGCTTTGCTTCCACTCAGTAGGATATGTGCTACTGACAAGAGACAGGTTGAAGATGTCTGTGATAACTGGAGTAATAGTGTTTACGACGTTCTTAATCATGCCAATGCTCACTCTATCATTTCCTACTGCCTCGGAAGAGATTCTCATAATTGCCTTGTGTACTGTGCCGGTAGTGACATGTTTTAGGAAAAACTTGTCTCTCGAGAGATTGATATCTTGGGGCTGGTAATTTGTCGCTGCGTGGCAGTTTACGGCTGTTGAGAAGAAATTGTTTAATTCTTCTGCAGACGCTTGATAAACAGCGTCAGATCTTCGCTTCCCTATACCGAAACTGCGCAGCTTTTTCCACAGTGCAGCAGGTTTTGATATGCCGCATACGACAGAGCGGGCATGTCTGATTTTGGCATTCCTCACGCTTTGCTTGGTTCTATTTCGGAGTTTCCTATAAGCTTCGTACGCCTCGGGAGTTGGGTTACGCTTGAAGGCCCTATGTGCAGCATCACGTTCATTCATTAACTGGCGTAATGCAGTGGTGAGCCACTATTTCCACACTCGCTATTGTATTACCAGAACAAACCACAACCACAAAAACGTCTTTGTTCTACCGCTACATGGCCACTTCTCACGTCTGCGTTTGAAACTGAACAGTACACCAGAGTCCAGACATACGCTCATTGACTCCTAAATGAATAGATATAAAATGACAAAAAGGTCACCACGTCATTGCGCAGAATGATCTACGCCTTAGTTCAGTCTGAATTACTGTGTTTTAATGTTGCTATTGCAACTTTACAAAACAGTAAAATAACGTATGAGATTGGGAGTTATATCTTAACTTCTTTGTAGAATAGAATTTATTTAATTTTCTAAGTAGTTTTAGGAAATACTGCTTCCAAACACGTGTAACTCGTTCTCTGTGCCTCACTTCTGACTGCAGCGATGGGGCCGACTGAAGAAGAAGATCGCTGATCCTGGCTCAGCAGACATTCTTCTGTCGATGAGATCTACAACGATATGAAAATAGTTTCCTTCTAATAACTGCTTTTAAAAAAAGTTTTATAATACAAAGGATAAATCACATCAGATGGGTTGTGGAGCTTGGAATCTTTTCGGTTATTTTACAAACACATTTATCTGATTTCAACAATAGACGCTCACGCAAGCGTTCATTAGAGTAGTTTGACGTCAATGTGTTTAAAATTTCGTCTTCTGGAGCAACATACGCTGAAGCTCTCACATTAACCGAGTCCAAGTCTATTTTCAACACCACAGATAACTTAGCAGTCCTTCTCAATTGTACCACTCGTACCTCCGCTGTAACTCACTGCCTCTGCACCTCTCTTGCTCAAAATAACGCTGCTCTCCACTCAGTCCCTGTCACTGTTCATCCGTAAGCATGCGACAGGACGGCGTGCGCTACCTAATACGTGTTCCAAAACGCCACGCATGAAGAGGGGTTGTCCCGGGGCGCATACATCGGTTTCTGTTGATGGTAGAAGGTAGGATCAAGTTTTTTGGACAGCCCTTGGGCTGGAGACCATCTGAACACCCAAAAGAAGGATCGCCTTTGTGTCAGTATTCTACAGTATAGGGTCAAAACGTGAATATTACACATTTCCTCCTGCTCTTGGGAATAGAGCAAATCGGTTGATTCATTTTGCGTTTAATTTGATGTACTGTGAACCTTAAGGGACTTATGGTGGCACGATCGGCTCATAGGCAATTCCTTGGAGAACAACAAAAAAACATTTTTAACAAATTTTTCGCATTAAACGGAGCTGCATATTCAATGACAGGTACCCACAGCAAATGGCTGGAATTTATGACTAATATTTTCTCGTCCATAACTTAAAAAGAAGTGGAGATCCTCCACCCCTCACGTGCACAGTGACCGCCACAAGTTACTCCTGCTGCCACTTCTATATCTACATCTACATGTAAATAACTACACTACAGTTCACACTCAAGTGCTGCCAGAGTGTTCATCGAAACACTTTGAGAGTAGTTCTCTACCATTCCACTCTCAAACAGCGTGTGGGAAGAATGAATACTTAATTCTTTCCGTACGAGCACTGATGTCTCTTCTTTCATTATGACGATCTTTTTCCCTACATAGGATGGCGTCAATATATTATTGTTGCACTCAGAGGAGCAAGTTGGTGACTAAAATTTCTAGAAAAGAGGCCGCAGCGACGAAAAACGCCTTTCCTTTAATTATTGCCATCTCATATCGCTTATTATGTTTTTTGATAGTTTCTACCCTGTTTCGCGATGATTCAAAACGAGCTACGCTTCTTTAGATTTTTTCGATTTCCTCCGTCAGTCCCGTCTGGTACGGATCTCCCAGCAATACTCCATAATAGGGAAACAAGCGTAATGTAGGCAATTCCTTTAGTAAAATCTTCTCCGTTTTCACGCCATGTCGTTTCCAATGAAACGCTCGAGCTTTCGATGCCTGTCTCCGCCTTTCAGACTACAGATGGCCTTCGTCAGAAATAATCTTTGTCCTGTGTACTAATGCGTTCAATACCTCTTTCCTGTGTACAGAGAGTTGAAAATTGTTGCCGTTAAAGTACCGGTCAGTGTGCGTAGATTCCCTGTCAACAGAATGACCTCCTGCCTTCCGTTTAACTAACATATCCATAACGGAAGACTGCTCTCCATTTACTACTCTACGTTAAATATGATGTTGTAAGTCGAGCAGGAAAGGGATAGCACCTTCCTTCCTTGTATGTTTTAATTGAACGGAAGGTAGGAGTCCGTCTTGTTCATTCACTGCAGAGGAAATCTTCGCTTACTGACCTGTACTTAACCGCCAAGAATTTTCACCATCCTGTACCCTAGAACGCAGTACTGAACACGTTAGCACACAGCAAAGAGATTATTTCTAACGACGACCACCTAGAGACTGAATTTCGGCATTTTAAGCAGGTATTCAGAGAAAATGGTTACAGCAAGGCAGAAACTGCTAAAGCTTTCAAGGGCCAACGACGAAAGAAGCCTCGTGGATTGGCGAAAGAGGCCAATCCATCTAATCCATTGTACGGAGTGCTTACTAGCAAGATAGGACGCATACTGCAAAGACATGGACTGAGACCAGCTCCCAACCAATATAAGATGGATGGCTAGCATCTTTGATTAGTAATAAAACGTACCAATGACTTCTGGCGTCTGGGTTCAGAGATTATCCTCAGTACATACAGGTGGTTGGCGGAGTTGGTGAAGGCGGAAAGCCTCACACGCGCTAACTATTTGTAGTGTCGTTCCCAGAACCGATCGCGGTCCTCTGGTTTGGAGCCGAGTCGACGGCTTAAACCAGAAGCTCAGACGATTCTGCGGAGATCTGGGGTGCAAATTTCTCGACCTCCGCTACCGGGTGGAGAAATATATGGTATCCCTGAATAGGTCAGACGTGCACTACACGCAGGAAGTGGCTACAAGGGTAGCGGAGTACGTGTGGAGTGCAAATGTGAGATTTTTAGGTTAGAGAATTCTCTCACCAGGCCCGACAAGACGCATCCTCAGACGTGACAAGGTAGCAGCAGGCAAAACGCAACACGGGATGACAATATTAATATGGTAATAGTAAACTGCAGGAGCGTCTATAGAAAGATCCCATAACTGCTCTCATTAATAAACGGTCACAATGCCCACATAGTACTAGGGACGGAAAGTTGGCTGAAACCACATCTAAACAGTAATGGAATTCTAAACTCAGATTGGAATGTATACCGCACAGACAGGCTGGACAGTGAAGGTGGAGGTGTGTTTATAGCGATAAAAAGTGCAATAGTATCGAAGGAAATTGATGGAGATCCGAAATGTTAAGTAACTTTGGTGTAGGTCACGGTTAAAGCAGGCTCAAACATGGTAACTGGATGTGTCTACAGTCCCCCTGGCTCAGCAGCTGTTGTGGCAGAACACCTGAAGGAAAATTTGGAAAATATTTCGAGTAGAATTCCGGACTATGTTATAGTTTTGGGTGGAAAATGGTTCAAATGGCTCTGAGCACTATGGGACTTAACATCTGTGGTCATCAGTCTCCTAGAACTTAGAACTACTTAAACCTAACTAACCTAAGGACATCACACACATCCATGCCCGAGGCAGGATTCGAACTTGCGACCGTAGCAGTCGCGCAGTTCCGGACTAAGCGCCTAGAACCGCGAGACCACCGCGGCCGGCCTTTTGGGTGGAGATTTTATCAGATATAGATTGGAAGACTTAAACTATTATAACGGGTGGCAGGGACAACAGTGAAATATTTTTAAGTGCAATATCTGAAAACTACCTTGAGCAGTTAAACAGAGAACCGACTCGTGGCGATAACATATTAGACCTTCTGCTGACAAACAGACCCGAACTATTTGAAACAGTTAACGCAGAACGGGGAATCAGCGATCATAAAGCGGTTACAGCTTCGGTGATTTCAGCCGTAAATAGAAATATTAAAAAAGGTAGGAAGATTTTTCTGTTTAGCAAAAATGACAAAAAGCAGATTTCAGAGTACTTGACGGCTCAACACAAAAGTTTTATCTCAAGTACACATAGTGTTGAGGATCAGTGGGCAAAGTTCAAAACCATCGTACAGTATGCATTAGATGAGTATGTGCCAAGCAAGATCGTAAGAGACGCAAAAGAGCCACCGTGGTACAACAACCGAGTCAGAAAACTCGGAAACAAAGGGAACTTCACAGCAAACGTAAACATAGCCAAAGCCTTGCAGACAAACAAAAGTTACACGAAGCCGAATGTAATGTGAGGAGGGCTATGCGAGAGGCGTTCAACGAATTCGAAAGTAAAGTTCTATGTACTGACTTGGCAGAAAATAGTAAGGAATTTTGGTCTTATGTCAAAGCTGTAGGTGGATCAAAACAAAATGTCCAGACGCTCGGTGCCCAAAATGGTACTGAAACAGACCGTCCAGAGTGGCCGAGCGGTTCTAGGCGCTACAGTCTAGAATCGCTCGATCGCTACGGTCGCAGGTTCGAATCCTGCCTCGGGCATGGATTTGTGTGATGACCTTAGGTTAGTTAGGTTTAAGTAGTTCTAAGTTCTAGGGGACTGATGACATCAGAAGTTAAGTCCCATAGTGCTCAGAGCCATTTGAATTTTGGTACTGAAACAGAGGATGACAGACTCTTCCGAAGTAAGAGTGATTTCAGGTGTGCCGCAGGGGACTGTCATATAAATGACCTTGTGGATAGCATCGGAAGTTCACTGAGGCTTTTTGCGGATGATGCTGTAGTATATCGAGAGGTTGTAACAATGGAAAACTGTACTGAAATGCAGGAGGATCTGCAACAAATTGATGCATGGTGCAGGGAATGGCAATTGAATCTCAATGTAGACAAGTGTAATTTGCTGCGAATACATAGAAAGAAAGATCCTTTATCATTTAGCTACAATATAGCAGGTCAGCAACTGGAAGCACTTAATTCCATAATTTAACTGGGAGTAGGCATTAGGAGTGATTTAAAATGGAATGACCAAATAAAACTAATCGTCGGTAAAGCAGATTCACTGGAAGAAACCTAAGGAAATGCAGTCCGAAAACAAAGGAAGTAGGTTACAGTACATTTGTTCGCCCACTGCTTGAATACTGCTCACTGGTGTGGGATCCGTACCAGGTAGGGTTGATAGAAGAGATACAGAAGATCCAACGGAGACCAGCGCGCTTCGTTACAGGATCATTTAGTAATCGCGAAAGCCTTACGGAGATGATAGATAAACTCCAGTGGAAGACTCTGGAAGAGAGACACTCTACCTCGGTACGGGCTTTTGTTGGAGTTTCGAGAACATACCTTCACCAAGGAGTCAAGCAGTATATTGCTCCCTCCTACGTATATATCGCGAAGAGATCATGAGGATAAAATCAGAGAGATTAGAGCCCACATAGGCATACCGACAATCTTTCTTTCCACGAACAATAGGAGACTGTAATAGAAGGGAGAACCGATAGAGGCACTCAAGGTACCCTCCGCCACACACTGTCAGGTGGCTTGCGGAGTATGGATGTGGATTTAGATGTAGAGAATAAAGAGCTCATCACGTCTGATAAAAACGATATTTTCTGGATTCGTGATGACTGTGTGTTAACAGCTCGATTTCCTCGAGGTAATTCATAACGTTCGAACACAATTTATGTTCCAAAATCCTACTGCTAATCGACGTAAGTGGTATCCGTCTGTAATTCATCGGAATATTCTACTCCACGAAAATAGTATTTGTATTGGGCAGTTACTGGATACGAATCTGTGAAATTTTCCATCAGTCCGGGGGGCGATCACCAATTAATATGGCCACATCTGGGATATTGTACACAGAAGCTGTTAAAATAAAGGGGTTTAGGGAAGAACGAAAAGTGCCACAAGACGTGGGAAGAAACTATGCGTCAGTCTGCGCGGGTGGTAGAACTGTTGACGTTGCTGTACTGCGAAAAGCAACAGTTCATTCACGGTGCAAGCATTGTTAGTCGTATGAAAGTTATCATCGTTGCTGAGCGCCGACGATGTCTCCTGGACCAGCCGCTGCGGCCTCCATCCTGTGAAATGCAAACGTCGTCAGCAGAGTGGTCGGTGTGAGTGTAAAATCAGGTGCTCAGTGTAATTTATCTTGTGTGGTTTGATTGTCGTTCGTGTGTTATCATGTTGCCTTTGGCAACTGGTTATTGCCTGCTTTGATTGTATAACTGGCAGGGCCAGTCTCATTTGTCGTATTACAGGGGTTCCCCGATCTAGTGTAGTGAGTACGTTTTTCAATTTGAACTACATGTGTTTATTTTCTACTGTTAAAGAGTGTCTTTGGATTGTTGTGCTTCTACCTTAGTTCTCATCGTTATTTTCCAGGTTTAGGAAAGATTTCAATGCCATGAGTTCTTATGCAGTCGTATGGTGAGTTTCTTGAGTACCTCCACGAATGTCTCTCACAGCTCTTAGTCCAAGAAGGCACTAAAGGAACCACTGTGGGAATATGTACTGACAGACGAATTCTTCGTTCTTCGCGTCTCAGTATGTAAACTGGGAATAGCGGTGTCCATGAAAGGCAATGGATTAAGTTCTAAATCCAGCGTACCATACAGTTGTAATTTGTAAGTTCCAATGCAGCGTACATAACGCTACATAACGTATCAGAGTGAAAGATTAACTTCAGATGGAAATAATTGCTTAAGAAGAAATCACTTTAGGGATCCTATTAAAGCGACACTGTTATTATCTCTCAAGGACAAATCTTATTTTTCTCGTAGGTCTCACGCTGTCTACTTCAAGGAGCGTTTACCATCCCATAAATATGACTTATCCACAATATACACTTTTATTCTGCTTGGGAGACCTACAAACTAAAGCACCTACAGAAATAGATTATACACCTATTGAATACCCAGTGTTGCCCTTTTATGTTTTTATTCGAATCTTCTATCAGTTCATCTCCTCTTTCCCCCTGTTTATGTCCATCTCCACCTCCCCCCCCTCTCTCTCTACCCATCTCCTCCACCCCCACTGTCTATGTCCATGTCCTCCTCTTTCATTTCTCTGTCCATCTACTCCTCTCTCTCTGTCCATCTCTCGCTGCTCATCTCTTTTTCCAACTGCTCCTCCCCCTATCCGTGACCGTTCCTCTCCTCCTCCCCCACCCCTCCCCATTCCCGCTCCATCTTATCACCTAGACCCCAATAGGAGCCTGGTGGCTCTACCCCCAGAGCATTTCGATCCAAATTGTAACTAATATGTGTTACAAATTTGACAGAAATCATCCCAGGGTTTTAGAATCTGTTTTATTACCCGTGGGTTTACCCGTTACGCACACGTCAGATGTTTTTCACATGTATTTAAAGTATTTTACATGCATTTGTACACGTGTTTCACCTGTATCTCCAACGAATTTCACCCTTCACTTTCATTTTCATGCAGCTCTCTGTTTGCAAAGTGTCTCCTGAACTATGACTAGTACAGTGATGTAATTTTGCTCTAGTGGTACAGTGTCTACTGTCTGCAAAATAAGTTGTGAACAGAATTAGTAGTAAAGAAGTACTAAGATAAAACGTCATGCATTATGCTGCAGAACAAAGTATTAATAAAATTAAACGTCATGCTTCACGGTGCACTTTTACTGCATGAACAGCGAAAATATAGTAAGGGATAAACTTCTTCTTTTCATCATTTTGTGAGGATTGTCAGTGAGAAAAGGTTTTGTGCAAATTTTAAATTATGTTTAATGTTTTTGCAAGTCACTAAGTGCTCTCCTGCCCAAATACTGAATTAATATAATGTGGGTATTTGCGCGCCATGGGGTCCACTGTGTTTTTGCCCCCACCCCCACTTCTTTGATAGGCAGGTGATTCTTACTCCCACAGGCAAATAGTAACTGGTATCTGTTCCAAACTTAGTTGAAATCGGTCAAGTGGTTTAGGAAGAGGTGAGGAACAAACACACATTTGTATATACATATGTACATTCATTATATAATACATATGGTTTAATCTTCATTTTGCAACCAATGGTATTTTAAATTTCACTTCTGCTGGTATAGCTGACAGTGTCATTCACTGAGATTGAATGGTAACTAAAATTTTGGCACTGTGACATGAAATATTGTGTAAGTTGTTACTAATTGTGATCATGATACCCTGATACAATACAGTAACCCAAAAACGTAGAACAGCTATGCAGTGCAAGTCTGGAACAATAAAAAGATAAAACGTTTCCCGAATGAATTTCGATGTTGCCCCATGAATTGAATTAAGCTCTGTGGGAGGCGCCTGATACAGCTTTCTGATTCGTCATAAAATGGGAATGCAGTATATTCAGTTTTTTGTTAAACTGGCAGCCACCATCTAAAAGCCTTTCCCTGCTATTCTTCCGCGGCCATTAACCGAAATGTTTTTGTTCCGTGAGCAGAGTGGGCTGAATTCACGGCGTGGCTGACCTGTGGAGTATTGCTTCAGTGGGAAGTTCGTTTATAATTACGCAATTGACGTACAGTTCCTCGGTAAAGGTTTAACAGCACTGTGTACCGCGTAGGTCTCCAATATTCGTCTCAGTGAGAGCCATTTACGCAAGGGAGTAAATTAAACGCCAGAGTGCTGCGACGCTCGCAAACAGCTGTAGCTACACACAAGCAGCCTACGATTTTTCACTACTCTGTAGTATTTTATTCCTAGTTTCATGTGCTTGAAGGGGCACCAGACGCTTGTCATGCGCCAGCAACAATAACTCCAGAAGTTCTTTTTGAATGAGGTACGACTGAATGTCCGTTTTGGATCATGTGTATCTCATAACGAATCTTCAGCTCTGTAACTGGGACTACTTGGCAGAGTACAACTGACTGTTGATCAGGGACGGACCCTGGATTGTTAGCATTGTATGACAATGCTCTTACCAGCTGAGCCTTCCAAGTAAGTACACTCAACTTAAAAGGAATTAGTTTGCACTGTTTTCTAATAGGCTGAATTTATACTCGGGATGTTTGATGCTCTTAAACCCGTATGAATATCCTGACTTAGGTCCGCTGAGGTCTTAAATTACAGAAGGAAACTGAAGCGCACGGAAGATGTGGTCGGATGTCAGTGTAACATACCACCGACCGGTTTGTAAATGAATAGAGTGGTAATTCTTCCTGATAAGCAGAACAGCTACCAGAGAGCATTAGTGTTCTTTGTGTCCAGAGCATGCTCTTTGTGGCAGAGCATGTAAGTGACCTGACCAACGTCGGGGGTTGAGTGATTACAGCTTTAAGAAACGAAGATGCCACGTACTCTTGTGAGACATCGTTACCAGCGCGTGACAAAGTTTGGAAGGGGATGTACATTTAACCGACTGGTCAAATCATGTAGTATCCAGGTTTTAGAGGCATTTAGATATGACAGTGGCCCGATGATTGAATTCATGGACATGAAAGAGCAGATGCTACGTGTGAGCTGACAAAACTTGTCATCTTTAGTGACCGGCGCTAGTAGTCAGAGCGCTCTCCACTCATTCTGATACTTCATTTCAAATACAAAAATTGCGCACTGGATTAAAAAAGGAAGAGATTCTCGTAGATGAATAATTGTTTCCGGCTTTGCAGGGTCAATGACATCGGGAGGAAGGATTAATTACCCACAAATTCAATAGAGAAAGATTCAGTTAACATCCCATTTATTGGTTGTAATAATTACACACTTACAATCATGCCGTTAGTTTATTTTCAGTTTCCTTAAGTATACAAAGGAAAACGTTAAGGTTGTGAGTAGCCTGTTTATGTGTTTGTATGTTAGCAGCTCTATGCTGCTAGCGCTATAGACTATATTAAAAGCTATGACAGCACTCTGCGCCCTCTGTAAGAGACTCTGGGGCTGGTCGGACTCGCAGTTGGAAGTTAATAGCCAGCAGCGATGGCAGTTGGAAGTGAATAGCTAGCAGTGGTGGAGGTTAGAGTTCTGTAGTGTCAGCGCGAGTGGACGGTCTGGACGTGTCCGTCATGGAGATTTAATTCTTTTGACGATTATATAATTTTTGGAACTGGATGTCACGGACGATTATATAATTTTTGGACTGGTTGTCACATGATTAAGGTAAAATCTGCTAAATACATTGTTTCGTCTGAAACAAAATCTTTCCTTTGCTAATCACCTGACTATTGGTAGTTAGAGCCTACAGTAGTTAGAATCTTTTGTTTAGCTGGCTGTATTTGTGCTTGCTCTATCGCTGTAGTTCGTGTAATGAAGATTTTCTGTGAGGTAAGTGGCTTATGAAATGTATGGGCTATTGTTAGGATTTCTCCTAATGGAGGGCTATTCTTTTGAGTTAATTTTAAAGCAGTCAGATCGCGTTATCCTTGAATATTGTGGGTCATTAATGAATAGAACAAGTTTGAGCTGTATTTGTCAGGGAAAATTTTGTAGGTCAGAAATGAAATGATAACAAATAACAAAGTGACACTTGCATTCAGTCTCACTCAGCAGTTTCAGAATTAAATAAATTTAGAAGTTTCAACGTCAGTTATTTCAGTTTCAGTAAAAATTATATTCTTAAAACTTTCACATGTCGACCCTTAGCCGAGGATACCGCACTGGAATCTTCTGATTTTCTTGTAGTTTGAATAATTAGTGCATGATTAGAAATTAGTTATTGTTTACGGCTAGCACGTAATTGTAGAGAAAATTTCCTTAGTAGTTCTAGTTTCTTATTGTTGTACAGTATTGTAATGAGCAATCCAGTTGTGGTATGCAGGTCGATTTGTACCAAGTATCTCGCAGTCGCTTTTGCAACTAATTAGATATTATTTTCAGTGCTATTATAGTGTCTTTTTGTTCAAATTGTGTGTTTTCTGTGATGTGGTTTGAAATATTGTGATAATCATGGCGTGTGAAAAGTGCAACACTCGGCTGCAAAGCAGATTGAGAAATGACAGTGAAGACAAGCGTAGTGTGTTAGCACCACCTAGGAATGAATTAGCAAATGTTCAACATCAAAATTTGGTAGAAGTGCGTAGGGACATGGACCAGGCAGTAAATAACGGTGTAGACAGTGAAACAATTAGAGGACATGGAAGTTTCGTCGATCGATCGGTCGGCAACTTTTCGCCTCAGGAATGCGAAACAACAGAACAAAATCCTGCAAATATCGTAGATTCAGGTTTTTCGCCATCACACTTTTCTCAATTAAGTCAAGACACACTCCCCGCTTTTCAAAATACGAATACTGCCGGTGCAAATGCACTGCCTAAAAGCACAGTGGAACATGTCCGTCACTGATGCATTATTATTGCAGTTACTTCAAAAGATTGTTAAAAATGAGCAACAGCTACAAAAGTTAGATACAATGGAACAAAATCAGAAACAAACACAGCAACAAATGGAACGAACTCGGCAAAATCTTCGAAAGTTGGGCACAATGGAACAAAATCTTCAAAATAAGACACAATGGAACAAAATTAGGAACAAACACAGTGACAGCTTCAAAGGTTAGACATAACTGAGCAAACGCTTGAACGAACACGTGAGGATTTAACTGCTGAGTTACGTAAAATCGAATCGAAATGTCAATAAATTCGTAAAGCGCAAATTTGTAAGCATTTTGAGACTATTTTTTCGCGACATGAAAACACATTACAGAATCATGAGGCGTCCATAAAAGAATTGAAGGTCATTGTTCACGAAAATCACGATACTTGGAGGCTAAAATTGACTCAGTTGCATCTTCATATATGGTCACGCAGCTTGTAAAAGATCCGGAAAACCTTTAGGTAATAGTAGACACGATTATGACACAAAAGTCACGCGGCAGTAATACATGGTATTTCGGAGATTTTGAAAGGAATCGGCAGGGTGCATCGAATCTTGAGATGGAACCGCCGACACGACGTAAGAATGATCGATTTGCGCCTCGGCGTCACGATGATTTTGACTATAAGCTCTTCACCACTACACATAAATTTAAAACAATCAAGAATTCCAGTAATGATATACATCCACAGGCTTGGCTTTATCAATTGTTTTCCTCCTAATTGGTCATTAGAGCAAAAAAATACTAGCAAAAGATTACATCACATTTCTCGTGTAAAACAGTTTATTGAGAAACAGTTTGCTTTCTGACTTAGTTTTTGCCATTAAATCTTCCACTTGAAGTTACTGTCGCGCTTTGTCACATTTGGCATGCAGCGATGTTTTGAAGTGAACTATCTAGTCAACAACCTATGAAACGTATTAAAACAGTAATTTTACAAGTTCACTTTTATAGGGAAAAGACGACACAGTGTACATTTTGCTCGTTAGTTGCACTGTTACGTCACGACTATAATGCTCACATTCTTGGAACATATACTGCTAATTAGGTTTTACTGCAATATTTTGGTTTATTTGGAAGGACATTTTTAATTGAAGTGCTTTCTGGGAGGTCACACTTGACACAGTATTTGGTTTGCTTAGCAGCTGCACGATTATACTACGATGCTACTTATGAGTGACACAATTTTCATTATTGCTTTTGCGCTGTATCTGCTTTATGTCTGCGTAGTTTTTCTGCGTTCTTCTGAAACGTAAAACATGTTTTGGTAGACTTTTGTGGCGTAGCTACAATGAGACAGGTATTTTTCGTAACACAACAATACGTTACAGTACAGTACTTTCAAGGTCACGGTAATGCACGTAATAACTACGACATTCATAAGCACAGCCCCTTACGTTTGTATATGACAAGGTAATTACAAAAACTACTTCGTTAAAATATTGGCTCTGTGTGATAAAAGAGCAATATGGCTTTCCAGAGATGTATAGCGTCCACTGTTCACATCCGATCACGCTTCAGAAATTATACTATTCCTGCATCAGCTCTGTATAAAATGAGCGTTCGTAATGGGGAATACCTGTTACAAGGAATCAGACGTTTAGCAGCAGCATCTGACATGTGAAAATTACAAGTCATTCCGCCACTAACTCTGAAACAGCACCTCTGTCAGGCAAATGTACACACGGTGATTGCAGTGCCCCACGAGCACCTATCGCTAACTTAGTTATGAAGCTGAAGTCTCGATTTTACACTCAAGATGCGACAGGGGGATGGAGCACTGTTGTAAATCAACTGCAACAAATGCAGACATGATTTTCACGATGTTTATGAGTTTCAGTCGCTCTCGACAATCGTCTGTTGCGCCCTCGTCTTATCCCAGGCGCCACAAAGTACAAGTCGGATGTTTCTTATGAAAACAGTTTTACTTCTCTGTTTGTCGAAAGCATTTCATGTAATTCCATTTGTCCTGCACAAGATACTCTGATTGCTTTGTAATGTGAGTTTTTTACGTTTCATTCGTGCTGTTCTTCGTTTTTTTTGGGGGGGAGCAGCCATTAAAGATTGATAGGTCCGTCTGCTAAAACATCAGATTTAGAACTGACATATGTCGTAATATACTCACCTCCATTCAGCACATGTAAAGCAGCGCTGGAAATTTCTAATGTGCGTTTTACTTAGACTGTCGTCCGTGGTACCTCTTCAGAGTAATCGAGTAAATTATTAATTTAGTAAGTCAGTTTTTCATAAAAGCTTCTTACAACCCTTTAGTTCCATAGGAGAACTTATATACAAGTAATAGGTAAAAGGTAGTCGATAGGAACTACGAAAAGAAGACTTCCACATTGGCAACATGTCAGCTAATGGTGTAAATCATTGACGGCACATAAATCTAACTAACTTGCTATTTATGCATATGATAAGAGAGGCTATTCACTAACGGATAAACATATCAATGATTAAATGTCCACAAACAAACTTGTTGTCTATTAATCTGCCACTTTCTCGAGTAATTCTAGAGGAATAATCAACAATATGGGCTATAAGAGTCAAATGTAATTCCCAAATAGTTTATTTAGTTCAATATTTTAGTGAACTGCAGATTCCACCTTTCGTAAGTGTCCATATACAGTTCGTAGGCAGACTTATATTTATTACCTCGCTTCATATGTAGTGATTGGATATTCGTACCAGAACCAACGATCGTCGCAGAACATTTACGAAAAAAGAGAAAACTCGCAGGAGTACTGCCTCTATAAAAAATTCCGAATTCTTTGTTTTTGACTTCCTCATTTTACTTGTAAATGTAAACCGCACTCGCACGTGCAAAAGTGCTCACGGTTAGCCTTATCAATGAAACAAATATAGGAAAAGCAACAGAATGCTGGCCGTTGAGAAGACTGCAATGGCGGAGGGGCCTATTGAACCCATTGGAGCCCAGTGGGCGGTTGTCAGCTCGTTTACGGCCAGAGGCCGGGCGGAGCGCAAGTGGGGAAGTTGCAAGCGACACCGGTATGGCCGCGGCAACTTAAATTGCGTTGTTAGGCCCGCGAAGCGGAACCTGGCGCGCGCCGCACATCTAATTACGAGTAACCATTCCATTAAACAAGTAGTTAAATTCTGTCCTCGCTAGAACGCCTTCGCAGCTACGGCGGAAAGGGAAGGAAGAAACCAGCAAAGTTACTTGGTGCGGAACCCCACGGAGATTCTTAAGGAATTGGTAACATCTGTTGCTGGCGCTACAGTGACAACTTTACTGCATTAAACTCTGCGCCCTGTAACTCTTTAAGAACCCATTCGTTCTGGATGAGGAAATTAATTGGAACCGCTTCTAATTGCGTAACTCACTTTATCAGTGGTTATATGAACGGGAGCGTACAACCTCCCTCCTGTTACATTCAGTCTACTGTTAACTGAAAAAGTATTATTTGCGGTGATCGATCGGAAATGTATGACGGATGGTTAAGAGAGAGAATACGATTCGTACGGAACTGGTCCATGTTTCTTAAATCTAACATCTATCGCTTTCCGTAACAGAACACAACACTTCCGTTTATAGAGTTCGTAAGTAAAAAAATTCCTAACAATGGCTAGATCCAACCATGCTCAAATTTGAAGTTAAATTGGCTTCCACTTTCACAGTGAAGTCTGCCATTGCTGTATTGCTTTTCCGGATTAAACTATCTGCTGCGACAGTTTACAGTAGCCTTAATAACTGTTCAAATAGTACTGCAGTCCGCCAACGGATGGTACTGACCAAGAACGACGATAACGATTTCCCCACTAATTTGGTAATAAACTGCGAACATTACCCATGAATAAACAGATTAGTCGTGGTGTAGTCTTCTTTTCCCTACTTTTTTCAGCTTTTTACATATGGAATCGTAAATACATATGTACTGTAGAAGGCTTTGTTTACCAGAGTCCAAGTCCAGGAGTATCTGGAAAGCTGTGTCGTAGCTGTTACGAAAGATCTTATACGTTGAAACACGTATGTAACGTAGCAGCGATGGTGAGCCATGATAAAATCTTTGACCAGAGAGCCTTTTATCGTAGTTAGTCTGCGCTTGACCGCGCGAGAGTTGCGAGCAGCACTCTGTCGGTAGCAGTAGCTAAGTTCAGTTGCGTCCAGTGGTCGGTCGGTAGTAGTCGTGCAGTACAGTTGCGAGCAGTCTGTCAGTGGGCAGTCTGTGAGCAGTGCAGTATGTCGGTAGTAGCAGCCCAGTGCAGTTGTGTGTGAGGAGTCGGCGAGCGTCGACATGGCATTCTGGTCAAGATTCAGGACGAGGTATATTATTTTTAAATGCGCTCAGCTAATAATGTAAATTAACTGTAACTAATTTGTGCAATAATCGCCCCAATAATAATTTTTGATTTCAAAGCAATTTTTACAAAAGAACCTTTTAATTGAACCAACGATTTCCTTCCATTTCCCTTAAAGAAAAGTTTCAGTTAAATTTCAAAAACAAAAAAAATATTATTTGCAATGCATTTCCTCCAAGCAGTGGCCAACAATGAGAGCAGAAATTTGACATGCAGTTTCAATTAGGTAAGAAATTAATCATGATTTTTTGCACAGGGCCAAAGACCGATATTTCGGTTTAATTGAGTTATATTATCACTGAAGTTTCATTAGCACTGAATTATCTTTTATTATATTTTTGTGGGAGCTTACACCAGAGTCAGATTGCGATTCTCATTTTTATTGTCATCAAATTTAATTGCTAGGGAGGTTACGCTCGGCTCCCATTACTATTAAAATAATATCTTTTAAAATTTCTGTGGGGAGGTTACACTTGGCGACACCCAGTCCAGGATCGAATTTCGTTGAGAGTCTTTTGATAAACAGTCAGATATCTGCTCTTATTTGCTTAAGTATAATTAGGATTTGGCGCTACGCTTTTACTAATCTTGTGACTTTCTTTCTACAGGTCAACGGCAATTCTTTGCTCTGTTGTATTTGTGTGTTGTTTTTACATTGTGCTTATTTCATTTGTGAATAATTGTGACTTTAGCAAAAATGCCGCGAAAGACTATGAATAGTGTATCGCGAGGTATTATGAACGAAATTACCGACTTAAACAATGTGACCGGTAGTAATTGTGACAATCCTGCGTTCACTGACAATCAGTGCGTTCCAACCATTAATAATGATGTAGACCTTAATGATGAACAAACGAACTCGATTGTGTCTTCCGTTGATTTGACGACAATCGATGACGCGGGACGCCCTATTGTAATGAGCGCTGCCCAGCATAACACACCCGATTTAGAAAATTCAAATAACGTACAGACAAATTTTTCGAATGAAAATGGTCAGTGTACTGAAAATTCGACGGATTCATTTAACGCGACAATTGCAGGTACACAATCAAACAGCACAGATAATGGAGTAGGTAATGTTAGTAGGGGTCAATTTATGGCATTTTTGCTACAAAATTTCAAACAACTTAGTGAACAGTATAAACAACTTAATAAAAAATTTGATGAGCAGAACAAACGACTGGAAGAAGAAAACAAACAATTTAGAGAACGGAACAAACAATTTTCTGTAAGTATTAAACAGCCGAGAGAAAAACACGATAATGTTAATGAACATAACAAACAAGTTAGGGAAGAGATTACAGCTGTTACCGTTCAATGTCAGGACACTAAAGAACAATTACGTGTGGATACTGAGGCTTGTGCTAATAACAGTAATGAAGAAGTTGGCACTGTTGCACAAGAATTAAGTAGCACACGTGTAGGCACAACAGAATCACATAAAGACGAGATTAATGCAGTCACTGAACAATGCCCCAAAAACGCAGTACAGATACGCGACGAGTTTAATTTAAAGTCACTGGAAGTTTCACACACTGTGAATACGGAAGTCAATAATAAAAGTGAACGTCAGAACAACCAAATTGACGAAAGTGTTACAGTTACAGAGTTGAAAACTATTTCAGTCACCAATACGTCACAGAATCCGCTACTTTGCGAACATTTGTCTGACTCACGCAGCGTGTATAATGTGAACAATTTACAGAGACTACGTGAATTAAAATCCGAAAAGCTACGCGACTTAAAATCTGAAAAGCTACGCGACTTGAAGTACGAAATGACACAGACGAACAGATTCACTCACAAACCCGAACGTGTTTTCAAATTCAATGACGAGAACGTAGATTACGAGCAATTTTTATCCGCAAGAAAATGTAAAGAATTTAATAATGACAGAACACAGGTACACCCTTTGAGCTGTATACGACAATTTATTTTTGTACTTTCACCACTATTACCTGTAATGCAGAAACGAGCTTTGAACCTGATACGACAATTTACTATTGTATTTTCATCAACATTGCCTATAATGCAGAAATTAGAATTAGCAAGAATACAGCGATTTGCTTTTGGAATTTTACCGCTATTACTTGCAACACAAAAGCTAAAATTTATTTGCAGTACGTAATTGACCTCAGGGGATTCATTACGCTTTAATGAATATGTGCCGTAGCGTGCATAGGGCCCCAAGCTGTAGTAGTGCTGTTTCATCTTTAGTTTTCTGCACTGCTACCTTCTCTTCTACTATCCTTTATATCTATCAAAACCGCTCTTTAACTATTGCCCTATCTAGTATTAAGAATAAGTAATGAAAACCGGATCAGACAAATTTTTACTGAAAGTGACAATTTTCATTAGGCACTCCAGAACCACGAGAACTTTAATAACAGATAAAATTTTAATCATCACTATGTACAAAATTTTCGGCAGTCGCAACCACATTTTAGTAACAATAAAAGTTTTCCACCGCAACAGCATGAAAGTCAACCGGTTAGCATACGTAACCAACAATGTAATGCACAATGTCAACCAGGCTTTAATGTTCCGCCGCGTGCACGTATAGTCCCAGATCCAACAAATAGTAACGTACGGCAGCAAGGAAATAACTACGTACAGAAAACTCAGTATTTCAATTCCTATCGCAATGCACCGTATAGGAATGACTATTACGACAGACGTAAAAATAATGAGCACAATTATCAGCGTACATTTAATAACAGTCTATCTTATCAGCAGCAAGAACATTAGCAACAACAAATAATCATGAATGAACCAGGCAATAGGTGTCAGCTATAGCGTAACACGTCAGAGGGAAATAACAGAGCAGTTCAAATAGTCGAAATGCCACAGCATCCTCCCGTAAATAATAGCACGTACGACAGAATTTGACCTGACACAGTACAGGTTGCAAATTCCAGTAACGTAAGCAATAATTTAGACACACAGAATCTTGTTCACGAAAATGTTATTAATTTTGACGCCATCCGACACACGTTTGCATTAAGGACAGAATCACGACGTATGTAGACGACATTCTTATCGCAGAAGTTAACTGGTCTGAACACAATCTGATTCTTGAACAACTGTTACAAACTTTTCATGCTCAAGGACTCACAGTTAATCTCAGTAAATCGCACTTTGGCAAAACTTCTATAAAATTTCTTGGACACGTAATTTCAGCAGAAGGCATTGCACCTGATCCGGAAAAACTTCAAGCTCTACGTGACATTACTGTTCCTACGACGAAGAAGCAATTACGCAGTTTTTTGGGCTTAATTAACTTTTTTCGTAAATTTATTCATCACTCTGCTTTAGACACACCCAGATTATGCCAATTAACAGGTAAAAACAGTATTTGGTCTTGGGATAAGCAAGCACATTCTGAATTCATGAACCTGAAACATGCTCTGTTGAATGCATCACTTTTATCGCACCCAGATCTTACTAGAAATTTTTCCATTGCCACCGACAGTTCTAACACGGCTTTAGGCGCACATATTTTCTAGGAAATTGAAGAAGATGGGTCTACAGTAATTAAAAACATCGCATTTGCAAATCGCATTTTGTCCCCTGCTGAACGAAATTACTCCGTTACAGAATTG
This sequence comes from Schistocerca serialis cubense, assembly GCF_023864345.2. NCBI lineage: Eukaryota > Metazoa > Arthropoda > Insecta > Orthoptera > Acrididae > Schistocerca > Schistocerca serialis. Next base: position 618,990,951 of record NC_064641.1, read on the forward strand.
GAAACCTTATGTGTTGTATGGGCTTTTACGAGATTTCGGCAGTTTCTTTATGGCAGACATACCACCGTTTACACAGACCACAGAGCGATACAATTTTTACTTTCGGCTAAATTCACTCACGACAGATTAAGCAGATGGAAACTTTATTTACAAGAATTTAATTTTACAATAGTTCACATTCCCGGCACACAAAATGTTATCGCAGACGCACTATCGCGTTCTCTGAGCAACAATCAGCAAGACGTAGCAACCAACTTCTGCAAAGCAAATTTCAGTGTCATGTACATTCAGCAAGTTGCATTTAAAAACTTTATTTCATCGTCATTACAGGACATAGCACAAGAACAAAATAAAGACAACGTGTGGAAAGAAATTAAACACCTTTGGCAAGATAGGAATAATGTTACGATTAGAAACCATTACACCCGTACGCAATGACATTCTGTTTCGCCGCTCTCATCCTGACAGCAACAATTAGTTATTATGCATTCCTGACGAACTGGTTAACAAACTAATCTGGTACACTCATTTAAGTTACGCACATTACGGAGCACGAAAATGTTTTCTTATACTGAGACAGAACTGTTATTTTACCAACATGGAGAAACGTATACGACGAGTTTTAGCGTCCTGTAAAATTTGCCAGAAAGCTAAGTCAGACACCACTTCACATATTCCTCCATTATATCCCATTATACCTGTTAAATTAAGACATATGGCCGCAGTGGACATTTTTGGTCCTATTCCGAGAACTAACAGAGGTTTTTGCTACATATTTGTCGCTGTTGAGCTCACTTCAAAATTTGTTACTTTCACTCCGTTACGCAAAGCTACTGCTAAAACTGTTTCGAAAGCATTTGTAAAACATTTTCTATTTCATGTAGGGCATGTGATGAAAGTAATTTCTGACAATGGATCATAATTTCGTTGTGGCATATGGACACGCATGTTACGAGCTAGAAACATTTCTCCGATTTATATATCCAAGTACCATGCTTCTTCGAACCCTTGTGAACGGTTAATGAAAGAAATTGGTAAGCTGTGCCGAATATACTGCCACAAAAGACATATTGATTGGGATACACACATACTCTCATTCAAAGATGTAATTAATTCCATTCCAAATGAATCCACTATGCTATCTCCGTCTGTTATACTGAAAAACGTTGAACCACCAAACAAAATTAAAGAATTAGTAAACTTCCCTACCTGTCGTCGACTAAGACACCACGAAATAATTGTTGCGCTGAACAACATCAAACGTGCCGCAGAGCGCCGGAGAAGACAGCAAAAACAGGTTTGTACACGCCGCGACTTTCACGTTGGACAGAAGATATTAGTGCGTACACACTATTTATCCAGCAAATTAAAAGGTAAGTGCAGTAAATTTGAACTTCTATACGCAGGTCCATATCGGATTCGCAGCATTCCTCATCCCAATGTTGTACACGTCGAAACTTTGAGAACCAGAAAATCGAAAGGCAACCACCATTGGTCAAATATTAAACCCTTTATTGAATGAAGACACTTTATGATTCGACACACTATGATGCCATTTACTAATTTTTTTTATGACCACTTACGCAATTATATTCACATGACTAATTACTGATGATTATCGTATTTTTTCTTGGCAAGTGCCCGGCAAGGTAAGGTTAGCAGGTCGTTTTTCTTGTCGTTACACATCAGACCGTGCACATTTTCCATTTTTTTTGTGTCTATGATTGTATTCCAGTTTTGTTTGTATGCACTGTGAAATACACTCCTGGAAATTGAAATAAGAACACCGTGAATTCATTGTCCCAGGAAGGGGAAACTTTATTGACACATTCCTGGGGTCAGATACATCACATGATCACACTGACAGAACCACAGGCACATAGACACAGGCAACAGAGCATGCACAATGTCGGCACTAGTACAGTGTATATCCACCTTTCGCAGCAATGCAGGCTGCTATTCTCCCATGGAGACGATCGTAGAGATGCTGGATGTAGTCCTGTGGAACGGCTTGCCATGCCATTTCCACCTGGCGCCTCAGTTGGACCAGCTTTCGTGCTGGACGTGCAGACCGCGTGAGACGACGCTTCATCCAGTCCCAAACATGCCCAATGGGGGACAGATCCGGAGATCTTGCTGGCCAGGGTAGTTGACTTACACCTTCTAGAGCACGTTGGGTGGCACGGGATACATGCGGACGTGCATTGTCCTGTTGGAACAGCAAGTTCCCTTGCCGGTCTAGGAATGGTAGAACGATGGGTTCGATGACGGTTTGGATGTACCGTGCACTATTCAGTGTCCCCTCGACGATCACCAGTGGTGTACGGCCAGTGTAGGAGATCGCTCCCCACACCATGATGCCGGGTGTTGGCCCTGTGTGCCTCGGTCGTATGCAGTCCTGATTGTGGCGCTCACCTGCACAGCGCCAAACACGCATACGACCATCATTGGCACCAAGGCAGAAGCGACTCTCATCGCTGAAGACGACACGTCTCCATTCGTCCCTCCATTCACGCCTGTCGCGACACCACTGGAGGCGGGCTGCACGATGTTGGGGCGTGAGCGGAAGACGGCCTAACAGTGTGCGGGACCGTAGCCCAGCTTCATGGAGACGGTTGCGAATGGTCCTCGCCGGTACCCCAGGAGCAACAGTGTCCCTAATTTGCTGGGAAGTGGCGGTGCGGTCCCCTACGGCACTGCGTAGGATCCTACGGTCTTGGCGTGCATCCGTGCGTCGCTGTGGTCCGGTCCCAGGTCGACGGGCACGTGCACCTTCCGCCGACCACTGGCGACAACATCGATCTACTGTGCAGACCTCACGCCCCACGTGTTGAGCAATTCGGCGGTACGTCCACCCGGCCTCCCGCAAGCCCACTATATGCCCTCGCTCAAAGTCCGTCAACTGCACATACGGTTCACGTCCACGCTGTCGCGGCATGCTACCAGTGTTAAAGACTGCGATGGAGCTCCGTATGCCACGGCAAACTGGCTGACACTGACGGCGGTGGTGCACAAATGCTGCGCAACTAGCGCCATTCGACGGCCAACACCGCGGTTCCTGGTGTGTCCGCTGTGCCGTGCGTGTGATCATTGCTTGTACAGCCCTCTCGCAGTGTCTGGAGCAAGTATGGTGGGTCTGACACACCGGTGTCAATGTGTTCTTTTTTCCATTTCCAGGAGTGTAGTTAAGATATAACACACACCAGTTGACTTTGACAGTTTTTTTTTTTTGCCCTATGATATCTCAACTTCGTGACTGTTTTACATTTTTCTTTTTGCTGCTGCATTGTGATATTCTCTGTACATTTTGTCTCTGCACACTGTCAATGTCTTTGACATATTACGTTTTCTGTCATGTTATGCTGTATGGTTAATTACGTCACCATAAACCAGTCATTATTTAGTGGGTATATGATTTAAATGCAAGACATTAATCTTTGTTCATCAATTTCAGAAAGAAATGATGCGTGTAAGAAATAAATTCGACAGAAATGGGAATATCACCTACGGAATAAACGAAAGAAGATGCAATAACTTTATGAGGAAGAGTAAATGGATCAGGATTAACAAGCATTAACAAGAATATACTATACTCATCGTAGAATAGCAGTCTTAACTAATTTTTTCTTTCAGAATACAAGGCGATTGATGCAGGCTGTCAGACAGAACTACACATCTTAGTTTTAGTGATGAAATATGCTAGAGATAAGGAATAGTTGTGTAATGAGTAATGAAGTGATTTTTTTTGCAGATGATAATGAATGCTGATGAATAATGATGAAGGATATGCTGTTATGAATAATGAAGTTTTTCTTTATAGGTGATGATAATAATGAAGTTATGATAATATGGATAATGAAGTGATTGATAATGAAGTTTTTTTTTCTTTACAGATGAGGATAATGTTGAAGTTATGTATTTATGCTATGTAGTTATTTAAGTATTTGTTGCAGTTTGCTTTGATAGCAGGTGTTATATTGCATAGTAGGATGACGGAAAGTTTTGGAAAGGACAGCTATGGAACACATTTTTATACACATTTCACTACCTGTTAATTCGAAGTTCACTACTTTTCAGCATAGTATGCGTTTCTTCTTTCAGCTCAATAATCCATTTTGTATTTTTTTCCAGGAGAAGCTTTTCATGATACTTACTAAACCTGTTACTTATTATACCTGTTCTAGTACTTGCATTTTTTATTTTTTTTACCCATTTGTGTCTATCATTTATAAATGTGATCACATATACTGCCTTGTTACATGACCTTGCTACAGCTGACTCATGACGAATGATGTTACCTATCCTCATTTGCAGCAATAGGTCAAAAGCAAATAGTGTTATACCTCAGCAATTAATTATCGATCCCAACGCAATGCATTGCTAGCACACAAAGAAAAATATATATATATAAAATAATGCTTTGTAACTGGCTAATAACTGCCACTGTTTATTGTAATGAGACTACTTATAATGCCCATGATTATTAATGCTATGACTGTAATTAACTGATTTTTAATAATGACTTCTTAATGATCTGAATAATACTGAATGAGGAACAATGTTTTATTGTAATGAGACTACTTATAATGCCCATGATTATTAATGCTATGACTGTAATTAACTGATTTTTAATGATGACTTTTTAATGATCTGAATAATACTGAATGAGGAACAATGTTTTATTGTAATGAGAGTACTTATAATGCCCGTGATTATTAATGCTATGATTGTAATTAGCTGATTTTTAATAATGACTTCTTAATGATCTGAATAATACTGGATGAGGAACAATGTTTTATACTATTCGATACTTGATGGCCACTGAGTGCCAATAATTAGTGTCACTTAATGAATTATATATTAATTATGTCATCAATTAGCTCCTGTTTTCAATTATGACATTTCATGTTTTGGTCACTGGCCAATGAGTGCCAATAATTTGTATAACTCAATGTATTATGCTAGACCAATTATTGACTCTCCTTTTCAATGAAGAGTTCTGATGAACATTATTCTGTCATACTAAATATGCTTGGTAACTGGCCAAAGACTGCCACTGTTTATTGTAATACGATTACCCATGATGCCAATAATTTAATTTTATGAACATTATTCTGTAATACTAAATACATGGTACAGAAATGTTCAATAACTAGGCTATGAATGCCGCAAACTACTACTGTAATTCTCAATATTATGTGACTTAATGTCCTTCACCTTATGAGCTAACTACCCTGAATTACTGCAATGTCGATTTGTCCTGTCCATCCTCATGATCATGGAGCACTATATTTGGTTTTTGCACTAATTCTACGTTGGTGTGCCTTGTAAGAGCGTGGTGTTGACACGACATGCTGTCCACCACCGTGAGCGATGAAGACGTTATTATGGTCGCACTGTTTGGTGTACCTAGTGTACTGCCAAAATGAAAACATGGAACATTACTACGACAGTTCAGTGTCTTGGCTACGCTGATAAATTCTGATGGGAAAAGAACTTCAAAGTGTGTCACTTGGTGTTGTACTTCTGTGGAAAGATATGGACTTTCAGAACAGCTGTGTGCAATCTAAAGTGCTACAACCATGATGCAATCCTTCCCTTTCCTATCCTAATAGTGAAAATCATTTTTTTTGCTAACATCATTTATGTTCATGGGTTATACATTTTTTTTTCGATTCGCTGAACTCCAGTGCGAGTACACTTATGGCACTTGACGACATGATTTCTTTTGCCATTATGTTTATTTGTTGTGAAAATGCTAAAGACATTTTTTCGATTTGTTCTGAAGTACAGTATATGTGCACTCTTGTCTTTTATATTGTATATACATTTTTATTTTAATGATATGTTCTGAACTACGGTGCATGTGCACTTATGTTATGTGTTAATATGTTTTCTACTGAACTTCAGTGCCTGTGCACTTTTCTCATTTTTCAATATGATTTGTACTCATTCTGTATGTTCAATACTTTAGTGCGTATGCACTTATGTCATTTGTTACTCATTGTATATACATTTCGTCATTTGCTGATATGTCCTCAACTGCAGTGCATGTGCACTCATGTCACTTGTCAACATGATTTTCTGCCATTCTGTTTATTTGTTCTGAAAATGCTAAAGAATTTTTTCAGTGCGTGTGCACTTTGTTATCTGTCAAATAATTTGTATATACAGTTTTCTGATTTGCTACTATGTTTTGTACTCACATTTTGTCTTTGTCTGATATATTTTGTACTTGGTGCATGTGCACCACATTTAATTTATGTACTACATTTTGAATATTCTGTAAATTGTAAAAATTTCTTGCGATGGCAAGTCCAAATGACTCACCATCGCTGCCAAATTTTTGCCCCCCCAGTGGAGGGTTATGAAACACGTATGTAACGTAGCAGCGATGGTGAGGCATGATAAAATCTTTGACCAGAGAGCCTTTTATCGTAGTTAGTCTGCGCTTGACCGCGCGAGAGTTGCGAGCAGCACTCTGTCGGTAGCAGTAGCTCAGTTCAGTTGCGTCCAGTAGTCGGTCGGTAGTAGTCGTGCAGTACAGTTGCGAGCAGTCTGTCAGTGGGCAGTCTGTGAGCAGTGCAGTATGTCGGTAGTAGCAGCCCAGTGCAGTTGCGTGTGAGGAGTCGGCGAGCGTCGACATGGCATTCTGGTCAAGATTCAGGACGAGGTATATTATTTTTAAATGCGCTCAGCTAATTATGTAAATTAACTGTAACTAATTTGTGCAATAATCGCCCCAATAATAATGTTTGATTTCAAAGCAATTTTTACAAAAGAACCTTTTACTTGAACCAACGATTTCCTTCCATTTCCCTTAAAGAAAAGTTTCAGTTAAATTTAAAAAAAAAATATTATTTGCAATGCATTTCCTCCAAGCAGTGGCCAACAATAAGAGCAGAAACCTGACATGTAGTTATACTGAGGTAAGAAATTAATTCTGATTTTTGCACGGGGCCAAAGACCGATATTTCGGTTTAATTGAATTTTCATTGTCACTGAAGTTTCATTAGCACTGAATTATCTTTTATTATATTTTTTTTGTGGGAGCTTACACAAGAGTCAGGTTGCGAATTTCACATTTTTATTGTCATCAAATTTAATTGCTAGGGATGTTACGCTTGGCTCCCATTTCTACTAAATAATATTGCTCTAAAAAAATTCTCCGGAAAGGTTACACTTCGCTCCCATTTCTATTAAATATTCTCTTTTAAAATTTCTGTGGGGGGGTTACAACGTATATTTATTTACTTCTTGCTTTCGTGATTTTAAATACGTGTGTTGAGAAGTTACTGCTGTGTCGTTCTATTTCAGTGCCTGTGTTTTCTGAGTTTTAACTTTCGGTGGTAAGAAAATAAGCGGAGGTTTAGAGGCATCCACTTCAAAGCAACGTCGAATAATAAACATAATTCGGTTAAACAGTCACTGTACTGAGACTGCGTGTACAGACACATATACACTCACAGCATATCTTGCTGGTATGGACGCAATTAAGCCTAAAGAAAGGGAACTGGCAGATACGAATCATTTTAGGAGATATTTCCGAGGTCTCTCACATAATCTCAACGACATCTTCTACAGCTGCATAGGAGAGTGGATACTGAAAACCGTATTTGTCCTGCTGACAGTGCTAAATACAAGTGTAACGGATGCAGTACTAACTTTGAATGATGGTGCAAATTCTGAGATTAATGTTCTGAAAATATACATATACATATACATATACATATACATATACATATACATATACATATATATATATATATATATATATATATATATATATTTATATAAGACTGAAAGCTAAGTGGTTTCAACTCTAATTGTTGTTGATTGGAAGGAAGTTACCGAACCGGAGAGAACTGAAGAAATTGCCTTCAAGGAGGCTAGGATAAATAAAAAAATAAAGACAAAGAGTACAGAGAATAAAGAAACCAACAGAAAAATGTAATTTGAATGTTCCGAAACTGCATAGTGGTAAGTTAATAAGTTCGTGAAATGTCTTTTGCGATTTACCGGAATTTTTATCAGTCAGGTGCACCTGTCTCATAAATTACTGAATTTAACTTCACCAAACTTGGTTCAGTGGTTCAAATGGCTCTAAGCACTACGGGTCCCCTAGACTTTGAGCTACTTAAACCTAACTAACCTACGGACATCACTCACATCCACGCCCGAGGCAGGATTCAAACCTGCGACCGTAGCAGCAACGCGGTTACGGACTGAAGCGCCCAGAGCCGCTCGGCCTCAGCGGCCAGCACCAAACTTGGCACCTGTAGTTAGAATGACCTTCTCCACCTCCCTTCAGTAGTATTTTCAGAAAATGCTAAAATATGATGATCATAGTTGAACTATATTTTTAAATATATTTATCGTAATAAAATAAATATTGTGTATTTTTCAGAGTTCAGAATCAGAAGAGGTAATTGGAAGCATAGCTTACTTTCCTGAGTGTTGCCTATAGACTGATTGTTTCTCTGAGATAAGCAGTCGGTTGTGCCAAAGAAAACGGTGCGTCACTTAAAAACTGTTATCAACATCACAATATAGTAAATGTCTAACTATTTTCCGAGAAATACTTTGGCTAAGAACCGTAACTGTTTGTATAAATTTTGAGCTGGTTCAAATGGCTCTGAGCACTATGGGACTTAACATCTGTGGTCATCAGTCCCCTAGAACTTAGAACTACTTAAACCTAACTAACCTAAGGACATCACACACTTCCATGCCCGAGGCAGGATTCGAACCTGCGACCGTAGCAGTCGCGCGGTTCCGGACTGAACGCCTCGAACCGCTAGTCCACCGCGGCCGGCATAAATTTTGAGCGACCTCTGCTTTATAGACCAGTAATATGACGAGAAAGAAAATGCTAAAAACGCAGACCGTTCAGGGACGGAACTCCTTAAGCAAAAGTCTGAAATTAGGCTTAACGTGCCCGCCCGGTTAGCCGCGAGGTCTAAGGCGCTGATCCCCGAGCGGGAAGGCGTGCCTTTCCGCGGCACCAATCCACCCGGCGGATTAGTGTCGAGGTCTGGTGTGCCTGCCAGCCTCTGGATAGTGTTTAGGCGGTTTTCCATGAGCCTCGGCGAATGCATGTTGGTTCCCCTTATTCCGCCTCAATTACGCTATGTCGGTGATTGCTGCGCAAACACTGTCTACACGAACGCAAACACAATAATTATTCTACCACGGAAACTTTTGGGGTACACTTGTCTAGTATGAGACGTTCCCGGTGGGACGGGGGAAGGGCACTGGAGGCCGAGCCGCAGAATAACAATGTGTTCGGTGTGGAGTGGTGGTGGGGTGGGTGGACTGCTGTGGCCTGTACTTGGGTTGAGAATCACTGAGGGCAACAGCGGGAAGAGGCGTCTGTCGTTTCTAGGTCCCGGGTTCAATATACAATACACACACAATACACAATGCTTAATGTTGTCGGAAGCAGCAAATGGTTCCCATTATGAAACAATGGACGAATAGATTCTGAGTAATTTGAGCACCTTTTTAAGCAAAAGCTAGTTTTTCTTGCATTTCAATCTTTTTTTCTTTTTGGTAAGATGTTATGGGATCAAACTGCTGAGGTCATCGGTTCCTATGCCCACACACTACTTAATCTAACATACGCTATGGGCAGCACACACACCCATGCCCCAGCTCAACATCACACAACCCATCCGTGTACCTGTGTCGACCCAGCGACATCGTCAGTTGCGATTGCAGTGGGCACAGCATCACTGAGTTTTCACCGTGGATCGGTAGAATAGTGTCGCCTGTCGAATGAATCGCATTTCTTATTATACTAGGCCGATGGCTGGGTCCTTGCACGCCGTCGTCCAGGCGAATGGCTGCACGAAAAATGCCCCGAACCGCGCAACAGGTGCAGGCCGTTGAGGGCAGGGTTATGCAATGGGGTACACTGAGGTGTGCTTCCTAGTGGTTTGCGATGGTAATCGAAGGCAGCAAGATAGCAGTGAAATACGTGTACGTTACTGCGGACCACCTGCATCGCTTCATGCTTTAATTCTCCCTGCGTAAGTAAGACCTTCCAACAGGATAACTATCCGTGCTGCAAGGCCAAAATCTTGCTATAGTGGTTTGAGTGGCTGGACTCTCATTGATGTCTTGGCCAGCAGACGTGCCTAATCTGCACTCAGTAGAACACAGATCGTGCGTCAGCTGCGTGCCCGTAAACTACGATCCCGTAATTTCCAGAATCTTGTCATGGACCTGTACAATCCGTGTCAAGCCGAATCTCTGATGTACTGCATTTGAAAAGTGGAACAACTCGCTATTAAACAAGGGTCATAATGTTTTGGCTCATTGGTGCATGCAAGGCGTCAGTTGCATTACTCAAGGAAAACATACAGTTTTTAACTATAATACCGATCTTACCGTGGTAAACTTTTGACATAAGATTGTACCCAAACTGATTAGATTGTGGTAGCAGCTTAAATTTCTAAATTCGGTTGATAATTGTCAGTAATAATGACAATCAAATTTTGGTTGCCCCTGGCAGCAGTTTGAAACACAACCTTCTGCTGGATCTGGGTCCTGGGTTCCGAGATAGTAGCTAAGTAATATTCCATTTTGATATGGAACTGTAGTTGTAAAATGAAACACGTAGAAGAATGCTCTCTCGAAAATCTTAGTTCCAGATAGAGGCATTTGTTTGTTACATATGCTCTTAAGATATGCGGATCGATATTTCGTAAGAAATCTCCAGCACTTAAACCTGCCCCAAACAGGACAGCTTCTCTCTCTATCAGAAACGTAACAATGTATTCTTAACGTTTAAGCAGACAGAAAAGCAACGTCCTTCTTACAAATCCTCAATTATTCGACACAATTTTGGTTTTGTTTTGGTAATCGGTTTGTTAATTTAAATGGTTATAATAATACATATTTAGGGTAAGGATTGTGTTAGCAGAAGAGCCAACACAGTGTTACGAGTGGAGGCCGAAATGCACGCGTTTTAGCTCACGCAGGCTGGCGTGAGGAGGGAAGAACTATACTGACGTGAGGTCTGGAACATGACAAGGAATGAGAATTCAGAAAGCGGACGTAATTAGTTTTATACTTAACTTTAATCCATTAATGATGAACGTCGCTCTTAATGGTACATGAGTCACAATATTATCTGTTCAGAAGACATTCTTGAAAATAGTAATTATAGTAACTGAATATGGCGCTTTGCTAGGTCGTAGCAAATGACATAGCTGAAGGCTATGCTAAACGTCGTCTCTGCAAATGAGAGAACCATCGCTAGCAAAGTCGGCTGTACAACTGGGGCGAGTGCTAGGGAGTCTCTCTTGACTAGACCTGCCGTGTGGCGGCACTCGGTCTGCAATCACTGATAGTGGCGACACGCGGGTCCGACGAATACTAACGGACCGCGGCCGGTTTACAGGCTACCACCTAGCAAGTGTAGTGTCTGTCGCTGACACCACATAAAGTACACCGAGAACATTAGAAAACTTGGATTCAACTGCGAATGAATGAGAGTGCAAAAAATACAATGTTGTGTTGCTTGAGTCAACAGAAAAAAGACTTACGGAACATCGTGTAAATCGCAGTCGTAAATGATGTTTATTTATATTAGGTAAAGTATTATCGTACGTATGGGAAGCCAACTTACTCCTTTAATGACTATAACTCTCCTACTATCCACAAATAAGTTATGTTTATTTGGTCATTAGTCCTCTGACTGGCTTAATGTAGCTCATCGCAACATCCTTTCCCGTGGCAACCTCGTAGTCTCAGAGTAGACTTACTCAATCAAGTGCCGGCTGCACATGTTCGTATATCAAACGCTGTCTTTCCCGACAGATTTTACCCAATACGGCTCCATTTGGTACAATAGTAATTATTCTTTGATGCTTTGGTGTTAAGTCCAAACGTCCTGTCGTTTCTTCTTGTCAGTGTTCTCCACGTGTTGCTTTCGTCGTTGAATCTGCGGGGAACCTCATTTCTTATCAGTCCATCTAACTTTCAACATGATTCTATGGCACTATATTTCAGTGTCTTTTCTCCAGGTTTGCCATACTCCATGGCTAAGTCCCATGCTTTTTTTTGGTTCAGAGATTCTTAGAACTTTCTTCCACAAATTAAGTCCAACGTTTCCTACTAGTACACTTCTTCTGGCCAAGAATACCTTCTTTCTCTGCGTTAATCTGCTTTTCATGTCGTTCTTGCTTCATGCGTTACAAGTTACTTTGCTCCCAAGGTATCAGAATTCCTTCAATTCGTTTATTTCGTAGTCCTCAATTTTGAGTTAAATAACTCACTTATATCATTTCCGCTACTCTATTCTGTAGATATTCTGTAATCAGTACACCATTCAGTTTGGTATGTCCTCTAATTCTTCCTAGCTTTCACTGAAGGTAGCAATGTTATCATCGAATCTTATCATCGATACTCCTTCTCCTTGAATTTCAATCCCACTCATCACTATAACTTTTATTTCTGTATTTGCTTCTCCGATCAATAGATTGAAGAGTAGAAGAGAAAGACTGCATAGTTGTCTTAAGCCTTTTTCTATTTGGATACTTCATTTCTGCTCTTCCATTATAATCGTTCTTATGGTTGTTATACGTATTGTATATTATCCGTCTTGCTATACAGCTTGCACTTTTTTTTAGTATTTCGGGCATCTTGCACCATTTTGCACTGTCGAATGCTTTTTTTAGGTCTATAAGTTCTAGGAATTGTTGCTTCAATGTCAGACCTGCTTTTCTGGTGCCTCGTGGAGTCACCTGCTACATAAAACCATTATATGGCACTTTCCTGTATTCACTGTTCCTTAATGCCGTTTACAGCACACTGTTGGTGTCTCGAAAGCCAATGAACCTCGTTGGTTGTACGTTTCTCCTCTTCTGATGTGACACGTCATGGTGTGTTACGGAAGATTCTGTGTTATTCCACAAAAATTCACCTGCATTCAACTCAAAGTTGTACTCTATTTTTGCGTTGCTTGAAAACGAAATGTCACAAACTTCACTTCGCATTTTAAGAAGAAAAATGCATACTTGCAAAATATCAGCCCAAAAAATCGATTTCGTGTGAAAATGTGGGCCATTATTTTAGTAATAAGCAACTGGGACATTCTGACAGTACAGCTTTCAAACTATTGCGCGCACCTGTTCTTTATCACTCGCTCCACCCCACTGTGGTCACCTAACGTCCGAGCTCGAAGTATTGTATAGTGGAGTGAGTAACTACCAGGTTGCGAAATACTGTTTTGCCTTTGATAACATGGCTTGTTCACTGTGTCAAAGAGCTTGGCTGCTAATTTGTTGCTGGTGCCAGAGAGTTCTTTGCTTTGAATATTTTTATGTTGTGATTAGGGATGTTGATAAAATATCGACGTACCAATAAATCGATATATCCGCCAGAAAATACCGACATATACCGAAGACATTTCCTTCTCCAGTATATCCATATCTCCACATCAACATGACGATATCGCGTGACGATATTTTTATTTTACGTTATGTATCTTTTTCGCAATTTTCGGTAAAAATTTGAAACCGTTCTTTTGAAATTGTACAAGGAGATTCTTATTACTTTTTGAGTTTTCATCATGTCCAGTCTTTCTCCTTGATTGTGTGAAGCAAGTATAGATGGCACAAAAGAAAATGTCCGATTGCACTGCGGGGTGGCGAAGTAAATGGAGTGATAATATTTTAGATGAGAAGAAATAACACCCTAATTGCGTCAAAAAACTATTTTTAATGCAACTAGGGCGCTGTTTCTTCATATCGGCATCCTTCAAAAACAGTTGCCGAAAATAATGATGATGATGATGATGATGAGGTCCCACACTCCGAGGAGCGTAGGGGACGATGCCGGAGACCCGCACCGCCTACTAGGCAAGGTCCTAGCGGAGGTGATTTGCCATGGCGGGTGGAGAAGTTTGAGGGGAAATTCTGGCGCAATCGGCTCTCGTCGCTACCAACAGAAACTGCAGCGTTTAGCTTCAGCTCACAACTTGCCTACATCATCGTGAAAAAATGTTTATTTCGGAATGTAGTAAATGACAAATTAAGAAAGTGAAGTATGAGAGATTAACTGGAATGAAATACTGCATGACAGTGCACCATGTACAAGGTTGTTACTTAACAACACAACTGTCGACCAAAAAATTATTGAAATACAAGCTATTCATCTGCACAAAGGCCCGTTATTACCTTCCAGAATTCCGAATTATGTGTTATTCTTTCAGTTCTTGTTCTAAGGAGGATAGGCAGGCCGATATCTTGTTGCTGTACAGAAAACCGGCAGTATACTTACAATGTACATCCGATATTTTTTATAGACAAATAATGATTGTTTAAACATCGATGTATCGGATTACCGATATTTTTAAAATATCAACAGCCCTAGTTATGATTCAGAAATGCGGTGTAAATCAATGAAACAAATTACTGTGTCGTTAAAGAAGTAGCGTAGCATTATTTAGTTGTTAACATCACTGTTGTGAGTAACTTTATTTGATTTTTAAATCTGCGACGGTTAAAGTGGGCTTCATTTGCAAGGGATGCCCTGTCCTTCAGTGTGATTGGCATGATTAAACTGCAAATTAAAAATCATTACCCTTTAGTTCAGAATGTTTGTTCAGTTGCTTAAGATAATTAATTTTTATTTTGGGGCATACATATGATAGTAAAATATACATACAACAATAATGTTAAAATAATGTTCAATATACAGTGCGTGAGATTGACGTAATGCATAGCCACATCACTTACTATTTTTCACGTAGAATAACACGTATCCACAAATAAAATTTCCAGTCATGTTGGGCAGATGTGTCCACCTTGTCTTCCATCGTCTTCAAAATCCCACGAATAGGAAGGACCTGTTTGTGACTCCGCTGTAGAGTACTTCACGTTCTCCCATTAGGTGGTTGCAATCGGGCGTAGCGAGTGACAAAAAATTTGTGTGCTCTAAAGCTTAAAACTTGTACTTTCAGGAGGTCACAACTGGTTAGTATCAGAATTATGACCCAAATTTTCGCTCAGGATCGATTGCTGCGGCTGATGCCTTCCAAGTGTGAGTTTTTTCTCCTTAAAATAAGGGTCAACAAGTTTGTGCCTATACTATTTCTCCGCTGTGTCTTCTTTTTCCAGAAGTGCTAGTCTAGAGACCTATGCAGGAGAACTCCTATGATGTTTGAGAAAAAGAGTAAGCTACTGACAGCTATGAAACTGCGAGGATGGGTTGTGACTTGAGTCATTCCATAAGAGCACTGTCGGCTGTAGTCAAAGTTTCGGTTTCGCGTTTTTGTACATCCGAAAGTTTTAATTTCCAGCGAGGTTTAGACCAGAATAAAAGGTTAATTGAAATGCATGCTGCATATGATACTCCAGCACTCACGCGAGAAACGAAGTTTATAATAATTCCTCTTCCAATCCAGTAGCAGTTCCTAAAGTAACATTAAATCCAGTGAAGATACTCCAGTCTTAGCTTTCTTGACACTTTATGGTCACTGACTTTCCCATGTAGCATTTATCTGACTGTCTTCCTTTCGGATAGTCTGTGAGCTCCACTCATGAATTCTCTTTGCAGATTAGAACTGGAGCTTTGTGCGTCAATAACTGTTCAATCTATCTGAAACTTGTTGTCGATTAGAGTAGTTTTAGATATCAGCACAAACTGCGGGAAGAAACGTAGGCTCTTCGTGAGTACATAATACTTGCTTTCCAGCTGCCAGCGAAGCCACCTGAGAACATACGTATTTTGCTTAAACTTGTTTTGAGTTCCTTTCAAACGAGAAAGTGTCTTTAGTAAATTCACCACTTTTCAAAGTTCGTTATTAAACCACGTCATGATAACGCTAGCTGGCAAATACCACGGAATCCATGCAAACATATTAACTTCTCGAGTCTAGGAACGATTTACAACTGCTGACGAAATTTATTTTTCTGGTATTTGAAGACCTGCCTATTATTTACGTCATTTGATTGCAATTTAGCTCATGGTCATATTTCGTGTTGAATATGTTTCACCAATAACAATATCTCCGGTCTTGCCTGGAACATTTCTCTTTTGTAACATTTTTCCATGGACGAGTCACGTTCTCCACATCTTATTTTTCTCTTCACTAATTTAGTGGTGTTTCTGGATCGCTGTCGCGCTTAAATTGATGCGGCTAGAATAAAGGGATCACTTCTGGGAATGGTGATTCACAGTTTTGTGTGTATTTGTATCAATATGAAGACGATATTGGTAACAGTTGCTCGTTCAGTTTCCTCATAGAATATTTCTGTAATCTACTTTCTTCACTCTTCCATTTCGCCTGAAACGAGAATATGTTTGTAATGATGTCAACTGACTTTCCTTTCGTTGTGTGATCAATTGTTTCCATAGTTCCGTAAAATTTGCGCATGAACTATCCAGTCGCATTGTGATTCACGAGTGGATTAGGAGTTATATGTATTGCAGTAGGCATTTGTGTGACTACCTGTCTTGTGCAGTACCGCCCTATGATCGCACTGATCTTTTTTCACAAAATAAAATTTGATTTATTCTATATTCTTGTCCTTGTTACCACAGACAGTGAGAAACGTAAATCACAAACGTTATTGTTCCGTGTACAGAAATTGGGTTTCCTGTGAGGACGGGGCGTGAGTCGTGCTTCGGTAGCTCAGTTGGTAGAGCACTTGCCCGCGAAAGGCAAAGGTCCCGAGTTCGAGTCTCGGTGTGGCACACAGTTTTAATCTGCCAGGAAGTTTCATATCAACGCACACTCCGCTGCAGAGTGAAAATCTCATTCTGGATTTCAGTCCTTATTTAGACTTCCTTCCACCTATTTTCCTCTCTATTTAGTCTACCACTGCGTTAATTAAGACAATTAGTTCAATGGGTTTTGTTGTCTTTTTAACTTACAGACTTTTTCAGTAGGATGCCCGTACATTATTTAATAATTTTTCTTTCTACTTCTTAAAATCTGACTTAATTACGTTCTTGCATTAGTTGTGGAAGTTTATCTGTACTAGAAGCAAACGGTACAATGTCATCATTTTTAAAGGTGATTCTGGTATATTCCATGAACATGGTTATTTCTTCGTTTTCCCTTTTGAAGGAAATTTTCTAATGGGATAGTTATGGTAATATCCACCTTGGCCGAAGAGCACCCTTTAGGTTCTGTAATTCGCCCCCCCCCTTCCCGTCCCCCCCCCCCCCCCCTCCCCCGAAATGAAGAACAGTGGAAACTGTATCACTAACGTATACATTGTTCTGTGTACCGACATAGGTTGAATACGTAGTTTGTTTGTCGAGGACTTTCATTATATACCAATTTTGTTGTAACTAATAACTCAAAAAGTTCCTCAAACATATCAATTCCGGGCATTATATTATTTACTCCCTTGGATTGGTTGCAAAGGGTCCACGGGTTTTTATATAAACACTTCTATTTTCTAAACATACATTCAGATAAAATACGCTTGTAAACCACTGTCCATCTTCCGATATGGTCTTTGACATCATATGACAATACCGTTAGCTGTAGTACAGGTGGAGAGTAACCATTAAAAGTTCTTCTGGAAAAAAGTAGGCCGGTTTTCCAGAAACAGGCTGCTGAATCTCCCAATAACACTACACCATTCAATCCTTCTCTCACATCATTGTCCAGGCTCCAGTTTTAATTAAGTTTGATATTTTTTCTAGCGGGCTCTGCAATTATGAGTGAAAAGCAGCAACTGAACGGCGTAAATCGCAGATTGGTTCAGGAAAAAAAAAGACTTCAAAATAGTTGTAATATCACATAAAACTTATTTATGACAACCTCCAAACCAGTCTCTTTGTAGTCAACAACATGAATAGACACCTCGTCCAAATTTGACTTCCTCAAGAATGAGGGTTTGTTGATGAAGCAATGGTCTGAATATGTGATTCGTTGGATAGTTCCAGTTTATGAAATGAATTAGATGCATTGAAATGATTGCATCAGTCTGAATGAAAACTAAAATCCAATGACATTATAATGTGCAGTCACATTAGGTGTGCCGAACATCTACTTCTAAGCCAGGCTGGGATATAGAGCCGGAGTTCCTTCCTTTCTCAATCAGCTGTCTTGAACATTAGTCTCCAATTGTCACCGTTATTTCCACCATTGATTTACGACCACTGCCACCAGAGATTATCGCACGGGCTGCATGGGAACATATCGAGCTTATGTGAATGGTTTCCAGCGATACTTTTTCACGTCATTCTGTCTTCAACGATTCATGCATTTGATTCGATGCATTTGATTTCAGTGCATACAAATCCATTTCTATATGTCTATTCTGGCAGGCTGAGCCATTTAGCTCCAACAGCTCTGTTGCCCTCGCGGTACTATTCTCACATGGCCGTGGCAGAACTAGTAGTACCAGTCTGTAAGTAGGCTGTTTAGGTTTTTTATTGGTAACGCCACCTCTGTATGAAAATCACTGACTGTGCTGTGTGCAGTCTGTGGCTGCTTTGCATTGTTGTAATACTGCCATTGTAGTGTTGGGCAGCGGCAGCTGGATGTGAACAGCGCGTAGCGTTGCGCAGTTGGAGGTGAGCCGCCAGCAGTGGTGGATGTGGGGAGAGAGATGGCGGAGTTTTGAAATTTGTCATGAACTGCTATATTTATATATGATGATATCAAGGTAAATACATTGTTTGTTCTCTATTAATATCTTTCATTTGCTAACCATCCCTATCAGTAGTTAGTGCCTTCAGTAGTTTGAATCTTTTATTTAGCTGGCAGTAGTGGCGCTCGTTGTATTGCAGTAGCTTGAGCAGCGAAGATTTTTGTGAGGTAAGTGATTTGTGAAAGGTATAGTTTAATGTTAGTCAGGGCCATTCTTTTGTAGGGAATTTTGAAAGTCAGATTGCGTTGCGCTAACAAAATATTGTGTGTCAGTTTAAGCACAGTCATACATAAATTGTGCAAAGGGGACGTTTCATATGTCGACCCTTAGCCGAGGATACCTCACTGGAATCTTCTGATTTTTCTTGTAGTTTGTGTAATTAGTGTAGATTTTGTTTATTGCTAGCGCGTAATTGTAGAGAGAATCTCCTTTGTAGTTGCAGTCTTTCATTGTGGTACAGTAAAACAGTTGTAGCATGCATGCAGTTTTACACCAAGTATTTCTCAGCAGCGCGTGCAATTAACTAGATATTTTTTCAGTGTTATGTTAATGTGTTCTCTTATTTTTGCTCTTCAAATTGTGCTTTTCTGTGTTGTCGTGTGAAATATTGTGACAATAATGGCGTGTGAAAAACGTAATACTAGGCTCCAAAGTAAACTGAGAAATGACAGTGAAGACGAAAGCAGTGTGTTAGCGCCGCAGAGTAATGAATTAACAGACATTCAAAGTAGTAATTTGGTAACTGTGCATAGGGAAATGGAGCGGGCGGCAAACAATGGCGTGGACAGTGAAACAATTAGTGAAGAGGGACGCATTATCGAACGATCGGTCGGCAACAGCTCGCCTCAGGAATCCGAAATGACAGGAAACAATCTCGCAAATACTGTAGATTCAGGTTTTGGTTCCTCACCGTTTTCTCAAATAAGTCAAGACACATTTTCTGCTTGTCAAAATGTGAATGTTTCCGGTGTAAATTCACTGCCGAAAAGCACTGAGGAACATGTTTCAGACACCAGTGCATTGTTATTACAGTTAATGCAACAAATGGGACAAAGGCTACAAAAGTTAGACACAACGCTTGAACAAAATCAGAAACAAACACAGCAACAGTTACACACAATGGAACAAAATCAGAGACAAACACAGCAGAATCTTAAAAAGTTAGACACAATGGAACAGAATCTTCAAAAGTTAGACTCATTGGAGCAAACTCTTGAACAAACACGTGAGGATTTAACTACTGAGTTACATCACATTGAATCGAAATGTCAAAAAGTCTGTAATGACGTAAAGACACAAATTTGTGAACATTTCCAACCTATTTTTTCGCGTCATGAAAATGCATTACAGAATCATGAAGCAGCCATAAAAGAACTGCAAACTATTGTTCATGAAAATCACAACACCTTGCAAGCTAAAATTGACTCAGTTGCATCTACCGATTCGGTTACGCAACTTGCAAAAACTCAGAAAAACTTAAAGGACACAGTAGATACTCTGAAACTTGGTTCAGAAAAACATACAGAGGAAATAATTTCACTATCGGATAAAGTAGCAGAACTTTCAGATCAGTTCACTAACTTATCTACAAAGGTAGATGATGATCTGAATAACACAACACCTGTAGCCTTCACTGACACTGAAGAGTATGTAGAAATTAGAAAATTCAAACAAAATCAAAATCAAATCAATACACAGTACAAAAGAGAAATCCGGGAAGTGCAAGATCAGTTGGCACAAGTAGTACAAGAATTACGTATTTCAGAGGATACTCGCGCCCCAATACGGGAAGAGGGACACAGAAATACGGAACAGCCACAAAATAATAACACAGGGCATTTCGGAAGTTATGAAAGAAATTGGCAATGTGCACCGAATTGTGAGATGGAACGGCCGACATGACCTAACAATGACCGATATGCGACTCGCCGACATGACGATTTTGACTATAAGCTGTTCATTACTACACGTAAATTCAAAACATTTAAGAATTATGGCAACGACATTCATCCACAAGCATGGCTCCATCAATTCTCTCATTGTTTTCCTCCCAACTGGTCGTTAGAGCACAGATTAGAATTTATGTGTGGCTACTTAGAGAATGAACCAGCTGTAAGAATGCGATCGGTCATTCACGATTGCCACAGTGAGGGAGAATTTTACCATGCCTTCCTCTCAGCATATTGGTCTCAAGCCACACAAGACCGTGTAAAACATAGCATCATGATGATGAAACACTTTGAACAGTCTGAATTTTCCAGTCTTGTGAAATATTTTGAAGACATGTTGCACAAGAATCAGTACCTGACAAACCCATACAGCCCCTCAGAACTCATCCGCATTTGCTTAATCAAACTGCCTGAACATTTACGACATATTATTTTGGCAGGACGTTGCAAAGACGACATTGAAGCATTTCAGGGACTTTTACAAGAATTAGAAATTGACACTGACAATCGCGGAACGCGAAAGCAGGAACACAACAATTACAGGTCACATCCGTCGCAATTCCGCGATGAAAGAAGTAATAACTTGACACGACAAGGCTATTCTCACAACACAAATCGTGACCAAAACAGACACCACCCGTATGACAACCATTGGCAGAGTAATAGTTACAGAGAAAGATCGCATTTCCGTAGTAATGACTATTACAGAGACAATCAGAGAAACAGACAATATGGGAACCAAAACAATTATTATCAAGGGAGGCAGAATAACTTCAGATGCAACAGTTCGGCGCACAGTTACGATTCAGGGAGAAATTCTCCACCGCGTGACGGACAAGGAAGAAACTACGGAATCTACCGACATGACGACAGACGATATGATCATAACGACAGACGTCAATTTCATCAGAACTGGCGAGATTCTAACACGGCTGTGCCCTCTCGGCAAGGCGAATTTGTAGAAGTTAGGTCTCCTAATCCCAATAACGACGCGCGCCAACAAAGAGACAGACAATGACTCGCACCGCAGGCAGCCGCGTGCGCCGGCTGGCTCAGAGAAAAATAACAAAGACGCGAACCTTGAGAAAAGATTTAGCATTCCTTACCGACGTGTAAAACATGACAATTGCTTTGCAGTTGAAAGTCTGCGTACTAGGAAGAGTAAAGGTTTACACCACATTTCACATGTAAAACCGTTTATTGAAAGATAATCTGCTTTTTAACTTAGTCTTTGTCATAAAATTTTTGCTTCACATTACTAATATGCTTTGTCAGACTTAGAATCTGTTAACATACAACAATGTTTGAAATTAAATATCCAGTCTAGAACCTAGGGAACATTTTTAAACAGAAATTACGAATGCATTGTTATAGTGAACAGACGACACAGTGTTGTATTTGTACATTCTTGCTTGTTAGTTGCACGATTACGTAACGACTATAAGGCTCACACACTTAGAACATTTACGAGTACTGCTAATGAGATTTTAATGTAACATTTTGGTTTACTTGAAAATACATTCCGGATTTAAAGTACTTTCTGTGAGATACCAGATGAGACAATAGTTAGTTTATGTGACAGCTACACGATTTTATCACGACGCTACTAATGAGTGACAATTTACAATGTTGCTTTTGCGGTGTATCTGTTTTATATCTGCACAGTTTTCTGAATTCTTCTGGAAAGTAAAACAGGTTTTAGTAGTAACTTTTGTGGTATAGCTACAATGAGACTGCCTTTTCCGTAGCACAACAATACGTTACAGCACAGTACTTTCCTCATCACGGCAATAAGCGTAATAACTAAGACATTTATACGCAAAGCATTTCACTTTTGTGTATTATGAGGTAAGTACATTGACTTCTGCAGAACTTAGCTTTCGGAGGACGATAACTACGACACTTCCACAGAGATTATGTTGCAACAAGACGCACATTTAGCGCTACAGGACACGCATTTGAGTGATCAATTTTGTACTAAAAACATTTATTTTCAAAGATATTTGAAATACAATGATACAAAGTTTTTCCGTGATACATTTCATTCCATTGCAATAATCTGTAACACCTGAGGGTATAATTACATTAATCCTCAGGGGGGTACACGCTTACTTTGTGTACCATGTGTGTGGCAACCACAAGGAACCGTAGCTAATATGGTGTTTGCTTATACAACTTTACACATCGGTACCATATTTCTCTAACACACAAATTACACAGCTATCTGATCATTTAACTGAGAGATAAACATTTTTTTTACTACATCAGTGACACATGTTTACGCAATACACAGTTGGGTAACTTCACACTTATGAAATTGTATTTTGTCTGTACTTTGTAAACTGTTCACATTTTTTTTGGAACCATTGTGATACTATGAGAGCTTTGAATGCTGTATTTGGTATGGATTCATGATTTTTAAAGTACGTTTGAGGCAGCTGACACTTTTGACATGAGCAGAGAATTTTTTTTAGGCTTAGAAATTATTGGAGGAAGCTACGACGATTTTGAGATTTGACTGAGGTGTTATGATATTATTACGACGACGATGTGTATTATGTTGTTGAGGAATGTTTATTATGCTACGTATTTCTCATGATGAAATATTGAAGAAGTGTCGACGAATATGTATATGTATAATGAGGTAAGGAATAATGAGTAGTGTTTAGGGGCTCCGATTTATGAAAAGGATGTTGGAAACCAAGAAACCTACTTTAAGAGTTATGAAATGTGTGTGTATATTCGTGAATGTATTACAATGCAGACGAAAATTTTTTTGGACACTTATATTTATAGGATTTTGTTTCTACAGATTTGTAACGCTAATTCTTGACCTGTGAAATATTTTTATATGCGACTGTCACTGTAGCGGAAACTGCTGTCGTAAATATTTCCGTAAGAAAGTTAACGGACCACCTACACAATGCGTCGTGGGCACCCAGCTGTGTCAGACGCCTGGAGAAAAAGCCATTAGCGCGTGCCTTTCAGAGCACAGGAAGAAAAAAAAAGGGACGCCATTAACCTCGCTTCTGACATTCCTTTGTAGAAAGCATCGCAAAAACGACACGGTCGAACTTGAAAACATATGATTTTTGTAATGCGTTGTGGGCACACAGCTGTGTCAAACACCTGGAGAACAAGCCATTAGGGTGTGCCTTTCATCGCTAATGCGACACCCTCGCTACTTGAAAACATATGATTACTCGCACTTTGTGCTAATTACTGAAATGCTTATGAATTGATGGGAAATATTCGTACATCTGCACACCTGATTACGACAAGTGTCTTTCTACGAGAGTTGAGAGAATTTCTACTAACTTATGAAATGTCACATGACTATTGAAAGATATTTTTATGCTTTGGTTTGCGTAACTGCTTATTTCATTTGATACCTGTTTTTCAGCTGTGTTGCAGCATTGCTTTTATAAAATGAAATGCATTTGCTAATGTGAACACTTTCTGTCAACAGATCTATTAAATAATTATTTTATGATCCACATTCTTTAAAAAAAGGAGCACTTGGAAAGGAAAGAAAAATAAGAAGGAACTAATAACAGTAACACATAATTTTCTTTTCAAGTACATGGTAATATTTTTTTTTTTTTACAATAAGTTGTTGTGGTGCACCACTTTAATTACATAGACATTAAGATTTGATTATACATTTCCCTTATCTGCATTGTTGTCTTTATTGTAATATTTTTTCTGCTTGCGCTATGTCATGTTTAGGTATAAGTTGCTGCTGTTTGCCAGGCATAGTGTTATTGAATTTGACTTTTGCTCATTTATGCTGCTAGCTTTGCCAATTTGCATTTTTTGCATTGCTGTTTGTGTTGATTTGTTATGTGATGCTGCTTTGCCTCGTCCCTTAGTTTAGCATCTGAGCTCAGTAGATTTAAGTTAGCTTAAGAGGGGTAGTCTATAGAAGAGAATGAGTTGCGATGAATTGGAAGAAATGCATTGAGAATCTATACGAAAAACGTACAGAAAGCAGGTATAGGTAGGATTTTCTTGGAAATAAATAATGAGGTAAGAAATATGTGAAATAAATACAGAAAGCATGCTTGGATAGGATTTTTTTGGTGGAAACAAAGGATGAAATAAGAGGAAAGATATATGAAGTTTTGGGTTGGACTGCAGTACCAAATGTTACACTGAAAACGAACCCTGTCCTTTCCTATTGGTGTTATCCCACTATATGTTTGTGTACCCTTGAGTATTTGTTTTCTTCCTGTCTCTGTGTAGTTTCATAGAATTTTTTCTTCTTTTAATATTAACCTACATTCACTATGATGAGGAATACTGTTATCCTCGAATATAATTGGCATTAATAATATGTTATTTACTTTGTAAAGATGTTAGACATTATTAATTCTGTTCTGTTCAATGCTCATGTGTGAAGTTGATGTTTCAAAAGTTATTGTGATCCTTTATGTATGTACTCATGTCATAATTCCACTGATGTATATGTTTATTTCTATTCTTTTGTAAAGCCTGTGTTACTACAAATGTTATCTGTATTGTTATGTTCTTTAATGATGTATTTTGTACCTTTGTAATTGTATTTTCATGTTGTAAATTTATAATTGTACAGACACCAGTTCTTCAAATTAAGTTACATTTCACTGCACACGTTTCTGTTGGTCATAGTATATGGACAATATGTGAGAAGTAGGGACTGATAGTGTTTGCACGTGTGTTAATAATTCAGCAAGGTACTGGATAACAGCATTGCTGGTTCTAAGGACAATTCCAAAAACTTTGTGAGTGCACAAGTGGTGGTTTATGGACTTGCTATATTGTCCGCAAGACTCTTTGATGGTGATTGTGCACCTGCACAGTCGCAACAGATGGACTACAGTGGGTCTACACCTTTGCTGACTCACCAGTACCATTATTTCTACAAGGACTGCAGTGGGTCTGCACCTCTGGTGGCCCACCAATACCACAATCTCTACCAGGACTACAGTGGGTCTACTCTGTGATGACCTACCTACCAATCTTCTTCAAAACGTCGACTGACTCTGCTGTGGGTTTGCTCTGTTGTGGCCCATTACCTGTCTGCATGTCGAGAGTCAGCACTGTCTTTCCATTGGAAGGACAACACTACTTCTTCAAGACTGCATGGAAATCCACTACTTCTGTGTGCATTTTCTTTTACTGCTCAGACTTTGAGAAAAACACTGCTATTCTCCTGTTATGTACGATTAGGACTATCTTTATGGACTGTGAGAAAATTTTAGCTTTTGACCAACATAATATCAATAAGTGTGTGCATTTGATTTCTTTGTTATTGTAATTATGAAAAATTTTATCAAATCATTATTGGCCACTGCCCAAAAAAAAATTTGTAAAAATTTTTTGTGGGGAGCATGGGGGCTATGTAAGTAGGCTGTTTAGGTTTTTTATTGGTAACGCCACCTCTGTATGAAAATCACTGACTGTGCTGTGTGCAGTCTGTGGCTGCTTTGCATTGTTGTAATACTGCCATTGTAGTGTTGGGCAGCGGCAGCTGGATGTGAACAGCGCGTAGCGTTGCGCAGTTGGAGGTGAGCCGCCAGCAGTGGTGGATGTGGGGAGAGAGATGGCGGAGTTTTGAAATTTGTCATGAACTGCTATATTTATATATGATGATATCAAGGTAAATACATTGTTTGTTCTCTATTAATATCTTTCATTTGCTAACTATCCCTATCAGTAGTTAGTGCCTTCAGTAGTTTGAATCTTTTATTTAGCTGGCAGTAGTGGCGCTCGCTGTATTGCAGTAGCTTGAGCAGCGAAGATTTTTGTGAGGTAAGTGATTTGTGAAAGGTATAGTTTAATGTTAGTCAGGGCCATTTTTTTGTAGGGAATTTTGAAAGTCAGATTGCGTTGCGCTAACAAAATATTGTGTGTCAGTTTAAGCACAGTCATATATAAATTGTGCAAAGGGGACGTTTCAAGTCTTACGATATCAAACATGGAAACAACTGTGACAATGGAAGTTTCAGTCAGGCTTGGTGGTGTTCCCAGATTGCGCAGTGGTATAGACGACTGCTTGCGATAAATAGGAAATGCGGACTCCAGATCATCTCCGGTAGGAAATTTCAATTTTCACTGCATTTTCATTTATGATTCAGGCCTCTATGGTTTTACTAATTATCTAAATGACTCGAGGTAGGAATGATGCTACATTGAACTAGATCACTGAAGGTAATCCTTTCCTTCGCCCTTCCACTGATGTAACGGTCTTTATATTGACGTCAATATCCACACCTGAAAGGCATCTGCTGTTATTCGAAAAAACTCTCATGTCACGCATTCGTGCACGCGAGGAGATCTGTAGTCACATATCTGTCTACTGAGTGGTGCATCTCTGGTAGAAGCTGTTCGTTTGGTGTTGACGAGTCATGCGGGGGAATTAATAGGGAAGCTATGTGGCAGGATTACTTTCCACGAGGCCTAGTGGCCGGCACGTGCAAAGATGCACTCTTCTTCCTGTTGCCAGAAGTACTGATCTGCCTAGTCTTGTGGTAATGAAATAGGCGATGGGTTATGCTGAAATAGTGGCTGACTTTGCACATTTTCGCTGCATTTGTGTGACTGTAAGTTACTTGGCTCTGAACGTTATGAACCATTACACTTCTTTCCACAATACATTTCGCAGTCGAGTTTAACGTGGGGAACATTAGATCTTCGGCTGATGAATATCGACTTTACATTAAGTCATCCAGGCTTTCAAGTGACATATCCCACTGTTCTTCCAGTCATAAACTGATGTTTTAAGCATTAATAGCAATACGTAGTGATTTCTTTTGTTTGTCATATTCGGCGCTGGCGTAAAGACACATGTTCGCTGAAGTGCGTTTTCACATGAAATATCATGTAGTCCTATATCGGTCATTATGTTAAGTTGAGCATAGCTGAGATTCTTACGTTTTTTATCACTTTCCCTGTTCTCTCCTCGAATTTACCTTCCACATGCTCCACGTCTTGCTACTTTTTCTGTGGTTACCTGTACCCTAGGTAGTTGGGCCATGGATGGCTTTGTTTAAAAAGCCTGGCTCGATGAAGTTGAAAGGGAGACCCTTACACATTTACTTCCTTGCCCAGCGACTAACTCGCTGAAAATAATAACCTGCAGCTGTAGTCCTGCAGTCTAACAGTCTTTGTGTTGGCTAGAATTGATAATAACTCAATTAAAAATATTCAATAAATATAAATGAACAATTAAAATTGGTTCTTTTGCAAACTCTGAAACTGATGCAGACGACACTAGAGAATTATGCTGAACAATGCTTATTCAAGGAAGCCATTTCAAAAAAAAGGAGAGTGGTCCCATAATTATCGGTCATAAAACAGCCAGAATGATAACCTTATCAAAATGCAAAACGTTGCATTAAGTGCTAAGGAATAATAGTGGCAGAATCAACAAGTTAAATAGTCATTGAAGACACTCAGAAAATACACAAAATATTTGTCAGCACAAAATAACTCAGAGTTCAGCATGACGATTTATACAGTAAAACGTAAGAGATAACGAACAGGGACTCATATTCTGTCTGGTCTCAGTTGCATAATGCAAGTGGAACACTTAAAGTTCTGCAGTGGAACACATTCAGACCAAGCAGATACTTCAAAGTTTAAATTATTCTAGCGGCTGTTCAGAGCCCCACATAACCGAATACTGCACGTTACCTCAGACAGGTCTGCATTCTTCCAGAACTCTACATCAGCTGCCTCCAAAAGTCAAAGTCCTGTGCCATCCTCTTCATCTCAGAGTAGCACTTGCGATCTGCGTCCTCAATTATTTGCTGGAGGTATTCCAATCTCAGTCTTCTTCTACAGTTTTTGCCCTCCGCAGCCCCCTCTATTACCAAGGAAGTCATTCCCTGATGTCTTAACAGATGTCCTATCATCCTGTACTTTCTTATTATCAGTGTTTTCCACATTTTCCTTTCCTCTTCGGTTCTATGCAGACCCTCCTCCTTTTTACCTATGCTTTCCTTTCCAACTTTGTGATTGCTATTTTTAGACATGTCTATTCCTCTTCGACTGAACTGCTTATTGAGCTATTTCTCATTGCTGAATCTACAGCCCTAGAAAACTTCAAGAGTATCTCGTCATTCCTTAGTAGTTCTGTTTTGCACTTCTTCGCGTATTCATCCTTCCTGACTAATCTCTCAAACTTCAGCCTACTCTTCATCAGTACTACATTGTGATCTGAGTCTATATCTGCTCATGGGTACGCCTTACAATCCAGAATCTGATTTCGGAATCTCTGTCTGACTATGATGTCATCTAACTGAAATCTTTCCGTATCATCCCGTCTTTTCCAAATATACCTCCTCCTCTTGTGATTACTGAACAGAGTACTTACTATTAGTAGGTGAAATATATTACAGAACCCAATTACTCTTTCTCCTCTCACATTTCTTGCCCTAAGCCTATATTCTCCTGTAATATTTTCCTCTATTGCTTCCACAACAACTGCATTCCAGTCCCCCATAACTATTAAATTTTCATCTCTCTTTACGTAATGTGTTGCCCTTTCTGTATTCTCATATACTTTATCTCTTCATCTTCAGCTTGCGACTTTGGCATGGATACCTGAACTATCACTGTCGGATGTTGGTTTGCTGTCGATTCTGATACAAACAATCCTATCACTGAAATGTTCGCAGTAACACATTTTCTCCCCTACCTTCGTAGTCATAACGAATCTTACTCCTGTTATACCAAATTATGCTGCTGTTGATAGTACCCTATACTCATCTGACCAGAAATCCTTGTCTTCTTTCTATTTCACTTCTACTATATCTAGACTGGGCCTTTGCATTTCCCTTTTTAAGATTTTCTACCTTCCATACCAGTTTCACGCTTTTGACATTCCAAGTCCCGCCTAGTAGTACTTTATCCTTTCGTTGGTTATTCAGTCTTTTTCTTATGGTCACCTGTCACCTCCCACTTGCCATTCCCCTCCTGGAGATCCGAATGGGGAACTGTTCCGGAATCTTTTGCCAATAGCCGGCCGCTGTGGCCGAGCGGTTCTAGGCACTTCAGTCTGGAACCGCGTGACCGCTCCGGTCACAGGTTCGAATCCGGCCTCGGGCATGGATGTTCGTTATGTCCTTAGGTTAGTTAGGTTTAATTAGTTCTAAGTTCTAAGGGACTGATGACCTCAGATGTTAAGTCCCATACTGATGAGAGCCATTTGAACCATTTTTTCTCTTTGCCAATGGAGAAATCGCAGGACACTTTTTCAGTCATAGGCCACATATCCTCCACATACATGCTGTGTGTCTTTAACGCAGCGGTTTCCATTGCCTTCTGCAACTTTGTTGACTCTTCCGCCTTTAGAGGCAGTTTTCCATCCCAAGGACAAGAGAGTGCCCTGAACCTCTATCCACTTCCCCGCCCTCTTTGACTAGGTCGTTGGCAGTACTAGGGTGACTTCTTATGTCGTAGGTCTTTGGCCGCCAATGCTGATTATTAACCAGAATTTAAACGGTGCCGGGTTTCGAACTTGGGTCCAAGGACGTTTTGATTACTAATTAAAGACGCTACTACTAGACCACTAGGGCTATCCCTATACGACCGAATCGCACACGTTACGTAACGCAGTCCTGCCTTCTCCTTCATCTAACTTAAAAGTGTTCAGCATCCTTCCCTGGAGTGCATCGCTCAAAAACTCACCATTTGTATGCAGTAGTGTTCTGCCATTGTCTAACTCTCAATGGCTGGACGCCATCCCATTAAGAAATATATCATTCTTATGTTCTACAGACATGATTTGACTCAGCTTGAATACTTTCTGTGCTAAACTAATGTATTATAACAATGCTTAATGAATGAATGTTATAAACAATCGGTCACACTTAGATCATTTACAGTAAGTACAAAAATATATTATTCGTCATAAATGAATGAGCCAGCATTCTCACGCATGTGCATTCACGAAATGATAATAAAATGTTATTAAATATTGTTTAAACAATTACTTTATAAATGACAAAGAAAATAAATCTCACTTTGCTCCTAAAAATAAAAAATAAAAAATGGGTGGTGTTCAAGCTTCGTGGGACGGGCGCGTGTAGGGCGATGTTTCGATTCCAGCTCAAATTTAATTTTTGTCTACTTTTTTTTCATAAAAAAATGGGTCAGACGGATAGAGCGTCTGCCATGTAAGCAGGAGATCCAGGTTCGAGTCCCGGTTTTTTGCTTATGTAAGCACTACACAAAATAAAAGAAAAATTTTACAGTCTGTGTAGTGTGAGCTCCGAAGGAAGTTATAATTTGCCGGTTTCAGTTGTGCTACATGCCTCAAAAGTGCTTTAAAGTGAAGGCATATTTATTCCGGTGTGTTTTTTTTAGAAAGTACGGATTTTCTAATCAATTTTGTGCATGAGAAGAGACAGTAATTCCCCGTGGCATACTGAGCAGATCGGTGACTAAAAGCTTGAGTGCATTAGACACCGATAAAATTACTAGTGTGGCGAGCATTTTAATTTAAGAAGAATCCGTGCTAAGTGGCAGTTCAGATTTCGGGAAATACGTAACCATAAACTTGCTAACGTGAATAAAAGAGTTTGTGCATGGCTGTGTTAGGATTATTACGGGCTTGGCAGTGAGCGTGTAGTTCTCGACTTCAGAATATACAAAAGTTTTGCCAGTATTTTCACCTTTCATTCAAAATTAAGACCTTTTTTCGATTTTTAGAATAGTTACCTTGTAGGTATCCTGGTGGGAGTTGCAGTACGGTAGGTTTCTGCTCGGCTGTCCTACTGGCGATCTGCTGCTACGAGTTCACAGGTAGGTACGGATAAAAGGACGGAAGGATCCGTAGCATCTCAACTAGTGTACGGAAGATTCACCAGAAATGGCGGAGTTCAAGACAGTCTGACATATGGCTGCTTACAGCTCCTAGAAATTAAGTAGTAAATCACAGTTACATCAGATCTGAATTCATCTGCAATCTCAGAGAAATGAAGTGCATAACATTTTAAATATCTTAAGAACTGCAAAAGTTAATAGTTTAGAGTGAGAAAATATTTTCAAAATGATCCTTAGCACTAACAATTTTTAAACGCTTCATGCGATTTACACAAGGCATATCTCAGATGACAGCATTTTACTGTAATTATCATCCTTAAAAGCTAACCATTTGTATCTATTTCATCCGTTGATTAATTATTTTTTGTATCTTTGTCATTACGCAAATGATTGTCAGAAAATCGTATCCCCCAAAATAACACAGTAACTGAATACAGCATGTGTACCTCGTATCCTGTCATACTTGCATAGTTATTTAATGAATATGTTACTATTTTTGACTACAACTACATTTAAATACAACTGCAATATACATTAAAACCATGTTAATTTAAAAGTGGTGTATCACATGTGTTACCTGCCACCACGATAGTAAAAAGTGTCAAAACATGATTATACGTAAGGCGTAAGTAATTTTTTTATTTTTATTTTATTTTATTTTTTTATTTTTTGTGGTAAGATCTTATGGGACCAAACTGCTTAGGTCATCTGTCCGCAAGCTACTTAATCTAACTTAAACTAACTTATGCTACGGACAACACACACAAACACCCATGCCCAGAGGAGGACTCGAACCTCCGACGCTGGAGCCGAGCGGACCGTGACAAGGCGCCCAAGACCGCGCGGCTACCCACCACAAATCATAAATTAAAAACGGAAACAATAATAGGCCCATTGCGTTAAACGTTCTCACGACAGGAGCACCTCGCCTTTGGCATTCTGGGAAATTGGCCGTAAACTGTGTGGCGCAGGAAACAATTGGGTAGTGAATTGTGTTATTAGTGAATTGTGTTAGTGGCAAACCTTAACAGGTTTTGAATACGTTTATTAATCGAACTCAACAAATGACAGCACGCGCACAAGATGATCCTATGAAAATAAACCAGACCTCAGTTTCGAAAATACCAATGTACTATCTAGCACAATATAAAACAAGATGAAATCCACTGCTCTCTAAGTGTCTTCAGTTTTACAGTAAGAGGGCACAAATGAATATACCATAAATAATAGAGCATCCGAGAAGGATGACAAGAACAACCACAATAATCAAATCTGAACCTTGACTAGAAAATTACAAAATACTCTACACCAAAAGCCGACAGCCAAAACCAAAATAATTAATTAACAAGAAAACAGAGCATCATTAATAAATCACAAAACACAATAAACAATAAGGACAGAAGATGAAGAAATGAATCAAAATTTGTGCCAAGATCAGAACTCCAAAGCAGGTCTCCGACTTTTTTTTTTCTTTTCTTTTCTTTTTGAACTTGGCAAAGATAAAACTAAACTCCATGGAATACACATGCTTTTCTTTGCACCATACTACCGCTCAAACGTCATACAAACTAAACAATATTTCCAGTGTTTAAAAAAATGGATTAATAATTAAGGTTAAGCGGGAGTCGAACCGTCGCCTGATAGACGTTTGTCTTACAAAGCTCGAACGCCGATCACTTTTTTGTTTTTTCCTCCAAAGCACTTTTTTAACGCAATCAGTTTAAATAAAGCAAAAGAAGTTATTTTGACAAAAACAAAAGGGTTAAATCAGAAAAACGTATGTGAAGATATATGGCGTTATTTTTAACGTGATCACACCTTCTTTTCTCCGTCACTTCTACATCGTGGAACAACTACATCCAAAAAAGAATGTCCACAAAAAAAAAAGAGGGGGGATGTCAACTCATCCAACTGCTTGTCGATGAAAAACAAGATACAGCATATTAGAAAAAAGCTCACGATAACGGCTCATCCTGAGCCACGTCCAATGGGCTATGGGCATATATTGGGAAAAAGTACACGGATATGCGTCATATCCACTCACCATCACGTAGTGGACACAATGTCCAACAAGCAAACGTGATGACATTGCTCCTCGATCGGGGAAAGAAGGTTGAATCGGGACGCACGAGAATCTCCCCCGAGATAGCTGCCTCCGACGTCCTGAGGAGAAATGCCAGTTGTCGGCAACCATCTCCAATGGTCATGACCGCAGGAGATAAACGATGATACAATGTATCAGTTTCATGACAACGACTGCAACGATCCGTTACATTGAGACCAATACGAAGAAGTCGCACGTTGGAAGGTACTATATCATGAACAGCTTGGTACCACGAGGACACACTGGACTCGCATTCGGGAGGACGACGGTTCAATCCCGCGTCCGGCCATCCTGATTTAGGTTTTCCGTGATTTCCCTAAATCGCTCCAGGCAAATGCCGGGATGGTTCCTTTCAAAGGGCACGGCCGACTTCCTTCCCCGTCCTTCCCTAATCCGATGGGACCGATGACCTCGCTGTCTGGTCTTCTTCCCCAAAACAACAAACCACGATGACGCCACTTCCATCGGGAAAATCGGGTGGCTAACGTTAGACCTAACAATCTTCCAATTCGCTTCTTGCAACAGGGCATCGACAGAAGGAATACTATGAGGAATTGTCCAGCGGCTTAACAGCATTTTTAGGGAGAGATTCGCTTAGGAACGGATAATTACTCCTAAATAACTGACTTCAAGAAAAAATTCCTTAACGTGTCGTAGTTTATAACTAATCCTACGAATACCTACTGGAGGTGTCAAACATTGCCGGTAGGATACAGTCATGAAGGCGAGCTGTAAGGGCCTGAAGTGGGGTGGGGAGTGGGGGGGGGGGTTCCGTTGACATGTTGAAACGGCGAAATATAGATTTGCGCCACATAAACTTGACAGTTAAACTTTGCAACTTGCGGTACATACTCGCAGGAAGTAGAAAGATTTGTGCAATAAAGTAAACCTTACTTAACACATACGTTTCCATGACCCTGACCCTATGAAGAAGTTAGAGGAAGCGACGCTCATGCTCAATGATTGCTCCCTGAATCTTATCAGACTTCCAGTTTATCGTAGCCATCTTCAACGGACAACTGTCAATTATAGCATCTAACGATCGATATAGAGTGACCTTCAAAGCCCATGGAATTTCAACAGCGTCAAATCCTCGCAAACCGAGTAAGCAACATTTCTGGTCATTAACCCGCGCTGCAGTAAGACGACTAAAGGCATCCAAAACTTCCTTCAGCAGTGGTATAACATCATGGGTACGGACAAGAACCATAACGTCATTAGCATAAGTACTAACGGTAAACCTTTCCCCCAATAGCGACCAGCCACCCAAAGGAGCAGCTAAGATCGCAGTAAGGGTTCGAGAAACAACACTTAGAGCGACGTAGATAATGGACTCCCTCGAAGGACGGCCTGAAACACCACGATGGGGAATTAATACGGCAGTTTACGTCAAGGGATGCCCGAATACCAGTAATTAGAGAGCTAAAAAGCCATCACGCAGCATCGTTAAAACCAACAATCGTCAATACTCGCACAAGGAAACCATGATTAACGCGGTCGAACGCTTGGTGAAAATCAACGAAAAAGCAAAGCGCTTGGCACGGGAATGGTGCAAGCAATCGAAATCAAATCACGACATTCAGTAACGGGAGTCAGGAGAGTACGACCCGGAAGACAACTTTAATGGCTCGCAATGATGACAGCGAACAACACCGATAGTCGGCTATTTACCGCTCCCACCAATATTTTATAGGTATAGTTGAACGGGGTTATCGGGTGGACCTGATCCACATGGAATACAGAGAAAAACTCTTCCTGGAGAGCTGGCATAACAACTCTATCAGGAAGGGAGGTAAAATCAACAGACGATGGACCATCTGAATCCAGTATAAAGTTCGGAAAAGTACTGGTAAAGTTCACGCATGATATCAGATTGGGAGGACCACTCATGCCCATCTAGAGAACGAATGGTAGAAAGACATGTCCTTTGAGATCACTTGTGATGCCGAAGAAGATGATAGAGAGAGGTCAACTCATCCTGTACGACGGAACGAGGCTGGGAACGCAGACACCATCCATTTGCCTACGCGTGAGTTGTAGAAGTTTCGCCTTCACACGATGGATGTCGACGACTATCAAGGGGGGCATAAGGAGCATTATCGTAAAGACCGCAATGGACAGCGTAATAAAATTCCCTGGTTCGCCTCATTTCAGCTGCTTTTTCAGCGCTAAAATACTTGAGTGTATTTCCAATCCGGGGTTTAGCAAAGGTAACCGACCATTCTAGAAGTGAGGAATAACGCGCTCGGGAATGGGTTGTCCGCCGCTATACGTCTGCGATGATGCCTCCAGAGAGGGGTCCGTGAGATATAGAGTGTTTAGCTTCCACAAAGGGCGCGAAAGATGGACCCGATGCGGGACGTGGTTGAAAGTCATTGAAACAGCCAACTGGCAGAAATTACATCAATCGGTAGAAGCTGACTATATATGGGGACAGATAAACAAAAGCAGTCCAATCGGCTACTTGAAGTAACTGTAAGAAACGTAAACTGCACCAATGTAGGATATCTGCAAACCCAAGCATCTTTGAGATGCAAGGACGTCACCATATCATTAAGTTCACGACAAAATATACGAGTATAACTGGGGTCTCATCTACACAACGTAAGACGCAGCTAAAATCGCCCCCCAAACAAAACCTTGCGTGGGCTCCGTCGGAGTAAATAAACAACTTCTTCCTTATAAAACCTCGCGCGATCGGATGAACGACCGGATCCAGACGGAGCGCAAAGAAAAATTAAGCTGAGATCATAAAAACTACAGCCTATACCGCCACCATCATCTAGCGTTTCGAAGTTCGTCGGCGGGATTCCATCTCGATCATGTAAAGCAATACCGGTAGAATTCTCAGGCGCGACATTGAAAAACATAGAGTATTCAGGAAGACAAAACACATCAAATATTACCTCTTGTAAGCACATGATATCAGCTTGGGAATCGTAAATAAACTGGCGTAATGTAGGAAGCCGTGATTGGGAACATATCCTATTAACATTAAGGTTTAGAAAGATATATGCCTGCATCCGTTAGCACATGTAACGTCAATGAAACAACCTAAGGTAAAAGCACTCATCGCGTCCGACTCTCCTCATCGGCCGAAGGCGGGGGGAAATAAGGTATAATCCTAATCCTCCCCAACGGAAGCCGAGGAATCCTCGTTTTTCCTTTTACGACATGCCGCTGCACGTGCAGGTTGAAAACTCTGTTTCACACCACACCGTAAAAATATACACTCTTGATGTGGAAGGGTTGGGGGCATGTCTAGCTCCGATTTGATAGAGGAGCCATCGCCACTGCACTCTTCGGAAATCGGGGAGCACAAGTCAGAACGACCAACAGCAACATCAGGTACAGAAGAGACAGGTAATGCAGTGCCGGTGTCGGATGGCATCTTCTGATCATCAGGAAGAGAATCCGCGTGTAGGATTGGTGGTATTTCACTGGAACACTGTAAAGACTGGCCGACAGGCAACGTCTCTGCAGGAAGATCTGAACTCACGGGAACCGTCACATTTACGGGTGACGTTGGGGACGCAGATTCAACACACGTTTCAACGTCAACAGAAGCAGCTACATCATCTCTGATAATACTGGAATCACAATTAACGTCAGTAGACAACTCATTACCGCCAGAAAGAGCACCCTCTGTCAACGCCGTATCAGAAGAACAAGATAGGAGTTGGGCGTGCCGGCCGGATTGGCCGAGCGGTTCTAGGCGCTACAGTCTGGAACCGCGCTACCGCTACGGTCGCAGGTTCGAATCCAGCCTCAGGCATGGATGTGTGTGATGCCCTTAGGTTAGTTAGGTTTAAGTAGTTCTAAGTCTAGGGGACTGATGACCGCAGATGTAAATCCCATAGTGTTCAGAGCCATTTGAACCATTTTTTGGAGTTGGGCGTCCTCGAAATCTGTACCGTCCTCAGTCCGCCGACGTTTAACTTGCGCTTCAGGAGCCGTCGTCCCCTCATGGACAGAGGCCGCACCGGGACGCGCCGGTAACGGTGGAAATTCGCGATTAGGTTCAAATGGTTCTGAGCACTATGGGACTTAACTTCTAAGGTTTTCAGTCCCCTAGAACTTAGATCTACTTAAACCTAACTAACCTAAGGACGTCACACACATCCATGCCCGAGGCAGGATTCGAACCTGCGACCGTAGCGGTTGCGCGGTTCTAGACTGTAGCGCCTAGAACCGCTCGGCCACCACGGCCGGCATTCGCGATTAGTATGGGGTAATGTTGTCCCTACATCGCTTAAAGCTAGACATTGACTGACAGCTGACTTCGATGATACTATGTTTGTTAACGTTAGAGGAAGACGTTTTTGATAAGACAACGTCATAACAGTAGTACGGCGCGGACAATCAGATCTGAGATGACCGCTTTCCTTACAGAGAAAACATGCTCCTTCTTGCCCTCCATACGTAACATGGATTCAGTATTCCAAACAGTTAAGTGGGAAGGTACATTCATTTTAACGCACATGCCCACAGTCCGGATACCATTATAACACTGGAAGCGATGTTGTGCTGACCAGCGTTCCCATCGGATATGCCGTATTACTCCAAACGGAAGCAACGATGTTTTAAGAAATGAATCGTCCACTTCAGGAGGGAGGTTATAAATTCCAGCCGGAGTATCTCGAGTGCCGCATTTTCAAGGAGGACTTAACTAACGGAACCATCTCGAAGTGTGAACAACACTTGAGAACCAACCCCAGAGAGAAGCCGATCTACTTGAACGGAATCATAAAACTTCACAAAGAATGCATACAAATCAGAATCAAAGTAAGCAGTATCTACCTGATCAGGTGTAACACGGATAACATCAGTCAACCAATCGTGAATTTCTAAATAGCCAGGTTGAACACGACACGTACTCTTGTCAAAACTGAAACGAACAGTAGCTCGACGAGGAACAGACTTAGGAGACTCGACAGACATCATGCCGCGGTCAGAAAACACCGCCTCCAAGAGGAAAACGACAACAAACTCCGCTACGCAACTACGATGTGACTCCGGCCGATACACCAACAAGACAGAGTAGCTTCGACACAAGCGGCGCTGGGCACGGGCAGAAGTTTACTACGACCTGCTCGCTCGCGACACTGTGCCATTGAAAGCCTGGGCTTCTACTACTTAGACTGCTGTAAGCATTCTATATCCCCAAGAGAAAAGACACGCGAAGAATACTCCGTCCTTATTGGTCAGTTTTCTTTAAGTCCAATAGAAAAACATTATTCTCCCGCGTTAGTCCGCGTTTTTCATGACTAACCAATCAACAAATAACACACTTTCGAACTGTAGTTTCTCCCAAAATAAGGACATAACATTCTGATAATCTGGTTATACCTTACTTTATTAACTATTTTCATTTACACAGGAATTATATTTCCGTTTACAATACACTTACCCAACACATTATGATACAAAATTCCACTTCGTCTGCATTCACATTGTCACAAAAATTTCTCACGTCAGTTCCTACAGCGTTTATCAGCACAACAATGATCTACATATTTACTTTAGACCACATGCACGCCTCATTCACGCCTCATTCACCAAACTGTAGAAACATAAATAAACAAAAAATCCTTCCAGAAATAAACAGAATAAGCCAGGAAAAATTTCTCTTGACTTGTTTCTTGAATGTGTCTGACCGCTACTGTACTCTGCTCTAGTGGATGAAAATTAGAACTACGTACTCGACTGAACCCACTTCAGACTATCTATCACTGTGCACGCCTGAGCCATTCTCCCGACACACAGGCTCTAGACACGAACGATATAAGGTGACACGTCTCACACCCCCTATGATTAAAAAGTTTTCTCCAAAAATTTTAGAATTGTACAAATTATCGATCCTGACTTCAAATTTTAAATCTTTCAAAAAATTCTCATTCTTATAAACTAATATACAAATTTCTTCCTCGAGACTTGACAGTCTACAACTAAGCTAGCCTAATATTTTAATTTCTTTATGAGCAAAACGGACTGTGGTCATTAGCGGCAACAAACTACGTGTTGTCTGACAGATTAAAACTGTGTGCCGGACCGAGACTCTAGCTCGGGACCTTTGCTTTTCGTGGGCAAGTGCTCTACCATCTGAGCTACCCAAGCACGACTCACGCCCCGTCCTCACAGCTTTACTTCTGCCGGTATCTCGTCTCCTACCTTCCAAACTTTACAGTGTCTTTGTGGTTGAAATAAAATTAACTCACATATCAATGGTAACTTATTGTGAAAAATTCAGCGGCTTTCTACTTTTAAGATTAGAATACGTAATATTTTCTGAAAACTAAGGTGAAAAATTGATGCAACATAATCAAATATCATTACTCATTTTAGGTCACAGTTAAACAAACAAAATATTTAATTTAAAGTGAGAATTATGTAACTAAAAATTCCTAAATTGACCAAGTGCTGTCTGCTGCGCAATATATTCGATTTAAATTATTAAGAATAATCTCAGGAAAGTCAGACCGTTTCTGTTTAGGAATTTAGTAAGTGCTTTATACTCCATTACTCCCATTTAACGATTCACGCGAATCATTCATGTGGTTTGTCTTTGCATTCTATCTAGAATTTATCAACAAAGTCAAACTTACCACTTAAGTACGAGCACAACCGTTTTCCTTCTCCTTCTGTCAGAATATTCTCCAAAGGTCGTAGATCATAAATGTATGCCACTCGCAAAGTTTGGTAATGGCCTTATTCACAGTTACTCGAACAGGCTGTAGAAGCATAGAAAAGAAAAAGTTAATTTGACTAATTGTTATGAGAGTATTTTGCAGAAAAGAGAACTAACTTTGAAATTTGTAGATTAAATTTGTGTAATCGAAGTGGTCTAGGTTTTAAATCATGAACGTAATTTTTTTCTTCCAAATTTTTGCTAAGAGAAAATAAACTTCTTTCTTCTCCGAAGAGGATTAAACCACTATCTTACTTCTTTAGATGAATCGACAAGAAGCGTGGAACTTAATTTGTATTATGATATACTACTTCCACTAAATGCAGTGTCTCATTCTTCTCCTAGAATAATGTTTTAGTATCATAGCGTGGTTTGACTGCTCTATGGCTTGAAATACGAACGGTACCTTTACCGAACACGATTCTCTTTCGTAATCAATGTCGGCAGCGTACGGGCGAAAAGCTTCATCGGTCTAGACTGCACTGCGCGTTCTTGAATAATGCATCGTCTTCTCGCTTCAGTTGCCGTAAAACGTGCACCTTAGGATCGCGCATCGTCTACTGGGCTTACTGTAGATGACCCAGAAATCTCGAAACTAGTGTACCAAGTTTTGCTTGCCGCATGCTACTGCTCTCTTTTCACGCGTGATCTCATGGTAAAGAGCAAATGTCTTCTTTGTTATACTAGCTACATATGTGGGGGTAAGGTTGCAGATAGTAAGAGAAACTGCAGGCCATTAGCTTGGTAGACCCCCTGAAGGCTGTTATTTTCACAGTGTACGTCAGGAGATTCTAGTACTCTTTCACGACGAAAACAATAACAATATCATGAGCAAATGAAGATCGCTAAAAACTTATAGAAACATCACATTCGTTGAATCAACATTTTGATAATCTAAAGAAGGTACATCTTTCTAGCGATATATAACTCGACAGTCACGCATGCACCATTCGTCTAAGACGTTCCGAGACTGAATATATTCCAGGCGTATAAGGGACGTCATCACAATTAACTACGACAGTAGCGTCAACTAGCAACTGTAAATACCAGATATGCATTCGACCAATTAGCGATGTACAGGAAATGTTAAGCAGAGCCGCCGTAGTGTGTCAATGCTGTTGCGGTTCTAGGCGCTTCAGTCCGGAACCGCGCTGCTGCTACGGTCGCAGGTTCGAATCCTGCCTCGGGCATGGATGTGTGTGATGTCCTTAGATTAGTTAGGTTTAAGTAGTTCTAAGTCTAGGGGACTGATTACCTCAGATGTTAAGTCTCATAGTGCTTAGAGCCATTTGAACCATTTTTTGTCAACGCTGTTGTGTCCAAATCATAACGGAACAAAATGTGCAAATTATATTTCTGAAGAAGAGAAAACTGTGTGCAAAGTTTGTCCCGCGGACCTTGATTACCGAAACAAAAACAACAACGATTGGACAGCTGCTCCGACTTGACTGAAATGCAAAACGGAGACCATTTCTGGAAGAAAATCATCATGGGTAACAATAATTGTCATCAATAAGAATGTACCACAAAACTACAGTGTGCAGAAATTCACGTGAAGGGTCAAAACTTTGACGACATAAGCGGCAGTCAAGGCTATTTGAGCGCGAGTTCAACAACAGTCCCAAGAGGGAATTCTCTGACAGTTTCATGTGGTTGTGCAAAGGTTCTGAGCTCTGTACTCAAGTGGTGGTGGAAGAGGAGGGGTGGAGAATATATAGAACACCACGATCTTAACTGTTCTGCTTTTTATTAATCGGTTCTAAGCATTTTCGATTTGAATACCTGAAAATATTACTTTCTAGTCCTATGGCCTCATGGTGGGTTTACTTAGATTGCACCACTGCCATATTATTTGATAAATGGCGGAAAACAGCACAACATAGATCAGATTCAGTGGCTCATGGCATGTTATTCGGATCCAAACAGATAGGATGAACTCGATACCGTTCGGTTTAATATTGTGATTTCTAAACATCAGTACAGGAGTCTTGCGTTAACTGAAAACACTTCTGCTATTATTGAACACGGATTTGTTGCCGGCATGTATTGCTCACGAGATAAAGATGGTAGCGGAAATTGAATTCAAAAGAAGATCACTATGTAGCGTCACATGTTCTTTTAGTAAACGCAACCGATAACGGAGATGCTCATGAAAGAGAGGCGTTGTGCTTCGTGGAGGGGTTTACTTTTACAGTCCAGCGACCATTACTTCCAGAGAAGTCTTGTTTTCTTTATCAATTATCAGGACTAGTGCAGTGTCTCCTTTTTTAGATTTGGCAAATTTTATTATCCGTATTTCGGTCTAGTAAACTGACATATAGCCGAGAGAGCGGTGTGGTGACGACATGCCCCTCAATATCTGCATCAAGGGACGCCTGTGGGCTGAGGATGACACGGCAGCAGGTCGGTACCATTGGGTATTCATGGCCTGTTCGGGCGGAGTTTAGATTTAAATTTTATTGTTTAACTTAGAGGCGAGGTGCTCTTCCTGATGTCATAGCCATCAAGGTAACGTAGAGGAGGCAAGTCTTATGCGCCATCTGTCTGTGAATCGTGCAAACTTTATTCTGACTGTTTGCGGTTCATAGGTGATGACAGAGACTAACAAGGAAAACACAGCAAGTGCCATAACACGTTTTCCCAGAACCTTCACTCTTAGGAAGAGGGGTCCAAATAGAGGAACACATGTCTCTGCTTATCCACAGATACTCGATGGTTTCTGAGAAAACAATGCTCAAAGTTTCCGAGGTACTTTTCGTGCCTTTTAGCAAACGAGCAGTCGAATCAAAGCACTAGCGGAATGTTTAGCGTCGCGGCTTCTCACTTTCATGCCGCGCGTTCGAAACCCGATTGTTACTTTTGTTTTTGTTTTTCATTTATTTACCCATGGCAGCAGAAGGCTACTGCGCGACTCTTTCGCAATGTATATTGAAATAAAGTTGTCCTTATTCTCCTACTAACTGTATGTTTGGTGAATGAATTAAACAAAGCCGGCCGCGGTGGCCGTGCCGTTCTAGGCGCTCCAGTCCGGAGCCGCGCTGCTCCTACGGTTGCAGGTTCGAATCCTGCCTCGGGCATGGGTGTGTGTGATGTCCCTAGGTTAGTTAGGTTTAAGTAGTTCTAAGTTCTAGTGGACTGATGACCACAGCAGTTGAGTCCCATAGTGCTCAGAGCCATTTGAATCAATTAAACAAAGAAAAATAATTATTGGAAAAATTATTTGAAATGGTTTTTGATGAAATTTCTGCAATGTGTTTTGATTCAAGATCAACTGCAACAGCCATTTTTCGAAAAAGTGATACATTATGCGTTGTTCGCAGCTAAATTATTACCAACGCATGATATCTTCAGCCATGTTAACGACGTTTCTTTCCTGAGTGGGATTCATACGAAGAAATGCCCCTGTGGCAGACCTGCCTTCGTGTGACGTTCGTGGTGTTTGGTATTTCTGTGTTTCGAATATTTCTGCCCTCGGTTACCATCCAAGGGAGTGCACTGAATCTTCCTGAAGAATAAACATAAGAATAAAATATAAGAATTAAGAATTGATACCAGAATGAAAAATAAGAACATGAGAATTTAAAAAGCTTGTAACCCCTGACAACACTATACACACATATATTACATAATAAATGTATGAGACATATAGTGAAATCCAGTTGTAGTTTTACAATTAGTGTAATGTCCTTGCATCCCGTAACTTAGTAAGAAATATTCGTGTAGTATCCTTCTATGAATAAAATACAATAAATAAAAACAATAATCGGGATTCGAACACGGGACGCGAAAGCCAGGGGGCCGCGGTGCCAGCCACTTTGCCACCAGATGGGCTGATTGTATCTGACCTAAAAGGCATTTAAATTCATTCTGAAACTTCGGCGTTTTCTCAGAAACGGTCCAATGTCTACGGATAATCCGAGACACGTTTCTGCTTATTTTGGCATCTCTTCCACTGAGCGAAGTTTAATCGGGTTATGGTACTTTCCGTCTTCTACCCGTAAGGGACAACGCGTCGAAAGAGAAACTGAATAGTCAATTAGAGGGATACACATTACTAT
The DNA here is from genome assembly GCF_023864345.2 of Schistocerca serialis cubense. Lineage (NCBI taxonomy): Eukaryota > Metazoa > Arthropoda > Insecta > Orthoptera > Acrididae > Schistocerca > Schistocerca serialis. The sequence goes on from NC_064641.1 coordinate 619,035,185, forward strand.
TAATAGCAATGAATATCAAATGAATAGTGAAGATGATCGTAATGATTGTACTTAACGTACGACAATCTGCGGCTGTACTCGTCCTTTATATGAAGAGTGATGAATTATGGACACACAATACACACAGTATTCTATATAAAACTGTCTGATAAATTGGATTTCCTGTAATATTTGTGGGATGAACACGGTAAGGAACAATCACGAAAGAAATATAGCGACACCTTGAAAATTTCCTGAAAATATCATTGCAAAAAGCATAAGGTGATATGGAACTATAATTTATTTGCTTTGTCTTCTCTTTTTTCTTGGAACTATAATTTATTTGCTTTGTCTTCTCTTTTTTCTTCATTTAATGTGATTTCCTGATTTGCTGTGCTGTCCGAAATCATTAGTTACTTTTCTATGCTCCATAAGCCAGGATTTTTATCTTTTTTTATGTAGCACTTTATTACAAGAGCACTAACAGAAAAAAATAGATGTAGGAATCTTGTCTCAATAGTGTTCTGGACTTGCTTGGTGTTGTGTACATGGAAACACACGTCTCCTTGAGTATTGGGGATGGGCAGTTTATCTGCTGAATGACACTGCCTAAAACTGAACCTGTGGAACAGCTGGAATAAACTTGTATTTCATTTATTTAAGGTACGTTTTATTTCAAATCAGGATGTAACCTCTGGAGGTGAACATTTACTTCGGGTGTCAGCAATAATTTCAGGTATTTTGTATTCAATATTTCTGTCAGGAGTTTTCGATTTAGAAGACGATTATTTTTTTATGCACAGAAAAACGCATTCGACAAAGTGCATCGGTAACGATTACTATTTTTGTGCCGCGACAGGTGAATATTCAATTTTTTGTCTGACTGCCAACTAAGCCCACAGGCTTTAAACTCTTATGATGGACTGCCACGTCGTCCATTTGCTACTAATTGTATTTTGTCCTCCGTTCTTTGTTTGGCCTTAAGAAGACCAGTACATAGAGATATTCGTTTATCAGTTTGCATCATTAAGAAATATACTTTCTATCTTGCTATACATCGTGAAGGTTCTATTCTCAAAAACAAACGTTCCTCAATGCATGTGGATGGTGAGGAACATTTACAATTTCATTTCATACCATTTATATCTTGATTTCGTTCTTTATTCCTATAAAAATGAGACAATTATGGATCACGCTTTGTCGGAACATGACTAAACGTCGCGCGAGGCACATACCGTGAACATGTGAGTGGTCTCCCTTTCTGATGCTTGTTCTATTATTGGCACGTACTCTGCCCACTTATTTATTTTATCTCATCAGATTAGCACCGTCAGGCCCGTTCTCATACATTTTATCAAACATCTTTAGAGAGTTGACATTATAATGCGTACAGTAATTGAGACTCATATAATGACAACAATTATAATAACAACTACATCGTATTACATTAATGACTGGCTTATTAAAGCTGTGTTAAACAATTCTGTCACGGCGTAACGGTGCTGTTGAATGAGAGTAGTGACATACTGGCAGAAAAGCCAGCAGCAGTACGGTACAAATCAAATGCGAAGAGCACATCAGTTTGGTTGGTAGAAGAGCTAGAAAAAGTTTTGTGAACTTACCAGGTGAATAGGAACAAAAATTCACATGCATGAGGAAGCCTAGGACAGTGTTGTCAATACAACTGAAATACTGATTTGTTGTTGGGCAGTAGGAAAATATCGAGGATATACTGCGAGCGAAGCTATGCCCAGTACAACAGGTCAAGCATTCATCTCCTCTTTAATGCAGCGTGGTTTTCTGTCAGGCGAAGCTTACAGAGTAGATTGTGCCAAACGTGTAGGGCTGAAACGGAGAAAGGGTCAGAGAAAAATTCAGTAATTCAGTGCTATTCAGAGGTACAGCCGCAGTAATGGCCCTTGAAGATCTTTTATTGTACCTGATAAAGATTATCAGAGGTTTGCTATCACCTGTGACCAAAAACCGGTGAAAATAATAGTGTGAAAATCGTGTAAGCTACCTGTTGTTAACCAAGCACAGGAAGGGTGCACAAACAACTGAATGTCAGCCCATTAAGTAAGCAACAGTTATTATCAGAAAAACATAAATTAGACGAAACTCATAACTGAAGTTGAATTTATAGACTTCCACAATAATTGTCCATTTAATAAAATAAGCCTTAGTATTGGGAAACAGTAAAACCAATCAAAATCTCGAATTTTCGTGATTCGTAGCGATGCTATGTAACACTCAAATTGATTTTATTTATAGTAGTAACAGGATTACTTATTGTTTCATTTTTGCTGAAGTTATTTTTCAAAAGTTTTGAAGTAAATTCAGCACAAAAGCAACAGTTGTCCTGCACTCTAAGACAGTTAGTTTTCAATCGTTGGAACTCTCATCCAAGCTATTGCCAGGTCTTTCACAGTCTCCTGCTAGGATATCTGGATGCAATCAAGGAGTATGAGAACTACTGTTAGAAAAAATGCATGCTGATCTCATTTCGATGCAACATACACAGTCTAGTCAAATTAATACACACACCTGTCCAAAGCTTGAAAAACCACCTTTTGTGGCAAGGAACGCTGGGTGACATGCCGTAGCCAGCTGCGCTAGATTTCTCGGTTAAGGATCCATGGCGTGAACAGAACGATCGAGATGGTCCAACAGATTCCCGACTGGGTTTCAATCCGGGGTGTTTGATGGACGGGGGTTTACGGTTAACTCATCCTAGTGCTCTTCCAACTACGCACGTATACTATGAGCTGTGGGACTCGTTGCATAGTCCTCCTGGTGGATGCCATTGGTCATTGGCCTAGGAAAAACGAACTGTATTTAGGGATGGACATGACCGCCACTTGTGTTAATCCATAGGGCCTTCCAGAACGGCGCCATTACCCAGGAAATGCCACGCAAACATTACCCTAACCATAACACTCCGTCGACTGTAATAGGTATTTGCTTTCAGACGTTTCACGCCGGAAAGTCCAACGCTCATGTCCGCAGTGGAGCATAAAACTTGATTCGTCTGAATACACCATCTTTCACTCAGTGGACGTTCGTTTGAGGTATTGGCGTGCAAATTCCAGTAAACAGTAGTCAGCATAAAGCAGGTGCTTGCTGCGGAGACTCATATGTAGCGAAGTTCACTGACCGTTCTTTGAGAAGACACTCTTGGTAGCCCCTTAGTTCATCTGGGCGGTCAACTGCGCAACAGTTGCACGTGTAATCGCCCGTACACATCTCCACAGCCGTCATTCATACTCGTCATCTATGGTCCGTTGTGTACCACAGTTGCTGCGGTGCCGGTTTTAGATATCATGGCAGTGCCACGCAACGCATAGTTTACTCACGGCTGCACACGAACATTTTACAAACTCAGTCTTCCTGATCCTGCCGTTTTGAACGTTATTAAGGCACTCCGTTTTCGCATTATACCAACGACTGCAATGTTTTCAGTCTCCAGCCAACACGCTTTTTGTAACCTCCACTACTAGTGCTGCCACCTTCCGTCTGTGAGCGGTTATTCCACGTTGACGTAGAACTTAGGCGGTGATCACATTAATGTGTCTGCATCGTGTGTAATCACTCTAGACGTACGGTTTAGCATAAGACCCATGCTTCGCACCCATCTTATAATGAAGGCAGCTGACCATATGTCATTGAGGTGAAGCGAACAATGTAGGTTGGTGGGATGGACTGGTCGGGCATTTGTACGCAACTGAATGTAGTCAGCGTATACGTGGTCTTCTGGCAATGTCAGATGACATTTCATTAATGTCCCCGGAGAAAAAGAACCCAGGACTAAACCATATAAGGACCTTGAGAAAACGTGTTTCCATGACGATTTTTCTGATAAGATACGACATTTCGGCATTTACTTTTAAGATAGGTTTGCAATATTTGTGATATTTTACAGTAAAAAAGACACCTATGGGGAATCTAATAGTACCTTAATGGTTTCTTCAAGTCTATTAATGGCTCCTTTGATTAGTACAGTTTCTGTATTACGGTGTTTTCTGTAACATTTTACTGTGCATATGATAAGTTTTGAAGAAGTTCAGCTGTCAGTGAAAAACATGCACCAAATATTTACATACTTCGAGTAATATGCTAAACGTCTCATGGAAAGTTGAGGTAATTGGTTTCAGACATTTGCCTCATTAATTGTTGTCTCCTTTCTACAGATTATGTACCATTTGCGAGAGAGAAATTGAAGATATTCCCAAGGACCAGATAAATACGTTTAATTCGTTTTTAATAAAAAGGAACGTCATATGGCACTGTTTCTGAGAAACCACGAGGAGGAATTAATCAGCCTGCGATGGGAAATTTCCTAGCCGTGTATGAGAGTTATGTCTAAAGCTAAATACTGAATGGTTCAAATGGCTCTGAGCACTATGGGACTCAACTGCTGAGGTCATTAGTCCCCTAGAACTTAGAACTAGTTAAACCTAACTAACCTAAGGACATCACAAACATCCATGCCCGAGGCAGGATTCGAACCTGCGACCGTAGCGGTCTTGCGGTTCCAGACTGCAGCGCCTTTAACCGCACGGCCACTTCGACCGGCGCTAAATACTGAATGTAGATGACTATAATGGGTAACTCAATGCTACGGCCATGTTTAATTCGTATGATGATGATAGAGGAGAGAAGATGGAACCCAGTGACGGTACGTAATCTACTTCTCTCGAACAGCACCAAGTAAACAATCGCTCTTAACGTTCCTGTCCAACAAACGGATCACCATCAACAAATCAAGAATGCCAGATGTCTACTGTGGTGCCACTACCTTCCAACTTGACTGCTGCAACCCATAGTCAAGCAACCAAAAAGCTGTCACGGTCACGAGAAGATAGAGAGCGAACATGCTGACCCAACAAAAGCCTCCATCCTGGACCTCGAGTGAAACTAGATACCACACGTCCTGCACCATTGGTGCTGCTGGGATTGGAACTTCGCTATGACAGCATAAAACGTGACCCAGCTGTCGCAGGATTACTCCATGCCTGAGACTAGCCTGGTACTGTGGTACTTCAGGGGCTTTTTAAAACAGGAAAGAGTTAGTTGGTCACAAGTAACGCCCACGCTGACTACGCAGTGTCGGACATCACCGACAGGCAGCTCCGAGAGGTGCTCCACGACAGTAGCCCACCTGATACTTCGTCTAGCCTACTGCAACAGGACACCGCCGCTGCCAGTTGTAGAGCTCGTGGCTGCACCAAGTCCTGACGCTACTGGGAGCTGAACCGGTGCCTTCTAGCTGGCAGCCATCTGCTGAGTGACCTACCAACTTCAGAGCACCTACCTTGGGTAAATGATAATTAATTGAAACCCTCAGCTGCCGACAGGTGTTGTTGATATTAGGAACGTTAGGTATGTAGATTGTGGACAGTTCGGAATGTGGCTCTCAAGGGAGGCGTGCAAGGGATAAGTCCCAGCAGTCACGCTTTTCATCTGTGTCCTTGGTGGCTCAGATGAATAGAGCCTCTGCCTCTAAGCAGGAGGGCCGGGGTTTGAGTCCCGATCGGAGCACATATTTTCACCTGTCCCCATCGAGGTATATCAACAACACCTGCCGGCAGCTGAGGGTTTCAGTTAATTTTCATTTATTCTAGAGAAGCTGCACGGTCATCAATGGTATCTGTTCTTTCGAGAACAGTTACTATCTTCATATACACCTACCTTGGGGCCCTTGGCACACTGCCTGCCCTGCATGCATGCTCTCTGCAACCGCAGACTTGCGTCCGCCTGACACTGACACTACGCTGAGTTCTTAGGTGCTCCCTGTGCTAGGCCTATCCCACGCTGTCAGCTGACAGAGTGGGACGCCTTGACCAACTTGCTACGGAGCTTGTTGTTGCTGCATGTCTAATGCCTGCCTGGGCTGAAACAGCCCTACACTGGCCGCTGACAGCTGCTTATGCCTGCTGACCCTGGCGACTCCGTGAGCTATCTGTCTCCTGCAGTTAGGAACCTCCTGCACGTGACGAGTGCTAGCCTGCGCCACTGAATGGTGACCGCTGACAGACGACGTTTCGGCTGCAATACTGATTGTAGTAAATAAATAGGCTATTGTTTTCTCACTGTTTCTATCAATTTTTGCCACTTCGCTCATCGTTCCGGCTGCTTCGCCAAATGCCTTGCATTGACACCACTGCAGCTCGTTTCAGAAGTTGCCAGTGATTTTGTGCAACTTTGACCCACAATGTACAGCGACATCTGCACGGAAGGATGAATGAAGGCACAATGTTTCCGTCTATGTCTTTCCTGGAGGTGAGGTAGGTGGTCACCTAAACTGTCATATGAACCAACATAGGCATAGATTTGAATTAGTTTAGGAAATACATACAAGGTAAAGACTATGCCACCATGAGTCCAGAAGGTGCACACCATAATTTATTACTTTACAGTGTTTCTTTTGTGGAACCATATCTAGAAAAATGCTTCATATGGCGTACATGCGGCATTATACTACACAGTTAAGTAAACGCAGCTGGCTCATGATACGAAGGGAAGACAAATACAAGGTCCAGTCACATTACTGTTATCATCCAGTCACATTATTGTTATCACCACCTATATTCGACGTCAACGAGCAGTAACCACTCACAGGCGACATATAGCTGCCGTAACAGTAGAGGTTTTATGAAGCATGTAAGATGGAGGGGGAGGGGGGACACTGAAAACAATGCAGTCGTTAACATAATCAGCATTGCAGCGATTTATTTTATCTCCAAAAGGGCACGATTCTTGGCTTTTTGGACAATGGTGGATGCATTTCCGAAACGACTATGTTTGTTAAGTGCTTATATGCAACTGTGGTTAAACTACACTGTGCACGGCAAAATTTCGCTATCCAAAATTGGCGCCTAGGCAATGTGATGCACCACGGGCTATAGATGACAGGCGTGAACGACGGTAGCGGTGATGTGTACGGGCTAACAGACGTGCAACTGCTGAGCACCTGACATCGCAGATGAACCAAGGGGCTGCTAACAGCGTCTCCTCAACGACCGTTCAGTGCATTTGTTGCTTATGATCCTCTGTAGGCAACGCCTGGTTCATGTACCCAAAATGACGGCTGTTCATGGGAGACGAAGGTTGCAATTTGCACGCCAGTACTGCGATTGGACGTCCACAGAGTGGCTACATGTGGCCTTTTTTGATGTATCACGTTTTATGCTCAATCAGACACACGGTCGTTAGCACGTACAGTGTAAAACGTCTGAAAGCAAAGGCCTGTAACAATAGTTGGAAGGATCCAGGTAGGAGGAGAGGGAATTATGGTCTGGGGAATGTTTTAGTGACATTCTGTAGGTGATCTAGTCATTCCGGCAGGCGACAGAGAACGTATAAAAGTTCATTGAACGGGTAATTGAGAACGTAAGGGGAGATGAAAATCTAATAGCCGTGGGAGACTGGAAAGCAGTTGCAGGGGAAGAAGTAGAAGAAAGGGTTGCCGGGGAACATGGGCTTGGCAATAGGCATGAGAGAGGAGAGAGACTTATTGAGTTCTGGGGTACATCTGAGATACTAGTAGTGAATAATCTGTTCAAGAGGAGGATGTATACTGGGAAAAGGCCAGGAGATAGGCAAGATTTCAATTTAATTACAGCATGGTCAGAAAGAGATTCCAAAAGTCGAAAGTGGATTCTAAGGCGTACACAGGAGCAGATACAGGATCAGTTCACAATTTAGTAGTGATGAAGAGTAGGCTGAAAAGAAGTGAAATACGGAAGTACTAAGGAATGAAGAGGTACGCTTGAAGTTCTCTGCGGCTATTGGTATGACGATAAAGAATAGCTCATTGGGCAGATGAGTCGAACAGGAATGGACTTCTCTAAAAAAAGGCAATCACAGAAGTTGGACAGAAAATGTAGGTGCAAAAAAGGTAACTGCGAAGTAACAATAGCTAACAAAAGAAAAACTTCAGCTGATCGCCGAAAGAAGTAAGTACAAAAATGTTCATGGAAATTCAGGAACACAGAAACCCAATTCACTTAGGATCGAAATAAGTAGAAAACACAGGGAAGTTAAGGAGAAATGGTTGCAGGAAAAATGTGAAGAAATCCAAAAAGAAATGATTCTCGAAAGAAAACAACATCCGACGAAAATAGACGCATGGGTAATAACATTAAGAGTGCGCTGGGAATTAGAGTTTTAAACGCAGAGCAGAGAGCCGGTAGGTGGAAAGAGTGCATGGAAAATATCCATGAGAGGGAAGACCCGTCTCATGACGTGATAAAAGAAGAAACAGGAGTCGATATAGAAGAGATAGGGCCCCACTAAAAGAATCAGAATTTAAAAGAGCTTTGGAAGACAAAGGAAAAGGGATGGATAACATTCCACCAGAATTTCTAAATTCATTGGGTGGAGGGGGGATTAACAAAACGTTTATTCACCTAATTGGTGTATAGAATATATGAGCGCCGATATACCATCCGACTTTCGGAAAAGAATCAACCATATAATTCATAAGGTTACAAGAGCAGAAAAATTGCGAAAACTATAGCACAATCAGCTTGATAGCTCATGCGTCCAAATAGCTGATAAAAATATTGTGCCGAAGGATGGATTAGATGACGATCAGTCCGGCTTTACGAAAGTTAAAGGCACCAGAGAGGCAATTCTGACGTTCGATTCATAATGAAAGCAAGACTAATCAAGACACGTTCGTAGGATTTGTTACCCATGAAATGGATCCGTTGAATGGAGTGAATAGTCTAAAGCTTATAGAATGTGGTTTGAGAGTAAACTGAGGAAAGTAATGAGAAGTAGCAGAAACTAAAACAGCGAGAAACTTAAGATCAGGAATGGTGATCACAAAATAAATGAAAAGGAATTCTGCTACCTAGGCAGCAAAATAACCCATGATGGTTGAAGCAAGGACAACGTAAGAAGCAAGGGCAAAAGTGGCATTCCTAGCCAAGAAAAGTATACTAATATCAAACGCAGGTCTTAATTTCAGGAAGAAGTTTATGAGAACGTACGTGTGGATCACAGCACTGTATGGCAGTGAAACATGGACTGTGGGAAAACCAGGAAAAATGAGAATCGTAGCATCTGAGATGCCGTGTTACAGAAAAACGTAAAATATTAAGTACACTGATAAGGTAAGGAATGTGGAGGTTCTGCAGAGAATCGGGGGGAAAAGGAATATGTGGAAAACTCTGAGAAGAAGAAGAAGGGACAGGGCATCTGTTAGGACATCAGAAAATAACTTCCGTGGTACTAGAGGGAGCTGTAGAGGTCAAAAACTGTAGTGGAAGACAGAGATTGGAATACATCCAGCAAATGATTAAGGGCATAGGTTCCAAGTGCTACTCTGAGATGAAGAGGTTGGCACAGGAGAGGAATTCGTTGTGGGCCACATCAGACCAGTCAGAAGATTGATGACTCAAAAAACATGTAGGGGTTGGTGCCCAGCGACTTGACAGTGGGGGTGGGGTCAAGGATTTCTAAACCAACATCGTTGAACAGATCAAAGCCCAAGAGAGTGATAGCTACAGGTGCGTCGACGACCATAATCCTGGCTGTTAAGTTGGTCGATCAGCATTGAACTTTTCTTGTAAATTAGCTGTTGTACCTAGTGATGCCATTTCTGTAGCTACTGTCGCATATTAAGTATCAGCAACGCCTTGCAGGCGGTAGAACAGAATCCAGAACGAGTAAGCTCTTTTGAGAATACAAAGGCGACGCCGCAGGGTGGGCGTTGGCCGGAAATGTAGAATCACGAGGTATAACGTGAGATCACATGGTGAAGGCGCTACTCAAGCGTTGGCGGTAACCTTATGTGGTAACGTACGAGGGCCGGAAGGGCGGTGGCCACACGCCAACGTGGAAGGGGTTGACGCTGCCTATAAAGACGGTAGCGGTGGCGCCCGGAGAGAAAGTTCAATCCTGATAGCGGTCCAGGAGGTACCTCGGTGCAAGCCTGGGGCTCTGGCTCTGTTCGCGTCTCTGAATTAGCCTCGTACCTCTCTCCATGGGTGTAGCTGCAAGTACAGGAATAGTGTGTCATTTACTCAGTTTTGCTCCAACGAACAATTAAAGATTGCAGTTATACAAGTCTTGTCTTCTTCTTCAGTAGCTCTACAGCCCTTGGTGAGCCTTGGCTTCTTCAACAATCTCCCTCCACACTTCTCGGTTATTTGCTGCTGTTTTCCACCCCCGGACTCCCATATTGCTGATATCCATTATTACCTCATCGATTCATCTTCTTCTAGGTCTCCCTTTTCGCCTAACTGAATGGATCATACCTTTCATCATTTTCTTTGGAATTCTATCCTCTACCATTCTCTCCAAGTGTCCTGGCCATCGTATTCGCTGAGATTTCACAAATTTTACTATGTCCCTGCCTTGTATTAACTCTTGTAATTCGGCATTGTAGCGTATTCTCCAGCCTTCTTTCTCCCTTATTGGCCCATAGATTTTGCGTAGTATTTTCCGCTCAATGCTTCTTAGAGCGTTTGTATCGTGTTCTGTCAACGTCCATACCTCTGAGCCGTATGTGATAACTGGGCGGACTGGGGAATTATATATTAGCAGTTTAGTTTTTCTTGTAACAAGGCTATTTTTGAAAAGCTGCATATTTGCAAAGTAAGCTCTGTTTCCTGCTTGTATTCTTTCCCTTATAGCCTTTCCAATACTGTTATCATTTGTTATTAGGGCTCCCAAGTAGTTAAAAGAGTACACTCCATTGAAGCATTTCCCATCGATGTTTAGGTTTTTAGGGGTTCTTCCGGCCTCAGATTGTGACATTAACATATATTTTGTTTTGTTTTCATTTACTATGAGGCCAATTTTTAAGGCTTCTGTTTCCATTGCCCGGTATGTTTCTAGGAGTGTATTGGTATTTCTTCCTACTATAGCAATGTCATCAGCGTATGCACATATCTGGCTAGTTTTCATAAATATGGTGCCTCTTTTGTTGATTTTATTTACTGCACTATGCAGGGACAGTGGAGAGACTATCCCCTTGTTTCACACCTTTATTGAAGTCAAAGCTATCACTTGTGCTGCTAAGGACCTTTACTTTTGCTCTTGTCTCTGTCATTGTCATTCTGATTAATCTTATTAATTTAGCACATATACCAACTTCTTTCAGTACTCTGTATAGTTCTTGCCGATTTATGCTGTCAAAGGCTTGTTTGAAATCGATGAATAAGAAATGCAGATCTATATCATATTCATAGAACTTTTCCATCATTTGCCTTATCACAAATATTTGATCCGTTGTTCCTCTGCCTGGTCGAAAGCCACACTGATATTCCCCTAGTATGCCTTCTGCACACTTCTGTATCCTTTCGTTTAATATACTTGTGAAGATCTTATAAGCTGTACTTGGGAGTGTTACAACTCTATAGTTTTCACATGCTGTTCTGTCCCCTTTCTTATAAATGGGGACTATTATTCCAATTTTCCAATTATCCGGCATAGTTTCTGTTTCCCATATATCTTATATTAATGTGTGCAGTTCCTTTATTACAGCCTCACCACCAGTTTTTATTAATTCAGCAATTATGCTGTCTTCCCCAGGGGCTCGATTGTTTTTTGACTTGCGCACAGCCTGGGAGACCTCTTGTAGTGTTGGCTTTCTTGCCTCATTGGTTTCATTGTCTACTTCCAGCTTCACTCTTCCCGCCTGTGCAGCTGTCTCTTCATCTTCTAGGCTGGTGCTTAGTGTATCTCTGAAATACTCTGCCCATCTTCCCACTATCTGTTCTTCCTCCCTTATCATTTTCCCATCTTTACTGGAACAGGCCGTTATTTTTGGTTGGAATCTATTCTTAATTTTGCCTGTGGCACGATAGAACTTTCTTATTTCACTCTGTTCCTTTAGTTCTTCTAGTTCTTGAAATTCCTTCTTATTCCACTCTCTTTTCTTTCTCTTGCACAGTCTGTTAGCTCTTCTCCTTAATTCTCTGTATTGTTCCACATTATTTCTGGTTTCTCTCTGTAGCACTTTTGTTCTTGCCCTGTTCTTTTCCTCTATTGCTGACCTGCAATCTTCATCAAACCACTCCTGGGTTCTTCTGTTCCTTCTTATGCCCATTATTTCCTCTGCAGCATCCTTAATGGCTTTTTCAAACCTGTTCCACCTTTCATCTACCCCTACTGTGGTCTCTTCATTGCTCAACTTTCTGCTTAGTGTTACTTGGTATATTTTTACTTCATCAGGGATGTTCAGTTTGTCTGTATTCCATTTCATCATCTTTCCCATTCTGTTGCCCTTTGTTAGTGACAGTTTCTCTCTCAAGACTGATTTTATCAAAAAGTGGTCTGAATCACAGTTTGGTCCTCTGCAGCTCCGTACATCCGTAACTGACGTGGAGTGGCGTGCAATCACTAAAATATGGTCAATCTGATTGACTACTCCATTGGCTGCAGACTTCCAAGTACCCAGATGGATCCTTTTATGTGGAAAGCAGGTACTTTTAATAATCATATTATTCCTTGCTGCGAATTGGCATAGTAAGTCTCCATTCTCATTATTTTCTTCATGTAGTGAATATTTTCCAGAAACTCCATACGGATGTTCATTCCTCCCTATTTTTGCATTAAAATCTCCTATTACTAGCATCAGGTCATATTTAGGTACTGCACAGCATACTTTTTCCAAGTCTTCGTAGAACTGTTCTTTAATTGTATCCTCTTTTTCCTCTGTTGGTGCATGTGCATTAACTATTGATATATTCCCAAATTTACCTTTTAGTCTGAGTCTGCACATCCTTTCATTTATGGGTTCAAATTCTAGAAGGCTTTTCCTAACTTCCCTAGTTATTATAAACCCTGTTCCAAGTTGGCCTGTTCTTTCTTCTGGTCCACTATATACCAATGAGTACTCAGGTTTATCTATCTGCCCATTCCCCTGCCATCTTATTTCCTGTAGCCCTACAACATCATATTTGAATTTTAAAATTTCATTGGCTATTTCTTTCATTTTTCCAGGCTGAAGCATTGTCCTCACATTCCATGATGCTACTGTTAGATCCTTGTCTGTTTGTTCGTATATTTCGACCGAGATCCATAAGTCCTTCAAAATATCCTCTTAGCCTTCTCCAAGTAGCTAACTGGACGGACCATCCTCTCCTTCCTTATGTCATTAGGCATCTAAACCGCTCGCTGGACGCGAAACTACGCACCAGTGTTTCAAATGGTTGAAGTGGAGTGGAACAATTTATGACGTTTGCAGATGATTCGGTATCTACCTGCAGCTTGATGGGCTTACTCTTGATGGTTGCCATGATCAACAGAGATTCCTCTGTGTGAGGAATCACAGACTAGATGTAGCATACATCTGGAAACAGGTCTGCCCTGCCATCCACCACCCCATCTAAGAGGTCAATAAGTGCACATTTGACATTCATTCTGAGCACCGCTTGGTACACTTCAGCCCTATGTTCGAATTTTCCAGAGATGGACTTAGGCACCTCAGCAGTGACACTAGTGTCTCGGATGACTAATGAGAAATAAGCTGGAGGAACGGAGCTGTTGGGATCCATTGACTTGAAGGCCACTGAGTCTGTGTCAGCATTATGTCAATACGACCTTTGTGGGCGCTGTAACTGGGCTGAGAACGGCGCATTGGTCGGGTGGCAATCACTTGTGATAGATCCTGCAGCATGTCCAACAATCTGATAGACTGCTCAATAGCTCTGCTAAAAGGAGTAACATGTTTGTAAGGAGGGGTCCTTCAATTTAAGGATATCCGTGCACTAGCCCATCGTTGTGGGCGTGGATGAGACTCACGCTCCAAACCAAGGAAGATGCATATAATTGCTTACACTGAGGATTACTACATCAGTGAGAGTAGTTGTGAGATAAAACCTGGAGGTGTGCAGTCCATCCTTGGTGAGATGTCCCTTATGTTTAAGGCAATTGAAAAACTTGTGGTGGGGTCTCACCACATGCAACTGGGAGTCAAAATATTGCGACGGAATGAATTTTAACCCGTCATTGGGCAGAGCTTTGGGTCCAAATAAAGGTTAATTTTGTGCAGGAGGTGGTAAATGTCAGGATGCTTGTTCCCAGAAATAAGGCATGCTGCACTGTATCACCTGTGTACTGTGCACTAAGAAGTGCTGTTCCATGCATGTGACATATTTTGCCGAACTGCTGGAACGGCATGGACGCCGTCTTCAAGCCCATGAGTATGTAGGCGATACGGGAGAGGCATCTGGAGAGATCCAGACCCAATGTGGAGACGACATGTGGAGATGACTGCCAGCCACTCGATCAGGAGTTCGTAGGTGTACTGCATCTGCTGGAGAAATAACAGTCCTGTCATACTGGAAGAAGTGTTCTTGAATGTTGAAGGACATATGCCACAACACTGTCAATTGGAGCACATGGGACACTAATACGAAAAGAAATATCTCATCGCCAAATTATGTGTCTGATGAAGGATAAATATCCAAGTATAAAATCAATAGAAACATGCGTAAACAATCTTCTCCGAAGAGAGTTAGTTTGGAACACAAAAACTGAAAACATGTCACTTCTTGAATATTGAAACAATAGTAATATCTGAAGCGTGAAGACGTGAAAAAGTGACAGTAAGCTGAACGTTCCAAAATCCAATGTCTAGACATTAAGTGCGCCACAATCAAAGTCCGGTAGGGTTGTGCAAAAGTAAAAGTCCCGAGAGCACAAGCAAAAGTCTAAGTCTGTAAAATGTCAATGAAAAAAAATAAACAAATAAAAAACAAAAGAATATAAAGTCCAATCGCTGGTCACGGTGTCAGAGGCCTAGTCTCTTTATTTTATAGGCCACGGTTGCTGTAGGACCATAGCTGATAACTGTTGGAGGCCTGCCTTGGATAGTGGTGTCGTCGTAGCTGAAGCTGATTATGTCCATGCTTTCACTATTGGTGCCTGGCCCAGGAAACTCACGTAGAGCTAACTTTTGGAGCATAGTCTGGATGCCAGGTTAAATATTGCCTAGCTGCCAGTATTCTGTGGGTACTACTTTCGGCCATGTGGTCCATGGAGGAGGAAAGGTTCATGTGAGCAGTGAGCTCTGGCGGCGCTTGGGTTGCCGCGTAGTGGCTGGGCAAAGCGTGACCTTCCCTTGTCTGTCGTCTGAAGAGGTGTCCCCTGCAACGTCCATATGTTCGTGTAACCTGTCTCTATTGTTGGTTGCTGGCTGAGTAGACAAAAGGCCCCAACACAGTAGAAGTACTTTTTGAGATTAAAGGATCCAACAAGTAAACTTACACATTGACTATTAGAATTGAGACATTTTGAATTTTAAGCGGTTCATAAACATGGCGAGGAATGTAGAAATGCAGAAAGGCCTAGAAAATAAATTGGTGTAATGTGGACAGTAGGCGGCAGCAATACAGACTGGAGGAGGGCACAACCTGCTGATGTGGATTGCAATCACAGTTAACTATTCACAATGAGTCTTCTGTAAAATAACAAGGCTTGCGACTCACAGAATGCTCATAGCCACATCGCCAGAAAAAGTGGTGAAACAAGTACATCATCATTTGTTATTCAGTTATGTAAGACATGACTGAAGAGTAGTAGAAAATTATTGGTGGAGTACACGTTGACATGATATAGAACAGTATTTGCTTTGTCCACAACCTTTGGAATTATATCACTTATGCGTGCTGCTTTAGCGTACCAGAACTTGGGTCTAATACAGACAAAATTAGACCTAATGTGTGCCACCAGGTTGACTGTAACAAGACTTGTACAAATTCTGGGCGATAGTGTAGGGCGTACCTGAGATGAGATAGCAGAATTACTGGAAGCCATACATTATCAGTGCGTAGGCAGTTAATCCCTACCCTGCTGCAACCAAAACAGTTTCTGGCCATCCAATTTATGGCGCAAAAAGAGATGGCGACTACATTAGGATTGATTTCTCCTCTGGACGAGAAAGCTGTAACATTACCACCTCGTGACTGTAATGGCCGGCACTGACCATGCATAGCTGCATGTGCTAGTGCAGGTTCCAATGACAAGCATCAACACTCAATAAGACTGCTACATAATCCATCTACTCTAGGAGAATCAGGATGTTCTGGAGAAATTCGTGCATGTTAGAACAAAATAGATACTACTAGTATCGCGAAGAGGAAAAAAGCCAGCATTAATGTCAGTGGACGAACTTCGTCGTTGGTAGCTAGAACATATCACCATAGGCCCGTCCAAGTGATACCAACTATCGCAGAAGCCTGTGATGTACAGCTGATTTTACAAGGGACAGAAGTGGAAGAAAGCGTGAGGGACATCCTGACACCGCAATTATATGTTTAGAGAGCTGGTCCATAGAAGATACATTTCATGTACAATCTCGTAGTGGATATTGTGAATTGCTATGAGCAAAGATGACATAAGGCTACGTAATGAACAGAGCTGCAAGATAGCAGCATACTGGTAAGTGTCACACCTTTTCATACGAGGGTCACTCCAAAAGAAATGGTTCAAATGACTCTGAGCACTATGGGACTTAACATCTGAGGTCACCAGTCCCCTAGATCTCAGAACTACTTAAACCTAACTAACCTAAGGACATCACACACATCTATGCCCGAGGCAGGATTCGAACCTGCGACCGCAGCGGTCGCGCGGTTCCAGACTGAAGCACCTAGAACCGCTCGGCCACTCCGGCTGACCCAAAGGAAATACACACAATTTTTGTAAAAATACAGTTTTCATTCTGCATTTGTGAAAGTTATACAGTGTGTAGATACATCCTTCCCGCTTGTTTTCAAACTTAGTTCAACCTGTTCCCGTGAGTGGAGCCGTCACAGTATGTCTTCAACGTGGCTGCTACACTTGACGTTCTTCAGAAGCAACGTGCTGTCGTAGAATTCCTGTGCTGTGAAAACGAGACAGTGGGAAGCATCCACAAGAGGTTTAAAAAGGTGTATGGAGGTGCTGCTGTCGATCGCAGTACAGTTAGTCGGTGGGCAAGCAGATTACGTAATGAAAGTGGGCACGGCAATATTGATGATTGTCCACGCAGTGGCAGGCCTCGTACTGCACACACTCCAGACAATGTGCAGAGAGTTACCGAATTGGTGACTGCTGACAGACGCATCACAGTGAACGAATTGTCACGCTACGTTGGGATAGGGGAAGGAAGTGTTTGCAGAATACTGAAAGTATTGGCGTCAAAAAATATTTGTGCCAGGTGGGTTCCCAGGATGTTGACAGTGGCTCACAAAACTCGGATGGACAACACTGAAACAGCCGCCTTACAGTCCTGACCTGGCTCCATGTGACTATCTTCACTTTGGGAAACTGAAAGACTCTCTTCGTGGAACAAGGTTTGAAGATGATGACTTCCTTGTGCACGCTGCCAAACAGTGGCTCGAACAGGTTGGTCCAGAATTTTACCGTGCGGGTATACAGGCGCTGGTTCCAAGATGGCTTAGGGCACTTTAGAGGGATAGAAATTATGTGGAAAAATGAAGATATTGCTCCTAAAGGATGTATTTACACATTGTAAAACTTACAAACATGTAGAATAAAAGATGGATTTTTTTTTTAAAATGGTATGCATTTCTTTTGGAGTGACCCTCGTATTTTATGGCCAAATTTTCATCTCACAGTTATCATAACTGGAGCAACGATTTTATACTTATCACATCCTATATACACTAGCATCACAAAACTTTTGTGTATCCTACCTGCCCCAAACCTGACCTAGCCAAACAGTACTTAAGATTCCGACCTCCTTAACTGAATGAATGTTTTTAGTGTGGAGCAAATCCTTCATCACATGCGACAGTATTGTAACGAACATCACCACAAAGTCGTAAGAAGAAGCAATAATCTTGGGTTTGACTCTCTTGTGTGCAGCATATATCTGTTTATGACAGAAAACTGCCCTACCTTCTGAACTCCATATACACCAAGGAACGACCAAGTGGGTCACAAGCAACAAATAATATTGATTAAGTATACGATCCCACTGGGTCAGTGCAAGAGAAACTGGAATAGAATGTTGATAGATGTCAAAATGTAAGATGCATGTTTAAAAAATTTTCAAAAGCACTTTCTTCCAAATAGGAGAGGCATGCTGCGCCGCTACCTTTCAATTTGGTAGTTGTGACCTATAACAAGCAAACAACCACTGAAGGAAAAGCCTTTGAAGCTAGACCTCACCCTTGCCTCGGAGCGAGACTAGGGGCGACATGTTCAACCGCCATTGCTTCTGGCATTGAAGGACATTGTTGACACTGCATTGTACCGAGCCAGATTGTCGCAGTGGTGACACAGATTACACAACGTCCGAGCAAGGCATTGCACGACTTGCTAGGCCTACGTGATTAGCAATGATCTTCTGTAACAACAGTGAGGGAGCCATAAACACTGAGTTCCCAGGCTGCACAGTATATTTGTCACTGTCCACAACCAGCTCCAAATGATACACCACGACAATCGTCGACTGGATATGGGTCTTCTAGCCTGCTGCTATTAGACGCCGCCTCCGCTAGCTGGGGGACTAGGGGCTAGTCATGATGTTAACGGGTGTAATCCAGCTGGAGCCCCTCTGCTAGCTGACCTACCAACATCAGGGCACCTACCTGCAGGCCCATTGCTCATAGCGGCAGCTGACCAGCTGCCGAGCCACTTCTTGCCCTGTGTGCATGAACACTAATATATCAGATGTGTTTGCGTTTACTGCTGGTGCTGTATCCCTTGCCGGGGTAACTGGTTCTCTGCAATTAGATCCTGCCGGCACTGGGCCAGCTTTTAGCTGGACACTTACCTGTGTCAAAGAGCCTGACTTACTTACTACGGAACTTGCTGTCACTGTGTGTCTGCCACTGTCTGGGCTGATGCAATCCTACAGTCGCTGAGGTGCTGACATCACTTTGACAGTGCTGCTGCAGGCTCTTCCTGGTGATTCAGTGAGCCGACTGCCTGCTGATTCCGCATGCGGAGCTATACACAAACCACCGTCCAGGGCCATCCTGCGCCTCTGAGTACCGACCGCAGCAAGGCGTCGTTTCGACTGCTGTACTGATTGTGATAAACTAGGTATTGTTTTATCGCTGGTTCTATGATTTTTCTGTGGCTGTCCACCTTGTTCTATGCACTGGTACCCCACATAACATCCTGCATCGTTATAGTGACCTGAAACAAACACCCAAGCTATTCCGACCCCTTTGCGCCTCACTCCATGAGACTCTGCAAAGAGATTTGAAATTTATTTCAAAACATTATAGCAAGTGTACACCCGCATACCTCGTTCTACAGCTGTAAAAATGAAGGTGGCGAAAATTTCTTCCTCCGTCAGGATTCTGACTGGTAAATTCAGAGCGGATTCTCACAGCATGTGCGTGCTTTTGTGATTCAAATAATGTAGGCGGGTGACGTTTTTAATAGTACCTAAGACGACTCCATCAGTACCTGCTGCATCAGAAGACTCTTATGATAGCTTTCGGTACTGTACATGTAGAAGCATGTTTTAAGAAACGCATCCATTTCGCAAGCACTACTTTACTGTTACCATTATATCTCAAACTCAGTCTATTCCATGCTGAAGCCGCGCACTTTTTTCCACAACGCTCCAGGACACAATGCGCTCCTAACAACCGAACGGGTGTGTCTAATATCGGGATTCGCTACACTTTGTTCCACAGTTTTCTGTGAACATATAGTTCAGGTGTTAGATTTCGTTCCAAATATGTAGTGGAAGTGCCTCATTTGTTATTTTATCTCGTTGAGCAGGAACTGTATTTGGTTTATCTGAATTCTGTGGTATCTATATCTCCGGAAACACATTAAATGTGTGATTGAATTCGCTAACCTAAGCAGTCCTTCTGTGAGATTACGACTGATTTTAAGTCTCTGGTCGCTGTTAGAGAGACTTTGTCTTGACGGTCTCCATGGAATAACTTAGGAAAGGATGGGAACAAAAGGCTGTGTGACATGGATTACTTTATCTGTCTTCTTCGTTCTTATTACAAGCGTAGCGTATGTTGGCTTGGTTCTAGAGGTGTAATACATAATTAAACGACCAACGTAAACGCTTTTTACAGAAATGTTTGCTTCAACTATGCATTTGGAGGGTTATGTACTGAAAACATGCTCGTATTGTGAAAAGAGTGAGAAGAAAGCTGATATTAATGATTATAACACTCCTAGGTTGGGTGATTCATAGTTTCATCTTACAACAAATAACTGATTTGACATTATTTTCCCGACAAAATAAAAGCTCTGCTTATTTTTCACTATCTTTCACTATCATGATTTGTTTTGTTAAGGTTTTTCATCCATTGGTTTTGGTTTCCCGATGATTCGGTCCATTGTTTCAGTTTCCCGAAAGTGTGTAAGTTCAGTTTCTATTAACTTAGAATGCGTTCCTCTGCGTCGCTCTGGGACAAAGATGAAGGCATCGTTCCTCTCTGTCTGAGTCGCTCTAGGACAATGATAAAGACATCGAGGATGCTTTTGAACCTACGAAACTAACCAGTAGAAGTGTAGAAATTGTTTAACTACCTGAGTCTGCAGAGATGATTGGTTTGAGCTACATCTCAGACAGAAGAATCAGCTGAGTGTTGGTAAAACAGGCCTATCAGTTTGCATCTCCCCTATACTCTGCAGGTCACTACACAGTGCTTGTTAGAGAATTATGAGACCGAAGAATTTTTACTCGAAGTTTATTGGTGAGGTGGGCAGTATAGTAACTTCTGCACTGAGAGATTTTTTCAACTAAATTATGTGAGTTTGTAGGTGTATATGAGTCTGCAGTTCTAGAAAAATTACGCCATTTTCAACTGGATATTTATTTCGTTTATAAACAAACAAGTTTCGTCTGGGTTCACCAGTGGTCCATAACACAAGGAAAATTATTCAGTTGTACATATTTTGTTATGAGATATATGGTAATTCTTGGCTTGTGATTTATCAGCTATTTTCAATTTTCTATCCTACGCTCCCTTTCGCGTTTTGCTCGAGGAGTCACGCAGCGAGAATCAATCAGCCTGGCAGTTGGTCTTGGATTCTCTTCTCTGTGTATGTGTGTGTGTGTGTGGGGCTGGGGGGGGGGGGGGGGGTTACTGATTTATTGTGCCTCTACCTTCTGGTGAATGCGCATACATAGTTTTTAATTTTCTGTTACTTTCTTGTGTTCATAAGGTACTTTGGGCTGTATGCATGAGTTATGAACTGAAGATAGGTTTACAGAACGCCATGACGTTTTTCCTAGTCACCTTTTCGTTCAGCGTGATTTGCCCACACTGTGTTGCGTGTATATAATACATTTTTGTTTCTATTTAGTAAATGGTTTTACTGGTTGTTTATTACGCTGTCTGTGACCAATTTTTTCCGTAAATCCGAGAATTATTGAAAGAGAAATCATAATAATGCAAATATGAATTATAGGATTCCTGAAAGATTTACAAGATAATGGGAAGAATGCACTGACGCATTCTACTGAAACAATTTGGGCAAATACTGGAAAAATTAAATAGAAACGTCTTCGTGAGTTTAACGATTCTATTTTGGTATGAACATTTGTTTCCGACTTTTTGATTCATTTTGGTGGGTTGTATTTGCACCAACTGATCATTAGACATGAATTTAACAGTTTCGTGTATTACTCCATGGACTCTAACGTGTTACAGTACCATAACGCAAGTAACCTGCCCTCCAGAGTACTCCTTTAGAGACTAGAGCTCATCAGTGGAAAATCTTTACATTTCTGTCTGAAATTTGAAAGCACTCTTTCCCCTACCTACATTCAATACTTACCGTAGTTTATTCGGAATATTTTCTTATTGTTTCTGATACCACGAGGAGCTGCTGTGAACATCACGACCGCTCCGCAGCCTTGTATTCAGCGAGCAGATTTTACACTTCTTTTCAGACAATTTCTTCTCACACTCAGCCACAAAATTGATAAAACTGATAAAACCTAAGAATTTCTCAGTTCGTTAAATCGCGAGCTACGTGAGTTTTTTATCACCCGGCTGTTCAGTCGAGCTGAGTAGATCCAAAATTTATCGTATTTGATATAAAGGAATAAAAGTAGGCCAAATAGCCACTTTCCAGTCTCATCACCCGTACTGACTGTGGACTTCATTCGAATTGTACATGTAGTGGTGCAGAAGGTCGTTAATGTGTGCCTTCTACAAGAGTTTATTATCTACGCTCAGCTACAGAAATATGGTGCCTCGTATTTAGCCAAAACTCAGAAAGCTAAATACCAGCGTGAACAGAGTTGTGAATAAGAAAGAGAATGTATCGAGTTCCGTTACAACCAAAAGGGCTAATTAGCTGTGGAGCTATAGCTGCCTCTCTCCAGAACATTATTTCCTTTGGGCAGTTATGAAGCGTTAGGTTTCTGCTGTATGTAACTGTATCCGCTCTTTCGGGTTTCTTGCGAAGCGCTGACTGGAGACTAGAGGGCACAGCGTCAGCCGTTTCCTTCAGTGTAATAACCAGCTAGCGGCCGGCGGCGCGTGCCACAGATTCCGCATTCAGAAAGCGATGAACGCCGTTGGCAGTAATATGAGAAGCGTCAGATGGAATTTTGTATTAAAGCTAAAATGGTTTTCTCGGTATCAGTGAGCCCGCCGGAATTCTTAAGCGAGACGGCTGAAAGAATAAAGCAAGTTACATAAAGGGTCCTTTAGAAACTCTTTTCAACGAAATGTGACACGTTAAACAGCCCTGTTACTAGCCAAATACTCGGAACAACTGCAGAGGCAGTGGAATATCCGGCAGAAAATGTTACGACCACTCGGGTACGTAAATTTCATATATCGAATATTAAATGCACATTGACATTCTTGTGCCAAATACGGTTACTGAAATAATTATTGCTAGTATTTACAGGGGTTTTATTCAAAAAAATATTTGGGTTTACTGACTAGTTTTCGATATATTAGGTCACAACTGTTTAGCGTCCAAAAAGACACTAGTTTGTGTAGTGGTTAATAAAAAAGAAAAAGAGAAGAAAAGAAAATAAAAGGTTGAAAATGTGGGAAGAGATGGTGAATAAAAAGGGGTTTTAAAATCGTTCATGACCGTGAAAAAGGGAAAGAATGTAATGCAGATCGGACTTCGTATTACAGAAAAGCTATCGGACTTCGTGATTCGGAAAAGCTATTGTTGGGGTGGTCCCTGTGGCGTTTCTGAGCAAAAGTCAACCCAATTTTTACTACAAAAATTATTTGAAAGAGAACAGAGAATAACAAAATGTGATTAACAGGGGGAAATGACGTAGATAAGAGTACATTCATTACCAAGTTAATATGTCTTCTCTCGTGCAGCGTTCAGGTCTTGTTCTCCAACGATCTCCTGCTTCATTTCTGCATGAAAAAGTCGTAGCTGCTCCAACATCTTGCAGTAAATTTCATCGTCGAGGAATTACTTATGTCTACAAATTAAAACCATCTTGATCTTGAATGCAATGTATTTTACGGCTGCTTCCATTCTCCAAATTTCATACAAGCTTCCACAATACTATATGTCAGCACATCAATAAGTTTTTACTTCTTAATAAGACCAAGACTAACCAATAAGTTTTTACGTCTGAATCATACCAAGACTAGCGAATAAGTTAAATTAAGCTTTCGCTCTCAAGAGACAATAGCTGGTAGAAAACAAAAAGAGTTACAATTTTTGTACCTTCATTTTCATATAAATGTTTTCTCTGCCGTCGAGCGCTCATACAGCTGCGACGGTATAATTTATATCTGAGGGAACGAGTGTAGAGCGGCGAAATTCAAAATCCCGCTACATGATCAACAAACCCAACTTGAAAATTGAAAACATTGACGACCACACAGAGTAATTGGTCATGACATTTGTCAGGAACAATTGCATCAAGTGGTCGTGAAACTTGTAATATTGCTATAAATTAATGACTTTCAATTACTGTAGTGTTTTATAGCCTGAAACTTAAACTGGAAAATTTCAACCTCCTGAAAGTCAACGGCAAAGCTAATGAACAAGTACGGACGATCAGATTTTACATGTGAGATTCGTAATCAGGCAGTCATTCCCAATGATGACATTCACGGCACAGAACACAGTATCATATTAACCTACCAAAGAGGATTTATACCACAGAAGAAAACCCGCGATCAGGGAGAAGTCCCTCAAATCATGCATGTCCATTTTGTATACAATCTGTCTATGCCCAATATTTATGTGGTGCTTGTTATCAGTAACTTCTGTGAAGGCATCATTCCCTTGAGCTATTGTGTGAGGCATTTCTATACGAATCACTCTTATTTTCAGGTTAAGGGAACTGTGGGCATGATAAAGAAGACTGCAGTAACCAGACATCCACGACCAGTTTCAAGTATTTTTATTGTCACTGGTCTGTGTGTTTTGTGGTTTTATCCTGTTACTTAAGGTAGTTCCTGTTTCCATACGTTTTATTTTGATAATCAATGTTTATTTCAATCTGAATGATGCTGCTGTGATGTTAAAGACCTTTCGATATGAAATGTGAAGGCAAATGTAATTACATTGAGCCAAATGAGATTACAGTCCGAAAAGCCCTAAAATGATCAAAGAATCAAAGGCTACTTTCGAGACGTTTGTAAGGATAATTTTGGATTTAACATGTAGCATATGTATGTGCATGTACATGTAATCAACGTGAGTTTCATTGCGTAGGCTTCCACGACCGGAGTCAGCCGACACAAAATCGGTTACAGCTTGTCCGAAACGTTGGTTTCCTCTAGCAGTAGTTTTATACAATACGATGCGGTACCACACCCAGAAAACTTTTATGGCGACCTACGCGAGTTTCTTTATCACCCATCGTCATATCCCAATATCTTCTTCTTTATCGTCGCCTTGTCCACGTCACGTAGGGTCGGCGTTGCTCTTCTGGGTCCTTCTCCTCCATAGTACTCTATCCATTGCCTCTTCCTTCTCCCATCCTTTCTCCCTTAGGGTCCCGGGATATCTTATCCTTCCACCTCATCTTCGGTCTTCCTCTCCTTCAACCGTTATATCTTCAACTCTGTTTTCGATATACTCTTTCCCCTTTCTCTGTGAGTGTCCGTACTACCTTAGTCTGCTCTCTTGTATCTTTTTCCCCATGGGTCCCACTTTCACAGCTCCTCTAACAAATTCATTTCTAAATTCTTTGTTTTTCCTCTAACACCCTCATATAATGACTTATAATCTTACGAACAATCATTGTGAGAGAAGAACTCGGAAATCAGCGTAGCTGTGTGCCACTGAATAAAGTGGTAAAGCCACTGGACTCCAATCTGGGAAGACGACGACTCAGCCATTCAAATTTGTGATTGGAGTTAATCCCATAAATTATGACGATGCGCTGAAAAGTAATGCCTCCGTATTTTAATGTGAAAAGTTTTAAAACCTTTTAAACTAAAAAAAATCATTATTAGCTTTCTAGATCTTTATTTCTCACTTCTATACATTTGCGGCCCTCTGCCGCTAGAGGTTTCCAAATTGTAGGGTGTGGCATACCAGTGTTTAACGTAACTATGTCGGCGCGTGAGAAACAGCGTGCTGTAACCGAAATTCGATTTCAGAGGTTCGTCCACACATGGAGTACCCTGTCCTTCAGCATGACAATGCCAGACTGCAGACGAACGCCGCGGCATCGGCAACAATCCGACGCCTTTAGTTCGCTCTCATCGATCATTCTCCATGCAGTCTCGACTTGGCCCCATCCGATTTTCGTCTGTTTCTCAAACTTAAAGAACGCCTTCGAGAACACCTCTTTGATACTGATGAAGCGGTGCAAGCGGAGGCGCGGTTGTGGCTTTGTCATCGAAATCAAACATAGTTAATAAAATGTTCCGAGCTATTATGCCGTGGACGAATGGATTTCACCTTCGGTTTTATGGTGAAATCCATTCGACTACGGCAGAACAGCCTAGAAAAGTTTATTAACTGTGACATTTCCGGCCGTGAAGGTTTAGAGTTTACAGGGTCAAACATTCTACACTAACGAAATCAAGAAACTGGACTGTCGTTCGGGGAAATGTGTTCGTCACCAGGATGACGATGATGACAAATAAATATGTACACATGCACACATGAAGACTAAAGAAGCAGAATGCTAATAACGTATGTTTGATTTAAGACCCTTTAACGTTTTCCCCTCAAGTAATTCGGAGACTTTACTTTTCAACATGCCCTCTTATTTAAGATAAATGCAGGGGCTGGTCCCTATCAACAACACACGGCCGATATCCATCCGCACCGCTCGAGCTTGTGATGCATCTCTAAGGACTTTGTCGTTGACGAAATGATGAATTCTATACCTCCTTGTGTCCATCACATAGTAGCACTTGCTCCATCCATCGTCTGATACTTATTGGTTGTATACCAATCCCCTAAAGTTATTGCCTGCACACTGTCCAATGCTGCCCCATTGGGCATGGAAGCTGGATAGCACTCGTCAGATCGCTCCTGGCCTGGAACAGCTTGACTCTCTAATATCTTAGAAGTTGAAACTTCCTGGCAGATTAAAACTGTGTGCCGGATCGAGACTCGAACTCGGAACATTTGCCCTTCTCATTCTGGAAACATCCCACAGGCTGTGGCTAAGCCATGTATCTGCAGTACCCTTTCTTCCAGGGGTGCTAGTTCTGCAATGTTCACGGAAGAGCTCCTGTGAGGTTCGGAAGGTAGGAGACGAGGTACTGGCAGAATTGAAACTGTGAGGACAGGTCTTGTGTCGTGCTTGGGTAGCCCAGTCGGTGGAGCACTTGCCCGCGAAAGGCAAAGGTCCCGAATTCGCACCTCGCTCAGGCACAGAGTTAAAGTCTGCCAGGAAGTTTCATATTGGCGAACACTCCACTGCAGAGTGAAAATCTTCCGATTTAATTCTTTTAAGGGGAAATTCCTGTAGTAATATGTGTGTTTTGAAACTAGGTTTTAGATGGTTGCCAAGCCTGAAGACTGCTTCAAGGAAATACCCGGAGGGTTAAGCTTAATCATTAATTTGTTCTATCTGTTTGATTCAAGTAGGCACCTGGCCGTCGAATTTTAGTCTTAAGTTTACCTAATTTTTTTATGGTGACGCTAATTGTTTAATTTTTATTCTCCCTTACCAGTGATTTAATATATTTTCCTTTAGGCAGTCTTCTTGCGAGTAGCGCTTGCCACCTTATTTTATGATGATTTTTTTTGCCTCGTAGTCGTTAACCCCTAAAAAGGTGGCGATTGTGGTTTATGTAATTTGTATTTGTGTAGCAAATATCACACGTATGCCGGCCGGAGTGGCCGTGCGGTTCTAGGCACTACAGTCTGGAACCGAGCGACCGCTACGTCGCAGGTTCGAATCCTGCCTCGGGCCTTTGAAGTTATTCCGTGATGTCTCAACACTTGTTCTATTATCTGTATAATGTTTAAACGTTGCACAGCCATAAAGTGAATGTTAAGTGTGACGGTACATGAAACAAATGAAAATTTAAAAAATGTGTGACTGGCAGTTATTCTAAAAGTGCTAGCTTTTTTTCAATTTTATAGCAACTATGAGCCCTGACTCATAAGTACAATGACGGAGAGCACTGCCTAAATATTCAGAGATGCAGAGATTTGTATTGCATAATATACCGTCGACTAATTTTTAGGTAAAAGTACTCGATAATGTTCTAAGACTGCAAAGAGAAAAATTATAGTTGGAAAGTGGAAGTTAGGTTTATTGCTAATCTTGTTACTGCTGCTCATCATTTCCTGAGTTTTCTTCAGTTTACTCTCAGTCTGCATCCTGTAATCTTTTACTGTTTATTCCATTCATCGGGGACTGTAATTCTGTTTCATCCTCAGGAAACTAACTATGTCATCAGCGAATCGTTTCATTGATATCCATTAGCCCTGGATTTTAATGCCACACTTGAACCTCTCTTTATATCCGTCATTGCTTCTTCGCTATACATTCAATAGGAGAGGCAAACTCTTTAGCACTGTTTTACACAGTTCGTAATTCGAGCTCTTCGTTGTTGTTCTTCCACTCTTATTGTTCCCTATTGGTTCTAGTACTCGTTGTATACTACTCGCTGCTCTGTTAAGAAGAGGTTGGAAAAGGAGAGGAAATCGTGGCATCAGATCAGTTAGAGAGTCAGTGACTCTTGGCTACTCCTATTTATTTACAGACAATATGTTACTTTTTTTCACTCTGTGATTTCACTGATTGACCCTGTACGAAGAATGTACTCTCTGCAGATCTTCCTGCAACACACTGCAGCTTACTAGCTTCCAACTTTCCCACAAACAAAAGCATCCCTCCTCAAACAGCCTTATGCAGCTTATAACATCATTTATATGTTTAGTAAACACTAACTGCCTTTCAACACTCCACTCAATTTCTTCCGGCATTATTTCTACATGTGAATATACCACCTCGTTAGTAACAGATTATGAGAACTAAGGAGCAGGGCGCCTTGAATCCAGTCACGAAATTGGTCCAATGTTCCTTTCTTATTTGACTGACAGCGTTCCCAAGAAACAGAGGATTTTTATGTCGAATGTGAACTCTAGTGCTAAAATGCTTAAAGCAATATTTTCAATCAAACGAATACCGAAACTTAAGGGAATCATTCCGTAGCTACTCAAGCGATAACCGACGCAGATGCATTAAATCGTATGCAGAGTAATTCAGAAGGTTGCGCACAAATTGATGAAGTTGATAGAGAAGTCGACACGCAACTTTGGAACAGGAACTTACAGGCCTGGAAGCAAACTTGAGCGTGTGAAAGTTTTGCAGTGACAGGACAATCCGTGCATACCCACTGCAAGTTCAGCAAAGAAAATTTATTGTTTCTGTGTACGTGGCAATAATTCGGGCAAAGAGAAGCTTCTCACTAGGACATCTGCGGTGTATGTATTAATACAATGACTTTTTTCCATTTTTAGTGACGGAGGGAATAGAAGAAATTGCTGAATTTAGTTGTTTCAGATGCATAATGCATGTTTCTTCCAGCGCCTGATTTACGTGGTAGATTGCGCCAGTATTTCCTAGGTAGATTTTATATGGTGGTCGTAATTTTGAACACATACTGTAAACGTCGTTGAGAATACAATACATTATCGTTGTTTAACTCAAGATGCATATGCGTTCTAAATCTCTCACTGGTTCAGTATTACTTTCTAGACCATAAGTTCCTGTTCCAAAGTTGCATTTCGACTTCAGCTCCATCAGTTTGTGAGCTATCCTTTGAATCACTCTGTGTAAGCCAGAAATACATGAAGATTAGTGATCAGTGAGCCGTGGTGACTCCAGTTCATTTTACCTACCTCTTCCCAGTGCCATCTTTCACTGGCACCCTGACAGGTGGCGAGAAACTAACTTGCAGTTTTCGTACATGATCGTTGGCTCGGAGAGTTTTGAATACGGTGGCAGAGGAATGTGATGACAGAACGAGAAGGAAGGGCGCAGATTGAGGTCATCATGCCTGGGTTTTCGCTCGCGACGGTACCCTCGGCCGTTAGTGCTGTTTGTGTCGACATCGGCTTTTCACTCCTTTAGGTAGTGGCAATCACACTGTCGTGTCGACGGTGTCCTCCCACGGACTTCAGTGAATTAGCACTATCCTTTCTATCCATGCTGTGCGGACTTAGACGCTCGCAGTTGTGCCCTCATCGTTTCCGTGTATGCAAGGAACGTTATTGGAGAAACTTTGGGGTCAGTACTGCTCGAGTTCCGATATCTGCGCCTCTGCTGTTGGTGCCTTATGGAACATTGGAACATTTTAATTTATTGTGATTAACCTTAGCCGCAAAAGTTTTGTATCTTTGCACTTATTTCCTTGGTGGAAATTTTGGGTGTAAATTAGTAACTTTCCCTGCGCTGGCGATAAAGTGCATCACACTGAGACCATATCTTTCTACCGATTATCAAGGCCATAAACCGTGCAGCACTTTCAAATTTAGTGGTTTAGTAGTGAAATCTAACTTTCGCCTCATGTGTATGGCAACTTGTTGTTTGAGCTTTGGTGCTTAATGAAGTTCTTTACTCAGTTTGTATAATTTGGTCATGAGCAGTATGGTAAATTCCTCTTCACTGAGATCAGACTTTTTTACATTTTGTAAGGTTTGTAATTTTCCCATTTAATTCTTTTAAGGGGAATTTCCTGTAGTAATATGTGTGTTTTTAAACTAGGTTCTAGATGGTTGTCAAGCCTGAAGACTGCTTCAAGGAAATACTGTTTGTAATGCCTAGTCACTAAGTATTCCCTCAGAGGTTTAAGCTGAATCATTAATTTGTTCTATCTGTTTGACTCAATTAGGCACCTGGCCGTCCAATTTTAGTCTTAAGTTTACCATAATGTTTTTATGGTGACGCTAATTGTTTTATTATCAGTGATTTAATATATTTTCCATTAGGCAGTTTTCTTGCGAGTAGTGTCTGCCACCTTATTTTATGATGGATTTTTTGGCCTCATAGTGGTGAACTCCTAAAAAGGTGACGATTGTCATTTATAATTTGTATTTGTGTAGCAAATATCACACGTATGTGGTGTTTAATAGCAGCGCCTCCTTGTCTTGTGAAGCGCGAGCCCGACATTTCGGCATTTGCCGGCCGCGAGGGCCTGCTTAGATTTCTGACTGGTTTGATGCGGTCCACGGCGAATTCCACTCCCGTGCCAAACTCTTCAACTCAGCACTTGCAACCTACGTCCTTAATTATTTGCTGGATGTATTCCAATCTCTGTTCTCATCTACAGTTTTTTAGTTGCTTCAGCTCTCTCTAGTAGCGTGGAGTCATTCTCTGTAGTCTTAACAGCTGTCCTATCATCCTGTTACTTCTCCTTGTCAGTGTTTCACACATATTCCTTTCATCTCCGAATCCGCGCCGAAGGTAATCATTCCTTGCCTTACCAGTCCACCTAATTTCCAATATTCATCTGTAACACCACGCCTGAAATGCTTCGATTCCCTTCTGTTTCAGTGTTCCCACAGTCAATGTTTCACCACCATACAATGCTCTGCTTCAAATGCATATTCTCAGAAATTTCTTCACCAAATTAACGCCTACTTACGATATTAGTAGACTTCTGTTTTCCAGAAATACTCTTTATGCCAGTGCTATTCTCCTTCTAATGTTCTCCTTGCTCCGCGTGTCATTGGATAGATTACTGCTCAGGTTCCAAAATTTCTTAACTTCATCTACTTCGTGACTATGAGTCCTGATTCCAGAATGAGATTTTCACTCAGCAGCGGAGTGTTCGCTGATATGAATCTTTCTGGCATATTAAAACTGTTTGCTGGACCGACACTCGAACTCGGGACCTTTACCTTTCGTTGGCAAGTGCTCTACCAACTGAGCTACCCAAGCACGACTCACGCCCCAGCGCACACTCCGCTGCAGAGCGAAAATTTCATTCTGGAAACATCCCCCAGGCTGTGGCTAAGCCATGTCTCCGCAGTATCCTTTCTTTCAGGAGTGCTAGTTCTGCAGGTTTCGCAGGAGAGCTTCTGTAAAGTTTGGAAGGTAGGAGACGAGATTCTGGCAGAAGTAGAGCTGTGAAGACGGGGCGTGAGTCGTGCTTGGGTATCTCAGTTGGTAGAGCACTTGCCCGCGAAAGGCAAAGTTCTCGAGTTCGAGTCTCGGTGCGGCAAACAGTTTTAATCTGCCAGGAAGTTTCATGAGTTCTGATGTTAGGTTTCTCGCTGTTCTAGATTATGCTACTTCTCATCACTTTCGTCTTTCTTCGGTTGACTCTCAATCTTTGTTCTGTACTAATTAGACTGTTCACTCTATTCACCAGATAATGTAATTCTTCTTCACTTTGACTGGGGATAGCAACGTCAGCGAATCGTATCATTGATATCCTTTCACCTTGAATTTTACTTCCACAACTAAACCTTTATTTCATTTACTCCTTGCTTCTTCGATGTACAGATTGAAAAAGTGGGGTGGGTGAAAGGTTATATCCCTGTCATACACTCTTTTTTTATAGGAGCACTTCGTTTCTGGTCGTCCACTATTGTTATTACGTTTTGGCTCTTGTACATATTGTATATTAGCCGTCTCTCCCTATAGCTTACACCTACTTTTCTCCGAATTTCGAACATCTTGTTCCATTTTACATTGTCGAACGCTTTTTCTATGTCGACAAATCCTATGAACGTGTCTTCATTTTACTATAGTCTTGCAACGTCAGAGTTGCCTCTTTAGTGCCTTTACCTTTTCTAAAGCCAAACTGGTTGACATCTGACACATCCTCAATTTTATTTTCTATTCGTCTGTGTATTACCCTTGTCAGAAATTTGGATGTATGAGTTGTTAAGCTAATTGTGCGATAATTTTGTACTTGTTGGCTCTTGCTATCTTCGGAATTGTGTGGACGATATTTTTCCGAAAGTCAGATGGTATGTCGCCAGACTCATACATTCTACATACCAACGTGAGTAGTCTTTTTATTGCTACTTCCCCCAAATGATTTTAGAAATTGTGAGGAAATGTTATCTATCTCTTCTGCCTTATTTGATCTTAAGTTCTCCAAAGTTCTCTTAAATTGTGATTACAATACTGGATCCCCTATCTCTTCTAAATCGACTCCTGTTTCTTCTTCTGTAAAATCAGACGAATTTTCCCCATCATACAGGCCTTCAGTGAACTCTTCCCACCTATCCACTATCTCCTCTGTTGAATTCCCATTGTACTTTTAATGTTATCACCCTTGCTTTTAATTTCACTGAAGGTTGTTTTGACTTTCCTATATACTGAGTCAATCCTTCCCACAATCAATTCTTTTTCGATTTCTTCACATTTTTCACACAACAATTTCGTCTTAGCTTCCGTGTACTTCATATATATTTCATTCCTCAACGATTTGTATTTCTTTATTCATGATTTCCCCCGTACACTTTTGGACCTTCTTCTTTCATCGATCAACTGAAGTATTTTTCTGTCACCCACGGTTTCTTCGCAGTTATCTTTTTTGTAGGTATGTCTTTTTTTCCAACTTCTGTGAGTGCTCATTTTAGAGATGTCCAAACACTACCTATTGAGCTACTCCTTACTGCTGTATCTATGAACTTAGATAACTTCAAGCGTATTTCGTCATTCTCTAGTACTTCCGTATCACACTTCTTTGTGCATTGATTCTTCCTGACTAATCTCTTAAACTTCAGTCTACTCTTCATCAGTACTGCATTGTGATCTGAGTCAATATTTGCTCCTGGGTACGCCTTACAGTCCACTATCTGATTTCGGAATCTCTGTCTGACCATGAATGTAATCCAAGTGAAATCTTCCCAGTATTTCCATGTATACCTCCTCCTCTTGTGCTTCCTGAACGGAGTATTCGCGATTAGTAGCTGAAATTTATTACAGAATTCAATTAGTCTTTCTCCTCTCTCATTCCTTATTTTATTCCCACATTCTACTGTAACCTTTTCTGCTATTCATTCCCGCACAACTGCATTCCAGCCTCCCATTACTATTAGATTTTAATCTCCCTTTGCGTATTGTATTACCCCTTCGATATCCACATATACTTTCTCTATCTCTTCATCTTCAGCTTGCGACGTCAGCATGTATACCTAAACTGTCATTGTTGGTGATGTTTTGCAGTCGATTCTGATAAGAACAACCTTATCACAGAACTGTTAGCAATAACAAACTCTCTGCCGTGCCTTCCCATTCATAACGAATCCTACTACCGTTACAACATTTTCTGTTGATGTTGATACTATCCTATACCCATCTGACCTGATATTCTTGTCTTCTTTACATTTCACTTCTCTTACCCCTACTATATCCAGATTGAGTCTTTTGATTTCCCTTTTCAGATTTTCTAGATTCCCTATCACGTCAGGCTTCTCCCATTCTACGTCCCGACTCGTAGAACCTTTTCATTTCGTTGATTATACAATCCTTTTCTCATGGTCACTCCCCCTGGGCAGTCCCCTCCTAGAGATCCAAATGTAATACTCTTCCGGTATCTTTTGCCAATGGAGAGATCATCATTACACTTTTTCAATTACAGGTCACATGTCGTGTGATAAACTTTATGTGTCTTTAAATGCTGTTGCTATAGTAGAATTGTTCACCTCGACGGATTGCCTTTCCCTTCTTAAAGTAAATTGTAACGTTAACTTCGTCCACAAGCCCTGGCGGACCCAGCGGTAACGACCGGTCGCCGTGTCATCCTCAGACCACAGGCGCCACTGGATGCGCATATGGAGGGGCATGTGGTCAGCACACCGCTCTAACCGCCGTACGTCAGTTTCCGAAACCGGAGCCGCTAGTTCTCAATCAAATAGCTCCTCAGTTTACATCACAAGGCCTGAGCGCACCCCGCTGGCCAACAGCGCCCGGCAGACCGGATGGTCACCCATCCAAGTGCCAGCCCAGCCCGACAGCACTTAACTTCGGTGATCTAACGGGAACCGGTGTTACCATTGCGGCAAGGCCGTTGGCTTCCATTTTTAAGGCTCTGATGTAATTGCTTTAACTTCTAAATATTCTGCCTGAAAACCTATATGTGAGTGACATTGTACTTAAATTTTTAGATAGTTCCATTACCTGTTCAAATAGTTGCGTATATACTTGGTGTGCTGAATAAAGTTTTAATGTGATTTCCGTTCTAACTACCATATTGTTTGATTTCTGTTTTTAATTTAAACTCACTATTCTTTGCTTGATCTTAATCTGTCATTGTATCTTTTCTATAGATGTACGAAAGTTGGTCAGATCTGTCATGCTTGGATGTACCATCTCTTATCTTAATAACTGTGACTGGTTAAGAAGATTGTGCAAGAGTTATATTTTACTTATTTACTGTTTAGGAGAAGTTTTATTGAGATATATTTATTTATTTATTTTAATTTGTTGCTGGTACTTGTTCCTTGGGTTGGTAAGAATTGAAAGTTAGACAAGTCAGTCTGCAGTTGAAATTTAAAAAGCTTTATTTTCATTTTTTTATGTTCAAAGATATTAGGTGAATATTCTATTCTATTTGTGCTTTCGTGTAAGTCATAATTCAAAGCATAAATGATGCAAGAATTGTGGAGCCACCCTTCCATGTGATTCTTTTCCTATGCCAACCTCGATCTTGTAGTTTCAGTCTACTTTATTGCTGTTCGAATTTCTAAACGCGTTATGCAGTTTTCTGAGAAGATCATTTATTTATTTATTTACTAATTTAACGTGGCAATATTACTGCTATCAAGCACTCTCTTACATCTGACCAGGCATTATACATGTTTACATTACTTGTATTTCAGTAATATGTTATACAACATATAGAAATTAAAATGTACAGTAATACAGACAAAAAGCAACAAACGCACACAGTTTGTAATTGCACATGATAATATATTGTAATTATTAATAAATAGGAGCTACGATAAGTTTGGTGGTTGGAATGCTATTAGCTGTGGGCATGAGACGAAGCGGTGGAGGAGGAAGGAAAAGAGTAAAGTGATAACACTCGTTTAAAGAACATAATGGAAGAGAAACTGGTGCGTCTCATAGGGGAAGGAAAAGAGAAAGGTGCATAACTGGGAAAGGTGGAACATTAGCTTTACCATTCGAGAGAGAGGGACAGTTGGCTTTTTACATTAATTTTTGGAGAAGTGTTAGGAGGGTGACTGGAAGAAGTACATTAACCTCTTCTTAAGAGCAGCAAGGCGTTTAATTGTATGCAGAGCGCAGGGCAGCTTGTTTCAGAATAAGAGAGCAGCGACAGTGAATGAGTTTGCGAATGTTTTTGTTCTGAGAATGGGCACAGATAGTGTACTAGATAAGTAGTACCATGTGTTTCGATTGTGATGGCATGAAAGGTATTTGATTTCTGACCCGAGATAGTGAGATGCTTGCTTATACTGAGGAGCCGGTGACGTAGATATAGCGGGTGGTAGTGATGCGGCATGTTTGGCCGCAACCACGCTAATTGGACATGTGAAGCCCTGACGTGGTGGTATCGGCGGATGTTACGTGCCATGTCGAATTACATTTCAACAGTGGAGGTTCGGTAGAACGAGCGTTTGTTCGAGTTTACATTCCACATCCAGTGGCAATTTGTTCTGAAACATTTTATGACATAGAAGTAAGCGGAAGTTCTCCGGTACATTCTGACAATACTATTTGCTTAGCCGATATGCTCATCCAGAGCTATATCTTAGTTTTTCACTGTTTCTGGTATGGTAATGGAATACAGTCTAGCTGAAATGTATACCAGTTCTTTGCGGCGAACCTAACTTATTAATTTCTAATGCGATACTAAGATTACTTGTGACTTTATTAATTTAGTTTTTGTCCACGTTTTCCGCCCGTGTTACCGATGAAGGCAGGTCATCGTTCATCTGGGTTATCGACGTATCATTTGGAACAAGTTAAAGATCTCCATGTTGTTATACCTCGTCCTGTACTCGTTTCTTACTGGGGAGAGAATAAAGAACTCTGGTTATGCCTCAGACACAGGACAACTTCAGTAAAGATAACACATATAATATAATTATTCGTATTCTACTTAAATACAAATTAGAGATACACAACTACTGACCAAAATATTCGATTCGTAATGTCTGATTCGGAGTGTGACTGAATATCTCCTCTCAGAATGAACGCAGTACGTTGTTCTTAATGGAGGATCACAATCGCTAGTGAAAATGGCGAGAGGCAAGCGAAAATAGCGTGAGGGTTACTGCAATATTGTACAAAATATTTTTTTGGAGCAAAATGTAGTCTTTCCGCTTGCATTTCCTGGTAGACTAGTTGCATATTTCGAATATGGAAACAGCGACGGACACAACTTATTTCTCGTTAGAGGCTTCAAGAACAGAAAGTCAATCCCCAAGCTGCAGAAACACGTATCCGAGAATTTGGCAGTCTACGCATGAGATAATTTGAATCTCGGCATAATAACATACCAGTACCTAAATAACTGTTACGAGCAAAGTAGAAAATAGTGACAAAAAA
Source organism: Schistocerca serialis cubense (assembly GCF_023864345.2). Taxonomy (NCBI): domain Eukaryota; kingdom Metazoa; phylum Arthropoda; class Insecta; order Orthoptera; family Acrididae; genus Schistocerca; species Schistocerca serialis. Next base: position 619,072,020 of record NC_064641.1, read on the forward strand.
TGACTTTTTAACATCCGTTAAAATTCAAATTTACCTCCTCAAAAAATATTAGTAGGACAGCCCACAACATCCGAATGGGATAGTGAAAAGCACTTGGATGTCAGTTATGCATGGATACATCAGCATGCATTGTACCATAAACATACAACAGTTTCCTTAAATAAACCGAAAATCTAAAATATTCATCATTTTGGGGCTTTGCTCTTTTAACTATGCTGTTACCTACTCTAAACTATATTCTTTGGACTTTAGTAAACTTACAGTACTTACGTTACTACACAACATGTTATGGAAATCACATTTATCAAAGTCAAGTGGTTCAAATGGCTCTAAGCTTTACGGGACTTAACATCTGAGGTCATCAGTCCCCTAGACGTAGAACTACTTAAACCTAACTAACCAAAGGACATCACACACATCAATGCCCGAGGCAGGATTCGAACCTGCGACCGTAGCAGCAGTGCGGTTCTGGACTGAAGGACCTAGAACCGCTCGGCCGCAGCGGCCGGCCTCACATTTAGCACTTAAACTATTTTGGAAGCTGCAGTAGTACTACAGGAAATCACCACGGCTTAGAAATCTGTGATCCAGAGGCACCTCAGCAATCAACAGCCATTAACAAAGTCTTATAGCATCGAGCCACATTCAGAACGGGCATAGTAACGAAAAGAAATGATCGTATGGCATTGTTGGCCGGTAGGTACCGTCCGGCGATGTTCGGCAACCGGGTGCAAGTCTTTTGCAGGTCACACCAAAGTGGGCGATTTGCGCGTCGCTGATGTTGAGATGGTTATAAGTACAACACAACACCCAGTCCACGGGCGGAGAAAATCTCCAACCCGACCTAGAATCAACGCTGGCCACTCAGCTAAGCAGGCAGACAACGGCCATAGAATTTGCGATGTACTGACAGAGTTTTCCTAAATAACATCCACAGATAGACCTTTTGTTTGCGGACGGAGCGCAGAAGCTGAGCCTATGTCGAATACACAATTTCCGAAAACACATTTTTGCCTAAAACCAAAATTTCGTTCATAGATAAAGTTTAATTTTTATAAGACAGTGATATTATGAGACTTCACTATATCTTTCTTAATTTTACTCTACCAAAGACTAACTATGCTTTCATCTATCAGTGGTGTCCTCTCTGCCTACCTCTGTGAGAACAAAACAAGATAAGTTACTCTGACAAAGAGATTGATATCGTAAAAATACGGCAGTCATTCAAAGCAGTGAAAAAATTCTGTCCTAACTATACCAGGAATTTAATCCTGCCCTGAAACGAGATTTTTCGAAGGTTGTAGCGAAGAATTCATTCTGGTGAGTAATGCAAGAGTGGTCCTATAACTTCTACGTCCAACCGTTACGAATCCAATGGATACTTTTAGCGAGGCAATAAATCTGAAAGCCTCGCTCTCGTAGTCTTTGCCGCGAGTAAATAAAACCACTGACCAATTTTTGTAGAGTGCCACAGTTAAGGTCTCGCTGCAGCAATTGTAATTTCGAAAAAAATATTGTTTGTTGTTACGGAGAACAATCATGGCGGGTACTGGCGTCCTATGTACTTTTAAGCGGTTACCAGCTCTTTTTCATCATTCTCGCTTCCTCTCCATTCTGTTAGCCTCTTCTCTTCTGGTTTTTCTCTCTTTTTTTCTTTTTTTATGGAACGTCACTTGTCGTCGAGCTTAGCAAGAGTTATTTCAGAGACTAATTAGTCTGAAACCTTTCATTTATTCATTATGTAGCTTTAACCTTGACAAAATTACATTTTCCTCCTTTAATTAAATTTACTTTGCATAAGATTTAATTAATGCAGGATCTACAGAATACATTGCTTTTTAATGAGGGTTACTGTAACCAAATGCTCGTACGGCCGTGGTTGCAAGTAAGTACACGGAAGAAAGATGCTATGTTACGACTCTTTTAAAATAAGGTAAAATTGTTTTTCTTTGCTGATATTCTAATCTGAGTGGCTGTATACTTTCATGCTCAGTACACATTCTGGAGTAATTATGACGAATATAGCACGAGAGGTGTTGAAATTGTACTATTCTTCCATTGCTCATCTGTGACTCTAGCAACTCTCCTACGTGTTGGAAATGGGAGAAATGAAATGACGTTTCGACACTGCAACCAAGTTTCTCCAGCTTCTAAAAGCTTACGGTTCAGTAATTTCCTAATAGTTTATTAAATTTCAGTTGTTAAATCCTTCACGTTAGGGTAGATTGAAAGCATTTTGAAAGATTGGATAAACAACAAACATTCTGTGGGTATTAGTAGCATGAAAGGTCTTAACCGCCAAAACCGTGCTTCCATTTGAGGCGTAGTAGTGACAGCATTTGACTCATATCTGGAACTGCCACGCTTCGAATTCTCGTCTGGCCCTCCACTTTAATGTTTTGAGTGATTAAAACAAATATATAATAGTAATTACAGTTAGTTTGGTACCGTTTCTTTTACTTCTAGATTTCTGACACCCCGTACATTATGCAAAATATTTAAGGAAAATAATGTTGTGACAGTTATACGGTGTTATGTGGCAGCAAACCTGAGAATGATGTTTGCAACAGATACACCGGAAATCCTGGAATGTCAGAGATTATAATTACGTTGGCAGTTCTTGAATCTGATTGGTATTCAGTAACATTAACTGGAGTTCTGCATGCCGCTTAACCGATGTATAACCTGATTTGATAAACAACTGAAAGTAAATTTCTGGGTGGTAATTAATGGGCTCCTTCGTCCAATTATTTCTTAATCCAGCACATGAAAACAAAATATGAGTTAACTATTTAATAAAGTAGAGGTTATTTACTGCCACATCGGCTTTTGCTTTCTGTCTGCAGATATTCGGCCGACGTTTGTTTAACGATTTTCCTGACCTTTTGCCAGCACGAGTGGATGTCATTGTCAGAGGTTCACCATCCATTACTGGTGGCAGACTGGAGTGCCGCGTGCGCTGCTGCGAACAGCTTCATTAGTATACAATGTATAGTCGTATCAACAGTAAACGACTAGTGTTAGGTACCATTGTGCTAAACTTGCGAATACATGATTGTTGCACAGTGTTCTTAATGTTATTTATATGATGCACACGTCAAATTTGTGTTAGTGACAGACAAAATGCCTTACAGATGTTGTGTGACTGGTTGTAGAAGAAATTGTCCGACAGGGGCGAAGGTACATTTTTTTTTTTTTTTTTCGTTTCCAAAGGAAAAACAACTGTTAGCAAACGGCCTGCCTGAAGGAAAAATTTAACTATCATCAAAACCACAAAGGTATGGTTATAAGAGGTGTGTGAGAAAAGTAATGATACTAATTTTTTATTGTTTTCAAACAATAATATTATCCATTCAAAGTAGTTCCCTTCGGTAGCTTCGACACCGTCGATGCCGTTGGAACAGAAAGGGCCTTTAACATATCGGACACATTCTTTTGAATGTTCTTTAGAGTCCCAAAACGACATTTTGGGAAAGGAAAAAGTCACAAGGCCTCAGATCAGGCGGATAGGGTGGGGGGGGGGGGGGGGGTTGGAGAGCTATGAAACTAACCACAGGCATGCCTTGCCTTCTGCTGAGGTCTGTGGCTGTGGGCTGTGACATGGGGCTTTGTCGTGATGAAGCAGCCAGTCTACAATGTACGGTCTCTCTCGATTCATCCCTTTTCGTGGGCGTTTTTTCAAGTACACCTTTGTAAAACTCTTGCTTGGCAGTTTCTTCTGAAGGAACAAATTCATCATGCGCGGTGTCACTACTGTCAAAAGAAATCAAATCAGCATTGTTCTGATCTTTGATTTGCTAATACGAGCTTTCTTCGATCGACGAGCTGTCTCAGTGTGCCATACCTCACTTTGCCGCTTCTTCTCAGGATCTTACTCAAAAACTCAGGATTCAGCACCTGTCATCTCACTACAGGTCATTGGAAATCCTGTCAAGAGGTTTTATGGCACCATTTTGGCACAAACATTTCGCATGTGCAAAACTTTATTCAAAATTTGATGTACGGTGGGAGTGATTAAATTTCACAGATCATCCATCATCCTTATTGTTAAATATCGGTCTGATCCCACAAGAGTATGCATAAGTTAGACGTTATGGTCTGTTTTTGAAGTTGAAGGTCTCCCTCAGCTTCCAAAACCGATTTGTGCCTGCAAAATACTTGTGCTAATGTTCCCCGTTGGCCTGTTTCAACTTTTCAAAGGTCATTCTCGGATTCCCCAAGTTTAATACAAAACTTGATGTCATAACGTTGCTCTAAATTCCGCAGCTGCATTTTCGTGACACACTACCAAAACGCAACTTCACTTATTGCACTCTCAAAAACCATGTGATGGCGTTACGAAGCTGAAACTCGAACTGAGCATCCGGAAGGAATGAACACACCGATATACACAAAAAGAACAACACAGTGTTGCTAGATAGCTCGCAGTGATGTCAGTCTCATTACTTCATACTACAGTATGTAGTTATTACCGTGAAGCATAACCTTAAATTTATTCATAGATTCGTACTTACTGGTTGCTGTTCTCGTGGTATTGTATTGCTATTACCATCGTAATTAATACAGCTTAAAATATGGAAATGGAAGTGAGCGTTTGGCGTCATTGGCCGGGAGGCCCCGTGCAGGGCAGGTCCGGCCGCCTTGGTGCAGGTCTTATTACATTCGACTCCACATTGGGCGACATACGCTCCGGATGGGGATCAAATGATGATGAAGACAACACAACACACAGTCTCTGTGCGGAGCCCCCGACCCAGCCGGGAATCGAACCCGGGCCCGTAGCACGGCAATCCGTCACGCTGACCAAGCAGCTATCTGGGCGCACAGCTTAAAATCTGTAACATGACGTTAGAACTGAATAAAGTGTATTAAGCGTGCCCACACCTACAAGTAAACTGTGTATGAGGATTCAGTCCCTATGGGTGCGCAATTTTGATTTTCCACGAAAGTTTCACTGTGTTGACGTTGAATTCAAAGGTGTTACAGGACACGAAACGCCAAATTGTTGTTTGGTTTTATGTGTGCCTGAGAATTTTTGTTTCAACGAGTTATTATTTTATGTTCAATTTTACTTGCTTGCTTGGGCAACTTGTTTAAAGAGATTGTTTTCTTATTGGCTTAGAGCGATATATATGCGTGAATTATTACTATGTCAACTGACCTATCTGTAGAAATTGTACGACACGTTACGATCAGCATATGCTCGAATAGTGGTTCAGCAGACTTAACGACAAGGTTCTCGAATCACAATTGAAAGGAAGGCAGAGATAGTAAAGATTTTAGTCTCGTCACCAAGTGATTAGTTGGTCTTAGTTGGCTGTATAAGAGTAATAACCCTATTTTTGAATAATTCGACTTGGAAAAGAATAGTAGCGAAATGTGACTTGTCAGACATCAAGATCGTTAAAAAAACTTAACTAATAGTCCATAAATGTCTACCACAAATCATTGCAGTATGTAATGTTCAGCGTTTACAAACATTAAAGTTTTAAAATGAAACTATTTTAGGCTAGTCCCCCACTAATGTTAGCTCATCACTATTACGATTATGTTAATCGGGCCTGCGTAGCTGTCATGTAGATTATTGATTGGACTGTAGACAGATTTTAGTAAAACAGTGACGTATGTTACTAGAAAAGTTATATTTAGCGAGAAACAAAGCGTTTCTAGAAGTGCCTACCAGTAGAAACTCCTCTATGGTGGAAAGACTTTTATGACTGCTTTTGAGTGGTGGGCTGCTCAGCGCTGAGGCCTTCTTAAGCTGGTAGCATTGACCGGAGTTAAGCCTGAAGGCGGATATTGTATGTACAGAACATTAACGGTATTGCAGGTTGGGCAGGTGAGGAAATCGGCCTCGACGCAAAACGCACTGTGTGAGACCGACCACTTAATTAAATTCGCTGACACTCAGGTTCGCGCTATAGACAAGACATATCACGCCCAGTTGTTCAAAGAAGAGTTAGAAATTCATAAACATGACAACAGTTTCAACAATAAAGACAAAAGCTTCAAGGTGAATGGATCCTGGATTCCCGTGCTGCAGCGAACGACTGTTGCAGATACCAATTGGAGAATCACAGTGGTAATGACCAGTGAAAAGTCTTCATATGATGGAGCAGTTGTCATTCAGATCCAAGCATATTCTCCGGCCAAGCGATCAATTCCTGTCCACCACCAGCAATGAAAGGTGAATCTTTGACAATGGCAACCATTCATGCTGACCTAAACAACAGTTGATCAAAGATCCTGAGACATAATCAAACAGGAAACAGGTCAACAATAACAGTTTTGTAGTTCATCTATCCTTTACATAAGCACAAAAACCTTTATCACTAAATCAGGAGTGGAAATGGTAAACGTATTAAGCACCATCTCGTCACAACACGCGTTTTCAATGCTATTATGTTCTCAGCACACTGTTGCACGTCCCTAGACTTGATCCAGGTGCTAAACCATGGAATAGGTCTTTCAAACACGCGTTAGTTGATGACGCGTGGTCGTTGTCAAAAAACAGTGTTTCCTCCTGGAGTTCCAAAATTTAAAAGATATGGGACGTGGTCTTCGTTGATTACAGCTCTATTACTGAAAAGCTGATGTGTTATTGTATTTGTATTGTCACAGTTAAAACGTAGTGCCTCAGCATTAATGGGACTTGCAAAAAAAATCTTTCTTTTTGCTATTTTGTGGAAAACTGACGTTTTTGAGCCCGTGACTGTGTCCAAAATACAAGTTCACTTTTGTAAAGGAGAAAACAGCAACCAACCACCGTTAATAATGCTGTTTATTTGCACAAACAGTACCGTTACTGGTTTCGAACCGGTATGTTCATCTTCAGACGCCGGCCGTTGCGTAGTGGCCGAGCGGTTTTGGGCGCTTCAGTCTGGAACAGCGAGATCGCTACGGTCGCAGGTTCGAAACCTGCCTCGGACATGGATGTGTGTGATGTCCTTGGGTTAGTTAGGTTAAAGTCGTTCTAAGTCTAGGGGAGTGATGACCTCAGATGTTAAGTCCCATAGTACTCAGAGCCATTTGAACCATCTTCAGACGGATGTTCACGCTGAAAGCGATCCGCCAGAAAATTTCATATGTTTGTAGCACGTAGTTGAGTCGTTCCTGTTTATGGTTAATCTTATCATGAACATATTATCTTATATAGCGTTCTGATCAGATCACGTCGATTTTTGACTTCCAACGGACTTGAAAATAAATTTAAGTTGTGAAATCTTAAACAAACTTAGGTCTTCTACTTCGCAATCCGCGTGCTATCCTGATCCGTTTAGATACTATGAAACGTCCCCCTAGAAAAATTAATGAATTACAGTGCTGGAAAACCCCTTACGTTATTGGATTTTCCAACAGCTGAGCAAAACTGAACGTACTCAGACATTTCTCTCTTTACTTATTCTGATCGTCACTAAACTGACACAATATTTTTAGCGCAACGCAATCTGACTTTCAATAATCCCTACAAAAGAATGGCCCTGACTAACAATAACCTATACCTTTCATGAATTACTTATCTCGCAAAAATCTTCGTTACTCGAACTACTGCAATACAGCGAGCGCCAATACTGCCAGACAAATAAAAGATTCTAACTACTGAAGTCACTGAAACTTCCTGGCAGATTAAAACTGTGTGCCCGACCGAGACTCGAACTCGGGACCTTTGCCTTTTGCGGGCAAGTGCTCTACCAACTGAGCTACCGAAGCACGACTGAAGTCACTAACTACTGATAGGCATAGTTAGCAAATGAAAGATTTTGATAGAGAGCAAACGACGTATTCACCTTAATGGTGTTCAAAAGTCATAATACACTCCTGGAAATTGAAACAAGAACACCGTGAATTCATTGTCCCAGGAAGAGGAAACTTTATTGACACATTCCTGGGGTCAGATACATCACATGATCACACTGACAGAACCACAGGCACATAGACACAGGCAACAGAGCATGCACAATGTCGGCACTGGTACAGTGTATATCCACCTTTCGCAGCAATGCAGGCTGCTATTCTCCCATGGAGACGATCGTAGAGATGCTGGATGTAGTCCTGTGGAACGGCTTGCCATGCCATTTCCACCTGGCGCCTCAGTTGGACCAGCGTTCGTGCTGGACGTGCAGACCGCGTGAGACGACGCTTCATCTAGTCCCAAACATGCTCAATGGGGGACAGATCCGGAGATCTTGCTGGCCAGGGTAGTTGACTTACGCCTTCTAGAGCACGTTGGGTGGCACAGGATACATGCGGACGTGCATTGTCCTGTTGGAACAGCAAGTTCCCTTGCCGGTCTAGGAATGGTAGAACGATGGGTTCGATGACGGTTTGGATGTACCGTGCACTATTCAGTGTCCCCTCGACGATCACCAGTGGTGTACGGCCAGTGTAGGAGATCGCTCCCCACACGATGATGCCGGGTGTTGGCCCTGTGTGCCTCGGTCGTATGCAGTCCTGATTGTGGCGCTCACCTGCACGGCGCCAAACACGCATACGACCATCATTGGCACCAAGGCAGAAGCGACTCTCATCGCTGAAGACGACACGTCTCCATTCGTCCCTCCATTCACGCCTGTCGCGACACCATAGGAGGCGGGCTGCACGATGTTGGGGCGTGAGCGGAAGAAGGCCTAACGGCGTGCGGGACCGTAGCCCAGCTTCATGAAGACGGTTGCGAATGGTCCTCGCCGATACCCCAGGAGCAACAGTGTCCCTAATTTGCTGGGAAGTGGCGGTGCGGTCCCCTACGGCACTGCGTAGGATCCTACGGTCTTGGCGTGCATCCGTGCTTCGCTGCGGTCCGGTCCCAGGTCGACGGGCACGTGCACCTTCCGCCGACCACTGGCGACAACATCGATGTACTGTGGAGACCTCACGCCCCACGTGTTGAGCAATTCGGCGGTACGTCCACCCGGCCTCCCGCATGCCCACTATACGCCCTCGCTCAAAGTCCGTCAACTGCGATGGAGCTCCGTATGCCACGGCAAACTGGCTGACACTGACGGCGGCGGTGCACAAATGGTGCGCAGCTAGCGCCATTCGACGGCCAACACCGCGGTTCCTGGTGTGTCCGCTGTGCCGTGCGTGTGATCATTGCTTGTACAGCCCTCTCACAGTGTGCGGAGCAAGTATGGTGGGTCTGACACACCGGTGTCAATGTGTTCTTTTTTCCATTTCCAGGAGTATATATATATATATATATATATATATATATATATATATATATATATATGTATGTATATATATATATATATATACATATATATATATCGGTTCATGACATCCAGTCTTACAAATTTACTCTCTCTGATGGACACACGTCCAAATCATCCGCTCTCAAAACTCCGCCATCTCATTTCCCACGTCCACCACTGCTGGTGGCTCACCTCCAACTGCGCAGCTCTACGCGCTGTTCACATCCAACTGCCCAACACTACAATGGTGAATTCCAACAATGCTAACCAGCCACAGATTGCACACAGCACCGTCGTGATTTTCATACAGAGCGCTACGTGGCGTTACCAACATAAGAACCTAAACAGCCTACTTACAACTACTAATGTGAGACGTACCTGGCCTCAATTTAAATAGGAAACATTGCATTTCCGTTGCTTAAATTAACTCTGTACCTACATATACTGCTACATCAGTATTCCGCAGGCCACCTGATGGTGCGTAGCAGAGGTTACTTTGTCTACTGGTGTGAATTCCTCATTTTCCTTTTCCAGTCGCGTATGGTTCGCGAGAAGAATGATTGCAGCGTGACCTTTCGGTACATTAATACTCGTAGTAAACCATATTCGCCACTAGTTGGCTGAGCATTTTCGTGACGCTTTTGCGCGTACCATATGAACCTGTAAGGAAACGTGCTCTTCTTCTATGACCTCCTCGATTCCCTCTATCAGTCTATCTGGTCCAAAAAATGGCTTTGAGCACAATGGGACTTAATCCGAGGTCATCAGTCCCCTAGAACTTAGAACTACTTAAACCTAACTAACCTAAGGACATCACTCACATCCATGCCCGAGGCAGGATTCGAACCTGCGACCGTAGCGGTCGCGCGGTTCTAGACTGAAGCGCCTAGAACCGCTCGGCCACACCGGCAGGCGGTCTATCTGGTATGGTACACACACCGATGAGCAGTACTCAAGTACTGGTCGAACGAATGTTTTGTAAGTTACTTCCTTTCTTGATGGACTACATTTCCTCAGGATTCTTCCAATGAATCTCAGTCCGAAATCTTCCTTACCCGTGATTAATTTTATGTTGTTGTTCCACGTCTAATTGCTTCGTATGAATAGTCCAAGATATTTTATGGAAGAAACTGCTTGCAGTAAATGTTTTGCAATCGAGTAATTATACAGTAATGGGTCTTTATGTACACGTAATACGTGACATTTTTTAATGTTGAGAGTCAGTTACCACTTCTTTCACCGAGCGTCGCTCTTCTGCACCCCGCAGTTTGCTACAATTTCCTAGTGTTGCAACTTCTCTAAATACAGCGGTATCATCCGTCAAAAGCCTTATGCAACTTTCGATGGTGTCTACTGCGTAATGTGAAAAGTAATGGTCCTCTAAACTCCTTTGGGGTACACGGAAAGTCACTTTTACATCTCAAAGCTTCTCTCCACTCAGAATGACATACAGTGTTTTGTTTGCTAGATACACTTCAGTGCAAACACTCAATGTGTTCAAATGGCTCTGAGCACTATGGGACTTAACTTCTGAGGTCATCAGTCGACTAGAACTTAGAACCACTTAAACCTAACTAACCTAAGGACATCACACACATCCATGCCCGAGGCCGGATTCTAACCTGCGACCGTAGCGGTCGCGCGGTTCCGGACTGTAGCATCTAGAACCGCTCGGCCACTCCGGCCGGCCACTCAGTGTGTCTGATATTCTGTACGCTCGTATAATTTTTTTATTTAGGCGGTTGGGTGGAACTGTATGGAATGCCTTTCGGAAGTCAAGGATCACGGTATCATCCTGGGCATCTGTATCTACTACTTTCTGGATCTCGTGGACGAACAGAGCGAGTTGGGTTTCACACGATGGCTGCTTTCGGAACTCATGTTTATTGCCAAAAAGGAAATTTTCTATCTCCAAATATGTTGTAATATGCAGGCGTAAACATTTTCCAGAATTCGACAGCCCCTTTTGAAAACTGGAATGACCAATGCTTTCTTTTTGTACAGTTAGTAGGTACTCTTCGCTCCTCTAGAGACCTACGGTACGCTGCTGCTAGAACAGGGGCCAGTTCTTTCGCACACAATGTGTAGAATCGAACTGATATCTCGTCAGGTCCATTGGTCTTTCCTCTGTTGAGCAATTTCAGAAGCATTTCTGTCCCCTGGTCACTAGTCTGTTATCTGTCATGTTGTCGCCGTGCGTCTTTTTAAAGGTGGAACTACGGTGTTATCATCCTATGCGAAATAGTTTCTGAAAGAGATTTTCAATGTTTCCGCCTTTTTTATGTCATTCTGTGTTTCAATGCCACTATGGTCATAGTGTGTCTGGACAGATATCTGCGATCGGTTTACTGATTTAACATAAGACCAGAACGTCTTTGGATTTTCTGTCAAGTTGGTAGGTGGAGTTCTACTTTCCTGTTTGTTGAACTCTTCACGCATAGTTCTCCTTATGCTAATTCTGGCTTCGTTAAGTTTTTGTTTGACATGCTTTGGCTACGCTTCAGTTTTCAGTGAAGCTCTCTTTTCCTTCATGGGGCTCCGTAATACGATTGTCAACCCACGGTGAGTTTTTCCATCCCTTACAGTTTTGCTAGAGACGTACTTGTCTACAGCGTATTGTGGATGCTCTGGAACGTTGTGCATTAGTTGGCAATATAGTCTGTGCTGAAGATAAAATTTTCGTGATGACTTGTCAGGTAATCTGAAATCTGTCTGTTGTCGCTCTTGCTACACAGAAATATTTTCCTGCTTTCCCTCGTATTTCTATTTGCATCTGTATTCAGTGATTCAGTAACCGCATTATGATCACTGATTCTCTAGTCTAGTTTAAGTGTGTCGAAATGTTCTGACCCACTTGTCACCAGCGACTCTAACGTGGTAACTTCTTCTCCAGTCACTTCTCTGATTAACTGTTCAAATTAATTTTCGGATAGTTCACTTAAAACAATTGCACATGATTCTCTGTCGCTAAAAAACACACTAACTACTTGCGTCTCCCAGTCTATAGCTGGTAAGATGAAATCTTCTCCTGAAACTTAACATGACCAGGAAATTAACGCGACATATTCTTCGAGTTTCCCCTCAAATGTTCCGCCACCACCACTGCTGATGTAGGGCGTATGTAAAAGCATCCGATGACGAAGTTTGATCCAATTTTAACACTTATCTTTGCCAAAATTATTTCACATTCTGATTCTGTACGATTCTCACTAGGTATTATCGAACTTCTTATTGCTATAAACAAGCCTCTACTAGCAGCGCTCATGCTATCTTTGCGATAAACGTTTCAGCTGGAGTTTAGAATTTCATTGCTATTGATCCCTGTTTCTTGCCAGTTTTCTGCCCCTAAACCATGTGGTAATCGTTACCGTGTGCAACCGAGATTGTTCCAAGAGCTTTCCAAAGACATTCCTGCAGTTAACTAACACTGTATCAATATTATCTTTCTCCGATCTGCTCTGACGAATACTGCTCAGTCTACACTCAGAAGGGTTTCTGCGGCCTGAAGTACCTGCATGTGTACGCCAAACGTTCTGTTCTACCCCACCATCCACTTTCCGCATGTACTGCATGCCTGACCTGTTGAGGGGGGCATACATTTAACCATCCGAGGTCGAGAAGTCCGAATCCTGGATAGTCACAGAAGCATCTTAGCCTCTGGTTCAAGCCTTCCACTAGGCTAAAAACCAAAGGACCGCGATCGGCTCTGTGAACGATGCTACCATACGGTAGCTCTGCTTCCACCCCACTATCGAGACTAGCTGTTTCCCCCAAGTCATGCTCTCTGAAGCCGTGCAGGCGTTATTCGTGGTGATATGAGCAACGATTTGCAGTAAGGTGCAACAAGTGCGTACAATCGCTGCTGGTACGGCCACCGCCACGTCTCGGACGAGATACCGCAGCAAGTCTTCTTTGCCGACCTGCCGCTATTTCCCTGACAGGTTCTATCAGCCGACTGATGTTGCAGCTCGCTGTAACGAGCAGTTCCACCCTCTGTTCTTGCTCGGACCTTTCAGAAGGATCAGCACAGTCCAAACAGGTGAGGCATCCTATACTGGCTGAGCTGCACTTTCTGCAGTGGACAATGCCTCAAACCTGTTTTTGACGCGATAGAGGACAGCCTTTCAGCCGGTACCCACTTTCGGTTTCCCCCGCAGCGTTTTGCGATTCTGCCACTGTTTGGCAATTGCTGTCAGTTTATTATAGACCGGCTGCTACATGTGAACCGTGAAGTACAACGGCATCAGGAATCCCAGGCGACGTTATAGGCTCCGTACGTGCCGAAGCATTCACCTCAGGTGCTCCAACGCCACCTCAGCCCAACGCAGCTGCCTGAAGCCTGTCGACCGTGGCCAAATCAGCTTCCTGGTGCTTGTGGATAACTGCCAAATGCCTCTGCATCCATACGTGACAGAAACAGCCCCTATACTTTAGACGGCGATGAAGGCGATACTACACGGTCGACTCACATTAACATGAAGTCCACGTACGTTCAAGGTCAACGTGCAGTAACCAACCACAGGCGGTAGGAGGCAGCACTAGTGGTGCCGGATGTACAAAGGGTACTCCGTGTATGCGGAGATCAGTGCAGTCACTGTCGTAATCCGGAAACGGAGCGATTCATTTGATGTCCAAAAGGGCATTGGCTTTCGGGACAAAGGGGGAAGCATTTCCGAAATGGCTAAGTTTGTAAACCGTTCGCATGCCGCCACGGTTTAAGTACAACGAGCATGACAAAATGGCACTATCTAAAGCTGGTGCCGAGGCAACTGTGATGCACCACTAGTGTATGATGGCTGCAGGGATGTGTATCGGTACTGTCTTCTCAATGAACATTCAACGAAGGTTGCTAACTGTGGTTTATCTGAGACGACGAGTAGAATCTGCACGCCACTGCCGCAACTGGTCATCCACTGAGTGGCGAAAGGTGGCCTTTTCAGATGAACCACGTTTTATTCTCCATCAGATAGGTGGCCGTTAGCACGTACGACTTTAAACGTCTGCCGGCCGCTGTGGACGAGCGGTTCTAGGCGCTTCATTCCGGAACCGCCCTGCTGCTACGGTGTGTGATGTCCTTAGGTTAGTTAGGTTTAAGAAGTTCTAAGTCTAGGGGACTGATGACCTCAGTCAGATAGTTCTTAGAGCCATTTTGAACTTCAAACGTCTGAAAGTGTACAACTGTCAGAACGGTCCAGGCCGAAGAAGGAAGCCTTATGGTCTGCGGAATGTTTTTGTCGTTCTGTAACGCACAATGGATAAACATAAGCATGAATCTACCCTTGGGGACCATATCCACCACTACATGCAGTTTGTTCTCCTCGACACGATGGGCACTACCTGCAGGTCAATGCAACGTGTTACACAACTCGCCGTAAACGTGTGTGGTTCGAAGAGCATCAGGATGAGTTTTCCGTACATCCCTGGTCACCAAACACCACATGTTTAAACCAAATCAAGAATCTGTGCGACCAACTCGATCGAATTGTTCGCACCATGGGCCTTAGAGCGCGAAACCCAGCGCAGCTGAACAGGGGACTGGCGTCTATATGGCTCCACAGCCCTGTTGGTACCTTTCAGAACGCAAATGACTCTCTTCCAACACTTCTCGCAGCAATAGGCTTTCGGCAGGTGGTCACATAATGTAGCTGGACAGTGTAAAAGACTACAATGGACTTGCTGAATATTTAGGAAGGCGACTCCGAGTTACCGCCCTGACAACAACCATTTCAACTAGTACACCTTTAACTGCTTGTGTTATTAATAGCCTGCATTAGACATTTTCACGATTATAATAATCTAAATGAACTTGAATGCTGAAATAGTATCAATGAATTGAAGACCCTATCATTATTTATGTCAGTTGTTAATGGGTTCTAGCCGCTACAGTCTGGAACCGCGCGACCGCTACGGTCGCAGGTTCGAATCCTGCCTCGGGCATGGATGTGTGTGATGTCCTTGGGTTAGTTAGGTTTAAGTAGTTCTAGGGGCTGATGACCTCAGAAGTTAAGTCCCATAGTGCTCAGAGCCATTTGAACCATTTTTGTTAATGGGTGATTTATCTTTCACAAAAGTTGTGGCACAAGTTTATTGACTAAAAAGTTCGACAAAAATAAAACGTGATCCAATGGTAGCACAGGTGTGTGGCAGCTCGTTGGCAAAGACTACGGTTTACCTCACTGAGCTATTGATTCTGGCTCAAAATACGGATAATGCAGTCAGAAACTACGAGTATCTATCAATGAATGGACCTTGATGGACTTATTCCACACAGAAGTTATACTACGTTGGTGCAGCTGAGAACAAGAGCCGAAATTGTAGTCTTGTTTCCCCTAACAAGCAGGAGCAGCAATACAATTTCCCTTTCCTCTATGCGCGGCGCTGTCTCAGGTGACAGTCATGGCTCAAGGGTCTGCAGAAAAGCGATGTGCAGCGCAGTAATTCCCTATCGTGGGCGCAAAATACGCAAATTCGTGCCTGGCGGCCTGTTAAACAGCTTGCAATTACTCTCTAACAGCGCCCTGAAATCTCAGAAGTTTCCAGCGTGTGCCACTCCAATTAGCCAGTCATGCCATCGACCAATTTGACTCATATGAGGAAGTCAAACTTCAGAGCAGCAGATGTGTCACAAATAAATTGCCCTCGGCACAGCGAGTTGTACGTGTTGACTGAGGTCTAAACTGTCAGTTCTGCTAAGTCCTCGCCACAGGATCCCCAGACTAGACCAATGCTAGTGCGGAATCAGCCGCAGTACAGTCTCCCTAGTGCAAACCATTCATAACAAAAGTTATGACCACAGTCCTCTCCAGACCAGACTCTGAATCTGAAGAGCCATTCCTGCCCGAAGTCTGAATCAGAAGGTTCAGTTTCTCCTCCCCGCACTTTCCATGGAACCTCAGTAAACTCCATGAAAGCACTCCCGCAACTGTCCTCACAATGGCCTCGTGCCAATCGCAATATTTCGCGAGCAACATGCCGCCCTCTAACTCGCACTCTCTGCTCAACAGCCAGTTCTAATCAAAGTTAACAATACTCTTCTCTCTTCAGTAGAAGTGGGCAATCCCGACTCACAAAAATTTCCGTGAACAGAGGAGGACATGTTGTGCTCCTGGTTTGTTTCCTTCTACAGCCACTTTATGCAGCATGTTATTTTGAGCTTCCGCATGGCTCCAAAGTGAACAACATATTTATCATGGAGATCATTATCTGGATAGCAGGAATGTTACCATGTGGCTGATCAAGAGTCCTGGTTAAACTAGGACAACTGCTTTTATGTCCCAACATAGATCATTCCAGAGCGACCATAAATGTTACATTCCTTTTAAAATTGGTTTGATGGCCTAAGGCTTCCCAAAAAACTGTGCAGGCTGATGGATGATACCGCCTGACGGCTTCCTCAATAGTGTGTGCACAAGGGTGTGGAAACTCGCGAATTTTTATGGCTGCCATCCCTGTTCAAGAAGGGCGTTCATGACACTGTCATAGTTCATTGGCTCAGAGTCCTACATTTCTCCTAGATCTCCTACCCATGCTGTGGCGAGAGCTACGTAATTGGCATGTTGAAATAGGCCATTTTTCCTCCTTTTTGACTGAAAGCATTGTCTGCACACTATGGGAGAAATTCTTGGGACCAATATTGTGTCCGCAGTAAGTGCTTGAGACGTTCCTTTTCCTAACAGCTGCATGTGGCTTTCACTCCAAGATTTACTGTCAAATGATGAAATTGCCTACTTGTTCCCAATTCCAGAAAAATACCAATCGGAAGAGATCCTTCATAAAGATCCCACTTCCACTGGCAATGTACATGCTTCCGTCAGCGCCTGCTGAAACTGATAAATTCTTGTCGTCTCACAAACATGATGTCTTGGATGAAACAATCAGCATTAAGTTGTACCCTCAAATATGGAGAAAACTGGGAGAGTGACTATCCTCTCTCACTGCCCTCCTCTATGGTTGATTTCTGCATTTGATGTATCTCTTTTCAAAATGTCATGGCGTGACATCCCATAGAGAAAATCATCAAATGGTATTGAGATCTCACAAAGGCGACGTGAGTGTTAGGGTGTCTGTGCCAACCACACATAAAAGAAAACATTCTAACTTGACCTTATTCACCTCAGGAATCACTCACTCACACAAAGTTGCATGCCTGCAAGATGCACAGGTGAATAGTGCTGAGTGTAGTACGATTCATGAGGACCGAAGGGTCGTTGCTACACCCCAGCCATCAGATAGACAATTATTGGATGGCTTTCCACCAGTATCCTTTTTTTAATTTTCTTTTTCTTACTCACTCATACCATTTCTGAAGTTAGAGACGTTCAATGTTCCTAATCATATTTCAGTTCAGTGGATATTGTACCGTTCTCTGCCACAGTGATTTACCATTGCTCAAATAGACAGAAGGTTTCAGTTGTCCTTGTTACATAAACGGACAATAACTGTAGCTTAAGAAAAACATTCATTTTCGAAATCTAAACAAATAAATGACATGTCTCAATTGTTGTCTTTATTTCCTGCGTTTGCGTAATATTGTTCCACATACGTAAAAGACCTCTGAAAATCACTCTCATTTACTTAACCAATGCTTGACAAATTATCTAAACTAGATTAGCTATAAAAATTAGTTTCACAAGAGAACATACTGGATTACACGAACGTCTGAAACATGAATCGTCCTTTTGCTACCTCCACCACGGTGCCTGAGCAGACATGTTACATTTACAAAAATGCACAAATAGAACATGCCACTAAATACTCACAGAAGTTCCATGGACTGACTGAAGCATTGAGATGTAGCAAGGTCACACCAGAGTGAGGGTCGCCCTTCACTCAGCGCTTGATGTAGAAGGAGTAGCACATGGCTCTGGATCCCGATCTCGTCCATGGCAATGTCAGTGAGGCAACTGGGCTATTGTTATTATCTCAACCAGGCAGTGACTGTTAGTCCGGTGCGGTGTTCAGTACAACCGATAGGACAGCTGATAGGAGGGAAGTAGAAACCAGTGGGCTTGCATGGTGTCCAAGATCTCAACTCAGGTAGTGAGGTCTCAGCTTCTGCCTCGTCTCTCGATCCAGTACCTGAAAGAGTGCAGTCTCTCCTTGGATTATGTGGTGAGTCAGCATTGCATTTGGCGTGAAACCCTAGTTAAGATTTCCTCTCTCCTACTCTACCAGTGGGTAACTTGTGGTGCCTCCACCATTGCCGGTGCCCATTTGCATCATGGCAAATCCAGCAGCGAGTCATACCGATCGTGCCCTTCTGGCTATGTACACCATCTGTAGAGGGGTTGTGCCTGTCTGGAGAATCCCTATATGCCTTGTTGTGGCTCTGATTCGTCTGTGGGTACTTCAAAGGCATCTCACAAGAACAGGGAAGAGCACCCAGTCCGGCAGTCCCATTCACAATTGCACAGTGGGTGGTTGCTTTTGGCTGTCACTTACTTAGATCCTGGTCCATCTGCCAGGCTATCGAGGATGTGACCCGGCACTAGTGGCAGGCGACCCCTGTCCAGAGAGCTATCTCCATTCACAGCCATCCTGGCCGGCTGCTTTTTTTCTTTTTTTAATTTCTTTATTCTTCAACTACATGAATGCTAACCCACTACTTAATACATTAGTGGGTCCTAATTTATACTTATGTCACAAATATTGCAGCTTATCTCAATTAGTTACTAGCAATGTTAGTGTTATTTCTATTCCACTATGGGTGTTTCTAAGTTATACTGGTGTGTTGTTCTAAAGGTTTCTTTTATTGCTATGTTCTTAGTGTTACTGATGTTTTCCTTTATGTGCTACTTCTACCTTTCTGATACTTCTGCATTTTTTCTGCCTCTCAGCTGGCGTAGGTTGTGTAAGTTCAACTTGATTTCTAAACTGAAGGAAACACTTCACGACATTTGCATCAGAACTGCTACAAATTCGTCGGTCAATAGACCGCGCCGCTCGAACCGTCAACACAACTGGCACTGCTAAGATTTCCACATCGCTGGCAATGGGTTATACGCAATGCTGGTGACTACTTTAAAGGTCAGTAAAACTTTGAAACACGGGTCTCTTTTGTATGAGCTGTTCAAAAATGGCTCTGAGCACTATGGGACTTAACATCTTAGGTCATCAGTCCCCTAGAATTTCGAATACTTAAACCTAACTAACCTAAGGACATCACACACGTCCATGCCTGAGGCAGGATTCGAACCTGCGACCGTAGCAGCAGCCCGGTTCCGGCCTGAAAAGCCTAGAACCGCTCGACCACAGCGGCCGGCGAGCGAAATATGCTCGACATGGAAGGTGAAAATCATACCCAGAATGTAAACTAATCCAATTCCACCGCCTCAATAAACAACATACCTTTTGAAGTGGGGGGGGGGGGGGGGTGCGAGGATTTGTTGATTGGTGATCAAAACGAATTGCAAAATGATTTAGATAAGATATCTGTATGGTGTGAAAAGTGGCAATTGACCCTGAATAAGGAAAAGTGCGAATTTATTCACATGAGTACTAAAAAAAGTCAGCTAAATTTCGATTACGCAATAAGTCACACAAATCTGAAGGCCGTACATTCAACCAAATACTTAGGGATTACATTTACAGATAATCAAAATTAATGATATGACTGAGGAATTTTACTCGTGAGGTCCCAGTACTTGACTTCGTAATGTTGGCAGGTACGCTGTATTCCTTGAAGGTCTGTAATATTTCCCTTAGGATCACATCGTTTACCTTCCACATGGGTTCTGCAATTAAGATATCGTCTATACAAGTGGTAATCCTTTATTTCACAAAATACCTTAAGATGCCATCAAGTCCCCTATATAAGGCAGCTGAGAACATGTTTAATTTGAATGATAGTCGTCTGAAGAGGTAACATTTACCGAAGGCGAGGAATGCGGCTTATTTCTTGTAATCTGGGTGGAGTGCAATTTGCCAGAAACAGGATAGTAAGCCGATGGATGAGGTAAGTTTTCTGGAATTCCTCCAGCTGTTCAGAACAATCTGTTTCCAGTTCTATGATGGTGTTAATTTGGCATGATCCAGCACCAAACGGATTAAGCCATCGTACTTTTCTGTTACCGTACAAGGTTGTTATATGTGGAGATTCCTGATTCAATGATGTCATGCTCTAGCACCCTCTTGATCTCTATGAAAACTTTATGATGGTAGGCCTGTGGCATCTGGTAAGGTGATATGAAGAATTCTGTTGCTCCTGCACTTGGAATGCATGATGAAAATTATGGATAACTCCCGTTTTCGGCAGAAATACATTCGCGTTTTGAAGTAAGATTTCTTCCAGCTATCTTTGTCATGCATTGGAATGTTTTCTAGGTTCCCTAACATGTTATCAATCGGAAATCCATGCAGAATATTATTTCAAGTGCCAGCGAAGGAGCGACCAGGAAGTTCGCTTGAAAGGTTTGCCTTTGACAGCCGGGCATCAACTGGGTTTGTATCTGTACCTCCATGTGCCTTCCTTTCAGAGCACCAGTGATTTTCACTTTCTCGCATTGGGTGCTCGAAGGATTCAGTGGAACCGTCGCACCTCCTGATGAGGAGCTGTTGGTAGTGGAGCGATAATCTGATGTAACAGTGCCTCATGACTTCCTTGGAACTGTATGGCTGGTCCAAAAACCGATTCTTCTTTCTTAGCGACTTAAATAACTTCACCGAGCTACGGAATCGTGAAGCTTCTAGACCTTTGTCCAGCATAATCTCCTGCTTGATTATTTCCTGAGTGTCTTGCGACCAATATGTGTTGAGGAGCGCATTCCTGAACAGTTTAAATGAGCGACAGCTCTGAGCATTACTGCGCATGTGTTCTGCAATCGATTCCTCTAAAAATCTCCAGATAAATTCCAGCTTCTATTTCAGTGGCCACGATTCCGGTAGTAGCTTTTTGCATGTAGTGTATTGTTATTCTCTTTGTACCCTTGGGATTTTGAATGGTTAAGAAATATTTGTGGGCGAATGGTTCGACATATCCTGCGAACGAATTTTTCCTCTTTTCTGCAGCACGCATCACTACAAATTGGTGTCCAAACAATCCTTGCACACTATCAATGCCACCTATTGTGTCGGATTCACAGAGTAATGTTTCCGTTCGCCGAAGACGAACACAATTGTGTTCTGTCTCGCTTTCTGACATCCTTTATCGTCTCCGACGGCGTGCTCTCTATCGTGCGC
Organism: Schistocerca serialis cubense; assembly: GCF_023864345.2. Lineage (NCBI taxonomy): Eukaryota > Metazoa > Arthropoda > Insecta > Orthoptera > Acrididae > Schistocerca > Schistocerca serialis. The sequence goes on from NC_064641.1 coordinate 619,093,388, forward strand.
CAGATGGCGGCTGATGTGTTCTCCTGCGGCAATCGCCTTTGCACCGGTGAAGTAGCGTCATGTTGCTCATCTAAATGTCTTAATACACGCTCTTCTCTCCTTCCCTGATAGTGTGGGAATACTCCCATAGACACCGTTATTCGAATAGCACAACCTGCTGACGTGCATGCTGGCGTCTTGTGCTAGCTCGTTTTGCTGTGCGATGATCACAGTCTGCTCTCCTTTAACCTCTGATATTTCTGCCTGTTTGTTCTCGACGCTCGATGCGCTTCTTTTCCGCGATAATTTTTTCTTGCGTTTCCGTTTCCGTTCTTCCGAGTTTTTCGTGCGTGGCGAGGTCCTTCTTCCATTGCTCGTGTCGGTTTTGCGCTGTTTCACTTGTTCATTAGCTGACAAAGCGTCCTTGTGCGCACCTTGGGCTACTGATCTTGCCGCCTTAGCATCGCGTTTAGCCACGCTTGCGACCTCTTGCATTGAAGTCAGTGTTTCCTTCACGCTTTCTAGCTCTTCTTTAACCCTCGCGACTTCCTTCTTAACCTGCTCTGTACTTTGAACAAGCTGTTTAGCTACCATCGATATCTCCTTTGTCTCGTTAGTGACTAATTTCTTCATCTCCTTCATGGCTATCCCCTCTTTCTCCTGCCTCTGCTTCTACGCTTTCTGCTTGACTTGCATAAGGACCTCAAATTGAGATCCCGCGCTACTATCTCTAGGACCTGACAAACGCGATTCCATCGCTCTGTGTCGTATTGTTTGTGAATCTTGTTTGTCAGTCTCATTACCGGTGCGTCTTGACATGTCAATAAATTATACCTGGCGCTCTGCTGAGGTTTTACCTTCGCTTTCGTTGTCTCACTGATGTACGTCGTCAAAATCAGAAAATTCTGCGTTCGGCATATTCGCAAGCTCAGCTACTAAATGCGACTGAGAATTCTTTTTCCTCATCACGTCTATCAGCCTGACAATGACAATGACCCATTTCTGACGAGGTTGGAATATTCTCACTACTTGGAGCAAAGTGCTTTCCTGCTAGTGAGCATGCATTCAGGTTTCTACTCACGAGAGATTTCAATTTCTCCTCGTCGCAATGCCACGCAATTATATCCTGACATTTACTCTGGCGAGCCACTAATTCTAAATCCCTGACATCGCATACCAAATAAAGACAACCATAATCTACAATAAATACAATACGCCATGCCACACATTAACATAACACCGTTCACCGTCAGGAACAATGAACAAGTGACACGGAAATCAAAACAACGAAAGAACGAAAAATAAAAACCAACAACAGACACAAAATTTACCAATCAACAAAGTACTTATCGCCAGCAATTCCTTTGGTTACCCGAAACTTATTTACCTGAGCGCCAAGTAATTTCAACATCTGAAAACAGAAGTCTAGTAACTGAAATAGCATCCGACACTCACAGAATGTGCCATCAGTTCAGGATCCTGGCAGCATTCATCAAATTGCAAGACTACACTGGACTTGGGTATATTTTGGGAGACGACAGGCCACTCCGAGTTACCACCCTGACAGCAATCACTTTAACTACTAAACCTTCCACATGACTACCTGCCCCATACGTCTGCTAGGTTGATCTTGCGATTTAAGTAAGTTTGTTTTTCATGGCCTGCATTAGGCGTTAAGACAGTTATCAGAATCCAAACGAACCTCAATGCTGAAATAGTATTAATGAAATGGTGGCCCTGGCATTATAATTGTCAATTGTTGATTGGTGATAAATATATCAACGCGGGATTGATCTTTTATAAAATTTGTGGCACAAGTTTATTGATTTATAGTTTGACAAAAATACATGTTAAGCGTGATCACAAAAATAAATCATCATCAAATGGTAGCACAGCGAGGCACAGACTAGTTGACCTGTTCTGGCCACCAAGAGCTGTTGCAGGACGATTTGATTCACGGATCCAGTTATATGGCTCCTTCCGTGTATAGCGATTTTACGACAATGGCGAGTGGGGCCTGAAGATGGCATCAATGTAAGGTCGAAATTGGTAGCACATAGAAGTTCATAAAATAAAATAAATTCCTACAATACATACGGCTGTTGGTAAATTATTGCATCAAGAAGTTCATGCCAGCCGTCGTCCCACGATCCATAATGGATCAACGAAGATTGTTTGGTGGCTAGTAGACTAAGGTTTGTCTCATCAAGCTATTTCCTCTGGTTCAAAATATGAATAACGCAATCTAAACGTATCTAACAATGAGTAGACTTTGATGGATTTATTCTACACAGATGTTATACTACGTTGGCGCAGCTGAGAACAAGTGGCGAAACTGTGATCATTTTTACCCTACAAGCTGGAGCAGAAATACAGTTCCCCTCAGATGACGGTCCTGGTTCAGGTCTCTGCAGAGCAGTGGTATCCAGCGCTGTACTTCCCTGTCGCGGGCACGATATTTGCAAAGTCGCGGCTGGTCATTTGTTAGACGGATCGCAATTACTCCCTAACGGAGCCCTGAAATCTTGCCTGATTCCAGTGTGTGACAATCCCATTCGTCAATCATACCATGGACCAATTTCACACACTTATACGGCAGTGTGCACAAGGAGATCAAAACGTCAGAGCAGCAGACCTGTCACGAATACGATTTCCCTTGGCACAGCGAGTTGTCTGAGATGACTAAGGTCTAAACTGTTGGTACAGCTAAGTCCCTATCACAGGCTGCCTAGTCAAGACCAGTGCTAGTGCAAAGTCACGCCCAGGACAAGTGTCCCTAGTGCAAACCACTCATAAGAAAAGTCATGACCAGAATGCTCTCTAGTTCAGAATCTGAATCCGAAGACGAATGGTCTGAATCGGAAGACCAAGTTTCTCCACCCCTTACTTCCCCTCAAACCTCAGTAAGCTCTAAGAAAGCACTCCCGCAACTGCTCCCGCAATGGTTTCATGCCAATCGAAAGGCCTCACGTGCTCCATGTCTCCCCTCTAACTCGTCCGTTCTACCCATCAGCCAATCCTATTCAAAGTTCACAATATTCTTCTCTTTTCAGGAGGTGGCCAATCCATGACTCACAAATTTCCGCGCATAGAGGAGGACACGTTTTGACCCTAACTTGTTTCTTTCCACGGCCGCTTTTTAGGCAGCGTTTTAGTTTGATCTTCCTCGTAACTCTAAAATGAACAACATACTTATCATGGAGATCATTATCTGGACAGCCTGAACGTACCATGTGCCCGATCAAGGGCCCTGATAAAACTAAGAGAAGTGCTTTCGTGTCACAAAACAGATCATTTCAGAGCCGCCATACATGTTGCGCTCCTTATAAAATTGTTTTGGAGGCCCAAGACCTCAAATTCACTCTGCAAGCTGAGGGATGACACAACGAGATGGTTCCCTCAACAGTGTCCGGTGCACAGTGAATGTGTAAATTCACGAAGTTTTATAGCCACCATCCCTGTCCACAAAGTGCTTTTACGATACTGTCGTAGTACATTATCTCGGTGACCTAGATTTCTCACTACATCTTCTACCCCTGCTGTGGCGAAAGGTGCATAACTGGTAGGTTCTGATAGACCATTTTTCCTCCTCTTTGACTGAAAGCGTTGTCTGCACACTGTGAGAGAAAGTCTTGGGCCAGCATTCCGTCCACAATAAGTGCTTGAGATGTTCCTTTGACTAACAGCTGCATGTGGCTTTCAAAACCCTAATATTCACTGCAAACAGTTAAATGTCGAAACTGCCTGGATGTTCTCAATTACAGACACATACTATTCGAAGGAGAACCACCATAAATACCCCACATGCACTTAAAATGTACAGGCTTCCATCAATGCCTGCTCATGTTGGTAACTTCCTGTCATCTCAGAAACACAAAGTTTTGGGTGAAAAAGAATCAACATTAAATTTTAGACATGAAAATGGACAAAAATGAGAGAGTGACTTGTCCTCTCTCAGGTGTAATATTTAGAGACCAGGCTATATGAATTTGCGTGTTTCATATGTGTTTGCATAATTGGCTCCTTTTCACTGCTTACTGCATATTTTAACTAAGAACTAGTGATAATTGCATATTTTCGCTCTATGTTTACAATATTTTGAAAATTCAGATGGACAGGCTCTATTCCGATCTCGTTTTGATGTCTGATTGAGTTGCCGCGACCTACAACTGCTTGCGATCGCTAACCAAGAGGCCAGGGGCTAGCGAACTGGTTACTGAACGGTAATGGGCAGGCAGAGTCAGTGCGCTTGCCGCCTGCAAGCCTGCAAGCCTGCTTCACTTATCCCTTGTCATACTGCAGGTATCCTTAATGATTAATTTAAATTATGCTAGTTGTTAGTCATACATCCATTGCTTCAATTAAGCTTTCTTTTCATTTGTACGAAGTTTAACGTGTTTACATTTAGTGTTTACTATGTTGTGCACCATTCACCCTGAAAAAAGGAATTGGTGGTATACAATGTAAACCTCGTAAATCCATTTAAAATTTTACAGAAGAAGCAATAACGATTTAAAAATTATTAAATGGTACAGATAAAGTTGCTATATGCGTAATAGTGTAGAAAAAGCCTAGTTATTGACACATTAGAGAAATTTATGCACTTTCAAATATGTCTTCGTTAATGGAGTTACTGTCTACTGAAATCAGGATGTTTTCACAAACAAATCGAATTATGAGGTTTTCATTGCCTACCATCGAAATGTCATATCGTTGATAGTTGACAGCTCTGGGACATTTACATTTGATGGAAATGTTTTATACTGTCGAGTTTGCGAGACAAACGTTTTGCGCAAAAAAGTTTCAAATTAACCAGCATATCAAGACAAGTCTTCATGCCGTAGGAATGCAAAAGAAAGACTCACTACAACAACTCTTCACAACTGCAACTTGCAGTAGCAGGGATTTAACCGCCAAATGCAGCCAAAAATATCGCTTTAACATGGATCTATATGAAGCATTTATTACGAGTAATATTCCTCTTGACAAACTTGCGAACCCTATCCTCAGAGCTTTCCTGCACAAATATTACATAAATCAAAATACACCAGATGAATCAACATTGCGTAAAAATTACTTATTGACAATTCACCTACATGTTCTGGATGAAATACACAATGAAGTCAACGGCAACATTATTTGCATTTTTGTTGTCGTTACATTGCAAATTTTATTGTTGTTGCGTTAAAACAAGAGCCTTCTTCTTCCTATTTAGTGGCCTGCAAAGAACTTGAAAAGACAAATCAGTATAAGATCGCCACATTTGTAAAGGAGGATATTAGAAAAATATTTCCAGAATCTTCTGCAGATGAAAGGGCATTTTTGTTTCTCTCAGATGCTGCTCCTTATGTGATCAAAGCAGGAAAAACCAACCAAGTACTTTATCCTAATTTCATTTATGTGATCTGCTTCGCTCACGGTTTACATCGCCTTGCTGAAGAAGAACAATTTACGTTTGGGAAGAACTGATTCCATCTAAAAAGAAAGTGTTTCTTAAGGCACGTGCTCGCACCAGTACCTTCAAAGAAAAACTGCCAAATGTGCCTTTACCTCCCGAACCAATGATAACTCATTGGGGTAGTTCTACGCGGGTCGAAAATGTGTTGTTTTACAATGACATTACGAAGCCGCCAGAGGCGCAGTAAACGACTGCGATAAATGTAAAGGCTTTGGCAGTTTGCCAATGCAACGAAGTATTTGAGGATTCCACTGTTAAGAAAAGCATTGCTGTGATTAGCACATTGTTCCCATATGCCTGCGAGTCTAAAAAGCGTGAAATTCAAAGATTGGCGCTGAATGAATCTATTTAGCTAATTTATAACATTATTCTAGTGTTAAACGATTTTTTCGTTCTATTTGAATTGTTTTCTTTAGTAATGAAAACTCAAAATAATGACTAACGAAGGTCATTTCTTTACACCTTGTCTTGAAATTGTGGACATTACTATTCGTTTCAAGATCCGATGGATACATACGACTAATTACATTACTAAAGATATGTGTTGTTCAGATTCCGAGACTAGGCTCAACTTCTTGAAGAGGCGATCACAAGTTGATCTTCTATAGTTTAACTGACTGTACAAACAAGTGTTTTCTCCTATGGGATGAGTTCTCCCGAGATTCATTCGACAGAAATATGTATTATTAACACCTCGATGTTTCCCATTTTTAGTAATGAAGGTAAGAGTAAAATCTGCTGAACTTAGCTGTTTCAGAAGATCAGTGTCATATTTCTTCCAGCACACAAATACCAAACTATCCCTTTGGTACCATCTACCTTAAATATTCAGGGCCAAGAGCTTCCATTTATGTCGATGTATTATTGTAATTCTGTATCAAAAAAATAAATTGAGAAGTACGAAATATTGATTTTTCGCCTACTGATACAGTTTTCCCAATTTGGGTTTCCCCGACTATTATAGACGGAAGCTCGGACGATTCCCTAAGTTTTACTTTGCTTTGTTAATTATTTATAGTGGTAGTGTTACTATCACTGCTTTCATGATTCTGTTTAACTATTCTTTCATCATTCATAATTGTGTTACGGCGTATCTTCCAACATTGTGCATTTAACATAGGAAAAATTCGAATAAAGTTAAAAACACAATGTGTGCGTCGTACTGTTTCTTCTCTGTACAGATAGCTCGTACGCTGCTGTAGTGTCCTGCAGACGGTGAATGATCATTAACGCATTTATACCTTCTAATGAATACTAGTTTCAGTAATGATTGGTGTTACTTAGATATTTTATCACAGTTCATCTGGCAACATTTTGCCTCTACCAACAACA